>NC_071498.1:161789902-164289902 GCF_028408465.1 Anastrepha ludens
AATAGGGGTTGTATGGAAGTTTAAGCTTCTTCGCATGAGTTCCGATCACCCAATGACCAGTGAACACCGCAATGAGTTTGGAGATTGAATGGCGGGGGATTCCCATCACCTAAAGCGTTCTGTTTCTATCGTATTGAGGCCATAGAGTTTTCGAAATAGCACACGATGAGATAGATCTCCATCTGTCTTGCGCTTTTTTGAGAAAGAAATTGTGCAGTTTCCCTTTAACAACGGTCAAGTGGACACCGATGTCTGGGAAGGGGACCAATGAAACCGGTTCTGTCGACCTCCTCCTAGTGAGCTCATCGGCAACTTCATTTCCCTCTATATTCCTGTGCGCAGGAACCCAGATAAGGGAAATGTTTCCTGAACGTTGGAGACGTTTGAGTTCCTTCTTACAGGAGTTGACCAGAAGAGAGCTGCAATACGGCAACGAGAGGGACTTGATCGCAGCTTGACTATCGGAAAAAATATTAATGTCTCCCTCCCGACAGCGATCCCTAAGTAGTTTGCATGCCTGCAGGATCGCGAAGACCTTTGCTTGAAAGACGCTGCTTGTTTCCGGTAGTTTAAAGGAAACTGATTTAGAGAAAGCCCGCGCTTCCAGTCCAGATTCCATCTTGGATCCGTTGGTAAAAACAGAGGTAATATAATCTAATTTAATCAGATGCAGCCTGTTAGCAGCATAGTGTGAAAGACTGTAACATTTGTGGAACAACATCAAAACGCACACCACAAATAGGAGGAGGAGCTCGGCCAAATACCCAAAAAGGGTGTACGTGCCATTTATATATATTATATGTGGAAAATTTATTATTAAAAATTCTTGCACTCGTTCCCTCTACCATCTCTGATCCGTCAAGATGTTTGAACTATTTTTACCAACCTTTTACTTTACCAAGAATTTTTACTTTGACATTTCTGATGAGTCAACCGTATTCCCTCACGATCTGCGTAGATTATACGCGTACGTACTTAGAGATGGACAAAGCTGATGTTACCTACCGACCGACTGTCGCAAATCCTCCTGTCAATAAGCAGAAGGGACTGTAGGCAGCTGATTGGACTGAGGACGGGCCATTTTCTATGAGGAAAAGATGGGCATCTCAGACAGTGCACTCTGCCCAGCATGTGGAGAGGAGGATGAGGTGGCGGACGACTTTCTGTGCGTCTGCCCGGCCTTCGCTTGAATCAGGCTTCAGGTCTTTGGCACTGATGTGTTAGAAGCGACCACCTTGGCTCCTTGATGGCTACTCAGATTTCTTCGGAGGTCGTGTAGATTTAAAGAAAATTAAAAAGGGAACCCGAGTGCAGCACAACGGACTAAGTGTTGCCTGAATGTTGTACTTGCTCGTTGTCGCGACAAAAAAAAGTAGATTCTTCTTGTAGTGATTGAAATTCCACCATTAAAGCTCAATACATTTCAATTAGTGAGAAATACATCTGATCTGCCAAAACCAATATTTTTCTTTGTCTCCCGCGATTGCGAATTCGTCGGCACTGCTGACGCTCTTCCCACTCAATACGCGCACAATGCGATTTCCATTTAAACCGCCTCAAACGCAGCCAACACTCAACAAATGAACGACAACATCGCCGCCAGCTGCTGACAGTAATATTTCCACCAGTGTCAGCTACGACGACTGAATGTGCCAGGACAAACGCACAACAGGATATGATGCTGCAGCTGCAACTAGCAATGCACAACAACTACAAAAGACGTACATGCGGATTGTGTGACGTTGTCTGCTATTGGACTGATGTACTGCCTTCGCATAGCGTAGGTGCAGTGTGTGTGTGTGTGTGTGTGGGTGTATAGGTGACTCAGCAAGTGACGAGTGCGATTGCGAGTGAGTGACAGAAAGTCGTTGACAGCTGTTGACCGTTATGCTTTAAGCGTATTTATTTTTGCACACCTTTGAAAGGCAGAGCCTCAAACCAGTCGCCCAGTCGACCATTCTCGTCATCGCCATCCCCATCGCCAACGCCAACGTCATCCAAATTGAAGTTTTTTCTTATGAATCCTGAATTTGTGTGCACAAAAAAAAAAAAAATGCTACTAGAAATAAGCTGTAGGTGTTGCTTAGAAGCGCTGGGCCGTGCTGTTGCTTGTTGGCTGTTGGCCGTTGGCTGCTGCCTGTCTGTTTCGCAGCTTAGTCGCTTTTATCTCGGCGCATATTTCATTGCGAATTGTTCTGCTCTGCAATATTACAGTTATTCCTGTAGTTTTTGTTTTTGCTATGCTGTTATGCCTATTGTATGTGCTTTATTGTATGAGCTTATAACAACAACAAAAATTACAACAGAAACGAGCACCTAACTATGCACATCCACACACACCAGCCAGCAGGACTGCAATTGCTGCTGACACTGATGTTGATGGGCGGTAAGTTGCAGTGATCCTGATGTGACAGGACAACGGGCACATAAAAACTTCATCACATTTTTAGTAGGTAGTCGTTCCAGACGCTTATTCACACACAAATACTCAAGCCCATGGTGGCGCGTTTTGAAAAACGTTTTCGGCCGACCATTTCTTTGCTTTTTAGGTGCTAGAAAAATAAACGGTGTCTATTTGTTAATAAAAAAGCCAAATAACAACAGAAACAAAAGAGAAAAAAAAAATTACCTCGCCTATAAAATCGAAACAAAAAACCTAAAAATACACTTTGTGTTCATATAAAGCGGATAATAACGCCTCAGTACGCCGAATTTGTAAAACAATTTGCTCACCATCGATGCTGGGCATCATCAGCGTCATCGACTACTACATCGAGGCTTAAATGCTATCGGTTATGGCAACAAAGCGGCAAAGCAGCAGGCAACATATTTTAGTAAAGCTGCAGGGAACTGCAAAAAATACGAGTAAAAATATTTATTGCAGAAAATATTAGGAAAAATGCAAATAGAAATTGGTTTTGAGTGGTTGCGAGAAATAAAGTGCATGGAAAACTGATTTTGCCAGAAACAATGGCAGTGAATCAAAGTGTGTATATTCAGAGTAAATAGGAAACAAAAATTGAGTAGAGTATTAGGGATGCACATTGGGGCTCAGCATCTGTATTTCTGAATGTATAGCATCCCTCACGGTGTTGCGCCTTTTCTTCATCTAAACAAAAATTTCGGTACAATCATAATTTTGTTTATAAAGGAAAGGTCCAATGGCTTCGCCGGACCATAAACCGCACGAAACAGTCACACGCTGAGGAGAGAGAGGCTTTGCAACAATAACTCCTTGACTTTCTCAGCCCCAGATCCGACAATTTTGCTTGTTGACGAAGCCACCGAGGTGGAAATGGGCCTCATCACTCAAGATGATTTTTCGATGGAATACCGGATCATTTTCAGGCATTTCAACGACCCAATTAGCAAAGACACGACGTTGTTGATCATCAGCCGGCTGAGTTCTTGTGTTAGCTGGACTTTATAAGCCTTATGACCCAAATCTTTATGCAAAATACGGTGTAATGACGATTGTGGAATGCCTGATTCCAAAGAACGACGAGGAATGCACAAACCTGGGTTTTCTTCAACACTTTCGGCTACAACTGCTATATTTTCGGCTGTTTTTGAGCGACGTGCACGGGTTTTATTCTTCACATCACTAACTTGCCCCAACAGCTAGAATTTTTTTACCAATTTCTGTTCTACTTCAAAATGGCTTCTTTGGGCGACGCATCTGTCGGGTAATCTATATCGGTCGCATTAGCTTTGCTTCCGCTTTGCGCTCCCATTCTAAGTTTCGCAGTTTTATTAATATCCTTGTCAGCATTTGCGTTACAAGGCTATCTGGTGTGGAGACGACGCCGAGGACTTTTGTGAGCTCGAAGCGTTTTTGGGCAGGTCGAATTATCTGCTAGTTTAAAACGTTGGAGGTACGCAAGAAAGCCACCATGTCCGCTGAGGATTTGTATTAGATAGTAAGATAGCTGAGGATTTGTATTAGATCCATTCATCTAGTTTGGGGATCCACTTATATGCCCATCGTCCTTTGGAGGAGTTCGCGTTCGGTTATTTTATCTTCAGATATTGGTTTGTGCCCACGTGAGTGATACAGTCGCTTAAGTTCTTCTGCTCGTATATCGAGGGGAACTTTACTCGATACAACGCAGAGTACGCACATGCTAGTCTGAACGCACTAAGTCAGTTAGCTTGCAGTACCTCGTTTGAACGTCTCATTCGTCTTCCTGACCATACTGGGGCGGCGTTTAGGAGAATAGAGTCAGTAACCTGTGAAATAATCTTTCTTCTACTTTCTTGGACCCTTCAACGTTTGATAGCATCCGCATGAGTGCGTTATTCACTCTCATTGCCTTGTTACTGGTTATTTTTAGATGCTCCTTGAATGTTAGCTTCTCATCGATGTGTACTCCAAGATACTTTATCCATGTTTGGGATACAATGTCATGTCCTTCAACCGAAATAGTGAGGCCCTCGCTCCGCCTACATTTACAGATAAGGACCAGCTCAGGTTTTTGCGCTGTCAGCTCTAGATTAGCGTTGCTCAACCACCTTTGGATTCTCGCAACGGCATCATTGCACACATGTTTCAAGCAGTCGTTACGTTTATGAGTTACCACTAGAGAAATATCATCTGCGTAACCCACCACAATTACGTTTGCTGGCATCACAATTTTAGGAATCCCGTCGTACATTGCATTCCACAGTGCTGGCTCTAGAACGAATCTTTGTGGGACCTCGGCTCCCGTTACTATGTATCTTTTTGGACCTTTTTCTGTGTTGTAAAACCAGGCCAGCTAGTTGTCTTCTAGTTCGACCAACTTGATATTGCTCTGCCTCTTGCTTTAGTTGTAGTTGTTTTATCGTCAATTATTTTTCGTTCCGCTTTCGTAGGTGGATTCTCATGCTATGGCTTAGGCATCTTAGTCTTTGAGCTTTGATGAACCGTACAATATTTTCTCCTCTTATAAGTTTGTCCAGTTCATGCTGCCATCTTATACGCCACTTGCCGTTTGACTGCACCGAAGATTAGCCTCAAAATTTTTCTGCCGAATACTTGGATTTTATTTTTGTCTTTTTCACTTATTGTCCAAGACGCCGATCCGTAACAAAGAACTGGTCGAACTATAGATTTAAGCAGTGAAATTTTGCAAGGCCTGTTCAGGCCTTATTTGCTGCTTGTATTCTTTCGTCGATTGTTATGCTCATTGCGTTGTCGTAGCTTATTTTAAACCCCAAATACGTGAAAGTTCTCACCGCTTCAAACTTACGGTCTGAATCAGAACCGGTTTTTTTCTTGTAACTTCAAGATATTTTTCGTTGTGCTTTGTGCTGCATAAAAGTTTCACTCAAGGGCTACGTCGGCAGTGCTAACTCAGATTAGTGTCGTTCGCAACTTTCCCGTAAACGCAACCAATCAAAAATGAGTGAGAAGTACACGAAGCGTTTCGAGGCGGTATTTTTATGCACGCATTCGAAGGGGCAGAAATGATCTTACGCCGCGGCTGCAAAAGTAATTAAAAAATCAGAAAAGTTTGTTGTGATGTGGAATCAGCGGTATAAAGTGTACTAAGATGTTGATGACTTTTTCAAGCGGGGCTTGAAGCGAGTCACGACAAAAAAGCGGGATAAAGTGATCGTCCAACTTTTTAAACGGTACCCTTCTTTGTGACTACGCCAAGCACCAGCAGGTCTTGCTAAAAAGGGAATAGATGTGAGTATCAACACCATCGAACGACGACTGAAGGAGGCGCACATATTCTACCGTCCCACAACATCAAAACCACTGCTGTCAGAAAAACCTATTGAGAAATAACAAAACAAGAAAACGGTGTCAAAGTATTGGACTGGCCTTCCCAGACCCCAGACGCCAACCCCATTGAAAATGTGTGGGGAACTATTAATACTCATCTTGCCGGAAGGCGAGTCCATGATTTAAACCAACTCGTGCGTCAAGTTCGCAAAATCTAGTCCGGTTTGTCGACGAGCTACGTAAGAAAAGCTGGTTCAAAGCATGCCAAGCTATACTCGACAACGATGAAGACTACACGGGTTATTGAGTAATTGCGACTCGTAGTTTTTTAGTTTCATGTAAAAATAAATTAAATATATATCTTTTATACTTCATGAATAATCACGGTTCCTTTTTTCTGACACAGACTGTAAAGGGTTTTCCAATAACAGGTGTTATTTTGAATAGGATTGAGCTACCGAGAGATGATTAATGATTTTTATGGCCGGAATTGGATGGTATATATCTGGACAACGTTTACTTTCAACAAGACGGCGCTACGTGCCATACAAGCAACGAAACCATTGATCGTTTACGGGGAAAGTTTCCGGACAGTGTTATCTCTTGAAAAGGTGATCACAATTGGCCACAGAGAACTTGTGATTTAACACCTTGTGACTTTTTTCTTTGGGGCCACGTGAAAGAGAAGGTCTACGCCAACTGCCCAAACATCATCAAAGGTGCCGTCACACCAATGGTATGTGGGGCATGCTCCCACTAACACTATAACATTCCTCCTCCTCGGCTGATTTCCACCCTGGAACCGCGTTAGCATTTCTTCAAGGTGGAGCCGCGTTTATGTCTATTGACACAACAGGTTCCTGCGTCCAGGTTACGCTCCTGTGGGCGTATGAAGTTTTACGCCATCGATAGTGTTCACTTCTCCCACTGGCTTCGAAAGCGCTTGTGTGGGGAGTTAAATGCAGTCCGATACTCACAAACTAATTGTAGTCAACGAATAGTCTTTATATTTATAAGGTTGTTTGGTATTTTTTTTCTACCCCTTCCTTTTCTCATAAGAACTGTCGAGTTATGACTTAATAATCTAGCTGGTCTTGCTACCTAATTAATTTAGTATCTTAATAGTATTGAATACTTAGTCATTCTTTCTGCGTCTACTGCTGGTGCCGCTGTTGTTGCTGCAGTAGCAACTGCTGCTGTCGCTTCTGGGCTTTCCTTTCCCAGTCAATGCGGTTGAGCTTCGTCACGACTGTAGCCGCGGACGTTTTTGCGGAGTCCCATTTAGTGATGGTCGAGCACATGTCCTGGACGAATCTTGCGTGGGATGGCGGGTGTTCGAATGCCTTCGCCAGCATTGCTCGTTCTTCACTGAAACGTCTGCAGTGAAAGGCCACATGTTCTGCGCTCTCGACGGTATTCGAGCAACTCGGGCAAAAAGGGCTGTCGGCCAGCTGGAAACGGTGTAGATATTCAAGGAAGCGGCCGTGTCCGGTGACTATCTGAGTTAGGTAGTAGTCAATATCGCCATGCTTCCTATTCATCCACCTTTCAAGGTTCGGTATGAGTTTGTAAGTCCACCGGCCTTTGGTTGAGTCATCCCATCTTCTTTGCCATTCGTCCATTGATCGATTTCTTTCTACCGCCTGTTCTGCTATCGTCGGTTTCACTCCTTTTACTCCATAGAGACGATACAGCTCCATCGCATTAATATCCACTGGTATCTTTCTAGCAATAACGCATATTGCGTCGTCTGATACCGTTCTATAAGCGCATGCAGTACGTAGTGCGCCGCGTCTGTGTGTGCGAACTACCTCGCGCATATGGCTATGTTTAGCCTCAGCCCATATCGGCGCCGCATATAATACGACAGAGTCCGTCACAGTCGATATGAGTCGTCTCCTCTCTCTCAGTGCGGGCCACCTATGTTAGGCAGAATTCCCGCTAGTGCGCCATTGCCAGCCGCTATTTTAGAATTAACTGCTGCCAGATGATGCTTGAAGCTTAGGCTCGTGTCGGGCATGACTACGAGATTCTCAATCGCCTTCTGTGAGAATATTTCGTGTCCGCCAACCGTGATTCTCATAATTCTTTTTTTCTTCCGCACGCTTATAAGCACGACCTCTGTTTTCTGGGCTGCCAGCTCCAATCCCGCATTACCGAGCCATCGCTGTACTCTCGCTGCTGCATCGTTACATTTTGCTTCCAGCTGATCTAACCGCTTGTCTACTGCTACCAGCGCAATATCATCAGCATATCCTACGATCTCCACCTTATCGGGAAGTTTCAGTTTTAAGACACCGTCGTACATAACGTTCCAGAGTGTTTGCCTGATGTTATATATTTTCCACTATTAACGGCATACCTTCTTCTCCCTCCTCTTTATACCGAAATAAACATCCCATCAATTATATATTAAAAAATTGCATTTTTTTTATATAAAAATAACACCTCTTATTGGAAAACCTTTTATATGCCCCGATTTTGATTGTGCCAGGTACCAGATCGTTTCTTCTGGACATAAACATCTATTTGTTTTTTCTTCGTTAATTCTCCAGCGAAGGCTGTAAGCGTCAATTATTCTCATTATTACAATTTAACCCTTCTGTTACATTCCGGTCGTTTCATGACCTTTGTTTGTTGAATTTCATCATATCTGCTAATATTAACAACATTTCACAATTTCCTTTCATGACTGTGTGTATTGACATAAATCCAATAGAAAAAGCATAAAAAAAAATGATTTTCATTTAATAAACAGGTGGTAACATCAAAACTTACGTGCGCGCACCTTCGGGTCATTCGGTGACCATCAGCTGTTTTACATATAAAGATATACACTTCGCGTCTTTTTTGTGGTTAGGTTTTTGCTGCAAAAGCTTGTATTTGTTAAATTCTTATAAAAATGGAAAGATTCCGAGCTTCTGTAAGTATTTTTATTATAATATTTAATTATTATTGGTGTGTTTATTTATGAAAATTTGGTTTAGAGGCCAAATCGTCTGACTCAAAACCAAATAGAGCGTATTATTGACAATGATGAGGATTTTGATGAGAGTAGTGAAGATGGGGATGAAGATTATATAGTGGAACAATTTGTATCAGAAGGATCTTCTGACGAATATTTAGATTCTGATAACGATGAAGATGTAGTACCTGCATTGGAAAATGAAAGCAGTGTGAAAAGAAAGCTATGTAATATTATTGCAAGGATAGAGCTATTGAGTGGTCAATGGAACCAGTTGGGCACAATAGTGGCAGGGCCAGAATAGAAAATATAATCCACGGAAGACAAGGTGTTACTGCATATGCAGGACATCGTATTTCTACTATCAAGGAATCATTCGATCAATGCTTTACGTACCAACTAAATCAAATTATAATACAATTCAGCAATATAGAGGGCGAAAACAAAATTAGAGCTGGATATAAAAAAATAGATGAGATAGAACTCGATGCATATTTGGGTATTTTAATTTTAGCAGGTAGTTAAATCGACATAATTTTCCGTATTTATGGCTAAAATGAAGAGATAAATGTATTTTTTTACAGGAGTATATCGTTCACACGGAGAAAGTATTCGAAGTCTCTGGAATGAAGTGCACGGCCGACCATTATTCCGTGCAACAATGTCACATGGCAGGTTTCTTGAAATTAATCGTGTTTTGAAGTTCCATGACAGAGACAATCGAAGGGATCAAGGAATGAACGACAAACTTGCTCTGATTCGCGATTTGTATGAGAAGTGGGTGACTAATTTACCGCTACTTTTTCTTCCATACGAAAATATTACAGTAGATGAGCGTTTAATTCCTTTTAGGGGCAGATGCCCCTTTTTAATTTACATGCCAAGTAAACCAAGCAAATATGGAATGAAAGCATGGGTAGCTGCGGATGTGCGTACAAAATTTTGCTTTAATTTCCAAATGTATTTAGGGAAGGAGTCAGCTTCCGCTCCACCGGAACGGAACCAAGGCCAGCGCGTTGTGTTGGATATCGTTAGTGGGTATGAAGGGCGGAATATTACAACCGACAACTTTTTTACTACTCGGGATTTGGCACTGGAGTTATTGATAAAATAATTACTTTGGTAGGCAGCGTAAGGAGTAATAAACGATTTTTACCGGTTTGTGGTACTAAAGTGGAGTTAAGGAGTCTACCAGTGCTAAGCAGTCGACATTTCTTTAATGGATCAGTTACCCTTGTGCAATACATACCCAAAAAATATAAGATAGTGACTGTTTTAAGTACCTTGCACCATAATAAAAGCGTTATGGAAAACCATCCAAAGTTGCCAGATATCATCAATTTCTACAACTCTACAAAATCTGGAGTGGATACTATTGATCAACTTGTAGAAACATATACATGCAAGAGGCAAACTAATCGTTGGCCTGTAGCAATTTTTGCAAACATCGTAGATATCTCAGCGTTGAATGCCTTCGTATTATGGACAGAAATTAATCCTTCGTGGAATGCTGCAAAATCATATAAACGTAGACTTTTCCTCGACTTAGGCTTAGACCTTGTTCATGGGGAAATTGAACGCAGAAAAACGCTACCAAGAACTCAACCGTCAGGAGATATTGTACGCAATATGAGAGCGGACGTAGAGCAACCAAGCACTTCGGCAGGAACTGTTCCGAAAAAAAGAAAACCTAGTCAGCGAGCCGCCTGTGCGGTTTGCCCTAGCTCAATTCGTCGCATAACGTACGAAAGCTGCACGGTTTGCAAAAAACCTGTGTTTCCACAACATCGTTCAAGGGTTACGGTTTCAAAAACCTATTGGTGGGGGCAATCAAATTAAAAAAAATGTATCTAATGTATTTAAATATGTATATATAACAGCTTAATTATGAATAAAACTAATGAGTTTTAAAAACTTCTATTAAAATTATAAACTTTTATACTGATATCTAAGCAAAGCACAGGTAAGGTCATTTCGTGACCCGAATATCACATGTGTAAATTTTTTTGAATGTAACAGAACGGTTAAAGAATGCCAAAAATTGAAAATTGGTATAGAAAAGTGAGCATTTAAAAAATATACGAGTTCGCATTTATTGTTTAGCTCAAAATATACGCAGGTAAATTGCCAAAGGCATGCATTCAAACGTCCATATAAAACCAAAAACCCAAAAACTTAGAAATAACAAAGAAATGCAAATAGAAACCTTTACTGCAGGCGAAATTGGCTAAATGTATACAAATGCATTTTAGATGATGCCAGCAACATGAACGAATATGCACCGCGTGCGTATGTGTGTGTGTGTACATACTCGCTAACGCCAATAAATATGCAATAAGCAAAAGTAAGCTGAAAATAGGTTTTAAGTAAAATTGAAATAACTTTGTGTACATACCATTTTTGCTGCGGAAAGTCTACAAAATTTATAAGAATCCTAATAACTTGAAGCGCCTCAGTCCAATAGGGCGTACGAGTGTGCACTTGAAGAATTCAAGAGTTGCAGTGTTAATGGAGCGGAAAATAATAAATTTTGGCAAAGCAGCATCAAAAGCTTGCCACTTCTCGGCTTGCTGCTTGTAATGTTATGCATTTTTTGCTGCCCTTATTACCGTTACCGTTACACTTGCATTTGCATTTTTGGGTTATGGAAAATTCACCTTATCAACTTTACGTACGCCTGGGCAGCTGGCGAATAATGCTCAGACGACATGTGCAGCATAGCGACGGGACAGTCATTGGCATGTGTGTGTGTGTGTGTGTACATATACTTATATATAAGCACATTTCTTATGTATGTACATACATATATATGAGTGGGTGTGTGTGCGTGTGGGTATTATGCGGCAAAAGTGCTTGAGCCAAGCGGATTGCACTTCCTCAATTTCTGATCAATGAACTACGACGGACGTTGTTGGCGATGTTGTGAATCGATTGGGCCAGCAACAGTCGGCTAGATGTTCATATTGCAGATGTGTTGCTGCTTGCAGGCAATGTGTTTGTATTGCATATGCAAATAATCGAGAATGTTGCTGAGCACTCCACTTCACAATGGAGAAGTAGATGTGCACGAATTGGCAATCGATGGATGGATTTGTACGTATGTATGTAGGTATGTGCGAGTAGAAGTTTGAGTAAGTGAATTTTAGTATACCCTGTGGAAAATTAAATTCGAATTTGTGAAAGAAATTCCTGTGCAGTAGTGGTAATTATGCTGTTTTTTTCATATCCTTAATCACTCTGCCCGTCGTAGCCGAATTGGTTGGTGCGTGATTACCATTCGGAATTCACAGAGAGGTCGAATCTCGGTGAAACACCAAAATTAAGAAACACATTTTTCTGATAGCGGTCGCCTCTCGGCAGGCAATGGCAAACCTCCGAGTGTATTTATGCCATGAAAGAGCTCCTCATAAAAATATCGGCCGTTCGGAGTCGGCTTGAAACTGTAGGTCCCTCTATTTGTGGAACAACATCAAGACGCACACCACAAATAGGAGGAGGAGCTCGGAGAAACACCTAAAAAAGGTGTACGCGCCTATTATATATATTGGGTAGTCGAAAAAGTCTTTTCGTATTTCTAATCAAACTTCAACCCATTTTTTTTTATATTTATAATAAACTTTATTAAACCAAATATGTACCATTTTTGTCGACCATCTTTTGCTATTTTTCTTCTAGAGACATTATTTCATCCGTGTAAAACTTTTGTGATTTCTCGGCGAAAAACTGCGACAAGTAATTTTCACAGGCTTCTCTTGAAGCCAACTTTACTCCATTAAGGGAGTTCTGCATTGACCGAAACAATGGTAGTCCGATGGTGCAAGGTCAGGGCTATATGGTGGATGCGTCAAAACTGCCCAGCCAAGCTCTCCCAGTTTTTGCCGAGTCATCAAAGATGTGTGTGTCCTAGCGTTGTTCTGATGGAAGACGACGCCCTTTCTGCTGATCAGTTCTGGCCGTTTTTTTCGATTACTTGCTTCAATCTCATCAGTTGTTGACAGTAAAGTGTAGAATCAATCGTTCGAGCAGGCTGGAGCAGCTCATAGTGGATGATTCCTTTCCAATCCCACCAAACACACAGCATAACCTTTCGAGGCGTCAATCCTGGCTTTGCGACCATTTGTTGAGCTTCACCACCCTTGCACCATGATCTTTTTCGCACATTATTGTCGTATTTGATCAACTTTTCATCTCCTGTTACCATTCGCTTCAGAAATGGTTCGATTTCATTTCGTTTCAGCAAAGAATCGCAGATGTTAATTCGGTCCATTAAATTTTGTATAGACAATTCATGTTTGTTGTTTTTGTAACCAGCCTTTTTTAAATGGTTCAAAACCGTTTGATGATGAATGTTTAGTGCCTTGGCGATGTCATGGCAGCTTATGTGACGGTCCTGGTCAATCTTTTCCTTAATTTCATCGACTCTTTCAACGATAGGTCGACCGGAGCGAGGTGCATCTTTCACATCGAAATTTCCAGAACGGAAGCGAGCGAACCATTGTTGTGCTACACGAACTGATCCAGCATCGTCTCCGTAAACTTCAAAAATTTCATTGGTGGCTTGGGTGGCATTCTTCCCTTTTTTATACAAAAATCTCAAAATATAGCGAATTTCTTCATTATTTTCACTCATTTTTGAACAGCTATAACTTTTTTTCAACTTCTCCGAATTTAATTTTTTTTTGCTTAAATGAAGCTTAAAATGTCACCTTTCTAGCACCATATGATATGACACAATGTGATTGGTAGCACTGGAGATAGATGACTCCAACGACATCTATGACAAAATACGAAAAGATTTTTTCGACTACCCAATATATATAATCGCTCTGCCCGGGAGCATTGGGCCTCGACCAGACTCTTCCATCGTTCACGGTTCTGGGCTGTTGTTTTCCCGCCGTCCCATGCGATGTCGGTATCTGCTAGCTCGCGCAACATCGACCTTCTTCAAGTAATCTTTGGCCGACCGCGATCTCTGCTCCCTTGCAGGTTATAGCCCAGTGCCATTCTTGTGTTGCTTCCTGGTGGTTTTCTAAGCGTGTGACTTATCCATCGCCTCTTCCATAGGATTTGATTTACCATAGGATGGGCTCCTCATTCGTTGATCTACATAGCGCGTCGTTGCTGCTGGTGTTCGGCCAAATTATTCTACAGATGATGCGGAAGCATTTGCTGACGGAAGGATTGTGTGAAGCCGCTGTGTGATGGTGTTAGAGACCAGCCATGTTTCGCTTCCGTACAAAAAATACTGACTGCAGGTAGCAGAAGCTTTCGACAAATTCCAATGTGATTTATTGTGGTTGATTCTCATAGGTTTGGTCTCGGCGATGTTGACCTCTAGTCCGACAGTGCGTGCCAGCGTGACTAGTCTGCCCACCTTTGCTTGCATGTCAGTGAGTTTCTGTGCGAGGAGGCAGATATCCTTCGCAAAGTCCAGGTCCTAAAGATGCCTGGTGAAACTCCATTCGATGCTTCTTTTCTGTCAATTGGCTCATAACGTAGTCTAGGACGGTGGCGAAGAGAAGGGGCGACAAGGGGAAACCTTGCTTTATGCCTGCGTTGATGATAAATAGGTCGCCGATGTTGTCGTTGTGAAGCACTGCCAGTTCGTAGTTCTCGTAAAAGCCTCTGATGAGGCAGATTTCATCGACGAAGTCCAGGTCAACAAAATGCCTGGCGAAACTCTATACGATGCCTCTTTTATGTAAGGTCAATTGGCTAATGACGTCGTCTAGGACGATGGCGAAGAGAAGAGGCGACAGTAGACAAACTTGCCTTACGCCTGCGTTGGTGGATAATGGGTCGCTGATGCTACCATTATGAAGCACTACCAGTTCGAAGTTCTCGTAAAGGGCTCTGATGTGCGAATTATCTTAGCGCGAGCTCCTTTTCCACTCAACGCCAGCCATATTGAGTCTCGGTTAATTGTGTCGAATGCCATTTAAAAGCGGGAAAGCACCACTGAACTGATTGTTGTACTATGATGCGAAGAGTATTGTCTTGGTCTACCCAGCTTTGGTGAGAGCGAAATCCAGCTTGTTCGTTTCTTAAGAGCCATTCGACGCATTGGATTCTGCTTTCTTTGATCGTAGCCTGAATTGTTTGTAGAAGGCGCTGAGCAGGGTTACTCCTCGCCAGTTGCCGCAGTCACGAAAATCGCCCTTCTTGGAGAGCTTCGCAATGATGCCTTTTGTCCAGAACGGAGGCAGCTTTTCATTGTCCCAGACGGCGGCGACATGGGGAGGAAGAACTTTTGCTGAAAATTGCGCGTCGGCGATCAGTAATTCTGGCTGTATGCCAACTTCGTCCGCGGCTTTGTTGAGCTCCAGCTTCTTAATTGCTTTCACGATCTCCGCTAGGTTAGGGCAAAATGTTCAAAGCTAGGTATACTGCTAAGCGCAAAGTGCCAATTGCTTCAAATTGTTCTTTCCATCTATGGATCTGGTCATCATTGGAAGTCGGTAAAGTGCCATTCAGTTACTACTACCCTGCTGGTTGGTTAGGCGGCCAACTATGCGGTACAGCTGTCTCATGTTCTGGCCATGGCATCGCTGCATCGCAGATCTTCAATTGACTTTCTCTTATCGTTTCTGGCGGATTTCTTTACTTGCTTCGCCGCCTCCCTGTAGGCTGACCGAAGAGTGCCATTGCTGATGATTTGCCTTTTGAGTTCATTTCTGCGCTGAATGATACCCCAAGTAGTATCAGAGATCTTTAGTTTGATATTGGTGGCTTTTTCTGGTAAATTTTCTTTTGAGCGATTTGCCTGAGCGTGGCGTTTGTAACTTCCCAATCAGTGTTGTTGTGGTTGGTGAGCAGCTTCTCGCGAAAGGCGCTAGTTATTTATTTTCTGGTCACAGGATAGCATAGCAGCTGGACGTTGAATCGCTTATGTCTACGCAGTGTGTAGGTTTTCTTCCTGCATTTTAGCTTCATCTTGGCGTCGTCGGTAATTAGCGCGTGGTTCCTGTCTATGTCGGCTCTCAGTATATTTTTGACTTCAAATATTAAGGAAGTTAGGCTTAGAGAAATACTAAGGTCGCAGTGCTAAATTCTCTCGCAATAATAACAATAATACCATTAATGTTAGAAATTAAGTCAAAATTTTGGATTTTTTTTTTCGTAAAAACACAGCGACCTTAATCTTATTGGGCGATCCATGAAGAAATTCGCACTAGCCGATAGCACCAAATTCACTAGGAGGATACGCTCCGACGCGGCATACCTAGAACTCTCTAAAAGTGGATGTGTATGATTATGTACAGTTAGTTGTATACTTTTATTTGTGCGCTGTTAACTGCAGATGCCATCCAACCAGTCAAGTCGACAATCGACATCCAGTTGACTTGGACTGGCATTGCGCACTTCCTGTTGCTGCCGCTGCTGGTGATCATAGAGTTGATGAGTTCAATTGTGTTTGCCTCAAAAACTTGGGGGTGCAAATGATACCTCACTCACAGGCTCCACTTCTGCTGTGGAGTGCAGCACTCCAAGCTTTTCCAAGCTCATAATCTGCATTGCATACTTTTGTGCTGCTGGCTGTTGCCATTTCATACCTTAAAAGCAGCAAAATTTTCGGCATTTCAAGAAGTGTTGCAGGAAAAATTCATTACTGCAAATGAAAAAGTGGGAAAATTGCAGTGATAATAAATTGAAAAATAACAGAAAGGAGAAACAAGCTTTAACTGCAGTTTGCAATGCAAATGAAAATTATACGAATGGGGAGCGTCGAAAACTTTACTAATTACAACTTGGCAGCAAGCAAGTAAACAATATAATCTCTGTAATACAATAAGGAGCACAAACACACACACACGCACACGCACCCACAAAATCTGGCAAATGAATTTCTATAATTTGAAAATATTATATTAAAGGAAGGAATAAAACCTATTAGAAAACATAGTAGAGTAGAAAATACAGTAAGTAAAAGAAGAATATATACTAATACATACATGCATGCATACATACATAAGCACTAACATATACATACACGGCATTCCTTTTCAATTACAATTGAAATTAAACTACAAACAGCAGGGCGCTATGATGAGCTGGGCTCAAGCAGCAGGTGGAGTTAAGAGGAAGGAGTTAAGAGGAAGGCAGAGCAAAGCTCACACTTAAATGCATGCAAACATACCCACATCCAGACCCATCCACCCACACACCCAACACACACATATATATATCATAACCTCTGGACACAAAAGTAAGTAGTTTAAGTTTATCTGCAAGTGCCTCGAAGCAGCAAAACACTTGTACGACTCAACTTCAAACACTTCGCAGCAGCAGGAGCAGCAGCTCTTTGATGCCAATTGTGTTGATGCTGTGCTCTCCTCACTGCTACAAACACACATACTGGCACACACATGCAAGTTCAATGCAAGCACATCACCTTGTGTCTCTAGCTGAATACATGCAGTATTATTGAATAACGGAAATATTAAATGGCAAATAGACAGAGCGACTTCTCTTTTATGCTTTTGTGGAGTATTTTGTGTCAGCCATAAAGTATGCTTCACATAAAAGTAAATTGAAATTAAAATTGAAATTGCCAAGCGTTAATAGTGGATTCTATGAAAAAAATAAAGTTTACTAATCGTAGTTGTTCGATATTATTGAGTTGGCATACCAGTGATGGCTTTGAGAGAAATTTAAATGAAAAATGACAGCGTTTATTATTATTAAAAATGGCATTCAGTGAGCGAGAGTGCCAAATTTTTCATATTAAAAACTTCTGCTCCGAATTGAAAAATATTGAATGCATAAAAGATAAAAGCGAGACGTTGTATGAGAACAAAAGTTGAAAAGAAGAAAAATTGTAGGAGATGTGAGTGTGAATTGCCTTAAATTTCAAACAAATTTCAAAGTAATGCTTGAGAGTTAATATCAAATATTTATTTTTTCTGATATTATCTCTTATGCCAATTTGAGGAAATTTGCGGATATTTGCTTTATTACAAGAATTTAATTTAATTCGCTTATAAATAAAAGATGCCTGCATATTTTTCAATTAGTATTTTTAGTGGGAAGCAAGACCCTTGTCATTAAACTTGTAACACGCTTTCATTCCAACGCCGTGAAGTCTGTACAGCGACCCAGGCTGACAACCCAATTTCCGAGTACATTTTCGCGCATCTCACTTATGGGGTTAGGGGTAGTCAGAAGCCCGAAAAAATGATGATTTTCAATAATTTTTGTTTGCTAGTCAATTGCTTTATTTTACAAAAATAAAAACATAGCATTAATACATCATGTTTCGATTTAAATTTAGCGAAATTTAAAAAAAAAATTAAAATTAATAATTGTAAAAGTTAGCGCCGTTTCTACAGAAGTCCCTTTCGGTGATCATCACAGGCTCTTGGAGATTCATTTAAAATCAATCGGACAAGAGAAATTAGTTTTACTAATAAATAATCTTGTGCCTGATCGAAGCTTTTTTTCCGAAATTCACAATATGGCGGTCTCAGGTAATATTTTTTAGATTTTCAAGAAAAAAACCGACAATTTATTGTTTAAAAAAATTGAAATTTTTTACAAAAAAAAAAAATTCTTCAATCAGGCAGTATAAATTTAATGGAAATCTACCAAGCGGTTTTTAAGTTTCAGTGATCACCAGTTCAAAAACATAGTTTTGAGAAAAACGCTTTTCAAGTTTTGATACTTTCTCTCGAACTCTCCGGAGCACCCGAGCGCCCTTTGTTAATTGTTGAATAACTCGAAAAGTATTTGTCGAATTGACTTCAAATTTTCGCACAATATTTTTAAGATACTATACTTAAAGAAAATGCAAAAAAAAACCCTTATGCCAAATTTAAGCACATTTGAAAACATTTATTGACTCTAGGAGTTTAATTTAATTCGCCTAAAAATAAAAGACGCCTCAATATTTCCCAATTAATATTTCTACTAAAAAGTGGCATCGAGGCCATTAAACACGGAAAACAACTTCATTCGAATGACTTCTACGGCTGGTTTACGCGACCAAGGCTGACAACCTAATTTCCCACTGCATTTTCGTTCATTTTCGACACTTTTCCCATTCCATCGATTTCGTGTTTTAACTCTTGAAACGTCTCCGAGTGGTAGGCGCAGCATTTCACCTTAACGACACTTACAAAAAAAAAAAAAACATAGTCGGACGGAGTCAAATCACTGCTTCCAATATAAGAAGCCAATCGGTCAACACTATTTCGGCTAATTACATACACCGTGCTATTCGCTCAGACAGAACGCTTGAACCGACGATAAATGCAACCATTTCATGCGGTCAACCATCACCAACTCATTATTTGAGTTTGATCCTCTGAATTCTTTCTTATTTTTACTTCTCTCAATTTTATCAATTTTCGTCCACTCAGCGGCGTCGGCATCGGCATCGGCGACACAACTGATTGCTAATACAGAGCAGTGTGCCAAAGCACCAGACCAACATAAGCAGCAATAGCAATAGAAGCATTAGCACCAACAAAAGAACTCGAATGTGACAAAGCCGAGAGATCATTCGTATGTTGACCTTCAGTCGCATTAGAAGCAGCAGCAGTACTAATAACAGCATCGGAAGTCGGTGCAGCATTCTCAGCTACATAAACAGAGTGTCAAGGTGATAGATCAGCAGCAGCAGCGACAGTAGCAGTAGAACTACGCGAAGAAGTGCCAGTAGTAGCACCAACAACTTTACGTGCATACGATAAACCCGAGAGAGCAGCTCGTACTTTGATCGGCAGCTATGTATATAAGAAATAGCAGCTGAACACATATAAGTACACTATTAGGCACAGTTGAAATCTCTTTTGCAGCAAAAATTTTTGATTTAGAATTATTAGTGAACTACTAATATAATATGTTTGATAAAAAAATTCTTTAGGTTATTAACATTTTTAGTCCCGCGTGAAATTGACTGACAGAATTTATTTGAGAGTTTTGTAGGCAAAGATCGCAATTACTTACAATGTTTTAATTATTAGCAAGTAGCTCTCACATAAACATCTTTACTGTTCACTTTTACATAAATTTTAAATAAATGAATAAAATTTGGTTTTACAAATTTGGCAAAAAATTTTATAGCCAACATGCAATGTTTCATTCAAAATTCAGTTGATGAAAAAATGAAAGACCGTCAATGCAACATTACAAACATAACAAAATTTCTGCATATGAATTTTTTCCTGGATTACTTTTATCAGAGAACGTAAATTCAAAGAAAAGGCTCAGGAACGAATGCTTTACGTTCTCTGCTTTTAATGTAACAGGGTGTCAATCGATTACCGTATTTCTCGTACTCGGCCCAACCATGATCAAAATATTAAATATGCGATGCTTTAATTTTGAATAATTTTTTATAAAAATGTAGTTCAATCGACTGCAAATTTCATATAAGGTAGTATTCCGGTGTAACGACCGAAATTTCGACGTTTTTCATGAATCTTTTTTAAAAAGAAAATAAAATGCGATCGTTTTAAAGTTTTTATTCGTGTTTTGAAGTATTGTATATAAAAAATGTTTTTAAAATTCATTTTATATTCATTTCTTTAAAATTTTTGACGTCAAAATGGAGTCCTTAAAAAAAAGATGAGTTGGTTCGGGGAAACACACAGCCTTCCAAAGTCACCTGAAATAAAAAATTCAAAGAGATTATTGTTCTGTAGACTTTATTTTAGGTCCCGAACCTGAAATATATGTACATAAAAATAAAAAAACAAAAACAAAATGGCGGACTTGTGAAAAAAGTTCTCTAAATCTAATTTTTTTTCTTCATAAATTGTTTAAATTAAATAGTTTATTATTAAAAATTAAATGTTTTAAAGGTTCGGGATCTAGATATGTGTGTCTAGAATAACGGGTTAAATTTTTAGCCAAATCGGTAGAATAGATTTGAGTCAGTGATACCGACATTTCGAAAACATGGTTTTGAGAAAAACGCGTTTAAAGTTACACACCACGGTGCGCTCTCTTATTTTATTTGGTCTGAAATTTTTATAATATTAGTATATTTTTAAGATGTTTTTCTTCCGAAAAATGTAGAAACAAAAACTCGAGTTTTTGAACCCGTCACACCGGGCTACTACCATAAATCAAAGTATCAAACATTGCGTGTAATTAAAACAATCGATAAATTTTCTTAGAAACTTAAAACTTCTTAATCAAAATTTAAACAAAAGAATTATGTATGTGATTTTATAGCTAATTAAATTATAGCTAAATAGTATAACAAAGTGCAAGTTTGAAATTGCTTAAAAATCGTGTTAGTTTTTGATAATATTTTTCTCTATTCGATGTTGTGAATTTTCCCCATGTAACGAAATTTTTTCTCTATTTGTTCCTCTCTTGTTCCCGTTAGGGCTTTACGAAACACCAAGTAATAATGTGAGCCAAGTAATACTACTCTCCTTCACAAGCGCATCCGATTGGTTATACGTAATTGTGTAATTGTAAATATGTTTACTTGGCCTTTTGTAGTGCTCTCATCGTCGCTTAAATTCAAACTATTTGTAAACTTTAAAACTAAATTTCGCCAGTTTCCAACGCAAGTACGCACTTAAAAGTGTTGATAATTGAAAAATTAAGTGCTACTGAAGTGTAATCTTGCCGAAGAAGAAATATCAAGAACTAACAGAAAACTAGACAAAAAAAAAATACTTGCAGTAAATATTTACGCTTGCACCTAGAAGTATGCTACGAGTATGCACGACTTCTATTCGATTTGCACTCGAACGGCTACTTGATTTGCGTACGCCAAGGCAGAAACTTTTGTAATTGTAATTGAACGCATACTAAAGCAAATATGTATTTATGAATGTATTTCTTTGGGTGGGTAAATTTGTGTGCAATGATTTTTTTCCACATTCCATCGTTCCCAGTAGATACGGATTCTAAGAAAAAATTTTAAGAAAAAATTTTGGGGCTAATTTCAAAGAAGAATTTAATACGAAAATTGAGTTGGAGGAATGGATATGAAGATCGAAAATAGATAAAAAAATAAAAAAAGTAAAACGGCGCTGAAACCAAATAAATTGTAAACAAATGGATAGATTAGGTTGAACTGGTTGACTTGTAATCACGCATAGACTGGCTCTGTCCACCAGCTGGGACTTGCGTTAGGTCTGAAAATTCATTATTTATAAAAATGCAGAAATGAAGATTTTTTAGAAAGCTTTGAAAAATTTGTATAAATTGCATAGGAAATTTTAAATCTTTCTGCTTAATTATCAGCCCAATGTGGCTCCGGTATTGGAGTTACGTTTGCCGCTTTCCTTGTGGCCGGAATGTACAGAAGTTTGAAGACATAAATTGTTAATAAATCTTAAGTAAATAACTGCTATTTTAGGCAAATTCTTAAGCATTAAGGAAAGCTATTATCTAAACTTGGGCATTTTTGTAAAGCTGATTGTTGAATGAATAAATCGATGTGTTCGCACTTAATACAGTCGGTTGGTGAGATATTAACATATAGAGAATTCAGTTCAACATTTTTTTCATTTACCCCATCTTCATGTATTTTAGTGCTTAAGGGGTCCCGGTGGTCTAGTGCTTGAAAATTTAGGGTATTTTCAAGAATTTTTTTTTACAATAAAAAAAATTAAAAACGATATTTAAATTTTGCAGGCTTTTTATTGAACTTATTTTACGTACAAAAATGAAAAAAAAAACATTTAATTTTAATAATTTTAAAAATGACGCTGAAGTTGACCCTCCCGAAAAATTGGACCTGGACGGAGTTGTCCATTTTGGCTCTTCTATTTATCTGAAATACAAAAACCGAAACAATTATTAATCAGTATGACTGTAGCTTTGTATTCCTGTACTGGAATAAAAAAAAAATTCACAAAAGCGCGCAGTTTTGAATTTGGCACTCTAAATAAACATCGGGGTTTTTTCAGTTTTTTATTAAAAAAAAAAACGAAATAATTGAAATAATAATAAAGAGTTTTCCAAAAACTGGTGTTATGAATGAATGGATTGCGCTATCGAGAGATGATTAACGATTTATTATGGCCGGAATTGGATGGTATTGATCTGGACAACGTTTATTTTCAACAAGACGGCGCTACGTGTCACACAAGCAACAAAACCATTGACCTCTTACGGAAAAAGTTTCCACCTCTCGAAGAGGTGATCACAATTGGCCACCGAGATCTTGTGATTTAACACCTAGTGACTTTTTTCTTTAGGGCCACGTGAAAGAGAAGGTCTACGTCAATAGCCCAGGGTCGATTTGAGACCTCAAAGTTGGAATTCGTGAGGCTATCGAGGACATAGGGCAGCCACTTTGCAATTCGGTAATGGAAAATTTCAAGAAAAGTAAATTCTCCTTTAAGCGTGGTCGTGGTGGTCATATGCCTGATATTATTTTCCAACTATTAACGGCACGCCTTCTTCTCTCTCCTCCGTATAGTGAAATAAACAGCCGATCATTTTTATTAAAAAATTACATTTTTCTTTGAATATCAAAATAACACCTCTTATTCGAAAATGATTTATTATATCTAATATTTTATAGTTTTGTTCAATGTCCAAAAGAATTATTATGTGGGCAAAAAGTAAGATGAATTTGGTTGTAAAATGAAAAATCTTTATTTATTCTTGTAAATCAATTTGATCCCCTTCAAACTAATCCCCTCTCGTTGAAATACACTTATGCCAACAATTTTTCCAATCCCCGAAATATGCCTAATAGTCCATTTCCGGTATAGCCATCAGCACCTTCTTCGACTCAGCTTTTATCTCCTCAATCGACTCGAAACTCGTTCCCCGGAGTGGTCTCTTGAGTTTTGGGAATAGCCAGAAGTCACACGGAGCCAAATCAGGCGAATACGGTGGTTGCGGAACGATATGCGTGGAATTTTTGGCGAAATGGTCACGAAGAACGAGTGCAGTGTGAGACGGTGCATTATCGTGATGCAAAAACCAAGAGTTGTTGGTTCATTATTCTGGTCTTTTTAGACGAATTGCTTCACGTAAACGACGCATAACGCTCAAATAATATTCCTTATTAACAGTTTGGCCAGGTGGAAGGAATTCATAGTGCACCACACCACGAAAATCGAAAAAACTGTCATCATGACCTTTATTTTTGAACGATTTTGATGTGCTCTTTTCGGTCTGGCCTCGCCTTTAACGCGATATTCGCTTGATTGGTCGGTTGTTCCAGGGTCGTAAGCATAAATCCAAGTCTCATCTCCCGTAATGATGCATTTGAGCTTGTCCTGATAGTCTGAAAGCCTTGTTTCACACACATCAATGCGACGACTTTTTTCCAAGAAATTGAGAGTTTTCGGTACCAAACGAGATTTGACTTTTCGTAGGCCCAAATGGTCTTTCAAAATGGTTTTCACAGATCCTTCTGATATTCCGATCATATCAGTAAGGTCTTTAACAGTCAACCGACGATTTTTGAGCACTAACTCCTTCACTTTAGTGACGTGTTGGTCATCTGTTGACGTCGATGGTCGTCCGGAGCGCTCCAAGTCATCAACACGTTCTCGACCCTCTTTGTATCACTTATAAACATTTTTCTGCGACATAGTCGAATCACCAAATGCCTTCTGCAACATGCTAAACGTTTCCGCGGCCGAAATTTCATTCCGCAAACAAAATTTGATGGCACTTCTCTGCTCAATCAAATCAGACATTGTAAAAATCGAAAAATGCACTCTTGGTCGTTTGGTAAACACAAGCGTAAATATATTACTGATAATGGCATTCACATGAAAGTTGGCCCAGATGTTATTAACAGTGCTCCCAACTCATGAAAAAAATAACTAGAGCGAAATTTTAATCCCGCGAAGTTTGACAAATAAATTCACCTTACTTTTTGCCCACAGTAGTATCACATTTGTATTCAAATTAATAAACAATTTATTACTGTGATTGCTAATATTATGTTTTAAAAATTTGCAAATAAAGAAGAAGTTTTGTTTTGATCAAAGAAAGCCGGATATGGTTCTAACCTCTTTTTTAAAACTTTGCTTATATTCCATATAATTTCCTCTTTCCATTAAGTAAAGATAGTTTCTTTTACAAATTTTAGGGGCTCAAAATTGACTTTAGACTTATGTTATAGTGGACTTTTTTCTAATAATTTTTACTTACAATTTTTCTTAGAATCCGAATCTGCTAAGAGGGAAGTCGAAAAAAATTGACCCGTCCTAATGTATGTATTTTTGCATATATGTATATACCTATGTAAACGCACATAACTTCTCATCGACTCGCCAGAGCAATGGTGTTTGTAATAAAGGAGTAGGAGCAAATAATACTGACAGCATTTTAAAGGCGCCTTCTCTAAAACAGCAGATTGGCAAGGAGTTGCCATATACCCGCAAAAGGTGCAGCTTATTGAGAGTGCACCATGCGAAGCACGAAAGCTCCACGAGAGCGCGTGTTGAATCTTCTGCAATTCGAAATCTTTCAAGTGTCTAATTTCTATAGCCCTCGGATTGCCACCTCGTCATATTCTCTTAGGTAAAATGAAGCTGAAAGTGAAATAAGCACAAACAAATTCTACAGATTTTGCTCAACACTGGTGTGTGTTTCGTTACTAAAAACTTCAATGTTTCTTTCAGTTACATATTTTTTTCCTAAGCTGAACAGGTTTTGAAATTTCAGGCAACTTTAGTGCACTGCTTGACTTCATTCTCCCCCTTCTTCACTATATTTTTGCTATCTATTTTGCTAACTTTAATATATTTAAAAGTTTTTCACAGTCAACAGCTGGCATCCGGGTATCCTGCTGGTGGCTTGACTGCGTCTTTTATGCGATATCCTGCAGCAACCGCTTCAGAATAGTCCTCCTACTCCACACTTTCCTTTTTGCACTGCTTTGAATTATGCGTAAGCTCGTCGCTGTTACCACTACTACTATATATACATAAATTACAGTTACATACATATATAAAGTACAGTCGCGTATATAAAAGTTTGTACAGATAGTTAGCTTGGATTTAAAGGGTTATAAAGTCTTAAAGGCAGGAATAATATTATATTTTTTTAGGATAAACTTTTTCCGCACGTGGCATTTTAAATCACATTTTATCCTCGTGGATGCTCGGAGGTAAAATTTTGCTTCGACGAAAAGGAACGTATTAAAAAAAACCTAAAAAATAATTTGCGCGTATACTTCTGTTAGGTGTTTGGCCGAGCTTCTTCTTCTTAATTGGCGCGATAACCGCTTTCGCGATTTTGGCCGAGCTTAACAAAGCGTGCCAGTCGTTTCTTTCTCGTGCTAACCGGCGCCAGTTGGACATACAAAGTGAAGCCAAGTCATCCTCCACCTGATCTTTCCAACGCAGAGGAGACCTTCCTCTTCCTCTACTACCACCAGCTGGTACCGCATCGAATACTTTCAGAGCCGAAGCGTTTGTATCCATTCGGACGACATGACTTAGCCAACGTAGCCGCTGGATCTTTATTCGCTGCGCTATGTCTATGTCGTCGTAAAGCTCATACAGCTCATCGTTCCATTGCCTATGATAATCGCCATCGCCGACGTACAAAGGCCCAAAAATCTTCCGCAGAATCTTTCTCTCAAACACTCCAAGCGACGCTTCATCGGAAGGGCGTGATGAGAGCCTTGTAGAGTGTAAGTTTTGTTCGTCGAGAGAGGACTTTACTGCTTAGTCCAAAGTAGCGTTTGTTGGCAAGAGAGATTCTACGTTGGATTTCCAGGCGACATTGTTATAGGTGTTATAAAAAATTGTGCCTGAGCGATTAAGTTCAGCGGTTCGTACGCTGCTCTCCAACATCAGATTAAAGAAGTCACACGACAGCGAGTCACCCTATCTGAAACCTCGTTTGGTATCAAACGGCACGGAGAGGCCTTTCCCAATTCTGACGGCGCTGCTGGTGTTGAGCAGCGTCATCTTGCAAAGCCGTATTAGTTTTGTGGGGATACCAAATTCAGACATCACGGCATACAGGTAACTCCTTTCCGTACTGTCGAATGCAGCTTTGAAATCGACGAAAGGATGGTGTGTGTTGATTCTCCTTTCATGGGTCTTTTCCAAGATTTGGCGTATTGTGAATATTTGGTCGATGGTTGACTTTCCAGGTCTAAAGCCACACTGATAAGGTCCATTCAGTTGGTTGACGGTGGGCTTCAGCCTTTCACACAATACGCTCGCTAGAACCATATAGGCGATATTTAGAAGACTAATCCCGCGGTAATTGGCACAAATTGCAGGATCGCCCTTCTTATGGATTGGGCACAGCACACTTAAATTCCAATCGGCAGGCATGCTTTCATTCGACCATATTTTGCATAGGAGCTGATGCATGCACCTTACCAGCTCCTCGGCGCCATGTTTGAATAGCTCAGTCGGCAGTCCGTCGGAGCCCGTGGCTTTGTTGTTTGGCTATTCTCTCCTCGTCATGGTCAGGTAGCGGAACGACAATTTCGTCGTCAACGATTGGGCTATCGGGATCTTCACATTCTCTGTGACATTCGCAGCTATCACTATTTAGCAAGTTCGAGAAATGTTCTCTCCATCATTTAAGATTGCTCTGGATGTCAGGCACCAGATCGCCGTCTTTGTTTTTACAGGAAAACGCCCCGGTGTTAAAACCGAGGCGGCCAATTGATATCGGAATTCAAAAACGGTAGCCAAAAGTTCGAGTGTAACTTTGGCAGTGTGACAAGTTGCACCGTCCTGTTAAAACCAAATGTCGTCCATGTCAACCTCTTCAATTTTTGGAAACAAAATCTCGTTGAGCATGTCACGGTAACGCTGACCATTTACTGTAACCGCGGCTCCTCGCTTATTTTCGAGAAAAAAAATGGCCCAATGATGCCGCCAGACCAAAAACCGCACCAAACAGTGACTCGTTGTGGATGCATTTGCTTCTCTACAGTAACGTGTGGATTTTCTGAGCCCCAAATCCGACAATTTTGCTTTTTGACGTAGCCACCGATGTGAAAATCAGAAAATAAGAAGAAGACTAACCACTTTGGAAATAGATTTTCAGGCTTTCCCATTTCGTAAATGTCAAACCTTTAAGTAAATTATGAATACATTTGACATTCTGACCATTCTCAAAAAAATAGGTGGTTCAAAAAGCAAACGCTATATGGCCCACCCTTTATATCCGAGGCTATTGCGGTCTTCACTGGTTGTGCTCGGCCGGTGCTCAGCAGCTATCCAGGATGGCCAAGGAAAAGACAGGATCAAATCCAGGGGGCTGTGTGTCGTCTTGGATAAAGCATGTGCCAAAGATAGAGCCCTGGAGTTTGCCATGTTAAACCCAGTCAAGGCCGTGGCCTTATATTGCTAAATCCCATACATCCCACTGCAGTGATCCGGTAGCCTGAATTTGAGTTTGATGGGGAGCTCTTTGCAGAAGACTGCTCCTCCGACCCTACCGTCCAACTTCGAGCCATCCGTGAGCAGGTTAACCAGGCCCTATACCGAGGTGAAAAAGGTAGTGGTAAAATTTGATCAAGAAAACACATAATCAGGCAGTAAGTCGCATATAAATAAGATTTACAAAATGTCTCGATAGCAGTGCCACCTTGCGCGGTGTTGTTATAAATCTTTCAAATGAAAAAATAAAAAAAAAACTGTTTTGAATGGGTTAAGAAAGAAGATAAAAAATGTTTTAGAATTAATAAATATCCCTCGCTGGCTTGAAGAAAGTCGTTACCCAAAAACTAATAGGTCTATTTATAAGTTCGTGCGGTTTTACAACAGATGGCGTAACTTGATTATTATTCCATCGATCCACATTTCCAAACATTCATTGGAGAGCTACTGTCGTAAGGCACAAACGTCAGTATAAGTTTTTTATTTGAAGCGTAAACAACAATATTTTTACCACACTTGAAAATGTCGAATTTCGTGCCAAATAATGTGTTTTTGCGGGGAATTCTTCTTCATTATTTTAATATGAAGAAAAAAGCAGCCGAAAGTCATCGTATCTTGGTGGAAGTTTATGGTGAGCATGCTCTATCTGAGCGAACGTGCCAGAAGTGGTTTGCACGCTTTAAAAGTGGTGATTTTGGCTTGGAAGACGAAGAACGCGAGGGTGCGCCAGCAAAGTTCATGGATACCGAATTGGAGGAATTGCTCGATCAAGATCCGGCTCAAACGCAAGAAGAGGTTGCAAAAACTTTGGGAGTTGATCAATCAACCATTTCCAAACGTTTAAAAGCCATGGGAATGATCCGAAAGGTAGGCCATTGGGTGCCGTATGAATTGAAGCCAAGAGACGTTGAACGCCGTTTTATGGCATGCGAACAACTGCTTCAACGGCACAAAAGAAAGGGTTTTTTGCATCGAATTGTGACTGGCGATGAAAAGTGGGTCCATTACGACAATCCAAAACGTCGGGCAACGTATGGATACCCTGGCCATGCTTCAACATCGACGTCGGCGCAGAATATTCATGGCCTGAAGGTTATGCTGTGTATCTGGTGGGACCAGCGGGGTGTTGTGTATTATGAGCTACTGAAACCGAATGAAACGATTACGGGGGATGTCTACCGACGACAATTGATGCGTTTGAGCCGAGCACTGCGAGAAAAACGACCGCAATACGCCGATAGACACGACAAAGTTATTTTGCAACATGACAATGCTCGGCCACATGTTGCACAAGTGGTCAAAACATACTTAGAAACGCTCAAATGGGATGTCCTACCCCACCCGCTGTATAGTCCAGACCTTGCGCCATCCGATTACTATCTCTTCCGATCGATGCAACATGGCCTGGCTGACCAGCACTTCCGTAATTACGATGAAGTCAAAAAATGGATCGATTCGTGGATTGCGGCAAAACCGACCGAATTTTTCACAAAGGGAATCCGTGAATTGCCAGAAAGATGGGAAAAAGTAGTAGTAAGCGATGGACAATATTTTGAATATTAAATTTGTAACCATTTTACGTCAATAAAGTTTCAAATTTCGAAAAAAAACCGCACGAACTTATTCATAGTCCTATTAAAAAAATCGTGAAGCATGGTTTCAAAGTTTCTATTTTAGATTTAGTAAAGGAAAGCCACATTTTCATCTAATAAGAAACCGTTAATCAATATCGATAAGAGTTTGTTAAGGAACAGAAAATAAAAGTTGGTGGTTATTTTTTTATACTTTTTTGTATAGAAAACAAATTTTTTTTGTTATGACATTTTTCCACAAAAGAGCTATAGGCAGATATCGAAAGTATTTTTTAAAAAAAACCCAAATAATTATCTGAAAGAAATAATTAAAGATTTATAAAATATCTATACAAACCCATCATTTTAAATAATAGGACTATGAATAAGTTCGTGCGGTTTTTTTTCGAAATTTGAAACTTTATTGACGTAAAATGGTTACAAATTTAATATTCAAAATATTGTCCATCGCTTACTACTACTTTTTCCCATCTTTCTGGCAATTCACGGATTCCCTTTGTGAAAAATTCGGTCGGTTTTGCCGCAATCCACGAATCGATCCATTTTTTGACTTCATCGTAATTACGGAAGTGCTGGTCAGCCAGGCCATGTTGCATCGATCGGAAGAGATAGTAATCGGATGGCGCAAGGTCTGGACTATACAGCGGGTGGGGTAGGACATCCCATTTGAGCGTTTCTAAGTATGTTTTGACCACTTGTGCAACATGTGGCCGAGCATTGTCATGTTGCAAAATAACTTTGTCGTGTCTATCGGCGTATTGCGGCCGTTTTTCTCGCAGTGCTCGGCTCAAACGCATCAATTGTCGTCGGTAGACATCCCCCGTAATCGTTTCATTCGGTTTCAGTAGCTCATAATACACAACACCCAGCTGGTCCCACCAGATACACAGCATAACCTTCAGGCCATGAATATTCTGCGCCGACGTCGATGTTGAAGCATGGCCAGGGTATCCATACGTTGCCCGACGTTTTGGATTGTCGTAATGGACCCACTTTTCATCGCCAGTCACAATTCGATGCAAAAAACCCTTTCTTTTGTGCCGTTGAAGCAGTTGTTCGCATGCCATAAAACGGCGTTCAACGTCTCTTGGCTTCAATTCATACGGCACCCAATGGCCTACCTTTCGGATCATTCCCATGGCTTTTAAACGTTTGGAAATGGTTGGTTGATAAACTCCCAAAGTTTTTGCAACCTCTTCTTGCGTTTGAGCCGGATCTTGATCGAGCAATTCCTCCAATTCGGTATCCATGAACTTTGGCGGCGCACCCTCGCGTTCTTCGTCTTCCAAGCCAAAATCACCACTTTTAAAGCGTGCAAACCACTTCTGGCACGTTCGCTCAGATAGAGCATGCTCACCATAAACTTCCACCAAGATACGATGACTTTCGGCTGCTTTTTTCTTCATATTAAAATAATGAAGAAGAATTCCCCGCAAAAACACATTATTTGGCACGAAATTCGACATTTTCAAGTGTGGTAAAAATATTGTTGTTTACGCTTCAAATAAAAAACTTATACTGACGTTTGTGCCTTACGACAGTAGCTCTCCAATGAATGTTTGGAAATGTGGATCGATGGAATAATAATCAAGTTACGCCATCTGTTGTAAAACCTAAACGAACTTATTCATAGTCCTATTAGTAATTTCAGTTAAGGGGTTTGGGGTAGTCAGAAAACTTGATTTTTCTGCGTTTTGTTAAAGTATCTTAAAAAATTTGTGTGAAAATTTGAAGTGATTCCGACAAATACTTTTCGAGTTATTCAACAGTTAACAAAGGGCGCTCACAACTTTAAATGAGATTTCTCAAAACTATGTTTTTGGAACTGGTGATCACTGTAACTTAAAAACCGCTTAAAAAAAAAAAAAAATTAAATAAATAATTGGCGCGTACACTTCTATTAGGTGTTTGGCCGAGCTCCTCCCCCTATTTGTGGTGTGCGTTGTTGTTCCACAAATGTAGGGACCTACAGTTTCAAGCCGACTCCGAACTGCAGATATTTTTAAGAGCAGCTTTTTCATGGCAGAAATACACTCGGAGGCCTGCCATTGCCTGCCGAGGGGCGGCCTCTATTAGAAAAATGTTTTTATTAATTTTGCTTTCACCGAGATTCGAACCAACGACCTCTCTGTGAATTCCGAATGGTAATCACGCACCAACCCATTCGGCTACGGCGGCCGCCGCTTAGTATATTTCAATAAAATGTATACTGCTTTTGAAAAACATAAAAACTCGTGCCTGATCGAAGGAGTTTTTTCTTCAAAAATTCCGATTTTTTCAACCATTAATTGTCGGTTTTTTTCTCGAAAATCTGAAAAATATTTCCTAAGGCTGCCATATTTTTAATTTTGAAAAAAAAGCTTCGATCAGGTATAAGATTATCTATTAATAAAACTAATTTCTCTTGTCCGATTTATTTTAGATGAATCGCCAAGGACTTGTGATGCTCACCGCAAGGGAATTCTGGAGAAACGGGCTCCACACAAACCGCGATAACTTTTATAATTATTAATTTTTTTTGTTTTTTTGAAATTTTGCTAAAGTCAAGTCGAAACATGATGTATGAATGCTATTTTTTTTTATTTGTGTAAAATAAAGCAATTGACTAGGAAACACAAATGATTGAAAATCATAATTTTTTCGGTTCTCTGACTAACCCCACCCCCTTAAAAGAAAAAAAAACACCAATTCTTCGCTGCATGCAAGCGATTCTGTTTTTTTGGCTCGTAACTGTATATGCGCCAATGTAAATATGCAGTTGCAGCGGTGCAGTGGAGCAACATTCCATGTTATTTGCAACGTGAGTTAAGCATTTGTTCCGCCCCATAACCCCAGATAGTCTTCACGTGGCTCTGTTGGCTGTCACTTCGAAAGTGCTGCCATACTCTCATTTCCTCCGGCTTCAGTTTGTTTGCGTGCAAGTGATTACTGTTGCTTGCTCTTCTTAGTTTATATCACACTTCTTTTGTACCTCCTTCCTCTGCTACCTAATTTTTTTTTTGTTTTTTGTTTTGCTTTTTGCTTTCAACAAGTTTTTAATTTCATAGCCGCTGCTCAAAATCTTAAGTTATTCACTCGCTTCTACTTATCCTGTTGCAACTTAACTTATTTTCCCAAATTTATATTTCCTTTTCCATCCTTTTCTTCTTTGCGCTTTTGCTCACGACTTAATTACGTATGCATATGTTGGGGATTGCTTTTTGTTGGTGCGCTGCTTGAGCCTTAGTGAAGTTTCGTAGCGCCAGTAATTTAAATCCTGCATAATTTTGCATGTCAACGAGTTAACTTTTACATGACGCTTCATATTCACAAACACACACCCAAACACACATACAAACATACTCGGTCATAGATGTTTGTTCAGAGAAGGCCAAGCGAGGTTTGTGGTTCTGTAAAAATATGCGAACTATAAATTTGGCTACTTGCTTCCGGTTTTGCTGGAGCTACAGTTTTTCAAAGTAGTTTTTTTACTTTTCTTTTGTTCACTTTGGTGCATCAACGCACTGCCGCGATGGCAATTTATTGGTCTGCTTGAATGGCGCAAACTTTATTTATTTAAGTCGTTCGCTCAAAAGAATTTCTTTTTTTGTTCAAATCTCGAAAATTTAGTTGTAAATTTCTAATTATTCGTGTATACTTACTCTCGCAACAATTTTATTTAATTTTAATAATAGTCTACGGAACAAAGTAGGGACAGAAACTCAAAAAATTAAATTACAATAAAAATTAAATTTTTTAAAAAATTAGATCCAAATAAAGCGAAAACAAGCAGGTTGGAATTGGATAATGATCGGGCAATATTTGCATTACTCACAATTTGGTATTTAAACTAATTTGGTATTTAAGTTTTTCCCATGGAAAGGATTCAAATTCCAAAGACTTATTTGTGGCACATTAAAACTTGCTTAAAAGAAGAAAGTGAAAGACCTGCTCTACTCTTTTCTGGAGATTCTAAATTAATTAGCTTTAGCCGATAATTATAAGATGGAACAGGAGCCTCAAATCGTAGGGAACATATTGCCGGTTAAAGAAACATTTTCTGAATGGGCTCAATCCTTGTTAAACAATGAATGAAGCCTAGAACCGAGACGATTGGAAAGAACTGAAACTTGACTGCTGAAAGAAAATTTTGAATATCGAATAAAACTGCAAGACCCTTAAACTCTGTTACACTTTGTTATACATTAATAAAAACAATGTAGGAGGTGTTAAAAACGTACTGACGTTTCGAAAATTTGAAATGAGAATATTTTTTATTATTCAAAGGATGTCCCGAACTCATCCACTATTGATGGAGATTGTTCAGGTCGAGTTGAATCTTCTGAGCATTCACTGAGTCCTAAACAGTTGAGAAAATGTTTAGTTCATTCACGATGAGCAAGAAATTGGAGTGGAGAAAACATTTGCTATTGATAAGAATGCCAAAAAGAAGTGGCCTTAAGATGCTGCCTGTGGAGATACCTGAGGTAGTAACAAAGTGGCGCGGTAATATTCCATCAATTTTTAACACGCACCTTCCGTCCGTCAAATAGCACTTATAAACCACTGGAGAAAGGTGGAGTGAAAGCCCAAGCAGGGTTAATTGTTAACTAGAATCTCGTGCGAATATATTTTTTTAATACATGCTTAAGAACCTTCATCATTATCTTAGAATTCTAATGATATGTTTCATAATTCTCTGTTTTTGGAATAAAAACCATGTAGCAACACCAGGTAAATGTTTTTTTTTTGTCAAATCTGATTTAAGAATATGATTAAAGAATTGATATTCATATTTTAGTGTGCAAATAAAATATTTCAAGAGTTGCTATGTTTTGAATAAAAAATCAGGTAAATGTTTTTTTTGTTAAATCTGGTTCAAGAACCTTTGTTTTGATATTCGTATTTTAGTATGCAAATAAATATTTCATGAGTTGATAGTTTTTGAATAAAAACCATGCGGCAACTCCAAGCAAAAATAATATTTTATTAAAGCTGGCTTCAATACTTTTCATCTGATATTAATATTTTAGAATTCTAATGAAATGTTTCATAATTCTCTGTTTTTGGAATAAAAACCATTTGGCAACGCCAAGAAAAATATTTGATTATTAAAGCTTGTTAGGAACCCTTCATCTATATTCATATATGTATATCATTAATTTATATTTTAATGTAGAAAAGAAATATTTCATGAGTTTTTATTTTTGCTATGAAAATCATGTGGCAACACCAGATAAACATATTTTTAACTAAGGCTACAGATATGATAATACTCAAGTGTCAATTTTGTGATAAATTGCTATTTTAGCAATAAAATTCAGGTGGCAACGCTATCAAAAAAAAAAAAAAAGTTGTTTTGACGACCCACAAAAAAATATAAAAAATTTTTTTCGTCATAACCTTGCAAAAATACTGCAGGATCGGCGGTGCAAAATTAATCCCCCTTTAAACCTAAAACCCTCTCGTAACATTTATAATTTTTGCAATTGACGGCTTACCTCAATTAAGTTTAACACTTGTGAACTAGAGGGCCGGAGTATACAAACAGACAAGGAATGGAGCACCTAATGGTGAAAATAAAGATTTCCGTCACTCAAAATTGTTTACTTTAGCTGGTAAAAAAGATATTCAAAAACAAGATTGGAAGATTCATTTTGCGCCAGTTTGTGTATGTATGTATATTAGGCCGGGTCGATTTGTGAGGAGACAAAAAAATCGCCCATTGCTCTGTGAAAATCATATTCTAGGGATCAAAATAAGAAACTTTGCCGAAGGAACCATACCTCTAAAACGATTTCTGATGTCCCCCAAATTGGGTTGAACTTTTTAGTTTCTTTTCTCATGTAAAGGCCAAAAATGGTGATATTTTGAAATGATTGTAAGGGGAACCCCCCAGGGGAGTTCCAGGGGCTGTGCCACTGGCATGGGTGGATCGGCCGTCCAAAGTTAGTGGGGGTCGGTCATACATTTGGACTCGATTGGAGCACTCTAAATGGGTGAAAGTGGGATTTTTCGTTCGACCCAAATTGGGGACATCAGAATTCGTTTTAGAGGTATGGTTCCTTCGGCAAAGTTTCTTATTTTGATCCCTAGAATACGATTTTGACAGAGCAATGAGCGATTTTTAAATCGACCCGCCCTAATGTATATGTAGAGATACACATTTTAAGTTCATTTAAGTATGAAACAGAATAACCTTAAGCGTATTTTCAAATATATGATTCTTCTTTAAAAATCTAAATATTTCCAACACTTTCAACAAATATCTCCCTTCTTCGCTTCTGTTTAATGAAGTACACTAAGTCGTCGATGATGCATCCTTGCATACTAAATATGCTTCAAAAGTCTTCCAAGTCTCTGACACCAATAGATAAAAATACATACCTACATACGCATGCTTTTGTGTGAAGTATTGACACATTTTACACAACCGGTTGATTATATGACATTTCGACACTTCAACACATAGCAGCTGCCGACTACAGCAGTTACATAACAACGCCATATGGAGCGTGAGGCAAAACTCCATCTCAGTTGCCTACCGCTGAGACAATGAAAGGTTTTCAATTTCACTCTTAAGTTGCAAGCGGAACTTGGCGTAAGTCGCAAGAAAAATACTTAAAGGGAATACTTAATAAAAGGAAAAGTGAAGATGTGTCTACTCAAGTGTTAGCTTTACGCGCACTTTTACAAGCGAATTTATGCTAGACTGCGAAGTTGCTCACCATAAAGCAATGGCAAAGGCAAATTGATACCAAGAGAATTAAGCTTTCACTTTGGTTGTTCGTTAGTTAATGAATGGGAAAACGGCGAGACCTTTAACCAAACGGCATTGGGAATATTGCAGATAAAGACTCATGTGATGTATGTAGATGTATTTATGCTTATGTGTGGTAATATTACGTCTTACGTACATAAATATGCGCTTGTATGCGTGCATATGCGTGAGAGTTTTCGGCTTTGTGTGAGTTGATTGTTTTGAAATGCGGCAGCGCTGAAAGTGAAGCACCAAAGTTGAAACGCACTTAAGTCAAGACAAGGATAATCATTGTGATGAAACGCGGTCGTTGGCAAGCACACACTTGTCTGTGTTTACATGTATTTACATATATGCGCATCTACTCAAAGCTTTTGCCAGTTTGAAGTGCATACACTTGGCGAAATTTGGAATTTGTGAAGTGCACTTGAAAATATTAGCTGCTCATTTAGCGCTTAATTTGTAATATGAATTTCGTGTTGAAAGTTGATGATGTTCCGTTATACTTATATATAATATGTATGTAATATTTGTGTATCACATAGATGTGAGCATATTTGCTTAATAAAAAAGTGAACAGATTTCTAATGAAAAATTCTAAGCTTTTAAAATATTATATTTCTATAGTTTCGATATTTTACAAATTATTCTCAGGGTGGTTAAGTTTTAAGGGCCGATGTTGATTTTGAATAAAATACAACTTTTTTCGGAAATTATTGCCATTTCTCCTTATTATGATAGTACTGGTATAGTTCAATTATACGTAAAACAAAATATCGGCCAAATAACCGCCGTGGCCTCGGCGGTACACCTCCAAAGATCACCAAACGCAAATAGTTCCGTTTATAAAGGATGGTTAAGGCTTAAGGTCCGGTGTTGATTTGGAATAAAATACAATTTTTTAAGAAATTATTATCATTTCTCTTTATTATGATAATACTGATATTGCTCAATTATGCGTAAAGCATAATATTGGCCAAATAGCCGCCACGGCCTCGGCGGCATACCTCCATCCGATCGTCCAAATTTTTGGTGACGCTGAGACATACTTAAGGTTCTATGCCATTGATGTGTCGAATTATCTCATCCTTTAGCTCTTGAATTTTTCCTGGCTTATCGACGTACACATTTTCTTTCAAATAACTCCAAAGAAAGAAGTCCAACGATGGAGTTGACGTTTAGGTGTGGTTCACATTCAACATCGGCCCTTGAAATTTAACCACCCTTTATATAACGATTACAGCGGCTCTTCACTACAAAAATATCTTGGGCTATGGCAACGCCAAAGAAAGTAAAGGCTTTGACTTCAACTCCTATCGAATTCACTAAAAAACGTATTTAACTTCTTGGCCTTGTCTACAATCAATCGAGCAGTCTGTGATTTAAATTGAAAAATCGATCAGATCGAATTGCATTCATGTATCTTATGCCATATTCATAAGAAATAGAAATACGTGAATGGAGTTTTTGAAGTAACATATTTTTCTTCTTAATTATGAATATATGTAATATATATATCTATCGAATTGGGGGAAAATAAATCCATTGTTTTTGCGTAAAATTTTTGCGCATATGGTTGAAAACTGTTTTTTGGTCGATTTTTAGCTCCTGGCTGTTGGTACGTCTACTAATAAGCCGGTAAACTTCGAATATTTCTGTGAATTTATTTAAATTTTTTACATTTTGGACATTTGCGTTACACCAAAAATGCCTGAACGACAGCTATAGCTGTTACAGTATAGGCATCGAAAAGCCATTAATCAAAGAAAAACTGTAAAATGTACCGAATTTTCCCTTCGTTGATCTCCATTCTTAACACCCAGGTACTCACAACTTAATGAAACAAACAAAAAAACAGCAAAAGAATTTTTTTAGTATGAAATTTCACCTAGACAACGAGCAAAAACTGTAAATTGTTTCATTGATACTTTACAAGATATCGTGATCGATACGGCCATTTAATGAGGAAATAATCTATTTCTTTTTCCCCAAGTAATAATAACTCAACCTTACGGCCTTACTGCTTTCAAAGACTAGCAGGGCGTATACGTAATATGAGTTCCAAAGCTTTGCTTACAGGAGTTGTGCATTTTACATATAGTTGGCTGGCTTAGCGTTATTTGATTGGTTAAAGTGGTGATTCTTCCAGAATCTAACTAGCACTTCCGCATCATTTTGTTGCCACATCCTCGTTACCAACTTGTTTAACGGTTATTTACAGCATGACTATACCCACTCAAATAGTCTATTGGTTAACCAAGCCAAGACCAAACTAGTTCTGTTCAGTAGAAGATATGAGATAGCGAGTTGTCATTTAATGTCTATTGATCGAGCAACACTAACTCTATCAAACGAAGCCAAGTATCATGGCATAATTCTGGACTTAAAGCTTACTTGGAAAAACAACACCGAGGAAAGGATGAAGAGAGTTTTTAATACCCTCTTTACCTATATGAGGACATTTGGCAAAATAATGGGTTTGGCTTTTGGAGCTTTCGTGTGGTGCTTGGCGGTGCAGACATAATCCTGGCTAAAGAACTTCATAAATGTCCAACGATTAGCTTGTGTAGGAATAATAGGTGCGCTCCGATCGACGTCTCAGGCAGCACTGGAAGGAATCCCACATATTCCACCCATTGATAACGGCCAAATCTGCTTCAAAGATCAAAGAAGTAGGCATACTTAAAGAAAATACGCGCAGTCATGCATGAGTGCTAATATCTGTGGACACTTGCAAGACGTATCGAAAACAGACTACTTGTAATGAAAGATTGGATGAGTGTGCAAAGAAAAGCTCTGAGATTGACCTTCAGCGAGTGGTAGAAGGCATAAGCATTGCTCTAACCGACCTATGCACTGCGATTGACTTCAGCGTAAACGCGGAACCCAATAAAAAGGTCGTGTTTGACTATTACCTGCAGGGCCTCAAAAGCGCTCAGGCCAAAACTGCATCTTAAAAGGACAAAACATCTGCTTGCATTCTGCAGATTAACTACCAGTATCTGTGTTATAAAAGGCACCCTAGCCAGTAGAATTGGTGTACCTCACAATGACTGCTGCAGGAGTTGTGAAGATGAAGAAAAAATTGAAACGACACAACACCTCCTCTGTGAATGTCCTGCGCTTCCAAGAAGCCGTACCAAATATTTTGCCGATTATTTCTTTGAAGTCTTGAAAAATGTCAAAACGTCCTTCTTCAAAAGATCTAAGTGATTTAAGAAACTTCGTTGAGGGATGGAAATCCATAATGAACTTTAGGGCCATCGAGTGTCTTGTCTTAGGCAAGCAACCTTGCTAACCCAACCAAACTTATAGAAAGTTTTATTTCTTATACGTAAGTCACGACTTTTTGAGTTCGAAAATACAGAAAGGAGTAAAATTAGTATTAGATGCGCTATTTCCCGCTATTTGTCAATAGATTCCGCCAGCAGTGTGTGCTGGTCGATTCTAACATAACCTAAACGTCATAAACCAAGCTTAGATATATGGTAAACAAACTGCTTCGACACATTAGTGATTTTCTTTTGGTTTTGTGAAAATGTCTGATTTTGTGCGGAATAATCGAAGAGTTGATTTTCTTCTTTCATTCGACGGCTGAAAAAAAAGGCGGCTGTAGCGCATCGAGAGCTATAGCAAGTTTATGAAGATGCTGCTTTAAGTGAAACAGAAACAACGTGCCGAGATTGGTTCCGTCGCTTCAAAGACGGTGATTTTATTGTTGACGACCGTCCGCGTGAAGGAAGGCTAAAAACCCTTCAAAGACGCTGAATTGGGGGCATTGCTCAAGGAGGATCTATGTCAAATGCAAGAAGAGCTTGGTTCAGTATTAGGAGTTATCCGCCAATCCATTTCCAAGCGATTGCATGCTTTGGGAATGATTCAGAAACAGGGAACTTGGGTTCGTTATGAGTTAAAACCAAGGGATGTTGAACGTCGTTTTTTCGCCTATGAACAACTGCTGCAGTGGCAAAAGAGAAAGGGGTTTCTTCATCGCATCGTGACGGGTGATGAAAAATGGATTCATTACAGCAATCTAAAGAAAAGAAAGCCATGGGGACTACTCGGCCATGCTTCTATATTCACGCTGCGAAGGTTATGCTATGTATTTGGTGGGACCAAGTTGGTGTTATTTATTATGAACTGTTAAAACCAAGCGAAACCATCATTGGGGATCGGTATCGACTTCAAATGATGCGATTGAGCCGAGCACTGCGCGAAAAGCGGCCGCAATACGCGGAGAACCATGAAAAAGTGATTCTACAGCATGACAACGCTCGGCCTCACGTTGCCAAACCCGTTAAAACCTACCTGGAAACACTGAAATGGGAAATCCTACCCCACCCGCCATATTCTCCAGATATTGCGCCGTCCGATTATCACCTGTTCCGATCGATGGCACATCGTCTAGCTGACCAGCAGTTCCATTCATATGAAGATATCGAAAAATGGCTTGATCCGTTGATAGCCTCAAAAGATGAACATTTTTACCGCGACGGTATACGAGATCTACCAGAAAGATGGAAAAAGAAGTAGCCAGCGATGTACAATACCTTCAATGATTCACTTGGAACTATTTTTTCAGAATAAAGTTGTATTTTCATCAAAAAACACCGAGTTGCGCACGTAATAAAATTCCGATACTTTGCGGAATCCCCCAAAAATTTTACGGTGTGATTGAATTGAGATTGTTCAAAATATTATCAAATACTTCGTTGCTATTGCTACGCCCAGCTAACTGTTACCAGTATAATTAGTAGGTAGTAGGCGAGAACAACTCCTTAAAGTGAGGAAGTGAAGCAGATTAAGATGCTAAACATGCAGAGACTTATTTGCGAGTAATTTAATGCCTGCGTTGCCTTGTGTCCCAATATCGAAATGTTCGCTGCTACACCTGAATTAATCTCATTGCCGATGAACGGCTGATAAGGCAAATCAAACTAATTAAAAGATTTCAATCAAACGAATGTGAATAAAGGACACTTGTGAAGGGGGGCGAAGAAATGCGTTGGTGAGCGCAGAAACTTGCAGATGAAAATAGCAGTGACTGAGTGTTGCTATGCAAATGTATATCTTCATTATAACTACATATCTACATATCTTCACATTATAACTGTAACTTATATTCACCTACAAATGCACTGATGTGTGATATGCGATGACGTTGCCAATATGGTTTGCGATAGTGTTATTAATACTTCTGCAGTTCGTGTGCGCATAGATGCATTTCAACTTTAATGAAGACGAGTGAATTGTGCTAAATCACACATTCGCATAGGTACGTACAAACATACATACAGATGTGTCTCAGTTCCTCGTTGATCATTTAATATCTTACTTGTCACACTCTGCCATCAATTGCTTCCCCGAGCTCTGCTGCTGACGTTGTGCGCATTCGAAAGCCATAAAATGTGCACAAATTCATAAAATTGTTACATTACTCGGGAAAATCTGTAAATTGAATTCAAAATCCAATTAAAAGTTCAATTTCAAAACTTTCCAGCACACACATGTGTGCTCACCTTTCATAGTTTGCTCGAATCGCTTCCGGCAACCGACGACTACCACACGGCATATGAGTTGTGTCGAGTCAAAGGCTAGCGGCAACGTTGCCAGCGACAGTACATAGTGACGCAGGTTGACGATTTTGGTGACGCTGACGGCGTTGCTTTCGAAACTGCGAAATGCCGCTAGCATTAGACACTCATCACCTGAGCGCGCCAGCATGTCAATGTGGCTGGAGATGTACGGTGGTGTGGTGATGATTAAATACTTTTTTGAAGTGAAAACTTCTTTAGAATCGTTGGGAGTGATTTTAGAAAAAGTGAAACGAAAAAAGCGACCATCTTGGCTACGAATATTACATATAAACGTAGCGACGAACTAAATAACTTTTAGGCCAGCGCCGACAGTATGGCGCGATAGCCGAGCGGCTAGCAATGTGAGCTTCCGATCCAAAATTCTTGGTTCGAATCACAAGAAAAAAATTTTTTTTTTTTTTTTGAAATTTGCATTGTAGGACATTTCTGATTATTTATTGAAAACAGTTTTTTGGCTTTTCTATTTTTGGTTTAGATACTGAAAGTCAGTTTAAGTGAATCGGTATAAATATTTCGTACATTAATTTTTGTGAGCGTGTAATTCTCAAAAGGTTTATTAGAAAATGTATTGACTAGGTAGTTTGTTGGTTGTGTATGGTTATCGCTTCTCGGCCTTATGGCTAAGATCAAAGTGTAGCTCAGGTCCGGAAGGCGGGCCTCACAGCGGTGGACAAAGCCATCAAGAGAGCAGGTAAACGCTGGCTGAACCTTCCGCAGCGCGCCAGTCCGGAGGTGGTCTTCATACCCCCGTATAGGGGTGGTGGAGGGTTGCTTCCGTTGGCGGACCTGGCAGACGTACTCACGGTAGCTCATGCGTTCAGGATGTTAACCTGTGCGGATGGGTCCGTGAGCGCCTTGGCGAGGGAGACGCTGTCGGATACGGTTCAGCGGAAGCTGAAAAGACCACCAGTGCAGCAGGACATCGCTGAATACCTCTCTGGCTCATTGGAGGGGGAGTTCTTTGGGCCCAGCACCGACAATTCCTCATTTTGGTCACGTGTCAGAGTGGCAACGAGACGCCAAGCTGCGAAGCTGGAGCTGAAATGGAGACACGATGGCGGCCGGGACGAACTATCGCTGGAGTGTAAGAGCTCTAGAGGCAGAACAGTCATCATCCCCCCAGAGGCCAGGATCCAGGTGATCAACCGGCTGAGAACGGCCATACAGGAGCACTACCTCGCGACGCTCCTCGCGAAGCCAGACCAGGGAAAAGTCTACGAGGTTTCATCTGGTGTAAGGGTCGCCAATCATTTTATGAGAAGCGGCAGCTACACCAGGTTTGCCGAGTGGCGTTTTGTCCACCGCGCCCGGCTCGACGTGCTCCCATTAAACGGGGCACGAAGATGGGGTGAGGGGGACAAGCGCTGCCGTAGATGTAATCATGTCCCCCCGGGGAAAACGGTCTTGAAGCCCACTTTATCTGTTCTTATCAGCTTAACATCTGATAGATCCTCCATTGGAGGACAACAAATGTTAAACTGATTTTTGGAAATGGGCGGAGTGTTTTAGGGGCTTGCTCCACCTCTGCCACGGGTTGGCCCGGTATTGCAGTACGGCCGGGATTTCGGCCCAAATTATTGAATAAATACAAGAAGAAATATACTAATACATTTAGCTTTGGTGGGAAGAGACATAAATTTTTATATGAATACAAGTAGACGAAAATGGAAGAAATTTGTAAGTCTGTTTCTTCGGTCCGTTTGGGTATTTTTTTTGACAACATCGAAACCAAAGCATTTGTATCATATTTTATCTATCATAAGCCACTCGTATCATTTGTTGAAATTGAAAACATTGAGGATGAATAATAATAAAATGAAGAAAATAAAATATGAACTTTATAGCAATATTATAATGAACCTATAATTATCCCGCTCCTAATGCTGCTTTCGTCTTATTCTCTCTCAGTTTGTTTTACGGAAGGAGAAAAAAGGTGTCATACTTTACAGAGCATTTTCGAATATTAGCTGGAATTAAAAAGTAAGAAATATAAGAAGTAAAGGAACAGTTTTGATTATTGATTGATTGGATTAAAAATTGAACTTGATCTACAAGAATAAATCGTTTTTTTCGATATTTCGAAGGTATAGTATCTTAAAAAAATACTGTGAAATTTTCATGAGGAAATTTCTAATATTATACCTTCTATAGCCCATTAATTATGTAGAGAGCGGTCCGCGCGCTTCTGTACCTCAAACTTTAAACTCATTTATCTCGAAACTGTATTTTAAAACCCTGCTCGAGTTGTAACTCAAAAAGTTATGTACCGATTTGTTTGAAGTTTGGTGAGGCTTTTCTGGACATTACTATCGAAAGGATAAACCTAAAACTTCAGATATGTCGCGTTGATAAATTACTTTGTGGCGGCTAAAAATGTTCATCAAATAGCGCGAAATTCGTACCTTTTTTTCAAAGGCTTATTTTATAATTTTTTTTTTTTTGTCGGGACAACTAGCAAGTTCAGCACTCAGACATTAATTAAGTCCATTGTACTACACTTGGATTCCCTTTTAATTTTCTTTAAATCTACCCGATCTCCGAAGAAATCTGATTAGCCACCAAAGAGCCAAGGTGGTCGCTTCTTAACACATCAGTGCCAAAGACCTCAAACCTCATTCGAGCGAAGGCTGGGCAGATGCACAAAAAGTGGTCCGCAATCTCATCTTCCTCTCCTGATTTGGGCAGAGTGCACTGTTTGAGATGCCCATCTTTTCCATGTCTTTCGCCCATAAAAAGTGGGCCGCCATCAACCCAATCAGCTGCCTACAGTCCCTTCTGCTTAATGACAGGAGGATCTGCGACAGTCGGTCGGATATGGCAGGTAACATCAGTTTAGTCCATCTGCAGCCTCTCTCAGCCTGCCAAGCTCGCTTGTGGGTGGTAGCTACCCATTTGCTAACCGTGGCTGTGATGGCTGCATAAGCGAGTGGCAAAACGGGCTCTGGGCCAAATAAGTTGGCCTCAGAGCCCATCTTAGCTTAGGAGTCAGAGGTCTCGTTACCCGCGATACCCACGTGTCCCGGGACCCATGTTAGCATCAGGCTATTATGTCTACCGACATAGTTCAGCCTGGATTTACAGGACTTGACTACCCCTGATGTGGTTGGAGGGCTGTCTAAGGCCATAAGCGCAGCTTGGCTGTCGCTGCAGACACATATAGATCTGCCTCTCCATCGTTTTTCCACAACAAAGTTCATCGCTTCTTGAACTGCATACACCTCCGCTTGAAACACAGATGCATGCATTCCAAGAGCAAAGTGCAGTTTTGTCCCGCTGGATTCCACGTGGACCCCAGAGCCGGAGCCATGCTCGGTCCTGGAGCCATCCGTAGAAATGCGAAAACAATGTTTGCCGAGCTCATTTTCTGAGTCTTCCCACAACTGAGCCTCTGGTAGTACTACACTGTATCTCTTTTCAAGTACCACTCTTGATGGCATGGAGTCAAGGTGGTGAGTAGAGGATCGATTACCATGCACCAGAGCAATGCAGATAGCACACCGCCTTGGGGGCAGCCTCTATTAACCCCAGATGACACCAGCAGATCTTCCTTTGCTCGCACCGAAACGATTCTTTGGGTCAGTAACGAACGAATCCAATTTACTAGCACCCGGTCTACGCCGTGCCTACTAGTAGAGTTACACAGCTGTCAAAAGTGGTATTATCAAACGCCCGCTCTATGTCTAAAAAGATGCCCATAGCGTAGACCCTCCTGTCAATGGCCAGCTCTACCCTAGCAACAAGGTTTTGCAGTGCCGACTCGCAGGATGTTCCACTCTGATAGGTATGCTGAAATAGAGACAGAGGGTGAGACTTCAGCGACTTCTGACGTATGCGCAGTTCCACCAGTCGTTCGAGACTTTTCAGCATAAATGAGGTCATGCTGATGGGTCTAAAGCCTTTGGGGCTGGTGTAGTCGTCTTTTCCAATCTTTGGGATGAAAGCGACCCTCACCATCCTCCAAGAGCGTGGTATGAAAGCCAGTGCCAGGCATGCCGAGAAGATTTTCTTCAGGGCTGCTGTCGCGGACTCTGCGCCTTCCTTCAGCATGGCAGGATATATGCCATCTGGTCCGGGCGACTTGTAGCCGCCAAAAGATTTGATGGCAAATCGAATGGCGGCCTCATTCACCACAGATTTCGCAACGAACCAGTCATGCCGAGAATGTGTAACAGCACTGACAACTGCCTCTATCAATAAGGGCTGTTGTCGGCTGACGCTTATCTGATTACCAGGAAAGTGAGATTCCATCAGCAAGCTGAGTGTCTCACTTTGCCGCTCCGTGAATGAGCCATCAGATTTCCTAAGTGACCCCAGCTTTGCAGTTGGATCCCTTTTCAGGATCCTAACCAATATCGCCGTGTCACTCAGAGATTCAATACCGCTGCAGAATTCCCTAAATGAGGCTCTTTTCGATTCCCGAATGAGCCTCTTGTAGTTCTTCTGAACATCACGGTATCGCTCCCAGTCCTCTGCAAGGTTAGTCTTGAGGGCCCGGTTTAGAAGTTTTCTCGACTCACGCCTCAACATCTGGAGCTCTCTATTCCACCAAGGAACGGGAGTCCGGCTAGGGAGAGGTCGAATTGGACAGGCTGACTCAAAACATTCGGTTAGGGCAGCGTTGAGTTTCTCACCAGCCGCCTCAATGGCCTGTTCTTTTCGAAGTCTTGGTGGCGCAACGTCAAGATCCCGCAACGCCTCCCTAAACTTCTGCCAGTCTGTTTTTCTGGGGTTTCTTGAGGGCAATGGTATTTGTGCCTCCTCGCCACACCAAAACTCAATGTACGTTGGTCGAGAGCCCCGTCCATTGCACTTGCTGCCGCCCCAGATTGTATGCTTGGCATTAGCATCGCAACATAGGTTGAGGCACAGATTGTGCCGCTCACAGAACCTCACGAGACTAGTGGCCTTCTCGGGTGGTGGCCCTTCCAGAGCATCGTAAGGAAAATAAGCAGATGTAATCACAAACTACCAGGTCTTGGCAACAGAATTGCTCAAGACCCGTCACAGTGAGATGGGATGATACTATAAGGCCGGCCCTAGGTCTACTCGAACTCCTATCAAATAATAACGTGTCCCCTTTCAGCGCACTTAAGCCACAGAGACCCAGGGCTCTTGCACTGCTGTTATGTGTTATTTTATAATTAATTTTGTACTTGTTTTACAAAGAAAGTGGCCAATAATCTCCTCCTCTGAAAGGGTTAAATCGTAAACCTAGCTTTTCTGCGTGTGTGCCGATCGTCCAAAGACCGATAAACACAGTTACGAGTTTGGAAGTTGAATGGCGAGGAGTCACCAGAACTTTCAGGGCCCTGAGTCTATTGTACTACGGCCAAAGAGTTATCGAAATAGCACACGAAGAAATGGAGCTCGATCAGATCTGCCCCTTTCTGAGAAATAAGTTGTGCAATTCCTCTTTAAAAAGTTTCAAGCGAATGCCGATGACCGGGTGAGAGGTCTCTGAGACCAATTTAGAAATGGAAGGCTCTTCCGAAATTTCATTTCCCTGTATGTATGTTCCTGTGTCCTGGAACACAGATCAGAAAAAGATTACTTGCACACCAAGAGATTTGATCTCCTTCTTACATGAGTTGACCACTTTGAATCTGCACCATAGCTTCGTCAGTGCTTTGATTGCAACTTCTGATAAAATCTTAATATCTCCCTCACTCCCGCATTTTCTAAGTATTCTGTTAGCCTGCACTAAAGGCTCTGGAGAACGCAAAGCCAACTTCAAAGATTGTTCAAGGATATAAGAAGAAACTTTATTCTCTTGCCAGACAGAATAAGCTTGCACTTATAAGGGTTGCAGGGCACTGCGGTGTTCAAGGGAATGAAATTGCTGATGAGTTGGCCAACTGTGGATCTGCGGTTACTCCACAGCGACCACAGCCAATAAGCGGAATCAGTTCTGCAGGAATCATGAACTGGATCACCGATTATGTATGCAATTAACATAAAGAGCGAGTCTAGTCAAGAATACTGCAGAGCTGGAAAGTGCAGAAAACTGTCGAACTTTCTTTTAAAATTTGGAAGAAAAGACGTTCGGTTGATGGTCGGTATTATTTAAAGAACACAGTCGAAGGAGTCATCGTATGACCACCATTGGAATCATTGAGGACCCACTGTGCCTGTCGTGCTGGGAGGAGGCGGATAGCACTGAGCACTTTCTCTGTGAGTGTCCTCCATTTGCTAGAGCAAGCCTACGAATTTTGGATTCCGATGCCATGAGGATGAGTAATATTCGTTCTCTCAAACTGGTGGATATTTTCAGATTTGCCAAAGAATCTGGACAGCTCTCACAGGTCTAGCTATCTCTGTATCTGTTTCTATTCTATCCCATTTATTTCTTTCTGTTACTTCTCTCCTTTCCTCCTTGACTATCTACTTTTGCTTTCATCCATTCACTTGATGTTTTCATTCAAGGAGAGGCCTTGAAGGCCATCTGCAGGCTGAAATACAATGGGAATTGGTACGGCTCCTATCCAGCATTGGACAACAGAGAAGGCATGGACTTCGATCCAACTCGCCGTGCCCCTTGACTACATGGCATCCGGAGTCGTGCTTGACAGAAGATACAGTGTGATGATGTCAGAGGCTCAACTGTCGTCAAACTCAGAAAATGAGCACGGCAAACACTGTTTTCGCATTTTCGCGGATGGAATCCAATAGGACAAAATTACACTTTGCTCTTGTATCTGTGTTTCAAGCGGAGGTGTATGCCGTTCAAAAAGCGATGAACTTTGTTGTGGAAAACAGATGGAGAGGCATATCTATATGTGTCTGCAGCGACAGCCAAGCTGCGCTCATGGCCTTAGATGGCCCCTAACCCCTTCAAGGGTAAGTTGAACTATGTCGGTAGGCATAATAGCCTGATGCTAACCTGGGTCTCGGCATATGTGGGTATCGCGGGTAACGAGATATCTGACTCTTTAGCCAGACTGGGCTCTAAGACCAACTTTTTAGGCCCGGAGCTCGTTCTGCCACTCGCTTTTGCAGCCATCAAAGCCACGGTTAGCAAATGGGTAACTACCACCCACAAGCGAACTTAGCAGGGTGAGAGAGGCTGCAGATGAACTAAACTGATGTTACCTGTCATGTCCAACCGACTGCCGCAGTTCCTTCTGTCATAAAGCAGGGGAGGCTGGTCACTGTAGGAGGCTAGTTGGACTGATGACGGGCTACTTTCTATGAGGAAAACACATGGATAAGGTGGGACTCTCAGACAGTGTATTCTGCCCACCATGTGAAGAGGAGGATGAGACGGCGGACCACTTTCTGTGTGTCTGGTCCGCCTTCGTTCGAATCAGGCTTGTGGTCTTTGGCACTGATGTGTTATGAAGCGACCACCGTGGCTCCTAGGCACCGCAAGACCTACTCAGATCTCAGCCTCTTCGGAGATTGGATCGATTTAAAGAACATTAAAAGGGAACCCAAATTGTCTCGCTCTCGACGTAAGCGGAGAAAGACGGTGGCTAAAAAAAGCACACCTCCCTCAATCTGTTTTTTTTTTGTTTTTTTTTTTTTAACTTTTTATTTGTTTATTGAATCTGCCTTTTCAAAGGCCTCACAATAAGTATTCAAATCTTAGAACTAAAAAGAAAAATTTTATTTTATCTCATTTTCTACAATAAATAATTATCAAATGGCCCTCTACTCATCGGGGTGGTAGGTCAATTCTTCGAAGCCTGGTCGTATGTTGCGTACTCAGGAGTTGACGTGCGAACGGGTTCGGGTGATCTTGCAATTTCAACTGATAGTTTTCACGAACTTTTTTGAATACTTCCTTCACCATCGGTACATCTAGATCCCTATGGATGTTGTCGTTTCTTATATACCACGGCGCTCCAGTTATGGTTCTTAAAATTTTCGACTGTGCTCTCTGTATAAGATCGATACTGGAACTGCTGGCCGTTCCCCACAATTGGACTCCATAAGTCCAAATTGGTTTCAAAATTGCCTTGTACAAGAGGACTTTACAGTCAAGGCTCAATCTTGATTGCTCATTAATTAGCCAGTGAAGGTTTGAAGCTTTGATTCTCATATTAAGCCGCTTTGCCTCGATGTGGCGTCTCCATGTTAAACGCCTATCTAGGTGAACGCCAAGATATGTGACGTGATCAGACTGTGGTATGCATACGTTGTTAAGGGTAACCGAGGGACAGTCTCCTCTTCTAAGCGAAAATGTGACATGTTTACTTTTTATTTCGTTCACTTTTATTCTCCATTTTTTCAGCCACTTTTCTAAAAGTCTGAGATATTTATTTAGCTCTCCAGATGCCAGAGACGGATCATTTTGAGAACTAAGCACAGCGGTGTCGTCAGCGAATGTAGATATAGTCAAACTATCGCACTCGGGCAGATCAGAAGTATAAATTAAATACAAAATTGGGCCTAGTACACTGCCTTGAGGGACACCAGCTTCAATTTCATATTCATGAGACACATAATCGTTGCATTTTACTCTGAATTGTCTGTTTGTTAAGTACGATTCCAGAACTTTGTGTGTAATAGGTGGCAAACAGCGTTTTATTTTATGTATGAGACCCTCATGCCAAACTTTGTCAAATGCCTGTGCCACATCTATAAAAATTGCTGAACAGTATTTTTTAAGTTCAAAACATTTTCTTATTTCCGCAGTTAACCGATTTACTTGCTCGATTGTCCCATGTTGTTCTCGAAAACCAAACTGATGTGGAGGGATTATATTACGTTCGTTTAAAATCGGCATCATTTTGTTTCTCAAAACTTTTTCAAATAATTTTGACAAACACGGCAACAAACTGATTGGTCGATAGGACGATGGCACATTTAAGTCTTTGCCCGGCTTAGGAATCATTATTATTAAAGACGTTTTCCAGCTCTTTGGAAAAATGCCTACCTCGATGATTGCATTAAATATTACAGACAGCACAATTATAGCGACTTGTGGTATATTTTTTATCATTAATGGTGTTATTGCGTCATAACCTGGCGCCTTTTTCACCTTAAGATTCTTGTTAATAACTGCCTGAATATCTTCAGGAGCTATGTTGATTGGTTCTGAGTTTAACGATGCGTTGCCACTACTTTCTTCTGGTATTTGTTCATTTGCAGAAGAATTTGGTTGGAAAACATTACTCAGATGATCAGCGAATATCGACGCTTTATCTTCAGCGCTACGAGCCCATGTACCGTCAGGTTTTCTTAGGGGGCTTTGTACTTCTACTGGCGTCTTAATGGTCTTAGCTGCTTTCCATATAGAAAAATTTGTGTGCTTTGTATTGGATAAGCTCTCAATATAGTTTTTGTTTTTACGATCTTCGTCCAAGTGAAGTGCACATCGCAGTTTTCTATTTGCAGCAGACAGCCTTTGCTTAGCACCAGGGGATCTGTTTTGTTGCCATTCTCTTCTTAACCTTCTTTTTTCCAGTAGTAGTCCTTCAATTTCAGAGTTGGAAACATTTGTGGCAAATTTTGGACTTAATTGGTATTTAGAGTGATCTAAAGCTGATGTCATCACAAACGTGAAGTCATCAACAGATTTTTCAATTTCAGCCTCGCTATGAACTACAGGATTTGTGTTAATGTGGCTGCTAATAAATTTTTTGTACTTCAACCAGTTTGTTTTATATTTAGAGTCAATTGCAGAGCCAGGTATATTAGCGTAATAGGTTAATATTACTGGGGAATGATCTGATGATAAATCATACGACGTTTCTGTAGTGACTGAGTTTCGATTTATATTTCTCGATATAGCAAAATCTATGAGGTCAGGAACTTTTTTGGGATCAGAGGGCCAATAGGTGGGATGTCCGGGAGATATGACATCCAATTCGTTTTTTCGATCAATTAAAGTCTTATATAACTGCCTACCTTTGGGATTCACTAATCGAGAGCCCCAATACGTGTGTTTTGCATTATAGTCTCCACAAGCTAGAAAACGTTTCCCCAATCTGCTAAAATATTCCTCAAACTGCTCTTTTGTAACAGCAAATCTTGGTGGACAATAAACTGAGCTAATTGTTAAATCACCATATCCGACCTCAAGGTGAATGGATATTGCCTGCAGATAGTCTTTTGCAAATGCATCTAAAACGTAGTGTCGTATTCTATTCTTTGTTAGGATGCCTGTACCGCCATGTGCTTTACCATCGGGGTGATTTGTAAAATGGAACATATATCCAGGAATATTAAAATTATATCTATTTGTGAGATGAGTCTCAGATATCAACATTATGTCAATACAATTTTTTTGTAAAAAATGGCAAACTTCTATTTTATTTTGGTTTAAACCATTTGCGTTCCAAAAAGCCATTTTTAAATAACTCATTTCTTTGCCAATAGTATTTGAAGCATTTGGTTCTGCGTTCTCAGAAGCTCTTGAAGAGTATTTTGCATGGAAGACATAATGCTGGTAATATTCTGGTTAAAAGCGTTCATATTTTGGGTAAGTGTATACATTATACCCTCCAAACCTCCAAAATTCTGGGGAGCACTAGCTTGTTGGGTACCTGATTTTACAATATTGGCATATGAGATGGCTCCTGACTGGAGTGGAATTTCTTGATTTTGTTGCTGAATTTTTCCTCCGATACCAGAAACTGTAACGCTTGTAGGTCTGGTAGATGTTGCTACTTCTGTGTTTCTAAATTCAACAATTTCTCCTCTCGCTTGCTGCTTTCTCTCGTTTAACCTTTTCAACAAGTCTTTATAAACGGGGCACCCTCGATAGTTTGCAGTGTGATCACCACCGCAGTTTCCGCATTTTCTACTTAGGCCTTCTTTAGCTGCAGTGCATTCGTTAGAACCATGCTGATCACCACATGCAACACACACTACAGGTAGTGTACAGTAATTCTTTGTATGGCCAAATTCTTGGCAATTTCCGCACTGTACAGGCCCATTACGCTTGAGGGGCTCCTCCACGTGTATTCTTCGATTTAATAAATATCTCAAGGAATAAATGGGATGCGTTTCATTCCCTTTCAACTTCCTTGTGTCAGGCTCCAACTCAACCTTGAACATTGGTTGTGGAATTTTATTTTTGTTAAAAATGTTAACGACGCTCTTGGTTTTATACCCGAGCTCTTCCAGGGCCTCTTTGATTTCTTTGGAGTCCACAGTGTGCTCAATACCTTTAAAAACAACTGAAAGTCCCTTGCTACTTTTCAATTGGTAAGTATAAAAATTTTTATTGCTTTCCTCCAAAAGTTTCGAAATTTTCCTATAGTCAACCTCGTTGTATATGACTATTTTAGTTTCATGGATATGACCTTTTCTTATCGGAACAATGTGGAAATTATTTTTCCCAACTGTATCAATAATTTGTTTCACCAAATTATTAGAACTATGTTCACGAAGGAATATTGGCGGTGGTTTAAGTGATTTTTTATTTTCATTCACATCTACAACTTTATCATTGTTGTCTTCACTTAAAATAGCAAACCTGTTGCTATTATTATTGGTACTGCCTTCGACTACCTTTTGTTTTTTCATAGTTGGAACTTGTTTTTCAGGGCTTAGATTTCTTTTATTTATGTTGATGTAACGAAGTATACCAGATTGAACCTTTGGTATTGCACCCTTTGATTTATTGGTATTATCGATACTTAATTTCTCACTTGTTATGCACTTCTCTGTTTTTTGCTGTATATTTATTTCTTTATTTTTAGACACCGTTGTTGTTGTTGTTTGTGTGTTTTTATTCTCATTGATTTGTGTAATGTCCAAACACTGTTTTTGCATGATTTCGTGCGTTGATTGTAATTCTGTTTCTTTTTCACATAACAGTAACGCGGGAGAACAAGAGCGTGTTCTAGCTGGTTTTACCGTTAAATAATTTTTATTGATATTCGTATCACTTAGATTTTTTTGCAATTCTTGAGAATTTATAAATATATATATGCATTTCTGCCGTTCGTACTGAGCCTAGTAGTCTCCTCTTGAGAAGACATATGCTCCACTTTTCACTATATATTTTTTTTTTTTTTTTTTTTTTTTTTTTTTTTTTTTTTTTTTTTTTTTTTTTTTTTTTGTAGTAATATATGAACAATTGTTTAATTTTATTTATTCGCTGATAACTTTATCCGGCCACTCTAATTAACTATAATGTGCAGGAGTTCACAAAACTTTTGCATATTTTTAGGCCGAGCTTATTAAGCTGGCTGAGTTCAGAAAGTAACTGCGTTTTGTGACTCAGCTGCTTTCTTCTTTGTTGATTTTATTATTTATTTTGTTGTTGTTGTATCTGCTTCACTTCAAGCGCCAAATGATTAAGACAGCAAGAAATGCTTGTCTATTCGATATTTTCACCAAACTTCACACACTACCGAATGAGGATTCTTTCACCATTCGAATTAGTACAAACTTTGTGAAATTTTCACTTTAGACACAGTGATTTTAAAATGTTTAATTATTCGCTTAAATGTTCACTTGCTCGACGTTCTAAGGTTGCCACGTTTTTTTTGCAATCTGATGCTGATATCCACACCACGACCCCCCAGTTACGAGCGTGATATCCCGAGTACAAGCTATCCTAGTGGCTGTGATCGGAAAACTCGGACCTGACCATCAGCTGACTGATGCAGAAATTAAATACTGCAAAAGCCGGCTTATGCGCCCAGAATCCGTGCATCAACTCGAGGCTTTGGCGCATTCTCTCGCACACCAAAGGTAGCAACCGGGAAGGAAAGGAAGAGGCCTTCTCGTAGGGTGTGAGTGGATGAGGCTAATGTTGATGTGATGACCAAATTCTTTGGCCCAGAGCCCGTTATACCACTCCCTTCTGCAGCCATCAAAGCCACGGTTAGCACATCGGTTACTACAACCCACAAGCGAGCTTGGCAGGCTGACAGAGGCTCCAGATAGACTAAACTGATAATGTTACTTGCCATATCCGATCGACTGTCGCAAATCCTCCTGTCATTAAACAGAAGCGACTGCAGACAACTGGTTGGATTGAAGATGGGCCACTTTCTGTGGTCGAAGCACATGGAAAGGGTGGGCATCTCAGACAGTGTACTCTGCCCAGCTTGTGAAGAGGAGGATGAGACGGCGGACCACTTCTTGTGCGTCTGCCCCGCCTTCGCTCGAATCAGGTTTGATGTCTTTGGCACTGACGTGTAAGAAGCGACCACCTTGGCTCTTTGGTGGCTAATCAGATTTCTTCGGAGATCGGGTAGATTTAAAGAAAATTAAAAGGGAATCCGAGTAAAGTACAATGGACTTAATGCTGTCTGAGTGCTGTACTGGCTAGTCTGTCCCGACCAAAAAAAAAATTTACTTTTTCCTTCCAGAGCTTGAAATATGTACAATGGGCTTTTTAGCCTGGGTGTTTAGGAGTTACCAAATATCTCGGTGCTTCTTGGCTCAACTTTTTCCAAATTTCAAATTTGATTTCAAACGATGCATTTCTGTCTTTTGTGTAATTGTCATAATGACTTTGGTATTTAGTATTTAAAATTACAATTTCAACCTACTTTGAAATGGATTATTAAAAAGGAGTTGTAATTTTGGCTGGTTTTAAAACTTCTCGAAGAAGAATTTGTTTAAATCTCCTCAAAGTAAACTTAAAAACCAAAGCTGGTAAGTACAATTTTTTTTCTATCGCATGGGCACCGACCTGGTCTACAGTACACAGTGCATTTGTATTGCCAAAAAATAACTAACTCAGCCCCACAGCTCTAGCACTTCAACTGCCCTGCGTTCTGTCAGTTGGGATAAGAATTTAAGTGCTCCTTTTTACGACTGCTGTGTTGCTTCGTGTTGTTTTAATTTTAATTTAAATTTTTATCTTTCGCTTGCTCAGCTATTGCATGCGAAATAAAACTTGTTTTGCTTTACTAAACATAAGTATGAGGGCATGTACATATGTAAAAAGGAAGAAGAAGCAACCTGAAAAAAGGCGCAAAAGTAGTCTGCAACAACTTTTAACAATTTTATAAGTGCTAACAGTTTGCCAGTGTGCGCTGTTGTTGCACCAATTTGACACAACTATGATTGCATATACCTACACATTCCCCCTCATATACGTGTATACACAAACACATGCACATTCACTGCATACACTTTGCACCCATGCAGCCAATTCTTTGAAATTCTGTGGGATTCCACCGCAGTTTATATACCCAGAAGGGCGCAAGTATGTGTGTGTGATGTGGTTGTGTGTGTGAAGGTGTTTTGTCGCACAGCGTGCGGAAAATTGTAATGAATTTATTCATTTTGTGGGCGTGTGCCGACTTAATTCGTTTTTCGGTTCGCACCACTTCAACTGACATACGCACACACACTCACACACATACAACATATGTGTGCATAAGTGTTGGTTTTATGTGAAAATGAAAAGTCTGTAATTTTTTTTTAACGAGTATGTTGACATTTATTTTTAATCGCTTTAGCAGTTTACTTGCGAGAAATTGTCAATTAAGTGATTTAATTTAAATGAAATAAACTCTGATGCGCATTTGGCGCTGGCGAGCATTTGCATATTTGGCACACACACACAAACCTACGTACGTATAATGCGAGTGTGTAAAACTGCTGGAAAATAAAATGAATATATGCAAAATTCTTATAATCACTTGACATTCTAGTAAACTATGTAATTTAAGTAATTAAAAAAGTAATTTCATTTGCATTTGCAGTTTGTGCAAAAAATTTGCTTTGATGCGAAATATTATTATGAGTATTAAATTAATATTATTTGAATAAAATTTAAGTGAGAAAGTATTTTATGTAGCCGATAAACGGTTTCACAGTGCCGCCATAGTGAAAGTGAGGTGCTTGCCTCGAGAGAAGTTACTACGGAGTGCGCCGAAACTTTACAGATTTACAGAGCAATTTGATGTCGACTGTAACTCAATCCAAGAATGATAGAAGCGAAATTGCGCTCATCAGAGAGTGCGTGACGTCACATTAGCTGAGTTGTGCAGTGTTGCCAACCATTTGCTCTTCGCAATAAATTTAGCGCTTTTTTATACCAAAATGCGAAAATTTTTAAGTTTGGTGTTTGTTTCTTTTTGTTTTTAATTTAAAGCTACCGAAACTGTAAGTAAAAATAACTATTATTAAACAAAAGAAGGTTAAAAGGGACAAAATGAGAAAATGTAAGTTGTCTACGATGTCGGATGAGGAGATAGAAGCATATATGATGTCAGTTGATGAGCAACTCAACGCTGATGGCTGCGATAGTGGCGACGATATTTCTGACCCTGACTTTCAACCTGACGATTTCATTGAGGAGAGTACCGAGGAGAGTACCGATAGGGCAATATTGGAGTGCTTAGATGAAATGGAGGAAGCTAACACAAGCTCTGCATTTTTGAATGCTTTGGATTTGTCTTTGAATGTCAGCTCTGTTGAACAAGGTATATCTGAAAACTCTGTACTTTCCTTTACATTGAATTTCGATTTAATTTTTAAGAGAAACTAGCCCCTACCACCTCGGCAGCAACACCTTTCAAACCATCAAAACGACCACGATCTCCACTTCCTGTGATTGAAATCGAGGGGCCTTTGTCAATTCCATCTAACGGAGGATTTAGCTGCAAAAATGTGGGGGAAATCGATATCAGATCGAAAGAGTTTCAAAAAATTTGTTGGAAGAAAAAGTCATTACAACTTCACGTTAACGACATCGCATTTCGAAGCAATACATCTTTGCCAGCATTCATTAATTAAGAAACGCCATTCCAATTCTTCAGATACTTTTTTTCTTCAGAAACTGTCGACCGAATTGTTATGGAAACAAATCGTTCTGCACATCAGGAAAATGTCAATACTTCGTTTTTAGCTACAGAAGCAGATATTCACAAATTTGTAGGAATTTTGTTGTATATGTCACTGTACCGATATCCAAACATGGAAAGCTACTGGAGCAAAAACGCATTTGAGCCAATACGAAAAGCAATGTCTTGCAGGCAGTTTGAAAATATAAAGCGTTACTTATCATTTGCTGACAAAGAGCAACGCGCTGAAAGAGGAACTGCTGGTTATGATCCGTTGTATCGTGTCAGACGTATTGCGGAACTGTTTAATAAAGGGTTTGACTCTTTATTAAAAACACCACGCCTTTGTGTTGACGAACAAATGTCTGCAACTAAAACTAAGCATCATCTACGTCGATATATGCCGAATAAGCCATAGAAGTGGGGTATAAAATTGTTTGTTTTATGCGATACTTCTGGATATGCGTATAGGTTTGAAGTATTTATCGGAGCGGGCGATAACACTGTTTTGACAGGAGAACCGGATCTCGGTCCCACAGCAAACGTAGTAGTTCGCCTAAGCCAATCGATACTGAATTTCAAAATCACATTTTGTATTTTGACAATTTTTATACCTCACTGCCTCTTTTAGTTTATCTGCGTTCAAAACGAGTTTTTTCTTTGTGAACTATTCGCTCTAATCGAATTCCAAACTCAAAGTTGCCAAGTGAGAAAGACGAAGAATATTCAGTTTCGAGCAGGGGATATTCCGTTGAGTATGTTGATAGTGACATGGAAGGATAACAGAGCAGTTCGACTTGCATCGACATATGTAGGGGTGATGCCGTTTTTGAACACCAACCCCACAGCAGTTCTCAACGAAATTACCACGTTAGGATCGTAAAAAAAATCGTATATCGAAGTAGACTGCCCACAAATAATAAAAGAGTACAATACCCACATGGGAGGGGTGGATTTGATGGATGGACTGATGGGACGATACCACATCCGACTTAAGACACGCAACCCAATGAACCGAATATTTTACCATTTCCTCAATATCGCCGTAACAAATGCATATATACATACCATCGCGTCAATCCAAGCGATAAAATTAATCTTCCAGACTTCCGCGAGAAAATCGCTTGTGGCCTTTGTTCTTTTTCGCTTCCAAAGAAAGTAGGGAGACCGTCAACAACCTCCTGTCAGCCAACTACAAGCCAGGGAAAAAGGTGTGTCAGACCTATAGATGACATCAGATTTGATAACACTGGACACATTCCCGCTATGTTTGATAAATCAGGAAAAAGGAGATGCAAATATTGCAAACAGTCCGATACTCAAATATATTTTATTGATTGCAGTATTACAACATTATTCAGACTACTAAATTCACCGGAAAATGAAATTCGTGTGGATTTTAAATCGTTATTTAAAAAAACGGTTAGAGGGTTAATGGAAATTTTTTGGTTCTTATAAAATTTGGTATTTGGAAAGTGAAAGTTAAATTTTTTGTTCGTTTTAAGTTAATGCAATAATATTAAATCTTCTTCTCTCAACTCTTCTTGACATTGAAAACCTTTTACGCATTTTAAGGGGACAGATATTCCATGATTTTCATTAAAATTATTTGAAATGAAGAATATATTTTTTTCAAAATTGGCATGCAGTTTATTTATACATGAAAATATTATAAACATTTTTTTTTATTTTAATCATTTAAAATGACGGTTGTGCACTCAATTCTTCCAGGAAGGTCGCAGCGGGGCTTCTTAATCGGCGGGCATTGGAGCATCAGCGTCAGTGACCTGAATACAAAAAACAAAAACTTTTTTTGTTTATTAATGCCACAATTTAATTAAAAATTCGCGGAATAAAATGCTTAAAATAATAAAATAAGTTTGGGGCGAATTTTCGAAAAAATAATTTTTTTTTTAATTTTCGAAATTGTAAATTCACATAGAAAGTAATAGCATAAAAAAGATGTGTGCAAAATTTCCGGGAGATCGGTCAATAACTTTTCGAGTTATCGTGCACGTCAATTCGAAAAATATAGTTTTGAGAAAAAAGCGTCTAAAGTTTGAATACAACGTAACTTCACCTCTCCCAGCGCTCGAACGCAAAGAATAGAGTCGTCACGGTTGGCAATCTATAATATAAGAAATACTTAAATTTACGTTCTAAAATTTTTTTTACATATTCTTAAAGGATTGTATTAACATTTTATGAAAAAAAAAGTTTTCGAAATTTTGCAGGTATGTCTGTCCCCTTAAAAAAGCGTTGAATTTACTGAATGCGAATTAAAACCATAGAGGTGTAATCGTTTCTTCTGGTCCTCAATACTTAGTGGGCCATAGGGCATCAATAAGTGTATTCACAGTAAAAATAAGCAATAAAATACCAGAAAATACTGAAATAACCTTAACGACAGTTTTACAAAAAAGAGTACCTTAACTTTTTACATAAACTGAAATATAGCAAAAAAACGTCGTTCCCTTAACAAAAGGGTTTCTTTTAACAAAAAAACTCATAAATTAAATTGCACATAGGGGGCGTCCATAAATTACGTGAGGTGTATTTTTCAATTTTCTGAACCTCCCTCCCCCCCTGGTGAGATGTCGTGAGATTTTATTCAACCCTCTCCCCCATCCCCCAATCTCACGTGAGATTTTTCAAAATGTGGGTTTCTTATGTAAACGCGTTGGATTGTTTTTGCAAAAAGAAAAAAAAGTTGCTTCGTGCTTTTATTTACGACTAGTTAAGACTATTAATCAATATTGCTGAGTTGTAAGTGCAATAAAAATTTAACAATAGAAGACTTAAATCGTAACTACTGTGATTAAAAAAAGAATATCTACTCTAATTCAGTCCATGGAGAATTATGCGCGGTTTCAAGAGAGACTATTGGGACCAACATGTCCATATGATTTTCAGTAAAATCATGTGCTCCTTCAACTTCGTTCTAATCTAGCCACTCTAAGCCGTTGACGCTTGCGCACAGTAACTCATTAGCTCGTCTTGTGACAATCCGTGAGGGTCGCACTTTGCGGAACATAAGCGCTTGCTTAGCTGGTGCAATGTGAGCTGCTCGCCTGTGCTCTGCAGCTCTTGTGATAGATGCGAAGTAAATACCGCATGTACTGCAGCATATTTTCTCTAAATCATCACGTATACTTGGGCAATAGAGATCAATATGCGTGCTGATGAAGGCATTCAGCGGTTGAATCGGTACGCGTATTAGAAATGGAGCAAATGATTTTCCGTCATGTTCTTTAAAGTCCGGAATTGTCAAACGTCAACCTGAGTGATAGGGCGTTCGGCTCATAGTGGCGCGAAAACAACCGACGGGCTACACAGTACCGCAAATTCAGATTAAATTGAGCTATTTGGTATAAAACAAATATGGTGGTTTGACAGTAGTAATGTATAACGTCGAAGTATGAATGAAATTATATTCTTTTGAACGAATTAGTGAATGATCTTAATCATACTACGATTACGCTTGAGATTAAATCTTAAGCATGTACAATTTTTTTGTTTCAATCAGAAAAAAATTGCGTGATATTTGCCGAGACCCCCCCTCTCTCCAACGTAAGATTAGATGAGATTTGACTCGACAAGGGCATTTTTGTGCGTTTTTATATCCAAAGCTGGGCAACACTGCAGCAGCGGGGGAGAGATTTGACTGCTGAAAGCAGAAGAACACCAACAACAGCTGCAATCGCGGGCAATGCGACCAGATGTTAAAAAAAGTAAAGCTAAATAAAACTGAGTGAATTATTGAACTAATTTTTAAAAAATTTATATTTCACAAAATTATAAACATTACATTTTAATTAGAACGGGCTAGAAAAATGTCATGAAGGAAGAACTAAAACTCTGAGACTAAATAATAAAATAAATGCTAAATCAAGTTACGAAAATGGTAATCTGGCCATACTGGTGCTAAAACCATATAATTCATTGTCAAATTCGCTGAGAGCAAAGTAACGGTGTCACGTTAGGCGCCATCTCATAATTCTTTCCATCATGAACTCAAACAATATACTGACTAGGGATGTCAATATAAGCGAAATTTTTGATTCCGACATTTTGGGATCCTTCTTAAACAACGATCAAAAGTGTATCGAAATTGATCTCGAAATTTCGAGATCCCGAGATTGGGCACGTAGGTTAGGTTAGGTAAGCCTGGTTGGCAATAAGCCACGCATAGACCTTTTGGTCTCTAGCGATGCAAGATGGAGACCAACGTCTACATATAGTGAAAGCAGACATCATGTAGGATGTCAACGCTTTTGGCGAATCTAAGCAGAGCTGGGAGATCCGCTTTTGAGACCTCCTCCAAACCCTCTAACAATGGGGCTTCCAGACATTTTAAACGCGTTTTTCATAATGTTGGGCACGTAAGTATTAATATAAATAAATTATTATTTTATTTGGAACAATGTAAGAACCGATAAACGATTTAATAGCGCCGTAGAAAAAGTGCGGCACTTGCCCTGAAAGGCAGTACCAAGTAGTCCGCCGAATCTTAATAGATTTAGAGAGCAAAAACGACCGAACGTTGATGTTGGGCTCTTTAACAGAATTAATACACCGACGAGGGATGCCAATATTAGAGAAATATTTTATACCTAAATTTCGAGATCCCGAGATGTGCGCTGAAGTTTAATTTATTTTTTAAGTAACGTTCGAAAGTTTATGTTGGAATCGGATTCGGATTCAGATATATTTGATTCCGTAATTTCGGGAGACCGAGATTGGCCATAGGAAAGTTTTAACCTTCTTTAATTAATGAGAACTCATGTGACTAGAATTTTTGTCTTTACTCTTTTTAAATATGCATTTAAATGCATTTTAACGTACTACAGGGTCCGGCACTCGAAGTGTAACCAATTAAAAAGTCCGTAAATTTAGTTTGGAAACGTACTTTTGTTCAATTCAAAGTAAAAAATATGTGAAAATAATACAAAATTAAGAATTAATTTGCTTTTGCGCGATATGACCACCTTTTGCCTTGACTATGGCCTTGAGACGGTCGACAAACGAATCGTAAGCTGTCCGAACGTGACATGCAGGTATTTTGGCCCACTCGCGGACTATGGCTGTTTTCAGCACATCGGGACTGGGGCATTTTTTAGTTCGGACCTTGCTCTTCAAAATGGCCCAAAGAGAATAATCTATCGGATTCGCGTCTGGTGAATTTGAGAGCCATTGGGGGGACGTTATGAAGTTCGGAACGTTGTTTTGTAGACTTTCTTGGTTCACTCGAGCTTACTGCGACGGTGACACGGTGCCGAGTCCTGTTGAAACATCCATGATCTGTCACCGAAATGTTCGTCTATGTTCAATGTTCAAAACAACCTCCAGAATACTTTCCCGATAATAGTTCTCATTTACCTTGACGCCAGGCTCGATGAAAACGACGATTGGAGAGCGCCCATCTGCGGTCACAGCGGCCCAAACCATTACCTGTAGCGGGTACTGCCTCCTGGTGGCCAATCGATGACTCAAATTCTCGTATGAACGGTCGGTCAAATAAACCCTATCCTTTTGTGAAATTGCTAAATTTGAAAATTTTTCTTGTCAGAAAACACGGAAATTGACCGCTTTCAACCAAGCGAAGTAACTCCGTCGCTCTCTCAAGTCTGACTTGTTGCTACTTTGGTGTGAGATCATGCGCCTTTTGGATCTTGTAAGGCTTGACTCGGAGATCATTTTTCAGTATGCGGTGGATGCTATGGACAAATATTTTCAGTCTTTCTTGATTGGCACTTCGTCGGGGATTTCGCTCAAGTTGCTTCTTGACGTTTTGAACCATTTCGCGTGACGTTTCAGTCTTTTGACGAACACCTCCATGACGTTTCGCGATGCTACCAGTATCATTGTCACGAGAAATGGTGCGATAAGCAAAACCTTTATTTACTTTAAGGTGCTTGAGCTCACAAACAATCGCTGGTTGTGATTTTACAGCCAAATATAATGCAATTTGAAATCCATTACTGATTTTCTTTATTCGAGCTTACTCTCGCACTTGTAAACAATGCTCTGGACTGTCATTTAGCCGACCAACAGACAGCTTATGCCCGTCCATCAGCCGTGCGAGCGGTCTGAAGCTGGTTACATCTCGAGTGCCGGACTCTGTAACTTTCTTTTATCACAGTTTATAATGAGAGATCAATAAAATTATAATTATAAATAGCAAAATAAAAAAAAATTATAACATAAATAAATAAATAATAATAACAATAATAACAAAAAAGAAAAAAAAAAGAAAAAAGGGTTATATTAGATGCACAACTAAGTTCCCGCTGTTTGTCAATAGATGCCGGCAGCAGAGTGTGCTAGCCGATTCTAACATAAACTAAACGTCATAAACCAAGCTTGTCTTGGAATCATATACTTTTGCTTTTGTAAAAATGATTGATTTTTTGCCGAAAAATCGTCTTTTGCGGGAAGTGTTGCTTTTCCTATTTCATTCGAGGGCTGAAAAAAACGGCGGCTGAAGCGCATCAAGAGCTACAAAAAGTTTATGGAGATGCTGCTTTAAGTGAAACAACGTGCCGAGATTAGTTCCGTCGCTTCAAAGATGGTGATTTTAATGTTGACGACCGTCCGCGTGAAGAAAGGCCAGAAACCTTCGAAGACGCTGAATTGGAGGCACTGCTCAATGAGGATCCGTGTCAAACGCAAGAAGAGCTTGGTTCAGTATTAGGAGTTATCCGCCAATCCATTTCCAAGCTATTGCATGCTTTGGGAATGATTCAGAAACAAGGGACTTGAGTTCCTTATGAGTTAAAACCAAGGGATGTTGAACGTCGTTTTTTCGCCTGTGAGCAACTGTTCCAGTGGCAAAAAAGAAAGGGGTTTCTTCATCGCATCGTGACGGGTGATGAAAAATGGATTCATTACAGCAATTCAAAGAAAAGAAAGTCATGGGGACTGTCCGGTCATGCTTCTACGTCGTCGCCTCGGCCGAATATTCACGCTGCGAAGTTTATGCTATGTATTTGGTGGAACCAAGTTGGTGTTGTTTTTATGAACTGTTAAAACCCAGCGAAACCATCACTGGGGATCGGTATCGACTTCAGTTGATGCGATTGAGCCGAGCACTGCGCGAGACGCGGCCGCAATACGCGGAGAGGCATGAAAAAGTGATTCTACAATATGACAACGCTCGGTCTCACGTTGCCAAACCCCTTAACACTGGAATAGGAAAGCACTTAAATGAGAAATCCTACCCCACCCGCCATATTCTCCAGATATTGCGCCGTCCGATTATCAGCTTTTCCGATCGATGGCACATGGTCTAGCTGACCGGGAGTTCCATTCATATGGAGACATCGAAAAATGGCTTGATCCGTGGATAGCCTCAAAATATGAACAGTTTTACCGCGACGGTATACGAGATCTACCAGAAAGATGGGGAAAAGTAGTAGCCAGCGATGGGCAATACTGTCTATGTTTAATTTTTTCAAAAAGAAGTTGTATTTTTATCAAAAAAAAAAAAAACAGGGAGAAGTTAGTTGCGCACCTAATATACTTTCGGTGAACAAAGAAGAGTGAGATCATTTCCCTATGCAAAACTGTTTTGTAATCAAAATATGTACCGTTTTTATCCAAATAAATCTTCGGTAATCTGTAAAGACCATATACTGATATTGATGATCCGGAATAAGCTTTTTTATAGTACATAAAACGTGAAAGAGTTCGAGCAGCCCGAGTAAAATATTTAAATAAAAATTGTATAATGAAGTTGGTGCAAAAATTTAATTTTTTATATTAGTTATTTATTTATTTATAACAATGCACAATTTTAAATTACAGTCAGTTTAAATTATGTACGCGCCACTAGTTGGGAGGCTTTTAGTCTTAAAAATGAATTAAATTAAAATAAATCGCTCCCTTTAAAATTCACGAACTTACGCCAAAAGTGGGGAGTGCAAAAACGTATTTGGCTGACAATTCGTGCACAGCAAGCGACTGTCCAGGTAGAAAACGTCAACGCAAATCATTAGTGGCACTTTTAACCACCAAAATGCGAAAAGTGAAATGCCTATTTATGTGTTTGTGAAAAGGTGAAAGCCGCACGCAAAAGTTCGGGTGGTAAAGCAACGTTTGAGCATTTGAGTGCAAAGCATTCGTAGGTAAAACACGCAATTCAGCGAAACACAAAGCAGGCGGGCAGACACGCAGTCGACAGTCAGTCAGTCAGTCAGCGAATGCAGTCAGTGAAACGATTAAAGCAGAATTTAAATTAATTTTAATGCGAAGCGAAATGTGTGCGCCAAATGTCGTAACGGAAGCGGAAATAAAATAACATTTTGTTGTTGTTGTTGATGTTGTTGTTGCAAAATATACTTGTACTCTCGTTTAGTGCACGAGGATATACTATTAAACGAGATAAGCGGCGAAAAGTGAAAAAGTGCCAGAGGCCAAACCAACCTTTAAAGCGGAGTTCGTTTTCACAACGCCCCAACCACCCCTTTTGCTTAGCACAAAAGCGTTCCCGAGCTGTTGAAATGATGGCAGCGTTGGAGCACCTGACACTTACTTACAAACTGACAGCTACACTTAACCAAATAAACGTTGAGCGGAACCTCACTTCTAGCTTCCCCAAGTTAGGGAAATTCGATGGTGTTTGTATTGTATGGGTGTATGTTTATATGTGTGTATGTGTGTATGTGTGTACGTGTGTTTGTTTGGTTACTTATGCGAGTGTATGCAGCTGTTCATATGTATGCGACTATGTGGCTTTGCAAATGTTTACTGAAAAATGGGGGAGCGTCACTTTGCCACGCTGACGTATTGAAGTAGCCATGTGTCTGTCTGTTTTCTTCGCCATGTGAATGTCTCTAACTCCGAACACTTTAACCGTTAACCTTGAGGGGTTAAGTCGAAACTTCACACTCGAGCTGTAGACTTTGTGCTGTAGTCGCACTTGCCGCAGCTAGATTCGTTTTGTGTGGCGTTGCTGCTACTTGTTTGGCTTTGGTTAATGTTTTGCTAGTGTCTATGGCTGTTGCTTGTTAGCCAGCTGAGTGCAAAGCAGTGTTATGCTGCTTTGGGGGCGTGTTGTGTGTTAGTTTATCACAGAGGTGCTTGCTTGTTTGTATGCGTGCAAGTGCTGGGGGGTGTTTGCTCGTTGGTTAGCAGGTTGTTATCGTGTGTGTGTGTGTGCCTCGGCAATACCTATAAGCCAAGATAATATATTGTAATCACAATTGAGTTGAAGATTTACATTTCATTCAGCAACTCGCAAGAATCCAAATACTTTGTGCCATAGGATATTTACTCGTTTGCTGCGATAGTGATGCAGAAATCAAAATACTTGTAAGAGTATGGATGAGGTATTGGAAGATCTAAAAGCTACTGCCTAATATATTAGGTACGCAACTAAACTCACGCTGTTTTTTTGATGAAAATACAACTTTATTCTGAAGAAATGGTTGAAAGTGAATCATTGAAAGTATTGCCCATCGCTGGCTACTACTTTTTCCCATCTTTCTGGTAGATCTCGTATACCGTCGCGGTAAAACTATTCATCTTTTCAGGCTATCCACGGATTAAGCCATTTTTTGATGTCTTCATATGAATGGAACTGCTGGCCAGCTAGGTCATGTGCCATCGATCGGAAAAGGGTATAATCGGACGGCGCAATATCTGGAGAATATGGCGGGTGGGGTAGGATTTCTCATTTAAGTGCTTTCCTATTCCAGTGTTAACGGGTTTGGCAACGTGGGGCTGAGCGTTGTCATGCTGTAGAATCACTTGTTGACGCCTCTCCGCGTACTGCGGGCGCTTCTTGCGCAGTGCTCGGCTCAATCGCATCATTTGAAGTCGATACCGATCCCCAGTGGAGGTGGTTTCGCTTTGTTTCAACAGTTCATAATAAATAACACCAATTTGGTGCCACCAAATACATAGCATAACCTTCGCAGCGTGAATATTCGACCGAGGCGACGACGTAGATGCATGACCGGGCAGTTCCCATGGCTTTCTTTTCTTTGGATTGCTGTCATGAATCCATTTTTCATCACCCGTCACGATGCGATGAAGAAACCCCTTCCTTTCTTGCCGCTGGAGTAGTTATTCATAGGCGAAAAAACGATGTTCAACATCCTTTGGTTTTAACTTATAAGGAAACCGTTCCCCCTGTTTCTGAATCATTCGCAAAGCATGCATTCGCTTGGAAATGGATTGGCGGATAACTCCTAATACTGAAACAAGCTCTTCTTGCGTTTGACACGGATCCTCCTTGAGCAATGCCCCCAATTCAGCGTCTTCGAAGGTTTTTGGCCTTTCTTCACGCGGACGGTTCACCGTTTTTGAAGCGACGGAACCAATCTCGGCAGGTTGTTTCTGTTTCACTTAAAGCAGCATCTCCATAACCTTTTTGAAGCTTTCGATGGGCTTCAGCTTCCGTTTTTTTTCGAATGAAAGAGTAAAATCAACACTTACCGCAAATGACGATTATTCGGCACAAAATCAGACATTTTCACAAAACTAAAAGTATATGATACCAAAACAAAATCACTAATGTGTCGAGCAGTTTATTTACCATATGTCTAAGCTTGGTTTATGACGTTTAGGTTGTGTTAGAATCGACTAGCTCACACTGCTGCCGGCATCTATTGACAAACAGCGGAAACTTAGTTGCCTACAACCCTAGAAAGATAACCAGCTGTTAATATTAATAAGATTCCATTTTGCTTTTAAAACTATTCCAAGCCTATAAATTAATAATATAATAACTACCTATCAAGAGTGCAGACGTTCCTAACCTCGGGCACGAAACACCATTTGATAGCAAAAGCTTTTAGACGTCACTCCTTGGCAGGCAATGGGCAATCTTTCAGTATTTCTAACAACTAATGAAAAAGCTTCTCATAAAAAAATCATCTGCCGTTCGGCGTCGGGTTAAAACTTTAGGTTCTGCCATTTGCGAATCAACATCGAGACGCATATCACAAATTGGAGGAGACGTTCAGCCATACCCCTAACAAAAAGTATACGTGTCACTTTTACAGGGCCTTGCACTCGAAGTATAACCAAATTCGGTCCGCTCGCGCAGCTGATGCACGGGCATGAACTGTCTGTCAGTTGGCTAAATGACAGTCCAGAGTATTGTTTACAAGCGCGAGAGCAAGCGCGAAAAAAGAGAATCAGTAATGGATTTCAAACGAAATAGTGTGTTTGCATTATATTTTACTGGAAAATCATAACCAACGATTTTTCGTGAGATCAAGCACCTTAAAGTAAATAAAGGTTTTGTTTATCGCACCATTTCTCGTTCCAATGATACTGGTGGTATCGCAAAACGTCATGGAGGTGGTCAACAAAAGAGTGCAACGTCACTTGAAAGGGTTCAAAACGTCAAGAAGCAACTTGAGCGAAATCCCCGATGAAGTGCCAATCAAATGGCGAATGAACTTAAAATATCTGACCGTGGCATCCGCCGCATACTGAAAAATGATCTCAAAGTCAAACCTTACAATAACCAAAAGGCGCATGATCTCACACCAAAGCAGCAACAAGTCAGACTTGAGAGAGCGACGGAGTTGCTTCGTTTGACCGAAAGCGGTCAATTCCCGAACTTTTATTTTCTCACAAGAAAATTTTTCAAATTGAGCAATTCGTAAACTCCCAAAACGATAGGGTTTATTTGACCGACCGTTCATACGAGAATTTGAGTCATCGATTGACCACTAAAAGGCAGCACCCGCTACAGGTAATGGTTTGGGCCGCTGTGACCGCAGATGGGCGCACTCCAATCCTTTACATCGAGCATGTCGTCAAGGTAAATAGGAAAATGCGAAATATTTTTGGGAAAGTATTCTGGAGGTTGCTTTGAAGACGCGGGCAGACGAACATTAACATCACCGTCTTTGAAGTGACGGAACCAAGCTTGGCACGTTGTTTCACTTAAAGCAGCATCAATTCAACAGGACTTGGCACCGTCTCACAAAGTTCGAGTGAACCATGAATGGCTAAAAATCAACGTTCCGAACTTCATAACGTCCGCACAATGGCTCTCAAATTCACTAGGCGCAAATCCGATGGATTGTTCGCTTTGGGCCATTTTGGAGAGCAGGTTCGAACTAAAATATTCACCAGTCTCGAGGCGCTGAAAAAAGCCATTGTCCGCGAGTGGGCCAAAATACCTGCAAGTCACATTCGAGCAGCTTGTGATTCGTTTGTGGACCGCCTCAAGGCCATAATCAGGGCAAGATGTGGTCGTATCGAGCAAAAGTAAATTGATTCTTAATTTTGTATTATTTTCAAACATTTTTTACTTTGAAATGAAGAAACGTAATTTTTCAAACTAAATGTATGCCCTTTTTAATTGGTTCCACTTCGGGTGTCGTACTCTGTACATGTCGGTTGCTTTTTTAAGAACTCGAGAACTTACAATGATAATACAAAACAGAAATATTGTTGGAATGCATTTTTGTTTTATTTTGGTAGATAAAGCAATTCCTGTCTGGTGGATCTCGCTGGGAAGGACAACATCAGAAGCTGAAGAGGGTCTAAAGGTGTACCCTCATTGGAATCAGTGGGGCACTTCGGACTACTCTCGCTTAACGCTATGTTGAATGTGGTATCCGTAGACATTGCTAGGAAAACTCCAGATGCACACGTCGCAATCAGATTGAGGAGTTCTGACCGTAAGCTAACCTTAAGCTACGGATACTCTAGTATTCTTAAAAACTTTGGGTTCATCCCCATTGTACATCCTCGCTGGGTACGCGCGGTTTTCCATTTATATACTCTGAAGAGAGAAGTGGGTGGTGTGCAAAGTTTGGAGACAGGCCATGGCAGACATATTTACCGATGGCTCGACGTTGGTGGGAAGAGTTGGAGGAGGAGTATTCAGCGAGGAGAAGGAGGAGTATACAAGCTCAAATTAAGCCCCCAGACCAGTTTACGGCGACATAAACATAGCGCGGCGAATAAAGATAGAGCGGCTGCGTTGGCTGGGTCATGTCCTCCGAATGGATACAAACGCCCCGGCTTTGAAAGTATTCGATGCGGTACCAGCTGGTGGTAGCAGAGGAAGAAGAAGACCTCCTCTGCGTTGGAAAGATCAGGTAGAGAAGGAGTTGGTTTCACTTAGTGTGTCCAACTGGCGTCGGTTAGCGCGAGAAAGAAACGCTTTGTTAAACTCGGCCAAAGTCTCGTAAGCGGTTATCGCGCCAGTTAAGACGAAGAAGAAGACCAGTGTAGGGTTTTCCAGGTAGCCGAAATAAAGGAATAGATTGCTTACCTTTGCAATTACCGAAAGCCACACGGCAATTGGGGCTCGAGACTTGTTGTTCGTTAGTTCGAAATTAGTCGGGGGACTTATCTCTCAATTGCCTCCGAATACTTCGATATAAGGCTCGTTTAGGTTCCTCGGTCACTACGGAGACGATTTCATTGTAAAACAAGATAATTGGGGTTCCCTTGAAAAACTGTGGGAGAGATGGTCTACTGTTGTCTACTCGCGTCAACTCAGCGAGCGTTGAGATAGTGCGCAAACGTGCAAAGTCGCGAGGTCCATCTGGCTACAAGTAGATCGGTGCGCTCGAAGAAACTTCTAATGCTAACAAAGCCGCAGTTCTCGAATTTGGTAGGCGTACTTACCGGACATTGGTCGTTAGGTGTCCATGGAATGAGACTTGGGTAAGCCTTGAGCCCTTTCTGCAGAGGCTTTCTAGAGGATGAGATGGAATCATATCCCCACCTTCTTCTCAGAACGAACGTAGTTAGACACTGCTGGTCGTCATCCTCTAATCCAAAGCACCTTCTTCGTTTTTTCACTTGTATAGCTCTTTTCTGTTTCCGCTCCCTTCTTGGTAGATAATAGAAGTGTATTTGCTTTCTTGGTTATTGCAGGCGAATTGGGTTAATTCATTTTCGAAAACCATTGCCGAAAAAAAATTGGGGAAATAACTTTCTTAAGCTACTTCCCAGGTCCTTCTAATTTAATTTACTATTTTCTACACTACTTTTCGAGTGCTTAGAGAGAAAGTGAAATTCACTTAATACTGGGAAGGCACTTTATTTACCACGTCTGACTGCAACCTGAATCTTGTAAGACACACGACGACAATACAATTTTATTTCAAATAAATTGGGACTTTTTTCAATGCTAAATAAAAAAAGTAGATTTAACATTGAGAAACATTTTATAGGAAAAAAATTATACTTGAGAGGAAAAAATTTAAATTAAAAACAAAATTCGAAAAAAAAAATTCGAAACAAAAAATTGAAAAAAAAAATTTTTCGTTTAATAATTTTATCGATATCGTTTAACAAAAATTTCAAAACAACAAATTGAAAAAAAAAAAATTTCGTTTAATAAATTTATCGATATCGTTTAAAAAAAAATTTTAAAACAACAAATTGAAAAAAAAAATTTTTTCGTTTAATAATTTTATCGATATCATTTAAAAAAAAATTTCAAAACAACAAATTGAAAAAAAAATTTTTTCGTTTAATAATTTTATCGATATCGTTTAAAAAAATTTCAAAACAACAAATTGAAAAAAAATTTTTTCGTTTAATAATTTTATCGATATCGTTTAAAAAAATTTCAAAACAACAAAGTGAAAAAAAGAAATGTTTATTGTTTATTAACTTTACTAACATCGTTTATCGAAAGATCGTTTATAACTTGTAACTTTATAAGTTCCCTGCTCCTCGGATTTTCTCATTTCAGTATTTTATGTAATTAAATTTGATTTTAGGCAGAATTTTCTTATCGTCCATGCATTGTGAAACAGCATAAAATGGCAAATCTAAATTCTGAGCAGTACTCACTCATCACTCACTCTAACCGAATACCTTTTACTATTCGCCCGAATTACACTATGCAAGATTTGTGTCATCCTGTCACGTCCGCATTCAGCTCGAATTTACTTCACACTTCATTGCCACTTATGGCATCGCAGTTTGCTTTGTTGCTTTTGTTGTGCGCTAGGAATTTATTGTTTGCATAAATTTGCTTTATTGGTTGCTATGTACAGTTATTGCCAGTGATTGTTGTTGTTATTCTTGTAGGTGACTACAAGTTTGGTTGCACACATTTGCGCTGCTCTTTCGTTTTAGCGAGGTTTTCGCGCCGACTACTTCTCACTACATTAGCTTTAAGATTTGAATTAGACTTAGTGCAGCTGAATGTGAGCGCATAGATAAGCTTCGCGTGCTTCCTGTAGCCTTTCCAGACTTTATTTGCGCTCGCGCTTCCTGCTGCTATTGACAACAAAGTAAACCGAGAAGTGATGGCAAGGGAAAGAAAATGTTGCTGGTGAGGGGACAAAAGGAAATGTGAGCTGGAAAAACTTTTCATTATTCAATTTAACTAATGAAACTGAAAACTCATTGCAACACATTAACAAAATGGTGAAGTATATCAATGCAACGGGTGATTGTTTTAGCTGCATGAGAACTATCGATATCGATAACTATGATTTGACAGCTAATAATGGTAAACTGTGTAGACATTTTTGTGCAGCAAGACTTGGCAAATTATCGTGAATAGTTTTGGGCTAGAACAACACTACCGAATTGTGAAAATTTATTATAAAGCGTTTTTCAGCACTTTAACTTTTTTTTTGAATAAAACACAAATGGTTTGACTTTTTTAACTAATTTCTTTTTTATTATCGAGTTTGAACATATACATTTAAGTATGAAATTCGATTTCTTTTGCATGACCACTGCGTGCACGTTTTACGAAGTCCAATCGTTGAACCCAATTTTCGACCACTCTTTTGCATAAATCGGCCGAAATTCCAGCAATTTCGCGTTCAATATTGGCTCTGAGCTCACAAATCGTCGCCGGCTTGTTACTGTAGACCAATGACTTCACATAACCTCAAAGAAAATAGTCTAGAGGCGTCAAATCACACGAGCGCGGCGGCCATTCGACCGGTCCATTTCTGGAAATAATGCGCTCATCGAACTTACTCTTCAACAAATCAATTGTAGCGTGTGCTGTGTGGCTTGTGGCCCCGTCCTGTTGAAACCACATGTCGTCTAAGTCCATACCCTTCAATTGCGGCCAAAAATAATCGTTTATCATGTCGCGGTATCGATTTCCATTCACAGTAACGTGGCGATCGTTCTCGTCAACGAAAAAATATGGGCCAATTACGCCGCCGGCATGTAAACCACACCAAACAGTGATTTTTTCGGGATTCAAGATGATGAAGATGATTTTTTGGAAAAAATCTGGATCATTTTCGAGTTGATCTTCAGCCCAATTTACGAATCGACGTCGCTTCAAATGGTCAAACGGCTTCAGTTCTTGTGTCAGCTTGATCTTGTACGGATGTAGGCCAAGATCTTTTCGCAAAATTCGCCACAATGATGACACAGAAAGGCCCAATAGTTGACAACGTAGTGTGAGCGACACATTTGCGTCTTCTTGAACTGAAGCCCTGGCGGCAGCAATATTTTCAACACTTCGTGCACTTCTTGCTCTCACTGGCACCGGAACATTATGTAGCGAAAACGTATATACAAATTTTTTCACTAGACGGTCGATTGTCGAACGGGATGGCTTGTTAAATGGACCGTAAAATGGCCGTAATGCTCTTAAAGTAGCAGCAACAGAACGATTATTTTCATAAAAAAATTGCACGATTTCCAATCGCTGCTCAAGTGTGTAGCGTTCCGTGATGAAATGTATACTAATGAAGTTTACAAATGACAAGCGAAAAATAAAAAATATTGCGTCGTTCGCCCTCCCTATCGGAAAAAAGTTGAAGCGCACCTATTGAAAAACGCCTTATATTTAAAAAATGATAACAGTAAATGTGTTCGCGAAGTACATAGAGCCCTTCGTCCACTTTACGTGTTACAATCAGCCGAACATTGACGACATTTGACTCGATCAAAACGCCGAAACTTGTCGTGCAGTGCACTTAACAATCGACTTATTACAAAATTGAAGGCACCATTGAAGCCATATGACCAGATTTATTGCAAAAAGTAGTCAAAAATTGGAGTGATCGAATGGATCATGCAGCTCGTAGCCGTGGCACATATATGCCGGAATCTTATTCAAAAAATTAATGCCATGAAATCGTCTACCAGATTATAATAAAAAAAAAACCTTTCAGAAAAGATGCTGCCTATAGATCCACTCTGCGATCGGGCGTAACACGAGCCATATGGGATCGCTACCTAGAGCTAAGAAAAGAAGAGAGGCGTCTTATCAGAAAAACGAAACGAGAGGCCGAAATACGTGAGTGTGAGGAGCTTGAGATGCTGGCCAACAGGAACAACGCCCGAAAATTCTACCAGAAAGCTTGGCGGCTTACAGAAGGTTTTAAGACCGGGGCGTTTTCATGTAAGAACAAAGACGGCGACCTGGTGACTGACATCCGGAGCAATCTTAAATTATGGAGGGAACACTTCTCGACCCTGCTAAATATTGATAGCTGCACATGTCATAGAGGATGTGAAGATCCCGATACCCCAATCGTTGACGACGGAATTATCGTTCCGTTACCCGACCACGACGAGGTGAGAATAGCGATAACGGGGTTAAAGAACAACAAAGCCGCGGGTGCCGACGGGGTGCCGTCAAACATGGCAGCGAGGAGCTGGTAAGGGTCATGCATCAGCTTCTAGACAAAATATGGTCGGATGGAAGCATGCCTGTCGATTGGAATTTAAGTCTGCTCTGCCCAATCCATAAGAAGGGGGATCCTGCGATCTGTGCCAATTACCGCGGGATTAGTGTTCTAAATATCGCCCATAAGGTTCTAGTGAGCGTATTGTGTGAAAAGCTAAAGACCACCATCAACCAACTGATTTATGATGCTGCTCAACAACAGCAGCGCCGTCAGAACTGGGAAGAACCTCTCCGAGCCGTTTGATACCAAATGAGCTTTCAGACAGGTATACTCGCTGCCGTGTGACTTCTTTAACCTGATGTTGGAGAGCATCGTACGAGCCAGAGAACTTAATCGCTCAGGCATAATTTTTTATAAGAGCGTACAATTGTTGGCGTATGCCGATGATATTGACATCATCGGCCTTAACAACCGCGCTGTTTGTTAGTTCTGTCTTTTCTAAACTGGATAAAGAGGCAAAGCGAATGGGTCTGGTGGTGAACAAGAACAAAACGAAGTACCTCCTGTCTTCAAAGAAATAGTCGGGGCATTCGCGTATCGGCACCCACGTCACTGTTGACAGTTATAATTTTGAGGATGTAAAATACTTCGTGTATTTAGGAACCAGCATTAACACCAATAACAATGTCAGCCTTGAAATCCAACGTAGAATTAAGTAGACAGTGAGATTCTCGACGAACAAAACTAACACTCTACATGACGCCTAACGTATGGCGCAGAAGCTTGGACGATGACAATATCCGATGAAGCGACGCTTGGAGTATTTGAGAGAAAGATTCTACGGAAGATTTTTGGACCTTTGCACGTTGGCGACGGCGAATATCGCAGACGATGCAACGATGACATAGACATAGCGCAGCGAATAAAGATCCAACGGCTACGTTGGCTGGGTCATGTCGTCCGAATGGATACAAACGCTCCGGCTTTGAAAGTATTCGATGCGGTACCAGCTGGTGGTAGCAGAGGAAGAGGAAGGCTCCTCTGTATTGGAAGGGTCAGGTGGAGAAGGACGTGGCTTCACTTAAAGCGTCGAACTGTTAAGTTTTGTTAAACTTAGCCAAAATCGCGTAAGCGGTTATCGCGCCAATTAAAAATAAGAAGAATAAGTGGGAAGCTTTCAAAATGTTGGACTTTTTTTTTCAGATGAAAGGAAATTTCCCATTTTTCTATTTTGTGGATGAAATCTGGAAAGAAAATTTATTACCAACAGTGAAGCTGGTGGTGGTGGGGTGATGGTGTGGAGGTGTATGATAGCTTGTGGTGTGGGGAAATCCCAATTTATTCTTTTTATTCTTTATTATAGGATACAATGCTGGTCATTAACAATTTTGTACATGAAACTTGAAAATGAACATGAAATTTGTTTGTTTATAAATAAAAATAAATAAATAAAATATCAAATTTTGATTCAGGAATGGTTAAGTTTGATTTTTTAGATATTTCAAAACAAAATCCAATATTATCAGGGGGGAAACTGACTTTTCCTCTCTTTGCGGTCCCTACCAGGTTTTACGTAATAAATATACATTCCATTTGAAAATGTTGTGAACAAATTGTACGTGCAATGCTTCTATTGCTCGCTCTTTTCATGAACTCAGGGAGATCTCGAACTCTATTGAATTTGTTTTTACTTTATATAAACTATGTTTTTCTGCTCAATTAAACTCTCTACTGTAATTTAACTTTTTAAATCATATTTTTGTAGTATTTAGTGAGTAATAAAATTTGTAATTTAATTTAATTTTTTTTTGTTTGTAAGAACAATTGCTTATTGATTTCTGAAATTAAATAAATAAAATAAAAAATAAATAAATTCAGGACCACCTCCGAGTGATAAAATTATACTTGAGGGCTTGAAACTGCTCGTCGAACTCTAAAGTTAATCGAGAAAAAAGTATTTTCTCCATCATTTCGCGTTCCATGTTCGCAGTACTCCTCGAACCTAAGTTCAAATAAATGAGTGCCAGACACAAACCTACTCAGCTACATCAGCCGTAGTGCAGCATAGAAAAAGATGACACAAAATTTAATAAATATTTAGACACATATTTGTTCAGAATGTTCACAGCAGGACACATTTGAGCATATTTATGTGAGTGTGTCTTGCACATGTGTTCGTGTTGTGTTTATGACAAGGATATACGATAATGACGGTTCAGCCTTTTGTTGCTAACACTAATGTATGTATGTACAGCGACACTAGAGTTGCTGAAAGCCTTGTCCTTGCGCCTGCCTGATTTTTTCTTTTTTGTTTGCCGGCTGGATTTGAAAAGTGTTACCGAAAATGTGCTTCATTTGCTCGTTGTTCATCGCATGCGCGCCAACACTACTAATGCGGCATTTTCATAATTACACTAACGCTAATGCAAACATAGAAGCTCTCACAAACACTCAAACACACACGAACATGGAGTTTGTAAAGAAAACAACAATATAAATATATTCAAGCAACCCAAAACCATTCATACGCTCGCCGACTCAGTGCTTAGCAGCAGGGATGTGTGACTCGTATCATTAAGCATTGCCTGCTTCTAGGCGCACATATTTTCATGTTTACTAATGTTTATTTTGGTCTAGTTAACTTGTATTTTTCTTTGTACTTACTACGATACATTCACATGCACACATATACATAAGTGCTCTTGTTTACACGGCGTGAAGTCGCTGTTTTTTTACGCGCCCGTATATTTGTTGTAAGCAGCCAACTCCCAACACCCAACACCCAACACCCAACACCCAACACCCAACAACCAGTAGCAGTTTTCATGTAGTTGTATGCGTTGGTGGTTCGCTCGGCCGATCATTCAGTCGTCGCCGGTATTATAAATTATTTTTAAGGGCGACCACGCAACGCAAATGCTATTTGTCTGTCCTGCCAGCTCTGTGGGATAATGTTGTTTGGCATGTTTGTTTAGGCGCACGAGAGGCCCCTCACCAGCAGTCGCACCAACTTACACAAACTCACAAACTTACATACCCATATTTTACAACCTCTTACAATTTCATACCCAATTTCCAGTCAAGACAAATAACTGAAGTTTTGTTTGAGCTCTTGCGTACGCTGCCTGGCTACTTGGCTCACTTGTCAGCTAAAATTTTAGTGTCTCTAAACTTGGCTAATGCGTTTTGGTTAAAAGCTTCCGTCAATAGACGAGTATATATCTTAGGCTTAACTACTTTCCTTGTTACCGCCATCGAACATACAGCCGATTTGACGCAATTTGGCGTAAGCGCCGCACTTTCGACTCGGAGAGAGAGAGACAAGATTTATTTAGTTTGTGTAGATTTTATTGTTTACATGCGTCTCCACAAATTTCTATTATAGCCCTATTTATTACAATTTTCATTATTGTAAGTTTCCCATTGGTGGCTAAGTGGTTATGGGGTAGCTTTAATTCTGCTTCTTAAAAAGCACCACTCGGATCTGGTTTTGTGCAACTGAATATTGTCATTTCTACTAACAAACGTCGCTTTACAGCCCGTAATTTACTTCCCTGAAACGCCAACTGGCAGGAATATAACTAAAAATGAAATTGTAAAGGCTATACAAGAAAATAATTATAAATATAATTAATTGAAAATAATAATACACTTCTGTTCGGTGTTTGGCCGAACTCGTCCTCCTATTTGTGGTGTGCGTCTCGCTGTTGTGCCACAAATGGAGGGACCTACTGTTTCAAGTCGACTCCGAACGGCAGATATTTTTATGAGGATCTTTTTCATGGCAGAAATACACTCGGAAGCCTGCCATTGCCTGCCGAGGGGCGACCGCTATTAGAAAAATGTTATTCTTAATTTTGGTGTTTCACCGAGATTCGAACCAACTTTCTCTCTGTGAATTTCGAATGGTAATCACGCACCCATTCGGCTACGGCGGCTTGCCCCTATCTCTCCTAAAACCAGTGAGTGCCTTTCAAAAATTTTTGAATATCTCTAATTTCTGCAGAACTGAGATCTTCCAACTCATTAAAAAATTGTTTAACCAGAATAGTACACCTGCGTCTGGATAGAGCAGGACAGTGGGACAGTAGGTGCGAGACTGTCTTTTTCTCGTCTTCATCTATACAACTTCTACAGAAGTCATGTACTTGCACACCCAGCCTTTGGGCGTGCCTACCTATAAGGCAGCGTCCCAATATAACTGAAATCTGTTGACGGGCGATTTTGCAGGTGGCTTCATTACACCATCTTTCGTTTGCTTTCTTTACAATTTCTTCAAGTATGAGTAGCTTACATGTTTGTAAGGGTATCCCTATATCATTGGCTATGTACGGATCGGTCAATTTGGTGCCGAGTCTCGCTAGGTCAACGGCTCTACAGTTACCCCAATGTCGCGAAGTCGAGGAACCCATGTTTCATTTAGGTGAAATGACTCAGCCATCTGGTTAAGAGATGTGCGGCATTTCTTGGCTACCTTGGAGGTTGTCGACTGTTTGTGAGTTGTTTTATCGTCGCCTGGCTATAAGTGAATATGTAGATATCATCTCCAGGTATCGCACCACACTGTACTAGTGTCACGGATTTCATTATTGTTATCAGTTCAGTCTGAAAGACACTACAGTGGCTGGGAAGCCGAAGAGAGAAGGAACGAGATTTTCAGATGTTCAGAATAAACACCTTCGACCACCATGCTCTCGAGCTTTGAGCCGTCTGTGTATACATGGATGGACTCGCCCTGTCTTACATCGTCCCATTCCCACTCTTCTCTTGAGGGTAGGAGGGTCGTAAACGCTGTAATGGCAAGTATAGGTGGGAGTGCTTAGTCCACCAATCCGGGAAGCCCCAAAGTGCCAGCCAGCTCTACACTGCTGTGTAGAGCCAATGTATCATTCTGGGTTCCAATCCCCATTTCTTACCAATAAGCCCTCCGCAGGAGTACAACGCTGTCATAGCTTTGCGTGCTCTGTCTGCGACTGTGAGCCCCCAATTTAGCTTCCCATCTAGTACAAGTCGTAGATATTTCGCCTTTTCTGTTAATCTAAGTGGTTTTCCTCTCAGGAATATTTGTTGAAGAGCAGGTGTTTTATGTTTCCTACTAAACAGTATCAGATACGTTTTTCCGGATTTACTTCCAGTCCTCGACTTTTACACCAAAGTGATAAAGTCTGTTGAGAGATCTTTGTTAAAATATCTTGGAATCCATTTGGACTCGAAATTAACTTGGAAAGATCATTCCAAAAAGAAAATAAAACAAATAAAGGAAAAATTTCAAGAATTGCGTTGGCTAGTAGGTAGAAACTCTAAGCTCAGCATTTCCAACAAACTTTTAGTATATATTAAACGAATCTGGACACACGGACTTCAAGTGTGGGAACTGCAAAAAGAACTCACATAAAAAAAGGACAGCGACAACAATCAAAATTCTTATATATAAAATAATGTCCGACAGGTACACAGGAGGATGGTTCCATGTGTAGAAGTCCACGCAAGTAGGGAAAGTTACTGATCGCCATTCACTTGGGAATGGCCAGGACGATTCTTCTGCATATGGTTCAAGCAGCTCACAACGGCCGGGATTAGCCCACGTATCCTCTGGGTAGCTTCCGAACACCCGTTCGGGAGTGAGCTAACGTGAGAAGACGAAGCATTCCAGGATAGCTGGTTGTGCGCTGGGTTTGGGACCCGCCACTTAAAAATCCCCCCCAATGAAAAGAACTGCAAAGCTCCGAAATAAGGAATATGATTTGAAGGCATGCACCTGGAATGTCCGGTCCCTTAATGGGGAAGGTGCCTCTGCCCGGCTGGTTGATGTCCTCGTGAGAGTAAAGGCTGACATCACTGCCATCCAAGAGATGCGGGGCAAGGTAAGAAAACCATAGGACCTTGCGACGTCTGCTACAGCTGCCATGTAAAGGAGCGCAAATTCGGTGTCGGTGTCCACTCCGGTGGACGAGCGCCTCGCAATAATCCGCATCAAAGCGCGATTTTTTAACATCTCGCTAATTTGCGCCCACGCCCCGACGGAAGAGAAGGACGATGCAACCAAAGATTCCTTCTATGAGCGCTTGGAACGTTCCTATGAGCGCTGCTCCCGCCACGACATAAAAATCGTGCTTGGCGACTTCAACGCCAGGGTGGGCAAGGAGGGAATTTTTGGTCCCACAGTCGGAAAATTCAGCCTGCACAACGAAACATCCGGTAACGGACAGAGGCTGATCGACTTCGCCGGGGCCCGAAACATGGTAGTCTGCAGCACCAGATTCCAGCATAAGAAGATTCACCAAGCCACCTGGCTGTCTCCTGATCGAAAAACACGAAACCAGATCGATCATGTTGTGATAGATGGAAGACACGCTTCTAGTGTATTAGATGTACGTACGATCCGAGGACCCAACATCGACTCGGATCACTACCTTGTTGCAGCCAAACTGCGCACACGCCTCTGTGCAGCAAAAAACGTGCATCTACCTACGCAAAGAATGTTCGACATCGAAAAGCTGCAATCACAACAGACAGCCAGAAGATTCGCCACTCGACTCTCACTCCTGCTCTCAGAGAGTACTGCCCAACAAACCGGCATGCGCGAGCAATGGAGCAACATTTCTCGTGCTTTACGTACCGCAGCCGAAGAAAAAATCGGATTCCGGAAAGCCCGAAAAAACAGTTGGTATGACGCGGAATGTCAGGCTGCCGCAGAAAGAAAGGATGCCGCCTATAGAGCCACGCTGCGATCGGGCGCAACGCGAGCCATGTGGGATCGCTACAGAGAGCTGAAAAAGGAAGAGAGACGTATTATCCGAAAGAAGAAACGAGAGGCCGAAGTACGTGAGTGCGAAGAGCTTGAGATGCTGGCCAACAGGAACAACGCCCGAAAATTTTACCAGAAAGTTCGGCGGCTTACAGAAGGTTTTAAGACCGGGGCGTTTTCCTGTAAGAACAAAGACGGCGAACTGGTGACTGACGTACAGAGCAATCTTAAATTATGGAGGGAACACTTCTCGAACTTATTAAACAGTGACAGCTGCGCATGTCACCGAGAAAGTGAAGATCCCGATACCCCAATCGTTGACGACGGAATTGTCGTTCCGCTGCCCGACCATGACGAGCTGAGAATAGCGATAACGCGGCTAAAGAACAAGAAAGCCGCGGGCGCCGACGGACTGCCGGGTGAGCTATTCAAACATGGCGGCGAGGATCTGGTAAGGTGCATGCATCAGCTTCTATGCAAAATATGGTCGGATGAAAGCATGCCTGCCGATTGGAATTTAAGTGTACTCTGCCCAATCCATAAGAAGGGCGATCCTGCAATTTGTGCCAATTACCGCGGGACTAGTCTTCTAAATATCGCCTATAAGGTTCTAGCGAGCGTATTGTGTGAAAGGCTGAAGCCCACCGTCAACCAACTGATTGGGCCTTATCAGTGTGGCTTCAGACCTGGAAGGTCTACCATCGACCAAATATTCTCAATACACCAAATCTTGGAAAAGACCCATGAAAGGAGAATCGACACACACCATCTTTTCGTCGACTTCAAAGCTGCATTCGACAGTACGGAAAGGAGTTACCTGTATGCCGCGATGTCTGAATTTGGTATCCCCGCAAAACTAATACGGCTATGTAAGATGACGTTGCTCAACACCAGCAGCGCCGTCAGAATTGGGAAGGACCTCTCCGAGCCGTTTGATACCAAACGAGGTTTCAGACAGGGTGACTCGCTGTCGTGTGACTTCTTTAACCTGATGTTGGAGAGCATCGTACGAGCCGCAGAACTTAATCGCTCAGGCACAATTTTTTATAAGAGCGTACAATTGTTGGCGTATGCCGATGATATTGACATCGTCGGCCTTAACAACCGCGCTGTTAGTTCTGCCTTCTCCAAACTGGACAAAGAGGCAAAGCGAATGGGTCTGGTGGTGAACGAGGACAAAACGAAGTAACTCCTGTCTTCAAACAAACAGTCGGCGCACTCACGTATCGGCACCCACGTCACTGTAGACAGTTATAATTTCGAGGTTGTAAAAGACTTCGTCTATTTAGGAACCAGCATTAACACCGATAACAATGTCAGCCTTGAAATCCAACGTAGAATCTCTCTTGTCAACAAGTGCTACTTTGGACTAAGTAGGCAACTGAGCAGTAAAGTCCTCTCTCGACGAACAAAACTAACACTCTACAAGACTCTCATCATGCCCGTCCTAACGTATGGCGCAGAAGCGTGGACGATGACAACATCCGATGAAGCGACGCTTGGAGTGTTCGAGAGAAAGATTCTGCGTAAGATTTTTGGACCTTTGGACGTTGGCAACGGCGAATACTCGTATCGCAGACGATGGAACGATGAGCTGTATGAGCTTTACGACGACATAGACATAGCGCAGCGAATAAAGATCCAGCGGCTACGTTGGCTGGGTCATGTCGTCCGAATGGATACAAACGCTCCGGCTTTGAAAGTATTCGATGCGGTACCAGCTGGTGGTAGCAGAGGAAGGGGGCGGCCTCCTCTGCGTTGGAAAGATCAGGTGGAGAAGGACTTGGCTTCACTTGGTGTGTCCAACTGGCGCCGGTTAGCACGAGAAAGAAACGACTGGCGCGCTTTGCTAAACTCGGCCAAAATCGCGTAAGCGGTTATAGCGCCTTTACATAACAGCTGTTCAAAAATTATGCGAAGATAAGCTTAGTCTGCATCACATTAAAATAAGAGAGGCACGTTCATTATACGACAAAGATAATAAGTGCAATATAATAGCAGAGTTTGAAACAGTGGAAATGGCAGGAGATATCCTTAAAAACGCTAGAATGTTGCGAGGTTCGGATATATATATTGAAAAGGACCTTAGCTCTGAAAGGCAACAAAATAGAAAAGTGCTGTTGCAGTTAAAACAAAAGCTCTTGACCTTAAGTAGAACACATAAGATATTCGTAAGGAATGATAGCATAAATATTGACGGCAAATGGATGTCATACAATAATAACAAATTACTTATGTGTGAGGGACAGCCGGCAGAGAAAATTCTTATTCACTACTTTGGTATAAACGTGTCAAAAATTGATATTACCTATCACTCCTTGTTAGAGAAAATAAATCCAAAAAACTAAAGAATTGTACTAAAGTAACCGCAAAATTAAATGTAATAACCAGCAGTGATGAACTTTTAGAAAATCGTAATCAATTAACTAATATTAAAATTGTGTCGTATAACATTAACGGCTTAGCAAACAAAACGTTATATAAAGATTTTTTTGATTACATTTGTTCGTTTGATGTTTTCATCTTGTTAGAAACGCATGTTGAAACGGAAAATTTTGAAAAATATTTTAAATTCTTCAAGGGGTTTACTCTGTTTTGGAGATCAGCAGTACGACGTAGTCATTATGGACGGGCAAGTGGTGGACTCCTTTATGGCATTAAAAAAGACCTAGAAAATGTTGATGTCAGATATTCGTTTAAGTGTTTAGACTGTTTAGACGTAATCGAATTTTGTGTGGCTGAAAAAACTGTAAACTTGATTCCATTATATTTGAAGGGTAATAACTGGATACATGATTTTGAAATTGTAAAAGAAAGTTTTGTTCAAAATGATTTTGTAAATGGTATTGTAATCGGTGACCTTAATGTACGAATTGGAGACTTACAAGTAAATATGGACGAAATCTTACTAAATGATATTGTAGGAGGAAAAGCAGATAGGAATTCAAGAGACAAAAAAATCAATAGAGGTGGAAGGCAGTTCATAGAGTTCTGTATAAATAATGGTCTAATAGTGTTGAATGGCATGTTAAGTAGTGATGTTGAGGGAAACTTTACTTATGTTAGTAATATAGGTGAATCTGTAAATGATATATGTGCAATATCTCGGGACATATTGAAACATGCGTCTGATTTTATAGTGGACAATAAAACATGGTCTGATCACATGCCTATTATTTTAAAAATGCAATTGCCTGCAAGGAAATCAGCTTCAATATGCAAGACGAACTTGTTACCAAAAATTGTTTGGGATGAATTACGAGCAGAATTGTATAACAAGAAACTTATTAGCAACCTACAGAAAAAGAAATATGTAAAAAAAGAGCTAGATCTTGAAGATTTAACTGAAATAATTAGAATATCAACTTCACAGAGGCGAAATAAAGAAAGATTAAGAAAAAAATCGGAATGGTTTACCTGGAAATGTCAGTCAGCTAGAAGGATGTCATTAAAACAACTGAGAATTTATAATAAAACTTTGAGTGGAAGTGATAAAAAGAAATATATTCAGGCAAATAGAAAATACAAGAAACTGTGTGAAGAGAGCAAGAAGAATTACTATGACAATCTTGAACTCAGAATAAATGAGGTTAATAACAGTAAGGATTGGTGGAAGATGGTCAACGTCCTTCGGTGTTCAGTTACAGAATCTTGTCTAGAGGTATCGCCAGCAATATTCATGCACTATTTTCAAACATTATTAAATCCAACTCGCTGTGCACCATGTATACAATATGTGGCAAATTTAGTAAGGGATGATTGTCTAGACAGACCAATCTCAATAGATGAAATCAGATTGATGTTACATAAAACGAAATGTGGAAAAGCTCCGGGCTCAGACAAGGTTCCATATGAGTTTTTTAAAAATGCCGATGACCGGTTTCTTGTTGAGTTGGCAAACGTTTTTAATAGGCTATATAATATGGGCCAAGTATCTGAATGTTTCGAAACAAGTCTGATATATCCGCTCTTTAAAAAAGGCGATAGGAAATCTCCCTCCAATTATAGAGGTATCTCATTCATGAATTGTGTTGCAAAGATAATGATGGGCATTTTAAATGAGCGACTCACAAGCTGGGTAGAAAATAAAAATATTATAACAGAATTTCAAGCAGGTTTCAGAAAGCGACATTCAACTGTAGATAACATATATAACCTAGCAGCAATAGTCCATATTAAGTTCAGGGAGAAGAAAAAAGTGTACGCGTTTTTTGTGGACTTTAAAGCCGCTTTTGATACTGTCCCTAGACAACTATTGCTATACAAGCTTCATGAAATAGGAATCTCCACCAAAATGGCAAACTTTATTGAAAGTTATTACAGAAATACATGTTCGATAGTAAAAGTAGGAGATGAAGTGAGTGAAAAATTCAAAATATCGTCAGGAGTAAAGCAAGGGTGCCTGCTTTCACCTTTGCTCTTTGCTCTTTACTTGAATGACCTGCACGACTGCTTGGAGGGGGGACTCTTTATAGATGAGTTAAATATCCGTTTGCTATTATATGCTGACGATATCGTCATATTAGCAGATGAGGTTAGTGCTCTTCAAAAAATGATAAGCAACTTAGAAAAATACTGCGAAAAGTGGAACATGCAAGTAAACTTATCTAAGTCAGCTATAATGATCTTTCGGAGAGGCGGTAGAATAGCAGAAAAAGAAAAGTGGTTTTTTCACGGCGAAGTTATACCAATAACGAAAGAATATAATTACTTGGGTGTAAAGCTAACATCAAAACTCAGTTTCAAGCAACATATAGAAAATAGAAATGTTCTAGCGAAAAATAGCATAAATGCAACTTGGTGCACATTTCTTAGTAAAAATAAAATTAAGTTGTCGGCAAAATGGAAACTGTTTTTAGCGGTGACTAGAGCAATCCAGAGTTATGCTGCTCAGGTATGGGGAAACTCGTTGTTTGAAGAAGTAGACAAAATTCAACTTTATTTTTTAAAAAGGGTACTTCATCTCCCGAGTAATACGCCATCTTATTGCATTCTCTTGGAGACAAATGTTCCAAGTTTTCATTTGTATACACTGCAGCTTCACTTAAAATATATATTCAAAACGTTATTTGAATATGATGATAATAGATTGCCTCATATACTATCAAAAAAGATTTTAGAAAAACAGATATTTTGGGTTGAAGAAATTAGTAATCTAGCACAAAAGTTAAATATAATATGTAACTGGGGCACTTCAAATAAAAGAGAGTGGAATAGAAATATAATTTCAATAATAGAAAATCTTCATGATTCGAATATTCGAACTTTATGGGAAAGGGCACACCAAAGCACCCGATTATATAAGGAATTAGACCATAACAACGCCAGAAGCTATTTAAACGATAATACTAGAATCTATAAAATTATGTGGATTATGAAAGCCAGATGTGATTTAATATACTTGGGAAGCCAAAGGGATTTAAATTGCACTTTATGTAACTTAAATGAATTAGAAGACATCACACATTTTTTAGGAAAATGCCCGATACTTAAAAGAATTCGTCAAAGATTTTTTGGAAAATTTAGTTTAAACCGAGATGAAATCATAGACATTTTAAATGGTGTTGGCCCTTCTGGATATAATAATTTATTTAAGTTCATCACTGGTGCTATAGAATATAGAAAATTAATTTTAAGCGAATTCAATATATAGTACCATAGTAACATATGTAAAATGTAAGATTTTTTTTTTTTCTTTTTTCTTCCGACAAACGACCTAGAGTCACTGTCGTACGTTCTAATGTTAATGATTAAAAATGAAATGTAATGAAATGTAAAAGTCGAACAATTAATAATAATAATAATAATAAATAATAACATGGCAGCTGTAGCAGACGTCGCAAGGTCCTATGGTTTTCTTACCTTGCCCCGCATCTCTTGGATGGCAGTGATGTCAGCCTTTACTCTCACGAGGACATCAACCAGCCGGGCAGAGGCACCTTCCCCATTAAGGGACCGGACATTCCAGGTGCATGCCTTCAAATCATATTCCTTATTTCGGAGCTTTGCAGTTCTTTTCATTGGGGGGGATTTTTAAGTGGCGGGTCCCAAACCCAGCGCACAACCAGCTATCCTGGAATGCTTCGTCTTCTCACGTTAGCTCACTCCCGAACGGGTGTTCGGAAGCTACCCAGAGGATACGTGGGCTAATCCCGGCCGTTGTGAGCTGCTTGAACCATATGTAGAAGAATCGTCCTGGCCACTCCCAAGTGAATGGCGATCAGTAATACTTTCCCCACTTGCGTGGACTTCTACACATGGAACCATCCTCCAACGAATTAAACCAGCACAAAAATAGAGAAGTCAATACACTCCCACAACGTGAAAGAAGAACTTTACGACGTCTGAAGAGAAACCGACCAATTGACCTATTAAATTAAATACTAATTCTCGTATGCTAAAATAACTGTTCTATGTAAAATGTAATTGTTTTCCTAAAATGTAATCGCTGTATTGGTCTTGGCGCTGGCCATGATTTAAGAAAAAAAAACAAAAAACACAACTCTATATAATCCCTTAAAGCTATTAACTGCAAATGTAAAAAAACTGCCTTGACACCTGTGTTTGAAGCGTGCATTGGTTTTGCTTTTAATTTTTATGTTATATTGAAACGGAATAACTGTACAGGGTGAACGATATGAAGTGTTACCAACTTCTCACTGCTTGTATCTGTAAAACAGCTCATGACATCAGCGTCAAAATTGTTCTAATGACAGTTCAATATATTATTTATAAGCCATCAAAAGCATTTGCGTCTCAGTTTTGATGAATTTTTTTTTTTGTTGATGGAATTCAAACGGAATAGTGTAATTGCGTTATATTTGGCTGGAAAATCACAACCACCCATTGTTCGTGGCTCAGTCACCTCAAAGTGAATAAAATGTTTTTATATCGCACTATAAAACGTTACAATGATACTAGTAGCATTACAAAACGCTATGGAGGTGGACCAAAAAAAACTGCAAGAACGCCAGAAATGGTTCGGAAAGTGAAGACTCGACTTGAACGAAATCCACGTCGAAGTGGAAGAAAAATGGCCAAAGAACTGAAAATATCGCAAGACAGCATTCGACGCATATTGAAAAATTAGCTCGAGGTCAAGGCTTACAAGTTCCAAAAAGCACACGATATTTCACCCCAGCAAAAAAAAGTTCGGTGCGAAAGAGCAAAGGAGTTGTTGCGCTTGCACGAACGTGGCGAATTTCCTTACATTGTGTTTTCTGATGGAAAAAATTTCCCAATTGGGCAGCTCATAAGCACTCAAAACGATCGTGGTTACTTGACCGAACGCTCTTACGAGAATTTGAGCCTACGTATGGCCACTCGAAGCAAGTAACTCCCATCGCAAGTAATGGTTTGGGCCGCAGTTACCGCTCATGGACGCGCTCCAATCGTTTTTATCGAGCCTGGTGTCAAAGTGAATGCGACTTATTATCGGGAAAATGTTTTAGAAGCTGCTTTAGAGCCGTGGACAGGCAAACATTTCGGTCGTAGACCATGGACGTTCCAACAGGACTCGGCACCGTCTCATGAAGCTCGTGTGAACCAAGAATGGTTAAAAAATCGTGTTCCGCACTTCATTTCGTCCCCACAATGGCTTTTGAATTCGCGAGACGCAAACCCGATGGACTTTTCCATCTAGTCCATTTTGGAGAGCAAGGTGAGGATTAAAAAATATGCCAGTATGGATGCGCTGAAAAAAGCGATTATACGAGAATGGGCCGAAATACGTCAAGATCACATTCGTGCAGCATGCAACCATTTGACCGTTTGAAGGCTATAGTCAAGGCAAAAGTTGGTCATATCGAGCTTAAGTGAATATATAAATACAAAAGGGTCACAACTCAAAATGAGCAGAAGCTCAAATATGAACGAGACGTTATCAATAAAACGGTCCGCGGATGACATATGGCAAAAATAAATTTTGAGTTGTGCGCCTTTTGTATTTAGGGTGCGATATGTTAAAATTGTAATCATTTTTGAAGTACTTTGTCTTTGAAATCAATAAAAACTAATTTCACACAAAAAAGTTATGGTGTTTTGAATAAGAAACACTTCATATCGTTCACCCTGTATTTTCTACTATTGGCTTATGAATTGTTTATATTAGTCAAACAAAACCAAAGTTTGAAAGAAAACCAGGTAACAATACATATTTTCTTAACTAATTTTGCTACACTAGTAAATGTCAAAACACTTCTTTGACCAACTGTATGCGTTTACTAATAAATTTTACTACAAAATCATATAATTTACCCACAAAATCTTTTGAAAATATTTTAAGCTCGAAGAAATCTTACGCTGCTCAACTAAACACACATGCATATGTGTGTGTGTGTGCGTCCATTGGCCCATCACTTGTGTGCGTAGGAGTATTGCGACTCGCATTAAACTAAGCAGATGGTCATAAAATGGTTCAGTGGTGCTTGCGACTGAATTGATGCAACATTTGTTGCTTTTCCTAAAGTGTGAAACTTTATGAAAACTCAAAGTTCAACAACAACAGCAACAACAACAACATTGGCATGTACAAAGTATAAACGCATAGAATGTACATTTGTATGTATGTAGCGAAGCGTAGCCAAACAACAGAGCGGCAATAAAATACAAAGTCTACAATAATAACAACAAACAGCATTTACAAGATGAGAAAACAACTACAACAGAGCAAAAACTAAAATGGCATAAACAATGATAAAAATGTTTGCGAAACATTCAAGTAATAATGGCAAGAACATATTCAGAATCTGCTAAATATGTGTGTGTAAGTGCGTGTGTGAGTGTAGGTGTAGATGTTGCGCCAGCAAATCTACAACGCCGAAAACAACGGGCATGCCAATGACGCAAGAGATTTCTTCTAAATTCGAGCCACCAAACCCACAACGCCGAAAACAACGGGCATGACGGCAATGACGCAAAAAGTGCCTTGTAAAGTGAAGTGAAAATGTCATGTAAGTGGAGTGCGAAAGGCTGGAGTTAGCAAAGTGTTGTTGGCAGCTGAATGGCAATGCCAATGCACCCCCAGAGAATTTACTGATTTCCCAGTTTCTTAGTAACTTTGGCTGATACAACAACAGCCAGAAACAATGATACGGCACTCCAGCAATAATACAAACAAATACCAAAACACTCAGAAAAAAAAATGGAAAAGAAATGAACTCGAAACTAAACGGAAGGCCAAGTCGACCAGAGACAATACTTATGCGAAATGACAATGCCAAAAAGGATAATGCTGACTAGGACATTGTTGTGAAGCGGCTATTAAGTCAACGACAGTTGAGCCAGCTCAACCAGCTGAGGAGTTGCCAAAATGACAAAAAAAAACCGAGTATCAAATAAAGGAAACAGCAAAGCTGGCGCAACTTAAACTTGTTTTCCTTACAGAATATGAATGGGTTATTACCGGACTGGCGCTGTCACAGTGGCCGGAGTACGTACGCGGGTGCTCGCACTACAAAGTTTTCTGAAACATTGCGACATGCTTGTGCTGGCTCAAAGCGAGCTCTACATTGTGAGCGAGGAGCGTAATGCGCATTGAAAGCTTGGAATGCTACGATGCTGTTGGCAAATAAGTGAAGAGTAGTGAAGGAAGTCTACTTAGTTTCAGCTAAACAAGCTGCAAATCCACTTAGCAAGCGAGCGGCCAAGTAGCAATGCCAAGAAAGTTCATAACTAAAGAGGAAATCTATTAAAGACAATGTTGACACCAAAATATCACCACGAAGTGTAATGTAAATTAAAACAAAAAATCATAATAATCGAATTTGAATAGAAACGAGTAGCAGGATAAGAGTGACCTGGGAGGTAACATGGAGTGGAAATTTTTTTTATTTTTTGGCGGTGAGGGTTAAAAATGCCTTCGCACCATTTCTATAGTAACCGTCGCTATTATTTACATGTCGGGTGAGTCCACTAAAAATATCCCTCCTCTTCTCTTCGATTTTTCCCTCCTCCCCGGGACTGCTGCCGCATTGCTTCGAGATAGAGTGCCAAGACGGCGTCCTAAGAAGGACAATTACTTACTCACCCCTGCGTCCAGGGTCGCCTGTTTTGAGAAACCTATGATCAATGCTGTTTAGCATAAGTTTCCATTTCACGCTTCTTTTTTCGGATAATATCCTCCACCAAATTTGCGACGGCATTCCATTTATCTTCGTCTATAATCATTTTCTCGATAATTTCTTCAGGTGTAAATATACGAATAGCTCGTTGCAGAGCTGTTCTCTCTATGTTCCACCTCTCGCATTTAAAGAAGGTGTGCTCCGCATCATCAAACTCAGTATCTCCTTATATGCAGTTTGGTGGGCTCACTTTTCCCATTCGCCACAAATACTTGCGGACGGACCCATGAACGGACAAAAAATGTGTGAGGTAATAGTTAGCCTCATCGCGCTTTCTTTCTACCCACTTTTTTAGATCGGGTATTAGTCTCGCTGTCCATCTACCGTACCGTTCAGAGTTCCATCTTGCCTGTCAAAGTGTGAGCGTTTGAACTCTAATATCGGAGAAGCGTGGTACTGGGATTTCTGTGATTTTTGCCTTCCATCTCTGTTTGCTCTTTTGTGCTAGATTACTTATAGGGATGCTTCCACTGATAACTAACACCGCTGCTTCAGATACTGTTCTGTATGAAGAAGCCAATTTGAGAGCGCAGGTGCGTTGCACTGATTGCTGAGTTTTTCGCCGGCATTGCACCTTTAGCGAATCTGCCCATGTTTCGCATCCGTATAAGAGAATCGAGTTTGTCGTGTCCATTAAAAGCTTTCGCTTGTTTTGCGTTAGACTTCCAAGGCTTGCCATGAGCTTACTTAACCTGCCGCTTATTACTAAAGTGGAGTTGAAGTAGTGCCAATCTCAAGCATTAGCTTGCAAATGCAGGAGAAGGAGGCCTTACTGCTTGCCGTTTTCTTAAACAGATACTTTTTTAGAAAAAGAAGTGCCATAAACTGACTGTTCTCTAAGCATTGCTAATTACACCTACGATTTCTTTTCATATACACCCCGATCCGAAATTATAAATACACCTCTAATTTTTTTTTTTCCTTTTTTATAAAAATGTAGTTCAAAGAAAACCAAAAACCATGTACCAAAAACCACCAAGCAAAGTTTCAAATTTAATACTTTTAAAATGTTTTTCAAAATTCCATCAAAACATTCAACTGTTTAACCAGAATTCTACAGCATTAACTTTAATAAAGTTAATTGGATCGGCTTCGCCATTCTTCCCATCTTTACCGATGTGCGCGTAGGCGAAACCGCATTCTGCAAGACCGTCATCGCTGCTGCTGCTCGCTATATCCCAGCTAAATGTATTCGGGACATATCGTCCCCTTAGTATTAAAATAGCCTATACATTTTTTGATGTTTTGAGAAAATGAATTTCAAACTTTTTGTCGAAAGTAGCTCTCACTCAAATCTCGTTATGTCTGTAAATATTTATTATTTTTTGACTGACGTTTTGACCCACTTTGTGGAACTAGAATTTGACAAAATTTTGACCACATATAAAATCGACGATGAAGAATCCAAAAATTCAATAAAAAAATAATAGCCTATGAGCACATACGCTATTGTTATACTAAGGGACGATATGTCCCATCTTCCTAGCCAAAGCAGGCGTTCTAGCAAATGAGTGAGACCTCCTACGTCAGTCCGATCACGGGGATCCCCGAACAAGCGTTCTCAATTTGGGGATCCGGCAACCGGTAACTCAACAAACGCGGACTGGTGTGAGTAAGCTCTCGTCCACCGTAAGGTTCCTTTCGCATCCGGTGAAGCACAACCAGAGGGTGGCAATCACTTTCGGTGGTTGTATTTGTATAGGGTGGCCATGTAAAATTTGCTTTTTGAATCGGCTATAAAAAACGAATAAATATTTTTTCAAACTTTTTCTTTTATTTTGAAGATTGAACATTGTCATTTATGAATGAAAAATAATATCGTTCAAATGACTGCCACGACTGGCTTTACAGTAGGCCATTCGATCAACCTAATTTTTAAGCACATTTTCGATTGTTTGGGCTCCAATTTCATGAATGGCAACTTCGATTTCGTGTTTTAAAGCATCAATCGTCTCTGGATGGTTCGCATAGCATTTGCACTTAACGGCTCCCCACAAAAAATAGTTCAACGGGCTTAAATCATAGCTCCGAGGCGGCCAATTGATATCGGTTTTCAAAAACGGTAGCCAAAAATTCGAGTGCAACTTTGGCAGTGTGATAAGTTGCACCGTCATGTTGAAACCAAATATCGGCCATGTCATCCTCTTCAATTTTTGGCAATAAAAACTCGTTGAGCATGTCACGGTAACGCTCGCCATTTACTGTAACCGCGGAAGAAGAAGAAGACTCACCACTTTGGAAATAGGTTTTCAATATTTCCCAATTTTGTTCAAGCGTATAGCGTCCCATTTCGTAAATGTCAAACCTTTAAGTAAATTATGAACACATTTGACATGTCATTTGTGCTACCATTCTCCTAAAAATAGGTGGTTCAAAAAGCAAACGCTATATTGGCCACCCTGTATAAGTAGAGTTAGCTGAGTTTTGTCTTGGATAGCTACAAACAGGCTTAGGGTAGGTTAGGTAGGTATGGTTTCCCAAGGGAGAGGGTAGAGAGAGGTGGTGCTGGGATGGTTAGGAGGATGGGTTTAGAGTGGGTCGATTAGGAACGATGACTGTGCTGCGCTTGCATCAACCGCCTTGTGCTGCTGATGAAATTCATCAGATTTTCAATGTCAACGCCAGCCATATCAGCAGTCCTAGCAAAGAAGTAAGAGCCAAGAATCCTGGCTCTTAGCCCCACCAGAGTAGGGCAGCTGAGGAGAAGGTGCTGTGATGAATCCTCTTCATTCTCCATACATCCAGCGCAAAAAAGAATTGAGGTAATTCCAAGTCTCACAGCATGCATTCCTCGCGCATAGTGACTTGTGAGAAAACCCACGAGATTCGAGAGCTGAGCGCAGGCTTAGAATACAGGGTTGCCAATATTCGATGGACCTATCTGGCAACCCTGTATCTTTTGACAGAGACGTGAGATCGCTTAATGACACATTGCGTTGGAAGAGTCCAAGCAGATTTTTACCATGGAACAGTAAACGCCACGCGAGCGCTCCCAAATTGTTGAAATTTACATTCAACAAAAGAAGTCAATTGTGAAAACTCAACGTGCGTATACAAAAGTAAATAATGTAAAAAGTGCGCCTTCTAAGAACACCATTAAACGTTTGTACGGAAGGTTTTCGACCGGTGATGCTCTTTCTAATCCAAAGAGGCCAAATCAAAATCGACCAAGGCGATCGGATGAGAATATTGCTCTTGTACGGTCCAGTGTTGAGACGTCGCCAAGGACATCCCAAAATCGCCGTTCTCAGCAGTTGGGCATTCCTCGGACCACTTTACAACGAATTACCCGCATTGATTTGCATTTATTGCCGTATAAGATTCAATTGACGTAAAGATTGTTGCCTGCGGACAAGCCTCGTCGATTGGAATGGGCCCAAAGAGTCATCGAAATCCGTCGGGTCCGTTGAATATGGGCAACCCTGTAGTAGTCAGCTTAGTAGCGCTCTATGGCGTGATGTCCTCCAAGTATGAACTCTGCTTCATCTATACCCTCTAATATAAGTCTTTTTTGTTTTTTTTTTGTTTTTGTTTTTTTTTGTTTTTTTTGGAAATGGAGGAAATACTTCATTTGCAATCTATTTTAGAATACAGATTTTCAGCAAAAGAGATCTTATTACCTAATGACAGCATAGTATTTACACTGATGCAAAACTACATAGAAAACTAGAATTTTTTCTTTTTACAATTCTTATGCATATTTTATGTAATTAGATTTAATTTTTACTTATTTTTACTTATATTAGAATTTTAAAAATTTATTGGAGCATTTTAACAATTTCATATTTAGCTCTTTTTTTTTATTATTATTATATTAGTATTGAATTGACAAATTTAAAGGAATGACAAGTCTAAGACATGATTGCGCTTTAATCGTCTAATTTCATCATTTGTGTCCAACAAGCAAATAGCATTTGACAATCGTTCAACGTATCTCTTAGAATATACTGAGATTTCTCTCTTAACAAATGGAATACCTAGATCCATGTGTATGGCTTCGTTTGTGATAAACCAAGGTGCATTAACAAGTGTTCGAAAGGTATTTGGCTGGTAGCGTTGCATAATCTCCACATTTTACTTACTTTCCCCAAAGCTGTATACCGTAGGTCGATATAGGCTTCAATATAGCTTTATACAATCTAACCTTGTTTTCTAGACTAAGTTGAGATTTGCCACCAAGTAGCCAGTACATTCTTTTGGTTTTATTTTTAAGCTGTTGATGCTTAGCTGTAATATGATTTTTCCATGTGAGGCGTCGATCAAGATGCATTCCCAAGTACTTGACTGTGTCGCTAGTAGGAATTTGATGACCATTTAAATACACAAAATACACTTTTTTTATATTTTAAATACACTGGAGGACATTGTTCTCTTCTTAGTGTAAATGTAACATGAATAGACTTTTCATGATTAACACTAATTTTCCATTTATTGAGCCAAGTTTCCAAAGTGTGTAAGTGATTTTGTAGCAGGGAGGAGGCCTCTGCAGGGGACTCACTAGATGCGATGAAGGCTGTATCATCAGCAAAAGTCGCCACTTCTACCTTTTCTGTTGTCGGCATGTCGTAAGTAAATATCGTATACAAGACTGGGCCTAAAACGCTACCCTGACGCACACCTGCGTTGATACTACTATAGTTCAGATGACGCATCCTGGTGCTTTACATAAAAGTGCCTGTCGCTTAGATAAGCTTTAAGCACTAAGTAAAAATGTGCTGGTAAAAGTTTTTTAATTTTAAAGAGTAGTCCCATATGCCAAACTCTGTCGAATGCTTGTTGTACGTCAAGAAAGGTTGCAGTACAGTATTATTTTCTTTCAATCGCATCTGTAATAACATTCACAATTCTGTGGCATTATTCTGGTGTGCCATGCCCAACTCTAAACCCAAACTGATGTTCAGGAATGATATTTTGATCCTCAATTACAGGTAACATTCTTTTCAAAAATATTCTTTCGAATATCTTCGAGAATGTTCCGAGCAAACTAATGGGGCGGTAGGACATGACGTTATTTTCAGGTTTGTTTGGTTTTGGGACCATTACTACGACAGCACACTTCCACTGTGTGGGGTAATGATTTACAATCAAGATACCATTATATTATATATTTGTGTGAGTAACTTTATAGCATTTTGTGGTAAAGCCTTCACAACTCTCTCTGATATTTGTGTGATCAGGAGGTCCATTTGGCACGGAGATTCGATGAAGTTTAGAGTATCTGTATTGTTATTATTCCTATTCGAAGTATTAAGCTGAAAAGTCAGATAGAGGTGTTTGGCAAAAATATAAGTAAAATTCCAATTAAAAGCCAATACACCTTTTATTTGTATAAAAGACGTTTATTTAAACTCGTTTATCGTGTTCAAGTAAAAGTTACATTTATATATATATATTTAGTACACTACACAGTAAAAAATACATACTCGGTATTCCATTATTGACTTACACATAGTTATACGCACATACAAACACATTACGTGAATAGGTATGCAATTACACACACATACATATAAACGAGCACAATTACAAACTTACTTAAATGCTTAGATGTAGTTATAAATGTGTGGATGTATCAGTGTATGTATGTCAGAGTGTTAGTAGGAGTTAGGTAAATGATTAGCTTAGATCGTTCGAAATTCGTTAAACAAAAACCATGAAATTGTCTATGAATGTGTAAGCATATGTGTGTATGTATTTATTTATTTAGTAGGGGTAATAAAATTCATCAGTGCGAATAGCGCATTTGATTACAAACATTCGTTTTGATTTATAATTCGAGTTTTCTTATAGATAGTATTTTATTTTATTTTATTTTATTTTATTTTCTGTTCTTTTTTCTGCTAGAATTTTATGACAATTATGTAAGAGTAATTGAATAACTGTTTATTGGAGTTTATACACACTAAATATAATTTTGCCTTAACGCTAATTAGTAAGTAGTGGTGAATGAACACACTTTTGATTGGAAAACTACTCGTTCGTAGTTAGTTATGATTTAGTTGTTATTGATTTTTGAATTACTTAAATTATTAATAATATGATTTTACGATTTTAATGCTAAAAAAATGTTTGATTTCGGTTTCTGCAGTTGATTGCATTTTGATTACAATAAAATTATTATTTTTTTTAATTTTACTTATTTTAAAATTATTAATGGCAGTGCTCAGCAATATTTGTAGATTGTAACTTAAGTATAATAAAAGATTTACAATTGAGTTATGTCTTTAATTGGAATTTCTTTAAACTCTTTTTTTATTTTTTATCCTGACTTTCCAAATATTTTTTTTATCTATAATTAGAATTGCAAATTACCGCATTTTTTGCTTAAACAAATATAGGAAGCTTGTTTTTCAATGCAACAGAGAAACTACATAAGTAATTTTTAATAAGCAGCAATTTATGGTCGGTTGTGGTTGGCAGTTGTCATAAAATACGTACACACTCTAAATGCATAAGCAATTTGTATTCACCTTTACACTTTTATACTTTTATATTAGTTTAATTGTAATTTATTGCACACAGGCTCGCACACTTAAACACACACTTTATGCATTTAACATCATTTAACATTTAGAGTCTCTTGTAAACATGCAAATGTTAAGTTAATGGCGCATGTTAAGCTGCAGCAGGGAAAATATGAATTATGTTATATAATAGAAAGGCAAATACACACACGCACACATAGGAGTAAAGTATATAGTTACTAGTCACAGAAAGACAACAGTTGGGAGAATAGTTAACAGAATAGTTAAGCGAACAGTTGAGAGCACAGTTGAGAGCAAGGCTGCGCACATGATTCAATTACAGTACAATCGTGATAGTCCGACATTTCTTAATCCGACACGTTCGGTAATCCGACAACCTCATAACGTCTATGGATGCAATTGACATTATTTTATTTTGATCAGTCGTAGCAGAGCAGCAAGGGGGGATTGTGTTTTGTTTCTCGGTCACAACGTATTTGTCCTTAAATTTGAACGACGCCAGTTCTCTCGCGATTTCTGACGGTGTTGATGTGATTTTTTTCTGTCTTTTCGTGCCGTTATTTTCGGATTTGGTTTTACTTAGTGATGGCATCGACGTCAAACAAGCGTAAACATACAACACTTACGCTAAATGATAAATGGGCCATAATTCAGCGATACGAGCGTGGTGAAACACCTCTCTACATATATATGACATAGTGAAGCGCAAAGATAAAATTGAAAAGTTCATAAAATCTGTCGTAAGTGAATCGGGAAACCGAATAGGAACACACCAATATCAGATGAAATTTTAAAAGAAAAGGCGACATTTTTTTATGGTAAATTTTTTAAGAAGGATGAGTTCTGTGCTAGTGACGGCTGGCTTGACAATGTTAAATCCTGTTTCGGCGTACGATTTCTCCAAGTGAGTGGTGAAAAGCTTTCTGCGGACGAATCACAAATCGAAAATTTTAAAGCCAAACTCAGAGAAAAAATTTTAGAAGTTGGCCTTACTCCTGACCAAGTCTATAATGCAGATGAGACAGGTTTAAATTGGCGTCAACTGCCGACCAAAACCTTTGTTACACATGGTGATGTCGGCGCACCCGGTCGAAAGCTCAGAAAAGAACGCTGAACTTTGATGCCCTGCACAAATGCCTCAGGCAGGCATAAATTGAAACTTTTAGCTGTAGGGAAATTCAAAAGGCGGCGTTCTTTTAAACATTTTAAATTAGAAACCCTCCCTGTTGTTTACAAATCTCAAAGTCGAGCATGGGTTTCACGTGAAGTTTTTGGGTGCACCGAAAATTTTGTTCCTGCAGCTAAAGAATTTTTAACAAAAAATGATCTTCCCATAAAAGCTCTACTTTTATTGGATAATGCACCAGGACACACGATCGATGATGAAGAAAACATGAAAGTAAAAACTCGAGATGGGTACATCGAGATCATGTTTCTACCAAAAAACACTACTGCCTTGATACAGCCCCTCGATCAGAATGTAATAAAAGCCATGAAAATGCACTATAAAAAACAATTATTAATAGATATAGTGAGTGACGCACAAAGTGACATTTCAGAGGCTTTGAAAAGCTTTGATATTAAAAATGCAGTGATAAATTCAGCCTATGCTTGGGATCAAGTATCAACTTCCAACATTGTTAAATCGTGGAAAAACGTTTGGCCAGACAATCCTTTATTAGAACAGTTACCAGATAATCAGGATGAAACTGACGAATAGTTTTTAGATTCTCTGTCTATGGTTTGTTCCTATCAAAATGCCAAGTTTAGTTCGAATGAGGGACTACCGCGTGAAGACTTAGAAAAATGGTTGTTAGAGGCAGATCTTAATGCCGATTTCACCGATGACGAGATAATTGAAGAATTCACGGCAGCTCAAAATGACCCGGAAGATGCAGGCCGCACAAATGACGAGGTTGAGGTGCCTTTGGCCACTTTGGCTGCTACGTTGGTCACAAGAACGTGGTGTTGATATGGAAACTGTACTCCAGCTTAAGAAGGTCCAAGAAAAAGTGATTGCCGAGTCTTATAAAAGAAAAAAACGAAAAAGTATTCTCGATTACATATGTTAAGTAGCTCATTTCGCTTTCGTAATTCATACTTTGTGTTTCAACGTAAGCTGTTTTTTACATATGTATTTACAATCATGTATATACTTACGTTCATGTTTTATATTAACTGCATATGTATTAAAAAACTAAAAATTTTGAGTGTAATTATTTTCTTTAAGTTTAGCAGTTACGTTTTTGTTCCCCCACTAAAAGAGATATTAATAAAAAGATTATTTTTGCATTATGCATTTTGATAATGATTTTCGAATTAACATTGATTAAATGGAACCTTCGGTAGTCCGGAATATTTGATAATCCGACAACGAGTCGGTCCCGTATGTGTCGGACTATCACGATTGGACTGTATTAAGATTTGCTCACTAGTTACATTCCCTTACAAAAGGTTGTATGTAAGAAGGTGAGTAAAGGGGAACAAACTAAATCCTTTTTGGTAAAAATGGTAGCAAAAAAGTATTTCTTTACTTAAATGGAAGCAAACAACAAACGCTTTAAAAAATAAATTTTAATTAATATTTGAATTTAAGTCTTATAGTAAAACAAGAAATTATTTCACTTAAACCAAGATTTTATTTTGTGAATTAATTTTTAAATTTAAAACCGATCGCGAAGTTGCAAAGTTTCGCCAATATGAAACTATTTCGTTAAAAGCACAATAAATAAATAATTAGTGCGTACAATTCTGTTAGGTGTTTGACCGAGATCCTCCTCCTATTTGTGGCATGCGTCTTGTTGTTCCACAAATGGAGGGACCTACGGTTTTAAGCTGAATCCGAAAGGCGGATGGTTTTAATGAGAAGCTTTTTCATGCTTGTACTGTATTGCGCTAAGCCTCCTCTGGACACTTCATCCATCCATTGGAAACAAGTTCCGTCAATATCAACTTTCTTATAATGAGGTCGATTGCGTCGGCACTATCCCATTATTCTCCCTGCCGTAACACTTTGGGAAATGCTCTTTTCAAAACATGAATTCCTTCTAAATCACGACATCATAAGAAATAACGCATTTTTAAATTCTCCTTTTATCGATCTCGGATTGCCTCAATTACTCTATCATGTCCTGACTTAAGCGGTATGCACTTCATGTCATACTACCATAGTGCCGGACATACCGATTAAAACTCTTCAGCGGGTTGTTGCTGGTAAGCAGCCCATTTTGAAAATAAAATATTTTTTGTACAAATTTTACCTTTCCTAGACTTTTACTCAAAATTTTTAAAGCTAGCAACCCAGTGTCTTGCTAAGGGAGCTGATTTGTCAAGAGGAAACGAGAAAGCTGCTTACTGAGCAAACCTGTTATTATTGAATCATGGGCTGCGCATAGCTTGGTACCGCTACTCGGCTCTCAGTAAGTTCAACATAACCAATCTCTGAACTGGAGTAATTTTAGAATTTGGTTTAGGTTCTTTTGCTCGCAAGCCACCTCTTTTCTCCTCTTCTTCTTTATATTGGAGGTTGAATTAGTTTTAAAGGTGACACACAGATGGCGCTATTTATCACTTTATCGCGTTGGCTATACTGAATATATATTCATGACAAAGCCTCATCCCTAGGCTTTGTTTATCAGTATCTGTCATTTCGCTGAAGTATAAACAACGCAGTGTTTTCGTGCTCCGAGTATGTCAACTTTCTTGCCGTCGAAACGCAATTTGCGGGAAGCTTTGCTTTTCTGCTTCAATTTGAAAAAAAATACAGCCCAAGCCCGAGAATTGCTGCAGGAGGCCTACCCAGACCATACTCCGTCGATTTCAACATGTGAGTACTGTTTTCGACGATTCAAAAGTGGTGATTTTCACACCGAAGACAAGGAGCGTCTTGGCCAGCCCAAAAAGTTCGAGGACGCGGAATTGGGGGAATTAGTAAACGAGGACTCGTGCCAAACCCAAGAAGAGCTTGCTGAATCATTGGGCGTTGATAAATCAACCGTTTGCAAGCGTCTAAAAGCGATGGGAATGATCCAAAAGCAAGGACATTGGGTCCCGTACGAGTTGAAGCTGCGCGACGTCGAACGGCAATTTTTTACGTGCGAAGTTCTGATCGAGCGACAAAATCGGAAGGGTTTTTTGCATCGGGTGGTGACTGGCGACGAAAAATGGATCCACTACGATAACCCAAAACGCAAAAAATCATGGGGTTTGCCCGGCCACGCATCAACGTCGACGGCCAAGCAGAATATTCACGGCAAGAAAATCATGCTCTGCATTTGGTGGGATCAGGTCGGCGTCGTATATTTTGAGCTACTCCAACCGGGCGTAACAATCACGGGGGATCGTTACCGACTGCAATTGATGCGTTTAAGCCGGGCATTGAAAGAAAAACGGCCGGAAACGGTAAAAAGGCACGACAAGGTTATTTTGCAACATGACAACGCTCGGCCGCATGTTGCTCAACCTGTCAAAAAATACCTTGGAACGCTTGGCTGGGAAGTGTTACCCCACCCGCCGTATAGTCCAGACATAGCTCCCTCCGATTATCATTTGTTCCGGCATATGAGTCTCGATTTGGCGGACCAGCGGTTCTCCTCGTACGAGGCTACCAAAATATGGGTTGAGTCATGGATAACCAAGCAGCGGCCAGAATTTTGGAGAAACGGCATCCGGAAATTGCCCGAACGATGGGCGAAAGTTATAGCTAGCGATGGCCAATACTTCGAATAAAATATTTTGTACCGTTTTTTCACAATAAAGCCCCAAATCTTCGAAAAAAACCTTTAAAACTAATTCAACCTCCAATACAATATTATTTTTTTTCGTAACATTTCTTAACCTAACAGAAATTTTAATTTCACACAGCAGTAAGGTAGTGGCTAGTCACATAAACACAGCAGTTGAGAGCACAGTTGAGAGAATAGTCGAAAGAAAGGCTGCGCATAGCTTGGTACCGCTACTCGGTTCTCAGTGAGTTCAACATAATCAATCTCTGAGCTGGAGGAATTATAGAGTTTGGTTTAGGTTCTTTTGTTCGCAAGCCACCTTTTTCTTCCTCTTGTCTTCCTTTTTTTATTTTTTTCCTTTTTAATATTAACTTAACCGGCATTTTTATGTCTGCTAACAACACCTATTTATTTTCATACGCTCTTCTATGCGAGATCTAGCCCATCTCATATGTAATTACGCTACACAAAGTTGAGATTATTTCTCTACTTCAATTTGTGTGATCTACTGTAGTACTTTTTGCTTAAAAGCACTAGTACTACTGTGCGAAAATTTTATCTATTGAAATAATATATATACAAAAATCAGATATATGCCTCTCTTTTATAGGCATTTCCCGCTTACAAGCATTGAAAAGTTAGTCATCTTCCCGCTTATAGTACTGAAATTTAATTTTGTATTTATCTCTCCAAATATAATAAATTTATGCTTGAGATTGTTAATATTTAGCAGCACTAAAAGTTGGCGCAAAATCAATCACCATATAGAAAAAATTTCAATTAAAATTAATTTGAACTTGAGTTTAATAGGCGTACTTTCATACCAGCTTTGCGACCTGAAGTTATTAACTTAAACCAGGCAGAAGAAGTCAAAAACAACCAACCTCAAAGTAAATATTGAGAAAACAAAAGCGCGACTAAACTCGTATACCTTAATAGCACTGGTAGCACTGTATGAGAGCCGTGGGTAGTAGGTGCGCAGCAATTTAAAATCGTTGATAGATTTTGCTACCTTGACCTTGATTTTGCATGACCATTTCAGAAGTCGATTCCGAAGTGAATGTTGAATGATGAATTACCAAAGCAAATTCGACATTCTCCAGTGTAGAAAAACAATAAAATTTAAGTGGTGTTACAGTTAACTCGCTCACCTGCAGCAGAAGCACACATGTCTATTGAAATATGCTGACAGTGCGTCTGCCTAATGCAACGTGATACACACGCGCCTCCGGCAGAGAGTAACTTCACCTGGAATATACAACATCGTGGGAACCGCTATGTCAGCAGTGTAAGGGTAGGAATAAGGCTAGCTTAAGTATAAAAGGTTCTGAGTGTGGCGCTGCGCGAGTATTCTTCAACCAGTTAAGTGGCTTGTCATACAAAATCTAATAAAGTGCACAGTTCAAACATATTTAAGGGAGAATTAATTCCAGGATCCCGGAAGTGAGTATAACCTAACAGGCCAAGTGGTTGGCCTGCAACTTTAATTTATTAAACGATGTCCTGCGGGACACGTTAACTGGCGCCCGACCGGGAACCTGCCTTAAGGGGTTATATACCTTGTGGTCCGGTGAAATTAGCGAAAGTTGGGTTTTTTTTAAAGATATGTAGCAATAATTTTATTGTATAAAAGTTTTTATTATTGGATATTACAATGTTTAAAGAAAAAAAGGCTTTGTTTGTGTAAAAATATTTAAAAATGGCGGAGTTATGGCGTTTTCCCCCAAGACCCTTTTTTTGGAAGAGGCGATTCAAGTCCACCAAGTCAACTGAAATCAAAAAATCGAAAAGATTTCATTAGTATAGGGTTATATCTTCTTAGTGAACGATCAATATATTAAATATTTTGATTTTTGTGAAAATAGGAACATGTTTTTAAAAAACTCCACTTCTACAGTCCTAAAATTGGCATTAAAAAATTCATATCTGCAAAATAAAAATTTATACATAAAAAGTTGATCGTTCACTAAGAGGCGACATCAATTACGAACAATTTAAAAAAAAAAATTATAAAAATCGGTTGAATACTTTTTTTGCAATCGCGTCCACCGCAAAAGCATTTTTGGAAAAACACGTTTTTGAGATAATCGCGTTTAAAGTTTCAAGCGCCGCATGAGGCCGTACGCTCAGGACGTGACGACGCACAATTTAAAACGCTGTAACTTTCGATCTATTGCTCAGATCTCTATGAAATTTTTGGAAAATGTTCTCAAGGGATTGTACTTTACGATAAAGAAATAAAATTTATTTTGATTTTATTGAAAAACACAAGGTATATAACCCCTTAAAGGAGGCAGGCCATAAAAGAATCTCATAATGCGAAAAAAAAAAAAACGAAAAAGAGCCTGAAAGGCAATGAAGTGAAAAATTAAATGCCTTGTTTTATAAAAAGGCTGCAATAATAAACAAATTTAAAATAATTCTCTATTACGCAGAGAATCGTACTAAAATCCCTGACAAATTGGTGGGCACCGTGAAACATTCATAGTGCAAGGTTCGCCTCCTTGTCAGAAGGAAATAACACATATTTGTCAAAAAGCAAAAAGGAATGCAAAAAGATGCTTTAGAAAAATTACGTATTTTAAATCTGTGGCGAATTGGTGGATGCCATTTGCACCCAAGAAAAAAGGAAAAGGTTAATTTGCTAGTGTAATTACCGCCATGTTCATAAATAAGTTGGGTAACGTCAACGATCTCGGCATGATAAAGCAACTGCAGCCAAGTGACTGGATACGCCCTATCTGGGTACACGTTGTCGTTCACATGGGAACACGCCAACTATTTCTGGCCCTGTGGCTGCTAAATTAGAAGTTGTTTAGGCTTCTGAGAATCGTATGAAGGAAGCGTCCTAAGTAGGTTGCCTGCAATCTGATTGTAGGACGACTAAAAAGGGTTCCCGCATCCCTTCCGTGACCTTAACCAATAAAATAAAGAACAATTTTAGAAAAATAATTGACAAAATACTAAAACTTTCCGCATTTCTAGCTCAACATTTTGGAGTTACTCGAATATCTCGATGCAACCAATCAGCCTGTGAGTTGAAATAAACAAAAGGGAATAACAAGTGCGATAGAAATAAGCGAAAGAGAATAACAAGTGACAGAAGCAGCGAAGGAGAAGGAAAAGGTTTTAAAAGGAGTGAAACTAAAAGTCGGTGAGTCAATTTACTTTATTATGGATTCCTTGACCCAATCGGTTACTGAGTTAAATGGCCCCGTGAGCGCGCTCATGACTGAGCTGAAAAAAGCCGAATACCGCATTTGCCAGCTTGAGGCAGCGTCCGCGGGGGCACCCGTGGCAGCACCAATTGAAATTCCTCTACGGGTGCCGGTAAATGAGGACGACTTAAAGGAGATTGGTAGATTACCGTATTCAGTTAGGGATATTCAGGTGTTCGAGGGAAACCCTTCCCAATACGTGTCCTGGGTGACATCAGTGGAGGGAATCCTTGATGATTATAAAATCATCAAGGCAAGACCTCTATATAGGGCCATCCTTAACAGCATTAGGGGGAAAGTTAAGGGAAACGTGACTCTGCTCTAATTTCGCACAACGCTGACTCTGCTCTAATTTCTCCGAGGTCGACTGGTCAGGGATAAAAAACTGCCTGTCGCTACATTATGCAGATAAAAGGGACATACGCACCTTGGAGCACCAGCTGGGCCAGTTGACGCAAGGTGGTCTCAGGTTAGATGCATTTTATGCCCGTGTGAACTATACATTTTCTTTAATTATTAACAAATTAAAAACTGAAAACTATTCTGCGGAAACTGTGGTTGCTTTAATGGAAACGTACCGGAGTTGAGGGCTGGATATCTTCATAAGAGGGTTAAATGGCGACCTTTCTCGTATGATAATAGTTCAAAAACCGCTATCGCTGCCTGAGGCGTACACGGCTTGTTTGGACATACAAAATTTGAATTTCAGGAATCAACCTGTGCATGGAGGGGTAAATAGAAATACGGTGACTGATCCCATGAATACCATGAGTGGGCACTCTAAGCCTCATCCATCTGTTTCGAAGTTTAGCGGTAACTTTCGGCCCGCAGTAAATGATTATAAGTTCGGATTTAGGCCGCGGAGTGGTTCCTTCCAGAACCGCACATTTACCCGAAAACCGAAAATGTATAGACCAGTGGAAAAAATGGAAGTAGATCCTTCTGCACAAACTCGTCGAAGTTTCTCGAATAAACCTCAGCAAGGATTCTCGTTTAAAAGGAAACTCGGCTCAGATTATTACCCCCAGAAACAGCAGATAATGTTCCATATGGAGGCAATTGATGAAGAGTATGCCCAAGTAGTAGGGAAGACCAGGTAAATTTTATGACAGGAGCCTATCCAGCTTACCTTACATAGAGTATGTGGGTAACGACGGCACTCCCTTGAAATTCCTTGTAGACACTGGCGCAAAAAAAAAGTTTAATAATTCAACCTTTTCACAACACTTAGAAAGCCTTTTTTCGTATGTTCAGCCGGAGAGCGCATAAAAATCACTGAGGATGTTAGTGGCAGATGTTTCCAACGCGCGGGAAACGATACCTTTGTAACATTTTACGTACTGCCGCGTCTCGTTTCCTTTGATGGTATTATTGGCGATGATACCCTAAAGGAACTGGAGGCTATAATAGACCGCAAGGAAAATGTGCTAATTTTGAAACCTAATATTAGAATTCGCCTTTTAGTACTGCCGGGTCTCGTTTCCTTTGATGGTATTATTGGCGATGATACCCTAAAGGAACTGGAGGCTATAATAGACCGCAAGGAAAATGTGCTTTTAGAAAAACCTTCTGGACAAATTAACCAAATTTCCGATAATAACATTTCAACTAGGGCACAGGGAAAACTGCAACAAATCATTAAAAATCACGAAAAACTTTTTGATCCAATAAGTGACAGGGAAATTGTCTATACTACAGTGAGGGCGGAGATTAGAACGGTAACGGCAGAGGTAATTTACACTAAGAGTTACCCATATCCTGCCTGCATGAGGGAGGAGGTTGAAAGGCAGGTCGAGGAATTGTTTGACGAAGGCATTATTCGTCCTTCGAAAAGTCCATACAATTCCCCAATCTGGATTGTCCCCAAAAAACCAAAACCTTCGGGAGAAAGGCAATATAGAATGGTGGTTGACTTCAAGCGCCTAAACGCCGTAACAATTGCTGACACATACCCCATACCAGATATAGGTAACTACAACTCTTGCCAGCTTAGGCGCTGCAAAATATTTTACAACGATTGATTTAACTTCCGGGTTCCACCAGGTTCCAATGAAAGAGTGTGACGTCCCAAAAACTGCGTTCTCAACGATGAATGGCAAATTTGCATTTCTTAGGCTTCCATTCGGACTAAAGAACGCCCCTGCCATTTTTCAACGCATGATAGACGATGTTCTCAAAGAATATATTGGGAAGATCTGCTACGTGTATATTGATGATATTATAGTTTTTGGCAAAAGTGAACAAGAGCACCTAGAAAATGTTAGCACGATCTTTGCAAGGCTTCTGAGTGCAAACCTAAAAGTTAATCTGGAATGAAGACTAGCGTAGAATTCCTTGGTTATGTCATCACTCCTGACGGGATTAAGCCCGATGCAAAAAAAGTAAGAGCCATTCAGGAATTGGATTCTCCCGAAACGCTTAAGGATCTGAAGCGTTTCCTAGGAATGACGTCGTACTACCGAAAATTCATTCGGGACTATGCAAAAGGTGGCTAAGCCATTGACAAGTCTAACCCGAGGAGAAAACGCCAAAATAAAGGCTAACCAGTCGAGAGGTAAAAATCAAGCTCGAATCCGCTGCGTTGAATGCCTTTGCTGATCTAAAGGAGCTACTCGTTTCGGCTAATATTTTGGCTTTCCCGGACTTTCAGAAACCCTTTAATTTGACTACGGATGCTTCCAATTTTGCAATAGGCGCTGTCTTGTCCTTGTGGTGAGGTTGGAAAGGATAGGCCAATCGCGTACATCTCTCATTCGCTAAGCAAGACAGAAGAAAACTATGCTACAAATGAGAAGGAAATGCTGGCCATTGTATGGGTATTGGATAACCTGTGTTCCTACTTATATGGCGCAAAGAATATTAAAATTTATACCGATCATCAGCCGCTGACTTTCGCTCTAGGAAATCGAAACCATAACGCGAAGTTAAAAAGATGGAAGGCCCGGATAGAGGAATACAACCACGAGTTAATCTACACACCCGGTAAATCAAACTATGTGGCAGATGCCCTATCCAGGATCAAATATCGAAAACAGGACACAACAGGACTTCATGTGTTGACTAGTGTCAGAGATTCCGATAGAGAAACGGCTACTGAGGGAGCAACCGATACATCCAGAACAATGACAGCCGCTAGAAGCTCTACCACCGCGACCGCAAGAGTGAAATAGAAACCGTCCACAGCGCTGAACAGGACACCTTCGATCTAATAATTCAGATGAATGAAGAGGAGTCTATGGAACACTTAATCACCAACTGTGAGGCATTAGGTCACAGGAGACACAGACGCGTACCTACTAGAGGAGGAAGCCCTACAATTACTCCCTCCTAAGGAGCTCGTTCGATTGCGCGGTATACTAAATAATTATAATTACGCACTTTGGGCGCACAATACCGATCAATCTGGTCGCGGTGCACAAAGGCTTTAGCCTAACCCGTACAACCATTACCTTTACCATTACAATCCTTAAACAAGTTATATAATGAGATGGTTGATAATTCGTTTTTATTTATTTCTCTCACTTACTTCACCTTACTTCCACCTGCGGAACATTTCTGGTGTTTTCTTTTCCTTTGAAATTTCTATCTGATTACATTGCAGTTGATGTTATGTAGCAACATAGTTGCGTAAATGACAAGAAAAAAAGTTGCTGAACAATGTAACTTGCTAGGTAAATTGAAATTAAACAGTTAATGCCTTTATCGATCTGCCATACTAACCAGCTCGATGAGAAATTTACTACTTATTCGTTTCTTCATTCGATACTTTTAACAAATTGAATTGTATTAAGTGGAAAATGTATGCGAATTTACCATAGAAGACTGCAGCCCTTGATGACAATGAAACAAAGATTTTATACTTTGTTGAATTTCGCACTGGTAGGGAGTGACCTGTTACAGAAGGGAAGCAGTTAGAGGACAGTTGAGATGCTCCATAAATGGCAATTAGACACAGTTCCGTTTGCACTCACAAGAGCAGAGCAACGCAACAGCAGCAAACATTTCTGCAGGGTACAGTCAAAGTATACACACACCAACACATACACACAAACACATACATATACTCCAGTTTACCATCATTTTCTTTAGAGCTTTTAATTTTTTATGTTCTTTCAATAAACATAAAAACTCAAGTGCAAGTACGCCTGGGTGTGCCCAACGAGGTTGAGGAAAGTAACTTATAAATATTTAAGCGCCACGCATCCGAAATTTCATAAAAAATCAATTTCCTTTGCATTTAATGGAGGTCTGCGTCATACTATGCCGCGTCGCATCGTTAAAATGGTGTGTAAATTTAGCTTAGAAGGGTTTGTATGTAGTAAAGAAACGCTGGGTGAATTGAGGCAGATGATGAAGAAATTTGTGACTTTGTTTGGCAGCTGGCTAAGAAATTTGCCCTTAAATGTGCTTGCCAACAAATTGAGGCGGTTCTCCGACTAGTTCTGTAAAAGTGACCAGCTAAAATTACGCAGTAGCGAAATTATTTTCAAAATTCTACTTCGATCTGTGTTCATTTTTCATTGTAAATTTTTTCAAACTAACCCTCCGTGCGGCACCTGGGGCTGGCCAGGCTGACTTTTTCGACTTTGGACGTGAGTTTAACATATTTTATGGGTATAAAGTAAGGGCAAAAAGTAAGGTGAATTTATTTGTCAAAATTCGCGGGATTAAAATTTAGCTCTAGTTATTTTTTTCATGAGTTGGCAACACTGTTAATAACATCTGGGCCAACTTTCATGTGAATGCCATTATCAGTAATATATTTACGCTTGTGTTTACCAAACGACCAAGAGTGCATTTTTTGATTTTTACAATGTCTGATTTGATTGTGCAGAGAAGTGCCATCAAATTTTGTTTGCGGAATAAAATTTCGGCTGCGGAAACGTTTAGCATGTTGCAAAAGGCATTTGGTGATTCGACCATGTCGCAGAAAAAAGACTTCAAAGAGGGTCGAGAACATGTTGATGACTTGGAGCGCTCCGGACGACCATCGACGTCAACAGATGACCAACACGTCAATAAAGTGAAGGAGTTAGTGCTCAAAAATCGTCGGTTGAGTGTTAAAGACCTTACTGATATGATCGGAATATTAGAAAGATCTGTGAAAACCATTTTGAAAGACCATTTGGGCCTACGAAAAGTCAAATCTCGTTTGGTACCGAAAACTCTCAATTTCTTGGAAAAAAGTCGTCGCGTCGATGTGTGTGAAACAATGCTTTCAGACTATCAGGACAAGCTCAAATGCATCATTACGGGAGATGAGACTTGGATTTATGCTTACGACCCTGAAACAACCGACCAATCAAGCGAATATCGTGCTAAAGGCGAGGTCAGACCGAAAAGAGCACGTCAAAGTCGTTCAAAAATAAAGGTCATGATGATAGTTTTTTTTCGATTTTCGTGGTGTGGTGCACTATGAATTCCTTCCACCTGGCCAAACTGTTAATAAGGAATATTATTTGAACGTTATGCGTTGTTTACGTGAAGCAATTCGTCTAAAAAGACCAGAATAATGGGCCAACAACTCTTGGTTTTTGCATCACGATAATGTACCGTCTCACACTGCACTCGTTCTTCGTGACCATTTCGCCAAAAATTCCCCGCATATCGTTCCGCAACCACCGTATTCGCCTGATTTGGCTCCGTGTGACTTCTGGCTATTCCCAAAACTCAAGAGACCACTCCGGGGAACGAGTTTCGAGTCGATTGAGGAGATAAAAGCTGAGTCGAAGAAGGTGCTGATGGCTATACCGGAAATGGACTATTTGGCATGTTTCGAGGATTGGAAAAATCGTGGCATAAGTGTATTTCATCGAGAGGGGATTGTTTTGAAGGAGATGAAATTGATTTACAAGAATAAATAAAGATTTTTTATTTTACAACCAAATTCACCTTACTTTTTGCCCACAGTAGTATTTATGGATATAACCTTTTAAAAAGGATTCTCGAAAAGGCAGACGAAAAAAGGTTAGACCCGGATGCCTAATCGATATATATTAAGAATGGTGTCCAACGGAGGGTTAAAGTCACGCTCTTTTCCATGGAAGCTAGGCTCTTTCTGAGCGCTTGCTTGGTTGCAAAGCTCCATACATTTTTCGACACTGACACCCAGATTTTAGTTTTTGCAACGCGCATCGCTAAATCGTTCAACCCAAAAGTAGCGTAAGTCCATTTTTTTTTTTCATTCTTCTTTCGCTTGCTTTAATAAAACTTTTGAACTTTTGTATAGTCGATGAGTGCATTTCTCTTTGTTTCGCTTATATCGTAGTCGGCACTCTCGTTGCAAGGTATCAAATTCCCGTGCTTTCGCTTTGCTGTATTTATCTGTTAGTAGCTAAATTATTTTAAAAGAACAAAACAAGTTTTAGAGCACAAAACAGAAAGAGTAGTAGAAATTTTGCCCGAAGTTAAACAGGAATCAGTACTAATTAGCAAAGTTTATATTAGAAAAACGTTCAGCTGCTATACAGGAGCGCGCCATCTCAGCTAACATTTAATACTTGTAAGTGTAAATATTAGGGCGGAACGTTTTTTCTTGCTTCATTGCTTAAGTTATAAAACTATTGCACTGAATTTTCGCTAACCGATGCTAGAAGGGAACTTTTAAAGCAACTTGTATGGGGATGTGGTTGATGTCAGATGGGTCTACTTCTTTAGTAATACTTCAGTTGGGTACGATGGAGATTATTATGGAAAATTAGTTGCTTAAATCTATAGTGAAAAACTTAAGTCTACATACAGCAGCTTATTTTCTTATATCACAAAAGGTACAATACTTTATGATCAAGAAGTACCGGGAATGTGATGTTGGCTGTTTTTTTCGGTTGTCAAGGCATAGTGCACCATGAGTATCTTCCATCGGGCCAGGCATCCATCAATAAAGAATATTATTTATCCATTTTGAAGCGTTTGAGAGATGCTGTAGGTCGCAAACGGCCTGAAATGTGAGCAAACAATTCTCGGATTTTGCATGATGATAACGCGCCATTGCACCGAGCCCGAATTCTGCTGTATTATTTGACCAAACACCAAGTAAGTACCATCGTACAAGCACCAAATTCCCCTCAAATGGTCCCGAGCGACTTCTTTTTGTTTACCAAGTTGAAGTTACAACTTCGTGAAAGGAGATTTCAGTCGATAGGGGAGATCAAAGAAAATGCGATGAAATAGCTGAAGGCCATCCCGTGGTTAAACGTTGGCTTTGGTGTGTTGCTTCAGATATATGACCCGTAGGAGATAAAATAAATTTGCTTGAAATTAAACTCTGTTTTGTTTTATTTAAATATTCCCGGTACTTTCTGATCATAGGGTAAAATGCTTTTTTTTGGAATCTCCTATTTACTCGTAAATTTATATAAATTAAATTATTTCATTCAAAATTATCACCAATCTGTGTATAAACCATCTCCGATTTCCTTTTATAAAATATATTTTTGTTTCCTCTTTCCTTCCACTGCATTGATTTTCTCTGACCCATCCTAATGCGACTACATCCAAAAAGTTTTAGCGTACGTTAGTACAGCTTTTAGTCCCTTTAATTGTATTTGTTTTTCCTCCCTTTGTATTTGCTTTACTTTCGCTGTCGTAATGCCAATGATTTCACTTCGTTGTTAAAAGCGCCAAGAATTTCCGGTGCAAGTGCGGCAATGTGTACCGTTCGTTTCAGATATTTAGATAATATAAGTGAATAGTACAAGGGAAGGTCAAAAAGTTTTCGAAAAATTAAAAAAATTGTTTTAAAGAAGGAAAGAGGAAAAAAGGCTCGAGAGCTCTTCTTTTGCCCAACTGAATTATGCCCCTATATGGTCAGGAGCTTTCTCTATAATCGAGACTTATAACCTAAACAGAACGCGGCATTAATGGGGACTACCGGCGCAGTTACTTAGTGAACAGCTGATTTGTTTTTTTGATAGTTTTTCATTCAGAAATGGATCGATAATAATAATTGATAATAAAAAACAATTATTTGTTTAAAATATCTTAAATTGCTATTTCTTACACTTCTGTGAAAAATCAAAACCATTAATGAAATGTCGAACGTATTAGTGCAAGCTAGCATTGCATCCAGCCTTTCTTGTTCTTCTCTTTAAAAGGGATCATTAATTTTCATTCACAATAGATATACACTGCCATTTTTCGGCAAAGTTGCTATCGAAAATCCCTTTCTTCCGCTTAAATTATGAAAAATTATGAGAATTAAGATCAGTTTTCAATCCGCATTAGTTGCACTTAATTTTGAAGATAATTCTGAATTAAGTCATTAATCCCACCGTCTGTCTAGGGTATGAGAAGGCATAACTTCTTATTTATATCCAAAAATGAAACAAAGAGGTTCGAAGAAAATTTTTACTGCCGCTAATTCTGTCTAGCTGTCTATTTGAGACTATTTTGAGGCCCTATACAACTTTTTTTTGGTGGTAACATGAAGTGATAAAATAAATGAGCGATCTGAGAAATGCATTCAGTGTTAACGAAGAATAGCTGGTAATAAATTCATATTGAATATCACGCCACTTTTTTTTTATTTCGTGAACTTCTCGAGCTACTCTCGTACATACAGGCTGACCGGAAAAGTGGCCTTTTATGCTTAAGGATATTATTGGTTAGGTAACTTCATATCAGATGACGTGAAAAACATACACGTTTGTGAGATATGCAATTTTAAAAATTATTAAAAAAATTAAAAAAAAAAATTTTAATTAAAAAAAAATATTTTTTACATTTTCTTTTAATTTTTAATAATTTTAATAATTTTTTTAATTTTTTTTTTTGTTGGTACGTCCACTTTTTTAATTTTAGGTAACTTCATATAAGATGACGTCAAAAACAGAAGCGTTTTCGATTTTAAAAATTATTAAAAAATTAAAAAAAAAATTTTATTTTTTAAATTTTAATACGTATAAAAAAAAACCAAATATTAGAAAAAAAATTTACAGTTTTTTCTAAATTTTTAATATTTTTTTTTCCATAATCCAAAATTTTATTTTTTATTTTTGGTTTTGTTGGTACGTCTTAAGAATAAAAAAATAAATATGTAAAAAATATTTTTTTTAATTAAAATTTTAAATTTTAGTACATTTTTTTTTTCTAAAAGTGGATGTACTGGATTTTAGATAAAAAAAATGTTAAAATTATTAAAAATTAAAACAAAAATGTAAACATTTTCTTTTTTTAGTTTTTTTTTGTTGGTACGTCCACTCATTTTTAAATTTTAGTAAGTTTTTTGTACTTTTTTTTTAATTTTGGGTTTTGTTGGTACGTCCACTTATTTTTAAACTTTAATGTAATTTTTTTTCTAAAAGTGGATGTAATGGATTTGAGAAAAAAAATATTATTAAAATTTTTTAAAATTAAAACAAAAATGCCAAAATTTTTTTTTATGTTTTTTTGTTGGTACGTCCACTTTTTTTTTTAAATTTTAGTAAAGTTTGTTTTACATTTTTTTTTTAATATTTGTTTTTGTTGGTACGTTCTCTTTTTTTAACTTTAGTGTAATTTTGTTTTTCTAAAAGTGGATGTAATGGATTGTAGAACAAAAAAAAATTTTAAAATTATTAAAAATTTAGAAAAAAATTTTTGGTTTTGTTGGTACGTCCACTTTTTTTAAATTTTAGTGTAACTTTTTTTCTAAAAGTGGATAAAATTGTTTTTTAATTTTTGTTTTTTTTTTGGACGCCCACTTTTTTTTTAAATTTTAGTGTAATTTTCTTTTCTAAAAGTGAATAAATTTGTTTTTTAATTTTTGCTTTTGTTGACACGTCCATTTTTTTTAATTTTAATGAGTGGTTGTAGTTGATTTTAGAAAAAAAATTATTATTTAGTTAATTTCTTCATATCAGACGATGTCCAAAATTTAAACTGTTGTGAGAAAATCGACTTTAACAATAATAAAATTTTTTTTTCGAAATTTTTTAAAATATTTTTTTTAAGATTTTTGTTTTTGCTGGTACATCCACTTCTTTTAATAAGTTTGATGTAATTTTGTTCTACTTTTGTTTTATAAAGCCACCAATAAAATTTGTATCACGCACTAACAACTAAAAAGGGCTGCTGTAGAAAATTTTGAATTTACGATTTTTCACAAAGTTTTTCCAACTTCACGTTATTAAAAAAATGTTTATATGGAAGCTATTCGGTTAATTATTGCAAAAATTAGTATATCTTTTTGGCTAAAAAGTATATTTTAAAATTAATAACTAAAAATAAGGTCCTTAAATGCGCCAATAATAATATCCAGAACGGCTTTCCCGGTAACCCTGTATATTTTGAGTGCTGTTGCCTCAACGTGAAGTAGCCATGAAATATGTGCTATGTACTGATGTATGTATGTAACGTAAAAAATATAAAAGGCATGTTGTATTTTAGAAAATTCTGTTTGATTTGCGATTTTGCTCAAAGGCAAAAGTTAAAACACATTTACAATTATTCTGCTTTTATCTACTCTCACATACAAATACACAAATACACAGCATTCACTTTACATTCGTTTGTTTTCGTTTTGTCTAACATCATTTGATATAAGTTAAGTAGCTGGAATACAACTCGTATTCGACCAGTCGCCTCGAAGTATGCTTCACTACACAGCCACTCACACATAAAATATAAAGTAGCTGCTTTCCGAGCTTCTATCACTTACAGCTCAACAAAGTTATGCTTCGGTACATACATATAAAAGTATATATAGGTATATACGCGCACAAGTTTTTAGTCTCATTGTTGTTGCACTAAAAATTTGAGTAAAATTACAGATTGTTAATGTTTTGTGTTTGAATATAAATTTATATGTTCACATACAAATGCGCTTATATATTTATATAAATGTGTGTGTGTGTGTACTTCTTAAACATGCTAGCCGTGCAACCCACAGGCGAGCAGCCACACACATTCGTATGCTTTGCCGCAACCACAACCATGTGGCAGCTGCAACGAAACTATTCAGCTACACTTACTTCAACTACTTATGTTTTAGTAACTTTTTTTTGCTCATTTTGGCTGCTGCTGCTGCTGTTGCACTCATGTTTTTCGCCTTCCTGTTACCTACTTGTTGCCGCCCCAGTTAATATTTCAACTGAAACGAGCACAGCACCACTATTGTGAGGACAACTTCGGCTGCAGCTCTAGTTGTAGTTGTGCTTGTTAGTTAAGCGTATGCTTTTGTTGTTGTTGTTGGGGCTGCTGCAGTTTGTGCTGCTGCAGCTGTTGTAGTTGCTGCTGCTGCTGCAGCCAGTGTTTGCAAAATGCTGTCGGTGGTGGCGCTTGTGTCTGTTGCTGTTGCTGTTGCTGTTGCTGTAATTCAAGTTGATATTGTTGCCATTGTAGTTGTTGCATGAAATCGTCTTTAAATTGTTGTTGCTCTGCAAGCATGCCTTCTATTTCGTTTAATTTACTATATTTTACGTCCGTAGCTGTCGCCGTTGGCACTTGCTGCTCTCCATTCGGCTATTGACGTCGATTGAATTTCGCTAATTCTCATAATTCCGTGCTCATTTCACCGACTATTGCGCCCTGGAAGATGGGTAAGTGGAAAAATTTTGAATTAATGAATTAATCAGAGGATTTTGCTTAAATAAAGCGAGTAGAACTAATTTGTAGAAAGCAATTGGTTTTCACTAGAAAGCGTTGATTTGCGTATGTTTAGAATTCTATGTGGTGAAAATTGTGATTTATAAAATTGTTACTGTCTAAATGGGTGTGTGTGTGTGGGTATGTGTTAAATGCGTTACTGCAATTACAATATAACTGTTAATATGCGTATACAATATGTGTGCTTCAAGTGAATTAGATGCTATAGTTTGCAGGTACATTTGCCACTGCGTATGAGTGATATTTGCTAGTGGTGGGGTATCAAATTGATTGACATGTCGAAGGTATCAAATTTATAGAATCTATAGTTAAATTTATAAAATAGTTAAATATGCAAAATAATTATATATGTATATGCTGTTAATGTGTTTATATGATATATGATTTTTGGACTAAGAAACGATTATCCGGATATCTACTTAAACTTCCTAAATGAATGGGGGCCAGTGCGTATGAGTAATATGCGAGTGTACTACGGGTGAATATATGTAAGTACAATGATTCTTAAATATATGTATGATTATATGGAATATTGGTAAAAATTAACGAATGTGTCATATTTCTTATAAATTTAAAAAATATCATATATACAGTGTTGGCGAAAAGTTAAGCACTCTCTATGTAAATTTTTTTCACACAATGATTTGCTTCTTAAATCGATAATCTTGTTGGTGTGCGCTTATTCTATGTACCTAAACTATAATTTTTTTTAAACGGCGTTTCACAAATAAAAAATAAAAACAGTTTGAGTACAGAATTTTTTACGGTACACTTTGTTGTTGTTGTTGTTGTTGAAGTGGTTGAGTATTTCCTCTAAACTAATCCTAATTAGTGACCAGCATCGTTTTATTACCACTGTCCTCGTTGGATGAAGTCTGTTTTGTTTTTTTGTTTTTTTTTTTGTTTCGTTCGTAGTCAAATTCATTTAGTAAGGTTCAAGTATAGCAGCAAATTCTTCACCTCGATGTCTGAGATCTCATTAATTTGCTGTAAGAAAGGCTTACCGAGGGAGCGGAGTCGCGCCCTAGCTAGACCTGGACATTCACATAAGTAGTGGAAAAAACTTTCCTTCACCCCTTCCACTTGACAGCTTCTGCAGATGCGATTGAAGTGGAGGTTGAGTCTGGCTGCATGATCCCCTACTTTCCAGTGTTCTGTAAGGGTTGCAGTGATGCGTGAAATGTTTGATCGAGAACATTACAACAAGTGAATCCTTCTTTGGATTTTGTACGGAAGCCATGTGTTTTTTGTTGTAACACATGTAGTTATTTGCTTCCAACTTCTTTCGGCTAAAGCATGATAGTGTGAAGCAATGTATGCTTTTAATGTGTTGAGTGGGGTAGAGACTGCCACCGCCTCTGCTATGTCTAGTGTTGAACACTTTCTTGCTAGCTCGTCCATGATCTCATTACCCCGTATGTTCCTATGACCCGGAACCCATAGCAGAGTAATTTCGAACCGATGACTAAGTAATTCTAGTTCCTCTCTACACTGTAAGATTAGTTTGGATGAAATGGAGTTGGAGTCTAAGGCCTTGATAGCTGCTTGACTGTCTGAGAAGATAGCTACTCTTGCACCAACTTCCTTGTGGAGTTTTAGTGATTTGCATGCTTCTCTGATTGCTAAAAGTTCTGCCTGGAACACGCTGGCATAGGCAGGAAGTCGAATTGACTGAGATAGATTGAGTGGCTCCGAATGGAAGCCAGCTCCTGCACCACAGTTCATCTTACAACCATCAGTATAGATTTCAATATCGTATCTTCTAAATACCTTCCCTTTGGTCCATTTGGATCTCGGTGGAAAACGTGCCGTAAAGTCTTTCTTGAAGTTAAGGTCGGAGACTGTGTAGTCTGAGCTGTTTTTGAGCAGTGAGGATCCCTGTAGGAGGATCTTACTGTGACCGTACCATCTTGCTGTCCAGCTTTCCATCTCTCTGAGTCTCACCGCTCTGCAGGCGACGATTGTTTTTATATGTAAATCTAATGCTAGTAGATGAGTTAGTACGTTGAGCGCTTTAGTAGGACTGGTGCTAAGCGCTCCTGTAGTTAAGATGCACACTGTTTTTTGTATCTTGTTTGGCTTGGTTTGGTTGTATTTCTTTTTTGTTGCGGGCAACCAGACTAGTGCCGCATATGTTAGTATTGGCCTTACAATGGCTGTGTAGGACTAATTAAATAGTCTTTTTTGGAGTCCCCATTTTTTACCCAAAACTCTCTTACACGTGTAAAGTGCTACATTCGCTTTCTTTACCCTGTACTCTACAGTGGACTTCCAGCTGAGTTTGGGGGCTAAGATAACACCTAAGTATTTCGCGTGTTGGGTTAGAGTAAGACTAACGCCGTTTAGTTTTGGAGGAGTAAAGTTCGGTTTTGCCGTGCTGCTGCCTACCTCACCGATGATCCACTTAGTATTTTGTAAGTAAAATACTGGCTGCTAAAAATCTGCATTGTAAAGTAAAGTGCTACATTCGCTTTCTTTACCCTGTACTCTACAGTGGACTTCCAGCTGAGTTTGGGGGCTAAGATAACACCTAAGTATTTCGCGTGTTGGGTTAGAGTAAGACTAACGCCGTTTAGTTTTGGAGGAGTAAAGTTCGGTTTTGCCGTGCTGCTGCCTAACTCACCGATGATCCACTTAGTATTTTGTAAGTAAAATACTGGCTGCTAAAAATCTGCATTGTAAAGTTCTAGTCTAGTTTTTTTCAAGGACCCAGAAATAGCACTGAAGTGCCGCTTTCATATTAGGAAAACCCTGTTGAGCGACGATTTGCACTCTGCCGCCATACGCTCAGACGTAAATATGTACAGATGTACCTGCATGCAACCTGCTGGGAACTTCGTGAATAAAAAAATCAATTTTATTTTAATAAACACGAATTTTTCATTTAAACTACCAAAGTGTGGGCAAACAGCATGCAAGCGCACACTGCTGCCTGAAATACTGAGTAATAGTATTTGGCATATTTACACAAATATTTGTTTTTATTGAATTTTTTTTTTCTCATAACTGATTGGTCGTTTATTATCTTTATTTTGCTGAATTGCCGCCTGATGAGTTTTTACAGAAATTTTATTAAGTGTGAGCAAATATAATAAATAATAAATATTGCATAAAACGCGACTGGCGGTCGAAGCAATAAAAAGTAACAAAGGCAATAAAACGTAAACAAACACGCAAGTGAATATCCACAACTGAGACTGAAATGGAAACAAACGAAAATAATTCAAGTCCGTGTGAGCTTTTTTCATTTATAAAAAAATAAAAATAAATAAAAAAGTAGTTACTTTGAAAAGGTTGCGTGCAAAAGGGCAAACGCAAAAGTTCGTCCAATAAACAGACAACCATACAAAAATGGAGAGTGGGAAAGTGGCGCTGTGGTGGGAGAAGAACGGCTAGCAAAGGAGGGTCAACATAGTCAGCTGGTAGGGAAATATAGGCGCGCATGTTAACGAAATATTGCCGCATCAACAATTTGAAACTCGAAAGTCTGTTGAAAGCAGTCAGAGTTAGATTTCGCCGCTGGAGTTGCAAAGCAAAGGAAAGTTGAAGGCGCAAAGAAATTTATGGCGGCACTAATGTAATTACTTAATTTAATAAATAAGCAAGCGCGGCTGAGGGTGGGCAGGAAGCGCACAGACCCATATTTTAAATGTGCGTACGCAAGCACAAATAAATAAATAAATATTATATATTCAAGCGAACGGCAGACTATAAAAATGGAAAACAAAAACGCGCGCTGAGACATCAAACTCCTTCAACCGAACGCTGATGGCTGCCTTTGATTTTGTTTTTCTGAGCATTTGGACTGTTTAGCCTTTTGAATTTATCACATTTGCTTACTTTCACATTCATTTGAAGTGTGTTTTTGTTACATTTACTGCTGCGTGCATTTTACTTTTGTCCTGCTCGCTGTCAGAATCTTTGGATTTATTAGGCAACTTAAAGTGTTATCGGAGCAAAAATACCGAAAGAAAAGTGTCTTATATCAATAGCGCCGCCAATGGCATAAAGTCAAACCTTTCGATATTGGCGAGTAGTAGCGGTAGTGATGAGTTTTGTGAAATATATAAATGATTTGCATTAAGTTACAACTACAAAATTTTATGACAGACTGATTTTGCCAGATTTCACATTAGGCACACAACCATTTTATAGTTAACTAGCAACCCGCCCAGCTTCGCACGGGTATAAAATATATACCCTATGTCACTCACTGAAAAAATGATTAAAATCGATCCAGTAGTTGTGGCTTATTCATTACTGCCCGTGGCCCGCACGCGTTAAATTTGGAGTAAAACAATTCCCCTTTTTTTATAGCATGAAGATTTCCTGCTATCTTTGGGATATCTAAATTCATACCCTACATTTTTGCATATTAACTTTTTGCATTTTTACATATGTGTTTATTTTATTTTTACAACAATTACTATATTACAGAATGTCTTTATATACAACGTTCATAGCCTTCTTGTCATTAGACAATACAAACATGTTTTCTCTAGAGGTTACTCTTGAAAGAGCGACATACAGTTGGCCATGTGAAAAACAGTCAACACTCAAATCTAAGCCTGCAACGTTGAAGGTTTGACCCTGAGATTTATTAATGGTCATTGCAAAAGATGTCTTTACCGGAAATTGTAAGCGTTTAAATTGGAATGGTAGATCCGATGGTATCAGAGGGATTCGGGGAATCAATACATCTTCTCCGGTACCACATCCTGTGAGTATTGTGCACTCTATTATGAAAGTTTTCAGTGATTTTACCAGCAAACGCGTGCCATTGCAAAGTTTAGGTGGACTTAGGGTTCTTAATAAAATAACAGGACAACCTAATAGGACTATGAATAAGTTCGTGCGGTTTTTTTCGAAATTTGAAACTTTATTGACGTAAAATGGTTACAAATTTAATATTCAAAATATTGTCCATCGCTTACTACTACTTTTTCCCATCTTTCTGGCAATTCACGGATTCCCTTTGTGAAAAATTCGGTCGGTTTTGCCGCAATCCACGAATCGATCCATTTTTTGTCTTCATCGTAATTACGGAAGTGCTGGTCAGCCAGGCCATGTTGCATCGATCGGAAGAGATAGTAATCGGATGGCGCAAGGTCTGGACTATACGGCGGGTGGGGTAGGACATCCCATTTGAGCGTTTCTAAGTATGTTTTGACCACTTGTGCAACATGTGGCCGAGCATTGTCGTGTTGCAAAATAACTTTGTCGTGTCTATCGGCGTATTGCGGCCGTTTTTCTCGCAGTGCTCGGCTCAAACGCATCAATTGTCGTCGGTAGACATCCCCCGTAATCGTTTCATTCGGTTTCAGTAGCTCATAATACACAACACCCAGCTGGTCCCACCAGATACACAGCATAACCTTCAGGCCATGAATATTCTGCGCCGACGTCGATGTTGAAGCATGGCCAGGGTATCCATACGTTGCCCGACGTTTTGGATTGTCGTAATGGACCCACTTTTCATCGCCAGTCACAATTCGATGCAAAAAACCCTTTCTTTTGTGCCGTTGAAGCAGTTGTTCGCATGCCATAAAACGGCGTTCAACGTCTCTTGGCTTCAATTCATACGGCACCCAATGGCCTACCTTTCGGATCATTCCCATGGCTTTTAAACGTTTGGAAATGGTTGATTGATCAACTCCCAAAGTTTTTGCAACCTCTTCTTGCGTTTGAGCCGGATCTTGATCGAGCAATTCCTCCAATTCGGTATCCATGAACTTTGGCGGCGCACCCTCGCGTTCTTCGTCTTCCAAGCCAAAATCACCACTTTTAAAGCGTGCAAACCACTTCTGGCACGTTCGCTCAGATAGAGCATGCTCACCATAAACTTCCACCAAGATACGATGACTTTCGGCTGCTTTTTTCTTCATATTAAAATAATGAAGAAGAATTCCCCGCAAAAACACATTATTTGGCACGAAATTCGACATTTTCAAGTGTGGTAAAAATATTGTTGTTTACGCTTCAAATAAAAAACTTATACTGACGTTTGTGCCTCACGACAGTAGCTCTCCAATGAATGTTTGGAAACGTGGATCGATGGAATAATAATCAAGTTACGCCATCTGTTGTAAAACCGCACGAACTTATTCATAGTCCTATTATTTTCAGCTCCATTTTGTGAGGAGGGAGCCCAGACGGGTTCAAGGAATTTAGAAATTCTGTAGGAAATTGAACAGCTTCTTCCAAATCGAGAACAGTATCGACCGAGTAGTATATTTTCGTCGGCGCATCAATCTTTGAAATAATCAAGTTATTTACTTTATCTACTTGTTCGTTAGTTGGTGACAGAATAGCTCTTTCTTTAAACCAAGATATTGTCTTATAACTTATGTTATCAATGTCAGGATAGACATTGTTGACTAACTCTTGGATGTTGTCTATCAAAACACAAAGGTTTTCTAGGTTAATCCTTCCCTCACTTTGTATTAATTCTCCATTGCCAACTTTTAGTAGCATCTCTGGAAATAGCCTGTTCTCACGTGAAGATGACGAAACCCTCATATTAGTTTTAAGATCTAATTTATTGACATGCGACCAAAGGTGGGATCTTTTTAGCGAAGCATTTATTTCGTCAGCACGTGTTCCTCGAGTCACAACTGGTAGGATTTGACGGAAATCTCCTGAGAACAGAATTGTACATCCACCCATAGGTGCATTTTTGTTGCGCAAATCGCGCATTGTCCTATCCAGTGCTTCCACAGACGTCTTGTTTGACATGGTAGCTTCGTCCCAGACTATTAATGAGCAGTCACGCATCAATTTTCCTGTATTGCTCTGTCTAGAAACACTACAGACGCTGTTATCATCATCGGTTGCGATTTTCAGCGGGAGCTTGAATGTAGAGTGTGCGGTTCGGCCTCCTTCCAAAAGAGTAGCGGTAATGCCGGATGACGCAACAGCTAACGCAATTTTTCCGGTAGATCTCAATTACTAACTACTGATGTAATATCTTGAAAAATATTGTTTTTAATTATATGCTGTAAAGAGCCATATACATAGATCTATATGAAAACAACAATGTATTTAAGGTATTTAATTGGATAAGGATTAATGTTGTACCTATTTGTTGAAATCGCTTCGAAAATAAGCTATTAGTTGTCGTAAAAAGTAAATGACAAAAAATGTTATTGTATGGAATCGATAGCAAGCTAAACGCGCTCCGAATCAATAAAAACTATTCAAAAACTGTATTTTAATTACAGTATGCAAAATTCGTATTAGTACACCCCCTAATAAATAAAAAAAACACGTATATTTTCAAATTAATTTTAAAACAAATGCTTGAAACCGTTTTATTTTATAGATAATTAACTAAAATAAGGCCAAATAAAAAAACCGCTCAAAAGTGTATTGAAATGCAAAAAAAAAAATAAGAAAGAAAAAAATGAACACTTTTCACAGAAGCAAAATTCGTATTAGTACACATGTATTTTTAATGATTTAAAGAGTAAATAAAAAATAGTTCAGAAAATTAATATTTTGTAGGATACCCTCGTTGCCTTAGAACAGCAGACAATCTCTTCGGCATAGATTCCACCAATTTTTTTGTGAGATTTGGAGAAATCTTCTTCTACTCTGATTTGAGGACTTTTTTTAAATGTTCTCGGTTCCTTATTTGATGATGTTCCAGCTGCTTTTTGAAAATCGACCATACATTTTCTATGGGATTAATATCCGGGCTTTGTGGTGGTGTTTTGAGATAATTTGGACAGTTATAAAGCATCCATAACCTTGTATCCAACGCCGTGTGCTTAGGGTCGTTATCTTGTTGGAATATACATTTTTTTTTGCAACCCAATTTTTTGGCACCTTTGCGTAGATTCATTTTTAAAATATCAATATATTGCCTCGCAGTCATAATTCCATCAATAAAATGCAACTTTCCTACTCCGTTTGCCCCGAAACATCCCCATACCATCAGAGAACCACCACCGTGCTTGAAAGAAGGCTGCAGATTTCGTTTTTGAAGGCCAGTATTACACTCTCTCCAAATTTTTATGCGTCCATCGGACATTTTTATATTAAATTTACACTCGTCTGAAAAAATTACCCCTTTCCAAAACCGCATATTTTTGTTTAAATATTGCCTGGCGAATATAACACGCTTTCTTCTATTGACTGAGCTTACATACGGTTTTCTAACCGCAGTTCTGCTTCTAAATCCCAATTTTTTTACATAATTGCGCACTGTTTGAGGTGTAACTTTGATAGAAAAGTATTTTTCTAGTTCTGCAGCTAGTGAAACTCCACTGACGGTGGGGTCTGTTCTCATAAGGCGTTTCAAAAAAGTCTTGTGCCTCTGCCCAAGCTTTGCCCTGTTCACATTTCGAAGCTTTTTGTCAATCCTTCCACTGTCTCTAAAAATTTTGACTAAGTTTTGTATTGTAGACACACTTTTCTGCAATGTTCTCGCAATTTCGCGTAAAGACTTTCCGTTTTTGTTCATATTTATTATTAATCTCCTAGTTTCGTTTGACTTTGGCGACATTGCAAGCTAACTGCGCGAACTTGAACAAATGGCTACTAAAACGCAACTGCCCAAGGTTAAACATTGAATCGTTTCGAAAATAAAGGTAAATACCAACAAATTGTTTACAAATTCAACGCATACTAAGTGTACTAATACGAATTTTGCCTGCAGTAGAAATAGCTACACTGCTACTAAAGCTATTTTTTTCAATTCTATGCAAATGTTTGGGAGTTTTTGTTATTATTCTATTTTTTTATGAATTTTACAATACCGCACTACGATTGAAATCAATTGCTTTAAAGTAAATTTGAAAATATACGTGGTATTTTTATTTGTAAGAGGGTGTACTAATACGAACTTTGCATACTGTAAGTGCGATTTACTAATATAGAACGTGAAAATAGCGTTTTATTTCGCTGTAAAATTGTATGTGCATATAATTACATGGAATTCAGTACATACATAGATACATATGTACATACGTCCGAAATGAAATAATGCGAGCGATTCGTAAATACATACATACATACGTCACCATACGATGTAATTCAACATTAATGAGGTGTGGTGAGATTATCGCTTAACGCCTGTTGCTTCATTCGGTTGACAGCGAACAAACACACAAACAGCTTTTTTTGGAAAAAGAGCTGCTTTTGTTTAAACAATTTTGGTTAAATAACAAATAAATCAATTTTTTTTTTGATGCAGAACGAAAGTAAATATTTCAAAGTTAAACTCTAAGAAAGTTTCATTTTAATTGGTTGATTCGTTTATGATTTATGGCCGTGAAAACAAAAAAATTATGTTTTTTTGCCACATTTTGACCGATTGCCACGCCCCCTTTATATATTTCTTCACATTATATAGATATAAACCTTCCTCTTCAATCAATCTATCTTTAAAAAAAACCGCATTAAAATCCGTTGCGTAGTTTTAAAGATTTAAGCGATTACGTGGACATAGGGACAGAAAAAGCGGCTTTGTTTTATAATATGTAGTGATATGGAAAAAAGGAGTTATCTGCAATTCATTGCCCATAAAGCGGAGATGTTTGATTTAATTACAGAATTCAGTACACCTTTGCATATGCAATTAGAATGAAATATGATAAGAAATGATATTGAAACTCGTATGAGTTACGTGTCACGCTTGCAGCGCTCGATTGGTGACTAGCTTATTAAGAGACGAGGAACCGAGTGTAGCAGTAGCATCACCTGAGCTTCAGAATGAGCTCGTTTTCGGTTTTGTTTTGGTCCTAAGGCGAGCTAATACATACCAATATTAGTGCGTCTGTGCCGAAGACATCAGCAGAAAACTTTAAAGTCATTTTCAAAAGCGCTTGGCTTAATATGAAATGTTTGAACGCAAGGGAGCTTTTCTTTAAATATTTCAATGATCTCAGAAGATTCAACAAAACAGACGACAAGCAAAAATATTTGCGTGCAAAGCAATTGTTTCGGAACACATGCGAAAAAACGAAGTAGGATTATTAAAAAGAACTGCAAAAGAGAATCAATAAAACCGAGAATGCAAAAGAATGGTGGAGCCTTGCCAAAGAAATAAGAGGATGATCATTTAAAGTTGGTGCAGATATTACGACATCGGGGCTTAAAAACTAGTTTAAAGGCTTACTAAGTCAGCTTCAGTTAACAAAAGATATTCATTATGCAGCTGCTTTGCATACAAATTAAGATGTAACAATAAGCAAAATCGAACAAATAATTGAAAATGCCAAAACAAACGAAACACCTGGGGAAGATGGAATACCCTATGAGCTACTAAAGGCTGCCTCAACAGAATTTATCATGGAGCTAACGAAAGTGTACAACATCATCCTCGAGACCGGAAAAATCAACGAAACATTATTCAAGGGGTTATACGCAGTTATGAAGCAAATAAAAGACGGGTTGTCAAGGATTTATCTTGAAGAAACTTCAGAATATTTTAATTTGAAAATTTTTGGCGGTTATAAAAGCATCCTTCAAGAACGTAACAAAATTTTTTATTTATGAAAATGTTGATTATAGAGCGCGCTGCAGGCGATTTCTGGAACCTCCTTTAAAAAAAGACGATTTACGGTGAACATCGTAACTCAGGATTGGATTATCTGAAATCAAAAAACCAAACAAATTTTGTTAATATATTAGATTATCTAGTAATTAATCGTTCGGCTAATCAAAATAGTGAATTTTCACAAAATGGCAGCTTTTAAAAGAAATGATTTCGATTTTTACGTTAAAATTTGGTCGTAAATTGATTATAAAATGGAAAATAAGTATCAGATTTACAACAGGAACGATTAATTACTAGAAAATGTATCTTTAAAGATTGAGTTAAAACGGTTGACCGATCAAACAAGTCGTTTTCGAGATATCGTGTACACCGACTTGAAAAATGCCGTTTTGAAAAAACACGTTTAAAGTTTCAATATCTACCTTAAACGTGCCGAGGCATCTCTACATATTTAGGTATAGCTCCGAAAGTATTGCTTAGATCTACTTCAAATTTCGTGGGTATACTTTTGAATATATGTACATTACAAAAATGCAATAAAAAAAATCGATTTTTTTGAAAGTCATAACTGCGTATAACCCCTTAAAACAATAGTTTTTCCAATTTTTAAAAAAGGAAATGCAAATACAGCAAATAATTATCGGGGAATATCCTTTATGAACTGCATTGCAAACGTTTTAATGGGATTGATTAATGCAAGACTTACAAACTGGATAGAAAACGGTAACATGCTCACTGAATTTCAAGCCGGCTTTAGAAAAAACTACTCAACGGTGCATAAATAACCAATCTTGTATCTATAGTACATTTAAAGTTCAGTGAAAACAAAAAAGCTTATGCACAGTTTGTGGATTTCAAAGCGGCTTTCGACAGAGTGCCTAGGAGGCCATTAATTTATATACTTCGACAGATGAGATTATCCAAAAAAATAAGAAATCTGATTGAAAATGTATATTCGAATACGAGAACAGCAGTTTGGACAGAAAGGGAAGTATCAGATTACTTTGAAACCTGTACAGGGGTGAAACAAGGTTGTCCGTTATCACCTTTGCTCTGCGCATTATACCTCAATGATCTACATGACTGTTGGAAAGTTAGTCTACTCATTTATGGAATAAATGTACGCCTTCTTCTATATGCCGATGCTACTGTTCTCTTGGCGGATAATCCTAATGCCATGCAATCTATGATTAAAAAAACTAGAAATATATTGCGCTGAGTGGAACATGGAAAAGAAAAGGCGGTCAACTAGCCAAGACAAAAAAATGGTGGTTCAAAGGCAAGGAAATAAAAGTGGTACCAGATTATAAATATCTTGGTGTCATTCTCACATCAAAAATGGTGTTTGCTAAACCTGTGCAAGCTAGAAATAATTCAGCAAAAGTTAGTCTTAATCGTACATGGAGCAATTTCTTAGCTAAACCATACATTTCATTCAAGGTTAAATGGAAGCTGTTTCAAGCTGTGTGCAGAGCTATACAAACATACGCGCTCAAATCTGGCGTCATACGCTGTTTGAAGAAGTGAATAAACTTCAGCGTTATTTTATTAAAAGAATTTTCAAATTACCTGACTTCACCCCAAATTTTGCAATAATGCTAGAAACTAACGTAGAAGATAGCTACCTATATTCGTTAGAACTACATATGAAATACATACATTTGGAAAACTATCTACACAGCGTATTCTACGCAAAAAAAATGTTAGGCTCAAGCAACTCAATGACTTAGGTATAGAGTTCGGCCTAAAGCTTGAAGACAGTATAATTGCTACGGACTGGCAAGATCGCTATTGCCACAAACATTTTTATTTATTTCTTTATTTACTTTAATATATTAAATGAACTAATGTATAAATTAAATCAGATAGAATTCCTACTACTACTACTACTATTAATGCGTCTTTCTTCACTTTATTCAATGATTGAGTTTCGTGGCTCGGGAGACTCTTGCCATGATATGTGACCTTACAGGAAGAGCCTGGTGGAGTGCATTACCTAAGCTGCGAAGGGAGCTTTCACAACTCTTTCAGGCTCACAAATACATCGCAATGTTAGCACAACCTGAAATATGCGGTATTATTCTTGAGCATCCTTTGCGAAATTTTGACACTTGAAACCTTCAAGAGGCTTCACTTCTTTAGTTGATATGAAGTTTCAAGAGCTTAGGTCAAGAATTATATCCATATCCGTCACATTGTGAACTGAGAAATATATATAGCAGCTTAGAGGAAAATAAATTATTCTCTCGGTAGATAGCTGTTACAGTTTTTCTTGGATAAAAGCAAAAAAGCCAGTCAGGCCGCTGAAATTATGAAGGCCCGCCGTAGCCGAATGGGTTGGTGCGTGAATACCATTCGAAATTCAGAGAGAACGTAGGTCCGAATCTCTGTAAAATATCAAAATGAAGAAAAAGTTTTTTCTAATAGCGGTCGCCCCTCGGCTGGCAATGGCAAACCTCTGAATGCCTTTCTGGCATGAAAAAGCTCCTCATAAAAGATATCTGCTGTTCAGAATCAGCTTGAAGCTAGGTTCCTCCATTTGTGAAACAACATCAAAACGCACGCCACAAATAGGAGGAGTAGCTCGGCCAAACAGCCGAAAGGGAACCGCGATTATTCATGAAGTATAAGAGATATATATATTATTTAAAATTTTTTTTACATAAAAGTATGTACAAAACTCTGCGTCGAAGCGAGGCTTACTCAATAAGCGGTGTAGTTTTCATCGTTATCGAGTATAGCCTGCCATCTCCTTCATGCTTTGAACCAGCTTTTCTACGTGGCTCGTTGACAAATAGACCTTACCGCAAGATGCATTTTCATAGTTCCCCACACATTTTCGATGGCGTTGGCGTCTGAGGAGTGGGAAAGCCAGTCCAATACTGTGACGCTATTTTCTTGTTTTGCTGTTTCTCAATGGATTTTTCTGAGAGCAGTGGTTTTGATGATGTGATGTCCTTCAGTCGAAATTCGATGGTGTTGATACTCACATCTATTCCCTTTTTAGCAAGACCTGCTGGTGGTTGGCGTAGTCACAAAGCAGGGTCCCGCTTAAAAAGTTGGGCGATCACTTTATCCTGCTTTTTTGTCATCCCTCGCTTCAAGCCGCGCTCGGAAAAGTCATCAACATTTTTGTACACTTTATACCGCTAATTCCACATCACAACAAACTTTTCTGATTTTTTAATTACTTTTGCATCCGCGGCGTAAGATAATTTCGACCCTTTCCAATGCGTGCATAAAAATATCGCCTCAAAACGCTTCGCGTACTTCTCACTCATTTTTGATTGGTTGCGTTTACGGGAAAGTTTGGAACGACACTAATCTGATTTAGCTTTGGCGTCGTATCCCTTGAGTGGAACTATTATGCAGCACAAAGCAGAGCGAAATAGATCTTGAAGTTACAAGAAAAAAAACCGGTTCTTTTCTTCTGAGACAGACTGCATATATTTATGTTGCCGATACTGTAACAGCTAATTACGTATAATTTTGATTTCGCTGATTCCGTTCAGGCATTTCCGATGTTAAAAAAATGACGATGAAATCGCAGAACTAATCGAAATTGACCGGCATTTTAGTAGTCCCAGTATCGCCCAGAAGCTAAAGATCGACAAAAATAAATAAAAAATAAAAAAATAAATTATGGGTTGAATTACCATATGCGAAGCCTTGGCCAATCGAAATGAAATTGAACGGATGGTGACTGGGAATGAGAAATGAATCATATATGACATCACTGTGCGAAACGGTGGAAAATCAGGACTAACAGCCAGGAAGGTTCTTTTGTGCATTAGGTGGGACTTGAAAGGAGTCATTTATTTTGTGATGCTTCCTTATAGCTAAGTACTAAATTCAGACTTCTACTGGGAACAACTGGACCGCTTGAAGCTAGCGATTGACCAGAAACGGCCAGAAGCTACCAATAGAAGAAGTATTGTGTTCCATTAGGACAACGCAAGGTCACACACGTATGTAGTGACTCGCCAAAAACTCCCTGACCTTGGTTTGGAAGATTTAATGCATCCACAGTTTAGTCCAGACCTGGCACAATACGATTACCATCAAAACAAAAATGGGATTAAAGCCTTCTCGTGTTTGAAAAAAAACGAATTTTCAGCATTACTGGTGTAGGTTGGGAATAAAATAAAAGTGGATAACATTATTAAAGGCTTCAAGGCTACCTTAGTAAAGGCTTTTCGCTTCAACCTCACCAGATGCAAACAATGGAAAGTCATTAATTATGCAGCTTAATATTCAACCACAAATACACAATCAGAACGAAGAGCATGAAATCGTTCCTCCAGTAAGCAGGGGATCGATAGCTACCTACTAAATAGAAAAAATAATTCCCTCAAAAAATTATGCTGAAGTTTCACTGGACTTGAGTAGTGAATGACTCAACGCGGGCGAAGGTATATCTGGGTATGGGATGATAAATGTGGATCAGAACAAAACTTAATTCATTTTTGTGAAGGGAGACGAATTCGGTACCACCAAAAGGGAAGTAAAAGGGATTCTTTCCTCTCCAACAACGATTAAGTCGGCGAGAAGATATGTTTCCAAGGGCAGTGCCACTATAAATGTGAAAGAAAAATGACTTGATGAAAAGTTGTCGTTGTTTGACTGTCCCATTAACTTGGTGTTTACGAAAATGTACGATTCGATATCACTATTTGCATTTATGTGCAATAAAAAATCAATATTTGAGAGCTTTTCATGCTTTGAATTATCCTAATAAAATCCGTATTTCAGCATGTATTACTTGTTGTTGTAACCGTGGAGTGTAACTACTCTTGGTTTTCAAGTATTTCATGCCAATACTAGAATCCATGTTCATAATTTCCCCAAAGACACTGGGGATAATATGAACAAATGGAGTAGTTATCAACACGCATTTAAGGCCACTTAACTGCAACTTGAAACCAAATGAAACTCACAGAATGAGTCGGGTAATTAAACATTCGATTTAGGTGACTTTCCAGAGTTCTGCATGGATGAAAGGCTTCTAATAGCTGCTAGTGTTGGAAATGTAATTCATAATTACACCAGTTGACCCAATACAAACAGGCAAGCAAGGGGGTGCATAAAGGTCAAAGTAAAGATTTCAGTCATGCAAAATAGTTTTTGGTTTAAAGTTTAAAATAGTTTTGGTTAAAAAAGTTATTCGAAAACAAAATTCATAATTAATTTTGTAACACCTCGTATTTTTTAAGAAAAAAAAAAGTTCTCAAAAAATGTTTTTCTCAAATTTTTTTTGTCAATTTTTTTTTCTCAAAAATTTTTTTTTCAAATATTTAAAAAAAAATTTTTTTTATCAAAATTTATAAAGATCTCCAAAAATTTTTTTTTTCCGAGATTCAAAATAATTTTTGTTTTATGTAGTAAAATAGTTATTCGAAAGCAAAACTGATGATTGATTTTGTGCCACCTCGTATTTTTTTTCTAAAATTTGTTTTTTTCAAAAATTTATAAATATCTTAAAAAATTTTTTTTTCCCTCATTCAAAATAATTTTAGTTTTATGTAGTAAACAAGTTATTAGAAACCAAGATTGATGATTAATTTTGTGCCGCCTCGTATTTTTTACGAAAAAAATCTTTTCTTCTAAAATTTTTTTTTCTAAATTTTTTTTTCTAAATTTATTTTTCTACATTTTTTTTCAAATTTTTTTTTCTCAAAAATCTTTTTTTTTCAAAAATTTATAAATATCTTAAAAAGGATGCATATTTCTCAAACTTGTTTTCTCAATTTTTTTTTTCTCAAAATTTTGTTTTTTCTCAATACTTTTTTTAATTTTTTTCTTCTCAAATTTTTTTTCTCAGTCATGCAAAATAATTTTTGTTTTATGTAGTAAAAAAGTTATTCGAAAACAAAATTGATGATTAATTTTGTGGCACCACGTGTTTTTTACGAAAAACAATTTTTTTTTTCAAATTTTTTTTCTCAAAATTTTCTTTCTCAAATTTTTTTTCTTAAATTTTTTTTCACAAAATTTTTTTTTCTCAAATTGTTTTTACGAAAAAACCATTTTTTTGGTGAAATTTTTTTTCCAAAAATTTTTTTTCTCAAATTGTTTTTTGACAAAAATTTATAAATATCTTAAAACTGTTCAATTTTTATCATTTTTAGCAGAAACAAAAAAAAAATTTGTTTATACAATTTTTTTGTCAAATTTTTTTTTCTCAAATTTTGTTTTCTCAAAAATTTATAAATATCTTAAACATTTTTTTTTTTCAAATTTTTTTCTTCTCAACGTTTTTTTCTCAAAAATTTATAAATGTCTTTAACGTGTGTAACTTTTATTATAAATTTAGCAGAAAAGGAATATATAAAATTGCATTACCCTTACTTTGATACTTAACAGGTATCGATCGGTTAGCGGTTTCTTCAGATATAGAAATTTTTTATAATCTACCTTTCTTCAAATCGGCGCTTTAGTGTTACTTGGGAAGTGCGAGAGTGGTACTTCAACCATTACATTTCACCTTTTCTTATTTAAACCAAGACTTGGCGATATCTCGAAAACTAAATGAGCAAAAGAAAACCTATGCTCGGATTCAGTGATCGAGTTTATAGGAATTGGAATTTGTGGCAGCAGAAAGACACCCCTCTAACAATAAATTGTATCTCAAACCAAAAAAATTAACTATCACTAACATCAAACTGTAAATGGACAACCTAACAACAAATTAAGCTAAACAGCTTAATAAAATAATTTGCAAACTGAGGTATTTTCTCGATTCATCACAAAAGCTTTTCGTTACCATTTGATTTGCACTTTGAGTAGGATTAAATCAAACTAAAGCACGTTCAATTTTTAAAATTAAAGAAGAACCCTTCATTGACGTTAAAACGTACAGAAATCTGCGTGCAAATTGTGCTATTTGCTTACAATAAGTTTTCTTTTCGAATGCTGACCCACTCCCGTTTCCTAGAAAATTTATTTTAGCGCAGCTTTTCAGCATCGGAAAAATATATTTCTTATTGTCAATAAATAAATAGAGCGCTGTGCTAGATAGTGCAGCGCCGTTTAGCCAGCTTGAACTTCGCGCTTTGTCTGTTCCGCGTTTGCGCCTTCCTGAACTATTATGATCTTTTTGGTGTCACACCCACACTACCTTAGGAAAGGTTTGTGAAACTGCAAAGTTTTTTAAAATTTTGTATTCTATTTTTTTTTTTGTTTTTTTTTTTTTTTTTTTATAGTTTTCCATTGAATGGCTTTGTCGTTTCCTCTTCATGCTTCATTCTAGGTTACCTCCATTTTATTTATTTATTTGTTTGCAATTCATCGGCTGTGCCATTTACTTTACTTTGCGAGCGGAACTTTCGCAGTTCATTTCCATTGCGACGCGTTGAATGGTGTTGCATTGAGAAGTAGCTGCATTCGCGTTGTGCTCTGTATCGCTGGCTCCAATTATTCAATTTTGTGTGCCTTTTGCGCTACTCGGCGGCAATTCTTAGTGCTGTGACGTTGTAATTGTTGTTAGCCACGTTGTTGCTGCAACGGCGGCATGATTTGATTTTCCCGCCTACTTTTCGCGAGCATTTTCTATGGGGTGACCTATTTTGTGGGAAAGATAGATGCACGCTTTTTAGAGTATTTTTGTAATTCTCGTTGTTTTCTTCTAATTTTATTTGACTGATAGTTTTTCATTATCCCAGTTGTCGTCTTACTGGCACTTCGGAGTCACAAATTCTTATAGCCAAACGTGTTTGGAGTTTCTTATATATTAGTTAGTATGTGTGTATGCGTGCGCGTGTTTGTGTACTTGTTAGCCCAGCGTTTTTCTTCTTATTCATGCGCTCTAGGCCCGCATGCCCTATTGGCAAACTGCTCTTGTTCCTACGGAGTTTCATGAATTGTTACAGTGTGCCATATTCCTGTGCTTCTATTATCGTTCTATCAGCTATGCATTGTATTCGCTTTTTTCTATGTTTTATTTAAGTATTTTTTCTAAACATTTTTTCATAACTCATCACATTTCATGTGAGTTTCTATGCGCCTTTCTATGGATTTTCTGATGCCAGTTTAGTCCGTCTATTCATAAAAATATTTTTATGTGCTTTTGGGTTTGCATACAGACACTTTTGTTGCTCTTTTAGCTTATCTGCCACGACTGGTGGCTTTTTCTCTTCCTGTAAGTATCGCTGTTGCTGTTGTTGGTGCCTTTATGACTGTTGCCTGGAGGCATTGTTGGCATTGTTTAGTTTTTTGTAGGCCATTTATTTAAAACATTCATTCATGTTTTTATGGTCTATGGAAGTATTTATAAACATGAATACATACACGCAAACATGCATATATACATACATACATACATACCTACATCCTCACTCACAGCCATCCATACATCCTTGTGTATGAATGAGTGTGGGACACTTTACCATAGGTCCATTTAAAACAAAAAACGCATACACTCATTCATATCTATGTATTATAATATACTAAAGTATAAATTGTTTGCCCACATATACAAATGTCGGCTCATTTAAATTTGTGTCTGCCATTTTGGTAAATCGTTTTCCCCAGCGCCAATCGCCCAGCGCCCAGCGCCCATCGCCCACTCATTTTTCTAACTTTTATATTTCATCACCCTCGCATTCAAAAGTATGAAAAACATGGTCATTCACATGAAAGTTTGACTATCAAAACAAGCCGTTTTACATTCCATCCACGCACCCCAGTTTTTGCTGTTTATCTGTGTGTGCTTTGAAAAAGGGTTGCCCATTTTGTCTGTCGTTTGCGTTTTTATCACTTTATCATAAACAATACAAAGTTGTATATTTTTGTTAATGTTTGATAAGTTTTGTTTAATACAACTCTCTTTTTGTTTATCGATAAATGGCATTTCCATGTCATACATTGCGTATGAGTGACCCTGAATGGCGTTGAAAATTGTTCGAATTGCACTCATACGCCATGTCGTGCCCAATTTGCTCCCACCGCCAATGAGGTAGAAACGTTGTTGTTACATTTATTTGTTACATCCATATTGTGTGTAGTTTGTAGCTTTAGTGCAGTGAGGTGTGCTTTATTGCGGGCATTCGAATGGCGATATTTTGACAAAAGCAATAAAATAATTGTGCTTTGAATTTTGGCTATCGAAAATAAACGATGGAGCCATTGTGTGTGTTTAAGGGGTCAAAACGGCTATGAGATGACTTGTACGGTATGTGAAAGGTCGTGGTTGATTAAAGACTTTTACGTGGTAAAGATGCCGCTCAAGTGCTTTGCCAAAGCTTTCAATGGAAGGGTTTGGTAAAATCAAGCAATTAAATTTATTGCTGGAAGAATTTGAGCGAGTACAATTTTGACAAAACTTATATAAATACGCTTTTTGGAGTGTTTTGAACTACTTTTAGTTCAGATGTTTTTTGGAGAAAATTCGCAAAACTGAAAATGATTCTCCCACAAAGAGAGAAAATCAACTAATTCGATTTAAGTTCATCACAATGCTTTGCTGCTTTTGTTTTTTTGAAGATTTTTTTCGTAGTTTATAATTTTTTTCTAAGAAATTAACTTTTTAATAATAGTTACTAATTAATTAATTAATAATTTTGTAATTTAGTGCATGCAGATGTGTGCCAGACGTTTCAGCTTGTCATTGGTGGCTCAATCTTCCCCCACTAGGAAATCCATAAATACACTTGCACCTCACCCAGCGAGGCGACTCGTAATCAGATAGACTATATTTGCGTGAGTCGTAAGTGGAGAGGCGCGTTACTTGAGGTGAGGAACAGACGGGAAGCCGATATAAACACCGACCACGAGGTAGTTACCGGTAACGTCAAGATGAAGCTGAAATGCAGTAGTAAGAAAAACTACACACCACGCAGGCATAAGCGACTCAACGTCCAGTTGTTGCGCGATCCTCCGACCAAAAAACAAACAACTAGCGCCTTTCGCGAGAAGCTGCTCACCAACCACAACAACACTGATGGGGAAGTTATAAACGCCACGCTCCGGCAGGTCGCTCAGAAAAAACTTGGTACAATAAAGACCACCAACGGCAAACCATGGATTTCTGACACCATTCGGGGCATCACTCAGCGCAGAAATGAACTCAAAAGGCAACATATCAGCGATGGCGCCCTTCGGTGAGCCTACAAAGAGGCGGTGAAGCAAGTAAAGAAATCCGCCAGAAGCAATAAGTGAATGTCAATTGAAGATCTTGCTAGCGTTGCCGAAGCGGTAGCAGGAGTAAAGAACATGAGACAGCTGTACCGCATAGTTGGAAACCTAACCAACTAGCGGAGTAACAGCAACCAGCAGATCAGAGATCTCAATGGTGCTTTGCCGACTTCCAATGACGACCAGATCTGTAGATGGAAGAAACACTTAGAAGCAACTAGCAACATTGCGCTCAGCAGTATACCTAGCTTTGAAGTGGGCAGCACAACAACAAGCAGCAATAAAATAACAACATCCTGCCCCAACATCCTGCTCCAACATCTTGCCTTAAGGAGGCAATTGAAAAGCTGAAGCTCAACAAAGCGGCGGGTGCAGATGGCATACAGCCTGAACTAATGACAGCCGACCCGCAAACATCAGCGGAAATCCTTCATCCCCACATCACCGCCGTCTGGGACAATGAAAATCTGCCTAGGTCCTGAACAAAGGGCATCATAGTTAAGCTGCCCAAGAAAGGCGACCTGCGTGACTGCGGCAACTGACGAGAAATAACCCTACTTGACACCATCTACAAAATTGTAGCAGTGATCATATAAAGCAGATTCAAAGATGAATTTCGCCCTCACCAAAGCTGTGCTGATCAAGCCACACACAACCTACTATAATCAGTAGAACAATCACTTGAGTGGCGCTCCTCGCTCTACATGTTGCTCGTAGACTTTAAGAAGGCGTTCGACACTATCAAACGAGAAGCGATATGGCTGGCACTGTGTAGAATGGGAGTTCCCGTCAAGATAACCTGCTTCATCAAAGCCCTCTACGAGAACTCCGAACTTGCAGTGCTTCACAAAGGCGATATCAGCGCTCCATTCACTACCAACGCAGGCGTAAGACAAGGTTGTCTCCTATCGCTCCTTCTCTTCGCCGTCGTCCTTGATGACATCATGTGTCAACAGATCCTGTACAAAAAAGGCAACGTATGGAGTTTCACTAGACATCTGGGCGACCTGGACTTTGTAGATGACATTTGCCTCCTCTCTCAAAAACTATCTGACATGCAAGTGAAGGCGGACAAACTAATTGCGCTGGCACGCACTGTCGGACTGGAGGTCAACATCGCCATGAGAGGTAACTACAATAACGGAAGGCAGATATTGATTAACGGATGCCCGGTGGAATTCCTCGAAAGCTTTTGCTACATCGGTTGCATCATCACGTCAAATGGTGGAGCAGATGCCAACTGGAGGCTAAACAAAGTAAGGGCGGCATTCGGGCGAGTTTACAAATCTCCAGGGCCACTCAAGTGAGAATATTCAGCGGATGTGTGAAGTCAGTATTTACTGTACGGAAACGAAACATGGCTGGTCTCTAACAACATCACACGCAAATGCCTCCGCATCATCTGTAGAATATTCTGGTCAAAAACCATCAGTAATGACAATATGTGGTGATTAACGAATGAGAAACCCATCCTTAGGCAAATTACACGCAGAAGGTGGCGATGGATAGCTCACACGCTTAGAAAACCACCAGATAACAACGCGAGAATGGAACTGGACTGGAACCCGCAAGGGAGCGGTCGACCAAAAAACACTTGGAGAAGGTCGATGCTGCGCGAACTAGTAAATGCCAGCATCTCATGCGACGTTGCAAAAAGAACAGCACAAACCTCTGTACGATGCAAGAATCTGGTCGAGGCCCTGTGCTTCCGAGAGGAGTGAAGAAGGAACAAAAAAACAGATGTGCTATGAAAGACTGAGTCTTACTGATTCAACCAGATTTATTGTAAAAAAAAAAACAAATGTTAAAAATAATAATGATGATTAATTTGAAAATTTCCTGAAAATTTATTTTTTACTTAAATTCCGAGCAGACAGTAGGAAGCAGGAAAAAGTTATACATTTATACAAATTCTTTCTCTCTACTTTAAAAACAAATACAACAATGTTGCTCTAAATGGTTTCCACACCCACTTGAGCTTATTTAAAGTTAAACAAAATATTTATTTCCCTTCAGAATTTGCATAATTTTGCTCAAGACAACACCAGCAGCGCCAATGCACCCCCGCCACCACGAAAAAAAGAACGCAAACGAATTGTGGATGCTTTCACTTTCCGCCTATTTTGCCGCATAACCGAAGTCATTAATAAATTGAATTTACATCGTTAGTAACCGTGAAAATGCTCACCCAAGACGCCAAGTCACTGTCAATAGCAGCGAAAGCTTCAGTCAATTGCCCTTCACAATGTGAAATCCTAAGTAAATTATTTACAATACAACTGTTTTCTTCCTGTTGCCTGGCACATTTACCATTCACCATTTGCCATTGTTTTTACGTTTGTTGAAATTTTCGATTTTTAAATCAATTCTCCTCTGCGGGCTGAGTGGCGTAAAGCGGCACTTCAATTTCAATCTTCATTACCAACGTAAGTTTTCAGTTTCGCAATAGTCTGCGTTTAAGTCTACAGAAAGCAAAAGTAAGAGACGCACTGAAGTCGAAATTTGGAATCGTTAGTTTTCTTTTCTGCTTGCCAAATAATATCTGCTGTGGCGAAATGTACTGCTGTGGGTGGGTAGGCGGTGAAGCCTGCGAGGCAGTTGGAATTGAAAGTTGATTTTGTATTGTTTTGTTGGTCGCATTTGAATGTCGCATCTTCTTTTCTGAATCAATGTCTGCATGTTTGCGTATTTGTGTGCTTTCGTGGGGATGGGTGAGTGCGCGAATGCAAGCCCTATAAATATTTGCGAGCTTCTTACTTTCTCATGCATAAAACAGACAATCAGACAGAGGCGAGGCTCTGCGAAAATTGCGAGTGAAATCGCGAAATCACTTGACTCCATATAAGTACAACACGCGAAAAAAATATAGTACCTCAATGTTTTGGCATTGTTTCAATGATTATTATTTCTTTATGTATGTAAGTTCAGTATGGCTCGTTTTCCAATTTTAAAGGTTTGCACGGAAATTAGAAGAATTTTCAATAAAATTTCAAACTTTATAAAAAAATTAGAAAAATTATTTACTATTTAGATGAAAATTTTATTTTTTCATTAGAAGAAGTGGAAAAATTTTCATCAAATTTTCAAACTAAAATTAGTAAAATGTTTATAAAAATTTTCAACTTTATAAAAAAAAATAGAAACATTTTTAAGTACTAAAATTAGAAAAATTTGAAAAGTTTTCATCAAACTTTTCACTAAAAGAACAATTGGAAAAAATTTCATCAAAATGCCAAACTTTACAATAAAATTAGAAAAATTGGAAACATTTTCAAAAAATTTCAAACTTTATAAAAAAATTAGAAACACTTTTAATCACCAAAATAAGGAAAATTGGACAAATTTTATCAAAATTTCAAAGTTTTATACAAAAATTAGAAAAATTGGATACATTCTATTCAAATTTCAAACTTTATAAGAAAATTAGAAACATTTTTAGATACTAAAATTAGGAAAAATCGAAAAATTTTCATCAAAATTTCAAACTTTATAGAAAAATTAAAAACGTTTTTAATTACCAAAATTAGGAAAATTGGACGAACTTTTATCAAAATTTCAAAGTTTTATACAAAAATTAGAAAAACATTTTTAATTACCAAAATTAGGTAAATTGGACGAACTTTTATCAAAATTTCAAAGTTTTATACAAAAATTGACAAATTTTCATCAAAATTAAAAATTTTATGCAAAAATGAGAATGGAAAAATTTTCATCAAAATTTCGAACTTTATAAAAAAATTAGAAAAATGTAAATTTAGAAGAAAAATTTAAACTTTATAGAACAATGTTTTTTAAATTGGAATAATTTTCATCAAAAATTCAAATTTTATATTAAAATTAGAGAAATTTGAAATTTTTTTATTAAAATTTTAAACTTTATAAAAAAATTAGAAAAATTGGAGAAATTTTCATCAACATTTCAAATCTTATAAAAAAATTAGAAATATTTTTTGTGTACTAAAATTTCAAAGATTGGACAAAGTTTTATCCAAATTTGAAACTTTTTATAAAAATTTTGAATTGGAAAATTTTTTTACCAAAATCTCAAACTATGTATATGAAAAAATTAGGAATTGGGAAAATTTAGATGAAAATTTTGAAATGTATAAATGTTTTTTTTTAATTGGAAACATTTTCGTCAAAATTTCGAACTTTATAAAAAAATTTGAAAAATGGAAATTTACATGAAAAGTTTAAACTTTATAGAAAATTTTTTTTTAAATTGGAATAATTTTTTATTAAAATTTCAAACTTTATAAAAAAATTAGAAAAAACTGGAGAAATTTTCATCAAAATTTAATTTTTTATAAAAAAATTAGAAATATTTTTAGGTACTAAAATTTTGAAGATTGGACAAATTTTTATCAACATTAGAAACTTTTTACAAAAATTTGAAAAATTAGAAAAAATTTTATTAATATTTCAAACTTTAACTTTTCAAAATTTTGAATAATTGGAAACATTTTCATCAAAATTTCAAACTTTATAAAAAAAAATTTTAAATTGGACAAATTTTAGAACTAAAATTAACTTTAAACTGAAATTAGAAAAATGTTCATCATAATTTTAAACTCTTTAGGAACTAAAGTAAGAAAAATTCCAAAAAAGTTCATGAAAAATTCAAACTTTTTATTAAAATTAGAAAAATTTTCATCAAAATTTCAAACTTTATAAAGAAAATTAGAAACATTTTTAGGTACTTAAATTAGGAAAATTTGATACATTTTATCAAAAATTCAAAATTTGTATTAAAATTTAAAGAATTGGAAAAATTGTTTACCAAAATTTCAAACTTTATGAAAAAATTAGGAATTGGGAAAATTTAAACTTTATAAATTTTTTTTTTAATTGGAAAAATTTTCTTCAAAAATACAAACTTTTTATTAAAATTCGACAAATTTGAAGAATTTTCATCAAAAATACAAACTTTTTATTAAAATTAAACAAATTTCAAAAATTTTCGCTAAAATTTCAAACTCTAAAAAAAAATTGGAAAAATCATTTACCAAAATTTCAAAGTTTTTAATCTGAATTTTAAGTGCAGTTTAAAGCTGATATAAAATCACATTGATTTTTAATATTTTTTTCCTTGGCGGTGTTGCGCATGTTTTCCATACAACACGTCCACGAAAGTTTTTTTATATGGAGAAACTATGCGAGACCAGCAATCAAAAAAATGATCAATAATCAACGGGATTTTCTCGCAACTTCAAACTTGACCTGAAATTAAATTTTAAGTAAAAAAATAAATAAATAAATGGTCAAAATATTGAGGTTCCATATTTTTTTCGCGAACTGTACACGCACACTTTTCGATGCACATTCGTATGTATGTGTGTTGCTCAGCTCGACAGCTACATTAAGCACTGCGCTGTTGTCGACTGCCAGCGCGGAAATCAACATTTCCCTGTGGTGTTATTGTCTATTGTTTTGTTTTTACAAACTTTCTCTTCTTCTTATTTGTATTTACTTTGCATCATTTCCCACTTATGTTTGCGTTTTAGGCCATGTGGCGCTGGCAGCTTTCTTCAATATATTTATATATACAGCCGTTGAAAAATACTTAAGAACGTTGCCCAGTTCTCTCCATTTAATACGTTTTTAAATAAAATCACTTAAATGTTTTGTATTTGTTTTATTTTATAAATTTAAAACATTTTCAAGCTGTATGAGTTCTTTTGTCTAAGGAAAACACATTTGTTTTTAATTATGCACCGAAGTTAATTCAAAGCGAAATTCCTTTGAGAAAAATACTTAACAACGAAATAATAGCCAAATCATAAAAAATGCAGAGGAAAAGCAATGTTTTATTTTTATAAAATTTTGTTGAAAATTTTTTTGGATTTATTGCTGTTGCACAGCGTCTTTGCTTTAGCGCATTATCAAACCTCTACAACGTTCAACAGGCTGGAAGCTGCCTGAACCTTTTCAAATACCTGATCCTAACTTGTGATATTCTGCGTACGGAGCGCATTTTTTGTGTCGTTCCAAAGATGTTCTATTGGATTTAAGTTAGCATTTGAAGATGATCAGTTCAGAAAAATGATCAAATTATCTCCGAAAAACTTGTTTGCCACAAGAGAAATGTGCTTCGGCTCATTGTCTTGTTGAAATTTCCAAACCCCTGGTAAATTCTCTTCCGCATAACATAGCATTTTATTTATGAAGTATCTGAAGGTAGTTCACCGCATCCATATTTAATACGATGAATTAACCTGACGCCGTCCCCGGTTTTACGAAGGTTCAGCATTCAGCATAACTTCGTTATGGATCATATGATAGATAAGTTTCAAAACAAACTGCCATGGAATATTCTTAACGCGGACGATGTAGTCCGAATTAATGAGGACCTGGCTTGTCTGGAGAGAAAACTCAACACTTGGAATGAAATACTGACAAGCAATGGAATAGGCATAAATATGAAGGCGAATATGACGAAGAGGAAACAGAGACAACTTGCATTAATGGGCAGGCAATAACAGTAACAACAAGTTTCAAGTACCTTGAATCGATCCTGAGTGAAAATGGAAACATAGACGAAGAAGTGAGGCACAATGTTAATGCGGCGCGGTTAAAGTGACGCAGCCTGACAGGCATCTTATGAGACAGAAAAATAGCATTAACAATGAAGGGAAAGGTGTATAAAACCTGCGTGAGACTAGTAATGCTGTCCGGGTCGGAATGTTGGGCAACACAAGCTAAACACACCGAGAAGATGCAGAAATGATAATATTTCGCTGGGCAGCGGAATAACGCGCGTGAAGAAAAAAGTGAAATTCAGCAAGGTACAAGAAGATATGAAAATTCTACCACTCTCGGAAAGAATGAGAGAAGACAGCCCAATATGGTAAGGACACGTACGGCGTAGAGGCGAAGAGCACTTGACATGAACATAACTGAGCCAATAAGTACTAGAGGAAGACCAAAATCGACCTGGCTAAATACGATACAAAGGGACATAAGAGAGCAACACCTTGATGATGTGACCACACAGAACAGAGCAACCTGCTTCAGGAGGATGAAAAGGGCCAGACTCCAAATAGGAACAAGGCAAAGAGAGAGAGAGAGAGAGAGAGAGACGCCATCGGTTTTGAAATGTGCTTCGGTATTTTGCAACTTTAACGTGAACGCATGAAAATTAAGTGATTTTCATAAATTTTTTTTTATAAGTAGGGATGATTATTTGAGGATCGGACAAATTATAATTTATTTAACATATCTTCAACTATACTGGGACAAATTTTTATTAAAAAATATTAAAAATTACAATTGTTATTAATATTAATGCAATGACGTCATAAAAAACTGATGCACCCTGGTGGCCACGATACAGCAGTGAAAAATCATCCGAAAGCAAAAAAACTAAAAAAAATCTTAATCTATACATCAATGGCTATCGTCGTACGTGGCCGTTTTTTTTTTAATATAATTTTTTTTTTGAAAAAATGGTGCAGGTTTGAAAAATGAGTTTGTGTTTTGTACCCCTTTTTTTGTCTTCGAAGGGCTTGAAAAAATCTTAATTTTTGGAATTTTTAAAAATTGGTAGGACGACTGTAGCCAATACATGTACAAGAATTAAAAAAAAAAATAAAATCGGTTCATAAGAGAAATCGGGGGCACCGTGTTCAGAAAAGTCGTTTTGAGAAAATCGCGTTTAAAGTTTTCATTGGCCGTTGGAACTCACTACCTGAACCTATTGCATTGGGTATAACTTCGTAAATTTTCAAGATTTTAAGTTAAAGTTTTTTTTACACACTTTCGAATATATCTATTTTAAGAAAATGCAAAATCGATTTTTTTGAAAAAGCACAGTGGTGTTCGCCCTTAAGAATAATTTTGAAAACCTGGAGCGCAATTTTTCTTCTTTCGCGACATTATTGAATCATTTCAAACTATTTGTAATTTACTTGCCAGTTACAATATAAAACAGCAAGCAATTTACAAAATTTCTGACGAAGACTGAATCGTTCTTAGGTACTTTTCTGACAAAAATTACGCTGCTCCTACTAAAACTAAAAACCAATTCGAAACCTTCAAGAGGAAAATAAAAATGAATGCATTTCAAAGAAGTTGAACACAGCAAATATATTCAAGCCCTAAAAGTACCATTGCGGCTCCGTACTTTAGAAAATATTCCCTTATATGTTTGCCTACGCAACGTTCTCAAGTATTTGTCAGCGGCTGTATGTATGCCTCGCTCTTCTACTTACAGACACATCTTCGTTTGATTCTCGTTGTGCGCCAAATTTCTTTGCTTTTGTTTGTTGTTCTTGTTTTGTATTGTTGGCAGCCTTTTTTATGGCTTAAACTTTTCCAGTTTTTATGAATATTAATATTTTATGCAATATTTGCAACTTTTTCTGCGCCTTATTCGTGGCGCTTTTCATTTCAATTTATTTGCTGTTTTTTAATTTTTTTTTCTTTGTTTCTTCGATTTCTTGTTTTATGTTTTTGCTTTTATGATTTTTGCATTTGTCATTAATTTTGCAAATTATTGTTGTGCTATATGATTCTTTGTATTCCAGTTCGAGTTGTTTGATGTTTAAAGCCTCTGGAGATTCTGCTGTTTACTGTTCAAATAAATACTCTTACTGGTACATAAAAATATGGCAGCAAAAGCAGAAATGAGTGCCTTCTGTGGAAATTCAGCAACTCACGTATTCACACACACACTCATATGCACCATATATGAATGGATACATTCAATATGAAATTAATGCTGTTGAATTTATTAAAATGGCAAAAATACAATTTCAGTGCGTAAAACAAGTAAGTACCTTATGGTTCTAAATCGATAGGATGCGTATCAGGAAAAATTCACAAGGAGCTCCTATAGAGTGGCTTACTGCCATTTAGTTCAAAAATGTTCAGTCTTGCAACTCGGAGGCTCTGAGAAAAGCCTTGATTTTAAGAGGGTAGGAGATTATACAATAAGCATTTTTGTGATATGTAAGCAGTGAGCAAATCTCCGTGCGTAAAATAGCAAAATGATATATTAGAAAACGATTTTTAATAGCGGCCGCCTCTATTTATTTATTTTTGAGCTATGAGCACTTTTTATATACCACAAATTGCATATGCCGGCTGAGAAGTGCGGATGGCTGCTATTTGAATGAAATTATAAGCACAGCTTTCTGTAGGTTATAGCATACTTACGGGCGAGCGAAATAATAAATATCAGCCCTTTGTTGCCAGTTATTCAGTACAAATTTCAATTCTAGTCAAACTAAGTTTACTTAATTCGACTTTAACTATAAACTAAGTTTAAAGTGAAGAACTGTTTTTCAGTGAAAGTTTAAGGTCGCGTTAAGCTTTGGCCAGTTTAGAGAACAACAATCTGTTTTAGGCTTATTTAAATGATAAAAGAGTTGATATTCGTTTACGTATTTGAGGCCGTTGTTAGAAAATTAGTGCATTAAAAATGAAACACATTTATTTCTTATGATGCGGGATTTGAACAAGTGCAGTGATCGTTGCGCTAGAATTAGTGGAATCAAATAATTTTATACGGGAGTGAAAAAACAAACCAAATTTCAAATTTGTTTTTCCTATTCAGAAAAAATTGCATATTCCTGAGAAACTATAGATTTTATAGAATAATCCTGAAAAAAGAGTTTTTAATATTTTCATAAATTAAATTTTTTAAAGAATTTTCACATTTCAAAGCATGAGTTTTTAAAAGAATTATTTTAAATATGAAAAGTACTTGACAACTTGACTAAAAGTTTCTTTGAACAACCGCCAAGTGATGTTCTAAGTCAACTGATTTTAGTCCTACTTTTTTGTTTTGGACTGTGATTAACATATTTACCTAAGTTTTATTGCCATTGTTTGACATTGGTTACAGCTACGCCGTCTTGAGTAAATCCCTCCCTGCACGTGTTTTCGATTTTCTACCAATTTAAAAATGGATTTGAATTTGCCGCCACGAGTTTGTGTTAAATTCCGCATTAAAAATTCATTCAATGTTACGAAAACCTTAGAAATGTTAGGAAACTGTTTCGGTGATTCGGTAATGATAATCTAAAGAAAACAGCTGCTAACGAGTATCGTGAACGCTTTAAAAGAGGCCGTAAGTCCATCGAGAATGACGAATGTAGTGGCAGGCCGTCGACATTAAAAACTGCTGAAAACATCAAATAACCGCAAATTAACCATCAGTGAGCTGGCAGAAGGCTTTTGGCTCTGCGCCGTGTTGCTGTAAAGATGGTCTCAAAGAACCTGAATTTCCTACAAAAAATTCACCGCGGTAACATAGCTAAACCCATTCAACCGACCTTCATGAAACGTATCATTACTTGAGACGAGATGAGGGCTTGTAGTTGAGTAGACATAAGGCGAGTGACTGAAGAGTTCCGAATCAACTGAGATCAAATAACAAATATCCCATTTTTAATCAAAAGAGAAAGCGTTGCGCATGGTTTTTATGGTTTGCAATGGTATTGTATACGTCCACCACACATTTTTGCCAGAAGATCAGACAGTTAATAAGGACTATTATTTGGGCATAATGAGATGTTTACGTCAAGCAATTCGGCAAAAAAGAAAGATTTGTGGGAAAACATTTGATGGATTTTGCACCATGACACCGCACCGTCGTACAGTACCATCAATATATGCGAATTTTTGACCGAAACGAATACCATCCAAGAGTCTTCGATTTCATATGATATGACTCCCTGCGATTTTTCTGTTTCCCCAATATGGGGAACGCGTTTTAACAGCCTCTCATGGCTCTACCTAGAATATGGTTCCGTAAATGTTTCGAGAGATGGATTAAACGCTGGAATAAGTGCATTGCCGTTGATGGGGAGTACTTTGAAGACGATAATATCACTTTTGATGAATACTACTGTGGGCAAAAAGTAAGGTGAATTTATTTGTCAAACTTCGCGGGATTAAAATTTCGCTCTAGTTATTTTTTTCATGAGTTGTCAGCACTGTTAATAACATCTGGGCCAACTTTCATGTGAATGTCATTATCAGTAATATATTTACGCTTGTGGTTACCAAACGACCAAGAGTGCATTTTTCGATTTTTACAATGTCTGATTTGATTGAGCAGAGAAGTGGCATCAAATTTTGTTTGCGGAATGAAATTTCGGCTGCGGAAACGTTTAGCATGTTGCAGAAGGCATTTGGTGATTCGACCATGTCGCAGAAAAATGTTTATAAGTGGTACAAAAACTTCAAAGAGGGTCGAGAACGTGTTGATGACTCCGAGCGCTCCGGACGACCATCGACGTCAACAGATGACCAACACGCCAATAAAGTGAAGGAGTTAGTGCTCAAAAATCGTCGGTTGACTGTTAAAGACCTTACTGATATGATCGGAATATCAGAAGGATCTGTGAAAACCATTTTGAAAGACCATTTGGGCCTACGAAAAGTCAAATCTTTTTTGGTACCGAAAACTCTCAATTTCTTGGAAAAAAGTCGTCGCGTTGATGTGTGTGAAACAATGCTTTCAGACTATCAGGACAAGCTCAAATGCATCATTACGGGAGATGAGACTTAGATTTATGTATGCTTACGACCCTGAAACAACCGACCAATCAAGCGAATATCGCGTTAAAGGCAAGGCCAGACCGAAAAGAGCACGTGAAAGTCGTTCAAAAATAAAGGTCATGATGACAATTTTTTTCGATTTTCGTGGTGTGGTGCACTATGAATTCCTTCCACCTGGCCAAACTGTTAATAAGGAATATTATTTGAGCGTTATGCGTCGTTTACGTGAAGCAATTTGTCTAAAAAGGCCAGAATTATGAGCCAACAACTCTTGGTTTTTGCATCACGATAATGCACCGTCTCACACTGCACTCGTTCTTCGTGACCATTTCGCCAAAAATTCCACGCATGTCGTTCCGCAACCACCGTATTTGCCTGATTTGGCTCCGGGTGACTTCTGGCTATTCCCAAAACTCAAGAGACCACTCCGGGGAACGCGTTTCGAGTCGATTGAGGAGATAAAAGCTGAATCGAAGAAGGTGCTGATGGCTATACCGGAAATGGACTATTTGGTATGTTTCGGGGATTGGAAAAATCGTTGGCATATGTGTATTTCATCGAAAGGGGATTATTTTGAAGGGGATAAAATTGATTTACAAGAATAAATAAAGATTTTTCATTTTACAACCAAATTAACTTTACTTTTTGCCCACCTAGTAAACTTCTATTTAGGATTGTCTGAATATAATTCGGGAACTTTTTGATTAAGGTGGTCTATCCAGCATAACTTTTCTTTGATTTTCTTTCACTAAAGTAAATTCGATTAAAAAAATATTTGAATATTTTATAAATAAAAAATTTTACTAAGTAAATTATTATATATTACTTTGTTTTAAATATGTATGTATTTAAAACAGGTATATATGTAGTAAATATATTGTATATATACATTTTCTTTGAAATATGCCCACAAAAAGAAGTCCGTGGGGGTTAAGTCAGGTGATCTGAGTGGCTAGCTGATGTCACCTCTTTTTGGCACTAGACGGCCCGGGAATTTTCGTTGCAGAAATTCAATTGTTGTATTCGCAGTGTGGCATGGCGCACCGTCTTTTTGAAACCAATAACCGTCTAAACCTTTCTCACGCATTTCCGGGCAGACATAATGAGCCAACATCCATCGATATCGGTTTCCATCGACCGTTTCGTTTTCTCGGGAAAAATGGCCCACTGATGGTTTTGGCGCAAATGCCGGCCCAAACAGTTACTTTCCGGTCATGCAATGGCGTTTCATGGATATCGTGTGAGTTCTCAGTTCCCAAATGCGGCACTTTCGTATATTCACGCAGCCAGGCAGGTTAAAATGTGCCTCGTCAGTCATTAAAATTTCCTTCCAAAAATTGTGTTCAGTGTCAACCATTCGAGCGACTGTTTGGCCATATTCCAAGCAACGTGAATGGTCTGTCGGCAATATTCCCTTTAATTTGTGTTTTCGCATCAAATTGATTAAGCGAATATGTGCCACTGTACATACATTTGTCGTAGGCATTTTATTTAATACAAGTAGCGAGTGTTTTTTTAGCTGCATGAGAAATATCCATATCGATAACTATGGCTTGATAGCTGAGAATGTCAAACAGAGTCAACATTTCTGTTCAGTGAGGTTTGGCAAATCAGTATGAATCGTTTAACGGCAGAACAGCGTCTCTAAATTGTGAAAATTTACTTTGAAAAAAAAAAAAAAATTAAAAAAATAATAATAATAATAATAATAAAAATTTGTTAGCAAAGTTTAGAGCACTGAGCATATAAAGAAGTTAAGGGCATTGACGGCATTGTCGGTCTTTATTTCTTTGAGGAAGGAGCTGCCGTTACGGTGAATGCTGAGCGCTATCGATTCATGCTGACAGAAGTTTTGTTTCCAAAAATTAATCAGCTAAACATCGATGCCATTTGGTTCCAACAAGACGGTGCAACCAAGTAATTGGTGTATTCCAAGCCACCATTGACGCCATGTGGCCATATTTAATAGAAAAAGTAGTCATAAATTGGATTGTTCAAATGGGCCATGTAACTCGTAGCTACGGCAAACATATGCCAGATATCATATACAAAAAGTAAGTGCGATGGAGTTATCTACCAAAATATACAATAATAAAAAGAAAGAAATGCATTCCAGCAATATTTCTGTTTTGTTATATCGTTTTAAGGTTTCGAGCTCTTAAAAAGAACTCCCCAAGACCCTGAGCATAAAAAGAAAGTTTGCACCAAATATTGATGAGTTCTTACCCCTTCTTTATTTATTTTGTAATTTCATATATTTTTTTTATAAAAATACCATATATTTCATATTACAACAAGAGCCATGTAGAGAAAAGTTTCAAACTGTGTAAAAAAAATCTAAAAATTCGGCAAATTTTCATCAAAATTTCAAACTATTTACTCACATTTTTCAGATCCAGGTATGCAGTTTTACGATACATGAAATTCTGCTATAATAAAGTACAAGTTTGTTTGGGTTCAAAAATTGCGTTGATTTTTGGCAATTTTTTCTGCTGACGCTGTTGGGTGTTTCATCCATATAAAAAAAATTGAATACGCGTTAAATGGAGTAAATGTACAAGATAGCGTTCGAAAAAAAAATCTCAGAAATCAGAGTAATTTTTGACGTACATGAAACTTGCTCTTTATTATACCAAAATTTAATGAGCTATAAAATTGCGTACTTTCATTTTTTTCAGAAATTCTGTAAGAGATAAATTTGCAGTCGATTAAAAAAAGAAATAGAAAAAAGAAGTTCTTGGTCGAGCATTAAGAAATTCTGTCAAGGCAAATGCACAGAAGATTTCACTATAGTAGAATTGATGCTTTTTCTTGCGTTTTACTGGTTAGAACGTCGTAGTGCCCCGTTTCTTTGTTGTTGTTTTATTAGTTTGTTGGCATGGAAGTTTGGGCAACCAGTGAAATTTTTATGAAAATTTTCCGAATTCTTACAAATTTTGTACAAAGGTTCAAGCTTTGCTTTATTAAGTTTTTGATGTAGTACGAACTGCGTTTTTATAAAATAAATAATTCAAATTAAAAAGTGAATAAATAAATGGTCAAAACTTGTCAATATCTGTTGTAAACTTGCTTTTGATGTTGCCTCTATGTGCTGTATAAAATATTCAAAAATATTTTAACTAAATTTTAAAATCTAGAGATGCATAAATTTATACAATTTATACTAAATATATTTGCAATGTTGTTGTTGTTGAAGTGGTTGAGTATTTCCACTGAAATAATCCTAAATGGTGACCAGCATCGTTTTATTGCCACAGTTCATCTCAGAACCATCGGTATAGATTTCGATTTATATATGCAATACTTTTCATAAAATATTATAGAAATTTTGTTTTTCTTGAGTGGCGCCTAAGCGATTTTGTGCCTAATATTTATATGTAAATAATTTCCGTATTTAGTTACCTTTTATCTTAAACTGAACATATTTTAGCATGCAAAATATTTGTGTAATATTTTGAAATTTTCTTCATTTGAATTCAACTTTAAAAGTGAACTAAAATCAATTTAACGAATTGTTCGAAATTTCTTCGAACTAAAGGGGATCCATAGTAACAAGAGCATGTAAAATTTTAACGTTAACTAAACTCTATTAAGGGCATATATATTGTATATTATATGATAATATATAACGGTGTAAATATTTATGCTATTCTAGGAGGTATAAACACGCTGCGCTACATATATAAAACATAAACGAATACATACATACATGAATATAAATTTGTTATCATTTTTTGAGGTTAACTTACCGTCGACTACTTTGTATAATTGGCGAAAGAATAATCTCAAGACTGGAGGAAATATTTGGATTCATTTGATTTTGAAGTGTGCTCACATTTGTATTGGAATTTTGCATTGAAATTTGATTGTGATTTTGTGCTATCAGATTTTGACTCGAATTCGAAATAAGATTTGTATTTTGGTATTGATATTGATTTGGATTTTGATTCGAATTTAGATTTGGTTGTGAATTATTGGAACGATTACGATTAAGCGTCGAATTGGCATTGGGGATACTACGATTGGATGGGGGCGTGTTGTTGCTGGTTGTGCGGGGGTTGTTCGTTTGCAATGAGTTGTTGGTATTTGTATGCACATTTGCAGCATTCACATTGGCATTGATATTCGCATTGCCGCTGTCGGCATTGTTGTTGGCATTGCAATTATCCAGATTGCAATTGGCCGTAAGGGAATCACAATCGCAATCACAGTCAGTCGATTCCAGAGCTTCATTGCCACAGCCGTAGTTGTTGTTGCCACTACCGGCAGGCGATATTGCTAGCACCTCATTATTCAATATGAGCCCGTCGTTGTTGCAAGCATTTGCCTGTTCGGTGCAAGCGTCGTCATGCGCTTGCCGTGCTTCGTCCTCTTCCTCCTCTACTTCTTGCACGTCTTCGAGTTCTTCTTCGTTATACTCCTCGATGCTGCCTTCACTGCATGTTGAGGATTGTGTTGTGCTGGTTGTTGTTGTTGTTGTGTTGGATTGATTGGTATTGGTGCACTATATATATTTTAGTTTTGGAAATTTTGGTTTTTGTTTTCGATTTTTTGTTGGTTTTTTAGTTCGAATTTGTTGTGGTTGGTAAAATAAATACGAACGCGGTGAAAAGAAAACACAATGGGAAAGGGTTGGCTGTTGAATCATTGAATATCAAATAGGAGTTGAAATACATAATTAAGACTTTTACTTTTTCACAGCGCATTCCACGAGCATTACATACAGATAGGAAGGAGTACATTGCATAAATAGGCGAGGCAAAACAATTTGATTAGAACACAAAAACATTCACATGCGACGTATATGTATTTTTATATACATACATTGGTATAAACACTTACTTAAGGATAACTTAAATTTATTGTTAAAAAGAAAAATTCATATCCAGTAAATTTGTATTGGGCGACATGCGATAATTGACTTGAGAAAGTATGGAAATATTTAATATTACAGATACATTTTTTTTTAATTTTTTTTAAATAAATCACGTAAAAATATTATAGGGGATCGTAACGTGAAATACATATAAATGTTGCAAGAGTGATAGAAACAAGATTGCGCTCATCAGAGAGTGTGTGGCGTCACGTTTTGATCTTTGCAATAAATTTAGTGCTTTTTTATATCTAAAATGCGAAAATTTTTAAGTTTGGTGTCTGTTTCTTTTTGTTTTTAATTTAAAGCTACCGAAACTGTAAGTAAAAAAAAAATTTTTATTATTAAACAAAAGAAGGTTAAAAAAGGTCACTCTGAGAAGATTTTAGTGCTAATGACAATTGGTTGGTTCTTATAAAATTTGATATTTTGAAAGTGAAAATTTAATTTTTTACTCCTTTTAAGGTTATGCAAGAATATTAAATCTTCTTCTCTCAACTCTTCATAACATTCAAAACCCTTTTACACATTTTAAAAAGCGTTTGAGTTTACTGAATGCTATGGGGGAAATGGCAACTGTCTTCCAAACAGAAGTTTTTGCCATCCTGAAAATAGCCGAATGGATAATCGAGAGGAGATGAAGCGGGAAACAGATTGGAGTCTTCAGTGACAGTCAGGCTGCATTGAAGGCCCTGGAGAACGCGAAGCAAACCTCAAAGATTGTTCAAGAGTGTAAGAAGAAGCTTAATTCTGTCGCAAGACAAAACAGGCTTGTACTTATATGGGTTCCGGGACACTCCGGTGTTCAAGGAAATTAAATTGCAGACGAATTGGCCAACCGTGGATCAGCGGTGCCCCCACGGGGGCCAGAGCCAATAATCGGAATCAGTTCCGCAGGAATCAAGAATTGGATCAGCGATTATGTAGGCAATCTACATAAAGAGCGATGGTCCGATCTAGAACGCTGCAGAACTGCAAAGTGTTTTGTGACAAGTCCGAACAGAAAACTGTCAAACTTTCCACTAAAACTTAGAAGGAAAGACATTCGGTTGATGGTCGGCATCATTACGGGACACAACCCATGGGGTCAGCATATGACCACCATTGGAATCATTGCCTGTCGTGCTTGGAATAGGTGGATAGCACTGAGCACTTTCCCTGTGAGTCTCTTGACTTTGCAAGAGCGCGGCTACGAGTATTGGGTTCCGATGTCATGAGAATGAATAATTTTCGTTCTCTAAAACTGGAAGATATTTACAGATTTGCCAAAGAATCTGGAAAATTCTCACAGGACTAACTGCCTTTCTCTATGTTTCTATTCTTTCCTATCTCTTTCTCTGATACTTTTCTCCTCTCATCCTTGACTATCTACCCTTTTGCCAGAGCTCTAAATACAATGGGCTTTTTAGCCTGAGTGTTTTAGGAGCGACCAAATCTCCTGGTGCTCCTTGGCTCGACCTTTTCAAATTTCATTACTGAATGCGAATTAAAATCATGGAGGTGTAATCGTTTCGTCCGGTCTTCAATCTTTAGTGGGACATAGGGCACCAAGAGGTGTATTCATAGTAAAGGTTAGGCTAGGTTAGCCTGGTTGGCATTAAGTCACGCATAGACCTTTTGGTCCCTAGCGATACCAGATGGAGACCGACCTCTATGAATACTGAAAGTTGACATTATGTAGGATATCAGCGCTTTTGGTGAATCCATGCAGCGCTGGGAGATCCGCTTTTGAGACGTGCTCCAGACGAACCTTCTGGGCCCAAATAAAGCACGCAGCAGATTACGCCGCTAAGATGACATCCCCACTCAGTAGACTGACGGCAAACATAGGGGGACCAACCCAAAGGAAACGGGAAATAATGATGGCTACCACGCTCTCCGTTCTCTTCTACGGAGCTGAACTGTGCGCAAAAGCACTAAAGGTAAAGCATCTATGTAAGCTTTTAGCATCGGTAAATGAACGGTCACACTGAGAACGGCCAGCTGCAACCTGCAGTGCGCGAAATAAGAAATGAAACGCTAAGGTTACGGTAAGACCGCTGGATTAGCGAAACACATGGCAGATGGACGTCCAGGCTTATAAAAGACGTCGCCGCATGGAACAGCAGGGACATCGGCGAAGTAAAGTTATGGTCAACACAAATGCTTTCGAGGCACGGGTATTTCGAGAAATACCTGTTAGGAATGAAGAAGATGGAACGTCACTCAATAGTAGTGCGCAAGCAATTCCAGGGTGGGCGACGTTTCCAAAGAAGGTGAAGTTTTTCAGTCTCCAGACGTACAGGTACCATTGCTGCGACGGCAGTTTTGGTGATGCATTAGGCATTTTAAGCCCCCTCATCCACACAAAAAAAAAAAAAAAAAAATTGTTAATAATTAAATTGTTTACAAATTAAACTGCAAAATGTTCTTAATAACTGTGAGCGCGATCAAATTTTTTTTATAAAATACTGCTTCTTAATTTTTAACAAATCCACTAATTCAAAAGCTGTTTAAATTATTTCCTGCGCTCGTTCATAGTTGATTGTGTAAAGCTCGAAACCCAAAAAGAAAAGTTGAGTACTTATAAATTTTCATTTCGGCATAGGATTTGGGATCCTTTGGACTTCTTATATAATACATACATAGAAGATGGCGCAAAATTAATCGCCCTATCGGAAGATTTTAAATTTTTTACAAATGGGGTCATACGCCAATCAGAAAGGGTTTTCCAGTAAGAGGTGTATTCTCGTTACTTGTGTGGCACGTGTGTTGAAAATAAACGTTATCCAGATCAATACCATCCAATTGCGGCCATAAAAAATCATTAATCATCTCTGGATAACGCAATCCATTCACCGTAACTGTTGCTCCAGCTTCATTTTCGAAAAAGTAAGATTCAATGACTCCGTCGGACCATAAACCGCACCAAACAGTCACACGTTGTTACGAAATTTTTATGCAAAATACGGTGTAATGACGTTTGTGGAATGCCTAATTCCAAAGAACGACGAGGAATGCACAAACCGGCATTTTCTTCAACACTTTCGGCTACAACAGCAATACTCGTGTTTTCGGCGGTTCTTGAGCAACGTGCACGGGTTTTATTCTTCACATCACTAACTGGTCCCAACAGCTAGAATTTTTCCACCAATTTCTGTATTGCTTCACGATTACTCAAAAATGTCTGCCAAATGTTCACAATTTTTATAGTGAAATTTAAGAATTTCAATGCGTTGTTTAAGCGTCTATCGTTCCATTTTTATTAATGGCGTAGTTTCTGCTTGTCAAATATCAAAAAATGACAGTGACATCTACCGAAATAGCGGACTATTTAAAATAACATCTGTTATTGGAAAACCCTTTATTTAACACTTGTGAGCCTGAGAGCTGCATTATATAAATAGAAAAGCAAAGGAGCGGGAAAAGGTCAAAATAAAGATATTTATCACTCAGAATAAATACTTTTATTTAGCCAAAAAGTTATTTAAAAAAAAAAATTGGTTGACTAATTTTGCGCCACCTTTAAAAAAAAAAATTGGTTGACTAATTTTGCGCCACCTTTTTAATAAAAAAATTGGTTGACTAATTTTGCGCCACCTTTTATAACTTAACATTTGCGCGGATAGTAAACATTTCAGTTTGAGATGCAATAATTTGTATCACATTTTTTTTTGTAATTAATTCTGATATACAACACTTTATTCGACACTTTTTGTAACAGAAATCCAAATTTCACATTCTAAGCTTTACAATTCAGTATTAAAATGCATTACAACATAAATTTATTTAACTCCAATCTGTCGAACCTGCGTTAATATATCAAAATACACCACAGCAGCCAGGAGCAAAACTTTCCTATTAGAGGCAATTTTTACAATTATTTTATATTCCAGAAGCAAAAAATTGAAGAGAAAAACTTCAAAAACCCACCAAAAAATGTTGTTATTTCACTGCTGTAAACTATTGAATTTCGAAAAAACAAAAAAAAAAATGGTGTTGCAAACTTCTCTAAACTTCTGCATAATTTATGTATGTATGTACCCAGGAGATTTGCTCACCAAAAACTGCATTAGCAACCATGTCAAATATTTAATTAATGAAACAAAGTAGTGTGATACTACATGTCAATGTGTGTGTGTGTGTGTGCTCTGCCAGGTGTATTCATGTTGCAGGTTTTCAACGACTAAGCGTCTAGACTAAAAATGACGCCCCCACGGCCTCGCAAATTTCATACATTACGCAGGTAGGTATGTGAATATATCATGCAAATACATACACATAATACACATTTACGTACATAAATCTTGTATGTAGAGGTAATGGTTGGTCGAACGCACATAATGCGAATCAAAATAATAAAGTCAAACATAGTTATTTATTAAAAAAGTTTTTGGGCCTGAGTGAGCGGCTGTAGAAGATTAAATGAGAAATATATTACAATAATTAAAAAAATATTTGTTGAAAAATGTGTGCGTTTAAATTAAACATTTTCGGTTCGTGCTCTATGCACTTTTAGCAGAGGTTAATTGAAAATGTTTCTAAACTTTCAAATACGTGACTTATTTTTTGGGTATTTTTCTATAATTCTAGGAGGGTCAAGTAAATATTTTTTCACTTTTATACTTAAAAAATGGGGTTTTTAACAAAAAAAAATACGAAATTAATTAGTTGTACAGCAATATAATATATACACCTGTGTTCATAATATTAGCAGAACGACATATGGCACAGTTTTGAAACTTTTTTTTTAATTTTAAAATTTCTTATTTTTTTATTTTTTTTTATTTGCATAAAAGTTTATTTATTTATTAGAAAAATTCTGAGCACGAAGTTTTGTAGCTCATACAAATTGGCATATTCATCCAGTTTAAAGGAACTCTAAAGTCGCGTCCGTTTTTGACAATTTTTAAATTTTTTTTTTTTATTTAAATTTTTGGAAAAATTTTTCAATTTCTTTTCATAAAAATTTCAAACTTCTTAGTAAAAATTTTAGAAAAATTGTGAGTATGCAATTTTGTAGATATTATATTATATTCAGCGAGTTTAAAAGAACTCAAAATTCGTTTTGAGTTTTGATAATTTTTTTTTGCTTGCATATTTTTGCATCTTCGCCGAATATTGAATGCTCGGCATTTTTTATATGGAAGAAACATCCAACATCGCCAGTAAAAAAATTATCAAAAATCAGCGTAATTTCTCACTCACTTCGAACTTACACTTTTTATAACAGATTTTAATGGGCTACAAAACTGCATACTCAAAATTTTTATAAAAGTTTTGAAAAGTGTAGAAAGGTTATGAAAATTAAATTTGTTTTTTTTTTTTTAATATGCACAAAGTTTGAAACTTAGATTTATATGGTGTTTGTAGTTGAATATACTGCATTTTCATAAAACGATTATAAAGTAAAATAGAAAAGAAATAAATAGTTAAAACTATAAGTCTCACCATTCGTGGAACGACATCAAGACGCACGCCACAAATAGGAGAGAAGCTCGGCCAAACACCTAACAGAAAAGTACGCGCGAATTATTTATTATTTCTTATTTTTTTAAACATTTGTTTTAATTTTATTTTTATTTTTATTTTTTATGTGTGGGATTAATGGGAAAGTATGTTATTAGATAATGCCCAAATGGGACACCTGATATGATTTTTGAATCATTCCTACTTAACTTAAGTAGACTCTAATGCGACCTACGCCCCATTTGCTGTAAGTAAAATAGTTCTCCAATATTCGTTTTCTCTAGAAATGTATAGATTATAATAGGATAGGCGTTGAGCATGCGTTTTAACCATGGACTGGTCACTCTCGAAGCATACTTTTTTCAAACAGAAAAACTTAAAATGAAGCTACTCAAATTTTGCAGAGATACAAGCTTTTATTAGGCAGTTCTTGTTTTTCAAAAGAAATTATTTCGAAAAAAGTCGAAAATATTTAATAAATATTTCTACAATGTACCAAAAATTAAATTACATCAAAATTTTTTAAATACCTTAGGCAACTATAAAAAAAAGAAATAATTGGCGCGTAAACGGGAAATTGGTTTTTTCTGAGGACCTTTTCTTTGACATAAACAAACTCGGAGGTTTGCCATTGTCTGCTAAGGGGCGACTGCTATTGGAAAATACTTTTTCTGTCATTTTGCTGTTTCATACACAGAAATTCGAACCTTTCTTTAGGCAGCTAATGCCTAACATTTCGAAAATTATGTAAATATATAATTTCAAATGATCTGAAGTCTCGCTGGCGAGACAGCCGGTTTGCTTAAAGATTTAATGAATATTTTCCATTTAAATTTTTATTAACAGTCGAATGGTTCCATCGCCGGAACCATTGTTGTATTTGTTGAATATTTAATTTATTGTAGAAATAAATTAAAAACAAAATAAATAAGAAATAAATTTTATTAATGGCACAAGTTGGATATTCTTTGAATTTCCCAGAAAAAATCCTCAAAAAAAAAAAGTTAAATTGAATAAAAACGCTATTTATACAGTTTGACTCCTTTAGTCCTCAGCCAGTGAAGATTTTTCCTAACAGAAAAAAATCGTAAATAGTGCCACCAGTCTTAGAAAAAAAGACTCTAAATAAATATAACTGAAGTGTGCTTTCAACTATACTCTTTAAAGTTCAAGCGATGGATATCCGCATCATTGGAAACTCCCTAATTCCGCGAAACCAGCAAATAAAAAATGCCTACATCTATTGCAGGCAGGCTCACCACCAATTTTCAATTACACTGCATTAATAGATAATGAAACAATAGCCAAAACAAGTCAGCTGGAATGAAATGCGACACACATAGATATGAGCATATGTGCATGTAAGCGTGCCATGTAGGAAAAAATGAGCTAGTGAGAACTTTTTTTAGTTACAACTACAAATATGCGTAAGTATATAAAAGGTGGACCAAAATGAACCATCCTATCACAAGATTTATAATTCAGAGGGTTCAACGAAATTTTATTAAAGTCGTTTTGCAACCTCTTTATATAGAGTTTTCCAATAACAGGTGTTATTTTGAATAGGATTGCGCTATCGAGAGATGATTAACGATTTTTTATGGTCGGAATTGGATGGTATTGATCTGAACTACGTTTATTTCCAACAAGACGGCGCTACGTGCCACACAAGCAACGAAACCATTGATCTCTTACCGGATAAGTTTCCGGACCGTGTTATCTCTCGAAGAAGTGATCACAATTGGGCGCCGAGATCTTGTGATTTAACACCTTGCGACTTTTTTCTTTGGGGCCACTTGAAAGAGAAGGTCTACGCCAACAGCCCAGGTTGTATTCAAGACCTCAAAGATGGAATTCGTGAGGCTATAGAGGACATATGGCAGCCACTTTCGGTTATGGAACATTTCATGAAAAGGATATTGTCCTCTAAGCGTGGTCGTGTTGGTCATTTGCCTGATGTTATTCTTCACTATTAATGGCATACCTTCCTCTTTACAATGAAATGTACATCAACAAATGATCATTTCTATTAAAAAATTGCATTTTTCTTTGAATATGAAAATAACACCTCTTATTAGATTCCCTTTATTTTAGCTTTGTAGCTGTTGATAACATTGCACCGAAAGAGTTATAATTGACCATACTGGGCTGCAGAGTGCTGGCTTCACTATCTTCCGGCATCTTGCTGGAACCATTTAGCACTTAGACGACTGATAATGGAGAAGAGAATCAAGCGTACAGTGAATCTACTTTTTGATTGAATTTTTGGTATTTATTTATGTATTAACTTATTAATGCCTAACGAAAAATTCAGAACAGGTACAACAGATACACCTAAATCAACAAAAGAAACCACAATGCAGTTGGGATAGAATATAAAGGTTCAAATTTAAATGATTTCCTGTCACTGAAATGTGCCCAAATGCGAGCTGAACATTATTCCGAACTCGCCACAAACAGCAAAGCGCCGAAATAGTGGATTTCTCAGCAGGGTATCCGATCCATTGTATACACATATATCAGCACATACATACAAACAAATACATTTATATATATGAGCCCATCTGTATTTATGTTCGCTTGCCTATGTGACACTGTGCATAATAAATTAGTATGACGTGTTTTTGCTACGACAAACACGATGCCTACACCTACACACACACACTTACTAGAGTAACTACATGTAGCATACGCATACTTAGTAATTTTGCTGTAGCATGCAACACGGCATGAGTTGCATACAACAGGTGCAGGCGGTTGCAGATCAGCATATGGTAGGTGAGCGCGAGGAATGTGCGGGTGTTAAAATTTATGTTTACCGAGGCAATGAACTGTGGAATAGATTTAAATTTTTGCATTTTGGATTTTGGTGGCACGGAGTTACATGGCTATATATGAGTAGTTATGCATGGTGATGTTATGTAAGTGGCGCGTACATCCGTTAGAGGGTTTGAGCCGAATTTCTCCTCTAATTTGATGTTGCCATATAAATGGAGAGGTCTATATTTTCATGGCACCCTAGACTAAAATATTTTTAAATTAGCTGATCATAATAGATTTTTTAATTATTTTCATATGTAAAAAATAGGTTGTTCAATAAGTTTTGTGGATCGATAGGAGATGGCGTTGCTACTAGTTTCATTAAAGTTTCATTCAATCTGTGAATTCATTCTTTTTTCACAAGCCATTTAGTATCAACGTGTCACAGTATTTTCTGCTAGCGAAAAAATCGCGTATGGTGCAGTGATTGAGTTTTTATTTTTGAAAGGCTTAGAAGAAAAGGAAATTTATGAAACGAATGTTAAATTGTATGAAGACTTTTCACCATAAATTAGTACAGTAGAAAGATGGGTTGCTGAATTCAAACGTGGTTGTAAAAGCCTTGAAGACGATCTAAGTCAAGGACGTGCAAAAACAGCAACCCCGCCAGAAATCGTATAAAAAATACAGGAAATCGTATTGGAAAATCATCAAGTGACTGGAAAAGATTTAGTAGAAGGCCTCGGCATCTCATTGGGCAGTGTAAGCAATATTTTTACTAAAGTATTGGGTTTCAGAAAGTTGTGTGCCGCATTCGCGAATAATGGAAAAAAGACACATTCGAACATGACGTTCTCAGCAACGAGCCACTCAGAGCGTTTCCGAAAGAGTTAAGTGGATTTTGTGCATCGATTCATCACTTTGGATTAGACTTGGATCTATCACCATCGTCCGAAATCGCAACAAGAGGCTTAAGAGTGATGTGAAACTGGTTCTTCGGCTCCGAAATGAGTTCGTGTCCAGAAATCGGCTAAGATCATCTGAGCTGTTAGCAACAGTTTTTTGGGATGCGAAAGGTATTTTGTTTGTGGATTACTTGCAAGCTGGTAAAACGATAAAAATAACAACAATCAAACTGAATATTTTTGTAACCTCTTGGATCAGCTAAAGAAAAAAAAAATTGTGAAAAAGACCCAGTGGGAAAGCGTTTTTTCTCAAATGATGGGGCCATAACAGCTGGGGAAGCGAATTTTGCAGTGCTTCCAGATTCTCACTTCAGCGATGGAATTCATGAATTGGAATCTCAGTACAACCAGTGTAGTGCTATTCAGGGAGACCATACAGAATAATGAAGTGCATTTCAAACCATAAAATTGTGTTTTTCTTATCGAATCGCAAAACTTATTGAACAACCCAGTAAAACGTGTAAAATTTTAGGTTCCTTTTATTCATAATACGGCTCTTAACAATCATATGCAAAAAAAAAAAATATAATTTAAATGCCCACCTAAGTAAGATTGTAGGCTGAAATGCGGTAATGAAAATTTTTAAGCACTCCCACCCACTTTATTGCATTGAATTCAGCAACCTGATGGGAGCGTTGTGCTTCAGGTCTGAAATCGTTATTGGCTTACTTAGACTTATATAGACTTTACTTTCCCGTCTGGAGAGGCAGCCTTTTTTCTATGCTTGACAGAAGCAGTTTTTCCATTTTTTGCCAATCATTCACTTGTCGACTCATTTGGATGACTATTTCCACCAAAAATTTGACAAATTTTGCGATCTGTTTTAAGAGCAACATATCATCACGTGACAAAGATGACATAAAGAGAGGTACCGTCTAGGAATTATTCACTGCTGTCATGTATGTAGGCATCACTTTCGAAAGACCTTTCACATTTTTTTGTTTTTGAATATTAAATAGTTGAGCCAAGAAGCACTGAGAGATTTTGTAAATCCTAAAAGACTTAGGTAAAAAAGCCCATTGTAAAAAAGCTCTGGAAAGTAAAAGGTTTGTAGTAAGGAGGAAAGGAGGGAAGTGGCAGAGAGAGAGAGAGAGAGAGAGAGAGAGAGAGAGAGAGAAATAGGACAGAATAGAGGCAGATGCAGATGGGAGTTGTCTTCCAGTTTGAGAAGAACTCAAAATTCGTAATTTTGTTCAAGCAAAGGCAAGACATTCACAGAGAAAATATTCAGTACTATCTTCTCCTCTAAGCAAGACAGACAAATTGTGTCCTCAATGATTCCAATGGTGGCGATATGTTGACCCCATGGGTTGTGTGCTGTAATAATAGCGACCATCAACCGAACGTCTTTTCTTCCAAGTTTTAGAAGAAAATTCGACCATTTTCTGTTTGGTGTTGTCTCAAAAGAATTTGCAGTTCTGCAGCGTCCTAGACTGGACCATCGCTCTTGATGTAAACCCCATACTCAATCGCTGCTCCACTTCATTATTACTGCGGATTTGATTCCGATTATTGGGCGACCGCTGATTCACAGTTGGCCAATTCATTGGAAATTTCATTCCCTTGATTTTCGCAGGGTTCTGGGACCTCTTAAAAAAATTATGTTCTATCTTGCAACAGAATGAAGCTTCTTCTTACATTGTTGAGCAATCTTTAAGTTTTGCTTTGCGTTCTCGAGGACGTTTAGTGCAGCGTGGCTGTCAGTAAAATCTCCAATCTGTTTCCCGCTTCATTTCTTTCAATTATCCATTCTGCTCTCTCAGAATGGCAAAAATTTCCGTTTGGAAAACAGTTACCTTTCCTGTCATAGCTTAGAGAAGCTTGATTCCTATCGTTTAAGGAGGGAGCCTGCTTTAGAGGCTTCAAAAAATCGATTTTTACGTCGATTTTTTTGGGAAGGAAAGAAATGTTCGATTGAAACGAAACTTTCTGGTTTTATTGTTATATATTTCAACAGTCTTCCCAAATTTTTTCATTCAAATATTATGCCATATTATGCCTGGTACAAGCATTTTGCCGAGGTGTATCATGTGATACCAAAAACCCAAAAAACATTTTATTTTAATATAGTATAGCTTCTAGTTAAACCAAGAAAATTGAAAAAAAGTGAGGAATTCAACTAATTAAAAAAAAATTTTTTGGAAAAACAAATTCACTTGAGATTGTCTAGAAAGTGGGTTAATCATAACTTTCTTAAGGTTTTTTAGGTTCAACTAGAAGAGCATTTAGTTCCGAAGACAATCAATGTTATCTCGTTGCAATAGGACGTTTAACTTTTTCCCTATATTTCCCGCCAATTAGGAAAAATCGCAAAAATAAAAAACCGTTAAATCGCATTTAGAGCGATCCGGCAGCTCGTATACCCGCTCGACGCTGGCTCACAATTTCTTCTAACTCCGAACACATTTTGAATTTGCTTCTGAAATTTTGAGGACACATTCTTGGATAGTTTGGGAAGGCATTTACGCAAAAAAAAAAAAATTGATTTTTTGAAGCCTCTAAAGCAGGCTTCCCCCTTAAGCACCATTTGGTTCAAGAACCTATTTCATTCTTGGTAAATGGTTTGGTTTTTACTTTGATTTGTAAAAGTTTGTGAATAACAAAAGACTGAGCGGACTGAAAGCATTGATTTATCTGTAGGGAACAATAAATAAATAATAATAATAAGAAAATAAATTTAATATTAAAACAGATTTCAATTCAAACCAATCCACGTCCTACTGTATAAATGAAAGAAAACCAGTTTCTTGGAAAAAGTTTTGTTGTAATCAAATTTTGTAATAAATCAGTTTTTACTTTTTCAAGTCAACATTCATAATATTTCAGGATTAATGAAAATAAACACAGAATTTTCGTTATCTGCAAAATACTTTCATTTCGGGAATGTCATCCCTAGTGCGTTCAATTCCTGTTCAAAGAAATGTTCGTTTTACTCTTCTTACTTATTTTAATTGCAGCCAAATGTATGCGATTATTTCAACGGATACACTTTTATCTGCTATTTGTCTCGTTGTAATGGGACGTAATATGATATTCAGTGAGTAGCCCCGCTCAGTGTTGGAGCTCTCAAATCATTTTTGATATTTTGCATGTTGAAATTAATTGCTCATACGCACCGTTGACCCTCGCAATTTCGTTGTTCATACACACAATGGCAACAAATACACAATCACGCGCTTCACTTAATTAATTGCATAATTATAATAATAATTTAGGGACGAAATTTGGCTTTAGCTAAAATGAGCAAACAACTGGATATTTCCATTGTTGAATTTTCTATTATATTACAAATACATGTAAATGTACTCGTGCTTGTGTGTGTGTGTGTAAATGCAAACAGCTAAATAGGTGTGCGTGTAAGCGAGCATGTGTTGGTGTAATTAAGGCGAAAATTTAATGCTTCTGCATGACACTTTAATATGGTCTAATGCACTCGATATAAATTATGCAGCCTCGGGGCACCGTAACTATTTAAATTAAACGGAAATTTATGCGTTAATAATAAATCAAGTGGAATAATGTCATTGCCGGATGTTGGTTGATGAAGTGTAGAAATGCTAATAAATGAGAAAAATACTCGCAAATGTGTTTGTCGATTAGCGCGAGATTAATTTCTATATAATTTAAAAGCAATTAATATAATAAATTTTAATTTAATTTGTGATGCCTGGCGAGGAGAGCCATTGGGAAATTGGTAATTGCTGCAATTATTTGCTACACTTGAAGTTCACATAGTTTTCGTTAATTTGTGCTTGTTCTTAACAGGCAATAATAGCTGAAATTGTAGCTTTTGGCCTATGAATGCTTATGTATGAGTTATCGACTCGCTAAAGCGCAGAAACTCTGTATGATTTCGCCGCGCTTCGAAACGGATAGCTTTAAGCTTGAACAACAACAGATATTATTAGATTATATATATATATAATATATTATTCCGCGGCCGCCTTAGCCGAATGGGTTGGTGCGTGATTAGCATTCGGAGTTCAGAGAGAGGTCGTTGGTTCGAATCTCTGTGAAAGCAAAATTAATAAAAACATTTTTCTAATAGCGGTCGCCCCTCGGCAGGCAATGGCAAACCTCCGATTGTATTTCTGCCATGAAAAAAGGTTCTCATAAAAATATCTGCCGTTCGGAGTCGGCTTGTACGTCCCTCCATTTGTGGAACAACATCAAGACGCACACCACAAATAGGAGGAGGAGGCCAAACACCTAAAAGAAGTGTACGTGCCAATTATTTAGTTTTTTTTATACACATATTATTTGCGTGTTCCACATTCCCATCAACAATCTTCTTCAATGGAATGTTCTGCATGTTCTGCGCATGACGCTGCTAACATATTTCCTGATTTTTTTAAATCGAACTACGTTTCTGATGACGATGTTTTCCACAATAACTTTTCATTTTGCCATCATACACCATTCGGTTTCGGATCACCTTCCCTTTCAATTGAGAATGTAATAACTGGGATCTCAAAACTCGAAAACTATACACAAACTGACTTGGATGTGCGGCTATTTTATTTAAAGATTACCCTTTTCTGGTGGCTCAGCTGAAAATAATTTTGCATAAGTCAATATCTTCTGGAAAATTCAGTGATGCTTGGAATGCCACTTCTATAACTCCTATATTCAAAAGCGGCAATGAGAGTGTTATATGCAATTATAGACCTATCTCGAAGCTCACTAATGTATCTTAGCCTTTTGAGTGCGTCATCAAAGATAGCATCAGTTAAGGCTATCGCCTCATTTGAAATGGTGTGTTTTGGGTGTTTCTTTAAAAGCGTGTAAAACGGAAACGAAAAAATATTTTTAATTTTTGTTTAGAGTATTTTATTTCTTGATCCATTGTTAAAAAATAAAAATTTTTTTTGGTCATACGAGGTTCGTTCAAAAAGTTGTCAGCCTATAAAAAGTGGTCTTCACACGGAAAATGGTCATAAATATAGCTGGTTTTACTGAGCTGATTTTGATGAACTAAAATATACATTAAATTACATAATTTTTGTTTTTTTTTTGTATTTAAAATTGGAAAAGTAATGAATTACAATCACAATGATTTTAAAGCACTAGCGGCTAGGCCATCAGCGTTTTTTTTGTTTTAGTTAAAAATTACATAATGATGTTTGATGTCGTTATCGTGTGAACTACGATGATTAGGAAAAACAAACATTTTTAGTAATTTTTGCGGATCTTTATTGTCAAAATAGGGTAACAAAATTGTTTTCATTTTTGAACGTTCGCCATTTTCTCAAATTTTAAAGATCGTAGTTAACCCAAAAAGATCGTAGTTCACCCAAAATCGACATTCATACTGAACAAGAACCTTTTAGTCTTTTTGATTTCAAACAACTGTGAGTTCCCGAATACGTGACGCCAGCATGTTGCTTTATCACCTTTGTTTGGAAGACCATGTTCTGAAGACTGACAACTTTTTTGAGCGAATCTCGTATGTGCGAAAAAATTTTATGTTTTTTGACAATATATTAACAAATAAAATACTCAAAACAAAACTAAAACACTTTTTAAGGACACACAACAAAGCGCACGTTTTCACGCAAGGCGCGGCACTTAAGAGTTCAATTTGCCCGAATTAACACAGATTTGCATCGGACTGTTCAACACTTCCGAATCGGGCTGGCTTTTGTGTGCATTTTCTTCTGGGTGCCAAGTTGATTGCACTTGCATGAATTTTTCTAAAGCCTTCGACAAGCTCGCTTGCCTGAGATTTCATTCTACTTTTCTGCAATAGCTTAAATCCTAATTGAGTCGAAGGCGGTGCGTTGTCACACTCGATGATACTCAATCTGAACCTTTTCTTGCCACCTCTGGCGTACTTCAAGGTAGCATTCTGGGCCTACTGCTGTTTATTATGTTTATAAATGACATGGGTTCTTGCTTTTCATTCGCGAACTTTCTATTGTACGCCGACGGTCTGAGGATTTATTCATTGACTGATGAAACTCCAATACGAACTAGATGAACTATATTCTTGGTGCCTGAGATCACATCTTTCTTTAAATATTAAAAAATGCGCTTATGTTTCCTTTTCCCAAACACGCAGTTTATTAAAAACTCAGTACAGCTTCTCTGGAGGAATCTTGCAATCCCTTCAAAAAATTAATGATCTTGAGCTTGTCCTGATAGTCTGAAAGCATTGTTTCACACACATCAACGCGACGACTTTTTTCCAAGAAATTGAGAGTTTTCGGTACCAAAAAAGATTTGACTTTTCGTAGGCCCAAATGGTCTTTCAAAATGGTTTTCACAGATCCTTCTGATATTCCGATCATATCAGTAAGGTCTTTAACAGTCAACCGACGATTGATCTTAGCGTTTTTTTTTTAAATTAAATTTTCATTCATCATTTCAGAGGGATTCGTTGTCGTTTCAGAGGGATTCGTTATGCTTGGTCATGCCGTACAATAATAGCACTGAATTTACTCAACTGTACACTATAGACCTGTTTTATACCTTTTTTGTATGGCGCCTTTCCCCCCAGTTCCACATTGATAAGATAGATTGCTTGCAGAAGTAGTTTCTAAAATTTGTCGTACGTTCATTGGGTTTCTCGAATCCTAAATCTTCGTACAGCGCACGTTTACTACTGCTCTATTTGAAATCTTTCGACAGAAGGAGGTCAATATTATCTTCAACTTGTATTTTTCGCATTACCTAAGGAGTTTATGGCAGTCGGTCGCTTTTAAAAAGAGTAAAACTTAATGTTCCGCGCAGCTATCTTTGTGCTTCCTTGGCTTTCCACGCAGTCATTGCTAAAACGAATTATGCCCATAATGCACCTATTGGAAGGGCTATTTGCGAATTTAACCGAATCTAATCATCTGTAGAATTTGATTTTTCTTTGCCTAAAACTAAAGGGTGATTTTTTAAGAGCTATAGGAAAGTTTAAAAAAAAGCACACGTAAAATTCAGAAAAATGCATTAAATTTTTATTCAAATCCATAGTACAGTCCATATAATTTAATGTTTGAAGATTGTTTCATGCAAATGTTGACCGCGATTGCGCTTCAAATGGCCCATCCGCTTAGTTCAATTTTGGCATACTCTTTCCAATGTTTCGGCCGGTATCTCACATATAAATGCTTTACTGTTGTCTTCCAATGCGTTAATTGAAGCAGGCTTGTCTGAATAAACATGAGCTTTAACATAGCCCCACAAAAAATAATCTAAAGGCGTTATATCGCACGATCTGGCTGGCCAATTGACAGGTCTTGAACGTGAAATAAAATGTTGACCGAACTCGCCTCTCAACAAGCCCATTGTTAAGCGTGCTGTGTGGCATGTGGCATGTGGCACCGTCTTGCTGAAACCACATGTCATGCAAGTCAAGTTCTTGCATTTTGGGCAAAAAAAGTTGGATATCATTTCACGGTAGCGCTCACCATTCACAGTTACCTTACGATTCGCAGCATCTTTGAAGAAGTACGGTCCAATGATACCTCCAGCCCATAAACCGCACCAAACTGTGACCTTTCCTGGATACATTGGTAGCTCTTGCAATTCTTCTGGCTGATCTTCACTCCAAAATCGACAATTCTGCTTATTTATGTACCCATTGAACCAAAAATCAGCTTCGTCGCTGAACACAACTTTTCTATAAAAAAAAGTGGATCTTCGGCCAACTTTCCAAGAGCTCATTCACCAAAAATTCTGCGTTGCGGTAGGTCGTACGGCTTCAATTCTTGCACCAGCTGTATTTTTAAAGGCTTCACACCTAAATTCTTTCGTAAAATTTTCCACGTTGTTGAGTAACAGAGGCCCAATTGCTGCGAACGGCGACGAATCGATAGTTGATGGTCATCATTAACACTGGCCGATACAGCTGCGATATTTTCTTCAGTTCGCACTCTACGTAAGCGTGTTGGTGCTTTGATGTCCAATAATGTAAATTTGGTTCTAAATTTAGGCAAAATAGCTCGAATAGCCGCTTCAGTGGGTCGATTAAACTGACCATAAAATGGAAGAAGCGCGCGATAAACTTTCTTACTCGTAACAGAACACGCATTTTTATAATAAAATTCAATGATTTGCAAGCGTTTGTTTGTAAGACGATTCATGGTTAAATTGTAGACCAAACTGAAGATGTTTGATAGTGAAACAAAACACTAAACGTGCGTCAGCTGTTTAAACCAACTATTTAAAAAGATAATAGCTTAAAAGTCACCCCTTACCATCTGTCATTTAGCATTTGTGCAGCAACATCCATCCAGAAGCATACCACAAATTGTAGCAGAAGCTAAGCACAGATGGCAGGCAATGATTTAAAAACCTGATAAAATTCATTAGAGACACCAGTTGAAACAGTAAGGGGTCAAGCCTGTAAAATTTTATAATGGCTCTACTTTTGGCCTAAATATGCCACTGTCTTCGGTGACCGGAAATCCAAGCAAGGATTTTCATTCTAAGAGAATGCTTTAAAAAATATATAAATATTAAAATATTCGTTTTAAAAAAATTTTTAAATACGCAAAACAAAATTTTACTCTTTTACAAATATAAAATTTTCCCTAACATGAAAACTTCTAAATTTGATTCACTTTTCAATTCTTATTTACAAATGTCGCATTACTGGCTTCCTATCCTTACAACTCTGCACACTCACACCATCACCTTGAGACCCTAAAGCCGTCATATATTATCTACACACATTTAATTTAAATTTACGTTCGACCAGAATATTCATCATCATAAAATAAATAAAAAGGCAGAAACAGAAATTTGGCACAGCTTGCGACGAAAGAAGTGATTTAAATATAATATGAATAGGAATTTGTGAATATTTAAATATGCTTGAGTGTGTATGTGTGTGAGCAACACAAACATATTTTGCCTTTATGGGAGTATCTAGCGCAATGAAAGCTCGAGGCATTGTCGTTTCCTCCACACACGCACACTTTTGTGGCATTTTTGGGCTTTCACTACTTTGCATGACAACTTCAACTCCATCTCCTTCTCCAATTGATGTTACTCCCATCAGCAGTCAACAGTCACTCAATCTTTGCAAAGCACTTTGGCGCTCTCACAAAGCAAACGCTTGCAGACGGCTTTTTCCGCCACAAAGGCCTTTAAATAACAAACCAAAACCAAATCATATCGCATGTGTGCATGTATGTGTGTGGGTGGCAAAAGCCAAAAATATGAGTTATTCATTGCAACAAATGAAAATATTTTGGATTTTCGCCACAATTCTATCTATTTAGACCGTTTTGGGTGATGGGTGCGCGATGGCATGAAAAGTGAGGTGGGAGTGGGGAAAGAGCGCAAATTGACAAACGAACCGCTTTGGCGTAAAAGCCTGCTGTCGTGAACGTAAATATGTGTACGATAGGGCGGGTCGATTTAAAAATCGCTCATTGCTCTGTGAAAATCGTATTCTAGGGATCAAAATAAGAAACTTTGCCAAAGGAACCATACCTCTAAAACGAATTCTGATGCCCCCCAATTTGGGTCGAACGAAAAATCCCACTTTGACCCATTTAGTGCTCCAATCGAGTCCAAATGTATGACCGACCCCCACTAACTTTGGACGGTCGATCCACCCATGCCAGTGGTACACCCCTGGAACTCCCCTGGGGGGTTCCCCATACAATCATTTCAAAATATTACCATTTTTGACCTTTACATGAGAAAAGAAACTAAAAAGTTCGACCCAAATTGGGGGACAACCAGAAGTCGTTTTGGAGGTATGGTTCCTTCGGCAAAGTTTCTTATTTTGATCCCTAGAATATGATTTTCACAGAGTATATTTTTTGCCTCCCACAAATCGACCCGGCCTAGTGTACGAGTATATACTTTCTTACATATCCCCCTTTAAGGATAATCAAATGCAAGTAAATACAAATATTCATAAATTGAGCGTCTTCCTATGGTTTCCCTTTTCTGCATTATTCGAGTGTTTGCCATCGTCAAGTAAGTGTCGCTCAGTAGCCCTCAAGTGGAATCTGTATTTGAACCAAAGTGAGTTATAAGTACAATTTTTCGAAATATATCGATACGCGCGCTTCCTGGCGGTCCAACTTGTAGCATCTACTATGAATTCATACCATACAATTCTCTCTTTGCCGAAATATAAGCGCATCACATCGGCACATTTCGCACCCAGCCGACGCTCTAGCAAATTATAATAAAAATAATAAGTATTTTTCTTTTTATAAATTTGAATTTTAGCATAACAAAGTGCAAGTTTTAAATAAGTTTTAAAAATCCTGCTGTTTATCGGCACATTTTTGACGGTGCTAAGTCTTTTTTTTTCATACAAAAATTGGAGCAATTATTTGTATGGGAGTAGGAATTAGCACTATGTGGCGTCATGAAAACCCCACCATCCATAGCTTTGGATATCATATAACATCTGTCACCCCTAGATATATTCTGCAAATACTCAGCGTTCTGCTCCGCTTTAAGGCTCAGAGCGAGTTCACAATGGAAGATTCGGATACGATATACCTAGTGGTTGTGATTACCACCCCCCATTCTCTGCTTCGAAAGGAATTTCTTAATGAAAATCCCTTCTACGCTGAAATGGCTTGAAGAAGATCCATCACCCAACGCACCCACGGACGGATCTAATTTGGACACTAGTGTAGGGTCAGGGTTATACTGCGAAGAGCTTTTTATCAGTGAATCCTTTGTACTGCCGGATCACTGTGGTGTTTTTCAAGTAGAAATAAATGCCAAACATAAGTAATTTTAGGGGCGTACCTCTCGTAACTTGTAAGCTTTTTGTTATGGGCGCACTAATCAGTTCTGTAAACCAAAGAAGGATTAGCGTTAACACCTTTGAAATTGCTAAGCAAACATGGCCCAGGCTAAATCTACGTCTGCCCAAGAATATTATTTATAAAATTGAGTACACTTTAAATTAGGACCTAAGTAGAGGCCCTCACAGGACATTGACGCATAGGAAATCACGCAAGGAGATTAGGTATTTAAATGCATGCTGCAGAAATGAGGAGGAGTTGGAAACAATTCAACACCTTTTTTGCATATGCCCGGCTATAGCCAGAAGCAGAAACTGACATTTAAGCTCCTACTTCTTAAAGAATATGATTATCTATGTATATATATACACTTTAGGTATCACCCACCATTTACGCTTTGTCCAACCAATATGGAAAGGGAAGTGTAGCCCAGCCCCTGCGGCGTACCACGAACACATTTCGTGGCCTAAATGGCATCGCTGTCTCTATGTGCGATGCGGCCACCAAACAAAACCTAACCTTCTAAGCGAGTAGAAATCGTAGGTGTACGAATTAAGAGTGAATAGGTTATCCTGCGTTTGAACTAAATTGGATCAATAGCAAAATTTGTCGTACTAACTCGAGCCGAGCGCCATCTATTGGATTAAGGGGTTAAACATTTGGCAATCCGATCAAAAATAAGACTTTTAGAAGCATTTCGACGCCAGTGCCTAGTGTAAGGTAATATTTTCAGGGTAAAAAATAGCCTAGGTTAGGTTAGCGTGAACTGGCTGGCCGAAGCCACACAGAAACCATTTTGGTCCATAGCGAAACCAAATAAGAGTCTTTCTAGAAGATGCTCCAGGGTTTCTCTTGTACCCGGCTGATTACATTTCCCACAAGCATCTTGAAGACTTAGATTTAGCTTGTAACCATGCGCTGCAACTAGGTAGTGCCCTGTTAGCACACCAATTAAAGTTCTACAGTTCCTTCTATCGAACGATATAACCGATTCAGCACATATTTATATATAATTGGCGCGTACCCCCTTTTTGGGTGATGGGCCGAGCTGCTCCTCCTGTTTGTGGCGTGCGTCTTGATGTTGTTCCACAAATGGAGGGGCCTACAGTTTCAAGCCGACTCCGAATGGCAGATATTTTTATGAGGAGCTTTTTCATGGCAGAAATACACTCGGAGGCTTGCCATTGCCTGCCGAGGGGCGACCGCTATTAGAAAAATGTTTTTCTTAATTTTGGTGTTTCACCGAGATTTGAACCTACGTTCTCTCTGTGAATTCCGAATGGTATTCATGCACCAACTCATTCGGGTACGACGGCATACTTATCATCATAGCCGCGTTTAATCATCCTAGCAACTTAGCAATTGGTTCCACTAAGTCATCTGCCTTTCACCTTGCTTAACATGTGCTCCTCTCGTTCTCTTTGCCTGACAAGCTTCGCGCCTTCTCTAGCTATTTCATCCACTGTCCCATTTCCCTACATACCTTTGTGGCCTGGAACCCAATAAACACAAAGACTGCGGTTACAAGCGAGCTTTTTGATTGCTTCCTTGCATTCAAGGACATTTTTGGATGATACACAGTACGATTTTATCGCTTTTATAGCCGCTTGGCTATCGACGTAGAAGTTTATTGCGCAGTTAATTATTGCGTCTGTACATACAAGCTCTGCTGCTTTCTTTAAAGTAAATATCTCAGCTTGAAACACAGTACAATAGTTGGGGAGTTTAAATGCCTTTTTGATGATTAATTTCGCACAATATATACCAGCGCCAACCCCCTCTTCCATTTTTGATCCATCAGTGAATACATTGTTGGTGTTACTCCTCGGAACCAAACCTTTGTGCCATCCACCGTCTTCAAAAATGGTCTTTAGTGGTCTTCCAAAACTCATAACTGGTTCTAGAGGTAAGCTGTTCGGTTGCTTGTAGCTTCACAGCTGAGTTTTCAGCCCGATTTTCTGCCCAGAGATCAATCTTTGTTAGTTTGAGGACAGTCTCGAGAACTGCCGTTGGAGTTGAATTCATAGCTCCCTCAATGAACAGCGCGGAGAGTCGGTGAACTTTTGCCAATGGGCTGAAAAATGTTTTTTTCCTTACCGCCTTCCCGCACACCAATATGCCATACAGTAATATAGGTATCATAAATTCAGTGTAGCGCTAGTGGATAAGGGCGGGTGAGAGCCCCCATGTGCTTCCAAGCATGCTCTTACAAGTATGTAAAGCATTCGTTGCCTTCTTCACCCTATCCTCAGCATTAAATTTTCTCGTCAATTTATTGTCCACTATTACTGTTAGGTACTTTGTGTAGGATTTCAGCAATAGAGACGGCGAAGGTAGTGTTCATCCTGGTACTTTGTATCTGAACAGTTCCTTCTGTGTAAAGGTAGTAAGTCCGTTTTTCAAGCATTGACACTCAGACCACCATTTCTAGCCCAGTTGTGTATAGTTTTAAGAGGGTCGCTCCTTAGAGCGCTAAGCGTAGACAGGCACCTTTCTGTAATAACTGAGCGTATGCAGATGCGCAATCAGTCTTGGAGCGCCTCCTTCAAATCGAGTGAGTATTTGGCTTACGACAAGCAACCAGAGAAGTGGCGATAATACACCCCCTTGAGGAGTCCCTCTACGTGCTTCCCTCGTTAAAATAGTCTCATTCCATTCCGCCACACTCCTTCTGCACTTCAGGAGACTTACAATTCAGTCATATATGGCAGGATCCATTCCTACACAATTAAGGTTAAAGTAGCCTATAATCCACTCAATATGAAATGCCTTTACCTTCGCCTATCAGTTGAAATGCCTTCAAATTCTATTCAAACGTTTCAGAGATTAGCGCATTCTGACAGGCAAAGAGACTGACAAGGTTTTTAAAAATGGTCTTAGTATAGAATATGTAAATGTATATGTATATGTATATGTATATGTATGTACATGTTGGTATTAATTCTTATTTTCATTACATTTTGCATACAGAGAACTTCATTAACTGGTAAACTGAATTTAATTTTATTCAAGTAAACAAAAGCATCAACATTTTAATGGAGTCTGTGGCCTGGCCTGCAGCAATACGTCATTTATAAGTATGTGCGCATATACAAACAAACAAAGTATTATATTTATTATGTTCCCGGCAAATACGATCAGTTAACTAAAGAATTCAAATGCTACAAAATACCCACAATTTCATTGCTTTGCTGTGTATTATTTTATTGTAAAATACAATACGCCAAGCAGAATCTTTCATAAAAACATGTATGAGCACACACACACAAGTATATGTGAAACTTGCAGATACTATGCATTGAAAGGCCAAACAGCTCAATAAAAAAACTGGTTCATGAAGTGATATTTTATGGAGAAGGCATACTAGGTCGAGAGGGACTAGAAATGTACCAGTTGGAAAAAAAACAATTGGAGCCGTTTGCAAAATAAATATTCCTATATTATGCTTGCTGATTTTATTGTTGTTGACTTTTTAAACAGTAGGTAGGTAGGTAGGTAGGTAGGTAGGTAAGATGGCAAGAGTACCCCAGGTACACTACAAGTAGCACTTACGTGCCGCTTTGATACCATAATGTGGACCACTACCTGTGAAAGGATTAAGGGAGGAGATAAAATCGTCTACAGCCATCCAGTGCTGTTGATGTAGCGGAGGAGAGAAAAAGGATCTATACTGGAGAATTTCATCAAGTCATCCCCAGAGGGGACGCTGAGGAATCTCAAGCGCCTAGCCGTCAGAGCCGGACATTTGCAGAGAAAGTGTTCCACAGTCTCTTTCTCTGCAGGATCCCCACAGCTTCTGCAATGGGGATTGTACGGAATTCCAAGCTTCTCCGCATGAGTGCCGATCACCCAGTGGCCAGTGATCACCGCAATGAGTTTGGAAATTGAATGGCGGGATATTCCCATCACCTTAAGCGTTCTGTTTATATCGTATTGAGGCCACATAATGTTTTTGAGATAGCACACGATGAGAAAGACCTCCATCTGTCTTGCGCTTTTCTTAGAAAGAAGTTGTGTAGTTTCCCTTTAACGACGGCCAAGGGGATACCGATGTCTGAGAAGGGGGCAGCTGGATCCGGTTCTGCCGCCCCCTTCCTGGCAAGCTCATCGGCAAATTCATTTCCCTCTATATTCCCGTGCCCAGGAACCCAGATGAGGGAAATGTTTCCTGCACGTTCGAGACGTTTAAGTTCCTCCTTACAGGAGTTCACGAGAAGAGAGCTGCAATACGGCGACGGCAGTGCCTTGATTGCAGGTTGGCTATCGGAAAAAATATTAATGTCTCCCTCCCAACAGCGATTCCGAAGCATTTTGCATGCCTGCAGGATCGCGAAGACTTCTGTTTGAAAAACGCTGCTTGTCTCCGGCAGTTTATAGGAGACCGAAATGCTGGCTGATTTAGAGTAGACCCCGCTCCCACTCCAGACTCCATTTTGGATCCGTCAGTGAAAACAGAGGCATCTATATCCGCACCAACTCTTGCCTGCTCGGAAAGATAGCCCTAGCACAACCCTCAAAGCACAGTTTGCGGATGGAGAGGTCGGTGCGAATATCAGAGAAGGAAGGGGAGATCTGCTTCAAGATGCTGCTATGTCCTACAGGAAATTGTCTTCAGAGGCCAAGCTCCTTCAACCTAATAGAGCTTTGAGCAGCAATGGATTTAACTTGCAGATCCACAGGATAACAGTAATATTTAATAAATTTTATTTGAAATTACTTTCATTTAGTTTCAGTTTAAATAAATAAATGAAATGTGAAATTTGAAATTAGGTAATGAAATTCTTTCAAATCGACTGAAAGTTAGGATATGAGAATATTCATAATTCATAATAAAATACCCTACAAGACACACAGTCACAAGTATTTTATTAGTCTCTAATAGAATGGGCATGTATCAGAATGCCTTATTTAACATTTTGTCACATGAAAATCAAATATTTGATTTGATATTCCTTTCTCCTTGTCGGCATATAAGTGAAAAATGTTTACTCTGCTCTAAACGCCGAGGCAGGTAATCATTTGGTTACTCTGAAAAAGGTACTAGTGTGAAATTTTGTTGTGCTTGTTGTACCGTCGCCGTAGTCGAATGAGTTGATGGGTTCGAATCTCCGTGCATGAAACACCGAAATTATTTGTAAAAAGCTTTCAAATGTTATGTTTCCTATAAATAACCCAAATATTTCTAAATAAAACATTTTATGATAACGAAAAGGAGTAGTTTGGTTATTAGTGTTGAGGAGTTTCTAATGACAACAATGAGCAGTTTAGTTTTCGGCAGTAATTACATCATAAGTATAAAACTGATTAGTAGGTACAGCACATTAGGTATATTTCTCGCTTATATGAAATTGATATTGGTAAAAGAGATATATAAAATCACACCGACAAAGGAAACTATCAGTTCTTTCCAATGGCTAGAACAAAACTGAGCAGCTTACTGAGCACTCTTGCAATTAGCTATGACAATAATATGAGTACTTATTTGATAGCTGCTTTGTAAGGTATTTTTGAGAATTATGTTTTATTTACTTTTTCGCTTCGTTCTAAACTGCTGACTTCCATTAAGAAATTCGACTATATTTCGTTTTTTTTCTTGCCTAGTTTCTTAGCTGGTTAGCCGAAAATGCTGCCGCAAAGGCTGAAAAGTTCATGAACTGGTATTTGATGGCAGAAGTGAAACTAGTTGCAGGGTGACTAGCATTGTACCAGTGACAAAATGACCAATGACTTCAAAACTGGTGATGGAATCTCTTGATAAGCGGAATATCTTAGGCCAACACAACCTGGCACGAACACTATGGGTACCAGGGCACATAGTAATTATTGGGAATGAGCCGGAAGATAAATATGAACCGCGCGCACAGATTTATTCTATTATTTTTAATGTAAATTTCTGCAATTCGAAAACGTTGTTCTGACTTTAAACGATAAATGATGACTTGCGAAACCTAATAAGATGCCAAACCTTAGTTATCGATATCAATAGCTCTCATACTCAATGCCCAATTAAGGCTCTAAGCAAAAAAATAATCTTATTTTAAAAATATCTTCTTATTAATTTCCACCAAAAAAATTGTACCAGAATTTTTTCACCAACCGGCACAGATGCTGGTTAGGTAAGGTTAGGTTATGGGGGTAGTCCGTCCGTACGACCAACACACTTAGACCTTACAGGTCCGTTGTGACATCACTGTGCGACACGAGAACCTTGTTTATTTATCTTCATGAAATCATTTTGAGGCTCTTATGAAGCGCCGGATTGGACTAATCCAAACGCAAACAGTTCTACCTATAAGAGAATTGCAAAAGTGTTTAGCTAGACAACCTGTTAAACCGGTTAAACAAGCCACGACTTTCGAGATATTATCTCTTGAGAGTCTAAGCATGTCCTTTGTCCTTTTCTTATTTATTTGCGACCATGGTAGCCTAGCTGTTACACATGTATCTTCATCTCTCCATAATCTACTGGCCTCTTGGGTAATGTTGTTTTTTATTATTAGTTTACTCGTCCATGGGTATTCCAAAGGTACTTTTATCACTGAGCAGTTGGAGAGCAGTACCTTTTCTGGCTAGCTCATCAGCTTGGCAATTTTCTTCAATATAACTATGTCCCGGAACCCAAATAAGGCTGACCTTGAATACGATGCTAATATCATTTAGCGCTGTTCGGCATTCCTGTGCAACCTTTGATCTTAGTATAGCCGCATTCATTGATTTAATGAACGGCTGGCTATCCGAGAATATAGTCGTATTTAGGCGCAGAAGCTGACAATTGACTTTTCCAATTGCTGGTAGTCTCAAGAGATATATGAAGAACTATTTCGGCTGCAAGGCCAACTGATACTGAAACAGGTCAGAGCTAGTAATGCTGCCTGCTGGGTATACATATACGTGTGTATGTGCTTGTATATGTGAATACAAGCACACAAATCGAAAGTTGTTTAGCTGGCGGTGCGCCCTCGAGAGAAACTTTTCAATCAGATTCAATTTACATTACTTGCCTTTGTCTGCAGCAATTACTTACATATGCATGGCGTAGTATACGCCTAAAAGCATGCATCTCAAAAGGAAAAAGTGGGCGTGGGCAGAAGCATATTCAAAATTCGACGATGCTTATAACCCCTCAAGCTGTGTGTGTGTGTTTATTTTTTTCTTTTGCAAACAACTAAACTATATTATTTTTTTTATTTCATGCATATTTTTCATAATTTATTACCTATCGTTAATTACATTCAATTACTGAAGTGTTCATTTGTGAATTTTCATTTTATAATAATTATATTATTATTTTCACCTTTGTCACCGACTGCAAATATATTTTTAATATTTATTTTTAATTTTGCCAGCAAACAGTGTAAGTTGCAAATATATTGCATTGTAAAAGTACTTTGTATTTGTATTTACATGGTTTGAAAATTGCTCAGCGATGCAGAAAAATATTTTTTACAATTTGCAAATCATCTTTTTTCCATTGAAAGCACCGGGCTGTGAGCTGAACTATGAACTGAAGAGAATGTGTGAAAATGGCGTGAAATTGAAATTACTTCGCAAAGGCGACAGACATTTATGAGCATCATAAATATTTATCTACTTTTTTGTTATGGGTAAAATATAACAAAAGTAATACGATAAACGGAGATATGTAAAATAAATAAACAGGTTGCGTATTGAAACCCATTACCGTGAATTTTTATGCGAGTTATGAATAGCTTGCAAATTTTTGAAAACTAACTAACTAAAATGACTTCCAAAAATGTGTGTCATGAAAATATTTACAATTTTGTGAAAAAACTAAATTAGCTTAGTTAGGTGAGCACAGATGTATATAACGGTTGATTTTTTAGCTATTATCTTTTTAAACAGTTCGTTTAAACAGCTGACGCACGTTTCGTGTTTTTTGGCTGTCAAACATCTTCAGTTTGGTCCATAATTTAACCATGAATCGTCTTACGAACGAACAACTCTTGCAAATCATTGAATTTTATTATAAAAATGCGTGTTCTGTTAAGAAAGTTTAAAGTCAAAAAATTGTGTTCAGCGACGAAGCTCATTTTTGGAACAATGGGTACGTAAATAAGCAGAATTGTCGATTTTGGAGTGAAAATCAGCCAGAAGAATTGCAAGAGCTACCAATGTATCCAGAAAAGGTCACAGTTTGGTGCGGTTTATGAGCTGGAGGTGTCATTGGTCCGTACTTCTTCAAAGATGCTGCGAATCGTAAGGTAACTGTGAATGGTGAGCGCTACCGTGAAATGATATCCAACTTTTTTTTGCCCAAAATGCAAGACGGTGCCACATGTCACACAGCACGCGTAACAATGGACTTGTTGAGAGGCGAGTTCGGTGAACATTTTCTTTCATGTTCGGGACCTGTCAATTGGCCACCCAGATCGTGCGATATAACGCCTTTAGATTATTTTTTGTGGGGCTATGTTAAAGCTCATGTCTATTCAGACAAGCCTGCTTCAATTAACGCATTGGAAGACAACATTAAAGCATTTGTATGTGAGATACCGGCCGAAGCATTGGAAAGAGTATGCCAGAATTGGAGTAAGCGGATGAACCATTTGAAGCACAGTCGCGGTCAACATTTTCATGAAATAATCTTCAAACCTTAAATTATATGGATCGATTTAAATAAACATTTCATGCAGTTTTCTGAATTTTACGTGTTTTTTTGAAAAATTTTCTTATAGCTCTTAAAACATCACCCTTATATCTAAATAAATTCACAACATTTAGAGAGAATACAAATAGACAAAATTTACAAAAAAACGGAGAAGGGTCTACCGGTGTAGGTAAACGCCGGACACAAACAGTGGCAACAACGCGCTTATCACCCGCACAAATAAAGCGATTCCAGGATTGCAGCAACGGCACAAATTACCGCAGGCAATACCAATAAATCCGACGCCGGCATGGATAGTACTTTATAGTACGCACAAGCACTAGCCAGGCAACAGAAATAAGCGCCAAAAAGTAAGCACCAAAAAAACGCCAAAAAATTGGGACAAAATACGGCCCAAACAGTAGACATCAAGGAAATTTAACGCCAAAAAGTAGGCACCAACAATAGATTTGCTACAAGTTCGCCCCAACAAACAAGCGCCAAAAAGTAGGCAGTGTTATTTCTCACTAAAAATTAGCAACCACAAGAAGAAAGTCAGGAAAAATAGCCTAAGTGTATCTAAGATATATATAAGGTATAGCTCTCTCTCTCTCCTTTTCCTCTACGTTGTATCGTTTTTCTCTCTCGCGGAACGAAAATGGCCAAAACGTTGCATGACCTTGAAATTTTACTCTCCATTCTCGCTCGTGCATCGACGCCTAAGAAGTTTCACTTCAAAAATAATAATTGGCATGTGCACTTCCATTAGGTGCTTCCGTTAGCCTGGTTTCTCTTCCTAATTGCGGTGAACGTCTTGATGTTGTTGCACAAATTAAAGAAGGGTGCCAACAGATGCACTTGAAAACTTCTTGCTTTTTCTAATACTTTTTCAATAGTAATTCCGTTCAAAAATTTCAGATGCGCCCCTAAAAAAGCAGATGTTTTCTGTTTCACTTCTGAAATAATAAAATTTTCGTTACTTTGCCTCCAGTTGCTCACGGGATTTTTTAAACGAAATTCCATTTAATTCATGCACTAAGCGAATGCAAAAAGTTTGTTGTTTGCTGATACCGCAATTTAATTACCGCCATTTGAAAGGTAAGCCCGATGCATTGTAAAAGCTTTTACAAATTCCCATTTAATCTTTTTGCAAATGAAATGCAACGAATGGGCCAAAGTAGCGAATGTTGAGTAATTTATAAAATGCTTTCAGCACACACACACACACACACACACAAGCCCACAGTCAGTATCTGTTTCAATATAATATAAATATTTCCATTGAAATGTACACCAAACCAGTCAAACACACACCTGCATATTTTAAATTGCTAGTTGTGTGCCTTAAATGTGGCAAGTGTGGCACTACGTGTACCAAAAGCTGCAGTTAATTTGTTACATGTTGCACATCCGCCGCAGCTTAAGCTGCGGAGGTAGACGAAAGGTAGCAGCAGCGGCAGCTAATTCTCTATGCGGATATTTACAAAGCAGCTCTTAGACGCTTATGAACGTGATGAAACGCAAATACACGCACACACCCACACATACGCACAGGTAAAACCCACCCGAGTGCTGACGCTTGCGACAAAAGGCCGTCATGTTGATGGATAACTTGGCTGATTACTTGGTTATTTAACTGACTTACTTGACGCAAAGCACTTATAATCGCACAGCATTCACTATATGCGGCACACTTGATTACTTGTTTACTTGTGTGTGTGTGTGTGTGTGCGCGAGTGTGTTTGTGCTTGCCACCGCAGCATTCAAATCAAATTTGAGATTTTCACTTTGTGCCGTTGATGTCTGGCTGACGCCTTTTGTGTTGCTGCTATTTGGGCAACACGTCCTGTGGATTTTTGCAAACATAATAACGCATACATACACGTATGCTCACATATGCATGTATACCCAGCAAGCACCGAAAAATTGTTCCAACAAACTTTAAGGTATTTGTAATTGTCAAGTTGATGCTAGATCACTCTCAAATGGCATCAAATGTCATTCCCCCACTGGATCTTCAATTACAGTTTCTAAGTTGATATTAAAAACCAAAGAGGCTCTTGCTTCCATTCTTTTAAATTACATTGAACTTTCATATCTATCCCAATAGCTAGAATTTTCAATAAATATATAACTATCGGAGTTTGTTTGGATCTTTGGAAATTTAACAAAGCGGCTGGCGCTGACGGCTTGCTCGCTGAATTGCTCAAGGCTGGCGGCGATGTGCTAATAGGGAGCATGCATCAGCTCATCTGCAAAATATGGCCAGCAGAAAGCATGCCCGACGATTGGAATCTCAGTGTCCTCTGTCCTGTACTGAAGAAGGGTGACCCGACGATCTGCACCAACTACCGGGACATCAGTCTTCTAACCATGGCTTACGAGGTCCTGTCTAGCGTCCTATGTGGAAGACTTAAGCCGTTTGCCAACACACTGATCGGGCCTTATCAGTGCGGCTTCAGAAGTGGTAAGTCCACCATCGACCAGATTTTCACATTACGCCAAATCCTGGAAAAGACACATGAAAAGCAAATCGACACCCACCATCTCTTTGTTGACTATAAAGCTGCGTTCGATAGCCCGATAAGGGATTGCCTGTACGCCACCATGTCTGAGTTCGGTATACCAGCGAAGCTCATACGACTTGCAGAATGACGTTGAGCAATACAACCAGCTCCGTCAAGGTAGGAAATAACCTCTCCGAGCCATTCAGTACCGTTCGAGGTTTCAGACAAGGCGATCCACTGTCACGCAACCTCTTCAACTTCGTGATGGAAGGGGTGCTCCGAAAAGCAGGTGTGCATCGTAATGGCACTATTTTCGACAAATGTGTCCAGCTCCTCGCGTACGCCGATGACATTGACATTATCGGCCGCTGTACGTGAGATGTCACCGCTGCGTTTTCTGCTATCGAAAAGGAATCAGCACGAGTGGGTCTGGCGGTGAACGAGAGTAAAACGAAGTATATGCTGTCTACAACGCGGAACACATGGCGTGTAGGAACGCACGTCATTGCGGACAACTATACCTTCGAAGTTGTGCCAGAATTTATTAATCTTGGCACCGCCGTTAACAACAACAACTATATCAGCCTGGAGCTCAAACGGAGAATCACTATTGCTAATAGGTGTTACTATGGGCTAAGTAAGCAATTGAGTAGTCGAGCCCTCTCTCGCATAACCAAACTGACACTTTACAAGACGCTCATCATACCCGTGTTGCTTTATGGCGCAGAGGCATGGGTAGTATCACAAAGCGATGCAGCCGCTCTTGGGGTGTTCGAGAGAAAAGTTTTTCGTAAGATCTTCGGTCCTGTGCACGTTGGCGAAGACTACCGTTCAAGAATGAACCACGAGCTGTATGAGCTCTACACCGACATTGACGTGCGTATGGATGAAGAAGCTCCAGCAAAGAAGGTGTTCGAGGGGAAGTCCAAGGGAGCCGACGCAGAGGAAGACCATTGCTCCGGTGGAAAGACCAGGTGGAGGAAACCCTATGCTCGCTTGGTGTACAGAAATGGAGGGCGCGCGCTGAGCAGAGGCGCCTGGAGAGAGCTAGTGAGGTCGGCCGTAACTCGGTAACGGGTTGTTATGGCCACCTAAGTAAGTAAGTAAGCTTCTATTCATTGATCAGGCGACAATGGTAATGGTAATGATTGTACGGGTTAGGCGAAGGCCTTTATGCACTGCGGCCAGTTTGATCTATTGTGCGCCCCTAATTACTTAAATATAATTATTTAGTATACCGAGGAATCGAACCAGCTCCTTAGGAGGGAGCAATTGTAGGCCTTCCTCCTTTAGTAGGTACGAGCCCAGGATTCTGTGTCTCCTGTGGCCTAATGCCTCACAGTTGGTGATTAAGTGTTCCATAGACTCCTCTTCATCACAGCAGAACCTGCATGATCTTGTACTAGATAATCCAATTGTGTTTAAAGTGTTTATAACAGGCAAAGTGACCTGTAAGTGCTCCGCAGAGTAATCTGAGGCCCTTTTTATCTAGCGTTAGACCAGATTTTGCTCTGTTGGCATTGAAGTTTAAAAAGTTTTAAGAGTGATTAAGGCCAATTGTGCCGTTCCAGTGTTCTCTGATTTTAGTTTGGATCCATTTTTTAGTTTCCTATTTTATATTATTTTTATTAAAGCCGGAAAATGGGGTTGATCCAATAAATAGCGCTTCTGCCCCTTTTTTGGCATAAAAGTCTGTCTTCTCGTTTCCTTCGTGTCCCCCATGTCCTGGTACCCAAATCAGTGAGAAGTGATTATGAGTGGCCAGGTTGTTGAGTGCATTGTTACACTATATTAGGACTTTTGACTTGAATGTGAAGCTATTCAGGCGATGATAATAATATTATATTATAAAGTATAAGCAATTACAGATCCGTCGTGAAACCAATCGTACTTTTTCGAAGTTATTTGATTTACAAGTAGTGCTTAAAAAAACAATACCAGTCTAACGGTTAGACGGGATAGAAGTGAAACCTTCCGTAAAACAAACTGAGGGAGAATGAGACGAAAGCAGCATTAGGAGCGGAATAATTATAGGTTCATTATAATATTGCTATATAGATCATATTTTATTTTCTTCATTTTATTATTATTCATCCTCAATGTTTTCAATTTCAACAAATGATACAAGTGGCTTATTTCTCTGTCGATATTCACGACACTTTTCTGCATTATTTTTCGGCATAACTGCGGTAAATATTTAAAAATGTAAATATTTACGAATATAAAAATACGGACGCAATACAGCACACGCGGTTGCTATTTTGAGCGTCGTAAGGCGTATATTACACAGACGTACTAACATACACACAAACATTCGTAGGACGCTTGGTCAAAACAATTATTAGGTAGTGTAGTATAGGTATACATAATGCCTTCTCGCTCACCGTAGCTCCGTAATACGCAGGCGCGCACACATACGTACTAGCGTACATACAAACATACATACGTGTGACGCTTGAACTAAACACCAAAGCAAGTAATAGGCAGTGTAGTATACATACTACAATTCTCACTATACTAGCGTGGCTCAGCAGTACGCAGCCACACACATATACGTAGGTATATCAACATATAACGCTTCGTAGCCAAGAGTGTCGCTTTTTCGTTTCATCGAGTTTCAAATCACTCCCAACGATTCTAAAGAAGTTTTCACTTCAAAAACTTTTTAATTAGGTATTAATAACGAAATGCCAGCATGGTTTTATGTCACTAAAATCTACCTGCACCATTCTTATGTTAATTTCCAAAAAAATTATCAATGCATTTGAAGATCAAGCAAAAGTTGATGATATTTATACACATTTTTCAAAAGCCTTGGACCAGGTTGATCGAACTATTCCTATGAATAAGCTCTCTGCTTTCGGAATTAAAGGAACGCTTTCAAAATTATTCAGTAATTTTTTTAATTACTGAGAAAGCTTTTTGTAAAGACGGGTATTGCGAAATCGTCCGTGCGCTGGATACCTCAAGGGACGCACTGCAGTCAACTGTTATTTCCCATGTTTATTAATGATTAACCAATTCATTTTCTTAATGTGAAATGTTTAATGTTTGTGGATGATGTGAATGTGATCCGTAAAGTGACTGACTGCAGTGATTATCAAACTGAATTGAATGTTGAGTGGTGGTTTCGATAGACCCCTACTGTTCGATTGACTAGCTGTTGGCTGTTGGAAGGTATTTGATCTTTCATTAAAAATCATCTGCCATTCGCAAGTCGCATAAAATTTTGGGTCCTTCCATTTGTGGAAGAATATCAACAAGCGCAACACAAATTGGAGAATGAGCTCAGCTAAACATCCAACAAGAAGGGACATGAGCGAGATGCGTTAGGAAGTGTCGAATATAGGTATGAAGCAACTGGCATAAATAAACATCTAATGGCGGCATTGGAAAAGGGTTGCAGAAAATAACATTTGCTTGGAAGCACTTCTCCATCGGCCACTCTACCAAATGTGAGGAGTTCATTGAGTTCAATGAGACTTGCCTAACATCAAAAGCAGTTGCCAGAATCTTGGTCGAAAACTTTGATGCTGCTTCTTCTGTCAAATGAGTAGAACCTAAACAAATAAACGAACATGTAAAAGAGAGACTGAGTCTTTGCTATTAGGATTCTGTCTGGGGTCCTGTCACCTACAATAGGAAATACTTTACACGCTTACTAAAAAACAAATACTTCCGACTGAAAAACGCTTGTAGATCTTTTAAACCTCTAAAAACGTAGGCCCTTTGAATAGACCGCCACATCTGCTTCACAATTCACTTGCTATCAGTGAAAATAAATATTATTTTATGATACTACCACAAGTAGTGTATATTCTCTCTAGTGGATGAGACTGATATTGGCATTCAAAATGCGGAGAGGTATTCGCTGTGGTCTAACAGATTGTCTAGAAGATTTAGACGATGCAAGTTAGGTTAGACTTGGCTGATCTTGTAGGTCACACGTAGACTTGAAATTTATCCATAGTGATACCAAGTGTTTGTATGGAGAGTTTAAGAACTTTTTATTTTGTCTTTATTACGCAGTTTAGATAATTTAAGGAGGCTGCTAATTTTCTGATCTGCCACACTTTTTAAGGTTGGAAATGATGCAGAACTTAAACAGTTTATTTTTGCTAGTTGCAGGGAAAATGATAGAGTAGGTGTTTCAGAGTTCCTCTCGCGCCAACTTCGTTGCTGCGTAGAATTCATCTTCCAACACACTGCAGTAGTCCGGTAATTTGTATTGTGTTACAGATTATTAGAGTTTGTATTGTATTTGTACTACAGTTCATAGCCAAATTCCGAATCAACGGCGTCAACACCATGATTGATTTTTATATGTTAAATGTGTTTCGCATAGGAAGTTATTTCTTCTACAATCCATCCTTTTCTAATATTATCTATGGTTCCCTGTGGAAATTAGCTTGAGGAATAATGCAATCCTATGCAGCCGATATCTGCTTACTACCGACATCGCTCTGAAAAGAACATCAAATTTCATTCCCCACTGGATCTTCGACTTAACTTTTTAATTCTTAAGCTGAAGCCTTACTTTAATCTCGACTTCATTTTCAACCTTTGAGAAGCAGTTGAATGGAACCAGCAGGGCAGCCGCCAGAGTGGAGAAGAATTAATCAAGCAGAGATGGAAAATCGGCATCAGTGGAAACAATTTGTTTAGACCCTATGTTGGATCAGATCTTTGGGCAGATGTAAGCCGGTTGATACTAAGTTTGGACTCATGGACCTACTTTCTTATTATTATCTTATTTTTGAGAGCATCAATCAAGGGAAAAACGAAAATATGAAATATGCAAGAAAAATAAATAAATGCCATTTAATTATTAATCAAGTTGAAAACTAGCACAATTTTTCATTATGAAAAAATAGTATTTTCTTTGGATATGCAGCGATTTTCAATTCAAGGCTCTATAGACAATCAACATTGGAGATTTGAGAAATATGATATATTCGTGCTCTACTCCACAGCGAGTTGAACTCAAGCCTTCATGGTTCATTGGGTAGTTACAGGCAGGCGTTGGAGATTGTGATTGAGGTGCGTATGAAGAGTGGATGAGTGGATGAGTTGTGTGAGTTTGTTGTTTGTTTTGTGTACATTACATTGTCTGCGTGCTGCGGCGTAAGTAAATAAATGTATGCCTGTATAAAAGTATTGGAATCTGTTTGCATTGGCATGATTGGCATACTACCTTCAACCTTTTCACTAACAAAAAGCACACACACTCACATACACAGCTATATATATATATGTGTGTGTGCTGAAACAAGAAGCCTAACAAGAATTTAATTAACTTCAATTTATTTTCGGCTTTATTCAAACACTCCCAAATTGTACATATTTGTTTTTTAACATCGGCGTGCATAGAGATGCCTTCTTTAAAATATGCAAGTTTACATAATTATACACACACATACATACATGCGTATTTAATAATGTCTATATTTATTTACTGCCAGCACTTTAAATATTGCAACAACACAGCATTATTGATATACATATATATATATATAATATAATTGGCACGTATACCCTTTTTGGGTGTTTGGCCGAGCTATTCCTCCTATTTGTGGCGTGCGTCTTGATGTTGCTCCACAAAAGGAAGGACCTAAGCTTTATTCATATGTATTACAGAATTATTTTTTCACGAAATCACTTGTAAATAGTCTTTAATTCGAATAACTGGTATACAAGGTAAAGTCCAAAATAAATAAGATTGGCATCTTAAAAGTGTTTTTGATGGCGCCATCCTTTTAATCATCTAGTGCAGTGGTCGCCAACCCGTCGATCGCGAGCTACCGGTAGCTCGCAAAGGCAATTCTGGTAGCTCGCGCTGCTCACGTTGCTAAAAATCCAAAAGTCTGAAAATCATACCAGTATTAGCAAATTTCACGACGCGACGTCGCGTCTCCGTTCTAGGATCGGCTGGAACCGATTAGCGTGTTCGAGAATTTTTTGGCTTTATATATACGCAATGCACGTCGACATTGCGCTCAGTTTAATACTGAACGGCATTATCAACGTTCTGCGTGCAGCGGTTGGGTTAGAGTTCGAAACATTATGGCAAGCAGTAGTAAGAAGGCGAAGACATACCATTTCCATTCGGAATGGGAAGAACTATACTTCTTCACAGAAGTTAAAGGCAAAAGTGTTTGTTTGTTATGTAATACATCTGTGTCAGTTCCTAAAAAAGGAAATATTGAGAGGTATCATAAAACTGTACATTCGAATTTTGAGAAGGCATTCCCGTTAAATTCTGCCACCAGAAAAGAAAAACTGAAACATTTAAAAATCCAGTTAATTGGACAATAGTCAATATTTTTGAAAACAATCGACAAAAATAAGGTTGCAACTGAAGCATCTTATCGTGTTTCCCAGATAATTGCACAAAAGAAAAAACCTTATGAAGACGGGGAAATCATAAAACAAGCATTTTTGGAAGCTGCAGATTCTTTATTCGCCAACTTTAGAAATAAAGACGAAATAGTGTCTGCTATAAAATCTATGCAACTTTCTGCTAATAAAGGGTGTTTTTTTTAGAGGTTAGGTTTTCAAGTTGGCACTACTTTTTTCGTAGATGGTCTTTTTGACAGCTGTCACTTGATTTATGCTCAGTTTGGTTTGCCATTTCATAATGAATAGACTTACACCTGAACAACGTTTGCAAATCGTGCAAATTTATTACGAAAATAATGGTTCGGTTCGCGCGACGCATCGCAAGAAAATTTTGTTCAGCGTTGAAGCTCACTTTTGGTTGAATGGGTATGTCAATAAGCAAAAATGTCGGATTTGGAGTGAACATAATCTACAAGCCATTGCTGAGACGCCGTTACATCCTCAAAAAGTCACTGTTTGGTGTGCTCTATGGGCAGAGGGAATCATTGGTCCATATTTTTTTAAAAATGAAGCCGGCCACAATGTTACAGTCAATGGAGAGCGCTATAGAGCCATGATTAATGACTTTTTCGTACCTGAATTGGACGATGTTGATGTGAACGACCTTTGGTTCCAACAAGACGGCGCTACATGCCATACAGCCAACGCAACAATCGATTTATTGAAGGAAAATTTTGGTGAACGCATTATCTCGCGCCGTGGACCTGTGGCGTGGCCTCCAAGATCGTGCGATATAACACCGCTGGACTATTTCTTGTGGGGCTATGTGAAGTCGCTTGTCTACGCAGATAAGCCCGAGACGATTGACGTCTTGGAAGAGAATATTCGGCGCGTTATTGCTGACATACAGCCCCAATTGCTGCAAAAAGTGGTCGAAAATTGGGCCTCTCGGCTGGAATTTATTCGAGCGAGCCGCGGCGGCCACTTGCCCGAAATCATTTTTAAAACATAATGGCAAACCCTTATCTTTATAATAAAGCTAAATTCTTGGCCATAATATTAAATTATATACGTTTTATTTCATCTTGAAAACCTAACCTCTAAAAAAACACGCTTTACAGTGATGAGGCGAGTAGAAGTAATGAGCAATAATATTTTTTTACAGTTAAGAAGTGACTTAGATAACTGTATTTATTTTTCACTGCAACTGGATGAATCAACAGATGTAGTTGATACCTCACAGATGGCCATATTTGTCAGGATGGCTTTTAGTGATTTTACAATTAAAGAAGATCTTTTGAAGTTTATTCCACTCAAAGGACATACTACTGGGCTAGAGCTGTTTTCTCATTTGAAAAATCTCATCTCTTCTGAGAAAATTCCAATATCAAAAATGGTAGGCCTGACAACTGACGGTGCTCCAGCTATGGTGGGTTGTGATAAGGGGCTCGTGGCGCTGTGTCATAAGGATGAAAGTTTTCCACAATTTCTTAGTTACCACTGTATTATACATCAGCAAGCATTATGTGGAAATTTTCTAAACTTGAACAACGTTATGAAACTGGTGGTGAAAATTGTGAACAAGATTAGAGCTCAAGCGTTACAAAGAAGATTATTTAAAACCTTGGCTGATGAAATTGACTGTCCATACGGAGAGCTACTTCTTCACTCTGAAGTGCGATGGTTAAGCAGAGGACGAGTGCTCAAACGTTTCAATGATGTCCTGCCTGCTATACTCCAATTTTTCAAAGAACGCGATCAACCGATTCCTGAACTGGAAAATTCGACTTGGCTCAGAGATTTTGGATTTCTTGTGGACATTACAGAGAAATTAAATGAGCTTAACTGCAGCTTCAAGGCAGGGATAAAGAATTAGCGGAAATGATTTCTGATATAAATGCATTTATTACAAAACTTGAATTTTGGGAACAAAACCTAAAAAACCGCGATACTAAGCATTTTCCTATTCTTTCCGAAAAGATATCCAAAAATCTATTAGAGCCCTATAACAGTAAATATTATATGGAAATAGTTTCTAACTTGAAGGAAAACTTCAAAAATCGGTTCGAGGATTTCAGCTAAATTGCTTTAGTGACGCAATTTGTTGTTTCACCCTTCATGGACATTGATATACAACAGTTTGCAACAGAAATGGAACTGATTGCTTTTCAAAGTGACTTGACGTTAAAATCTTTAGGCTCAAATACAAAATGTATATGGACTTTAGTAAGTAAAGATAAGTATTCAGTTTTATGTCGTGTTGCGTTGAAAGTGAAAGCGTTATTCAGTTCAACTTATTTGTGTGAATCTTCTTTTTCCAATATGAAATTTATTAAAAATAAATACCGCAATCGGCATACAGATATACATTTGGATAACTGCATTCGAATGACTGTATCAAATTATACTGCAAATATTAAAAAAATTATCGATGAGTCAGAATGTCAACCTTCTCATTAAAGGGGTAGTATGGTATTTTTTTTTTTTCATTTTTTTTTTTTTTTTTTTTTTTAAATTATTCTATAACATCTTAAGATTATTGTGTGTAAGTTTGAAGTGCATTAGAGTAAAATTGACAAAGACACAAAGGATTAAGTATCTACCTCTCCAACCGGATTTCACGCTGCCGAAAATCTTTAAACGCGTTTTTCTCACACTTGCCTTTTTTACGGTCGGTGTCCACTGTAGATTCATATCTACTGCACCGATTCTTTTCAAATTTGGTTTTTTTGTTTCTTTACTTTATTCACGAGGTAATGACGTCGAGTTTTTTTTTTTTTTAATTTTGTCATATTTTAAAACAACAAAGTTTTCAAGTTTTTTTTATGAAAAATCGGTGTTTTGACTTCAAAGCGCTTTAAAAAATTAAAAAAAAAAAAAAAAAAAAAAAAACAAAATTCGACGTTGTTACCTGCGAAACTTTATTAGCTGATGAAATCAATTTGGTTTTTTGATTTTAGTTGATCCAGTAATGAGTTCTGAGGGACACCGCAATAAAACTTTTTTATGAGACGTCCGCGAAGATTCGCTGCCACCAACTCATTTCTTCATAAAAATCAATGAAAATTTCACACAATATTCTTTAAATATGACTTTATAATGAAGTAATTTTAAAATTTTGAATAAATGAACTGTGTCGACAAAAAAAATTTCGAAAAATATGCTTGTTTTACACCGAATTAACCATACTACCCCCTTAAATATGCTCTTTTATCTGCCCATATTTTATTTATATAATAATGTACTATTACTGTTTTGTTGTTTTTTTAAGTCGCTTGTGATTTGCCATTATGACTGCAAAAAATTTTGTTACGATTGATAGGTGTGAACATGGATGTAATTAGTTATGCATAAGTATAAGCACTATAAGTCATAAGTTTATTATATATAGAACGTATATTAGTAAAATAAATACATGTATTGTATGTCGAATATAACTGTGTATTATTTAATTTATGTTGGCTTGTGCAAGTAGCTCGCTGTTTATTTCAAAATCTTGAAAGTAGCTCAACACATTGAAAAGGTTGGCGACCACTGATCTAGTGCGTTGGTGGAAAAAATGTTCTGACGATCAGGAGCTCAAGACGGCATAAACACACAGGGAGGAAATATATTTTTTAGAGGGCATTGAGAAATTTATTCGAAGATATAAAAATTATTATGGGGGATTATATTGGAAATAAAAATAATATAAATATATATAATAAGCTTCGAAAAAATACAATTTTGACCGGTGCAATTATTAGGATGGATCAAAACAAGTTTTGGTTTCGTCTTGATCTACCTCTTAAATTATTTGCATTTCCAAAATCAAGTCACCAGTATTTTCAGTAATTTCTTAATTTAATATTTATCCGAGCCGCCAGCGAATTGTAAATTACCTTCTTTTCTATCTAAATAAGTTTAATAAAAATTATGTTTCTGTTGAACGTGCACTTCGGGAGGTTAATAAGTCCTCGAATTTTAACAAACTAGGTTTTTTGGTTTCAAAGAAAGAATTTTCTGTATTTTTCTGTTTTGTTTTTTTGTCGGGACAACTAGCAAGTGCAGCACTCAGACATTAATTAAGTTCATTGTACTACACTTGGATTCCCTTTCATATCTCAGTAGATATTGTGGTGCCAAGGAGCCAAAGTGGTCGCTTCTTAACACATCAGTGCCAAAGACCTCAAACCTGATTGAAGCGAAGGCGGGGAAGACGCATAGGAAGTGGTCCGCTGTCTCATCCTTCTCTTCACAAGCTGGGCAGAGTACACTGTCTGAAATGCCCACCCAGATGTGCTTCGCCCACAGAAAGCGGACCAATCTTAGCTAAGGTCTCACAACCCACGATACCCACATGTCCTGGAACCCATGTTAGTATCAAACTATTAGATCTATTGACATAGTTCAGCCTGGGTTTACAGGACTCAACTACCCTTGATGAAAGTTTATCGCTTCTTGAACAGCATACACCTCCGCTAGAAACACAGATGCATGCATTCCAAGAGCAAAGTGCAGTTTTGTCCTGTTGGATTGCACGTAGACTCAAGACCCGGAGCCATGCTCGGTCCTGGAGCCATCCGTGAAAATGCGAAAACAGTGTTTGCCGGGCTTATTTTCTGAGTTTGACCACAACTGAGCCTCTGGCAGCACTACACTGTATCTCTTTTCAAGTACGACTCTTGATGGCATGCAGTCAAGGGGCATGGAGAGAATAATTGGATTGAAGTCCATGCCTTCTCTGTTTCCCAATGCCACTGAGCGTTGTAGTCTCGATACGATCCTCCTGACTCCCACAAGAGAGAGTCTACTCATCCAGACCACTGATGCACAGGTGATAATAGGTCTTATCATTCCATGTAGATCCATATGACCTTGCTAGGAGAAAGATCATCCGTTTTCCGAAAGACAAGTTTGCAGAAGGCTTTCAGTGCTTTGGATGTCTTTGTTTCAACGAGAAATTTCCAGAGGAGCTTACTATCGGGGATCTCAAGATATTTGATTGCTTTCGATAGCTGGATTGTGACTTATTTTAGCTTCGGCAGAACGAGTACATCAAGATTCCTCCTTCTGGTAAAGAGGACAATACCAGCTTTGGAGGGGTTTGCCGATAGCCCATTCGCACAGCAGCAACTGTCAATCAAATCCAGAGTTTTCTGCACTTTTCTACAGATATTCCTCATAAGCGAAGGGTCTGTTAAGAAACAGGGAACGTCGTCGGCATATGCTTGTGTGTATACTCCAGCATCATTTAAGGTGGAAAGTAGAGGATCACTCATTTTCTGTACTACTGAACCCTATCTTTTAGTTTAGTTAGACGTGAGTTCGTAATTATGTTTTATACAGGGTGCATAGGATAGTTGAAGGAGTGCACATATGCGGCCGCAACTTACCGAAACTATTATTTTTATTTTTGCCCTTTTTGAGATAAGCCATGGAGGACTATAACTGAGCTGAAGAAATGAAGAGGTATGCAGTTATCGTCGCTATTTGTGCAAATTAAACCAATGTAGAAATCTGTAATATTCTTAAGTGCGCCCATTCAATCGTAGATAAGTTTCGCTGTGGATTGGAAGCATCAAGCGGCGATCTAGAATCTATTGCAAAACGCAAAAAACCTAAAAAACATAAGGATCTTTCTGCCACTAGCCGATCTGCAGAATTTATTCACTAAGAGCAAGCGACTATTGACGAGGACCCTTCAAATTCAAAGAGGGCCCCAGTGAGGGAGCTTAATGTTTCTGAACGTTTTATCCCACGAGTTGAGATCTCGGTAAAAATCCTACGTTATGCGCAGAAGACAGGTCATGTCGGAGCAAAAAGCCTTCTAAACAAAATTAAACATCCTGAAGCGCCTGAGATGTCATGGTTTTTTCTGGCGGAAACAAAATTTGTTTAAGACCAAGAGACCAAATGGGTATATGCGACTGCCTCTATTTTCATTGGTAGTTTCTAATCAGATCAATCTTCAGATCAATCTTCATTCATCTCATCACACCTCGATTGTGCACTAAAAATCGGTACACTTGCAATGAAAATAATCATTCAATAATCATCAAATAATTTTGAGCTGTTAGAATCAAAGGTGGATGGTATGCACATAGTTCAAGCAAATTATTTTGGTAATACTTTTAGTTTATCTCCGTAAGTCTCCGTTGAAGATATAATTAAAGCTGAGTTAGATTAGATCCTCGAGGAAGGATGGTATAAGAGATGAACGCAATGCCCACAGAAGTATTTTTTTTAAGGTAACCATTTTCTTAAAGTATAATATTTTGAAAATATTGTGTGAAAATTTGAAATGAATCCGACAAATACTTTTCGACTTACTCAACAATTAACAAAGAGAGCTCGGAAGCTCCGGAGCGTTCGCAAAATTTAAATACGTTTTTCTCAAAACTATGTTTTTTTAACTGGTGATCACTGTAACTTAAAAATGGCTTGGTAGATTTCAATAAAACTTAAACTGCTTTAAAAAAAAACATAAACACCTCATGCCTGATCGAAGAATGTTTTTTTTTCAAAATTTCGATTTTTTAGTCAATTAATTGTCGGTTTTTGACGTGACAACGTCTTATAATTCGATTTAGCCGGCTAAACGCACGAAAAAATATGTCGTTATTTTGCTCAATCGTCGTTATCTTGCTCATTCGTCGTTACTTTGCTTGAACTGCAAGCGAGAGCGCGGAACGAACGACAAAGAGCACAATCGGCCCCCGCATTCGGTAATGTTCGACATCTGGCTTTCTCCTACTTGAATGAGCATACATATGTATGTATATGTATGTATATGCGCATTTGTATATAAATTCACATACTTGTATTTGCATATGCCTTCTTCCTGTGTGCATGGTAATGAACCATTTCTCTGTTGAGAATAGAGGACGATGATAAGAAAAGTAGGAAATGAAAGGGAGTGTTCCGAGTGTAATGTGTCTTGAAAGAGGCAAATCGATGATGTTGCCTCTTAGTGTTGTTGACTTATTAACGTCTGATGCACAATCGAAATTGAACATATCTTTCATGAATTTGATAAATGTTTCGTCATTTTTCACTTCCATTGCGATTCCATTTACCTCCTTCTCTATATCCATACAAAATATCTATCAAACAAATAAAATTAAAATTTTGTTTTGAAAATTGCAACCCTTACATCAGTATTTTCTTATGACGTTGTTACGTTAAACTATAGTCAGTAAACCGACTTTACAGATAACTTATTTTTTCTCAAAAAACTGAAAACTATTTCCTGAGAAGGAAGTTTCAATCAGGCATAAGATTATCTATTAACAAAACAAATTTCTCTTGTCCGATTGATTATGATTGATTGAGATATAACTCCAAGGACTTGTGATGATCCCCGCAAGGGACTTCTGGAGAAACGGGCTCCACACAAACAGCGATAACTTTTACATTTTTTTTTTAATTTTGCTAAAGTCGAGTCGAAATATGATTTATTAATGCTATTTTTCATTTTTGTAAAATAAAGCAATTAAAGCAAAAAAAAAATTATTGAAAATCATAATTTTTTCGGACTACCCCTAACCCCTTAATTCAAGTTATATACCAAAATATTTTTCATGCGCAGACAAAAATTTACAAACTTTAATAAAACAAAAGACGCATTAAAACATTAATTGTACCAATTTTCTCTTTAACTAAAAATGGTTTTACATTGCCAGAATTTATCATAAGCTTACTCCTCTTCTTACTACGTATTAACCTTCCTGCTGGCGTTGCTGTAACAAAACAAAACTTAATTTTCTCGATTTCGTATTCTAGACTTACAAACACTTCATAGCCTCAACTACTTTCCAATCGATTTCCCCGAGGGTAAAGCAAATATTACAAATATCCAATTTCTATGCAAGTAAATAACAATTAAAAGTGATTTTGTCAGTCCGAAGATGTAGCTAATCTTGTAGCAAATGAATTGCCCTCGCTCGCAGCTCAAAATCCAGCGAAAACTCGAAAGTCATCAAGAATTGCCTTGATTTGCAAAATTACAATTCTCAGCAGAATTCCACGCTGAATTCAGCTATTCATGAGATGATCTGAAGTATTCACAAACTTTCTGCTACAGCTGGGGGGTAAAATGAACTTTTCTCAAGTTGTCGAAAATTAGAAGCTCATCTTAATTATTCGCCAAAGCTGAGTTGTTGGCTGCACATTTGTATATTTGTGTTTGTTGAAGGATAACTCTTATATAAGTACATACATACGTAAGTATATATATAAGTATATATGTACATATGTGTATGCAGCTTGTAGCTTAAACGTTGCCAGCTAATCGTAAATTCTAAGGTCATCTACGCCTAAAAACAATTTCCGTTTTTTATTTGCCCCGCTCGCAATAAAACAATATTAGGCAAAACAAGCGTACCGAGAGGAATGATTGCAAACGTTGCTAGAAATATTTGGCAGGCTAGGCGAGTGGAGCGATGAATTGTTGGTATAAGGGGACAGTACTTAAAATTAGAATGGAATGGTTTCAGTGAGTCCATGCACTAGTCCGGGTCGATTTGTGGGGAGGCAAAAAAATCGCCCATTGCTCTGAGAAAATCATATTCTAGGGATCAAAATAAGAAACTTTGCCGAAGGACCATACCTCTAAAACGACTTCTGATGTCCCCCAATTTGGGTCGAACTTTTTAGTTTCTTTTCTCATGGAAAGGCCAAAAATGGTGATATTTTGAAATGATTGTATGGGGAACCCCCCAGGGGAGTTCCAGGGGGTGTGCCACTGGCATGGGTGGATCGGCCGCCCAAAGTTAGTGGGGGTCGGTCATACATTTGGACTCGATTGGAGCACTAAATGGGTCAAAGTGGGATTTTTCGTTCGACCCAAATTGGGGGGCATCAGAATTCGTTTTAGAGGTATGGTTCCTTCGGCAAAGTTTCTTATTTTGATCCCTAGAATACGATTTTCACAGAGCAATGAGCGATTTTTAAATCGACCCGCCCTACTATGCACATAGCTTTGAATTCACTAGGCGCTTAAGTGGAAGTTTGTGTAATTTAGAATGCCTATATGGAGCACTTTAAAACTAGTGTGGAAATGGCTTTCCAACTGACAAGGTCAAACTAAAGGAGTTTATGTAGTTAAAAGTGTGCACACGCATCACTATAAAACTAGTCCACATATGGGGTTTCTACTGTCTATGATAACCATAAGTGACAGCAGATAGTTAGAATAAGGCCCCGGAGTCCATTTACATTACTAAAATAATTAATAAATTGCTTGATGGACTAGGTAACATACATATATACGTAGTGCACTACTCTACTAAAACTAGAACTATTCCAAGCTTACATCTTCTATTTAAGCACACAAAATGTTTGTCATAAATGATTTGTAGCCAAAATGGTGTTTTCAGCGCTATTTTCGAAAAAAGTTCACTATATGGGCATATTGCCTTTCGGCATAGCCTCCTTGTCATAAAGATTTCTTTTCCGTCCAAATTGGACGTTGCTTTGTGACCAAAATAGATCTATTGTGCAAAGTCTGCCGAGGTACCCTTAATTTTAAGGCTTTTTGAAAATTTTACCACATTCTGACGTTTATTTTTCCATAGTTTATATGGAGAGACGGCAGTACCACCAGGGTGCTGCAGCCGTGTTCTGCCTAGTGCAGGATATTTACAAAGAATGTTCTGAAGTTTCAGTGTCCATTTCACAGAATCGACAGATGTTGGTTTCAGAGAGCCCAATTTTGTTTAAGTGGTATCTCAGGCTACAGTGGCCTTTTAAATACCCACTTACAAGTTTTAAGTCTATCTACTCTGCTACGTGAAAGAAACTTATCGAAAATTCCTCTGTAAGGAATTGTTTCACTTGTCGCTCACCGATAGAGTTTCGCCAATGTTCAACGAACTTCTTCACCTCCCACCTCCTGAGAATTTCGTTGATGTGGCCCTTGGTAAGTCCACAGAAAGGTTCAGGACCAATTAAGGGCATGTTTGTCGCTTTTTAGCTAGATGGTCCGCTATTTCGTATCCCTTGTGTCCTTCGTGTCCAGGAACCCAATCTCATAATATTGAGGTGAAGTTCCCTAAGATGTTGAGAAGGTTCAGGTAGTCATGTACCATATTTGAGGTGACTGTAGTTGATAGGAGGGCTTTCAAACGCACCTGACTATCTGAAAGTTTGTAAATGTGAGTTCCTCTCATTTTTCTACGGAGACATTCCCTCACACATATTTCAATCGGATGAATTTGTATGTGATAGAATATTTTCCATTGATTAAATATGAAAATTAATAAATATTTTCAAAATTATTTTCCAATTCACTTCTTGCCTTACTCTGAGCTATAGCAGTTTTTAGAAGAATTGCCCAAAACACTAGAACCCTGGTGTTTTCCTAAAATGACCAAAATTCATTCCAATAAGTATTTAAGAAAAAAATGGATACTTTATCCTGAAATGCAAATTTTTTTCTATAAAAATTTTTTTGTAAAAAGTATTTCTTACCCTAGAATAAAACAAAAACGTTTTTAACATTATAGAATTATTTTTCCAGGCCGTACGTTCATTAATGAGAACTTGGAAGTTCCTGAAGAGAAATTCAGATAATATATCCACCCTATAAAGAATAGGAGTATGTCGGAGGTCTTCTAAGATCTTTAGGTGACCTTTCATATATCCACTGATTTGGTCGGAGTTGCCTTTTAGACTTAAGGCGCTCAAACGTAGTTCGTTAGCAATTAAGATGGGAAGCGATGGTATGCATGGAAGCACACCATGCGTTAGTTGGGCGTGTTTTCATTGATACTGTTATACCGACGCAAATCAGGCGGTACAATTTGTTGAGATCATTTACCGCCTTTCGTTGCTTAACTTTAGACCACAATGCTAGGGATGCATAAGTGACTAGGGATTTAACAACTGTAGTGAATGTCCAAAACGTCACTCTGGGACTGAGTACCTATGTTTTCCAAAAAAGCGTTGTCCAGGCATAGAATGTTCCTGTGGCTCTTGCAGTAACTTTCTCAAGATGAGAGTTCCAAAGGAGCGTTTTGTCACGGTTGATATCGAAATAGTTCGCTGCTGTGGAGAGTTAAAGAGTGGATTCATTTAGGACAGTATATTTAAATAGAGAGCCCTTTGTCGGTGCATCATTTGTTTCTTATATTGAGGACTTGTTGCATGCGGCTAGAAATGGTCTCCTCATGCCAACCCACGATTTATATTTCCGGATCATCAACATAACCCTCAGTGTAGATTCCTTGATTGTTTAGTTTGTGGATAAGTTCGTCGATTACAAGTGCCCCAGAAGAGGAGAGAGTACGCCCCTTTGCGGGCAACCTCTTGTGGGCTTAAGAGACTTTATTCTTTCTTCTAATTCTGTACTGATCGTTCTGGATTCCAGAATCGGTATAATCTATCTTATGATGGGTTTAGGTACGTCCTTTTGAGATAGGGTGTTGTTGATTGCCTCATAGGATGTATTATCGAAAGCTCCTGTTATGTTCTGATTCAATAGCTTTTTCAATAATAGTTACACGCCTGTGTATTGCAGTCTCAGTATATTTAACTTTTTGGTAGACAAAATGAAGTTGATGCATTGGGAAACTAAATAGGTTGCTCTCCCTTATGTGCTGATCCAAATTTTTTTCCATAGCTTCGAGGAAAAATGAGCCAAGGTTAATTGGTCTGTATGACTTAGGCAATTGTTCGAGTTTTTTCCCTACCTTTGGAATAAATACAACCTTTACAGCAGGTATGAATCCTAGCAATAGGCTTGCTTTATATAGTCTGGACAGAGTATGAACAATGTATTGGACTCTCCGTTAAATGCATTGGCAGAACTCTTACTAGGAAGTAATATAAGAAGTGATTTATGTCATTCCTCAGGCTATACTTTGAAAGGAGAAGAAAGTTCGCCAGTGCCAAAATAATATACGATTCAAGCATTTACTCGTTTTTGGACCACTGGTAAGGTGATAAATAAAAAGAGTAGTTGAAGAATCAATTTCAGGCAAATACATTTCCCTACAGGGTAATTGCGTAGGTGTGTGTGCGTATGTGTCATTCAAGGAAGGAAAATCTTTGGCATAATTTTCCAATAAAAATAAATTGTGCGAAATGTTTTCCCTTAAGTTGGGTTCATCATACGCCAACGGAGTGGAGAGTAGAGCAAAGCAGAATGTAATCGACAGCAAAAGTAGCCAGTCAATGTGCCATTCGAAGCGAAAATCTGCAAAGTAAGGAAACTAAAGAAACAAACCAAGCTGCCAAGAGCGAATTGTGTGTATACGAACTTGAATGACCCTGGCAGAGGCAAATCAAAAATTATGACAAACAAAAATTCTCCACACTTCGGGCGGAAGTCAATAAATTTGCTGGTTTAATGGCAGCAACTCAATACACAGCAAGCGTACACTGCGAATGTGTACATATGTAGGTGTGTCTATGTGTGTGTGTGTGTATGGGTTGATAGGCACGTATGCAATGCAGGCATGTGTGCGTATAAATGTTATTGTGGGGCGTGTTTGCTTGTGTGAGTGTGTGTTTGTGGTTGATAAGCTTTTGCCGGCTGTCCTGTACTCACAAAATCCATGTCCATGTCAGACTGGAGAAAAACACGCCAAATCATGTTGACTGCGTATGGTATGTAGTAGCCTGTAAGTATGCTTATCTTTTTTTTTATTGGGCCTGCCATTTTCTTTGATTTTACTGTTTTTCTCAATGTTTTGTTGTAGACAATAAAATATCGGATTAATAAAATTGGTAAATAATAAATACCATATTATGGGACTTATTGAATTTTGAGTGATAATAGAAAGTTGTATTTAGTTAGTGTTGTTGCTATCTTTTATGACTGTGCGATAAGGCCGAAAGAGTGGGACATATTTTTTATTGCTCACATTAGAGGAAATATGGATATGGCTGGTGCTGATATATAAATACTTTGTGCAACATTTCGAGGATTTTCGTAAACAAGAGCTGCGTTTATGAATGTACGTCTAATAACTGATTTTATGTTAACAAACCGATAAAAAAAAAACCAAATGTTCGTTCACTAAAATAAAAATTAAATACATTTAAGAAAATTACTAAATTTGAGTATTTTTCCTGGAAAGAAATTTAATCAAATTCGTTACAGAAAATTAATTTTAATCGAATATACAAGCAGAAGCGTGAAATGGTCTGCTCAGAGATAAGCGAATTTTTTGCAAACTGAAATTCTGGACTAAATTGCGAATCGTTTGTACATACATACTAGGGATGTAATTTTTTTCAATTTGTATTATCCCGAGATTTTCCGAATGTCAGTATTCTAATACTGAGATCCCGTGATTGCGGGCTTAGATTCGTGATTTAGATATTAATGCAGTGTTCAAAGAATTTCTTCTCGTCCCACTTCCTGAGAAATTCGCTAATGTGGCCCTTTTTAAGTCCACGGATAAGCTCTGGATCAATTAAAGGCATGTTTGCCCCCTTATTTAGCAGGATGGCCCCCAATTACATTTCCCTCATGCCCCTCGTGTTCAGGAATCCAACCTAATAATATTGAATTGAAGTTCCCTAAGGTGTTGAGTAGGTTCATGCAGTCATACACCATTTCTTAGGAGATTGTGGTTGATAGAAGGGCTTTCAGTATGTTTATATGGGCTCATCTCACTATTCTACGGAGACATTCTTTCACACATATCTCAATGGCCTGTATTTCTGCCTGGTAGGTGGTTGGGTAAAAACCCATTGCAATTGATCAGAGCTATCAAAGCTATAAAAATAAGAAAACAAATTCTTGGGGCTGCTGTTGAGGTGTTTTTCAAATAAAACAAAAATAAAATTATTATACAATACAAAATTTTTAACAAAAACATATTTTTATTTCGAAAAAATTTTTTGAAATAAAAAAAAGTTATTTTTTGAAATAAAAAAAGAAAATGTATAAAAACTAATACATTTGAAAAAACATTTTAGCAAAAAATTTGTTTTTAACAAAAAATATATAAAAAGAAAAAAAATTTATAAAAAAACTTTATTTCAGAAAAGAAATTTTTTAAAATGAAACATCTGGGGCGCTTTTTAACATTTGTACTTTTTTCATTTTAGGCTAAAAAATACATTAAAAACAAAACTTTTAACAAAAAGGTTAATAAAAAACTGTATAACAAAAAAACAGAAATAAGTAAAAACAAAAAAAAAATTATAAAAACATTTTAGTCCAAAACTAAAAAAATTTTAACAAAAAATTATTTTTTTTCTTTTCTTACAAAAACAAAAAATAAAGAGAAGAAAAAAATTTATAAAAAAACGTTATTTCAAAAAATAATTTTTTTAAAATGAAATTTCTTCGGACCTTTTCAACATTTGTACTTTTTTTCAGTTTAGAATAAAAAATAAATGAAAAAAAAATTTTAACACACACAAAATTTAATAAAACATTGTACGGCAAAAATAAAAAAAACAAGTAAAAGAAAAAAAATTATAAAAAAATTTTAGTTCAAAAATAAAAACATACATTAAAAAAAAATGTTAACAAAAAATTATTTTTTGGAAAATCAACAATTTATACAAACATTTCTCTAACAAAAAAAAAACAGATAAAGAAAAAAAAAATGTATAAAAAAACGTTATTTCAAAAAATATTTTTTTTTAAATGAAACATCTTCGGTCCTTTTTAACATTAGTACATTTGTACGGCCGCCGTAGCCGAATGGGTTGGTGCGTGATTACCATTCGGAATTCACAGAGAGAACGTTGGTTCGAATCTTTGTGAAACCAAAATTAATAAAAAAAAACATTTTTCTAATAGCGGTCGCCCCTCGGCAGGCAATTACAAACCTCCGAGTGTATTTCTACTATGAAAAAGCTCCTCATAAAAATATCTACCGTTCGGAGTCGGCTTGAAACTGTAGGTCCATCCATTTGTGGAACAACATCAAGACGCACACCACAAATAGAAGAATAGAGGTTGTACGCGCCAATTATATATTGTATATATATACTTTTTTTCATTTTAGGATAAAAAATACATTAAAAAAAAATTTTTACAAAAAATGTTATAAAAAGCTGTATAACAAACAAAAAAATAAGTGAAAAGAACAAAAAAAGCTATAAAAATTTTGTAAAAAAATTTTAGTTCATAAACAAACAAAACATTTTTTTTGAAATAGAAAGAAAAAACTTATAAATAAATTTGTATAACAAACAAATAAAAAATAAAATAAAAATTTATAAAAGAATTTCATTTCAAAAAATATTTATGTTTTTTTTTTTATTTTTTTAATAAGTAATAAATACAATAAAAATTTTTTTTTATTTTTTTTATTTTTGTTTAATTTATTTTTTCTTAAACATTTTTCTTTTAAATGTATATTTTTTATCCTAAAATGAAAAAAAGTACAAATGTTAATGCGAAGATCGAAATTTTTGTCCAATTTACTTCTTGTCTGAGCTACAATAAAAAAACAGTTCTTAGAGGAATTGACGACAATGTCCAAAACACTAGAATCATGGTGTTTTCGTAAAATGACAAAAATTTATTCCGAAAAATATTTAACAAAAAAATGGATACTTTTTTCCAAAAATGGGAATTATTGTAGAAAGTATTACGAGTACTTACCCTAAAATTAAACAAAATTATGACAGTTTTTAGAAGAATGGACGGAACTTTCCAAAACACTAAAGTCCTAGTGTTCTTCTAAAATGACAAAAACTCATTTCGAAAAATATAAAAAAATTGATACTTTTTTGCCTAAAAAATTTTTTTGCAAAAATTATTTTTTACCCTAAAATTAAACAAAAACATAAAAATGTTAAAAAATTATTTAATTTACAAAAGAGGACCATTTTAAAAAAAATTTATCACGCGACATAGAATCGCTCATGCAAATGGAAGTAAGTTGGGCAAATTCGGTAAGTTATTTTTTTAATTAACACAATGACTGCCATGTCGCACGTTTTTGTACCACAGCTGGTACTTCCTGGAGTGCCACGTGGCACGAAAGCGTACAACAATGGCTATTTCCCATATGGTCTCATTCTTATTAACCTTTTAACCAAAAAATAAGTTGTTAATTTTTTAAAAACAATTCCTTAAATTCTTTATGTGTAATAGATATAAAAATAGTTACGCTTATCAAATATATGGACATGCAAAGTTATAGACATAAAGTTTAGCACAATTTAGCCTAAGCAGTTATGTAGTTTAGTATTTTCACAATTATAATTAAGTATATAAAACACAACAAAAATGGTAATCACAAAATCAGTTAACCTGTTTCTGCACTCATAAAAAAAACCTATATGGGTCAACATTGCCCAATACCTGTATATATGGACGCAAATATTTTGATTATAATTCAAGTATTATAGAATTTGATAAAAAATATATATATATAATTCATTAATAAAAGTGATCGATGTCTCAAAATAAATCTTACGGGTGGATTTTTTGTAGTTGATACCTAGTTCTGCGTGATATTTCCTGAGAACATCGTTGATTTCCAAGCTTAGAGGTTGTAGTAGCCCAGTGCCTGGATTGCAGTTTGGCTATTCGAAAGAATAGCGCTTACAAGAGAAATCTGTGATTAGTAGCCTACAAGCTTCCCCAATCGCCAGTACTTCCGCCTGGAAGACACTGCTAGTATTGGGGAGACGCACAGATTTTTCAATTCCAAGTCTATGAGAATATATACCTGCTCCGACACCACATTTTTTAATTAGTTTTCAGAACAATTTTTGCACTGACTGTGGGTCTCACACAACACGGCATTTACTAGGAACCTATCTATCGTTTAGCACCTCTGATTTCTTTTTCCTTTTACGAATCATCTGATTGTTATAACAGCATTCAGAACGTCCATTTGGCCATACAAGGTTTCAAAGCCAAGCAAAGCCAGCGTGCATCGGGCCAGCGCCTTAACCACTTCTCCCCAGCGCACAGTGGGAGAAATGGTCAATCTAGCGGCGCTTTAGCGAAATTTTTAAATTCAGAATTCTCCAAATTTTGTTTGTTTTATTGAAAATTTATTTCCTAACGGGGTCTTTTCTGGTTTCGTTTTTGTTTTGTTCCAAATATTCGCATATCTGTGAGCTTTCGAATTTAACACATGTTTTAACAAGTGTAATAATTAGATACTATTTACCTATTTTTAAGTGCAATTTTGTTGAACTGAAAAACTTAAATATACTATTTTTTAATAAGACTTGCGACTTAATTATTATAATTTGGTATATGTTAAATAAAAAAAAGTCTGGAAAAATAAATTGTCCTATATCAAAGTGTTTTTAAATGTGTAATCCAATGTTCCGTAGAAAATAAGTGTGGTGGATTCGATGGGATTCGATTCAATGTTTGTACAATTTGTTAAAATATGTTGTGGTCTACGTCTTGTCAAAAAATTGGCTGCAAGTATTTGCAAGTTACTGATTTTTTTCCTTTTTTAGATACTATGGCAGAGTCTAAACGCACCCAGTGAACCAGTACCAACAAAAAAATGTCTTATGGTTGAAAATCATATATTTTCTAACGTCATTGATCGCTCAAAGTATAGTGAAGAGCAAACTCGCAAAATTCAAAAACAATTAAGAAATTTCATAAGCAAACTTGTGGAAAAGTGGAAAGAATGTCATAGGGTTATGTCAGTGTTCGAAGAGCGAAATAAGAAATGGTTGGATGAAAATATAATTTTTTCTAAGCCAACTGTTGATCACCGTATACAAAAACCTTTTTAAGAGTGTACAATGAAAACTCAAAAAAAAAAAAAAAAAAAAAATTGTTAACGAAACACCTAACCAAGAGTTAATGGTAGCGGCAAGCGTAAGTCTTTACAAAGCTGGAAAAAGAAATGCTTCACAGGTTGTTTCAGAATTGTTTTCAGAAAGTTCGACCGTACATAAAATATTAATACACGGAGCAGATATTATTGAAAAAGTTTCGCTACCAATAGGAATGATGTCAGAAGAGGCACTTGAAGCAAGAAATAAAGATTTTCGCAGTTATAGACTGAACCATACGCGAAAAAACTCAAGGTTGAATACAATGGAAGACTTAATACACACTCTTTTAGTTTCTTCAGATCCTATTATTACATCTAAGTCTAAAAGCACTTCCAAGTACTCCAAAAATCACATTGAAATAGATGATGAGGTCAAAAACCTTCTTTAACATATAATTGACGGCAGTAATTCAGAGAGCTCCAACTCTGAATAGTTCTAATAAAACATAAAAACATAGAAATAAATAATTAACACATATCTTTAGAATAAAGTAATGTATTTTTTCATTGTATTTAAGCAGCTATTTAGAAAGCGCCGCTAGATTGACCATTTCTCCCACTGCGCAGCGTATAGAATGGAAGGTACATAAAAAAATCAACATTTTTCAAATTTAGTTTTAAGAAATAATAAATGTCGAAAAGCAAACCTTATAGAGAATCTAATATGAATTCTATAAATAAATGTTCATTGCTAAAAGTGATTTCGGTAATTTTGACCCATGAATGCAGGATAAGTGCTAAGGCGTGCGCTTATATAAACATGCACACATATATGTGTAATTTACAATACAAAAAAAAAATTATGCTGAAAGTTATTTAACGAATATAAAATAACAAATTAAGGAATGCAACGAAATGTTAAACGTATAAATAAAACAACAATAACAAAAACAATGGTTGCAAACAAACACAAACACTTGCACCAAAGCGCCACACACACACACACACACACACGTACGCACCCAGCCTACATTCGGAAAATTGTTGCAAGCTACTTCACTAACAGAGTGCTGCAATACAAAACCGACGAAGGAATGAAAAGGTACAGAGTAACCGGAGGAGTACCACAGGGGTCAGTGTTGGGCCCACTCCTCTGGAATATAATGTACGATGGAGTTTTGCGTCTCCAACTACCTCCAGGATCCCAAATCATAGGGTTTGCTGATGACATTGCAATCGTAGTCGTTGCTAAATTCCTAAACCAGGCCGAATCGATTTGCAACCAAGCGGTCGAAATTACCAAGGATTGGCTGCGCATTAGTGGTTTAAGCCTTGCAAACCATAAAACAGAGGCAGTCCTCATCAGTAGCAGGAAAATAGTTGAAACAGCAAATCTCAGAGTAGGTGACCACGCACTAGAATCTAAGCTGTACATAAAATATCTTGGGGTAATGATTGACCACAGGTTAAGCTTTAAACAGCATCTAACATACGCCAGCGATAAAGCAGCGAAGGCTGTAACTGCATTGACACGTATTATGATGAATACGAGAGGACCTAAGCAGGCTTCTAGGAAGTTGCTTAGCAGTGTGGTATCGTCTATCCTGCTATATGCGGTACCAGCCTGGGTCGAAGCAACTAACTGCAGCACATACATGAAAGGCATTAAATCGGTATACCGGTTATGTGCCCTCAGGGTGTGCTGTGCATTCCGCACAGTATCGGAAGATGCTGTATTAGTCCTCGCGGGTATGCTACCAGTTAAGCTGACTGCACTAGAATTCGCCGAAATAAAAAAGCATCGAGCGGATCCGGCACAGCTGACTAACCGAAGGACTGAACGGGAGCGAAGCATCCGTACTTGGCAGGAGGAATGGAAGAACTCCATGAACGGACGATGGACATATCGATTGATCCCGAATATCACAAGATGGATAAATCGAAAGCATGGCCAGATAGATTTCTACCTGACCCAAGTACTTAGTGGGCATGGATGCTTTAAGGCTTATCTGCATAGATTTAAGCACGAAGATGACCCGTACTGCACCTTTTGCAACAGTCTAGTTGAAGATGCAGAACATGTTTTCTTTGTCTGCCCTCGTTTCGAGCTGGAAAGAGTAGAATTGAGTGATAGGGTGGGGAAGCCAATAATGGTTAGCAACCTAGTAGATATCATGCTTGACTCAGAAGAACATTGGTCCGCTGTCAGTAACATGGCAAGGATAGTAATTACCAAGCTGCGTCACAATGAACAACAGCGCAGATTCTTACGTAGAGGCAATAGGCCACACCCCCTCCCGTGAAGTAGTACCTAATAATATTTAACGGTATTAGGAATCACCAACTGCGTCACGCTGAACAGCAGCGCAGATTTTCAAGTAGAGGCAATAGGCCGCTCCCCTCCCAGAACTAATACTTAACGATAAGTAAATACCAAACTGCGATGTGCTGAACATCAGCGCAGATTTTCATGAAGAGGCAATAGGCCGCTCCCCCTCCCGTGAAGTATTACCTAACGGTCGTCCCGCGGGGGGGAAACGGAGCAGGGGTGGGGTTTTTAGTGGGTGAGTCGAAAGACAAGTCTCACACTTTTCGGCTTTCAATGCTTTTTGCCACCTCCAAAAAAAAAAAAAAAAAAAAAAAAAAAAAAAAAAAACACGTACGCACGCACATTTACGCATATTTGGAAAATCGGCAAAGCCCAAAGTAATTACCAGCTAACAGAGTTCCCACAAAGTGGAGCACTTCATTTGTATGCGTGTGCGTGTATTTGTGCGTCGATGCTCCAGAGTTAACAAACAAAACAAACGAGGGGTGCGACGCAAAAACAAAACAAAATGAAAAAAAACACAAGAAAATCTGTACTTAGTAGCACGCATACACGTATTACAAAAACAAAACAAAAAACAGAAAAACAAAACAACGTGCAACGTGCAACGTGCAACGAGCTGGTCATGCCACATTTAACGCCACATGCCACATGCTGCATGCCGCATGCAAAAGACGCTTTCAATTTCCAATACGGTTTTCGATTTGATGAGCCTCATTTTTGGGCGATTTTACTTACAGTTTGTGGCTGCTGCGCTGACGTTGATGATGACGCAACACTGGCATGTTGCAAGAATACTAAAGGCCCTACCACTGCACCTGTGCCGCCACCACCACCACCACCGGTACCTGTGTTGTTTGCGGCCTTGTGCAGCAAAGATTTTGGTTGTTGCACGATAGGCGGCTTACCGTTGTCGAACTGGTAGTAGAGTACATCGGTGGCAGGTGCAGCACCGCCATATAACATTGCACTCTCCACACCAACTCCACTACCACTACTTTCACCTCCGCCGCCGCCGCCGCCGCCGTATGTAGGTTTATAGAGCGTTGGCTGCGGTGGTGGTGGATCGGCGGTTTGTGCGCCTGAAATGTGGTAAGCTGACATTTGTTGATGCCCCTCCGAGGGTGCATTTTGCTGTTGCTGCTGCTGTTGCCCTGTGCCGCGTAGAAAATCGGGCATTTGTGGCATTTTGTAGTTGTAAATGTACGGACGTTCGTACTCGGCGCCAAGTGCCGTTGACCCGCCCGTGCCGTGATGGATATAGGATAGAAAGAGATCGGACTTGGCTGGGTGTAGACGCGAATCGAAGCTACCCATGCCAGCTGTGTGTATGGGCGCTGGTGTGTGATAGTAGCTGGCTCCCGGCAATTGGCCTGTAAGTAGCTGGGTTTTGGTAATAGCCTGCCCGGAGTAACGTCGTGTGGGTACGCCGATGTCGGACTTGGCATCGCGCTTCTTGATGTGCAGTCCCGCGACCGATGGGGGACCCTGATAGTAGTAGGGCGCCGCCGGCGTATTTGGCCATTCGACGAAACTATCCATACGATTGGTGCTAGAACTTAAATTACTACCACAACCATAAGCATTACTACTGCCAGCACCACCACCTGTAATATTACCGCTACTGCCATTACCACTACTAACATTATGGCCGGTGGCAGCTGCCGCGCCAGTCGCTTTGCCGAAAACATTATTCAAACTGAACTTGTATTGATTATTCTCGAATGTGGTGTAGTTCAGTAGACGATTGCCAACACCACTGCTACTGTTGCTATTGTTCGATTTGTTGTTGGTGTTGGAGTTGTTATTCGAGTTTGCGTTTGAGTTTGAGTTTGGAATTGCGGCTTTTGAAATGCATTTCTCATTAGTATTAGTAAGGTTAGTTGCCGAATGGTGGGAGGAAGCAAGGGACGAGGGACCATGGGTATTGGATGAGGTGTGTATGGGCGCCAACAGTTTGCCCATTTGATAGGCGTGGCTGGTGTGTGAGTTGGGATTGTTATAAATGGGTTTCGATTGCGATGGTTGTTGTTGGCGTTGTGCAAAGCATGAAGTTTGGCGAGGCGGAGCTTGTTGTTGTTGTTGTTGGTGTTGCATTTGCTGATTACTCACAGTTTGTTGCATTAAGATGTTGTAAGTAGATGTGCCGCCACCGCCACCGCCACTGCCTCCTCCTCCACCGCCGCCGCCGCCGCCGCCAATTGATTTGCGATGGCTGCCGCTGGAGGCGCCCGAAGACTTGTTAGTTCCATAGCGGGTACTATCGCTAGATCTAAAAATAGGGAATAGGATGGAGAGGCGCGTCATGTGGGGCGGCAAATGAGGTGGGCAAGTTGTTTTCTATTTCTATTTTTTTCACCTTTGCATATAAAAATTGAAGAGAAATGTGGAATGTGAAATGCTTACCTTTCCGAGGAATAGGCGTAGTCCTGATCGGCACCGAGTCCTGAATCGGTATGCTCGTGTGATACTCGCAGCGCAGAGTTCTCTAATGGGCTGAGATTAGAGCCTGTTGGCGAGATGAAGTCACCCATGCTCATACTGGACATCATTCTGCGAAAAGAGTTCAAATAAAATATTGAAAATATGAACAAAACGTAAGCAAAAAGCAAACTTCGGGAAAAGTTTTAGGCATTCTTATTAACTTATTCTTTAAAAAATGGCGATAAAAATGTATATGAAAAATTACAAAGGTTTCCCGATTTAGCAACCGGGCTTGCACAGGAAACCTGTTATATTGTTCTTGGGGGTTTGGCTGTAAGTTAGTGTTGATATATTAAAAATTCCTGTTTTAAAAATTCTTGTATGTCGTGACTACTAAAGCAGCGAATACCACGGGAATGCTGAGCAGACTAATGGTGAACATCGTTGGAGCAACTCAGTGTAAAAGGAGGTTGATCGTGGACACCACAAACACAGTACTCTTTCACGGCAGCGAAATATGGGAAGTTGCGCGAAACTCTGAGTTGCTTTAGCTTACCGCACTGTCTCAGGCACAGTTTTTGTGATCAGCGGGGAGATACCTATCGACCTCATGGCCCGATAATGAATATATGCATGGGATCCCAGGAAAAAATACGCCACCACTAATGGCGCGGAACTGAGATGCCAAACAATGCAGAAGTGGCAAAGCCGATGGGCCACTGAATCGGTTGACAGATGGACGGCGTAGCTGCCATCTATAGGCAAATGGGTTCAAGGGACAAAAGAAAACTGATCATGGCGACTACAAATGTAATACTCTTTCACGGCAGCGAAATATGGGAAGTTGCGCTAAACCAAGCGCAAAGAACTGGAGGCTGTCTAATCGACAACGAAACTCCGAGTTGCTTTAGCTTAACGCACTGTCTCAGACGCAGCAGTTTTTGTGTTGTGATCAGCGGGAACATGTCTATCGACCTCATGGCCTGAGAACGAATATATGCTTGGGATCCCAGGAAAAAACACGCCGCCACTAACGCCGCGGAACTGAGATGCTAAACCATGCAGAGGTGGCAAAGACGATGGGACATTGAATCGAGTGGCAGACGGAGGGCGAGGCTGAATTCATCAATAGGCAAATGCGTCCAAGAGAACTTCGGGGAAGTGGGCCTTTTCATGACTCAGCACCTCTCGGGCCGCAGATACTTCCCGAAATACCTCTGTCGCATGAATAAGGTAACGAGCGATGACGCCGAACACATATTCATTAGTTGCGATAGATGGCTGGTGGAAACATATGTTCTGAAGGAGTAAACTGGTGACATCGCGCCGAGCAATGTGATCGGTAAGATGCTTGAATGCGAAGACAATTGGAATGCGGTTAAAAGATACGTTGAAGATGAATTATATATATATAATTGGCGTGTACACCCTTTTTGGGAGTTTGGCCGAGCTAGACCTCGACGCAGTACGACAAAGGGAAGCGCCACAGACAGAGACATAAGAAGACGAGCTAATAGCATGAAGCTGGCAACAAGCATGGTGGACCCAGACGTCCATAGAACTGGTTCATTTCATGCACGTCACCCTGAGCCCTTTCGAAACAATGCAGAAAGTAGTTTCAGGAGGAGTGTTTCCGCGGAAGAAGATGTGGGATTGTTTTAGTGGCCACACCACACGACGTAGTAGACGACGCTCGCTGTAAGTGCGTCCTACCTCAGCCACCAACACAAAAACAGGCTGTAAGTACATTCGGACGGATTCCGCACTTGGAAAGGACATATTTCAGCAATACTATTGGAAACGAGGCTAAGAGCAGCCAGTTTGAGCTGGCTTCAAAATAGGAAATCGGCATTGAGCTTCGATTTGAAAGTGCTCCTGTTATAAAACGAATTTGGATGTATAGCATTAAGCTGTGAGGTACGACTTGTGGTATCCAAATTGATAAAGTTCAGAGATATCAATACAAAATGATATCGATATTGACCGGAACACGATGAACTATTTCAGTTTCTAGTTTTGGTGGTCAGCTTGAAATCATTTCTTCTTGGCTTCTTGAATAAATAAATAAAAAAAGAGGTTGTCTGTAAAGTCAGTTTACTGACGATAGTTGATCGTTACAACATCACAAGAAAATATTGATGGAATGGTTGCATTTTTCAAAAGAAAATTTTAATTTATTTGTTTGATAGATATTTTGTATGGATATAGAGAAGGAGGTGAACGGAATCGCAATGGAATTGATCAAGTTAGATTTATTTGTACGAGGTTTGCTTTTTATATTTCGGGATTAGAGAACAAAAACAAATTTTAATCATCGAAAATCACTTTATTGTTTTTCAAAATATTCTCCATGAAGATCTATACACGTTTGCATGCGTTTGAACCAATTGTCGAAGCACGTTTGCCACTCTGAATGAGGTACCTCCAAAACATGCATTCTGAATGCCGCAACCGCTTCTTCAGGTGTCGAAAAACGTTGACCTCTCAGTTTGTTTTTTACGTACGCGAATAAAAAGAACTCATTCGGTGCCAAGTCAGGACTATACGGCGGATGACCCATTAATTCGATGTTTTGGGTGCTCAAAAATGCAGTTGTTTAAGCCGATGTGTGAGAACTCGCATTGTCCTGGTGAAGAGTGATCCGTTTTTCACGATTGGTTTTCCTAATTTCTTGGAAGCCAACTGGCAAAGAAATGGTTGCGTATCACTCAGAATTTACCGTTCTGCGTTGTTCTAGTGGTACGGTTGCCACATGTCCAGTTTTTTCGAAAAAACAGGCGTCCATTCGCTTGGAAGTGCTTCGTGCGCGAACAGCTTTTGTTGGATTTGGCTCATCTTGAAACACCCATACAGTCGACTGCTGTTTACTTTCGAGCTCATACACATAAATCCATGATTCATCACCTGTCACGATGCCATAGACGTGTTTCGTAGCCCCGCGATCGTATTTTTTGAGCATTTCCTTCGACCAATCGACACGAGCCTTTTTTTGAGCGATTGACAAATTGTGTGGGATCCAACGCGAACAAATTTTTTTTGACAGTCAAATGTTTATGCAATATTGAATGTATGCTGGTCCCACTAATGCCTAAGATTGTCTCAATCTCACGATAGGCCACACGACGATCTTGCAATATCAGTTCGCACACAGCATCAATGGTTTTCGGAACAACAACTGATTTTGGACGACCTTCACGAAATTCGTCTTGGAGTGAAATACGACCACGATTGAATTCACCGTATCATCGATAAACACTGGTCCTTGATGGAGCTTCATCGCAAAAAAATTAATCAGGTTCATCCATGCAATGTTGCTGAGTTAATCCACGTCGAAAATTGTAAAAAATAATCGCACGAAAATGTTCACGATTTAATTCCATTTTTGGACCAAGATGAATCTTTTAAGTTACTGTAAACAACACAAATAGCGCTGGTATTTCAAAACGTTCTGAGTACCTAAAAGCCAAAAAATGTCAAACTTTGCGATACAGTTGTCAGTTGCCAGATTGCAATACCAGGGTTGCCAAATCCCGAAATATAAAAGGCACCCCTCGTACGCATAAATACAATTATGTCAATTTTTTTTACAATGTACATAGCGGATCTGCAAAATGAGTCGTAGTCCGAAACAATTTAGAAAAAATGTTCATAAAATTCTTCGTTCAGAAAATCATTTTAAATTTACAAAATACTTGAATAAAATTTATTGTTTCAATTTGTACTCGACTGTTAAAGTTTAATTCTTGATTTTATTATTTTATAACAAACATGTTAAATTCCAATTAGAATTACCAATTGATGCAATTGATTTATATTCTCTAATTCATCAAACAATTATAATGAGTTCAACTAATTCCCATTAGATAATTGTAATTTTTATTCCAATGGTAAAACTAATTGGAATTAGTTGCCATTAGCAAAAAAAATTGGTTTACCTTTACAATTAGAAATCTAATTGACTTCTGCTAATGCAATTAGATATTCAATTAGCTCGAATTAGAATTAATTATTTTGATAAAAATAAATTTTTTGCAAATAAACGTGCTTTGCAATTTGTTTCAACTTCAAACTTTGAAGTGTTCGCATTGTTTAATATTCTAAATGAAAGTTGTATTTCTGTTAACTTAAAAACATATTTATTTCTCGCAATGTCGGAAGAAATATCATTTGCAATTGAATTTTCTGGTGATGATGAGGATTTTGATGTTACATACACGTCTTCGAAAGAATCAAAGCAATGGAAGGTGTTCAATGGAGATGGTGAACAATTTGTGAAGAGACGTATGGAAAGCACTTTCGGCAATATAATTTTCACCTCGAATTTTTATATTGAAGTTAAGAAGGTATGAACGTTTCATTACAAAACTATACATCGAAAGTCTTTGTTGTGTTGTTAAAGTACTTGTGTAGTGTGCCGTAGTAATTCCACTAATGGGTGTAGGTTAACATGAATTTTTGGACGAAGTAAAGCATCAATCAATTTTATATAAAAACCTTGTATCAGATTTCACAAAAATAAAAAAGATAAAATAATCGGAAAGTGCGTTGCTTGCAATAAGGCGATTCGCGGTTTTACGGGGGTCTCTTCAAATTTTATCAACCATCTCAAAGTGCGGCATCCTAAAATTCATAAGGAATATCTTACGAAGAAATCTAAAAATGAAAACTTGAGTATTCAATCAAATTTCGATAAGAAACTTATTGAATTTCTAGTGGATTCAGGTTTGCCGCTTTCCCTGGTTGAAAGGCAGTCATTCATCAACTTAATTGAGGGTATTGGCCTTAAGTTAATGAATAGACAGACGGCAATGAAAAAATTAGAAGAGCTTCACAAACGCATGGAAGAAAGTGTGAAAGCCGAACTAGCCACAGCCAAACATGTCTGCACAACGGCGGATATTTGGTCAGGAAATCACAGAAGCTTTTTCGGATACACCTGTCATTGGCTTGATAAAGATTTTAAGAGGAAATCAGCTGCTTTGGCGTGCAAAAGGATATTTGGAGTTCACTCTGCGGAAGCAATTGGGCATATCATGACCGACATAAATACTTACTGAGATGGAAGATGACGGCGGCCATGATATGTCAGAATTCCAAAACAAGATTTGCCTCCCTAAACACCACAGGTGCTCTAGCCACACATTAAGTCTTCTGGCTACGTCTAATTTAATAATAATTTTGAAATCCGATGAATCCCTATTCCAGCGGAACACTATGGTAAGAAATATTTTAGTTTATATATTTTATACTAGAATATAATTTATTTAGGTGTTCAAAAAATGCGATAATTTGTGGAAAAAATGCAAATGGCCAAAAAGTTCGGAAGTGATACAGGAAACTTTAGGTGGATGCCTCGTTGTGCCGGTTGTGACGAGGTGGAACTCGCTATACGACGCCGTTGTTCGACTTCTCCAGCACAATCCAAAACTGGATGAGTTGTGCGATAAATTGAGCCTGCCGCGTTATACATCCTGTGAACTATCATATTTGGATACATACAAGCTGATTGTGGCGCCTATTGCTCAGAGTCTGGACTTTATGCAAGGCGAACAGAGTATTGGATATGGTTGCCTTTTTGCCTACAATTATCACTCTGAGCAATAAATTGATAAAAATCCACCAGAAAATCGAGCATCCATTCTCTACAATTGCATTAGAGCTGGAAAAGCAATTAAGAAAACGATTCCGAGCTTTCTTTGAATTAAATGAGGAGGCAGATTTGGCGCTAGCTGCAGCTGCACTGATTCCAAATGTAAAGTTGAGCTGGCTGAAAATCTTACAAAAAACATCACCGCAATTTACATATACGCGAATAACGGAAAGGGTTATTCGTATCATCACTGATTATGCAATCAAGCTGAACCTTCCTACAACAAACGAAAATTATAAATGTGAGGGTTCGTATACTGAATCGACCTTTTATGATTTCAGTGATGGTGGTAAGTTCTGCATAAGTAACACATATACATACATATATGGTATTTTTAGTAAATCTGATTACATTTTTGCAGAAGGAAGTACTGCTTCATTGTCAAAATTGACAGAGGAGGGTGAAAGCATGCATTCTATTTCGAATATGATGCATCAATATTTGAATGATGATGATAAGACTTCCAATATATGGCCCAAATATTCCACATTAAAGGACATAGCACTGTTTTGCAACACGCCGCTTACGTCTTCAGGCCCTGTGGAGCGACTATTTGCCTTTGCGGGCATTATTAATAGTCCAAGCCGGAGTCGCTTGACTGACTTTTCTTTTAAAAAGCTCGAATTGCTGAATGCGAATATACCCGGTTATTCTAGTTAATAAACAGTTAGTACATACGTTAAATAGATGTTCATGTATGTGATATACGTAGTATATATTGTATTATGTAGATACGTAATATATATATGTGTGAAATTCATATTATGAATATTTCAGTTTTTTTTTTTTTGTTTTTCAAAATATCAAAATAATTGATTCTAATTCGAGCTAATTGTTCAATTGTGTTCAATTAGTTACTTAATTATTTTTGCAAATTTAATTGTAATTTGTTGTAAAAAGAGTTGTGTACATCAAATTCATTTATGCTCTCTGTTTCTTTTAATAAAATTTGCTCACTTCCTAACATGTTGCCGATTTGCGTTCAACTACTGAATACTATAAAATTTGAAATGTGCCAGTCAATGAATGGAATGATGCATTGTTGCTCTCTTAATCTCTTTGCTGCTCATTTATTGCATATAAAAGCGATAGTTCGCATGTGTTAAATATTTATTCTTATACATTTATTGATATATGAATCGGTTAAAATAATCAAAAATTCAGTTAAAAAGAAAAATGAAAGCTGCTTGAACAAACTTTTCCTCGATTGCTACTCCTCCTTCTATTCTCCAGCCTTGCCATTTGTCGTTGGCATATGTTTGTTGTTAATTTGTTTGCACATTTTTAAGTGAGTAAAAGCGCACACTCAATTGGCTCTTCGAACAAAGTTCGTTATACACAAACGTACATATGTTTTTTTTTTTTTTTGTTGAGGTGGCACAAAGCATTGAAAGCCGAAAAGTGTGGGACTTGCCTTTCGACTCACCCACTAAAAACCCACCCCAATTCCGTTTCACTCCCACCGCGGGACAATCGTTAGGCATGACTTCGCGGGAAGGGGAGCGGCCTATTGCCTCTTCATGAAGATTTGCGCTGTTGTTCAGCGCGACGCAGTTTGGAGATTACTATTTTTGCCATATTACATATATTACATCGGACCAGTGTTCTTCTGACTCTAACATAATATCCACTAGGTTATCAGCCGAAATTGGCTTCCCCACCCTAGTGCTTAATTCCTCCCTTTCGAACACAAATCGCGGACATACAAACAAAACATGTTCTGCGTTTTCTACAGCTGGTGCACAATGAGAACAGTACGGTTCGTCTTCGTGCTTAAACCTATATAGATAGGATTTAAAACACCCATGTCCCGTGAGTATTTGGGTCAGATAATAGTCTAACTGTCCATGCTTACGGTTAACCCATTTGGCTATTAAGGGAATTAGACGGTACGTCCAGCGTCCGTTCAGGGACGAACTCCATTTTCCCTGCCATGAACACCAGCTACGCTCTCTTGCTTCCTTGCGTATTGTCTGTCGTTCTGAAGTAGCTTTGTTTTGGTAAACTTGAGCGTACTCTTTTGCCATTAAATTTATTGGGAGTAGTCCTGCAATAACCATAATGGCGTCTTCTGGTACCGTTCGAAACACGCAGCACACTCTGAGGGCACTCAGACGATACACTGATTTCATACAACTCACATATGAGCTGCAATTAGTTGCTTCCGCCCATGCTGGAGCTGCATACAGCAAAATCGATGAGAGCACGGTATTAAGTAGTCTCCTAGTGTTTTGCCTAGGGCCTCTAGTGTTCATCATTATGCGCGTCAGTGCTGTTACTGCCTCTGCCGCTTTTCTGCTTGCGTATGATAGGTGATCTCTGAAGTTGAGCCTATGGTCGATTAATACGCCCAGGTATTTAATGAACGGTTTCGATCCTATGGTATTTTCGCCCACCATTATATTTGCCGACTCCACCTTCTTTCTGCTGCTAATGAGCACTGCTTCCGTCTTATGATCCGCAAGAGTTAGACCGTTCTTGCGCAGCCATTCTTTCACCATGCCGACAGCCTGGTTGCAGGTTGCTTCGGCTTGGTGTAGTACTTTAGCTACGACCACAACAGCGACATCGTCAGCAAACCCTATAATTTTGTACCCTGGGGGTAAACTGAGACGTAAGACTCCGTCATACATAATATTCCACAGCAAGGGGCAAGGGCAAACATACATATGTGCATACAGGCATGTGTATGTGTGTATGTAGTTTCACATAGGCTTTGAATTTGTCTAGTATTATTATATAGCAGCTGTCCGAACGCATCGCTTGTTCAAGTAGGATAGAGCCAGATGTCGAACATTGCCGAACACGGAGGCCGATTGTGCCTTTTCGTCGTTTGTTCCGCGCTCTCGCTAGCAGTTCAAACCTTAAATGGAACGGCTCAGAGCAAGGTAACGTCGCATTTTTTGGTGCGTGCAGCCGGCTCCATCAAATTATAAGACGTTGTCACGTCAATAAAAATTCTCAGAGATTTGAAATACCTACGGTTAAGACCGAGGTAGAAGATAATACAAAAGAATACTTTGCTCAACTACAAAACCACCCAAACCCTTTAACAAAGGTCATATTTAATACAACAAGCCGTAGCCCTCTGCTAAAAAAGGTAGACCTGTCTTCTAAAGAGCGATCGAAGGGTTTTACGGGATTCTAGTATAAATTAGTTGGTAGAGTTTAAAACTTTTTGTTCGGCTGTAAAAAGTGGATTTATAAAATAATAATAGCTTTTATTTTTCTATTGTCAAAAGCCGTATTTTGTTATTTTTGTTAAGTTGCAATTTATTGATTTCTTAATGAATTTGTGAAAATTCGGATTAAGAAATTTTCATATTAAAATCATTCCAGTTGCATATAATAATGTTGACGTACTATTAAGAGACGTAAGTCTTACTCTGTACTACTTACATGAATAAACAAGTAAATAAATAAATAAAAATATATAAATTCTAAAAAAAAAAATAAAAAAAAAATAAAAAATTAAAAAAAATAAATGAAAAAATAAAAAAATACATAAATTAAATATAATAACAAAATATTTGATATCCCAAAAAAAAAAAAGAAAGCTTCACATTTTACCCAGACTCAGATTAAATGCCTTGAAAGATGAAACTTGTTAATAAATCTTCATAAATTACCTGACTAATCCACTATTTCGTTCGCACTCTCTCGAAGATATTGTGCTGGCGGAGCGTATGGATCCATTTCTACCACTTACATTGTCTGTCACATTTGAGTTTTGGAAATATAGCCTGAGAAAGAAAAAAAGCATTGTAAAAAATAATGCAATAAAATTAAAAAATTTTTACTTTAGTAAGTTGTACTAATAATAATAAAAATAAATTTAAATATTTTTAAGCAAAAAAAAAAGTATGAATTAATTTAGCGTCATTGATAAAGCTAGAGAACGTCTCACTACCTACAAAATATATGAAATGTTTCTGTAGGTCAGTTAAGTTAAGTCTGGTATTTACAGCAAAAGTATTTCTCGGCTATTTATTAGACTAATTTCGAATCTGCTGCGAATATCGTTAAAAAAATTATGAATGTTTGCTTTTTTCATTTTTGTATTTTTATATTCAACACAATGAATTGCCTGACTTGGGTTTCCTTTATTGATCAACTCAAAGAGAATTACTTTTTTTTTGGATGAGACAAAATTCAAGTAAATTACATTACTGCCATTGAAGTCAATTTAGTAGAAACACTTTCTGAGAATAACCTGTTGGGAAGTTTACACATATATTTATATTTCCCCATGGTTCCTAGGTTGGGCATAGAACTTCAACACAAAAACCTCGGCATTGGACCGTTCATGTAACCCTGATAAAGTACCTAACATAAATAGGTGTGCCATTTAGTGCCGGTAGATTACGATTGAACTCTCAGAAAAGGGAAATACATCAAGCAAAGTATTTAAACTAAAAAGAGAGATGGGCCATTTAGATGCGACATAGTATATAAAGGGTTTTCCAATAACAGTGTTATTTTGAATAGCCCGCTATTTCGGTAGATGTCACTTTTGAAGCTTTCATTTTTTGATATTTGACAAGTAGAAACTACGCAATTAATAAAAATGGAACAATAAATGCTTAAACAACGCACTGAAATTATTAAAAGTCACTATAAAATGGTGAAAGTTTGGCGGAGACGGTTCGTAAAACTCGAACATTTTTCGGTCATGGTGAAGCACCTTGTCGGACCACAATACAGAAATTGGTGAAAAAATTCGAGCCGTTGGGAAAAGTTAGTGATCTGAAGAATAAAAGCCGTGCACGTCGCTCAAGAACAGCCGAAAATGTTGCTGTTGTAGCCGAAAGTGTTGAAAAAAACCCAGGTTTGTCCATTCCTCGTCGTTTTTTTGGAATTAGGCATTCCACAAACGTCATTACACCGTATTTTGAATAAAGATTTGGGTCTTAATGCTTATAAAGTCCAGTTAATACAAGAACTCAAGCCGGCCGATCATCAACAACGTCGTGTCTTTGCTGATTGGGTCGTGATCCGGAACTCCATCCAAAAATCGTCTTGAGTGAAGAGGCCTATTCCCACCTCGGTGGCTTCGTCAACAAGCAAAATTGTCGGATCTGGGGCTGAGAAAATCTAAGAGTTATTGTTGAAAAGCCTCTCTATCCTCAACGTGTGACTGGTGACTTGGTGCGGTTAATGGTCCGGCGGAGTCATTGCGCCTTACTTTTTCGAAAATGAAGCTGGAGCAACAGTTACGGTGAATGGATTGCGCTATCGAGAGAATACTAACAACTTTTTATGGCCGGAATCGGATGGTATTGATCTGGACAACGTTTATTTGCAGCAAGACGGCGCTATGTGCCACACAAGCAACGAACCAGTAATCTTTTACGGGAATAACACCTCTTATTGGAGAACCCTTTAGGTATTTTTAGAGATATAATAGTTCCGTTTGGATTTATTTATTATGTAATATTTTGAGATTCAAATTAAAGTTTTAAAAAAGTGGAGAAAAAATTTTCAGCTTTTATACGCAACAGAAAGGAAAAAAAGCAACAACTAAGCTTAGCCAACTTGCTCGTGAGATTTGAACTTCAATGGCAGTATTACACGCACTTTGTGAAAATTACCCCAAGCTAAACCACTACCCTACCAGAATTGAAAACATATCTGCCGATGGACTAACCTGGCCTGACTCTAATAATTACTTAACTTGCCTCCTCAAGCCAAGTCATCCTCAATCTAAAACAATTTCTTTTGCGGTGCTTGCCTTATTTGGCATCAAGAACAATAACAGAAAAAAACACCTGCTATACGGCCCTATAAACTGATACAACATTTACAAGAACATCAAAATAAAACAACCAATTAAAAAAATATCTTTTATGCTTGAAATTTTTATAATTTTATTCAGCCGATTACTTTGGCTTTGGCTCAGAAATAATACCAAGCAAACATAGATTTAACAAATTTCAAATTATTAGTTTTTTTTTTCGTTGCTCAATTTTAATTGAAAAGCTCACCTGATTCGTTCACTGTTGGTGCTTGGTTGACCAGGTTCACATTTTCTAGGAAAATTTAATTAGAAAATGAGCATTAAGTTTGAAATTTGAATAACCCTAACTTATACATAAAAATGTTTGCATTGTGAAATTAATAATAAAGGGTGTGCCATCGACTAGTTTCTGTATCAATCGAACGTTTCTTGGTACTGACATAAAAGTGGCTGGAACTGAGTAATACATATATACATATCTATATCATATGTACATCTAAGTGGTATGAAGTGGCACTCTCGAACAATGCTTCGAAGTATTGCCCAAATATCATAGTTTGAAGTTCAAAAGAAACATTTTATATGGCTGGTAAAAAACGATGGGACGATGAATCCGATGCAACGAGTAACTTTAGCTGCTACGGCATAGGGAAGTTGACAGCACTCTTCTAATCAGTCGAGCTTTTGGCGGCAACGGAGTTGTTCAACGGCTGCGTTAATTTTTTCCTATATGACCAATTTAATCTCAGTTTTTGTCAACCTTTTTTTTGTAAAAAGCCTATACATCGAGATGGCTGGACAGCTCAACCGAGCACATTGCTGATACACAACGATGAAGATCTCATCAACTCAAAATTGGCCTTCAGCTCAAGAGAAGCCTTCAGAACTATAGAACTTTATAAGGCTTAAGTACTTCGAGTTCAAATAACTATTTATGCTTTCCGATATCGCGGATGTGGATATCGCCGATATGGTGCGATATGAAAACTCACGTATTTGGAATTAGAATAACTCACTCACTCATTAAGAAGCCAATACGTCTTGAGCGCATGATTTTTTGGCACACTTTTTGAAGTGAAGTCTTTGCTAGTTCCTTTTTTCGAAAATTTAAATTGCAACAATCTTGCAATCATCGAATAACCTGCAGAGACACGATGGATCTTTTGAGAGTACTTTGAATAATTAGGTGTTGGTGAGCGATGGTTTTAGCGAGACCTGCGAACAATCGATCTTTTGTTTTGAGTTCGACACGTTAATTTACTAGTTTAGTACGTCATATTTGAGTATACAAATTTCTATTAATAATTCAAAATGTCAACCCTTTCAAGGAAGTTGGCCTATAACGAGTGGAAAGAATCAATCAAATTGCGAATGTGACCACAGCTCAGATCGCATGGATCCTGAACCAGGTTTGAAATAAGTGTCGCTTCGCGAATACATAACTGGAATTTGAGTGCTAAGCTTTCAGTGACCTTCGTGAGAATCTCGTTTAGGATGGTGGCAATACGGCTAGAATGACTCTAATCAATTTATGACGCTTTCCTTTCATCGCCAAATGCAGTTTTTGAATCAGATAAAAGTCGCAAGGTGTCAAATCAAGTGACTACGGCGAATGGAGGATCGAAATAATTTGCCTCTTTGTCAAAAATTTGATCACAACTCTTAACCTAATGACAGATTTTTTGATCTAATATCAGCTTGTCTTGTAAAAAACTGGAATTGAGCTTTGAGTAATCGAAGACTTGGCCACTATCCAATATATAATTGTCAATTGAAACCCTTTCCTGGACTAATATGTATATCGAACTATTTTTCTTTAGATATTTTGAAAAAGATTTTTTTGAAATGCAGGGCAGAAAAAATAATAGAAAAGTGCATTAGGACTAAACACTTACTTAAGTGTATACTAATGTTGAATTTTGTGTTGTGTGTCGGTGGATACTTTTCCAAGCATGTTCCAAGCAGAGATGTATTCCATCTGTCTACGTGCAGAGATAAACTTAGACAGAAATGAGCGAATTGCCATTCTGAGCGACTGTCAGACGGCACTCAAGGCTCTATCATTCTGAGAGATTAGGTCTTCACTGGTTCTTGAGTGCATCGCGAAACTAAATCTATTGTATTAGGAACGCACAGCCGCAACCCCCTAATTTTGGTCCCAGGATACAGGAGTATAACTGGGAATGAAATAGCGTACGCATTGGCGAAAGAGGCTGCGGCCTCGCCATTAATAGGTCCCGAACACTACCTTGCAACACACCAGCAAGGAAAAGCTTGCGAGTGAAGAGCTAAAGCTTAGGGAGGTTTGCTGGTACCAAACTATGGGGCTATGAAAGGCGAAATCGTTACTGGAAGAGTACAACCAAAAGAGGTTTAAAATACTTAAGATCCTCTTCAAGGATAAATAATGCTCACGGAAATTCTCACAGTCCACTACAGACCGCGAAGTCATCTGTACATGATTCGGATTTAGTCTCCTGATTCTTGTGGTTTCTACGACCAATCTCAAGAGACTCCAATACACCTTCTCCTTGTATGCAGAGCTATAGCATGGAGAAGGTTGAGACACTTCGGCCAACTGCAGCCAGAAGAAAGGCACATTCGGGCAATCTAACCCATCTCCACCCTGAGTTTGTGAAGGGAACTGGGTAAGGATGAGCAGAGAACACAAAATACTATCAGGTCGAAGTGCAAACTTCGAAGTAATCTATCTATATGGGTTTGGTGAAAGATGAAGGGTCTAGAGCGTAAACCTTCCTCGTAAACTTCTTTTTTCAATTTGGATGAAAATAGGCGCTCGAGGTATTTAATATTTTATTATAAATAGAAACTTGCAGGCAAGATGTTAGTAGCGAGAGTTGAGAGGTTAATGAAACTTCGCATAATTAATTTTGTTTATATTTAAAAGGAATGAGCAGGTTAAGCAGTATACCACAAACATTGTCTGGGCCCCTGGATATAGAGATACTCCTGGAATTTGCAACAAAGATGAGATGACTAGGATAGGAACAGATCTTGAGCCCAGTAAGTGGTCATCCCTTTATGGTAACGCAAGCTCGGTTGTTGTTGTTGTTGTAACAGCATAAACATACCTCATAACTCATTAGAGAATACTGCTGGAATGACAGTCCATATCCGGATATAACGCCGGACCCTTCCGGTTACGTAGAACTAACTGTCGTGAACAAGTTCTGAATCAGGTCGGCCTACATCCCGCAAACCACACAGTAGATGGACCATGGCACTCACTTGTGAGGTAACTATAGATGAAAATAAACACAAAACTAAGTCCGTCATCAATCTAGAGCGTCGCTCAATAGTTGTTACCATATCGGGCACTTTCTAATAGGAAACGTATGAAGTTTACCTCTAATGGCTTCTGTCACAGCGGCATGTGGAAAGCCTTTAACACACCTTCTGCCACTGTTTCGCGACATCGTGGGCTAAACTTGTACTTCTTTGGATGTTTTGTCAGACTTAGCTCAAGACTAGTGACATCATAATGGACCTCCAGGCACCTAAATGTCGGATGGCAACCAACGTAACCTAACCCTGCCTATTTCAAATGGGGACATATTTATGGGCGTTGCCCTCACTAATATCCTATAACCAATTTCGGTAATCTTGTGCTTGCTTCACACATACTCTAGCAGAGACGCATTCGTATAATATGAGTTATCAAGAGAGACAATAGAGGAGGCCTAGGTATAAATCATTCCATACATCATTTAATAATTTTATTTAAAAAACGGAAAAGTTACTTGCGACAATTAATAAATTGATTTCTTGGTCGATTCCGACAAATACCTGATATTTTATATTATTCCATCTAAAGTCCGTCAAATAAAATATAATTTCTTAGTTGTTACGTAACTGCCAATATACGAGACATATTCTACTTTCTTTACTCAATTTTATGCAATCAACTTACCCTCTAATGCGGTCGACACGATTCTTGCCCTGTCCACCAGTCGAACTACTGCCATTTGTTATTGTATTGCCCGAGCCAGTACTCTTGCCACCCACACTGCCCTTGCTGCCGCTCTTGTGAATCTTCATATTCATTGTCGAACGTTTCGAGTTCGTCTCGACGACTGTGTAGGGTATTTCGCGTAGTTGATCCTCAGTCATGCCAGTCGTATCGACCAGATCGAATTGTAAGTGTTTCGCCAGTTCGCTTGACCAGATGCGATTGCGCGAATCGGAAGGAGATCTGTTGCATACGGAGGAAAGAGAGAAGCGTACAAAAAAAAAAAAGTAGCTATAGTCAATTTTTTCCCACTTGCTTGTTGATGGCACTTACTTATTCTTGCGATGTCGCCGCGATTTGTGGTGCGAATGTGTATCCGAATGACTGTCGTTGCTGTGCAGGCTGCGCGCCACCATGCTACTCTTCGAGACGGATGCCTGCTGTACGGAACTTTGACCCAGACTAGCTTCGGCTTGACGGCGTTGCACCTCGCGCCACTGTGATGTGGAATCGATTAACTCCGCTGAACCGCTGCGCACCGATGACGAACGATGCCCCGAGTAGCTGCGACCGCGCGCGCTCTCATGATCAGAGCCAGCTGAGTCGCGACGGTGACGCGAGCGACGATGCTTGCGATGATGCGAACGACCTGAACGTCCAGAACCACGCGATAATTCACTCTCATTATCGGAGGTACGCCGATGACGATGTTTGTGCCTGTAAGGGCAAGTAAGTGAGTTGAAAGGCAGCAAGCAAAACAAAAAAGAATGAAAACAAAATATTTAAAATAAAATTGAAATTGCAATTGCAATATTCACGTGAGATCAAAGGTTGCAAATGTAATTGAACTTAAAGTCAATATTACGCCAAATTATTGGTTATCAAAAACATATTTTAACTAAGCAGTCGGCAGTAATGCGATCGTACGTGCGCTCAGCCCGGCAACCGACAAACGCGCTGCGAGAACGAATGCCTCACGCCAACTACTACAATACATATTTAATACGTTGCACGTTCTTGTTGTTGTTGCACTCACCTGCGCGTCGAACGTGAATCATTTGATGAATGACTCTCCACCGAACTTGAACGATAACGTTGCTGATGAGCCGATGCTGAAGATGAAGAAACGTGATCGCGATCTCGATCTCGATGCGCTGAATGCGACGACTGCCGATGCTGCGTTGACGTACCGGAGGACTGGTGATGATGGTGGTGGTGTTGATGTTGATGATGATGATGCGAGCCACCGCCACCGCCACCGCCACTTGTGGCGATCGCTGAACGCACCGAACGCGGACTTGAGGGATTATTGCCGAATAGCGAACGTTGTTGGGAGCGTGGCCATGGAGCGCTGCGCGTGCTGCGCGGCGAATCAGGTGTCTGCAAATTACTATTGCAATCACTGCCGCCACCGTTGTTGCCAAAATGCGACTGCTGATGATACGGACGTATGCCGAGGCTCGTTGGTATGCTGTAGGTGGAGCGGTAGGGACTCTCGTAGTTGCTGTGGTTAAAAAGAAGAGAGCGGTAAGGAGAATGTATATCATAAAAGAACTTAAGTGGTAAGATGCTGAGAAATTTGCGAATATATTTACATGCATACACATATAGACATACGAGCACCTAAGAACTATAAAGGTGCTTGTGTGTAAGTAGACTTAAAGTTACTCCACTTAGTCTCGCGCAGCGCTGTAATTGAGGTGTAAAGAAAATTGTGGCATACTTAAGTTTTGCGTGCCTATGCCACTATGATGTGGCTGCTCACATGCAACGTAGACTTGGGATGTATGAAACGAGTTGCACACACATCGCCATGTTTGTGTGTATGTGCGCCTGATTACACACGTCACGCAGATACTTGATGCGCACGTGAGTGGGCGTGAGCGCGTAAGCGTGAACATATGTTCACGCACATACATACGTACCCATGCTAACATACATACATGCACGCAGTGCAATAAATATCGATTTGTGTGTTTTGCGTGGCATTCGCATAATTTGGATGGTTAGGCAGCGAAGCTCAATTTTCAAGCTCTGACAAATTGAGTAATTGCCCCCGGTGGTGTGTGCCATGTCGAGCAACTTAATGGTGATCGATGAAATCAACATCTAAGCCAAATAATAGGAGTACTTAAGTACAATTACATTTTTTTTCTGACAAGTTTTATCTGACAATTTTTTTGTGTTTTTTTTTTTCAATAAACTTCGATATATATATGTTTTTTTTTTGTCGGGACAACTATCAAGTCCAGCACTCAGAAAACATTAAGTCCATTGTACTGCGCTCGAGGTACCTTTTTAGTTTTCTTTAAATCTATCCGACTTCCGAAGATGTCTGAGTAGATCTTGTGGTGCCAAGGAGCCAAGGTGGCCGCTTCTTAACACATCAGTGCTAAAGACCTTACGCCTAATTCAAGCGAAGGCAGGGCAGACGCACAGCCGTTTCATCCTCCTCTCCACATGCCAGGCTGAGTGCACAGTCTAAGACCTTTTCCATATGCTTCGCCTATAGAAAGTGGCCCGTTAGCAGTCCAACCCTCTTACAAGTAACAACAACCTGTCTACAGGTAGCATCAGTTTTGTCCATCTGCAGCCTCTTTCAGTCTGCCGAGCCTGAGTTGAAGTAGCTCGTTTGCTGACCGTGCCTTTGACGGCTGCGGAAGGTAATGACAGAACTTGCTCCAGGCCAAAGAAATTAATTTCAGAACCCATCTTAGCTAAAGAAACAGAAGTATCGTTACCCGCCATACCTACGCGTTCCGGGACCCTGTTAGCCTCAAGATATTATGTCTACCGACATAGTTCAGCTTGGATTTACTGGGCTCAACTACCTTTGAAGTGGTTGGAGGATCTCTAAGGCCATGAACGCAGCTTTACTGTCGGTGCAGACACATACAGATCTACCTCTCCACCTGTTTTCCACATTGTTAGTTAGGAAATCCAGTTGCGCGTTACAGCGCTCTAAAAAGGAAATAATCGATGCATTCTTCAATATCTTCACGACAGTGAATGCAAGATCAAAGCGCTGGTTGCAGCTATTTCGTTCTGGTCGACGTCGATGGACATCGAAAATGAGCCATCCTAAAGTAGGCCTGCCATCGAAAATGTCGATAAACTCTTGGAAGTTGTGGAATTAGACCGGCCTATGGGCACGTATTCCCTTGGTCAGGTACTGAAATACAGCTGATTGCAAGACGAAGCTAGAAATAAAGGTGCCACGAGGAGAAAATTGGAGTTTCTTTGGCTACATCTCACTTGAGCCTAGAAAAGTTGTACTCGTGTCAACTCAACACGCGCTGTTCAAGTCCACCAACTAATAAAGTTGCGAGAGCGTTTTGCTCAAGCGTGAATTGGAGCCTAACAGTGCAATCCAAGCATTGTGTATCCGGCATTTATGTCAAGTGACTTGCAACTAATTCCTTCATTAATTCTTTTGTGACAGTTGCTCCAAGCCCCTAGCCAGTTAAAAATGCCTGTTTGATAAAGTTTTGATTTTACGATTTTTCACTACTTCACGTTCGTTTCGTTCTTCCCGTTCCCGTCAGACAAGGTGATCTTTTGACGTTTTCAACTTCTTACTGGAAAAACTCTTGCGCGCGGACGAGCTAAACCGCACTGATACTATCTTCCACAAGAGTGTTATGCTACTAGCATATGCCGAAGACATCGACATTTTGGGCGAAAACAACCGCGCTGTATGCTCGGCCGACTGCAGTATAAAGAGAGAGGCGAGCAATGTGGGTCATGCGACAAATGAGGCAGTCTTCGCGTCTTGGATAACCAACAATTCGAAGTTGTGAAGGACTTTGTCTACCAGCATCAACAACAAAAATGACGTCAGTCGCGGGATCAAACGGAGAATAACTCTTGCCAACAGGTGTTACTTTGGCAACTGAGTAATAGAGTTCTCTCCCTCTAAGGACCAAACTGGACTAAGGACTCTATAAAACGATTCATAATTCCCGTCCTGCTACATGGCGGAGAAGCATAGACACTGTGAACAGCAGATGAGAAAGTTTTGAGAGTCTTCGAGAGAAGAAATATTCGGAAGATCTTTGCTCCCTTTCCCCGGTCGCTTGAAGAGTATGAGCTATATAGGGACACATAGTTAAGCGTGTAAAAATACAGCGCCGACCATATGAAAGAAGACGCTTCAGCAAGGCGAATCTACGAGACGGTACTCCAAAAAGGAAGACGAGGAAGACCACATTTCCATTGGAAAGACCAAGTGCTGCAACATCTGTCAGCTCTCCAGGTCTATAACTGGCGCCAGTGAGTGTAGGACAATTGGCGCGCTATTTTGGATTCGAACAAAACCGTCATACAGTTGTAGCGCAACTTAAGAAGAAGAACTTTCCTACGGCACATCATTAAACAAAGAATTGCATGGACATTATTTGAGAAATTTACTTAAGAAAAGTATATGATTCTGAATATGATACTCAATATGATCTCATCCAGTCTATGGCACTGAAATTAGCCCCTTGTCGTGCCATTTAACTCGACAAAACTCGAGCCCAAGTGTTACGTGTCAACGCGTGGTAAACAGATCAGACTGATGGGCGAGATGATGTGCAATTATGAGACCCATCACGACCCAGGCTTGTGATGTTTATGTTTGATCCGACTATTTGTACATGACCTCGGCTTGTGATATTTACGTTTGGCCCGACGACCTATTCACGCGCCTGGCTCGTCATATTCATTCACGAGTCAGACTCGTTAAAGCACGGCAAGGGGTTAAAGTAGCAACTCGTAGGCGGATTGCAGGCTTCACTAGTGGAGGCTAAAATTTCATAGGAGTGAGGACAAAATTGTACAAATACGTGAGTAAAGCAAAAAACAACAGATAAATTAAAATTTTTTATTCATTTAAATTCATTCTCGACATGACCGCCCCTACATATTCCTAATACCAATTCCATTCTCTTCCTCGAATTATTATGCACGATGCTTGTTCTAAGATTTTTATTTAGATTTATTAGAGGTTTTCTCTTCGACCTCTTGATCTTGCCCTTGTTCTTAGATTCTGCTTTATTTAACCAGCCGCGTCAAGTATTTTCTGTAGAAGGATATCCATATTGTGGAGCGGGGTAATTTCACTGCATTTGATGTGAAGTCAAAATATAAGAAAATCTATCTGAATAACAATCTCCCTAAGTATATGCAAGAACTTTCTCCGTAAGACTGTATACGAAATTTGTTTGCATATATCTTAAATTACAGTATTTTGCACAAATAAATAATGGGTTCGTACATCTCTGTTGGGTGTTTGGCAGCGCTCATCCTTCTATTTGCGGCATGTGTCTCGATGCTGTTCCAGAAATGTAGAGACCTACTGTTTTACTGACTCCGAACAGCAAATGTTTTTTTATGACGGCCTTTTTCATGGCAGAATACACACGAAGGTTTGTCATTGCCTACTGAAGGGCGAACGCTATTAGAAAAAACTTTTTTCTATCATTTCATATTTTATGCCAGGATATTCGAATTACGCACTACCGAATAGTAGTAACGTACCGTTCGGCTACGGCAACCGTAAAGTACAATATTTTGCATGCAATCATTTGAAAAATCCGTGCATCACTCCAGGCATCGCTGCATTGTCTGCAATCAGGTTAAAGGATATTGGCCACTGGAGGCAATCTCTCAAGGGACATGGTAGCATTTTAGGGCAGTTAACACCGTATTTCTCCGAACTTCGAACAGATCTCTCTCTCCGCAACCTAGAGTATGAGAGTCGTGCTAGGGCAATCTTTCCAAATAGGCAGGATTTGATCGAGGGGAAAATCTGCACCGAAGCTCGCACCTCTGTCTTCACTGACGGTTCCAAGGTGGAATCGGTAGTCGGAGCATTGGGTTTCTCTAAATCAGCCAATTTATCTATCTCCTTTAAACTGCCGAATATTGCTATTGTTTTTGAAGCAGGATAAATGCTTAGGGAACGCGAGAGCGAGGGAGGTATTACCTTTTTTTTCGATAGTCAAGCCGCGATCAAGGCTCTGACGACGCCAAGCTGCAGAACGAAATTAGTAAACTCCTGTAAAGAGGAGCTCAAATCTCTTGCGCGTGCAGGTAACATTTATCTGAACTGGGCTCTAGGACATAGAACGTAGATGGAAATGAAATTGCTGATGAACTTGCCAGGAAGGGGACTGAATTGGCCTCAGATATCTCCTACCCAGTCATTGGCATCCCCCTGACAGTTGTTAAAGGGGAACTGCACAAATTATTTCTCTGGGAATCGCAGAAAAGATGGAGCCCCATTTCTTCACTTGCTCCATTTTTTCAGTCTTGGGGACTCGATGTCACTCAATTTTCAAACTCGTAACTGTGTTTACCGGTCACTGGACGAACTGGCTATAGATATCTGCCTGTTGGAGGTCTCATAATGGTTTCAAAATGGCGCTTTAGTGCTACTTGAGGAGTGCCAGACTGGCACTTGAACCATTTCACCTATCTACCTACCTGGCATCGCTCAGTCAGCAATACTCGCAAGCCTCATCAACCAACTTCAAGCGCAGTGAAATGATCTCACGAGAGGCTAAAATTTTGCACTCCCCCCCAAAAAAAAATGATTTTCGGCACCTCTATAGCTTTTACCATTTCGGCGGTCGGCTTGGCACCACTCTACCCTACCGTAAAACAAAAGTTCTCTTATTTTGCGACTGGGACTCCAGTGATTCACAAGCACTTAAAAACTGCATTTTTTGCTAACGTACAATCCAAATTGGTCTATGATAAATTACCCGCACTAAACAATAGTTAGCAAACGTCTAGACGAAGCAATTGTCTTTAATTGAATTTGAATGGATTTGCACGTCGAGTTGGGAGCGTAGCGGGTGCGTCCACTTCACATGAAAGCAAAAGCACCAGCCACAATATAACCAAGAAAAAACACCACTTAATTCCACAATATGCGCTCGTACGTCTTAACCCCTTCAATTTTTTGGCAATCATTCATATGTGTTGCATATTTCCTCCGCTTCTTCTACTTCTTTTCCGCCATATCAAAACGTATCGAAAGTCAAGAACTGCACTTGATTTCTTCGCTAATGAAAAGGCAAAATACACAAAACCGGCAAAGTGGCAGAGGAAAAAACAGAAACAACAATAGCAATAACAAAGTTCATTGAATGCGAAAATAAAAAGCGAAAGCAACAAATTGTATCGCACATGCAATGGCGCATGGGATCTGAGATCGATCGGAACTGTCTGCATGACAAATGTGCCACCATTAGTTGGCAGCAAAGCAGCCAGTCAACTTGGAACATATTTGATTGCAACGGCGATGGTAATGAAATGCCAAAAAAGCGTAAAATCAAAACCACATCGAAATCACACTTTGCGGCAACGGCGGCGTTGAAAAATAAATCAAACGACTATTTTATTGGTGGTTTCGCGCGGACAGCGAAAAAGTAAAAGAAATGCTGCAAATGTGTGTGTGTGTGCGTGTGTGTAAGAATATGTGTAACACAAAGTTGGCTGCTGGAACCGCAATAAAGACGCATCCGCCGGAAATCAGTAGAAAAAGGATACAAAAATTGAATAAAAGCGAAGAAAAAAAAAGTTCAAAATCGCAAATAAATAAATAAATGTGCAATAAAAACAGTTATGTAAAAGGGCTAAAAATATTTGAACCACACATTCACATGCATACAAATATGTACATATATACACAGGTATGTGTATGTGTTTGAGTGCTCGGTGCATAGGATAAACTTACTTTGGCATCAAGTTGGCTGTTTGCATTCCCGCTCCAACGCCAACACCATTGTGGTTGCCGCAGCCACCGCCATCGGTGACGCTGCTGCTGTTATGACCGATCCCTATGCCGTTCTGTGTATTATTGGCGCTTTTACTGCCGCTCAGAAAGTCATCAATCAAGCGTCTTGGCTGGCGTTTCGAGGGGACACGTGTGAATGCCGGCGGTATGCGACCCAAACCGAGGGCATCCTTAGACGATGGCTGCTTCTCCGAACGGTTGCTGAACGTGGTGGACAAATGATAAGTTGGCAAGTTGGTTGGTTGGTTGGTTGGTTGAGTGGTTGTTTGATGGGTTTGTTGGTTGTTGTAGTGAGTTGGGCGAATGGTTGGTTGAAAATAAAAACAAATCAATCCATATTTGTTACGGGTTGGGTTGATTGGCAAATGCAGGAGTATGAGTGCGGCATCATGTTGAAGTACATAGAACGAAATAAATGAGGTTGGGTGAAAAATTTAAGAAAATAAACTATAAAAATAAATGAAATAACAATTCAACATACAGTTTATGCCTAGGCATATGTACAGTAGATCAAAAAAGTATTTTTACAAGTGCACAAATTTCGTATAGGCTTTCGTTTGCGAATAACTTTGCTGGTTTATTAAAAATATTACTTTTTTGGAATTAATCATAATGCAGAATTGTAATTTTTAAATTTTTTTTTTTCTCAAAAACGTTGCCCATATTCAGACTTCGTTGAAGTTGTAATCCTTCATCTATAATAGAAATATTTTTATTTATTACACAGAAAGTTTTGCGGCTGCAGTAGCCGAAAGGGTTGATGCGTGACTATCATTCGGGCGGCCAGGGGTTGGTAAACTCTGTGCAAGAAACACCGAATGATATGGAACATTTTTTCTTTTGCAATAGTGGTCGTCCCCCGGCGTGCATGGGATAACCTCAGTGTATTTTCAATTACTATTTTTGTATTTTCGAAATGAAAAAGCTCCCCACAAAAATTTATCTCTCGTTCGGAGGCGGCATGAAACTGGAGGTCCCTTCATTTGAGAGGGCGAAACATCAAGACTCACACAATAAATATTAGGAGGAGGTCAGTCTATGACATTCTATTACGAGATATAAGCGCTGATATGGTAGGACCTTGTTAAATTTAGAAATTTTTTTCAACTAAGGCCATAGATTTATTTATCTTCTCCTTCTGGCTTGGCGCGATGACCGCTTAAGCGATTTCGACCAAGTTTAACGAAGCGCGCCAGTCGTTTCTTTCTCATCCTAACCAGTTGGAAACACCAAGGGAAGCCAAATCCTTCTCTACCTGATCTTTCCAACGTAGAGGAGGCCCTACTCTTCCTCTGCAACCACTGGCTGGTACCGGATCGAACATTTTCAGAGTTGGAGTGTTTGTATCCATTCGGACGGCAAGACCGAGCTAACGAAGCCGCTGGATGTTTATTCGCTGCGCTATGCCTACGTCGCCGTAAAACTCGTACTGCTTATTGTTCCATCGCCTACGATACTCGTCGTCACCAACGTGCAAGGGTATAAAAATCTTCCGCAAAATCTTTCTCTCAAACCCGCCAAGGGACGCCCCATCTGATATTGTTATCGTCCAAGCTTCTGCGCCCTACGATAAGACGTGGATAAGGATAGGCTTATAAAGTGTTGGTTTTGTACGTCGAAAGACAAGATGGCTCTGGGTGTAGCAGTCCAAACAAGTGGGGAAAGTCTTTGATATCCATTTACTTGGAAATGGCCGAGACGATCTTTCTGCATACGGTTAAAGCAGCTCATAATTTTTGGGATTAGTTCAAGTATCCTCTAGCCAGCTCCCGAATATCCGTTTGAGAGCGAGCTAATGTGAGAAGGCGAAACAACCCAGGATATGTGGTTTTGCACTGGGTGTGGAACTCGCTACGTAAAAATCTTCTCCAATGGAAAACAGAACATGTTTTAGGGACTTTTATAATGGCAGCCCATGTTAACCTCTATTAGATTTGTGTGGATTAGGCCTTTCCTAACAAAAACAGAAACCTGCTTGAGGTCAATGACTTTTGGAACAAACAAAAAGTGTACCTACTCGGGACAAAAACATCTGCATATTAGGCTTTAAGATCCGACAGTAAATACCGAGGATATGACGAAAAATTTGAAAAGACGACCCCTAAATTCTACATATACCCACATCCGTTATGTGGAGGTTTCACTATAACTCGAAATGTAGTGGGAATCCCATTATGAAACTAGCAGGGATTACTGAGTATAGTTTATGCAATTAAAAGGAAAGTAAAATCCTAAAAATCTGAGGTATTTTCCAAAAATGAGTAGGGAAATCTAGTGTAAATAACTACCTTCTCCGCTTGAGCATCAATCCTGAGAAGTATATTTCAATCGGTAAGGGAAGCTTATGGATCTTACCTAATCAGATACAATCATGGAGTCAAACAGCTGATATCCGGTCGAAACATTGCGCGTTTCGCTAAAGCTCAGCGGCTGAGATGGTTTGGATACCTATTCAGAATGGACGACAACAGAATTACAAAAAATACCTTCAACTCTCTTATTATGGGCAGTGTAAAGCGTGAAAGACCACCAGGAATATGGGCAGACGATGTTAAGGCAGATTTACGCCTTATCAATGGAGCGCGATTGTGAAGGAAACACTGGCTCACCGCGAGCTGTAATTGCTATGATGATGATGATGACTAGGATCACCTGACAAGGGGTCGCTCAGTTGTAGAATCTGAAGTCTTGACTTGTGTTGCGCTAATGTGTGGCTGTAAAAATCATGGTACCGATTTTCGCCCTTACATAACATAGAAAATAATTTTTTAATTGCATTTGAAATACTTGTTTGGCCCTAGAAAGGTCTAAATCCAAAAGGGTGGAGAGATAATTAAGGTCAGCAACGTTCTAACGAGCATTAAACTGTATTCTTTCTAGAAGAACCGCGGCCAATTTTGCCATTAATGAGATTAAAGATAAATGATACCGCCTGAAAAGTACCTCTGCCACTTAATGGAAAGAGATTAATCAAACGTCAGCGGGATTCGTATGATGGTGTCGGGTCTGAGAAATTGAGTGAATGTACATAGAGCGAAACGCATAAAAAATTGTGGAACCCTCTCCACTCGATTTATATGGACTGCATGATAAGGTCACCAAATAAAAGCAGCATAATCTAATTTGGACTGAACAAAGATAGAGTAATACCTTAAGAGTGGAGAGAAACAGTGAAGTGCGATCAAAGAAAACACCTAAATTTTTTATCACATCGGATGAAGCAAGATATGTATAATTAATATGATAAGAGATATAAAGGGGGTTTTGAAGCTTAGAAATTGTGATTTTATGACATTTTTCAATATTAAGAAATAGACGATTCTTAAGGCACCAGGAAAATAAGTTATTTAACTCGGACTGCAGGATGGCTGAATCACTAGAATTTCGTATTTCAGCACACATTTTTAGATCATCAGAAAAGAGACAAAAATTAGCAAAGAAAAAACACGAACAAATATCATCAATAAACAAAACAATTAACAAAGGTCCTAAAATACTACCCTGAGGTACACCAGAGTTGGCGATGTACTGAAAATCGAAGCAACTCCATCGTTAACTACATTAGTGCATCTCTTTACTAAATAGGATATTCAATCAAGCAAAGTTGAATGAAAACGGAGACATTCCAATTTAGTTACTAAAACCGTATTTGGATTTTGGGCTGTAATTTGCAATATCGCTTTTATTACCGCTTTTGAAAATAGGAGAGACTGAAGTCAGCTTCCAATCATCGATAAATATTCCTTCAGGCAAGGATTTGTTAAAAATTAGTTAAAGAGGTTGCACCAAAGAGCGATAATTTTTAAACAAAGTTACAGAAAGCCCATCTACATTCGACTGAGAAGAGTTTTTAATCTTTAGCAATCCCTCAATGACATCATCATCTGATAGCACAAGTCTACTGAAGAAGACACTTTCCCCAAGAAATTGTGGCGAATGGCTGCCAAATGTTCTTCCTGAATATCTTCATGAGACACGATATTAGATGAAAATAAATCGGCAAATAAATTCGCTGCATCACTGACAGAGCAATGAACACTATCAGGACCGATTTCGAAAAATTCTAAAAATTCCAAGTCTAGCTTTAAAGGTATATGGTGAACATTAATCGGCAATATTGAAGAACCAGGCTGCGATAAAACAAAACTCATGGAACTTTTAAGTTGCAGTGCACAAATGACAATTTTATAATAATAATAAAAACTCTGATCTGGAATTTTTTAATTTTTTAACTCGATATATAGCTCGATATGTCGTTAATTAAAATTAAATAAAAACTTATTAAACCAGGAATTTATTTATTTATGTTTTTATGAAAGCGTAAAACAATATTTTTCACCTTATGAGCAATTTTTTTCTTACAAACTGTAATCCCCATAATGTATCTATGTACGTCTACACATCACATGACTTTTGAGCTAGAAAATGTTCTAAAGCGTTTACTTTTTGATTTGTTTTACTTTTTCTTATTATTATTATTTTTTTATGTGTTTGAAGGAACTCAAACGTAATGAACGCGAAACAATCGGCATGACAATAAAACAAGGCAAAAACATATAATGTTTGCGATCGTAAAAACTTGGACGCTACGCCATCAGGCGAGTCAGCACTCCCGGTGTCTGCTGAGTGCACGCCCGTGGCTGCAGACAAATGAGTCGCACCCCAAGTAACCTTGTCGTGGCGAATGTCGTAAAAAGCCACAAACAATCAGCGAACACAAGCCAGCGCTAAAAAAAGGGAAAAAGAGAAAAAAAAAATAAAGAATGCCCCTCTTGGCTTATTGCCACTTAGTCAGCCAAAGCTATTCATCTTTGGTCCAAACGCCCGTTTTACGAGTATTTGTGTGTGCGTGCGTGTGTGTGCCAGGCATCAGAGCATCAGAGGAAGTGCAGCAAATCAAATCAGCATAGAAAATTGCCGTAGGGCTTGGGACAGGCATTCATCATGGCGCGGCGCATACTACTTGGCTTAATGCACATATACGAGTAGGTGTGTGTGTGTGTGTATGTGTGCATTCATATTTACAATGGCTCGTAAGTTTTTACTTTTGTGTGCACCCATAAAAGCTTCAACACTAATTCTTTTATTTTTGTTTTATTTTCAAAATTAGTTTGCCCTTCTACCTTGAACTGGCAATGAAGCGAACATCTCAGGTTTGTGCAACAACTTAAATTATAAATATTTGTGTAACAACAAATTTTGCTATGTTAGCACTACAGTTGAGTAAACCGCAAAAATCGCAAAGTTGGAAAAAATACGAAATTATTTTAGCCAATGTCGCTATTTAAGTGGTTTCCGTCTAATTTTCTAAAATATTTGCATAGAACGCGCGAAAGCTAAACAAAAATTATGCCACCGGAAGCTCCTGATACCAGTGCAGAATTTCTTTTTAGTTTATATGATAATTTTAATGTTTAAGGTTTGGCAAAAATGAAATTGTGAATCTAATTTTAATACCTCGCTTGTCATTTTCAAATTCGCAGGCTCTTCTTATTGTTCATGATTGGCGCGATAATCGCTTACGTGATTTTGGCCGAGTTTAACAAAACGAGCCAATGTGCAGGACCTTAGTTGTGCAATATTAGCCATTAAGCGCATTAAGATTTTAGCGCTGGTTTTAGGGCTGTAGGATCTCTTAAGCAGTAACTTGGCTAATAATGAAATACATTTTTATTTCCAAAACCTATATACGAGTACCTACTTCTCGATTTGTCTCATCCATTTCGGAGCGCGATGATAATTTGGTCAATATGGTTAAGTTAGATTAGAAATAAGTGAGTGCGAGGGTGAGTGGCAAGGTATCAGGATGCCTCAGAGACATAATACGGACTAATAAGTACAGGGTGGCTGATGAAAGCCGCTACCAAAAAAAAATTGAATAACTTTTTTTCTTTTTAAGTTATCTGTTCTATTTTTGTTTTAATTTGCAGATTGATCTTTAAAATTTATTAAAATGGATAACTGGGACACGCAAACAAGAATTTGGATAGTCCGCCGCTATCACGCACTGGGGTCCGTAGTTTTGGTACAGAGAGAGTACAGGCGGATGTTTGGCGGCGATCCCCCGAGCAGATGGACCATAATGAGACTGGTGAATAATTTTGCTGAGCAAGGAACAGTGGCAAGAAGGCCTTATCATCGAAACCCACCAGTTCGGACGGAGGAAACAATCGCTGCTGTAGCTGCAGCTATACAAAGCAATCCAAGGGTTTCAACAAGAAGCTTATCTGCTCAACTTGGTGTCAGCCGACAGTCTTTGCAAACAATAATGCACAAAGATTTAGACTTATTTCCCTACAAAATTCAAATGGTTAATAAACTGAATGCAGCAGACTAGCCGATTCGCTTGGAATTTTGCCACAAGATCCTGCAAATGGTGGAAGAAGACCAAAACATGTTAAACTGCCTTTTCATGTCTGATGAGGCCCATTTCGATTTAAACGGCAATGTGAACAAACAAAATTGTCGAATATGGAGTACTTCTAACCCACAGATACTCCACGAGACGGAATTGCATCCTCTTCGCGTGACAGTGTGGTGTGCGGTTTCTTCACGCTGTATTGTCGGGCCTTATTTTTTTGAAGAAAATGGTCACACCGTTACGGTTACTGGAGACCGTTATTTGAAAATGCTGATAGAATTTTTCTATCCAGAACTACGCCGAAAGAGAATTCCTTTCAACTCTGTGTGGTTTCAACAAGATGGGGCAACGTCTCACATAGCCCAGACTGTTATGACAGAGTTGCGACGAAAATTTCCCAATAAACTGATTTCAAGAAACTCCGAATTTCGTTGGCCCCCCAGGTCGCCTGACCTTACTGCACCTGACTTTTTCTTGTGGGGTTAATGTAAACAAGAAGTTTATAAAACAAAGCCAACAAATTTGGATGAACTAAAACAATCCATTCGAGCAACAATTGCGGCTATTCCTGTCGCAACTCTCAAAGCAGCAATGAACAACTTTTTACGCACTTGTGTCAACGAGCATGGGGGGCATTTAAATTCAATTATTTTTAAAACTAGTTAAGCTACATTTAATAAAATTTAATGACCTTCAACTTGAAAAAAGAGTAAATGAATTCCATACACTAAAAAAAAAGTTATTTGAGTTTCTTAATGTAGCAAAATTCATCAGCCACCCTGTACTTAAGAACAAAAGGTAAAAATTGAATATACAAATCTGTGATAAGACCCATTTCGACGTATGGTTCAGAGGTGCGGGCTGAAAACAAAACAAAAACCGATCAGGCTGGAAGAAGGGGATTTGGATTGGAAGATGATGATGAAATGGTCAAATGGCCAATAAAGGCTAAGAATGGATCAAATGGTCAATAAGGGCTAAATATCGTTAGGACATCCTGAGCGGTTTAAGTGAGCGCAATCTCAGAAGCGCTACGAACCGTTAGAAAAAAGTCATTGTAAATGAATTGAAATTAAGAAATGTCATAAATATCGTCCACTACCATTTCATTCATCAAATCTAGACTCAGTGCCTGTTTTCACAACTAAAACTGCTACTCCTGAGTACCCGTTTCAAGATATCACAACTCTCATAGACAACGAAATTGATGTTTATAATACTGACTACTTCTTCTTCTTGATTGCCGCGATAACCTCTTAAGCGATTTCGGGCGAGTTTAACAAAGCGCGTCAGTCCTTTTTTTCTCATGTTAACCGGCGCCAATGGGATACACCAGAAGAAGCAAAGTCATTCTCCAGCTGAACTTTCCAACGCAGAGAGGCCTACGTCTGCTTCCTTGCGTTATATCTATGTTGCTCATTGTTCCATCACCCAAGATACATGCCGCCACCGCAAAGATCCAAAAACCTTCCATAGAAACTTCTCTCGGACACTCCAACTGACGCCTCATCGGATCTTGTCACCATCCAAGCTTCTGCAAGACTTAAAAGTGTTAGTTGTCTTTGTCAAGAGAGAGCTTAACTACCAAGTAACAGTTGTTCGCAAAGGAGGTTCTAGTGATGCTGGTTAATAGAAGTATTTACAAGCTCGAAATCATAACTGTCAACAGTGACGTGGGTTCCGATAAGCGAGAGCGCCGTACATAATGTACATCGTTTACCACCAAATCCATTCGCTTCGCCTCTACTCATATTAAATAGGCTGACTACCGAATAGATAGAGATAATAGAGTTTAAATTTCTTCTCAACTTCTTAGAAGTAACATTTGCCCTCAGCCAATCTACTTTGCAGTTGAAATGCGGCAAGATATCATAGCATATGTTGTATAATGTGGCAGAATTTGGCTCAGAGGTTTGCGCTTGCCTGCTGTTGCTCATTTGGTGTTTGATGCCTTCAATGGGTATCGAATTTGTTGCCTGCCAAATCTTAATCACTCGGCTAGGCTTACCCAACTATGGTGGCCATGGATTCTATATTTCTAGGAAAAATTGTGACAGTTCTTGGAGTCAATAAGCTCTAGTATTCATCTTAGCTACTTTCCTTAAACTCAACATCTATCAGCAGAATTATTTTTATAAGTTAGAATACTTCCACTCTTTTAGTTGGTGCTCTTTAGTTCTACTCCTGCTTCGGTTGGTGCTATTGTCGTCTCACATTTTTATTATTCTGCATTACTTTTACTTTACATTCTCTTTTTTCATTATTTCCTCTTTTATGATGTACTTGCACGTTCCTTCGCAGATTCTTTTATTAGTTGGCCAAATTTGTTAGCCAAGTGTAAAATCATAAAGTTCAGCGCCAACGTTGTTGGCAACAAATTTATTGCTCTCCTCTACCTTCTTGCGCCACCCGCCATAGTTATGGCAGCGGTGAGCTATGGTCTCAAGTGGCACAGAAACACTCATAGGTGTAGTCACACACACACACATTCTTATTAGACTCTTCTATAATTAGTCTGAGGATGTAGGCTACATGCAAGCATTTGCCACGCAGAATTAAAAGATGTATAAAAAACGAGCTTGCAAACATTTTTACCCACTCAATTCATCATCAAATGGTCGTATCAACATTTACATATACATAACGCATATGTGTAAGTAGCTGCATGTTTGTGAGAAGAAGTTTGCTTGCACTTGGTTAGTTCTGCGAAATGAAGGTCATTAATGAAGGCTCTATTCGAACGATTGTGCTGAAGTCCGAGTCGTTATGGCGGAGCTGAGTGGACGAGCTAAGACTTTTTAATGGCTCTAAAGATGAAAGCGATAGGGTGTGTGTGTGTGTGTGTTCGCTGTGTATAGCTACACGTATGTGTGATGGAGTTGTTAATTGGCTCATTTGTAAGAAATTTAATTATTTCGACTTTCTATACAGTTTTAATGAGTGAGGCTGTTCACATGTTCAAGTACGAGTTTGTATGGAGAGGCAATTCGATAACAGATCCGCATTACAGCCACCTAAATAAATATGGTTACATACAACCATGCCGAGATATATGTCTATATGTATGCAATTGTAATCGGTCATGTGTGTGTATTGGTAATAAAACTAGCGTATATTTGTCGGCACAGGGCAACGATCAAATTAAAATCGTTGATGAGCTGCTGTCCAGGATGCTGCTTGTTGGGATGGCAACTTCTTTTTATGACTTGGCTATGTTTGAGTGGACAGGATGGAAACTTCTCAAGTGTTTCTACATACTTAGCAGCACATTCGCTTGAGATATGAATTTATGTTAAGCATAAAATTTACTAATTAGGTAGTTGGTAATAAAACTTCAGTTAAAGAACTAAATTTTAGAGATTCACTTAAAAATTGATAACATTGAAGAAACTTTTTAAACTTAAAAACTAGGTAAAGTTAGGCTAAATAGTTGCCCTGAGTCAAGGCGCACTTAATGAAAAACAAACAAAACAAATTCGTGCTAGGTACCCAGTGCAAAAATTAGTGTAAAGAGATAATAGGAGGGAGGTTTGTGGGGATGATGACTGAACGATGATTGAATTACGATTGCATTAACCGAGATATTCAGCAAGTGGCTTATATCAAGGCCAGCAGCTAATATATCAGCAGTAGGCTGGGTCGATTTGTTGGGAGGCAAAAAAATTGCCCATTGCTCTGTGAAAATCATATTCTAGGGATCAAAATAAGAAACTTTGCCGAAGGAACCATACCTCTAAAACGAATTTTGATGTCCCCCAATTTGGGTCGAACTTTTTAGTTTATTTTCTCATGTAAAGGCCAAAAATGGTGATATTTTGAAATGATTGTATGGGGAACCCCCCAGGGGAGTTCCAGGGGGTGTGCCACTGGCATGGGTGGATCGGTCGTCCAAAGTTAGTGGGGGTCGGTCATACATTTGGACTCGATTGGAGCACTCTAAATGGGTCAAAGTGGGATTTTTCGTTCGACCCAAATTGGGGGACATCAGAAATCGTTTTAGAGGTATGGTTCCTTCGGCAAAGTTTCTTATTTTGATCCCTAGAATACGATCTTTACAGAGCAATGAGCGATTTTTAAATCGACCATCCCTAATCAGCAGGCTTACCACAGAAGTGAAGGCTAAGGTGTCTAAATCTTAACTCCGCGAGAGCAGGTCTGCCGAGAAAAAAGTGCTGAGATGATTCCACTTCATCCTAGACTAAGAAGGCTACCAGGCGTACTACAGAAGTGAAAACCAATATACCTAAATCCTTGATTCGCGAAAGCAGAATAGCTGAGCAAAAGGTGCTGAAATGAATCCACTTCATCCTCCATTCAGCTGTCGCAAAAGGGAGTCGAAGAAATGGTGAGTCTTACAACATGCATACCTCGTGAACAATGTCCTGTAGAGGCAACCACAAAACTCGATAGCTCAGGCTTTGTTAAACTTGGAACTTCTCTCTAACACTTCCCATCCGCTCGTTACCAAAAGAGTATCCCAACCATGCAAATTGTGAGTATCCAATGAGTATCACCTTTCCACAAGCAGACCACAGGTTTAAGGGAATCCCAATACTCTCGTTTCGCGGGAGAATGTCACGCTGCACAGTGGGACAGAAATTTCCAAACCGTCTCAAAAATAGGTTTTGTGAATTTTCGATATTGAATATTTTGTTTATGTACATATGTGACTAAATGTCCAATACATATTATATTGTGTTTAAACAATATTATTTAAATTATTTTTGTAAAAAAACATGACTTGCAAGTTGATGCATAAAATAGTGTCGATTATGATGCACATTATACTAGCAGTTTACATGGTCATATTTTGATTAACTTCGATGCAAATCTATAAGTGTTATATATTGTTAGAAAGGTCATTCAATTTACTATTAAAAAAGTGTTTAAATTTTATTTTTTGCAAAACTTGGAAAGGCATACATTTTTTTAAAGAATACCTTATTTTGTATGCGTATTAGAAACTTCAAATGGTCTTTTGACAGTTAGCTCCGTTTGGCTCTCTCGTAATTTTAATATCATAACATAAAGTAACTTATGTAGAAGTAAAATCAAAAAGAAAATTTTGCCCCAACCTGCCCCAAAATTAATTAGACACCAAATTTCTCTTTAAGAAAAGGAAAACAATTTTCAAAAAATTTTAGTAAAATTTGAATTAAAGATCAATCAAAAATATATCTAAATAAATAAACACATAATCTTTTAGTTTGGTTGACATATCTATAGAAACACCACATTTTTTCATATTAAAACCCTTTGACCTTTGACCTTTGACCTCCAAATTAACCCCCTTCCACGCGAAGTATCACAAAAAGATCATCTTATAGCACGATGAAGTTATTAAATCTCTGTTGTTTGAAAGTAAAGTTCTTAATAATTAACGAATTCTTGGAATAACGATTTTACTGTGCGCTTCTGCTAGATTGCGTAAACTTATTGTCGGTAAGTAGTGCATACATATGAATATACAACATGCACGCGCACGTTTGATCATGCGTTTGCAGCTCAAGAACAGTGACGAATTTTTGCGTATATTTGAAAGACATAAATAGTTACAAAGTAAGCGCCAAATACTTAACAAAATGAGTGAATTTGTGGTGCCTCGACGAGAATTGTGCGTATTTTTCATTGACCACGGCACAACACCAGATGCTATAAAAAATTACTTAGAAGAACAATATAATTTGAACTCATTTAAAAGGGAATTTGTTTTGAAAAGTATTCAAAAACTGCTCTTATCAAAGTTCAACGATCGCTGGAGCAAATCTAGCCGAACAAAACAACGTTTTCTTCTTAATAACTCGACTTGGTTGGAAAGTGAATTTAAGGTACAATTCCAGGAAGTACCAATTGATATTACACCTAGAGCGTCTGGAGAACGTGGACGGCCACCAAAGTCTTATGATCATCTATCAGAGAAATCTAGAAAAAGGAAGCATATGGAATTGGTTCAAGAATATGGACTCGAGTATATACATAACGCATATGTCCAAGGATTGCGGTCTGAAGGAGAGTTCGATGAAGCTTCTGTTGTAGAAATGATGTGAAAGAGCGATAAAAAAGAAAAAAAGATTATAAAGGAAAAATTGTTGCGTGAAACTTGCAATGCAACCTGTTTTACGCCGGATGAAGCTTTAAGTTTGTTTGCGGATTTAGATCTTTCAAAAGCACAATATGGATTACTTCGGTTAAGCCTTATTAAGAAGAACTTTAATATATTTCCATCTTATAACGTATTGACAGACGCAAAAAAACTATGTTACCCTCAACCCTCCAGCATTGAAGTGACAGATACTGGTGTTAAAGTTAATCTGCAAGAGTTACTGGATCATACTACAGCCCGTATCCTGAAAATTGAAAATGCTTACAAGCCAACAAAAATAAATCTTCAATTGTTTACCAAATGGGGATGTGATGGTTCATCGGGACAAAGTGAATATAAACAAATTTTATCAGATGAAAAAAATTTGGTTTCGGATGCAAACTTATTTATTGCGTCTTTGGTTCCAATAAAGGTGACAGATATTGAAACAGAAGAGGTTCTTTGGCAAAATCCAGCTTGCTCTTCAATTCGATATTGCCGACCAATTTGGATAGAATTTGCGAAAGAAACCCCGGAGAAAACCCGTTCGGTGGTTGCTGATATTCATGATCAAATTAATAATTTGACAACGTCTAAGATACACAGAGAGAACCAGGTAACAGAAATAAGTCACAAACTATTTTTAACTATGGTGGATGGAAAAGTTACACAAGTTCTAACTGGCACAAGTTCTGCGGCTGTGTGCACGGTATGTAATTCTAAGCCAAGCGAGATGAATAATTTGGAAAGAATAGATACAAAGCCAGTTAACATAAATGCATACGAGTACGGCTTGTCTACATTGCATGCTTGGATTAGATGCATGGAGTTAATTTTGCATATTTCATATAATCTCTCATTTGAAAAATGGACTGCAAGAACTTCGGAAGACAAAAAAAGTAAGGAAGACAAGAAGAAACTTGTGCAAAGTTTATTTCGAAGCCGGATGGGATTAAATATTGACAAACCCCGGCAAGGTACCGGAAACAGCAATGATGACAATACAGCTCGACGGTTTTTTGAAAACTACAGTTGTTCTTCGGAAATTACAGGAGTTGATAAGAACCACATTAAAAGATTTTATATAATTCTTCAAACTTTGGCATCAGGCCTTGCAATTAATCCGGAAAAATTTGGAGCATATACTCGAGCTACAGCGGAATTATACGTCACGAAGTATATGTGGTATAATATGCCATCTTCCGTTCACAAAATTTTAATACATGGCGAAAGTATCATTAAACATTTTGCTGTTTTGCCTATAGGCCATTTATCTGAAGATGCCCAAGGGTCTCGCAACAAAGATTACAAAAATATAAGATTGAATCACGCTAGAAAGTGCTCTAGGTCAGCAACAAATGAAGATGTATTTAATGGACTTCTTTTTACATCAGATCCATACATCTCTAGTATTAGAAAAGCACCTATAAATATTGAAAAACAATTATTAGATGAAGCCAAGAGCTTAGTATTTATGTAAATAGCAGTATTATATTTTCTTTTATTATTTTTTTTCTTTAAGTTTCAAGTATAGGTATTAAGTATTTTCACTTTTAGAATTTAATTTGAAGTGAAGTATGGTAAAATATTATGATTTTGCTGATGTTGTTATGCAAAATATTTGTTTGTATGACAATATACATTTTTTTTAGTATTATAAACATAAAATAATACACCAAGTGTCCTTTTATTCTATAGTATAAACATTCTAGATATTACATACAAATTTTCAGTTCGTTACTCCAATCCTCTCTCTAGCTCATCTACCCACCAGTTTCTTGCGACCAAGCACCCAGTACCAAAAAATTTCGATGCAATCGAAAGTTAAGCAATCATTTTAGGAACAATTTTGAGTGCACCACATCTGATTCCAAGACACTAATTGTCACTTGGCTGATACGAAGCTGCATGTTGCGTTTTATGTACATATCAAGTCAATATTATTTGGTTCAAATTTTAGTTTGGATGACATTTGAGAGTCATTTAGAGTAGTAGTTGTACAAATGTGTATAAGTACGAGGAGAGAAATATGTTATTAGCTGCTTTAGTCTTCTCATCAACCTTTGCATGCAATGAACGCATAAGACCGTGCATGCTTAGACTATATTTCCCCAAGCGCTCTCGCAGACCTTTTTTCTGCAAAAACCCGCATCTCTCTTTCATGAACACCACTGTTTCCCGGGTTCATATATATACGTATATAGACCACGAGCTTTCGAAGAGATTAAATTTCGGTTAGTAATTATTGATCTACATTCCTTGATATCAGCGTGACTATGAACACAGTGTAGAGAAATCAGAAGATGTGATGAACATCAAACCACTAACCGGTTTTCGGCGATTTCGAAGGAATCAGCTGATTTGCTAAAGTAACCAAGGAAATGAAGGCGGTTTGTTTACGAACAAACTGAGATTGCGTTTATGATATAAGAAAAAATAAATGCAACCACTACTAGGGCTACTTCGTAGCCGTCTGAGCAACAACTGATTGGAAGAGCGTAAGAAAATGTTTCAAATGAGTACGCAGAATCCTATAGTACTTCCGAATACCCTATGTCGTGGCAGTTGTAGCTAATGCCATTTTTATGCTTCGATGACTAATCCCATTCGGATACGGCGGCCGTTGGGCAAGGATAGTATTATATGTTGATCATGGTACACATGGGCTGAACAGTCGTCGTCCAAATGAGACGGTAATAAATACCAGAAAACAACACAATTCACAAAATCGTTTTTAACCATTCATGTAGTTGCGTGAGTTAGCTGACATCTTAAAAATAACTAAAGGTCGTGTAAGCTTTATATTGTATGAGAATTCGACTATGGGAAAGCTCTGTTCATAGTGGGTCTCGGTTTGCTCACTTTCAGGACAACGCACCGTGTCGCAAGTCAATCAAAACAATGGCTAACTACATGACTGAACTTCGAATTGCTCTCACATCCTCCGGATTCGCCAGATTTAGCTCCCAGCGACTACTGGCTGTTCGCAAACTCAGAACAAAAAAATGCTCGCCGATAAGAAATTTCGCTCGAATGAGTGGTTATCGCTGAAACTGAGGTCTATTTTGAAGCCAAAGGTAAATTGTTCTACAAAAGTGGTATTGATATGTTAGAGTGGCGCTGGAATGATTTCGTTGTCCTTGATGCAAAGTACGTTGATGAGTAAAGCTAGGTAGGTAGGTCAAATGGTTGAAGTGCCAGGGCACTCTCCAAGTAGCCCTTAAGCGCCGTTTTGATACGATTGACCATGAGAGCTCAAAAACAAAGATATCTACAGCCGGCCAGAGCTGGTGATATAATGGAGAATACTGATGAGTTTTAGGTTGGCGCACTGCTCCAGGATTTCGAAGAAAGGAGCTTCCAGTGTCTTGAATCGCATAGCTGCCAAACCTGGACATTTACAGAGAAAGTGCTCAATAGCCTCCTTCTTTGAAAGGTTCCCACAGCTTCTGCAATAGGGACTAAATGGTAAACCTAGCTTTTCCGCGTGTGTGCCGATCGTCCAGTGATGGGAAAACACAGCTAAGAGTTTGGAAATTGAATGGCGAGGAGTCCAAAGGACTTTCTTAGTCCTCCGTATATTGTTCTTGGACCAAAGGCTTTTCGAAATAGCAAATGAAGAAATGGAGCTCCAGCTCATTAGCAATTTCATTTCCTTTTATGTCTGTATGTCCTAGGACGCAGATCAGAGAAATGTTATCTGAATACCCAAGAGATTTGATCTCCTTCTTACAGGAGTTTATTAGTTTGATTCTGCACCAGGGCGTCGTCAGAGTCTTGATCGTGGCTTGACTATCGCAGGAAATGTTAATATCTCCCTCGCTCCCGCGTTTCCTAAGCATTTTGCATGCCTGCAGGATTGCAAAGACTTCTGCTTGAAAAACACCTGCGGTATTCGGTAGCTTAAAGGAGATATATAAGCTGGCTGATTTAGAGAAAGCCCCTGCTCCGACTCCCAATTCCATCTTGGTACCGTCAGTGAAGACAGAGGTGCTAGCTTCGTTGCAGATTTCCCCTCGAATAAATGAATCAACCTAATTTTGAGCAAAACAAAAAACGTGTCTTCTTTCTTAGATCCGGGGCTTTTCCGCCCATGAGTTAGTCTTACCATAGTTACTTTCTATTTACTACTACATTGTAAACTCTTTGAGGGAATGCTGAGACTGTTAAATAGGTGGACTTCGATATGAACTTAGACGACTCTTTAATTACACAGGCCGACAAAATTTAACCAACATTCAGACCCAGAAACCAGACTATATATTTCCGAAGGTTTATGATGCGCTGAATCCAAATCTGGCCTCAGAAATGCTCTATTAGTTTGAGTTTTCGAGATATCCTAACCTAAAAGGGCAAAAAACCCCATTTTTGCCAATATTTGAGGTTATGTAGCCTTGCAGATGTTTTCTTTCACCAAAATTAAAGGATGGCATCTTTAAATACAATCCTTCTTTTTTCAAATGGCGTTTTGTTTGCTCAAATATCATTTTTTTTCGCAGAGACATCGCATTTTGAAATTTTCATGTTTCGAAATTTTCCTACACCTGAAAATCGATTAAGATAACATAGACATGATATAGTCGCTTACTAATTTTCTTGGGTTTGAGGGCCTGAAATATATGGATTAATAGTATGTAAATTTGGAGTTTGTGGGTAAGCCTGCTTGCGGCATGATAGGGGTGGTTACTAGGGGTTAGGGCTGTGTGTGACTCGGTACCCAAAGGTTAGATAGTGTAGGGGTGTGGTGAGTCAGCACACTTATGGTGTGAGACAAAATTTTAAGAAAAATAAGACTCAATTCAAGAAAATTAGTAATCGAATATATCATGTCTATGTTATCTTAATCGATTTTCAGGTGTAGGAAAATTTCGAAACATGAAAATTTCAAAATGCGATATCTCTGCGAAAAAAAATGATATTTGAGCAAACAAAACGCCATTTGAAAAAAGAAGGATTGTATTTAAAGATGCCATCCTTTAATTTTGGTGAAAGAAAACATCTGCAAGGCTACATAACCTCAAATATGGGCAAAAATGGGGTTTTTTGCACTTTTAGGTTAGGATATCTCGAAAACTCAAACTAATAAATTAATTTTAGTTATCAATCCGAATTTTGCATGGACAGAGAAGCAGATATTAGTTTAAATTATTTCGGATACTTTTCCTTGTAGACTAGTGTTATTTTAAATTGACTTAAATAAATTTTTAGACCAAGTAGTATAAACATTTATAAAAATTCTAGAACTGGGAAGCACTTAGTGGAAAAAGTTTAAGATTTAGCAAGCAGTCATTCTTAATTAACAAAATTTGGTTAAACTTTCATTGATGATTTTTTTTTAATTGGCCATCCCTTAAACTAACATTTGGAAAATGTGACATATGAACAAAGAACAAAAATATTGTTTAAATACCTTTTGAAACCGAATAGCTTGAAAAGAATTATGCTATGGGCATTATTACTTGCAACTAAATTAATCGGAAATTACCTAAATAATAATTTAGGTATCTTTCACGCATTTTCCGGTAAAGATGTAAGTACCTGTGATTCGCCCTAAGTAGACTGTGTGACGGTAAAAATATATTCTTTTCGAGGCATACATCAAGCTATAGGTATAGTTAAGTAGAAAAAACTGAACATTTAGAATCTTGAATTGACTCTCAAAATTTGGATTTAGGACTGAAAAACCAATATTTCATTGGCTGTAAAAAGGTTTAAATGTCTTAGTTCAGACTCAATAGATTTTAACAATTTATACCTCATTCAAAACATAATTGAAAATAGATTGTCCTCATATAACCTTCTGGTAAAAATATTTGCTCTTTAGGGCGTTATTTAAAATTAAAAAAAAATTACAAAATTATAAAATTTTTCTTGTTTTACTTGTCTGCTTCAGCACTGCATAATAAACATAAAACGTGAAGTCCAAAACAAGACTGGCGTCATAAAAATATTTTTGATGGCGCCATCTTTTTAATAAGTTAATGCGTTGGAAGTTACTTCCCTAGTTGACTTCGAGTGAAAGTTTGGTGATATTCGGTTCAGTGGAAGCGAAGTTATTATGTTTAAAGTGTCAGTGTTTTATGTCATCGTCAAAGGCTAATATCAAATTTTGTTGTAGAATCGGAGAAACGTTTATCGAAACATTTGAATTAATGAAAAAAGTTTATGGTGATGATTGCTTTGATTTATGAGTGGTTTACACGTTTCAGAGATGGTTGTGAGGACACATATGACAACGAACATACGGGCCGCCCAAAATCAGTAATCACCGAAAACTCCATCGAAATTGTTCGTAAATTTATCAAAAATGAACCGAAACCATCGTCAATCGTCAAAGTGCCGAATGGAAGGCCCCAGACGAGCCAACACTAAAAAAATTCGCGTTTGGCGAAGTCAAAAATCAAGCCGATGCTCATTTCTTTTTACGATTCCAAGGAAATTGTCCACAAGGAGTTCGTGCCAACGGGCCAAACCGTCAATGCAATTTTCTATCTTGTCATTTTGGAGAGTTCGCATTCGTCGAATTCGCCCTGAATACCGCGAAGGAGGAAGCTGACGCTTATTGCGTGATAATCCACTATCTTATCGATCCACTCTTGTGACTGATTTTTTGACTAGAAATCGCATTTTAATCATCAATCACTCACCGTATTCGCCTAATATGGTTCTCCGTGACTTCTATCTATTCCGAAAATTGCATTTGGCTATGAAAGAAAAACGTTTTGTGTGCATAGAGGCCATCCAAAAGACTTGTACCGACATCCTGAGGATATTCCGGATTCCGGTCAATGACTTGAAACGCTCTTTCGAAAAGCTTTTAGATCGTGCAAAACAGTGTATCGTGGCCAGACGGGACTGTTTTGAATAAATAACCTCGAAGTTGTCGGAACAAAGCTCCTGTCCTTTCTATTTTAGCTCAATTTTTTTCAGTTTGGACTTCACCTTGTATATTTTTTTCTATTTAATTTTTTTGTTTTAAGTAGCAACCAATTATTAATTATTGCAAATACTAGCTACCTGGGCCTTTCATGCCTTATAAATGCTCTTTGCCCAGTGGTACAAAATTAATCATGCAATTTCGTTTTTGAATAAATTTTTTATTATAAGAAAAAAAGAAAATTATTCTGAGTGATGGAAATCTTCATTTTGCCCTGTAAGTACTTTATCTCTCCATGTGAAGTTCACAAGTGTCAAATAGGATTGAGGGACGACGCTATATGCAAAAATTATAAATACTAGGATACGGTGATTAATTTTGCATAAAGCTACGAGTATATGCTTAACAAATTGATTTTTCGGCCTAAGCAAAAATTTTGAGAGTTAAAACAAAATTACGAATACCCAATTTTTGTCTACTTGACTCAGCCTGCAACACGCGCATGCCCGGAAAAGTATGCATTCTGTCAAAAAAGTATAGGGTATTATTCAATAAAACGCAAATAATAGTTTAATCATCAAAATTTGTTTTGTGGCCTTCTCCATTCGAAGCAATACAGATATGCCAGCGATTAGTGCAATCATCAAAGCACCTTTTAAACGCGTTTGAAGAGATCTTCTTCAGCTCCTTCAGCGAATTCTCCTTAATGGCCTCCATCGACTCAAAGCGGCGTCCGCGGAGTGATATTTTAAGTTTTGGGGAAAGGATAAAGTCACAGGGAGCTAAATCCGGTGAATACGGCCGTTGTTCGATGATATTTGTCGAGTTTTTGATCCAAAAAGTGTTCACAATATGAGCTTTGAGAGACGGTGCGTTATCATGGCGCAAGATCCATGAGCTTTCTTTTCACAAATTGGGCCGTTTCCTACACACATTCTCCCTCAAACGTCGCACAATTTCCAAATAATATTCTCTACTTACCGCAGAACCATTTGGAACGAATTCCGAGTGCAGGATAATCAAAGAAAATGAGTAGTATGAATTTCACTTTTGACCGACTTTGATGTGGTTTCTTGGGTTTCGGCTCATGTGGATAGCGCCATTCAGCCGCCTGTTGGTTGGTTTGCATGTCAAACTCATATACCTACGTCCCATCACATGTTATGATGCGCTGATGCGCTGGATAAACGTTTGGTCCGAATCCACTTGCTCAAGCATGTCTTCAGCCACCTTCTTCCGATGAATTTTTTTTAAGAAATTCAACTCTCTTGGAACGAGTCGAGCAGCCACGCGTCTCATGCCCAATTGATGATGTAAAATGTTGCGAATTGATTCGTGAGACACGCTAGGGCCACGAGTTACCTCTCTAAACTTAACTGATGGTTTTCCAGCACCATCTCTTTGACTTTGTCCACGTTTTCATCCGTTGAAGACGTTTATGGGCGACCACATTAACACAATTTTTTTCTCGCACAATATAATTTTTTTATTGTAATATAAGTAGAAATGAAAGTAGTTGCTTTTAGTGAATGATTATCTATTGCAATTTTTTGCCACTGTAATTTAATATTTAATTGAGAACTTTTTCTCTATCATTAGAAAGTAAGGCTCTTCGAAAAGCTTTGAGTGAAAGTATTTTCTGTATAATCCATGTAATGACTCATTGCATTCCATTAAGCGCCTCCTTACTGGCAGCTTGTCAACGTACATACCATTAACTACTTAGTAAATACCAATAAATACTTGCAACTTATCTTGAAAATGCATTTGCCAAGGCTGCCTTTAGGTGTAATGGTGCCAGACTATTTATCACTCACCTGTAACGCAAACGTGAACCAAGTTGAAACAAATCCGAATTATTCGACTGCGAATTTGGTAATGGAGCAATTCGTACCATGCGAAAGAAGGCGTGATGCTCTACACAGCAGCGCCACAAATGTTTGCAGGCGGATTTGCGCGGCGTCTCAAAGCCATAAGTGCTGAGCTCGTTCTGTGAGGGGAGAAAGAACAAAAGGAAAAGTTGTTGAGAGGAGAGGTAAATGATTGTTTGAGAGAGGAGTGTATGAGTGAATTAAATAAATTAAATACATTTTTATTAAAATTAAAAAAAAATATTCATTACAATTTAACAAATTTTCATTAAAATTAAAAAAAAAAATCATTAAAATTAAAAAAGAAATTTAAACAGAATTTTTCTAAAAATCTTGTTTTATAGCCCAATCGAGTTTAGTGTGAAGAAGCTTAAGCTTGAAGGGGCCGAATTTTGGATGAATGCATATAAGCGGAAACAAAACAGCAATCGATTCCAAGACCAGCTGAATCCAACCAAAGTCGTTCGTGGAGGAAGCACCTCAAAAGAAATGGTCGCCGTTTTTTTTCGGAAAATCTGGTCATGCCACAAATGTGCCACTAGAGAAACTTAAAATAGTCAACTCTGAGTGGTACACAACCATTTCTTTATCCGACGTTTTCGGTTAATTAAGGCAAACCTATCGCCGAAGATGAATCATCTTTCACTAAGACTATGCGAGCTCTCACGTATTGGCTCACAGAAGAGAGTTTTTAAGCACCTAAAATATCGAATTAATGGGTCAACCGTCTTGTAGGCTTGATTTGGCAACTAATGATTGATTTTTGTTCCCGAACTGCAAAAATAAAATGCGAGGTCAACGTTTTTCAGCACCTAAAGTAGGTCAGGTTATAAGGGTTGCCCAGAAAATGGGTCCACTTGGACGAAGAATTTTAGTTCATCCTTTGTGATACCATTGCAAGGGAAAGGGGTGAAGGAAACCAGTACAGAGGTAGAGTGAAGAAAGAGGGGGTTGAGTATTTGTGTATTATGAGCGGTGACTAATTTGCGGTTATGTAAGCCCCTTTGTGCGGAGCAGCTAAGGGAAAGGCGCTGAGATGATTCCATCTCATCATCCATACAGCTGATGCAAAAATGACTTGAAGTAATTCCAAGTCTCAGAGATATACCAGGGAACTGTAGGGCAGACCAACTTGCAAGAGATGGTACCTGTATGCCAGACATAAGTAATTTTATGGAGATACCTCTCGCAACTTGTAAGCTTCTCATTAAGGAACGGAATGGTCTAAGTAGCATCGTTGTCTCTATGTGCGATGCGGCTGCCAAACCTACCTACCTAATTCCAAGTCTCACGGATACCAACGAAGCTTGAGCGCTGAGGTTTTGTCATTCTCGGAATATCCCTCGAACGCCTCCGATCTACACCTAGCCAGAAGGATTTCGTGACCTTATAAGTTTGTGTACTTGCCCAGCGCCCGCTGCGTTGATCCGAAGCCCATCGTTCTAAGAGTAGAGCTCAAATTTTCAAGGGGATCTCCTTTCGCGGAGAAACCACCTCACACTACCCTTGTCTAGTCAGCTCGTCTGCTTTGCAGTTTCTCGGAATGTCGCTGCGACCAGGAACCCAGATGAGTCTTATGTCAAAGAATTTGGATGCAATTGAAAATGAAACCCTGACCAGTTTCGAATGCACCGTAATTGAGCACAGGACCTTAAATGCCGTTTGACTAGCGGAGTAAATATTCACTTTCTTAACAGACATTACGCAAGTAAGTAGCCAGCTGGTTCTTTGATTGCGGTTACCTCTACTGGGAACACACTACATCGATCCGGTAACCTGAATTTGAGTCTGGTGGGGAGCTCTTCGCATAATACTCCTCCACAAACCCTTCTGTCCAACTGCGTGCCATCCGTGAACGGGCTCACCAAGTCCTGTCCCCGCTCATGCATCCCGTCCACTCGTCTTTTGATGGAATATGCGTGGAGAAATTTTCGCTTGGACTAAGCGAGGGAATACACTGATCCATTGTCCGGATGATGAACCCGAAATTCTAAGGTTGCTTGACTGTTCGTAAGGAAGGTCGAGCCCAAAGCCCGAAACTCTCATCCTGATTGCGGTATCTACAGCGGAAGTTTTGGCCGCGACGTTTGCAGGTACCACATTTAACATTACATTAAGCGCTAGAGTAGGAGTAGTTCGAAGCGCCCCAATGATTCCAATGGGTCACCTAAAGTAGCTGTTGAAGCCTTTGAATAACTCATTTTGAAGATATCCACTTCAGTGTGCAAAAGTGATTTGGAAATTGGTTCAAGCGAATGCGGAACTGCATTGACTTCCAAGGAGCTAGATAATATTTTGATTCACATTAAAGCAATTTTCATTATTATTTTACTGTGTTTTCATTATTCGATGCAAAATATAAAGGGTGGTTAAATTTCAAAGGCCGATGTTGAATGTGAACCACACCTAAGCGTCAACGACATTGTTGCACTTCTTTCTTTGGGGTTATTTGAAAGAGAACGTGTACGTCGATAAGTCAGCAACAATTCAAGAGCTAATTCGAGATAATTCGGCACATTAAGGGCATAAAACCTCAATTATGCATCAGCGTAATCGAAAATTTGGACCATCGGATGGAGGTGTGCCGTCATTTGGGCAATATTTTGTTCTATACGTAATTGAGTCATACCAATATTATCATAATAAAGAGAAATGACAATAATTTTTTAAAAGAATTGTATTTTATTCAAAATCAACACCGGCCCTTGAAACTTAACCACCCTTTACAAGGCAGCCCTCGTACATATTAGTCTAACGGATTTACACAAAATAAGAGTCAAATTTTCAATAGCTTTTGAGGTATGTGCGCGCGCCTCCCTCCATGCATTTACAAATTTTGAGTGCCTTTCAGGCAACCCACATTTCGCCTATGCATGTAAATAACTGGATGAGTGCATATTAAATCTTCACAGCTTTCAAATAAGTAGGTGTGAGTGTGTGCGTTTCTTCTTGTATGGGCTCAGCCAGCTAAGCTTTTCAATTCAATTTTTTTTCCTTTTGAGCAATTCAAAATGAATGCTTTTGGCGCAAAGAAATCCCATTCAAGAAATATTTTTCAAGTACTTCTCCGTTTGAGATGTAAAGTCAAGCAAATGCTGAGGATATTCGCATTTCACGCAGCCTTCAGATTGGTGGTACGCACCTCCAGTGGTGCAAACAGCGCGCTTTTAAGGCTTTTCAGCGCATTATGTCGAGCGTGAAATGCCTTGACACTTTGGCAAAGCCGGAGACGCATTTAATATACTCGTAAATGCGTTGATATTTTGTTGTTTCTTTCTTTCATGCTTCTGTTTTTTTTTTGTTTTTTTTTTGTATATCGCAAAAAAGAAAATTTTCGCAAAGTAAGCCAAGCCGCATTGAGCGTTTCAAGGAGTGCCATAAAGAAATTGAATTTATAAGTGGAACTACTTTAAATAGCGTTTGTGGACATGTGTGTGTAAATGTGTAGGTATGTGAGTGTATATGTGTATGTTATGTATGAATGCAATGAATATTTTTTATTTATTTATGTTTGTGTTTTTTTGCTTTTTTTTGCAAAAAGCTGCTGGCGCATTTACATTTTTATCGCTTATCCGCAGCATGAAGTAGCGTCCTTTGTAGTAAACTTTGGCAATACGCGGCCAATAGTAATGAGCCACTGTCGTCTTGTTGCGCAGCACCACAATGCCACTTGGCGTCAAACCCAGAAAATACTCGACGCTGTCCTCGCCCTGTTCAAAGAAAAGAGAAAAAGAAGCATGAGAAAGCTGTGAATATATAACAAAAAATTCCACTACTTCCATATAACTTAAATAGCAACAAAAATGTTCGCTATGAATTCAAGGGAAAGCATAAAAAATACAAAAAAAAGTATTGAAAAAAAATACAAAAAACAAAACACCATTAAACCCGAAACAATCGCGCGTATCCTGTAAAGCAACTAAACATAAAACTTAAAAAAGGCTGAACGCATCGTTGAAAAGCGCGCTGAAAACTTTTACATCACCGAAGCGTGCCAAGTTTTGTAAAGAGGTTATTAAAATTCAATAAAGTTATTAGCTATGTTGCACGCGCCACTTCGCCGGTCAACACCGCTCCTACCACCACCTTTCAACGGGAAGAGTCTAATGACGGTCATTATCACTACATTTTGTGACAAAGTTTTTGCGTCTCCTTACATAATTCCCTCTTTGAGTTTTTCTTCTTTTTTTCTTCTTCTTTTCTTCTTCTTTTCTTTTTCTTCTTCTTCACCTTCTTTAGTATGCAGTTTGACCTTTCGCCAAGCAGACAAATAAACAAGCGAGTGCCGTGAGACCTGCCGGCATAACTGCCAAGTAGTTACTGTTACCGGCGATAACTTTCCGTGAATTTACTTTCGAATTCTTTCTGACACTTTCGGCTGCTTTGAGTGCACCTTTTTGTTTTTGCTGCGATGTGCGACACTTTCTTTTGCTTGCTTTAAAGATAGTTTACACTTAAATATCGCTAGATCAGAGATTATTTTAAATGAACAATTTTTTTTTACTTTATAATAAAACCCGGTAGGTGGCTCCCACGCAAGTGCACGCTTAAGTGTCTCTTTAGTACTCAAATTCAATGGAATTCGAACTTTCGTTTTAGATATCAATCGAACTTATGCTTTTAAATGTATTTAAATCTAGCAAGGAATCTGATATCTAAGCGCTGACGACATTTCTTTTTCCACAGGCAGCACTGAATTTGACATTGAATCAAGATGTGGTCTTTTTCTAGCAAAATGAGAGGAGAGGTTAGAGCAATGAACGCAAATGAGCTTAGACCAAATGAGGGAGATATTAGCGATTTCTGAATAGAACTTTTCAAGCCACAATCTGTTTTTCGTAGAACTCCACCATCTCCAGGTTGCTAGTTTTTTAAGTCCTTTATATCATCAATTAGCAATTAGCTTGAAAAGCGCCAACTAATGCCGAAGTTTGTACTTGAACCAGCAATAGAACTGTTAGAAATGAGCAAACAAGCGAATGCTAGGGAAAAGCGTCTGAGGCAAGCCCAAGCCCAAGTAAACAAGACTTTCAGGATTTCCTGTTTTTAAGCCACTTACCCCAGAGGCGAAGTGTGTATAATAGCGTCAAAGAACTCTACCATCTCTCTGAAAGCACAAAGCTAATATGTCCTAAATTCCGGAATATAATGGGATTGAGATATAGTAGAAGTGAGAAGACAGATGAATGCGCTAGAAAAATGTCTGAGGCATGTCCGATTTTAAGTTAGCGAGTCCCTCTGGATTTCCAGTATTCTCAATTATCCATTCGGACGACATGACCTAGCCAGGATCTTTATTCGCTGCGCTATGTCTATGTCGTGGGAAAGCTCTTACAGCTCATCTTTCCATCGTCTGCGATATTCGCCGTTGCCAACAGGCAAAGCTCCAAAAATCTTGCGCAGAATCTTTCTCTCAAACACTCCAAGCATCGCTTCATCGGATGTTGTTCATCGTCCACGCTTCTGCGCCATACGTTAGGACGGGCATGATGAGAGTCTTGTAGAGCGTTAGTTTTGTTCGTCGAGAGAGGACTTTACTGCTCAGTTGCCTACTTAGTCCAAAGTAGCACTTGTTGGCAAGAGAGATTCTACTTTGGATTTCTAGGCTGACATTTTCATCGGTGTTATTGCTGGTTCCTAAATAAACGAAGTCTTTTACAACCTCGAAACCATGTATGTCAAAAGTGATGTAGGTGCCGATACGCGAGTGCGCCGACTGTTTGTTTGAAGACAGGAGGTACTTCGTTTTGTCTTCGTTAACCGCCAGACCCATTCGCTTTGCCCCTTTATCCAGTTTGGAGAAGGCAGAACTAACAGCGCGGTTGTTAAGGCAGATGATCGGCATACACCAACAATTGTACGCTCTTAATATATAAAAAATTGTGCCTGAGCGATTAAGTTCTGCGGCTCGTACGATCCTCTCCAACATCAGGTTAAAGAAGTCACATGACAACGAGTCACCCTGTCGAGTCACCAAATTCAGACATCGCGGCATACAGGAAACTCCTTTCCATACTTTCGAATGCAGCTTTAAAATCAACGAAAATATGGTAAACATATCTACGTGGTTTAAAATTGAGTGGCGTAGAGCCCTCAAGACTTTTTGAGTCCACCAATATTGTACTGGGGACAAAGGGTTTTCGAAATAACACATGAAGAAATGGAGCTCCATTTTTTTTTACGCCTTCCTGAGAAATAATTTGCGAAGTTCTCCTTTAATAACTGTCAGGGGGATGCCGATGATAGGGTAGGAGGTCCCTGAGGCCAATTACGTCCCCTTCCTGGCAAGTTCATTAGCAATTTCATTTCTCCCTATTTTCCTATGGCCTGGGACGCAGATCAGTGAAATATTACCTGCACATCCAAGTGATTTAATCTCCCCCTTATAGGAGTTTACAGGTTTGGTTCTGAACCATGACGTCATCAGAGCCTTGATCTCGGCTTGATTATCGAAGAAAATGTTAATATCTCCCTCGCTCCCACGCATTTTGTATACCTGCAGGACCGCAAAGACTTGTGCCTGAAAAACTCTAGCAGTATTCGGCAGTTTAAAGGAGATAGGTAAACTGGCTGATTTGGAGAAAACCTCTGCTCCAACTCCCGATTCCATCTTGGAGCCGTGAGTGAAGACAGAGGTGCAAGCTTCGGTGCAGATTTTCCCCACGATCAAATCCTGATTATTTCCTTTTAAAGATTGTCTGCAGAGGCCAACCTCTTTTAACCTGATTGAAATCGATGGCAAGTAAGTGCAAAACGCCATTCAGGGCAGCACTGGCGCAAATTTTACATGCTCGATTTTATCAGATTTGACTCTGAGGCCGCAAATAGGAGCCCAGCGTCTAAGTACAGTAAGGGACCTTTCCAAAATCTCAGCCATGACGAGGAAAATGGTCCGGATACCATTTGCGTATGCGGCGTATGCTACTAACTTTACCCAAACCTTATTTAATATTTTCAGAACTTCGTCAATAGCAACTAACCAAAATAGGGTCGTCCCCTAGCGTTGTCTCTCTGTGCACGAATCTAGTGACTTTAGCCCCTCTTGCTAGCGCATTAACTTCCCTGTAGTCAAGCAGGGGCGAGATCCAGAGACAGATGGGTTTCTCCGCCTCCTTCCAACTTCGCCCTCATGTTATTAAAAGCACCCTTTATATCTATAAAGGCCGCTAAAGTGAATTGTTTTCTCTCCAGAGACTCTTCCACAGTACTTACAACCTCGTATAAGGCTGATTCCGCGGATTTCTCTTTCAGGTAATCTACTATGCAGTGGTCAAATTTTAGATGGCTATGGTAGCGTAAGAGATCGTGTGAGTGGGAGGCAGTACCAAGAATGCCTTTTAGGCTATAACCCGTATAGTCCGCGGGCAAATCTGTAGAGCTTGAATCTGTTTACTTCTCCCATTTGCTCCTTTCTAGTATTCTTGTGAAAATATTAATGTTACAAAGAAAGAGTTGTAGAGGACTAACAATTTTAAGTCTCCCAGAATGGCACCTGAGAAACCTGAGTGCCGTTCAATCTGGTATAATTGTATCGAGCCGGAAATTTGCCACAGAGGTCAAATGAAATAAGATTTAATGGAAGTTGACGCGTCTTTTTAAGAGGGGGGCAATCGTGAATGACGCTCGCTGAACTCTTTCCTTTCTGCTCCGAGATGCAGTATTACTTTGCTATTACGAAACCAGACGGTGATCTCATCGATTAGGCAGATCCATACTAGCGCTTTGTGGTTATAGCAAGGCGTGTTGCAATTCTTCATAAACTTATTAAAATGAAGACATCAAAATTTAATTAATTATTGACGAAAAAAATATAGAAAAATTGTATGGCACCACTACAAAATAACTACAAACAATTAAAAAATCCATTGTAATAAAGCCACGCACGCAGACGACGCAAAAGTGCTAAAGAGCAACTCCGAATTGGCGCTAATAAATTCCATTTGCACATAAACCATATAAAATACTACGATAGTTGGAGTATTACGAGTTAATAAATTTTCGTTTGAGAAATGTATTTAAGTTAAAAGAAGATTATAGACGCCATAAAAATTTCGTTTGCTTATTTATTAAAACACTAAAATAATAAAAGTCGATGGTAATGTTGCGATAACTGGGCGGTAGAGAGGGCAGGAAAAAAAGCACAAACACATAAAGCATTGAAACACAGGAACTGGGGGAAAAAACATGCAAGGGGAGTGGAAATAAAGTGAAATGGAGGTGGAGGAGGAGGAGGAGGAGGAGTGGCAATTAGGTTAGTGGCAGCACAAAGTCATGTGACTCCTCGCGCCTGAAATGTTGTATGACAGCCAGGAAGTTTGGTGGTGTTCGCAGCGTAGTTTGGCTGTAATTCGCTTGTAGCCGCCAATATAACCAATAAAGTTGCTATCACCACATACATGCACACTTACGTACATACATATTTACGCATACACGAGCGTATATCAACCATCAGCATACTTTGTAGCGGCAGTAAGTTTTTTTATGCCAACAAGCAAATGCGCGAGTGAAGGTGATTTATTTGGCCATGATATCAAAAAGTACCATAAAAAATGTAAATGAAGCGAAAATTTACGCAAAAGCATAAAAATGAAAAATAAAAGGACAAAGTAAAAATGCCAATGACTCACATACACACACACACACACACACATGCATAGCAAGAAAGGTCGTAGTACGCAAACACGAAACACAAATTTTCCCGTTTTTTTCGCCTCCCCTGCCTCTTCGCCTTTTTCTGTAATGTAAGCATGTATTGTATGTGTATGCAAATGGCGGAAAACGTAATTGATGTGGTCCGGTGTAAGGATAATGAAATCAAGGAAGGAAAACAGACCAAATTGGTTGAACAGACGGCCGGCAATGTCGGCGACAATGAGTGCCAAAATAGTGACAAATGACCGAGTGTCGAAATGTATGAATGAATAAATGAATGGGCTTGTGACGGCTTACGGTTTCCACTTATCTGAGAACGGGGGGCTGGGCAGGGTGACGCACTAGTAGGTGGGTCATTGTGGGTGTCGTGATGTTTTATTGTCTGATGGCTGTTATGATATGAACAGGCTGTGAAACGCAAACATGTGGCGCATGAAATGCCGGCAAATACGTTTTTATGACTTTAAGAAGGGAAGCAAATCACAAATTATTGGGTTGGTAATTTTATAATTTCAGTTTTCACAAATAAGAGGCAGACCCGCTGATGAGGTTTGCTTTCATACGCTGCTGATAATTTTATGTTTTTCATCTTACGATATTTGACAACTGTTACTTGTAGCTACTAACAGTCAAGAAAGTAAATACTTACTTCGACTGGGGTCATTGATGGTGCATTCGAAACTGGTCAGGGAATGCCTGGCTTCACTTTCGATTGCGTCCCAATTCTCTAGCATAAGGTTCATCTAAAAACTGTGAAGAGGATGACCTGGCCAGACAAGAAACATGTGAGCTGATTTCCCTGCGAAGGCAGAGAATTGGGACCCCCTTTGACCACCAGCGGTCTGCTTCTGGAAAGCTGGGCTTCACGCCAACTCAGCGAGCGCTAGGCAAGTAAACAAGCTTGTAAGTTCGCGTAATCCTTCTGGCCACGTGTGGGTCGTGGGCGCTCGAGCAAGTTTCTAAGGTTGACAAAATCTCAGCTGTTGAACGTTGTGGGTTTTCTCACAGGACACTATCCGCAAGATGTGCTTGCTGTGAGACTTGGAATTACCTCGAGTCCTTTTTGCGTCGGATGTATGTATGAAGGATGAAGTGGAATCACCTCAGCACCTTCTTCTTAGCTGCCCTGCTCTCGCGGGTTAAGAATTAGGCATCTTGGCTCAGACTTAATCCACACGTCCTTCTAACCACTCCACCCCCACCTATCTCCACCCTCTCCTTTCGTCTCATCGGCCTTCCTCCACCTTACTTCCTTCACGATGGTATTACAAAAGACAAATTCGTTTTCTTCGTCCAAGTGTGCCTACTCCTTGGGCATACATTCTAACCTAACCTAACCTCTAGGGTCCATTGTGTTACCAATGCTATGCATTTGGAGTTCAAGATATTATTTTATGTAATTTTTAATGCTGATTGGAGACTATGCAATCGAGAGTTTACAAGAATTTTCTTATATGGGTAACAAAATATCAATAAGGATATATCATTCACAATAAATGAAAGAGTTTTAACAACACAAAATTTTACTGCTTAAACCTAAATTATTATCTCGGGACCAAAAGTGAAGGATATATAGGGTGGGCCATGTAAAATTTGCTTTTTGAATCGGCTATAAAAAAAAAACTAATCAATATTTTTTCAAACTTTTTCTTTTATTTTGAAGATTGAACATTGTCATTTATGAATGAAAAATAATATCGTTCAAATGACTGCCACGACTGGCTTTACAGTAGGCCATTCGATCAACGCAATTTTTAAGCACATTTTCGATTGTTTGGGCTCCAATTTCATGAATGGCAACTTCGATTTCGTCTTTTAAAGCATCAATCGTCTCTGGATGGTTCGCATAGCATTTGCCCTTAACGGTTCCCCTCAAAAAATAGGCCAACGGACTTAAATCACTGCTCCGAGGCGGCCAATTGATATCGGAATTTCGGCTTATTATTCGGTTTTCAAAAACTGTAGCCAAAAGTTTGAGTGTAACTTTGGCAGTGTGACAAGTTTCACCGTCCTGTTGAAACCAAATGTCTTCCATGTCATCCTCTTAAATTTTTGGAAACAACTCGTTGAGCATGTCACGGTAACGCTCGCCATTTACTGTAACCGCGGCTCCTCGCTCATTTTCGAAAAAAAATGGCCCGATGATGCCGCCAGACCAAAAACCGCACCAAACAGTGACTCGTTTTGGATGCATTTGCTTTTTGGATTTTCTGATCCCCAAAGCCGACAATTTTGAAGCAGACTCACCACTTTGGAAATAGGTTTTCAATATCTCCCAATTTTGTTCAAGCGTACAGCGTCCCATTTTGTAAATGTCAAACCTTTAAGTAAATTATGAACACATTTGCCATGTCATTTGTGTTACCATTCTCAAAAAAATAGGTGGTTCAAAAAGCAAACGCTATATGGCCCACCCTGTATAAAACCTAAATTTGCCCCGTGGTTGCGAACTATGGACGCTAAAAACTATTAGCATTAATCAGCCTATTTTGTATTTGAGAGAAAAATATTGCAAAAATATATGGCCTGTAAGACTGCAAGATGTTATCTATCGAATTAAATGTACGAGATGTGTTCAAAAAGAAAGCACATCAACAACCGCTGAAAATATTGAGAAAGTGAAGAAAACTGTTATGGAGAATCGTCGAATCACAATTAGAGTAGTTGCTGAGGATGTCGGAAAATCGGTTGGCTTATGCCAAGTAATCTTTTCGAAAATTTTGTGCATGAAGGATATGACAGCGAAGTTCGTTCCGAAATTTCGGAAATTTGACTAAAAACAACGTCACATGAGCATCGCTCAGGAATTGTTCAATGACGTTAACGAAGGCCCAGATGTGCTTAAAGGGTCATAACTGGTAACGAATCATGGGTCTAAGGTTATGACATGGAAACCAGAGCCCAATCGTCTCAGTGGAAGAGTCCAGGGGAGCCAAGCTCCATCAAGTGTCAAAGTTTTGCTCACTGTTTTCTTTGGGTACCATGGCGTAGTGCATCAGGAGTTCTTACCACAAGGTCGTACGAATTTAATCTCCATTTGTGTAAAGCAATACGAAAAAACGCCCGGAATTGTGGAAAAAAATCCATAGATTTTTCATCATAATAATGCACCTGCTCCCTCATCCTTGCTTATGAGATATTATTTGGCCAAAAACATCACCGTTATCATGCCTCATCCACCGTTTTCACCAGATTTGGCCTCCTGTGACTTTTTCTTGTTCCCAAGATTCAGGAGATCCATGAAAGAACGGCGTTAACGACGATTAGGGGATAGAAACTGAATCGCTGATAGAGCTCAAGGACATACCAAAAAGTGATATTAGAACTGCTTCGAGGATTGGAAAGACGCTGGCCCTAGTTTATATAAAATATTAATTGATGATTAAATAAATAATTTGAGGAAAAGGAGAATTCACCTTATTTTTTGAACAGGCCTCGTAATCATGAGCTGGAACTATTGGGAAAAACATGAAACTGTGGTAAAATTTTTGAAATGTCAGAGGATAAGATGGCTCGGACACGTGTTTAGAATGGCCAAGGAGAGAACAACTCGAAAGGCAGTTGAATTACGCTTTGTTGGAGGCCGGAGAAGAGGACGCCCCAGAAAGGAATGGCTCGAAGACGTGGAAGTTGACGTTGAAAAGTTGAACGAGAGGCGGTGGAAGGAGGTAGCCTTAGATACATACAAAAAGCGCAAGGCTGTGAGTGAAGCAATGGTTCACCAAAGACTGTAATGCTAAGAAGAAGAAGACTTTTTCAGGCACGTTTTCGTGAGTTTCTTACAAAGAGCAGGGCAGTGGGAAAGTTGGTCTTCCAATGTACAATGAAAGCGTATACTGTACTAGGACTGGCAATCTCGATAGGGATCAAGTCCCAAAAATTTCGGGATCACGAATTTGAAATATCGAGTTGAAAAAGGTAAAGGCATAAGCGCAGGATAGCAACTCTTCACCCCGGAAAAAAAGTCAAAAGTGGGCGGGGTTCGCTTTTTTGAATTTATTTTAATGGTCTATGAAGTTTCTTCTGCAACTAGCGGGTGATTTTTTAGCTATTATCTTTTTCAAAAGTTGGTTTAAACAGCTAACGCACGTTTCGTGTTTTGTTTCACTATCAAACATCTTCAGTTTGGTCTATAATTTAACCATGAATGGTCTTACAAACGAACAATGCTGGCAAATAATTGAATGTTATTATAAAAATGCATGTTCTATTAAGAAAGTTTATCGCGCGCTTCTTCCATTTTATGGTCAGTTTAATCGACCCACTGAAGCGGCTATTCGAGCTATTGTGACTAAATTTAGAACCAAATTTACATTATTGGACATCAAACCACCAACACGCTTACGGAGAGTGCGAACTGAAGGAAATATCGGTCAGTGCTAATGATGACCATCAATTATCGATTCGTCGCCGTTCGCAGCAATTGGGCCACTGTTACTCAACAACGTGGAAAATTTTACGAACGTATTTAGGTGTGAAGCCTTTCAAAATACAGCTGGTGCGAGAATTGAAGCCGAACGATCTACCGCAACACAGAATTTTTGGTTAATGGGCTCTTGGAAAGTTGGCCAAAGATCCTCTTTTTTATCGAAAAATTGTGTTCAGCGAAGAAATTCATTTTTGGATCAATGGGTACCTACGTAAATAAGCAGAATCGTCGATTTTGGAGTGAAGATCAGCCAGAAGAATTGCAAGAGCTACTAATGTATCCAGGAAAGGTCACAGTTTGGTGCGGTTTATGGGCTGGAGGTATCATTGGACTGTACTTCTTCAAAGATGCTGCGAATCGTAACGTAACTGTGAATGGTGAGCGCTACGGTGAAATGATATCCAACTTTTTTTGCTCAAAATGCAAGAGCTTGACTTGCATGACACGTGGTTTCAGCAAGACGGTGCCTTATGCCACACAACACGCGTAACAATGGACTTGTTGAGAGGCGAGTTCGGTGAACATTTTATTTCACGTTCGGGACCTGTCAATTGGCCACCTAAATCGTGCGATATAACGCCTTTAGATTATTTTTTGAGGGGCTATGTTAAAGCTCAGGTCTATTCAGACAAGCCTGCTTCAATTAACGTATTGAGAGACAACATTAAAGCATTTATATGTGAGATACCGGCCGAAACATTGGAAAGAGTATGCCAAAATTGGACTAAGCGGGTGGACCATTTGAAGCGCAGTCGTGGTCAACATTTGCATGAAATAATCTTCAAACATTAAATTATATGGACTGTACTATCGATTTAAATAAAAATTTCATGCATTTTTCTGAATTTTACGTGTTTTTTTTTGAAAACCTTTCCTATAGCTCTTAAAAAATCAACCTTTAGTTCGTAGCTGCAAGGCTCGCGACGTCTGTCGATCTGAGCGATAAGATATGCATAGGATTAGTAAAAGAGTCACGTTTTCATTCAAAGACATTAGGGGCCATTAGTGATGAAGTCTTATCTTCCTTATAATGTAAACATACGAAGATGCCGCATTACTTTATCAAGAGGAAGTGAAATCCGTGCATTTCAACATTAGCAGTGATAGCAGTTTATAATAATTTTTTGATTTTTTTCATATGTTAAATAAAGCCTTAGTTTTTATTACGTTCAACGTATTTAGTTTCTTTACTGCGTACTCCAATACCTCTTGTCCTTAGCGACTCTCGCCCGTCGAGCGGCTCCGTCCCCGAAGGGTTAATATGGATGCTAAATGGGGCGAAAGGCGAAAACTTATGCTAGTGGATCCGGTTGGGATGACAATCGTTGAGTGTGGACTTAGCTTCTTGTGCTTCTTCGAGGAAATATTCGAGACATCTCCGAATCAAACAGTTACTCTTTCAGAGTGTAGACGCAGCAGATCGCTCTGAGCCGCATTTTGCCTTTTTTGGCTGCTGCATAGTTTTATCGAAAATCATTCAATTTACTATGCACTAAATCTAAGCCCAAATTTATCAAATACCCGTAAATGATTAATCATACCAAATACTTATTAGTAAATATCATTTTAAAAGTGGATGTTAAAAAAAAAAAAGAAAAAAGTGAGGTATAAAAAAGGTTCAGCGCGCTTTGATGTCCTTTCTATAAAAAATACATCTAAGAAAAACAAAATTCAACATCAAAGCAATGCTTTTTCACATCCGCTTATTAATCGATCTTCCTTTCGTTCCAATTAACATTTTCACTCACCAACACCGGATGCAAATCCACGCCGTACATGTCGTGCCATTTGACTTTGTCTAAATAATTCAGCTCTGCCGTCGCCGGTGACATGCCCTTTAATTGCTGATGAAGCTCGGCGACACGTGTTTCCAGTTCGCTGCTCTGATTTGGCAGCAAACGAAACTCGGACACATAGCCTTTAGAGTGACGTCGTTGGTCATAATCGCCCAGCTCAGCTGCAAATGAAAACGGAATTTTTAAGCGAAGAAGAATTAGTGAGGGAAATAGAAAATAAATATACATATGCAGATGGAGAATTTGTGATATACGAACAATATGACATACCTATGAACCGATTGAGATGGATGAGCTTTGTACATTTGATAATGTATGAGTAAGTAAATATAGGATATGTACACATAAATTATTTGAAGCGCGACATTTTGAGCAGTTTTGACTACTATTTTTTTGTTAATTTTCATGCATTTTTTTAGAAATAAATTTTTTTTAATAAAGTTGCAATTTCTGAAAATTCAATATATTTTCATCAAAATTTCAAGCATTTTAATCAGAACTAAAAAAAAAAAAAAATAGTAAGCAGTTCGGGATATACACATAAGAAGTTCGCTGGAGAACTCTAGTATATCAACTGCACAAGACGCTTACCTCAAAGGCAAATTTACGGCGACAGCCCTTCACGCGGTAATCCGAACGATAGAGTGCTCTCTAGTGAAGAAACATAGTCTACTCAGTTCAAGAAGCGATGAACTTTTGTTGTGGAAAACCGATGGAGCGGCAGACTTCTATGTGTCTGCAGTGACAGCCAAGTTGCGCTTATGGCCTTAGACAGCCCCCCAACCACATCAGGGGTAGTCGACTTCTGTAAGTCCAGGCTGAACTATTTCGGTAGGCATAATAGCCTGAAGCTATCTTCGGTCCCCGGACACATGGGTATCGTAGGTAACGAGACCTCTGACTCCTTAGCTAAGATGGGCTCTGAGGCTAACTTCTTTGACCCAGAGCCCGTTTTGCCACTCCCTTCTGCGGCCATCAAAGCCACGGTTAGCAAATGGGTAACTACAACCCACAAGCGAGCTTGGCAAGCTGAGAGAGGCTGCAAATGAACTAAACTGATGTTACCTGTTCTGTCATTAAGCAGAAGGGAGTGCAGACAGCTGGTTGGACTGATGCTGGTTGGTTTGAAGTCTTCGGCCCTGATATGTTAAGAAGTGACCATCTTGGCTCCTTGGCACCACAAGATCTACTCAGATTTCTTCGGAGATCGGGTAGATTTAAAGAAAATGAAAAGGGAATCCAAGTGTAGTACAATGGACTTAATTAATGTCTGAGTGTCACAGGGATACTCCACAGTGGGGCTTATTATCTCCACTTCTTTGGTTATATGTGATTAGCAACATTTTAATAAAACTTAATAGGTGGGGTAAAAATAGTGGCGTACGCTGAGGATGTGGTGCTAATTGCATCACGACTGTGTCCTAATACGATCAGTGGGATCATTAAAAAGGCATTAGGCGAGCTTAACCCTTGGGCCACAGGCCGCGGCCTAAGTTCAAACCCGCGTAAGAGAGAACTTATGCTATTTACCACCAGATATAAGGTACCAATATTTACTCTACCAAACATTAATGGACAAACTCTTTCACTTTCTCCCAGTGCAAAGCGCCTAGGAGTAATTTTGGATTACAAACTAAGCTGGAAATTAAACGTCAAAGAATGGGTAAGGAAATCACAAATTGCTTTATATGCTTGCAAACGTATGCTAGGTAGAAGATGGGATCTTCAACCTAAGTATACTTTATGGTTGTATAAGGTGGTTGTACGACCAATTTTATCATACGGATCGGTAAATTAGTGTAAAACACTTGGAAGAGATTACAATATCGAACTACTTAACAGAATATAAAGATCATGCTCTAACGGTGGGTGCAATCAGGTCATGTTCTAAGGAGGCTCTTAATACACCGGCATAGGTTATTCGGACGGATCTACATATCAAGAAGACGGTAACCATGAGTGAATTTAGGTTAAATGTAGCGGGTCGCTGGAAGGAAAAACAGTCTATTAATGCGACAAACTCCAATACACCGAGGACGTATCATCCGAACGGTGACATTCAATAGGAATTTCACCACTCTCTTTCCATCTCAGCAGGAATGGAGGACGGGTTTCTCACTTAACAACTGCAATACTACAGTCTACACAGATGGCTCTAAAATGGATTGCGGTATTGCAGCTGGTATATATTCTTATAGACTTAGAATTGAAAATTCGGTGTGTTTTCCTAATGCCTCCAGTGTCTTTCAGGCGGAAGTACTGGCAATTGGGGAAGGTTGTAGGCTACTAATTGGAGATTTCACATTTAAAGGCATTATTGGTATACGTTCAGATAGCCAAGCTGGAATCCGAACACGGGATTCGGCTACAACACCCTCTAAGCAGAAATAGTCTTACAACCTTGAGTGATAATCACAACGCAAGCAAGAGAGGAATCTGCCATGAATAACGTTGTTGCAGAATCGGTGTTCACACAACTGGGTGCCAGCAAGAATACATTTTTCTCAAAATATCTCCGAATCGCGAATTGTAGATGGAGAGACCAGACGATGTGCAGAATTAGCAGAACGTTATGACCCATCTACAACCTCACACAAACCTCATTATTGGTAAACATGTAACGAGGCGACGCTTGAAGACTCACCGCAGTCATAATTGGCTTCTAGTCCATAGGAGAGTAGGTAGCCAAAATGGTCTTTCTTCACAACGCACTCTGTCACAATTGGCAACCCTGGGTAAAGTATTGTTCGAGAGTCTGGAGCAATTTGCTGACTTACACGTCAACAACCTAATGAGGTTCTTAAGCCTTACAGACTGTAAATATTACAGTATTGCTTTAAAAACCCCTTAAACAAGTTGGTAACATGGATGTGACAACAAAATGGTGCGGAAGTGCTAGTTGCATTCTGGACGAATGACGACGTGAACCAACCAACCAACCCAAGCATTTTAAAGCCCATGATATTTTAGTGTAAGGCTCGCAACTCCTGGTAATTTTTGAAAGTTTTTTCCCTGACGGAGTTACGCATTTTCTACAAATAGAGAATGCCAGTTATTTTTTTCGGGTTTCTAGTTAGCTGATCGGTGTTGCATATAGTAAATATACATAAGTACATGCATCACTATAAAATTGCCAAAATATTTTCATTAAAAAAAATATGTATATAAATATGCGTACATACATACATTCATGTAAATAATACACTTATACTTATTCGTAAAAATTAAAACGGATTTTAAATACTTTTCGGCCGCCGTAGCCCAATGGGTTGGTGCGTGACTACCATTCGGAATTCACAGAGAGAACGTTGGTTGGAATCTCGGTGAAACACCAAAATTAAGAAAACAATTTTTCTAATTGCGGTCGCAATGGCAAACCTCCGAGTATATTTCTGCCATGAAAAAGCTCCTCATAAAAATATCTGCCGTTCGGAGTCGGCTTGAAACTGTAGGTTCCTCCATTTGTGGAACAACATCAATACGCACACCACAAATAGGAGCAGGAGCTCGGCCAAACACCCAAAAAGGGTGTACGCGCCAATTATATATATATATATTATATAATTTATTTTTTATAAATTTGACTGCATATATGTATCGTACTTATACACATAAAGGGTATTTCAAACGAATTGTTATTTTAAAATAAAAAATGTTAAAATTTAGTCTACTTCAGATTTCACTATTTTTCTTGAAAATATGGCTCTTATTATTATTGCCTTGTGACATGTAGGCGTCACTTTTGAAAGACCGTTTAAGTATGTAACCAACTAAATATAATACCATAAAACAGTACTCTTGACACATGAGAAAATTTATATGCGCTCATTACTCTTAATTATCCAAGTAGGGGCATGGATCTATTGCTCAGAGCTAGGCATCAGGCAGCCAGTTAAGCTCCCCGACCACTGCAGTAGCTTTTAAGCAGAAGTCTTTGCTGTAGGAAAGGCTACAGAATCATCATTCGCAAAGACATAAAGCAACTCCAAAACAAATATATACGTTGACAGCCAAGATGCGATAAAAGCATAAAGCTCATATGAAATTTCATCTAAAAACGTTCTCAAAAGCACAGAAGCCATAAAGAGACTGCAGACATACGGCTGCACATCTATTGGGTTCCCTGAAATAAGGGCATTCCTGGAAATGAAATTGTAGATGAGATTGCCACGAGCACAGTTTACATGCCATTTGAACAACAAGAAAAAAGAATATTAAAACCCATGAAGACGATCTACGGTTAGGATAGACATGAAATGGTGCAATCTAGCCTCTAGAAAAGAAAGTAAACCTCCCCTAGATATTGCTAGCGGTACAGGCAGACAAGATAGAAATTATAAACAACAATAGTTGCAGATATTTCAATGAACTGGCCCTGCGTTACCCAGAAGACTAATGAAATGCTTAGGAGCTCTACAATATGATGAGTTAGAAAGCCTCTCGTGGTTAGAGCTTCACAGTTTATTTAGATTCGCAAAAGACGCAGACTTATTACAAAAATCCAACTACAAGGAAACGTAAGGTTCAAGTTCCATCTGGTACCACTAAGGACCAATAGGTCTTTATCGGCTTGTTATATTGCTTGTATGATTGTATATTGCAGCTGTCTAGTTGACAAGTGTTGAATGTGATTCACGTACGACGTTATTTGCAAAAATTAAAAATCTTCCGAGAGCGTGACTAATTTTGCGCCACCCTGTACTATTGCTCAATGGCAGTAAATCTACATTTGTAGTTCTTCAGCGTCACGTCAGAATTAAAACTTCTAGTTATGACCCATCAATAAAAAACAATCTTGATCCTCAAAATTACATGACACAGACGTATGGGTATCTAATGAAGAAAACATGTTAAGAAAATTAAAAAAATATATTTTTTTGCCAAAAAATGTGGAAAATGCTTTAGCATCCCACAAGAATTTAGTGGGATTCCTTAATTGGTATGTGCGCAAATTTATTACCATTGAGTTATGGTATCGCGCATTTATCGATTTTCTCCTCTGTGAGGAAAAAGTAAAAATTTGTCGCACTGTGTAATTCAGCTCAAAATAAAATAATTGTTTACAACTATTCACAAATTCCCTCCTCTTCTCGCTCCAAAAATACTCATTCTATGTTAAATGAACCTGAAAATGATTCCAGCTCATACGCTTCACTGGCAAAAATGAGCTGAAAATGTTGATGCGCAACTATTGGAGCGTCCCTGGTGCTTACATTACCTCCGCGCGCCTCATTAAGCGATTTTAATAAATTACAACAAATTTGTTAAGTCAATTGCTACTTATTATTATTTGGCATGATGAGCATGAACGGAATTTAATGATAAATGAGGAATTTGGTAGAATCTTTTTGATATAAAATTTAATCTGAAATGTTGATGCTTAAGGGTGGAAAGTAGGGCTACCGGTAACCAAAGCGGTTAGTGCTTTGTTAAGTACCCCCGTGGTAACGAGCTCGACATCAGCTAAGGATACGCATTTGAAAAAATATTCTTTATAAGAAAAAATATTCTATAATAATTGACGTCCCTCAACACTAAACATGAAAAAATACATCACATACAAATCAACTGGCTTCCTAGGTGCTGCCCAACAGTTTCTAACCGCAAATTTTAAACGTGCCCACATATAGTAAATCTGTGAGGCACAGCCTTCCAGAACAACAAACAACGTTTGGCTCAGGTGCTCAAAAGAATGCCAACTCCGGGTTCGTGATTACTTCCTTGAGCTTTTCCAAAGTAGAGAAGCGATGGCTGCCCACTTCTTCTGACCCGGTCCATTTGATTTCGCTTAATCAAATTATTCGAGATGGGTTAATGCCTCACTTCATATTCAACTTGCAGAAGACGTGAGTTCGACACAGCCATTGTCTCTTAGCCTTTTTGTGTACCAAAAGCCAGTCTTTGTCATTATACGATAGCCAAAAGTTGTCAACCAAGGTGTTCGATTATTTGTCCGATGCTGAACATTTGGCGATTCGTTAGCAATTTGGATTCGAGAAAGTAGGTTGCTAGCCCGCTTAACCTAGTTTGGTGACAGGCATTGCCTATTTTGGTTCGCGAGTGGTTTTCATTTCCCAACCTACTCTGCACATCTGCCGAGTATTCCCCTATCCGCCACCTGTGGATGCGACCCCACACGCGCTATGATCCACAAGGAGTTGAAGAAAAACATGTGTATATATATACAACATCATTTTCGTCTGGTGGAACTCGCTGAAAAGGACGGCATTAGTTAAGAAGCTGGAGTAGGTCCAAAAGTCTGCCTTCATTGGAATTAGTGGGGCGCTTTGGACTACTCCCACTCTAGCGCTTAACGCTATGCTGAATTTGGTACCCGGAGACATCGCAAGGAAAACTTCAACTGTAGGCGTCGCAATGAGATTGAGGTATTCGGGCCATAAGCTAAACTTAAGCTACGGACACTCTACTTTTCTGAAAAACTTTTAGTTCATCCCCATGGAACTGTATCACTGTACACTCTCGCTTGATCTGAGCGATACTTTTTTCATTCATGCTTCCTAAAGAGAGGAGAGGACGGTGTGCAAAGTTTGGAGACAGGGCATGGCAAACATGTTTACCGATAGCTCGGAGTTGGGCTTCGGACTACTGTAGCGGAAGCAATGGGTTGATTGCTTACTTTTGTAATTACTGTAACAGACGTAAAGATATACTCTGACGGCTAAGCGTCAATTAGGGGGTTTGGGCTCGTTGCTTGTGTGTTCGAAAATAGTCGGGGAATGAATGACTTTTCTATCGACTGCATCTGAATCCTTAAGGCTCATATGTGATCTGCTGGGTTGATGAGCTGGCAAGCTAGGCGACCCTGGACACGGTTTCATCGCAAAACGAGAGGATTGGGTTCCCTTAAAAAGCTGCAGCCTGCTACTGGAAAGCTGAGCCTCGCGCCAACTTAGTTAGCGAATCAGTCTAACCATTCCGTAGCTCTCGAGTTTGGTAGGTATTCTTACCGGAGATTATTTGTTAGGTGTTCATGCGGTGAGATTTGGCATGGCTTCAAGTCCTTTCTACAGAAGTTGTCTGGAGGATGAAGCGGAATCATCTCAGTACCTTCTTCGCGGCTGCCCTGCTCTCATCATCATCATTTAGACATCTGGGCTTTGACTTTTTTGTTACACCTGCACTATTAATTCGTACACCTACGGCTTCTTCGTTCGCGTTGGAAAATTGTAAATACACTACGATTTTTTTTTTAATAAAATTATGGTTCCTTCTACAACAAAAACCACATAACACAAAATCTCAAACAATGTTCAAAACTTTAAAAACATTTGCTTAGGGAACGCGGGATCGGGAGAGATATTAAGATTTTCTCCGATAGTCAATCCGCGATTAAGGCTCTGACGACGCCAAGAGGGTGTGATACTTCAGAGAAGGAGACTGTAAAGCATTTTCTCTGTAAATGTTCGGGCTTGACAGCTAGACGACTAAGGTCACTGGGTGCTCCTTTCTTCAACAGCCTAGGACAGTGCGCTAACCTAAATTCAATCAATGCCTGCCACCTCAATTTCTTCAATTTCTAGAAATTTTCTGGTTATGCAGTTTTATGCCCCGTTGAGTTTTAGTTTGACAAAGTATAACTTACAAGTGACTACAAAATACCGTTGATTTTTTAAATTTTTTTTCGCGGATGGGACGTGCCTATTCATCCATAGCAGTACGCATTTTTTTATGTGGAAGAAAAAGCCTTGCTGATTGGTTGCTGCTAAGCGATATTTAATAATTATTATAATTTTATATCCAATTACAAAAATTTATATGCAGTTAAGGTATAAAAAAATCCACTACTTACATTGCACGACGAATGCGCCAAGCTCCGCAGCCAATTCGAACGCCACGGGCAATCTGCCCTGTAATACATCTTGCTTTACTTGTAAAAACAGTTGATATCTGGAATGAGGAAAATGTTGTATTAAGTAATTACATTTTTGTTGCGGACGTAAAAAACAAATTTAAAAATGAATATTCTTTAGAGAAATATATGAGCTAATTTTAATTAAAAACACCCTTATAGATAGAAATAATTTTACAAAAATTGTTTTGGAATATTTTTTCATCAGCTTGTGATTTCTGAAGTATATTTACAAAAGTTTTGAGCATTGAGCATTTTGAGCAGATTTGTGTGGGAATCACACAGGCACCTTGCAAGTGACTGCTGGGCGGATGAGTTAGCTAAACAGAGGACCCTCGAACTGTTTTTCATACGAAAAGGGAAAATTGGGGTTCCCTTGAAAACATGTGGTGTGCTTCTTCGGCAATTTGTTAAGCGCTGGTTGTTGTACTAGAGTATAAAGTCAAGAGACCCTTCTGGCTACGGATAGATAGAAGGCGGGAACTTTGCTGAACTTAACAAAGCTGCAGCTTCCGAATATTGTGGGTGCTCTAACCGGACTTTGTCTGTTAGGTATTCAGACGGTGAGACTTGGTGTTACTTCGAGTCCTTTCTGCAGGAGTCAAGTCCTTTCTAGAGGATGAGGTAGAGTCATTTCACAACCTTCTTTTCAGATGCTCTGCTTTTCCCAGAGATTCATCCATCTCTCCTCTCTCTTTTTACACCTCCGGATAAAACAAATTTCGATATCACACACCTGGTGGGTTTGTAGGATCCGTAGCTTGAAGCAGTTAATGCTATTCAGTCATGGTTCGGTTGTCATTTTCTCCCCACCTTATCCTTCTTTCCCCCTTTTTCTCCCATAAAAACAAATTGAATGCTAACTAATGGTGGAAAATGGATATAAGAATAACATCCAAAACAATGATTTTAAACCGGTCCAAGGATCGTCCGCACTAATGCTCAAGAAGATGTTGCTGTGTGTTTGGAATGAGATCATCCACTATGAACATGGGAGATCAAGCCAAACATTCTGCTCAAACCTTTATTGCCTAGAACTGACAAAATCAAAAGAAGCGATCGACTCCTGTCGGCCAAAATGGGAAAAAGGAAGATTTTTTTGGGTTCCATCAAGAAAGCCACAAACTCCCACAACATGAGTGGGAGTTTCCACCGCATTCGCCATAGAATCCAGACCTTACACTAAGAGATTATTGCTTTTTCAAAAACTTTCGAAATTTTGTTGAGTGGGAGTTTCCACCGAATTCGCCATAGAGTCCAGATCTTACACTAAGAGATTATAACATTTTCAAAAATTTCCGAAATTTTCTTGGCAAAACTGGCACTTAGGGCCAGTAGAGAGACTTGTGAAAATGGCCTCTTCAAGTTTTTGTTTTACCTATAAAGCAACTACGAAATTCCTTTAAAAACGGACGCTACCATTGTTGTAGAACAAAAGAAATCCATTATTTTTGCGCAAATGATTTGAAACTGTTTTATGGTCGATCTTTAGCTCCTGGGCGATGCTACGACTACTAACATGCCGGTCAACTCCGAGTATTTCTGAGATTTTATCAACATTTGCGACACCCTAAGCTGTCCAACAAGAGGATGGGCCTACAATTTGAAGTCGACTCGGACGTCAAATGATTTCTTATGAGGAGCTTCTTCATGGCAGAAATACAATCGGAGATTTGCCACTGCCTGCCGAGAGGCGATCGTTATTAGAAAGAACATTTTCTATCAATTGGTGTTTCGTGCCCAGGGTTTCGATCCTGAGAGCTTTCAAATCGTAGTCTCGCGTGCGTCTTAATGTTGTTCCACAAATGGAAAATTAGAAAAATATTTTTCTTAATTTTGGTGTTTCACCGAGATTCGAACTTACGTTCTCTCTGTGAATTCCGAATGGTAGTCACGCATTCGGCTACGGCGGCCACCGTCCTCATCTTAATTACATCGTACATAAAAGGCAAGACCGATTCGTCATTGAGTCATTGAGTCGGATGAGCAACCGCAAGAATGCGAATTATCAACCTCTTTAAACAATGATTGTGCAAAACCGGTGATTTAAAAAAAATTACAAATGTTCAAACAAAATTTTCCTATGCTTGTTTAAAAAACGAAATTTAAGAAAACTAAGGGGTGCCACCATAATTCAGAGTACAAATATTTAGATTTTTCTTCCACTTTGGTTCTCACAGGTATAGTATGACATTCTTTAGGTATTAGAATATCTTTTAAGTAGCAGAAGCAAAAACGATTCTTCAAAATTTTTGTTCTGGTCGACCCATCTAAGTGAGAAATTTTGGATAATTTGGCAAGCATACCTTCCACAAATTTATTTCTTCTTCTTTCATAGCGTTACAACGCGAGGTGCGTCAAAGCTTCCTTCTAAATGCTTCTCCAAAACGGTCTATCTTGAGCTGTTGCTTCGTAGTTACATTTTATCCGAGGCTCTTGTGAAGGTATCATGACTTATTGTTTGTTATGATTGAGTTTAGCACAAAACATAGCCGGCTCACTTAAGCTTTTAACGGTGGTTAAATTTTATATGCAAAAAAAAAAAAAACTTCTTTTGGAGTGGAGCAACTCAACAGAGTTTTTATTAGTTTTCAATAGAAACGTAAATCGAATGGAATTTAAAATTTTCCAATATTACACAACTCAGTTTAAAAATGTTTTCCATATTAAAATTTTAAATACGCATGCTTTTATTGTACCCATAACCAATGTGAAATGAAACGCTAACAGCTGAATGCACAGCCGCCGTTTAAGAATGTGTAGGTATTTTAGGCTTATAGTTTTTGTTGTTGTGCAATTGAAGTGCAATGCCAACACTCCAAGCACGCATAAACGTATAATCGCAAAGCATAATCAATTTACCATCCAGCCAAATCGCCATAAACGCTAATAGGCCTAAAACCGAACACACGCACGTGCAGAGATACACGAAAGCCCAGTAGGGAAAGTCAAAGGTAGCGAAGAAATGTGTAATATGAATTTTAGTGCAGGAAGTCTTTTATGATCCATGTCGATATATATATATAGGTTAAGTCAAATATGCGCCGTTTTGTTCGATGACGAGTTCCCAACGAGATGCCAACTTCATAATGCCCCTCTTATAGAAGCTCGCTTCCCTATTGTCAAAAAACTCGGAGAGCCAATTTTCACAGGATTCTCTTGTGGACAACTTCCGACTACCAAGCTCGTTCGCCATAGACAGAAATAGGTGGTAATCACTTGGTGCGAGATCCGGACTATACGGTGGATGCAAAAGAACCTCCCATCCGAGCTCCCGGAGCTTCTGGCGCGTCACCAAAGATGTGTGTGGCCTGGTGTTGTCCTGATGGAAGACAATTCGGCCTCTGTTGATCAAAGATGGCCTCTTCTGCATGAGTGCTGCATTCAAGCGGTCCAGTTGTTGGCAGTACAGGTCCGAATTGAGCGTTTGGCCATAGGGGAGCAGCTCATAGTGGATGATTCCCTGCCAATCCCACCAAACACACAGAAGAACCTTCCTGGCCGTCAATCCAGGCTTGGCCACCGTCTGGGCAGCTTCACCGCTTTTCGACCACGACCGTTTGCGCTTCACGTTGTCGTAAGTGACCCACTTTTCATCGCCAGTCACCATCCGCTTCAAAAAGGGGTCGATTTTGTTGCGATTCAGAAGCGATTCGGTACGGGCAAAAATGTTTTTTTGCGTCAAGTCGTGTGGCACCCATACATCGAGCTTCTTTTTGAATCCAAGCTTCTTCAAATGGTTTTTAACGGTTTGATGACTCATGCCCAGCTCTTGGCCGATGCTACGGCTGCTACTATGCCGGTCTCTTTCGATCAATTCAGCGATTTTATCGCAATTTTCGACGACAGACCTTCCGGACCGTGGCGCATCTTCGATCACCTCTGCACCAGAACGAAAACGTTGAAACCATCGTTGTGCGGTGGAAATGGAAACTGTATCGGGTCCATAAACTGCACAAATTTTATTGGCAGCATGAGATGCATTTTTGCCTTTATCGTAGTAGTACTGTAAAATATGCCGTATTTTCTCTTTATTTTGCTCCATGTTTGCAACGCTATAACTCACGAACGACTAAAAGCAAACAACAATTAATGAAACACGTGTTAGCACGTGAAAAGAGCTTTCCAAAAAGCTCTAGCGTGAACCGATGCGACGAATACAACTAGAACTACGCGCTTGCAAAGAAAGACAAGCTTGCGGAAATACCGCAAGACTTTTTTGACAACCTTTATTTTCAAATGAAATACAATTTTGTAAGAATTATTTTTTTGACTACTGCTGAGTATTGCACGCAAAAGCTTCCAAAATGACCTTCCATTTCGTTATTCTCAATTCCCTCCTGTTACTTTTTCAGCCCCGCAGTTTCTAAAGCTACAATTATTGCTTAAGCAATACTTAACTACCTCTCCTGGGTCCAGTAAGAACAGCAACAAGTCCCACAAAACCAGCTCTTTTTGGACAGAAATGTCAAATTCTTTATTCCAATCAGTTCTTGATGGAAGAAAACCCCAAAGGACTTGTGACTATTTCAGGTCGCACACAAACAGCAAGCGGTCTGATCAAATACTTTCGCTATCTATGTTTCATTTACTTGTTTCCTATATTAGTACTGATTATAATTAGTATTATTTTTTTACTATTTTCAATCAGTTCTACTACTTTTAAAGGCTCATGCATGACTTCACTAATTCCAAATTTATGAGGCTGTTAAAAAATAAAGATACAAGGATTTTAAATTTAAATTTCAATACCCTCTGTTCTTGCCTTGAATCAAAGCAAATAATAAGAAAAATAATTTCAATACGAAATTTTGTGTTGTTAAATTTTAATAGGCCGATACATTTTAAATTGATTGGTGAAACCGGGTATTAATTTTAATAAATTAATTGTAATCAATAAATTTAATAATGAAAAATGATAATTTTTTATCTTATCTTAACTTGTACTCTAATCTATAAAGGGTGATCAGATTGGAGGTATTTTTTCCAATAGGATGTTTTGATGGATCAAGCGTGACTCTTGTCAGACTAAATACAAAATTTGTTTTCAGTATTCGACACTGGCGTTTCACCATGGAAAGATTTACGCCTCAACAACGTTTACAAATCGTCTAATTGCATTGTTAATGGTGTAGTGACGCGAATACATAGTCTCTTCTATTCAAATGTCAAGCGGGATGACCCTATCGGATAGAGATAACCCTATCTGACACCAACTCTCGAAACTGATATTGGTAACCCATTGGTCTGGCGCAAATCAGACTAGCTGACGGCAATAAGAGAAGTCTGTCTAGCTGATGTGAGGCCGACATCCTACTCAACAAAATAATCATGTCATGGAAGCTAAACAAAAGAATTGGAACGAACCCAAAAATGTTGACCACTTTGAGTATGGAAAATAGATAGGAAACTTGGATCTTGAAGCCTTATCGTGTCGGTATCCTTGTCGCGGGGATGAGACTCAAGTTGTGATTTAACTCCATGTTGTGGAGATTAACTTACCACGAACTAAGAGGCAGCTCCATATAGAAACTGGGTATCCACTCATTCGCGGAACAGCGGAATTGGTAGCCACCCAAGTGCCAAGTACGGAGATTACCGTACCGACAACCTGGCAGGAGGTATAAAATGCATTTCTTTTCTGTAATGTGCAGGCTAACTGAGGATATTTCTGCACGAGGTAACCCACTTTTGGGAAATCCTCCCGTCGGCTCGGGCATTGGACGTACAGGCTCGAACTCCACATCCCCTTATGACCGAGACTGGCACCCAGGATTCCGAAGGCAATGCACTACTGGTGGTGAAAATGAGAGCGATACACCAACGTCGAAATGATCCGAAGCAACTGAACAAGTTGCATGTGCATGTCAACGTGATCGGTCGTGTTTTTTGATTGCTCCGCTATCGAAGTTTTAATTATGAAGCTAAGCCATCTTAAATTAAAAATTGTGTAATTTTCATTTATGAGACAGTGACTCTATTTTATTACATTTATTCATTATACCGAACTAACAATGCCGTGTCTCTGTGCCAACAAGGTTGAGCGTACACAAGAGAAAGTGCAGTGCGCCAAGTGCAATGATTTTTATCATTTAAATTGTGTCAACCTACAACCTGTTGACTTGGAATTTTTACTTAAAACGGGTAAGCAATTTATCTGTGATAAGTGTGCCGCTGTTCGACGCCAATCCCTTCGAGCACCATCAACTCCCATCAACCTGGATGACGAAATTGCCTCTGCTGATAATGTACCTGTGAATCCAGCTAATCTAAGTGCACATTTATCACCACATCAACAACTGCCGAAATCAACATCAGCTGATGACGTAAACAAATCTGATATCAGTCTGAAAACAATTATCAGAGAGATTGCTGCTCTGAAATCGGAAAATGCTCGTGCGATGGCTGCAATTAGCTCTCTCAAAGAGGATAAGCAGTTGCTGATTTCGCAAATAAGTGATTTGTGTGCAGAAGTAAAGGAGTTACGAAAACATCAAACGGTTGATGTCTCCTCTGCTCTGGTACAGCTAACCGCTGAGGTGAAGGACCTTAGTGCTTGTGTTCTTGCATGTGAGTGTCATGCAAGGAACACAAAAAATGCGAAAAGCAAATCGAAGAGACAGGAGCCACTACTACCAGTGACTGCTGCTACGTCGCCTGCAAACGCGTCTATTGTTGCTGCTCCGCTTGGTGAGACTAGTTCGTATTCCTCTGCTTCGCACTCTCATGCTGCTGCTGGCGATGCGCCGCTCTCTTACAGCGCTGCTGTTACTAATACAGCTAAAGTGAAGCTGACGCCAATTGCTGCTGCTACTGCTACTACGTCCGTTCTCCCATCAACATCAACTTGCAAAAAAGCGTCGGCAATGCCGACTTCTCTGGCACCTACATCAAATCGTACACGTGAATGGAAAACCGTAACTAGAGCTAACAGAAAAAAGGTTAAACAACCTTTAGTTATCGGTTCAAACCAAAATAGTGAATTAAGTGTAGTTCCTAACATGAAGTGGCTGCACATATCGTCCTTCTCGAACACTGTGACAGCTGCCGATATTGTGGACTATGTTGCGAAACATGCAGCAATTGACCGCAAATTTCTTTCCTGCTATATGCTTATAAAAAAGGATACCCTCGTAAAGGATTTCAAGAAAATCAATTTTAAGCTAGGCGTATCTGAATTTTCCTATGATAAGCTTTTAAATGCGGATATATGGCCTACGAACGTAAAAATTAGGCCATTTACTTTTTTTCAAAAAGACGTCACTCCACCTCTAATTCCGTAACTTCTGCAGCTAACTCCATCGCTAGTAGTAAATTATTAAAATTGTATTTTCAAAATATATCTGGACTTCGAACTAAATGTTCCTCGGTGTATATGAAAAGTTCTATCTTAGACTTTGATATTTTTGTACTCGTTGAATCTTGGCTGAATGAAAATTTCTTTGACTGTGAAATTTTTGACCTCAATTTGTACGACGTTTTCCGTAAAGACCGTGACCCTGTCAAATCTGGATGTTCCAGAGGAGGTGGTGTTCTCATTGCTGTTCGGAGAAAATTTCGGGCATCATTGGTTACACTTACCAATTCTGACACACTCATCGATCAGCTTTGTGTTCGTGTTTATGGCTCATCTGGAACAGTTTATGTGTGTGCATCCTACATTCCGCCGAATAGTCCGGATTATTTATACTTTGCACATACTGACAATGTTGTGTCATTAGCATCAAGCATAGCTGGTGACAGTCATCTTTGTGTCCTCGGTGATTTTAATTTATGTCGCCTGAGTTGGTCCCCACTTAGAAACTCGGCTGCTTTTATGGCTTCTAACGTAAATTCTTCAGCCGAAATGCATGTCATTGATAGCTTTTTAAGCATTGATTTGTCACAAATTAATGGTTTTTATAATAGCCTTAATAGAATCCTAGATCTAGTGTTTATTTCAAATAACATCAACTACACGTTGTCGGAAGGCATTGCTCCCATATCTTTAACTGATAAACATCATGTTCCTCTTTCTCTTGAGTTGGAATTTTATGAGTTTTCTGAGGTATCCGATGAGCCTAACATCAAATTTAATTACAACTCATGCGACTTCACAATTTTTAATGAAATTTTATTAAGTATTGACTGGGATAATGCCTTCCTCGACAATGATGTTACCTCCTGTTTTCATTTTTTTAAGACTAAGGTTTCTGAGCTGTGTTTGAAGCACATTCCTATTTATCATAAGAAAGTATATAAGACACCTTGGCATACCAAGCGGCTTAAGCATCTAAAGAATCTGAAAAACAAATTTTCTAAACTGTATAAAAGGTCTGGAGACCCAATGCACTACTCAAAATTTCAATGCCATTTAAAAGAGTTTAACTGTTTGAACAAGTTCTTATATAGAAATTACATCTTGAATTTCGAAAACAATATTATTTCGGATCCGAAGGCCTTTTGGCAATTCATCAAATCAAAAAAGTCTTGCTCAATGGTGCCAAACAATGTTTTTTATAATGGTAAATATGCAAATTCTGCCATAGAATCTGCCAATTTATTTGCCGACTTTTTTTGCTCTAACTTTGAACCCGACTTAGACTTCGATTCTAGTTTGCCCTCTAACAGTTTTTCACCTCTCAATTTTGGGACCTTGTGCCTATCTGTTACCGATGTCGTCAAGGGTATTATGAAGCTCAAGTCTACAACGAAAACTGATTCGGATGGCCTTTCGGGCATTTTGCTGAAAAACTGCTTGTGTCTCGCTGAGCCTCTTACAATTATATTTAATAAATCGTTATCCTCCGGTATCTTTGTTGACGATTGGAAATTTACTTCCGTTACGCCTATATTTAAGAGTGGAAATAAAAACGATGTTAGCAATTACAGACCGATTTCGAAGCTTTCGTCTGTCTCAAAACTTTTTGAGATAACAGTAAATGATAAGTTATATTTTGCTGTCAAAGGCCTAATATCTACCAACCAGCATGGTTTCGTTGCAAGTCGCTCCACTGTCACTAATTTATCTATTTTCAATGGTTACTGCATTTCAGCCTTCCAGAACAGATCCCAAGTTGATACAATTTATACAGACTTCTCTAAAGCGTTTGACAAAGTATCGCACCGAATACTCTTGTCGAAGCTTGCATCATTGGGTATACACTCCACGTTTTTGTCGTGGATCAAATCATATTTGTCCAACAGGCACTGCGTTGTAGCCGTTGATAATACGACATCTCGTGCATTTATTGCGTCCTCTGGTGTCCCACAGGGAAGTATTCTAGGACCCCTTCTCTTCATACTTTTTATTAACGATATTGGTTCTTGCTTTTCGTTTGCAGAACACTTGTTGTATGCTGATGATCTAAAAATATTTGCGGTGATTAACAGTCTTAGTGACTCTGAAAAGTTGCAAGCTGACTTGCACAATGTTCGGAATTGGTGCTATTTAAACCGTTTGTCACTAAATATTAGCAAATGCTTTCACGTAAAATATGCTAAATCAAACAATACTTTGCATACTTCGTATAGTATTGCTGGCTTCCCTTTGCAATCCGTTGAGGAAAGTTGAGGAAATTAAAGACTTAGGCGTTATTTTCGACTCTAAGCTGATTTTCACCAGCCATGTTAACCACGTCATAAGACGATCATATGCGATGCTAGCATTCGTACGCCGAAATTGTTCTGCATTTACTAACCCATACACTCTCAAAACATTGTATTGTGCTTTTGTTAGATCAAGATTAGAGTATGCCGCTATTATTTGGAGACCGTACCAAATAGGTCTGTCTAATCGGATTGAGAGAGTTCAGAAAGTATTTCTTCGTTTTGCGCTCCGATCTTTAAACTTTTCTGAACCTGTACCATCGTACCGCTCTCGATGTTTATTGATTGACTTAAAACCTCTTGATAGCAGACGATCTATTCTATCGTGCTCATTTATTATTCGTATCATTTCTGGATCTATTGATTGTCCTTCTCTTTTAAGTAAAATTCAATTTAATATACCCAATATGAGGCTCCGACAGTACGAAACCTTTAAAATTGGCTTCTCGAGAACCAACTATGGGGTGAATGCTCCGATTCCTAGGGCATGTGCAGATTTAAATATGTTTTTCAATTCTTCCGATGCTGATTTTACGTGGCCGTATGGGATCTTAGTCAATCATCTTAAATCGTTCTTTTCTTAGTAACTACTAAACTATTGTACATTAGCTTAATATAGTCTGTAAGAATGTATCCATTTAAAGACAATAAATAAATAAATAAATAAATAAAAAAGTTGTTGAGGATGTGAAAATGGCAGACAATCTCTCAGTAGACTCAGTTGGATCTCTGGTGCCGAGTAAGTCTTTGACAATGGTTAAACCTGGTGCGAATCAGGTAAGTATCGGTAAAAATACTGAAGTTTTTGGAGATTCGAACGCAGGTGCTGGTCTATCCGCAAGGGAGATCAAACGAAGAAAACAGAAGGCGAATAAAGCCGAAGCATTAACTAAGGTAAGTACTCAAGCTCCGTCAACTTCGACACCTGTCGTGGAAACGGCTGTGTAATTTCGTAAGCACAACCTCTCCTTCATCGCGAGCACAGCGTTTCTTCATGAGAACATACATAAAGGAGCATGGTGAATACCAGGAACAAATAACGTAAGCCAAATTCATTACGTAATCATCAACATCAGCATAAGAAGTAATGTAACTGACGTGCGAAGCCTCAGAGGACCAAAGAGCGACAGCGACCACTTCTTAGTAAAAGCTAACTTTCGTCAAAAACTCACAAACGTGGCTAAAGCCAGAGGTTTGAAAAAGAAGAAATGGAAAACTGATATTCTAAAGGGCATCAATATTACATTAGTGTTTCAAGAGAAAACCGACAAAATAATAAATAAATAAATAATAAAATAATAAATAATATAGAGGAAGTATGGAAGGTTTTCAAAGACTCAATCACATCTGCTGCATCAATAACAATTGGGAAACAGTGAAAAGTAAAAACTCAGATTGGTTCGATGAGGAAAGCGAAAAATTCATAGATATGAAAAATAAAGCTAGAAAGAGCTGGATGAATACGAAAACCCGTAGAGCAGAAGAAATATATACTGAAGAAAGAAAAATTGGAACAAAAATCTGTCAAAAGAAGAAATAGGAAATGGAAATGCCTACAGACTATTTGTGAGCACTTCGGAACAAAAGAAACTCGCAAATTCAAAAAACAGAAAAGAGAGGTTTTAAACCACGCGTCAACATATATATGTAGAAGAAGAATTGAATACTTACTGATTCACAAAAAGTAATGGAAAGATGGATGGAGCAGCTTAAGGAGCTACTCAATGCTGGAGCAGTTACACATGCAAATGGAGTCGTTTCACATGTAGGCAGTGGTTGGCTGGGCATGATAGAAGAAGGTCAGGACCTTCAGACATTAACTGAGATAGTACAAATAGAACTTTAAATCTCCTGGAGAAGGCGAGATTGCGTGCGAGCTCTTGAAAAATGAAAGCGTGGTATTTATGGAAAATTTGCATCATCTGACGACGCTGATATGAAAAGACGAAATGATGCCTAGTGAATGGAACACGGCACTTATTACTTTAAAAAGGGGACACAACTAAGTGTAAAAACTACCACGGAATATCGCTTCCCAATACAACATATAAATTACTAGTACAATTCGTTAACAAAAGGCTTATTAGTTATGCCGAAAAGGAGCTGATCAATGCACCGAAAAAGTTTTACCAGAATACCAATGTGGTTTTAGACGTAGAAGAGCGACGACGGATCAAATATTCTGCTTAAAAGTGTCTATGAAAAAGTTCTGTGAGCACAAGATCAACCTACACATGCTGTTTATGGATTTTAAGCAAACATTTGACAGCATTGACAGAGTGAATATACCAGTATTATTTGAGCAATGTGGAATCCTCAAAACATTGACGCCGATGGCAATGATGACTCTGCGCAATATCGAATCGAGAGTTTTGGTACAAGACAGATTGTCTGAGGCCTTTCAAATACAGACTGGAGATAGGCAAAGTGACGCGCTGAAGCAAAATGAACTGGGTTCGCGGATGTTATTGAGATAATGCATTAGCAAATACTTTCTGTGGCATAGAAAAGGCAACCGGTAAAATTGGATTGAGAATTAACCAGGAAAAGACAAAATATATGTTGATGTCCAGAGAAAACGATCTGATACCTGGTACCTTAAACTAAGCCGCGACAACGCAATGATCATTACAATCGACGGCAGAATACAAACGGCAAATAGAGCATTCTACTTACTCATTAAACTCTTTAAATCGAAGCTGCTGAACAGACCCTGCAAAATTTCGCTGTATAGATCTATAGTCCGATTTTGAGGCAAATCTTCGGTGCAGTTAAAGACAAGGGCGAGTGGCGTAGGAGATGGAACCATGAACCGGACCAACTTATAAGAGGAGACCATACCTAGACCATACCATGAGGATGGACCCCACGAAAGCTCAACGAAAAGTAATTGACGCTAAAATATTTGCAACGAAAGTAATAGGCAGACCAAGATCAAGATGGATGAACTAGAAGACGACATGGGGAAACTCATGGGTCAGCAATTGGAGGGAAACAAACAAGGATCGGGATAATTGGAGATATTTTTTGTGCAGCAGGCTAAAACTGACACAGAGCTTTAGCTCTCAATGATGATGATGAAATTTGAACCATCGAAAAATGGCTGTAGCAGCAGCGCAATTGAAAACGACCTTTCCTACAGGTAAGCTACGTATATTAACTCTTACTTAAACACATATGCACCTACAAATATGCATAGGCACAGACACATACATACGAACAACCGACAACATGTTTATTCATCTGCATTATAATGTTGCAACATGCCACACCCAGCGGCTCGAGAGCCTTAGTTAGCCGGCAATTATTTGCTTGTGCTGGCGATAAACTTCAACTGACAGGCTATAACAATATTCTGCGTAAATTAATACATTTATGTGTGGCATATAGACGTATAGCTGACGACATAGTCGACACTTGATTGGATTGTGTTTGATATCGTGCAAATATTTTACATACACACACACACACTTATGCACATCCGTGTGAGTCTAAATTCGCAGCAGACAGTAAATATTCAGAATTTGCAAATGGCTAGTCGATGAATTGCATTTATAAGTGCTTTTTAAACTACACATATAATGGAATATATTACACACACACACACACACTCATACATGCTTAATGAACTTTTTATTATTTGTATGAATTTATCCGTTAATGTTTAATCAGTTAGTTGTCGTTTGAGCATTGAACATTTACATGCATACATACATGCATATAGAAGTGTGTATGTGTATGTAAATGCGTGTGTGTATAGGCGTATAAATATGCGCTGGCACTTGTAAGGCTTCCTTTGAGTTATTGTTTGCGCAGTTGTTGCCGTCGAACGCTCCGCTTTCAATGACAATCGATTGTGTCTCAAAAATATTTATCAATGCACTTGATTGCACGTCAATCGGATATATTTATTTGTTTAATTGCTATTTCCATAAGCTTATTATGGCGCTTAAAGTAAGTGAAAATTGTTTGTGAAATTTTCTGCTTTGCATGAATGAGATTATACAATAAAGAAGTAATAATAATAAATATTTTCAGTCCGATTTTCTTGCTATGAAGGAATAAGCGATTAAATGTTATGCATTTTACAAAAATATTCACATGGAGTAGATATGTATGTGTGTGCGCAGATTACTTATAGAAATTAATTTGTTGCATTACTTTTAGCTAAACCTCAGTGTATTTTCATAATGCAAAATTTCTTCTTATCAAAGGACATAAATATTTTGCATTGTGGTTTGTGACGTAGACGAAATGTAAATTATTTTTCAAACTGTCAATTATTCGTAAATCCTGAACTATTCTATGCATTCTTAGTTAGCTCCGCAAGCAGCAACAAAAAAAGGAAATTCAGCTGCGAAATTCAGAATTCTAAAGTTGATACCCTAAAATATTCTCTTTTCAATTTTAATATTAAAATTTGTTTTAAGATCTTAAGCTGTATGCTGGAAAATACGAGTATAGTAATCTCGTTATTTCAGCATTCCAATAAAAACAGCTTAAACTAAAATTTGATGTGACAGATATCAGTAGCTGAGATATTCACAGCTGAATAATTTAAAGTTTTGCTAATCAAGGAAATGGCAACATTTCATATCAAATCACAAGAACAACAATATATACTTCAACAAACTTCAATCAAATCTAGTTTGTTACCAGTAGTAGGGGACCACAACATCATTCCCGAACATCAGTTTGGGTTCAGGGTAAGACATGGCACACCAGAACAATGACACAGGCTTGTAAATGTAATTAGGGATGCGCTAGAAAGGAAGCAATACTGTTCTGCAGCTTTTTTAGATGTTCAACAGGCATTCGACAGAGTATTGCATGTGGGACTTCTATAAAAAATTAAAAAACTCCTGCCAGCACATTTCTATTTGATCTTTAAATCCTATCTGAGTGAAAGGCACTTTTATGTTAGACACCGAGATGCGTCTTCAGAAATATACAGTATTAGCGCTGGTGTGCCCCTGGGTAGTGTGTTGGGCCCCGTCCTATACACAATATTTACTTCCGACATGCCAATAACAGAAGAATTGGAAGTGGCTACTTATGCTGACGATACAGCCTTCATAGCTACTAGCGATTCACCTGCAAAAGCATCCTCTTTGCTGCAAAACCAACTAAATATTTTAGAAATTTGGCTTGATAAATGGAGGATCAAAGTTAACTCCGACAAGTCTACCCATGTCACCTTTACGCTAAGGAAAGATAACTGCCCTAGAATATTTTTAAATAATGCTGTAATACCAACGAATACCAAGGTGACATATTTAGAAATGCATTTAGATCGACGCCTCACTTGGAAATCCCATATTAAGACCAAACAAGAGCAGCTTAAAAATAAAACCAAGCGGATGCACTGGCTGCTTGGTCGCAAATCTCAGCTTAGTTTTGAAAACAAAATAAGACTATATAAAGCTATTTTAAAGCCTGTATGGACCTACGTTATACAGCTTTGGGGAACTGCTAGCAAATCGAATATAGAAATTCTGCAACGCTACCAATCAAAAACTTTGCGTGCTCTTGTTAACGCCCCTTGGTTTGTCACAAATGAAGCAATACACAAGGACTTAGATATCCCATTTGTAAAGAGTGAAATTCCAAACTTTTCTAACAGATATCTTGCACGGCTGTCAAGCCATGTAAATACGAATGCTATATGCTTATTAGACTCAAGTAATGAAACAATACGACTGAAGCGTACTTATATCTTAGACTTGCCATTTCCCTAATTTTGCTGAATTAAATTATTTATTCAACACTAAATAAAAAACAAAATACACAAGTTCCTATATGAAGATAAGCAACTCATTTGTACAAATGAAATTTAATACATTTAAGATATAAGATTTGAACAAATATCGTAATTTTATATGTAGTTTTGCATTTGTGCAAATACTACCGCTGCTATTAGATTGTAAGACCTAATTTGCTGAATATCATTGTATTAAGATAGATTGCAAATAAAATATTTACACAAAAAAAAAAAAAAAAAAAAAAAATCTAGTTTATTATAAAATGTTTCAGAATATGTGAAAAGGGACAAAATTATATTCAGCATATATCATCGCTTCATACCTCCTGTAGCGTAAGCGAAGCAGATATAATAGTAATAAGTTAATAAAATAATCACAACAGATTAACTCATTACCTGCAATGAAGAGTATATTTTTAATTTTGTTAATGGTCAGGAAAGCGGATGTACCAATCGACAAGGGTTAGGGCCTTTTACATCTTTACATGTAAGCATGACATACGACTTAGCAGCATTTGAACATCAGACATTTAGCAGCGTCCACACAACATAGCAGACAGATCTCTATTAATTTTGTATCATAAATCTTAAGGGGTAACACCACTGTACACGCGTAAAATAAACACGATTTTTAAAGAATTTTTTTGTATAGAAGGAAAGGGGAAAACAATCACTCTGATTTGGGAAGTTGTTACTTATATACTAAAATACAAAACTACAAAGTTTGATCGAAAAATTTTACAAAATGGCGGCATTGGAGACATTATTGTAATGTGGTTTCTCTTGAAGGAGCTCCGCGGCACGCAGCACAGAGGGTGCAAATTTTAATCTGGAACAAAGAAACATTTTTGTTCTTAATCTAGATAAGAATAGCTAGAGAAACACGTAGGGGATTTAAAAAATATTTATTTTTGTGGAATTAGCAAGCATTTGAAGGAAAAACCTCTATTTTGGACTAAAAAAACGGCACTTAAATAATTATAACAATCGTTTAAATTAATCTATCGAAAATCCCCTACGCTCTTCTCTTAAGAAGTTTATTATACAGTCGTAGTGAAAAACCTGATTAAAAATATTTAAAATTGTTTGAGTTATGCTGCGTGCCAATTTCAGAAAACGTGTTTTGAGAAAAACGCGTTTAAAGTTTGGAAATTTGGAGAAGTCGTTAGGTAGCAGTCACTAACGCTTGGTTAAAAGCTTAAAATATTTATGAAATAAACTTCGGTAACGTATAAAACTTTTTGTTCTGTATTTTAAAAGGTTCAAAGAATTTTTTAAGCTTATAAAAAAAAAATCAATTTTTTGAAATTTCTACAGTGGTGTTACCCCTTAAACGTGATAGGTACGCGAGCCAAGTCAAATGATCACCATATTTTGGACCTTGTGTTCAATTCCTCAAAAATTTATTTTTTTGTAGGTTAGAATATAATAAGCACTTATGCAGATTCTGCGCAAGATTTTTGGACCTTTGCACGTTGGCGACGGCGATTATCGCAGACGAGTTGTATGAGCTTTACGATGGCGATTAAAGATCCAGCGGTTACGTTGGCTGGGTCAAGTCGTCCGAATGGACACAAACGCTACGGTTCTGAAAGTATTCGAGGCGGTACCAGCTGGTCGTATCAGAGGAAGCCGAAGGCCTCCTCTGCGTTGGAAAGACCAGGTGGAGAAGGACTTGGCTTCACTTGGTGTGCCCAACTGACGCCGGTTAGTACAAGAAAGAAACGACTGGAGCATTTTGTTAAATTGGGTCAAAATCGCGTAAATTAAGAAGACGAAAAACTTATAAAGTTCTGAAAAAACTTTAATAATTTTGAGATTTAATCAATGTTTATAATTTTGGTATGGCGCTCTTTAAAGTGAAATTTCATCGATTCCTTTTAAGATTTTCATAATTGTGTTTTTTTTTTGTCGAATAAAATGTTAAACAAGTTTTCTTTTTTTTTGCTGGGAAAATAATTATATACTTTTCGTGAACATTTTTGTTGTTGTAATTCTTAAAATAGAATAGAGTTTTTAACTGTGAAATATATTAAAGGTTTTTTAAACATAGCAAAAATACATATTGTTGTTAGAAACTTTTGGGAATATTTTTTCTGTAATTTTTTGAAAACAGAATAGAGCTCTCAAACGTGTAATATCTGCGATTATCTTTAAAACTTTTACACATTCTCTTCTTTCTGTTTTAGTGTTTCTGTGAAAAATTTATATATTGGGTAGTCGAAAAAGTCTTTTCGTATTTTGTCAATAGATGTCGTTGGAGTCATCTATCTCTAGTGCTACCAATCACATTGTGTCATACCATATGGTGTTAGAAAGGCGACATTTTAGCTTCATTTAACCAAAAAAAAATTAAATTCGGAGAAGTTGAAAAAAAGTTATAACTGTTCAAAAATGAGTGAAAATAATGAAGAAATTCGCTATATTTTGAAATTTTTGTATAAAAAAGGGAAGAATGCCAGCAAGCCACCAATAAAATTTGTAAAGTTTACGGAGACGATGCTGTATCAGTTCGTGTAGCACAGCAATGGTTCGCTCGCTTCCGTTCTGGAAATTTCGATGTGAAAGATGCACTTCGCTCCGGTCGACCGATCGTTGAAAAAGTCGATGAAATTATGGAAAAGATTGACCAGAACCATCACGTAAGCTGCCATGACATCGCCAAGGCACTAAACATTCATCATCAAACGGTTTTGAACCATTTAAAACAGGCTGGTTACAAAAAGATGCTCGATGCTTGGGTATCACATGAATTGTCTGTGAAAAATTTAATGAACCGAATTAACATCTGCGATTCTTTGCTGAAACGAAATGAAATCGAACCATATCCGAAGTGAATGGTAACAGGAGACGAAAAGTGGATCAAATACGACAATAATGTGCGAAAAAGGTCATGGTGCAAGGGTGGTGAAGCTCAACAAATGGTCGCAAAGCCAGGATTGACGCCTCGAAAGGAATCATCCACTATGAGCTGCTCCAGCCTGCTCGAACGATTGATTCTACACTTTACTGTCAACAACTGATGAGATTGAAGTAAGCAATCGAAAAAAAAACGGTCAGAACTGATCAGCAGAAAGGGCGTCGTCTTCCATCAGGACAACGCTGGCCACACACATCTTTGATGACTCAGCAAATACTGGGAGAGCTTGGCTGGGAAGTTTTGATGCATCCATCATATAGCCCTGACCTTGCACCATGGGACTACCATTTGTTTCGGTCAATGCAGAACTCCCTTAATGGAGTAAAGTTGGCTTCAAGAGAAGCCTGTGAAAATTACTTGTCGCAGTTTTTCGCCGTGAAACCACAAAAGTTTTACACTGATGGAATAATGTCTCTAGAAGAAAAATGCCAAAAGATGGTCGGCCAAAAGGGTACATATTTGGTTTAATAAAGTTTATTATTAATATAAAAGAAATGAGTTGAAGTTTGATTAGAAATACGAAAAGACTTTTTCGACTTCAGTTCAGAAAATTTTGATTAAAATTGTTTTTATTATTTTTAATAGAGTTTTAAAGTGAAATATACTCGATTTGGTTCAACTTTTTTGTAATTCTTTTTTAATTTTTTAGAATAAAATATATATTTAAAAACAAATTCTTTTGAGGGGAAAAATATATATTTGTTTTCAAAATATTTAGAGAAACAGATTAAAAAAAAAATCATGTCTTTTAAAGTGAAATATTTTCAGTTCCTGTAAATATTTTTAACATTTAAAACATTTTAGTTTTACTTTTTAGGAAATATATTAAAAAAAAAATTTTTTGAACCTAATTTTTTGCTCCAAACTTTTGGGAACAATTTTTTCTTCGTCATGTAGGGGAAACACGCTTATTCAGACGTTTTCCTTATTTCTTCTATCGTATTAATATTTAGCTGAGGCTAAGTAGTAGACCTGAGTAATCCCAGGAAGCTTTCTGCGGTATCTTTGCCTAAATATGTTCAAGATTTTGTAGTTGGTTGAAATCCTGCCTACCGAGAATTAATTCCGACACACTCAACACACGTATGTTTGGCATGGGAAGGTAGAACGTACCAAGGATGATAGATTTACCAGGTTTGCTTTTTGAAAGAGAAAGATTGTGAAAAAGAAAATTGTAAGGGGAAGTATGGCTGCCACGTCACTTAGGGAATATAACTCGAAAAGTTAGTAGATTCAAACTATGAAACTTACAGGGATTACTGTTAGTAAATGCGAATAATTGCATAATTTTTGGCATCATCTTAAACAGCATGGAAATTTTTCGAACCTCATTTTTGGTTTTGTCTAGCGCAATGGTGCCGAAAATTATTGCTGGTAACATACGCCAGTAGCAAATTATATTAACTAAATATTAACTAATTTACTAAGAATTCACCACACAGATAAATGGATTCCGCATATTCCATAGAAAAGAGAGAACAGCAAAATGCTCGATCAAGAATGATAGAGAAGAAGATGGCGTCGTAAGAGTCCATCCATAAATAAACAAAAGGAAGGGGTAGTACTTTTTTGTGCAGAACAAGAGTAGATGAAAGCAAGGGAAACAACCAAGCACAAGAAGTTATACGTACGCACTAGGGCGGGTCGATTTAAAAATCGCTCATTGCTCTGTGAATATCGTATTCTAGGGACCAAAATAAGAAACTTTGCCGAAGGGACCATACCTCTAAAACGAATTCTGATGCCCCCCAATTCAGGTCGAACGAAAAATCGCACTTTGACTAATTTAGAGTGCTCCAATCGAGTCCAAATGTATAACCGACCCCCACTTACTTTGGACGGCCGATCCACCCATGCCAGTGACACACCCCCTGGAACTCGCCTGGGGGGTTCTCCATACAATCATTTCAAAATATCACCATTTTTGGTCTTTACATGAGAAAATAAACTAAAAAGTTCGACCCAAATTGGGGGGCATCAGAAATCGTTTTAGAGGTATGGTTCCTTCGGCAAAGTTTCTTATTTTGATCCCTAGAATATGATTTTCACAGAGCAATGGGCGCTTTTTTTGCCTCCCCACAAATCGACCCGGCCTAATATACATACTTTCTAGCCACAGCGTCTTCCGCATAAAAACGCAAAAAACCTTGGAAGCTTTATATTCATTTATGCTTTAAAAATTTAACATGCGGCACTTTCTTTTCATTAATTTAGCTTAAATCTCACAAATCACAATACTATCAAGCCATTCACTGAATTTTCACAATTGCAATTTCTCCTGCTTTTGTTTGTTTTGTATTGCGAAGTGAACTGACGTCACTCTTTTTTAATGCCCCCACCTTCAGTACTCAATTCGACTTGGTTTCGGCGGAACATTGACAAACTTGGCCAGACTTCATTTTGGATCGGCTTTGACCAAAAAAAGTCTTATGCAGTCATTTATTCAATATTTTTGAAATATAGCAAAATTTTTTGTCAATAATTGCAAAACTTTTATATTACTAAAATTCATGAATTCAAGTTATCCCAGTGAAATAAGTGAGTGTTGTAAGCAAGTAATTTGGTTTCTTATTAATTTAACTTAGAACTCATAGAAATTTTAAATTTAGCAATTTTTTATTTTCTCAATTTTATTACTTTTCACCATGCCTATTATTACCATGAAATCATCAGCCACCCACACATACATACCTTGTAATTTCCTCGAGCAGTTTACATGGATCAGCTGCATAGAATTTAACACCAAAGTACAAATCGTATGGATCCGATTTGGGTTTGAGTTGGCGTGATATGCGAGACGCTGGATCAAGCCAGTGCTAAAAGGAAATGAGAAAATAAGGGAAATGTCAATAAATCATATAAAAGTGAATTAAATAATAACAAAGTAGAGAAGTGAGAGAGTGGCACAAAAATGTGTGGAAATGTAATGGGGAAGGAGTTCGCACAGCCCAATAAAATGTATGTATAGCAGAAACTAGCTAAATATAGTCGCAAATTAATACTCGTATAAGGTTGATATGCGCGCCGCACTGCACTAAAAGGCAATAAACTATTTGATTAGTCAGCGTTTGTTGACTTCTTGGTTGTGGTTTTTCTTCTTACGTTACCAAAATGTGACTGCATAATATAAACATAAAAACGATTGCGCAGAAAAGGTTGCTGCGAAATATGAGTCTCAGCGAAATGTGCTGCGACAAGTACAACGAAAAGGACCGCAAAGCACGCGAGGCGTTGGCTGAGGAAATATCAAATTAAAGCCAGCGCAAGGCCATAAACTTTGAATACGCAAATATTTAATGCACGTATTTATATGTGGATACGTGTGTATAGGTGTATATATGTATGTATAAGTGTAGATATGCATGCATAAGTATGTGTGTGCTTGCATAAATCTGTGGCGTACATACAGCTAAAAACATGTGTCAGCTCTTAACAAAAACTATGTGCGCGAAGTTGATTTGTGTGCAGAGCGCGAGGCAAAAGCGCTTCCAAGGACGAAAATACGTATTTTCTTGCTGCCAAAGCATTTAGTTAGAACTTCGGTGTCGTCTGGCAGTCTGCAGAACTTTTCTTGACTTCCACTAACTACTACTGCACCCCGTTGTGTGACATTTCGCCATCAACGGCATTATAACTCTTACTAAACTTAGAGTAGATAAAAAAAAAAGCAAAAAAAAAACAAAAAAAAATACGAGCCTTGCAAGTGGCGTGAATACTCGCAAATTACTTAGTTCTCGACTGCATGTGACACAATTTCAAGGTCTTGCCGACCGGTTAGTAAGTATATACATGCGAATCCGCCAAAGAATGTGCGCTTGTTTATGTGTTGCGTGGTGGAAGGAGGAAATGGAAAGTGAAATTTATTTTATAACTCTACGCCAAGGGCAAACAGGTGAGTGCAGGCACATCGCACGTCACAAACAGTTTCGCGTAATTATCTGCTATATTTTGTTTTCGCTGCGAAACTTCATCATGAAGACAAACGCAACTTTTCACTTTATTCCATCTTTACGGCGCAAAGAATGCCACCCATGGAAAGGAGGCAGAAACTGAATTACTACCTTAGAGTGCTCGTTCGTTACACTGTTTGTATTTTCACCCCGAAAGGTATGCTTCGATATTTTTTCGCTGAAACAGCGTGAAGCCTGTGATGATTTTGTTATTGGTTTGGGTGCGTTGCCTGCAGCTGGCAAGGCAAAAAACAATTTTTTTTTCATTTCTATGTCGATGTGTTTGTACGCTATTTCTACTTCAATACACTTTCACTTACCGTCTGATTCTCCTCGTCAATATAGCGAATGCCAAAATATGAAGTTTCGATTAAATTAAGTCTGGCAAAAACAACATCCAGCAGCGCTTGGCCTGGTAAATCATCCTGCAAGTAAAGAAGTTGAAAATTTGTGCATAAGTAAAGCAAATATGAACAAATAAACAGATGTTTATATACAATAATATTTTTATGAAAGCAAGTATGTACGTGTTTTTTCTATATACAAGTAAAAGTTTCTGAAAAAATTAAAAGAACAGAAAAGTTGCCTAAAACAAATATATACTCGTATATAAAGAATCTTTGGTAGGAAGGACTCAATTTTAGTCAAATTTTTTATATTTTTTTTTACACAGAAATTATGAAAAATACTACAATACATGATTTACGAAAAATGCGCACTCCCTCTTATTTATGGATTTATGTAGACGAAAGAGCACGCATTGCAACGAGTTCAAGAGATTTGATGAAAAACTGATAAAATGGATGTCTACGCCTTTTTCGAAGTAAGAATAGTAATAAACGTTAGAAAAAAAGTAGCCAGGACAAGGATAGCGGAACATCACCAGCTCTTATCGCAGTTGTATATATGCCCTGTTATGGTCTTTCTTGCGGCATGGCCTTCACTTTGGCTCTGACACGGACATCGACGTCACCGCTTGACCTGTATAGTATCATACTTTTCCCGCTTGGGATTATCTTAATCTGCAAAGACCGCATTCAATATGAAATTTAGCAGAAAAAGAAAATATTTCATAATTTTTTTTGATATTTTAAAATTTACAACCAATAGTGATAAATTTCTGAGTTCTGTTGTATTGTTCGGACAATATTATCAGACATCGAATTATATTTTTTGATGAAAAATAAATCCCATTTTTCGGGCGTGATTTTTTTTGCTCCGAAATAATGAATATTTCATGGACTATTTTTTGATCAGAAGTTTTCATTGTTCAACACTTTTAATAACACTCAATTTTTTAACACTCAATACTTTTCGAACTTTTATTTTTTGGATGGATAATAACAGCTATTTTGCGAGCGTTATTCTTTTCTCATCACAAGAATTATTCTTTTACTTTTATTTTTATTTATTTTTATTTTTTATTTAATTTTTTTTTCTTTCGCATATCGAAAACTCAAAACGCACACCTCACCTAAACTCATCTCAAATCATCTCACTACTCACGTTAACTGCCCTCACCTAAACTAGACGCAGCTGAACTCTACTTACCATATATAGGCGAATTGGCAAAATTTTAAAAACTTAAAGAAAGTTCAAAAAGTTAAAAAAAAAGTAATATTGTAATTTAAGATAAAAAATTAAAAAAAATTCAAAAAGATTAAAAAAAAAAAGATTATAAAAAATTTACAAAGTTCAAATATTAAAAAAAAGGATAATTAAAAAAAATTAAGAAGATTTAAAAAGTTCTAAAAATGTCTTATACAAGATGGGGCCAAATTAAAACAAAATTTAAAAGTTTTAAGACATTGAAAAAAAATTTAACAATTTAAAATATTTAAGAAAGTTTAAAAATACTATAAAAAAATGCAAAAATTTATAAAAAAATTTAAAAGTTCAAAAAGTTTTAAAAGAGTTTAAAAATTTTAAAATATTTAGAAATTAAAACAAAATATGTGTTCCACCCCTCACCCAAACTAAACGCACTTTAATTTAAGAAAGTTTAAAAAATTTAAAAAACTTTAAAAAAGTTCAAAAAGCTTGAGAAAATATAAAAAAATCAAATAATTTACAAAAATTAATAAACTTCAATAATTTAAAAAAAAATGTGAAGAAGTTAAAAAACTTGAAAATATTCAGAAACTTAAAAAAAAATGAACCCCTCATCTACCTTAGACGCACTTTGACTCTTATCATAGAAGATGGCACAAAATTGAAAAAAATTTCAGAAAGTTCAAAAAGTTCCAAAAAGTTTAAGAAAGCTCAAAAGGTTTTGACAAGATCCAAGAAAAAAAAAAAAATCAAATAAGTTAAAAAAATCAGAAACTATACGCGTTTTAACTCTTCTCATAGAAGGTGGCAAAAAAATTAAAAAAAAATTTATGAGAGTTCCAAAAGCTTGATAAAATCTAAAAAAATCAAAAAATTAACAAAAATTAAGAATTTTCAAAAATTAAAAAAAAAAAAAATATAAGGAAGTTGCAAAATTTTAAAAAATTCGTGCGGTTTTACAACAGATGGCGTAACTTGATTATTATTCCATCGATCCACATTTCCAAACATTCATTGGAGAGCTACTGTCGTAAGGCACAAACGTCAGTATAAGTTTTTTATTTGAAGCGTAAACAACAATATTTTTACCACACTTGAAAATGTCGAATTTCGTGCGAAATAATGTGTTTTTGCGGGGAATTCTTCTTCATTATTTTAATATGAAGAAAAAAACAGCCGAAAGTCATCGTATCTTGGTGGAAGTTTATGGTGAGCATGCTCTATCTGAGCGAACGTGCCAGAAGTGGTTTGCACGCTTTAAAAGTGGTGATTTTGGCTTGGAAGACGAAGAACGCGAGGGTGCGCCGCCAAAGTTCATGGATACCGAATTGGAGGAATTGCTCGATCAAGATCCGGCTCAAAAGCAAGAAGAGGTTGCAAAAACTTTGGGAGTTGATCAATCAACCATTTCCAAACGTTTAAAAGCCATGGGAATGATCCGAAAGGTAGGCCATTGGGTGCCGTATGAATTGAAGCCAAGAGACGTTGAACGCCGTTTTATGGCATGCGAACAACTGCTTCAACGGCACAAAAGAAAGGGTTTTTTGCATCGAATTGTGACTGGCGATGAAAAGTGGGTCCATTACGACAATCCAAAACGTCGGGCAACGTATGGATACCCTGGCCATGCTTCAACATCGACGTCGGCGCAGAATATTCATGGCCTGAAGGTTATGCTGTGTATCTGGTGGGACCAGCTGGGTGTTGTGTATTATGAGCTACTGAAACCGAATGAAACGATTACGGGGGATGTCTACCGACGACAATTGATGCGTTTGAGCCGAGCACTGCGAGAAAAACGGCCGCAATACGCCGATAGACACGACAAAGTTATTTTGCAACATGACAATGCTCGGCCACATGTTGCACAAGTGGTCAAAACATACTTAGAAACGCTCAAATGGGATGTCCTACCCCACCCGCCGTATAGTCCAGACCTTGCGCCATCCGATTACTATCTCTTCCGATCGATGCAACATGGCCTGGCTGACCAGCACTTCCGTAATTACGATGAAGTCAAAAAATGGATCGATTCGTGGATTGCGGCAAAACCGACCGAATTTTTCACAAAGGGAATCCGTGAATTGCCAGAAAGGTGGGAAAAAGTAGTAGTAAGCGATGGACAATATTTTGAATATTAAATTTGTAACCATTTTACGTCAATAAAGTTTCAAATTTCGAAAAAAACCGCACGAACTTATTCATAGTCCTATATATAAAAATTTAAAAAATTGGATCCCCTCACGTAAACTAGGCGTACCTCAACTCTTTTTATATAAGATGGGGCATATTTTTAATGTGAAATAAAAAAAGTTCACAAAATTTAACAAAATACAAAAGAAAAAATATTTAAACATTAAAAAAATTAAAAAGGTTCAAAATGTTTTAAAAAATAATAAAAAAAACTTTAAATAATATATAAAAATATTAAAAAAAAATTTTTTGTTTTATCAAAATCTAGAAATTAAATAAAAATAGAAAGATTCTGTGGCCTATATTTTTGGAATTATTTAGTCGTGTCAGTATAAAGTCGCTCAAAGTTCGTGCTGAATTTTACTATAAAGTTTAAATATAAAAATTTCACAAAATTAAAAAAAATACAAAAAAAATATTTAAAAATTAAAAAAAAACCAATTAAAAAAGGTTAAAATGATAATTTTTTTTTTTAAATATTGAAAATATTAAATTTTTTTTTAAATATGAACAATATAATTTTTTTTTTAGTTTTATCAAAATTTAGAAATTATATAAAAATTTTATCAAAATTCAGAAATTAAATAAAATTAGAAAAAAATGTTTTTGAAATAATTTAGTTGTGTCTGTTTAAAGTTGCTTAAAGTTCGCGTCGTGTTTCGTATTTTCTTCTACACAAAAAAATGTCGAGTTTTTATTTGAGTGCCACTGTAACTAGGCATGTGTGAAGAATGCATGTACAAGGTGGCGTAAAATTAGCGACTATGAGAAGATTTAAAATTTTTGTAAATGACATCGCACGTCAATCATATCTGACATTTGTGAACCAGGCTGCTGCAGCATACAAACAGACAAGCAATGGAGCGCGTAAGAGAAAATGTATAGATTTCCATCACTGAAAATCAGTTTATTTTTATTTAGTAAAAAGGTTATTCAAAAGAACAAGAACAAATAAGTGTATGATTAATTTTGCGGAACCTACATACATTATAAAGTACGTCCATTAACACATCACAAGGACTTATGGAGAAGTTTTGACCATTTTTTATTAAATTTTAGGAATTTTTTTAAATATAATTTATTCTACTACAAAAACCATTTAAACTCAAGTTTCAAATTGTGTGCAATTTAAAAAAGACTTGAAAAAATTTTTAAAAGAATTTCGAGCTGCAGAATTTTTATCATAATTTCGAATATGGAGTTTTATAGACCATTGGGTTTTAGTTTTAAAAATTTTAATTTTTAAATGATTACAAAATAGTGTGGATTTTTATTTTGGGAAATGGTGCAGGCTTCTTGATATGATATGAGTGTATGGGCTCGGTTTAGCCGAGATCGATGGCTGTGTGCATATACATATGTACATATATAATAGTATAAAATATTCATTCTGAAATTCTAGCAGCATTCAGTAGTCATTTTGGTGACGAGAGTACCCAGAAAAGACTTTTAAGTATTTAGTTTAACCGAAAAGTAGACAAATCGACTTTTGCTCATTAGAATCTACTAGCCTCTTACTTAGCTCCGCATAAGTGATAATACAGTTTGCGAAATCCAACATTAAATGCCAGTTTAGAGTGAATCAGCAAATGAAATGGTCAGCAGAATCAGAAGATTGAGAAAAGCTACGTAAGGGATGTCTCACCTTTATCAAGAAAAATTCGTAACTCGTCCAAAATGTGCGACTGAACAGACGTGCGCTGCTCTAAATTTTTATTAAAAGCGTGGCAACAGACAATCAATATGTGTATGTCACAAGTTAATACAAGCAAAGGCTTACAGATGAACTGATGTTTTTTTCCTTTTATTTCGTTTATACAAATACTGTATATTCCTCCAAATAATATCCCTCGCTCTATGTTAAGCAAATATTTTTGGGACTTACGAAATTTGTGTTCAAGTATTTACATATGGGATTATTAAAATCAAAGAAGAAGAAGAAACTCCACAAAATATGCAAGAAATATCACCGCTATAAATTTATTGGTAAATTTTTCACATCGCTGCTGCGACAGCTGTACAAACAACACCGCGTATGAGCAACGACACAAGCAACACACAGCGGCCGCAGGATATCGCCAAGACTCGTTTGAATAAATACCTGGCATTGCCTTTTGTGACAGCCGGAATAATTTTGCGACTGATCGCATGCACGCAATGCCAACAGCAGCAATAACAACAGCAACGACAATAGCAACCACAATAAATAAACGGAAGCGAAAGTACAAAAACAATCAAGCCCAACATAATGGCAGTGGCTGTTTTAGTAAAATATGTAAGTAATATTGTGGGTGGACATTTTAGTTATATGCCAACAGACCTTTGAAGTGACTTCGGGGAGGGAGTAAAAAAAAAAATGACTTGTGGTGAAATTGCACGAAGGTGGCGTGTAATGAAAAGGCTACTGAAATAAAAAAAAACACGAATTGTAATAAAAAACATTTGTATCTACAATATATTTTCGTACTTGTATGTTTGTAATCAACAAAGGGGTAACCAAAGTCATTACTCATGGCAGCCGTGCTTTTCCAGGGAGTGTTTACATGTCCCTTCAAACGCAACGAACAAAAAGGAAAATTGCTTCAAATAGCCGCATGTGTAACAAAGCATTTGGATACGAATGTACTATATTTGTGTGTGTATATGTGTGCATGCGTGTACATACATATGTGTTTATTTATTTACACACGCATGCAGCGGCGAAACCGCACTGCTGAGGGTAGCACAGACAGCAAAGGGCGGCTGTTTGGAAAGCCTGAGGGTGTTGGTGGTTTTCAAATGTTTGTTATGTTAGTATTTTGTCCATCTACACTCACCAAGGGATACTTTTCGGTTTCTTAAATTTGATAATTTGTTCACCTTTTACACTAAAGAGACACTAACAAATGTAAAAGCTTACCGCTTAATATTCATTCATTTATCAAACTAAACTTTATGAAAGTATAAGGAATGTGTGTCTGGGTGGAGAAAATTCACATATAGTTTATTTTCAAATTTAAAAAATTAATATGAATTTAAAAATAAAAAAATAACAATTTTTCCATGGCTTTTTGATATACTTTTTTGGAAAAATTTTTTTAATGTTGAAATTTTCTTTATTTATAAAATTATAATTGAGTTATAAGGTGGCGGCCGCCGTATCCGAACGGGTCTATGCGTAGGTTTGAATCTCGAAGCATGAGACATCAAATAATAGAAACAATTTCTCCTATTAGGGGTCGCTTCTCGGCAGACCATGACAAACTTTCGAGTGTTTTTCTGCCACGAAAAAGATCCTCATAAAAATATCTGCCGTTCGGAGTCGGCTTAAAACTGTAGGTCCCTCCATTTGTGGAACAAGATCCAGACGCACATCGCAAATAGGAGCAGAGCTCGGCCAAACACCTAACAGAGATGTACGCGCGAATTATTTATTTTAAATTTTATTGTATAATAAATACAGGGTGGTCAATTCGGATGTTAGGATTTTAATTTAGTTCACCTATAAATAAATAGGCAAGAATAGTTTGCAATGAGCGGCCCGATTAAATGCGTTTACTTTTATTAAAAAAAAAGGGTTTATAATTTTGAGAGTTTGGAATTGGAAGGAGAGTAAGATTTCTAAGTGGGGTTTTTAACGTTTGGGGCGCGCAAGTAATTGGCGAAAAAGATGAACCAAAAAAATTACAAAACATAAAAATTAAAAAAACAAAATTGTTCTTAAAAAAGAAAGTTAGCTAAAAGAAAAGCTAGACACAATTTTTTTAAAAAAGGAAGTCGAAAAAATGTATAACGGAGAAAAAAAAGGTTTGACGAGAGGAGGCCAGAATATTGTATATAAAGAAATTCAATTTCCGTTACTGGTTGGACGCATAACCTGCCGGAACAATCTGTGGTCAAAGCACACCGCGCCCAGGATAAGTATCATTAATTGCTTGCCGAGTTGTCGCTTAGCATCCTGCATTGTTTCCCTAACCTCTCCGTATTAAGCGTCCCGCATTGAAAGCCTTACCCTACTGCAGGTCTATGTTCCAAGTTGTTCACGACAGTGTGGATGAAACTTACCTTGGGTGCGCTTCCACAAGATTTATTTTACGTGATTGTGCGTTTTTTTGTGTTTTTGTTCTTCGCTTTTTTTCTCGATCCACCCAAGTCTGGTTAGCTTAACTTTTTTGTCTATTTTGTCATTGCCCCCTCGCTTTGTTCGGCTGTGTTAGGTTAAACCTAGCAGTCCGCACTGGGTCAGCCGACGATTTTTTTAGTGTTACTTGTTTAACTCGGTAGCCGGACTTTTCTTAGTGTCTAGCGACAGAGTGACCCAATCTCTCTATTCAATTTTTCACTACATTTTCTCGAGCTTCGGCACTTATCTCTCCACTACACCTTTCGATTTCATGCTTCAACTTTTGAATCCTCTCATCTTTTTAAATAAATAAAGGAAATTAATAATAGGCCCGTACAATATTGTTAGGTGTTTGGCCGAGCTCCTCCTCCTATTTGTGACGTGCGTCTTGATATGGTTCCACAAATGTAGGGATCTATAGTTTTAAGTCGACTCCGAATGGCAAATAGTTTTTATGGGGAGGTTTTTCTTAGTAAATAGAAATACATTCGGCGTTTGACATTTGCTTGCCGAAGAGCGACCGCTATTCGAACCTAAGCATTTAGAACATTCCGAACGGTAGTCACGCACCAACTCATTCGGCTATGGCGGCCGCCAAACTTTTTAGTTAATTGTAAAATGTCAAAAATGTGGAAAAGGCCCTCGTTATACTTTTATGTAAACGAAAAAATGCCACTAAGAAAACATAATAGAAATATTGACTTAAGATATGCTTCTTATGCCCTACAATTCACTACCTTCAATACACCCGTTCATCCCTACTGACGATGACAAATTCAGGTTCTTTCTGTCCATTTTGAAGACAGAACTACTTCTGTGCTGCCCTGAAATTCACAACTACCGCTGTGAGTTGGCTTTGATTAACCTTAGCGTAGTTGTTGGTTCTCAGTTGGTCGCTTGTTTCTCGAAATTTGTTGGAAAAATCAAGTCGGGCAACAAGGTGCGTCAGGAAATCGGAATCTCGCATATCATTGTCGAGCAGCTGTTTGCAACGGCAAATAATGGAAGTTTGGTGCGAGCTTCTGATTGTTGCCAATATTGGCCCATTTCTTGAGAAACAATTCTTAGAAATAGCATTTCAATTAAGGAGCATCATTGTGGTTTTTATGGGATCAGATTAAAGTTGAGAGGTTTTCTATGCCATAGTGCACAGCAATCATAGAGGCAGCAGTGCAACTTTTGGGGCAGCTTTGAATTCAACTGAAATGGCCTTTAACGAAATTTGGTTCGCCTTTTAATAGCCCATCTCACAACCTATATTTTTTGCCTCAACAAATATTATAAGCACTAAATTTATCACAAATTAGGTTGCGAACTTATTGGTGGTCTCGTGTACGAAGTCAAAATTTATAGTGATTTCCCAATAGAATTTATTTTCAATGCATTTTTGCGCATTTAATCGCTTTAAAAATTGCGCATTCGCAAAGTTTTCAACGCCATTCGAATTTATTTTGCTGAAAAGCAATTAAAATCGCTCTCATAGAACCCAGAGGCGTTTTTTAAGTTTGTTCTTTTTCATCTTTTACGCCTAAATGCTTTTCCATTCTACTAAATTGCACTAAAATTCTAGCATTATGAAAAAAATGTAAAGCATTTGAATATTTTTAGAAAAAAAAAAACAGGAATTAATAGTAAAAATGGAATGGACTTATTGTGTAGAAAATACTTCCTGGGGCGATTGGCAACATTCAATTTGGCTTTGTGCCGAAAGCTGTTAGTGAACGCAAAAGTAGACAAAGCCAAAAACAGTTTTTCTATTTCGTTCAAATTTATGTTTTTGAATTACTGATATTTTCTGTTTTTTTTATGCCTCTTAGTTTAAATTGTTGCGAATTGCTGAAAGCAAGAGCAAAAGTAAGTAAGTGGGAGAAAATACATATTTACAGGGTGATCCATCTACCGCTTAAAATTTAATTCGATTTGGCTATGCATATTTACTTATTTCTTTCAAATTACTTCCAAAGCAATATCAGACGATCATTGATTTGCTTGTGTTATGTGGCGCAAAATTAATCATTAATCAACCTCCTTAATAATTTTTGAAGTAAAAGTTCTAAGATGTCGATGGACGAGCGAGAATGGAGAGTAAAATTTCAAGGCTATGCAACGTTTTGGGCATTTTCGATCCGCGAGAGAGAAAAAAGATATAACGTAGAGGAAAAGGAGAGAGAGAGCTATAGCTTATTTATATCTTAGATACACTTTAGGCTATTTTTCCTGAGTTTCTCCTTGTGGTTGCTAATTTTTAGTGAGAAATAACACTGCCTACTTTTTGGCGCTTGTTTGTTGGTGCAAACTTGTAAGAAATATATTTTTGGTGCCTACTTTTTGGCGTCATATTTCCTTGGTGCCTACTGTTTGGAGCGTTTTTTGGTCAAAATTTTTTTTGGCGTTTTTTTTGATACATACTTTTTGGCGTTTATTTCCGTTGCCTGACTAGTGCTTGTGCGTACTATAAAGTGCTATCCATTCCGGCGTCGGATTTATTCGTATTGCCTGCGGTAATTTGTGCCGTTGCTGCGGTAATGGAATCGCTGTGTTTGTGCGGGTGATAAACGCTCGAAGTAGTGCGCGTTGTTGCCACGGTTTGTGCACGGTTTGTGTCCGACGTTTACCTGCATCGGTCGACCCTTCACCGTTTTTTGTAAATTTTGTCTGCTTGTATTCTCTGCAAATGTAGCGAATTTATTTAGATATATATTCTTTCTTTCTCTCTCTCTCTCTCCCTCATTCTCTCTCGGGTCTCTTCCTCTCTCTTTGTCTGCCTTGAAAGTTTCACTCTGTTATGTGAACTACGCTACACGTCCTTTTTTTTTTTTGAAAAACTTGTTTATTAAACTAAAAAATAATAATATTTTTCTGATATGGAAATGTGTTTTCGTGTTTCATTGCTTTTATGTTTGTAACTTCAAGTTTTTAATTGACAAGTGACTGACCTACGAAGCAATTAGCGAAAATTATAAATCTTCCGATAGGCTGATTAATTTTGCGCCACTTGGCAGTAAGCCTCAAAAGGGAATTGGAAATAACATGCACTACTAAATAAATGACGGCAATTCTGTGCATAAATCATTTGCAAATAAATCATGTAATCAATCAAATCATTTAGATAAATCTTTACAGAAACAAAAAAAAACGTTTCATATTTGGTTTATTTTTCTGGGCTTAATTCAAAATCTCAATTCTCAATTTTTCAGTTGTAATTGAACTTTGAAGAAGTTTTAATAATAAACCAAGATTTATTTTATCCATTAAATAAAAATACGATTTGAAAAATGTTCCCTTAAAACAGCAAAATCTTTTCATTTGTAATTCCGTTTTAAAGCTTAGCAACCCTTTAAAAAATTATGAAAGTGAAATACAATTTAGGTATCCCTTTAAAAAATACCAAATATGAAAGTGAAATAAAGTTCATCTATCTGCAGCACTGGCTCTGTAATACTTTCCAAATTGCCACAAAGTTCTAAAGATTTTTTTAATGCGTTAAACTAACCAACTTTTCTCCTATCCTTTCCATAATTTCGCCTTAATTTTGTATTTTTCAACTACTCAGATTTAATTTCTTTCTTCTTCTTCTTCTGTCTTAAAGAAAGCCACTATCTACCATTGAAATAGTAGCTTAGTTATTATTGCGAGTGTGCCTTGCCTGCGGTTGCTTGAACTCGTTTAGCTCTGCTTTGTGCCTAAATATACAGATTCTCACATAGATAGATGGATATGTGTGCGTGCGGAATTACCCGGTGAGAAATTTTGAATTAGTGAAAAATTGTAGTTGGGTGCCAATAGTGCGAAAAGTGTGAACTAGTGCGTCTTGGACTAGACCGTAACTAGTTCGCAAGGAGCCGAAATATGGCAATGCTATTTTTGAGCAATATAAAGGCATGTAATTAATTGGCAGCACCTGCAGCTAAATCGGTTGGTGCGTGACTATCATTCGGTTACGCCCAAAGTCGAAGTCTTGGTCATGAAACACCAAAATTATGGAAACAATTTTTTTCCATATGATAAAAGTACTCAGAAATGACCAAATTAAGTATCTGTGAGGATTTTCTCGTTGCCTTTATATAAATACCAGCGTCAAAAACTTTGACGAATTGAAAGTCGAAAAATTGGCAAAGGGGGAAAAAGAGTTATTTAACACCTAATTAGACATTCACCTATTTAAGGAAGATTAAAATCGACTAATTATCGGTATTAGGTTGGTGCGTGTAACATCAAATGTTAGAAAACTTTTTTTATAATAAGGTCCGCCCCTTGGCAGGCCTCCAAGTGTATGTCTGCCAAGAAAAAGCTCCTCATGAAAAATCATCTGCCGTGCGGAGGTGGCATGAAATTGTAGCCCCTTCCGATAATGACAAAATATCAAGACGCACACCATTAATAAGAAAAAGTGCCAAATACTTAATGAAGGGGTGTAACGGCCATTTATATATTAGTTGGAAAAGTAGGCTGTTTCACACGAAAAATGTGTTTTACTCGTTTTTGTTCACGCATTTTTGATGTTAAAGATGCACATCGCTCAGGTTGGCCCGTCATCGAAAATGCCAACAAAATCACAGAAATAATCGAAGTTGATCGAAATTTTAGTAGACGCAGCGCAGCCTAGGAGCTAAAGAACGACCATAAAACAGGCATCTACCTTCCGATTTACAAATGTTGTGCACATCACCGGAAAGTCTAAATCAGACACAAATATCCACAGAAAACCCATCAAAAACTTCGTGGAGAAGTGCTTCATAGCGAACTTTATATATAAAAATTGTCGAATTGATTTGTAGCGAGAAACAGTGAGGCTTCAACATCTTCTCATACATCTTCTTCATATACCAAATTTGGTTTTACTTCAGAGCTTTTGAAAAAAAAGAGGTCGTCTGTAAAGTTGGTTTACTGACGATAGTTTAACGTGACAACGTCATAAGAAAATATTGATGGTTGCAATTTTCAAAACAAAATTTTAATTTTATTTGTTTGATGGATATTTTGTATGGATATACAGGAGGAGGTAATGGAATTGCAATGGAATAGGTCAAGTTACATTTACACAAACGTGAAAAATGATGAAACATTTATCAAATTCATGAAAGATTTCTTCAATTTCGATTGTGCATCAGACGTTAATAAGTCAACAACACTAAGAGGCACCATCATCGATTTGCCTTTTTCAAGACACTTTACACTCGAAACACTCCCTTTCATTTCCTACTTTTTCTATCATCGTCCTAACAGAGCAATGGTTCATTACCATGCACACAGGAAGAAGGCATATGCAAATACAAGTGTGTGAATTTATATACAAATGCGCATATACATACATACATATACATACATATATATGCTCACCCAAGTAGGACAGAGCCAGATGTCGAACGTTGCCGAACGCGGGGGCCGATTGTGCTCTTTGTCGTTCGTTCCGCGCTCGGGCTTGCAGTTCAAGCACATTAGCTTACATTTGCTTGCATACGGAATAGATTCGTATATTTGATATGACCATATGATTTGTATGCATCTTTACATATAGATTTGTTCTTTTTGAAAATTGGGCGAAATTGTATATGTATATGCATGTTTATATACATATATTAGTACACAACATATCTTATAAGGTATATGGTAAATATTACCATACATTTTTTCCTTCATATGTAATAAAAAAATTAATAATAATAACATTAAAACAACAGGTATTATTAACAAACTTGGTTTTATATTAAATTCTTCAAGTAAATCAAATTAATAATAATCAATAAGAAGGCATATGCAAACACAAATACGTGAATTTATATATGTACATATGCGCATATACATACATATATATGCTCACTTAAGTAGGAGAGAGCAAGATGTCGAACGTTGCCGTTCGTTTGCTTTGTTCGTTCCGCGCTTTCGCTTGCAGTTCATTCAAGGTAACGACAATGAGCAAGGTAACGATAAATGAGCAAGGTAACACTAATGAGCAAGGTAACGACACATTTTTTTCGTGCGGCAAGCCGGCTAAATCGAATTATAAGACGTTATCACGTCAAAAGACACATTCAATGAAGCTTTCAAGTGCATAAAATTTACAAATCCATCACTCATTTCGATTGCAAATCGCACACAGTTTTGCATCCATTACAAAGCCACCAGCTCAAAACCAATAGATTTCCCCGCTGGGTACTTTTGGCCGCACTATTCACTTCACCACTTTGGCGTTGCTTTTGTGGTGCCGCGTGGCGGTTAATGTTATATTATAAGAGTATTTTTCTTGGCATAATTAAATTAAGACATCTAAAGCAAAGTAGCATCTAACCAACTTGACCGCGCACTTTGCAGAAAACAGAAAAGCGCAGAAAGGCGGTCAACAGTCAGAGCAGGAATGCCGACAACAAAGCAGACCAACATTGGGTCAACAGCTTTAGCCGCATCTCCCTTTTGACAAGCGCAACTTTTCTTCATGTACTTTTATGTATCCATACATACAACTCTCGGCACATTTTCATCTCTGCATACTCAACTTAATCTTCATCTTCATCTTCATTCTCATTACCATTTTCATTTCCATTTCTATCATCACCATTATAATCTTAATTTGCTACAATTGCGTTGGGTTCTTGCAAAGAGTTAAGTAGTTAGTAGGTTTTGGTTTATGCTACGCTTAGGTGTGTCTGTGTGTATGTATTATATATTTCGGCAAATCTCTATGTAGGCATAGCCCTTGAACTATTATATTTTACCTGCAGCAGCAGCCGTGTAATTGCCAGCAGTAGGACCATTAATATTTCCATTTAGTCCGACGCCAACTTACTACATATTTCTCTGATTTATCGTGCAAGCAGTCGAAAACGTAGTGAAGGGGATGCACGAAAGCAGTACAACTTAATAAAGATTTGGTAAAATTGATTAATTATTTGCCATTAGTCATTGGCCAAACATTTTCAATGCCAGGTAGCTAAATGAGCCATAGCCGTTGGAAGACTGGCCGGCCGACTGCATGAACTCTTACGGCTGCGCCTTGCCGCCACTAATTCAGCCTCATTCAGCCACTGTAATGAACCACACAATTGCATAGAGATACTATTTCAAGGATTAATTGATTAAAATCATTGAATCATTGAATTGCTGCTTTGCCTGTTGGGCTGCTGGGCTGTCTGTCTGCTTGATTGTTGGATGTCTGAATGCCTGAATGTAGTTGGGCAGCTCTTTAGCGTTAAGAAGCTTTGGCTGAACTGAAAGTGTTTAGTGTAAGAGTTTATTGTTCGGTAGCCTGTCTTGCCTTATTAGGCAACTTGAGTGGTGAGGAAATTAATTCACAGTTTTTGATGGGCTTAACTTTCTTAAATAAACTTGGAGCTGTGGGGGGAGATTTCATCTACACTTGTGGCTACATAATTAAGGAAGCTCATCTTTTATAATATTCGCAATGTTATTTGTACTAAATTTTCATCTTATAACAAAAACCAAGAAAATCAAAAATCTAGATTTGTATAAAACTCAGAAAAATTTGGCAAGTTTAAAAAAAATGTATCACAATTTTTGATTTTTTAGCCAAAATTAAAAAAACGAATTCGGGGTACGTAGTTTTATTGCCCTTTTAATTATAGAATAATTTACCGAAATCGCGATGATTTAATACAATTTTTTTTGCACATAATCTTGAGGATTTTCTCCTTTTGCCCTTCCTTGACATTCTTGGTTCAGCTGTACCAACCGAATTTTGACGGCCGTCAAACCAGTCGTGAATTGGCAGAAAATATGAACCGGATCATAAAATGATTCTCAATCAACTTCATTCAATGGGATTTACCACCGAAAAAAACAGAGAACGTCACCTGCGCATTGCTTCTCAACATTCCGCCCGCCATCGAGCAATACGCGGTCATAAACAGCGCTTTTTTGTACCGAATCGTCACGGGAGATGAAAAGTGGTGCCTATACATCAATATGAAGCAAAGAAAGGAGTAGGTGACTCCAAGTAATACGCCAAAGCCGAGTACCAAATCGAAACTTTATCCAAAGAAGATCATGATATGCGTTTGGTGGGACTGGGAGAATATGGTGCACTGGGATATGCTCGAAAAGAATGTTACGTCCAGCAAGGAGCTCTGCATTGCCCAGCTACATCGCGTAAATGAAGATATTCGACTGAAAAGCCCTGATGGACATGGTCAAACCATACTCCTTCACGACAACGCCAGGCACCATGTTGGACAAGTCGTCAAAGCCGTATTCCAAGATCTCAAATGGGAGGTCCTTCTCCTAAACTTGCACTGACCAATTACCATCTATTCCATTCCCTGCTCCCTATCAAACCATATGAGGAACGTTACCTTCGATAACAAAGAGGCCCTTAAAAACTGGCTCAACAACTTCTTTGACACCAGACCAGGCGGTTTTTGGCGGAACGGCATCAACAAATTGGTCGAAAGGTGGGAAGAGGTTGTAAATATTGTATTGTAGCAACAGCGAATAAATAATTTATTAATTTCTTGATACAATTATCGTTTTTTGTTTGAATAAACGTATTCGTTAGAAACATTACTAACTTATTCCCCAGTCTAATGAATGCCTTCTTAAGCCTTTCTGATTGCCGCAGGTGTCACAAAATTCAATTATCAGCATTCCGCTGAGCTGTGCAAAACAGATTGGATTGGACCACCACAGAGAATCAACTGACAAGGATACTGCGCTAAGTGATATGTTCAATACGCTAAATATGAATTTTTATCGATGTAAAGAGACAGTGAAGTTGTGACTGTAGATGAACAATTGTATCCAAGCAGAGTTTCCACGTGTTCCACACAGCACATCCCACGTAAACCGGCAAAGTATTAAAATATTTTGGGTCTGCGATGGGATAATAAATTTCCATTGTAAAGCGAGCTTTACACCGGTAATCTACCAGGAGTTCAGCAACAGAGAAATGTCGGATCGAACAGTTGTGGGGGATAATTTTGTAAAATCATTTCCACTCATCTCATGTCCTACAGTATAGCTTTACGAACCTTACGAAAGAATAAGCCTTGCGTTCTAGAAAAATTTCGATCAAATAGATGCCGTGAAGACCCAATTGCAGTAAAGGGCTCTTGCTAGCTGTGTGTGATTGACGATGAAAGATATTGCAAGGCACGTCAGACACACTCGAACTGAGATGATTCTGTATGTGCTCAGCATAACAAACATATAGAGAGTACAAAATTAACAGTGCAAAATACAAATACAAAATACAGCTGCACAAAGGATGCCAATGAAAGGATTGTGAGGTAGGATGTTACAGAAGAGTTAAAAACAGGGGAAGAAAATTTCGCATGAAAATTTACGAATATTGTAAAAAACGAAATGACTTAATTATGTGAACATTAGTGTAAATATAATTCTGTCTACATCCTTTTGATGACTTCGATTCTTAGCTGAGCTTCTCCTCCAAATTGTATTGTTCGCCTGGATGTTGGGCCACAAATGAGGACTTTATACGTGGCATAATTAAATGAAGCGGTATTAATTCTGATTTCTTAGTGTTGAAAGATTTAATCTTTATTCTAGTGATATCTGTCCATTCATTCAGCAATCCAAGTACGTTGTAGTCAATAAAGCATTTGGTATTTGAAGTATCGATTTTTTGGCCTTTGACTGCAAAAGTAGCATCTTTATTGCGCAGAATTTCAGTTTATGGTTAGATGTTTATAAAATGGGTAGCCTTTCAGAATGAAAATTAAATACAACCCGAAAAGGAGATGCCAGTTGGTCGGCTAGAAGCTGCGATATGACTACAGTACTACAGCTCTATACAGATTGAATCTGATGTGTAAAGATCAGCTAAATTTTTAAAATCGAAATATACTTATACATATTGGATACTATTCTCGTAGAGTAGGTGGGGAAGGTACACGCTTAGAAGTCGTAAGCGCATTGAAGAATCATTTAGCTGCTTTAAAAAAGTTTCAACAATAATTAGATTTCTTCATACATCATCAGTAAGTGGGTGATTAATATTTAACTTAAAAAATTATGCGAGTTCTGCTGATTCTTACATAATCCGAATATGTCCTCTCTTTTCCCACTTACACCGTGACTTTAGAAAAAACCTTCACATCTATATATAATATCTTCTATTTTCAGCATTTATAGGTAATACCACTTTTATGCCACTAAATTAATTTGAAGCGATAAAAGGATTACTTCTGTCACTAGATTTCTTATGAGTGATTAAAAAGCTGAAGAATATGAAAAATGCAGTAGGTAAGTGGATGCTGACGTAAGAGATATGCACCCTTAAGTCGAAAAACAAAAACATTAGTTATTACGTTGACAATCCAGAGTCGTGCCAAGAGTTGCAACATGAAATTCAAGATGCCATTTGTGAGACAATTTCAGCCATTGTGAAAATGTGGTGAAAAGCTGCTTTGGCAGAATTCCTATTTTATCGTCAAGCGATTTTATATCAAGAGATCGAAGTATTTTGGCCATTGTCATAGAATTTTCTGAAAATTAGTATACAAGTAAATGCTTGAGTAATATATTTTTTTATATGCCTTGACAGTAATGAACTATTTGATGACAGTTTTAATAAGAACGTTTACATGACATATCTAAGAAGAACTAAAGAATGATTATTAAAAAAAATTTCTCTGCACAAGGCTTGCGTATAATAAACTGGAGAAATTAAAAAAAAAAAGAATTCAGAATTTTATGATTTATTCAAAGTCAAAAATATTGGATTTGTGTTTTTTAAGAAAAATGTTGGGTTCCTTTCACCAATTTAAAAATATTTTTTTTCTAATTTTTGAGGATAAATACTTTTTCACTTCTTTAATAACTTTTTTGTTAAAAAGTTTTAAGAAAAAATTTCTATCCCTTGTAAAATTTGTTTTTTGAAAAATGTTTTATTTTTTGTTTCCAAATTTTTGGTAAAAATTTTTTGTAAACATTTTTTTTGGTAAACATTTTTTTTTGTCAAATTTTTTTTTGTAAAAATTTATTTGTGCATCCTTTGTTTTGCAATATTTTTTCAATTTGTTACTAATTTACATATCAGTTTTTGAAATAAATATATGTATTTCGTTTTCTACAACAGATTAAAAAAAAATTTTTTAGAAAAAAATTCAAATGTTTTAAAAAAAGGTTTAGAAAAAATGTCTATTTTTGTGTGAATTTATTCTTAGAAACAATTTCTAAATTTTTTTAAGAAAAATGTTTGGTTCTTTTCAAATACTTAAAAATATATTTTTTTAAATTTTTTAGGATACATTTTTTTTTTATTCTTTAATATTGAGACAAAAATTTAATATTTTTGTTAAAAATTCTTAAGAAAAAATTTTTATTCCTTGTAAAACATGTTTTTTGAATTTAATTTTTCGAAAAAAAAGTTTCGGTTAACATTTTTGGTAAAATTTTGGTAAAAATTTATGGTAACAATTTTTTTTGGTAAAAATAGTTTTTTGCAAAAATTTATTTGTGTCATTTTTATTTTACAATTTTTTTTTTCAATTTCTTACATTTACATTTTTTTAGAAATATGTTACGTTTTCTTCAACAGCTTAAAAATAATTTTTCAAAAAAAAAAATTCAAGTGTTTTAAAAAAAGGTTTAGAAAAAGTTTTTATTTTTGTGTGAATTTATTCTTAGAAAAAATTTCTATTTTTGTTAAACATTTTTTAGAAAAGTTCTATTTTTTTTTTTAAATTTCTTTTAGAAAAAATGTATATGATTTGTTAAAAATTGTGTTTTCTTATTTTCTACACTTTATTTCTTCATTTCAGTTTTTGGCATTTTCTTCCTAATGTACGTAACGACGCCAGCTATTCGATACACCAGTATTTTTCGCTGATTCGCTTTACGTATTTGAATATAATTGGTAAAGGCATGGGAATCTTATTAAAAACATGTTTTCTCAAAAACCTTCGAACAACAAAATTAAATTTGTTCCCAAGTATATTTATAAAAAAAAACAATTTTTATTTTAATTTACATTTTTTTAATTAAAATTAAAAAAAAATTTTTATAATTTTTCTGGTTTAATTTTTTTTTTTTTTTTAAATAAAACAATTTTTTTATAATTCAAATCAAATTGTCATTCTGTTTTTAATTAAAAAAATTGTTTTTATTTTAAAAAATATTTTCTTTTATATGTTAAAAGGAGCCAAAGATATTTTCAATAAAGGAATTACAGTCTTAAGCCGACTCCGAGCGCCAAATATTTTGTAAGAGCAACTTTTTTCATGACCGAAACACACTCAGAGATTTGCCATTGCCTGCCGAGGGGCGGCCGCTAGTAGTCTTTTATGCTTTATTTTCGTGTTTCATGCATGGAGATTCGAACCTACGCACATCCGAAAGATTGTGACGCACCAACCCATTAAATTTTTTACATTCAAACAGCTGACAGTCACTGCCTTTTGTTCCCAGTGACGGCAATTTCGTCATTTAATAACACCACCTCGTATGCATGAATTCTGAGTTTATCAAATCTTCACATTTCTACCATAAAACTTTAAATGGCATTCTGCATATTTTTTTATATTTTTTATTCTTTCATATTTTTTATATTTTTTCCTTATTTTTGTTTTCCTTTATTTGCAACACACATAAAATCAATATATCCTCCTCAAACTTATGCTGTCTATTCAAATCTCCTATTCACTGTTAAATAGCAAAATTTACCAAATATGTGCATTATCGTTTTTGTTTCCCCCTCTTAAATAAGCTACGGAAAATCTGATAAGCTTGAGTGCACTCACTCACAACTCACACAAAGAATTCTCAGCCTTGCATGCCAGCTTAGAGCACTGCCGCCGCGCAGCCATAAACCACCGGCAGACGCCAATAGCCAATCGTTGTTCGCTAGCCAGTCAGTCAGGCAGCAACCCAAATAGGTGATCGGCAGATTTCAGGCATTACGCTACGCCTCGCTGCTGTCTATCGCAAATCTATATATTCATTTAATATTGACATAGAAAGATGGAATAGGAATCGCACATCCACACGAGCGTGAATAAATATGGCCAGCCAGCCATAGAGCCATATAGGCCATAGAAGTGGTGAGGAGCAGTCGTCAGTAGAGAAAAGGAAGCTAAGTTGTGCCGCTCGGTTTCCACTATTTGATTCATATTGGCTCACATTGGAGGTTGGTGAGTGTACGAGCATTTGCTGCGTGTTGAATGGCGTTAGACAGTATTTGATGTTATCTAGCGGCCCGTCTCCAGCTTGTCCGACCATTCAGTTGTAAGCGCATATACATACTTGCATACATATGTACGTGTGTGCTCGTATGTGTATCTGACTGGCAGTCTTGCTGTCTAGGCGCATCGCCTACGTCCATGGCGCGTTGAGTGGCTTCTTGGCGCTTCAGCTGCCAGCTGTCTGTGCGGCTTTGTACAATTCACTATTTATCTGACTACTCTGCTTGCTTGCTATATATGCATGTCTGTATGTATGTACACACAAATCCGTCTGTCTATCTGTTGCTTTCTTAGTTCGCATGTGTGTTTGGCTGCGTTTCACTTGCATTTTCGAAACCACACACACAGCAGGCCAGCCAGTCAAAAGATCCATGTCTTAAGACACGATTTACGGAAAGAGCTTGGGCAGAAGTTGGGTGGGCAGACGGCAGACGGCAGAGGCAGGCGCATGGTTCATTTGGTGGCAGACAGTCATGTCTCAATGCGGTTTGTTAGTTGCCATTATTGTTGCCATTTAGTGCGCCAGTCGCTGCTGCTGCTGCTGCTGTTGCTGTTGCTGCCGCCACCGCTACTAATGCTTTTGCTGCTGACTGGCTTTATTGTGTGGCATTGTTCTCGTTGTTTGCTTGGTCGCTTGCAGCTGCAAATATTTTTCCGCTTATCCCAAACATAAATAAAGAGCTCACCTTGAATCTTATAGAATTCCTATAAAGATTTGACAGCGCTGCGCAGCAAGCAAAAGAGAAAGAGGAGCAGAAGGAGCAGGGGAAGAAAGAAGGGCAAATACAAGTAGGTAAGCGTGCGGCAGGGAAAATGGAAAACAAAAATCGCAAATTCCTAGCAAAGTTAGAGCAGTAAAGCACTGAGGATTAGGGCGCGTCCAGGTATATACGTATGTGGCAGCTTAGATGCCGAAGCGGCTTTAATTTCTAAAGCTACACTACTTTTGAAATGCTTCCATATCTTTGCGTGTCTTGCGCTGGATTTGGTCTAAGCACCCAGTGGGCATACACACAATAAAGCAGTTGGCTTTTATTGCCATACGTTTCGTCCAATTCTATTTGTATTTATGTACACAAATCCATCGGGAGACATGCCATGGCAGCTTTATAGCTTTTTGCATATTGTTCGAACCAAAATCTCACTGGCTCTTATCACAATAAACATTTGCGGTTTACCTTTTGTGGCATACAAAGTTGTTCATCTACGCCACTAACGTAAACGCTTCGTTGGACGTCCATTTGTTGAATGTCGTCGTATGAATTGAACCCTCCATCAAAGCTGCCAGCTGCTTGTCGTACAAGTGAGTGAATTATCTGGCATTGGCGCTGATCGGCTGCCATTGCGAAGGCATTCAAATTTTGATTGAATTGTTGCAAATTGTTTAGAAATCAGCATTTTTCTTATTTACTTTTACGAAATTGGCATGCTTAGATGATCCGGTGATTTACTAAGACAGCAGGCAAAGTGAGAAAGCTTTTATTTGCAATACTCGAAATGTGTCCATCCCATAACTGTGCAAAGATGCCTATGTAGGTTGCAGTGGATTATTCGGTGAAACATCGTGCAAGAAGCTACTCGTTTCGGGGAGAAAATCGCCGCATTCGACTGATTTTGCTAAGGTTAATGTGGATTCCTATGGGCCAAGAAAAGAGTAGTAGGCAAGAGTAACTTCTTCTCTCCTATTTAGGAAGTAGAGGAAAGACAAGGAAGATCATTTAGCTGGGGTTATCGCAAACTAAATCAGTGATATAGCCTTAACCTAAACCGATTTAAGGATTGTATGGAATTAAATACGAATAAGCTTGGAATCATCACAGGAACTCTAACAGGGCATTGCAGATTAAATTATCATCTTACAAACTTGGGAATTTGTTCCCGTCGGAAGTCAAATACCTTGGAATAATACTTGACCCCAAGATCCATTGGGAGCTGCACATCGAAAATCGAGTTTCTACTATTGTAAATCTATGTTCGGCAAATAATGGGGTCTGAATCTTATATCGTACCTTAGATGTACAACTTAGTGGTTCTGACAATTTTGACATATGGCTGCCTAGTTTGGCGGATAGCTCTTCGTTTTGTTTGTTTCTTGTTTTCCTTATTCTCTCCCCAGGGGAGCATAGGGTCTCGACAAGACTCTTCCATCGTACACGGTTCTGTGCTGTTGTTTTTGCACCGTCCCATGAGATGTCGGTATCTGCTAGTTCGTGCAACGTCGACCTTCTTAAAGTGTTTTTTGGTCGACCGTGACCTCTGCTCCCTTGCAGGTTCCAGTCCAGTGCCATTCGCGTGATTCCATCCGGTGGTTTTCTCAATACGTGACCTATCCATCGCCACTTTCTGCGTTTGATTTGTTTATGGATGGGTTCCTCGTTCGTTAATCTCCACAGTGCGTGTGTTTACTGATGGTGTTCGCAAATGATGCGGAGCCATTTGTTGACGAAGGATTGTAGCCGTCTGTGTGATAGTGTTAGAGACCAGCCATATTTCGCTTCCGTACAATAATACGGACTTCACGCATGAACTGAATATCCGTAGTTTAGTGCGCCTGAAGATTCGCGAACTCCCCCATACTGATGCATTTTTGCCCTTGCCTCCCCATACGATGCCTTTTTTGTGCAGGATCAGTTGGCTCATGGCATCATCAAGGAAGTATGGCGAAGAGAATGGGCGACAGGGGACAATCTTATCTTACCTTGCTTGCCTCGAAAGGGCTATATCACCACTAAATTAGAGAGAGCACAGTCCTCAATGAAGAGTGCATGTTCTACATGACCTACTGCCGCACTTAATGACATGCATTTCTCGTTGGTCTCCAAGTTTAGAGCGCTATTAGGTTGAAGGAGGTTGATAGGACCACATCTCGAAAGATTTTAATAAGTCAAGGTGTGTTGTTTTTAATGTTTCTATTTTTCATATTTTGACTCCATACAAAAGCAGAGACTTAACATAGCAGTTCAATAACCGGATTGGAAGTTTAAATTTTAAGTCGTGGTATTTAATGATCTTGCGATATCTAAGAAAGGCTTTTCTAGCCATTTCAATTCGGCATCGGATTTCCTTCTCACAAGTAAATAAAAAAATAAATCAACTGAAATTTTAATATGTTCTTCCCAATATCAATGGCTATCGTTCGTACTAGAATTATATTGTTTATATTATTGTATATTATATTATTTCAATTATTTCGTATTTTTTTGATAAAAAAACTGAAAAAGAACCCGATTTTTATTTAGAGTGCCAAATTCAAAACCGCGCCATTTTATATAATTTTTTTTATTAGTTTTTAATCTAGTACAGGACGTAGCTACAGTCACGCTGATTAATAATTTTTTTGGTTTTTGTGTTTCAGATAAGTAGAAAAACCAAAATGGACAACACCAATCGGGAGGTCAACTTCGGCGCTAATTTTAAAATTAAAAAGCTAAAACTTTTTTTGGAAAGGTTCGAATATCAAACAATTTATACGCAGCATAAAAAGGTACTTCATATTTTTTTTAAGCTTTAAATAAAAAATATAAAAAACAAACACACAGAACAGTTCAAAATTTTATGTCAAAGCATATTTTATGCAGTATTCATTTTTTCTTAAATTTAAGTTAAACTAAAGCTCCGATTTTGTTCCACTCCTCCAAAATTACGGTTTTTATCTGATCTCTATTGCTTATGTGATGTGTGCGGATTTTTGTTTTTCAGTAATGACCATAAATTCTCGATGACGTTCATGTCAGGTGACTGAGCCGGTGGTTGCATTAAATGTGGACAGTTCCATATGAGTCATGTCTGCACGATTGCTGCCTTATGTTTAGGGTCATTGGCCTGGTAGAAACGGAAATCTTGAGGTATTTCAAGTTTCGCAGCACTTTGGAGTAGATTATCTTTTAGAATATTGAGGTATATTGTTTTGTCCATAATACCCTCGGCGAACACTAAATTTCCTACTCCGGCTGCTGACATACATGCCCATACCATTACACTGCCACCACCATGTTTCACAGTCGGTTTTATGTTGTTTTTGTGAAGCTCTGTATTAGGTTTCCCCCAGACGTAAGACATTCCATCTGAGCCGAATAGGTTGAATTTGGACTCGTCAGAAAGTATTACCGTTTTCCAGAAATCAAAATCTTTAATTTGGAGCTCTCTGACGAAGGCATCTCGGCTAAATTGATTTTTTTATTTATGAATGGCTTCTTTCGTGCTACTCGACATAAACAAGTGCTTGCATGAAATAAGCTGTGAGCAAAGATACAGCATTGTGGTTGCATTTCATCCCGTATTGTGAGTGTGACTATACATATTTCCACGAATTCTGCTCTCCTCAGTATGTTAGCAAATCATTTAACTAAATATTTACATTAAATTTTTTTTTAAATTACGACAATTTTTTATTCTGCTATAATTTAAATTCATAAACTGAAACTGCATTAAATCAGCTGTGAGCCACTGTACAATATTATGAAAAATCAAATCGGTTTTTGAGCCACTTAAAAATTAAACTTTAATGGCCTCTATTTTTGTGAATATTTTTGTTGAATCTATTCGAAAATTTTGAATTTGAAATAATTTATTGAATTTTTTTTATATATTTTTTCTTAATTTTCACAAAATTTGAAACTTAAACTTGTACGGTTTTTGTCTCTGTTTATATATAATATATGTATGTAGTTATGAAATGTACTTTACATATGCAAATGGCGCATCAGCCTAACAACCATCAGCCTTTCTTGCTTATTGCAATACGCTCGGGCTTCTCAAAAAATGCAAAAGTAATTTCTTCGCGCTGAAACAATAGAAGTATAAAAACAAAAGTTGGATTCTATAAAAGTCAAACACAAAAAAGAAATTTCAAGTGTACAGAAAACAATAAAAACAAAAACAAAAAAAAGCATAACATCAAATATGTAACCAACAACGTTTTCGAACAATACAAACCAAAATGCAGCACATGTGGCAGTGATGTCACCAACAAAAATGTAAACAAACAAGCGAGGAAAGCAAAATGCAGCAGAGGCGAAAATATGAGTGCGACGGAAGAGCCATTAAATGTTATTAAAGCAAACGTTTGCAATTGTCGTCGAGTACAGCAGAGCAGATATGACATGTCGTACGAAAGCCCACATGTGTGGCAAGGGTCTAGTTGGCGAGTATAAAAAACCATACAATAATTATAAGAGCATAGAAAAGCAGCAAGAAGTGGCTGCCACATAAACATTTGTATGTAAATACGTAAATTGTGTGAAATGCGCTGTACTCGTATTCCATTGACGCAAGTAACAACGTGCATATGCAGACAAACATTGTCTGTTCCAAAAAAAAACCAAACTTTTTATAAATCTAACAAAGTTTTTATGAATCTAACAAGCTGGTGTTCGCGGCTACGCTTGGGTGCAGGTCCAAAATATAAAATAATTAAAACACTTCCCAACATTCGGCTTTCCAAACGAAAAGGGGAATAATTTTTATTATTTTTATATTTATTGAAGTGCTGGTCGGTACACAATATTTTTAGTTTTATTATCAACAAACATATTAACCCTTGCGTACCGGGTCTGGCCAGACTTTTTCTACTTTGGACGTGAACTTAACTTATTTATATTATAGGCTGCCTTTTTAGCTCCTTAAAGTTTAATTTTTTATCGATTTATGAATATAACCTTTCAAAAGGGGTACTCGAACAGGAAGAAAAAAGGCCAGACCCGGGTGCATAAACGAAGGTTTTAAAAATGTGTCCAACCGAGGGTTACATTTTTTAATCATTATTTGCGTGCTACAGTACAAGCACAAGTAATGCTTAATTCCTCTGCACTGCTATGCGCCATGTTCACCTTAAGAGTTAGGTGGCAACGCCGTACTTAAATAATTGTACTTAAAACTATATTCCTTTGTTTTTGCACTTTTTATTTGATATCCCTCTTAAAAATTAAAAAAAAAATTTGTTTAAAATTAAGTGGCAACGCTATTTAAAAATATTATTGGATTAAATCTATCTCTTCCTTTTTACTAATTTATAAATATTATATATTTCAAATAAATTAAATTTTGTAATTTATATAAAAACAGGTGGCATCACCAACGAAAGATATTTTATTACAATATTAAAGCATATTTAAACTCCTTTCTTCAACTCAACTGAAATTTGGCATAATTTGCTTTTTTTGATTTTTGAAATCATGTGGCAACACTAAATGAAAACATTTGTTTATTGCAGTTTACTTAAAAACCTTTCAACTAACATCATCCGTATATGTTTAAAAAAAATGTAATTTCTTAAAGAAAAGGTGGCATCACTAGCCAAACATATTTTTTTTTTTAAACTTTTCTAAAGCTTGTTTAAACCTCTTTCTTCGGATGGCTATATTTTAGTATTCAGCCGAAAATTGTTAAATTTGTTTAAAAAGTTTGTTCAACTGATATCCATATTCAAGGATTCATATATTTTCAATTTCTTAATTTTTTTTTAATTAGGTGGCATCACTAGCTAAATATTTTTTTCCAAAGCTGTTTAAGCATCTTTCTTCTGATGTCTTTATTTTAGTATTCACCCAAAATGTGTTATAAATTGCAATTTTTGTAAGTAAAATCATGTGGCAACACCAAAAAAATTTTTTGTATTTAAGTTTGTTCCAAAAGTTTGTTTAACTGATATACATATACAAGTATTCACATATTTTCAATTTCTTAATTTTTTTTAAATTAGGTGGCATCACTAGCCAAACATATTTTTTTATTCCAAAGCTTGTTTAAGCATCTTTCTTTTGATCTCTATATGTTAGTATTCAATTGAAATTTGTCATAAATTGCTTCTTTTTCTTTAATAGGTGGCATCACCAGCTAAAAATATTTTTTTACTGAAGCTTGCTTAAATACCTTTGACTTGATATCCAGATTTTAGTATCCAACTAAAATTTGTCACAAGTTTCTAAATTTGCTATTAAAATCATGTGGCAGTACCAGAAGAAAACATTTATTTACTTCAGTTTGTTCAAAAAACTTTCAATTGATAGCAATATTTGGATATATTTTGAATTTTTTAAAAAATTGGTGGCATCGCTGGCTGAAAACATGTTTTACTCAAGCGTGTTTAAGTACCTTTCCTTTGGTATCCATATTTTAGTATTCAAATGAAATTTGTCAAAAGTTGAAATTTGGCAATTAAAATCATATGGCAACTCAGAAAAAAATAGTTTTTTATTTAAAAACCTTTTATATGATACCCATAACTTACATACCATTCGAGTGAAATTTGCTTTTTTTGGCAATAAAATTCAGGTGGCAAATCTTTAAAAAAATTTCTTTCGGAATCGATTTTTCTTTAAAATAATTTTAGATACCTATACAAACAGGTGGTAGCAACCTACTAAATTGAGTGTTGCACATTAGCCGTCCTTTATGTTCATTTTAGAGTTGGAGCAGTAGTTTTTGTGTGATCCTTTTTCGAAGAAATTTTCCACGTCTTTGTATAGGGGTTTGTGGAGGTATAAAAAATTATGACGTAATCCCTTAGAATTTTTTTCAATTCTAGACTGAAGAAGACTAGACTGAGAGTAGTAGTAGTAGTAATAAGCAATGCCATACTGTAAAATAAAAGTGAAATTTGTGTGTTGTTGCATTCACGTTTTTCATTGAGGTCGGAAAAAGAGCGTCAAACAAAAAGCGGCGCTTGACTTTTGTATTATAGTTGCTAAATATTTCACCAAAACACCCCGATTGTTTCAAAAAGATGTATGACGAGCTCTGTTACCTTACAATTCAGTAATCGAGAATACCTTCCATATATTTGTTTGAGTAAAATGCCCCAACTACCAAATAAATTTAGGAATTACTGAGGCGGCAAGCCTGATAAAGTTGTAAGGAAGCTCGGTATGGCATCAAGTGTTTTATGATGAGATTTATTGTACCCACTTATTTATTTGTTCCTTGAAAGATAATGAGTTCTTTAAATATAAAATTGAATTAGCGGCGTGAAGATTTGTTAACAGATACTTAAATTTTTGGAGTTTCAAAGCACACAACAAACTGGGTTCAGTCTTAGAAAGTGTATTGAGTCACCAAACACCGAAATGGTTTCACTAACAATTACATTTCAGGAGCGACAGGTTATTAGCTTAGCGGCCCAAACCATTTGATGGAGCGGCCATCTTAGAATCACCTAAAGGGAGCAACATTTCCAAGTCAGCCGCCCACTATGAAACAGACGCTGCGGCAGATTTTTGGGCTTGGTGCTTATTTAAAGGCGGCATCTTCTCGCCTTGTCGCTGCTGTTTATGAAGTTTTTTGAATGAAAGAAGTATAGACTAGACACTACAGTCTGATGCAGGAGCAGCTGCTTGTCCGAGATTGCTTATTTGCTATTTCTAACTTATTCGCAGCTAACCTCTATATCTAGAAGTCCAACACCATCCGCAACGTGTGACCCGTCCAGTAGCCTACAGCTTGGCTTCCATAGAAAATATTTTTCATCTGCCCGGCATTTTGCGCTTCTGGGCGGCGCTCTAGCAAATAATAGTAATAATAAAATACTAATGAATCGGGCCTGAAGCTTGTTGATCTCATACCCAAATTTAAGAGTGAGCCAAACGATTTCATTTGCGCGTAGTGACAATGAAATTATAGATTGTACACTGAGTAAATTACCCTTAGAAATAGTACAAAGAGTGAATAACTTGAATAAAAAGAATAAGACATCTTCTGGGAAAATCGATAAATTGAACTTTCAGGTTTCTCACCCAACTATGTATTGTATTTTGACAGGGCCTTTAGGTCTTTTATATTTATGCCACACAAGTTGATTAATCGCAAAGAAATCAGTAATGTAGCTTCACATCCATTATTTCTATCTAGTTTTCAGATCTTCATTAACTCAATACTAGATTTGCGCCACACATCCCATGGCGATAGTCCACAATCTCATCGATCGAGATTTGCGAGGGAGTTCTTCTCAAAAAGTTAAAAAAATTCATTGCACCATTCGCCATTTTCACCGGATTTGGCATCCCATGACGGTAGTCCACAATCTCATCGATCAGAAGTTGTAAGGAGCTCCTCGCAAAAAATTAAAAAAAAAATTGCACCGTTCGCCATTTGGCATCTTATGGTGATAGTCGACAGTCTCATCGATCCAGAGGTGCAAGAGAATTCTTGACAAAAAAAAAAAAAAATTGGCATTTTCACCTGATTTGGCATCCCATGGCGATAGTCCACGATCTCATCGATCAAGAGTTGTAAATCCTCGCAAAAAACAAAATAAAACAAAACAAAAAAAAAAATTGCACCATTCTCCATTTTAGCCCGATTTGGCGTCCAGTGACTATTATATAATATAAATTATTTGCGAAATTGCATTTGGCGATGAAAGGAAGGTGTCATGACTCTATTGAAGGCACTCTCGGTGCTGTGATAATATTTCCTAAAATGGTCATATACAGCTCGTTTGATAACTTGGAAAAGCATTGAAGATTGTTTATCGAAACAGAAGATGAATTATTGACCAAAAAGAGGTTTGGCCCAAATATACACTGGCTTTTTTTTTAAAACTAGAGTTTTTTTGGAACAGAGGCTGCATTTAGTATATATTTATAATATCATCATCAGCAACGACTGTGTGAAACTTCCTCACTGCAGTTGCAAGTGTTGACTGCATCGCAGTTGGTAGCTGGTACTTGGATGTGGATGCTGCATCCATATGTGGGAAATTGTTGTTGCAGAAGTTGTACTTTATACTTTTATTTCTTTGCTACTAACTGTTTTGCAGTTGTTGATGCTTTTTGTGTTTCTGCTTTTCTGCTTTTTTGTTCTTTGTTTTCATTTTTGTCCACTTTTATTGCTTTCTTTTGAAGGTTTGTTTACATTTAATTTTTTGTGCAGATGCATTTGTCACGGCAGTTTTTGCAGAACGTTAGCTGCTGTCAGAGGTCAGTGGACGATTTGGCACATACGAGACGAGTGCTAGCCTGACTGCAACATCAAGTTGAAGTTGAGTTGATGTGAAAGAAGAGCAAGCACAATAACCATAAGTAATGGTGCGCTGCCCTGCCAGAAAATATTAAATGTTCGAGTACGTTGGTTCCGAAGTGTTGCGCTTCCTCCTTGAAATCGTGACTTGCTCGATATGCCTCTTATTAAAAAAAAAAAATAAAAAATAAAAATAAAAGAAAAAAATGCGATGAACTTTAGATTGCGCAATTCTTTCGATAACTGCATTGTTTGCTTGGGCGAACTTTTTACTGCATATTTTTATTGGTAGTTTTGCGCACAGTTCCAGTTATGAGAAAATTCCAAAAATGTGTAAAGATTTGGGTTAAGTAACTGCACATGGTAATCATCAAGCTTGACTGGAATTTCGGGCGTAGTTTTCGTGTTTAGTAATTTTGAATGGCCTCTTTTTCACAGAACGAGGTCTGAGGCCTCAAAATAACGAACTTTTGTGAAGAAAAATGGAAAGTCAGGTTGGATTAATGTGAATATTTAAGGGGACAGAAAAGTTTGATCAAAATACTTAAGGGGTTAGGGGTACCCAGAGGCCCGAAAATATGATGATTTTCAATAATGTTTTTTTTTGCTAGTCAGTTGCCTTATTTTACAAAAATAAAAGCATATCATTTATATATCATATTTCAACTTGACTTAAGCAAAATATAAAAAAAAATTAATAATTGTAGAATTTATCGCTGTTTGCATTGAAAGTAAATGAAGACTGACTGCAGAAATGATCCTGTGAAGTATAGTCTCGTTATCGCTGTTTGTGTAGAACCCGTTTCTCCAGAAGTCCCTTGCGGTGATAATCACAAGTTCTTGAAGATTCATCTAAAATAAATCGGACAAGAGAAATTTGTTTTGCTGATAGATAATCTTGCGCCTAATCGAAGCTTTTTTTTTCAAAATTAACAATATGGCGGCCTTAGGAAATATTTTTCAGATTTTCGAGAAAGAAGCCGACAATTAATTATTGCTTAAAATTTTTGAAAAAAATCCTTCTATCAGGCTCGAATTTTTTATGTTTTTCAAAAGCAGTGTAATTTTACTGAAATCTACCAAGTTACAGTGATCACCAGTTCGAAAATCATAGTTTTGAGAAAAATGCATTTGAAGTTTTGCTATCTGCTCCGGAGCGCCCGAACGCCCTTTGTTAATTGTTGAATATCTCGAAAAGTATGTGTCGGATTCACTTAAAATTTTCACACAATATTTTTAAGGTATCATACTTTAAGAAAATGCAAAAAAAAACCAATTTTTTGAATATTGTGAATACCCCTAAATCCTTAAACAAAACTCTAATCCGCTCAACAATTGATTCTATCAAATTTGCAAAGAACCAGGTAGCATTAGTTCAGTATACGAGTAGAAGGCACCGAAAAAATAAAATAAAATTCGCCACATCCCTGAGTTCAAATAAGTTTTTAAGAAAATCTGGAAAAAAATTTGTTTTTTGAGCGAACGTAGAGGTCACCTTGTTACGTATTTCGCATTATCTTCGGTATTTGTAGTAAAATCTGAAAGTGTAGTATTTTTATCATCAATGTTTCTGTATAAAGCAGGACAATATATTTGTCTTAAACTTTATTTTCCGCTAGTACCCCGTGCTAGTACTTAACCACCAGATCGCAGTTCCTACCACCCTAACATGCCACTCGAATGCCAAGAAATGGAAGCTCACCAAAAACAATAAAATTTCTGCTGAGGCAGTTTTACGATCCTTCTACGAGTCTACAAAAGTTAGTGACCGCATGTCGATTATGGACTAATGGTCACTGGTTACTGGCTACTGGCTACTGGTTACTGGTAATTAGCTAGTGATTTTTACTAATAGATTATTAGTTATAGGTTAGGACCCACAGTTTTATGCGGACACCGAAAGAGTGATGGTTCTTATGAAGAGCTTTTTCATGGCAGAAATCCACTCGGAGATTTGCCATTGCCTACCGAAGTGCGGCCGCTTTTAGAAACAAATTTTCTATGAATTGGAGTTTCGAGCCCATTTCTCCCAGCGCATAAGGGCTTTAGAATTTGCCCGCGGTAACGGATGCCATTCGTAAGAGACAACTAAATTGACACCTCAGCCTGTTTGTTATGAGTATTAACTCAACTCTAACAGGCTGAGCGACGCAGATACAGAAAGGGCTGGGTCCTGATGGGACCATCGCCGTCATTGTATTAAATTTTCTATAGGAAGTTGGGCTCAGAGAAATACTCATAGTATTTCAGTAAATGCATGAAGAGGTCTCAATAGATCTTTGAGGTCCCACCGCTAATTCTTCTCATAATAATAATAATTATAACGCAAGCACTTACAACCAAAAATTGGTTCCCAAAATCACGCTAAGTAGTTGAACTCGAAAACATCAATGCTCTCCCGTTGGTAAGCCAGACGTGTGTGAAATTATTGGACACACACACAGTTATTCGCTTAACAAAATTGGAGGCAACAGGGTGACATGTACCCGCTGTCAAAATGAGAACACATTTAATCGCATGAAGTTGCACAAAATTGCGACAGAGGCGATTTTCTTGCCGTTGCTTGGGTTTATACCGAGTCCACGATACAGGCTTGCTTTTCTGATAAAAAAAAAGTAAATGGCGCGTACACTTCAGTTAGGTGTTTGACCGAGCTCTTCCTCGTATGAGTAGCGTGCGTTTTGATGTTGCTCCGCAAATGGAAAGACCTTCTGTTTCAAGCCAACTCCGAACGGCAGATATTTTTATGGGAAGCTTTTTCAGGGCAGAAATACACGCACAAGCCCATACGGCTTGGTGACCGCCTTTCTGATTACTTGATGCCAATTTATTTGTTTAAAAGCAACAGCAGGCAAATAACAAGCAAATGAAATTCGGTTTGCACGAGAAAATCAGCAAAATATCAATAATTGAGCGAGAAGGTTTAGTTTTTGTTTTTGTAACACGGAGCTTCAGCGAGTTGTTTCGCAAAAAACGCAAACGAAAAGATTTCGCTACAAAACTAATTTTATTGTAACCACAAAAAGTCGCCGTCGCATTTGTGTTTAACCAACCAAAATTCCCGTCTGGAGTAGATCAGCTATTCATAACCCATCAAACCGTTACTCCCTACCTGCTGCAATTCTGTTTCAGGCGTTATGCTCATTGCTTGGTAAACTAGTGAGAGTGTTGTGAGCTACGCTATTATCATCATCGGGCAGCTTAATAGCTCTGGTGAGTTTTAATTTCCATGCATCTCGGTCCTCGGTAACAGTTCTCCAGTTTCTAACATCCAGTGTCCTCAGGTCTATTAGAACTGGTTCGGATCGCATGCAGCAAACCCTTACAATAATAAACAAATGGTGCACGGAAAAAGGGCTCTCCATCAACCCATCCAAAACAACACTTGTACCGTTTACTAGGAGAAGGAACATAAATCTCAAATGTCCGACCCTTAATGGAACAACACTTGAACTCTCGACAGAAGCGAACTATTTTGGCGTCAGTCTTGACAAAACGCTTACCTGGAATTCCCATATTGAGAGAGTTACTTAAAAAGCCACAAGGACATTCTTTGCCTGTACAAGGCTTTTTGGTAAGACATGGGGACTAAACCCTAGAATGACCTTCTGGACATTCACCACAGTTGTGAAACCCATAGTCACTTATGCATTCTTAGCATGGTGGCCCAAGGTCAAGCAAAAAAGGCAGCAAACGAATTAAGCAAACTACATCGCCTGGTATGTGTTGGTATTACAGGGGCTATGAAAACGTGTCCCACGGATGCATTGGGTGTGCTCCTGAACATACCACCGCTTCCAATTCTAATTGAAAGGGAAGCTCGCTCGAGTGCCTTAAGATTAAAAGGTATATCTGAACTTAAAAGTGGGGATATGAAAGGACATTTAAAGATCTTAGAAGACTTCCTACATAGTCCCATTCTTCATAGGGATGATATACTATCACCCAAACCAATACTCTTCATCAACTTCCAAGTTATAATTAATGAACGAACAGACTGTAGAACTAACTTTATCACTTTCAAACCTGGCTCCCAGTTATGGTTTACTGATGGGTCCAAATTGGAAAATGGTAGAACAGGGGCAGGAATCAATGGGTCCAAATTCAAAAAATCGATTCCGATGGGATCCTACCCAACAATATTCCAGCAGAAATACATGCCATTGAAATATGTGTGAGAGAATGCCTTAGAAGGAGAATGAGAGGTACTCACATCTACATACTTTCAGATAGCCAAGCGGCTCTAAAAGCCCTTCTATCAACAACTATCACCTCTAAATTGGTAAATGATTGCCTAAACCTTCTAAACGCGTTAGGAAACCTCAACATAGTAACACTATACTGGATACCGGGACATGAAGGACATGAGGGAAATGAAATGGCTGATGACCTTGCAAAAAAAGGAGCAAATATGCAACTCACTGATCCAGAGCCTTTCTGTGGACTGACAAAAGGCCACATTAATGAATTCCTTAGGAAATGGGAAGAAAGAAAACTTGCCGCACACTGGCTAAACTGTGCCGGTCAGCGCCAAGCCAAACTATTCCAAATTCCCAACAAGGGAATATCTGACAAACTTCTCTCACTAAACAGAGTAGATCTGCGTCTTTTAACCGGATACCTTACAGGTCACTGCAGCCTGAGGTACCATCTAAATAATATTGGTCTATCCGAGACCAATGTCTGCCGCTTTTGCGAAATGGACATAGAAAGCTCAGAACATGTGCTTTGTGAATGTCCTGCGTTGGGCAGACAAAGACTTCACCACCTTGGTGGTATCGTAGTATCTCCATGCAATCTTTGGAACAACAAACCCAAAACTGTGCTAAAATTTCTAAAAAGCCTAAAACTCTAGGGTTACAAAATAAGCCTTTCACAATAGATCAGCTCTTGTCGCAGTGCGTAATGGCCTTCTAATAATAATAATAATAATAACCCTTGGACGTCTTCGTGCTTTAGACGCTACCGGGTGGTATGACAAGATTGGCGTAGGTCAGACGTGGTTTGCAATCTCTCATAAAAAGTTTAGATTTAAATAGTTTGGTATGAGCGAAATATGCTCTGTTTCCTCCTGTAACCCTGCTTTGTTTACTATTATCGTTTATTTGCTATTATCGTTTTGTATCGTCATGCCCAGATACTTAAGCGATTGTACGCCCTCGAAGCGGTAAACGCCAACTATCATGTCTTCTGGCTGTCTTTTCTACACCTTGGGTGAAATTTTTGTTTTTTTTTCTGAATTTATTTTGAGTCCTACGGATTCAGCACCTTTCTCGGTGTTGAGAAAAAGTTCGGTTCGGTTCAGTTATCGCGATGCGACCGCCCTAAGTGGTTAAAGAGATTGCCAATCCAGGTTGTGGAGAGTTAAAGCCGCTTTGCTTGAATCCACCTGAAATGTCAAAGAGAAGCCAGATGGGCTACTGGACTACTACTTTTCCTGTAGTGTTCATCATGCTGACCATAACCGAATTGTTCAGTTTGCTGCTGATGCTTAGTTTTGCAAAAACTTCAGGGATTTTACAGGGGTGAATGCTGTCAAACGCTGAATGCTGAAATCTATGAATAGTAGATGCATATCTGGTTGCGATGACAGCATTTTTCAATGTGGTATAAGTTTCACAATTAGCCGTTAAGATTTTACCGTATTTACCGTACTTGAGGTAACACCATCAGTAAGCAGCGCTTCCATGAATTGTGTGACTGCAAAATACTTTCTGGCATCCCTTCATTCCTGCTATTCGAATTTTATTTCGAAATCCACCTTTCGGACATTTCATATTCGATGACAAAACACCTTTCCTACAGGGTATGCGCTGCATTAATCTGACTGATGATGACATTTTACTTGTTGTTACACAACATTTACGCCTGCACACATGCGACTCAACCGCGTTTGTCGTTTCTAGAGCGTACAGCTTTTAGATACATGCAAACGAGTGAAAAATCGTTGAAAGCAAAACAGCAGAAGCAACGCTTAGTAGAATAAATGAGGTAGAATTACAAAAGGTTAGCGATGGAGAAACGTGAGCTTAAGAAGATTTGCGTTTGCAAAACAACTCGACGAGGACTAACTGCCTACCACTTCACACACTAACAAAACTCCTGCTGCTTTTATTTGCTACCGGAGCTCTAGGCACAGCTGGCTTAGGTCCTGCAACACACCTGAGACAACCCATAAGAGTAGAAGACTCTTTAGTAAGCATGTGTTAACAGCACTGTGCGCTCACAACCAACAACAACAACAACAACAACAACAAAAACACGTTTCAACACACCACAAAACCATGCATCCGCCCATTTCGCTTAGGAAGCGCAACAATGAAATTGAAGCGTTTCGCCCTATTCTCATTGCCTAATGACGCCTTATTTGCTAGCGGTGCAAAGCATATAATAATTTCATCAAGTTACCAACTCTAATCACAGTGCTTGTCGCAACATATATTGGAGCACTCACACACATACATACACACTTGTATGCATACTCGTATGATTAACTAGCCTGCCGCATACACGCAAAGTTGCGCTTGTCACAGAGTACAGGAAACCACTAATTAGAGTAAACTTAAATTGAAAAGCTGCAAAAAGTGGAACAAAAACGAAAAAAGGAGTGGAAACGCGCAGTATATGAAGTGCGAATACACGCAATACATCAAGTTCGGCGCATGTTGCTCAGCTCCACGGCCTTAGCCACCTGGTCACGCTAACGCTTTGCCCTCTTCCTGACGCCCCATATCATTTCGGTCGAGCCGCTATTTACTTACCTTGGCCAACGACGACGGCATCAAATGCCTTGCAGCGCAGCAAACTATTAAGGCGGCACACAGTAAAGCAAAAAAGTATGCAGTTACTTACTTGTCAACGCATTTTTGTAGACAGAGTCAATGTTGCAGTTTTCTACTTCTGCACTCCAACTGCGCTTATCTTTACAGTGAAAACGCTCCGGGTGGCTGTTGCACTTGACAATCATGTCCAGTTTATGATTCTAAACTTTGCCAACTTTGCCAGTTAAAATGGAATAACTGCAACACGGAAATTTACTTTTGCTTAAAAAATAAAACTTTAAAAGTGAAAAACTGAAAAAAGGGAAAAAAGGTGGCAAATTACGCACTTCTCAACTTCGTTCGTTATTTAGTTTGAAAGTTCGCAGCCGCTGAGGTTTTAATGAATTGAATTGCCCTGAAATGACATTGTGACCCAGGTATTTGTTTGATTTGATTTTTTCAACCGGAAAATTGGCGTGCCAAAGGTTGTGCAAACAAAGTTTTAAATTCAATGAAGAATGTGGAAATAAAAAATAGAATAAAAAAAAATCATTTGGTTGAATGAACTTTAATGTTGTTCAAATTGCTGATTGAACGACTGGCGGTCAAATATTTATAAAGGCATAATTTAATTTAAAAGATGGATATTTTTTTACGGCTTTAAATTTGGTATTTAATTCAAATATTAATTTAACAAAAATAAAAAAAAAATTACAATTTAGCATTTATTCATTTAATTATTCAGAGTAAAGATAAATCCTTTTTTTTCAAAAACAGTTCCAAGGTAGACCATCGCCCTATGAAAAATGTTCAGCGATTAAATGCATTAAGTATTACGGCAGCGCTAGGAACGACCTCTACTGCGGCCCTCGAATACATACTGAACCTGCCACCGATCGATCTTTTTGTAGAAAATCTTGCAGCGAAATCCAAAAGTCGTAAATGAACTCTCATACAGGATCTATGGGCATGGCTTAATAAACCGGCACAATATAGTCAATATGGAGAAAAAAAGGTTCAAGATCACTATCGAAAAATAAGGAAAACGTAAGGGCTTTAGCACCAAACGCAATACACTTAACTTTTATACGGACAGTGCGAAAAGGACTAGTGGAGTGGGCGCTGGGATAGACTGTCCAAAGTTAGATCTATGAAAATCATATAAGATTCAAGATCACTGCAGTGTAGCTGAGATTTTCGGAGTAGGAAAGGTAGCAGACCCAACTTGTGATACTACTGCGACCAACTCTAAGGTTAACTTTTACACAGATAGTCAGGCAGCCAATAAAGTAATTAATTCGTGCAAGAACGTTTTTTTTTTAGTTTCCGACTACTTCAGGTCCGGCAGATGCCCTGATTTGCCTACCACCACTTGATGCTTTCATCCAAGGAGAGGCCTTGAAGGCCATCTGCAGGCTGAAACACAATGGCAACTGTTCGGCCCCTGTCCAGCATTGGAAAACAGAGAAGGCATGGACTTCGATCCAACGATTCTCTCCATGCCTCTTGACTATATGGCATCCGGAGTCGTGCTTGACAAGAGTTACAGTGAGGTGCTGCCAGAGGCTTAATTGTGGTCAAACTATAAAAATGAGCCCGGCAAACACTGTTTTCGCGATCTCACGGATGGCTCCAGGACCGAGCACGACTCCGGCTCTTCGACAAAAAAAAGAACGTGTTTTTAGATTAGATTGTAAACAACATTTCTATTTCTCTGAAAGAAACGAAATAGTAGACAATAGCGAAAAAAAGAGGTATCTCTATCCACGGACTCTGTCAACGAAATACCAAATCCAATACGAATAAACGGGGTCTCTCTATCCAAGGACTCTATCAATGAAATACCAAAACGAATATCATACAACGAACTAGACGAAAACATGATTAGTAAATTCAGGACAAGGTGGAAGAGTCTGTCCACTTGCAGGAATAACCAAATAATTAAATAAATGAACAAGACGATCAATTGTATTCTATATATGCTATCACTAACACGAAGAGATTGTAGAACTATGATAGACTTAGCCCAGTAGCAGCGTTTGCTTATAAGATAGGAGTCTCGGACATCGAGGAATGCAGGAAATATTCGGAGCAGTGCTCAATAGAAATTATACAGTACATCCTTTGCGGATGCCCTGCGTTATTCGAAACACGCTTAAAATATCTGGCGGCACCACAGTTTCGTGGATTGGAAGATATTTCAGCAGCGGGCTGGAAAAGTCTCCTTAAATTCCGAATAGAAAAAGACATCACGCGGGTGGACTAGGTAAGTAGGTAGGGTGGCTGTCATAATGACACATTTAGACCTTTCGCAGGTCCATTGTGATACCACTGGATATACCACGGGTGGCTACCTCAGCACACATAACTAATGAACTCCATTTGGTATCGCTGTGGACTAAACCAGGTTATACCAGACTGCAAGTCAACCAGTTTAACCTAACCGAACCTAGTATTGTTTTACCAAACGTCATGGAGTAGGATCCTTACTTCTTAAGGAAACTTCTTCTGTAATTCAACAACTACATTAGCTTTCAAGGCAGACACTCTGAGCTGGCTGTTTCTCGAAGCACTCCCGCTTTTCGCATTATTATTCATAAGAGCATTCGGGTTGAGATATTTGAAATAATCGTTTTGAGGTCAGATTTTTCAAATCTCGAGGTTTCCGTTTATATATTTTCTATAGCTTCGAAAAAACTACATTTCGCTCATACTCAGCCAAGATTTGGAAAGAACAGAGTTAAGAATATATCCCAGAAAGGGGGGAATAATAGTGCGATAAAAAACTTAATAAAATGATTTTTAGCATAGCCAAAAGCGCGGTCGTAGGATTTTCATTTAGATATTGGCGTAAATGCCAAGTTGAAGCCAAAGGAAAGTGTAATAGGTATGTGGTCGTAAAAAGGGAATAAGTGTGGTAATGTTATTAAAATTTCATATACTTCAACTAACAATACCTTGCGCCCTCCAAGATAAGGGAATTCCAAATGTGAGACAGATATCGAGAGTTAAAGAAAAGTGCATCTTTAGAAGAAGAGTATAAAACCATTTTGAGTGATTTAAGCGTTTTAGGAACGTTTTCTGAAAATTACTTAGACCTAGGTTTAGATTAAATTAGATTTGTGGGCGGTTGGATAAGCCCAAGAACTCTGTCGGGAAGACTATTGTAAGGCAGAGGAAAAAATAGAGAGACAGAGGAAAGAATAGAGAGACAGGATATATGTAAGTAAAATATAGATGGTGAGACGGAAAAATTGGTGTGAGGTTTCTCGTCTGCAAGTCTTTTGGATTCATAGATGAATATTACGAGATCCGAAAGAAGAAGAGTATGAGCTTTATCTATACTCAGTACATCGTATCCTAACGACGTAAGTCTGATTCTAGACAACGCCGGACAGCTACAGAGACAATGCTCGGCAGTGTCCTCAATTTCACGACAGGATAGGCATATTAGGTTGGCAATGATTTCCATAGCTACAGAGAAAATGCTCCGCAGTGTCCTCATTCTCAAAACAGAATCGGCGTATTGGGTCGCCAATTATACCCATAGTAGCCATATGCTGACCACAAGCGTTGTGCCCCGCGATTATTACCACCAGTACTCTCGGGTCCTTTCTATTAAGTTCTAGGAGAAAGGTCGTTGACTTCATATCATATTTGGTGCTTTCACAAAGCACTTGGCTACTGTGTAGGACCCCAACTCAGACCAACGTCTTCTATGGGTAGACCTCATAAAGTCGTCAATATTCAGTTGAATCGATGCAGAATTGACACCTAGAAAGGGTTCAGAGTCTAGTGGTATGCTTGCAGAGTCTTCATTAGCAAGTTTATCAGCCAACCGGTTTCTGTGATACCGCAATGTTGTCCAGGCACTCAGTTTTGTTTTACAGTCACCGACCAATTTCGAATAGCAGCGAGGGTTAGCGAGGGCCTTTAGTGCGGCTTGACTGTATCTACATAATCCAATACTACTACTACGTTACTTTTTATCAATTAGCCAGTATGCTACTCAAGATGGCATAGACTTCCGTTAGGTATTCCGTAGCCTTCTGCCCTGTAGCGTAAAAACACTTAGAGTCTTCGTCTAAGTACCATCCAGATCCGTTACCATCGGTGGTATTGGATCCGTCGGTACAGAAAGTGTGCTGAAATAACGTTAATAGGTTCCCTGGACTTAACCATTGGTTTATATCTGGAATCAAAATCATACTTCCTACTGAAGCTAACGTAAGGCACCCGATTGTCTGCTGACATCGAGAACAGAGTGCCCCACTCCTGCTGAGTTACTCCTAGGCTACTCACCCATGTTACAATGGTAATGTGAAGAAAATGGTGATCGTCGTCAATCTGAGCGCCGGTTAAGTTGTAGCGTCAGTCCAAGCAGATGTTTACCTTGGAACAGAACACAACACGCGAGCGCTCCCAAAACATTAAATAATGTGAAAAGTGCGCCTTCTAAGAACACCATTAAACGTTTGTACGAAAGGTTTTCGACTGGGGTTGCTCTTTCAAATTCAAAGAGGAAAAATCAAAACCGACTAAGGTGATCGGATGAGAATATTGCTCTTGTACGGGCCAGTGTTGAGACGTCGCCAAGGACATCCCAAAATCGCCGTTCTCAGCAGTTGGGCATTACTCGGACCACTTTACAACGAATTATCCGCATTGATTTGCATTTTTTTCCGTATAAGATTCAAGTGACGCAAAGATTGTTGCCTGCGGACAAGCCTCGCCGATTGGAATGGGCCCAAAGAGTCATCGAAATCCGTCGGGTCCGTCGAATATGGGCAACCCTGTAGAATGAAAAAAATTTGAGTTGAGGTAAGCCAAGACAAGGATTGCTTATATCGCTTATGAGCTTATATATATTTCCTGTTAAGCTCAGTTTAGCTTTCTAGCACGTAGAAGCTATGCCAGAAAAGCCCCATGGACTCTGACAGAGGAGTACTTCGAACAATATTTTGAGGAATACAGCATCCAAGGCATGCAGAAGGGATGTATGTATATTGCATTTGGTAATAATAAAACCAAAATAAAATATTTCACAAGGTCAGCTTTGTTAAGAAAAAATTGTTTGTTAGACAAAGCAAAATATTTCGCTCGCAACCGTAGTATGTCCAGAGCAATACCAATTCACGGTTGGAGCTGTACGATAGAGTTCACTACCACACATTTCCATTTTTCGCCCCATTCATTTATCACTTACTCCCAATTTGAATAGAAATTGGTATTTAAAGTGCATTAATTGCTTTGATTCCGGCATAAAGCGGATGGGTTTATACCCAACCCAATTTAATGCCTTTGGTACATCGACATAAGCGAGCAAAGCGGAGCGAGTTACTTTCCTGCTTGTATACATAGATACATACTTACAAACATATGTATAAGGGTATTAACGGCATGTGTTTATGGAGCATATCAACGAGCATATAAAGTGAACGTTTAACGTAAATTGGCAGCTTCTTACCATTTAATTTGAATCTACGCAACTTCCTGCTTAAAGTGAACTCACTCAGGGGCATACATAGGAATAGAAGGAGAAAAGTCGAAGAGAGAAGAAAGATGATACGCCGCTTCAGGAATTTCTATCGGTAAATGTAAGGTGAGTATGCGAAGCGCATTGAGTGACAAGTGAGAAATACGCTTGAGAAAGGAAGTGGATATCAAGCAAGAGCGTCGCGTCTGACAGAAATGTCCCGGAAATGTGCTGGAGGAAAAGCAGAAGGGCCAGAGTTGTAAGTTGTAAGTGTGTACGTTTACTCGTAAATGTTATACGGATTATCTAAACTTAAATTATAGCTTAAAAGCAAGTTAAATGGCATTTCAGGTCTTCAGGCCTTCAGGCTGGCAGTAACTTCAAAGCTTGCATATTTGGCTGCTTGTCGTGTTTAATAGAAAATATCAAATATATTCTTTGTTTGAATGTTGGCATGCAAATGTGTGTATTTGTATTTTGTGTAAATATATGCAATCACACATACACACAAACACTCATTTAGTGTTAACGTACGCTTAAATTGGCTCACACGCTTGTCCTACTGTCGCTCAACGTTTTTGACATTAACCCCTTGGGTCACTATTAATGAGTTTCAACTCTTGCATGGCGTCAGCAATCAGCAGTCAACAACAACAATGGCAATCATAATGTGAGTAGCGCCACCCAATACGGTATGCTTAGGGCGCAGCTGGTTCATAGGAGCGCAATTGCCGCCAGAAAGGTTCGTGCCGGTAATAATTTCAAGTTCTACGCTTCGTGAGTGCAATTGCTTGTATTTGTATTCTATGTATGTATGTATGTGTGTGCACATATGAATGTACATATTTTATGTGCATTTGTTAGACCTGCGTTGGCTTTAGTTTGTCCATATGGAATATTCCACAACAACTGGATGGAATGTTATAGGTGCGCAACTAAGTTCCCGCTGTTTGTCAATAGAGTTCGCCAGCAGTGTGTGCTAGTCGATTCTAACATAGCCTAAACGTCATGAACCAAGCTTAGACATATGGTAAACCAACTGCTTCGACACATTAGTGATTTTGTTTTGGTATCATATACTTTTGGTTTTGTGAAAATGTCTGATTTTGTGCCGAACAATCCTCATTTGCGGGAAGTGTTGATTTTCCCCTTTCCTTGGACGTCTGAAAAAAACGGCGGCTGAAGCGCATCGAGAGCTATCTAAAGTTTATGGAGTTGCTGTTTAAGTGAAACAACGTGCCGAGATTGGTTCCGTCACTTCAAAGACGGTGATTTTTATGTTGACGACTGTCCGCGTGAAGGAAGGCCAAAACCCTTCGAAGACGTTGAATTGAAGGCATTGCTCAATGAGGATCCGTGTCAAACACAAGAAGATCTTGCTTCAGTATGAGGAGTTACCCGCCAATCCATTTCCAAACGATTGCACGATTTGGGAATGATTCAGAAACAAGGGACTTTAGTTCCTTATGAGTTAAAACCAAGGGATGTTGAACGTCGTTTTTTCGCGTGTGAACAACTGCTCCAGCGGCAAAAAAGGAAGAGTTTTCTTCATCGTATCGTGATGGGTGATGAAAAATGGATTCTTTACAGCAGTCCAAAGAAAGGAAAGTCATGGGGTCATGCTTCTACGTCGTCGCCTCGGCCAACTATACACGCTGCGAAGGTTTTGCTAAGTATTTGGTGGGACCAAGTTGGTGTTATTTATTATGAACTGTTAAAATCAAGCAAAACCATCATTGGTCGGATCGGTATCGGCTTCAATTGATGCGATTGAGCCGAGCACTGCGCGAGAAGCGGCCTCAATACGCAGAGAGGCATGAAAAAGTAATTCTACAGCTTGACAACGCTCGGCCTCACGTTGTCAAACCTGTTAAAACCTACCTGGAAACACTGAAATGGGAAATCCTAGCCCACCCGCCATATTCTCCAGATATTGCGCCGTCCGATTAATACCTGTTCCGATCGATGGCACATGGTCTAGCTGACCAGCAGTTCCATTCATATGAAGACATCAAAAAATGGCTTGAACCATGGTATACGAGATCTACCAGAAAGATGGGAAAAAGTAGTAGCCAGCGAAGGGCAATACTTTCAATGATTCATTTTTTCAAAATGAAGTTGTATTTTCATCAACTTAGTTGCGCACCTAATAAATAATATTTTCTAGTATCAGTACCATTTTTTTCTGACAAAACTAGACAATTAGATATTTAATTAGCTCGAATTAGAGTAAATTATTTTGATAAAAATAAATTTTTTGCAAAGAATTATTAAAGTGAACGAATAATGATGTAACTTACATCATGTAAGTCACTGGAGGAGGGTGAAAGCATGCATTTTATTTCGAATATGATGCATCAATATTTGAATGATGATGATAAAACTTTCAATATATGGTCCAAATATCCCAAATTAAAGGACATATCACTGTTTTGCAATACGCCGCTTACGCCTTCAGGCCCTGTGGAGCGACTATTTTCCTTTGCGGGCATTATTTATAGTCCAAGGCGGAGTCGCTTGATTGACTTTTCTTTTGAAAAGCTCGTATTGCTGAAAGCGAATATACCCGGTCATTCTAGTTAATAAACAGTTAGTATATACGTTAAATAGATGTTCATGTATGTAATATACGTAGTACATATTATGTACATAAGTAATATATATATGTGTGAAATTCATATTATTAATATTTCAGTTTTTTTTTTTGTTTTTCAAAATATCAAAATAATTGATTCTAATTCGAGCTAATTGAATATCTAATTGCATTAGCAGAAGTCAATTAGATTTCTAATTGTAAAGGTAAACCAATTTTTTTTGCTAATGGCAACTAATTGCAATTAGTTTTACCACTGGAATAAAAATTTCAATTATCTAATGGGAATTAGTAGAACTAATTCTAATTGTTTACTGAATTAGAGAATTTCACAAAAGAAGATTAATTAGCAATCATTAGCATTATCTAATCATTATTTAACACTCTTATCGCATAAAATATAACAATGAGATCGAAAAACTTATAAATGGGAAAAACATAGTGCTCTTCGTGAAGCAGAACGTCTTCGATGGCTAGGACCTGGATGCAAACAGAAGTCCAAAGAAGACTTTTAACTCTCCCAATTTGGGCAGCACAAAACGTGGACGGTCACCACGAAGGTGGCAGATGATGTGGAGGGCTACCTGAGTAGCATGAAAGCACGAGAAAGCCATACACTGAACCAAGACGTATGGAGCGCAATAGTAAAGGTGCTGGAAACGATATGATGATTATGATGATGATGATGGATTTTTATTTACTATTTTAACTTATTCTTTTTTCTAAATACATTCTAATATATGAGCCCTTGATTTTGAAAGTCGACTAAGTCATATTTTCCTTGTTTCGAGATAATTAGAGTTTTGCGTTTTAAAGGATTAAAAAATATTTTTGCACTATGGAAAATGATTTTTCGACAGTAAAGTAGTGCCAACAAACAAGAATTTATTATGGTTGTGAAATTTATAACCATTTTTAACTGGATATGTGCGTTTGAAAGGTTGCAAATGACTTAGTCGACTTTCAAAATTAAGAGAATGACTTTATAAATGACTTATTCCAAGGAAACATTTTTATTAGTAATTAACATTTTATTCAAACTCATTTCATTGTAACAAAGTAAATTATTTGTTAATACATATTTAGGGAAGTAAAGTGTTTGTGAAAAATTGGTGGGATATAGGGTAGTAAATCCATCATATCTTTATGTTTTTCTTTTGTTATTGGTCTAATAGTTGTGTACAATGGAGGCAAATCAATATTTTTGTATATTTTAGGTCTTCCTATTTTAGGTGAGAGGTCTAATATTTTGAATTCGGAATTGTCATCTAAGGAAGTTTTATAAAACATCTTATATGGAGAATTTTTTTGAAATCTGATCCATTGAATTTTTAGCCAAGACACAGCTTCTCCATTGGTGTTTTTCTTTCTATTATTCGTTGAATCTTTTAGTTGTTTTGTCGAAATGAAATTTTTCTGAGCCATTTGTAACACCAAAAATGGGTTTTTTTTACATACTTCTATTAAGTTATAATAATGCTCAGGTATGTATAAATAATTCGATTTTTTAATTTTAGTTTCTATCATACCAAAATCGCGATCATTTGGCAAAAAAGAATGGCCGGATACCATAAATTTATGATCAACAGTTTCAACATTGTTATCAGATGACTGTACAATTTTTAACCAAACTAAAGCTATATTGATGTTACGATTTTGTCCTGTGCAGGCATCACTGTAAGCTATGACGTGCTTTTGAGTGGTAATGTCCTGAATGTGCTTTAAGATGCAGGACGCAACTTCCTGTGATCCTCTTGAAGCGATTGTTTCATCCCATACATACATTTTAGCATTTTCATTGTGGAAATTATGAAACCCCAAATTGTATACATACATGTTGCGCTTATAATATTACGGTTTCACATTTGATCTACAGAAAGCACTTGCGTATTCACTCGGGTTATCTTTTGCTTTTTGTATGTCATCTGTTAAACTTTTTTTGGCCTGTTCGGCACTGATAAGATGTGAATCACGAATTTCCATAAGATGCAACTTCTCGTCTTCGTTACTGGATGCTTCTATTTTTAGTTTTAGTGAATCACACTTTTGGCAAGTGTCTTTACGAGGAGTATGAAAATTTAAGTTGAACTCCGTATTGAAGATTTTCCTGTAAGTCCACTCCTTCACACGTGATATATTATTTTCATCACATTTTTTCACATACAGCTCATACATTTTTCGAATATCTAAGTCAGCACTTAAATACTTTCGACCTGAAGTGTGATGTGATCTCGTGTAATGGCTCTCACATGCTGGAAAACTCAGAATATGTTCTCGTACCACTTTAATTTTATCTTCATCTGTTTTTCTAGATGAACCAAGCATTTTGCCACGTAAATCCATTCCAGGTGATTTGGCATTTAAGGCACCGTTTAATCTTCCGTAAGATATTTTAAAAGTATCCAAAAAAAAAAGTTCTACAAATGGAAACTTCTGAATTCCGTAAATTTATATGATACTTATAACTACATTTTCTCATATATCCTTCTTCATTTCTGGGTCGTCTTTGCTTTATTGATAGTTTTCGAACCAAACCGTGCAGAAACAAATTCTGTTTTTCATAACTTGCTAATTTCCAAAAAAAATCAAAATTTGCTTTCCTATCTCCATATCCAATTGCATTTATACATTTTTGAACAACGGCAATCTTTATGTTCGAAAAGTTTACCACTCACAAGCTTAGTTTCATATTCCTCTCCACTATTTTTCTTCATTTTTCTTATATTTTGTGCATAATTAAGTTGATTTCGGCTCCTCTTTCTTGATTTCATGTTGATTTCTTCCATTTGTAGGGGTTCCGAATTCACTTTCACAGTATCAGTTGATTCATCTGAAGACGATATTGCTCTTATTCGTTTCCATTTCTTGGGAGCATTACTTAAACTTCTTCGCAGTACAATGTCTTGACTTAACTATAAATAGTACGTTTTTACATTTAAATGATTATTTGATCATACCTGAATCGTTATCTGAAGGCATTATAAAATTATTATTTATTTTCCAAAATTTCTCAACGAACTGACTTAGTCGACTATCAAAATGAACAGTTTCCGTATTTTGTTTAACAACGAAAAAATACACTCAATTTTACGAGTTAATTTCCATGGCATACTGCTAATCTCTTCAGATTATGTTAGTTCATTAGGATTAGATAACAAGTAGCTGATAAACTCGATTTTTAAAAATTTTGACTTAGTCGACTTTCAAAATCAAGGGCTCATATACTATAGGCTAACTTAACATTTCACTACCAGCTGGGCAGGTGTTAGATGTCCAAAAAATGCAGGAAATATAACCAAATTTAAATCCTATTTTACCATGGAAGGCTTCTTAAATACTCAAGTAGAAGTGTCAACAATTGTTGGATGACGTGGCAGGATGTTTATTTGATAGATGACGCCAGCAACCATATACTGACGAACGTATCACACTTTTTACGCGTACTATTCGTACATGCATGCATACATACATACGAGTAAATTATATTTTTACCTTAGAAAAATCACAGCTTCTCAGCCGCACTCACACGTTTGGTCGAGGTAGAACGCAAATTTACGTGATTTTGGTTTTGTAGCACGTCCACTAAATCAAGAACATCAGCATGTGCTTACACGTACTTAGTTACTTGCATAGAAGTAAGTAAGCATAAATGCAGCAAAAGCTACCCAGCAGCCGAACCTACTAGCTCAGGACTATCTTACTACCGGTATGCTTTGCAGCTGCTTAGTTTGGTATTTTTCACATGGCGATGTGCTACGAAAAAAGAACTGTCTAGACTACGCATCAGTTTTATACCAGTTTTTAAACTAGTGAGCCTCGTTAATCAGAAGACAAACAAATTTTAGTCGTATTTGTGGCAAAAGTTTTCAGTTTGCCCGAGTTGAATAAGGAGCATATTTGGTTTTCATACAACTCTAATTGGTCATTTTGGAACTAGTCCGCTTCTAGTTACTTTGAACTAGTACGACTCCTTTCATCAAATAACAGTTCACCAACTAACCAGTGCATCCATCAGCATTAGAGCAGTTAGGGGACTGGTTTCTTGTAGGCACAAAGAAATATTTCATTATGTAATGAAGCATTACAAATTTTTCTTATTTAATTTTTATTGTTGGAGATACTATGATATTAATTTTTAGAATAATATATTTAATGAAGCTTCAGTTATATTATTTATAGTAATGGAGTGATGTCCTTTTTAAGATAGTATGTTATCTTATACTCAAATAATCAATACCTGGATTTTTTGAGGAATAACTGCTTAGATAACAGACACCATCAATATTTTAGTTATATGTGTCCAATGATCATTGCTTTCATTTTTAGCATTTAAAACAAGCTTAGGCGACTGAAGAACATTTATTATTTGCTTACAGCTCGATTTGGTAGTTTTGCAACTAGTACGATACTAGTCTCATTCGAACTAGTCTGCCACTTTCCTTCAAATACCAATCCCGGAACTACCCAACTTTGCATTAGTACCAATTAAGAAATTAGTTCATTACAAATAAAAAAAATTTGGTCCAATTTATGGCGACAATCGTCAATTTTCGTCGAATTGTAAAAGTTAAATATTTTATTATAAATTTAAATATGACACTGGCCACAAGGCGCCTCTTTATGAAATATCACACACAATTTTCTCCCATCTAATAATTTCTTTCCAAAAGGATTTCAGTTTCAAAATTACAAATTTAAATTCTTTATTTAGTCTGAAACTATCATAAATAAGAGCGTTTAAAATAAAGCTGGTTGAATAGTTTTATGTAAAAACATAATAAAAACAGGAGCAACAAATATATTACAAAAATATTTATTTTGTATACGGCTCTAGTTGGTCATTTTGTAACTGGTACAAGTCTGGTCCTTCTGTAACTAGTATGACTTCTTCCATCAAATACCAGTTTATGATCTATAGAATGTGTGCTGAGTAGCGTGACTTTTCCCTGGCCATGTGTATGCTTGCCCCAACATTAAATCCCGTCTTCACCCCTATTGCATGTCTCTCCATCTAACAACCAACTGGTTGACTTAGCCGGCTGTGTTGATTTCAACTTGTGCGCACATATTGTTGAAATGCAAAAATAACTGACTTTTCAGCCAGTAAGTGAAACAGCAGTAAACAACAACAAACCACCGCTTCAAAGTGCAACTTCATACTTCAGCTATTGTGCGAAGGGGGCAAGAGAGTAGGTACCCAACATAGGCAGGCGCCTAGTTTGTCGGCCACCTCATGTTTGCTTATGGTTCGTTTACCAGTTTCACTGAAATGCTCGAAGGGTTGATAATTGCAAATTTACGATGTGTGCCGTCGTTGGCGTCTACATAGATGCCCCCGGTTAAAATAGCTACTGTCGTGATTTGTAGCAGCCGTCATTACGGAGAGTACATAAATAGCGCTGGTCTACATCTAAGCGTGCATTCAATATTTGGTGTGGCATACACCACGACTGTAAGTGGGTTTGTGTGTATGGGTATGAGTTAGAATTTGCCGTATTGTTAACAAGGCGTCACCTAATTGGTTATATTTTCCAGTGGTTTCTAAGAATTTCGAATTACAACAAAGTACTTTGCATTCTTCTTGCCATCATTTCTAAAAAAAAAAAATGCGAAAAAAATCAGCTAAAAATTGCGGCCGTTAAATATTTGCATAAATTTTACATTATTGGAAATTTAAAATCTCTGCATATTGCGGACATAGGCAAACATGCATAGATATTTATATACATTCATACGTTCATACGTTCATACATAGAGTAAACGACAGATATCTGGCGCTGTACCGCAACTGCTCCAGTGAAAGAGCGCAGCTTGGCGTCAGCAATATTTGACAAATTACTCGATCAGTCTGAAAAATGGTAAGCGCATAGATGCGGAGTGGATAATGTAGATAACCGTTTCTTAGCGGCAGCTGATGGATTGACTCGTGATACAAATATTAATAATGAATTTGATGTAATAGCAGGACGTGTACGATATGTGGCTTGGTTGGTAGAAGATAGACAACCTAAAGACGCTTATTAAGCGAGTATAGTACAAACCGACAACGACTAGAGGGTCACAAAAGAGGAGGAAGAAGAAGAAGATGCAGAAGAATAAAGAGAAGGTGATACGGAGGAAGAAGAAGAACAACAACAACTTCTTCCTTTGTGGCTCTGTAACCATTTGCTTGGATTCAGACCAAAAAACACTTTGCCAGATGCCTCTTTCCTTTGCGAAGTTGGGTGAGAAATTCATACTAAACACCAAGTAATTCGGTCAAACACCCGAACAGAAAGGGTGTACATACCCACTATTGCGCAATCCTGTATGCGTCAGTGGGATACGTAGTGGAAAATTTCGGACAACCAGTCTTGACTTTTTAACCACGTTTATATAGCTAGTCGCATGCTACAATACCGACAACCGATCTCAGCCGCATCTAACCTGATGAACAGAAGCTGAGATAGATTGGAGGTGGGGTAAGATACACTAACCAGGGCTAGTTTACTGGGGCGGCAGCCCTTGGTCGGGGAAAAACCCGAGTCATTCCGGTAACGTAGAATCGGCTGCCATGGTAACGTCGACGACACACCAATACCGACTGTTAACAACCCCAAAATCTTGGGAGTTACCTTCGACAGTTTGCTCTCCTTCTTAGCGCATCACCCGCTATTGCCACTAAAGTCCAAAATCGCAACAAGGTCCTCAAATCGCTTGCCGCCAACACTTGGGACAAAGACAACGAAAAAAAATATTGCTATCGACATTTAAGGTAATAGGCTGGCCTGCTTTAAACTATGTTGTGCCTGTCTGGTCGCCTGGAACCATTGATTCACAGTGGACGAAGCTACGGACTTGTCAAAACACTGCCATTAAGACTGCGACAGGATGTCTTTGATGTCCAAACTTGAACATCTACACGACGAGGCCCATATGCTCCCTGTAAAGGAGCATAGTAAACTGCTCAGCAAGCAGTTCCTGTTAAGGTATTACCGTAAGTCCCACCCATGCAGACACCTGCTTGAGTCACAGCCGACTACCAGGCACGTCAGGAGGCATCTCCTCGATTACGCGGACGAGATCCAGGACAAAACAGACCGAATTTACTGTATCGAACAGTGTATAGACAGCCCATTAACGCTATTCATCGGGAGACTCTTACCACTTTCTTAAGCTCCCGACCCCCGAATACGTCATCGGAGTCCAACCATGACCCATTGCAGACGAAGAGCTCAACTTCCACGAGAGTCCAGCGTAACCTTGACACAATTACGTTTTGGATATTGTAACAGGTTTAACTCCTACCTGGCCATATTTGACCCCGACATACTAAACATATGCCCGGCATGGGAAAGCATCCCGCCCGATACTAACCACCTTTTCACATGCCCCATCAAACCCACTCATCTAACACCCCTCTCCCTCTAGAGCCAACCTGTCGAAAAAGCAAATTTTCTGGGCCTACCGTTAGATGAGCTAGACGAAGATGACCGGTGATTTACACTACACTGACATGGCAAAGTTAACTGCTACAACAATAACAGAAGCTGAGACGTTCCCGCTGTAGCCGCCCTATTCCAAGCGCTACCAAGTGGCATTGCTCTTAGGATTATTGCTCTTGCTAAGCCCCCTCATCGCGACACGGTAACAATCTCCTGAAGAGGGCTACAAAATGGCCTTTTACAAATACCTTCTTGTTCAAGTATCTGATCATAACTGCCTTCGATGGTCGAAAATGAAATTAATGATTTTCATAGGACTTAATGAAGTACTATTAGCCTTGAAACAGTACGATACTACCATCCCCAGTCAAGTGGCTCAAATTACTCTTGACAACACATTTTTTAGTTACAACAGTCTAGAGGCTACAGAAAATATGTCAATACTGTGGAAAGTGTTCATCGCGCGCTCATTGGGCGGAAGAGCAGCCCGACGGCACTAAAGAACAGCCATTACAGCTATTGAAAAGAACCGTTTGGTGCGGCCTACAGGCTGGAGGAATCATCGGTCGATATTTCTTCAAGGACGACGCTGTTTTCGCGCAAATGACGAATGTTTTCGCGGCATGATAAACGACTTCTGCATGCCGGAAATTGAAGTCCGTGATCTCCACAACATTTGGTTCGAAGAAGACGTGTGATCGTGTGATATCTCAGCTTAGTACTTTTATTTGAGTATGTGAAGTCTAAATGCTTTGTGGATAAACCAGCTTCGATTGTGGCATTGGAACCCAACATTACTAAAATTTATTCGCGAGTCATTCAAAATTGGTGTTTACGGATTGCCGAATTACGGCTCTACGGCGCAGTTGAGGCCAAGATTTGAAAGGGTCAGCTTTTAATATTTGAGAAAGACTAAATATCATTCTCTAGTAGTTTCAAGGACTGATATACAGCAAAAACCGTTTCCGTCAGCATTTTCCACGTATGACTAAACTTTCATTGGGAGCTCATGAGGTCAACCTCAGTCTTAAGCACAACAATTTTCGCCCTAGTGGCTCTTTTTAGGCGTCACGTTCGCTCACTTTTAACGAAATTTCGTACAAACTCTCGTATTCTGAATTTAGAACTGGTTTACATAAAAGGGATGCGGAGCGCACAAGATTTCATCCAGTGAAATTTAGTACTAATTCTCGTGTGTAGAAATTAGTACTAATTCCGATAAAAACATAGAATAGCATAGTGTAACATAAATATATTTAGTACTTGTTTTCATATCCTAACTTTGGTAATAAAAAAACGGATTCTGGTGAAATTTTGTACTAATTCCGGTGTGCTGATTTTAATACCAGATTCGAAATTAGCATAAAAGGGTGTGGTGCTTACCAGGTCCCATCTAGCGCAAGTACTAATTCTGAAAATAGCATTAAAGGAATGCGGAGCATATCAGGTCTCACTTAAGAAAATTTAGTACTAGTTCTAATATGCTAACTTTAGTACTAAAATTAGTACAAAAAAGAGGCGGAGTGTACTTGACAACATTTAGTAAAGTTTGTTACTAATTTTTATATGTTCAACTTAGTACTATAAGTAGTTCTAAACAAGCTCAAAAAGGACGCACAAGGAAAAATCGTCGTTGGTGTTATAAATTCATCTCCTTCAAAAAAAAAATTCTGGTGAAAGTTTCGAAATAAACATAAAGGGAAATTTAGTACTAATACTCGTATGCTTAACTTAGTACTAAAATTAGCACAAAAACTCAGCGGACAACATTTAATAAAATTTAGTACTAAATTTAGTATAAAATTTAATACTAATTTTTATAGGATGAATTTAGTACTATAAGTAGGGCCAAATTGGCTCAAAAAGGTGCAGTCAGGCAAAATCGTCGTTGGTGTTAAAAATTCCCTTTTTTCGAGAAAGGCATCTGCTGATTGTTTCGGAATTAGTATAAAGAGAAATTTAGTACTAATTTTCATATGCTAAATTTAGTACTAAAATTAGAACAAAAAGGAGGCAGAGTGTACTGAATAGCATTTAATAAAGTTTAGTACTAATTAGTACTAAATAAGTATTTTAGTACTAAGTAATAAATAAAATCCATGAGCATTGATGACCACATAGCCACCTATAATGAATCTAATTACAATTTTATTAGCGATTTGAAAAGCAATCAGCTGTTTCTCCATGTAAAGTTACTTCCCACAGCGAACGGCACAGATTTTTAACGCTCACGCACCGATTTAACTTTTTTTTATTTTTATTTTTTTCATGAATAAAATAAAGTAATTTGTTTCGTGTAACATCAATATTTAACGAAATGTATGCTTATGCGTGCATGAATACAAAAAACAAAAACAAAAAACATATACAACAACAAAAAATACGACACAATGAATTTTCGTCGGTATTCTCAATATTTCATTCATTTTTTATTTTCCATTAGTCTGAGTTTGCCAAAGAGTGGACATCGAAGAAATTAATTATGCTCAATTACAGCATTTAATTTGCAACCGTATACATTTGTTGTAGTTGTCACTGTTGTTACTACTATTGTTGTTGTGGTTACTCCACCGTCTGCCACTGTACATGGGGCCCATTGCGCTTTGCCTTGCTGAGTGCGGAGAACTCATTTAATATGCAATATTCCGGTTCTTGCGCATAATTAATGCATAATTGAAATTTTCACGCTTTTACCGCACTCGCACGCTCGGCGTTATACGAAACTTTGCTTGTTGTGTGTCATTCAATACTTTATTTGCAGTTGAATTGATTTAAAAATGTTGAACTCATATGTATGTGTGTGTGTGTGTACATGTGTACACGTAAACGATATTAACGCACATGAAGCACCAATGACCGTACACAGAGAGCAACAACAAGGACAACAACACGCGGCAAGATTAATTTTACTTACGCCGTCATTTAAGCAGCATTAAATGACGTTAATTCGTTTTCGCCTGACATAGACATCAATAATATCACCAATATATTTATTTACATGCGTATGCATGTATTTGTGTAGACATCAAAGGAATTAATCATAAACGAAAAAATAAAAAATTAAATAAAAATAAAGAATTCATCCGTAATACGAAATGACGTATTTCTATTATTAAAAACCAATATAAAACAAGAAGAAAACAGATAAAAGTAATTGTGTAAAAAAGTTTCAATGCATTTAAAAAGAATGTTCTTCATGTCTCGTGGGGTAAAGAAAGTGTTAAAATTGAAATACGATTTTACATTATTTTCTCGAGAGGCGAAGAGTAGTCGGAATTTTCAAAAAAATTGGATTTTTTTTTTTGCATTTTCTTAAAGTATAATACCTTAAAAATGTTGTGTGAAAATTTTAAGTGAAGCCAGCTAATACTTTTCGAGTTATTCAACAATTAACAAAGAGCGGTCGGGTGCTCCGGAATCGATAGCACAACTTTGTTTTTTGTTTTTTGAATTGGTGATCACGGTAACTTAAAAACAACTTGATAGATTTCATTAAAATGTATACTGCTTTTGCAAAAACATAAAAAACTCGTACCTGTTCGAAAGGTTTTTTTTATTTCAATATATTTTTTTTTTTTAAATCTGAAAAATATTTCTTTAGGCCGCCATATTGTCAAACGGACACCACACAACCTGCGCTAGCTTTTACAATTACTATAAGGTGCGCAACTACGTGCTCGCGCAATAGATGCCGCCAGCGGTGTGTGTTGGTGGATTCTAACATAACCTAAACGCCATAAACCAAGCTTAGACATATGGTAAACAAACTGCTCCGACAAATTCGTGATTTTGTTTGGTATCCTACGAGTATACTTTTGGTTTTGTGAAAATGTCTGATTTTGTGCTGAATAATCGTCATTTGCGGGAAGTGTTGATTTTCCTCTTTCATTCGACGCCTGAAAAAAACGGCGGCTGAAGCGCATGGAGAGCTACACAAAGTTTATGGATGTGCTGCTTTAGGTGAAATAGAAACAACGTGCCGAGATTGGGTTTGTCGCTTCAAAGACGGTGATTTTAATGTTGACGACCGTCCGCGTGAAGGAATGCCAAAAACCCTTCGAAGACGCTGAATTGGAGACATTGTTCAATGAGGATCCGTGTCAAACGCTAGAAGAGCTTGCTTCAGTATTAGGAGTTATCCGCCAATCAATTTCCAAGCGATTGCATGCTTTGGGAATGATTCAGAAACAGGGGACTTGGGTTCCTTATGAGTTACAACCAATATGTTGAACGTCGTTTTTTCGTCTGTGAACAACTGCGAATTTTTTGGTAACTTCAAACTTGCACTTTATTATAGGGGAAAATGGGGAGTTGTGAGACACAGGGAGTTGTGAGACATTGTTGCCTTCGGCATTATTCATTTGTTTACATTCGATTTTAAGTGTCAACAAGTGTTATCGATGCGATCTCACTTTTCAGCTAGCATTGGTCATATTTACACGCATTTGACGCGTCTCTCCAGTTACTGTGTTTTGGAATGTCTCGGTAAGTTTTTTTCATCATTTGTTTTGCGACACATTCGATCAGTTGTTATAGCAAATTGCAAATGTCAATATATACAAATTATTAATTGTCCTATTAGCTTTGAATTTACACATTCACTTGGGCATGAACGTTCGATGTGTTTATGACTACGCGGCCATTTATAAAAAAAACGATTTGGGGAGTTGTAAGACAACAAATGTAGGGAGTTGTGAGACACCGTTTTTTTCGACGTCTTAACGCATCTTTCATAAGTACCTCGCAATATTCATGCATTGTTTGTATATATATCATCTGCAAAGGTGCAATGCCGAAAAAGTTAAGCAGAAACAACTCCATTCATTGCAATGTATGCGATCGAGCTATGCACCTAAAGTGTGCCAATTTACGAACTGGTTATTATACATGTTCTCACTGCGAATCATCAGATTGATGTCATTGCATTTTTTATACACTTTTTTATAACAATTGTCTTTTCTTTTTTATTTTTCATCTTAATAAAGAACTAACAACTAAAATAAGTAATTTTTATTGATTTAAACCATGGTGTCTCACAACTCCCCACATTTTTGTATTTTGTATTATATTTTATATTATTATATACAATTTTAATTTTAAGGAAAATTGTAGTTTTGTTAAATAGGCCATACCAATAGCTTCCAGTATTCATTGACTAAAGATTCCATCTGTGACATATGCAGAATATTAAGATTTTGAGTAATACGGGTCCAAAAACAAAACCCGTCTCAAAACTCCCCATTCTCCCTTACTAAAATTGATCGAGTTTTAAAAGTGCATACCTAAAATCCTTTTAAAACCTCTTACTAAACACTGTGGAATTAAGATATATAGTTCGTGGAATTTTTCAAACAATTGTATAATATTTGAAAACTATATTGTTTTTGTTAGTAATGAGTAAAGTAGGCAAATGATCCTCATCTGCTTCCGGAGAGCTGGTGCCCATTCTGCATGAAAATTTGTATGTATTTAAGTGTAGCAGGTGGTTAAGTATGAGGTGGAGTATAAAGGAGTACCTAAGAACTCAATTTTTCCAACCAATCTTTGAGTCAGCAATGTTCATAACAGCACAACTTCACTACCCACCCCTCCCTTTGATGCTCTCAGACTGCTTTGCGTTTTCGTTAATGAAGTTCTTTGACGCTATGGAATTTCAAAAGCAACTTGAAATATATTAGTTATGTGCATTCTCATCATTTATTAGCGCTCGCATTTAGATATATATATATATGTTTATGTGTATGTATTCATATAAATATTTGGTGCATACATCTTTCAACAGGTGTTGGCCACGATTCTGCTCGAATTTGCCATATCTGGCTTTGTGTTATTCTACAATTGGAAAGACTTGAAATTTTTTGGCACAACAGATATTTTATATCCAGCAGCCTTTTTCATGAGCTAATCACGCGCGTAGACTTGAAGTTGCCTGCCAGAGCTAATATGATATTCGAAAAAAAAATGTCATTAATTTATCTTTCACTTTCCCATTAAGTATCGGACTCGAGACCCACTTAATGTTGGTCACAAACAAACCCACTTGACTACAGCGATTGCATTCGTATTTAGTTTGCCTGATAATGCTGAAAATATTTTTGCTAATTCAAAATAGCAACAATTTGGTCGTCCTTTTCTGATTGCTTTACTCTCAGCTTTGTAGCATACTTCCGGGCGCAATGCAGGTTATGGTAAGCGCGCATATTTTCATATTATTCACAAATTACTTCTAAGTTGTATTTAATTAGCTGCTGGAGCAAGTAAATAGAGAAAAGGGAAAATGAGGAATTTTATAAAGCAAGAATTTATTTGAAAGAAAAAAAAAAATTGAACAAAAAATTAAATGCCCAAGGCAGCGAGAGTAAGAGTTGAAAGAGTAGTAATTGGAGAGAATACTTTGAAAGTTTATTTTAAATACCTTATAATTATCTTTGCATCCTGTTGACTTTAACCCAGTCACTTGATGGCGAAAGCAAACAAAAAGCAGAAATCGTGAAAAAGCGAATTATGCAGCGCAAAATGAAAGACGACATTGAAGATTGTGAATAAGTTGGACTTTTCTTTGACGAAATCAGCAAATTGGAAGTTACAAGCGAAGCGATAAAGGTTGAAAATACTTCGTTTGAAGAACAAATTATAAAAAAAAAAAACAAATACTACAATTTACCATTGAAGAAATGCTAATTGAAGGCATTTAATGTCTCGTTTCGCACACTTAAAAGTGCTTGAGTTTATTTTTTTCCAACTAAGGCGGCAAAAAATAAATTTTGCGGCAATTAAATGCTTAATTTAAAAAGAGTGAAACCAAGGTAACTAACGGCGCACACGAGTGCCAAAGGCAGAGAGTAAAAACATCAAAAAAAGGAAAAAAATAAAACCATAGAAAGTTAATGTTGCGTATACGCACAGGTGAACGACACGCAACCACGCGTACAAGAACACACACACACACGCACTCACACAAATGCAAATGTTTCATTACATTTAACTGCCTATTGGTTTTCTCTGTTTGTAGCATAAAAAAACAAGAAAAAATCAAATTAAAAGCAAAAACCGCCCGCAGCGCTGTATTAAAAAATTTAATGAATTTTAATAGCAAAAGGCATTTAAGCGAACCCACAACAACAAACGCGCATTTTCGTTAATTACATCATTGATAATTAACCCACTAAACACCAGCCTTGCTATTTGGGAGCTGAGGTATGCAAAATGAGGGTATATGTGTGGGCGTGCGCGTGTGGGTGAGGCACAAAGTTAAGTCTTTGCATTTTCAATTTGATTGTGTTGAAAGAGCAAAACAATTACAAAAAAATGAACGCCACGAATATTAACCTTTGTGCGTGTGCGTATGTGTTTGTGTGTTTTTGTGTGAGTGTGGGTGTGAGTGTGAGTGTTTCAAAGACAAATTTTAAAGACAGCTGCGCACAACTCCCATCAACCGGCCGCACTTGTAAGACTTCAAAGGATTTTCATTTTCGCTGAAAGCAATGATAACTTCAAAGGTTTGCTCTTCTCCATTTATTAGATCTTTATGGTAATTTCATTGCTTGCAAATATACATAAATACAGGCACTATGTACTCGTGTTATGCAAAGTAACTACATTTAAATATAGAGGATATATAAGGGTCTCTCTACTTTTCATGCGTTTTCTCAGTGCTGGCAAATTTTTGTTAGAAAAAAATTTTGCGCTAAAGAAAATTTTCAGCAGGCATTACATATTTCCTGCGACTAAAAATATTAACTAAGATTTCTTGAGCGTCCTACTTTAGGTATTTTGCATTTTCGCTAAATTACAGTTTTCCAATGTGCCACTTACGGCAACGCTATGCTCAAGTCGTCTCCAGTTTAGCAGTGAGTATGGCGCACTAAATCGATTTAAGCCACTTTAAGTTGCACAACTACATAAAATAGTTTTCATGTGAGGGTGTACACACAGCACCACAAGAGCATCCACATCATGCTGCGGCGAAAAGTCAAGCCATTTCCTCAGGCATTCTAATTCACGAACTGGTATTTGATGGCAGAAGCCAGACTAGTTCGAGTGGGACTAAAATGGTACCAGGTGCAAAATAGCGATTTAGAGATCCGTGTGAAACAAATATGCAAATATTTTCAGCGCATCAAAAACTTATAATAAAAAATTAAAAGTGAAAAACAAAAATTCAATTAAAATAAAATTAAAAAAATTGTATAAAAATAACGATAATAATAAATAAAATAAAATAAGAAATTAAAAGGTCGCGCAACAAATTTAAGGGATTTGTATAATATTTTAATGTATTAGAAACTATTTTTAAAACTATAATTTACCACTATTTATTTCATTTTTTCAACTAATCAAAAACTTTTCAATTTCATCACAAATTGGACTAGACGTTTTTTGCCAATTGACATTTCTTACAGTATACCAGTTGCTGTTAAAAGACGAGCTACCTCGGCTGCAAGGCAAATAGGCAATGAGGCAGTTCAGAAATAGCGAGTTTGACTCTAGGGCGCATGAAGGGTGTGAACTACGCATGACTGCGCTTATGTGCTAAGTTACGTAGCCAGGTGAATTACATCAATCGCGTACTTCAGCATCGTTAAGCGCAGAAAAGGGGGCTTATTGAGTGGGTAGAAGAACAAAATAGCAAAAATGTGAGGTGGAGTATTGCGATGTCATAGCTGCAATTAGGGCTATGCATAGTTTTGGCAATAATAATAAGTTAAATCTCAAGAACTTAAAATTTTCTAGAACGAAATTATTTTCAACGCAATTAAAATTCAATTCAAATGACGAATTTTGTATCAAAAGCTGGTGTATTGACAGGAAATTTTATTTTATATTTTTTTAAGTAGAAATTATTGTCGAAAGTGATCATTTCCTCATAAGAAGCTGCAGAGTGAAACGATTTTTAGATCGATTAGAAACGAGATAGAGAACACCACTGCGGGAAAAATTTTCTAATAATATTTTCATTTAGAATATTTCGACCTAATTTTATGGCCTTCTTAGCTGAAAAAACTACTAAAATGTAAAATATTTCATGCTTTTTTTCAGTACAACGCCCAATTGCGTCCGTTTTTTCGTAAAAATAAAATACCCATGCAGACTCCTCGCACGCGAAAACCTACGGAATAATCTCTTGATGGTAAAAATATTTGATTTTAAATTAATGTAAGACTTTTTAGACTACTCGGTATGAGGCATTCTTCGTACTTTTTTCATTGAAACACCCAATAGCGGCCGTTTATCGTAAAAATAAATTGAAGATGCAGATTCCTCGTACCCAAAAACCTTCAGAAATACCATTTTGGGGTAAAAATATTTGCATTTAAATTCATTTTTTTTAAATATGTTTTTTGAAAATTGGTTTATTTGTAAGCTTGCGACTAATAAGAAGTAAATTGAAAAAAATAAAAAAAAAATTTATTATATTATTTTATTATCTATTTAATGTTGAAAATATTGGTATAGAATAATTTAAGGCGAAATATCATCGATTCTTTTAAGAAATTCTTAAAGACGAGGTAATTGAAAGTAAGAATTTTTTTTGTAAAATTTGGAACAAAAAAAATAACTTGTGTGGAAAAATTGGAAAAATTTTGTTGGAAAAATTTTTTTTTCTTTTTTTTTTAATTTTTGGGAAATAATGCTTTTTTGTCATTTTTGAAAAACAACTCCCCTCATTTTAAAGACTTTTTTAATTCCTTAAGACTCAAGATAATTAAAAAAATAACATTTTTTTCTTGGAAAATTTGGGGAAAAAATTGTCTATTGAAAATTTATTTACTTTTCTTATACTTTTTGGGAGAGAATATTTGTTTTTGTCATTTCTAAGAAACAATTCTCTCAGTTTAATGGCTTTTTAATTCCTTGAGAGACCAGGTAAGTGTAAAATAATTTTTTTTTGGAAAAATTGTTTTTTCTGAAAAATTTGGAATTTTTTTTGGAAATTTTGTTTTTTTACTCTTTTTAATTTTGGGAAAGAATATCTTTTTTACCAATTTTGAGAAACAATTCCCTAAATTTATTTTTTTTAATTCCTTAAGACACAAGGTAATTAAATAAAATATTTTTTTTTGAAAATATTTTTTTTTTTAATTTTCTTTTTCTGGAAAATTTGGAAAACATTTCGTTTTTTGGATTTTTTTTTTAATTTTGGAAAATAATGTTGTTTTTGCCATGTTTGAGAAACAATTATCTAATTTTAAATTTTTTAATTCCTTAGGACACAAGGTAATTAAATAATAATTTTTTTTTTAAACTTGGCAAAATTGTTTTTTCTGGAAAATTTGGAAAACATTTTTTTCTTTGGATTTTTTTTTACTTTTTTTAATTTTGGAAAAGATTGTTGTTTTTGCCATTTTTGAGGAACAGCTCCCTCATTTGAAAGGCTTTTTTTAATTAGTGAAGACACAAAATAATTAAAATTTTTTTTTTTTTTTTGGAGAAAATTTGGAAATCAAAAATTGATGGATTGGAAATTTATTTACTTTTCTCTTAATTTTTGGGAAAGAATGTTTTTTTTGTCATTGTCGAGAAACAATTCTCTGATTTTAAACAGTTTTTAATTCCTTAAGACACAAGGTAATTAAATAAAATATTTTTTTTTGGAAGATTTGGAAAAATTTTTTTTTTGGAATTTTGGAAATTTTTTTTTTAAATTTGGATATTTTTTTTTTTTTGAAAAATTTGGGAAAAAATGCTTAAGTTTTGTTCTTTATTTTGGCAAGTAATGGTTTTTTGGCATTTTTGAGAAACAATTCTCAAATTTCTCTTTTTTTCCCCCTTTGCTTCAATAGTAGCTGAGACTGCGCTCGGTACGCTCTGAAAGTTTCATATTGGGAATCCCATAATTTTTCGAGTTATATGCAAATACGTACCTCGAATTAGCGAAACATACTTTGAATCTGCTTACTAATGCACGTAGCGACGCTTATGCGCTTAACTAGCGCAGAATTTTGTAATCACGTAATCAGTAAAACTCTACTTGGGGTGCTTTTCACAAATGATGATATAATTTCTTTTCGTAAAAATTTTTAATATAAAACGTTTGAAATGGGTTTTTTTTCATACAATACAAAAACTTTTCTTTCACAAAAATTTTGAACAAATTTAATTTTTTTTTTTAAGTTTTTTAAAAAGTATAGTTCATTCTAAGAAGTAAAATAAAAAATGTGACAAAAATTTTAAAAGAAATCCAAGGCATGTGTATATATCTTTAAAGAACACTATATTAAACTTTTCAACATTGAATAAATCTCAAACTTATTACATTTTTCGAAAATTGTTTCCAGTTTACTTCTTATTACACTCAAGTTTGAAAGCAAAACCAATTTGATAAAAATTTACGAAAACGTCCAAAATACTTAGATGGCTTCACATGGGATCTCAATGGTAATACTCGCTAATAGTTTGAACTACAGGAACCTAGTAAGGCACATAAATTTTGATACGACTAAACGTCACAAATTACTGGCATTAAAAAGTATTGCGTTTTTTCTACTTATACATTTTCCAGTTAATAGTCCTTTTAGTTCTATTTTTATTAACATTTATATTAACCTAGCATAACTTAGCATTTATCTTTCACAAAAATTTCCTACTTCAGGATTTTTCTCTATTTTTCAATCTGTGGAGATCAGAAAATCTGCGTAATCTTCAATTTTATTATTCTTCGCATTTAAGACGAATAATTTGGAACCAATGACTCACCCAACCAAATGAAAGTATTGGAAATGCTATGGGTGGCTCCTTTGGGTACAAAAAAGTACACAAATTGTTGCTGCTGTAATTGAAATGAAACAAAACCCCGTCACATGAAATTAAAGGGGCAACAATTTCTATCAAGTCCAGCACATTTAAAAAATTTTCGAACAAAAGAGAATTTTTCAAAAATACGATTAAAACACCGACCTACATTTTGAGTTAAAATAATAATTTTACTAAAAATATAAAAAATAATAATTACTAAAAATATAAGCCATATTTTCAAGCCATTGCTACTTCCTTCGATCCTTGAGGCAAAGTCTTACTGGACAGCGCTAAAAAGAAGATTTTCATTGGAAGAAGTTTAAAATCAGATTAAATAGTGGATTGTCTTAAAAGAGAACTATTTTATTTTTTGATATTGATTTTTTTTTTATTTATTTAAATGAGTCCTGCAAATTTCCGGAGAGCTGTGAAATTTTTTTTTTTATTATGTCAGTTAGAGGCGAAGCGGCTGCGCATTGCTCGTAATTGAGTTGTTGTTGTAACACGTGGATCAAGCGCTCGTATGTGAAATTGTCATATGTCATACGATAAATTTTCTCTAAACTTATAAATATTTTTAAAACGTTGAATTTTGGTCCTTAGAGCATAAATAAGTGTGAAACCAGCTATTGCAGCCATATGAAGCCAATCTTTTTCCATGAGAAATGAGAATTTTTGTTCCTTCGAATAAACCTATAATTTATCGCACAAAATTAGTTTTCGTTAATTTTTGAATTTCTAAAAATAAACCATTAATTGGACTACCCTGTACTTGAATAAATAAACACCCCAACTTATCGCGAAGTTCAGCCTTACATTTCTCCGGCATCGAGTAACCTGTGGCACTCGCAATACGCCTTCCTTGAATATTTATCCCAAACAAAATTGTTTATTGGGTCGCAACACAAGTCGTCTGGGAATTTATCATGCATTCATAACTTATTCGTGTATGTTAGCTTACTTGTGTTGGTTGGAAAAAGTAGAGCAAATTTTCAACTATCGCTTACTCGTAAGTACTTAGTTAACTTTTTACTTACTTATGTAAGCGTTTCTGCTTATGCTTCACAGGTAGGCTGTTAGAGGCTTAGTTTTAAGCTCAAAGTTTTAAGTGTCTCAATGAAACACAGAGAGACACCGCTTTCTTATTTCTTTCTTATTTACTGCTGTACAGCTGTCGAAGATTAAGAAAAATAGTAGATACAATGCAGTTAGTCAGAGTAAAAGGTTGATAAGGGTGATAAAGTGATAATCCCGCCGCAGCGCGTGATCTAGTTTGACTTGAATCAGTCATTCTGGCAGCAGCTCGCACGCCTATATCATTTTTTATCAGAAAAACGCAAATAACAAATGCAAAAAAAACACTGCTAGACTTAGACTTTATTGTACTATGCTGGTTTTTTTTCTACAATTTAAGTCTTCCAAATTTACAAATGATTAATAGCCACTAGATATAGACTTAGGATATTCATCAATCAAAACATGTTTTTCAAAAGTCGTCTTGCTAAGTAAATATATCAAACGGCTTGGTGACGCAGATTAAATATTCGGATGGCGCATTCCCTCAGCGTAGGATGAGCAAATGTGGTTCTCATGTATGCTGATCAAATTCAGGTGTTTTAGGTGTGAAAAGTGGCCCACCATCGATTGTTCACGCATTTGCTAATATCTTTGCTGGCTGAAAGAGGAAGCGCTGCAACTGCTTGTAGCGCAAAAAAGGTCTGATCAAAGTGAATTTTAGCCAATAGGTCCGATACCTCATTCTCAAGTATTTCACTGTGATCATGAAGTGAGAGTAAAGCAAATACGGCTCACAATTTCTCGGAAATATCGTAGTGTACATGAGGCATTTTATATTTTGTTTGAAAACTGCTTTTGTGCCTTCCTTTTTTGTGTGTTGCTCGTATTTATATATTTTTTTTGTTTCAAGCGGTACTCGTGGACCACAATTTTTTAGACATGTTTTCGTTTTAATGAAATACTTCTGCCATATGTGAATTCATTCACTTCGAATATACACGATTCATAATCTATATATATAAAAAGAAGTTACATTTCCTTGGTAATCTTATAACTCAAGAACCGCCGAACCGATTGACACGAAAATTTTAGAGTTCTTTTCTATCTTTGAGGAGGTGGTTTGTGCGAAGTTTGATTGAAATCGGTGCAGCCGTTCCTGAGTTATGACATTTTATGTGATTACAAAGTGAAGAAAATCGTGTTCGACGAAATTAAGTGGAAAGACAACAGACAACAAGACACAGACGGAGAAATCAGTCGGTTAATAGTGAAGCACCAAGAAACCGTCGTGGGCGTACGTCCGTTTATGATATACGTCAAATGGACCGCGCGTATTTCAATTACGATGCCACCATTGATTACAGCATGCATGCCTACATTGGCAAAATGAATATAGAATGTATACATTGCAAAGCAATTAAATTCAGAAACTAAACGCCTGGTATGTGCTGTGCTGGTGGGAAAGTCAAATTGCCGGTGCTAGAACTTCCGCCAGAACCTTTGCATTCATTGGTTTTTGGCAATTCACCAACGTCGAAGCATTTCCTCTTAAACATTAAAAAATACAATTCATGCTTTCAAATCACATCTTTTGGAGCTACAAATATTATAAGAGATGGATTTTTGCCGACGTTTAAGGTTATTACTTCGTTTGGAATAAACAATATCGTATTTAATTTATGTACCGTCCCTGTGTTCGATGTTTTTAAAAAATCAGATCCGTTATCTACATATATTTCTCGAACTTTACAGATTCAAGGTCAAATATACCATAGAGCTGGGTCTTTGCTACTATTCCCAGATGGTGACCATCGATTTTTGCAAATATATTTTATTGGTGATGAGAATCGTGAATTAGATCAGCGCTGTGCAATTTCGACAAATACGAGAAGATTAATCGTGAATGAATTGCAAACAATGTTCCATCAACACAATGAATTCGTGAAATTGTTCAAAGTGGCACTCGATCTGATGCCCACCGATGACCACAAAATAATAATAAAAGCCAATAAAACACCAATTGGGGAGCACGCCAGACGATTCAATATAAAAAAACATTTTATGTATGGTGGTGCGAAGCCCACTGGGGAATGCTAGTCTCTTAATAAAAGAGTAAGTTTTAAAATTAAAAATACAAAATTTATCTAAAAAAATTGTTGAAATTAGTTTTTTATTCAGTTCGTTATCTGTCGGAAATTTTTAAGTTTCCAATTGCTTTCTAGGTTTAAGAAAAACATAGGGTCTAAAACTTATGAAGATATGGAATACTGTAAAAATTTATAAAAATATTTATCTGAGTTTAAGAAAAAATGCATGAAGGGTCTCAAACTGAGAAAAATACTAACAATAAAATAAAAAAAAAATGTTTCCCTATCCATAGTCAACTTTCAAATTACTAACAATTATGCTATTAAGGAAAACAAAATGGTTACGAGAGTCTAAAACTAACTGAGCTACGGAATATTATAAAAATATAATAAAAAATTAATAAACAAATTTTTAAAATTTTTACCTACTTCTCCTTCATCGGAGATTTTCAAAATTTCTTACAATTTTCTGCGTTTAAGAATATGTTGAAGGGTCTACCATTTCTAGAGATATGGAGTATTATAAAAAATGATACTAATATTTGACTTCCACAATTTTTTGAAATTAATTCTTAACAATTTGTCGTCAATTGTCAAATTCCGTAAGCTTTTCTGTGTTCAAAAGAAAAATTAATGAAGGGTCAAATCTTTCAGAGACATAGAATATTATAAAAAAATATTTAAATGATTTTCCCAAAAAACTATTTCAAATAGATTTTGATCCATTTAACACTCAAATACATTACAATTTTTCGCGTTTAGAAGAAAGGTGTAGAGCTTACAAGTTGCTTATAATTTTCTGCATTTACGGCAAACACAAAAATGTATGGACGTTTAAAATTTCTAGAGCTACGGAATTTTATAAAAACGTAGATAAGGTACACCTTTTTTTAAGTTTTTTTTAAAACAAAGTGTTTTTATCTATCCCTTAAAATGGTTTGTGCTTTAAAAAAAAAAACTCATGAAGAGGGTAAAATTTCAATTTGATACTCAAAGTCACTAAAAATTTTTGCGCTGGAAGAAGAGCGATGCAGAATCTATAACTGCGAGAACAAACAGAAAAGAAAAAATTTATGAAGATAAATACAAAGATACTGAAAAAAGATAAACATTTAATTAAAATATGTGCTTCAAAAATGTCTTAAATTAATTTTTTTTAATCTATTTGGGCATCCATCGCCGAATTTCAAGTGCCTTCGGATTTTTTGCTTTAAAAAATAAAATTTTTTTTGAAGAGTGTAGAACTTCTAGAGAAACGGAATATTAATTCCGATGGTACAGGCATTGGTACTTATTAATGAAATTTCTATGCAACATTACATGTCAAGGATAGTGGAATAAAAAAATTATATTATGAAAAAAAAACTTTTACTCAAAAAAAAAAAGAAAAATTAAAAAAAAGCAAAAAAAAAATATTTAAAAAATACTTAAAAAAAATATAAAAAATATTAAAACTAAAATATTAAAAAACAATTTTTTTAAATATTAAAACAAAAACATTCCAAAAAAAGTAAATAAAACTATGTATGTGTATTATTAAAATATTCAAAAAATGTTATCCCTATGCCATTATCTCTATTATTTTTTTATATTTAAAGAAATATAAAAAATATTAAATTTTAAGTTTCAAAAACAAAATTAAAAAAAAAATCATTAAAAAAAAATATTACAAAAAAAATTAATTAAAATATATATATGTATATATTTTTAAATTATTCCAAAAATGGGAAATAACTAAAAATCAAATATTTTTAGGAACTATAAATTACTGCCGTTAAACAACTAAAATTTTCTACCTATTTTTCTTTACCATCAAATTCCGATATTATATGCTATTATCCCTATTAATTTTTTAGAGGATTTTATTTCTTCAGTAATGAAGCCTATCCCTAATAAATTTAAAAATTTAAAGAGGCAACTACTTATAGACTTTTCTTTTCTATAAATATTTTGTTTTTATAAAAACAGGATGTATTGAAAGGCAACTAGATTTTCGGATCTTTAAATAATTTTTTTATAAAAAAAGAAAAGAAATTAGTTTGCTTATGAACACTTTTATGGCGCACTGTATGCAAATATGTATATATAAATATACATATATATACATTAGGGCGGGTCGATTTAAAAATCGCTCATTGCTCTGTGAAAATCGTATTCTAGGGATCAAAATAAGAAACTTTGCCGAAGGAACCATACCTCTAAAACGAATTCTGATGTCCCCCAATTTAAAAATATCACCATTTTTGGCCTTTACATGAAAAAATCAGCTAAATGGCTATGTTTTTTCTTTATTTTTATTTATTTATAATAATACTAGCAAACCCGGCCCCCTTCGCTGGGCACACTAAAATAGAATAGATATGGTTTAGAACAGAAAATATATGGTTTTCATATTATTTATTTCTTATTTCTTTATTCAAGCGCTTTGGCATAAACAATATTTTTTGTTTTTCTATTTGTTTTTGAGTAAATATAAAATATAAATTGAAAATCAGGAAAAAAGAAGATTGTTTTTAAATTTCAAATCAACGCATATGAATAACTAAGAAACAATCGTCTTTTTTCCTGATCATCCATGAATTTTTCGTTTCAATTTATATGTTTTATTAAGCATTGGAGCTTTTTTAACCATTATCCATTTATATTTTTCAAAAAAAAAAAACGAAAAAAATTTTTTTTTCACGAACAGATAATTTCATTCGGATTTCACTTTAAATTCTCAAATTTCGTAAGAAATTATTCACTGTTCCAAAATCCACTCCAAAAAAATTCACAAACAATTTTTACATGTTGCACTTACGTTTTTTCCTTATGGCATCCAAATCAGAAAGAAATATTGACACATTGTAACTCACACTGTCAATTTGACAGTTCAGTTCCGCCCCAAGCGTTAAAAAAATAAGCGACATTATGGCTGGTTCAAAAGAACGCTGTACCCGTTGCCAGTGCTCCGAATTACAACCAAACTTTACGAAACCCATTTTCAATACTTACTTAAAAATGTGCGTAAATTTGGTTTAATTCGGTGCAAAGACACGGCGGGTCCACGTTTTTGCATATATTTCAAGACCCTAGTCATCAATAGGTATGAAAATTACTCCGTATTAAAGCACTTATCAACAGCTTTCATTTGATACCCATATTGTACACACACAACCAAAGGTTACCCGGGTCCACGTTTCGACCTATATTTCGAGACCCCAGTCACGGAGTGGCATGAAAAATACTCTGAACTAAAGCATTCACCAACAGCTTCCATTTGATACCCATATTGTACATACACGTCCGAAGGTTACCCGGGTCCACGTTTTGACCTATATCTCGAGACCCTATCTACCAATAGGTATTCAAACTATACGGAAATCATCTTCATTACCTACTTAACAATGTGTGTAAGTTTGGTTTAATTCGGTTCAAAGACACGGCGGGTCCACGTTTTGGCATATATTTCGAGACCCTAGTCATCAATAGGTATGAAAATTACCCCGTATTAAAGCACTTATCAACAGCTTTCATTTGATACCCATATTGTACACACACAACCAAAGGTTACCCGGGTCCACGTTTTGACCTATATTTCGAGACCCCGGTCACGGAGCGGCATGAAGAATACTCTGTACTAAAGCATTCGCCAACAGCTTCAATTTGATATCCATATAGTACAAATACATTCTAGGCTCCACGTTTTGGTCTCTATCTCGAGACCCTAGTCACGGAGCGGCATGAAAAATACTCTAAGCTAAAGCATTCACCAACAGCTTCCATTTGATACCCATATTGTACATACACGTCCGAAGGTTACCCGGGTCCACGTTTTGACCTATATCTCGAGACCCTATCTACCAATAGGTATTCAAACTATACGGAAATCATCTTCATTACCTACTTAACAATGTGTGTAAGTTTGGTTTAATTCGGTTCAAAGACACGGCGGGTCCACGTTTTGGCATATATTTCGAGACCCTAGTCATCAATAGGTATGAAAATTACCCCGTATTAAAGCACTTATCAACAGCTTTCATTTGATACCCATATTGTACACACACAACCAAAGGTTACCCGGGTCCACGTTTCGACCTATATTTCGAGACCCCAGTCACGGAGTGGCATGAAAAATACTCTGAACTAAAGCATTCACCAACAGCTTCCATTTGATACCCATATTGTACATACACGTCCGAAGGTTACCCGGGTCCACGTTTCGACCTATATTTCGAGACCCCAGTCACGGAGTGGCATGAAAAATACTCTAAGCTAAAGCATTCACCAACAGCTTCCATTTGATACCCATATTGTACATACACGTCCGAAGGTTACCCGGGTCCACGTTTTGACCTATATCTCGAGACCCTATCCACCAATAGGTATTCAAACTATACGGAAACCATCTTCAATACCTTCTTAACAATGTGTGTAAGTTTGGTTTAATTCGGTGCAGACACGGCCGGTTAGCGAACACACACAAAAAGTTGACTTTATTTTATATATAAGATTTTTTTCAGTTTGTGTCCGAAAAATCCAAATATCTTACGGAACCCTATTTTTTTCCAAAATAAAATGTAATCCATGTTACTCTTGGATAATGTAGTTTTCTAATGGTGAAAGAATTTTTAAAATCGGTCCAGTAGTTTTTGAGCCTATTCGTTACAAACAAACAAACAAACAAACAAACAAACAAACAAACAAACAAACAAAGTTTTCCTCTTTATAATATTAGTATAGATTTATTATTTGTTTATAATAATATTTATAATTTATTTATAATGATATCTATTTTATTTAGTAAGAACATATGTAAATGAAAAAATTAATTTAAGTGAGTTATAGAAAAGAAACTAAAAAGTTCGACCCAAATTGGGGGGCATCAGAATTCATTCTTATTTTGATCCCTAGAATATGATTTTCACAGAGCAATGGGCGATTTTTTTGCCTCCCCACAAATCGGCCCGGCCTAATATATATATATATATATATATATATATATCTATGAGTAAAACCAACAATTCCTAATAAAAAATAAAAAAAAATGTTCATCTACTTAATTTAACGTCCCAAAAAGACACATTCAGAGTTTGCGACATCTTACCAAAATATTTGTAAACCTTCAAACATTTGTTTTGATAAACTTGGAGCACAAGCAAGCTCACCTTGTACGCGTCTGAACGCTGAGAAAATTTGGCTTAAAGCAAAACACTCTAAAAAAAAGGTAAACACTCTAAATTCGCCTTAAGAGTACCACAGCATTGTACCCACACACATGACAACCGAAACTAACACATACGCATGTACTTATATAATGTATACACGCACACATCTGCATATTTCCTATGTGTAGTTGCATAAGCATCTCTATGAGCTAAGTGCTTTTCGACTTTGTTACCCTTTTCGACGACCAGAAGCGCTCAAGTGATGCTGATAGGCCATTTTAGGCAGTTTAGCCACAAGACGAACAAAAACCAAGCTGGCAACCAAAGCAACAACAACAACACCACTATATTTTATAGCGATAGCAACTTGTCATTGTGGCAACAATAGCTGGTACGTGCAAAGTGTTTTTCATGTTAATAAATAATTATGCGGCGATAGGTAGGCAGGCAGGCAGGCAGGAGACCTCAATCCGTATCTTAAAGCTGTTGGAGTTAGGAATAGGCGGCCGAGAAAATCAGCGGCTGCAAACAATTGAATAAAATAAGAGCCAGCAAAAGTTAACAAGAAATAAGCTGCAAAAGACCAATAAAAAAGAACAAAAAAGCAAATGAGAGCGCACGCATAGGCTGAACTTTGAGGTGGAAGAAAAACACGCACAACCGCAATAAGAAACACAACTGCCACTCGTTCAACTCGCCTAACTGCCGGCATTGAATGAAGTTAAGTGGCATTTGAACTTGTCAAGTACCTGGGTGGCTAAACTCAAATATGACTTGCCGCGGGCATACATACATATATAAATATTATCAGAGTGCGTCCCCCTCCCGGCAATTCTGCGCGCAGAACAAAGGCAAAATAGCGCGCACCGCAGGCAAGAGGCAAAGGTGGCTGGGCGCAAGACTTTGTGGCCAATTGAATCTAATTTGAAATTCAATAAATGCAAGGGAGCTGCACGGAGATTAGGTGTACATACGTACGTGCATGTGTATGTATGTGTGTATAAATATTTTCTTGTTGATGGACTGATGTAGGCGTGCAAAGAGGGCGGTACGCACGCAGGTGCTTAGCATATTCATTTATATAAGTTTACAGTACATTTATATATACAAACAGTTATGAGTTATCGACAACGAACTGGGTGACATATCATTGCGTCATCAAACAGTTCAATTTCCTATTTCGTTGCGTATTTTGAAGTGTTTTCTATTATTTTAGTGTTATTTTTATAAATGTGATTGTATATATGTATGTATGTATATATGTACAATGTTACACAAGATGGCGCAAAATTAATCACCCAATCTTTGACCATTCGGCAAAAGTTATTGTTGCTTGGTTGGGATGTTTTGCCACTGCCAAAACTCCTTGAATGGTAAAAATTTCAATAATGATGATGCTGTCAAGTCATACCTGATTCAGTTTTTTGAACTAATAAAAACCAGAAGTTTTATGGACGTGGGATTCTGATGCTGCCTAAAAGATGGCAAAAGGTCATTGATCAAAATGGGCAATACATTACCGAATAAAGTTATTTAGTTTCATGAAAAAATCCGCAATTACTTAGTTGCCCACCCAATATTACTTGTATCTTTGCATACTGCAGCTGTCGATTTCCTACGTGTCAAATCTGATTGAAGTACGACACCATTTGCCAAAATGATTAATATTCCGATAGGGTGATTAATTTTGTGCCACCTTGAACAATGCTTTGAATACAAACAGACTTATAAGTACAGTGGTTTGAATCTAATATATATGTTATACAATATAATTATTAAAAAAAAATAAAGCCGCGCACATAAAAATGTGGGCACATAACTAACAGATTTTCGGGTTTCTCTTTTTTTTAATATACTTTTTTTAAACTTTTTTGTTACTATTTTTTACTTTTTTAATTTTGTTTTTTTAGTTTGTTAAAGTTGTTAAAAAACAATTTGAAATAAATCTTGTATATAAAAATTGATATTTATTGTGTGTACGTATTTTAAAAGCAGCCAAACCAATCATCAGATTGCAATGAAACTTTGTCAACTTATTGCTTACAATTGCGGAGAGGATTTAGGCATAGCAAAACTATTTTAAAATAAAAGGGCGTGGCACCTCACAAACCAATTTTTTAATCACACATTTTGCGAACTATTCGTGTCTGAGTACTGAAAATTTGTAAGTAGGTGAAAAAAGATTCAAGTGCCACTCTGACGCTCCCCAAGTAGTACTAAAGCGTCATTTTGACACCATCATGAGACCTCCAACAGGCAAATATCTGCAGCCAGCCAGAGTTGTTGATATAACAGAGAAAATCGGTGGGATTTAGGTTGGCGCACTGCCCCAGGCTGTCGAAGAAAGGAATACCTAGTGACTTTAATCGTCTAGCTGCCAAACCCGGACATATACAAAGAAAGTGCTCTACAGTCTCTTTCTCTGAAAGGTCCCCACAGCTTCTGCAATGGTGGTTAAATGGTAACCCTAGCTTTTCCGCGTGTTTGCCCATCGTACAGTGGCCGGTAAACACAGCTACGAGTTTGGAAATTGAATGGCGAGGAGCCCAAAGGACTTACTGAGTCCTCCGTATATTGTACTGGGGCCAAAGGATTTTTGAAATAGCACATGAAGAATTAAACCTCTATGCCTTCTGCGTTTTCCTGAAAACTAAGTAGTGGTAACAGCAGTTGAGGGGTGCTGATGACCAGGTAGGATGCCTCTGAGACCAATTCAGTCCCTTTCCTGACAAGTTCAGCAGGAATTTCATTTCTCTCGATGTTCTTATGTCCTGGAATCTAAATCAGAGAAATGTTTGATCTCCTTCTTACAGGAGTTGACTAGTTTCGATCTACACCATGGCGTCGTCAAGGCCTTAAGAGGGGAGCCTGGTTTACAAGGTCAAAAAAATCAATTTTTTTTTTCGTTTTAAGCGATTCCTAATATATTTCAGAATATTCACACAAAGTTACAGAGCCTAATTCTCAATATTTCCGTAGATACAAAGACAAAGGTAGGCGAGCGTTAGGTAGTTACGCTGTGACCGGACAGCTATAGTACAAACTTTATCTCCTTTTCTCGACTTTTCATTTTTATGATTTCTTTGAATTGGTGTACATGAATGAAAAAAAAAAACTAATGAAACTTTTGAAATGAATCATAGCTTCTTCCCTTCAGTATTAAATTCTCTTCTATTTGAACTAACAAAATAGATTAAAAAAATTTTCAAGATTTTTATACCTAGTTGAAGTGAATTGTTTTTTTATAGAAAGGCATTTTTTCTTTAAAACCTCCAAAAAGTTGAAATTTTGGAATTTCTCTCAGTTTTCTTAGTTCATCTAGAATAAAAAATCATGATAATTAGAAATCCATTTGAATATTTTGCTTTAGATAATAATTACGAGCTGTATTTTGTACGCCAGTTGGAAACTCCAGCGTTGCAGCGCTCTACTAATTTCTATGTTAAACATTTTTTCAACTTATTTTAACCAGTAGAACAATTTTTTATACTTTCGAAATGTTCAAAACAGACAAAACTTTGCAGTGCTAAATTTTTTTTTTCTTAAAAAAAAATCGCAAAGGGATGCAATTTTTAGACCTCATAAACCAGGCTCCCCCCTTAATCGCGACTTGATTATCGGATAAAATGTTAATATCTCCCTTGCTTCCATGTTCCCTAAGCGTTTTGCATGCCTGCAGGATCGGAAAGACTTGTGCCTGAGAAACACTAGGCATTTTAAAGAAATAGGTAAATTGGGTGATTTAGAGAGAACTCCTACTCTGACTCCGGATTCCATATCGGAGCCGTCAGTGAACAGACAGAAATGCCAGCTTCGGTACAGATTGAATGAATGAGGAGTCATTACTACTTCTTATATTCTGCCTACTTGGAAAGGTTGCCCTGGTAGAACCCTCAAACTCCAGTTTGCGGATAGAGAGATCTGTACGAAGTTCAGAGAAACGCCTTGTTAACTGAATAAAATGCTACCATGTCTCTTGAGTGATTGTCGCCAGCGGTCAACTTCTTTCAACCTGATTGCAATTTGAGCAGCGATAGGAATAATGTAAAACTCGATGGGAAGTAAGCGCAAAACGACATTCAGGGCAGCACAGGGCAAGTTTTACATACACCGATGAAGCCAGTACATGCAGTTCTTTGCACCCACCCCAATTTAGTGATATTATAGCCCTTGCAAGAGCTACCCACCAAACCAGGCATCCATACGTTAAAATTGGCAGAAGCGCTACATTTTACATATAAATCAGGACCTGTTGCTTGACATTCGTTTAACTCCCCTGATGTTTTATAATTTTTTACCTTGACGCGTTCTCTCCGCAAAATGTCAAAACTTTTATGTAAAGTGATTCATTTGGCATTTGGAATTGTAACCGTCGATTAGTTTTGATTTTGATTTGTAGTCAAAAAAATTACATTCTCAACTCTACATATATGTACAACTCTACATAATATAGCGATTCGTTTTCATTTAATTTGATACCCATAATTTACTTTAAGATTTAAAAATAATAATGCAACCCCACCGCTCATTCTTATTATATAACATTTTGTAGCCCCTATAACCTCTCAAGTGCAAATCCTACCAACTGTTCTTATTTGTATGCCCGCCACTTTGTATGCACGTTGTACATGCACGTTTACATGTAAATCTTTGGTGGCTTTTATGGTTGCTCTTGGTGTGACAATACAACCATAGCTAATTCCAATTAATGCTTGGCTTTTAATTTCGTACGCGACTTAAGATTAATTATTTTGTAATGCTTCGGAAATTGTTGTGGCTGCTTTGTGGTTGGCTTTTGTTGTTGCGTGCTTTACTGTTTTCATTGGTATTTAATTTGCTGGGCTTGTTGTTATTGCGTGTTTTGATATTTGATGTCACCGCAAAACCAGTTTTAGCATTAAATTTTCAGACTGCGAATAGAAACAATGGCAATGTACAAATGTGGCTAGTGATTCTGGTGGAACAATTTTTTGGTTAAAAAAAAATACTAAATTAAACAAAATTTTAGCCATAGTCATCAATTAAGTGATTAAACATAAAAAATGTGCAAAATATTGATAAAAAATGTTAATAAAAATACTAATAAAAAATATATCAAATAAGTAAGGAAGCACCTCAGCTACTTAGGATGGAGGCGAATTTACAGTGGCGAGCATAACTGAGTCTAAAAATTAACATAGCAAAGACCAAAGTAATGCAGACTAACACCACCAAAACGCAAGCCGTTCAAATTGCCAACACGCCGCTTGAATATATAGATGAATTTTGCTACTTTCGGAGCATTATTAAAAAAAAAAAACAAATGGCGGATCAACAACTGACATACGCAACCGAATACCTAAGGGACGCGTTGCATGCTAGGCAATGTATGGAGATCAACCCACATCTCCATCCAGTCACACAAAACTGAAAATACTTGAGCCCAACGTGAAGTAGTTCTGAATGGATGTCAAACTTGGAACTTAACAGCAAACATATCACAATCATTGCAATCCTTCCTAAACCGTTGCCTACGAAAGATATTGCGGATATTCTAGACTGATATTGGGCGGCTACCGGGCAAACACCAGTTCACAAAGAAATTATGCGTCGCAAGTGGAAATGGATCGGACACACATTGCGCAAACTACGGTATAAGATCGTAAGGGGGGCGCTAGACTGAAATCGCCAAGGAAGACGTAGATGGGGGAGACCAGCCAACACATGGAGGCGATAAGTAGCAGCAGCGGCGGACAGAGCCCGCCGTTTCTGGACTCAAATTAAACATCCAACTCTAAAGAAACGAAATTATAACTTGTTTATTAAGGCTCTATGTTTCATCTAGGAACTTTGGGAAAATAAATAAAAAGTAAGGTGAAATTATTTGTCAAACTTCGCGGGATTAAAATTTCGCTCTAGTTTTTTTTTCATGAGTTGGCAGCACTGTTAATAGCATCTGGGCCAACTTTCATATGAATGTCATTATCAGTAATATATTTACGCTTGTGGTTACCAAACGACCAAGAGTGCATTTTTCGATTTTTACAATGTCTGATTTGATTGAGCAGAGAAGTGCCATAAAATTTTGTTTGCGGAATATAATTTCGGCTGCGGAAACGTTTAGCATGTTGCAGAAGGCATTTAGTGACCATGTCGCGGAAAAATGTTTATAAGTGGTACAAAGACTTCAAAGAGGGTCGAGAACGTGTTGATGACTTGGAGCGCTCCGGACGACCATCGACGTCAACAGATGGCCAACACGTCAATAAAGTGAAGGAGTTGGTGCTCAAAAATCGTCGGTTGACTGTTAAAGACCTTACTGATATGATCGGAATATCAGAAGGATCTGTGAAAACCATTTTGAAAGACCATTTGGGCCTACGAAAAGTCAAATCTCGTTTGGTACCGAAAACTCTCAATTTCTTGGAAAAAAGTCGCCGCGTTGATGTGTGTGAAACAATGCTTTCAGACTATCAGAACAAGCTCAAATGCATCATTACGGGAGATGAGACTTGGATTTATGCTTACAACCCTGAAACAACCGACCAATCAAGCGAATATCGTGCTGAAGGCGAGGCCAGACCGAAAAGAGCACGTCAAAGTCGTTGAAAAATAAATGTCATGATGACAGTTTTTTTCGATTTTCGTGGTGTGGTGCACTATGAATTCCTTCCACCTGGTCAAACTGTTAATAAGGAATATTATTTGATCATTATGCGTCGTTTACGTGAAGCAATTTGTCTAAAAAGACCCGAATTATGGGCCAACAACTCTTGGTTTTTGCATCACGATAATGCACCGTCTCACACTGCACTCGTTCTTCGTGACCATTTCGCCAAAAATTCCACGCATACTCGTATCGTTCCGCAACCACCGTATTCGCCTGATTTGGCTCCGTGTGACTTCTGGGTATTCCCATAACTCAAGAGACCACTCCGGGGAACGCGTTTCGAGTCGATTGAGTAGATAAAAGCTGAATCGAAGAAGGTGCTGATAAATCGACTATTTGGCATGTTTTGGGGATTGGAAAAATCGTTCGCATAAGTGTATTTCATCGAGAGGGGATCATTTTGAAGGGTATGAAATTGATTTACAAGAATAAATAAAGATTTTTCATTTTAGGTACAACCAAATTCACCTTACTTTTTGTCCACAGAGTATATACGTCTGTTGTGACCTGATCGTGTCTTGGCAGAATAGACATTGTCGCTACCTTAAACAAAGTTTTTGTGCAATTTTTCTATGAGTTGATCAAGAAAATCTGATAAAAAATACTTGTATTATCGACCCAGTAGCTGGAATAGTTGTTTTACAGGTAAATTTAGTTTAGGTATAAAATGCCAAGCACCCGCTTTCGATTAAGCTACTCCCTTCATCCTCTTCTTTTGTTTGCAACCCCATTTAAGTGAAATTCAATATTTGTGCATCTTGATTGCATATGTCATGGCCAGGTGAACAGCAATTATCGGTAGCCAGCCCCAAGTCACTAGCTTCAGGCAACCAACACTCATTGCCAGTTGCAGCCTAACAATTTGCCATTCATTTGATGAATTTATGTGCATTGCCGCAAATATATTCGGCTCCTACTGTGCCATAGGCAAAGTCAAAGTAGCCTGGGGTCAAAGGGAAGCTATGGCGGGGTCACTAACCACACCAGTTACTGACAGTCTAACTGTGAACTGTGAACAGGTATTGAGATTGGAATTCTAATTTAGTATTGTAACATTTACCGAATCACCTGAATGATGATGAATTTTTCATTGTAGAGTTGGCTGTGGGTATTCACACACTAATGAGCTGACATAAAGGCACATATTTTATAGAACAAAAATGCTCACATATATACATAAGTGCGTATGTATGTATATTTGCTTGCACCTATTTTTATGAATGAATGAATGAGTGAATATAACTGTGTGTGTGTGTGTGTGTGTGTGCGTTGAGCTTACAGAATGAAACAAAAATATTTCATTTTCATAAACCACAATCAAACACCATTGATACCATCGATTATATTTATGTAAGCTAGCTAACCCACACATACACCCGCAGCAATGCTTGCCTGCATACCGATTCAATGGTGCACGAAACACAATTTGCGACCATAATTCAAAGATTATTATTGTATTTTGGTAGGTCACTTCGGCAGTAGGCAGTAGGCAGCAGGCAGCGCTTTGGCTCCACGATGCGCAGACCGGGGCAGACCGCATGGGGTGTACGCAATAAATTGGAATTTAATCATATTTTCGGCAGGCAACTTTCGCATACCCGTACATACATAACAACAACAAGCTGGCAGCAATAACAAATTACATGCACACACACATAGGTGCTACAATTGCGTGTGAGTGTGTGTTTGTGTGTTTGATAGGCGGTGATGCCCAATCAGCCAAGCTAAAGAGCCCGGCAGCCCCAGCCAAGTGAGTTGCTACAAATTTGATTTTGGCATTTCGATTTATTTCAAATTCGAATTTTGTGGGCTCATTTTGTGATTAACCAAGCACATGTTTCTGCCCGTAGCCCTCACACCTGCCTACCCCTTGCCTAATGTACCATAAGTGTTACATATGTATGTATGTATGTGTGTATGCATGTATGCATGTATGTGTGTATGTATATAACTGACTGTCTACGTGCGGGTTTTTGAGGTTCACCGACTTATTTGTTTGACTATTTATTGATTACGAGTATTTGTCTGTGGTTGATGTGGTTTTTTTTTTTTAATTTTTCACACTTTGAGTTCGCACACTTAAAAGTTTACAAATGATTTTAACATTTGGTTTATCGAAATTTGCATGCATTCAGCTTTTTGTGATTCAAAGGCATTAAAATGAAATAAAAAAGTTTGAAACTATAAAATTTTGAAATTTGAATAAGGGAATTTGAATAAATGTATGAATCAAAATGAGATTTTCCCTTTGACGTCATGGTCTTTTTTGGCTTCCACTCATCGCAGTACTTCATACAAACCCAGTTTCCGCGTACCTGCTAAGCATTCTTCTGAGGTACATGAGTGAGCGCTAACTTCGGTCAGATACACCAAATGGTCAGAAAAGTAAAGCGATAACATCTGGCCTACGGATCTACCCTTGGCCCCGATCTTTGTAAACTGAGCTACGACGAGATCTTGAGCGTAGAAATGCCAGAAGACACATATCTCGCGGCGGTCATATCAGCCCGACACACCAAGGACGCCAGGACAAAGCTCAAACAAATCATGTTAACGACTGGAACTCAAAAAACAAAAGACCGAAGTCATCCCGATAACACAAGGTCATATGCCACTCGAGACCAGCATGCCAAAGCAGCGAAGGTCGCGGCTAATGGCAAACATCGGTAGGGGAACACATACCAAAACAAGGCTGATCATGGTGACTTCCCTGTAAACTGAGCTACGACGCGTAGAAATGCCAGAGACACATATCTCGTGGAATACGCGGACGATATAACGGTGATCATATCAGCAATCACACACCAAGGACGCCAGGAGGAAGCTCAAGCAAATCATGTTAAGGACTGGAACTCGCCAAACATAAAACCGAAGTCATCCTGATGACACGAGGCCACATGCCACTTGAGGTCAGCATGCAAATAGGCGACCCATTTCTAATGACTCAAAAATCAATGAAATACCGAGGCATTCAACTTGATTGCAGGCTTACCTTCTCAGCCCAGATCCAGCACGCGGTTACTAAAGCAGCGAAGGTCGCGGGAATGCCAAGTCGACTAATGGTGAACATCGGAGAGCATAAGAAGACTGATCATGGTGACTGCACACGCTTGTACGGCAGCAAACAAGATGCGCTAAACTACAAACCAAGCGCAAAGCAGTGAAAGCTCTATAACGAACAGTGGGACTCAAAGTTGCTTCAGCTTACAGCATTGTCTCGGGCGCGACAGTTTTTGTGACCAGATAACTGTCGACCTTATGGCCCGAAAACGAATGGATGCGTGAGATTTCATTAAAAAACACGCCAACACCAGCGTCGCGGAACGGAGTTGTCAAACCATGCAGCGTGGACAAAGTCGCCGGGACACTGAATCCAGTTACAGATGGACGGCGAAACTTATTCCAACAATAGGCAGATGAGCTGAAAGAAACTTCGGGCTATTTCCTTAAACTATTGCATGATTAAGTTTCTCTCCGGCCACTGATAATTCCGGAAATACCTACACCGCATGAGTAGAGTAAGCGACCTCAGTTGCATATACTGCAAAGCACCGAGCGATGACGCGGATCGCACATTTTTTAGTTGCGACAGATGTCTCATGGAAAGAGGTACTCTGATACAATATAATCAGCGAAATGTTTCAAAGCGAGGGCAACAGGAATGTGATTAAAGGATACGTTGAAAACTGAAAACAGTAAACAGAGTCATAAGAAGACGAGCCTTTATCATGAAGCTGGCCATTCTGAGTCCTCTCGTAATGCAGAAGTAATACACAAAGAAGTCGCGGGAAAGGTGACTCCCCAGAAGCGGAGGAAGGACTGTTTTAGACCGTCACTTTCAGTGCGAATGCATTTTCTTTTCAGTTCTTTTAATAAACCTATAGTTGCGCTATAGTGGCTCAGTCAAGATGTATGGAGTCTCCGAGGACTTGTGCAAGAAACGACAGGAGTGAGCGGGTCATATTCCAACTCTATGCAGATGACTACGCGGTTTGCAGTGACCTGTGAGGATGCCCTTGAGCACGCTGAGTTGATCTTCAAGGAGGGTTATGAGTTGTCTGAACCTCCTTTGATCATACCCCATAGTTTGGTGGCCCCATTGTTTGAAGCCAGCTCACTCATCTTAGCTTAGCTCTTCATTTCTAAGCGACCGCCGTGTCCTGGGGTCCATATGAACCGGATGCGATTTGCCATTCCTTGCAAGTTGAATTTCTCGATGCACTCAGGGATCAATGAAGACTTTACCTCAATAAAGACTTTACCAGCACCTAACAGCTGCTTAAGATGGCGATTCACTCATTTCATAAAATGTGTTCGAATTCTTATAGAAATGAAAGTCAAGAATGCATTTGCTCAGTAAGCGCATTACTTTTTGAGTAAAAACAAATTTCATGCAAATCAGAAAAATCTTTAAAAAATATTACTTGAACTATTTATCATGGATAGGAACCATCCTGCATCGATTTCCTTAATTTCGTTGGGATCGTACGCGTTAAAGTGGTTCTGAACTTTCTGATCTCTCAATTGAGGGTGCCACACCCGTAAATCTTGATAAAGTCCACGGTGGGATGATATCGAAGTAAAGGTGCGCGAAAATCAGTTTTGCAAAAAAATTAGAACATGAGAAGGCTATTCATATGAAAGCAGGCAGGGGATACCCCAAAATGACAGTGAAAAAACTCGTTTGACAACTTTAGAAGAGTTCTTCTTGAATTTTATCTTAACACGTCGGCTGAAAAGTCCTGGGCCTAACAAAGAAAGCACGTTCTTTTGCTCAGAATTAGAATTATTCATCAACGTAATTTCCGTCAAGAACAACTCAATCATTTCAGCGCCGCTCGAACATTTCAATACCTATTTTGTAGAGCGATTTTTTCTTTTCTCATTCTCCTCATTCCTTTGATTCCTCAAAATAGATCTTCAGCTTCAGCGGTAATCTCTTCATTCGAGCGAAATTTCTTACCAGCGAGCATTTCCTGTTAGGTATGCGAACAGCCAGTAGTCGCGGGGAGCCAAACCTGGTGAATCTGGTAGAAGAAATTGGAAGGCCCAGTTTTTGGATTGACTTGTGACACGCTGCGTTGTCTGGATGAAACAAAACAGTGAGAAAACGCGGCACCCACTTTGAACTGAGTTTTCTCATAGTCAAATGCTCATAGAATATAAAGCCAAGATCTTGTTTTGATATCTTCACGATCACTCACGCAACTTCACTTCTCGATCGTTCGAAACGATTTTGTTGATTTTTTTGATGTTTGCTGCTGTTGCCACCTCATTTAGACGTCCCCTGTGTTGAGCATCAACGGTGTCTCCACAACCACCGTTTTATTGTTATTTCTGTTGGAGCGGGGGACTCCGCATTTTTAATTGATTTGCTTGAAAGATATTTCCGAAGTGAAACTTCTTAGGCGTCGATATACGAACGAGAATGGAGAGTAAAATTTCAAGGCCTTGCAACGTTTGGGTATTTTCGTTCCATGAGAGAGAAAAAAGATATTACGTAGATGAAGAGGAGAGAGAGAGAGCTATACTTTATATATATCTTAGATACACTTTAGGCTATTTTTCCTTGTGGTTGCTAATTTCTAGTGAGAAATAACACTACCTACTTTTTGGCGCTTGTTTGTTGGTGCAAACTTTTAGGGAATATATTTTTGGTGCCTACTGTTTGGGGCGTTTTTTGGTCCCAATTTTTTGGCGTTTTTTTGGTGCCTACTTTTTTGGCGCTTATTTCCGTTTCGTGGCTAGTGCTTGTGTGTACTATAAAGTGCTATCCATTCCGGCGTCGGATTTATTGGTATTGCCTTGCGGTAATTTGTGCCGTTGCTGCTGTCCTAGAATCGCTGCGTTTGTGCGAGTGATAAACGCTCAGAGTAATGGGCGTTGTTGGCACGGTTTGTGCCCGGCGTTTACCTACACCGGTCGACCCTTCTCCGTTTTTTGTAAATTTGTCTATTTGTATTGTCTGCAAATGTTGTGAATTTATTTAGATATATATCCTTTCTCTCTCTCTCTCTCTCTCATTCTCTCTCGGGTCTCTCCCTCTTTCTTTGCTTGCCTTGAAAGTTTCACTTTTGTTATGTGTACTTCGCTATACGTACTTTTTTTCTAATTTTTTCTATCAAGAAGCAGTGTAAAATTAAAACACGAAATTATTTTTGATCCATTGTTTTGAGAATAACAGAAGTAGGGTCACTCTTAGTACAATAACCCACGAACTAATGAATAGAATATCATGAAATTTTAACAGCTGACTTCTTAAGGTTAGTACTAATGAAGATGAAAAAGAGGTGAATGCAATAAAAGTCCCGCGCCTAATGCATAGATGGCACTAGTATGCATTAGGCGCGGGACTTTTCAGCCCTTGTGTTAATTAAAAAAAATAAATATTTTAAAGCCTACGAACAGACTTTTAATAGTCTCTGTAGGACTTACAGTTTATTGTAAATTATAATGTATTATTATACTAGTAATAAATAAATTCAAATTCAAATTCAAAAATCCCATTTAAATCTCTAAGTCTTTAGACTTAACGGTATACCACAATATTTCAAGGTTAGACTAAGCCGTTTAAAACAGCTGAAAATAAAATCTGCTCCCGCACTGCTGTTAGGTATTAAAGTTAGTAGGCACCATTTTTTATGCGTACTCACCTTTATTTCGTGTATGAAATCCGTTTCGTCCAGCAGATTAATCCGCACGGACATAATCCGCGATGGTCGACAGAGGCAATTCATTTTTCTGCTGACTTCTCGCTCTTTGCTGCTCTTTTTACTTCATATGCACAAATACAGCCAAACACACACACAAAGCGCGATTGTTGCTACATTTGGACTATAAAACACTTTTTATTAGCTTTTATTACGTTACTGCACACATACACACACAAATGCAGTTATTGACATAAATATTTTTATTTTTTTATTTTATTTCATTTCTTCGATACACTTTTTCCAATGGATTATATTTTTGCATCACCGCCACATATTTCCTTTATAGTTCTTCACCACCTAACAATAACTTTTCATGATCGATTGACTGCTACTGCGACATACATATAGACTTATAAGTGTGCATGTACGATACGCTCATTGCATAACTGAATTTCACTTTAAATTTTATTGATACACATTTCTTTTAATAAAACTTTTTATTTAACTTCCAGCAATCAGCAATGACGCCTTGATCTGAAATGAGATATAGAAAATTGCAATTAATTTTTGACTTGTACTTTATATAGTTTAAGATGGGCAGAAAGTGAATATAAAGGAAAAAGTTGTTTGAATTCAAATAAATGTAAAGCTCTTACGTCAGCACAAAACTTGACTCCGTCAAAGGACTGCGATCGGAGTAATGATATCGCCATATGGGCTGCCTTCTAATATATATTTCCTCAACCATGGATAAGCCACTTCGGCATTGCTCAAATTCAGCTGGATCCATGCAATGGAGTTATTGAAATTTGGATTTCGCGTATTTGTGTCACTGTCCAAAACTCTGGCGGACATTTGAATGATATCAGCTGCCATACATATTGACATACGTGGCATTTCAAGTAAGACAATTATTTCGTTAATACCTCAAACACGGATTTATATCTTTTTTTGTCCTGCCCTTATTGGAAAGTTCTATAGAAGCCTTTAGGTTAGAGAAAACGCGGTGACAATTTGGCATCAAGGCCTTTATCGAGATAGAAGAAGAAAATGAGGACTCAATTTGTGTAAGATAGTGGATATTTTCCATATAACGAATGCTTGAAAGTTTTTTATGTGAAAAAAAATTGTCAAAAATCAACAAAATTTTTTATGCACTTAAAATTTGTATGGTGGAAAAAATAATAGAGCTGTGCTATTCAGCAGACCATTTTGCGGCACTGAGCGAATTTGACAGAATCAGCTCATGCGCTGACGTCACTTCAGATGTGTTTAACAAAATTTAGCTTGCGTTAGTGAAACTTGAAAAAAATCAACCGATGACATTTCCTTGCCATCTGAATAATGACTGATTGGACGAGTGTGCGAATGCGAATGAAATAATCGTGCAGAATTCGGCTGCGGAATCTGCTCAGTGACATGACAACAGCCAACGTTCCTTTCACAATTTTCTTTTTCCCCATAGTTAAAGAGCAAACCTGGCAATCTATTATCTTTGTAAAATTTGCGTTTTATTGTACCAAAATTCAATGTAATATAATCTGCATATCCGGATTTTGTTTGTGTAAGAGTTCGGAATATAAATTTTGAAATTTGTATGAATTTCTCTTAAATTATCTTTTAAATTTACACAAAGTTTGAAAACTTAATTCTTATTGGATATTAATCTATATTTTTATAAAAATTATCAACTATAAATAATAATAAAAATAAATTTCGTAAAAAAATATTAAAATTAAGTGAGAAAACAAGTCCATGTGCTAGACCACTAAACGCTCTGTAGATTAATTTTGATTATAGATTTTATTTTCTACTTGAGCTCTCTACTAAACAAACATCTGGATGGACGAGCAATCATTGCTAAATAATCCTTGCAGGACTTCATCTTAAGTGGTCGAAGTATTTAGGAAATTGTCGTAAATTGTTTCTAAAAATCGGTTCACTGTATGTATTTGAATATGACTCGAAAAATTATAAGAATTTCATTACAAAACTTTCCGGAATTACTGAGCACAGTTTACGCTATTAAGGAAAAGAAATTTGAAACAATTCTGAAAAGTGTTTCTCTACCAATGACCATGAAGCAATAATTAAAGGTGATGTAAGTAGCCCAATTTCACCCTGTGTTAGCCATCTTGAAGCTACTTAATAAATCCGTGTTGTCCTCTTGGAAAAGCTACTTTTTATTTCAGAGCAAATTCTAAAGAAAAAGTACTCAAAAGCGTAGAAATTAAAACTTTTGTCTGAAAAAGTTAGCAGGCAATACTGTTTTGCCTATTCCATTTTGCTTAGACTTTCGCATCTTTCAATTTCAATTTCAATTTATTTGATTTTTTTTTCAAACACGAAACGCGCTGCATTATTTAAAGCGATTTGCAATTTTTGCTTCGAATTATTATCAAGCCTGCAATATACTAATTCAGCGTATGATACATGAGGAACAATGAGTAATCTAACAAGTTTTAATTTAACTTTAAGCATCGGAACAAACCTATCAAATAGATAGCTGACTAAAGCATTAAATGTTGCAGTTTTTCATCCACTGTTGTGAATAACCGACACATATTCCAATTAAGCTCGGCAGCCTCCTTATTTAAGAGATCATGCTGAATAAGCTTAAAGTCTCTAAAAAATATCTACTTTACTTGATTGTGTCTGTTGAACTGGATGTTGTAAGATAAGAATATCAACTCGTGGTCGGAAACTCCAGCCATAGGAAGCTGATCAATATGACTGACGTAGTCTCTGTCACTGACGCAAAATACATCCAAAAGACTTGGTTTGCAGTGGGGTGCAAAGCGAGTAGCATATTCATTGATTAAGGAAATTCCTAATGATGGGAAACTATCTATCAAACTCCTGGAAGAAAAATTATCACAAAGAAGGTCTACATTTAAATCACCACACACAATAATATGTTCATAGGAGATGTGGAATTCCGCTAATTTATCAAATATCACTGAGAGGTAATTTCTATTGCTAGGGTTGTAAATGCATGCAACAAGACATTTGGTATTGTTATCATAAAATTCAACAAAAATGTATTCGACTTCTTGAAAATGATCTGATCTACAGATCTCTTTCCATTTAAAATTATTTTTAAAATATAAAGCAATGCCACCTCCTCGAGTCTTCGTAGTCCTCGAGTCTTCGTAGTCCTATCACATCTAATAATAGTGTAGTCGCACAGGGAATATACATTATTATCAATATAGTCTTTAAACCATGTCTCTGTAATACATATTAAGTCAATGCTCAAATTATCAAAAACAAAATTTAGATAGTCAATTTTTTCAGCATTCAAACTTCGCGCATTCAACTGACAGACATTAAACCCATTGTAGCGATTACAAATGAGTTTAAGCAATCCTCTTGCATGTTCTTTGTCTGCTTGTTTTGCTATTGCATTACACATTAACAGTTTATGGTTGGGAGTATACGCAAGGTGAAGGAGTTTAAATAAAGCAAGGGGATAATGAGATAGATAGGAATGAGATCAAAATAAAAAAGATTACATTGTAAAGCCAAGAATATGAAAAGTAACAATGAGATGAACGAAATAGAAATGATACTAAAATAAAAATGATTACAATGCAAAGCAAAAAGTTTGAAAAACATAAATGATAAATAAGAGAATAAATTTAATGCAGACATAACATTAATAATATAACGCATAAATGTTTTTGTTTTTACATATTAGCAGTTGCCAACATGTTTCAACATGAAGTTGCTCGTGCAAGTAATGACGATCATTTTGAACCCCGAATCATTAAAATCGGTTTATTTTTGCCTAAGTTATGAGCATTTAAAAAAAAAATTGTTCTTATATAATTAAAAAAAAATCGAGTTTGAGCCGAAAAACAAAATTGCCTATAACTCTTGAAAAAAATTTTTTTCGGGCGAACAAAAAAATACGTGTCTCATTATTTTGAGCAGAGAGCAACATATTTCAGTTACATCGAAATCGAAGAACATGACCCGAATAGCCCGGTTGAATTGAAATGGAAAGCATTAGCATCAGTTTGGGGTCGAGCTCTAACAAACACTTGCCCACGAACAGAGAAAACTGACGTTAGACGCTTTTGCTTTTTATACTGCATAGCCAAATGCATTAGTTCGCGATTTTTTCTTGTAAGACATTCTTGGATAAATAACTTCCCTTCAATACTGACGCCGACATCACTAAGAGAAAGTGCTCGTCTCTTATCTTTGCAGAATTTAGCTACAGCTTTCAGCAGTTGAGAGCGATCTGCAGCAGAGCTCAATTTGATTATAATTGGAGCTACGCGTTTATTGTTTGGGCGTCTACTTGTGTTTCTGCGTATATATAAATTTATCTTTTTTAACACAGATTTTATACTTGTAACTTTGCAGGTAATCTCGTTAAAAAATCAAATGTATGATTAGCGGACGTGACGAAATAAAAGTGGTTTTTCCTTGTTAAGAGTTTCCACTATTTGTTTTATTTATTACTTCAGTGTAGGTTTACAAGTGGCACATATAGATTCCAATCCGATGCATGGTCAAAATACATATATATATGACGCAAATCCATGGGAATAGTTAAGTTAAAAATATAAATAATTAAGTACCAGTTATAAAATAACATAAAATTATTCTATGGCTTACAACGACCTTTTTCAATTTTTTACTACATTTTCAGAAAGGGGATAAACTTATTCCCTTTTTTCCCTTGCTTCCAAATTGCATCAATGGATTAAGTAGCATCCGAAATCAGTTGTCAAACTTTACTTGACCTTGTATAATTGAATCATGACCAATGACAAACATTTTTACGAACAAAAAAATGTTTAAATGATAAGAAAAAAGTTTAAGAAAGTTGTTCTCCAAAAATAATAACAAAAATTGATTTCCAAATATTTTTGGCAAAAAAATGTATTTCTAAAAATTAATAGTCAATTTTTAAATGACAAAAAAGAAGTGCAGAAAAATTCCTCTCTAAAAGTGACAACAAAAAATATTTTTAAATCATAGAAAGAACTGGAAAAAATTTTTCTGAGAAAGGTGTTCTCTACAAATGACAAGAAAATTTTTTTGCTAAAAATTTTTAGCGAAAAAAATTGTTTCTAAAAAGTATACAATAAAATAAAAATTAAAAAATACAACTTTTAAATTATAAAAAAAAAAGTGTAAGAAAATTGCTCTTCAAAAATGAGAACTAAAAATTTTGACAATTTAAAAGAACAATGTTTAACAAAAAAAATGTTTCTAAAATTTAAAAAAAAGAAAATATTTTTAAACGAATTGGTCTCGATTGGTCTCGAAAATGACGATGAGTTTTCTTTCACCCAAATTTTTTTACAAACATTTTTTTTCTAAAAATTAAAAAAAACATTTTTTAAATGATGTGAAAAAGGTGTGAGAAGACTGTTCTCTAACGATGGCAACAAAACTCTTTTTTCCAAATTTTTGAACAAAAAACTTTCTGAAAACTGAACAAAATTACAAAAAAAAATGGTGACTATTTTCAAAAAAAACAAAAAAAATTTTTAACAATGTCTCTAAAAATTAAAAGAAGAAAAAATTTTGAAATGATAAGAAAATAGTGTGAGAAGGTTGTTCTTCAAAAATGATGGTGAATTTTCTTTTACACAAAATTTTTTGACAAAAGCTTTTTTTTCTAAAAATTAAAAAAAAAGTGATTTTTAAATGATGAGAAAAAAGTGTGAGAAAGCTGTTCTCCAACAATGACAATGATAAGAAAGAAATGTACAAAAATTGCTCTCTAAAAGTGACAACAAAATTTTTTTTTTAATTATTTGACAAAAGTAAATTGTTTCTAAAAATTAAAAAAAAAATATTTTTAAATGATAGAAATAACCGGAGCAAATATTCTGAGAATGGTGTTCTCTACAAATGACAACAAATTTTTCTCCCCAAAAATGTTTTGCGAAAAAATTTGTTTCAAAAAATTAAAAAAAAAAAACAGTTTTTAATGGTAAAAAAAGTGTAAGAAAGGTTCTCTCCAAAAAAGACAACAACAAATTTTGACAATTTTGAAAAGAAATATTTAACGAAAAAAATGTTTCTGTTAAAAAAAATTTATAATACTTTTAAACCATAAGAAAAAAGTGTGAGTAGGTTTTTTTTCAAAAATGACGACGAATTTTCTTCTATCCACAATTTTTTGACAAACATTTTTTTTGTAAAAATAAAAAAAAGAGTTTTCTTAAAATTTCCAAAAAAATCTTTTTTTTCTAAATATTAAAAAAAAAAAAAAATTTAAATGATGAGAAAAAAGTGCGAGAAGGCAATGACAACAAAATTCATTTTTCAAAACTTTTGAATACAAAACTTTCTAAAACCTAAAAAGAAAAAATTTTTTTGATGATAGAAAGAACCGAAGATATTTGAGGGGCTCAGTGCCATCCTTGCCTAAGCCTCAATTTAGTCATTTCCTAATAATTAGTGTCAGAGTTAATAGGTAATTTAAAATTAAACAGCCTTTTTAGGAAGGTTTGAATCATTTAATTAGATGTCAGCCTTGTCTCGTTCAAAAATTAGGGATGTGCAACTTTAGCACGGATAGTTTGGAATATTTCTAAGTAGTGTCGCATAATAACTCTATATATGAAATTTTGAGGGTTAGGCAAGGATGGCACTGAGCCACTCATTTGAGCTTAAAAAACTGTATAGTAATATTTTCAACATTGAATTGCAAAGTGGCTGCTCTATGCCCTCAATAGCCTCATGAATTCCATCTTTGAGGTCTTGAATCGACCCTGGGCTGTTGGTGTAGACTTTCTCTTTCACGTAGCCCCTAAAGAAAAAAGTTATAGGGTGTTAAATCACAAGGTCTCACTGGCCAATTGTGATCACCTCTTCGAGAGATAACATCGTCCGGAAACTTTTCCCGTAAAAGATCAATGGTTTCGTTGCTTGTGTGGCACGTAGCGCCGTCTTTTTGAAAATAAACGTTGTCCAGATCAATACCACCCAATTCCGGCCATAAAAAATGTTAATCATCTCTCCTGTTTAACACCTAACACCTGTTATTGGAAAACCCTTTATAAAATGTTCACATTTTTTTATTAATCTTTTAGTAGTTGCTTTAGTAGTGTCAAAATAGGTCATGTAATTTACTCTAACAAGAAAGTTAGACATTAGAATCTAACACTAAGCAATTCACAAATCCCGATAGACACGAAAGCAAGATACCTCGGAATAGACACCAAACTTCTCTGGAAAGAACATATCGAATTGAAAAGAAACGAGGCAAAAAATAGATTCCAACAGCTACATTGGCTTGTTGGCAGGCACTCGAAGCTGTCATTGCTGAATTAAATACTTATATACAAAACTGTGATCGTGCCAATCTGGGCATACGGCTCTACAAGTAGAACTAAGATCAACTTTATCCAACGACAATAATCGAAAATAATCAGAAAAATAACCAATGATTCTTCGTACGGCCCAAACGAAGATATCCATCGCGATCTCAATATCGATACAGCAGCAGAAATCCACCCGAAACGCAGCACAAATGACATTCCTCTTTAGCGAATCATTCGAATACTAACATGCGACAACTCCCATCAACAGAAAGCGCAAACTTCAGGCGTGCAAGACGGCTAGCACTAACTCATCAGCTCATAACTAGAAAAATTTTAAGTTATGTACAATACATAAATTGCAAGTTCAGACAAATATTTAACCAAAAGCTGTAAAAAGAATGACTTTGTGCCATAAGACAGGCGTAATTAATAAAGGAGGCGAAAAAATTGTCATGGAATCGCACCATTCTGCATATCTACATATTTTGGTAGGCATATGTATATATGTATCTTGAATCCGTTATGATCTTGTAAATAAATCTTTTTGTGAATAGATTGACATATATAACAGCGACCTAGTGATAAAGCGTGCGCTTGGCAAAAAACGTCTAAATCAAAAAATTTTCATTCTCATTCCCATTACCAGACTCAGGCAATATGAATTAATCTGGCTTATTGGCTACTACACAAATATTTGTTCAATGGCAAATGTTTGAAAATTTACCTAAACAACTCCAAAAACATGACTTGACCAATCCCACCACAAATAAATTTTCAGAAACAATTGAAATAAATAAAGCAAACATGAATAGCGGCCGATATTGAAGTTGTAGCTACAAGCGTGAGGAAATTAAAACGATATTAGGCGTGTAAGTATATTTGTATATTTATATATATTCCTGCCGCACCTTAAAAATGCTTATGACCGAAAAAAATGAGGTACTCAATAATTTTTGTTTTTTTTTTTACTTTGAAAATTACTTTTTAATTTTCATGACAAAAATGCACTTTTACGTAAATTCGGTATAAAAATGAGGTATCAATCATATTAGGTCAATGAAGAAACAGTTGAGCACTTCCCTTTTCAATTCTCTTACTGAACTGTCTGGCGTGAGGACTAGACCAACCCTGCGCTTCAAAAGAGCCTCAAAATGGTTTCATGAAGTGGTAAGTGAAGTAAGTAAGTGAAAGTGGTATCACAATGGACCTATAAGGTCTAAGTAAGTAAGTTGGTCATACGGACTGACTACCACCATAACCTAACCTAACCTAACCCCCCAAAATATAAGAAAATTAAAAATTTACTAAAATAAAAAGATGTTTACATATCTCGTTTTTTTTTTAATAATTATTTCGACATTTGTGAAGAAAACTGAAAAAACGAGATTAAAACTTATCGGTATAAACATTTTATGCAAACGCGTAAAGCAAATTAAGTGCAATTTTCCTCAAGGAATTTAATTGTAATTTTCAAAGCGTTGGCGGCACTGCTGAGCATTAAAGAAAATAAAAATAAAAAAAAAAAAAATAAATGAAAGAGTCGCTCCATTTTTCGCCCAAAGAACGAACTTAGGGATAACATCAAGAAAAAACTATTCTTTTTCGATCACCCTAATGTGCTTATACCTCCATATGTACTAACGCAAATCCGTGCTTATGTACTACGTAATAAAAACGCAAAAAGTGTTGAGTTAGTGGCGCGAAAAATTTACAAGAATTTTCTCACCCCACCCAGAAAAGAACAATTTGTGTATTATTATAATACTTAAAGTAGACTTAAAAGTAAGACGTAATTTTTTTTAAATTGTGTTGATTTGTCATGGCACGAAAATTAAGGTAAATTTTACATGTCATACTTTTAGTACGAGGGTAGTTCAATTCTTCTTAATCGCATAGCCAATAGCCGCTAAAGCGATTTTGGTCGAGTTTAACAAAGCGCGCCAGTCGTTTCTTTGTCGCGCTAAACGGGACTAGGTAGACACAACAAGTGAAGCCAAGTTCTTTTCTAACTGATCTTTTCAACGCTGAGGAGGCCTTCCTCTTCCTCTGCCAGCACCAAGTGGTACCACATCGAATACTTTCAGAGCCGAGACGTTTGTGTACATTCGGACGATATGACCCATTCAACGTAGCCGCTGGATCCTATTCGGTGCGCTATGTCCATGTTATGGTAAAGCTCATACAGCTCATCGTTCCATCGCCTGCGATATTCGCCATTGTCAACATGCAAAAGTAAAAAAATCTTGCGTAGAATCTTTCTCTCAAACACTCCAGTCGTCGCTTCATCGGATGTTGTCGTCGTCCACGTTACTGGGCTAACTTTAGGACGGGCATGTTGAGAACCTTGTAGAGTGTTTTGTATCGAGCGGCTCAGAAAGGTGTTTCTCAATTCTGACGGCGCTGCTTGTATTAAGCAACGTTTTTTCGCATAGCCGTAATAGTTTTCCGGGGACACCAAAATCGGACTTTGCGGCATAAGGAAACTCGTTTTCGTACTGTCGAATGCAGCTTTGAAATCAACGAAAAGATGGGTATTTCACAAGACTTGGCGTATTGTGAGTATTTAGTCGATGGTAGACTCTTCAGGTCTAAAGGCATACTGATAAGGTCCAATCAGTTGGTTGATGGTGAGCATACACAATACTCTTGCTAGAACCTTATAGATCAGCTGGCAATCCGTCGGCGCCCGTGTCTTTGTTGTTCTTTAGCCGCGTTATCGCTATTCTCACCTCGTCGTGAACGGGTAGCGGAACGACAGTCCCGTCATCAACGAATGGGGTATCGGGACATGTGACTCTGTGACATGTGCAGCTGTCACTATTTAACTATTTGGAGAAGTGTTCCCCCATAATTTGAGAACGCTTTGGATGTCAGTCACCAAAACGCTGTCTTTGTTCTTACAGGAAAACGTCCCGGTCTTAAAACCTTCTGTAAGCCCCCGATTTTTCTGGTAGAATTTTTGGGCGTTCTTTCTATTGCCCAGCATCTCAAGTTCTTCGCACTCACATATTTCGACCCTTCCTTTCTTATTTCTGATAGTAGACTTTTTGAGCTCCCGGTAGCAATCCCTCATGGCTCGCGTTGGGCCCGATCACAACGTGGCTCTATATGCAGCGTCCTTTATTTGCCTGGCATTCCTCGTCGTACCAATTGTTTTTTCGGACTCGCCGGAATCCGATTTCTTTTTCGCCGTCGGTACGTAAAAAACGGTAAATGTTGCTCCATGGCTCGTTCCTGCCTGATTTTTCGGTAGTACTCACCGAGAGCAAGAGTGAGTGTGTTAGTGTTGAATCTTCTGGCAGTCTGTTGCGATTGCAGTTTTCCGATCTCGAACATTCTTTGAGTAGTTAGATGGACGCTTTTCGCTGCACAGAGGCGTGTGCGTATTTTGGCTGCAGCAAGGTAAGGATCCAAGCCGATGTTGGGCCTTCGGAAGTGCAGGCTGAATTTTCCGACTGAAGGACCAAAAATTTGATCCTTGCCTTGCCTGTCATTCAAGTCATCAAGCACGAATTTTATGTTGCGGCGGGGGAAGTGCTCATAGGAACGTTCCAGACGCTCATAGAAGGAATCTTTGGTTGCATCGTTCTTCTCTTCAGTCGGGGCATGAGCGCAAATGAGAACCTCGCTTTAATGTGAGTTATTGCGAGACGCTCGCGCATTGGAGTGTACGTAAGTACTTGGCGACGAAGTTTCTCTCCCACTATAAGTCCAACACTAAAATTGCTGGGCTTTACGAGGTAGCTGTAGTAGACGTCGCATGGTCTAATACTCTTCTTGCCTTACCCCGTCCATCGCATCTCCTGAAAGTCCGTGATGTAAGCGTTTACTCTCATGGGGACATCAACTAGTCGGGCAGAGGCATCTTTCCCATTAAGGGACCGAAAATCGTAAACCTTAGTTCTTGTTTGTCATTAGTACCGCTTCTTCTCAGCCGAGACTTCGTTTTCATTCATCGAGTTTTTTACGCGGCTCGTCCCGAACCGAATGCACAACGAACTATCCTGAGATTCTTCGCTTCCTCACATTAGCTCCCTCTCAAACGGGTGTTCGGAAGCTACCCAAAGGATTCTTGGGCTAAGCCCGGAAGTTGTGAACTGCTTGAACCAAATGGAGAAGACTCATCCTGGCCACTCCCAAGTGAATGCCGATCAGTAACTTTCCCCACTTGCATGGACTTCTACATATGAAACAATTCTGCTACTGGACAGACAAAATATAGGATTTTAATTGGCAGTGCCATCTGCTCATATTTTCAGGAACTTATTGACCCACCCTCGTAGTATGCCACTCTGTTGGCCTACAGAATTACTCTCCACTTGGCGTGCGAGTGCAAAAATGTGGTACTTGAAAGCCACATAAAAAAATATGAAAATAAAAATAAAATACTTATTATAATAATCCCCCACTTATTTCGCGCCTTCGTTAGCTGTGCGTATAATCATAATAACTTTTTGTTGATATTTCATTCTAGATTATATTTTTCCATTCGCTCTTTTTTTTGTGTAATATTTTTTTCAAGCAGCCAACGCGTGAGAAAAATCTGCAAACAATTGTTAGCTTGAGAATTTCACAGCTCGCTGCTTGTGCCAACAACTTGGACTTACATCCAACCACTTATAAGTGTATGCATGCATACTTACAATATAAGCATACTTAGTATGCCGTATGCCGTATGCCTTATGCCGTATAAATAACCGTGTGGTAGTTGTGGCGGTTGTAGCGCGCTAACTGGTGCATGCCACACTCAACAATTTATGCTGCTTGCAACATGACTTCTTATACTTGAGTAAGTTTTCGGTGTTCGAAGGGTAACGCACACGGGTGTGGAGGAGTCGGGTTAGACGCGAATGCGTGCGGCATGCGGATTAACCAGCTGCTAGAACTTTTACTCAGCGAAATGCCAGCGCAAGCCTCATCCCTTGCGCGCAAATTACAACAATAATATATACTCTATTTATTCAAATTGCGTTTTTTTTTCTCGTGGCGAGTAGCGGCATTTGCATCAAATAGTTCCAAAAGTTAATTAACCACTTATAAAATCAGGCCAAATGGCAAACGTGGCATCGTTCGCTAACGAACACTAAGTGCACAAGCACTTGGCTTTATTTGCGCGCTGGCTCGTCAGGTTGGGCAAAAATGTGGCAGTGACAGTAACTGGGTAAGCCTGTTAGCATTAGTAAGAATGTCTGTATGTATGTATGTAAGTATGTGGAAGCAAGTAACTAAGTAAGTAGCCATTCCTTCGTTGCCATTGCCGCCACTTGAGCGATTGTAGGTGGCCTTTATTGTTATTGGCGGCGAGAAATTTCACTAGCAGATTTGTACGACCAATCGACCCACTTTCACGTTACCAATTTGCCATTACAGCGCAAGGCGGTGAAACAAGAGTAGCCCAGTTCTTGTGCTCAATGCAGCCCAGTTGCTTTTGTTATTTCCGTAATCTTTGAATCAGCCGCCACTTTGATGGCGTGCGGCAGCGTTATTGTGTTACTTCAACACTGCGCACTCATAGAAATGGAATTTTTTTGTCAAAAAAGAGGTAGAGGGTAACTTGAGTTGGTTTGGGGATTAGATGCAGAAAACAAATTATTACAGTTGCTTTTGGAAATCATACATAATTTGAGTGGATTAGCAAAAAAATTTGTGAAAACTGTATCATACTTAGGTTGCTACTTAAGCTCTGAAATATGGCAGCACCAGTGTGAGTATGCCCACTTTGGTAATGCCATTGTAAAGTTTGATATTTTTAATGGTAATCGTGCTCAGAACGTTTTGTCATACGAGAGCTATTTGCTTAATTTACAGGTACTTGAAACAATTAACTTGGTCAGAAAATGAAATTAAATCGTGCATATTTTCATGCAGCGATTTGCTATGATTATCAAAGCAGATTAAGATTAGGTTAAGATTAGGTTAGATCGCTTCGTCCTGTGAGATACACTCAGGCTAATGCCCCGTTGTGATTCCGCTTAGGGAAGTTGTCCTTATCTCTCCTAAAACCGGTGTTTACTTTCCACAAATTTTAGAAAATCCTTGATTTCCACAGTACTGAAATCTGCCAATTCATTACAAAATGCCTACCTAAAATGGTAAACCTACGTTTGGAAAGAGCAGTACAATGGCACAGAAGGGGCAATATCATTTCTACGCCGTCATAGCTTTGCGTACTTTTTCTGCATGTGCCGTCAGACTCGCTTCGACTTTTGGTGATAAATTACCATCCTAGGCAGTTATGGCCAGCCAAAATTGGTTGTTGTGCTAGGAAATTTGATGCTGTCCTTGAACTGATATTCCACGTGATATACCCTGGGATTGAAGTCTACTTGGGTACTAGTCCTGCCCATATATGTATGTATTGTACGTTCAATATTTGACCGCCAAAGAGACTTCCACACATTTGGTGCAACATAATTCAACAGACCCTGGAGAAATGGCTCGTGTTGACTACTTTGTAAATTGCTACCAACCCATGCAGAAGTTTATGGATTTCGTAGAAAATATTTCAAAGAACTAACAAGCCACTTTCGACTAAATATATTTATTTTTACTTGCCCACCTCAAAATCTAAGTAGCAAGCCTTGTCTGACCGCTAGCTTCGATGATCAAATTGGTTCCTTAATTCTGCTGAGATTGTCGAAAAACATATTTTTATGTTAGTTATAAGCAAATATTATGTGTGCATACATAGGAAGACCTAAATTGTCAGCGTCATCAACCCAAGTGATTGGTTACGGTGGTCACTCCAAATGCGAGTGGTCTATGGGAGCTCTATTAGATCAGCCAGATGTACCTATCCTGATCTTGGTCTAGTTCCTGATTCCAAACTTGTGTCGTTATCCATTTGACTAGCTTGAGTATGTTTCCAAGCTTCTGATTAAAAGATCATCAGGCAAAACTCCATTTGTTTGAGAACATCGAAAGCTGTGCTCCAGATGCGGGCCAGTTGTAGTAGTGGATAGTAAAAATTTGTTGAGCCGAGTATTGTAAAAAAATTATGAAATGTACAAAATAATTGAAAAATATGCAAAACTGGAACCACTAACATTGAAAAATTAGTCCAGCGTCCATCCATGGTGCTTGAATCCAATCCTTTGCCGATTGAAACACAGTTGAGGCCACTTAATCCGCGAATTCTACTTGAAAATCTACAGATGTGGATAAGACTCGAATAATGATCATTTTTTAATGGCTTTTACCTCATACACACACAGCTCCATTGAAATTGAAAGCATCTATCTCTGAATCGTGGAATGTTTTTAAACCCATCTTTGTGAACAAAATTCTTGCAGCAGAACTTAATCGTTAGAGTAATTGCCAACAATATCGACCATATCAACAACTGACACTTTAGACTGAATAGGCATTTAAGATATACTTATACATAAAATACTCCTTCGACGAACAAAATCCACGCCCTAAAGATAATAGTTTTTCACGTACGTCTCGAGGCCAATACGCTGACTCCTGGAATATTCGTGAGAGGAGCGGCAGAATATCTTTTGAAGCTTTAGTCCTCGGCGTCAGTTTATTGGGTCGTCCTTAAATGGAAGACTCTGAGAACCTTCCCAAATCGGAATCTGTTTGATCCCCACTCCATGAAACGGATTGAAGGTAAAGTGAAGTGAAAAGAATTTTAGTGCAATATGTGTGTAAACTTTTTCGATTTTCACGATCTCGGATTTTCGGGACCACGTTATTACAAGCCCGAAATCCCGGGATCAGTCCCGAAATTTTGCTATCGAAATTAAAGATTTCTTTGCATCTATTTTATTTTGCATCTATTTATGTAAAAAATTACAAATCCCTAAAATTTCGGGATTGTATTCAATTAATCCCGCGATTTTCGGGACTTAAAAAGTACCCAATCAAAATTGATATATCTAAGATATATCGTTACAGCTAAAATCTAACAATAGGATTCACCCAAAATTTGCATCAATGAAAAATCAATGAGAAAAGGAAGAAAATGTAAGGACCTCACATGAGAAATAATTAATATTTAATTTCAGAAGCAAAACTGCTCGTAATATAACTGCCTTACTGGCGTATAACTAGAAGGGTTTCAAACTCGCTCAAAACCCAGTAGTTTTCACATGTGAATATCACAAAGAAAAACTCAAAAGAAAATTTTCAGACAAAAAGAAGAAAGCAAAAAAAAAAGCACACAAAAAAATGTATAGTACAAACTGTTGACGATTCAGTGCAAAACCGTGCAAAATAAAAATAATTCAATGAAATGAAAAAGTTGTGCTAGAAATCTGACAAGCAATTCAACGACTCGCCTCAATGAGGAAGAATTTTGTATGGAGATAATGCTCGACTTAGGTAGATATGTAAAAGCATTCTACTGAATCACACCTGCATTCATTTCCAAGTGGGCTCATACACAAACCCATTTGCCACAATTCGCATGACAGCAAATGAATACAACTCCAACAACTTCAGGTACAGACACATTTAAAACTAGTACTTCGCTACTTAAAAAAATACAAATTAAAAAAAAAACATCCAAACGTCATCTGGAAAGTTTTTTGTAATCAGCGGCAGTGTTTCATTTTGTATGCTTATCTCCGTTTGCTTTTATGAAATTTACACTACAAATTGAAAGAAACTTCATTAGGCCGCCTTTGCAAATGCGATGCCAGAGCTAGCGTGTGAAAGCTTGGCGCTAACACCAACGAAAGCACGAAAGCACAAAAATCATCATTAGTTGGAAGTGCACAGATTGCGAGTAAGCTGGGAGTTAAACTCATTGCACAGCAGGGGTTGCATTTTGTATGTTTGTAGAAGATTTCAAAGGAAGGCGACAGATTTTCAGATTTTTTTTTTTTTTTGATGTGCGTAGTAGAGATATTTTGATTTATAAATGAAGTGTGTTTTTTCAGTGGCTTCTTTTCCGACTTGGCAAATATAACTTCTAGTGTAAGTAGTGGCAGTCAATTTGCCAGGTGACTCATGGCAGAAATACACTCGGAGGTTTGCCATTGACTGCCGAGCGGCGATCGCTATTAGAAAAAAGTTTTTCTTAATTTTGGTGTTTCACCGAGATTCGAACCAACGTTCTATCTGTGAATTCCGAATGGTAACCACGCACCAACCCATTCGGCTACGGCGGCCGCAAATTGCAAATGTATTCATTTCCAGTTGTAACTCACAGCTAAACAAAATTGTTTGAAAGTAATGAAATGCCTTGGCTTTTAGGACTATTTGCGCATATTTTTCCGAAGATGCCATTTCAATCAAAACCGAGTGGTATTGATCTATGACTTCAGTACTGACTATTTTGTCATCAAATTGAAGGGAGTTGGGGTGGAAACGTGCAGTATTCCAATGAGATGCCTCAGCCAGGCAAACTTTTTGCGAGATGATTGACCTACAGTAGGAAGAGTTCGATTATCAAATAATTTAACGTGTTCTAAACTGTCTGCCGGCTAATGGGAAAGTAATGAAGTGAAGTAGCAGCTAATTTTCAATTGACAACCTCACCCACTTGTCCACTGTTTAATTCACCAACGAAGCTCTGTCGACTGAATAGAAGGCGGTATAACCTTATCATCGGCTAGAAGGAAATGCGTAGTCCTCCTTTGCCAGCTTGGTGGCATGGTAGGCCAAGTTCGGTTGCGGAAGGCCAATTATCTACCCATCTTAAAACTCTGCTTAACGAAACCAAAGTAAACAAGCAAAACAAGAAAAAAGATCACTGAGCTGCTTTGTTCCGCCTAGAAACTACGGCGGAAAATATATATATATTATTTATATAAAATGTCGCATATTATCAGACCTGCGGATATTTAATATTATAATGTAATACAACAACACCGCCACATTGGGGAAAATTATTATGCTCAGCTTCAGCTCAGCTGGCAAATGCATCCTAGATGTCAATTGGAGAACGAGACAGATATGAACTTAATGAGTATCTCTGTCTCTCTCTTCCTCTCTCTCTCTCTCTCTCTCCCTCTCTCTCTCTTTCTTGGTTGGGAGATATAGAGAAAAATTATTTGATATTAACTTAAGAGTATTTCGAAAGGGTTGGAAAGATGAAGGACGAAAATATCAACTTGAGAATTATAAATAACCGAAAGGTTGGAGATCCAGTTGAGAGTGAAGGAAAATATTAACTTGAGATTTATAAATTTCCCAAACGTTGGAGATTCAGTTGAGAATGATAGAAAAAATTAACTTGAGGATTATAAATTTCTCAAAGGTTCAAGATCCAGTTAAAAATGAAGGAAAATCAGGCACATCTTTAAAAAGTTAGACAGCCAGTGAGAAGAAAGTTTGATAGGAATTTGGGAATTATCAATTTTTAAAAGGATGTAGGGGTGTGTTCAAAAACTAAGGTAAATTTTCAAATTTCTCACGATACATATGTACATTCGATTTTCGATGATTATGTCTTTTATGTTGGTACATTCGCCTCGAAGATATGCTCACGGTTTTAGTAATATAGCATCTTTAGTTTGTTTGTAAGAGAGCATAAATAAGAGAATAGTTTTGCGTGTTCGGCGATTTTCTGCTATCGAAAAACATGGATCAAAAAAGTTGCATCAAATTTTGTGTAAAAATGGAATTAAGTGCTAAAAACTCTTGTATTGTTAACAGTGGCATACGGTGAGAGTACTCTGAGTCAAAAAAATGCTTTCAAGGGGTACAAGCTTTCACAGAACATCGAAAAGACGTGAATGACGACGCTCGCTCTGGACGCCCCAACACATCGACAATCGATGAAGCTGTTGAGAAAGTGAAGAAAATTGTTATGGAGAATCGTCGAATCACAATTAGAGAAGTTTCTGAGGATGTCGTGATATCGGTTGTCTCATGCAATTTTTCCTGAAATTTTGGGCATAAAGCGTGTGGCAGCGAAGTTTGTTCCAAAATTGCTGAATTTTTACCTACAACAACGTTGCATGAGCAGCGCTCATGAATCGGATATATGGTTATGACATGCAAAGCGCAATCGTCCCAATGAAAGTGTCCAGGAAGGCCAAGACTAAACACAGCACACCTAGTTCAATCAAATGTCAAGGTCTTGCGCCGTTTACGTGAAGCAATACGAAAAAAACGCCCGGAATTGTGGAAAAAAATCCATGGCTTTTGCATCATGATAATGTAGATGCTCACTCATCTTTGCTTATGAGAGATTATTGGGCCAAAAACAGCACCGTTATCATGTCTCGGCCACCGTATTCACCAGATTTGGCCCCCTGCGACTTTTCCTTGCTCCCAAGGTTGAACAGAGCCATGGAAGGACCGATTTTTGCGACGATTGAGGAGATAAAAAGTTTATTATATCTGAGCAAAGGAAAATTCACCTTTTTGGTGTCGACATTGCAAGTTAGGGTTTGTGAAAAATTTGTTTTGAGACTCAAGCGTCAGAGCTCCCTCACATCTGATAATATATTTAGTACAAACCGGCCTAAGAAGTATTTTTTCATAATAAAATTTGACCAATTTACTAAGCCCGAAACGGCAGCCGCCGTAGCCGAATGGGTTGGTGTGTGATTACCATTCGGAATTCACAGAGAGAATGTTGGTTCGAAACTCGGTGAAAGCAAAATTAATAAAAACATTTTTCTAATAGCGGTCGACCCTCGGCAAGCAATGGCAAACCTCCGAGTGTATTTCTGCCATGAAAAAGCTCCTCACAAAAATATCCGCCGTTCGGAGTTGGCTGGAAACTGTAGGTCTCTCCATTTGGGGAACAACATCAGGACGCATACCACAAATAGGAGGAGGAGCTCGGTCAAATATCCAATTACGCGCCAATTATGTAACAGGTGGCGCTACAGTAATCCTCCTATCAGAAAATGCTATACATTTTGCGATTGGCCCCTAATGTCAGTTCTGTTTTGTCATTTGTGTAGTAAACACATGCGAAATACACGTTAATAAACAATGTTACGCTACACTGCTCCAGAACGCGGAATATTGCTGACTATTTCTTTGACCAATAATCGGTCGGTGACTTTGGCACAACGTGAATTTCGTCGCAGATTTCCTCGCCGTCCAACGCCTACTGGTGAAACACTGCGATGTTTAGCCGCTCGCCTCGAAGAGACTGACACAACACGAGATGCTGCCAGGCGTGGCAGACCCCGGAGTAGCCGTTTTGCAGAGAATATTGCTGCTGTAGCCGAGGATGTCAAGGAAGCGCCGTCGACATAGACCAGACGACGTGCCACGCAAATGGGTATCAGTCGACGGTCTTTACAGCGAATTTTGGTACGAGATTTGAAGATGTTTCCGTACAAAGTCCAGACGGTGCATCAGCAGTTAGCTGCTGACCGCCAATCGCGTCTAACATACGCTCAAGCCATCCTTAATCACCACCAAGAGGAAGATAATTTTTCATCAAAAATAATCATGAGTGATGAGGCCCATTTCCATCTTAGCGGGTACGTAAATAAGCAAAATTTATGCTTCTGGGGCACTGAAAATCCGCGTGTAACCCACGAAGAGCCATTACACCCGCTCAAAGTCACTGTATGGTGTGCTGTTTTCGCTGGAGGAGTCATCGGACCTTTTTTCTTCGAAGACGTCGCGGGCCAAACGGTTACTGTGAATGGTGAGCGCTACAGAGCAATGATCAACGAGTTCTTTTTGCGACAACTTGATGAATTGGGATTGGAAAACATGTGGTTCCAACAGGACGGTGCAACGGCACACACTGCACTTGCCACAACCGATATGCTGAAGAATGCATTTCCCGGGCGCCTAATCTCCCGTTTTGGCGATTTGCACTGGCCAGCAAGATCGCCTGATTTGACCGCTCCAGACTTCTTTTTGTGGGGCTTTTTGATGTCGCGGGTTTATGTCAACAGGCCTCAGACTCTTGCAGCTCTTAGAGACAATATCCGTCAAGAATGTGAGGACCTATCGCCGGAAGTTTTGGCCAAAGTGATGGAAAATGTCATAAAAAGGGCTCAAATGGCAATCCATTGTGGCGGCGGCCATTTACATGACATCATATTCTCGACTTGATGTACAAAAAATTAAAAGACCAAATAAAAATAATCCACAAGAAGAATCAAAGTTTTTCATTTTTTTTTAAATTACAGCCAAAAAACATTGCAAGGTTACTAATCCCAGAACATGTATTGTGGCTAAAAAACACTTAAACACATTTTTAATTCCATTATATAGCACATGATATGACGGCTGTTGAGGTGGAAGCAACTGACGGAGTCAGAATAACGCTTGCCTCTATACACATGGCACACGAAAGACCAGCACCGCCTGAGGAGGCCCGTAAACTTGTGCAGGAAAACCCGAACAAAACCCTGTTTCTCGGATGCGATGCCAATGCAAGGCATGCTCTATGGGGAAGCTCCGAAACAAACGACCGAGGTGAGTCTCTTCATGATTTCATAATTAACACTAACTTGTCGGTATGTAACAGGGGTAACACTCCCACTTTCACCTTTCCAAGTACGGAGTGATCGATGTTACCCTAATGTCTGAAAACATACATATATATATGAACAGCGAAATAAATTTTCCTGCTGTAAATCATTTCACACCACCTCACCCATCAGCTGTTTCATTTTCCTACAGGATCAACGATTTATAATTTGTTGCTGCAGTTGTTGGTATGCATGTATTGAATATGTCAGCTGTTGTGCCACCTGCCAACACTTTGATTGTATTTAATTATTTGCGCAACTCATTCACATCTTTTCATGCCTTTTTTCGCTTAATTTAGTTATGATTTTATTTTTTTTTTATGGAAAAACTTGTGGGTCTTATTCCTTTTTTCTATCGAAAGACTTGTTGGTTTTATTCACCTTTTACATTTTTAATGAGAGGAAAAGAAGTTACAGTTACACTGAAGCATACGAAGCTATTCAAGCACGTCATAAATGGCACAGCAGCAGGTGGAGCATTAAAGGATTTCTGTTGGTTGAGCAAATTTATTCAGCATAAGAATAAAGCAGTTATTCATTGTGCGTATGATTTTTCTAGTATTTCCTTGGAGTTCATTAAAGGATAATAAATTCGAAAATTTTACTTAAATTTATGCAGACAAAAAAGTTCAGTATTAGCATTTGACTTTAAGTCCAGCAAAAACTTATCTTATAAATAAAAGTACTTTCACCGCTACAAACCCACATGTGTATGTATGTATGTACGTAAAAAACCGTTAAGATATAAACGAAAATGACAGTGATGGATTTGCGATAAAACTGGGCCAAAGATAAGCCAAATGACCACTGAGCGTTCACGCATCAAATTCCAAGCCAAAATATTACTGCGAGCAGCCGTCTAGAGAATTGCGGCAGTGCGAGGAAAAAGCAAAAAAGGGCAAAAAAAGATATAAAAACAACAAAAAAGCTAAAACACACAACGCATCACTTTTTACGAGACCTTTTTCTTAGTCATTTACCAGCGACTTCCATTAGAAGCAAATAGCATTTTTTGCAATCTCTTTGATTCATTTGAACTGGCGCAGCTGCCGTTGCTGTTTTTTATCTTCATAATACAATACGAAAAAAATAATACGAGTAAGTGCGCTAACAGAAATCATTCATAAATTGCAAAAACATACAGTAGCAAATGTAGCTGGAGAGAGATTGCCTTATTTATGCTGCTGTGTGCGCAAAGTGGAAAAAAGGCAACAACGCCCAGATGTAGGCTAACATTTTTTGGTGAATTACTAAAAGCGGCAACAACTGCATGTGTGTGTGTGAGTATGGGTAAGCGTATATGGATGTGTATGTGAGTGAGTGTGTATATGTATGTATGAATGAATGTGCATATGTATAAGTGTAAGTGTCTGCGTGTACGTTGCTCTTTAGACGAGTACGAAATTAGGTGTGATATATCATAGATATGAATGAGCTCCGGAAGAGTATAGAAGTAAGAATTACTATTATTTTTTTATACAATATATTTTTTTCTTTTGACAAAATCAAAAGTGTGCAAGTGTGCGTGCGTTATGCGCTGTTTCGTGAATTCCATAAGTATGGACTGGTTATTACGCCAAGCACTTCAGTGGGTGGGTGGCTGTTCTGCAAAGTCGCTAAAGATCACATTTGCACACACACACACACACACACATACGCTTGCAGCTTAACCGCGACTTTTGAAATCCAGCTGCGTCTTTAAATATACGAGCATCATATTTTCAACTAGAACTTGCAAGCCATCAACCAGCAGTCCGCCTGCCTGCCTATTCTTAACAGCTCACGAGCACGCCTTCTTCACAAACACTTTCGCATTACATTTTACTGTTTCCTTTTTTGATTTTTCTCTTTCTGTTTTTGCTACGCAAAATAATACCTTGCCATATTTTAACAGCATTTTACCACTCCTTATTATTATTTACGCTTTCAGCTGCAGGCGAAATTGTGTGCGAGTACCAGGAAGAACAGAAGAAGCTGCGGCGACATTGGCTGTCGCTATAGCTCGTTTGTGGAGCTTTAAAGGAGTGCAAAGACGATATTACCGTACAGCATAGAGGCACTAAAGATGTACCTATATATGGTACACACATACACATGCACATACACATGCCCATGCGGCAACACTTGTAGGTACTTGGCGTACCCTTTCCCTTGCACTTCATTCTCGCCCATTTGCTGGGAATTATCTTAACTTTGAGTATTCGCGCGGCGGCACTGCTGAGTTTGATGTTTCGTAGAATGTACCGCAGGCTGTAATGGTTGACATGTTGTGGTCGTTGTCACAGTTTTTTATTTATTTATTTATTTTTCCTTTTTTCACATTATTGCTGTTTTCAGCTCGTTTCTGCTCGCTTAAAACTTTGCTGCTAATGTTGCTGATGCTGTTGTTGGCGTTGGTGTTGTTATTGTTTTTACCGGCTTGCGTCTTGTTTTGCTGTGCTGTCATTGTTGCTGCTATTCGTCGCTTGGCTTTTCGTCTTGATAAAGGCGTTGACAGCACTGATGACTTTGCAGATAATAATGATGACAATGTTTCAATGCTGATGATGATAAAAATGTTATTTTTGGTGGAGATGTGTTTCGTTTTTTCTGATTTATATCGTAGAATGTTGTTTAGTAGAACATGAAAAATTGTTGATTGTGGTAATGTGTACATGATTCATATTTCTGTAAAGCAGCGGCGGAGGAAATGCCATATTTTGTAATTTAAAAATTTGTGAGGTATTTTTTAAAAATGAATTATTTCCAAGCGTAAACTTTGTTTTAAGGCGATTGAAGATATTTTTTTTTTTTTTTTAATTTTTTGGAGATTTTTAAATTAATGCATATTATCTCATTTATTTCCTTAACAACCGCGCTGTTAGTTCTGCTTTCTCCAAACTGGATAAAGAGACAAAGCGAATGAGTCTGGTGGTTAACGAAGACAAAACGAAGTACCTCCTGTCTTCAAACAAACAGTCGGCGCACTCGCGTATCGCCACCCACGTCACTGTTGACAGTTATAATTTCGAGGTTGTAAAAGACTTCGTCTATTTAGGAACCAAGATTAACACCGATAACAATGTCAGCCTTGAAATCCAACGTAGAATCTCTCTTGCCAACAAGTGCTACTTTGGACTAAGTAGGTACCTGAGCAGTAAAGTCCTCTCTCGACGAACAAAACTAAAACTCTACAAGACTCTCGTCATGCCCGTCCTAACGTATGGCGCAGAAGCGTGGACGATGACAACATCCGATGAATCGACGCATGGAGTGTTCGAGAGCGGCTACGTTGGCTGGGTCATGTCGTCCGAGTGGATACAAACGCTCCGGCTTTGAAAGTATTCGATGCGGTACCAGCTGGTGGTAGCAGAGGAAGAGGGCGGCCTCCTCTGCGTTGGAAAGATCAGGTGGAGAAGGACTTGGCTTCACTTAGTGTGTCCAATTGGCGCCGGTTGGCACGAGAAAGAAACGACTGACGCGCTTTGTTAAACTCGGCCAAAATCGCGTAAGCGGTTATCGCGCCAATTAAGAAGAAGACGATTTCCAAGCAGTAACTTCATCTTAAGGTGAGTTATGATATTTAATTTTTTTAATTTTGAATTTTTTCAACTGAGATGTTTTCTAGAAATGAATTAGTTCCAAATGTAGACTCAGTTTGAAAAGGAATTGAGATATCGAATTCTTTTTAATTTTTAATTTAATGTTATCTCAAAAATATTGCGCCAAGTCGCTTGTGCGATATTTTTTGAAAATGAATTATTTCCATGCGTTAACTCTATTTTAACCCTTTGAGGACGCAGCCGCGCGACGGGGGAGCATCGCTGAGGGCGAGAGGTATTGAAGTGCGCAGTAAAGAAAATAAATGTGTTGAACGTTATAAAAACTAAGGCTTTATTTAACATAAAAAAAACTTTCATAAAATCAAAAAACAATTGTAAACAAACTGCTATCACTGCTAATGTTAAAATGCCTTAGTGGATTCCACTTGACGAAGTAATGCCGCCATTTTCCGTCTTATCAAATTCAAAGTAATATTCCTCAGAACTCTCACTATCTAACGTATCATCTCTAGATCGCTTTGCCTTCGAGCATTGGATAAAATATATAAAAAGCCTGTTGGTTCCTTTGGCAGTGACACTGGTGGACTGAATCGAAAAACTGAAATTCGATCTAGCTCTACCGTCCTCTTACATCGTAAGTTTACATTATAAGGCAGATATGACTTCATCGCAAATGCCCCCGAATGGCTTTGAAGGAAAACGTGAGTCTTTTACTATACCTATCCGTATCTTATCGCTCAGGTCGACAGATGTCGTGAGCCTTGCAGCTACGAACTAATTTGGGCGGCTATATGCCGACACTCGTCCCCAAAGGGTTAAGGGGAGTACCGATATTAAATTTTTTTTAATTTTGAAGTTTTTGAAGTCAGATATTTTCTAAAAATGAATTATTTCCAAACTTAAACTTAGTTTGAAGAGGAATTAAGATATCAAATTTTTTTTTTTTAATTTTTTGGAGATTTTCACATGAATGCATGTTATTTCAAAAATATTGTGTCAAGTCGCTGGTGAACTAGTTTTTACATTAAATAAATTATTTCCAAACACTAGCTCTGTTTTAAGGGCAGAGAAGGTACTTGATTTTTTTCTTTTTTATTCTTTAACTCTTTTTTTTACATCATAATATCTCGATTTTTTTGTATCAAGTCCATCGGAGGGAAAGTTGCGAAGCTATTAGTATTTTTGCATCTATTATCCCGGAACAGGTTTCTATACCTCCTCGACTTTAAAGCGCTTTTTCCGCAACTCGCTAATTTTGAAGTCTGTGTTTACCATATCTCAGAATCTACTCATTCAATCCAATAGTTTTGAAATTCTACTCAGTACTTTTTCACATAATTCATCAGATGTATCTCTAGGAGTCTCGTTTTTAGCGAATATAGTTTTCAAATCCTACGAAAAAAATTGAAAAATTTAAAACAAATCATGTAAGGGATACCTCAAGAAATATCTCCTTTTTTCCTTTTTGTTCAGATTATCCTGTTACGGGTTATGATGTACACTACAAATCAACTTTTTTTCAAGGCACCTACGGAAACTCACTTGCTTTCGCTTAATTTTCAATATTTTGCAATGAAAATTTTAGGAAAATATTATTCTAGTATTGGAGAAAGGCTGAATAAACTAACCCAAACTATATCGCCCATTGGCGCTTACATCTTTTATGGGCATTTGGCCGAGCTTTCCTCTTATTTGTACTGCCCGTCTTTACATTTTTTTGACAAATTAAGAGACCTACCTATAGGTTTTTCATAGCAGAAATACACTCAGAGGCTTGCCATTGCCTTGCGGGGAACTAACGGATAGGTGGAAAACACTTTTTTCTATCCATTCGTGTTTTATGCCCTAGGTTTCATATCTATTCACTTCCAAATATTAGTCACACTCCAACCGATTCGGTTACGACGGCCGCCTTTGAAGTTCATTACCAGTCATTTTTCTATGTATAAACCATGCTCAGATTCGTTTATTCGCAATCTAAAATATAAATTTTTAACACTTAAAGATATAACCCATGGCTTTTAAACTCTTTTTCTCTATAATACCTCGAGGTTTGAGAGAAATACTATACTAAACTTAAAAAATTTGTTTATTTTTTATAATGAAGACCTCGGAGAAGATTTTTAGTAAGTTCAGATGAAATGAAATCTTTGGTAATAGTAAAAATAAAATAATTTGCACCATAAAGTCTGAGGAAATGCCAAACATAAATTTCAATGTTATTGAACTATGCCGAAAAGATATCAGCGGAATATAAATAAGTTATGAACTATACGAGTAAGGGAAACGCCTAATAACTCGTGAGAAAGAGAGAAAAGTGAACAAGAAGAAAATGAATAGGAAATAAAAAAGAGATGGGCTTGAAGATAAAATTTTATAAACTCATGCGACTAAAGCAAAGTGGTGTCCGATTTCTATAAATTGCCTTACTTTATGTCTTTATTCGAAATAAAATTTTTTCAGTAATTGTAAGGAGACCATATAAATTATTAAATAAAACAAATAACAGCTTACAACAAAAACGTAAATTTATCATAATATTTTCCTCTGCAGCTTTAGTCAAGTGGGTAAAAAATTCTCACCTTTCCGGGCAACATAGGTTTTAATTTAAAACTATCATCGAGAGCAGAATATTTTTGAGTAATAAATTTTTTAGTTGAGAGATAAATTATTGGCCAAAAACAATGGTTTTTGATGACTCTGGAAAGAAATTTTGTACGAAAACAAAAGGAAAATATTTGATATAAATCAAGTGAGGGACAGTGAGGGATTTAAGAAGAACGATCTTGCAAGGGCAGTTAAAAGGAGCAGCACATCTTTGTATCTCCAGAGACTAGTAATCCCACGATGGAAAAAAATCTTCAAAAATTTGCTGAAAGCACGCGATGGGTTGCACCCAAATATAATAGAGCTTCTCATTTTCAAGTGACTAATAATGTTTATTTGTTCCAATGTGACTTAAATTTAGTTAAACTCATTAAAAAAATTCAAGAAAAATAAAATTATTATGTTAAATTTAAATTTTTACTTCTTTTTTTCGATAAAAATATAATTATTCTTTTAAATTTTAATTTTTATACAGATTTTTTACTAACTTATTTTTCTTTGAGAAAGTTTTTTACATAAAACAAGATTGCGCAAAATTAATCATCGAGTTTGTATAACTTTTTTTGTTTTGAGAAAATTTTTTCTGTATTCTTTTCGATGGAACTTAATTTAATTTAATTCATCAAAAAAAATGTTTAATGAAAAAAGGAATTTTTTATTTTAATAAAAAAAGAAAGAGTTAATAAAATCAAATTTATATATATTCAAAATAAAAATTGTTTTTATTTTAAAATATTTTTGATACATTTTTGAAATACTTCTTTTAATGAATTTTTTAATTAATTAAATATACTTTTTTTATATCAAAATTTGTTTTTATTAATTAAAAATTTTTTTTTTAACTTTTGTTCCATTACATTTTATTTTTTGTAAATGTTTTTTATCAACTTTTTTTCTTTGGGAAAATTGTTTACAAAATACAATTTTGTATGCATTTTTTTATTCACTTTTTTTTCTTTGAGAAACTTTTTTACAAAATACAAGATGGCGCAAAATGAATCATCCATTTTGAATTATTTTTTTACAGTTTTTGAGAAAATTTTGTTTGAAAATAATTGAAACTTAATTAAATTTATTAAACAATTTTTTTTCTTTTTAATCCAAATTTTTTTTTAATTATTTTTTCTTTTAAATTTTAATAAAAAAAAAATTTATGAACTTTTTTCTTTGAGAAATTTTTTTACAAAATACGAGATGGCGCAAAATTAATCATCTATTTTGAATAACTTTTTTAGGTTTTTCGAGAAAATTTTGTATAAAATGTTTTTGTTTATTCGTTCCGATTTGACTTAGATTTAACTAACTTCATCAAAACAAATTTTTTCTATGAATTAAAATTTTTGTTTTAAATTTTTTTCTTTTGAACTAAAATTTTGTAGGCATTTTTTATTAACTTTTTTTTTTTGAGAAATTTTCTTACAAAATACAAGATGGCGCAAAATTAATCATCCGTTTTGAATAACTTATTTACGAACCCAAATATTTTTTTAAGTGATGGAAATTTTTATTCGATCTTTAAGTGCCCTATTGCTTGTTTGTATGCTGCAGCTGTGTTCACAAGTGCCAAATAGGATTGGCGCCATTAGCAAAAATTAAAAATCATCCGTTAGGGTGCATAAAATATGTTTTCAGATGGCATGAAAACAATGTTTGACAACCAGGTTGCGTATTCAGATTATTTTGGTTATTTTTTTTTTCACATAAAAAAAATTTACTCAGCCAAAAGCAGGCAAATAGCTAAACGTGTAAACATCTGCTATAGAATACAACAAAATTAAATCAAAATTAATCAATTTTATCAAGAAAAGTTTTACAAGTAAATAAATAAATTTAGCGCAATATTCGTAATGGCGTTTGTGCACTGCAAAATGTTACCCCGGCACATTAAACTGAATTTATATTTGTATTAACTTTATTGTATGCCACAATAACACCGAAACAAAGTGTAACGAAATGTAATAAATATCTACTTAAACATTTTGAAAATAAATAACCAACTGTGCGCACCAACCATGGAAAGGCAAATAAAGTTGGCTACGCCGCACATAAAGTTTGGTTAAATATACAAATATACATACATATATAAACAACAAACACACATATACAACATACATATATAAATTTAAGCTACGTATGGCATACTTGCACACACACACGCGACAATGCTTCATACGAGAAATGGCCTAACAACGGCCAACACAAACACGACAAAACAACTGTTAACAAATCTCAGTGGCAGGTAAATACGAAATACGCTCGGCGACACTGCGAGCGGTTCACCTTGATTAAATTTTTTTTTTTTGCAACTAAGTTTTACGCGCCCGAGGTAGTCTGGAAATACGCAATAAAGTAAAAAGTGTTTTTTAACTATTTTACTATTTATTTTTAATTAGTCACCCACACACCAGTTCTCAACTACTTCTGGACTGTGATTTTTGCAGTAACTCCGTTCTGGATTTACGCGTACAGAACAGGTGAAGTTCGTTGAAAAAGTTATATGAGTGAAAACTTGTTATTGATTTTTTCAAATTCTTAAATTAAAGAAAAATTTGGATTCATACATTCTTACTAAATGCCTACAAAAACTGTAAAACATGCTCGATGGTCGTTTTAGCAGTTCGTGAAAAACTTAAAAACTGTTAATTGTTTCGGGTTAACCTTTTTTTATTTATCGACATGGTCTTCTTTTAGGCTTACACACTTCGGCCAACGCCGTTCTAGTTTTTCATCACTTCCGAATAATAAGATTCGTCTAAGTCTGCAAAATTCCCATTCGTCTCTGCGATCACCTCCGCGTTTGAATAAAATCTTTTTCTCGCCAGCCTTAACTCGAATTGGGGATCACATAGTAACTCCGAGGGATCAGAGGGAGCAAAGTCTAAAGAAGAGGGGGGATGCAAAATTAGTTGGGACTCTATTTCCATAAATTTTATTACCACAACTGCTGAGGCGTGAGCTGGTGCGTTGTCGTAATGGAAAAGTGAAACCACTCGACTTCCTCGATTCAAACGAATGTCAAATACAAAGAAATTGACCGATCTGGCTGAAACTTGGTGTGTGTAGTTCCTAGAAACGCTACTAACTAACCACTTAACCTCGATACGCGCCAGTGGTGCCATCTCTTTGACTTTGCACGGAGTTTTCAAATGACCCTTGTGGCATAACATTTTTCTTTTATAAGCGTGGAGAGTTTATAAGCGGAATGTTTTCAATTTATTTACCCAGCCCGCTGCCTATTAGGCCCGTAATAACATAGGTATAGCAGTGCGTTATGGATACTTGAATCAGCTGACACCGCTCAAAATACGGAGGTTTGAAAGAAAGGCAGTACGAAAAATATATGGTCCCTTGTGACTAGATGATGGAACATATCGAAACAGAAAATAATGGCGAGCTTATGCGAAACGTTTCATTAAAAGTTAAAGAGTAAGATGATTATGACAAATGTAAAGAAAGCCCAAAAACCGAGCTGTCAGTCTAGTGCTCCATAGCCTACCGATTGGGTGGAGAGAGGACAAGGAAGACCATGTAGGATGCTAATGATGATGGAAATGAAATCCCTGTCTATAAAGACAAATACCTTCGCTGTTTAAGATAATTTAAACTGTTAGGTACAAAAAAGCATTCAGAGCAGATAGAAATTTCGAATCTGATACTAAAAAATATCGTTAACATGATTTTTCAAATGTTTCATGTAAGTTAGCGCAGTTAGCGCATTGCACACTTGCAAAGCTAAAACAGAGATTTGATGATTCCCTTGAATCACTCCCACGCTACTGGCTGTTCGTAATTAGATCGCACAGCTTACTCCTACGCCTGCCCGTCTTTTGGATTTTGCAAATAAACAAATCTTACAGCGGTCAAGCTGATCATCAATTTACGTACGTGACTTTTGGCAGCTTGAGGAATGCAGCTGAGAATGCATTCGTACCAACATACAAACAAAGCTGCCGGCGCAACTACACCAACACAAACTCAATAGCTACACCGCAAGTAGGGATTTAGGGTAGATTGTAAGATTATAGTTTTTAGTTGAGATTGGAGTTTAATAAAGAACGGTCGAAAGTCGAGATTGGAGTTTAATAAAGAACGGTCGAAAGTCGAGATTGGAGTTTAATAAAGAACGGCAAAAAATAGAAAAGTGGCGCCCAACTAGCAGGACAACTGAACCCAACTAGCAGAATAACTGAACCCAACTAGCAGGACAACTGAACCCAACTAGCAGAATAACTGAACCCAACTAGCAGAACAACCGAGCCCAACTAGCAGGACAACTGAACCCAACTGGCAGAATAACCGAGCCCAACTAGCAGGACAACTGAACCCAACTGGCAGAACAACTGAATCTAACAACGAAGGATACAATCAACTATTTGTGGAAACGAAGGAAACCTGCACGGCAGAAATGATTGCAATACGTGAAATAATAATACTGTAAGTAATTGTTCGGTTTTGATCCAGTGCAATTAAAGAAAAGTTATATAAAGTTTTTGTAAAGCGAAATACCTTCGGCTCTTTCTTACCTTTTTTTAAAAAAAAAAAAAAAGCAAAACAAAATTAACATGAGTGTAACTAGGGAACAGGTAATAGAAATTTTAAGACAACAAAATGAGCAAAATAAAAAAGAATTAAAAGCCCAGTTGGATGAAGTGATGCAAACTCTTCGGCGCTTAGAGCCGCCATCCGCGGAGAGTTACATTCCCGTGGAAATAAATCCAACTGTGGTCGGGGGCAACACAAATATGGATTTAATAAAATCAATACAAGAATTTAAGGGGGATACTGCTTCTTATCCGGCCTGGCGTTCCGCAGCAGAATTCGCCATTGGCTACTACAAAGAGGGTTCAGAGCAATATTATGTTGCCATGGGGATATTTAGAAACAAGATAGTAGGCCCCGCAAATGCAACGCTCGCTTCCTTCTCAACTGTTTTAAATTTTAAAGCTATAATAGCTAGATTGGACAAAGCATACGCGGACAAAAGACCGCTACATGTTTTGGAAACAGAGCTCAGCGTTCTGAGGCAGGGAAGTTTGTCAATCTGCCAATATTATGATACGGTAGACAAGCAATTAACACTCATAACAAATAAAAATATAATGACTCATTCAAACAATACGCAGCTTGCCGCCGCGCTCAATGATAGAGCTAGAGAAAACGCATTAAGAGTTTTTATTTCTGGCCTAAAGCGGCCGTTATGCGACATTCTATTTTCTGCCAATCCTAAAGATTTGCCTTCTGCACTGGCTACTGCCCAGGAGTTAGCGAACAACCGCATGCGTTATGATTTCGCCAGAACATTTGCGGTTAACAACGTAGCAACTACCACTAGCCCAAAATACCACAATAACTATCCTGGCAATCCCCAAATGCTCAAGGACACCCCTACTCCAATGGATGTAGACCGCGGATCCTCCGCACTCCGACGTACAAAACAGTCCAACCAGAGTTATAGAAAGGGAAATGCCGTGGGAGGGCACCCCAAAAGGGATGCTAATCAATACGTGAATAAACGGGAGCACAGAAGGGGAGATTCAGTAAATTCACGGAAGCCGAAAGTGCAACGGACCAACCATTTGGAGACAACCCCAGAGGTGGATCCACAAAAGAAAATTACTGTGGACCGTGACAGTGATTCGGATGTCGAGATCGCTTCCAATTTCGCGATGGAAGACGAGGTTAATTTTTTAGTATAAGGTCGCTCCTACCTTACATTACCAAGAAGGCGTCGGAGGGGCAGGAGCTTAGGTTACTGATTGATACAGGAACTTCAAAAAACTATATCAAAAATTTGAGCTTCCTAAAGGGAATTATCCCTGTGGAGAGACAGTTTACGGTCAAAACTATAAACGGATGTAATCTCATAGAAAAAAAATGTAAGGTTTTCGTTTTGGGGAAAGTCTCAACTTTCTTCATTCTTCCTAATATAAAGGGCTTCGATGGTATAGTGGGATACGATTTCCTTAAGGAGATAGAATCTAAAATTGATACGACATCCGGATACTTATATTACGAGGGTGGTAAGGAAAAATTAAATAACGTCAAATGTGAGCAAGTTAACTCCATATATTTGGACAAGGACTCGGTCCCAGCTCTTGTGAAAAACGAGTTTGACTCTATGATTAAAAAGAATTTTAAGGCCTTTGCCGAACCTAACCGCGCTTTGCCATTTAATACTAAGGTCAAAGCTAAAATTCGTACCACTTCCTCGGAACCAATTTACACCCGATCTTATCCATACCCGGTTTCGGCGGCAGGATTCATTAATAAGGAAATAGAAATACTGTTGAAAGAAGGAATTATCCGAAAATCTATTTCGGCGTATAACTCTCCGGTCCATGTAGTGAATAAAAAAGGCCTGGATGAATATGGTAAACAAAAGCTCCGCATGGTAATCGACTTTCGAAAATTAAACGAAAAAACGATTGCGGATAAATATCCTATACCAGATATTTCTACCATATTGGCAAACCTGGGCAGTTCCAGATTTTTTACTACTTTAGATCTAAAGTCTGGATTCCACCAGATAATCCTTGAGGAGAAGGACCGCGAAAAAACAGCCTTCAGCATTAACAATGGCAAATACGAATTTAATAGATTGCCATTCGGGTTAAAAAATGCGCCCAGTATCTTTCAACGGGCTATTGATGACGTCTTGAGAGACGACATTGGCCAAAGTTGCCAAGTTTATATGGATGATATAATCATCTTTTCAAGGGACGAAAAGTCTCATATTCAACATGTCGATAAGGTACTGGGGAAGTTGGAAAGGGCCGGTATGCGAGTTTCAGCAGAAAAGACTAAATTCTTTAAAGATAAGGTTGAGTTTCTTGGCTTTATTGTCTCTCGAAGGGGGATAAAAACATGTCCAAATAAGGTCAAGGACATAATCGACTATAGGAAGCCGGAAACACTTCGAGCATTACGCTCTTTCTTGGGTCTGTCAGGTTATTATAGAAGGTTTATAAGGGATTATGCGTCTATCGTCAAACCATTAACAAAGTATCTTCGGGGGGAGAATGGCCATGTGTCATCCCACAAGTCCAAACACACTAAAATAGTCCTTGATGACGAGGCCATTCAAGCATTTAAAAGGGTAAAAAGCATTTTGGCATCGGAAGATGTTTTGCTGTTTTATCCGGATTATGACAAAACATTCGAACTAACAACAGACGCTTCCTCTAGCGCTTTAGGCGCGGTCCTCTCCCAGAATGGTCGGCCCATTACAATGATTTCAAGAACATTATCAAAAACAGAGGAGAATTATGCAACCAACGAGCGTGAGCTCTTGGCTATAGTGTGGGCCCTTAAAAACCTTCGACATTACTTATACGGTATTAAAGACATCGTAATATTCACAGACCACCAGCCTTTAACTTTCGCTATTTCGAACAAAAATCCTAATACAAAAATGAAGCGATGGCGTGCGTTCATAGAAGAATTTTCGCCTAAATTTGTTTATAAACCCGGCAGAGACAACGTCGTAGCAGACGCTCTGTCCCGTCAGTTTTTGAATAATATGACTGATACAGATGCTACAGCACATAGCGAGTCATCGCTCTCAAACACAAATAAAACTATCCAGTATCCAGTAAACCAATTCAAAAGACAATTCATTTTGACGAAGGGGGATCATTATCACCAAAGTACAAAAATAATTTTTCAGAAAAAAATTCGTTATACTATAAATTACGACACAATAGTAAATTTGTTGCATAATCTTAAGAAACTCGTAAACCCTAGCGTTACAAACGCTCTTTGTTGCGATCTTCCGACACTATCAGAGATCCAGGGACCTCTTGTCGAAGCATTCCCGGGGGTTAAATTTATTCATACAGAAAAATTTGTAATCGATCTAACGAATCCGAACGATCAACAGGAAGCAATAGCAACGGAGCATGCCCGTGCCCATCGATCTCTGTCCGAGAATTTTAAGCAAATTCTATCAGAATACTACTTTCCCGACATGAGGAAAATGCTCAGGTCAGCTGTATCAAATTGCAAGATCTGTCTGGAAAATAAATACCAAAGAAAACCACCAAATCCGGAAATTGGGAAAACTCCAATCCCAGAGCACCCAGGAGAAATTCTCCACTTAGACATTTTAATTACTGGAAAGCAGCTATTCTTAACTGCTGTTGATAGGTTTTCAAAGTTTGCAATTGTTAAACCTGTTATTTCAAGATGTACCATTGATATAAAAGAAGCTTTATTAGAGGTATTAGGTATGTTCCAAAACACTAAAACAATTGTCACAGATAACGAAAGAGCGTTTACTTCAAATTTAATTAGAAACATGCTACGCGATCATTTCTCCATAGAACAGTTTTTCGTACCCACCTTACATAGCGAAAGCAACGGACAGGTCGAAAAGTTTCATTCAACCCTTTTGGAAATAGCCAGATGCGTGAAGGCACAGCAGCAGATAAGCGAGGTTAAAGATCTGATTTTGCTTGCTGCTTACAAGTACAACAGAACAATTCACTCGGTTGTAGATTCGAAACCAATCGAAATTTTGCAGAACTGCCCAGCGGAGAAATTTGGGGAAATTAGAGATAAATTAATAAGAGCCCAGAATTTAGTATTGAATAGATTGAATGAGAAAAGAATAACCAAAACATATCAGCCTGGTGAAAGGGTGTTTCTTCGACGAAATAAGCGATTGGGAAATAAATTTGAGAAGGTGTTCGTGGAAAAAATAGTAGAAAGAGATTTAGGTACAACAGTACAGATAGAAGGCAGGAAAATTCATAAAAGTAATTTACGATAAAATCAATTTCAGATTGCCGCTTGCCCTAGTCTTCGTCACTAGAGCCAATTTAATTGACTACACCTCCTCACAAGTTATCACCATCCCTCGGGGAAATGTGGCTATTTATAATGAATTCATTTACCTCGTGCACGCCACCAACCTAACAGATTATCGCCAGATAGCTTACGAAAGCCGATGGTTCACATCAAAATCAAAAAATCAGGTAGTGAACGAAAATATTTTGAAACAGCAAGGTGAGGAAATACTACACATAATTCGCACTTTGGAAATACCTAAGAGAATTGCAAGGTCAATAGATTTTCTGGGGTCCGCCCTGAAATTTATAGCCGGTACCCCGGACCACGAAGATTTTGAACTGCTCTTGACAAAGGAAAGCATACTAATAGAAAACAACAATAGGCAGATTAGAATTAACTCCGATTTACAAAATAGAATTAACGAAATTACCAACCTAATCAATACACTTCGCGGAAATCAAACGGATTGGATATTAAAAGACGAGGAAACATTGCTCTGTGAAAATTTGGTAAGAAGAAATAACCATATAATCAGCCAACTAAACAGACTAGCACTCTCCATTGTGTTGGCAAAAAGTAATATCATAAATCCACTTATTTTGGATGACGAAGAGATGGATCAAGCGTTCAATTCCGAACAATTACCCTTTAGTTTAAGTAATTTACTTTTAGTATCTAAGGTAAAAATTTTGCAAAGTTCTGATGTTATTTACTATATTCTTAAGGTTCCTAAGGTTACAAATTTCTGTCAATTCCTAAAAATCTATCCTGTAGTCCATAATAATAGTATCGTAAAGCTAGAGACCACGCTTGCGGCAAAATGTAGCGATACGTTTCAACCACTCGAGAACTGCAATGACACTCTGGTAGGTAAAGTGTGCAAACCGGCTCACTCAGATTGCTTGGGTCAGATGCTAAATAATAACACAGCTAATTGTTCATCAGAATCGGCATATCACATACCATCAGTTCAAAAAAATAGAAGAGGGCATCATTATTCTTAACAACGTGCAACCAACGACAATATTTGATCAACGAAAATTGGAAATAAGGGGAACGTATCTGCTTCTTTTTCGTGACTCTATCACCATAAATGATACAACTTACGTGGTAAAAAGAGAACCGACTTATATCCAACCACATCCTCCAAAAACCGTATCCATTAATTACTTGGAACACCATACGAGTTTGTCCCTACCATATTTGCACCAAATTTATATCGACAACATCTCTCGCATTCACGAATTGAAGGAGGGTATATCTGTTCATCGTAATTTGTTCTGGACGATTTTTTCTTTTCCTCCATTATTATTGATCGCAATAGCAATTTTTTTCATCCACCGCAGAAACAAATTAGCAAGTAATAAAGTAAAAACTCAGAGGGCAGTAGAGGAAATTTTGGCACGAGTCGAGGACGGCTCGTCTTAAGAGGGGGAGAAGTTAGCGCATTGCACACTTGCAAAGCTAAAACAGAGATTTGATGATTCCCTTGAATCACTCCCACGCTACTGGCTGTTCGTAATTAGATCGCACAGCTTACTCCTACGCCTGCCCGTCTTTTGGATTTTGCAAATAAACAAATCTTACAGCGGTCAAGCTGATCATCAATTTACGTACGTGACTTTTGGCAGCTTGAGGAATGCAGCTGAGAATGCATTCGTACCAACATACAAACAAAGCTGCCGGCGCAACTACACCAACACAAACTCAATAGCTACACCGCAAGTAGGGATTTAGGGTAGATTGTAAGATTATAGTTTTTAGTTGAGATTGGAGTTTAATAAAGAACGGTCGAAAGTCGAGATTGGAGTTTAATAAAGAACGGTCGAAAGTCGAGATTGGAGTTTAATAAAGAACGGCAAAAATAGAAAAGTTGTATAAGGAAGCCAACTCCGGATGATGCTCTCTTTCATGTTTTTCTCCCGGTATATGAAGATGCACCCATAGGCACCCGTTAATGCCCATAGGTCGGTGTTAGTGATGGTATCAGGATGTGCATGTCATTAGACTATAGTGGATCGCTATAAAGTAAAAGTTTAAGGATTTTTAACGAGCTCTAATTGACTGGCATTATGGTGGAACGTTAGGATGGTAGAGAGTACTGATGGAAAAGTACTAGAAGGAGGCATTTGAATAAAAACAAATTATATTCCATTTGGCGACTGTTTTGTGAGGGATTTTGTCGCCGCTGGGTATCAGTGAAAATGTAGATGTAATTTCCGGATATCGCCTCACACTCTATCAGTGTCGCGGCTTTTATTATTGCCATCAGTTCAGCCTGAAAGACACTACCGTAGTCGGGGAGCCGAAAACTGAAGGAGATCCCCAGGTGTTCGGAGCTTTGAGCCATCTGTGTATACATGGATGGACTCGCCCTGTCTCACATAGTCCCGTTCCCACTCTTCCCTTGAGGATAGAAGGGTCGTAAACGATGTAACGGCATGTATAGGCGGGAGTGCATAGTCCACCAGTCAGGGAAGCCCCAAAGTGTCAGCCAGGATTTTACCGTGACCATAATCCGTGTTTGACCACTTATTTAGAGTGTTCAGCCTTATTGCTACCGGAAGGAAGTTTAGTGTCGCATATAATGCTTTCGATGGTGTGGTTGACATGGCGCCGGTTATCAGCACAGATGCTAGTCTTTGAACCTTGTCAGGCTTATTGATGTTCACACCCTTCTGAAGGGCGTCCCACCATATTACAATACCATAGTAGAGAATTGGCCTAACCACTGCTGTTTGAAGCCAGTGTATCATTCTGGGTTCCAATCCCCATTTCTTCCCAATAAGCCTTCCGCAGGAGTACATTACGGTCATAGCTTTGCGTGCTCTGTCTGCGACTGTGATACCCCAATATAGCTTCCTATCTAGTACAAGTCCTAGATATTTTGCCCTTTCTGTTACTCTAAGTAGTTTCCCTCCTAGGAATATTTGTTGAAGAGCAGGTGTCTTGTGTTTCCTACCAAACAGTATCAGAACCGTTTTTCCGGATTTAGTCCGCGACTTTTACACCAAAGTGATAATCTGTTGAGAGATCTTTGTTGGAGATCACATAAAGTTGGAAGGTGTTTCCTCGAAATTGCTATTACAATATAATCGGCATATGATATTATTTTACCTCCCATTTTTTCAAGTTCTTGTAGAAGATTATCGACAGTTAGGTTCCACAGACGTGGGGATATTACTCCACCTTGGGGTGTACCCCTGATCGGAAATTTCTTTAATGGATGCGTCACCCAAATTTGCGCTTATCGTTCGCCCAGTTAGTATTCGTTTTCTAAACGAGACTAGTGCACTGTTTACTCCCATTTCCGTTAGCGAAGTGGTAATTGCTTCCGGATATACATTATTGAAGGCACTCTCGATATCTAGAAAGGCAGCGAGGGTATATTCTTTATAGTGAAGTGGTTTCTCGACTGTGTGAACTAGCTCATGGAGCGCTAAGATATGACTTTCTGGAACAACATCCAGGTGGCGCTCTAAGTCAACTAACTGCAGTTATATTTTTTGTTTTTTTGTTAGGTTGCCACATTTGTGGTTAACAATCCGACAAAAATTTGATTGCCATTGTTTAACATTTGTAAAAGTTATACCGTCGTGAGTAAATCTACCCCTTCACTAGTTTTCTATTTTTTACAGTTTTAAAAATGAAAAATGCCATTCAGATTCAATGGTGCGAAATCCTGAAACATGTTGGGAAACTATTTCGGTAATGAAACTATAAAGAAAGAAATGCTGACGAGTCGCATAAACTCTCAATCACGAACTTTTGATGATGAACGTAGTGGCCGGCCGTCAACATCGAAAACTGATGAAAAAGAAATTAAAGAATAGTTGATTAATAAGCATCAAATAGAATTAACCATCAGAGAGCTAACAGAGGCCTTGAACATTTCTTATGGATCCGTTCATGATTTGGGTTTGCGCCATGTTACTGCAAACTTGGTCCCAAACGACCTGAATGAGAACGCGTTGATATCGCCAAAGATAGAAGGTAGAATCCAACCCAAAATTCATCAAACGCATCACTACTGGAGACTAGACGTAGGTTCATGATTGCGATGCGCAATTCAAACATCAGGCGTGTGAGTGGAAAGCTCCGAATGAACCAACACCAAAAAAACCACGTCGGTTAAAGTCAAAACAGAAATCAAAGCTCACGGTTTTATGGGTTACAACAACATTGTATACCTCGAATTTTTGCCAGAAAATCAAACAGTTAATTAGGACTCTTTCTAGAGCGCTACGAAAGATCTATGCGAAGCCATTCACCAAAAAAGAAAGAGTTTGCGGGGAAATAACTCATGGATTTTGCACCATAATAACGCATCGTCCCACAGTGCCATCACTATTCGATTATTTTTAAGAAAAAACGAAACGAATGCCATCCAACAGCGATTTTTTCTGTTTGATGAAGTCAAAACACCAATACGGGGAACCACTTCGGCGTTATAACAGCCGAAAGGAAGTAATGGAGGAATCGAAGACGGCTCTGATGGCTATACCCTGGCGTTGGAGTTGATGTCGAGTACTATATGATTTATTTTTTTTCTAGTTCACTGCCCTCGGGAGCATAGGGCCTCGACAAGACTTGTCTTGCGTTGGTTTCGTTAATCTATTTGATTTCTGACAGGGTAAGAAATTACTGTTCGGAGCGCCATCTGTGTGTCACATTTTTCTGGCTGAAGGATCGCACAGATAGTTGATATACACCAAGAACTTTTCGATCAAGATGGCATGCCGAAAAATATAAAAAAAAAAATTTGGGCAAAAAAAACATTTTTTTGTTCAAGGTTTTCTCACAAAAATACTTTAGATTCAGAGGTATTTGAAAACATCTTTTTTTTGTTTTTTTTGTGTAATGTTATATACATATATGCTCGTATACATGTATTTCTGTACTTGAAAGTGAAAGTGTGAAAAAGTAAATTCTTAAAAATACTCTCTTACAAGATATGATCGCTCATGAACCACAAAAAAATGTTGTTTTGAATGATGCGGTGCTACCAATGACGCTGACTGTATATTCTTAAGGATGATTGTTAAGCAAAGGGTACGATTACATATACTCCTATGAATTCGTACTAAAAGCAGGCTATGAAAAACAGTGGCAACCAAAAAGTAACTGCCGCCACGCCGCCATCAGATATCAAAGAGGGAGCGAAATCAACACTGAGGGCTAAAAGCGGAAAAGGCACTTGAATAGCAGCAAACGAATGACGGCAGCTTTGGCAGTGGCGGGAATGATACTTTGTAGGAAAGCAAGTGACAAGCAAACAAACACCCGCACCCGCACACACACGCAAATACTCATACACACATACGGAAATACTCACACACCTACATACATGCTCATATACATACGTGTCCTTCACTGAGATATGTAGACTCAAACGGTCTAGCGGCGCAGACAACTTGAGCAGAAGTGCCCGCCGCCGATGCAAAGGAAAAAGGATATGACGCGGCGCGGAGAGGAGGAGGAAAAACAATGTTGAGCATGTGTTGGGTAGTAAGGCTTTATTTACACCTGAGCAATGCTGTGGCGGTGACTGACTAAGCATCTGAATGTGCGCATATGTGTATATATGTAAGTGTGCGTGTGTGAGTGCTTGACTCTGCGCTTTAAGTAATTCAAACACTTGCGTCACAGCACCAACACATGCACATACACATAAGAATAGCGATTCACACAAGAATTTGACAGAGCTGAGCTACAAATATTCCTACGACTGCTTTCCACTGTCTATCCACCTCCGCCTGCTCTTCCGCCTCCGCGCCATTTTCGTTTCTCGTCACATTTTCTCTGTCCATAGACGAGGATAAGCACAAGCAAATACAAATCAAAGGCTAGCCACATGCACACACACTTACACACAAATACCTGTATACGTCTACATGTCGACGGGTAAAAGCGAAAAAATTACGAGTGTGCGAAAAAAAAGCAGAAAACTCGAAAAGATTAAAAAATGCACGAAAGCGTAAAAGAACCGGCAGCTAAGTGCAAAACTGGCGTTAGTGATGGCGCAACGGAAATACCGACGTGTCAACAAACTTCTCATATTTCACATTTGCCATTTTATTCCACCACTTTTACAGGTGCTGCACAATCAAGCATACACACGCACACACACACACACATACGTACATAAATAGCGGTGCGCATTCATATTTTGTGGTATTTTTTTATTGCTTTCTTCCTTTTGTTATGCCGTTATTTTGATTTTTTTTTTTTTGTTTTTTTCCCGCATTATTTTAGTTTATTTACCGCTTGCCGCTGTTGTTGTTATAGCTTTGGATCTCCTTGGTTACTTAGCCTAGCTCAAAGGAGCAGCCGTTCCTATAGTCGGCAAAAGTGAACCACACAGCTGCTCAACGCGCCTTGATGTATGCTAAGGTATTTCAAATAAGCAAATCTGTGGGTAAAAATAAATAAATAAAAGTCTGGCAATAGTGAGCCTGAGTAAGTCCTTGTGTCTGGTGACAGATAACAACTGTTAATGTTATGAAGAATATGAGGATGAAGTTGAAATCAGAAAAAAAAGGAAATCAAAAATGTACTGGAAATGTATGCAAAAGGTAGTTTAGTAAGCAGCTGGAAAACGTCTTATGAATATCTGTGATTTGCATTTACTTAACTGGTGCGTGAGTTGTAGTGCGTTTGTGTGTACGCCCCATTTAGGGCTGCATTTAATAGCTACTTAAAACTCGGAAATATGGCATAATTTGATTTTTTTTTATTATTATTTCAGTTCTATTCAAGTTACTGATTTATGTGTAAAAAGTTTGCATACTTTTTAAATTTTTTTTCGCTTTAATTTACAGTAAGACAAGTAGATGTTGCTTTTATACGCCGGATTATAGCTTAGTTTTTTTTTCTTTTTCAATTCTCTCGGGAGCATAGGGCCTCGGCAAGACTTTTCTTGTGTTGGTTTCGGTAATCTATTATATTTAATTTCTGACAGGGTAGGTGATTAGCCTGCCGTTAAGTGAAATATAATATGTACTATGTGAATAATCCATTGGTTTGGAAGATTTCCTCACATTTGCAAAACAATGATTAGAGAAATCTGCTTCAGAGGATTACTCCTGGTCAAAAAGCTGGTATGAGAGGCTTCAAACTCAGTATGCAAAATCTTGATTTTTAGTTCATTTATTTATTTATTTTTTAGAAACATAATTATGAATAATTTCTTACATTACGAAAAGCTTTAGTAGCCTGGCTATCGGCCTAAGTGATTTCATACAGGGTGCACCATATTTTATGTCGGTATGTAAGCGCTGAATAACTTTGTCATTTACCAACCGATCGACTTCAACATACATGTTTTCGATGCGTCAATTCAGTACAATTTCAACCATGGATCGTTTTACACCAAAACAACGCGCTAAAATAGTGGCGCTATACATCGAAAATACTTGTTTTATTATTCTAACTCAACGCGCATATCGCAAAAAGTATCGCGGCAAACAGGCACCGTCTGACAATACTCTTCGTCGTTTGGTGTCGAATTTTTTTGAGCACGGGACAGTAGGAGATCGTCAACATGCCGCTCATCAACGTCCAAGACGTTCCAATGAACTTGTTGAAGCAGTGAGGGAGAGCGTTGCGCAGGGGCCAACAGTGATGATTTAAATTTGTTTCCATATAAAGTGCAATTGACACAAAGAATATTGCCGACAGACCATTCACGTCGCTTGGAATACGGTCAAACAGTCGCTCGAATAGTCGACACTTAACCCAATTTTTGAAAGCAAATTTTAATGACCGACGAGCCACATTTTGACCTCTCTGGCCGCGTGAATAAACAAAATTGCCGCATTTGGGGAACTGAGAATCCACACGAGATCCATGAAACGCGATTGCATGACCGGAAAGTAAATGTTTGGGCCGGCTTTTGTGCAAAAACCATCATTGGGAAATATTTTTACCGAGAAAACGAAACGATCGATGGAAACCAATATCGATGGACGTTGACTAGGGCGGGTCGATTTAAAAATCGCTCATTGCTCTGTGAAAATCGTATTCTAGGGATCAAAATAAGAAACTTTGCCGAATGAAGCATACCTCTAAGACGAATTCTGATGTCCCCCAATTTGGGTCGAACGAAAAATCCCACTTTGACCCATTTAGAGTGCTCCAATCGAGTCCAAATGTATGACCGACACCCACTAACTTTGGACGGACGATCCACCCATGCCAGTGGCACACCCCCTGGAACTCCCCTGGGGGGTTCCCCATACAATCATTTCAAAATATCACCATTTTTGGCCTTTACATGAGAAAAGAAACTAAAAAGTTCGACCCAAATTGGGGGACATCAGAATTCGTTTGAGAGGTATGCTTCATTCGGCAAAGTTTCTTATTTTGATCCCTAGAATATGATTTTAACAGAGCAATGGGCGATTTTTTTGTCTCCCTAAAATCGACCCGGCCTAATGTTGACTCATTATGTCTACCCGCAAATGCGTGAGAAAGGTTTAGACGATTACTGGTTTCAAGAAGACGGTGCGCCATGCCACACTGCGAATGCAACAATTGAATTTCTGCAACGAAAATTCCCAGGGACGTCTAGTGTCAAAAAGAGGCGACATCGACTGGCCCCCCAGATCACCTGACTTAACCCCTCCGGACTTCTTTTTGTGGGGTTATCTGAAAAGAAAGATTTAAGCCAACAAGCCGCAGACTATTGACCAGCTTAAGGCAAACATTCGTGCCGAAATCGATGCTATAAAACACGAAATACTTTACAAGCTGATGACAAACGCAGAAAAAAGATCGCAGTTTGTGATTGCCAATAAAGGTGGCCACTTTATTGATATTGAATTCAAAAACTAGTTTTAATAAATTGTAAATAACCAAACGAAATCAAAATACCTCACTTCAAAAATCATTTTTTTTGTTTTGAAAGTTGTTCAATGTTTTCATACTGACATAAAAGATTGCGCACCTGGATAGTGTCGTTTTAACAGAAAAAATGTGTATGAGGATGTATACCACTCAGTCGATCCGACCGCCAAACTCACTAAAGCGACGTTTGTTGCTAGATTATCTGGCCGTAGCTGTGTATAAATAATTGTATCCAAAATAATTTTAGTATGACTTGCAGCAAAATTCCGACTACTCATAAATTTTTTATTACATTTTTTTATTAGAAACATAGTTCGTAATGCAACAGAAAGCATATTTATTTACAGTTTCAAAAATAAAAAACTTTAATTTTTACTCAATTGTTAGAAATGTAGCCGTGGACACTGCTTTTTTTCCTTTATCGATATGACAGAGGAAGACATCGTAAGGAGTGCAACATAGGCAATTTTACTATTAATATAAACTATTAAACAAACAAACCAGAAGGTATGCATTGCGTGCATGCAACTATTTAGCAGCTGTATATTTAACTTAGCAAAATTATAGTTCACACCCTTTTAAATTTCCTTTGACTTGGCCACTTGGTCGTGCACTGTTTTGTAGCGCAAAATATTACAAGTAGCTGGTTTTTTATGCAACACAGCGTCTTAAAGTAATTTGTGCCAACGAGCTCCGCCCAAGTTCAATAGAATTACGTCAAACATGATTTGCTATTTGCTATTTCGTACGAGGTGTGATTACTAAGTAGTGCTATTTATGAAAGAAGTATGCACGCGCTAAATGCCAGCGAACATCAGTTATGAAAGCTTCCCTTTCGAATGCGGTAGCTCACACATTTGTGACGTAGAAGTGTTTTGGTGTAATTTACATTTGTGCTAGAAACTAAAAAAGGAATAACTTGTCATACATCTCGTGCCTATTGAAACTTTTTTCCTGCTTTTTGTTCCCTTATTATCATCTCCAATATCATACATTTTTTTTAAAACCCTGTATATTTATTATCTAATATACAATGTCACCGGAAAAGTTCTACTAGGTATTAAAGGATGTTACTATTTAAGTCGTTTCCGATAAATTTGGTCCTTTGAAGGTCATCAATAAAATTTGAACCAAACCCAAGAACAGCTATTAATATCATTCGACATCATATTTTTTTTTTTTTTTTTTTGCATGGAAGCTATTCTGCAAACTACTTTGAAAGCTGGGGCATCTCTTTAGCTATCCAAAAAGATATAATATTCTATAATTTCCAAGGCTAAATGCCACCCAACATTCATCAAACGCAGCTCCAGTAATGGGACGAGATGTTCATTTATGAGTGCGACACGCAATCGAGACATCAGGCGAGTGAGTGGAGAGTTCCGAATGAACCAAGACGAAAAAAATCACATCTTTTTCAGTAAAAAAAGTAATGCGATGTGCACGATTTTTATGGATTACAACGGTATCGTACACCACGAATTTTTGTCAGAAGATCAGGCAGCCAGTAAAGACAATTATTTGTGCGTTATGACACATTTACGTGAAGCAATTCGCCAAAATGAAGAGATTTGTGGTGCCTTTATGAGCCGTCAATTTTTGTTCAAGAAGGAAACGAAGACCATCCAACAGCCATTGAATTGACCTGATATGGCTCTCTGTGATTTTTTTCTGTTTGGTCGATGCAAAAAACCGCTAAGGAAAACGCGTTTTAACAGCCGACAGGAAGTAATGGAGAAATTGAAAAGGGATCTGATGGCTGTATCGAAAATAGAAGCACGTTGCGGTTGATGGGGCATACTTTGAAGGCGATAAAACCACTTTTGAGGAATAAACTTTTATTTTGAATTTTCTGAATACTATATTCTGGGCAGTGCTTCGGATATTGTTATTAATACTATTATTAAGTGCTTCGGATATTGTTATTAATACTATTAATAGGACTATGAATAAGTTCGTTACGGTTTTACAACAGATGGCGTAACTTGATTATTATTCCATCGATCCACATTTCCAAACATTCATTGGAGAGCTACTGTCGTAAGGCACAAACGTCAGTATAAGTTTTTTATTTGAAGCGTAAACAACAATATTTTTACCACACTTGAAAATGTCGAATTTCGTGCCAAATAATGTGTTTTTGCGGGGAATTCTTCTTCATTATTTTAATATGAAGAAAAAAGCAGCCGAAAGTCATCGTATCTTGGTGGAAGTTTGTGGTGAGCATGCTCTATCTGAGCGAACGTGCCAGAAGTGGTTTGCACGCTTTAAAAGTGGTGATTTTGGCTTGGAAGACGAAGAACGCGAGGGTGCGCCGCCAAAGTTCATGGATACCGAATTGGAGGAATTGCTCGATCAAGATCCGGCTCAAACGCAAGAAGAGGTTGCAAAAACTTTGGGAGTTGATCAATCAACCATTTCCAAACGTTTAAAAGCCATGGGAATGATCCGAAAGGTAGGCCATTGGGTGCCGTATGAATTGAAGCCAAGAGACGTTGAACGCCGTTTTATGGCATGCGAACAACTGCTTCAACGGCACAAAAGAAAGGGTTTTTTGCATCGAATTGTGACTGGCGATGAAAAGTGGGTCCATTACGACAATCCAAAACGTCGGGCAACGTATGGATACCCTGGCCATGCTTCAACATCGACGTCGGCGCAGAATATTCATGGCCTGAAGGTTATGCTGTGTATCTGGTGGGACCAGCTGGGTGTTGTGTATTATGAGCTACTGAAACCGAATGAAACGATTACGGGGGATGTCTACCGACGACAATTGATGCGTTTGAGCCGAGCACTGCGAGAAAAACGGCCGCAATACGCCGATAGACACGACAAAGTTATTTTGCAACATGACAATGCTCGGCCACATGTTGCACAAGTGGTCAAAACATACTTAGAAACGCTCAAATGGGATGTCCTACCCCACCCGCCGTATAGTCCAGACCTTGCGCCATCCGATTACTATCTCTTCCGATCGATGCAACATGGCCTGGCTGACCAGCACTTCCGTAATTACGATGAAGTCAAAAAATGGATCGATTCGTGGATTGCGGCAAAACCGACCGAATTTTTCACAAAGGGAATCCGTGAATTGCCAGAAAGATGGGAAAAATTAGTAGTAAGCGATGGACAATATTTTGAATATTAAATTTGTAACCATTTTACGTCAATAAAGTTTCAAACTTCGAAAAAAAACCGCACGAACTTATTCATAGTCCTATTATTATTCTGAGGAAATTTAGCGGCCTGAAAGATCTATTGTGCCCCCTTCATAGAGTTGTTTCTTTTTATTAAGTTTCATTTCCTCCTCTGTTTGCCAAGATGTTTGTGCTGCTTATGACTCAGTGCACAGAAACAGAACCTGCAAGTTTCATTGAAGTATATTCTTAGGTTAGGTTAGGTTAGGTTAGGTTTTTTTTTTCCTTGGGCTCTACGCGCTTACTGCGTTTCGAGTAATTTATTATTTCAATTAGTTTGTTTTCGGGATCTCTGGCGCTCTGGTTGAGTTCATCAAAAACATGCTCTTAAGCAGATTTGTGATCGCAACCCTAGGGGCCTCAGAGATCAAGAAAAAAGTTAGCAGAGGAACACCTCAAGGCGGTGTGCTGTCCCCTCTCCTATGGGTGCTGGCACTTAACTCATTGCTAAAGAGCCTAGAGGAGAGAGGACAACACGTAGTAGCATATGCGGACGATGTTGCAATGGTAGTAAGGGGGAAATTCCCCAATACACTTAGAGAAGTCATGCAAGATTTACTAAACATGGTTGAAAACTGGTCAAAAGCAAATGGGCTAAGCGTCAACCCCAATAAAACTTAACTCATCCTATTTACCAGGAAGCATAAAATTCCAAATATAACTCCTCCGACCCTAGGTGGAACGGCACTGTCATTTAGTGATGAGGCCCGCTACTTAGGTCTAATACTAGACCGAAAGCTAACATGGAAGGCAAATGTCGAAGATAGAGTAAAAAGGGTGACAATAGCACTATACTCTTGTAAACAGCTGATAGGACTAAGTTGGGGTCTCTCCCCATCTATCGTATACTGGCTTTACACGGCAATTGTCAGACCTATCCTAACATACGGCATATTAGTTTGGTGGCCAGCTTTAGATAAATTGTACATTAAAAGAACCATGGCACACGTACAAAGAATGGCCAGTCTTTGCATCTGCGGGGCCCTCAGAACCACACCCACAGATGCACTAAATATCATGCTTAACATTTTACCAATAGAGCAGTACGGTAAGCAAACAGCTGCCAAAGCAACTCTCAGGCTAAGAGAAATCGGCCTACTCAGAACGAACCAAAGAGGACACTCCTCAATTTTAGCACAATTCCCCTGCATTCCCCACACAACGGATTTCTGTAGGACCAAGGACATCAATTTGTATAAATCCTTCGTCACAGTATTTCCTTCCAAAGAGGAATGGGATAACGGGCTCATTGTTAAGAAAAATGACTTAAACATCTACACAGATGGCTCAAAACTGGATAACAAAGTAGGGGGAGGGGTCTACTCCGACAAACTCGGAGTATGCCAATCATTCCGCTTACCTGATCATTGCAGTGTGTTTCAGGCGGAAGTCACTGCCATAAAAGAGGGGCTTAAAGAAATAAAAACGAGAATAATTTACTCGGACAGTCAAGCAGCAATAAAAGCGCTGGAATCAAAGACACACTCGTCAAAAACAGTTCTAGAATGTTTTAAACTACTAGATGACGTATCTAAGTGCTACAAGGTGCACCTTATCTGGGTACCAGGCCACAGGGACATTCCAGGAAATTGTAAGGCGGATGAACTTGCAAGAGCCGGTACAACGCTCGATCTCGAACCGGATAAGGCGCTGATACCCATGCCTATAGCCACTTGTAAATTACTTATAGACAGGGAAACCATCAAAAAGGTAAATACAATCTGGCAAAACCTCACAACATGCGAACTAAGCAGACAGACATGGCCGAACTGGAACAGCGGTCGATCGAAGATCTTGCTAAGATTCAACAGGGAATCTATAAGAAAAATGATAGGTGTATTAACAGGTCATTATTTAATAGGCAGCCACGCTAGAAGGTTAGGACTCCCATACTTCGATTTCTGTAGAAGCTGTCTAAATACAGAAGAAGAGGAAACAGTCAGACACCTTTTATGTGAGTGTGAAAGCCTAGCTAGGAGAAGGCTGCGCACCCTCGACACAGCATTTCTAACCGATGTAGCGGATATAGCCCATCTAAAACTAACGAAGCTCTGCTCGTTTATTAAAGCAACCGGATGGTTTGAAAGGGAACACGTAGAGTAAGGATAAGCTCCAGTGGTATCACAATGGACCTGCCGAAGGTCTAAGTGTGTCTTGCGACAACCACCCTACCTACCTACCTACCTACCTAGAACAAATATTTTCATACATATGTGCAGTATAACATTCAGATAGATTACAAGTATTTTCAATTACATAAATATTTTATAGTTTAACAAAACTAACTGAAATAAAATGCCTGCGATTGGATACAAGCAGTTAGATGGTTATTCTACTATATTACTAATATATTATGATTAAGACATTAGATAGGAATGTTTGAAGCATTGAAGTTTTTTAAATTATCAATTATTTTTTTGACAAATTCATTAAATGATGTTATCAAACTAGGATATTTTGAAATTTGTTTTATGTTGAATGCTGGAATATCATATTGTGCACAGAATGTTTCGTGTCTCTGTCGTGCACTGTGAAAGCGTGGGCAGTCGTGCAAAAGATGATGCATACTCTGCACAGTGAGTTGGTCACCAGTCTTCGTCAATGATTTTGAATCGCTTTAAGTATGCCTTGTTGAAACCATGGCCAGTAAAGAGCTGTGTCAATTCAAATGATATCCCAAAGAGTTGTCGGTATAGTTGCGCATCTTCAAGAATTGGAAAGAAAATCTTTGTAATGGAGCCAGTGGTATCGTCGGCATACTCCTGCTGCCATGACTCGAATATTTGAGAACGTATTTGCCGTATAGCATAGCTTAAGGGAAATGCAGTATATACTGGATCGACTCCTTGATTTGCTGCTTCTTTTGCCTGTTCATCTGCACGCTCGTTTCCTTCAATACCGATGTGCGATTTGACCCAGTAAAAGTCAATTCTGTGTCGCTGGCGAAGAAGGTACAGGTGCTGATGAATTGATGCAATTAAAGGATTGGGGTTGCTCCGATTTTGGATAGCTTCCAAACAAGAGCGACTGTCGCTATATATGACTAGCTTTTCAGTTTTCAATTCATTCTGAGCCCATTTAAGTGCAGTGTCAATTGCTAGAGCTTCAGCCTGGAAGACAGTGCATGTGTCATGTAATTTAAATTTACGTGACGTCCAGTCGTCATCTTGTTTATGAACGACAAAAGCTGATCCACAAGCGCCTGTTTCTAACTTGCTTCCATCGGTATAGATGTGGGTCGCATTTGCATCCATAGTATTGTCAGCTTCCTGTTGTGATGCTATACTTTCAAAACGTATAGACTGACGCTCGGAAGGATGTAGTTGATTTTTTGGTGTAGTGCGTTGTTCAAGCATGACGTTTAGTGTTTCATCATATACTCCGGATAATTTGACACTTTCGATTTGCATAGTTTCTTTTATCTTCAGATGCAGCGGTGTGAATCCTGCAAGCGCCAGAGCCGAATTAGCCGAAACTGTGTGAAAGCCTCTGATTGCTCGTATAGCGAAAGTTCTTTGGAACGAGCGAAGAAGACGGCGAATATAATTAAACTGTATAGCTTTGCCCCATATACTTGCAGCGTAAGTTATAGTTGGCTCCACAATATGCTTATAGATTGTGATAACGTTGTCTGCGTGTACACCCCATGTGGGTCTAACATATCGGCATAAGTTTTTATATACTCGCTGAGCTTTATCGACAACGTACTTAGCGTGGTTGGTGAATCTCAGTCGATCATCTATTACTACACCCAGGTACTTAATTTCTTTGACGAAGATTAGTCGATTGCCATTTAAAAATAGTTCAGCTTGTTTAGCATTACTTTTAAATGCCATAGCATATGTCTTGGTGTCGCTAAAAGTCAACTTCACATTCTTTCCCCAATTATATATTAGGCGCAAAGCATCATTAGCGTAAAGTTGCAGTTCTTTTACAGTTTTGGCGCTGACTATTAAGAGGATGCCATCTGCAAAGGCCTGAATTTCACACCCTTCAGGCAGCGGCATAGAAAGAAGCTCATCTATGATAATGTTCCAAAAAATTGGACCACATACAGACCCTTGGATACAGCCTCTAGTTGTTGCTTTTGTTGCAGTGGCGTCGGCGTGGTTTAGTGAAGCGCTGCGATCTGTAAGATAGCTTATAATAAGCCTGCAAATATTAGACGGAGTTTGCATTCGCTCTAGCTGATTTAAGAGCGCCGGCCACCAAGCGTGATCAAACGCACCTTTAATGTCTAGAGACACACAAATTACCTGCCGCTTTTTACGCTTCTCCTTCTCAATAGTTTCAATTGCGTTACGCAAAGCATCCAAAGTTGAGGTCTGCTCTTTGAAACCATATTGTTTTGGAGACCATAGTTGATTCGATTCAGCATGATATATAAGGCGTTTGGTAAAGAGTTTCTCTAACAGCTTTCCGAACACAGGAAAGAGTCCTATGGGGCGGTAAGATCCTAGTTCATTAGTTTCAACTTTGTTTGGCTTTGGTAAAATTTTAATGTAAGCCTTTTTCCAAATTTTTGGAAAGTAACCCACACGGAGGCATGCATTATAGAGAGCTGTGAGAAATTTGGAATATTTCTTTGTAAAAGCCAAGCATATGTCTGAGGTTAGGTTATCTAAACCTGGGGCTCTATTTGGATTCATGGTTAATAACGCTTCGAGTACTTCTTCTTCAGTGAATGGTTCATCCTTGGGTGTGTTAAGGTAATGTTTGTTTCTATTGCGACGGTGGAGGTGTTCACGCGTAGAGTCAACGGTGTCGTCAGGAAAGAAATGTTGCAGGAGAGCTTCAGCTGTGCCGGCGCTGGTGTCAGAGTATAGTCCGCTATATTGAAGCGTCATTGGAGGTCGATGTAATGGTGCATCCTTAATTAATCGATTTGTCAGTGACCAGACATTTTCTTTGCCTTGTTGTGCGCAGAATTCTCGGAAGTGCTCAGTTGATGCCTTCTTTAGTGCAGCGGCATATGTGCGTTTAGCATTGGAATGTTGCATAGCAACTGCTGTCGAAATTTGAGTATTTTTTGAGTTGTTTAGCTTATGATGAAGTTGGATGCACTTTTTCTTAAGATCCTCGAGTTCATTATTCCACCAAGGATTTGCTGCTTTGCCACGTCCTCGAATTTTCATAGATATTGAGCACGCCTTCTTGATAATTCCAGTAAGAGATTCTACAGTATTGTCCAGATCATATGCGGTACAATTGGCAAGGTCTACATTTAAAATATCTTATATGTTGAGCTGCTCATCTAAAACTTCTTCGAACTTCTTCCAGTTGGCTGTCTTATTGTTGTATAGATAGGTTGATGTACTTTTTGCAGCAGTAACGCTGGAGCTGTTTTCGATTTTAAAAGTTATTGCGCTGTGATCTGAATTTTGAATGGCCTCAACATTCACTGACCAATTTGTGATATGGTGTGCGAGATTTCCTGAAGCAATCGTTATATCTATGATTGAACAAGCATGTGCGCCATACCGTATCGCGTTGAATGTGGCAACCTTACCCTGATTGCTTACTTCCATATCGTTGGCAGCTATAATATTTGCAACTGCTAACCCACGATCATTTGATCTGTTTGAGCCCCATGATGAGTGCCAACCATTGAAGTCTCCACCTATGAGCTGTAGTGCTGGCCTCGTGCTACTAAGAAATTTATTAACAGCGTCGAGAGTATCAAATTTATCATCGCTTGGTTCGACATAAGCGCATGCGATATATAACGATCGTTGTGCTAAGGGCAGCTTAATGACGCTGAGATTTGGAGTTGAGTATTGTAAAATACCGAGTGCAGCACCAATAGTATTTTTTATTAAGGTGAGGTTAGGTTAGGTTAGGTTAGATTAGGTTAGGTTAGGTTAGGTTAGGTTAGCCAGGTTGTTTGTCTAAGGCAAGACACTCAGTGGACCTGATATACCTGCCTTTGATTTCCACCCCCTAACTAAGCTACTTAAGCCGCTTAGATCTATTCAAGAAGATGACTAGTTCCTCCAGTGAGACATTTTGCAAATTTCCCAGGTGTTCGAAGAAATAATCGCCAAAATATTTGGCACGGCTTCTTTGAAGTGCAGGACATTCACAGAGGAGGTGTTGTACAAACTTAAATTCTTCTTCATCTCCACAACTTCTGTTGAAGTCATTGTAACTGGCCCATTCTACTGGCTAGGGTGCCAATAGCGCAGTGACCCGTTTTAACATCTATGAGGACGCTGTTAGTTGATCTGTTGAATCCAAGCAGATATTTTGGTCTTTTAAGGTTCAGTTTTGGCCAGAGCGCTTTGGAGACCCTACAGTTAGTAGTCAGAGACCACCTTCTATTGGCTTCCACGATTATGCTCAAGTCAGTCGCAGTGCACCGGTCGCTTAGAGGAATGCTTATGTTATCTACCACTCGTTGAAGATCAAACTTAGAGCCTTTTCTTGCACACTCATCCGTTCTTTCATTTCCTTCTACTCCAGTGTGGCCGGGAACCCAACAAAGTATTGTGTTGTTTGTTGGATAAACGAGAGCGGCCTTCTGCATTCTTTAACACATCTTGAATTGATGCGCGCGGATGCCAGTCCTTGATCGCGGCTCGATCGCTGATTGGCAAGGAACTATAATGGTAAGGTTTGCTGGAGGTAAAAGGATCAGTCCTATCATTTTTGCTGCTTGGTCTTTAGCGTAGATTGCAGCTTTGTTTGTAAGATGACAATTTAATATACAATACTCTCTTAAAATTCCAGTGGGGATTCTAGAACTATTCTTATTTAATTCCATACAATCTTTAAGGGCTCCCGGTGGTCTAGAGTTCGAAAATTTAGGGTATTTTCATGAATTTTTTTTTGCCATAATAAATGAAAAACGATATTTAAAGGCACCGTTATGGAACTTTCAGATCGAGTCTACATATGTTGGCATGATTTTGAAATGCCTCCACCTATTGAGAATCCCGCCGACTGTGAAGTGCGTGCTGTAATACGGTTTCTCTGTGCTCAAGGCTTCAAATCATTTGGCATTCATTACCAAATCAGTGAAGTGTATGGTGAAAACATTATGAGTGATGGAATGGTGCGGAAATGGGTTAGGGCCCTTAAAGATGGCCGCACAAACATACATGATAAGGAACAAAGTGGGAGACCCTCAGTCATTGCAGATGAACTGATTCAAAAAGTGGTCTGTAACGCGAAAGAGAACAGACGATTCACGATTTCGTCATTAGCTGAAAAGTTTTCTGCTGTCTCAAGAAGTGTTCTCTACGAAAATGTGTCCGAACGTTTAAATTATCGCAAATTGTGTTCACGCTGGGTGCCAAAGTGACAAACTAAGTGAAAACGACTGTGAAGCAGTGGTTGTCTAATAGGCGGCAATCTTCTTTGAGGCGGAAATCTTCTTTGACAAAAGTTGGCCCCAAGATATGATAAATTCCTCAATAGTAATGGGAATTATGTAAAAAAGTAGAGTAAAGTATGGCCTTTCAAGTGAATAAATTATTATTGGAAAAAATTGGTTTTTTATGTCGAAACGACAGAATGTTAACCCTGGGTAAACCGCTGTTCGAGAGTCTGAAACAACTATCTGGCTTAGATGTCAACAACCTGATAAGGTTCCTGAACTGCACAGACAATAACTGGTGAACAAGTTAATAACGAGGATGTGGCAACAAAAAGGTGCGGAAGCGCTAGTTGGATTCTGGAAGAATCACCACTTAAACCAACCAGCCAACCATGTCGAAACGGTATTTACTTTAAAAACATGCCTGGTATTAAAATTTCAGACGATTCGGTTGAATAATTTTTTTGTTTTTGACAGCACCAGGCCAAAAAAAGTAGTTTTGAGATAATTGAGTTTAAAGTTTTGAGAATGGCTGCGTGACGAATCTGACTCTACCTGCTAAAATGGCTATAGAATCAAAAATACTTGGAATATCCTTCCAAAAATGTGACAGTATACTCTTGAAAGCCTATATGATACTTTCGACATGTCGAAAACAAAAGAAATCAATTTGTTGAAAATGTTAGACAACCGGGACCCCTTAAATTGGTTTGGGTTAAGGCGACCCATCATTGATTTTGATTGCGATCAACCCGGTGGATGGTCCCAGTTTGATCTTCTTTGTGTTTTCTCTACTCCCTGTTGCACTTCTCCTTCTAGGGGACAAAATGCATCTAGGCCTTTAAATGTAGAGGCCGTACCTCTAAGAATATAACCAGATTAATCAGTAATGGTCCAAATTATAATGCCCCTGAGTACCTAGAGCGACTTTTGGGGTAATCCTGTATTTGTGTGAAATTAAAATAATATCTTTCACAGCGACAGTTTCGCTACTTAATAGCCACACCTCGTATTGAACAGAAAGCACTTTGTTTTTTTACGCTCCAAAAACAACCAGTCATTTAATTCTTCACGCACTTTAGTCAAGTCATTAATTTATGCAAATGCTCAGTGACTTGGACTTTTCCGCCAACTCTTACAGCTCAAGGCCTGCGAGTAAATAAAATAAAACGCTTACCACCACCACTGCCACATATTTGGCATTTTGCTGATTGCATTGATTTCCGCAACTACGCTGGCTAATGATGGGATGGTCACGCTAACAATGCGGTAACTTAGCGGTAAAAACCATGCACACACACACACAGAAATACACGCGGATAGAAGCTCATAAACATACCTGCATGCTTAGTTTGACGGAGAAGTGAATGGCACTTATATACGTATGTATGTATGTATGTACGTGTGCTTGTTGCTCCCATCGATGCGGTGCATTGCTGCATTTGCAGGCAAACGTGCCACTTGTAACGCCCACGCACACAAATCATTGCGTGCCAGCCAGTAGGCTTGCACAGTTGGCAGTTGACAATATTTTCGCGCGAATTTTATGCACATGAAACACACCCACACGCACGCCCAACAGGAGCTGGTTGGAAGGTAGACAGCACAGAATTTGTACATTTTTCTAGCGGCCATTTAACTGTCATCACTGAATAATTCTAGTTACAAATGCGCGTACACGTATTGTATGTGTGTATATGTGTGCGTATGTATGTATATGTTTGCGTGTGTATGTTACTAAGTTTGAGTGCACTTATGTATTTGCGTATATTTTGCATGTTTGCGCAAACACTCGACGTAGTCAACCAGTAACGCACGTGAGTATTCGCTCTGCTCCCATCAAGAGGCCAGTGCACTGCTGCCGCAGCGGCCACTGACGCAGTAGAAAGCTGCATGAAGCAAACAAAAACACAGTTGTTGCAGTTACAGTACAGTAGGCATGCACGTGTGTATGTATGTACGTACGAGCAACTAAATTATCGCATGACGAAGCGCCGACGTGTAACAAGCGCGGCACCAGCCAGTGTGGTGGGAATTGCATTGGGAGAAAAATTGTTACGAAGTTGCAGCAACAGCTGCTGTAATCCCTGTTTATTCCTCAGATTTAAGTGTGCAATTGTATAGATTTGTATGCGTATGCGTCACTTATCAGACACACATACACACACATACACACACTTACACAATATTCACTTGCATGCTTTCAAAATGTTTTTCCAACTATTTCATGCATTTCTGTCACTGTCACTGTCGCCGGTGTGCAGCAAAGTTGCATCAACTTCATGTTGTATTCGAATACAGGGTATTACAAATACAAGTTTCCTTTCGAATTATAGTTTACTGTTATCGGCAGCTCGAAAACTTTACAGTCAGCGCTTCATTTCGTAAAAAATTACATTACACTGAGTGTGCAACTCAAGCCAAGAACATCGATGAGAATTTGCGAGAAATTCTTAGATTGCTCACAAAGAAGGCCTAAGCAACAAAAACCTATTAAATACTGGTAGTAATTATCTCAATGGCAAGACAAAGTGGCGCTCTTTGTTTTTTTAATAGGAGGAAAGCGTCAAAAGCTTATTTGGCCAATTGGCCGTCAGCGCGGGACATTAAACCTAAATAAACCTCCTCTCGTCTGAACGGTTAGGCTAGGTTAGAATAAATGGTTGCCTTTGCGGGGGACATTCGTCCACTTGCGAGCTCATCAACCCAACAGTTTCCTTCTATGCCGCTGTCACCGGGAACCCAAATAAGTCTGATATCGAAGTATTCGAATGCAATCGAGAGAAAAGCTAGGCATTCCTCGACTAATTTCGAAAGTAGAACCAGTAAATCCAAGGCTCTATTTGCCGCTGAGCTATCGGGGTAGATATTTACATCATTTACGGTAATTAGCGAATAGAGCAACCAGTCAACTGCTTCCGTAAATGCGGCTACCACGGCTTGGAAGACACTACAGTGATCCGGAAGCCTAAATTTGAGCTTGATGGGGAGCTCCTCGCAGAATACTCTCGCACCAACTCGTTCGTCCAACTACGAGACATCCGTAAGCATGTTTGCAAACGATTGCTCCTACCGCAACCTTGCCGTTAAGTAAGCCGTCGAGAGGTCGTTACTGAATACTTTTACTAAAATCGTCAGTCTATGTCAGTGCCGGTAACTGTCCGGTGTTCACAGCTCTTCGCCGTTTCCAGCAGCCTGCTGCGCCAGTTCTTATTATCTGAAGTTTTATCAGCACGAATACAATTGAAGCATTTGAGCGCGATATCACTCTCGCTTATTGAAGTAGCTTAATACCGCAGTTGTCAGCCCACAATCATCAAATTCCTAAACATAAGCCTTGTCGTCACCGTCGTCCGTTAACACGGAAACAGCCGCCCTTTACATGGGAAGCAGACGCTAACCAGGAAACCGTCACTAGGAGTCCGTCGCGCCTAGATTTTTCATCACCAAGCCCAGGCATATACCTACAGCCGCTCATTCTGAGTCAGACGCTGACCCAACAGCAACTTAATGACACTCGAACACTGAGATTTCGAAATGAAGTGCTTACACATTTCGCTTCGTTGAAAGCGAACACCCAGCAGGTGTTTGTCTGTTTTGGTCAGCAAGTGGAGACGTGTCCGATGGGAGACAGGCAACTCCGCACGGATCGCCGCTCTTGGTCGTTTTAGAGGAGAGGGTTGATATATCTTCACCGCACTTAATGCAAGATTTGTCCTGCTTATCCCCCACAGATGGACTCTGTAGTCAATATTTTTCAAAGAATTTGAAGTGCAATTCAGTTAAGCGGCGCTCCAGGGAATGCAGTTCAGTTCCACGACTATACTTAACCTCGACTCTTGGATCCACGTTCATGTAACCTTGGCAACGTGAGCAACTTATGTGCGAGATGGAGGAATCAACTCATGTGGATCCACAAGTCACGATAGAAAGAGAGACAGCTTTAGCGGTGCCACTCCCACGCACTCGGTTTAAAGGTTCATTAGAGTAGGCTTCTATCCACTAGGAGCCTTGGAGCTAACGGCCCGCTTTGTGTATATTCAATTTAATTCGTATAGAGTGTTGTTGTGTGCTGGGTTCCTGCATTTAAGACACTTACAACAAATTTTCAATGAAAATTAAAAATAAAAGTCTGGGATGAGACAGTCCCCCCATCCTTTTCATAACGACTATGACAAGCGTTTTAAGAATTATGATTCGATGCTTCTGAAATGCCTTTTAATAAGAATGATGCTTCGTTTCGACTGGTTGAAGTTCTTGTAAGAGCAAAAGGTGAAATCACCACCATTTCATAAATGTAATGGACGACCCAATTTACCATGGGACGTCCACTACAGCTGCTACGTAAAGCCAATATCGGTTCTGTTGGAAGAAAGACTGCGCCACGAATTACTTTAGTTTCCTCTTCTGAAAGAATACCTCGCTGTCATACGTACTAAAGAGAGATTCTTCAATAATATAATATCTCGCTCACTTACGCGCACGCCTCAATGGAAGAGAAGGACGAGGGCGCTCAGAGGGCGCTGTAAGCAAGAGCAGCTGAGAAAGAGGAGGTCTCCCATTGTATTGCAAAGATCAAGTGAAGAAGGACTTGGTTTCAATTGGTGTGTCCATACTCACCGTGACCTTGTGAGATAAATGTACGAAATACTCGGTATAGTAAAATGCAGCCGCAAAAGAAGTAGAGATTGGAAGCCACATGTCCTCAGAATGACCGACGATCGCTTGGCAAAATTGGTGATGACCGGGAAACCAAACACTACACGCCCGCGAGAAAGACCACCAAGGAAGTGGAAAGAGTGCTGAACATGGGGATTAATGTACGATCATTAATAACAAGATGAGCTCATCCTCCTATTTGGGATGAATGCTTTCTGAAATGGCAGATGCTTCTTTTGTTTATAAAGAGCTTTTACATGGCAGAAGTAAGATCAGAGATTTTTCATGACCTGCTAATAAAAAATAAAAAAATCTTTCATTTTGTTGTTTCGTGGTCACATAGCAGGCTGCGGACCCGTGCATTGCCGTATAGGAGTCACGCAACAACCATTTCAGCTAATAAGGCTGACTGACTCCGATTAGCAGGAGAAATAAATGGCTGGTGTGCTTTGCTAAAATCGGTCAACACTGCTTAAGCGGTTATCGTGCCGATCAAGAAGAAGCTCAAGGAAACTGAACTTAAGTCAGGGTTCGACATACTACGAGATTTTGATATTAGACGAGAAGATCCTTTCTTTACTTATTCAAATGCTATTTGATTTGAGTAAATTTTGGGCAGCCTACGTAGTCGAATGGGAGTATATAGGTTCGAAGTAGATACATAGGTTCAAATCTCCTTGCATGAAACATCAAAATGCAGATACAAATTTTTCTACTAACGGTCGCCCCTCGACAGGCAATGGCAAACCTACGAGTGTATTTCCGCCAAGTAAAGGCTCCTTATAAAAACCATTTGCCGTTCGGAGTAGGCTTGAAACTGTAGGTTCCCCCATCTGTGAAACAACATCACGACAAGCACCACAAATAAGAGGAGGAGTTCGGACAAACAATTAAGAGAAGAGTACGCGCCAAATATTTGTTTTTTTTTTAATTTCATTTTGCTTTATTTAATTTTTTTATTTTTTTCTATAGTTAAAATTTTTAAATTTTTTAATTGAATTTTTTTCACAATTTTTTTTCATGATTTTGTTTTTATTATTTCTTTTTTTTTCTTCGTCATTTCTTTTCTTTAGTTAAATCTCTTTAAAATTTTTAATTTGTTTAATTGAATTTTTTTTTACCATTTTTTTTATGGTTTTGTTTTTAATTTTTTTATTATTGTTATTATTTTTATTATTATTATTTTTTTCTTCATCATTTCTTTTCTTTAGTTAAATCTCTTTAAATTTTTTTAGTTTTTGAACTGAATTTTTTTTCACAATTTTTTTTTCATGATTTTTTTTTAAATTTTTTATTTGTATTTTTATTATTTCTTTCTTTTTCTGTCTTATTTTTTTTAAAGAGTTAAATCCCTTTAAAAAATTTTAATTATTAATTGAATTTTTTTCACATTTTTTTTCGCTATGTTTTTTTTAATTTTTTTAAATTTTTATTTTTATTATTTCTTTCTTTTTCTTTGCAATTTTTGTTTTAGTTAAATCTTTTTAAATTTTTTAATTGAAATTTTTTTCTCGATTTTTTCTTTCAAGATGTTTTTTTCTTAATTTTTTTTATTTACATTTTTATTATTTATTTCTTTTTCTCTCTCATGTTTTTTTGAGTTAAATCTTTTTAAATTTTTAGTTAAATTTTTTTTCACGGTTTTTTCATGCTTTTGTTTTTAATTTTTTTTTTTTTTTTGTGTTTGTTTATTTGTGGTTTTATTATTTATTTCTTTTTCTTTCTCATTTATTTATTAATTTTTTCATTTTTATTTATTTTATATTTTTATGTAAAACAATTTCGGGTTTGAACTACCCTTTACAAGCTTTTTTGTCTCGCTATCGCGGGGTTGACTGTCACGCAAGCGACGAGGCTTCAACTCACTTGCATGCGCCTATGAATAAATAAGCGCATAAATACATGTGGATGCGTGTCATTGACATCGAAATACAAAGTACATAATTGCATTTAATACATTTTACTAAATTTAAGGCGAGACGCTGTCGAAACCAAAGAAATATCGCTTTAAGAAGTTTTCTTCCATGATGAGCATTTCAAAAATTTCCCATGCATTTGCAATTTTCCTACATTTCTTATTATTCACCTTTTTTTTCTTGCACAACTAATTTCTCCAACTTTTGCATAAAATCGGCCTGCCATTGTGGCTAATCAGCGGCGCTCTACGCTTTCATAATCGCCTCGTGGTGGTAACTGCGAATGGAGATGCAAAGTTATTTGTGTTGCAGGCAAATATGTATGTAGGCCTGTGTGCAAGTGTGTTGCAAATGTGGTTTTTTCCTAAATTACATTTATTTATTATTTATTTTGCTTTGTGTTGCATGCTTTCAAACAGCTGTTGCTAATCTGCACTGATTTGCTGTTGTAGTTGCCGCTTTTGTGCCGCGCTCGTATTTTAACGCTAATAAATGTGGGCTGACTTTGCCTCAGCGCCTGCTTGGGTTCATAAATTGCAACGCCACATACAAAGAGAAAATCATGTAGCAAAATTGTAGCAAGAAAGCGCAAACAGTACGTGTACAATAACAACAATGACCATAGCCGCAATTGCTAGTTAGATGTATTATGCGAAATGGAAATTCATTAACTTATGCCAAGTGGCTGCAATTGCAACACGCGGTAGGTATGTAAGGCTTATAAATATGAGTAATTGTGAAATGAATGCAGTTACGAAGCGAAGGTGCCTTAGTGGAAAGATATGGGCACGAAGTGAAATAGTTGTGCTCGTTACACGCTTTCTGGGTTTTTGCTTCGACTGCATGGATATGCAGAGTCCGGAGTTTATAACTTTAAACAGCTCATCTTCCACTCAGATTATTTTAACTGGCTCCGAGCAGGGTTTAGCCATGCAATTTTTCTAAATGTGTTAATATATTTCATCATCATTATAGATTCCTAGAGTTCTATTGTGGAATATAGGGTCACAACGAATTTCTTCCATTCGGTCTGTTATGCGCCAATCTCTTAACTTCATTCCAGCTAAGCTGCATGGAGCGGGTTTAAAACTCCAGCAGTCGTCACCAGGTATTCGCTGGTCTTCCACGTTTGCGGCTTCCTTGGCGATTCCACCCAATGGCGGTCATTTTCTCTTTCGGATCTCTAATGGTAGTAGATTCTGCTGGGTTGTGGCCCACAAGTCAGCATTCGAAGTAAGATTTGGCCAGAATTTTTCGAAGGCATCTTTTTACTAAAGCTTGTGATGAAAATTCCGAGTATATTTGAGAATGCACAGATTATGATTGTCAACGTACCCGTTGATACATAGCCTAGAAGTAGATGAGCGTCAGGCACTTACAATGAGACAATACAGATCGACTATAACTTTGAAACTCGCTTTCTCTACTCTTGATTTGTATAGAAATTTGTAGCAGGGATATGCCTTGGAAGAGGCATCTTCATTTTGTCAGATGAGACAGTCAGGCAGCCTTATGCGTACTGCAGATCTCCTCCACAACATAAAACTCTTCACTGAAGAATACTTTACTATACCACTGCCATTGGAGCAAAAACAAAAACAGTTTGGTCGGACTGGATAAAAGAACCTTTGTAGTCTTCGTTATCATTTCAAAAAACTAAAATTAGTAGAAAAAAGCAGCTCCAGTTTTTGCGAACTGGATGATGAAATGCTAGAGCACATCCTCTGCCCGGTTGATGAGCAAATTGTTTCGTGTTCAGAGGTCGGTCCTTCAAATTTACCTCTCTAATATTCTGATCCAGGATTTTCTCAATACCTTTCAGAAAGAAGGAGCTGAGGTTAACTGCTCAGTAGGATGAAGCCATTTGCTTTGGTTTCCCGCCTTTGGCAAAAATACTCACTTAATCTTTGTCCACCTGCTGAGTATGTAACCTAGCAGTAGAGATGTTCAATATAGCTTAGACTAAATTGGGGATATATGTTTGGTTCCCCGCTTGAGTAGACAGGCGTAGACTCTATTAGAACCTGGTGATTATAAGGACTTAATGTAGATAAAATAAAGCCTATTGCACTCAATCCACCGCAGTAAACTTTGTTCCCCTCTAGGGAATCTTTGACCTATAGAGGCGCCCCACCAAGTGGTAGTTAGGGGAACGCCTCCCAGATATGAGTGCTAGGAGAATATCTGCCGCGAACCATTCAGGTCGAAGTTGGAAACTTCTTTAAAAAACTCCCTCAACCCAAGGTGTGATGCGACCCGAGCGGTATTCTAACGAAGCTCTCTTAATACCAGGCCGACTCAAGTTGTAACGGTGGCCTTGCCATGGTATGGGGCATTGCAATGGTCAACCGGTTATTTTCCTGACACTTGGTGGCATGCTTATTCCCCTGGGGCAGGTGACTGTAAAAAGCAGGAAAAACTGAACAACTCAAAACCCAAAAACCTAATAACAGATACACAAGCAGATGAACCAAAAACCTAAAAAGTTGGATAACAGGCAGACAAGCAGACGGAAAAATGAACTGACATAAAGACAAAACGAACGGGTCTAATGACAAAATGAATGGACAAATGGACAAAGTTTACCGATACAAGTAAACTGAGGAAGTTGTGAACTACCTCAGAGGATGAGCTCTTGGGCTCTCGTCAAGAGACAGTTGTTGGCAAAGCTGTGGGCCACAACATCCCATTAAATCCAAATCTACCTCGCACATCCGCCAATGCTGACGCTTTTGCCGTCAAATTGAAAAAAGGTTCATCAGGTATAAACTTTACCAGGGGTCTCTCGCTATTCTCGGCAGACCTAAATTCCCGGGATGGATGTTAAATCAGCCGGGTCGAATGAATCCTACTGGGCAGCCCGCGAAACACGTGTCGAGCAAAAGATTGCACATTTTTTCCGAATTCTGTATAAAGATCCCATACAGTTTTTATAGTGCAAATATTATTTGCATAAGAAGGAAAGCTTTTTTGAGACTTCCTAAAGCGGGCTTCCTCATAACTTAGTCTCACTTTCAGCGTCTGCACAACTAAACTTCGAAGGAACAGGCAAAAAGTTAGCGAACGAAGCTGCAGGAAATGACAATTTTGTACCATTTCCGTCGGCCCGGAAAAAACAGCTTAAAGGCCACTATCAAGCTAACCGTAAGCATATCTTTCGCAAAGGTACTGACACAAGGTGCAAACACTTTTGTACTGACAATCCCATACAGGACAATTCAAGTATTCTGCATGAAACGTGAGACAAACTCCGAAGCAACTGATGCTAAGCATATAAGAATTATTGGCAGGCATGTGACTACTAATGCGATACATCAGAGATCATCTGTTATGGCTCAGTAGCAGCTGAAAGGACAAAGAGGAGCCAGAAGCCTAAAGGTACCTACCAGAGAGGATAGAAATTCATGGAAACAACAAGAATCCGAGTGATACAACCAAGTTGAGGACGTGGCGATTACTTAGATTCGTCGACTGCACACGTTGGCTCGAATGAGAGGAAGAACTGGACCCGTGTGTTATCGAAATGAGTGCAATGACAAATCTAGGCGACCACTTCAATTTAAGCTGCCCATTTTGTAAAAAAAGCAGTTGGCCTCAATGCGAAAATATTAGCTAATTAGGAAATTCATAAAAGAAATATTAGATATCATAAGTGATAAAATCAACTTTGATATCCAAACCATAAACACAAATTCCAAACCCTTTTCGAGTTACTACTGCCTTTGCTCATCATAATTATTTCATTCTATCCCATTTGGAAGATCAAATATACATTACGTGAGTTATTGTTGAATGCAAATAAATTATGGCTTACTCATTGCCTTTTTGACATGACCTTCATTAAATTTGGCTAAAATAAGCAATCAACGGAATTTCAGGTACTAAAGTCTGGCTCACAAACATTTTTATTAAGTGCCATAAATACACGTTTAGTATTTCTGCGAAGGCCAGGCATTCTTTATGACTTCGCATTCCGTTTACGGATAGTAAAACTTTGCTGTGAAAAAATATAAAAACATCTATGCAATACAGAAACAAAAACGTGGGTAAAAGACTTGCAGAGCACTCAAAATTATGTCATATTAATGCGGATTGTTATGACTGTAGCAACGCTTATGAATCGCTTTGGATTTGCCATAAACAAGAAAATTTGCGCATAAAAAGGCAGACGCGATATTTGTATTTAAATCCAGAGGCAGATATTTATCCCAGCAGGGAAAATGTGAAGTAGGGAGACAAAAATTATTTTTTCTAGCTTTCCAACTGAGAATTTTTAGAGTGGTGATTCATCCAGAATCCAATTAGCGCTTCCGCACGATTTTGTTGCCACATTTTCGTTACTAACTTGCTTAACAGTTATTTACAGCAAGACTATATTATATATATTTTTAGAGTACTATTTTGCCAAATCCGAAATACTACACAGGTGAGGACTTGAATTTTTTTAAATGAAATCCATTTCCTCAAGAGCGATACAAAAATAATTAAAATCCAAGTGATGAGTTGGCTAGCGCGGTAGGTACAAGACGGTGACATTGATTAATTTTTCGCCGAAAATCTAACTGAAAAAGCGCTTGCCGTCAACAGACTGCGAAATTGCCCTACAAACACTGTGTTAAGTAAATATTCATAAAAATGTCACACTTTAAAAAAGAAATCTCTAGAAAAGTTTCGTGACATTTATATTTGTTTTTTGGCGGTTTGGCGCATTTTCTCTATATAACGAATGCTCGGCAAATTTTATATGAAAGAGAACTGCATAAGTTTTCGAAAATCAAAGCAATTTTGGAGCCACTTGAAACTTTCAGTTTACACCAAAATTCAATGAGTTATAAAACTTCATAAACGAAATTTTTCAAAAAATTGCAATTAAAGAAGGTGAAATTCTAGTAAATATTTGTTGATATTTTTTTTTAAATTTCCCAAAGTTTGAAACTTATATTTATGTGGCTTTTGTAGGACAATGAGCTATATTTTCATAAACAAATTACTACGATTAAAATAGAAATAAATAAATTATTCGAGATTGTTAGTAAGCCTCCAAGATGTAGTTTATTTAACAGAGTGTATATTAATAACTTTTGTTTACGTCAGTGTTAATAGTAAAAGCATTAATTGGCGCACAGTCAACGAAGCAAGAAATTGTTGGCAATCGAGATTTCCCGAGAAATAATTTTGCGAAAGGGTTAAGCTTAGCAATAGAAAATCAAAGCTTTAAAACACTGCAGGAATGCCAAATCAATGAATGACTCCATTTCTCTGATATTTAGTGTATGAAATTTCATTCGCACTGGATCATAAGTTGAATTTTTCGAATTACCTCGACGCCTAGCGGGTAGGTAGCATGTCACTATCTGCTAATAAAATTTTCTACTGCTAAAATAGGTTTTATCCGAACAAATAGGGAAATAATAAACATTTATTTGACTTGTTATTTAACTCTTTATTAAATTTTTATCGCTACGCACTTAGCTTCTGATAATTGCGGGAAATTCGTTTATTATTATAGTTTCGCATTGAGATCGATGAGGACTACTTTTGTAGAGAAGAAAATATGTTCGCACTGTATCTATTGTAGGTTTTAGTTTGAAAGAGCTGTATGCATCCAAACGGGAAGTACATAAAACCGGCAATCTGCATGTGGAATTAAAATAGATTATGTACACTCGTGATCACAGTAATAGCAGCGGGGCATATTCCAAAGTATTGACTAGTTTTTATTTAATTTTTTTTTAATTTTTATAAAAATATCGTCACATAATAAGACTAAAGCTATATAACAAATACTATGTAGTTTCAGACTTTTACGAAATTAAAAAAAAATATTTGAATGTTCATCAAAATTTCAAACTTTTTGGTCAGAATATAAAATATTTAGTATGACGTAATTGAGCTCTGCAGATGGAAACTTGAAAAAGTCAGAATCAATTTTTATTCTCCTCCTTATTTATTCAACGTTCAGAATTAAAACAAAAAATGAAATGAAATGATGTTTGGCTAGGTTTGCATATAACTACAATGACATTATTTTGGGCGGGCTGATAACTCTCCCGATTTCGAAAAATCTTTTATATTTATAAATGTAATTCGCTTTTGTCGTTTTTGTTTTTTTTTTTTGTTGTTGTTTGTTGTAGTTCATACAATTGCGATTTTAGTGTGTTGTTGCAAGTACGTCTGGAAGGATTAGGGGTTTGTTTGTCCCTATTTTTAGCCTGAATGAAACTCTAACAGTGTCCGTTTTGATACTGAAAGCTTGAAATAATATTTTGTGCTAAACTTTGATAAGGCATGAAGAACATTTATTTTAAAACTCGGAAAGCAAACTTCAAAAAACTTCATAAATGGCAAAGAACACAACTTTACAACTTATGTAGATTCGCATGTTCTCTTTTTGGCAATTCTTTGTTCTCCTAGATGAATAGCTGCAAAATACTGAACAATAAAATAATTAATATATTAAAAAATTACTTTTTTAATTTTCGTTTAATAATATAAAAATTTTTCATTTTTCCTACAATTTTATTTAAATAACTTTTTATTCTAGGACTAATAGCCTTCGAGGTAAAAATTCATAACACAGGCATTTCTTATAAATTTTAAATTCTGAATTACGAATATCATGCAAACCAAAATAAATTTAAAAAACTCGTTTAGCTGTGTTATTTAGCACTCCAAGTACTGCAAAACTACCAAGTTTAAGAAAAAATTGTGATACACCATTTTTCTTTCCTGTGAAATAGTGCTTTCTTTTCCTATACGAGTGTGAATGTTGGGGCTAAAAATCGACCAAATTCACATATTTGAAACGGAAAACGAGAGCCAACGATTTTTGTGTGGCGCTTTTCAAGATTTTGCACGGTTTTCTTATTATTTTTATTTTATTTTTGTTATTCCGCGATAATATATACTTTTTGATGATATTTTCAATATGAACTCAACAAAAAAAAAAAAATACTGGAAAAAACATCTCTCTGCACATACTATTGCTCCTAGTCAGAGCATAGGGAGAAAAAACTAAGGCTCTCCAAAGATTTCTGTAGGCCCCTATATATCTAATTTCATTTCACATGGAAGAGCTCTCATTTAGGAGTATGAGCATCCACGTTTATTGTCGGCGTCCTCTGTGCCCATTTAATTTCCATTACAGAAGCTGTGGTGACCTTTCAAAGAAGGAGACTGAGTACATTCTCAGTAAATGTCCGGGTTTGGAAGCTAGGCGATTAAAGTCACTGGGTGCTCCTTTCTTCGACAGCTCAGGGTAGTGCGGCAACCTAAACCCCATCAATCTTCTCCATTATATCAACAGATCCGGCTGGCTGTAGATATCTGTCCGTTGAAGGTCTCAAAATTGTATTTGGGGAGTGTCTGGTGCTTCAACTATTCCACCTACTTACCTATGTACCTCTGCGGGGGCTTGCTTGTGTGTTCCATTTAAAAGCCATTTTGGTAACATGGTCGTCTTCTCTACAGAGGGCATGTCAAATCCAGTTCCATTTTCGCCTTTTAGTTTCAGAATTTATTGGGTAGTTATTAGGGCGGGTCGATTTAAAAATCGCTCATTGCTCTGGGAAAATCGTATTCTAAGGATCAAAATAAGAAACTTTGCCGAAGGAACCATACCTCTAAAACGAATTCTGATGTCACCCAATTTAAAAATATAACCATTTTTGGCCTTTACATGAAAAAATCAGCTAAATGGCTATGTTTTTTCTTTATTTTTATTTATTTATAATATCTATTTTTTCTCTTAAGAAATTTATTTAGTCAGAACATATGTAAATGAAAAAACTAATTTAAGTGAGTTATAGAAAAGAAACTAAAAAGTTCGACCCAAATTGGGGGACATCAGAATTAGTTTTAGAGGTATGGTTCCTTCGGCAAAGTTTCTTATTTTGATCCCTAGAATATGATTTTCACAGAGCAATGGGCGATTTTTTTGCCTCACCACAAATCGACCCGGCCTAGTAGTTATCAATGAACGGAAGAAGGTCAGCATTGGATACTGTTTTAACCAAAAAATGCGGCATATAGTCTCAAGGCATTTGTTGACAAACCTTTGAAGGCATCTGGTTATATGCTTTGAGGTAAGCCAGTTATCGGATGTATATAGATGGTCTGATTTTACGCTAGTACTGCGAATTCTAAGTTTTGTTCGTAGTGATAGGCACGGGAACGCCGAAGCCGGTTTAGCTAATGATTTATAAATACATTTTGACACAACAGACACTGCGCCACCGCCTTTTGTTATTTGGCTAGCGCGATAACAGAACTCGTCCACCCCTTCAATAAAGATGGCATTTTCGCTTTTGAAAAATTCAAGAAGGGATGGGTCTGTTGTTTGTATTCTCATGACACTAGTTTTTGTGCATATAATGTTTGGAAATCAAGTTTGTTCAGAACTGGAAAATGTAGGGAAGAGCTTATTATATACGATTTGCTGAATTTGGTACTTACCACTTCTGCATTATAGAAGAAGGAGAGTGAGTACAGCGTGCAATTTGACATTTTCCAGAAGAAGACATTAAATAGAAGAAATGCGAATTAGTCAAAATGATAAATTTATCAGCAACGCCTCAGCTGGTTCTCACTCGATTTCTCTACAGGGACGGCATGAGTTGTATGCTCATATATGTATAAGTGTATATGTATAGGTATGAGGCCAAGCCAATTTGTAGAAATGTATGGATTATCCCGAGCTTGCAGCGTGAAGAAAGAAAAAATTGCAAGCGAATAAGCGAATGACCCATTAAACTATTGTGAATATAAAATCAGCCAAAGTAATAAACAAAAGTTGTATACGCGCACCTCTTGAACTTGCAAGTCAGAGACAAACTTACATATAATATATGCATATGGGCAACAGCATACACGCAAACTACAGCAAACTTAAGGTAGACACGGGCACATAAACATTCTAACATTGGTTCACACAAGCATAAATATACAAATTTACGATCTGTGCATACGCGAACTGCGTAGTTTATCTCAAGCAAGCAAGCGGCATATTTATTTAAGTGGCTACAAAAATCGTGCCACTAAATTGTGGTTCGAGCCACCCACTGACGAAACGGCGAAGGTGCGCGTAAATCTTCCTCTGGGATATATACACGGTAAGACGAAGGAGCGGCGACGAGACGCTGACGGCTGTGATGAGAAATTAGTCAAACTTTGTTGCAAATTGGCTGGTAATTTGTGGCTGTTGATGCTTTCCATATAAGCTATTGCCTGTGCATGTGTATTTGTGTAAGTTAACATACGCTTATTTGCATTGCTATAAATGTAAGCATACATTTAGGCGCGCATACACGCCCACCTTGGGTATTGTAAGTGCATAAAATGTAATGAAATGCGAAAATGTTATAAGCATTTTTTGATAGATTGGGTGGCAGTTTAACGCAGCAGAACTTTCCCTTGCCAGAAATTTACGCACACAGGTAAATAAATGAAGAACCAGCCGCCCCAATGTTTAGCAAATTCCGACAAGCAAACAAATTTGCCAGCAGTAATCTGTTTTGTTTTTGTTATTTTTGTATTTTTTTTTTATTATTTCTGGATTTTTTTTTGTTATTTTTTTTTTTTTTTTTTTGTCCTGTTTTTCTAGTACAACCACCAGCCAGTTGTTGACACTTCCGCTTGACTTGCCACTGATCCCAAGCAGCGAATAGCAACCAGCTAGCAGACTTATAGTGCGTGGTTCCACACTACAAACAGTACAAACAGTGTTGCCAACATAAATTCCTGCACCATTACTGCAGGTTGACTTACTTTCTCACTCTACGGCTTTCAACACTTGCGCCTGTGGCATATTCATAAAGTGCCGGAATATTCATAAAATGCAGCAAAGGTTGTAAAATTTTTTTACGACATCTTCCTTCGAACTTTGTTGGGGCACCCACACGAATTTATGTCTTTACACGCAAACACAGACACGCACACACATACACACATATATAAGTATTTATATATTGCCACACAAGGGGCAAGGATGGCGTAGATATGCCATAAGCAGATATCTGTATGGATAATGCGACTTGTATACATATACTTATACAAATACATACATGTATATATACTTATATACAGGGTGGCGCACGAATCGTGCTACAAAAACAAAACGTAATAACTTTTTTTCTAATCAATGTATTTAACTTTTTGTTTTTTTATTGTATAGATAATTCAATTTTATTTTATGTAACTAATTAGTTTTGAAAATAATAGAACGTAAATGACCTCCATGCTCATTCACGCATATGCGACACCTGATGAGAAAATTGTTCATTGCGCACTGAAGGGTTGCAGTCGGGATCGCCTCAATTATTGTTGTGATGGACTGCTTCAATTCAGTCAAATTACTTGGTTTTGCTTTATACACCTCTTGTTTGAGATAACCCCATAAAAAAAAATCTGGTGCAGTGAGGTCAGGTGACCTTGGGGGCCAGCAGAAAGTGGAATTTCTGGATATCAATTTATTTCTAAATTTTCGTTGGAGCTCCTCCTTAACCGGTCTGGCTATATGTGCAGTTGCTCCATCTTGCTGGAACCAAATGCTGTTAAAAGGGATACGTCTTCGCCGCAGTTCTGGATAAAAAAACTCCTTCAACATGTTTAAATAACGGTCCCCATTTACAGTCGCTGTTACACCGTTTTCTTCGAAGAAGTATGGCCCGACAATGCACCTTGATGAAACTGCGCACCACACTGTGACTCGTTCTGGGTGCAGTTCCATCTCATGGAGTATTTGCGGATTTGATTGACTCCATATACGGCAATTTTGCTTGTTTACATTGCCGTTTAGATCAAAATGGGCCTCATCAGACATAAACAAGCAATTTATGAAGTTGTTGTCTTCTTCGGCCATTTCAATAATTTTTTGGCAAAATTCCAGGCGAATAGGCAAATCCAGAGGGTTTAATTTGCTTGTGATTTGAACTTTGTACGGAAACAAGTTTAAGTCATCATGAACTATCCGCTGCAATGACCGTCTGCTAACTCCAATTTGCGCCGACAAGTTACGAGTCGAAACTCTTGGATTTGCCTGAATTGACGATGCTACAGCCGCGATTGTGGCTTCGACCCGAACATGGGGATCTCGATGGTACGGTCTGCGTGCGATGCTTCCAGATTCAGCAAACATGTTCACCAGCCTCATAATGGTCCATCTGCTCGGGGGAGTGCCGCCAAACTCCCGCCTAAATTCCCTTTGGACGGAAATGATGGACTGCAAAGCATGGTACCGCTGCACTATCCAAATCCTCTTTTCGGTATTCCAAGCCTCCATTTTTTGTAAATCTAAATACTAATCTGCAAAATAAAAAAAAAAAAAGCCGATTACTCACACAGAAAAAAAGTTATTACGTTTTGTTTTTGTAGCACGATTCGTGCGCCACCCTGTATGTATGTACACGCATTTACCTCATCTTCCATGCCACAAGTGTTGCAGCATTTGTAACACGTGTCTTCTTGCTTTTATCTATGTATATTTACCTTTCTTTAACTCTACTTATTTTCAGCTCATTTTCAGAGCTCAGCGAATTTATGACTGCGTGGCAATCAGGATATTACACTGTATATAAAAGGATGTTCCGCATAAACCAAGAAAAAAAAAACGAAATGGCAAACAAACGCAATGTGTTCTCTTGTGGCTTTCGAAGGGGCGCCGAAATAGTGATGGATGTTTTCAGCAGCAAGTAACAAAAAAAAAAACAAAAAACTGATTATTTTCGCTTAAGCTTCCACAAAATTGAATGGCACTAAAGCTTGCAAGTGCCGGGGAGGTCCTAAAAGTATTTTCCTCTCATATCGAAAGTATTGGTGAAATGAAGCCTTTGGGAGAGACAAAATTGCGATGTGAGTGGTAGGGGGATATTAAATTCTTGCAATTTATTAACAGTTTTTGGCGAATAGTCTAATAAAAAATGGTGCATAAAAAAGGTATTTCTCCCCTCCAAAATATTGCATCCGCACCTTAAAAGGCCTGGCGACGTTTTAGGGTAAGCACTAAAAACTCAGTAGTTGCTGGTCGAATTTATTTTATGGCAGTTCATAGAGCTTAAAAAACTACATTTCATGAATGATTGTCTTGGGATGCACGCAATTTTCCAATTAAATATTTAGTTCGCATAATTTAACGAGAGAGTTGCTTTAATTTGCAAATTTTAATTTAATGAAATTTACTAAAATTTTATCAAAGCAACAACAGCTTGCCTCACAGAATAACAAGACTTGATTATAATAGGTAAGTAGGTATAGTGGTTCTCGTTTGACTCACCTAGGCCTGCTGTAGACCCATTGTGATACCACCGGGGCTGTCCCCTCTCCTCACTCTACATCGTTCTCATTGAACCAACCTGTGCCTTTGATATATCTAACAAGACTGCCAAGTTAGTCAGGGGAGGTTTTTCCTAAAATGTTGAACCTTCTTCTATCCAGAGCCATGCATAGAAAGTGTTCTACAGTCTCTTCTTCTTCGATGTCGTTTCAGCTTCGTCGTTATAGGGTGCTCCCAGTCTACTGTCATACCTGCCCATCAGGCAATGCCCTGTTAGGACCAAGAGAAGATTTCTCATGTTTTTCCTGTTTAGTTTCAACAGTCGGTTTGTGCGACCCATGTTCCATTCCGGCCACGTCATTCTACTAGTTGCACAGGACAGGGACTGAGACCATAGCCTGTTGGGAGCTCTGATAGTGTGTTTATCTATAAGCATCTTGCAAGTTCATCTGCTTTGCAGTTGCCTTCTATGTCTCTATGACCCGGCACCCAGAGCAGGTTTATTACAAAGTACTGTGATAGTTCTGTCAAAATGTCGATACATTCTTTTACTGTTTTCGAGTTAATATTAGGCGATTTTAAAGCTTTCAGGGCCGATTGGATATCTGAATATTTGTTTATATCTCTTGTTGTGAGGACACTTTTATTTAAGGATAGCAGGTCTTCCCTAATAGCCAAAATTTCAGCCTGAAATACGCTGCAGTGATCCGGCAACCGGAATGAGATGTTGGCATTCATTCCTTCAGAATGAAGGCCACTGCCTAATTGATCATTTAGCTTGGAGCCATCAGTATAGATGCAGATACCGCTTTTATTGTCCATTACCCCATTGTCCCAATCTTCTCTCGTTGGGAAAGTTGTGGTAAAGGATGTGTTTAAATGCAACTCTACTGAGGTACAAAAGTCTGTCGTTTGATGTAGGAAGGGGTATTCGTCTAGTATTCTTGCGTGACCTCTTCTGTTAGTGGCTAAGTTGGAAAATTCTCTTAACCTAAGTGTCGATTTCGCCACCAGCTGTTTGCTGTAGGCCTTAATCGGCAATAGGAGCAGCATGACATTCATCGCTGCCGTGAGCGTAGTCTTTAGTGCCCCGCTTATGCAGAGACTAGCAGCCCTTTCAATACTTTCTAGGCATTTTACTGTTGTTCTTTTCTCGAGTGTTGGCCACCAGACTAAGACACCGTCATGATAGGCCCTACCACTGTTGTATGTAGCCAGTGTACTATTTTTGGGGTTAGTTCTGTGGCTGTGTTTTTTTTTGCTTTGATTATAATAAGAAATAAACTGGAAAATTTGGGAAAAAATGTGTACACAGGAGATTTTTCCAATGTTACAAATTTTGGGATGGAGTTTTTAAGTGAAATATTTTCTGTTGTTTTTAACAGGTTTAAAATTAATTTTTGAAATTATTGAAAAAAAAACAAAATTCTCAAAAAACTTTAAAACTTAATAATTATTTTGAGATTTAGTATTGAGTTTTTCGAAGATTGAGATTTGTAATTGAAATATTTTCGACTTTGTTGAATAATTTTAAAGTTTTTTCTTTTTAATTTAAAAAATTTTATGTTAGAGTTTTTAAGGGAAAATATTTCCACTCTTTTGAACAGTTTTACAATTATTTTTTTTTTTTATAAATTAAAATTTGAAATTCGAAATTTCTTTTTAATTAAAATTTTGAAAAAAAATGTATAATTTAATTGCAAAAAATTTTCAGTTTTAAATTTTTTCTTCTTTAATTTTTTGGTTTAAATTCAAAATTGTATAATTTCAAAAAAAGATTTTCACGAGAAATAAAGAAAAATGTAAACTTTGAGACTTATTCAATGTTCAGAATTTTGGTATGGAGTTTTTTAAGTTAAAAATTTGAGATTGTTCTCAACAATTCAAAACTTTTTTCTTCTGTTAATTTTTGTTTGGTTTTTTGGATTAAAATAATTTAAAAAACATTTATCCCACAATATAAAAAAGTTATCATTTTCCTATTTATTCAATGTTGCAAATTTTGGTATGGAGTTTTTAAGTGAAATTTTTCCATATCTTTTTTTAAGTTTGAAAATTAATTTTTGAAATTAAAAAAAAATTCTCAAAACATATTAATAATTATCATTTTAAGATTTATTATTGATGTTTTGAGAATGGAGATTTTTAATTGAAATATTTTGGATTCTGTTCAACAATTTTAATTTATTTTCTTTTTAATCTTAAAAATTTTAGAATGGAGTATTTTCAGTGAAAAGTTTCCCCCTATATTCAACACTTTTACAATCTTTTTTTTTGTTAATTAAAATTTGAAATTTTGAAAAACAAAATGTATAATGTCAGTGGAAAAAACACTTTTGAGTGAAATATTTTCGGTTCTTTTCAACAGTTTTAAATTTTTTTCTTTTTTAATTTTTTGGTTTAAATATAATTTAAAAAATATTTATCCCACAATATAAAAAAAAATTATAATTTTCACATTTATTCAATGTTGTAAATTTCGGTATGGAGTTTTTTAAGTAAAAGATTTCGGTTCTTTTCAACTGTTTTAAAATTTTTTTATGTTTGTTTTTTTTTAAATTTATAATTTTTAGATTTATCCAAAGTTGAAAATTTTGGTATGGATATTTTAAGTGAAATATATTCAGTTTTTTTTTAAGTTTTAACATTCCGCATTTTTTAGGCTTTTGGTTTCAAAATAATTTAAAAAAAAAAAATGTTCCCAAAATATTAAAAAAAAAGTATAATTTTGAGATAACACGAGCATATTGAAAATTTTTGTATGTCTCTTTTAAAGTGAAATATTTTGACACTTTTCTACAGTTTTATCTTTTTTTTTATTAAAAAAAATATTTCTCCCAAAAAGTTTATAATTTTGAGATTTATTCAATGTTGTAAATTTTGGTACAGAGGAATATTTTCGGTTCCATTTAAAAGTTAAAAATTTAATTTTTTTTTTTAACTCTTTAAAGAAGGAAAAGATTTGAATTTTTTGTTATAAAATTAATAGGAAAAAACTTTTTGTTTTGAGTTTTGAAAAACATTCCCACCAGACTCCTTATTTTTTATTAGCAGCTGATACTATGCCCAGTATCTCGGAAAGTAATGTAAACACTTTTAAAATGTTGCCTCTTTAATTTTTGATTTAAATATTTATATGTAATATAAAAGAAAAAAAATTCTCCAAAAACATTTTTTAATATATATATATATATTATATTATATTATATATAATTGGCGCGTACACTTCTGTTAGGTGTTTGGCCGAGCTCCTCCTCCTATTTGTGGTGTGCGTCTTGATGTTGTTCCACAAATGGAGGGACTTTTTCAATGTTGTTATGGAGTTTTTTAAGTGAAATATTTCCTTTTAACTGTTATATATACAATTTTTTATTTTTAACTTTTTTTGTTGAAATTTTTGGGAAAAAATCTGTGGTAGTTTTGAAAAACACCCGCCTCTCATAAGAATATTCTCTCTCAGAATAGCTGAGTCTTTACCCAGTAACTCATGAAAGTTTCAAAGAGGAATTCCCATAACTTTTCGATTTATATTCCAATACATACAGCGAACCCCTGAATATCACCGCGTATATACATAGGTATGTACTTGCTAATGTACGTAAAGACCCTTGGATCAATTTCCAAACGGACGTAATATACGAGTGCGTATGCTAGCGCGTCGGTAGAGCAATACTTTGCACTGATTTTTCAGTAAAATACTGCAATCAGAAATAACTGTTTGCAAAATCCAAACAAAATTGAACTGATGTGAACTCCAGGGCGCGCGGATATAAAGAAACCGAGTTACCTGATCCAACAGTCCTGTTCTGCAAGAGGATTTTTATATTTACATTTACATACTAGCTGTGCCTGGCCACGACCAGTTGCGACTTAGTCTAGTTTACTATAAATATTATGTTGGGGATGCAGCATCGCCACCTATTGTGTCTGCTCTCAAGATTTAGGTAATGTCTTTTAATCCTACTTCGAAGAGGAACCTTAGTGTGGGCTCTAAGTAAGAATTTATCGAGTCGGAATTCATCGAGCCGCTCATTACGGCACTGCCACCCAATATGATTTTGCATATGCGCATCGGTGTGGAGCAATGCTTAAGAATACGCCTTGCGATTTTGTTCTGCAGTCCAAAAAAATTTGCAGATTTACTAGTTTTTTTTTCAGCCTTTTCAGGGTCGAAACTCACGTAATAACTTTGAAATTTTTTCAAGGCATTCTTTTTTCAAAATTTAGTGAAAATTTTCAATGCTTTTACTAGAATTTTTACAATTTTTTTTTTGTGTTGACGGTTCTATGTTTCTTCTTTCAAATACACAGTGGAAGAAAACGCGTCTCATTTCAGTTGAAAATTTTGCAAAAAACAAAATTATAAATAAAAGGAAAAGGTAATTAAAAATTAGCAATATACCTATACTTTATCGTTGATACCTTTGAACAGAAAAATTAAAAAAAAAAATGTTCCCAAGGTAAATTTTCTCAACATTGAATTTTAAATTTTTGTCTACTATATATGCCAATTTTGATCAAATCTCCCCAATATTATGTTCAACGTTACTTTTTGTCACCAGTTAAAGCTTCATGAAAGTCTATTCTCGTAGTTCGGAATTCAGTGAGTTCAAACAGACAAAAATTCTAAAAACTATGCTAAAGTATTCTATTACCCATCACCTTCGGCCATCCTTTAAAGAGACATTTAAAGAGACACGAAATCTCTACACTTTTATTATAGTACAGACTTTTAACCGCTGAAACAGCAACTACTGTTAGCTATATCAACCACAGCCTACAGCTGTTCAGATATCCAAAATATCTGCAATCAATAATAAAATCATAACTTTGATGGATGGCCCACAAAGAAAAAAGAACTTACATGGATGTGAATCTCAAATTCGCCAGTTTTGGTATGATCGAAGGCTGGAAAGAGAAGTGGAAAGAGTGATGTAAAATGGTCAAACTAGTTATATAAGGTGGCGCAAAATTAGTCACTCCATCGGAAGACGTATAATTTTTGTAAATCAAGTTGTACGTCAATCATATTCGACACTCGAGACGTATACAGCTGCACTTTACAAAGAGGCAAACATTGAAGCGCGTGAAAATAAAAATTAAAATTCCGTCAATCAAAATATAATATTTTTTTTTTATACTTTATGTAGTAAAAAAGTTATTCAAACATAAAATTGGATGATTAATTTTGCGCCACTCTGTACAACAAATTTCATTGAAAAGAAGAATATATATGTAAGTATGTATTTATGTATGTACTTATATTATTATTTTATCTGCTATAAAACAGAGAAACATTTTTGTTTAACTAATTTTCGCCGTTCAAAAATTTTGTTGTTGCCTTTTCTGGCACATCTTGTAAGCCATTATTACTTAAATATCAGGTGCTATAAACACCGTTATCCCACTGCCTTGTTAATTTATACATACCTGGTATGTATGTGCAAGCATATTGGAAGTTTGGGTCACACTTTGTTTGAACTTTGAAAATTACAATCGGCATTTTTGTGGTTTCACAGTTTGTTCAACCAAAACCGTAATTTGCTATTTTACCTTTCCTCTGTTTATTTTGTTTGTTGTGGTTAAACTTAAGTAAATGATTCGTTGAGTTTTATTAAATACAAATATTTGCTTACCCAAGGGAAATAACAGAAAATTGCAGAGAAATAAGTGAGGGCTCTTAAAGTGTCAGAGTGATGTAAGTAGCTGTGGAAATGGGGGCACTTCATGGTTTGTAAATGCCTGACGTAAGTTGATATATTATAAGTACTTATGTATGCATGTACCTATGTATGTATGTAATCAAGATGCACGTTAGATATGTGAAATTGCATGAAATGGGGTTGTAAAATTATTTTAATTCATCAAATGCAGTAGAATTGCGGTTACAATCGATTTCCGTTTACAAAAGGCAAAAAAAAAAAGAAACAAAGTTTTGTAGGGATTGCATTCTTTTGTAGCTGAATTTGATACTTTATTAAATTTATACAAAAATGCGTACTCCTTTACCCCTTTTACGATCATAGAAACCTGAGAAATTAGTCATTGAGTATCGCTCTTAACTCCTTTGACAATTGGATCTTTTTAATTGAAGGCTGCTAAAGAACGTTTTTTACTAGTTCGAGAGAAGTTACTCAAACCTATGGAAACCTTCATGCAACCACCACGATATAATTTACTAAAAACAAATCGCATTTGTTACCACAGTCATAAAACAATAGTTTCTCATTACCTGCCAGAGCTGAATAAAACGCGCTTTGGTTTACAATCCTTTTGGGTGGGTGCTTAAAAAAAATCAAAGCTGGTAGCAATTGTTCGGATTAAGCACTTGGAACAAAACGCGTCAAATCTTGCAAAACACTTCGTCTGAAAACTTCATCATTTCGATTTTGATGCAATTTGGTGGAAATGCTCTACTAAATGCTCTATTTTAAGTTGCAAAAGCAATTATGCAAAAGCGGGAGAGATATCTTGAATATTTGCCGAATACAAAGGTTTAAAAGTCAAATAATTGTTTGTCTAAAGGAAAACAAAATAAATGTTTTCTATAGTATTTTCTGAAAATTTTGTATTTAGATAAATCGAAAAATAGTTTGGTAAAAAATGTGCGCCCGCCATAGCCGAATGGGTTGGTGCGTGATTACCATTCGGAATTCACAGAGAGATCGTAGGTTCAAATCTCGGTGAAACACCAAATTGAGGAAAAAGTTTTTTCGCCCCTCGGTAGGTAATGGCAAACCTCCGAGTGTATTTCTGCCATGAAAAACTTTCTCATAAAAAATATCTGCCGTTCGGAGCCGGCTTGAAACTGCAGGTTCCTCCATTTGTGGAACAACATCAAGACGCACACCACAAGTAGGAGGAGCTCGGCCAAACACCCAAAAAAGATCTACGCTCCAATTATATGTTTGGTAAAAAATTTCTTGCTTAGAAAAATTAAAAAAAACGAAGTCGAAAAGTTTTTTGATACAAAAATTCCTTTACATTTTTTTTTCAAAAATAATGTTTTTTTACAAGTTTCTATAAAATAATGTTTTTTATAGTTTCTGAAAACAAAAATTGAGAAACGCTTTTGGTAAAAAAAAAATTGAAAACAAAATGGAAAATTTCTTTTTTAATTTCAACATTAAAGATTTCTTAAATTATGCTGAAATAAATGCTACGAATTTTTTAGTAAAATTTTTTTTTTTTAATTCTTTTTTCTAATTTTATATAATTTCAATATTTTAGAATTAAAATTCAAACTGCTTTTTTCTTCAAACATAATTGTTTTTTATACTATTTTCGGTATTTTCTTGAAAACAAAATTAAAAAAAAAAGATCGGAAAACTTTTTTGGTTAAAATTTTTTTCAATTTTTTGTGCAATTTTTTTGCAAACATTTTTTTTCCAAAATAAAAGTTTTAAATTTTTTGGTAAATTCTTTTTTAGTTCTTTTTCTAATTTTAAATTTTTTTTAATTTCAACGTTAAGAATTAAAATTCTACAATAAATGTTTTTGTTTTTTACTAATGTTTTCAATCTGATTTTCCGTATCTTACGAAAAAAAACATCGACATTTTTTTTTACAAACCACCAGTTTTTCAAAATTTTAATTTCAATATGTTTGGTTTTTTTTCAGTTTTTCAAAATTTTAATTTCAATATGTTTGGTTTTTTTTTTAATTTTGCTGAAATAAAATCGTGGTATTTTTTTCCAAAATTCTTTTGTAACGTTTTCTGTTTACTTTAATTTTTTCAATTTGAGTGTTTGAATCCCTTTCTATACGATTTTCAGTATTTTCTGAAAAAGATTAAGAGGGAAATATTTTTGGTAAAAACTTTTTTAATTAAATTTTTGATGTTTTTATCCAAACATTGTTTTTAATTTAAAAATCTTTGGTTTTTCTAATTATGCTGAAAAAAAAGTTTAAAATTTTTTGGTAAAATTTTTTAAAATTCTTTTTTTAATTTTTAAAACTTTTCTTAATTTCAACATTTATGAATTAAAATTCTAAACATTTTTGTTTTTTTTTACTAAAGTTTTCAATATGATTTTCCGTATTTGACGAAAAACAAAACATCGAAGATTTTGTTTTACAAAAATCTTTTTTTTTCCAAAATATTAATTTCAATATTTTTGGCTTTTTTCAATTTTGCTGAAATAAAATCTTTGTATTTTTTTTAAATTTTTTTTAACTTCGTTTTTTTAATCTTAATTTTTTCAATTTTTTTATTTTGTTTTTTAATTAAATTTCAAACTTTGTTTTTTTTTCAGAAATAATTGTTTTCTGTACGATTTTCAGTAGATTCTGAAAACGATTAAGAACGAAATATTTTTGGTAAAATCTCTTCTTCAATTAAATTTTTTTTTATTTCAACCTTTTTAATATTTCTTAATTATGCTGAAAATTGTTTGGTAAATTTTTTCTTAAACTTGAACATTAATGAATTAAATTTCTTTTTATTTTATCTATAAAATTTTATCTATATACGATTTTCAGTAAAATACGTTTTTGACAAATTTTGTTTTTTGAATATTTGAAGTGAATATTTTTTAACCAAAATTCAAAATATCATTTGTTTTTTAAAAATTGTTTTTATACGATTTTCCGTTTAGTCCGAAAACATTTTTTTTTATATTGATCTTTTAATTTTAAAGTATATATCACCTGCTTTGATTTATTTTTTTAATTGCTGAAATATTATAATTATAACTTTTGGAAATTTCTTCTTAAACTTCAACTTTTTTGAATAAAAGTGCTTTGCCTTTCTATATACGATTTTCAGTAAAATAGGTTTTTGGTCAAATTATTTATTTGTTTTTTTTTTTTAATTGAATTGAATATTTTTTTGAACCAAAATTCAAAATGTTGTTTTTTTTCAAAAAAGTGTTTTTTATACAATTTTCCTTATTTTTCGACAAAAAAAAATTACATTTCTTTCTATACGACTTTCTCTATATTCCGAAAAAAAAACAAAAAAAATTGTATTGTAATATATTTTTATATTTTTTTAATTTAAATCTTTTAATGTTAATATTGAAATATTAAAGTATATATCAAAATTTTTGGTTTATAATTTTAAATATGCTGAAATAACAGCATTAATTTGGAAAAAAAAATTGTTAATCCTTTTCTTAAACTGTATAAAACACAATATTTTTTTATTTTTATTTTTTTTTTAATTGTCGAACAATTTTCCATATTTTACGACAACAAAAAAAAACTAAAAATTTTTTTGGTAAACAATTTTCTTCATTTCTTTAATTGTCGAACAATTTTCCATATTTTACGACAACAAAAAAAAAACTAAAAATTTTTTTTAGTAAAAAATTGCTTTCAAACTTTTTTTTCAAATTTGTAATTTTTTTTAATTTCAGGATTTTTGAATTAAAATTGAAATAATATTTTTTTCAATAACGTTTTTTTAATCCACTTTCCGTATTTTCATTAGAAAAAATAAAAAAAGGTGAACAATTTGTTTCTGCAACAAATTTCTATATAAGATATATATTTTTTTTAATTAAAGAAAATATCGAACAACTTTTTTGGCTTTCCAAATTTTTGAAAATATTTTTAATGTCAACATTTTTGGTTACTTTTTTAAATTCAGCTGAGATAAAAGGTTGGAGTTTTTCTTTTAAAATGTGAGATAACTTTATATGGCTAAATAGAATTCGCCGATTCAACACATTCTCTCGCCCCGGCGGCGCTGCGATTGATTAACGTGCAAATGTTAGAGTAAATTTATTTACTTATTTTGAAGTCTGTCCAGTATGTAACTAATTCCGAACATTTGGGAAAAGGTGAAGAATAAACTATAAGTAACTTAATGTCTTAATGTTTCCCCTAGGCCAGTAACACACTTATGAACTATATTTTTTTTAAGCTACGTTATTTAAAGTTATTATGAATAACATGAAGCGCTTATATTTACGTCAATATTCAACTCATATTTCAATATTCAATTCATATTTAGGTATACTAAATTATGAAAACAAAACCGATTCAAAACCTTCCTCAAGACTCTTTATACAAACTAATAAATTGATCTGTAATTGAGCAGCCTTAGATCTCGACGCTTAAAGATAGATATTGTAGCAGTTAATTCGGGAAAATCAATTTTGTTCTGAAATGTTTGTAGTTCAAAGAAATTTTGACCATTCTCTTATCATATTTAGTAGTGGCAGTTTCGAAAATGAAAAAAAAAGTTATTTTTGACCTATTCATCAAAACAAGTCTACCAAATTGAGAGACCTTCACTTAGCCTTACATAAATTTATACTTATATGTGTGTATATAAGAATCTATGAACGCTTAAAAAGAAATTATGCAGGCATAAAAAAATGCAATTAAAATAATATATTTTCCTTAGCGCATGCGTTTCATTCTAGTTAATTAGTTCTTAGGGTAAAAATGCAAATTAAAATGAAAACTTTTGCTGGAGACCTAGAAAACACGCCCCCACTCACAAGAACCGCTGATTTCTAGACCTTGAAAGACCTCATTACGCACTTATGGCTTGTTTGTTCGCGGAAACAATGCATATAGCACAGCGGGAAAATGTCAAAGCACGCAACCACCAAAGTAAAGATACAAACACACAAACACCCACTCGCATACAAAGCGTGCTTGTGTGCCATTGTCGTTGTTGCCGCTGCGGCTGTGTCATTGCCGCTGCGGCACCTGAAGGAAGTCATTCGTAGGGGAAAAAACTATAAAAAGATGCAAATGGAAACGGAGAAACGCTGCAAGTCATGACAGTTCGTAAAAATAGGTGAGCGCCTGTGTGTGCGCCTGCATGCATCTGCTCATTAGCTGCTATGCTATGTTATGTAGAGAGGCATGCATACATATGCACTTGTGCGTGTGTTGCAAAGGGCCCAGAGAACGCGGCAACTTGTATGCAAAAGTCAAGTGCAGTGCGTTGCATTTCATTAACAAATGCAATAAAAAGGGAACATCGCCGCACCGAACGCTGTGGCAGTAACATTCATCATCATTATCAACATCAACATAAAATACAACAATAAAAATAAACACACAAAAATGCATATGTACGTAAATGTAACTACGAGTATAAGACACAAAAAGCAGAGTGACTGTGGAAAAAGCAGCACGAAGCTGTCTTGTGTGACGCATTGACTGTGAAGATAAGTGCAGTGCTCGCATATGTTTGCATGTATGTGTGGATATTTGCCTGCATAAATAGCTATAAATGCGTACATATATGTACACGTGTAATCATATTGCAACGCTGAGGGAATTCTTCAGATATTGCGCGGAAATAAATCAAAATGCAATTTGTCGCTATGTGGCAAGTAAGGAATTTTTCATTTAGATAACCGCGCCACTGCGCTATTTTTTGTTCATTTTTCTCTTTTTTTTTTTTTTTTGAAGAAGGGACGACGCGTAAAGCTAATTCGCAGAATATCTGCGTTCTGGCAGCAGTTCACCCGGCCCGCTCCCACTGCCACATTGGCCATCACATCAAATGACACATCACAGGCGGTTGATGATTGTGCTGCTGATGTGGCAGACAGTTGAATGAGTGAGTAGAAATGCAGAATTGTAGGTAGAAACATGTAAAATGAAGGGCTGCTGGGTTGGGCAGTTTAGGGCTTGGAGCGCAGAGGGCTTGTTGGTGCAACACACCATGGACAGGCGTCGAGGCACTGTTGCAGATGCAAAGTCAAATATGTAGAAGGGAAAAAACAATATATGACACGTGAGTGAATCGTAAATAATTTATTATCTTCAGAAATAATTGCGATATTCACGACATGCCTGCAATAAAAAAATAACAACAACAACACAAGCGAAATATTACATTAATAAATGTAATAAAAACGAAATATGCGAGGGTCGTTTGAAAAATGCGTGCAAAAATAAAAATTACTTAATTGGTTGGGGTAAGCTTTTTATTTCTCGATATAGTCTCCCTCTAGGTTTACGCATTTTGTTCAACGCTGCGATAGTTTGTTGATCCCTTTCCAACAACAATTTGTCCAAATCTGAAAAATAGCTATTCGTTACTGCGATCACCTCCTTGTTTGAATAAAATCTTTTTCCCGCAAGCCATTTCTTCAAATTCGGGAACTAATATTAGTGCGAGGGATCCAAGGGCGCAAAGTCTGCAGAAAATGGGGCATATGAAACGAGATGGAGCCCCATTTCCATCAATTTTGCATCCACCACTGCTGAGGCGTAAGCTGTTGCATTTTCGTGACGGAAAAGGAAAATCACTAACGTTCTCGATTTGGCATTTGAAATACAAAAAAACATACCGATTTGCCCGAAACTTGCCTATGAGAGATGCTACTGACTAAACATAACCTGGATACGTGCAAGTATTCTCAGCTTTCTGACTTTACACGGGCTTTTCAAACGACCCTCATATATAAGCACAAGTAAAGAGTTATTTAAGCTCGAGTGAAAATGAAATTCATATTCTCACTATTTTTCAGCGCGCCGACTCACAATGGAGAATTTGCGATAAACTTTGTTCATGAATCCTAGAGAAGGCAATTTTTGACCGATTTTAAAAATTTGTTTCTTAAAATGCTCGTAAATGATTTTGGAATTGATCGTCTAGGCCCGAATTTCAAGTTTTTCCTTATTACATCAAAACACACCCCTGAATATCCTAAGATATCCCCATCTTTGTGAAAAATGCAGAAAAACTCTATGAATTGGATTCTGTAGCCATTTTCAAACAAAATATGGCAAAAAATCCTCACTGTGTGACTGGGGCTCAAGCTGCCAAAGCAAATAAATTCCATTGGGTTCCTTTCTGGCTTTAAGATTTATTTGCGCCCCTGCAGGCGAGTCGCCAGCTGTCGTCAATTCATCATCCAAGATCCTTTGGGCCGATCTTTACGACGTTAGTTTTGTGAATTCCAGTATAAGAATATTCTGCTGATATCAGCCATAAGATTTCGCAGTGTATGAACAAACCATCGCCATTTACGCTCGCGAATCTCAATTTCAACTGACCTTTGCCTACCTCGAGTGAGAAATTCATCTTTTGACATCCACTTACCGGGCTACCATAAGCGCAGGACGCCTATAGCAGCGATTCATGAAGGTCTCAAACTTTTTTATTGTTGCAACGACCACAAACCATGTAGGAGTACAGAATCATATAGAAGCACTGATGTTATGATGGAGTTAAAAATACCTAGCTTTGTTTTCGTGGTTGGCTGTTTGGAATATCTTGGAGTGGGGCATACTTGCCGCATATTTTCAGTGAAATTTTGTAATCTTAGATCAACAATAATTGCACCGGAGCACCAAAAAATCATCTATTATGGAGACCTGAAGTTGGCTTGGGTTGAACGGGTGGCCGGGCCTTTTATCAAGAATTCGTTGCATAGCCAGAGAGTCCTCTTGTGGTGCTCTCAAAACTGAGGCTGTTTTTTTAGGGAATAGCTCTTATTTCGTTAGTTCTTAAATTTTACTCCCATGAAGTAAAACGCAATGCTTTTGTAAAGATTAAAGTACTGATTTTTAAATGAAAGGCTTACGCCACTCCAACGGCAGAAAAAATTGGTGATTTTGAATAATCATTTTAGAGGTATGAAGAAAGGATTAAAATTTATTTTCAGAGAGGCTACCACATATATTTAATACATATTGAAGTATGAACGCTGGTGTGAATCTTTTTGATCATTTTTAGGCAAAGTAATAGCGACAAGGTCATCTTCGAAAAACGCATAGTTTTGAAACTTTTGCACGGGCGGATTGGTTCCTCCTAAAGTACAGCACATAATTGCACTAGGCCGTACCATCTTAAAACTAACGTTCCTACAACAGACGATTCTACGTTACCGGAACGACTCGTATTTATATCCGGCCAAGGACTGTCACTCCAGTAGCAATCTTTGTATTTCGAATGTTTATGCTGCTACAATAAAACCCTACAAGAAAACAAGTTCGTCCTACACCCCTGAGTCTAAAGTGTTTTTTATATTTTTTTGTTTTGTTTTGTTTGTGGCCCAACTTATGGATCGCCTTTTTAATTTTTCTTTATATCTCAGCATTTCCAATATAATATATCGATATTTCTGTTTTAAGCGGGCATATTTTTTGTTTCAAAACTCATTGGCTTCAAGTACCCGAAAAAAAAATCCTCGACAAAGCAAATTGGAGCTCCATTCCGAAATAGAAGTGGATTGGTTAAGCAAAGAAGACGATAACATGGCAAAGAAGGCAATGGAATGGAACCCAACCACAAAGAGAAGAAGAGTGCTAGGCCACGGGAAACCTGAAAGAGAACTGTCGATCGCGGTGCTTTAGGGACTACCCCAAATAAAGTATTATTAGTCACCTTGTCTGCTCTAAATCTGGTAGGAAAATACATAGCCGCCGCTTCACTGCATTGGAAGACATTCTATGAGTAGTTAATATATAATCAAGAAATCAGCTGCTCTTTCCCTGAACAAACCTGCGGCAGGCTCTTGAAGACTAACATCCCGTCAAGAAGTGGTGGGAAACTCAAAAACCATTGAGAAAAAGGGAAATAAATTTTTACAGGGATGGATCCAAGCTAGAAAATAAAGTAGGCTATGCAAGTTTCTCAAAAGGGTTAGGATTGGAATTATCTAAGCGGCTTGCGGACCCCAACAGCATCCACCAAGCAGAAGTCTTAGCCATAAAGGGGGTAATTATGTACGAGTACCTTACCACTCTCGCCGTAACAAAAACGACGATAAATATCTTGTCTGATAGCCAGACGACCATCAAATCAATGGAGGCAGTTAGACAAAGGTTGCTCAGCAATGCCTACTAGCTCTAAATGATATTAACACCGTCTTCAAGGTCGGTCTTATATGGGTTCCGGGACATGGATATTGAAGAAAATTGCAAGGCCAGAAAGGGTACCAATCTTACACTGCTCGAAAACCAGAGGCAATATTGAATTTCCTATGGCAGCTTGCAAATTAAGGATGCAAAACAATATCCTCCAGGAGGCCAATAGAGACAAGAAAATACTTGAGTTACAACCAGACTAATTTGGCCGCAAATAGATAAGAAAAGGTCAGGAGAATTGCTCAACTTCTCAAGAGAGAACATCTCGAACGTCGTGGCTTGTGTTACCGGTCATTGGCTGTTAGGTAGGCTCTGAGTATTTTCTAATGAATACTGCCGAAGTTTTAGAGACAAGGAAGAGGAGGTAACAGTAGAACACTTCCACTGTGATTGCACCGCCTTAGCTAGGAGTAGAGTAAACAAACTTATTCGTAGAACCTTACATAGCAAAATATTACATAAAACCTATCCTACGCTTCAAAAGAGCATCTAAATGGTTCCATGATGAATAAACACTGAAGTTCCCATGTTACACAGTGGAACACCAACGGATCTTTATGGTCTGTGGGAGTTGACTATTCTAAACTGGCTGCCACAAAAACCAAACCCAACTTAAATACCCCATTCTAGTACCTACCCACCTGCTCGCGGTTCATGCCATATTAGCGTCCCATCCTAATGTCAGTACATTAAAGCTCGCCAAATATCATTACACTTTTGCTAAGAAAGTTTTTAGATTCGAAAGCAGTTTGAATTTTATTCTGGTCGAGAGTGGAGTCGTCTTTTTTTAACTTCTGTCATATCTTCGGCATTCATAATTAGCGCTTCCAACCTTCATTAGGTGTTTGGCCGAGCTTCTCCTCCTATTTGTGGTAAGCGTCTTGATATTGTTCAACAAAACACAACTATTTTAGCAAAAATTCACACAAAAAAAAAACCGAGTGAATCATTTGCTTACTTGCAGAGGGGTGCAGTATGAAAATTAAACATGAAAAAGTTCGTTTCTGAAAAATTTGACGATGTGCCTCTTTTGAAGAATATCTGCGACATGATGCGAGCACTACTGATGGTCTTAGGCATTAAAGGTCTATATTCCGCTATCAACCCACAGTTCTGGTACAGTAAATAGCTTTAAATGGGACTCAAAAATAGTCTTCGTTACATTTCGTTCACTTTCCTCATATAAATTTCTTACCCAGTTATTATAACGCGCAGTCGGTTGCCATTAAAAATTTTGTGCCACAAACTTAAAGTTACTTTAAAGTCATTGGTTGAGGTACATAAAGCATACATACATACAAGAAGTAGCTTCACTCTCATCTCTGTATCTCCTTCATTGATTACGGCCATTCTAAGTGAGTTGAGTTTATTCTGCAGAAACACTATGAATCCATCTATCAACCATGTGGCATGCCTCACGCTGTATTGTGGCCTTATTGACATGGCTCGTGCACCTTATGAAAGTCCATTGAAAGTGAGGCAGTAAATTTACTATGTCACATACACACACACTCACACGTTCCTATACAGACCAACGCTCTGAGCTACCACAATTGGGTTAAGTAAACACATTAACTTGAGATACTGAATCTTCTCAAGAAAGCGCAGCCATCGTGAGGTGTAGAAATTGTTTAGAAAAATTGTGTACAGCAAATAGAAAGTGCAGGGAAGCAGGTATGGGAAAAATTCACATAATGCAGTGGAAAATGTTTGTGAAAAAGAATAAAAATATAATTTTTCTTGTTAACGATTTTAGTTATTAGCAAACTATGCCGTGGCAGATTGCAGTTGCTGTGTGGCATGTTGTAGACCTAAAACTTGCTGGGAGTATAACTGCAACCTGCTCAGCAAATATTATAATTCATGAACTGGTATTTGATGGAAGAAGGCACACTAGTTCGTGAGGGACTAGTACCAGTACCAGTTGCAAAATGAACAATTAGAAATTTATGCAAAAAAAAAATATTCTTCTCTGCATCAATCAGAATTAAACGAATAGGAAAATATTGATAGAGTCAATCATTTGTTTTCTTTTTCTCCATTTTTTTGAGCAGCTTTTTCATGACAGAAATGCACTCGCCGAGAGGCGACCGCTATTAGAAACAACGTTTTCTAACATTCTGGCGTGTCATGCACGGAATTTCGAATTTACGCACTTCCGAATGGTAGTCATGTACCAACCCATTCGACAACGGCGGCTTCAAGGACATGGCCAAGTTTAAAATAGCTAGCCATTTGAAGCATTGAAAAGGGATAGAAGCCGAACTACATTAGGAGCGTGGCAGATTAGTAGTAAGATAACTCGAATCAACACACGAAAAAATTTCTATTGCAGTTTGCAAAACGGAGATATGTAACATAATTTCGGCAGTTTTCACTCAGAGAATTTTGATCTTCGAATGACCAATCAGCTTCATTTCTTGAGGAATGTACTAACTCACAATGGACAAAAGGAGATTTGCCATTTCCTGCTGAGTTCCGACCGCTATTAGAAACAACTTTTTGTATTATTTGATGTTAATGCACTTCCGAACTTTAGTCACGCACCAGGCCATTCAACTACGGTGACCGCCCACTGCTAGCAGTTGCGTCAACGAATACTTTCTCTCATCTAATTTACTATATGTAAAGTGTGATTCTCTAGATTCAGCTTATTTACACAACGTCCGAATTCTTTTAGTTGTAAGTTCGTTTTAAGCTGTCTTATATACAATTTCACAGAATTTTCACTCCAGCCGAAGTTTTGCTAACTCGGGTTGAATGGACTTGAACGAGAGTTTTGAGAATTAAAGCTAAAGTTAAAGCTAGAACTCCATACCAAATGCTCCAGATGCTATGGTTTTCAGGGCTTTATTCAGCTGGAATATCTTCTAGAAGAAAAAAGAGATCTTCTGTGCAAAAATAGAGATGATCTTCTAGAAGATTGTCTATCTGTTATTTTAAGAGAAGATTTTAAAGCTGTGTATGCCGCATCATCTATAATGTTCGATACGAAGTTCCAGCTTTAGAATCTCGATGAGACATCCGCTGATAGATTAAGCCCGATTTGTGAGCAGTGGTACCACATTTCCCGCTTACTGAAAGCCGACACTGAGAAAGGAAATTACTAATCTGTAATGTTTTGCATTGAGAGCGTTGAATGAACCTGTATAGAATAATTTTTTTTTGTCAAAAATTGACTTAAACAAAATGTGCTTTAACAAGACGGTGCCACATCCACTAAAGTACGTGATACAATGGCCCTATTGAGAACGAATTTCCCATGATGCATTATCTAACGAAACAACGAGGACAAATCACCGTTGAGATTTTGAAATTTAACCACATTGGGCTTCTTTCTTCTATGTAAGTCGTAAAATCTCGCCAATAAGATGGGTCATATAAATGCTTCTTTTTTATAGTCGCAGAAACCACCTAAACGAAGCCAGCTGAATTCAACAAAAAGTGACAGGTATTTATTTCACGCGCTAGCCGACGCCAATTAGAAATGCCAAGTTAAGTGAACTTCTTCTCCACTTGGTCGCATATCACCCTTAGAGCCCATTCAGTCAAGATGGCGTAGGCAGCGGAGCCTCTGAACCTTTATATAAAGCAAATAGAGATTGAGGCAAAGAGCTCATCATTCCATCGCCTTCAGCATTCACCGTTGCCAACGCACATAAGTCCGTATATTCTCTGCAGAATCTTTCTCCCGTACACTTTAAAGGACGCTTCATGTGATATTAACATCGTCCAAGCTTCTTCGCCATGACATGGGACGCGCGTGGCATATCTAGCAGAGCTGCTGAGCATTTAAGTGCAGGAAATAAAGGTTACCATACATCCCATAGAGATCATCGTCCCCTCACCTTTAACATTCGCCGTTGCCATATACCGTCTTCATAATCATTCTCTCGAACACTCAAAGGGACGCATCATTGGAAGTTGTAATCGACCAAGCTTCTGCGCCATACGTTAGGACAGGCATGATGGGAGCCTTATAAAGTCTTGGGTATGTTCTTCGAGAGAAGTCTATACTACTTAATTGCTTGAGACCAAGGTAGCACTTCTTGGCAAAATATATTTTCCGTTGGATTTCAAGATTGATGTTGTTATTGTTATGAATACAGATTTCCGGAGGAAGTCCTCTACTTTTCCGAATTTATAATTGCCAACAGTGTGGAGCATGATGGCAAAAGATATTTCGCTCTACCCTCATTAACCTCCAGAGCCTCTCGGTTCACTTCTCTAACCACATTGGAAAAGGCGGAAATAATAGCGTCGTTGCTAAGGTTGATGATTTCGATATCAATCAGAGCTGATGCCTGTTCAGTCTGTTCTCGCTGGTCTTTGTTATACTGTGAATATTTAGTAATTTACCAGGTCTAAAACTACACTGACAAGGTCCAACAAGTTCATTGACGGTGGGCTTATCATCTCCCACAGCATCCCCGATGGAAAGCTATGATAAGAAAACTAATTCTTCGATGATTGGCGGATATTACAAATAAGATCAGCCTTTTGTGGATTGGGCAGAGTGGACTTAAATTCTAGTTGGCAGGTATGCGTTTATGCATATGAGCTGGAGTATGCAACTTGCCGCACCTCGCAGTATTGCTTTTATAACTCAGCTGGTTGCCCGTAGGTCGCTTTTTTCCTTTTTAATCGGGTCTAAGTTCAAGCGAGATGACCATGACTTATCTTTTCCTACTATGATACTATTTAGAAAAGCAGAGAAGTGATTCTTCCATATACTTAGTGCATTTTGGATGTGGGTCATCAGATCGCCGTCCTAATATAGTTCTTATCGGAAATTAGACTGGGTTTGAAACCTTCTGCAACTCGCTGCTTCTTCTGGTATAAGTTTCGGATTTTTCTCAAGCTAGTATCTCAAACTCTTCGCACTCGTATATTTCGGCATCTTTCCTCTCCTCGAAGAAAATATGTCCCTCTTCTTTCTTCAACTATCGATGTCACTCCCGCACAGCTCGCATTGCGCCCGTTAGTAGCATGATCCTATTGCGGCATCTTTTTGAAATGTGCGATATTTCTCATGGTCCACTGAGTGAAGATGAAGGTTAGTTTAGGTTGGTTGTTTGTCTAAGACAAGACTCGCGGTGGCATTAAGGCGCGTTGTGACACTTGCATTTGGTTTCCATCCCCTAACTAAGTTTCTGAAATCACTTCAATCTTTTTAAGAAGGTGAGTAGTCCTCCAATGAGACATTTTGCAATTTTCCCAGGTATTCAAAGAAATAATCGCCAAGATATTTGACACGAGTACTTTGAAGTGCAGGACATTCACAGAGAAGGTGTTGTACCGACTCGATTTCTTCATCGTCTCCACAGCTCCTGCAGAAGCCATTGTGAGGTACACCCATTCTACTGGCTAGGGTGGCAATAGCGCAGTGACCCGTGAGGATTTAAATTGTTCAAATTATTTTTCTTCAAATGTAGTTTTTCTTTATCGAACATATTTTCATTGACAATTGGAGTGAAAGAGAAACGAATACGCATCATTTTCTATCTAATAACTTTTTCCCTATACTAGAAGTTATGCCTTTCTGCGGCTCTCCATGAAAGGAATTTCATTTTTCTCCAAGCGTAGGCACTTGGAAAGCCCTTTGCTTAGTTATTAGACACTGCACGTAGCTGCAATGCCACCGACAAGAAAATCACCGAACAGAAGATTCACTTCAATCGAAGAGTTAGCAACAGCTGCTTGGACGTAACACAGCTGGAAGAAAGAGTGCCAAAAAGCCAACAGCACAACAATATGGGTTGAGATTGTGAGAAGATTTAAAGCAACAACAATGACAGCAGCAACGGGTCATAAAATTGCAAAGTGACGTGAATGTAGCAGGTAGAATGACGCGCTGAAAAATAGTGACAACAACAAGAAGAGGAATAATAATAAAGCAGCAGTAACAGTTGAAACATACCAACAACAACTGAGGGCATAATAATACTGCCAATCTGCTGCTAGTCAACTCAGCCCAGCCCTACAATTGCAAAAACAATAGCAACAGCTCGAAATTGCTACTTTATTAGATGCGTCGGGCAAAAGCAGCGACTGAATAAGATTAATGAGGCTGTTTAAAAGGCTGCGGATAGTTTATCATTCTCTCGCTTAAGCAGCAGCAACAACAACAATAAGCAGCTTACGACAGTAAGCACGACGCAAAGCAACAAGCAGCAGCCATCGAGCATCGGGGTGGCAGTTGCCGCTGCCGCTGCTGAATACCACATTGCCACATCGTTTTGTGGCATGTTGTGTTGTGGTGGCACTGACAGTGATGTGGCGGCCCCTGCTGTCAGGCTATGATCCATTATATGGGTATGTAAGTATGTGTGATTTTTCCTTGCTTGCTGTGTGCTGCCACCGTTGTAGCTGCCTGCCAGCGGCCATGTCTCTGCTGCTGCGTGGCGCTGAGGTTAGTGGCATAACTTATTAAGACAAAATGCGCCATAAGGCTCTGCCGAGACGTTGATGAGTTTTGAGGAAGTTAATAATGGCAAGAGCAATAGCGACATAACGAAAATACATGAAAACATACTTAGACACACATACACACACACACACAAATGAGTGGAGGGAAACAAATGTGCGCTCGTATGTCCCCGGTTATGGTAAAAATGGATTTCTTGTAGACAGTAAAATTGGTATGTCGTTTAGGTTGAAGTGGTTGAAGAGTAAAACAGTGATACTTATTGCATTTAATATGTAAATATGTATGTAAGCGCGCATTAAAATTAAAGGATGTCTCATAAAAATACTAATAACTTTTGGCTGTCTTTAAATTGCAAGCAATGAATGGATGCTGCGCCACTTGACGCCAACTCTGGCAGTCGTGACAGGGACTTAGCGAGGGTAAAACAGCTGGGGACTAGCTTTAGTAGGAGTGAAGTAGCTTCAAAGAGAGTTAAAGAGATTCAATAGTATATAATTTTATAGTATTTTACCTTGTCTAGCCAGGCCCGTGTCGAAAGTAATGAAAAATGTTTGCAGAAATGGCTAGTTAACACAAACAATGGCATCACGTCGGAGCAGAAAACAATTGAAAAAATGTTTTTCGAGTCAATCGATCACTAAAAATGTGTTAAAAAGAGCAAGGCTGTAGTCTCGTTCAGAAATAGTAGAATTCACTGCTAGAGTAGCTCAAGGATATGTGTTCTTAACCTGGAAAATAATATTTGTGGTCGCATATCGATTCCTCTTCATTATTAGGTGTTTAATATCTAACCTCGACTTTGGTCTCAAGGTACTCGTACTCGTTCTGCGTTCAGGTGACTAGAAATCCGATCTCGGCCTAAGTAATGGCAATAGCTAAATACGCGCAGTGGCTGTAAAACACACATTGAAATTGGATCTGGCATCTTCTCCCATCAACTTTCAATCGGAGTAACTGACAGACTCGCAAAGCACTTTAGTATAGTTGAATCAAAGATCTGATACAATGGATATTGTGAAGAACCTCGTAAGCATGGTCCTTCACTCGAAATTTGCTTTCGCTCTTATCTCACTGTTTCCCACAATACAAAAAAGCCAAACATTGGGCGAGGACAGAAATTGACGAGTCAAACTTCTCTGGGTTTCCTGTATGTAGGAACTAATCTGGACACCCGCGGCGACTGCCGTAACCGAATGGGTTGGTGCGTGGGTACCATTCGAAAGTGCGTCAGTTTGAATCTCCGTGCATGAAACATCAAATAATAGAAACATTTTTTTCTAATAGCGGTCGCCCCTCGGCTTCTGCCAAGAAGAAATTCCTCCTAAAAAAATATCTGCCGTTCGGAGTCGGATTAAAACTGTCCTTCATTTGTGGAACAGCATCAAGACGCACGCCAGGATCAATTATATAATATATATCATCATCATCATTGTTTCCTTAAATCCCTAGCGGGGCGTAGGGTATTAACAATTCCCTCGAGCAATCTCGTCCAATTACTGGATAAAGACTTCATTTGCTTCCAGCCTAAATCGAGTTGAGCCGTCGCAGTTCTTCTCCAATTTTCCCTTGGTCTGCCAGGCGCCCTTTTTCTCGCTGTGAGTGGGTTCCATTCTACTGCCTTCTTCGCTATCTTACCGTCTTCCTTGCGTAAAGTGTGACCATTTCAGTCTTCTAATCCAAATATTTTGTGGCCCTATGTTTGCCTTGGTTGGCATTATTTTTGACCCGAAAATTCGGAATACAATCCTTAGCGGCGGTGATTTTCTAGTTAGAGTTACTGTACAACAGCACTGGTAGTACATTCGACTAGAAGAGCCTAGCCTCTAAACAAGAACTCAAGTTGTTACTTCGCCATACAGCAATAATGTCACGAATATCCTTCTGCGCGTGCCACCGCCCGGGACAACTTTGCTGTCGAGATAAGTAAATTCCGCCCTTAATTCCATAGGGTTACCTGAATCTCCATCTACTTATATAACCTAGATACTCGCAGCGTATAATGTTCATTTTGATCACCACTCGCCGAACGAAGAATACGGAACTTACTAAGGTTCTCAAATCCAAATACCAGTATTCTCTGTGGTTTTAGCAAAGTACTGAACCTTCGATCCATTAGTCAACAGATATGCAATAATATTATAACGACTCTTGCCGTACAGGTCCTGCTCTTCACAGAATGCGCTGCAGCGCGTCGGGGGGCCACTTCTTAGATGGTCTAAAGTGTCAGGGTACAGTCCCATTCGAAAGGCTCTCTGAGTGAGCCGGAAGAGAGGGATGTGAAAAAAACATGTAGCTAAATGGGCGTGTGCGTGATAACTACTCGGTAGCGCTTGGGTTCAAAATTCGATGGAAAGGCTTTGTTTTTAATAACAGTCGCAGCTCGACAGACAATGCGAAGCCTCGGAGTGTATTTCTGCCGAGAAAAGATTCTTCCTCCCATTCGGAGGAAAAACTTTACGACGCTCTACACAAATTGAAGGAGCAGCTGGGCTAAATGCTCAACAAAGGATATAATCGCTAATTAGAGACTGGAACTATTAAATCTTTCAGTAGATCTCTGTAATCAACGAGTGCACTTTTAAGAGCCTCCCGCTTGACCTCAACTAACATCCAAAGCTTGAGTAGCATATCGATTCTTCCGAAAATTCACGGATCTTCATCTACTTTTCCTTACATCCTCGCTTCAAATGAATCAACACTTGTTTTGTTAAGTAAAGACTTGATGTCTTCTTGCCAGGAAGTAGCCAGCTCATTACAAGTTATGCGGCTGAGCAGTCAATGCTGTAACCTATTCAGAGCTGACAGATGAGCTCATATGCTTTGAAGTATACACAATGCGAACCATTTTTGTCAAAAGCCTGATGAGAATTATGCGGAATAGCGATAATAAACAATTTAGTAGTCAGAAAAGCGTGGACTTAAATTTAGTGAGATCTCTTTAAAATGAATCCCATAAAACCAGCATTAACACCGACAATAATATCAGTCTTGGAATGCAACGGAGGATCTCTTTTGTCAAGAAGTGTTGCTTTGAATTGAGTAGTAAAGTCTTCTCTCGACGAACACAACGAACACTTCATAAGCCTCTCATCACGCCCGTCCTATTGGATGAAACGTCGCTTGGAGTGATCGGGAGAGTTGTTATACTTATTGTATTCCATTTCACGATAGCTAATTGCCCAGACCTACTTTTCATTCATGACGAAAAAAAATGAAATTTAGTACAAACAAGTGGAGCTTTTAAATTCATTATTCAACATCTTCTACTGCCAAACGAAAATGCATTTGACACAGTTGTTTGTTGCACGTAAAATAAATAATTGCCTCTGTAACAGAAATACTAAAAACAAAAAACATTTTAAGTAGCACAATGGCAACTCAGTTCTTTAACTGCTCCATGAAAATGCAAAAAAGAAAGAAAAAATTGAAACTAAAAGTGTTTTAAAAATTATTGGAATAAAAAAAAACGAAAAACAGTACTTGCCCTGATTTTCAATTAAGCCACCCTCTTACGAGAGCCAAACAAACAATAAACTTGCCAAAAGCGCATAAAGCTGCCACACTGTTGCATTAGTATTTACGACAGTGAGTTGTTATTCTGAGCGCTTTTCATCTGCACCTTGCTGACTAGTTGCGGTGAAGGAGGGGAAGTGGGGGAAGTGGGGGCGTGAAGTAGGCGAGGACGCTGTTAGTGAAACGATATTTATCGCCAGCAAATTACATGCATTACTTGCGGCTCTGTTGCTGCCGCATGCATCATTTGCCCACATAAACGTGATATACGCGCAGGCAGTGGTTATAGACAGTGAGTGACACTGAAAAACATACAACGTTGTTTTTCCATATTTTTAATATTCACTTTTTTGGTTTTTTGTTAGTTTATTATAAAAAATACTCATAAAATATTCTAACAAAAATCATGTTGCACAACTCCAAAGCTTTTGAAAATTTAAAAAAAAAAATTGACAAACATTTTCTACGATATTTAGTCAGAGTTTGGATTTTCCTTCTTGGATTTCAAGTACGCATTTACGCCACAGAACGCATTCATGTAATTTTTGCAAAACAAAAAAAGAAAACAAAAATGGCATAATATTGGACTAAAATTGTAAAAGTTTATACAAAATTAAAAAAAGAATTTTTTTAATTAAATTGGAATTGAATTAAGAACATTTTTTTTTTCTTAATTTAAAATTTTTCTTGTTATAAAATTTTTTCTTTTAATTCTACAAATTTTTTTAATTTTAAAAATTTCTTATTTTTTAATTTATAAAAATTTTTATTTTTTTAGAAAGTAACAATTTTAGTCCAATTTAATTAAAAAAAATTTTTCATTCAAAATACATTTTGTTCGAATTAATTAAAATTTTAAATTAATTAAAAAAATTGAAAAATTAATTATATAAAAAAATGTATGTAATTTTTGCCAAAAACAGAAATTGCATCATGTCGGACTAAAGTAAATTTTCTAAACAATTATACAAAATTTAAGATAATTTTTGTTTTTAATTTTTTTATTAAACTTTTTTATAATTTAGAAATATTTTTTTTTTAATAAATTTTTTTTTATATTAATTTATTGTTTAATTTTTTTAGAAACTCACAATTTTAGTCCAATTTAACTTAACTTGTTTTTTAACTCAACATAAATAAAATGGAATAAAATTTAAATTTCAAATTAATTAAGAAAACCGAAAAATTAAAAAGAAATTAGTGTAATTTTTTGCAAAAAAAAAATCCATCATATTGGACTAAAATTGTAAACTTTCTAAAAAATTAAAAACAAATTAATATAAAACAATTTTATATAATTTTTGTATTTTAAGTGTTCTTTATTTAAAATTTCTTGTTTTTTAATTTTAAGGATTTATTTTTTTAATATATTTTTTTATATTAATTAAATATTTAATTTCTTAGAAACTTACAATTTTAATCCAATTTAATTAAAGTTTTTTTTTTAATTCAAAAATATTAAGATTTTTAAAATTTTAAATTAATTAAATAAATCGAAAAAAGAAAACAAAATCCTGCAATTTTGTGCAAAAACAACCCTTCATGTTGAACTAAAATTGTAAAGTTTCTAAAAAATGTTACAATATATAAAAATAGTGAATTTATTTAGAAAATTTTTTTATCTTGAATTGCTTTTATTTAATATTTCTTTTTGCAATGTAAAAAAATTTTTTTTTTTTAATTTTTTCTTTATATTAATTTATACTTTTCGTGTTTTAGAAATTTACAATTTTAGTCCAATTTAACTTAAATTTTTTTTTAATTCAAAATAAACTTTTTTTAAGTAACTAAAATTTTAAATGAAAAAAAAAATCGAAAAATTAAAAGAACATTAGTGTCATTGTTTGCAAAAAAAAATCCTTAATATTGGGCTAAAATCGTAAAGCTTCTAAAAAACTAAAAAACATTTAATATAAAAATATATAAATTTTATCTAAAAATTTTGTTTCTTTCTTTAAATTTCAAAAATTTCTTTTTAATAATTTTTTTTTATATTAATTTATATTTTTAATTCTTTAGGAACTTACAATTTTAGTCAAATTTACTACATTTTTTTTAAGTTCAAAATAAAATTTTTTGAAAGTAATTAAAATTTTAAATTAATGAAAAAAAAATAATGTAATTTTTGCAAAGAAAAAACTTCCGTCATATTTTATTAAAATTGTAAAGTTTCTAAAAAATTAAGAAAAATTTAAAATAGCAAAATCTCAATTTAATATACAAATTTTGTTTTTAATTTTGAATGATTTTTTTTTATTGAATTTTTTTTTAATTTTAAAAATTTTTTGTTTCTTAAACAAGAATTGGTTTGCAGTAATTTTTTTTTTTTTTAATTTTTTAAAAACTTACAATTTAAGTTCAGTTAATTTTAAAATATTTTTTAATTGAAAATTTTGTTAAGTAATTAAAATTTTAAATTATTTAAAAAATCGAAAAATTAAAAAAATATTAAATTCAATTTTTAATTAAAAAAAAATTTTATTTTTCCGATTTATTTCTAAAATTTTTAGAATATCTTAGATTAAGATTCATATATTTTTTAAAGCATGTGCGGTTTGCTTATAACAAATCAACTAAATAAATAAATACTTTAAATATTGCAGAACAAATGTCTGCACGATTTTCATAGCACTCACTGTACCAGTGCACATACATACATATGAATCTATTCCTACGTGAGTACGATTGCGAGCAAAGTCACCTGACATGCCCAATTGCCACTGCATCCTTGAGCAACTGCTACACGCCCCACTTGGCACATGCAGTTAAAGCACCGCCAAATGCAGTAGAAACACACACTATCACACATATATATAAGTACAAATGCATAGTTGCATATGTAGTTGAATCGGTTTCATATTCCCTACTTTTTGGGGCGCCTACTGCCGACTGCCACAGCTGCCTTTTGGCCTCATTGCTGTCATTTAATTTTTCCTATTTCTTTTCTTTTTTTGATGCTCCTTTGATTTTCTGCTGACTGGTTTGAGGCTGCCAAAATGTGGCATTAAGCTGTTAAGTAGCTCGGAAGCCCGCTCGTATGTATGTCACGTATGTACCGTACACACTTTGACGCTTCGATATGCCTGCGCCACTTCACTGCCGACTTCATTGCCACTATTTTTTTAATTTTTGTTTTTTTGGTGTTTTCCCCCTTTGATCTGATTTTTTTTTTTTTTTTTTTGGTTTGCCTACATCCGACGTTTTTTTCTGCCTCCCCGTTCTTGCTGGGGTTATCTGACAATGGCGGCAAATCTGTGATGCTCATTTCTAGTGCATCAGCCAGCACCTAACCGCCGTAGGAAGCGTGTTGGGGGAGAGTACAGAGTAGAGAAACAGATGAGAGGGCCAACCTCAGTAGTTGTGCAGTTAATTTATGTCTTTTTAATGATGACACGCGTTGTAAGCAACGTTGCCAAGTAAGCAGGATTTTCGTGAAAGGACGTGACGCTGAGGTACAACTACGCAGCAGCAAGTGAATGCTGGCAGACTAGCAAAATGTTGGTTGGCTTCGTCTTTTTGCCATACAGCAAATGAAGATTTGTGATATCGTCGTTGTCGTCGTTATTTCGTGAAAGATAAGAAGATTTTACGAATAATTGAAGTCAGAAGAGTTCAGTGGAGAACGTGAAAGAACTAGAGAAATAGGTAGGGCGAGTATGAACGTGATTGTCAAGCATTGGGGGAAACACTTCAATGGAGTGTGGTATTTAGAGCTGTCTTTCCGATGGCACAGGTACACAATTTATTGTCTCAGGGGCAGACGATCTTAATGAATTTTTAAAACGGCTGCTGGTACGCGGTAAGTTTTTCACGTGAAGCAAGATTTGCAAAATTCAATTTAAATAAAAAAGCAAGAGATATATTTAATTAATTTTCATATAAAAACATATAAACTGCGTTTGATATTTGTAGTGTAGAGACTTATTAACAAATTTTGAAAATTTATTTGTTTCCAATTTAATTTTAATTATTTTTTTATGAATTTCTATTTCTCTGTTCTTATGAAGATACAGATCAGGCTTCTACAAAAGTCATACAAATCGAAGTTTCAAAATGTTTGCAAATTGAAAAGCAAAAAAGGATTCGATAAATTTTCATCAAAGCTTCAAATTTTTAAATAAAGCTTTTAGAAAAATTTCGGGTATTAGAAAAATTTCGGGTATGCAGAGTTGTAGCACATTGAATTTTTGAATAACAAAATGTAAGTTTAAAGTTTCCTTCATTTTACATTTTTCTTTTCCTTGAAGGTGCCCCTTACTTTCTGCATATAACGAATGCTCAATGTTTTTCCTGTGGAAGTAACTATCATCAGCAAAAAATATGTTTAAAAATCAACGCGGTTTTCGAGCCACTTCAAAGTTGCACTTTATTTTACCAAACTATAAGTATAAGTATAAGTATGTATAAGTATAAGTATAAGTATAAGTATAAGTATAAGTATAAGTATAAGTATAAGTATAAGTATAAGTATAAGTATAAGTATAAGTATAAGTATAAGTATAAGTATAAGTATAAGTATAAGTATAAGTATAAGTATAAGTATAAGTATAAGTATAAGTATAAGTATAAGTATAAGTATAAGTATAAGTATAAGTATAAGTATAAGTATAAGTATAAGTATAAGTATAAGTATAAGTATAAGTATAAGTATAAGTATAAGTATAAGTATAAGTATAAGTATAAGTATAAGTATAAGTATAAGTATAAGTATAAGTATAAGTATAAGTATAAGTATAAGTATAAGTAATATATAAGTATAAGTATAAGTATAAGTATAAGTATAAGTGTAAGTGTAAGTATAAGTATAAGTATAAGTATAAGTATAAGTATAAGTATAAGTATAAGTATAAGTATAAGTATAAGTATAAGTATAAGTATAAGTATAAGTATAAGTATAAGTATAAGTATAAGTATAAGTATAAGTATAAGTATAAGTATAAGTATAAGTATAAGTATAAGTATAAGTATAAGTATAAGTATAAGTATAAGTATAAGTATAAGTATAAGTATAAGTATAAGTATAAGTATAAGTATAAGTATAAGTATAAGTATAAGTATAAGTATAAGTATAAGTATAAGTATAAGTATAAGTATAAGTATAAGTATAAGTATAAGTATAAGTATAAGTATAAGTATAAGTATAAGTATAAGTATAAGTATAAGTATAAGTATAAGTATAAGTATAAGTATAAGTATAAGTATAAGTATAAGTATAAGTATAAGTATAAGTATGAGTTTGAGTATGAGTATAGATATGAATCCGCAGGAGAAAATGACAATGAATATTAGTAATGAAAATAAAAATCAATTCTATATGAACAATAATATAAATATGCATAGGAATGTGAATATGAATATGAATATGAATATGAATATGAATATGAATATGAATATGAATATGAATATGAATATGAATATGAATATGAATATGAATATGAATATGAATATGAATATGAATATGAATATGAATATGAATATGAATATGAATATGAATATGAATATGAATATGAATAAGAATATGAATATGAATATGAATATGAATATGAATATGAATATGAATATGAATATGAATATGAATATGAATATGAATGTGAATGTGATTATAAACATGAGTAAAAGTATGAGAATGAGAATGAGTAGGTTCGAATCTTCGTGCCTGAACATGAAATAATAGAAACAGTTGTCTAATGGCGGTCGCTTCTCGGCAGAATGGCAAATCTCCGAGTGTATTTCTGCCATGAAAAAGCTCCTCATAAAATCCATTCGCCGTTGTGAGTCGGCTTAAAACTGTAGGTTCCTCCATTTCTTGAATAACATCAAGACGCACATTACAAATAGGAGGAAGAGCTCGGCCAAACTCCTAGCAGAACAGCACGCGCCATTTTTTGTTATACGAGTATGGGTATGTTAATATGAATATGAGGCCAAACTGAATACAAAGGCGAATGTGAATGTATGAATGAGAGTAGACATGGCTTTTTTCCTGATGAGGACAGACAGACCCGAAGCTGTTCTACTTCCATGCCAGATTTTTAGTATAGCTGCTTACCAGTGTGGTGAATGTGTCTGGAGGGAGGTTGTTCGACAAATGAGGAAACAATCCTACTGTTTTATGCTGCTTCCGAACAGGCAATTGTTTCTAAGAGAAATTTTTTCATGGAAAAATGCCATGGAGGACTTTTTTAATATCATACAAAGAAGGCAACGCACGCGAGCGCTCCACTAACAGCCGGTTTTACAACACCGTAAGTAAGGGAATTTTAATCCAGTCAAGAACTGCGACCCGAATTTTAATCAGTGAAGAATTGTAACTTCAGCAGCATTCCCAAAAAATGTATGGAAAGTATTTATCTTGCTATAACAACAACACCGCACAAACTCACTCATTCACGGCAGCCAATTGGGTTATAGCTACTGTCATTTGAGCAAAGCTCCCAAAAAAAGATATTTACTTCCCTTGAATTTTGTATGCTTACTTAAGCCACTCCCGAGCTTTTTTAAGTTCAACCTCAAATCAGCTTCTAATTAAGTACACAGTTTTGTCATACCTAGCCGCTCCTGTCAATCAAAATATTTTGTGACTGAATTTCGTAGAGAAACACTTTTCCATTAATCCTCCTTTTCTGGTTCAATTTGATCTGTGACTCTCATAATTATACATACAAACCCATTTGCGTCCACACAGCCCGCCAATTAAGCTGGCAAGCCCCACGCAATTAAAATTACGCTTAAATAATGAAAAATGTACTTGTGCCTTTCTTGACCATAAAAGCCGCACTTCAAATCATAATCCAATTAATTAGCCATAACCGAGCCCATTTTTCTTCATTCAAAATCGTGGTTGCAAATACTTACGGGTGGACTGGCTAGTGCCACCTACCAAGCATTTGAATATACATACATACAAACATGCATACCCAAAATATTATATTTGCACACATCCATACACTTATACATACATGTATACATGCATACATACACATATGTACATACATACGTGCCTGTGCGCTTGTCATACGCTCACAATCAATTGGATGCCAGTGGCATACGAAATGAGTGTAATTAATTTTGGTAGGACACATACACATGCACACACAGCTATTGTCACATTCATATATACATACTTTAGGCGTGGATATAATGAAATTATTTGAATTCTATATACCCATTCTAAGTGCCCGGCAATGACCGAGGTGAGCGTATGAATAAATGGACATTTTACACACCGCATAATACTAGAAATTTTACCAAGAATTTTTATAGGATCCGTCTGTGCAATTATTAAGCGCATGAATGTCCGTCGCACCTTGTGTAAGTGTGTGTGTGTGTGTGTGTAAGTTTGTATGCTTATTTTGCTATTGCTTGTCTATTTGCTACTTAAAAATTTCTTTTTTTTCAGCAATGTTTCTTTCTATTGACTTTTTGCCATTAATTTTTTTACAATTGTTCATCTGTCCATCCAACTAAATGTCCATCTGTCCAACTGTCACAGTCACTCATAACACGTTTTGCAATGCGGCAACTAGTCTAAATCATTGAAACTACCAGTGATAATAGTTAAAAAAAACTGCAAAAAATGCAACAAGTGAACACATACATACATGTGTGTACGTGCGTATGTATAAGTATTTTTTTATTTTACTTTATTTTATTTTTAGAAGTGAAGTTGAAATGAGCGACATGACAAGTCGAAAAGTGTTCAAAACTCCTTGCTTACTTGCTTACAGGCATACACACACACATATGTAATGTTGAATCTCTTGCGTACATGCCTACATTTACACAAACTTATGTAAATATGTTAATAAGGGCGGGGAAATCTTCTTTTCTACTTTGTTCCGGTAAAGTATTCTATTTCGAAAAGTAAAAACTATTAATTGAGTTTTCAAAAAAATGAAGAAAAAAATAAATTTAAATTAATTAAAGTAAAATATTAAAAAAATAAATAAAAAAAATTGGTTGAGGATTAATAATTAAAGTCAAAAATATAGAGGCTCGAAATCTTTTTTAGAGCCTTGCATCTCTGATTTTTTTGTTCCGAATCGCTAGTAGAATGCCTCAGTCGCCCCTACAAAGTGGCTTATATTCTTCACTACCAAATTGGTCCGCCCTAATATTTTTACCCGCTTAGATGGATCTCAATATTCGTATTCTCAGTCGTCTATAATATACACTCATACATTCATGCATACATCCATCCATTCATGCCAACATCTACTTATACACATACATACATACCTCCTATAGTCGTACATATTTTTTCCTACGTGCTTGCAATTAAAATGCTGACCACACGTCCACTTCGACGCTTGTCAATTACTCTCATCAGCCAGCGTATTTTACCATTTTTATTATAATTTTGGTTTTTATGAAATTCTAGAATTTTAATTGGCGCGAAATGCGGAGTCATTTACATTTGAACTTCCAGCTAGCTGGACACTATTTTGTATATATGTATGTGAGGATCTAAGTCTTCTTTTTAGCATTTTTTCGTAGAATTTTCATATCAGATTAATATATAAAATACTTAAAGTTTTAGTCTTCGGATTTTGTCAACATATTTTACGCACAAATATGCCTCACGTCATTTATTTTTAAAGTCAATTATTTTGATTGCACTAAATTTTTCGTACAACTTCACGTTGGGACTTTAAGTGCAAGTTTATTAACAGAATGAGACCAAATTTTAAATAATGAAGCTCGGCAATTTTGACACTATTTCCAGTAGAGTGAAAGGAGTCGTTAAAAAATGTACAAGAAAAATTACTAAGTGCATTATTTTTTGTTTGCCGAAGTTAAAAAATATATTTCTAAAAGCAATAAATCTTGTATAGCTTCCATAAAAACTATTTTTTTTTTTAATTCCATGTAAGTTCGTAGAACAAAAAATCCGTTATATGGGTGTCTCACGTGCCAAAATGATTGGCTCAAAACTTTTTATCAACTGAGTAAGTTTGTACCTTTAGAGGGTTAAGAAACTGAAAGTTAAATTTTTTACATTGCACACACGAGTGGTTTAATTGTGTGCCTTAGAGGGTTAAGAAACTCAAAAAATGATTTTTTATATTCAAAACATTAGTGGCTTGTGTTTGTGCGTTAGAGGGCTAAGAGACTCACAACTAACTTTTTATTTAGGAAACAGGAATAGTTTAAATTTGTTCGTCTGAGGGTTAAAAATTCATAATTAGATTTTAATATTCAAAATAAGAAGGGATTAGATTTATGCATTAGAGGGTTAAGAAACTCAGAACTATAATTTTCATATTCGATAGGGGGGTGGCTTGTGTCTGGCATTAGAGGGTTGAGAAACTCTCAACCAAATTTTTACTTAAGGGGTAACACCACTGTAGAAATTTCAAAAAATTGATTTTTTTTTATACGCTTAAAAAATTCTTTGAACCTTTTAAAATACAGAACAAAAAGTTTTATACGTTACCGAAGTTTATTTCTTAAATATTTTAAGCTTTTAACCAATCGTTAGTGACTGCTACCTAACGACTTCTCCAAATTTCCATACTTTAAATCCGTTTTTCTCAAAACACGTTTTCTGAAATTGGCACGCAGCATAACTCAAACAATTTTTAATATTTTTAATCAGGTTTTTCACTACGTCTGTATAATAACCTTCTTAAGAGAAGAGCGTAGGGGTTTTTCGATAGATTAATTTAAACGATTGTTATAATTATTTAAATGCCGTTTTTTTAGTCCAAAATGGAGTTTTTCCCTTCAAATGCTTGCTAATTCCACAAAAATAAATATTTTTTAAATCCCCTACGTGTTTCTCTAACTATTTTTATCTAGATTAAGAAAAAAAATGTTTCTTTGTTCCAAATTAAAATTTGCACCCTCTGTGCTGCGTGCCGCGGAGCTCCTTCAAGAGAAACCACATTACAAAAATGTCTCCAATGCCGTCATTTTGTAAAAATTTTCGATCAAACTTTGTAGTTTTGTATTTTAGTATATAAGTAATAACTTCCCAAATCAGAGTGATTCCTTTCCCTTTCCTTCTATACAAAAAAATTCTTTAAAAATCGTGATTATTTTACGCGTGTACAGTGGTGTTACCCCTTAAGAATCAAGAATGGTTTAAGTGTATACAATAGAAGGTTAAGAATCTCACAAATGAATTTTTTATATACCAAATAGAAGCGTGTACGTTAGAGGGTTAAGAAACTCAAAACTGGATTTTTATATTAAAAATAGGAGGGAAGTGGAGATGGACGTTATTTAGGAAACAGGAGTGGCTTAGGTTTGAACGTTAGAGGGCTAAGAAAATATAAGTTAATTATTTTATATTCAAAAACGAAAAGTGGTTTGGGTGTGTGCTTAACCCTCTAATTTAAGAAACTCAAAATTTATTATTTTGTATTAAAATCAGAAGTGGTTTAGGTTTGTGCATTAGAGGGTTAAGAAAATCCAAATAATTATTTAATAACCAAAAATGAAAAGTGGTTTGAGTTTGTGCATTAGAGGGTTAAGAAACTCAAAATTTATTATTTTATATTAAAATCAAATGTGGTTTAAATTAAAAAAACTCTTAAGTAATGATTTTATATTCGTATCAGAAGTCGTTTGGGTGTATGCATTAGAGGGTTAAGAAACTTAAAATTAAAATTTTATATTCAAAATAGAAATGGTTTCAGTTTGTGCGCTAAAGGGTTATGAAAATCACATTTATATACAATACAATTTTTTTACATTTAAAATGGGGGTGGCTTGGGCTTGTATGTCAGAGGGTTAAAAAAACTCAAAACTGTTTTTTTTATTTCAGAAGCATGTTTGCACTGTTAAGTTTGCACGTTAGAGCGTTAAGAAACTCTTAATTATTATTCCATATTAAAATCTGGAGTGGTTTAGGTTTGTGCATTAGAGACTTAAGAAACCCAAAATTAAAATTTTCGTATTCCCAAAATAAGTGGTTTAAGTTTGAGCATTAAAGGGTTAAGAAACTCAAACATTAATTTTTTACATGCAAAGTAGGATTGACTTGTAGCTTGTGCGTCAGTGGATTAAGAAATTCTTAATTAATTATTTTACAATAAGATCAGCAGGGGCTTAGGTTTACGCATTAGAGGGTTAAGAAACTCAAAATTAAAATTTTTATATTCAAAAAAGAAGTGGTTTCAATTTATACGCAAGAGGGTTAAGAAAATTCAATTAAATTTTTTGATATTCGAAATAGGAATGACTTGTGTCTGAGCGTTAGAGGGTTAAGAAACTCCAAACCAAATTTTTATTCAAGAATCAAGAGTGGTTTTGGTGTATACAATAGAAGGTTAAGAAGCTCACAAATTAATTAATTATATACCAAATAGAAGCATGAACGTTAGAGGGTTAAGAAACTTAAAATTGGATTTTTATATCAAAAATAGGAGGGGTTTGGAGGTGGACGTTAGAGGGTTAAGAAACACAAAATAGATTTTTTTGTGCTTAAATTTTGTGCATTAGAGGGCTAAGAAACTCAAAACTAAGTTGTTATATTCAAAATATTAATGATTTAGGTTTGTACGTCAGAGGGTTAAGAAACTCATAACTAAATGTTTTATGTTGTAAACAGAGGATGTACATTAGAGGATTAAGAAACTCAAAACCAACTTTTTATTCAAGAAACAGAAGTGGTTTCGGCTTGTGCGTTAGAGGGTTAATAAATTCAAAATATAGTTTTTGAAATGAACAAAAGTATAATCATAATTCCTTTAATTGCTGAATCGCTTGAAATAAAAAAAAAATAAAAAAATAATAATTAAAATAAAAACTGAAACTGAACTCTGAATCGCGATATTATAGACAATAACTAAATGGATCCTGAAATTAAAAAAATATTAAAAAATGAATCCTGGTAACTGGCGTCCAAAGCCTAATCCAATTAGGGAGCATTTCTACAGATTAAGTCTCTTCTCGAAGACTACACAGGCCGACAAAATTTAACCAACATTCAGACCCAGAAACCAGACTATATGTTTCCAAAGGTTTATGATGCGCTAAGTCCAAATCTGGCCTCAGAATTGCTCTATCAGCTCTGGTTTTCGAGATATCCTAACCTAAAAGTGCAAAAAACACCATTTTTGCCCATATTTGAGGTTATGTAGCCTTGCAGATGTTTTCTTTCACCAAAATTAAAGGATGCCACCTTTAAATACAATCCTTTTTTTTTCAAATGGCGTTTTGTTTGCTCAAATATCATTTTTTTTCGCAGAGATATCGCATTTTGAAATTTTCATGTTTCGAAATTTTCCTACACCTGAAAATCGATTAAGATAACATAGACATGATATAGTCGCTTACTAATTTTCTTGGGTTTGAGGGCCTGAAATATATGGATTAATAGTATGTAAATTTGGAGTTTGTGGGTAAGCCTGCTTGCGGCATGATAGGGGTGGTTACTAGGGGTTAGGGCTGTGTGTGACTCGGTACCCAAAGGTTAGATAGTGTAGGGGTGTGGTGAGTCAGCACACTTATGGTGTGGGACAAAATTTTAAGAAAAATAAGACTCAATTCAAGAAAATTAGTAATCGACTATATCATGTCTATGTTATCTTAATCGATTTTCAGGTGTAGGAAAATTTCGAAACATGAAAATTTCAAAATGCGATATCTCTGCGAAAAAAAATGATATTTGAGCAAACAAAACGCCATTTGAAAAAAGAAGGATTGTATTTAAAGATGCCATCCTTTAATTTTGGTGAAAGAAAACATCTGCAAGGCTACATAACCTCAAATATGGGCAAAAATGGTGTTTTTTGCACTTTTAGGTTAGGATATCTCGAAAACCAGAGCTGATAGAGCAATTCTGAGGCCAGATTTGGACTTAGCGCATCATAAACCTTTGGAAATATATAGTCTGGTTTCTGGGTCTGAATGTTGGTTAAATTTTGTCGGCCTGTGCTATAAAATGAAAAAGCAATGATGACTTGAAATTTGGAGTGTTCGAGAAGAAGAAGCATTAGCAGCAATCGAAGGAGCGCTAACCTCTTCGAGTTGTAATGATCCTGCTATTATTTAATATCACATTGCATGCAAGCATTGGTCGATTTAGTTTCTGTGGTGCGTTGGGATTTTAAGTTTTAAGTCGTATTTGCACGATGAGCACCAGACTGATTTTATGACAAGATATACCATAAAGGAGGAAATTTGACGTCGAGCGCCCAAGTGCGACCACTATTCGAGATTTAGCTTCATTTTTAATTCAAGCGATTTCATTTGAATTCATACCCTTCGAACTAATTGTGTAGTTCACGTATAGCTGGGGTTTTGAAACGGATTATTAAATGCTCCAACGGATGGGACATGCGGAGAAGGAATTCGCCTAGCTCGATAATTTCAGTGTTAAGTGGAGAAAAAATAATCCCACTCTACTTATTCCTAATTCTCAACTGGCCCATGAAATAACTGCTGGGCATTTAGAACGCCTGTAAAGGGAGCAATTGGCTTCAGCTATCGGAAAGTTAAAGGATCCGTCTTTGGTAACGTTTTCTCAAATTTTATTAAATAAATAAGATAGGTTTTAGGATGAATAATAATTCATGGAAGGAGATTCTAATGAAATACCATCTTTCCTTCGTTGACGAAAAGGAACTCCAGCTTTCAGCCTAAATTCTTTTCCACGAAATACTCGACATTCTCTTATAATTATGCGCTAGCGTTTCATTCCAACCCCAATGCTGTAACTCTTATCAGGCGTTTCATGTAAATATCATAAATATCAAAATTATAAATTTATGAATTTCAAAATTTTTTTAAATTTCTGTATGCCTTGGAGAGATGCAAGGCATCAAGTAGAAAGTCGAAAGCCACACTTATCATTTCCATCTTAGCTTCGGAATAGACGCTTCAATACATATAAATCAATTCCTTACAATCAGAATACCGGCACTCGCACATGACTAAGTGGCGCCTCTGTGAGCTTGCCGACTTGAGAATGGGTGGGTAGCTCAGCAAAGGAGCGCTGTTGGCTATCGTTGGCCAGGCGACTTTTGTCGTACCTCAACTTGTGATTATGGAATCGGAATATTATTTAATTTTTTTTTCGGGCTGCGCCTACTTTTGTCTACATACATTACTTTGTAGGTAAAATGACGGACTGCTGTAATATTGATTTGCATGAAAAAAAAACTAAACAGAAACTACAAAAAATGACACTCAAACACACGCATATCAAGTCATTCCCCTATTATGTGTCAAAGCATTGAATTTTGATAGAATTCCTCTTTTTCATGCGATACTGCCGAACGAACGTATGCTCATTCAACATGCCGCGGAGGTGCAGGTGGTTAGTTGCGGCGCGTTGTGCGGCAAGTGGCATACGCTTACTGATTACTTAATTATTTAATCAAGGAATTTTCCGTTTTTTATTTATTACATTGCACGACAAATGTATAGCTTACAGTACCAAAAAATAGGAAAAAAATTCTGTTTGAAATGTAACTACTCGTATGTATGATTGTCTCCTGAGGTATATTGAATGAGCCAACTATTGCCCATTGACAGTTGATAGGGAAGGTTTTTCTAACAGCGGCCCCTTGGCAGGAAATGGCAGGCTTTCGAGTGTAATCTGCCATGAAAAAGATCCTCATGAAAAACTATTAACCGGGAAATTATATAAACCTACGCCTCTAATCCTGGTTGCCCATGACACCGTCGTTTTCTTTAATGAAAGCTAATTCTCAAATCTTGGCTGCCCAAGGCCCCACATTTATGAAAAATATTAACCTGAGTGAAAAGAACCCAACCGGTAGCCAGGAAGTAACCTAATATCAGCCCTACCTAACTCCCAAATGTCCTTAAGTTTACTCATTTAGTAATTTTAGCCTGGAAAAGGACCAGCTAAGGCCACAAATTGGTAACTATCCCGAGAAAACGTTTGCCGGTTCCCCTCTTACCGGCTCGTAAAACTTCTGTTGAGCCTGAAATACGTTTAATCACTTGCCGATTGAGATGTCTTTATTTTCAAAATAGTTGGAAGTACAAGCGCGAATCCCTCCGACCAGGGATAAGATACTTTAAAGCGCTAAGCAAATGTACTCGTACAAGTATATTTCAAGCGGAAGTCTACGCAATAGAAAGATGTGCTCACTTCAACATTTAATGCAACTATAACAAAAGAAGTATAGCAATTTTTACTGCAAGCAGTTAAGACTCTTAATTCTTTCCAGCTTCAAACTGACGCTGGAATATCTTGGTAAGCTGCATATCGTAAGCAGGAACAACCAAGTACGTATCCTATGGGAATTACTGAGAAGGATATTGCAGATAAATTAACCAAAAAAGGAGTAACCTCTCCATTTATCGGGCCAGGGCCCATGGAAGAAGGTAACTTCTCCTCCCTTATTCGGAAAGTAGAGGAAAGGCGAATAACAAACTAGAGGAATCTACTGCGTAAAAGATAGGTAGCTTCAACCTATATCGATTTAAAGATTGTATGGAATTAAAAAAAAAAAATAAATAATTGCCGCGTACACTTCTGTTAGGTGCTTGGCCGAGCTCCTCCTCCTATTTGTGGTGTGCGTCTTCACGTTGTTCCACAAATGAAGGGACCTAGAGTTTCAAGCCGATTCCGAACGGCAAATATTTTTATGAGGAGCTTTTTCATGGCAGAAATACACTCGGAGGTTTGACATTGCCTGCCGAGGGGTAACCGCTATTAGAAAAATGTTTTTATTAATTTTGGTTTCACCGAGATTCGAACCAACGACCTCTCTGTGAATTCCGAATGGTAATCACGCACCAACCCATTTGGCTACGGCGGCCGGAATTAAATGGAATTAAATAAGAATAATTTTAGAATCCCTACGTTCTACTAGGGCATTGTATTTATCATCCACATAATTTGGCGGAAGAAGAATTCAAGCTCAATAAAATCGGACAATTACTAAAATTTATTGAGGAAGCCGATTTTAGAGTATTTCTCCAAACCCATGAATGGAGCAGAATAGATCGTTTAGGCCCACTGCTAAATCCCCCATATATGTAGAAATATCCGAATAGTAGAAAATATTATATATATAAACTTTTAAGTCAATCAAGAGAGATGTGGAGGTGGCCCTCAGCATTTAAAATCTTAACAAATTATGACTCTGTATCTTTTTTAATTTCAGCTTTTCACATTTCACCCCCGCATCCGAGGTACATAAAGTAATATTAGCAGTGTCGAAAAGTAAAAATATCGCCACTCCAAAAGAGCAAAAGGCTTCAGAACTTGAATAAATTTAGTCCTGGAATGGTGTTGGACAAGAGCTTTAAGCAAAATTAGCCATAATTAGCAGAATTAACGTTGAATCGAGCGATTTTACTCAGTTTGAATTGAAATAGCACACGGCTGCGATATCTTCGATACTTCGCCGGAAGTGTCGTCTCACTGGCTAGCAGTGAGTTATTAGTTTTGCTTAAAAATTTCCTCTGCATTGAAAACTTTAATGTTCTATATTTTTGACGCGGGTCGTATACACGTACATTAAAAATTACTTCACTATTTCGTCTGCTCGTTGATTCAAAATTCTTTTATTTGTTTTCTTTCCTTTATTTCTAAATCATGGCCACGAATTTAATTAACATTTTTATATTTTGTGTAATTATACGAAGCACGCGCTTTATGGTAATTTTGCTAAACGTGGAGGAGGGTCTTTAAGGGTGATGGCTTGACCAATTCAGTAGAATGGGTGGTTTTCAGTTTCTAGTAACTTTGAATATTTTGCGGTAAACAAATATTTTGTGAATTTTTTTGATATATACATTAGGGCGGGTCAATTTGTATGGAACTGATTTATTCGGAATCGCTCATAGCAGATTCAGGTTCTATTTAATATTATAAGCAAAAGAGTCTACTAAAGCTTAGTACTAAAATGAATTTTGAGCTATCCAAATTTTGAAAGAAGCTACACTTGTGCTTACATAATTAGATAGGTAGGTAAAATGGCAAGAGTGCCACACGCACGCTTCAAGTAGCACTTACGTGCCGTTTTGATACCATAATGTTGACCATTACCTATGCAAAGAAAAATTTTTGGGAAGAGAAAACCTTCTATAGCCATCTAGTGCTGTTGATGTAGTAGAGGAGAGAAAAGAAAGCTAGGCTGGAGAATTTCTTCAAGTCATCCCCAAAGGGCATGCTAAGGAGTCGCAAGCGCCTCGCCGCCTGAGCCGGACATTTGCAGTCTCTTTCTCTGCAGGATCCCCACAGCTTCTTCAATAGAGGTTGTACGGAATTCCAAGCTTCTCCGCATGAGTACCGATCACCCATTGACCATTGAATACTGCAATGAGTTTGGAAATTGAATGACGGGATATTCCCATCACTTTAAGCGTTCTCTTTCTATCGTATTGGGGCCATAATGTATTTGAGATAGCACACGATGATCCAATAATTTTTAGAAAGAAATTGTGTAGACCCCTTCCTGGCAAGCTCGTCGACAATTTCATTTCCCTCTACATTCCTGTGCCCAGGAACCCAGATAAGGGAGATGTTTCCTGCTCGAGCGAGATGTTTGAGTTCCTCCTTACAGAAGCTCACCAGAAGAGAGCTGCAATACGGCGACGACAAGGCCTTGATCCCAGCTTCGCTTTCGGAAAAAATATTAATGCCTCCCTCCCAACAGCAATCCCGAAGCATTTTGCATGCTTGCAGGATCGCGAAGACCTCTGCTTGAAAAACGCTGCTCGTTTCCGGCAGTTTAAAGGAGACCGACATGCTGGCTGATTTAGAGAAAACCCCCGCTCCCACTCCAGATTCTATCTTGGATCCGTCAGTGAATACGGAGGTACCTATAGCCGTACCGACTCTCCCCTCCTTCTAGTCTTGCCTGCTCGGAAAGATAGCCCTAGCACTACCCTCAAATCCCAGTTTTCGGATGAAGAGATCAGTGCGATGAACAGAGAAGGAAGGGGGGATCTGCTTCAAGATGCTACTATGTCCTACTGGAAATTGTCTCCAGAGGCCAAGCTCCTTCAACCTAATAGCGCTTTGAGCAGCAATGGATTTAACCTGCAGATCTACTGGAAGTAAGTGCAGAATAACGTTGAGCGCAGCAGTGGGACATGTTCTATAAGCACCAGTGATGCCCACACATGCAGTTCTCTGCACTCTCTCTAGTTTAGTGGTGTTGTAGCCCTTATGAGGAGCTACCCACCAAACTAGGCAACCATATGTTAAAATTGGCAGAACCACTAAGTTGTACATCCAAAGGACGACACGTGGCTTGAGACCCCATCTTTTGCCGAACATAGATGTACAGGCGTAGAAGTCTATATTGGCCTTCTTAACTCGATTTTCTATGTGCAGCTTCCAGTGGAACTTGGGGTCAGGTATTACACCACCTGACTTCCGATGCGAGTGTAAGACACTGGTTGCTTAGTCTTGGAAGCTTAAAAGGCGGAGGCTTGTATTTCCTGGTTAATAGCTTCAACTCCGTTTTGTCAGAGTTGACTCTGAGACCGCAACTGGCAGCCCAACTACTGAGTGTAGCCAATGCATCTTCCAAAATTTCAGCCACTACACATAATTAAGTCAATTAATATTTTTGTGATATTTGCAATATTTTTCATGTCTAATATTTTTGTTAATTTCTGACAAAAATATGGTCAATTTTATCTTCCTCTTTTTCTACTCATCTCTGGTGGGACATAGGGTCTATTCTACAACAAAAGCTTAAATTCAAAAAAAAGTTTAACTTACCTCAAAAAATTATCATCAAAATTTAAAATTTTCTAATTCAGAATTTTTTACAAAATTTCTGGGTACGCAGTTTTAAAGCTGCTTCAATTTTAGTGTGAAAAGTGAAAGCTTAAAGTCCCTTAAAAAAAAAGAGGTTTTCTGTAAAGTTAGTGTACTACTGGTGTACTGATAGTTTAACGTGACAACGTGATAAGAAAATACTGATGGAATGGTTGCATTTTTCAAAGAAAGTTTTAATTTTATTTGTTTGATAGATATTTTGTATGGATATAGAGGAGGAGGTAAATGGAATCGCAATGGAATTGATCAAGTTACAATTTCACAAACGTGAAAAATTACGAAACATTTATCAAATTCGCGAAAGATATGCTCAATTTCGATTGTGCATCAGACGTTAATAAGTAACTTGATATGACATGGCATGACATAACATAACATAACATAACATAACATAACATAACATAACATAACATAACATAACATAACATAACATAACATAACATAACATAACATAACATAACATAACATAACATAACATAACATAACATAACATAACATAACATAGCATAACATAACATAACATAGCATAACATAACATAACATAACATAACATAACATAACATAACATAACATAACATAACATAACATAACATAACATAACATTACATAACATAACATAACATAACATAACATAACATAACATAACATAACATAACATAGCATAACATAACATAACATAGCATAACAGAGCATAACAGAGCATAACATATCATAACATAACATAACATAACATGCAGTTCAAGCAAAATAACGACGCATGAGCAAGATAACGACACATTTTTTGGTGCGTGCAGCCGGCTACATCGAATTATAAGACGTTATCACGTCAAAATCGCATAGAGTTTTTACAATTTTTATTGCAAACGATGTTGAAATTTTCTTCCATTAAACGTTCGAAAGGCTTTTATATATTATATATAGAAAAAAAATGCTCAAACGTATGCAAAAATATTTATTTTTGATATTCATTGTTTATATAAAGAATGTCAAGATATGGCTTCAATAATGAAAACACAGTAAAACAATAACGAAAATGGCTTTACTGATTTTGAAAATATTCTCCTTAAAAGTCAATGCACTTCTGCATTCGCTGGTACCAAATTTCAAAGCACTTTTGCCATTTCTGGTTACCTACAAAACAATCTGCTTAAAGACTTCAACAACTTATTCAGGCGTTAAAAAACTCTAACCTTGCATTTTATTTTTGCTGTTCCAGAACAAAATCATGTTCATTAGGTGTCGCTACAGTGCTGTAAGGCAGATGACCCATTAAATCGATTTTTCTAGGCTCAAAAACTCTCTTGTGTGTATCGATACGTATTGCCTTGGTGAAGCGTGATTCGTCTTCGGCTATTGGTTTTCATTAATCTTGCGAAAACTTCTGGCAAAAAATGTTGTGGAAAGCTTTTAATTGGCTATTCTAGCTGTCACTAGTGGCACAGTTGTGACATGGATAGATTCTCCAATAAAGTAGGCGACCATTTGCTTTGAGGTGATTCATCCGCGAACAACGTTTGTTGGATGAAGCTCGCCTTAGATACAAGATTCGCTACCTGTGATGATCTCCTAGTCGTGATTTGAACCAACGCATCAACGCTTCTTTACACCAGTCAACACGATTTTTGTTTTTTTGGGCAAATGTAGAGTCCGAAACTGTGATGAAAATTCCTGGACAATTTTTTTGAAAAAGAAGAAAATAGCGGATTGAATTGAAAAAGGTATGTTTTTCGGGTGGAAATCAGACGGTAGTTTTCCCATTGTAGCACTTGCCGGAATTATAAGCCTACAGAGTAATAATAAATTTAACTTTTTCGTTTCTGACGTCCTAAAGAGCCAAAATACGGTTGACAAGCGACCTACCTTTTTTTAAGACGCTACTACGATACTACAAAAAATATGTAAACCAAAAAAGAAAATGTTTTTGTATACTATTTGATGTATTTAATAACATACTATAAAATCAAATTGATCGCATATCATTTTCTTAAAACAAAATTCCTAAAAAAAATCTATAAAAAATTAGTATTTGACTAGACTACTACCTTAACTAATTTAAAGGCTAATCGACCCGGGTTTTTTTTTTTTTGGCAAATGCCAAAATATGCAAGAGGTATTTTAGTAAAGCAAATACATACATACATGTATAAATACATTAATATTTTTTTTTTTCAAGCAATATTGACGACTCTTCTATATTTTTCAAACAAAAGTACATTTCCATATTTTTTTGGTAGCTATTTCGGGGATTTTTTGTATGCGAACATTTTTCCTATACAATTATATTAAGCAAGTAAGTATTTTTTTTCAATTTTATTTTATCTTTTTGTTTGCTATTTACTTTCTTCACTTTACTCTGTAACCTCCTTGCCTTGAAATTTTCGTGAAATTTCCGCCTCGCAGCCAATGCTAATTAATACGTATGGCCAGTGAACACGCAATGGGCGTTAATATGGTTCTAAATAGCGACGTAAATGGTCGAACGAGAAATTGCCGCTTCGGGGGCAGATACAGAAGTTTTCCGACACACACACACACGCATACATTTGCATATGCTAATATATTTATGTGAACATTATCATATCGCCTCACGTGTTTCGCCTTAGGCGCACTGCTGCACAGGCGGCATAACGCTAAATCAACTCGATTACTATTAACGCACAATGCATACATACATACGTGAGCCACAAGCGTTTAGGCCATCTGCCATGGCCAGTTTTCATGTTTATCGACAGCCTAAATAAATAAATGGTACAAGTCTTCAGCTGTCAGCTTGTCTTTCAGCAGCATTTCTCATATATACAACTATCAAATTTTCCACTTGCAACTCTTGTGAAGAAGCTGGTTTATGGAGGTATGTATTTATGTAAGTATGTGTGTATGTTTGCATGTGTGTATGTGTGTAGGTGTTTGCCACACAGCCACTGTTAATTCACCTTTCACCTTCTGATGCGGTGCCTGTGTGGCTGCGGTTTACTCTTTCTTTTATTTATTTTCGTCGTGTTTTATAGTTGTTGTTGGCAACTTCACACCTGAAATGCGTCGATTGCGTTCAAGGCAACAGATCTTTCAACGCATAAACTTGAAATACTCACATAACTCACATGCGCATTTATCATACAATGTACATGTGTGGGTGTAGGTGCAGCTGTACTTGCCACATAATTAACACACCCGCCTTGGGCGTTGCTGTATAATAAAATCTTCAACGCTGAAGTTAATAAGGCAAGACTGACGTGGAAACTATCTGTATATTAAGTAGCTTTTGTAAATGCTGAGCTCATTTTTTTTTTATTTTTGCTTTCGTTGTTACATGCAACGTAATGCAGGCTACATGCAACCTCTTAATTATAAAACGGCCAAAAAATTTTTATTTGATAGAAATGTAGGCATGTACTTACATGCACTTACGTGCATACATACACACATACATATGTATATACAAATTAGTATTATTATTTTTGATGCCGATACTGTGGAACTTAAACACCATAATTATCATTTTTATTTTTTTTTTTATTTTTTTGTTTTTTATTTCAATAATCTTTCTTAACAAATCCCATAATAATCCACGTCTCCAGCTTTATAAAGGGTTTTTCAAATGGCCCCCTGTGGCAGCCATTTTGTTTTGGTGACATCTGTCAAATCTTTTGTTTATTATTCAGTTGTTTATGCCAAATCATCATGGCAAGTTACGCGATTGAACAGCACGTTTAAATGATAAAACTTTATTATCAAAATGAGTGTTCATTAACGCAAACGTTGCGCGCATTGCGCCCATTTTTCGGTAGACGTGGTGGCCCTTCTAATTTCTTATGGCCCATATTGAACCATATAGACCTAGACGACATGTGGTTCCAGCAGGATTGCGCTACGTTCCACACAGCAAACGCCATTTTATTCCATTTCAACATCTACCTGCCCTTATTGAAAAACCCTTTATAAAGTTTTAAAAAAATTTAAAATTTTTCATCAAAATTTCAAACTTGGTATCAGAGTTAAGAAAATTGAGAACGCAGTTTTATAGCCCATTAAATTTTAATATGTCAAAGTTTTAGGTTGCACCAAATTTTCGTTGATTTTTGACATTTTTTCCCCTTAGCGATGTTTCTCATTCTCACCGCATAAAAAATGTTGCGGAGAAAATGAGCAACACCTTCAGGGGAAAAAGTATCAAAAATCGGCGAGATTTTTCAGCTACTTCTAACTTTCATTTAATTATACTAAAATTTATTGGGCTATATAACCCAATTTACCCAATAGTACCCGTAACCAATTTTTTTTTCAAAACTTGAAAAGTTTGAAAATTTTCGAGTTTTGAAATTCCTCCTTCATAGAGTGGACCATATTTTAATAAAAAAAAATAATAAAACTTGGATTGAAGTAGTCTTTGTTAAGGGTTGCACCTTATTTTTATAAAAGAATAGTTGAAATTAAAAAATGAATGCATAAGAAGTTAGAACTACTCGATATGTGGTGCCTTCATAATAATTTCGAAGGGTGTATTTTCTCATTTTTTTAACAATTGCCTGCTTTATAATAGTACAGTAAAAAATAAAAAAAATCATTCAACTTGTCTTTAAAATGGGCGACATGTGCAGAATATGCGTATGTAAAGCATCTATGTAAAGAGTACTCTTGGAAAGAGTCCTGCGAATCCATCGAATCCGTAAGAAACTCGGCCAGACTCAGCAGGACCCTATCCAAGGACCACTCCTGTAAAGCTCTTGTCAAAAGAGAGAACGGGGAGTGAGCTGAATCTGCAGGCGAATCCTTAAAAATCCTTATTGATGCCCATTTCCCGGAAAACTCTATTGATCCAGTGTGTAACGAAGACGCGAACCGGCAGGAGGGGTAACCTGCGATGTCCGTGACACCGGTCCTGTCCGTCAACAGAATAAACTGTTGTAAACAATCGAGAATTTTTCCCCTTTCAAACCTCCAGGCATCGATGGTATCATGCCAGTAATGCTTCAGAAGACTAAGATCGTGGTGGTTCCCGTTCTTCAAAAGATCTTCTCGGCGTGTATCTCGCTGAACCACGTTCCTGCTAGCTGGAAAAAAACCAAAGTGCTCTCCATTCCTAAGGCAGGAAGGAGGGGCCACGTCCTGGCCAAGGACTTCAGACCTATAAGTCTTACCTCCTTTATTCTCAAGGTGTTTGAAAGAGTGATCGACTGTCACATCCGGGAGCACTGTGAAACCAGACTTTCTCCAGGTTGGGAATCCAAAATGGAGTCTGGAGTGGGAGCGGGGGTCTACTCTAAATCAGCCAGCATTTCGGTCTCCTATAAACTGCCGGAGACAAGCAGCGTCTTTCAAGCAGAGGTCTTCGCGATCCTGCAGGCATGCAAAATGCTTCGGGATCGCTGTTGGGAGGGAGACATTAATATTTTTCCGATAGTCAAGCTGCAATCAAGGCACTGTCATCCCCGTATTGCAGCTCTCTTCTCGTGAACTCCTGTAAGGAGGAACTTAAACGCCTCGAACGTGCAGGAAACATTTCACTCATCTGGGTTCCTGTGCACAGGAATATAGAGGGAAATGAAATTGCCGATGAGCTTGCCAGGAAGGGGGCGGTAGAACCGGATCCAGCTGCCCTCTTCTCAGACATCGGTATCCCCTTGACCGTCGTTAAAGGGAAACTACACAACTTCTTTCTAAGAAAAGCGCAAGACAGATGGAGGTCTGTCTCATCGTGTGCCATTTCAAAAGCACTATGGCCTCAATACGATAAAAACAGAACGCTTAAGGTGATGGGAACCCCCCGCCATTCAATTTCCAAACTCATTGCAGTGATCACTGGCCACTGGGTGATCGGCACTCATGCGGAGAAGCTTGGAATTCCGTACAACCCCCATTGCAGAAGCTGTGGGGATCCTGCAGAGAAAGAGACTGTGGAACACTTTCCCTGCAGATGTCCGGCTTTGGCGGCTGGGCGCTTGAGATTCCTCAGCGTCCCCTTTGGGAATGACTTGATGAAATTCTCCAGCCTAGATCCCTTTTCTCTCCTCCGCTACATCAACAGCACTGGATGGCTGTAGACGGTTTTATCTCCTCCCTTAATCCTTTCACAGGTAATGGTCCACTTTATGGTATCAAAACGGCACGTAAGTGCTACTTGTAGTGTACCTGGGGTATTCTTGCCATCCTACCTACCTAATTGTCAACTCATGCGGACTTTTATTTTCACCAAAAAATCACGAATTTTGCTATATTTTAGTCTTGAAGATCGACCATTTTCATAACAAGTTACAATAATTTGAGCGACTACATCTCTACTGAATTGCTTCAATACAGCGAACTCTTGCACAGTTGATGGTCGAGAGACGTCGTTTTTTGATGTGGTTAAAGGACTTTTTGCAAATGGCTGCCAAATGCGTTAGCTTTAGTGTCAAAATGAGGCGACATCGACTGGCCCCCAGATCACCTAACTTAACACCCCGGACTTCTTTTTGTGGGGTTATTTTAAAAGTAAAGTTTACGACAACAAACCGCGGACTATTGACCAGCTTAAGGCAAACATTCGTGCCAAAATCGACGCTATTAAACCTGAAATGCTTAACAAAGTGATGACAAACGCAGTAAAAAGATCGCAGTTTGTGATTGCTAATAAAGGAGGCCACTTGATTGATACTGAATTAAAAAAATAGTTTTAATAAATTGTAAATAACCAAACCAAACAAAAATACCTCACTTATACAAATCAGTTGTTCAAAGTTGTTCAATGTTTTCATATTGACATAAAAGATGGCGCTCCACGTATTTTTTTTTTCAATTCGTTTTTCTTAAGAAAACTTGTAGCCCACAAACCAGAAGACATGCAAAAATCAATCTGCGTATGGAGCAAAAACAAGATCAAAATTTAATTGTGAAATTTTTTCTATGCATAATAAGGAAGGAAAAATTAGATTTTTAAACGAAAAGTTCTAAGCTTCCATTGGAGATAATAAGAAAATTTAAAAATATCTAGAAATTCTAACTTTTTTAACTAAAAACCAGTGTTTTTTTTTTTTTTGTTTTTATAAGAAAGTATTGAAAACAATATTTTTTTCTCATAAAGAGAGAATTTTTGATTCAAAACACAAAAGCACAAACAATAATTTGTACAAAAAACTCTAAATCTTTAGCCACTATATATCGGCAATCCCTCAATATTTCCAATCTCCTATTGCACAATTTATGGCACTGTGCAATGGCCACCGCAGGCGAATGGTTTGGTAGGTGATGACAATTTAGAAGTGAAGAAGAAGAAAACCATTCATTTTTGTCAGAAAGAAAAAAAAATTGCAATAGCTGTGGGCCTAGGCAAATAATAGTACACCTCCAAGTGTTTTACTGTCAAGAAAAGGCTCCTCATAAAAACTCATCTGCCAATTGGAGGCGCCATAAAACTGTGGGTGGCGTCTGCATTTGTGGAAAAACATTAGCACTCAAGAAAACCAAAAACTTAAAAAATGGGTGTAAGCGCCAATTATATGTGTGTATGTTAAAGAGTATATTGCGCCAAATGAAATTTTAGAAATGGCTGACCCAGCGCTGTACAACTTGAAATTTTTTCCACAACTATTTCTTCTCAATAATTTTTTTTTTTTATTTTATACGTTCCTATTCGAGATAAGAACCAAGTCCAAACATACATAAATACAATAATATCTATTATAAATTCACAAAATTTCATAAAAGTTGGGGCGATTTAGTTTTTAGGCGGGCCCATTTAACGTATTTTACATCGTATGGAGGAAGGTATAAAAACTCCTTTTTTCAGAATGATTTCTCACAAATCTTATACTTGTAATAGGACTATGAATAAGTTCGTGCGGTTTTACAACAGATGGCGTAACTTGATTATTATTCCATCGATCCACATTTCCAAACATTCATTGGAGAGCTACTGTCGTAAGGCACAAACGTCAGTATAAGTTTTTTATTTGAAGCGTAAACAACAATATTTTTACCACACTTGAAAATGTCGAATTTCGTGCCAAATAATGTGTTTTTGCGGGGAATTCTTCTTCATTATTTTAATATGAAGAAAAAAGCAGCCGAAAGTCATCGTATCTTGGTGGAAGTTTATGGTGAGCATGCTCTATCTGAGCGAACGTGCCAGAAGTGGTTTGCACGCTTTAAAAGTGGTGATTTTGGCTTGGAAGACGAAGAACGCGAGGGTGCGCCACCAAAGTTCATGGATACCGAATTGGAGGAATTGCTCGATCAAGATCCGGCTCAAACGCAAGAAGAGGTTGCAAAAACTTTGGGAGTTGATCAATCAACCATTTCCAAACGTTTAAAAGCCATGGGAATGATCCGAAAGGTAGGCCATTGGGTGCCGTATGAATTGAAGCCAAGAGACGTTGAACGCCGTTTTATGGCATGCGAACAACTGCTTCAACGGCACAAAAGAAAGGGTTTTTTGCATCGAATTGTGACTGGCGATGAAAAGTGGGTCCATTACGACAATCCAAAACGTCGGGCAACGTATGGATACCCTGGCCATGCTTCAACATCGACGTCGGCGCAGAATATTCATGGCCTGAAGGTTATGCTGTGTATCTGGTGGGACCAGCTGGGTGTTGTGTATTATGAGCTACTGAAACCGAATGAAACGATTACGGGGGATGTCTACCGACGACAATTGATGCGTTTGAGCCGAGCACTGCGAGAAAAACGGCCGCAATACGCCGATAGACACGACAAAGTTGTTTTGCAACATGACAATGCTCGGCCACATGTTGCACAAGTGGTCAAAACATACTTAGAAACGCTCAAATGGGATGTCCTACCCCACCCGCCGTATAGTCCAGACCTTGCGCCATCCGATTACTATCTCTTCCGATCGATGCAACATGGCCTGGCTGACCAGCACTTCCGTAATTACGATGAAGTCAAAAAATGGATCGATTCGTGGATTGCGGCAAAACCGACCGAATTTTTCACAAAGGGAATCCGTGAATTGCCAGAAAGATGGGAAAAAGTAGTAGTAAGCGATGGACAATATTTTGAATATTAAATTTGTAATGTGTCATTATTGTTAATGATGAAATATTATTACTGCTTATATTTGGATTTCTTTTTCCTCGTTAAAATCATCTTTTCTGGCGAACTCAACAATACAAAAACTCATTTTCTCTGAATCTTTTCAAATCAAGGCGGCAGTATTTGCCACTTACGCTCGCATGTGTGTACGGTAAGCAGGTACATGTATGTCTGTATGTATGTAAATTTAGCTAAGCACGTTTGCTTTACATACATGTACATATGTACTTACGTGGTTAATTTCAATAGAAGTCGCTGTGTTGCGCGTAAATGAGTAATTTTGAAAAGTTCACAATCGACAGGCCACCGCCCGCAAAGAGTTCAACCCTACTTTACACTTTAAAAAGCATGTAGAAGGTATAACAACGTCTGTATATGTATACATATGTTTTCATGTAGAGTAACATATCTCTTAAGGGGAATGACTTGCTTCATCTTGTACAGCTTTTTCTATTCTGTGTTTTTTCCCCTTCCGTTTCTTAACTTAATTTTTTTTTCTGTAGATGTTTGCTTTTTTTACTTACCATTGAATCTATGCTCCATATGATCCAATATCTCCAAAACAGAAAGAAACAAGAACAACTTAATTAAAATAATCAATTTATTTTGGGGCACAAAGCGAAATGAGCGTAAAATCCTTGAAGCGAAACTATTACAGACAGAATTGTAACAGTTGCTTAATTAAATCGTACACCTCAAAACATCGCTTCCATACTCAATTTTAATTATAACAATGCGTAAATACTACAAAGGCAGCATGAAAAATAATTTTCATTTTGTTCTTTTTTTTCTATTTTCAATTTAATTATTTTTTTTAATTGCCTTAGATGAGATTCTTATTTCCCATACAGAAATGTATAACTGTTGTTAAAAAAATACCAAGATTTTATCAATAAAATGATAATTTTCACTTACTTATTGATATTTTTGCATTCCCTTATGCATCTTCTAGTCTATAAACCACTTTTCCGAGGTCAATTTTTAATTCAATTTCAACTCTTTCTCCCCTAAAAGCCGCAAAACGTCTTCCGGGAAATGATAACTTGAGTCTAGGAACACAGAAAAACCAATTCACATATTACCATGTCACGTGAATATGGAAAATGCAGAATAATACTGGCATTCTTTTTTGCCAAATAGTCTCGCATAAAATGTCAAGGTATGATTTGAGTGTGCGAATCAGAGCATTGTCGTGGTTAAGCTACGAATCGAGACAATTTGTTCCTCCCAAATTCGGGCTTCTCTCCCTCTCTGATACTTCAGGGAAGTGGGATAATTCTTTCTATTTGCTGTTTGATTTGGCGAAAGGGATACTAAGCTAACCCACTGCAACAACAAATCAAACAAAAACAAAAAAAAAACGTTCAGCAAAATTGGATTTTCGATCGACTTTATCTTTGTTTTCGGGTTGTAGCTCACTTCAATTATAAAAGATTTTCCAATAACAGGTGTTATTGGTGAATGGATTGCGCTATCGAGAGATGATTAACGATTTGGATGGTATTAACGGAATTGGATGGTATTGATCTGAACAACGTTTATTTTCAACAAGACGGCGCTACGTGCCATACAAGCAACAAAACCATTGATCTTTTATGGGAAAAGTTTCCGGACCGTGTTATCTCTCGAAGAGGTAATCACAATTGGCCACCGAGTCTTGTGATTTAGCACCTTGGGTATTTTATATTTTGGGCCACGTGAAAGAGAAGCGACCCAGGGTCGATTCGAGATCACAAAGATGGAATTCGGGAGGCTATCGAGGACATAGGGCAGCCACTTTGTTCATTTGTAGGCTCGAGTCCAGACGAATCTATTAAATGTGGTATCTGTGAATCAGCTGATATATTTTTGTTCTTTCGCCGTGCTCATGTCGCTGTCAGCCCAGAGTAAAACAAGGCGAATTCATTCTTTGTTTTCTACTTTGTCAACAATTTTCTTTGACAATCAAAAGTATAAAACATTGTTGTTGATCTAGTGCCACCATCTTTCATGAATGCGCCTTTGTTTGAGTATAACAAGAAATAAGCTGAAAAAATTGAAGAAACATTTGTTTTATAATTCTGAGACTCATTCAAAGTTCGAAAGATTGGTACGGAGACTTTTAGGCTCAAATACCTTCGGCTGTTTTAACATTTTCATGCCTTTTTGTTTTTTAATTTTGTAAGTACAAAATACACTTTTTATTATGCATTTTGGTTTTGATAAAATTTGGAATAAATGTAGTCATTTTGAGGTATACTCGAGGTTGAAAATTTTGGCATGAAGACTTTTAAACTCAAATATCTTTGGTTATTTAACCATTTTTATGAGTTCTTTTTTAATTTTTTAGAATAAAATATATTTTCTAAAACAAATCTTTCTGGAAAATTTTTGAGAGGAGCCTAATCATTTTGAGAATTGTTCTAGATTGAAAATTTTGGTACGAAGACTTTAAGACTCAAATATCTTCGACTGCTCTAACATTTTCATACGTTTTTTGTAATTTTGTTAAGACAAAATAAACTTTTGAAAACGCATTTCGTTTTTGAAAAAATTATTTATTCGAGGTTGACAATTTTGGCTCGGTGATTTTTAAACTCAAATATCTGCGGTTATTTTAACATTCTTATGAGTTCTTTTTTTAATTTTTTAGGATAAAATTTACTTTTTAAAACAAATTTTTGAAAGAAACCTAATAATTTTGGGAATTGTTCGAGGTTAACAATTTTGTTAAGGAGACTTTTAGACTCAAATACCTTCGGCTGTTCTAACATTTTTTTTTTAATTTGTTAGTGTCAAATAAACTTTCTAAAACGCATTTTGTTTTTGAAAAATTTTGAAAAAATTATAATAAAATTTTTGAGATTTATTTAAGGTTGAAAAATTTGGTTCGGAGATTCTTAAACTCAAATATCTGCGGTCATTTTAACATTTTTATGAGTTTATTTTTAATTTTTCAGCTATTTATGAGAACAATTAAACCAGTTCAGGGGAGTCTAACCAACTATGGATTAATGAGAAAATTGAATTTGTGTTTTTCACTTTAAAACAAAGTGTGGAATTTTTTCGATGTTTTTTTCCAATAAAATAAATTAAATTGAAATTAATAATTTAATAAAAAATATTGGGATTTTTTCCAAAAATTGAATTAAATTTTTTTTAAGTTATTTAAAAAGATTTAAAATTGTTTAAAAAAAAAACAATTTTTTAACAAAAAAATTTAAAACCAAAATGAAATTTTTTTCCAAAATTTTTCAACAAAAAAAAAAAGGACCAAAATCTAAATTTTTTCCAATTTTAATTAAAAATATAAAATTTTAAGACAAAATCTAAATTTTTTTCAATAAAAAAAATTTAACTGAAATTAGAATTCAAATTAATAATTTAATAAAAATGTTGGGATTTTTTCCAAAAATTAAATTAAATTGTTTTTTAAGTTATTTAAAAAGATTTTAATTTTTTTAGCAAAAAACAGTTTTTAACAAAAAAAAATTGTTTAACAAAAAGAAAATTTAAAACAAAAACTAAATTCTTTTTTAAAATTTTTTAACAAAAAACAGAAAAAATTTAAAACAAAAATTAAATTTTTTTCCGAATTTTTTTCTAATAAAAAAAATCAAATGAGCATTGAGCTTAATAATTTAATTAAAAATATGAAATTTTTTCCAAAAATTACAATATATAAATTTTTTTTTTAAGTTATTTAAAAAAAATTAAAATTTTTTCCCAAACACGAAAAAAAATGAGATTTATTTAATTTTAAAAATTTTGGTTTTTAAAGTGGAACCGATGTTGGTTCCTTTTAATGTTAGTTTACATATTTTTTTATTTGTTAAGAAAAACATACTTAAAAAAAACAATAACTGAAGAATTAGGTAGGTAGGCTTTGGCTGTCTATAAAAATGTTATGCTGCAGTATTCCCCTGAAATTGTTGAAAGCGAGTAAGCTTTGACCGCGCCCCTCACTTAAAAAATTCTAACCTACTCGATAATACTGGAAGATTTGATTCCTTACTTCCCTTGGGACAAAATTTATTTTTTTAATATTTTTTTAATTTTTTATAGAATACACTCAATATACTAATTGTTTTCAATCATACCCCATGTAGGGTAATCTGCTGCAAAAATAAAATAAATATAATGTATGAAATTCTTATGCGAAACCAGAAGCTAGTCAAGCCATTTTTTTAATTTTTCCAGTAAATTTTTTATAATTTTATGTCAACATCGTAGTTTACCTTAGTAACGAATTAAACTAAGAAATAAAGAGGAAAGTAACTCATCTGTGTTTTAAGGCTTGTAGATTTCTGTGCTTTTTCTAGTATTAGAATTTTGCGAAGAAGCGACAACCTGACCAGCTGCACTCAAATGCAATAGCACTCAGCGAAATGGTGCACTCGGCGCTTCTAGCGTATTATTCATCTAATGTTTTGGAATTTGAAATATTGTTTCTTTATTTTTTTTGTTGCGCATTTTCTCCATACAAAAACAGGCGCGTATTTCCTTAAAATTTCTAAAAAAAAATTTAAGATAAAAAAAAAAATTGATTTCTCAGTTTTATACGCCATTAAATTATACCGAAAACAGTGTAAATTTCAAATAGTTCCAAGACCTGGTTGATTTTTTATAATTCAATTCTCTGACGGTATTGCGTGTTTTCGCCATATCGCAAATTTAGGAAATTTTTTTCGTGGACCCTACTTATATAAAGCTTAGCAAATTTTTCGCCCCCTGACGTCACCCTTAACTTAACTGTTAACTTACCCTTAACTGTAAACTGATCTCAACTATTCACACCAGTATCAAAGCGCTTGCTGAGCCGAGTTGCCCGACTTTACGCCTCAAACGTACTTACATTTGGATCAGTTATTGACTAGTTATTTATGCATACCTTTCATATTTTACATCACAAATACTTTACACACTTCTCTTCACAATTCCATATGTCATCTAAGCAGCCACTCCCTTCGAATGCCATTACCACCGTTGCTCCACCTCTCTCCACCTTCTGCGCATGCGTTTTGTAATCCCCAGCCTTAACGCACTCACTACAACTTTAATCGCCTTAAATCCGCACAATTGCAATGTGGCGGCGTTGCACATTAATTTGCGCATGCGCAGCCACATGTAATACGCTTGATTAAATGCGTGCCACATGATGTATGTGGCATGGCAATGCCATGCTGCTCAACTGTCTCTGCTGTCTGTTGTTTGCTGTCAGCTTAGTTCACAATCAATTTAAATGCAATGCGTTTGACATTGCAAGCGCACCAATGACAACAGCAACAACAACAACTGCGAATGGGGCATACAACAATACGTGAATGCATTGTGCGCTGCTAATGCAACAATTATTTGACTTGTTGCGCTTTTGCAAGTAAATTGCACTAAAACTAAATATGCACACACATACACACACACACAGAGACGCGAAAATGCGCACTTACCAGGCAGTTCATTATTTTTGTCTACATTCTTTTGTTTTCTGTTTATTTTTGCAAGTTTTTCGTTCTTTATTGTTTTGTTGGATTGTGCGTATGCATGGCCGATGATTTGATGCACAACATCAACAAAGTCAATGCAATTATCGCGACAACAAAGCAACATGCAACATAGTGGCTAATAGCTTGTATGTACGCATGTGTGTGTGGCAAATGTGCGTGCAACTAGCGACTAGCAACTTTGACATTGTTGCTCGACTTGGCCGCTCGGTCTGTGACTCCAGCTGTGACACAATATGGATGCCACATGCAGCCAGACAGCCCATAGTCGTAGCCACACATTCATACACACATAGATATGAATTTATATTGCGTTTAATCAGTTAAATTTTTTGATCGTAACAAATTCATTCAGCCGCACTCTGACGTTAATCAACTACGCCAGTTTTAATTTTAAGTTGCTTACATTTGCTTCGGATAACTAACACATACACAAATACTTATATATGAGTATGCAAAAATGGTCATGTAGAATTGTTATATTTATACAATATTTTACATATTTTTTGCTTTTCATTTCGTTGCTTATTTATAGACCCAATGCTAATTAATAACATAATTTCAGTTCCGGGATAACTTAACTCTTAAAAAATTATACCAATATTTTTTTAGAATCGCTCTTGCCATACAATAAATAATAAATACATATATGGCTTTTAAATATACAATCAAATGTGCCCAATATGTTGAACTAATAAACAGTCACAAGAATAGATTTATAATGGGTGGCGACTTTAATGCCAAACATGCACACTGGGGATTACGACTTACAACGACCCAAAGAAAGAACTGTACGACGCACTGAAAAAGACAGGCTGGATTTCTATATCGACGTGCAGCCAACCGTACTGACCAACAGATCTACAGAAAACAACGGACTCAATTGATTTGTCCATCGCTAAAAAAGTATCTACCGCTTCTGTGAGCGCTGAGAATAGCTTCGGCGTGTCTAGGTGACCACTTGTCGGTAATTAATACAAAGCATCAGCTCTTGGATTGACAAATAACATCCAACGCGCAGCTGGATACAGTACGTCTATCAAAAATAATACCGTCTCAGTATACTAAAGAAATAGAGGAAATAAATAGTATTGGGGAAACGGGAAATGTGACGAAGATGGCATCAAACACGATCACCTCTTGACAAAACCCTTTTAAAAGAACTTAACGACGAATGATATGGATCACGACGGCGATCGTAGTGCTATTAATAAAATCCGTTCAGTAACACAAAACGAAATAATAGAAGAAATTACAAAACTGAAGATAAAAAAATCGCCAGGCTATGACCTTATTACTGCTGAAATAGTGAAGCAGCTCCCGAACAAAATAATATGCCGCATTGACGAATATCAACAACACCACATTTCAGCTGAAATATTCTTCATTATATTGAAAAACAGCGAGAGGCATTATGTTTAATAAGCCAGGCAAAGCAGCTCACGACATAACATCATACAGACCTATCTCACTTCTTCCAATACTATCGAAACCATTCGACTATTGATCAAGCGCACAGTTATGGGACTGTTCCAGTCAAACCAACATTCAAATTATACAAAAGGTTCAGATTAAAATTATTAAAAGTGCAGTCGGTGCTTCTTGGTTTATCTGTAGCTCTGATCTTGAGATCGACCTAAATATTGACCCGGTAGCAGACAAAATAAAAAAGGCAGCAAAAGCCAATGAAAGATTAAAAAACCATGTTAATATGGAGGCCTCTATTCTTGTTAATGCAAATAATTGGAGAAGAAGATTGAAACGCAAAAACCCCAAAGACTTAATGGACTAAACATAAGCACACCTTCAATGTTCTACAAGGCGAAGTCCAAAATAAATATGACTGGAATCGTAAAAATGTGTTTGATGGCGCCACTTGTTTAATGACTGACTTTCAGTGAAAACTTGGTTACATTCGGATCAGTGGAAGCGAAGTTGTTGCGTCTAAAGTGTCAGTATTTTTGTGTCATCGGTGCAAAAATGATTTCGAACAAAGAGTTAATATCAAACTTTTTTTTGAAATCGGTAGAACGCGTACCGAAACATTTGAATTGATGAAAAAAAAGTTTATGGCGATGATTGTCTATCTCGTGCCAGAATCCGTACGTGGTTTACACGCTTCAAAGATGGTTGTGAGGACATAAATGAGGACAATGAGCAAATCAGTAATCACTGAAAACTCCATCGAAATTGTTTGTAAATTTGTTTGTGTTTATTATTCGTATCATTTCTAGATCTATTGATTGTCCTTGCCTTTTAAATAAAATTCAATTTAATATGCCCAATATGAGGCTCCGACAGGACGAAACCTTTAAAATTGGCTTCTCGAGAACGAACTCCGACTCCTAGGGCATATGCAGATTTAAATATGTTTTTCAATTCTTCTGGTGCTGATTTTACATGGTCGTATGGCATCTTAGTCAATCCTCTTAAATCGTTCTTTTCTTAGTAACTGCTAAACTATTGTACATTAGCTTAATATAGTCTGTAAGAATGTATCCATTCAAAGACAATAAATAAATAATTAAAATAAAATAAATAAATAAAAAATAAATTTGCCAAAAATGAACCGAAACTATCGTTGAAATTCATGGAATCGGGTTGAATATCTCCAAACATCGATTTGTCGCATTTTAACTGATCATTTGAGCTTACGAAAGGTTTGTGCACGTTTCATTCCGAATACAGCTTAACTGAGGACCAAAAATTGCTTAGAATTTAACATTCGAAAGACCTCATTAAAGAGGCGGAAAAAGAGGAGAAATTAGTGTAACTGGTGTTGAAACGTGTTTTCGATATTTCGAAAGTATAGTATCTGAAGAATACACTGTGAAATTTTCATGCGGAAATTCGCAATATTATAGCTTCTACGGCCCATTGATTAGGTAGAGAGCAGTCCGCACGCTCCTATACCTCAAGCTTTAAACTCGTTTTTCTCGAAACTACTCATACAGAGTTTAATATTTTTTGATGCGGTTTTTTTTTAATATTCAAAAGTGTTTTCTCTATAGTCTGTCTGGATCGATATTTTTATTGAAAAAATTTTATAAACATATTTTTTTTTAAATGCCGTAAATTGCCAATTGCTTTGGGTCACGTGATTTTTTATATACTAATTTTTGAACAGAAAAATTCAAATAATCTTTTTTATAAAGTTCAAGTACCAATAAATAATGTACACAATTTTTTTATATTTATATTTATTCTTATCCCTTCGAAAACAGTTTTTCTTTTAGTGCATTTTTGGCGCTGCTGGACGTATGTATGTGACCTCTTAAATGATGAGACTTAGGAAAAACCCGAACAATACAGACCAATTAGTCTCAGCTCATTTTTCCTAAAAACAATGGAAAAGATAGTTGATCAGTATATTAGGGAAAACAATCTAGCTAACTTCCCACTGCATCGACTTCAATTTGCCTATCAACAGGGAAAATCCACTGAGACTGCAATACACAGCCTGGTAACAGTTATTGAAAAGGCTATTGAGTCCAAACAGATAGCTCTATGAGCATTTATTGACATATCAGGAGCTTTTGATAACACCTCCTATGAGGCAATCTATAATGCCCTATATCTAAAGGAGGTACCTGAACCCATCATTAGATGGATAATATTCGTGCTGAAATCTAGGACGATCAGCACCGAACTAGGAGGAACAATCAAATCTATTAAAGCCACAAGAGGTTGCCCTCAAGGTGGTGTACTCTCACCTCTTCTGTGGACTCTAGTCATAGATGAACTTCTCCACAAACTGAATAACCTAGGATTTCACACTCAGGGTTACGCTGATGACCTAGTAGTTTATGTATTAGGCTGGCATGGGGAAACCATTTCGGATCGCATGCAGCAAGCCCTTACAATAATAAACAAATGGTGCACGGAAAAAGGGCTCTCCAGCAACCCATCCAAAGCAACACTTGTACCGTTTACTAGGAGAAGGAACATAAATCTCAAATGTCCCACCCTTAATGGAACAACACTTCAACTCTCGACAGAAGCGAACTATCTTGGCGTCAGTCTTAACAAAACGCTTACGTGGAATTCCCATATTGAGAGAGTTACTTAAAAAGCCACAAGGGCATTCTTTGCCTGTACAAAGCTTTTTGGTAAGACATGGGGACTAAACCCTAGAATGACCTTCTGGACATTCACCACAGTTGTGAAACCCATAGTCACTTATGCATCCTTAGCATGGTGGCCCAAGGTCAAGTAAAGAAAGGCAGCAAACGAATTAAGCAAACTGCATCGCCTGATATGTGTTGGTATTACAGGGGCTATGAAAACATGTCCCACGGATGCATTGGGTGTGCTCCTGAACATACCACCGTTTCCAATTCTAATTGAAAGGGAAGCTCGCTCGAGTGCCTTAAGAATAAACGGTATATTTGAACTTAAAAGTGGGGATATGAAAGGACATTTAAAGATCTTGGAAGACTTCCTACATAGTCCCATTCTTCATAGGGATGATATACTATCACCCAAACCAATACTCTTCAGAAACTTCCAAGTTATAATCAATGAACGAACAGACTGGAGAACTAACTCTATCACTTTCAAACCTGGCTCCCAGCTATGGTTTACTGATGGGTCCAAATTGCAAAATGGTAGAACAGGGGCAGGAATCAATGGGCCCAAATTCAAAAAATCGATTCCGATGGGATCCTACCCAACAATATTCCAGGCAGAAATACATGCCATTGAAATATGTGTGAGAGAATGCCTTAGCAGGAAAATGAGAGGTACTCACATCTACATGCTTTCAGATAGCCAAGCGGCTCTAAAAGCCCTTCTATCAACAACTATCACCTCTAAATTGGTAAATGATTGCCTAAACCTTCTTAACACGTTAGGAAACCTCAACATAGTAACACTATGCTGGATTCCGGGACATGAAGGACATGAGGGAAATGAAATGGCTGATGACCTTGCAAAACAAGGAGCAAATATGCAACTTACTGGTCCTGAGCCTTTCTGTGGACTGACAAAAGGCCACATTAATGAATTCCTTAGGAAATGGGAGGAAAGAAAACTTGCCGCACACTGACTAAACTGTGCCGGTCAGCGTCAAGCCAAACTATTCCTAAGTCCCAACAAAGGAATATCTGACAAACTTCTCTCACTAAACAGAGTAGATCTGCGTCTTTTAACCGGATACTTTACAGGTCACTGCAGCCTGAGGTACCATCTAAATAATATTGGTCTATCCGAGACCAATGTCTGCCGCTTTTGCGAAATGGACATAGAAAGCTCAGAACATGTGCTTTGTGAATGTCCTGCGTTGGGCAGACAAAGACTTCACCACCTTGGTGGTATCGTAGTATCTCCATGCAATCTTTGGAACAACAAACCCAAAACTGTGCTAAAATTTTTAAAAAGCCTAAAACTCTAGGGTTACAAAATAAGCCTTTCACAATAGATCAGCTCTGGTCGCAGTGCGTAATGGCCTTCTAATAATAATAATAATAATAATAATATTGTAATAATGGTAATAATAATAAAATAGGAAACATTTAGTGAGAAATCGTAAACTCATAATTTCATCAAGTGGTCATTCGTAACAGTCAGCGTCAAGCTCAAACTTTATTAATGGTTTTTGTAAACTAAAAATAGAAACGAATTCGGCCTCTGCACTAACATTAAAACTAAAGTGAACGGATAGGCAAAAAAAGAAACTATTTGTTCACAATAATCTTTAAAATCGATTATCTCAAAAACGATTAGGTTTTGGACATTAATTCAAGTAACCAAATTGTTCAGAAATAAAAACGCCCTTAAGCGTGTAGGACGGCTCTCCCGGTAACCCTGCGATATCAAGGTGAAAAACTGTAAGCAATATTACCTCACCTTGTGAAAGGTATTGAAGATAATATTTGCTTATCAATGCGTCTACGTATCTGAATTGTGAAATTAGTAGAGCATCGCCAATGCAGTTAATCATTGAGCTAAGATTACTGATATCTACATACATGCAAGTATAAGCATTGGATTTACATATTTATTTCCATGTATCACCAGCAACTTCACGATAGCTACAATTGCAAGTAATTTAACTATTGACTGCTGATTTGAAGTTGCAAAGCGATGTACTGTAAAGTGTTAATACCGAAGAGAGAAAACTTGAGAGAGGGAGTTGTTGGGAGGACGCCATCGAAGCAGTTATGTGTCATTATAATAAGTGAGCAATTATCGGGATTATTCTGTCCATCAATTGATTTCTTGCTTACTCGACTGCCTGGCTGGTTGATTGCTGTATCGATCGGGCGTTTGGTTATTGCTTTGGTGATTACTAACTGGGGCTGAGTGAAGTGAGTGCAGTGAGTGGAGGTGTGGTTTGTCGGATTTATAATCGACTACTTACATCTCTATTTCAGCCATGACCAAAACATAATTAATGTAAAATGATACTTGTAAAGCAATCAATCGCTTCAATGGCAATCATGATAACTGCACAGAAGGAGCTATTACACCCCTTGTGCCATTTGCTGAGGAGTAACGAATCGTTAATGATGCCGGCGGTATGTGGCGTGTGTGGTTTTAGCCAGACGCATGCGCCACACACTTATGAAGGTGTCTACGTACATATGAAGGCAAATACCTAAATGTCTATAAATAATAAGTTCCTTGCATTGTTGTTGGCAATACATAAATTTACAAAATCAAATTGGCATTTCACCGCAACATTAACGCGAAGGTGATTTGCCAGATAGATGCGAGAAGATAACTAGCGATTTGCTGGAAGTGGCTATTTTTTACAACTGTTTTTGTTTGCAAGTAGATGTGGTATGCATGAGTAGTGGTGCAGTGAAGTAATCAATAAAAGAGATAAAAGTACAGGGTGGTAAAGGTAACACATTTTTTGTTTTTGAATCATGGATTGCTTAACGCTGCCATAGAAAATAGCATTTCTCCTTAGAAATGTTGGAGAGGAATGCAAACTTACTTAAGTCATGAAGAATCACTCGCATGCAGAGTAGCTACCTAATTTGTGAGAGGCTTCCGAGAATGTGTCGCTACAGCGATGATGGCCATCCAGAGGAGCAATTGATTTTATATCACTAGAATTATTTCTTTGAATGAAAATACAACCCCAACCCCTTCATAAAAAACTTAATTTAAAAACTCAATTTAAAATCGTAGGTCCCCTGCTAGCTGTTTCACCACGATAATGCATCAGCCCATTCACCCGGAGTTGTCACCGTCAAACTAATTCATACAGTATGAATTTGCTACCGCATCCCCGTATTTACCCGATCTGACTCAATACGACTTTTTCTGGTCCCTAACATGAAGAAATGGCTGGCGAGAAAAACAATTTGGTTCAAACGAGGAAGTCATCGCCGTGATAGATGCGTAATTTGGAGAGTGCGACAATCTTTATTTCTTGGAGAGGTTAAAAAAATGGCCAGAGTGTTGGAAAAAGTGTATCTTTCTAAAAGGGACTATGTTGAAAACAAAAAAACAATTTTTGAAAAAATGGTGTATTTCTTTCTAACACAGGTAGTTATTGAACCCCCTCGTATATATCATACTATGAATAAGGTTAATAGAATTTCAGAAATCTTCATAAGAATTTCAAAATTTCAATCAATTTAAAAAGAAAAATTTGTGTACACAGCATTAAGCTAGGTTAGGTTGAAGCGGTTTTTCTGTGGGACCCACTCAGGCTCATGACCCATTGCGATGCCGGGTATGGCAATACACTGTTCCAGAATCACTGCTTTCATCATTGCCATCAGTTCAGCCTGGAAGATTCTACAGTAGCCGGGAAGCTGGAAGCTGAAGGAGATCGCCAGATATTCGGAAGGTGTGAATACATGGATGGACTCGCCTTGTCTTACCACGTCACGTTCCCTATTTTCCCTCGTGGGTAGCAGGGTCGTGAAAGTTGTAATATCAAGTGTAGGCGGGAGTGCATAGTCCACTAGTCCGAGCAGCTCCGAAATGCCAGCCAGGATTATACCGTGACGGTAATCCTTGTTTGACCACTTGATTAAGGTGTTCAGCTTTAGTGTCACACTGGGCGTGAAATATCTTGCCGGCAGATCTACGGGAACGAAGTTTAGTGTGGCATATAATGCTTTCGATGGTCTGGTTGACTTTTTACCGGTAATAAGAATAGATGCGAGTATTTGAATCTTGACAATTCTATTGATGCACACACCCTTCTCAAGGCATTCCTACATATTACAATACCATAGTAGAGAATTGGCCAGTGTGGAGCCAATGTATTATTCTGGGTTCAAATCCCCATTTTTCTCCAGTGCGCTGGTTTAGCCCATTTACTAGAACAAAGTGCAAGTTTGAACTCGGTCGTTGATTTTTGACAATTTTTTTCCTTGACAATATTTTGTGTTTTCTCTACATACTTAAAAAAAAAAAAATCGTATGGAAAATGCGTATGTATGTATATGCCAGAAATACAGGAATAATTCCTAAACGGAAAGTTGATATTTGACACGCCATTGCTCATATTCAGCTGGGCAGTATGCCGCCAATGCAGTGGCACACCCTATATTTTAACCACTTTTTATGCACATATGTACATACATTCATACATATATACTTATACACATGCAAGATTAGTGGTGCAGTGAAGTAATCAACCGAATGAGGTAACCGCAAAGGCGGAGTAAAGCATAGAAAAACCGCATTAATTAAAGTGTATAGAAGTTACATAAAAACAAAAAAAGCTACAACTGATTTTCAAGTAATAAAAAAAACATGCATATGTGATTTTTCTTATAATAAAACGTAGGAAAAGAATAAAATGCAAGCAACATCAATATTGCTGGCTGGACAATCCTAGTCGGATCTTCGCCTGCTGTAGCCTGCATATGCCTCCAATTGTTTTGGTTTGATACCTGCCTCCTTTATGCTCAAAATCTCAAAAAAACCTGTGTCTTCATCTACACCGGCAATCCATCTGAGCGGCAGGCAGCTCCTTCTTCCATGGAAGTATAAGAATCTGACCTGCTCTATGGCTGTGAAACTTAACAAGCATCCGACTAAGTTATAAACAAAATTCAAACCTGCCTTAGCCAAATGCTCTCTATCTGTTGCCCCGAAAACTGGAACTCAAATGTGGATCTACTCAACTTAAATGTAACCAAAAGCCAATAAATATTGAGAAAGGGAAAGGAAATGTCGCTGGATAGGGCATATTTTGGGCAAACTAGAGCATGAAGTCAGCAGAACATTTTTTGGTACAGTATCTGCAACTCTTCGCCTATTCATTTTAAACTGTTGCTCCTTTTTAATTTCTTCTTTCGTTTTTAACAATTGCCTAATATTTTCCAATAAGTCGCAATTGTGAACAGTTTGGTGGGTTGTGATCCTTTTGAAAAATATTTGCCTAGTGGTTTTCATACCAGTTCTTTGCAAGACGGCTGTAATGACACAATGATAAATCGGGCCAGAATAGAGCTGATCTTTTCTGTTGTTCTATGAATGGCAACAAACGTTTTTTTAAATACTCCATCTTATAAATTTCTGGATTTGTTAAGTCCGTGGTAATGAACGTTTTGTTTTTCATACCACACTGAGGCAGCTGGCTTGCCAAACCAAATATTTTTTAGGGGACTTTCCCAACATTTTTAGCTTGAAGACAATTGGGACTCCTCATCTCATCCATTACAACACAACCATATTTATGGATGTCTTGAGTGTATAATTTTCACGCACGTGCTTTAAAACTCTTTTTTTTATCTATCATTTCGATTGGGTGCTACAATCTTTTTATAAGTTCACAAAAACCTTTACTCTTGTGCAGTTTTGGGACGTACCCTTTCGACATACTATGGACTTGTTTTGTAGCATCTCGAAAAGAGGGACAAGGTTTTCTCGAAATAGTGACACAACTTCCTTGGCTTTTGACTGCGACACAAATCCTTTCTTTCTTCCACTGTCAGGCCTTCGTTTCACCATCAAGGTTTTATTCATCTTTTTTAACACATAAGTTACCATACTTTTCGGACAATTTAAAATTAAAAAGCTGAGAATCGAAATCAATGGAAATCATTTGTTCTGGCACTATGCGCCCAGTGATTGGAGCGATATGAATTAATCAGCTTCAATATTAACAGCTTTGGCTGGCAATCTCAAGACGCTAAGATTTATATCAAAAGTAATATTTATGTAGCATGATTTTTTTTATTTCAGATGCCTGCAAATGATGTTAAAAATACTTATTAGGTTTTTAATATTTTCAATAGTTGATCCCGAAAATTCGGGAGATAGACCCCGAAGTGATCCCGATTTTCGAGACTATTGCGGGGTTAACACTTTGGAACATTAAGTAAAAATCCAAAATACCTAAAATTTTGAAATTTTTTTTTGAAGTTTTTCTCTATGTAGTTTTGTTGTTGTTTTATGTAGAAAAAATTGCACAAAAATTGCAATAAAAATATTTAGTCAATCGTTTTAAAATACTTTTTTTTATGATAAGTAAAAATTGAAAATACCTACAATACAATTTTTTAAACATTTTTAAAATTTTTGAATTGTTCTATTTATATAAAAAAATGATAAAAATAGAAAAAAATTGCAATACAAAAGTTGGATATTTCAATAATAAGATTTAGCCACTCGCTTTAAAATATTTTTTTTAGTAAGTAAAAATGCAAAATACCTAAAATATTGACAAATTATTTTTGCTTACAATGTCAAACTTTGCTCCATATAAAACTTTGTTTTATGTAGAAAAAAGTGCACACAAATTTAATAAAATGCAATAAAAATATTTTGCCTTTCAATAATCAAATTTAGTCAATCGTTTTAAAACACTTTTTTATTATAAGTAGAAATTGAAAATACCTACAATTTTTTAAATATTTTCACATAAAAATTTGTTTATGTAGAAAAAAATGCACAAAAATTAAAAAAAAAAGAAATTTAAAAAATAGAATTATTTGGCATTTCAGTAATCAAATTTAGTCACTATTTTTAAAATGCTTTTTTATAACAAGTAAAAATTGAAAATGTCTAAGACTTTCTAAAGATTTTTGATTTTTTTTTAATAGTTTTATATATAAAAAATGTATAAAAATATAAAAAAATTCCAATAAAAATTTTTGATATTTCCGTAATAAAATTTAGTCAATCGTTTTAAAATATTTTTTATAATAAGTGAAAATTCAAAATACCTAAAATGTTTAAAGCTTTATTTGCTTACAGTGCTGAATTTTTCCTTCATATAAAATATCGGTATAAATATAGAAAAAAATTCACAAAAATATTATATTAGAAAATTGCAATAAATGTTTTGTTTAGAATGGGTTTTTTATAAAATATATACATATGTGTCTATATGTAAAATATTTCTTTTATGAAATTTTTTTCTATAAAATATTAAAAAAAAAATTTTTTTTCTAAAATATTTTGTTTTTATAAAATCTATATTCTTATAAAATATACCTCTTTAAAAAAAAAAAATGTCTTTTTTAAATATTTTTGTTTTTATGTAATATAATTTTTTTACATATTTTTATAAAATAATATACATATATTTTTTTATAAAATATTTTGTTTTTATAAAGTCCACATTCTTATAAAATATATCTTTTTTATAAAAAATATGTAATTGTAAAATATTTTTGTTTTTATATAATACTCGTATAGATTTTTCATAAAATATTGTTTTTACATGTATTTATATAATAATATAATTTTTTAAATATAAAAAATTTGTATTAATAAATTTTTTTTATTTAATATATATTTTTATAAAATATGTTTGTTTTTATAAATTGGATTTTGTTTTAGTAAAGTAAATTTTTGTTTTTAAAGTAGAGTTTTTTATAAAATATTTTTTGGTTTGATAAAATATTTTTTTTATTAATATACAATAAATATATATTTTCATAAAATATTTATAAGGAATATTATTAAAATATGCAAAATAAATATTTTTTTATAAAATGAATATTTCCTGAAACCTTATGGAAACGCGCATCGTTATTATTTCTGAAAATTTCAAATTAGAAATTCCGAAATAATCACCGTTGCTAGTCCTGAAAAATGTCTAATGTAATTAAGTTGAGAATTTTCCAAGTTGCAGGTTTCAGACCACAATAATTTTTTCTATGTGCATTGCCAACATTAAATGATGTAAATTTCAGCAACTGCTACAATTTTGCACACTGCTGTATGTAACGCACACCCTTTTAATAAGTAAACATATGAACTATTCTACATATGTTTTTCATGTTCGCTTGCGCCTATTTGATTGATCTCAATATTCGCGCCACACTCAATCACAAAGTAATACTGGAGGAAAAGAGGAAAAGAGCCATGACTTAATTTCGTCAAGAAATCAATAAATTTAAGGAAAAAAAAGAAAAAAATAGAAACAGAAATCGAGCGACGCTTAAAAACCAGTCCGCATTATTTTTTGTGTTTTTGAATACTTTAAGCAGGAAAAAAACAACATAAAACACAAAGCCTAAAAAACGCAAGCAAAAAAGAATTCGTCATAATAATAATAAATCAATTTTCAAACCCACGCTTATATACAATTTATGCACAACAACAATAGCAACAATTGCTGTACATGCGCGCATATTACCTGCCGGCTTGCTTTAATAGTTTTGAGTTTTACTTTTCTGGTTTTGTTGTTGACCGCCAGCTCCCATTGACCAGCAAAACGTAGTGCTTAGATTTAAGAAGAAAAAAATCTGTTACCACGCAATTTATTTATTTGTGGATTTTTGCATATTTTGGACATTTAAAGCACACACACACACTTATGTATTTACACACACCCACACACATATTTACCTCTATGCGGACGCACTTAAACGAACGCGCACAATTCACTTGGCAAGCCACCTGGTCAGAAGAGCGTGGGCAAAAAATATTCCGCTATTGCTTAAGATGTTCTTAGCCGCTTACAAACAAATAATTGTGCCGGCCACTTGCTGTGGCAATCATGAAGTTATATGTACTTATGTATGTATATACGTATGTATGTATTGGTCGATAATTTCATGTATACCCGCAGAGAAATTCGAAGCTAGTGAAATAAGGCAGGTTTTAGCGAGGCATTTAGCTCAGAGTCTTTGAGTAGCAAGGCCGAAAATTTGCCCTGGAACCCGATCCACTATTAATTCGTACTGCTACGATTTTTTCTGATATACTAGGTTGCTTAATAAGTTTTGCGGTACGATAAGAGAGGGCGTCACTAGTAGCCTAAATGCTTACTTTTTTTCATTCTAATCTGTCAATTCGTTCTTCGTTTACAAACCATTTGGGATCGACACCTCACAGTTCTTCCGACAATGGAAAAAATCTAGTATCGTGCTCTGATTGAATTTTTATTTTTGCAAGGTTTTAAAAGCAAAGGAAATTGATGAACGAATGTTGAAAGTGTAGATGGACTCTTTGCCATCAATTAGTACAGCAGAAAGATGGGTTGCTGAATTTAAACTGGGTCGTACAAGCTTTGAAGACGGTCCACGTCTTAGACGTCCAAAAACAGCAACATCACCACAAATCGTAGAAAAAGTACAGGAATACAAAATATCGCATTGGAAAATCGTCGAGTTACTAAAATGGATTTAGTATAAGCCCTCGGCATCTTATTGCACAGTGTAAGCTATATTTTGATTGAAGTACGAGTATTGGTTTTGAGGAGTCCATCCGATGGCAAATCAAATGCAGAGAGTGGTGATGGATGGGTTACACACTCTGAAGACCACCAGATAGCATCCCGGAAATGTCACTGCATTGGAACCCGGAAGAGAGCAGAGGTCGCGGTCGGCTAAAGATCACTTGGCGAAGGTCGATGTTGTGCGAGCTAGCAGATGCCGACTTCACATGGGACTGTGGAAAAACATCAGCCCCGAACCGTGTACGATGAAAGTCTTTTCGAGGGCCTATGCTTCCGAGTGGAGTGAGCAAGGAAATTTAGAAAAAAATTGGGTTTCAGAAATCTGTGTACACAATGGGTGCCGCAATGGGTGCTCGCTAGCAATGGAACAAAAACACATTCGAATTCGACATTCTCAGCAACATTTAGATTGTTTTCGAAAAGATGAAGTGGAATTTGTGCGTCGATACATCACTATGGTTGAAATTTGGGTCTATCGTTGTGATCCTAAATTATAACAAAAGACTAAAGAGTGATGTGAAACTGGTACTTCAGCTTCGAAACGGGTTCGTGTTCCGAAGTCGGCCAATAAGGTGTTAGCATTAGTTTTTTGGGATGCGAAAGGAATTTTTTTTTGCGGATTAATTGAAAACTGGTAAAGAATAAATTTTGAATGTTATTGTAACCTTTCAGACCAGCTGAAGAAAAAAAATTGTGAAAAAAGATCCAGTTTGCAAACGAAAAAAATTAATTTCCACCAGGACAATGCACCGTCGAGCCCCAAGAGCATTTTGACAAGGGCTAAAATTCATATATTAAGATTCGAATTGTTGGAGCATCCACAGTTTTCAACAGATTTGGCCCCTAGCGACTTCCATCTGTTTCCAAACCTAACAGAAACATGCGTGGAAAGCGTTTTTCATCAAATGAAGAGCTCATAACAGCTGTGAAAGCGTACTTCTCAGGCCTTCCAGATTCTCACTTCAGGGATGGAATTCATGACTTGGTAACTTGTTGGAACAGGGGATGTATTGATGTTCCAGGATACTATATTGAGTTTATAACCACACAACTTGTGTTTTTTTTATGGAGCCGCAAAATCTATTGAACAAGCTAGTATATTCTTACTACAACAAAAACCATACAACGCAAAGTTTTACACTTTGAACAAAACATTTTTCAAAATTGCATCAAAACAACTTTTTGACGTAAATATTTAGAATTTTTCTGTAGTTTTTATGCTCTGGTCATACGCTAAAAAATAATAGGAAATTATCGCCCTCAATCAATACAAGTGGCCACAATCGCCGATTCAAGAAACAGTCTGCATTTAATTGGCATGCAAATGTAAATAAACTGCACTCCACACACTTCCGTTCACCTACCTGCCCGCCTGCCTGCCTACCTACCCAGCCGCGTATATGCCGCCAGTAAGGGCACATCGCCGTATCACACGAAAACCAATAATAGCCGCCAATCATATGGAAAAATGGCAAGCAAAAAAGCGCACTTAACTTGGCCAGCTAGCACAGAAAATTTATAGCGTGCGAAATATGATGCATTCCGATGTTGCAGTCCCGCCAACGTGGGCACTGCCACACCGTTACCATATTGGCTAGAGAAGCGAAGACAAGATCTGCAGCGGCCACAGTTGCTGTTGCCAACAATTGGTTGTCGGTTGCTGTCTGCCATTCATGCAAACACCGCTTGGCCGTTTGTGCCGTTTGGTCGCTTGGCCAGTTACGAATATTGCAATTAGTGTTCGATGGCAATTGTTGCTACTGTAGTTTGTGTTGTTGCTTCAGTTGTTGTGTGCTTGCCAAACAAACAAACAAACAAACAAAGAAACGTACAGGAAGAAAACAAGCAGAACAACAACACTTGTTGACACATTTGTGTATATGTACACAACGGTAACCGTTACAGCAACAGCATCTTACCACACTTTACCGTTTTGTTCACAATCGACGAAATGATTTCAATAGGCTTTTGTTTCTGTTTTGTGTAATTTCCTTATTCCTTATGTTACGAATTCTCATTTGTTGTTATTGTTATTTTTTGAGTGCTTGCATGAAGCCTTTTACGTCATGACGAACGCGTTTTCGCACCCGACAATTGCGGCAAAGCGAATGTTTGTTTTTTCGCAACCTGAAATTTCTACGCAGTACAGAGACAGAGACTGTCCGTACAAACATACAGATAAGGGGGGACCAGCGCTGCTAGGAGGACATTGCACTTTTAGAACATCAAGAAGGTGAGAATTTGAGGAAATTTCTAAAAGATGTTTTTAAGTTAAGAAAGAAAATAGAAAAAAAACTTGAGTAACGCGGGTAACGATAGCTCTCTTGAGCTCTGAGGGCAACTTATTTGGCCCGGAGCGCGACTGCCACTCCTTTCTCAAGCCATCACAGCCACGCTTAGCAAACATGTTACTTCAACCGACAAGCGAGCTTGAAAGGCTGAGGGAGGCTGCAGATATACAAAACTGATGTTACATGTCATGTCCGACCGACGGTCACAGATCCTCCTGTCATTAAGCAGAAGGAACTGTAGGCAGCTGGTTGAACTGTTAAAGGGCCACTTTCTGTGGGCGAAGCACATGAAAAAGGTAAGCATCTCAGACAATGTAGCATATGGGGAAAATGATGAGACGGCGGACCACTTTCTGTTCATCTGCCCGGCCTTCGCTCGAATCGGGCTTGAGGCCTTTAGCACTGATGTGTCGCCGTCCTGAAACAAAATGACAGAGTAAAATTGCAAGACCTTACTGGCTATTTCAGGCCTCTTTCTCGAGAGATAGCAATGCCCCCAAGTCATTCGTAGGCATGCCCATTGTGGCATTGGATGTATAGCTCAATGTGAGACACACTAATTTGATTCCTACCCTTCCGTAACGCTTGCCGCTGATGTTGGTGAACTCACGAAGTCATTTTTGAAGAATGACGAAGAAGCAACGCCATCAGACGACAAAAAAAAAACAAAAACTCCGAACGAAAGTAGTAACTTTTATGGATGGGTTGTGATCTGGTGGAACTCAAGAGGATATCAGTTGTCTCACATATGAAAATTTTGTTTGCTAACTTACAAATTCCACCAAAACTTATTCTCTGTATGATTAATTATTCGAAACAACGCCTCATTGGCAAATCTGATAAGATATGTAGAGATGGAATTAAAGATACCCTTCTGTCACGATTTCTCATGACCGTCGAGTGAACCACCTAAAAGCAACCCATGTAACTCAAAACACAGACCTCTTGGTTTAGAACCCTATACGATTGCCAGCTTCACGAAACCACAACAACTCTCCCCTCCACCAAACTTAAGCAGTCTACTCCACTGGCTTTTAATTCCACACCAATTGTCACAATGTTGTAAGCGCGAAGTGCCTTGTGACTTGTTCGTGCTGCATACCCTTGTATGCATTTGAGTATGTGCAACATATAGTCACTTTTGTCATTGCTTACACACAAAACACATTTTGGCCAACGGCAAAAAACGAATGAAGTATGAAGAAAAACAAAAGAAACGAAAGAAAAATGAATCAAAAAACAAAAAAAGTAAAACAAATTGCCATTTGCGGAAGGTGTTTGCATTATTGACAGTGCAACAATGCATTGCAACGACTAGTGTGGCATGCATGCCTCCTGTAAGACAGTGGCAGGCGGCAAGTGGCAAGATGCCGGCAAGTGGGAATACATTGAGTTGTTAACGGAGAGACGAATAATAAAAGAAAGAATTGAATTGGTGAGGAAGGTAAAGGTTTTGGGAGCAAACAAAGGGACCTACATATACACATAGACATAGATATGTACATATTTTTATTTTGTATACATATTACACATCATTTTATGAAGAATGCTGCCCTTAAATTCTAAAAACTAGCTGGTTTCTTTCTAGCTAAAGACAGAGGTTAATATAACCGCCAGGTCAGTTGCTTCGAGAAGTATTTATTAAAAATTTGGAGCAAGATCGCACGTAAATAAGAAGTATCAGCTCCTTTGGTAACCTAAACATCAAGTCTTCATCTTTCTGAGTAGTGACACAGGTATCAGAAAACTCAAAAATCAGCGATGGAATTCGTGTTTCACTAAAACAAAATAGGGAAATGTGATTAAAGGGAAACATACCCACGTCCCTACTGAACTCCCGATGATTACTAAGTCGATACGAATACTATCATTTTGAGAGAAGTATTCTGTAAATGAGTTAACGAAGCCAAACTAATGATAATTGAGGCATTCGCATATCATCGGTTGTTAAATACAAAGTTGAGAAAACCAAAGATTAAATAAAGATAAGGTTTCAAGATCAGATCATTTTCCTGTAAGAACAAATACGGTGATCTGGTGGCTGACGTCCAGAGCAATCTGAAGTTATGGAAGGATCACTACTCGAACTTATTAAGTCGTAACAACCATGGGCGCGACAACGACTATGAAGACTTTGACTATGGGATTGTCGATCCGCTACCCAACCATACGAATAGTGACAACGCAACTAAAGAACAACAAAGCCGCGGTAGCCGCTGATGGACTGTTATTCAAAATGGGCAGTGAGTGTATTATAAGGTGCAAGCTTCAGCTCAAGGGAGCTTTTCGAGAGAACTTCTAAGGCTAACAAATCCGCAGCTCTTAACAAAACCGCAACTCAAACCATACGAATAATGACAGCGCAGCTAAAGAACAACAACGCCGCGGGAGCCGTCGATGGACTGTTATTTAAAATTGGCGGCGAAGGGCTGGTAAAGTGCAGGCTTCAGCTCAAGCGAACTTCTCGAGAGTGCTTCTAAGACTAATAAAGCCGCAGCTCCTACCATACGAATAGTGACAACGCAGCTAAAGAACAACAAAGCCCCGGGAGCCGCCGATGAACTGCTATTCAAAATGGGCGGTGAGTGGCTGGTAAGGTACATGCTTCAGCTCAAGGGAACTTTTGGAGAGAGCTTCTAAGGCTAACAAAGCTGCAGCTCTTAAATTTGGTAGATATCCTTACCGGACATTGTCCGTTGGGTGTCCGTGCTGTGAGGCTTGGGATTGCTTCAAATTCTTGCTGCAGAAGTTGTGTAGAGCACGAGGTGGAATCATCTCTGCACCTTTTCACCATTTCTAATTTTTGTCCAAGATGGCCTCTTGCAAGGGCAGCCATTTAACCTAACCTAACCTAAGAGACTGTTTGTTTAGGATTAGCACCGATAATAATGTCAGCTTTGAAATAAATAAGAAGGATCTCTCTCATCAACAAGTGCTACTTTGGACTAAGGCTACTTTGGACAATTGGCAGTAAAGCCCTCTCTTGATGAACAAAACTAACACTCTACAAGGCTCCCATCATGCCCGTCCTAACGTATAGGGCAGCAGCTTGGACGATGACAACATGCGATAAGACGTCCCTTGGAGTTTTTGAGAGAAAGATTCTGCGGAAGATTTTTGAATATTTGATCGTGAGCCATGGCGATGGCGAAAATTGTAGCCGATGCAGCGATGAGTATCGTAGGCGATGAGCTTTACGACGACATAAACATAGCGCAGCGAGTAAAGATCCAGCGGCTTCTTTGATTGGGTCATGTCGTCCGTAGCGATGCAAACGATCCAGCCTTGAAAATTTTCAATGCGGCACCAGCTAATGTTAGCAGAGGAAGAGAAAGGCCTTCTCTGCGCTAGAAAGATCAGGTGGAGAAGGACTTGGCTTCACTTGATGTATCGAACTGGCATCGATAAAACTTGCCAAGATCGCTTAATTACGCCTGGATGGTTTAGACACAGTCCAGCTCAACGGCTTGATTGGATTCGTCAAAAGATTGGAATGGCTTAATAGTACGTAAGTCTTATCCCTGGAGAAATATTCCTAGGGAGTACTATGTGACTCAGTGGCTACCGATAGAGTCCCTTTCATGTGAAGGTAATCTAATCCAAATTAGCTTGGGTTCTGCTGAAATTTGTCAACACGTGAGGATTTTCAACGTTGAATGCCGAAGACGAAGAAGGGAGGAACTTTAAAAATGTTTCAAAGCAGCTCAACCGCCGAGCTTGAATTCATTGGAAAGTATGAGAGGTTTAAAATAAGAGTAAATGATTTGTGATAAATTTTATGAAAATCCAAATTTGTATCATAGTATTCAATTTTTTTTTTTGCTGAACTTAGGAAATACTTGTAAGTAATTTTTTTTTTTTTGCTTTTGTGTAGAGCCGCTTCTGTAACACATTCGCCTGCTGACCCAAACAATAACAAATTAAAAGTCAAATGTTGCACGCATTCGCCAGAGCCAGAAGGCAGGCAGATAAAAAAAGGAAATTAGGTCCTAAAAAGCACGATTGAGAGAAAGGCTGCCGTTGCCAGTAGAGCTGAGAAAGTGGGTGTAATCAACGAATCTGGGCACCACAGTGACGGAGAAATGTGACCGGAAGACAATGTAGAATTGTTCAGAAATGGCAGACTTGACAAGCGCAGCAGACAAGCAGTGGGCAACAGAGATGCTGAAAAACGTAGAAATACAGAAAGAACAGACGAGGAGGATAAGGTTTGAAGTGGGTGTAGAGTTTGAAGGTGAAGGTAGGCGGCTGGTGACTATCGGCTGACAACAAGCGGCAGGCGACCAAATGTGCTTATCATTCCCGACATTTCAGCACGCAGACAGGCAGTGAAACAGCAGCTTGCAGCGGCTGGCAGAATGTTGCGAAGAACTTTTGCTTGACTTGCTGTAGACTATGAGCCAGTAGAATGCCACAAATGACCATTTGGGGGCAAATGACGATGACGACAACAAATAGCGAGGAGGAGGTTAAAAAAAATGCAAAAAACCAGAAAAAAAACACAACTCGATATTTCTACAGCAATGCTGTCAAGCGCTGAGCAACATTGAACTCCTGGCCGGTCGGTGAGCGAGTCCATGCCAGAAGTCAAGCTACGCCGGCAAATAGCAAATAAGCGGTCACCAGAATCACGTTCTTGTCTTGTTGCAACAACTGTCAAGATATGCCAGCTATAGCAATGGCAATAGCAACAACAAATGAGCATAGAAACTAACTGCAAATAGTTATGGCATTAGTACAACAACAAACGAAACGACAACAGCACCGCCTCCGCCGTGTTTGATTTCGCAATTGTCTGTCAGCCTGTCTGCCCGTTTGTCCGATTGTCTTTCGCATTGCAGTATTTGCGCAGCACAGCCACTCCATGCTGAGTCATGCTAGAAATTAGCTCACATTTTTCAGCGTACACTGGAAATTGGAAAAAGCAAATATGTGGAAAAAAAAAGATTCAAAATGTATTCGCAGTTTAAAGCCAAGTAGATTTAGAGACATCGAGCCAACAAAGTGTTAGGAGTCGCGGCAAGTAAGCTGCTACGGCTGTGAACGTAAAATTGTTAGAAAAATTTGTAAAATGCGAAATAATAGTTGCAAAAGCGCGAATAATAGAGTGCCTCCTTTGTAGTCTAATAGCTGCAATGCTTTATTCGCTCATTTATGTTTCTCATTTTTCGCTACGACTTGAACAAATGTCAAGGTTCCACGCGGCTCTTTGTAGCCTCCTTTGCCATTATTAATATTAAGCCATTAAGTGTACGGGGAAAAAATGTATTTTGCACCAAAAAAGCCATACATTAATGGCAAATTATGTATTCTTCGAAGAGTCGGTAAAGTTCTTAAAATTTTCGATGCACAATAGCCAATAATAACGCGGAAAAATACAAACACAAACACACAGGCCAACGAGTCACTAAAGCATCGCACATAAATTCAAGTGAATGCCGTAATTTACTTTACATATTTTTCTCTCTTTGCAGCTTTCAAACTCTTTTGTTTAACTAACAAAACGGCATTAGTTTTATGCACAGCTGTGGGAAGCATAATTAATGTTGATTCAAAAGTTGATTTGCCCGCAAAATAATAGAATATGCAATTTGCTAAATGTACAGTAACTGGCCATTGGATTGTGGCCGATGTGTCTATTTGGTTTTTAAATTTTGTTATTTTATTAAAAAAACACCAAAACGCATTTTTTTATTAAAAAAACAAAAAAACACATTTTTTTACTTTTTTTTCTTTATTTTTTTATTTAAGCACCTGATTTATAAATAAATAAAAAAATAGAAATAAAAATTATTAAAAAAATAAATTATATTTTAAATAAAATTATATTTTTATTATTTTTTTTCTTTATAAATATTTTCATTTCTAGTTTTTTTCTTTATTTTTTTATTTAAGCATCCGATTTATAAAGAAATAAGAAAATAGAAATAAACGAAATTTAAAAAATCTTTTGTTTTTATATTTTTCTTTTTTTTTCTTGATAAATATTTTCATTTTTAATTTTTTTTCTTTATTTAAAAAATGTTTTCTTTTTATATTTTTATTATTGTTTTCTTCACAAATATTTTCATTTTTAATTTTTTTTCTTTATTTTATTTTTTTTTATTTAAGCATCAAATTTATAAATAAATAAAAAAATATAAATAAAAAATATTAAAAAAATTTTTCGTTTTCATATTTTTATTTTTTTTTCTTTATAAATATTTTCATTTTTAATTTCTTGTTTTAAATTTCTTTTATTTCTGTTTTTTTATTTCATTATAAATCGGATGCTTAAATAAAAAAATAGAAATAAAAGAAATAAAAAAAAATCTTTTGTTTTTATATTTTTATTTTTTTTCTTTATAAATATTTTAATTTTTAATTTTTTTTCGTTATTTTATTGTTTTATTAAAGCATCCGATTTATAAAGAAATAAAAAAATATAAATAAATAAAAATATATAAATAAAAAAATTAAAAAATTTTTTTGTTTTTATATTTGTATTATTTTTTTCTTCTTAAATATTTTCATATTTAATTTTTGACGTGATAACGTCTTATAATTCGATTTAACAGGCTGCACGCACGAAAAAATGTGTCGTTACCTTGCTCATTAGTGTTACCTTGTTCATTAGTGTTACCTTACTCATTAGTGTTACCTTGCTTGAAGAATTTAAAATAAAACCAAGTTTGTTAATAATACCTGTTGTTTTAATGTTATTATTATTAATTTTTTTATTATATATGAAGGAAAAAATGTATGGTAATATTTACCATATACCTTATAAGATATGTTGTCTATACTAATATTATAAAGAGGAAAACTTTGTTTGTTTGTAATGAAGAGGCTCAAAAACTACTAGACCGATTTTAAAAATTCTTTCACCATTCGAAAGCTACATCATCCACGAGTAACATGGATTATATTTTATTTTGGAAATAGGGCTCGAGATATAGGTCAAAACGTGGACCCGGGTAACCTTTGGCTGTGTATGTACAATATGGGTATCAAATGAAAGCTGTTGATAAGTGCTTTAATACGGGGTAATTTTCATACCTATTGATGACTAGGGTCTGGAAATATATGCCAAAACGTGGACCCACCGTGTCTTTGCACCGAATTAAACCAAACTTACACACATTGTTAAGGAGGTATTGAAGATGGTTTCCGTATAGTTTGGATATCTATTGGTAGACAGGGTCTCGAGATATAGGTCAAAACGTGGACCCGGTTAACCTTCGGATGTGTATGTACAATATGGGTATCAAATGGAAGCTGTTGGTGAATGCTTTAGTTCAGAGTATTTCCATCCGCTCCGTGACTAGGGTCTCGAGATAGAGACCAAAATGTGGACCCTAGAATGTGTTTGTACAATATGGATATCAAATGAAAGCTGTTGATAAGTGCTTTAATACGGGGTAATTTTCATACCTATTGATGACTAGGGTCTCGAAATATATGCCAAAACGTGGACCCGCCGTGTCTTTGAACCGAATTAAACCAAACTTACACACATTGTTAAGTAGGTATTGAAGATGATTTCCGTATAGTTTGAATACCTATTGGTAGATAGGGTCTCAAGATATAGGTCAAGACGTGGACCCGGGTAACTTTCGGACGTGTATGTACAATATGGGTATCAAATGAAAGCTGTTGGTGAATGCTTTAGTACAGAGTATTTTTCATGCCGCTCCGTGACTGGGGTCTCGAGATATAGGTCAAAACGTGGACCCGGGTAACCTTTGGTTGTGTATGTACAATATGGGTATCAAATGAAAGCTGTTGATAAGTGCTTTAATGCGGGGTAATTTGTTATGTTATGTTATGTTATGTTATGTTATGTTATGTTATGTTATGTTATGTTATGTTATGTTTTGTTAAGTTATGTTATGTTATGTTATGTTATGTTATGTTATGTTATGTTATGTTATGTTATGTTATGTTATGTTATGTTATGTTATGTTATGTTATGTTATGTTATGTTATGTTATGTTATGTTATGTTATGTTATGTTATGTTATGTTATGTTATGTTATGTTATATTATGTTATGTTATGTTATGTTATGTTATGTTATGTTATGTTATGTTATGTTATGTTATGTTATGTTATGTTATGTTATGTTATGTTATGTTATGTTATGTTATGTTATGTTATGTTATGTTATGTTGTTTTATGTTATGTTATGTTATGTTATGTTGTTTTATGTTATGTTATGTTAATGTTAACTCATTCTCTATATCCATACAAAATATCTATCAAACAAATTAAATTAAAGTTTTCTTTTGAAAAATGCAACCATTCAATCAGTATTTTCTTATGACGTTATCACGTTAAACTATCGTCAGTAAACCGACTTTACAGACAACCTCTTTTTTTTTTAATTTTCTTTTATTTCAATTTTTTTATTTAATTATAAATCGGATGCTTACATAAAAAATAGAAATAAAAGAAATTTAAAAAATCTTTTGTGTTTATATTTTTATTTTTTTTTCTTCACAAATATTTTCATTTTTAATTTTTTTCTTTATTTAATTTTTTTACTTAAGCATCCGATTTATCGCCTAAAGCCTAAAATATACCTAAAAGCCTAAAAATACACCCCAGCGCGTCGGGGAAAAGAATACACCCGCGGTAAGGCATGCCTGTCGTAAGAGACGACTAAATTCCGGCAGGTGGGGGGCCCGTCTTAAAAGGACTCTTATACCCCGGGAATTTCCAGCTGTAAAGCTCGACAGCATCGAGACCAGTAAGATCCTGATTATGGTATACTGGAAAAATTATCCGTATTAAACACTCTAAGGGCTGGAGAAAGTAGTATTCTATCATCTCAGTACTGGAGGGCGACAACTCACCGAAATGGCTGATATTAATCTATCAGTCACCTACAATCACCTACGTCTCACCTAAGCACCCTGACAAGTCTTTAAGTGCATTCGATGCTACGTCACCATTAAGTTGGTGATACAGGTTCAGCTGAGACAGCTTCTGACTAGTGTCTGATTCTGGCTCTGCACATAAATTCCCATAAAGACTCGTGTCAACCCTGGGAATATATTTTTTTTTGTAAGACAACTGTACGCCGTGCGGAGATAGCGGCTTGAAAGGGAGACTCAAGAAGTAAAAATGGAAAAACAACAAACTATAAACAAAGAAAGCGTAGACGGGAGAAGCGTGTTCAAAAGGAGCAGCAAAGTACTGCGACCTCCAGTCCTGAGCACGCCTCAATCATCAAAAATGTCAAAGGAGATTACAGCGGCTCCCGAAGGTAAGCCTAACAAAACAACAATGGAGACTTTAATCGATACATCGAAACACCCAACACAATACGCCACTCCTACACAAACCGGACTACTGTTCTCCAAAAGATGAGTTCATACAGAGACCCCCTGAGAAGAATCCCTTACGAAATGCAAAAGGGCGATAAATAAAATGGAGCTTGCGTTACTAAAACAAAAGAACGTCAGCATGGACATAAAAGTTGGAGTATCAGAAATGTTCGATGTAATTGTTAGCTACCGACGAACCTGAATGACGGCAGAAAAAGAAACACAAAATAGTTCCACAAAAAGGGCAAACGAAGCTATACGAGCTACTACCTTGCCCATACCAGGCGAAACGAGTGGCCACCAATCCCCCAGCTCCCAACAGTCGCTCGCAACACACGAACATAAATAGCGAAGAGCGACAATAGCAAATTGTTGGCGAAAAAAAAGCTGAGCTAGAAGTACTGCTGAAACGGATCCCACGTCTGGTCCTGAAACAGCAAATACGGCAAGAGCGAAAATACTGTTAAAAGCAAGACTCAGTCGGTAGCTCTCCTAATCAGGCCCGCAAAAGAACACAGCTACGTGGATGTCCTAAGGTAGGTAGGTGAAATGGTTGAAGTGCTAGTCTGGCACTCGTCAAGTAGCACTAAAGCGCCGTTTTGATACCATTATGAGACCTCCAACAGGCAGATATCTACAGCCAGCCAGAGCTGTTGATATAATAGAGAAGAATGATGGGATTTAGGTTGGCGAAAAAAGGAGCGCCCAGTGGCCTTAGATAAAGGAAAACAGATGAAGCCCACCTTGTGGGAGGCACTAAAAACGACTCTACAGGAATCGGCTGTTATTAAAGTTTAGCAAATAGCATGTTTGTGTTTACTTGACACTAACAAAGGAGAAAGCTGATATTCTCCTCGATAAGTCAACCCTACAAATCGGCTGGATGACCGGAAAATGCGATCAGCTAAGACTCAAGCGTTGATTCAAGTGTGTCAGGGCATGCCACCTAGTATGGAATTGTAAGGGGCCCGACTGAAAGAACCAATGTCTCTGCATTAGATGCGGTAAACCCGTCCAAAAGCTTAACAAAAGCACCAAAACTCCAAAATGCTGTTTGTGCTTTGAAGCAAATCACCGTTCGACTGATCATACACCAGGATCGGGAAGATACGCGAAATATAAGAGCAAATGCGTGAAATGTATATACTGTTCAGAAGCAAACCGGTAGACGCGTCCCTATTGCAACTAGTAGCAGAAAAAAACAGCTACGTTGTTATAATCAGTGAGCATTGTACCGGCAACTGGTTTCAGGACTCCACCGGCACTGGTTCCCGACCCGGAATGGGGTAAAAACAATAGAAAACAGGAGCGGACCCGTAACACCCAGTGATAACATCGAAGAATTCCAAAATAAACTAGATGTCAACTGCGAACTCAAGAGGCGGGATAGTTCTGAAACGAAACTCGCAGCAGATAGACGACCTAAATGCTTTCCATTTCTAGAAATATGTACCTGTTATAAATAAGAAAAAGCGAACACTGCAAACACTTTTTCCACTACTTGCGTTGGGAAGAAGAACGTTGGAGACTGCAGTCGGTTATATTTATGTATAACCACCGGAAATGTAACCTGAACTCGGCAAGACTCGTATACGCTTCTGATGAACAAGCAGGACCTGAGCGTAGGCACACAAGCATAGGTCTTGTAATGAGAAATATGGAACGCCACTCCGAGGTAATGCGAAAGCATTTCCTGCTGTAACGACAGCTTTGATGTAAAAAAATGTATTTTCTTTTATTTTATTTAAGGGGTTAAAGATAGTCAGAATTTTCAAAAAAATGTTTTTTTTTGCATTTTTTTAAATATAATATATTAAAAATATTATGTGAAAATTTGAGGTGAATCCGACAAATACTTTTCGAGTTATTCAACAATTAACAAAGAGCGCTCGGACGCTCCGGAGCCTTCAAACAAAACCTTAAATGCCTTTGGACTGGTGATGATCACTGTAACTTAAAAACCGCTTGGTAGATTTTAATAAAATTTATACTGCTTTTGAAGAACATAAAAAAATCGTGCCAGATCGAGGACTTTTTCCACAAACTTATTTTTTTTTAACAATTAATTGTCGGTTTTTTAGCTCGAAAATCTGAAAAATATTTCCTGAGGCCGCCATATTGTAAACTTTGAAAATAAAAGCTTGGACCGGTCACAAAATTATCTATTAATAAAACTAATTTCTCTTATCCGATTTATTTTAGATGAATCGCCAAGGACTTGTGATCACCGCAAAGGTCTTCTGGAAAAACGGGGTCCACACAAACAGCTATAACTTTTACAATTATTAATGTTTTTCTTGGAAATTTTACTAAAGTCAAGTTAAAATATGATGTATTAATGCTATGTTTTTATTTTTGTAAAATAAAGCAATTGCATAGCAAAAAAAAAATTATTGAAAATCGTGCTTTTTCTGGCCCTCGACTACCCTTAATTTTGCTTTATTTAAATTTTATTTTCCTTTATTTTAATTCTTATTATTTTAATTTATTTTATTTTATTTATATTTTTATTATGTTCTAGAAATATAATATACTAAAATTGCTTGCCTTAAACAAATTACGTCAATGACGTGCAGAATAATGTCGCGAAATGAAAAGAAATTGCAATGAAAAGGCCATTGCCCGAGAACTTTCTAAAGTCACTTTCTAGCACCCAACCCCTCTAAAGTACCCTTAGAAGATGTCGACTTGCGTGTTGATATATGGCAAAATAATTATTATCCACTTATCCGTCAATCAACAAGCAATTTTAGTATACAAATAAGAAAAGATGCATTCCAAAGTTCAAAATCAATTTCCTCTATTGAAAACTCACTGCAACACCATAAGTCAACTGGCAATAAAAGAACAATGTAAAGAAAAAATTGCCAACAAAGCAACGACGCGCCTTATGCTGTAGAGTCGCCGTGTCCAGACTACAGACGAAACGCAGCTGGAGAACTGAATATATCGATAGCTCTACAATCAACCAGCTCTCGGACTAACTTCGCATTGCTATCATTAAAAGAGGCAGTCTCCAGCTGTAATTGTTTTCACTGTTGTGCGACGCATGTAGCTGCTGCTGCTGCATAAGCGTACCGACATGCTTGCCACCAAGTTAACTACCCAATAAATTGTTGCAACAATGTAGCAGAGCTTGTTAGCAAATGCCCTGTTCTAGCATAATTCTAATAGATGTGCTGCCAAACGGACACATTTCAGGCAATTAATTAAGCAGTTCATCATGGAACGTACATTTGTGCGATTGCTATAAAAGTGGTGTTGTGTTGGTGGTGTTGTTTGGCGATAGGAAAAGGGAATCGATAGTAATCTGGCAAAAATCTGTAAGTGCTTTCTAATACTTGTTTGCTAGTAAAGTACGTAGTGCATTCTTCACGGCAGTGTGTAATTCTTCACTCTTTAACTCTTCCTATAAATTTTTTATTGCATTTCTTTTCCAAAGCACAAACATTTTTCCACTACTTTAAATCGTTCGGCAGCAGCGGCATCTTTCAACACTAAAGTGCCTTAGTAGTAATTTGAAAAATGTGATGGCATGCCAACACAAAGCCACGTGAAGGTAGCAATAATTGCTGTTAACTACTACGGCGTGCGTTTAGTTGTCAGATAGCTGCGAAAGCAAGGCTTCCCTGTAGTAAATTAATAAACGAATTTCTTACTTACGACTAGTACGATTTCATTTATTTCGAATGTGCCAAAGTAGCGACATCTATGCAGCGGGTGTTACCGGCGTCAAAGGTGAAGAAAAAGGCAAATAACCAAACTTCTCGTAAAGTTTGACCGTGTGATGTAGTGAGTTGCAGAAAATTTTTCAAGATGACTTCAGAAATCGAAAATGTATACATACTTCGAGTACTTCGTAGTAGTAAATTTTCCTTCAAAAAGCATTTAGTAAACATATTTCGGAATAGTCAATGCGCCTGAGGAAGAGTTAGACATACTTTAGAGTAGTCAGCTAATCAAGTTTATTACAAGTATTTCAAAAAAAAATTGAATCAATATTCGTTAGAGTAGTCAATTGTATTTCAGAATTTATAAGATATATTTACTCAAAAAAATATCAAAAGGTACCTCAGAATATTTTTAAAAATATTCTAAATTATTTAGAAACCAGCATTAGGACTCTTGAGAGTATTAAAGTCTTTACTTTCAGTGAAATTGAGTATTAAAGTCTTCCCTCTCAGTGAAATTGAGTACTAAAGTCTTCTCTCTTGGTGAACAAAACTATCACTTTATAAGTCCCCAATCTTGCTTGTCCCACTGTACGAAGTAGAAGTTTGGACGTTGACAACATCCGATGGATCATCCTTTGGAGTAGTCGAGAGAAAGATTCTACGAAAGGTTTTTGGGTCTTAAGACCTTTGTATGAGAACGGCGAGTTTAGCAGGCTATAGAACAATGAGCTATATAAGCTTTACGACGACATGTATGTACATAGTAAAGCGAGTAAAGATACGGCGTCTCTGCTGCCTAGTTCATATCGTCTGAATGAATATAAGCGTCGCGACTCTGAAATTATTCGACGCAGTACTAGCTGCTGATAGCAGAGGAAGAGGAAGGCCTCTTTTGCGTTGGAAATACCAGCTGCAAAGAAGGACTTGTCTTCACTTCGTGTGCCCAAATGGCGCCGGTTAACAGAAAGGGAACCGACTGAACCGGACACTATATAGATAGGCTTTAAACGGCAATAATGGAGACTCTCAGCGCCTTTCTAAGCTCCCGATCACGATTTTCACCTACTCTGTTATCAGAGACCAACTACCGCCTATTGCAGGCGAAGAGCTTCAGCTGCCTCGCGAAACACGAGTAGCTTTGGCGTAATGACGGTCTGCCAAACCAATAATATAAAAAAAATGCAGTATAGGCACGTCGCGCGTTACTAACCACCTATTCACGTACCCTCTTCAACCCCCTCATCTAACACCCCTCTCTCTGGACCCAACCTGTCGAAACAGCACGTTTCCTGGGCGTACCGCTAGAAGGGTTAGACGATAACGATCGGTAAATACACCACACTGACAGAGCCTAATAAACTGTTATGACAACAACAACAACTGACGCGCCTTACTAAGCTCTACCAAATTCGCTTGAGCGATTATCGTACCAATCAAGAAGAAGAGGGAGTTTTATATATTCACCAGTTACTCTGTATTATAAAAAAGTGAAATAACCCCAACAAGTCCTGGATCTAAATCTACGGAAAGCAATGCATTTCCCCACAGGGTCGCCCTCAATCACACACACTTACGAATACACACATATATTTATTAGTTCATGTTATGGCATATAATACCGGGATAAAGCGATCCAAGACACGGCAGTCCCGTACTTCTTACCGTGTCCCGAACTACCGAGCTTGAGTCTTCGGGATCTCGGAATTCTGTCATATGATTTAATTCAAAATAAAGATAATTCTAGTAATAATGAAGGTTAATATTTATATTAATGAAAGAAAACTTAATTCATCAATCAAATTCAACCTGATGAAGGTACTGAAAATTTTGCAATTTGAAAAGTCGTACCAAGAAGCACCGACAGATTTGGTAACTTCTAAAACACTCAGGCTAAAAAGCCCATTGCGTTTAAGGCTCTGGAAAGTTAAAGGGTAGATAGTCAAAGAGGAAAGGGGAGAAGTAACAGAAGGAAAAAGATAGGATCGAATAGAGACATAAAGGTAGCTGGCCCTGGGAGACTTTTCCAGAATGATGACGGGTCGCTTTCTGTGGGCGAAGCACATGGAAAAGGTAGACATCTCAGGCAGTGCACTCTGCCCAGCATGTGGAGAGGAGAATAAGACGGCGGACCACTTTCTGTGCGCCTGCCCGGCCTTCGCTCGAATCAAACTTGAAGTCTTTGGCACTGATGTGTTAAGAAGCGACCACCTTGACTCCTTGGCACCACAAGATCTACTCAGATTTCTTCGCGGGTCGGGTAGATTTAAAAAAAATTAAAAGGGAACTCAAGTGCAGTAAAAAGGACTCAATATTGTCTGAGTGCTGTACTTCCTAGTTGTCCCGGCACAAACAAAAACAAAATGAGTGACAAGTCAATCAGGACTCTACTCTAAATGGTGTCGTACGTCATATTTGCCACTTGTGAATTAAACAGCTGCAGCATAAAAACAGACAAGCAATGGAAGGCGTAAAAGTCAAAATAGAGATTTTCAGCACTCAAAATTATTTTTTTATTTAGTAAAGAAGTTATTAAAAAAACAACAATTGGATGATTAATTGTGCGCCACCTTTTACTAAGTAGTCAAAACGGTACTATATCGAAACAGGAACTGAAAAGAATTTTTTTTAGTAAAGAAGTTGTTAAAAAAAAATATTGGATTATTAATTTTGCGCCACCTTGTACTAAATAATATAAACGATATTATTTCAAAACAAAGACTCAAAATCATTTGTTTTTAGTAAAGAAGTTAACAGCAAAAATTTTGGATGATTAATATTGCGCCACCTTGTGCAAAATCATTTTTTTAGTAAAGAAGTTATTAAAAAAAATATTGGATGATTCATTTTGCGCCGCCTAGTACTAAGTAGTCTAAGCGATAATAATATTTCGTAACAAAGACTCAAAATCATTCATTTTTTTAGTAAAGAAGTTATTAAAAAAAATGGATTATTAATTTTGCGCCGCCTTGTGTTGTACTAAATAATATAAACGATTATATTTAAAAAAAAAACTCAAAATCATTTTTTTAGTAAAGAAGTTATTAAAAAAAAATATTGGATGATTAATTTTGTGCCGCCTTGTACTAAGTAGTCTAAACGATGCTATTTCGAAACAAACTCTAAAAAAATTTTTAGTAAAGAAGTTATTAAAATAAGTGAATGTTTAATTTTGCGCCGCCTTGTGGTGTACTAAATATTATAAACAACACTATTTCAAAACAAATACTCAAAATCATTATTTTTGTAAAAAAGTTATTAAAAAAAAATGGATGATTATTTTTGCGCCGCCTTGTACTAAGTGCTCTAAACGATCCTTTTTTGAAACAAACACTCAAAATCATTTTGTGTTTTTTTTGTAAAGAAGTTATTCAAAATAATAAAAAATTTTGCGCCACCTTGTACTACGTAGTCTCGAAGTGATTCTCTCTCGAAATAGAGTTGACATTTCTTCTATCATTTCCTTTAAATTGTATATAATATTTCTCCGATAAAATGCGAAGTTACTTAAATTTACGATATTTCGGGATTGCAATTTTAAAATCCCGAAAACCCACACCTCACACTGTAATGCGGGATTGAAAGACTGAAACTCATACTTCTAACGTTTACAGTTCCTGCTTGTGCCTTTGTTGCGCGACGGCATTAAGTGATTAATAAAATTTCGATTATGTGCTAAAGTTGTGGAATTGTAAATAGTTTGGGCGTAAAAAATTCAATGACTACGAAAGGCAGCAGATGCAGGTTGCAGCATGAAAAATCGTGTTTATTTATTTATCGACTTATTTATGCTGCAAATAAATGGAAAAAATCTATTGCAACACTCATATTTGAGGCAAAAAAAAATTATTAACAGTAATTTTCGTTGTTGGGCAAATCATTAATTTTCAAGTGTGAAATTATGTGAAAAAACACCAAAGAAGAAACGAAAAAACAAAAGCGGTTATAAGCACCTGACCAGCAAAAGCAATTAGTTCCAGTTAACCTAATCACCTCGGGGGCAAGCAAGCAGCCATCCAAATATTTGCGGCTAATAGTTTTCAAGTTGAAATTCTTCCGCTTGCACCTTTGACCTACTACCACATACACCATATACATATGTTTGTAAGTATGTATAAACATAAACACAAGTATACTCAGGTGCTCATCAACACAGTAACCCACAAACCCAGTTGAAGTTCAAGAGAGGCCTCCGGGTTACCTCACAGGGTTATAAATACCAAAACACAAATGGCTCTTCTACATTGCAGCTCTGTGAAGACTTTTTTTAATTATTATCATTACTTAATTTTTCGGTTTTCGACACTTTTAGCAACTTTGCGGCATCACAGTTCGAGTTGGATATTATTTGAAAGTTGATTAATGATGACATAAGCAAAGCAAATCCACGACAAGCTTCAAACGGTATGTAATTTGTTGTCAACAGCTAGCGCAGGCAGGATGAGTGAGCGCCAAAATTGACAGGCAAAACTCATTAGTCATTACCACAAATAGTACAAAAAAAGAAATTGTTGATTTGCTATGCTTTGCACAGCACTTAAGATTTCAGTGCCTCGTCGGTCGTTTGCCGCACTGCCTGGACGTCTGGCAGTCCAGTCATGGCTATTCATATTGTTAATAACTCGAGGTATGCACATTAAATGAGCTTAGCTTGGCGTAAAATCCCTCTTCGAATGTAGTACCTCCCGCTTCTGTAAACAAACAAATCACATTAGCAATAGGCCTCGTTCACATTATGCATTGCGAAGTCATTCATCCGATTACCATGAAATTGTTTTGAGTAGTTGTGAGAATGCCTAGTAAGATTTGCAAACTTATTTGAGCGAAATGAACGGCGCTGGGATCGTAATTGCTACCTATAATCAAAAAAAATTTAGGAAATAGTAGATCGCTAGATGGCGCTGGTGTCGAAATATTCCAAAACATCGTATTTAGAGTCCGATTTTGTTCATACGTGGTTGACATTGTAACTACTTCAAATTAAATGTTTCTGAAAAATATAAACCTTCATCTACGGGGTTGGCATCAAAATGCTCAAATTCACATATTACTCATACTTACCCAATGATCAAAAAGTACCGGGAAGGTGGTGTTGACTGTTTTCTTTGATTTCCTAGACGTAATGCACTATGAGTAGCTTCCATCGGGCCAGACAGTTAATAAAGAATATTTTTTATCCGTTTTGAAGCATTTGAGAGATGCTGTACGTCGCAAACGGCCGGAAATATGGGCAAACAATTTTTGGATTTTGCATGATGTTAATGCGCCATCGCACTGAGCCCAAATTGTGCTGGATTATTTGACCAAATACCAAGTAATTACCATCGTCTAAGCACCGTATTCACCTGATATGGCCCCGTGCGACTTCTTTTTGTTTCCCAAGTTGAAGTTACCACTTCGTGGAAGGAGATTTCAGTCGATAGAGTAGATCAAAGAGAATGCGACGAAGGAAATGACGGTCAGCCCTTCTTCGGCCTACCAGGGGTGCATGGAGGACTGGGTTAAACTTTGCCACATGTGTGTTGCCTCAGACGGGTCATATAAAGGGTCATTGAAGGAGATAAAATAAATTTGCCTGAAATTTAACTCTGTTTTGTTTTATTTAAACATCCCGGCACTTTCTGATCATATAGCCTTAATTACGCAAGAAGAAATATGTCATCTTGTGGTCAAAATATTTGCAGAAATCAACTGCTACGTCACCCAGTACTCGACAGCAGAGTTCAGCCGCTCATTTCACGCGTATTCGCACACTCGTCTTATCAGTCGTTGTTCAGACGGAAATTAAGTAATTGCTGCGTGGATTGTAGAATTATGATAGGCGTACTGACGGGACATTACCCAGTAGCAGCGTATATTTATAAGATAGGAATAGGACAGCCAGGAATGCAGAAAATGTAGGGTACTGTACAGCATCTCCTTTGCGGATGTCCTGCGTTATTTAAAACTCGCTTAAAATATTTATCGTCACCACAGTTTGATGGAGTGAAAGACATTTCAGTAATGAGTTGGAAATGTGTCCTTAAATTCGTAATACAAGCAGGCTCCATGCGGGTTTACTATTTCAAAACGCATAACCAATGAACTCCATCTGGCATCGCTATGAATCGAACCGGTTTAAGCCTGTCAAAAACTGATGGACTAAACTAATGTTAACTGTCATGTCCGACCGATTGTCGTAGCTGTGTGGACTTTTTCTTATATCCCCAACACAAGCTCTGCTTTTTTCGTAAACAAACCACTGTGAAGACCCCGATGACGTCAGACAAACAGCTGATTCTTTCAAATTCGCTGAGAGTCGGTTAACAGTTTGATCTTGACTGCACCTTCTAAATTATTTTCACCAAAGTTCTCACTTGAATTTTGAAGAGGAAAAGATTAAGCATAGATATACCCCGCGACAAAGCAATATTTCAATATTTTGAGAAGATTTTACCATTTTTCTTCCTTCTGCTGAACTGTTGAGCTGGCTATTTTTTGATAAAAATGTAGATATCATTGCCTCACAAAAACTATGTACATAAATCGAAGTTTAAAATTGTATACAAAAATTAGAAAAATATCAATTTTTTCATTACAATTTCATGGATTTAATTAAAATTCTAGAAATATTTTCGGTTTGCTGTTTTATAGCTTATTAAATATTAGTATAATAAGGTGTTGTTGAAAAGTTGCTGAAAAATCCCGTTGAGTTTTTACAATATTTTCCTCTGGCGCTGTTGCGCATTTTCTTTACATAAAAAATGTTAATAACATCAGAACGAAGAAATTCAAAGCTGGTCAAAATCTTTAAGCCTATCTTTCAAAATAAACGAAAAGCAAAGTTTCGAATTTGTACAAAATTTGTAAAAATTCGGTAGTTTCATCAAAACTAAAAAATTTTTTCTCATAATTTTTAGAAAATTTTTGCAATTTTATAGATCATTGAATTTTTACATAATAAAGTGCAAGTTTCAAGTGGTTTCAAAATCACGTGGATTTTCTAGAGTTTTTTTTTTGCTGACTCTGTTAGATGTTTTCTTCCAAATAAAAATAAGTGGAGTAGGCGTTAAATGGAGAAATTGAGCAAGACCGCGAATGGAAAAAATTCTCAAAAATCAGTGTGATTTTTGACGTACTTGAAATTTGCATTTTAGTAAAACAAAATTTAATGAGCTATACAATTGCGTACCCGAAATTTAAAAAAAAATTTCAGTGCCACGTTTGAAATTTTGATGAATATTTGGAGAATTTTTAAAAATTTTATCCCACGGTTTTTAATCTGAATTTTTAGACCAGCTTTTATATGCAGTTAGATTTTACATACTTTTGTTTTATGCCCTGCGTTATACAAGGTGGCGCAAAATTAATCACCCTATCGGAAGATTTATAATTTTTACAAATGGCGTCGTACGTCAATCACTTTTAACACTTGTGAATAGCTATAGTATACAAACAGACAAGCGATGGAGCGCGCAAAGGTCAAAATAAAAAAGTCCATCATAGAAAATCATTTTTTTGAGTAAAAATAACTTAATTAGAAAAAGCGAAACACCGCCAGCGAAAGACTTATAAAAAAACAACAAAATTGTTTAGCAACTTGAAACTTGCACTTTGGTATACTAAAGGTTACTACCTTAGTCTGGTCTGGTTTGGACTAAGTAAGCAACTGAGCAGTAAAGTCCTTTCTCGACGAACAAAACTAACACTCTACAAGGCTCTCATCATGCCCGTCCTAACGTATGCCAACACCCGATGAAGCGACGCTTGGAGTGTTTGAGAGAAAGATTCTCCGGAAGATTTTTGGACCTTTGCACGTTGGCAACGGCGAATATCGCAGGCAACGGAACAATGAGCTGTATGAGCTTTACGACGACATAGACATAGCGCAGCGAATAAGATCCAGCGTCTACGTTGGCTGAGTCATGTCGTCCGAATGGATACAAACGCTCCGGCTTTGAAAGTATTCGATGCGGTACCAGTTGGTGGTAGCAGAGGAAGAGGAATGCCTCCTCTGCGTCGAAAAGATCAGGTGGAGAAGGACTTGGCTTCACTTGGTGTGCCCAATTGGCGCCGGTTAGCACAAGAAAGAAACGACTGGCGCGCTTTGTTAAACTCGGCCAAAATCGCGTAAGCGGTTATCGCGCCAATTAAGAAGAGATGCAGAAGAAGTAGTCTGGTGAAATACTCATTTTTTATAGATATTTTTTAGGCATTTTTTTTTTGGCTACAATGGGAAATTTTTTTTTGATAAATAACTAAATGGCAGACTTTTGAAAAAAAGGTATGTTTTTCCGGTGAAAATCAGACTGTAGTACGGGCTGAAAAGAAATGAAAGTAGCAGCTGCCAGAATGACAAGCCTACAGAATAATAATCAGTTTAACTTTTTGTTTCAGATGTCCAGAAGAGCAGAGATCCTGCTGACAAGCCACCTATCTTAAGACGCTTACTTTGGTGCTACCCTACTATAAAAAAAATACGTCAAAAAAAACAGATTGTTTTTGTATACTATTTGATGTCAATAATAACATACTATAAAATCAAAACGATCGCATTTTATTTTCTTAAAAAAAATTCCTAAAAAAATATATAAAAAATGAGTATTTGACCGACTACGTCCTAAAATTTTAGGAGCTATGAAACTGCAAACCAAAAATACTCATATAAATTCTAATTAAATTAAATGAGATGGAAAGTTTATGGAAAAGTTGAAAAAAAAAAAATAACAATAAAACTGCAGACCTAAAATATTCCTATAAATTATATTTAAAAACCGTGGAAATGGAATGAGAAGTTTGTGGAAAAATTAAAAAAATTGTCACAATTTTCATTGCGGAGATTGGCTCATTTCAAGGAGTGGCTAATATTTGCAGTGGCACAACAAACAAGTTCATGCTATTGTACTTTATGGGTATGATGACCTACATCAGATTTTATACCAAAATCAAAAGTCTAATATAAGTACATACTTATATGTGAAGTGCTGTCTGAAATTGGAAAATTGAGGACTTTAAATGCAATAAATTAAAATAATTTTTTTTTTGCTATAAACTTCATGTTCTCATATTTGCGTGCAAAACACTAAATAGCAAATATAGCATTTTCATCGATGTGTGTGCACATAAAAAACCCCATGAAGATTGTAAAAAAATGTAAAATAAGAGAAAAAGTGGAAAAAATTTGTTTTAACAAAACTGACCGCAACCAATTTACTCATTTGAAATTTGACACCTTTTTTTTGCATTTCTGCTATTTTCTGCACTGTCGGCCCATAGCTGCTGCAACCACGAAATGAATTTTTGTAAATAAAGAAAAAAAAAACATCAAGTAAAAAGAACGAACAGAACCAAAGTGAGCTGCTGACCAAAAACGATTTCGCACAATCACAGCTTTCCAATTGGCAATAAAACATTCACCGAACAAGCAACAACAACCGAAAAGTCTAGCATCCAATTCTCTTCAATTTTACTCAACAACGCAACAACACACGGCAATGACTAACCCGAAAATGGTAAACACATATGAATTCTTATGCATACACATACATATGTGTGTGTGCGTGTGTGTGTTTATAGCAAGCAAGCAACTGAAAGAGTGTGCAATGTCTAAGATATGCGAATAATAGAATTTTCCTAAGCTTTCTAACATCTGCGCTGTTGGGAGGAGCAGCAGTGCCAGAAATGGTCAAGAGTGCCGGCAAGTTGGGCCACTTGGTGTCACAGATGCTCACCAAAATAAATGGACACATGTGCTCATATGCATGTATGTGTGTGTGTGTGTGGATGTGAATTTACTCGCATATATGCATATTTGCGCTCCAGCAGAGAAAGAGTAACGGTGGTTAAATTTAACGGCGAACCGTAAATCAAGATTACCTTAACAGTGAAATGTGAATGTTGTTACCTAATAAACAACAACGGCAAACAATAGCAATAAAATCAACAGAACAGCTGCAGAGGCGAGCACAAACGACATTTCAAATTAGAAAGAAAGAAGAGAGAAAAAATAAAAATAAAAACAAAAGTGTTCACCGAAATAAATCGAAAAACAAAAACAAAGGTGTGAGTGTGTGTGTGTGAACGTAAAAGAACTGTTTGCATTAAAGTAGTAGTTATGCAAATCGAATAAGGCAACAATAATGCACAAAGTGAGATTTTTCCTGTATCGTTGAGGTGCTTAGGCAGACGTGTGGTGCTTTTTACAAAACAAAAAAATTGGAAAAAATTGGGAAAAAAATTGAAAAAAAAAATATATATTACAAAAATTCTTTAAATAGCAAAAAATGTTAAAAAATAGATTTACGTAATGTAAAAGAAATTTAAATGATGAGCAGAGAAATCATTAAAAACGCATTCTTGAGCATATTTATGTGTACATTTTGTATGTATGAACATACATTCACCTAACCCAATTAAGCATAAACACAACTTGCTCCCGAAAAATAGTTAAAACAAAATAGTAAAAAAAAGTAAAAAAAAAAAAAAAATTGTTCTAAAATATTTCCAGCTTCTTTCCGCTTACCTTACGAAAGCGCTACCAGCTAACTAACCAGATATAAACAACAAATCGAGTGACCAAAGAACCACACCGCTGGACAGATAAAATGAAGCGTTCACGTGTTAAATAAAGAAAAAACATTTGGACGAAAAAATCTGTGCACGCATACATAGAGAAATTTATCACACACATGCATAGCGTGTAAAAAGCGTGAAAAATGTTTACTAGGCGCAACCAAGTCAAGCAAGCACACAAAACACACACACACACATATAGTACATACATATGTATGTAGGTTCCAAATTCCGAAAGAAGAAATAAACAAACGACTAATGTCAAAAGAGTTAGAACGCAAAGTCAGCCAAGCGCATGTGAGCCACACACAAACAGAAAAAAATTAGAAAAAAATGAAAAGTTCAAAAACACAATCACCAAGAGTTAAGCTGAAAGAATGGCAAAGAAAGGCCAGATAATTTGTTTGCAACGTCCAGCGTCACAGTTTTGCAGTGTTTCCATCGCTGCGGGTGTTTGGGAAAATATTGATATTAGAATATTTCAGAAAGTATGGGTGATATGGTTTGGCGATTAATCCGTAAATATCACGCAAGGTTTTTAATTGGTGTAGAACGGTGAACAGGGTTGCCATCTAAATATGTTTATTATGAAGCAATTATAATTGTTTGAAGCAGCTAACTAAATAGCAAAATAAAAGTCGACTAAATATTTTTAGAACAACTGCAAATAAAAACAAAGAATATTACTAAATCGAGTTGCCACTTAATTATAAATACTAAAAATTTACTAAATTGAGCTAACATAAAACATAACTATGTATTTACATAAAGAAAAGAGAGAAAGGCTCTTATTACAGTATAATTTTAGTAATTAGGGATGCCACCTATTTGTATATTAATATATACATTTTATCTTGAAATGTAATATTAAAATTTGCTCATTTGTTTTAAAATGAAGCAAGTGCAATATCGCATTACAAAAATCAGCTAAAAATTTCATATAAAAAAATCTCTGAATAGAGTTGCCAATTAATTGTAAATGCTATAAATGATCAGAAAAGAGCCAACAGAAAATAGAACATCCCAATATGAAAATCAACTAAAAATGTTTAGAAAAACTTGGATTAAGTAATATTTCTGAATAGAGTTGCCACTTAATTTATTAAAATTTTGTTTTTGATTTTTTTATAAATACATAGACATCAGCATAAAAATCAACTAAAAATATTTAGTACATCTTCAAATAAAAAATATTTCTGAATAGAGTTGCCACTTAAATATAAATACCAAAATATAGTAAAGTGATCACAAAATAGCGCAGAAAAAATATAATATTTATGAAGAGAGAAAGAAGAGAAAGTTTTTATTAAAGTATAATTTTGAACAGGGATGCCACATATTTATATGTATATATATTTCAACTTAAAATGTAATTTGAAAATTTGCTCAATTATTAAAAGAGCTGGCATACAAAATTGCAATGTGAAATTTAATTTTCCAAAGTGATGCTACCTGGTTATTTAATTTAATGTAAAATAATATGAGTTTTGACAAGTTATATATTTTTTCTATAAATATACAGACATATAATACGAAAATCCTTTTAAAATTAAAACTTTTAGAAATACTTCAAATTAGCAATATTTCTGAATAGAGTTGCCACTTAATTTTAAATACTGAAAATACACTAAAGCGATCAGAAAAGATCTGACGTAAAATATAAAATGTAATTACAGAAAGAAAGGAACGATAAGTTTTACTTCAAGTATAATTTTTTAACAGTGATGCCACCTATTTATATACAGTATATAAATAAACTCGAACTTAAAATGTAATTTCAAAGTTTGCTCTAGTAATCAAAAACGAACTGAAAGAAAAAATTGGAATGTGAAATTTAATTTTCCAAAGTGATGCCACCTGGTTATTTAATTTAATGTAAAATAAAATGTAATATGAAAAGTTGTATACTTTTTCTATAAATATACAGGCATACAATATGAAAATTTTTAGAACAACTTCAAATAAGCAATATTTCTGAATAGAGCTGCCGCTAAATTTTAAATACTTAAAATACCCTAAAGCGGTCAGAAAAGAGCTGACGTAAAATATACAATGTAATTATAGAAAGAAAGGAAAGATAAGTTTTACTTGAAGTATCATTTTTAACAGTGATGCCACCTATTTATACACAATATATAAATAAACTCGAACTTAAAATGTAACTTGAAAGTTTGCTCTAGCAATCAAAAATGAACTGGCATAAAAACTTGCAATATGAAATTTAATTTTCCAAAGTGATGCCACCTGGTTATTTATTTTAATGTAAAATAATATGAGTTTTGACAATTTATATTATTTTTCTATAAATATAAGACATACAATATGAAAACTTTTAGAACAACTTCAAATAAGCAATATATCTGAGTAGAGTTGCCACTTAATTTTAAATACTAAAAATACACTAAAGCGATCAGAAAAGCGCTGACGTAAAATATAAAATTTTATTACAGAAAGAAAGGAAAGATAAGTTTTGAAGTATAATTTTAAACAGTGATGCCACCTATTTATATACAATAAAGTAATAAACTTCAACTTAAAATGGAATTTGAAAATTTGCTGAAGTAATCAAAAATGAACAGACATACAAAACAGCAATGTGAAAATTAATTTTGAAAAATGATGCCACCTGGTTATTTAATTAAAGGTGATACAAAACGTAAATTGAAAAGTGTTATCGTAAGTAAAAAAATTAGCTGTATTGAAAATTTTTTATTTTGATTTTTTTTTATAAATATATGGACATACAATATGAAAATCAACTAAAAATAATACAGTATAATATAATATCATAGAACAACTTAAAAAAATATATTTCTAAATGGAGTTTCCCCACAAATGTTAAATCTTAAAGTGATCAGAAAAACAAAGAAGAAAAAGAATTCAATTGAGGTGTAATTTTTAATAGAGTTGCCACCTACTTTTATATAAAAAAATAAACTTCAACTTAAAATTTAATTTGAAAATTTTTACCGTAGTATAAAAGTATTAGCTGTGTTGCATATTTTTTGTTTTAATATTTTTTTTTTTGATTTTTCTCTATTAACATACATGACTTATCTAACTTTTCCGTTTTATTGCTTAAATGAAATTTTTTGATGTTGAGTAAAATTGATTTTTTTTTTGCCAGAGTATTGACCAAAAATTCAGATGGTTTTCATTTACTTCTTTCAAATCTCAAACCTCTAGCATGGACAAATCTGTTCTCTCCTTAACTTGTCTATATGGCATTATAAAGGGAGATTTTGACTGCGCTGCCCTTCTCGAAAACTTTAATCTTCATGTTTCAAGAAAAGAACATATAAAATAAATTACGCCCGAAATGCCCTAATTTTACGCGCTCTTAATGAGTTCAAACAGATCGCATCTCTTATCGAGCTTGATTTTTCTTTGGCTAGATGTTTTCGGCGGCCACCATAGCCAAATGGGTGGTAAGTAACTTTCATTCGCGAGTTCATCGATTCGAATCTCCGTGCGTGAAACAACAAAATGATAGAAAAAGTTGTTTTCTAAAAGCGGTCGCCCTTCGGTGGGCAATGGCAGATGCCCGTGTGAATTTCTGCCATGAAAAGCTTCTCATAAAAAATCATTTGCCGTTCGGAGTCGGCTTAAAACTGCAGGCCCAGGAACAGCATCAACCACAATAGGAGGAAGAACACAAATAGGAGGAAGAACACGACCAAATACCTAACAGAAGTGTACCCGCCACAATTATTATTATTTTGTTTTTTTTAAGGACTGCACAGTTTCCTATGCTGATTTGCCGCGAGAATGTGCAAGAAGATGAAAATTTTAATCCACTATAAAAAAGTGCAGACGTAAATTTTGAATTTTTTTTTGCTTGTCCCTCTTCCAAGCACCATTAAAAAATGTGGCACAGCATTTGGGGAAAAAAAAAAATAGCTGCAAACGCTTTAAAACGAAAAAATGTTACTCATTTCTTACAGCACAAATTTCCAAGTTTTGTGGCCTCACAGGTCACTGTGCCAATATTCCACACAAGTGCATACAGCAGTGGATAGGCTAACCGCACATTCACATGCAGAATAACGTAATCACTTCATTGAACGAACCGCCATGTGAATGGAGTGTAAAAATAACTTCACCCAATTTTCCTCACATTCTAATGGAACGGAACACACATACATACATATTCCTAGAATTTCTTTCACCTCGCCGATTGTGGATTTTCTATGCTGTTCACTTCGTCACACAGACCATCAGTGCCTTTGTTGCAAGTACACACGAATTGTGCAGCGTTAAGCATGCATCAAAAGCATCTGCATACATTTCATTTCGTTTTGTTACTCTTCTTTGTTGTTGCATTGTTTTCTTCAAATTACTTCTATTCAAATAACTTAAAATGAGCGCACGCCGACGAATTCAGCGCAAGCAGCTGGCAAACGTTGCTAATCGCGTGCAAGTGGCTACTACGTTTGCGCGCTTTTAGGCCAAGTTAAGACCGAGACAATACTTTGGAAGCAAAACAGCGAAAAGGCTGAAGAAATGACGCTTATAAATTACTTTTTTTTTAATAATTTAGTTTAGAGGCTTTCTTTGATTTTTGTGCTGCTGTGCGCCTTACTTTGTGTTTTTGAATTTTTTTTTCATTTATGTTTTCGATTTACTTTTTTTTAATTTTTATTTTTTTTTAATGATAAATATCTTATACAGATCTAATGGCAAGATCACATTTTCGCTTTTTTGTTAACTCGCCAATTCAACATCAGTTATTGCAAGTCAACAAAAAGTCTGATTGTGCGGAAATTAAGCTAATTGATCATTAACTTGAGCGCTCGCCATCATCAATGATAGCGTCTGCGATCGCAGCTCGATCGTCGTGCCGTGGTGTTGACGATCGCTGCGACGCTTAGTTGAGCGTGCGCTTACGGTACACTTCCGTCCTTGTAAACGATTCCAAAGTTAATCAACTGCTGCTCATTCAACATTTGTGGTCGAATAACTTTTTTGCTCTTGTTTTATTATTACTTTTTCTTTTTCTGGTTTCTCCCTGCCACGATCAGTTGAAGCTTTCAATGCTGTACGCGCTGTGCTGCGCATGCTATGTTGTGGGCGCCCTTCTGTGCGCTTTGAGGTAATTTCCAAATGCTGTGAGTTGTCAAGATAAATTTGTCTATTTGCTTAGACAACTAAATTACGCTCGTTAAAAGTGTAATTAAATTGGAGAGAAAAATATCACAAAAATGGAAAAAAAACTGCTGAACAAATTTGCAAATTGGTATTAAAACAACAAATAACAATTCGAAGTTAGATATGCACACAATTTGGTATTAAAATCTAAGTTTCTTGAACTGCTTTTTACTTTAGATGCCGACAGTTGTTACCGCAACAAACCACTAGACCTCTTTAGGCAACTGCAGACGTAAAGGACTGACCTTTTACGATAACATAAAGGCGATTCAGCCAGCCATTCATCCAGCTCCGTATTCCCGAGGCATAGGCATGCGCGCTTTTTTTCTGCCCCCACCATTCAAAAACTTACTTACGGAAAGCTTTTTCAGACGATTAAAATTGGAACTGTGGTGAATTTTATACAAGGTGGCGCAAAAATTATCATCCAATTTTGTTTCTGAATGACTTTTTTACTAAATAAAAAAAGTTTTGAGCGTTGAGAATCTCTATTTTGACTCTTACGTGAGTCTACTTGAAAAGTATGAAAAATTATAACACCATCCTGAAGGGTCAATAATTTAATAAAGGATCTTTCAAAAGACGCGTCTAGATGCCGTTTTAAAATAAAACATAAAATTTTAGATTTATGAAGGCTCTTAATTATATCTCAAAAATAGCATCAGCCGCCAAACAATTGGTTCACGAGCGCTAATTGTTGAGAAAGGCGAGATATCAGCATCGGTTCAAGGTTGTTCAGCAACACTTTGTACAGCAGTAATATTCTGAACAGAACGCTCAGTTTAAGATCTGTCAATCCTTTGTCTATACTCAACAGAATCAGTTTCTTTAGACCCTTCGCAGGTCCATTGTGATACCACTGGAGCTTATCCTTACTCTACTTATTCCTTTTCAAACCATCCGGTTGCTTTAATAAACGAGCAGAGCTTCGTTAGTTTTAGATGGGCTATGTCCGCTACATCGGTTAAAAATACTGTATCAAGAGTGCGCAGCCTTCCCATAGCTAAGCTTTCACACTCACATAAAAGGTGTCTGACTGTTTCCTCTTCTTCTGTATTAAGACAGCTTCTACAGAAATCGAAGTACGGGAGTCCTAACCTTCTAGCGTGGCTGCCTATTAAACAATGACCAGTTAATACACCTATCATTTTTCTTATAGATTCTCTGTTGAATCTTAGCAAGATCTTCGATCGACCGCTGTTCCAGTTCGGCCATGTCTGTCTGCTTAGTTCGCATGTTGTGAGGTTTTGCCAGCTTGTATTTACCTTTTTGATGGTTTCCCTGTCTATAAGTAACTTACAAGTGGCTATGGGCATGGGTATCAGCGCCTTATCCGGTTCGAGATCGAGCGTTGTACCGGTTCGTGCCAATGCTAACTCTGGTTAGTGTTTCGAAACTTTCCCGTAAACGCAACCAAACAAAAATAAGTGAGAAGTATGCGAAGCGTTTCGAGGCGGAATTTTTATGCACGCATTCGAAAGGGCCGAAATTATTTTACACCGCGACTGCAATAGTAATTCAAAAATCAAAAAAGTTTGTTGTGATGTGGAATCAGCGCACAGTGCGGCCGATTCCCAAAAAGCTGGCCAAAATTCGAAAAAAAAAGTTTCTAGATAGAGTTTTTTTGTCTTTGGGTTGGCTACAGTAATGCCTTGAGTAGTGAAAACCGTTCATAGCAACGTCCTGTACCCTAAGTATCCTCTGTATTTTCAGTCGCAACGTGGCCTTCGTTTGAGCATCGTATTACTATCGATGATTAGTGAAAGTTGTACACATTTGAAAGATTTTGTAATGGAGTAAATTGAACCAAACCAAATGGAATCATCTTCGGAAGGTCAGTAAAATACGAGAAATCTTTAGTACATATCAATACCTCGACACAAAATTTTTAGCTGCAGCAATACGTAGATACATTTTTTGCAATTTTTTTTATAAAATTTAAGTTTTCAAACTGTATAGTAATACAACGCCGTCATATGCTGCTTTGAAACCTATTAAAGGTCACTCAAAAAAGTAATGGTTACTGAATAAAACAAGATTCAGCTGCTACCACTTGCTACCTTGCTACGCTGCAGCGGTATAAAGAGTACAAAAATGTTGATGACTTATCCCAGCGCGGCTTGAAGCGAGTGACGACATAAGAGCAAGATAAAGTGATCGTCGCACTTTTTAAGTGGGACCCTTCTTTGTGACTACGCCAAGCATGCACAATTCCTGAGTATAAACACCATCGAACGACGACTGAGGAGGCGAACATATTCTACCGTCCCACATCATCAAAACCACTGCTCTCAGAAAAACACATTGAGAAACAACAAAACAAGAAAATAACATCACAATATTGGACTGGCCTTCCCAGTCCCCAGACGCCAACCCCATTGAAAATGTGTGGGGAACTACGAAAATGATTTAAAGCAACTCGTGCGTCAGGTTCACAAAATCTAGTCCTGTTTGTTAACGAGCTCCTCCTGAGCTGGTGCAAAACATAAAGAAGATGCCAGGCTATACTCGACAACGATGAAGACTGCACGGCTTATTGAGTAATTACGACTAGTAGTTTTGTTCATACTTCCATGTAAACAAATTTCTGTTATGTTTTGTCTTTTATACCTCATGAATAATCGAGGTTCCTTTTTTCTGACACAGACTGCATGTATGTTGATTGCATTGCATAATTGGATTACGCGCAGTACTCATGACTAGATTGTGCTTTTCTCAATCCGTACTGATTTTCGGAAGGTCCACCGGGTGCTTCTAAATACTCCTGTAATTGTTTGCTAATAATCCGGTCTCAGCATGCATGGAGGGCGCTATGACGACGGTTGGTCAAGTTGCTTCCTCGGCTTGCGCAGGAGCTCCAATCTCTGATGTTTCCTGGGCGTTGGGAAAACGCCTTCCTGCAAGCATGCGTTGTACAACCCAGTGAACGCTTCAGGTGTCTCATTTCTGGCTGCTTTCACAGCCACATTTGGTAAACCATCTAGGTCGGGAGCATTGTTATCAGCAAAAGCACTTCGTCTGTTGTTACATCTGGGATGTTACGCCGAAAAATGGGTTGAAAGTGTGACTTCTTCCTGTTGCGGAAAAATTGTGGCTACCACTAATCGCAGAAGTGTAGGGCACGTTGGCTGTGGTACTCTCGGACTTTCAATCTTGCTCATAACAGTTTTGTAACCTAGTCCCCAGGGGTCAACTTTCACACTCTCACGAAGCTCTTTGAAACATTGATTTTTGCTGCCCTATATTGCTTTCTTCTTAACACCTATAATAATGCCAGCCTGGAAACCCAACGTAGAATCTCTCATGCCAGCAAGTGCTACTTTAGACTAAATAGGCAACTGAGCAGTAAAGTCCTCTCCCGATGAACAAAACTAACACTCTACAAGGCTCTTATCATACCCGTCCTAACGTATGGCGCAGAAGCGTGGGCGATGACAACATTCGATGAAGCGACGCATGGAGTGTTCAAGAGAAAGATTCTGCGCAAGAGTTTTGGCGATGGAACGATGAGCTGTATGAGCTTTACGAGGCCATAGACATAGCACAGCGAATAAAGATCCAGCGGCTACGTTGGCTAGGTCATGTCGTCCGAATGGATACAAACGCTCCGGCTCTGAAAGTATTCGATGCGGTACTAACTGGTGGTAGCAGAGGAAGAGGAAGGCCTCCTTTGCGTTGAAAAGATCAGGTGGAGAAGGACTTGACTTCACTTGGTGTGTCCAACTGGCGCCGGTTAGCACGAGAAAGAAACGACTGGCGTGCTTTGTTAAACTCGGCCAAAATCGCTTAAGCGGTTATCGCGCCAATTAAGAAGAAGATTCCGTACGTAACATAACCGATGCTGGCGTGCCGTTCATCTTCTATTCAGCGTTCTTCACGGATGGTTTCAGTCGCTTCTAGCAGACGCGATTTTATCGTTCCACCAGTGGCCTCGCTTCCTGTTCGGCCTTCTATGCAGCCTATGCATGGTTGAATCAGATGCCTTTCCTAGGTGGTCACTTACTTTCTTTGCCATTCTTTCAGCACTCGCTTCCATAAGCTCATCGCTATCGTTGTTATTTTGCTATGTTAAGTTGAATACCTCGGAATCATAGGCTTGTTTGTTCCAACGTTTTTGTTATACTTCATTTATACGGTGAGCGTAGCTTTTCACGTCAGCCAGTATATTGATGATGATAGCTTTGTGGCCACTATGTGTGTAAATAGAGCTTATGCTCCATTCTGCCATATGAGCAATGTTGCTCTGTGCGAAAGTCAGGTCCACAATGGAACTGCCTTCTTCTATTTGAAGGGTGCAATGACTAGGAACGTTCAGCAGCACGAGGATTAGCAATGACATGCTTGCAAGTAAGTCTCCACATCTGTTGGTGTGCTTGCTTCCGCAAACGCTTTGAAGTCTCCAGCTATAAGGAGCGGGTCTTTACGCTGCGTTTCAATTACTAATATAGCAAGCATTTGTTCAAAGTCGTCTATATTCTTGGCTGGTGAGGCATAGCAACTAAAGAGATATACGCCTCTCATCTTGACCCACGTGAATACGGATTTTGCACTCGCCATTTTACCCTGCAGAGCTATACTACCCATTATCCATGCCGCCGACTTGTTCAGACCATCCGATATACAGGAGTGGCTGTCGAGGTTTTGAAATTGCGCAGATATCAGCGCAATATCCATATTGTGCTCATGCATGGTGTGACCCAGAAGTTCTTGCACAGCTTTGCAGTAAGTAAGGTTGAGCTGTAAGATGTTTATGTTTGCTCGTTTCTTCGCACCTTTTTAGTCATGACGCATTTCAAACAACCAGGTACGTGTTCTCCTTTGCACAATGCGTACTTTTCCGGATTTGTGCATCCCGCAGCTTTATGGCCTTCTAAGTCACATTTTCGGTATAGGCAGCACCTAAATCAGTGTTTCGGAGAGTCGGCTTCTCGTATCTGGCACGAAGCCCACCCTATTCGCACTCGCTGTGCCTTTTGTCGCATCGCATGTCGTGAGTTCAATGAATGCTGTCTGCGTACCGTTGAAAACTGTGCGGAAACTCCTTACGCCACACTGTGTTTGGAAGGTGCCTCAAATTTCTTCTGGTCTGATTATTTCATCCAAGTCCCTACATTGCAAAGTTAATGTGTGAGTCTTTGTCGAGACTTTCGCTTTGGTTTTGAACATCTCCTCTAATGCGGAATGATACGTAGATGTATTCTTTTCCGCCACCTCTTTCAGCTCTATAATAAGATGTTGCTTTGCTGTTTTGCGAAGCGTCTTAACATCTTCTCCAAGCGATTTAATGAAGTGGTAGGTTTTCTCCTTGCGCAGGATGTCAGCGTATTTGATGTGATAACAGCGTCTGGTCTTGCCCTTATAATCTTCTTCTTCTCCTGGTTTTTCTTGACGATAGTACAGCGGAACCATAATCTAGTCCCTCACCACCTTCTTGAACTCTCGCCACCCGAATACCGTTGTCAGAGTCCAACCACCACCTATAGCAGACGAAGAGCTCCAGGTCCCTTGTAAGAGAATGCGCTTTACCCTAGCATAATTATGTTAAGAATATTAAGCCTCTATCTATCCGAAATTGACCCAAGCATAGTAAACATATGTCCGGCATGTGAAGCTACCAATTACCATGGCACTAACAACATCTTCACATACCCACTTAAACCCACTCTCCCAACCACGCGCACTTTAATCTTACCCAGTCGAAGTAGCCTGTTTCCTGGGCGCGTCGTTGGGTGCGATATACGAGGGGTGACTTTTATATTTCGGGATTTGGCAACCCTAGTGTTGCAATCTGGCAACTGACAGCTGTATCGCATTTGACATTTTTTGGCTTTTACGTACTCAGAGCGTTTTGAAATACCAGCGCTATTTGTGTTGTTTACAGTAACTTAACTCGGCCCAAAAATGGAATTAAATCGAGAACATTTTCGTGCGATTACGAGTATTTTTTACAACTTTCGACGTGGAATAACTCAGCAACATTGCGTGGATGAACTTAATTAATTTTTTGGCGATGAAGCTCCATCAAGGACCAGTGTTTATCGTCACTCCAAGACGAATTTCGTGAAGATCGTCCAAAATCAGTTGTTGTTCCGAAAACCATTGATGCTGTGCGCGAACTGATATTGCAAGATCGTCATGTGACCTATCGTGAGATTGAGACAATCTTAGGCATTAGTGGGACCAGCATACATTCAATATTGCATAAACATTTGACTGTCAAAGAAATTTGTTCGCGTTGGATCCCACACAATTTGTCAATCGCTCAAAAAAAGGCTCGTGTCGATTGGTCGAAGGAAATGCTGAAAAAATACGATCGCGGGGCTTCGAAACACGTCTATGACATCGAGACAGGTGATGAATCATGGATGTACGCGTATGAGCCCGAAAGTAAACAGCAGTCGACGGTATGGGTGTTTCAAGATGAGCCAAATCCAACAAAAGTTGTTCGCGCACGAAGCACTTCCTAGCAAATGGTCGCCTGTTTTTTCGGAAAAACTGGACATGTCGCAACAACGCAGAACAGTAAATTCTGAGTGGTACACAACCATTTGTTTGCCAGTTGCCTTCCAAGAAATTAGGAAAACCAATCGCCAAAGACGGATCACTCTTCACCAGGACAATGCGAGCTCTCACACATCGGGTCAAACAACTGCATTTTTGAGAACCCAAAACGTCGAATTAATGGGTCATCCGCCGTAGTCCTGACTTGGCACCGAATGACTTCTTTTTATTCCCGTACGTAAAAAACAAACTGAGACGTCATTCATTCAGAGTGGCAAAAGTGCTTCGACAATTGGTTCAAACGCATGCAAAAGTGTATAGATCTTCATGGAGAATATTTTGAAAAACAATAAAGTGATTTTCGATGATTAAAATTTGTTTTTGTTTTCTAATCACGACATATAAAAGGCACCCCTCGTACGACGGTGACTGATGACTTCACCCCATTGCACAGTGCTTTGTCAACTGCTACAACAATAACAACCAACGTGTTCACACATGACACTCAACGAGTTAAGGATTGGGCCAGCTACACCCGGAAGTAAAGGCATCTTAAATCTGTAGCAATATTATCTGTAAGACAAATGTGGGCTTGCGAATGTTTTTCCGAATATTTTTAGAAAAAAATTTATAGTATATGGCAAACATATGTACACATTTCCGCCTTTGTAACTTATCTCTTCCCAGGCAATCTATAAATTAACACCCAAGTATTCGAAAACATATACAATTAAATTGACTAATTAGCGGCACTTGTACCACGTTCCTGTCACAATCGCCAAACATCAGCCACATACATCAGCTGCGGCAACAATAATAACAACTAAAACACTAAAAACAACAACAAACTAAGCAATCAGAGTACATTACCACCAAGCATTGGACAAGGCACTCATTGTACTGCTCATCATAGCAACAAACACACACTCACATACATACATGCATACATGCACACACACACACATGCATATATACACACATACATACATACTAAGCTATATTGTAGCGCGTTTTATCAGTGCAACTGTCATCGTTGGCGATAAATTCAGCACTCCTGTTTGGCTGCTTTCAACACAAAAGTGACTAGAATGCGAGCAGGTAATTGAATGTAAGATCCAGTTGAACTAAAATATGTCCCAGCTGACGTTTCGTAATACAGCTATAAAGAGTTTGGCAAGCCAAAGTTGTAGTTGTTTGTAGCAAAAGTTGGCCTTACATCACCGTCACTGGTCACAGGCCGCCACAACAACGGCAACAACGGCAACAGCGGCAACGACAGCGACAGCAGCATCACCTAAATGAATCATCTGCCGCAAATGTATGGAGAAAAAGAAAACAAGAAGAAGAAGAAGAAGAAGAATGAGAAATGTTATAGCCAACAGTAGCGGCAACAAGCGGGAAACTAACAAGCTCGCAAGTTGCAGCTATCTAACAGCAAATGTTGTTGCTGCGCGCTAAATATAGTGGCGCATGTTGTTGGTATTGTTTGCGAAAAACGAATTGCACCAGTTTTGCGCGATTGTTTCATTTCTTCTTTTTGCGCTGCAATGCTTCTTCAGCTGTTTTACTGTTTCCATTTTGGTGCTCTTGTTTTGCATTGCCGCGTCGTGCCTTTGCTTGTTGCATGCAACAGTTACATTGCAACTGTTGTTACACACAAATACACAGCAGCAATCAGTGCGTCGGTTTCTTGTCGCATACACAGACAAACATGCACACATTTTGTTAAGAAAAAAAAACAACAACAACAACAAGTCTAAATAAAAAAAATAAAAAAAAATAGTTAAAAAAAAATAAAAAAAGGAAAAGCTAGCAGCCGCCAGCCAGTCAAGCTGTCCAAGTCACTTAACGTCAACGGGAGCAACGGTTGCCGCCGTTTTGGCCGCAATTGCGCGCACCACGCGATGCACGCTTCCAGATACAGATACAAATGGTGATACCGCTGTGCCACCGTCGCCATGCCACTGCCACTGCCACAGCCACAGCCTCTGTTGCCGCATCTTTGCACTAGAACTGGAATTAGAACTAGAACTAGAACACTTGAGCCAGCCGCAACTGCTTTGCCGCATAACTGCAAAGTTGCTGCTGCGTTTCTGCTTCCTACTCTTCTCGCTGTGGCTGTAGCTGTAAGTTTTTGCTGTTACTTAACAATCTCTAGGCGATCGCATGTGCTGGTGTGTGTATGTTGTGATTCCGTTCAGCGTCGCCTTAATTAAACCATAAGCATAAATAATGGAATGGTCGCGCGTTGCTTCGCATTCACCAGCCAACGCAGCAGCAAGCCCAATTCGTACCCCACCCGAATTGAAAAATTGAAAAAAAAAAACAAAATCAATTCAATCCTAAACCAAGAACGTCTCCGGTTGTCGCAGTGAATTGCTACCTTTTACAGGTTTATCTGTCACCTAGAATGAGTTGTTTTTTATGCTGCTGTCTATGCGGTGCAAGTGCAACCGGGTGCTCGGCAGCGCGGCCGCTCTGACAGATGATCGACGGAAAGTCGGGTGATCGTGCAGTGCAAATACCGGCCTGTATATTTGTATATATAAATGAATGAATGAATGAATGAGAAGTAGGTAGGCCGGCAGAACTTTGGGGAGATAAATGGAGACAGGCACGAGCACAGCGTGTGATGGATGGTTAGATAGCTGCTCAATTGGATGGATGAATGTAGAAGAATTGATGGGCGTGCTCATGTGTCGATATTTGCTGTTGTTTGTGCGCTTTTCGTTGGAATTTTGCGTTGGTGTTTCTTAGTTTTCTGCAGAATTATTTGGTTCAAGCGATTTTACGAAATTTTGTTGTTGTTTATTTAAGTTAATTGAATAGAAGTTTTGAGAAATTTTTGGCTCAAATGATAAATGCGATTTTATTGAATTTTTTCTTGTGAGTTTAAGCTAATTAAATTAACTTTTTTTTCAATTTTTGGCTCGATCGACAAATGTAATTTTAGCAAATTCTTTTTCTTATCAATTAAAGCTAAATGAATTAAATTTTTCCAAAAACTCTGAGGTTCAATCGATAAATGCGATGTTATCATATTTTTTTCTTTTTATTTTAAGCTAATAAAATTAATCCGCGGGCGGCAGGCTTATAAAATTCTTTGATGTCATACAAAGGGGTGCAAAGTTAATCACCCTATCGGAAGATTTCTGCAAATGGTATTCAAATAAATTTGACACCTGTGAAGTAGACAGCTGCAGTATAAAACCAGACAAGGAAGGGAGCACTTAAAGATCAAAAGAAATATTTTCGTCACTCAAAATCATTTTTTTGTTTTGGTTCAGCAAAAAGTAATTCAACCACAAAATTACGCCGCTTTGTAAATATACAGCGTTACCGAGAAAGTCCTTCTAGACACCGAAGTGTGTTATTAATATATTTAGGCTGTTTTTGATTACAGACTTCGAAATATTCGTTTTTAATAATTATTATTATTATTTATTGATGAGAAAAGTTGAGGACGATGATTGTTTATCTTATGCCAGAGCTCATGAGTGGTTTACACGATTCCAGGTGGTTGTGAGGACATAAATGACATTGAATATACGGGCCGCCCAAAACCAGTAGTCACCGAAAAAAATGAACCGAAATCATCTTTGAAATTCATGGGATCGGAGTTAAATATCTCCAAAACATCGATTTATCGCATTTTAACTGATCATTTGGGCTTTCGAAAGGTCTGTGCACGTTTCATTCCGCACAAGTTAACTGAGGACCAAAAATTGCTCAGATTTCAACATTCGAAAGAACTCACTAAAGTGGCGAGAAAATCGAGAACTTCCTTTACAACATTGTAGCGGGTGATGAGACCTGGTGTTTCCAACATGAGGCTGAAACCAAACGTCAAAGTGCCGAATGGAAGGCCCAAAACGAGCCTTTACCCACAAAATCGCATTTGGAGAAGTCAAAAATCAAGTCGATGCTAATTTGTTTCTACGATTCCAAGGGAATTGTCCACAAGGTGTTCGTGTCAACGGGCCAAACCGTAAATGCAATTTTCTATCTTGGCGTTTTGAAGTGTTTGTTGCATCGCATTCGTCGAATTCGCCCTGAATATCGCGAAGGAGAAAGCTGACGTTTATTGCATGATAATACACCATCTCATCGATGAACTCTTGTCACTGATTTTTTGACTAGAAATCGCATTGTAACCACCAATAATCACTCACCGTATTCACCTGATATGGCTCCCTGTGACTTCTGCTTATTCAGAAAATTACATTTGGCCATGAGAGGAAAACGTTTTGCGTCCGTAGAGAACATACAAAAGGCTTGTACCGACATCCTGAAGGACATCTTCCGAAAAACTTTGAGATCGTGCAAGAGGTGACTATTTTGAATGAACAAGCTCGTATTTGAAAAATCACTCATTCCATTAGGAGTTCTATAAAAAGTGATGTAAACTAGTGATGGCTCCAAAATTCACTAGAACAGTACCAGTTTCAATGTACTATAGAACAATGATATTTAAACTCAGCTCTTCACCGCTTCACCTCTACACCTATACACCTCTTATATAGCATCACCGAACACACAGGATTTTGCCGATGCATCACCGTCTCCTTCTTCAAAACTACGCTGCTCTCAGTTGTCTTCTAATATCTAACATCCCCTGGCCATGATGCATCATCATTATTACAATATTACGTTACCCACACAGAACATTAAACTGGGAAGTGCTCATTAGAATATCTCATTTGAATGTTGGTGGTTATGTAGGCAAGACTTTTTGTTAGTTCGGCTGGTTGGTTGGCTAGTGGTTTGTCTGTGCTTGCTATGTCGTCCTAGTTGAAGTGGCTGAAGAGGCGCGTGCATACGAATCAGCTAGTCAGATGCAATATTTTTCCTGTCTTGTACGACAATATTTATTTTAGAACAACAGCTCTACTTTTATACCTTCACTGCTGCCGATGATTCTTTCCTTTCTGTTTGTTTTTGTTGGTTTCGTTGTCATTGGTTTAGGTCGTTAATTTTCTTTTTGCTTAATCAGAACATTTCCTGAAGTGTCTACCCACTGATTTGAGCTTGAACGCAGCTACACGCAAACTAACAGCTTCAACTAACTGCAAAAATGCTTATGAACATATGAAAGTCGGCACATATGTAGATGTATGTGTGTGTAAATGAATATGTATGAATAAATAAAAGTACAAGGTGGCACTACATCGCTACAAGCAGCGCGGTGAGACTCAGACACACAGGAAGTTGGACGACAAAATCGTACGGTCATAACGAGATCCTCCTACCGGGACCCTTACTGCTCAAATACAAATCAGACTTCACAATCTCAGACTTTAACTTGCGGAAAGATTTTACGGTACGTCTTCCATAGAGAGTCGAATGCAGGAAAGGGAAGGTGGTTAGTAGATTCGCCCTTGAAATCTACACTGACGGTTCTAAGATGAATAGGGGTGTGGGAGCTGCCTTCTATTTGGAGTGCCTCAAATTATCCAAAACAATCCGACTTCCTGACTATGCCAGCGTGTTCCAGGCAGACCCATAAGCAATCAGAGCAGCATGCAAATCTTTAAACCACTACAAAAAGATTGATGTAAAAGTAGCTATCTTTCAAACAGTCGAGCAGGCCTAAGATTCCAATTCCATTTCATCCAAACCAGCTTCACAGTGTAGAGAGGATCTAGAATTGCTTGGCCATTGTCTTCAAATTACCCTGATATGGGTTTCCGGTCATAGGAATATAGAGCGTTATGAGATAGCGGATAAGCTAGCAAGAAAAGGCTCGACAGTAGACATAACAGAGGCGTTGGCAGTTGCTACACCATTCAACACAACAAAAACATCCATTGCTTAACACTAATATGCTTTAGCCGAAAGAAGATGGAAGCAATTAACTACATGCACTACAACAACAAGAATAACAGGGCCGTCGTATAACAACCAGAGGAGGAGCAGCTCTCGTATCAGTGCAACCCTTACAGGTCACTCGAAGGTAGGGGATCATGCAGCCAGGCTTAACCTTCCCTTCAGTCCCATCTGCAGAAGCTGTCAGGCGGAGGGGGTGAAAAAAAGTCTTTTCCGCTATTTATGCGAATTTCCAAGTCGCTTTTTCGGTAAACCTTTCTTACAGCAAATCAATGAGATCTCAGAAAAACAAATACAAAGTTTGCTGCTATACTCGGATCTCGCGAAATATATCTGACTTAAAACAAAAACAAATTGTGGGAAAAAAACACACTCAGACATCACGCGAGATTAATGGTAGTGAAACGGCGCTAGTCGCTAATTAGGATTATTTCAATTAGATTAGATTAGATTCTTTATGAGGTTTGTACTTCGACCTCACGATCTTTCCTTTCGTCTACTCATCACAATACCTCATATAGACCCAATTCCCTTATTAAACTAGGAATAGAACTGGGTTGGATTATGCGTATGTGCCTTTCTTCTGGCTGCAACTGGCCAAAATGTCTCAACCTTCTCCGAGCAATAGCGATGTATTCCAGGAGAAGCTGCATTGGAGTCTCCTGCAGTTGGTCGCAGAAACTACAAGAGTCCGTAGATCAAATCCCAATCATGCGCAGATAACTTCCCAGTCTGCACTGGCTTGTGTGCTTTCTCAGTTTATCTTTGGGGAGGGTTATGACTCTTTTAAACCTCTTTTGGTTGTACCCTCCCAGTAGGGATTTCGCCTGGCGTAGCCCCATAGTTTGGTGCCAGCAAACCTTCCTTAGCCCTAGCTCTTCACTCCTAAGGTTCTTCTTGATGGTGTGTTGTTCCATAGCAAGGAAGGACTCGGGTCCTATTAAAGACAAGGCCGCTGCCTCTCTTGCCAATGAGTCCACTATTTCGTTCCCAGTTATACACCTGTGTCCTTGGAGCCAAAGATTAAGTTTCTCAATACACTTAAGTACCAGTGAGGATTTGAACTCACAGGACGATAGGGCCATGAGCGTGGCTAGACTGCTACTCAGAATGTCAATTCACTCTTTCCGGACATTTCTGTCTGGATTATTTTACAAAACTAGTAATCCATATCTGCTTTTGAAAAACTTTTTTACTTCTAAGGTGAAGCCTGGATGGCGCGTTGAGGCTTCCAGGGCAGGTGGACTATACAGTCCCACCTATACTTGCCATTACAACTTTCAAGCCCCTCCTACCCTCGAGGGAAAAGAGAGAACGGGACGTGGTAAGACGGGGCGAGTCCATCCAAGTACGCACAGATGTCTCTAAGCTCAAGGGCTGGATGGGCGAAGGTATTCTCGGCTTCCCGGCTACTGTAGTGTATTTAAGGCTAAACTGATGGCTATAATAAAAGCCGAGACACTGGTATAGTGTGATAAGATACCTGGGCATGAGATCTACGTATGCACTTATAGCCTGGCGGCGATAAAATCCCTCACAAAACAGTCGCCAACCTCCAAAGAAGCCATGAAATGCCGCGCAGCTCTTAACGAGATTGCTGATAATATGGGTTCTTGGCAATTGTGACATTGAGCGGAAGTGCAGAGCCGATGAACTAGCGAAAATTGGTACCAAATTGACTGATGAGTCTATAGACAACGATATAGGTATACCCTTGCAAACATGTAAACTACGTATCCGCGAAGAAATTGTAAGAGTAGCGCATGAAAAATGGCGTAATGAAGCCACTTGCAGAATCGCACGACAGCTGTGGCCGACTTTCAATGCTAAATGCTCGGAACTTCTACTAAGAAGAGACAAGCACAGTCTTAACACACTGATTTCAGTTATTACGGGGCACTGTCTAATCGGTGGGCACGCCCATACAATGGGTGTGCGTGCACATGACTTCTGTAGAGGTCGTCTAGATGGGGAGGGGAAGAGACGATCCCGCACTTTCTGGATGGACAATCCTTTAATGAATTGGAAGATCTCGGTTCTCTCGGAATTAAGGATCTTCCACAATTTTTGAAAAGGACACATTGGTTTTAGGAGGGATAAGGGCTAGTGCTCCACGCGGCATGACAATGGGCCATGAGCCTAAGTGTGTCCCACCGTGCTTAACCGCTTCAACCTAACCTAATCTATGTGAAGGCCATTGTTGCTATTTATAACTTTAAATTCTAAGTTTCTGTATAATGAATAAATAACTTTTTTGCTAATAAAAACACAAATTATGTGAATGATGGAAATCTTGATTTTGCCTTTTCCCCACTCCATTGCTTGTCTGTTTGTATGCAGAGCTCCTCCTCTTTTTTGTGGCGTGGGTCTTGATGTTGTTCCACAAATGGAGGGACCTACAGTATTAAGCCGATTCCGAACGGCAGCTTTTTTTTATGAGGAGCTTTTTCGTGGCAGAAATACAATCGGAGGTTTGCCATTGTCTGGCGAGGGGCGACCGCTATTATAAAAAACTTTTTCTTCTTTTTGGGCTTTCACCGAGATGCGATCAATGTTGAGCCACCTTGTAAATGCCGCAAGTTACACACACACATTTACAATAATACCGTATGTTTATTTAAATTTCTTTTTCTTTACTTATCGCTCTTCTGCCTTAATTATGCATATGATGAAGCGGAAATTGGCGACTTAATTAAAAATGTTCCTCCTGCGTTATTCTAAGTTGTGTGGTGATGGAAAGTCATCATCGGCGATTGCCTACGCGTATTGCTCGTATGAGTTTTTTCCGCATAGAACTTTGCGTTATTTGCGCTGTCGTTTGTCTACCGCCATTTACTATTTTTTTATGTAACTTTGTACTGGTTTTTGCCCAGATACCTGTTCATCGAAGGAAGTGCCCTTATTGAGAAGCGTTTAACTGTTTTTGCTTTTGTTTTTCTTTTTCTATGATATTTCTTTTTATTGAATGCTATTGGTAAAAAAACGTGAAATTCGTTCCCAAGTAAGCCATACATTGCGGAAGTGTTAGATCTGTCGTGCATACATGCATACATACATGCATTAGGGTGGTTTAGAAAAAAGTTAAGTCACTAAATATTTACTACGACAAATTTCTTAATTGTTTTATATTGCAATAAAAACGAAAATATGCAAATTTTTTAATCTAAGATTAATACCCAGACTGTGAGGTATCCTGAATATAACAAACAAATCATCCCTAATTTCTAGTACAACGAAGCATAGGAAACGAACATGAAAACATAGTCAAAATAATGTGGATTCACGGTCACGCTGGTACTAAGTGGTTAGAGGTAGTCAGAATTTTCAAAAAATTGAATCTTGTTTTTGCCACTTCTTAAAGTATAATACTGATGATGTGGCTGATGAATGCCGGTACCAAAAAAAAATTGAATAACTTTTTTTCTTTTTAAGTTATCTGTTCCATTTTTGTTTTAATTTGCAGATTGATCTTTAAAATTTATTAAAATGGATAACTGGGGCACGCAAACAAGAATTTGGATAGTCCGCCGCTATCACGCACTGGAGTCCGTAGTTTTGGTACAGAGAGAGTACAGGCGGATGTTTGGCGGCGATCCCCCGAGCAGATGGACCATAATGAGACTGGTGAATAATTTTGCTGAGCAAGGAACAGTCGCAAGAAGGCCTTATCATCGAAACCCAGCAGTTCGAACGGAGGAAACGATCGCTGCTGTAGCTGCAGCTATACAAAGCAATCCAAGGGTTTCAACAAGAAGCTTATCTGCTCAACTTGGTGTCAGCCGACAGTCTTTGCAAACAATAATGCACAAAGATTTAGACTTATTTCCCTACAAAATTCAAATGGTTAACAAACTGAATGCAGCAGACTTGCCGATTCGCTTGGAATTTTGCCAGAAGATCCTGCAAATGGTGGAAGAAGACCAAAACATGTTAAACTGCCTTTTCATGTCTGATGAGGCCCATTTCGATTTAAACGGCAATGTGAACAAACAAAATTGTCGAATATGGAGTACTTCTAACCCACAGATACTCCACGAGACGGAATTGTATCCTCTTCGCGTGACAGTGTGGTGTGCGGTTTTTTCACGCTGTATTGTCGGGCCTTATTTTTTTGAAGAAAATGGTCACACCGTTACGGTTACTGGAGACCGTTATTTGAAAATGCTGAAAGAATTTTTCTATCCAGAACTACGCCGAAAGAGAATTCCTTTCAACTCTGTGTGGTTTCAACAAGATGGGGCAACGTCTCACATAGCCCAGACTGTTATGACAGAGTTGCGGCGAAAATTTCCCAATAAACTGATTTCAAGAAACTCCGAATTTCGTTGGCCCCCCAGGTCGCCTGACCTTACTGCACCTGACTTTTTCTTGTGGGGTTTATGTAAACAAGAAGTTTATAAAACAAAGCCAACAAATTTGGATGAACTAAAACAATCCATTCGGGCAACAATTGCGGCTATTCCTGTCGCAACTCTCAAAGCAGCAATGAGCAACTTTTTACTAAGATGCCGCACTTGTGTCAACGAGCATGGGGGGCATTTAAATTCAATTATTTTTAAAACTAGTTAAGCTACATTTAATAAAATTTAATGTCCTTCAACTTGAAAAAACAATAATTAAATTCCATACACTAAAAAAAAAGTTATTTGAGTTTCTTAATGTAGCAAAATTCATCAGCCACCCTGTATCTTAAAAATATTGTGTGAAAATTTGAAGTGACTCCGACAAATACCTTTCGAGTTATTCAAGAATTAACAAACGGCGCTCGGGCGCTCCGGAAATCGATAGCAAAACTTTAAATGCCTTTTTCTCAAATCTATGTTTTTTGAACTGGTGATCACTGTAACTTAAAAACCGCTTAGTAGATTTCAGTAAACATAGCATAGTGCTGTAAATACAATTAGCTTTTTAGCCTGAGTGTTTTAGGAGCCACCAAATCTCTTGGTGCTCTTTGGCTCGACCAATTCAAATTTAAATTTCAAAGGGTTTCTCGGCTTTCTCTCCCCACGAAAATATTGTAAAAATTACAGATTGCTTGATCAGAGTGGATCTGAGAAAATTTACTTAAGCCACAAACCTCTTTACTTAAATATTTATATAAATAAGTTTCTCAAGTTTCTGTCGATACTGCCCTTGTACAAGAAAATTAACGGTCTTTTCTTACTCACTTCTCGGCACTATAAAAAATAGTTAAAATATTTTTCTTAATAAATAGTTAATAGCTAGTAGGACGGACCAACCCATGTGGCTGCGGTAGCTGCCGTCTCAGGTATTAAACAAGGTCCAACCCGGGCTTGAGCGCTAAAAGATGATGATGATGATCATGAGATGAAGCGTCCGTCCATGCACTGGAAAAACTCAACTTTAGCGAGAGCCCAAAAAACTTCGACAAGTAAATTAAAATTATAAGACCTATTATCACCTATGCATCAGTTGTCTGGATGAGTAGACTCGCTCTTGTGGGCGTCAGGAGGATCTTATCGAGACTACAACGCCACCGACATCTGTTGCACCGGAGCTTTTCCGGCATTAGATGCTCTGGTCAGTCTACCACCAATTGATGCTTTCAACCAACGAGAGGCCGTGAAGGTCATCAGCAAGTTAAAACACAATGGGAATTGGAACGGCCTTTGTCTGACATTGGACAACAGAGAAGGCATGGACCTCGATCCAACGATTCTCTCCAAGAATTGTACTTGAAAAAATATACAGTGTGGTGCTGCCAGAAGCTCTATTGTGGTCAGATTCTGAAAATAAGCCCGGCAAACACTGTTTTCGTATTTTCACAAATGGCTCCCGGACCGAGCACGGTTCCAGCTCTGGGGACTACGTGGAATTCAACGGGATGAAACTTCACTTTGCCCTTAGAATGCATGCATCTGTGTTTCAAGCGGAGGTGTATGCTGTTCAAGAAGCGATGAACTTTGGTATGTAACACAGATGAAGATGCAGATCTGTATGTGCCTGCACTGACAGACAAGCTGCGCTCATGGCCTTAGACAACCCCCAACCACTTCAAGGGTAGTCGAGTCCTGTAAGTCCAGGCTGAATTATGTCGGTGGACATAATACACTGATGATTACTTGGGTCCCGGGACACGTGAATATCGCGGGTAACGATACCTCTGACTCTTAAGCTAGGATGTTGGCCTTAGAGCCCTAGAGCCCGTTCTGCCACTCTCTTTTACAACCATCAAAGCCACGTTTAGCAAATGGGTTACTACAACCCTCAAGCGTGCTTGGTAGGCTAAGAGAGGCTGCAGATGGACTAAACTGATGTTACCAGACATGTCCGACCGTGTCCGATCATGTCGCAAATCCCCTGTCACTGATAACGGGCCACTTTCTGTGGGCGAAGCACATGGAAAGGGTAGGCATCTCAGACAGAGTACTCTGCCCAGCTTGTGAAAAGGGGGATGAGACGGTAGACCACTTTCTGTGCGTCTGTCCCGCCTTCGTTCGATTCAGGATTGAGGTCTTTGGAACTAATGTGTGATGCGTGATGCGACCACCTTAGCACCTTGGCACCACGAGATCAGATTTCTTCGGAGGTTGAGTAGATTTAAAGAAAATTAAAAGCGAATCCGAGTGCAGTACAAATAAAAAAACATAAAACAAACTAAAAAAAAAAAAAACAACATAGCAACAACAACGCCGATGTGCCTCAGAGTGTTTCCTCACACACACACACACACACACGCGCATACCCCACATACGTGCTTTGTATAGTTTTTGTAATAAAATTTTCCAATTTTTCTCTTTTCGACTTTGTGGCAAGTTACATATGTGTGTGCGTGTCCCTTACATATTGACAACATAACTGGCAACGGCACGTTGCGATGCCGCTAAGTTGGTGACAACACGTTGACGTTCTCGGCGACAATTTCAATCTGTGCCGCATCGTTGTCGGTTGGTATTGTAGTTGCATAAAAGAGCAGCAATTTGAAGTGCAACAGCAATGACAGCAAGAACAAATATTAACTGCAACACAGACGACGACGACGACGACGACAACGACAACAACGACAACGGCAGTTGATGCTACGTGAACGAATTGCTAGCAACAACAACGGAAGGTGAAAAGCTACAAAAATGAAACCGTTGCTATTGGCTTCGGCTCGGCTATTGTTGTTGCTGTTGCTGACAGCACACATTTATGGATGTTGCATTTGTTGTTGCCGCTATGGTTATGATTTAATTTTTGCAAAGTTGATTTTATCGGTTATTCTGCTGCTCTGTGCATTTCGTAATGTCACTGCGGCTGTGGCAAGTTTTTGTTGCTGTTACTTGTTGTTGTTGCAGCGCGCTTTTGTGAGCACGTTTTGGCGCTATCATTGTTGCCGGATGTGGCTGTGGTCGGGGCTGCTGCTGTTACTCATGTTGTTCTTGCTGTTGCACACTCTTTATGCCAAGGTGAATCTTATGTAAACACGCACACCACCACACCACCACCTATGCATGTTGCTGTGTAGCATGCCACTCAGCCCCTTTGGCACTTCAAATTTCCTCACTCACTCACGCACACATCGGTGGGGCATTGAATGTGCCAAAACAGGAAATGTGGCAACTATTAGTGGCATTTATTTATTCATTAAGTGCAGTTAGACACCAGGAGGAGCACTAATTGCAGCACTTAAGTGTGCAAACACATAGAAATGTGCGAGCGTGCGCCTCAACACACACACACGCACACACCCGTTGGCATGCCGGAGATTGGATGCATAGCTCCGTAAATGTACGTGCCGCATATTCAAGTATGGGCAACGCCTTGCCACCTCGCAGCTATTGCTCCTGCGTCCGACCACCAGTTCTGATTGGTGCCCCCTTAGGGGGAGTGCCCGCGAATTAAAGCCTAAACTAACTCGTTTCGAGATTAAGCGCATCCTTTGTGCACACGCGTGATTTCGCATTGTACTGCATTGAATTTGCTGGTATTAAAAGCGGAATACAATAACGGCGTATTGCAAAATAATTATATTACACATACATATACCACTTGCCAATGCTTGTTCTGTTGATGCTTTCAGCGAATCTCAGAATCTGAATTTCCTAAAAATATTATATTTGAGCTGAAGGACTTGAGGGCGCAATAGGAAATTCAACTTTGATCACTTAATGTTTATTGGAAACAGCCTGACTGAATTGTGACAGATAATGTAAACATTAGGATGGAGTGAAAGCTTTGTTTTTAATTGTCCTAATGCTTTCGAGCAGTAGATTCTGCACTTCTTTAGGATATTTTTTTACTCCTTTCGCAAATATTTTCTATGGGAAATATTCACTTATTTTACCGCCTAGTCGACAAGGAGGATCACGCTGAGAGGCTTTTTTAGTAGCAGAGGAGGATGAATCAGTTACGTGACTACATTCAACAGAAATGCCTTTTAGCTATTCCCTAGTTACTTCTAACAAAAGTTTTTTATATCTTATTTTATTCTATGGATTGAAGGTACAAAAGATTTTAAACACATTTCATAATACCAATTTAAATTTTTTGATTTTTCCTTTAGTTGTTTTGGTAAACCTCGATTTTCACTTAAAGTTCACAAACTCTTGTTTTATTTTTGAACAATATTTCAGCCGTAGGCACAACGTTTTAGAATTAGGTGCACAACTAAGTTTCCGCTGTTTGTGCTAGTCGATTCTAACATAAAATAAACGGCGTAAACCAAGCTTAGACATATGATAAACAAACTGCTTCGAAACCTCAGTGATTTTGTTTTGGGATCATATACTTTTGGTGTTATGAAAATGTCTGATTTTGTGCCGAATAATCGCCATTTGCGGGAAGTGTAGATTTTCCTCTTTCATTCGAAAAAAAAAAACGGCGAATGAAGCGCATCGAGAGCTACAAGAAGTTTGTGGAGATGCTGCTTTAAGGGGTAACACTACTGTGCACGCGCAAAATAAACACGATTTTTAAAGAATTTTTTTGTATAGAAGGAACGGGAAAACAATCACTCTGATTTGGGAAGTTATTACTTATATACTAAAATACAAAACTACAAAATTTGATCGAAAAATTTTACAAAATGGCGGCACTGGAGACATTTTTGTAATGTGGTTTCTCTTGAAGGAGCTCCGCGGCACGCAGCAAAGAGGGTGCAAATTTTAATCTGGAACAAAGAAACATTTTTTTCTTAATCTAGATAAAAATAGCTAGAGAAACATGTAGGGGATTTAAAAAATATTTATTTTTGTGGAATTAGCAAGCATTTGAAGGAAAAAACTCTATTTTGGACTAAAAAAGCGGCACTTAAACGATTATAACAATCGTTTAAATTAATCTATCGAAAATCCCCTACGCTCTTCTCTTAAGAAGGTTATTATACAGACGTAGTGAAAAACCTGATTAAAAATATTTAAAATTGTTTGAGTTATGCTGCGTGCCAATTTCAGAAAACGTGTTTTGAGAAAAACGCGTTTAAAGTTTGGAAATTTGGAGAAGTCGTTAGGTAGCAGTCACTAACGCTTGGTAAAAAGCTTAAAATATTTATGAAATAAACTTCGGTAACGTATACAACTTTTTGTGCTGTATTTTAAAAGGTTCAAAGAATTGTTTAAGCTTATAAAAAAAAAATCAAGTTTTTGAAATTTCTACAGTGGTGTTACCCCTTAAGTGAAATAACGTGCCGAGATTGGTTCCGTTGCTTCAAAGACGTTGATTTTAATCTTGGCGACCGTCCGCGTGAAGGTTGGCCAAAAACCTTCGAAGACGCTGAATTGGATGCATTGCTAAATGAGGATCCGTGTCAAACGTAAGAAGAGCTTGCTTCAGTATTAGAAGTAAACCGCCAGTCCATTTCCAGGCGATTCTATGCTTTGGGAATGATTGAACAACAGGTCACTTGGGTAAAACCATAATGTGGAAAAAAATAATACAAAAGAGGTTCCAGTTTTGAGAGTCTATTGCTACGAACTAGTGTTTGCAAATTGTCGTTAAAATGGAAAAACGTCAATATTTGTTTGAGGCGCTTTCTTCACATTATATTTGAAAATATAGCAGTTTCTAGTAACGAATCTGTTGACCAATATTCCCTCTAGTGTAACTTTCGTGTTTGTCCTATTTTAATTATTAATCCCAGAAACTTTTTTATGCCATTATTAGCAACGGCAGTCCATTTTAAACATTACCAAAATTTTTTTTGTGTATCATTTTTCAGTCTGTTGATGATACAGATTTGTTTGAACCATAAGCAACTCGAAAAAGTCGTTACCGAAGATTAACTTTGTCACTTTACTAATACTTTGTGGGTTATTACAATCAGCAGTTACATTGTAAAGCTTTTCAAATTTCGTAAAATGTTGCTTTCAATCTATTCTTCTGAGAAAAGAGAAGAATTTTCTTCACCATCATAACCGTTGTCTTCATTTTCAGAATCACTCGCAACAATTACGGGTTTTCTTGGTTTTTTTGGTCTGATATTTGATATTTGTACCGTCTATCATTTTCTGAATCACTAACAAAGACATCCCTTGGACAGTCAAACAAATTATCTTCTTTTTGTTCAACAAGATCGTAATGGGCCACTTCTAAAAATTTAAGAATATCGATCCAGAAGACGGAGGCATACTCCAACTTCGAACGGACTAAAGCATTATGTATGTACTATATATGAGATTTTTCTAGTGTATGGGTCTTTAGAATCACTAAGACACTGTCGCAAAAAAAAGCTATGACAATGACTTCGGAATAATAGAGTTAATAAGGATAATGAACGTAAAAAGCGAATGAAAAATAACACCGAATTTCATGGACTGTGAGAAGAGTGGCATGTGAAACACGTTTGGAGTTAGTACCAATTTTCTATCTTGGCGTTTTAAAGCATTTGTTGCATCGCATTCGTCGAATTTTCCCTGAATACCGCGAAGAAGGAAGCTGTCGCTTATTGCATGATAATGCACCATCTCATCGATCCACTCTTGTGACTGATTTTTTGACTAGAAATGGCATTTTAATCATCAATCACTCACCGTATTCGCCTGATATGGCTTCCAGAAGGCTAATACCGACATCCTGAAGGACATTCCGGAATCCGGTCAAAGAGCTGAAACACTCTTTCGAAAAGCTTTTAGATCAGGGGGAATTCGTGTATCGAGGCCAGAGTGGAATATTGTGAATAAATAAAATCGAAGCTATCAGAACAAAGCTCCTGTCATTTATATTTTAGATCAGTTTTGTTTAACTTCACCTTGTATATGTACTATATTGTGAGCACACCTCCAAAACTTGAAACGAGAAGAATATATATAAGTACTGTAATAATCCTAAGGGTGTTTGAAGTCTTATATACACTTTGTCGTATTTATTGTGAGATATTGAAACCACTTGAAATCATACAATAAATGAGAACAGGTATCGGTAAGGTGGGGCGATTAAAGAAGAACATAAAAAGCCAAAACTAAGAAATCGAGTTGCAAATGTCAAATTTATCCTTCTATATGGTTCACTACATAGAAACTAACCGTAGCAATAACGAGACGACTGCAAACGTCTGTCAACCGGTGCATGCGCCGTATTTTGCGAGTTTTTTGGCCCGGTACAATATCCAACTCGGACCTGCTAAAAATAGCTAACCAGCTTGACGTGACGACTGAAATTCGAAAAAGGAAGTGGCAGTGGATAGGGCATACCAGGTGTGTTCAAAAAGTATCGCGAATTTTGAATTTTCGCAGGTTACGTATATTCTAATTGCAATTTTTTTTGTGGCGATTTGTTGGTACTTATGTCTACCACTCATGCAGACGAGCTCGGCCATTTTGAATGTTCAGTTTATTGTTGACAGCTGCTTTGCTTGCACGTGTTTCGGCTCGTCTTCGATTTTTCCTATTCAAAAAGATGGATCAAAGAAGTTTTATCAAATTTTGTGTGAAAAATGAAATTAAGTGTGCGGATGCATTCCGAATGTTGATTGTGTCATACGGAGAAGCTACTTTGGACCAAAGCAACGTTTATGGGTGGCACAAAATGTTCTCAGAATGCCGAGAAGATGTGAACGACGAAAAGCGTGCCGGCGTGCCGGACGCCCGAGCACTTCAACAACACACGAAAAAATTAATGAAGTGAAGAAAATGGTATTGGCCAATCGTCGAATCACCGTTAGAGAAGTTACTGAGGACCTTGTCACATCGATTGGCTCGTGCCATTCGATTTTTCGTAATGATTTGGGCATGTTGGCAAGGTTTGGGCATATGTTTTAAATAAAAATTAAAAGCTTTCATATTTTGACAAAAGAAAAAGTTACCAATAGAAATACAAAATAAAAGCTAAAAAGGCTTATAGGGGCTCCGTTGTAGCTTTTCCGTTGTAGGAAATCATGATACAACTTTTTATTTAAAAAAAAAATAAAATTTAGTTGCTTTCATAAAAATGAAAAAACGTTTAACAGATAAAAGTTTAAAGTGCTATAGTATTTTTTTGTTATTTTGTATTTTAGTATTTTTATTTTTATATTTGTATTTTTTTGTTTTTGTTCTTGTATGTTTCTATTTTTTATTAAATTTTGATGTTCGGAATGTAATTTCGTTTTTTCCCCACAGAGGATTTAATTGTATTTTTTCACAGCTAACTTCACACTTAAGTCGCATTGTCATTATATGTTTTGACAGCTGATATAGCAAGGCTTGTGTGTGAATAATTTCAATTCATTTTACGCTGAAGTTTTTGGTCGGTGTCCTTTTAAATGCGGAGAGCAATAAGCAGCATTTTCGTCATATTTTAATATTTTACTTTTTTACTCTAGAAAAGGTAAAAATGCTGTTCAAGCCAGAAATAAATTAATCGATGTATATGGGGACGATGTGTTGACAATACGCCAGTGCCAGAAATGGTTTGCAAAATTTCTATTCAGCAATTTTGATGTCGAAGATGCACCACGTTCTGGAAGGCCGGTGGAAGCTGATAAAGACGCGATAAAGGCATTAGGTTAGGTTAGGTTGAAGCGGTTGTCCATTGTAGGACACACTCAGGTTCATGGCCTATTGTGATGCCGCCTGGGCCTCCTGAAACCTTCTGGAACCAATGTGTGCTATTCAAAAATTTCGCAAGGTCTTTAATTTCGACAGAGCCGAGGTCTTCTAACTCGTTGAAGAAATGTCCGCCCAAAATGGCGAGTCTACGTCTGAATAGATGTCGTCTAGACAACTTCTGCAGAAGTCATGTGTTTGCGCATCCATCCTCTGGGCGGGCCTACCGATTAGGCAGTGCCCCGTAATAACTGAAATCAGTGTGTTAAGACTGTGCTTGTCTCTTCTTAGTAGAAGTTCCCTGCGTTTAGCATTGAAAGTCGGCCACAGCTGTCGTGCGATTTTGCAAGTGGCTTCATTACGTCATCTTTCATTCGCTACTCTTACAATTTCCTCGCGGATACGTAGTCTACATGTTTGCAAGGGTTTACCTATATCATTGTCTATATTCTCATCAGTCAATTTGGTACCGATTTTCGCTAGTTCATCGGCGCTGCAGTTCCCCTCAACGTCGTAATGGCCAGGAACCCAGGCTATCAATAGGCGAAATGACTCAGCCATCTCGTTAAGAGATGCGCGGCATTTCATGGCTACTTCGAAGGGTATCGACTGTTTTGTGAGGGATTTTATCGCCGCCTGGCTATCTGTGAAAATGTAAATATCATCTCCAGGTATCGTATCACACTGTACCAGTGTCTCGGACTATTGCCATCAGTTCAGCCTGAAAGACACTACAGTAGTCGAGGAGCCGAAAACTGAAGGAGATCCCCAGATGTTCGGAATATACACCACCGCCCACCCTGCCATCGATAAAGGCGTTAGTTCATGTAAACAATACGTTAGAGGGTAAATTTATCGAATTCAACTGTTTAGGACCAACTGAAAGGCCGGGGCTTAGCCTTGATGCTCTATGTATCCACAAAAAAACAAAATTACTTTCTGAACAACCTAATAGTAGCTTTTGACTGGTGTCTAGTGACTACTGTCAGAATACCAAAATGCTCGTAAGTAACTTTGCATTGAAATTTGCTAGAATTGCAGGCGAATGCATTAAAAGTGGTGGCACTAGACCATCAACACTGTTCTGCAGGTTTGATTGTCAAAGCAAAGTATTGAGAAACTAGAAAACAAATAATGGACTCGCCTTGTTTTATACTGAGCTGACAGCCACATGGACACGGCGAAGAAAAAACAACACTCAGCTGATTTACCAACACCCCCTTTAATAGATTCGCCTTGCCTTTTATGTAATCAAAAAGTCACACAACTACCACAAAATATTTTTTATAAAATTTTATATTACAACTTGAATGTTTTATTTTTTGCACTTTCAACTAGTTTCGCAGCCAAAGCCAAATCGTTTATATTCACATAATTCATTTGCAATTAAATTTCGCTGTACTTTCCGCACTTCATCTAAATTTAAATCTAAATATTATTACGATTATAAAAAGCATGTTTTTGCTTATTTGCATTTTTTAAAATATGCAAATTACACTTTTGAAATAATACACTTTTAGAATTTGTAATTTAACATTAAATTACAGTTTTTAATTTGTAAAGCTATTAAAACGCGTGTGTTCAGACGGAGTTTAATTCACTATGAGAGTGTGAAGGTGTGAGTGTGTGTGACTATGTGAGGAAACACTGTGCGATATGAGTGTCTGAAAGATTTGTTTTAACTTCGGAATGAAGTCATCGTGTTTATATGTATGTACGTTTGTTTATTTATATAAAAGCCATACTTTTGAAACTTAAAATTGCAAAAAAATATGTACAAGGTGAAGTCCAAAATAAACCAGACTGCTGTCATAAAAATGTTTTTGATAGCGCCATCTTTTCAATGGGTTAGTGCGTTGGAAGTTACATCTCTAGCTGACCTCCAGTGAAAGCTTGGTTACATTCGGTTCAGTAGAGGCTTATTGTGTCTAAAGTGTCAGTATGGTTGTGTCATCAGTACAAAAGTGAGTTTTGAATAAAGAGCTAATATCAAATGTTGTTTTAATTGATATTTTGAATTGCTGAAAAAAGTTTATGGCGATGATTTTCTATCTCGTTCCAGAATTCATGGGTGGTTTGCACGTTTCAGACATGGTTGTGAGGGCATAAATGAGGACAATAAACATACGGACCGCCCAAAATCAATAATCACCGAAAACTCCTTCGAATTGTTTGTAAGTTTATCAAAAATGAATCGAGATCATCGTTGAAATTCATGGAATCGGAGTTGAATATCTCCAGAACATCGATTTATCGTATTTTAACTGATCATTTGGGCTTACGAAAGGTCTGTGCACGTTTCCTTCCGCACAATTTAACTGTGGACCAAAAATTGCTCAGAACTCAACATTCGAAAGAACTCACTAAAGAGGCGAGAAAAGACGAGAACTTTTTTTGCAACATTGTAACTGGTGATGGAACAGGGTGTTTCCAACAGGAACCTGAAGCTAAGCCTCAAACGATTTCAGACGAGCCACCACCCAAAAAATCGCGTTTGGAGAAGTCAAAAATCAAGTCGATTCTCGTTTGTTTTTACGATTCCAAGGGAATTGTCTACAAGGAGTTAGTACCAATGGGCCAAACCATCAATAAAATTTTCTAACTTGGCGTTTTGAAGCGTCGCTCTGAATACCGCGAAGGAGGAAGCTGACGCTTATTGCATGATTATGCACCATCTCATCGATCCACTCTTGTGAGTAATTTTTTGACTAGAAATCGCATTTTAACCATCACTCACTCATCGTTTTCGCCTGATATGGCTCCCTGTGACATGTTCTTATTCGAAAAATTGCATCTGACCATGAAAGGAAGACGTTTTCCGTCCGTAGAGATCATCCAGAAGGCTTGTACCGACTTCCTGAAGGACGTTCCGGGTTCCGGTCAATTACCTGAAACGCTATTTTGAAAAGCTTTTAGATCGCGCAAGAGAGTGTAAAAAAATTTTTTTCGTCTTTCAGTTTTGAAAGACCTTTTACATTGAGAGTTTTCCAAGGGTTTTTTCTATCGCTATCGAGAGATGATTAGATTTTTTATGGCCGGAATTGGATGGTATTGATCTGGACAGCGTTTGTTTTAACAAGACAGCGCTACGTGCCATTGATCTTTTAGGGGAAAAGTCTCCGGACCGTGTTATCTCTAGAAGAGGTGATCACAATTGGCCACCGAGATCTTGTGATTTAACACCTTGTGACTTTTTTCTTTGAGACCACGTGAAAGAGAAGGTCTACGCCAACATCTGATCAGTCAGGGTCGATTCAAGACCTGAAAGATGGAATTCGTGAGGCTATCGAGGACATAGGGCAGTCACTTTGCAATTGTGGTATGGAAAATTTCATGAAAAGGATATTGTCCTGTAAGCGTGGTCGTGGTGGTCATTTGCCTGATGTTATTTTCCACTATTAACGGCATACCTTCCTCTTTACAATGAAATGAAAATTCGATAATTTTTATTAAAAAAAAAGCTTTTTTTTATTAGGTAGATAACCCTTTATAATTACAGCTTGGCGGGTATTCATCGTCGAGAAACAAAAATTTTTGGTTTTAAATTTAAATAAAAGCAAAAACCTGGTTTTGGTTTTATAAAATTTATTTAAAAAAATTTTTTAATTAATATTAAGTTCCATTATTAATAATTTTGTTAACCCGATTATAATTAAAAATGCTTTGTGTTAATTTTTTATTGTACGCAATAAATTAAGCAAAACCTAAATAACAGAAACACAAACAAAAACAAAAATATGCATAAATTGAACTTACCATTAAATATTTTGTTTTTGTGATTCTTGCTGATTTATGGCACTATTAATTTTTCACTTTTATGTTTGTAGCAAAATTGTGTTTTTTATTCGACTATCATACAAATATTCTGATGTGTTTTTAATGATGTAGAAACTTGCCCAATAACCATTGGTTATTTATATTTTAGCATCACTAATTTATTTCGCACTATTTTTGTTTTTGTTTTGGCTATAAATTAGCTAAATGTTGATACTAAAATTTTGAGGCTTTTCACGCTTTAATGCACCTGTCGCATATCGAAAATAATGTCTTAGTTTAAGCTCGCGCAACTTTTTTCCCGTTGGCCATTCGCTGGCTTTTATAGACTCGATAAGCCGTTTTTAGTATAAATTAATTGTCTTTTTATTTACAATAGTTTTGTGTTCACTTATATTCTCTTTATAATGCGTTAAAATCTGCATCTGAAAATATGTAACAAAATTTTTTTTTTATTATAAACTGCAATTATTTTTATAGCACTTAGTCTCAAGGCATTAATTATGCGCTTTGGGGTGTGATAAAAATATTGCAATTATTTTTAAATGAAACAATTTGAAATATGCATAACTGCTTTTGGTTTTTACGCCATTAATAATAAAAACAAAAATGTATTTACTAAATAAACTGAGAAAACGTTAATGTTAATAGGACTATGAATAAGTTCGTGCGGTTTTTTTCGAAATTTGAAACTTTATTGACGTAAAATGGTTACAAATTTAATATTCAAAATATTGTCCATCGCTTACTACTACTTTTTCCCATCTTTCTGGCAATTCACGGATTCCCTTTGTGAAAAATTCGGTCGGTTTTGCCGCAATCCACGAATCGATCCATTTTTTGACTTCATCGTAATTACGGAAGTGCTGGTCAGCCAGGCCATGTTGCATCGATCGGAAGAGATAGTAATCGGATGGCGCAAGGTCTGGACTATACGGCGGGTGGGGTAGGACATCCCATTTGAGCGTTTCTAAGTATGTTTTGACCACTTGTGCAACATGTGGCCGAGCATTGTCATGTTGCAAAATAACTTTGTCGTGTCTATCGGCGTATTGCGGCCGTTTTTCTCGCAGTGCTCGGCTCAAACGCATCAATTGTCGTCGGTAGACATCCCCCGTAATCGTTTCATTCGGTTTCAGTAGCTCATAATACACAACACCCAGCTGGTCCCACCAGATACACAGCATAACCTTCAGGCCATGAATATTCTGCGCCGACGTCGATGTTGAAGCATGGCCAGGGTATCCATACGTTGCCCGACGTTTTGGATTGTCGTAATGGACCCACTTTTCATCGCCAGTCACAATTCGATGCAAAAAACCCTTTCTTTTGTGCCGTTGAAGCAGTTGTTCGCATGCCATAAAACGGCGTTCAACGTCTCTTGGCTTCAATTCATACGGCACCCAATGGCCTACCTTTCGGATCATTCCCATGGCTTTTAAACGTTTGGAAATGGTTGATTGATCAACTCCCAAAGTTTTTGCAACCTCTTCTTGCGTTTGAGCCGGATCTTGATCGAGCAATTCCTCCAATTCGGTATCCATGAACTTTGGCGGCGCACCCTCGCGTTCTTCGTCTTCCAAGCCAAAATCACCACTTTTAAAGCGTGCAAACCACTTCTGGCACGTTCGCTCAGATAGAGCATGCTCACCATAAACTTCCACCAAGATACGATGACTTTCGGCTGCTTTTTTCTTCATATTAAAATAATGAAGAAGAATTCCCCGCAAAAACACATTATTTGGCACGAAATTCGACATTTTCAAGTGTGGTAAAAATATTGTTGTTTACGCTTCAAATAAAAAACTTATACTGACGTTTGTGCCTTACGACAGTAGCTCTCCAATGAATGTTTGGAAATGTGGATCGATGGAATAATAATCAAGTTACGCCATCTGTTGTAAAACCGCACGAACTTATAAATAGACCTATTAGGTTAGACAAAGTTATTTTAGCTAAGACGAGCTGCCCTTGAAGATGTTACTAAGAGACCTCCAAAGTCAATTGTAGTGATGAAAGAAGATTTTCTCCTGATTTATCTTACGAGTATTAGTTAAAATTTTGGGCGAATTTTCTACAACAAGTTACCTACATGGCACATGCCCTCGAAGATATCTTCAAAGTGCTGGATATGCGGTGAAGGCCAGTGCTTCTACATTGATACAGACTCATTCAAAGGCTAGAAATTTATTTTGGTATTTCAATAGCAGCCAACAAATTTTGATATATTAAAAACATAAGAAATAGATAAATAAATTATAATTTAATATTCAAAGAAACTAAAAAAAATTAGGCCTTTTTTAATTTTTAGCAAAGCAGCTAGTTAGTGGCATCATTATAAGCTGATTAAGCTGGGTAAACCCTTGGGTTCCGGGCTCCATTTGAGCTCTGAAATTTTCAGAATTATGAATTTAAGCTTTATAACTCGTAAAAAACAGCCAATTTTGAACTGGGAAACTTTCATTATACTCTAACAAATTTAGCCTTTAAGAAGCTCCCAATTTGCAGCTGAGGCACTTCCTTTTGTGATTTGCGTATGCACAGTGGAAGCGCGATAACTAGTAGTCTAAAGAAAATAAATAAAATTAGTTATTGTGATTTTCGAGGGCGCCCAATTCATAAATTTTGTGCGACTTATTAAGAGGACCGCACTTTGTTAGGAACTATCAAGATTTTCAACTCATCGAGCTTGGCAGTTATGTTAAATATTTGATAAGCGTATTGAAAATTTTAGAAAAGTGCGAATAAATAATTTTAATAATTTAACTTTCAATTATATAATTTTAATCCACATATGTAGAAAAACAATTTTCTTCAACTATTGAATGGAAATGAAATGAAAAGCATAAATTAATAATATATGTTTGGATAAAAATACTAAAAATACTTTTCCCAAAGAGTTTATCATTGCCACTTTCTTCCCATATCTGCTTTTTGTTGTAGCTTGTTTAACTGATTCAATTTAGAAACTGTAATCGTTTAAGAAAACATGTACCCACAAATTTTTTAATTCGTCGTAAAGTTTGCTAGAAAACTGTATTATAAAATAAAATAAAGACAAAATTATTATACAAAGTTTTATAAAATAACATTAAATTAAAAAAATTTTAAATAAATGAAAATTAAATTATTGTATAAACTTTTATAAAATGGAATTGTATTAAAAAAAATAAAATGATTGCATTAAAATAAAATAAAAATAATATTATTAGATAAAATTTTATAATAGAAAATTAAATAAAAAAAATTAAATTAAATAAAAATAAAATTAATATATGAACTTGAATAAAATAGAATTAAATTAAAAACAAATTAAATTGTTACATAAAATTTTATAGAATACAATAAAATTACAACCAAATTATTATATAAAATTTTATAATACAATATAAAATTAAATTACAAAAAAAAAACTATTAATAAAAGTCTATGTTAAATAAAATAAAATTAAATTATTATATAAACTTTTAAAAATTAAGATAAAAGAAAAAAAAGTATTATATAAAATTTTATAATATAAAATTAAATAACAAAAAAATAATATTATAACTTTCATAAAATAAAGTTTAATTAAAAAAAGTATATTAAATAAAAATAAAATAATTATATAAACTTCTATAAAATAGAATTAAATTAAAAATAAAATAAATTTATTATATAAAATTTTATGAACTAAATTAAATTAAATAAATATATTAAAAATTAAATAAAGTTATTACATAAAATTTAGTAATATAAAATTAAATTTAAAAAAATTATTAAACAAACTTTTATAAAATAAAATAAAATAAAAATAAAATTATTAAATAAATCTTAATGAAATAGAATTAAATTAAAAAATTAAAATTATAAAACAAAACTAAAATTATTTTATAAAATTTTATATAGGAAAACAAAATTATATAAATAGAAAATAAAATAATTATATTAACTTGAATAAAATAGAATTAAAATAAAAACAAAAAAAATATTAGATACATAAACTTTTTTAAAGTAAAATTAAAGTAAAATTATTAAATAAAATTTTCTAAAATAGACTTTTATAAAATAAAATAAAATTAAAAATGATATATAAAATTATTATATAAACTGTTATTAAATAGAATAGAATTAAAATAAAATAGAATAAGAATAAAATCATTATACAAACTTATGTCAAATAAAATGAGATAGAATAAAAATAAAGTTATTATACCAAATATAAATAAAAATAAAAATGAAATTAAATAATTAAAAAACTATAAAATTATTATATAAACCTTTATTAAATTGAACAGAAAAAAATACAATATATGAACTTTTATAAAATAAAATTAAATTTAAAAAATAATGGATCTTTGACCTATAATACGTTTGGTTACCGCCATAACTCGGAAACTTTTTGCTCAATTCGATTGCCTCTCAATGCAAAGTGTCAGTTTCTTTTATATCTAAACCACAAAAGATGATAAAAGCGAAAGTGTGCAATCACGGTGGAATGCTCTTATCAAACTGGTGATCCCAATATTAGCAGTGATCAGTGAACAAGAGATTTCGTGATGCTGTGAGATGTGAAATAAAATGGCGTGTAAGAATTGCGGGTTATAACTCACTTAATACAGGTTTTTTTGCTAAGATGTGGGATCAATTTAACATACCAAGTTATAAAAACGACTTATCAAATGTAATTTATTAATTTTGTTTTGATTTTTTTTTAGTTTACATAATTTTTTTTTTAATTTTTATAACTTTTGTTCTATTTTTTTATTTTTATAATTTTTTTATTTTTTTTTTATTTCTATAATTTTACTTCATTTTTTTTTAAGTTATAATTTTTTTTTCATTTATTGTGTTTAATATTTATAATCGTTTTTAATTTTTTTTATTTTTTATAATATAATTATAATTAATATAATTTTTTTCAATTTGGCAATCATTTACCGAAATCAAGTTTAGAATTGGTTAAATGGACTAGGTGACTTATGAAATATAATTAGTTAATTTTGTTTTAACTTTTTTTAATTTTTATAATTTTAAAAATTTTTTTTTTAATAATTATAATATTATTTACATTTTTTTTAATTTATGATTTTTTCTTTCATATATTGTTTTTAATAATTATCATCGTTTTTAAAATGTTTTTATTTTTAATAATTTTGTTTTAATTTTTATAGTTTTTAATTTTTACTTTCCTTGTTTATTTTTTTAATTTTTATTAATTTTTATTAATAGCTTTCAACATTTATAATCTTGTTGGCAATTTTAATACTTTTTTTCATTTTTATAACTTTTTTATATATTTTTTTTAATTTTATAATTTTATATTTTCATAATCTTTTTTAAAATGTTTTTATTCATTTAATTTCCTTTTATTTAATTTCTATAATCTTCTTTCATTAAATTTTTTTTTTTTTTACACTTTTTTTCTTTTTTATACCCTAAATATTTTTTTTAATTTTAAAATTTTTTATTTTTAATTTCGATAATCTATTTAAATTTTTTGAAATTTCTCATAATTTTGTTTTTAGTTTGTATAATATTTCTATATATCTATTTTTTTATTTTTAATTTCGATACTCTATTTTAATTTTGTGAAATTTTTCATAATTTTATTTTTAATTTGTATATTTCTATAATTTTTTTTTTAATTTTTTTTGTTTTTGATTTTTTAAATTTTTTTTTAACATAATCGTTTTGGCAATTTTTATATTTAATTTTATTATTTTTTATAATCTTTTGAACAATGTTTTTTTTTATAATTTCTTTATTTTTTTAGTTTCCATAATCGTTTGTATTTAAAAAAATTTTTTATTTATATTTTTTATTTTCATAAGTTTATTTTTAGTCTTTATAATTTTTATTCGATTTTTTTTTAATTATTTATTATTTTATTTGGCTTATAGCGCATAAAATTTATTCTTGGCGGTCAGAGCGCGCCATTGCTTTGCATTTTGCATCTTCGCATGTAGATTTTTCTTTAATTTTAAAAATATTTTAAGTAAAGCAATCCTATTGCTTACAATTAGCACTGCTTACAAGAGCCAAACAAAAACCACCAACTAGTCATAGAAGCAGCTAATGGACTCTTCGTTGGGCACCTGGGTCCCGGCTGGCCAGACTTTTTCGACTTTGGACGTGAATTTAACATATTTCTATAATAGCTAACGACTTGAGCTTCCAGGTTACTTCCTAAAATTTAACTTTCTACCGATTTATAGATGTAATCTTTTAAAAGGGATCCTCGAGCAGGGCGATAAAAAGCCAGACCTGTGTGCCCATAAAAGGTGTTCAACGGAGGTTTAAAATCGAATGATTTTTGTTCTTTAAATTGTGTCCGCCATTTCGAATATTGAGAAATTAACTTCAGTTTAGTAATCCGCGTCCTCAAAAACCTCTTTCACCGAAGTTTCATTAAAATCGACCAATCGCTTGCTATTTTCGACACTTTTGAGGGGCTTTTGGTCCATAGCGCTTTGTTGATATAAGTGCCGAAATGAGAGAAAATCTACTGAAAAATTGTTTTGAAAGAAGTTTGCTCGTTCTTACAAAAAACTTGAGATCACAGAAAAATATTCATGCGCCTTTTATTTATAATCGAATTAAATTAAATTCAAAATGCTATATAAGGCACCCTGTGTACTTATTTACTGTTATACTTCATTAGTACTATTATTATTTTTTCTTTTTTGGTTGAATAATTCAAAATCTCTAAAGCAATAAAAAATGTCTTAATAAAATTCATTCCACTGAAAAGCAGATGCTGACCAGCAAACGAACCGTAAATAAAAAACGCGTTATATTTCACATAATCAATAAAGCACAAAAACTTAGATTAAAGCACAAAGATCACAGAAAGACACGGCACTTGCACTTGAACGTCTCTGCTTTCAAAGCAACTCAGTTCTGGTTTTGACGGTAAAAAGTAGCGAAGCGTTTCAAATGGATATCGTCAGCTCATTTCGAAGGCAAATTCAAAGCCTACACAAAAGAGTCAGAGAATCAAATGACACAACAGGAAAAAAAAAACAATATAAATACCGCTACAAAAACAACCTGAACAATTTTTATGAGCCACCAAATCACCAAATTGGATATTAGAAAATTAACTTGGTCTTGTTCTTCAAATCACACATACCTATATACACAGAATATTAACTTATTATTTATGCATATCTGCACTTTTTCATTGTGTATTTTCAGTGATTTTTATGCGCCCACTCGCTTGAAGGTTTCATTAGAAATTGTATTGAATAACCATAAAATGCACTTCACTTTCGCACAACACCGAACGCGCATTGCACAGCAGCAGCAATTTACGAGTGTGTCTGTATGTATGTAAATATTTATTTTTTTTTCACAATTTAACGAGTATTTTACAGTGCCTCTGCGAATGCAAACTACGTCTACTCAACGCATTCAATCTAGTATCGGCTACAGACGTAATGATGTGTACACAATGTCAGCGACACGCGATTGCAACTGTATCTGACAGACGTCAATCAATCACTGTGCGGCACGCAGTTAAGCACCCGTTCACTAACGCACCAAACGCACTTGCAACGGCTACGGCTACGCAACTTCAACCGGTCGCCGGTATTGGCGCTGCGCTGCTACAGTTGCTGCTGCTGCTTCACTGCCAAATTTGCACTAAAACCGCACTGCACTTAAGTGAACCCCGAACGTAACTGGTCGCACTACATACAATCGCACTCCAACTATTTACATGCGCTGGAGCGAATGCCAACACCACTCAACCAGAGTGTGTGGAGTCTATCTACCGTTCAATGCTTTCTCTGCTTTGCAATCGGCAGTGAGCCAAAAAGCGTATTTTCACCGCTAACGAACCGTCGCGCACGAAACACAAACTGCAACTGAATTTGGGCTGTCAATTCAAGTTGAGGCGAACTGTAGCTTCCAAAGAAGCAACAGCAACAGCGGCAGCGGCAGCAGCAGCTCCGTTGGCAGTGAAGCTATAGTGGAGCTGCGTGTGGAACAAATTGGCGCTCAAGCGACGAACAGCATTTCTCTCCACTTATGGATTGCTTGGTGTTACGCTCCAATTGGAGAGTTTGGTGTGTTGCCGCCGTGCTGTTGTGGATAGTAAGTTAACGGTTTTGTTTAGGAACATTTTGTAATGTTGCCAACTCCGGTAGGGGATAACAGGTTTCGAGCGAGAGGTTTAATTCTTAGACATGCAGATTTTTTAAAAAATGTTGATGAATAAATAAAAATTTGTTAGTAAAATTTTTAAATAAAAAATAGATTTTTATTCTATTTTTATGGGTTTTGCTGAGTTCAATTTTTACACAAACTGAATTGAACTGTATGCGCAGGAACGTTAGTTCATATCTGAACTTCGCTCAAGACAAATTTGAAATTCGCCACCTTTGGCCATTGAGGCGAATTTTTAGTTCTGTACGAATTGAAATTTGCATCCATGTAAAGGGTGGTTAAATTTCAAGGGCTGATGTTGAATGTGAATCACATCTAAACGTTAAGCTTTTTCTGCATTTCGTTTGATCTTTTACAATTTCAGACTAGCTCAATTTGAATAATGGAAAGATGCACAATCAAGCAACACGTTAAAGTTTATTGCTTAACATTTTCATTTTATTACGATTTAAATAGGAGTAGATTTTCGATTGTTTCACATCCATAGCAAGTCAATAAGTATGAGATCATATGATGCGATTTAACGTTCATTTCAAGACAACTTCACAAACACATATCTTTTTTTTATTTTAGCCAATGTAGTCAAATTAATATCACAGTCGTGTTCAGCAATCTTAAATATCTCAGTTGGATGTGTGCGCAAAATGGGGTTTTCGAACAAGTCGTATCGCTTTATGATGTGATTTGAAATATTCTATTTACACTGTGATCTGATATCATATGACTTTATGATATGATGCGATATATTTATTTATTATGTCATTTGATATCATATGATTTTATGATGTGATTTCATATATTTTATTTATTGTGTGATGTGATATCATATGATTTTATGATGTGATGTGATATATTCTATTTACAATATTATATGATGTAATATCATTTCACTTTTTTATGTGTGATGCCCTGTGATACCTATAATGTGATATGAGAACAAGTGGATTGATGTGATGCTAATAATTTAGTATCATTTCATGATATGTTGATAAGTGATACGATGTGACATTATCTGACATGATGTGGTGAAATATTTCTGGAGTGATATGATATCTTGCGGAATCACTACTCGCACATATTTTCGGTCGAAAATATTGCACGATATGTTGGTTGCTATAAAGCCTTTATGACAGACTTTTTGTGGCCTGAAATAGAAAAAATGGACGGGTGATCTTTAATTATAGTAGGGTAGTACGCATCCCATCAAACAACCGATATTTAGTGCCGTAAAATCTGTTATCGTTTAATGAGCCCCCTTGACGCTCGATTAGCTATCTTGAGCTGTGATTTGAAGCTATTGAACTTTTTTGTAGGGTGCTCTGATAGGGTGATATTATACTATATATATGTATATACAGGGCCCGCCATCTATCGTTACGGATTTGAACTAGGTATTATTTGAAGAATGGTAACACTTAGCTGTCATCTGATTTGACAGAAAATTAGTTTTATTCTTCCGCTGAACAAAAATGGTTGTGTATACGCTCAAAGGACCGACCACCCAATGCGTTTTCGCTTCGCTTCATGGGCTTGGGATCGACTTGAAGAAAATGAATTTCCATCTCGGCGGGTATGTTAACAAGCAAAATTGCCGCATTTGGGGCTCAGAAAACCCGCACGCACTCGAAGAAAAGCCGATGCATTCATAACGAGTCACTGTTTGGTGCGGATTTTGGTCGAGAGGCATCATTGGTCCATTTTTCTTCGAAAATGAGCGAGGAGTGGCCGTAACCGTCAATGGAGAGCGTTACCGGGTCATGTTGAACGAATTTTTGTTCCGAGAAATTGAAGAGGAGGATATTGGTGGCATTTGGTTCCAACAAGATGGCACTACTTGCCACACAGCGAATGCTATGAGCAATCTTTTGCGCACTGTCTTCGAAGATCGCATTATCAGCCGAAATTCTGATATCGTTTGGCCGCCTCGGAGCTGCGATTTGACGCCGTTGGATTATTATCTTTGGGGTGCCGTCAAAGACCAGTGTTATGACCGATCGTAAGGAATGGTGCATGTCTAGCTGAGGCAGCCATATGAATGAAGTTGTGTTCCATTATTAACCGGAAGGATTGTACTTCAAAATAAAAGAAACAGTTTGGAAAAATATTGAGTAGTTTCTTTTTCATAGCATTTTTAATTCCGTAAAGTTATATGGCGGACCGTTTATAATTGGCGCGGACACCCTTTTTTTTTGCCGTCTTGTTGTTGTTCCATAAATGGAGGGACCAGCAGTTTCAAGCCGACGCCGTACGGCAGATATTTTTATGAGGAGCTTTTTCATGGCAGAAATACATATAATATCGTCACATGAAATCAAAAAACCCTAAGTTACATTTTAAAAATTTTACAGGAGAAGCAAAAAACCTTTTAAAATGAAAATGTTTTATTCACCGTTTTTTTTAACACTGACTTATCAAAATTAGTTTCGTTAATCATTTTTAGAGATTTTTAGTTTTAATTAAATAAACTCTAACTCAGTAAAGCCTCTTAGAAACATACAAAGAAAAACTAACTGTTAATACAGAGTCAGTAACTGATAAATAAGAACACACACAATGGCATGGCATGCTATGCCTTCTTGTGTTTGTTGTTTATTATTTCTCTAAAGGTGTAAGTTACAGTTTTGGTTGGCAAATTTGTTGCGATTGCACTTAGGGCTTTTCGAATTTTGTTTATACCAACGTCATTATTGGTTGTTGGATTATAAAATTTTAAAGGAACATGTATAATGATACGGTGCATGATAATCAACTAAAAAGTCGATTTTGAATTTTTTGTATTGTAACTTAGGGCTTTTTTGAATTCATATGACGATATATTATATTATACTGCTTTTATATTATACTGCTATTAAAAATCGCCCGAATCATTCATAGAATATAAGTATATTTCGAAACTATCAACTTTGTTCTTTGCTTATTGAGTTGAAAGGTGATGCTAACTACGGTATACCGAGACGCTTTGGAAGTTGAAACATGAAATCGAAAGTGGCGGAGATATACAAAAATCAATTTCTGAAATTGGTTCAACGGACTAGACTGTCCGTTACCCGTGTACATATATATTTTTATTATTTTTTTATATTTTATTTAAATTCTTAAATTTTTTTCTTTTATTTAAATTCTTAATTTTTGTAATATTTTATTTAAACTTCAAATTTTTTTTTTAATTTTACTTTAATGAATTTTTTTTTATTTTTTTTATTTCTTCCATCCAAAAAGAAAGCTATGCTCACGGTTTTTATGGATTAAAACAATATTATACACCACGTATTTTTCCCATAAGATCAGACAGTTAATAGAAATTATAGGTGGGAAAACAACTCATGGAGTTTGCACCATTACAACGCAGCGTCGCATAGTGCCGTCATTATCCGTGAATTTCTGACCAAGAACGAAACGAATACCACCCAACAGCTATCTAATTTCATAGTTGGTTCCGAAGAAACGCCCAATAGAAGGACTACGAGAAGCTTGCAACGCTTCCATGCCCAGGCGCGTAATGCGTAAACACACATCTTCGTGATACTGGTGGAATAAAAGCATCAATCTACTGAACTTAAATTGCTTGCATTTAAATTGCTTTCGCACTAGGCGTAAGATGCAGCGCAGTAGAGGTAGACCCGATTTTGCTTATAATGTTCATAATTTCAGATCAGCAAGGCAGTCAATTAAAGCAGCTATTAAACCTAGCAAAAAAGAAAGATGTAAGAAACTTTGAGAAGAAGCTGATATCAACCCCTGAGGCACTGCTTATCGGGTGGTATTATCCAAACAAAGAGCACACAACCCTAACAAATTTCTTGCCTAGAAAGGTTGCGTAAAATTGTTACGACTCTTTTGAAAGATATGAAAACATTTTGCCATCTTGCACACAACACGTAGCAGGTTACGTCCCTCGTGTCACCGAACAAGAACTCCATGCGGCGTGTAATAAAATAAAGTCTAAGAAAACTCCAGATCCTGTTGGTATACCAATAGAGCTCTGAAATTAGCGGATTCCAAACGTCCAGACATATTTCTAGCAGGCACTTTCCCAAAGAGGTGGAAGAAGCAAACAAAAAGCCTGGCGAACCCGAGTCTTACCGACCAATATGTCTACTAGACACATTGGGAAAAATTCTCGTGAGTATTATTTGCGGCAGATTGACAATATTTCGCTGACGATATAGGTATTCTATCCACATACCATTTTGGCTTCAGGCAATCCCGCTCAACAGTGGATGCAATCAGCTAGCTGGCAGCGTGTACCTGAAGCCCTCATAAAAGTAGGGGCTGCAAATTTTACATATTATCAGAATGATTGGGAGCTGTTTTTCGGTCCGCAAACTGAGGTTTAGAACCAACAAAGGCATTGAGCGGTACAATGTAACACCAGGGGCTCTCCAAGGAGCAGTTCTAGGCTCACTACTATGGAAGCTTATGTTCGATGGGGTACTTAAACTCGATATGTCTCACATAACGAAAGTCATTGGATTCGCAGATCATGTTGCGGTGATAATAGTGGCAAAACACATCCAAGAAATTTAGAGGATCGCCAGCGAATCAGTAAGTACGATTAAGGCTTGGTTTACGTCCATGAACCTGGAATTAGTTGAGCATACAACTGATGTGGACCTAGGACGGACAAAGTATCACAAGCGTCAACAATAATTTAGGAGCCTTGAGCCTACCAGCCCTGTGAGGTATTACCTTTGTGGACATTTTCGCGGGGAGAGTGGTAGAAAGTGGAGAGGTGTTTAGTACGTATGTGTAGCTGTACGGCTATAAGTCGTGCTTACTGCGGTACTCATGACAGTTTCCTCATCCCAGAAACAAACAAAAAAGCTATAGGGTTGATATGGCGATTTCTCTTTGATCGAGTTAAAAACCCAATACGAGGAACGCGTTTTAATAAACAAAAGGAAGTAATGGAAAAATCGAAGATGGCTCCGATGCCTTTACCGAAAATATAATTCCAGAAATGTTTCGCAAGTACTTAAAAGGCGATAATATTGCAAAGCAAGGCCAAAGGCCAAAAGGCTTAGTAATCTTAATTCCAAAATTTTGCTTGCCCAGAAGCATTTTTCAAAAAGGAAAACACCCTGATTTTTTGACTATTCAGGACATATAAATAGTTCAACACAACACACGAGTATACTAGAGACCAACTGGCGGTAGGCGAGAAAGGATTTTCTGTGATGGATTCAAATCGAAGCAGGCTTTTCTGCCAAAATGTTGTTGATGATGCTTTTTGGGTTCAATTCACATCAATTAATTTGAATAAGTAAACAAATTGTCGCTTCTGCTTATTATGAAACCGCTTTTACTTAGAAAAAATGTATCTTACACCAACAAAACGCTTTGTGCCGCTATAAGTTCCCAGAAGCAATGGCAAAATTGCTTTAATTCAAATTGCCCGATTGAGCCACTGTATCTATTTGATGTTTCCAGATATGAAGAGTATGCAGAAATGGCTCAAGAGTAAGAGGTTTGAGGCGAGAGAAATGTTTATCGATGAAAAACCACATTTTGTGGGAGCTTGAAAAATGACGGATATCAAGTAAATTGAGACACATAGGAAAAAAACGATGCTATCGAAAAAGAAAACTTTTTTTGTTTGAATTTTTCTTTTAGTTTGAGTTTTTAGATAGTTTCAGTTTCAGATTGAGTTCCCACGCCGAACTCATTATGCTCGTCCTAACGTATGGCACAGAAGCTTGGACGATGACAATATACGATGAGGCGTTCCTTGGAGTGTTTAAAAGGAAGATTCTGTGGACGAGTTATGGAACTTTCCACTTTAGCGACGGCGTTGGAAAGTTGAGGTGGGGAAGGACTTGGCTTCGAAAGATATTTTATTTATTTGTTACACACTACAGATTGGTTGGTTGGTTTTTGCGGTGATTATTCCAGAATCCAACTAGCGCTTCCGCACCATTTTGTTGCCACATCCTCGTTACCAACTTGTTTACCAGTTATTTATGGCATGACTACATATATCCAGTCTGTGCGGTTTCAGAACCTCATTAGGATGTTGACATCTAAGCCAGACAGACACACTACAGATACTAAATTATTCTTATTATTAAACATTTAATCCTTCTGAGTTCAGTTCTCCGACTTATCGCCCACTTCCTGTATGAAGGTGTAGAGTGAGAAAGCAAATTTTCCAATCTGAAAAGAGGAATGAGCAGAAATGAGCCATTATTTTATTTCGCATAAGAGAAAGTTCAGTCAACCTACCGCCACACCCGTCGCCAAGCTGACACTGAATAGCTTCAGGCACGAAAACCGCATTGGATTTTGGGCGCGTTGTATAAAAAATAAAACAGTTTTCCTAAAACGCCGATCTTGCTCTATCCAATTGGAGTGGAAAATCGCGTTGGGCAGCAGGTCACAATCGGCGATGAGGTGAGAGGCGCAATAGCAACAGGGTAAAATCTGCATTAGCTGGCAACTAAAGAAAGCAAAAGATATGATATTTTCTGGAAATTCGACATCGCCAAACCAATTCAGCACAGTGATGGCGGTGGTGGCGAATTGGGTGAAGAGCGTGATTGAAATAACTGGAGCAACAATTTTGGCCAAGCTGAAGAAGAGAAAAAATGCAAGTTATTTGTTTTTGCTCAAACGAGTTTTTGTAATGAATCAAATTAAATTTATATATATATATTAGGCCGGGTCGATTTGTGGGGAGGAAAAAAATCGCCCATTGCTCTGTGAAAATCATATTCTAGGGATCAAAATAAGAAACTTTGCCGAAGGAACCATACCTCTAAAACGAATTCTGATGTCCCCCAATTTAGGTCGAACTTTTTAGTTTCTTTTCTCATGTAAAGGCCAAAAATGGTGATATTTTGAAATGATTGTACGGGGAGCCCCCCAGGAGAGTTCCAGGGGGTGTGCCACTGGCATGGGTGGGTCGGCCGTCCAAAGTTAGTGGGGGTCGGTCATACATTTGGACTCGATTGGAGCACTCTAAATGGGTCAAAGTGGGATTTTTCGTTCGACCCAAATTGGGCGACATCAGAAATCGTTTTAGAGGTATGGTTCCTTCAGCAAAGTTTCTTATTTTGATCCCTAGAATACGATTTTCACAGAGCAATGAGCGATTTTTAAATCGACCCGCCCTAATATATATTATAAATATTTTTTTTTTGTGCCCTCACCTCTTAATCTGACCATGTGTGCGTTTGCATGCCAAAAGTTCTGCATAATTTTCCTCCGCATTCAGCGCTCGATCGTTACCTAAACGCTTAGCTCGCTCCACCAACAATTGCATGTGTGTGCGTATAATCGAAATATATACCGCCGGATAGGTGTCACTGCCCAATTGATGGGCCAATAAGATGAACATTACAAAAGTGTCCCAACCCACAATCGTCCAATATTCCCAAGCTGCACGATCTGCATCCAAGTAAGGCACCCAAGCAGCTAAAGGCACGCGATTTTGCAGCACACCAAAGGCTATGGTGGTAACCTCAAAACTGTAGTAGGGCACACAAAATACCACTATAATTTTACAACAACTCTGCACGCATTTACGAATACGCAGCAAATCTTCGGCGCGCTTATAATTGGCATCCAATTTGTCCAGCACCGCACGCGCACTCAGCAAACTCTTCATGTGCCAAGTGATGGCGACGATTTTTATAGGAATAGCCGTCACTTGTACGGCATTTTGTATGGCAGCAAGCAATTCGGTAGTGTTCAGCACTTTCAAGAACTTTATGTAGCCAATGTGAAACGAGAGCGGACAGAAGAAGCAGCAAATGAAATTCACTGTCACGGAATACAGATAATAGAGGTGATAGTATTTCGGTGTGCGCTGCTCCAGTGGATTGGTGCCAACGAAAGTGAAAATGTTGAAGAGGTAAGTGAGTGCATCGCGCGACTGGTAAATGCCACGATAGCGACCACGCAATAAGTCCAGCATGGCGAGAAGGTAATTTTTAATAATCGACTGCTATTATTTTAGGAAAAATCAAACTGCAAGGACAGCAGTCGCAGTTACTGCGGAGAAACTGGGCTAAGTTGGTGAAACATTAACGCTTTTATATGACGGCAAGAAGGCAGGAAATAGAAATTAATTAAATTCAGGAGCCACTAAAATGAAAACGGCATTCATAACCGCATAAAGTTAACCCATTCACGGGCGGCTGATGCGTTGGCACAACAGTAGCACTAAAATTACGTAACTAAAGAATCAGAGCGCAAGTTAAATTATTTCAGAGCTCTTAGAATCTTGGAAAGAGTAAATAATGCGAGCAGACTCTCATATTCCGGGAGAATGTTGGATCATAGTATTTTTTTTTCCTTGTTTACTCCTCTCGGGAGCCCCTAGGCCCTATTGGCAAGGCGGTTCTGTGCTGTTGCTTTTGCACCTTCCCACGAGATGTCGGCATCTACTAATTCGCGCAGCATTGACCTTCTCCAAGTGAAGGTCGACAGCGAACTCTGCTCCCTTGCGGTTTAGAGTCCATTGCCATTCTCGTGATGCTACCTGGTGGTTTCCTCAATAGGTGGCCTATCCATCGCTACTTTCTGCGTTTGTCTTGCCTAAGGAAGGGTTTCTCATTCGTTAATCTCCACAGTGCGTCGTTAGTGATGGTGTTTGGCCAGAATATTCTGCAGATGATGCGGAGGCATTTGTTGATGAAGGGTTGTAGCCTGTGTGATGGTGTTAGAGACCAGCCAAATTTCGCTGCGGTCCAAGAATTCTACCTTCACGCATGAGCCGAATATTCGTAGTTTAGTGCGCCTAGAGATTTGCGAACTCCCCCATACTGTATGCATTCGCCCGAATGCCGCCCTTGCTTTGTTTAGCCTGCAGTTGACCGCTTCATCTGCTCCACAATTTGCCGTGATGATGTAGCCGAGGTAGCAGCAGCTTTCAACGAATTCCACCAGGCATCCGTCAACCAATATCTGCCTTGCGTTATTGTGGATTAAAGTATACTACTATCTAATGTGGACATTACTAAGTTCTTTGGCAGTTTTGTATTTGGTGAAGCCACATCTGTGTCACACGGCTTTCTAAAATGGAAGTAAAGCGAGAAAAAATTCTACACATGCCTTCATTCTTGGACAAGAGCCAGTAGAATCGGTGTACCTCACAATGACTGCTGCAGGAATTGCAAATTTGAAGAAGAAATTAAGTCAGTATTGTCCTGCACTTCAAAGAAGCCGTGCAGTTATTTCTTTGAATACCTGAGAAACTTGCAAAATGTCTCACTAGAGGGACTAGTTACCTTCTTAAAAAGGTTCAGGTGGCTTAAGCAGCTTTGTTAGGGGATGAAAATCAAATGCAGGCATCATAATGAGCTTTAGGACCACCGAGTGTCTTGTCTTAAACAAGCAGCCTGGATAACCTAACCAAACCTAACTTTCCATTCTTCAGTGCGACTACAACCAAGGTGAAAAATATCTGAACCGGACGTCAAAACATTTGTGCTTTTCATGATCCCTTATCCCCTGAATAAGACCCAGAAACCATCTGCAATTTGGAGGTGACGTAAAACTGTAGGCCGCTCCAACTATGGGCGAATATCAAGACGCTCAGTACAAATGGCCGGAGGAGATCGGCGAAGCATCCAAAAGGGTATATAAGGTGAATTTTACAAATTTCGCGGGCTACGTTCATTCGACTTTGGAACGCTTGTTGCTGGATTTTTCTTCGCTTGGCGCCCTAACCACTGACACCCGTTCTCTGTGAAAGTTTTATTTGGAGCCTGTCGTCCCCTAATTCCATTCCATTGCAGCTCTAAAAGCCGCTCGAGAAAGAATTCGGCGAAATCCCTTTAGTAAACAAAAGCCCATGTCCAGGGAAATGAATGTATCGACGAGATCCATATCAAGCCTAATTAGAGATGATTTCCACATGAAAGCCTTCCGTTGCTCAACTGGTCATATTTTGACAACGCGCTTGAAGAAAATTAGACTCGACAGATGCAAGCAGCTTCTTCGGTGGTACGCGATCAACGGTCATATTATTTTCCCAGACGAGAAAATTTTCGCTATTGAAGAAGTTTTTAATAAGCAAATAAATAAAACCTATGCTAAAACTTCTGAAGACGAAAAACATTTTGTTCCAAGGGTTCAGCGTGGCCACCATCCAGCCAACCATCCGTAATTATTTGATGGGAAGTGTCTTGTAAAGACGTTACATCTCTTCATTTCTGTGATAAAGGGCTTAAGACCGGGGCAAAAGTGTACCAGGAGGATGTCTTAGAAGACGTAATGAAGTAGTTGAGCAGTACTCTTTTCACCGGAGAGCGTTGGATCTTCCAGCAAGTTTCCGCTCCAGCCCATAAGGCAAAAACCACTTTTGGGTTTATAGCCGTAGAAAATTGGAAGACTGGCCATCTGGAAGCCCCGGTCTGAATCCATTGGACTACAGTTTGAGGTCAGAATTAGAGAACATGGTCTGTCGAAGACCTCACAGAAATTTGGCTGAGTCTCAAATAATCTTTGATTCGAGCAGCGACATCAATATCCATGGAAACCGTGCGTGCTGCAATAACTGAATGGCCTAATCGTTTGGAAGGCTGAAATTTGAAATTTGAAAAGGTCGAGGCAAGGAGCACCAGGAGATTTGGTGGCTCCTAAAACACTCAGGCTAAAAAGCCTATTGTATTTAAAGCTCTGGAAACAGAGTAGATAGTCAAAGACGGAAGGAGAAAAGTATCAGAGAAAGAGATAGGAAAGAATAGAGACTGAGATAGAGATAGTTAGTCCTGTGAGATTTTTTCAGATTCTTCGGCAAATCTGTAAATATCCTGCAGTTTTAGAGAACGAATATTACTCATTCTCACGACATCGGAGCCCAAAACGCGTAGCCGTGCTCTAGCAAAGGCAGGACGCTTACAGAGAAAATGCTCAGTGCTAACCGCCTCCTCCAAGCATGACAGGCATACCGGGTCCTCGATGATTCCAATGGTGGTCATATGCTGACCCCATGGGTTGTGTCCTGTAATGATGGCGACCATCAACCGAATGTCTTTCCTTCTAAGTTTTAGTAGAAACTTTGACAGTTTTCTGTTCGGACTTGTCACAAAGCACTTTGCAATTCTGCAACGTTCTAGACCGGACCATCGCTCTTTATGTATATTGCTTACATAATCGCTGATCCGATTCAAGATTCGTACGGAACTGATTCCGATTATTGGCTCTGGCCATTGTGGAAGCACCGCTGATCCGCGGTTGGCCAATTCATCGGCAGTTTCGTTTCCTTGAACACAGGAGTGTCCTGGAACACATATAAGTACAAGCTTTTTTTGTTTTGCGACAAAATTAAGCTTCCTTTTAAATTCTTGAACAATCTTTGAAGTTTGCTTCGCGATCTCCGTGGCCTTCAGTGCAGCCTAGCTGTCACTGAAAACTCCTTTCTGTTTTCAGCTCCATCTCCTCTCGATCATCCATTCGGCTACTTACAGGATGGCAAAAACTGCTGTTTGGAAAATATTGCCATTTTCCCCATAGCATAGTGATACTTATTACTATCGCTTACCCTACTCGTATTTAATTCTTGGACCCATTGGTAAAGAAAATATCCGTCAAACCTCCCTGCATGCTTTCTGGATTGCTCTGACATCTGACATCAAATTTCCTTCCAAATAAAACTATGGGTATCAGGTCATCTTTAGGTGACAAAAACAGTGGATACTGCTCAGATAGCAACTTAAAGATTTCTCTGTGTCCCGAAGTTCCGTCTTCGTGCCAGAAACCATATTTATGGAGTCTACACATTGCTTTTATTGCTCCCATTTGTATCTTAAGATCCAGGGGGAGCAAATCAAGCATAGCATTTAGGGCATCACCAGAGATTGTACTCATGGCAGCCGTGATGCATAAACATACACTTCTTTGCAGCCTGTATAGTTCCCCGATTGTAGACTTAACCATGCTCCGACGCCACCAGACCACAGAAGCGTAAGTGATGATTGGTCTGATAAGTGCTGTGCATATCCATAGGACCACAGCAGGTTTCAGACCCCAGGTTTTACCAAAGGCTCTACGGCATTGTTGAAAAATCCTCACCTTCTCCTTCAGTGAAACGTGTGCCTCCCAAGTCAGCTTCTTATCCAAGATTACTCCTAGATTTGGATGGAAGGCTCGTTCAAAAGCAAATGGTGACGGTTTCGAATGAAAATTATCTTCTTTTTTTTAATATTTTCTTGATTATATAAAACTAACTTCTTTAAAAAAAGTGTTGTAATTCCATATCTATAACGGGCGTAACTTGTAACAGAACTTATAGCAGGACTAAATATATTGCCCAAGACATCTTTTTTATTTTTATTTTTTTTTTTTTTTTGGCCTAAAAAAGTACAAGTTTTTATAGACTCACTGCAACGAAACTAAACGAAAACAGATACCTACATTAATTACAGTCACTCACAGAATATTATGAAATATGGAAAAAAAATCGCATCTGTATCAAATTAGGTATGAGTGACTGTATGTTTTAAATGTACTTAAGCATACATATCTATGTGCTTATACATACATACATTCCTATGCTCATGACGGCATAATTTCATTGCCGTCAAAGTTTGTAATAGAAAAATCGAATAATAAAAATCTAAAACAGAAGTGGCCGCAAGTGGGTTAATTGATAAAGTTTATTAGCTACCAAAGTTCAGTTATTAAATGTCTTTCTTTATTGCGTTAAAAGGTTTTGCGGAAAGGTGTGCAAGTCTGCCAATGATTACATTAAATATTTGCAATATGGCCTTGGCTCTACCAAAGCATTGAAAAAACTTTGAAGTTTTTACCTCAATATTAAAAAACTTTAGGAAATCGCGAGCTATTTGTGGACTTAAAACTAATTTGTTTCAAAAATTTAATAATGACTTTCTGTGATTTATTATTATTATTAGAAGGCCATTACGCACTGCGACCAGAGTTGATCTATTGTGCAAGACCTATTTTTGTAACCCTAGAGTTTAAGGCTTTTTATAAATTTTAGCACTATTGTGGGTTTGTTGTTCCAAAGATTACATGGAGATACTACGATACCACCAAAGTGGTGAAGTCTTTGTCTGCCCAGCGCAGGACATTCACAAAGCACATGTTCTGAGCTTTCTATATCCATTTCGCAAAAGCGGCAGACATTGGTCTCTGATAGACCAATGTTATTTAAATGATGCCTCAGGCTGCAGTGACCTGTGAGGTATCCTGTTAAAAGACGCAGATCTACTCTGTTTAGTGAGAGTAGCTTGTCTGATATTCCTTTGTTGGGACTAAGAAATTGTTTGGCTTGACGCTGACCGGCACAATTTAGCCAGTGTGCAGCAAATTTCCTTTCTTCCCATTTCCTGAGGAATTCATTAATGTGGCTTTTCGTGAGTCCACAGAAAGGCTCAGGACCAGTAAGTTGCATATTTGCTCCTTGTTTTGCGAGGTCGTCAGCCATTTCATTCCCCTCATGCCCTTCATGTCCCGGAATCCAGACTACATTTACTGTGTTGAGGTTTCCTAACATGTTGAGAAGGTTTAGGCAATCATTTACCAATTTAGAGGTGATAGTTGTTGATAGAAGGGCTTTTAGAGCCGCTTGACTATCTGAGAGTATGTAGATGTGAGTACCTCTCATTTTCCTGCGAAGGCATTCTCTCACACATATTTCAATGGCATGTATTTCTGCCTGGAAAATTGTTGGGTAGAGTCCCATCGAAATCGATTTTTTAAATTTAGGCCCATTGATTCCTGCCCCTGTTCTACCATCTTCCAGCTTGGACCCATCAGTGAACCATAATTGAGATCCAGGCTTGAAATTGATAGAATTAGTTCTCCAAGTTGTTCGTTCATTAATAATAATTCGGAAGTTTCTGTAGAGAATGGGTTTGGGAGATATTGTATCCACCCTGTGTAGTATAGGAGTGTGTAGAAAGTCTTCTAAGATCTTTAGATGTCCTCTCATATCTCCACTTTTAAGATCGGCGTTGCCTTTTAGTCTTAAGGCACTCAATCTTGCTTCTTTTTCAATTAAGATGGGAAGCGGTGGTATACCTAGGAGCACGCCCAAAGCTTCAGTTGGGCATGTTTTCATTGCTCCTGTTATACCGATGCAGATGAGGCGGTACAATTTGTTAAGATCGCTTGCCGCCTTTCGTTGCTTAACTTTGGGCCACCATGCTATGGAAGCATAAGTGGCTATAGGCTTAACAACAGTAGTGAATGTCCAGTAGGTCATTCTGGGGCTGAGCCCCCATGTTTTACCAAAAAGCCTTGTGCAGGCATAGAATGCCCTTGTGGCTTTTACAGTAACTTTCTCAAGATGCGAGTTCCAGGTAAGCGCTTTGTCAAGGTTGATACCAAGGTAGTTCGCCTCTGTGGAGAGTTGTAGAGTCGATCCATTCAGGACAGGACATTTGATGTTGATATTCCTTTTCCTGGTGAACGGCACTAGCGCAGTTTTAGATGGGTTGATAGAGAGCCCTTTGTCAGTGCACCATTTGTTTATTATGTTAAGGGCTTGTTGCATGCGGTTAGAGATGGTCTCTTCATGCCAGCCCATTATATATACTACCAGGTCATCAGCATAGCCCTGGGTGTGGAATCCTAGGTTGTTCAGTTTGTGGAGAAGTTCATCTATTACTAGTGTCCACAGAAGAGGAGAGAGTACTCCCCCTTGCGGGCAACCTCTTGTGGCCTTGATAGACTTTATTCTTCCTCCTAATTCTGTACTGATCGTTCTGGATTTCAGCATCGATATAGTCCATCGTCTGATAGGTTTAGGTACGTCCTTTTGAGATAGGGCATTGTTGATTGCCTCATAGGACGTATTATCGAAAGCTCCTGTTATGTCAATAAAAGCGCAAAGTGCGATTTGCTTTGACTCAATAGATTTTTCAATAATGGTTACCAGACTGTGTATTGCAGTCTCAGTAGATTTACCTTGTTGGTAGGCAAATTGAAGTTGGTGCAGTGGGAAATTAACCAAGTTATTCTCCCGTATGTGCTGATCCAATATTTTTTCCATTTTTTCTGTGATTTAAGAAAATGAGACAATTTCTGTACTCATACATACATATAAAGGTACATACATGTTTCTGTTGAAAGAGTTTTTTCTATTTGGGACCTTTTGTTGGCTAATAAAAGACACAACTTAGGAGACAAAGCACTTCACTGAAAAGTTTTTGTTAAATGAAATAATGTACGCCTAATTCTCTTTTTACACGATAGATACGTTCCCAAAGAATTCGTGTAAAAAAAATTCGTGTAAAAAGAGAATTAATATAGGTGAAAACAATACTAAAAAATTCTTTTTAGAGTTCACTAAAGAATTTATTTATATTGTACGTTTGCGTAAGACTAGAATATCACTGCCATCACTAGAATTATTTTGTTCATCATCTTGTGAAATTGCTTCTGGATTATCATCTCTAGGCTCCTGTGTTGATAATTCAGTAGTTTTTAGAAGGAAATCAGTCATTAAATATTGTGTTTGATTTCGTGATAAACCTTTATAAAGTTCCCTGTAAGATGCCATTAATGATTTCAGTTCACGTTGAAATTTTGCAGGTCGTTCCTCATCAGGATCATGTTGTTGAAAATGATTACCTAATTTTCTGGCAAGATCAAGACCTTCTTTAATTAGAGTTGAATTTAAAATGGGAGGATCTTCTTCGTCATTATCGCTATGTTCTCTGTCTTGATGAGTCTCAAGGGTGAGGTCTATAATTTCATTTTCGCTCAAGCTTTTATCAGCTAATAATTCCTCTATATCGGCAAATGATAGATCATCGAATCCATCTCCACCAATTGTATGTGCCAGCGTTGTGATGTCAGTAAAAACAGCGTTATTATGGATGACAGGATCAGGATCTTTGCTTTTGACACATTCTGGCCAAATATTTTTCCAACATGAGCTCAAGGTTGATGGCTTTAAGTCAGCTAACGCTAACCCAACTTGATTAATGCAGTCCATAAAAGAAAATTTTTTCCACATATCAATGACTGTTAAATCCTCATTATGGTCTAGTTTGTCTACCACGTATTGGAATGAACGTTTTATGTAGTACGTTTTAAAGTAGCAATGATCCCTTGGTCTAGCGGTTGTATTAAGGAGGTAGTGTTAGGCGGAAGATAGCAAAATTGCACATTTGGGTGCTCCAAGAGCGGATGGCAAGGTGCATTGTCTAGAATTAAAAAACTTTAAATTCTAGACATTTTGCATTCATGTAGCGTCTAACTTCTGAAATGAAGTATTTCTGGAACCATTCTGTAAAGATTGCACTGGTCATCCATGCCTTTTAGTTTGCTGTCCAGTGAATTGGCAGTTTATTGAAATCTACACTTTTCATCGAGCGTGGTCTTAAATCACGATTTACTAGCAGTGGTTTTAACATACGTTCTCCTGAAGCATTGGAACAAAACAACAATGTTACACGGTCCTTTGCTACTTTTAAACCACCGGCAGTTTTCTGCGATAAGTTCTGCTCGGCATTTTTTTCCAAAAGAGGCCCTTTTATCTACATTCCAAACTTGATCTGGGGTGTATCCTCCATCTTCAATAATTTTTCTAAGTTTTTCAGGAAATTTTTTGGCAGCCAATTTTCTGCAGACGCAGTTTCTCCCTTAATTTTTACATTATGGAGAGCATGTCGTTTAAGAAAACCTGTCATCCAACCTGTACTTGCAGAAAATTCGGGTTGTTTTGACTGAGATGAAGTGCCTGGCTCAACTTCTTTAATACGTTTATAAATTCTTAATGCAGTTTGCTTGATAGCAATTCCATCTTCTGGTATTATTTTTTGTAATTTATCTTCAATCCACATTACCAAAGCTTTTTCCATCTTCTCTTTGACAACATCTCTTATGTATGACGTTGATTTAGCACTTATTTTCGTTCCAGAACATACCGATTTTCTAATCGCAGTTTCATTTTTCTTGATCGTTCTTATGGTAGCTTCATGAATTCCAAAATGCTTTCCTACAGCCGTTGCTCCTTGTCCTATTGTAAGTTGATCTAAAATTTTAATTTTAGTATCTAAACTGATCGCCTTCCTCTTGGCTTTTATTACAGGTGAATTATGTGACATTGTGTTAAGGCTACCAAAATATTTTTCATATTAATAATGCAAAGATTTGAAAATTATTTAAAGCTTACCTGTTATTGAGTTAATAAATCTATACGAGCACTAACTTTATTTTACTTATAATGTTTTAAATACTCACAACAACTAAGCGTCTTTTCTTTTCAACTCTCAAAACCAAACTAAATTGCGTAAAAAGTACATTACGTCTTTACTCTATGCATAATTCGGGGAATCCCACTCATATACACATATTTTTATAGCAACAGCTGTACACGATAACAGCCCAAAGCCGCTCATCCTATATAGATGCGATTACATGCTGATATTCTAAGATCCTAAATAAATAACCTAAACCGATATGCTAAAACAAAAATCCCAAACAATAAATCCGATTTGCTCTATGAGATTCAAGAAAAATTCATAAAATTTGAAAATCGTGTTAAAACAAAACAATTCGTGTAAAAAAAAAATTTTTTTCTCTTTTTAACTCGTGTTAAATCAAATTCGTGTAAAAAAAATTCGTGTAAAAAGAGAATTAGGTGTATATTGTATCAAACACTTTATTTCTTTTGAAAACATTTTTTGTTTGATTTTGTGAAATGTTTCTTGCAAATGTAAACATAAAATACAAGGTGGCGCAAAATTGATCACCTTGTCGGTTACAAACAGAGGAACAGTGGAGCGCGTAAATGTTAAAATAAAAATTTCCAGTAATCAAACTCATTTTTTGTTTTATTTACTAAAATAGCTATTCAAAAACTAAATTGGATGATTAATATTGCCCCACCTTATACAGGGTGGGCCAAATAAGACCTACTAATGTTAAACACAAACTTTGGCAATAATCATTTATTTTGGTTGATTGTTTTTATACATTGAATAGATTTTATGGAAATTATGTATGAAATATTGCATCAGACAAATGTCCACCATTTTTGTCGATACAAAGATTGGCTCTTTTTAACGCGTTTTCCATTACACCACATAATGTTTCTGGTTGAAGGCTCAGTATTTCGTCTCGAATATTTTGCTTCAGCTGTCTTGTCTAATAGTCTCTGGTTTATTAGGATACACTAAATATCCCCATAAAAAGAAGTCGGGCGCAGTCAAATCTGGCGAACGAGGTGGCCAAGGGAAATCTGAATTTTTGGTAATCAGACGTTTGCCAAAAATTTCACGCAGCAGGTCCATAGTTTGCCTAGCAGTATTCGCAGTTGCCGGCTGGTTGGACTGATGACGGGCCACTTTCTGTGGGCGAAGCACATGGAAAGGTTGGGCATCTCAGACAGTGTACCCTGCCCAGCTTGTGAAGAGGAGGATGAGATGACGCACCACTTTCTGTGCGACTGCCCGGCCTTCGCTCGAATCAGGCTTGAAGTCTTTGACACTGATGTGTTAAGAAGCGACCACCTTGGCTCCTTGCCACCACAAGACCTACTCAGAACTCAACATCTTCGGAGATTGGGTAGATTTAAAGAAAATTAAAAGGTAATCCAAGTGTAGTACAATGGACTTAATTAATGTCTGAGTGCTTCACTTGCTAGTTATCCCGACAAAACAAAAACAAAAAAAAACAAAAAAAAAAAACGCAGTTGCTCCATCTTGTTGAAACCACAAATTAGGATACTGATCCGCCATTGGCCCGCAAAAAGTTTTGAATCAATGTTCTGTAAGAAGCTCCTGAAATCGGTTCCGGCGTTTCACCCTCATTTTCGAAGAAATATGGACCGATAACTATAGTGGCCATAACACCGCATAAACAGTACATTTAGATGGGTGCAACTGATGTTGGTGTGTTGCCCTTGGATTTTCAGAGCCCCACAATCTACAGTTTCATTTGTTCAGAGAACCATTTAAATGGAAATGCGCTTCATCCGACATCAAAACATTATTTGAATTTTGTATGAGTACATCTTAAGATCCAACTCTAAAATTCTACGCAATGTCGTTCTGGAAATGCCCAATTGGCTGGAACGACGGCGAGTTGAGACAGATGGATCGTCTGCAACACTCTGCCGCACAGTTAACACGTTGCCTTCAGTGCGAATATTTCGATGGGCACCTCGTCCAGGACGGTCGGCCACTGAACCCGACCAAACTCCTAAACATGAAGGCTGTGGGAGCTGATCTGGAATTAAAATGTTGCCGATATTTCCGCTGCGTTAAAACAATTGATCGTTGATAAGAATAGAAAAACTCGATCATTTTAACGCGTTGTGTTGTACTGTAGGGTTCCATAATAAATTTTCAACAATTCAACTATAACCTACAAAAAGAGAAAAATAAATGTGTCAATAAATAAAAAAGTTATTTGTGCTTAACATTAGTAGGTCTTATTTGGCCCACCCTGTACAACGCCACCTTATGTACAAATAAAAGTCCAAAAGTGTGATATCACACGATCTTGGTGGCCAACGCCCTGCATTAAACGGGTGTTTTCAATGGATGTAATGGCTGTTTTTGAATTGCTTCGAATTGTTTTTCAACCCAATTCGCTATTGTCGATGGGTTGCCGAATACTGCGTTCGGTAGGACGGTTGGGTACACCATAAGTTGGCTTGAGCGCGCGACGAACACCTTTCGATGAGGCGTAAGCCTTTCCACGAAGAAAGTTCTCAACAATTAGGAATTCATGAATCGACTGTTTGACAGATTTTAGCTGTAGACGCACCCATGGTGGACATTTAAATGATGCAGTTTTTCACATAAGGGCCATGATTTGAATAAATGCATTGTTTCACGAGTTGTATGGCAATTAGCGCCGTCGTGTTGAAACCACATCAACCACATCCGGCATCAAAAGAGCATTTATCACGGCGTGATAGCCGAAAGCATTCGTCATTCGGTGTTAGAGCCTCGTCTTTGAAGACATATTGGCCGATGATTCCTCCAGCTCATAAGCCGCAACAAACGGTTGTTTTCAATGGATTTAATGGCTGTTCTTGAATGGCTTCGGGTTGCTCTTCAGCCAAAAATGGGCATAATCGGCAGAACGGTTATGTACACTATTAGTTGGCCTAAGCGCGCGATAAACACTTTTCAAAGAGCGTCGATTTTCGTAATATAATTCTACGACTTGTAAATGTTGTTGAGATGTATTGGAAAAAGTACCTTCAATCGGATCACCCTTTACTATAGTTATACAATTTTCTGATTGTCAACTATTAGATTGCAAATAAAAGATTTTTTGTTTTTTATTACCTCTTTCCATTTGTATACATACACACCCTGCTTCTTAGGGGTCCATTTAATGTCTGTCGATATGCTGCCCGATGCAGTAGTTGCAGTCGTGCTTGGTTCTGGATATCGTTGATGTAGTCGATTTGATGTCTCCTGACGTGCGTCTGAGGTGGCTCATGCTTTATCATGCTATAGTACAATAACATCCAAACAGAAATTACCTGCTGAGTATTTTTCTATGCTCCTTGAGCTCGTGCATGGAAGTCTCGCTATGAAGGTGTTACAGAGAACAGACCAGGACGTATCCTGTGGCTGTTCTGTTAGCAGGATTTTGACAGGTCTGGGGCTTTGTCCACCAGACGACCAGACGGAGGGAGTAATGTTACTCACGTTAGCTGCGAGGAACTGTAGAAGCTCTATTTATAGAGCTAGATGGTTGGATCAGCGCATTACGCGTGGCAGGAGAGGGCTAAGGGCACCAGAAGGCGGGAGCAACATGTGTCTAGAAACCGTGTGTGCATCGCTATGTGTCTGCAGGCCTGAGCAGGTCTTAAGGTGGCACAACCCGTTACTTTGACTTCATCTACCAGTTGTGTATTTGGTTGGAGCCGTGTTTGGCAAACGCAACAGAAATAGACTTCGGATACAGGGTTAGGCTGTATGCCAGCCTTAAGGAGAAATATTAGAAGCAGTCTTGTTGCATAGAGCTGCTTTAGTGACTACAAACGAGGGGTGAGGAGCTCAGTCGCTTAGTTTGTTTGGGCGGCAGCCCTTGGTAGGGAAAAATCCGAGTCGTTTCTGTATGTAGAATCGGCTGCGATAGGAATGTTTCATGTCCTTAGGAGCTATCGAACCTGCAGACACCGAATTTTAGTGATAATATAGACCGACTCGATGCTATGTTTTTTATTGAATATATTCACGAGCCCTTCCGAGTACTTATAGCCAGAGGTGGAAGTTAGATGTTATTGTTCTAACTGCATAAAACACCAAACCTGCTCTAGAATTTTGAGCAATGCTGTAGTGATGACAATTCTTAATCGGGTCGACCAGATAGGGATGGCCCGGTTTGTAGGTCAAAATAATGTTTACAAAATTAATATCCTTCTTCAATTATCTCAAACTAAGAAGCAAATATTCTACATATCATTAAATCAAGGATCTCAACTGTTTTATTTTTCCTCGTAAGCCTGAAGCTCTGGTGCTTCCTGAGCGCTCATAGCACAGCATAGCCCTTATGCTAGCATCTTCTTATAATTCTCTGCGTAATTTTTTGATAATCTCACTTGAGTATTTGTGCAGCAGCAGCTACAAAACTTTGTACGCAAACAATTTCACAATGCTGCGCAATTTCGAGAAAGCAAAGAGGGAACATTTTTAATGGCTATTGCAAAACAAAGCGTAGTGAATGGTACAGGTGAAATAGTTGAGCGCGTGCCATCAAAAGTGCATTAAAATCAGACACTCCAATCTGTGACAGACAACAAACAATCAAGCCACGGAGCAAAACCCCCAGCAAATGCTGAGCAATCATGCTGCGCAAGCGCCACAGCACCGCTGGCATGAACCCTGCCAAGTATGCCGCAGCAACAGCAAAGAGGCTGCACTCGTGCCAGTTGCAGAGTGGAGATTCCAGTGAAATTGCAAAATTCTCATTGCAGCTAATCTTTGCATTGCATTTAAATTTTATTGTTTAAGCAAATCGTACAATGGTGGCCGAGCAGAGAACAACACTAAGAATGCCAAATCCGTATTGGCTCCCCCTACGTCCATAGTGCACGTGCTGCTGCGCTGTTGGTGCTCTGGCTGGCCATGCGCTTTTCATTTCCACGTCGCATTTTATTGTTACTGCCAATGCGGTATACGAAAAGCAATTCTTGTCCCCTCTACCGCACCGCTGTTGCTGCTTACGCTGCTGCTGTTGCTCACTCGTACTTTATTTCAATTTCTTGCTGTATTGCACATTTTAATGCCACAAGCAAAGACGATATGACAGGAGCATCTTGGCTGCAAATGTGGTCAAGTTGTTGGGGCAATAACAATGTTGAGGCGAACAAAAGTAACAAAAGGCGCAGCATTAACACGAAGCGAGTGAAGCATGAAAGCATGCCTCAATAAAACAAATTCATTCGCCGGCATTGGAGTGGCTGAGTGGGAGGAAGGTGCAGAGGATGCAGATGACTATTGCACTCCACGCCAATCCACGCGCCAAATTGCGGCTATCAAAATGAACTGAGCTTCGTATATGAAAATTGTACAAAAAAAGAAATAAAAAATAAATAAAAAAAGTAAAGCAAAAAAACAACAACAAAAAGAAAAAAAACATAAACCGGCGTGAAAATTAATAGAAAATTTTGTCTGTGGCATCCACAGTTGGACTTCATTTTGCTGGTCTGCTTCACCTGTCTAATTGATTATTTGTTAGTGTTGTGAGATTTTTGCTCACAGCGTAAAACATTTCTTGCGTGTTTTGATTTTGTTTTGTTTTTTTTTTAGTAAAACTTTTTGGTGGCTTGCGTTTTCTTGTTTTTTTCTTCATTTTGGTTTTATGGTTTGGCGAGATTTGCTTGAAATAAATTGGAAAATGGAAAAGCAGAAAAAACGTTAGAGGTTGAGTCAATAAGACGCAGAAATGCAACACTTCACTTTGTAGAAAATATTTTTCAATAGAATGCAACCTAATTTTCTAGCTGACGTGACAAATAGTTTTGTTGTGATATTCATTTGAATTTGAGTGAATTCCGTGCGCTCACTAAACACTATTTTCGCGAAAAAAAAACATCAAATCAAAATTATTACGGTAGTGTAGCAAAAGTGCACTGGCCTGCCATCCCAGAAGTTGTGGGCTTGAATCCCACGTAAAGCACAGTCCTCGCACTTTTCCAAATTTACCTACTATCTTTCTTTCTAATAATTTTCCATCCCAAAAACATTCTCAAACTTTCCATTCTCACTTTCCATCCTCACTCCCGCACAAGAGTCAGCGCATTTTTTGCATTGTGGCTGCTAAAACAAGCAAAAAAGAAACAGTTATATTATATATTGCATCAGTGGCGCCAGCAAGAGGAAGCGGGAAACCGCGGTAATAGCGCAGGCACACCAAATTTAGCGAAGTCCTCAACCATCTGTGCGATCCTTCTGCCAGAAAAATGTGGAACACAGATGGCGCTCCAAGCAGTAAGAAACCGTTGTTTCTAAGCAACGACAGGTGGGCATTTCCACTTTTCCCACTGGCAGCCTGAGGTTAATCAGCTACTCTGTCAGAAATAAAATAGATTAACGAAACCAACGCAAGACTGAGTCTTGTTGAGGCCCTATGCTCCCGAGAGGAGTGAACAAGGAAACAAAAAACTCCTAGGAAGTGCGAATGGGCCTTCGAGGCTCTTTTTGACTTCGAACAGCCGCTAATTGTTTTCGTTACCGTTGACCACTGAAACACTATATGCCAACTACTGATAATATTTGTGTCGAAAACGACGTCTGTGCTATAATCTTTTGAAATTTTTATGGAAACTGTTAACCCGCCACAAATGAAGTGACCATCAGTTATAAGCTGCCTCCGAACGACGAATGAGATTTTATATAAGGACCCATTTCACGGCAGAAATACACTCAGATACTTGCCTTCCGTGCACTAGGGAATGGTAGTCACGCACCAACCTATAAAAAATATGTCACGAATTTTATTTCAAATGTTGCGTTGTCTGTCCTCATGCGTCATTTTCGACGCATATGAGAAAAAATATGTTCAATGGTGGAACATTTATTTTAAGTAGTCAAAAAGATGCCTGAAGTCTCCTCAATATTAGTGATGAAGCGTATGCCCTAGAAGAGTCTGTATTTGAGTTCGTAATCGAGTGATAGTGGTTTTGGTGATGAGAGCAATACTCCATCTACTAATAAAGTACTTGAAATGGTTTCAAACATAGACCCATTTTACATTTTAAAATATATGTATAGTATAACAGTCTTAAGCACTTCTGGCTCAATGTGGGAGATTTAGAAATGTTTAGAAAAGTTCGAATAATAATATCAGATATTTGTTTCTCTTATTTTTTTGCATCATCATTTCCATGATGTGTTAGGTAAGTTGCGAATGCTATTAGTGGACTACGAGTATTACTACTCAAATCGAGGTATGACTGTTGACGAACAGCTTTTAGGTCATAGGGCAAATGTAAATTTCGGCAAAATATGCCCACGAAATCTTAAAATATGAACTTAAATTCTGGGTATCTGAATGGCAAAAGAAATTCATAGAAGCTTCTATGAAATCCATCTACCTAAATCTTATCAATCGGGATGCCCCGACACTACTGGGTATATCGGTGTTTGAGACCTGTGGCGATACTCATATTCGAATCTTTTGATACAGCATACAATTTTTCCTCGTTTCGTTCTATCGCTTTGTGATAGAAATACTAATATTCACTAAAGGGTGGTTAAGTTTCAAGGGCCGGTGTTGATTTTGAATAAAATACAATTTGTTTAGGAAATTATTGTAAGGATTTTAGGAAATAATTATATATATATATAATTGGCGGGTATACCTTTTTTCGGTGTTTGGCCGAGCTTCTCCTCCTATTTGTGTGGTGCGTCTTGATGTTGATCTTCAAATGGAGGGACCTACAGTTTTAAGCCGACTCCGAACGGCAGATATTTTATGAGGAGCTTTTTCATGGCAGATATACACTCGGTGGTTTGCCATTGACTGCCGAGGGGTGACCGCTATTAGAAAAATGTTTTTCTTAATTTTGGTGTTTCACCGAGATTCGAACCTACGTTCTCTCTGTGAATTCCGAATGGTGGTCACGCACCAACCTATTCGGCTACGTCGGCCGATAATATTGGTATGTCTTAATTACGCATGAAATAAAATATCGGCCAAATGGCCGCCGCGGCCTCGGCCTCGATGACGCTGAGGCATAATTGAGGTTCTATGGCGTTAATGTGCCAAATTATCTCATCCTTTAGCTCTTGAATTGTTACTGGCTTATCGACGTACACCTTTTCTTTCAAATAACCTCAAAGAAAGAAGTCCAACCGTGTCAAACCACATGATCTTGGCGGCCAATTGGCATCGCCGCGACGTGAGATTATTCGGTCATCAAGTTTTTCGCGCAAAAGAGCCATTATTTCGTTAGTTGTGTGGCAAGTGATACCATCCTGTTGAAACCACATATCGTCCACATCCATATCTTCCAATTCGGGCCATAAAAAGTTCGTTATCATCTCACTATAGCGAACACTATTCACAGTAACTGCCTGTCCGGCCTCATTTTGGAAAAAATACGGCCCAATGATGCCGCCGGCCCATAAACCGCACCAAACAGTCACTCTTTGTGGGTGCATTGGTTTTTCGGCAATCACTCTTGGATTATCATTCGCCCAAATGCGGCATTCCGCTTATTGACGAATCCGCTGAGGTGAAAATGTGCCTCACCACTGAGGATGATTTTGTTCGAAAATTGGTCATTCACTGTTGCCATTTCCTGCCTCCATTCTGACCATTGACGACGCTTGAAATGGTCAATAGGCTTTAGTTCTTGAGTCGATTGCACCTTTTGAGCGTGTAAATGCAAGTCTTTATGCATAATGTTCATCAACGACGAGCGTGCGAGGTGCAATTGTTGGGCACGACGACGAGTTGAGGTGGATGGCTCTTCAACCACACTATCGCGAACAGCAGCAAAATTTTCTGCAGTACGAGCTGTACGAGCATGCACTGGTGTTTTCACATCTCCTACAGACCCGGTTTGCTCAAACTGTTGCAAAATTTTTCCGATGAAAGCACATTTGAACGATTAAATTGACCGAAAAATCACGAAGTGTGCGATATGCATTTAGATTGAACTGAATAACTTTAAGCCTTGCTCGATTGTGTATCTTTCCATGGTTCAAATTGAGTTAGTCTGAAATTGAAAAATATCAAATGATATACGGAAAGAAACTTGACGTTTAGGTGTGGTTTACAGTCAACATTGGCCCTTGAAATTGAACCACCCTTTATATTATATTTACGATAAATCATGTAATAATGGCATAGATACCTTCATTATATTAGAGAAGCAAGAAATTGTATCTGGGTATCAAAGCATATGCCTACAGCTAAGATTCTAGATGCAAAAATGTGTTTGTATTCACATCTTATACTAAAAAAAGATTTAGTGGAATTAATTTTAAAAATAAAAACTGGAGCTTCAATTGTCCTTGTTTATTCATCTAAATCAGCATATTTTCTTAAATTTCTGGAATAAATCATCATTATTGGGCATTTTTGTTTTTTTTTTTTGTTCTTTATTTATTTTTAATTTTATCAGTCTTAAATGCAATCGCATTCATCGTGCATTATAGGTCTTCTTACGATAGAGTCTAGTCCAGCAGACGAGAATATCTCAATGACGGCGATGTCCACGATTCCACAGAATTCACGAGAAGAGCAGAACATCCGTTCTTACTAACTGCGGAGCCTCATCTGACCTAAAAGGGTGAAATATCGATTCTTTACTACTTCGTAGCCAATACAAATTTAATATCGTTAGTCGTCCTCTGATACATCCTTTGATATTGATATCGATACTATTTTGGTATCACAACATCCCTACTTACAAAATTAATCATTAGCGGTCGCCCCAAGGTAGGCAAAGGCAAACCGATTGTGTTTCTGACATCAAAAAGTTTCTATTCCGAAGCTATCTATACTATAAAGGTGAATGTCTGTATGTTGTGCGCGCATCACTACGAAACGACAAATGACGTAAAAATGTGTATACATTCATATTTTCATAATTTAATGTTTGAAGATTATTTCACGCAAATGTTGACCGCGACTGCGCTTCAAATGGTCCATCCGCTTAGTCCAATTTTGGCATACTCTTACCAATGTTACGACCGGTATCTCACATATAAATGCTTTAATTTTGTCTTCCAATGCGTTAATTGAAGCTGGCTTGTCTGAATAGACATGAGCTTTAACATAGCCCCACAAAAAATAATCTAAAGGCGTTATATCGCTCGCCTCTCAACAAGTCCATTGCTACGCGTGCTGTGTGGCATGTGGCATCCTCTTGCTAAAACCACATGCCATGCAAGTCGAGCTCTTGCACTTTGGGCAAAAAAAAAAGTTGGATATCATTTCACGGTAGCGCTCACCATTCACAGTTACGTTACGATTCGCAGCATCTTTGAAGAAGTACGGTCCAATGATACCTCCAGCCCTTAAACCGCACCAAACTGTGGCTTTTCGGGATACATTTGTAGCTCTTGCAATTCTTCTGCCTGATCTTCACTCCAAAATCGACAATTCTGCTTATTTACGTACCCATTGATCCAAAAATGAGCTTCGTCGCTGAACACAATTTTTCGATAAAAAAGTGGATCTGAAACTTTCTTAACAGAACACGCATTTTTATAATAAAATTCAATGATTTGCAAGCGTTGTTCGTTTGTAAGACGATTCATGGTTAAATTATAGACAAAACTGAAGATGTTAATAATAACTAAAAAATCACCCGTTATTTTCTGCGTCTATCCCAAAATTAAGTAGCAGCCCTCCTAAGAACCCCTCAACACTGGATCACACCAGAAATGACCAATGAAATTTGCGGAATGAGTTCACCGCGGGACATTCATACTTAGTTATCCAAGGACTAGCCCATGTGCCACGTGCACAAAGTATAGATTTCATACAGCAATACTGCATACTCAGTTTTTCATTTAAAAAACGTCAAAGTTTCAAAACCCTAAATTTTCAATAAATAGTTTTAAGCACTCGCGCTTTTTCTGTGATATTAATGCGCCAGCCCGTCAGCTCTTAGAGGTTTTTGTTCTTTAGATGCACTAAATATTTCAGCGGGTAACGGAAGCCAGATTTCATTCACCAGATGGTGAGAGAAACTCTCTTCTTCTCTGGAAGAGTGTGCCCCAAAATTCGTGTAGACTTCTCAAAGAATTTATTACGTTTTATTCGAAAATTTCAAATTTCCCGCTACACTTTTCATATTCAATTACCTGAACCATGAAATGGTTATTTTTATTTCCTCAAAAAGCTGTTTTACAATTTATGAGAATAGGAGGTTGTTTGCCAGCTTGCAGATGGAAGAGTGCCGCTGATTTAAATGTCCCAATATGACATACGTGTGAACACATAAACTCCAATTAAGACCGTGAATCGCGGCAAGAGACATAAAGCCATACATACAGACAACATGACGACATATCTACTCGCACGCAGGCACAAATACCTACACACGCATGTCCATAAGTAAGCAAGTGAATTCTAGAAATCTGTATGAGCCTAGAAAGCTGTGTGCGACTGTAGGCAAGCGGACAAATAAGCGAATACGTGGCATACACACGCACACGCACACAGGCGCACAAACGCAGCCGAGAAGTGAAGCAAATAAGCTGTCCGGTGGTGGGTGACTTCGTTAAATGTGGTCAATAAAAATGTCAGCTTCTCGACAATTTTATTTACACTTGGGTAGCGCGTGCATGAACGCATAAACAAAAACAACAACAACACCAACAAAGCCAACCCAGCCAACCCAGCCTCCAAAGCGCGACCCACGAACAGCTACAAGGCTTGGTTTGTACTGAATTCGAGGGCGAAAATAATTATGAAGTTTTCTTTTTTGGTAGCCACCAGCGCCGACGCACTCACAGCGCACCAGTGCCCGGCCCACCTGCATCTCCCTGCAATCTCGGTCAGTGCACGCCACAGTGCCACATTCTCGTGCTTGTTTTTTCTTATAGTTGTAATATTTGTTGTTTTTATTCTGCAGCAGCTGTAGGTTTGTTCTGTAATTATGTTTGGTTTGTTGCATGCAACACTTAATAGCGCAGCATGCGCAGCGTGTTGCATGCGTAAATCAATAAATTAATATTATTCCAATTAAAGTGCACAGCGCTCATTTTATGTATTAAGATTTTTTTTGTTTTTTTTTTCAACTTTTCATGCCATCTGCCTGCTGATTTTCAGTTGGATTCTTCTCTTTTGCTCGCCCGCACTCAGTTCTGTAGCTTGTCATTTTGCCAAACATTCGGACATTATCAATAAATGATTTATTTGTTATTCATCCGCATTGAAAGTGATATTTTGCGTAAAATGCCATTTTCTTTTATGAGTACTTTTCGGCAGGCGCTGAACAATTTTTCTGTTTTTTCAATGTGACTTTAAATGTAAAGCAACGACTTTAATAGCGCCCTGTGGATTGCGTGAGGCTTTTGTGCATTTCAATTCAAAACCTTAGCCCCTTTTGCACAAAATTTCGTTCAACCAAATAAGGCTTAAGGTGTTGCCAGATCTAAGGGGAAACATATCGTCCCCTTAGTATTAAAATAGCCTATACATTTTTTGATGTTTTGAGAAAATGAATTTCAAACTTTTTGTCGAAAGTAGCTCTCACTCAAATCTCGTTATGTCTGTAAATATTTATTATTTTTGACTGACGTTTTGACCCACTTTGTGGAACTAGAATTTGACAAAATTTTGACCACATATAAAATCGACGATGGAGAATCCAAAAATTCAATAAAAAAATAATAGCCTATGAGCACATAGGCTATTGTTATACTAAGGGGACGATATCTGAAAACGCTTTTAGTGAATGTCGTAGTCATAGCCAAAACCAATGGCATTGTCACAGTCTGGGTCATTGTCATAGTCTTAATCAAAGGCATAGTCAAAGTATCTAAGACTGAGCTATACAAGGTGAAGTCCACAATAAACAAGACTGGCGTCATAAAAAGTTTTTGGTGGCACCATCCTTTTAATGAGTCAGTGCGTTATAGTCACATCCCTAGCGGACTTCCAGTTACAGCTTGATGCCATTCAGTTCAGCGGAAGCAAAGTTATTGCGTCTAAAGTGCCAGTATGTTTGTATCAGCGGTATAAAAATGAGTCTCGAACAAAGAACTAATATCAAATTTTGTTTTCAAATCGGTAAAGCGTTTACCGAAACTTTTAAATTGATGAAAAAAGTTTAAGTTTATGTCCACCTCGTCCAGAGTCCATGAGTGGTTTACACATTTCAGAGATGGTTGTGAGGACATAAATGATGACAATGCACATACGAGGCGCTCAAAATCAGTAATCACCGAAAACTCCATCGAAATTGTTCGAAAATTTACCAAAAATGAACCGAAATCATAGTTGAAATTCATGGAATCGGAGTTGAATATCTCAAAAACATCGATTTATCGCATTTTAGCTGAGCATTTTGTTTTAAGAAAGGACTGTACTCGTTTCATTCCGCACAAGTTAACTGTGGACCAACACTTGCTCAGAATTCAACATTCGAAAGACCTCATTAAAGAGGCGAGAAACGACGAGAACTTCCTTTAGAACATTGCAACTGGTGATGAAATGTGGTGTTTCCACCGTGAACCTGAAACTAAGCATCAAAGTGCCGAATGGAAGGCTGCAGATGAGCCACTACCCAAAAAATCGCGTTTGGAGCAGTCAAAAATCAAGTCGATGCTCATTTGTTTTCACGATTCCAAAGGTATTGTCCACAAGGAGTTCTTGCCAACGGGGAAAACCGTCAATGCAATTTCCTATCTTGGCATTTTAAAGCGTTTGCTGCATCGTCGAATTCGCCCTGAATACCACGAAGGAGGAAGCTGTCACTTATTGCATGATAATGCATCCACTCTTGTGACTGATTTCTTGACAAGAAATCGCATTTTAACCATCACTCACTCACCGTATTCGCCTGGTAGCCATACTCTGTGACTTTTACCTATGCAGAAAACTTCATTTAGCCATGAAAGGAAAACGTTTTGCCTCGGCAGAGACCATCTAAAAGACTTTTACCCACATCCTGAAGGGCATTCCGGATTCCGATCAATGACCTGAAACACTCTTTCAAAAAGCTTTTAGATCACGAAAAATAGAGTATCGAGGTCAGAGGGGACTGTTTTGAATAAAAAAACTCGAAGTTAATATATTTAAGCTCAGTCTTGTTTATTTTGGACTCCACCTTGTATTCATAATCAATGGCTCTGTAATACGGGATTGGAGCTGGCAGCCCTAAAAACGGAGGCCGTGCTTATAAGCGCGCAGAAGCAAAAAAGGATTACGGTTGGTGAGCACCAAATATTCTCGATTAAGGATCTCTGAGTCACGCTCAACACGAGCTTAAGCTTCAAGCATCATTTGGTAGTAGTTAATTGTAAATCACCGGCTGTCAATGGCGCTCTCGCAAGAATTCTGGCTAACATAGGTGGGCCGCAAGAAGAGACGAGCGGAGGTGGGCCGCAACTGTAGTGGACTGAGGCCAACCATAGTCAAATACGTGAGGTGGCTCGTACCCACAGTGATCAGACTACGCAATATGCGTTGTCGCTAGAAAGATACCAATGTACATCCATGCGATGGAATTGTGTCGCCTATAGTGAAAAGAGGCTTCACTCTTTTAGCAGATAAGGCTGCAGAAAGAACGCGATGACTGATTGGCAAAGAAGATGGGATAAGTTAACCAAAGGCCGGTGGGCATACAAACTCATACCAAATGGATTAGTAGGAAGCATGGCGATATCGACTACTCTCTAACTCAGATACTCACCGGACCCGGCTGCTTCCTGGAATACCTACCCTGTTTCCAGCGGGTCGACAGCCCTTTTTGCCCCAGTTACTCGAGTTACATTTGAGAGAGCAGACCGTGTGGCCTTTCACGGCAAAAGTTTCAGTCAAGTACGTGTAGAAGATTTGTCCAGGATATGTGCTCGACCATCGCTAAATACATATATGCATATATAATTAGCGCGTACACCCTTTTTGGGTGTTTGACCGAGCTCCTTCTCCTATTTGTGATGTGCGTCTTGATGTTGTTCCATAAATGGAGTGACCTGCCGACTCCGAACGGCAGATATTTTTATGAGGAGCTTTTTCACGGCAGAAGTACACTCGGAGGTTTGCCATTGCCTGCGAAGGGCGACCGCTATTAAAAAAAAGGTTGTCTTCATTTTGGTGTTTCGCCGAGACACGAACGCACCAACCCATTCGGCTACGGCAGTCCCTCGCTCATCACTAAATGAGACGCCATAAAAACGTTCGCGGCTACAGTCGGGATGAGGCTCAACTATTTACATTGACTGAAAGAGGAAAGCCCATAAACGACACAGCAACAACAGCGACAGCAGGAGTAGAAGCAGAAAGATAGATTAAGTGTTCAATTTCAAACTTTGGTTTAAGCAAATAAGAATAATTATATCACTTCTGCCTCATATTTGTTATTGTAAATTTGTAGAAAAAATCAGTTAGGTCTCTAATCTTGAACTGCGCTGATCGCAACAGATTATTGAAAAGAGACTTTTTCGTGATTTCACTCCTTATTTTTCTATTTTAAATGGAATAAAAACAAATTAGGCATAATTCAGAAAATCATTTTTCCCCTAACTGTTATACTGGTGCCACGCTGCGATCGGGCGCAACGCGAGCCATGTGGTATCGCTACTGGGAGCTAAAAAGTCTATTATCAGGCGGAAGAAACGAAAGGCCGAAATACGCAAGTGCTGGCCAATAGGAACAATGCCTGAAAATTCCACCAGAAAGTTCGGCGGCTTACAGAAGGTTTTAGGATCAGGGCATATTCCTGTAAAAATAGAGGCGGTGATCAGGTAACTGACATACAGAGCATTCTTAAATTATGGAGAGAACACTTCTCTAACTTGCTAAACAGTGATAGCTGCGCATGTCTCAGAGAAGGTGAAGATCCCGATAACCCAATCGTCGACGACGCATTTGACATTCCGCTACCCGACCATGACGAGGTGACAAAGCGATAACGTGATCCTGGAATCTGTGCCAATTACCGCGGGATTAGTCTTCTAAATATCGCCTATAAGGTTCTAGCGAGCGTATTGTGTGAAAGGCGGAAGCCCACCGTCAACCAACTGATTGGACCTTATCAGTCTGGCTTTAGACCTAGAAAATCTACAATCGACCAAATATTCACAGTGCGCAAAATCTTGGAAAAGACCTATGAAAAGATAATCGACACACAACATCTTTTCGTCGACTTCAAAGCTGCATCCGACAGTACGAAGAGGAGTTATCTGTATGTCCCGATGTCTGAATTTGGTATCCCCACAAAACTAATACGGCTATGCAAGATGACGTTGCTCAACACCAGCAGCGCCGTCAGAATTGGGAAGGACCTCTCCGAGCCGTTTGATACCAAACGAGGTTTCCGACAGGGTGATTCGCTGTCGAGTGATTTCTTTAACCTGATGCTGGAGAGGATCGTATGAGCCGCAGAACTTTATCGTTTAGGCACAATATTTTATAAGAACGTTCAATTGTTGGTGACATTATTGGCCTTAACAACCGCGCTGTTAGTTCTGCCTTTTCCAGGAAGCAAAGCGAATGGGTCTGGTGGTGAACGAGGACAAAACGAAGTACCTCCTGCCATCAAAAAAGACCGCGTATACTTAGGAACCAGCATTAACACCGAAGAAAATGTCAGCCTTGAAACCCAACTTAGAATCTCTCTTGCCAAGAAGTGGTTCTTTGAATTGAGTAGTAAAGTCCTCTCTCGACGAACAATACTAACACGGCTACAAGACTCTCATCATGCCCGTCTTAACGTATGGCGCAGCAGCGTGCACGATGGCAATATCCGATGAAGCGACGCTTGGAGTGTTTGGGAGACAGCGATTTTTGGAGCTTTGTACGTTGGCAATGTCGAATATTGCAGGCGATGGAGCGATGAGCTGTATGAGCTTTACGACGACATAGACATAGCGAAGCGAATAAAGATCCAGCGGCTACGTTGGCTGGGTTAAGTCGTTCGAATGGATACCAAAGCTCCGGCTTTGAAAGTATTCGATGCGGTACCAACTATTGGTAGCAGAGGAGGAGGAAGGCCTACTTTGGGCTGGAAAGCTTAGGTGGAGAAGGACTTGGCTTCACTTCGTGTGTCCAACTGGCGCCGGTTAGCACGAGATAGAAATGACTGGCGCGCTTTGTTAAACTCTACCAAAACCGCCAATTAAGAAGAAGAAGAAAATAACGAATTAATGAGTCATCCACCGAACAACACTGATTTGGCACCTATTAACTTCTGTTCGTTTCCGTACATCAAAAATAAAATGTGAGGTCAACTTTTTTCTATGCTTGAAGAAGCTGTTCAATTTTTTAAAGAGCTTGTTTTGGACATATCCACTTCCGTGTGGCAACACTGCTTTGGAAATTGGTTCAAACGAATGCAAAAGTGTATTGATTTCCAAGGAGAAGGAGAATATTTTGAAAAACTATAAAGATATTTCCATTATTTTTAGGCTGTGTCTCAGTATTGGGTGAAGTATATAAAAGGCAACTAAGTAACTAGCTAATTAGAACAAATCCGCCCTAACTTGAGTACCAGGACGGGTAGGAAGAATGGGAAACTGTCAGACTATATATATTCTCTCTCGGGTCTCTCCCTCTCTCTCATTCTCTCTCGGGTTTCTCCCTGTTTCTTTGTCTGCCTTGAAAGTTTCACTTCTGTTATGTGACCACGCTACACGCACTTTTTTTCCATGCACTTTCTAAGAATGGTGGATGAGACCACTGTCGGTGGACCTCTAACAGAGCATTGCCGGATACGGCGTATACGGATGCATGCAGAAAGGCCTTTCGGCAATACGCGCAATGTAGGGGCCATAGCGACTAATAATAACAATGCAGACGCGGCTTTCCAAGGATGTTGCAAAAGCTGTAAATACACGAATAGGAACAAACGATATCTCAGTTTCTGTTAAGCACAAAGGCTGCTGCATCTTCTAAGGTCGATCTAAAATATGTGATGGATGCCGACTTAAAATACCTGCAGAGATTAATTCGAGTCACCGAATGGGAGGGGTAGAGTTTTAGGCGCAAGCGATTTTACTCTGCATTCTATCAGGCATCCCTGCTGCCTACAAATAACATCAAGAAGGGTTTTAAATTATCGCCAATCGCTTAATGAGTTGGCCAAACAATATCGTATTATCTTATGCTGGGCTCCAGGCCACAGAGATATATATACCAGGGAACTGTAGGGCTGACCAACTTGCAAGAGAAGGTACCTCTATGCCAAACATAAATAATTTTATGGAAGTACCTCTCGCAACTTGTAAGCTTCTTGTTATGGACGCCCTAATCAACTCCGTCAATCGAAGATGGATTAGTGCCAATACCTGTGAAATTGCTAGACAAACATGGCCAAGGCTAAACCTACGTCTATCGAAGAATATTATAAAATTGAGTAGACTTCAAATTAGAACCTTAGTAGGGGCCCAGGGCATTGTCTCATAGGAAATCATGCAAGGAGATTAGGAGTTTACACGCATGATTTCTCTCGCAGCTGCAGAAATGAGGAGGAATTGGAAACAACCTTTTTTGCACATGCCCGGCTCTAGCTAGAAGCAGGAACCGAATTTAAGATCCTACTTCTTAATAAATATGGATAATCTATACACTTTAGGTATCAACAACCTTTTGCGCTTTGTTCAAGGCTCAGGACGTTTCAATATGGAAGAGGCAATGCATCCCAGCCCCTGCGGCTCACAACGGACCCATTTCGTTGTTTAAGTTTCCTCGCTGTCTCAATGTGCGTTGCGTCTGCCAAACCTAATCTAACCTAAGGGAGTAAAATTTATCTATAATTGTCATATCACAATGGAACTTTATTTTTGACCTAAATACGCCATTGCACCCAGCGGCAATCACTCCAAACTAGTTTTTCTTCATACCTACTTTTATTTTCTTAACAATTTTATAAATCAGCCGATATACAAGAAAATTTTATATAGGAATTGAACTGCCATTGTTACAGTTTGTTATCACTTTCAATTCTGCTTCTCTTAGCCCTGTTTCCAACATCAAAAGAATTTATCCTAGCGGTACTTTTAAATAATGATCCATAATCAATTCCGCTCTAGATTTGCACAAGCAAAGTGGTCTGAAGTATGCCGGCGGTATAGATTCATTGATGTTGCGAATTCGCCCGCATAGTAGTAGTTATGTGCGCCCTCAAATATAAAGTCAGCTCCACCGGAGCGTGTGTGTGTGTGTGCGTGTGCTTACAGTGACACAGTTGCGCTCGAGTTGCGCTCCCACTGCACTTTTGAGGAGTACAAAACAAGTACAATGCGCTTTGTTGCAAATGAAGTTATCCACTTCTACGCAAAATACATTCATGCATACCCATAGAGAACTCTGCGGATATGCAGAGCTATGTTGTTATGTGTATGTATGCGCAACCACGCATATGACGCATTTTGTAAGTGGCGATACAAGTCGGCTCCGTTTGTGTTGTAAATTAATTTATGTCATTCGAACTACTTCAACTTAGCAAAGGAAAAGGAAGCTCTCAAAGTTTTGTCGCATGCGAGAGAAAGTGAACGTAGATAATTATTGGGACGCATATTTACTGACGCATACAGCAAACTATGAAGAAAGTAGGCATGCCATTTGTTTTTATATAATACAAATTATAGTAAAAAAATCTAAATAAATATTAAAAATAAATAAATAGGCGTTCTAGATAAAATAATGATAAAATAAAGCGGCACTAAATAATCGAGCGGAAATAAAGGAAATAACAGCCGAAGCAATCAAGTCACCTCTCTTCCGAATGGCCGGCCGCAAACTCAGTTCAAACCATTTACATAAACGTTTTTATAAAGGCATAAACGATGGTATGCTCGTAAAAATTGCATGCACCCAAATAAATCTGTGCCAAGGCAAAAATCTTGACTGTAAAAAATACCTCGTAAAATCATACAGATTTTGCTTCTCCACACATGGAAGAATTTATGTAGATGCATTTATGTTGTAAAAATTTTACGATTATATTTAAAGAAAATCATTTCAATGGAAGTAATATAAATATGAGGAATGAGTGCAATATGGAACGCCAAGAGCTACAAACAGCAAAATCAAAAAAAAAAGATAAAAAAAGAAAAATAGCATAAAAAAATAAAAAAAAAGCATTGCAAGACACTTGAAGACTAAACAGCTAGCAAGAAGATTTCAAATGTTATGGAGCGCGCATACTGATGAAGAGACAAGGAACACCAGCTTATTGCCGGTATTCTCACATTTTCCGTATTGAGCGTAAAATACTTGAATAAAATCGTACGAGGGTTGTTTTTTATATTTTGTGCCCAATTATGAAAACACAGTAAAATAATAAAGTAGCATCTTTCTCGCCAACTTGGACTAAATAGGCAACGGAGTAATACGAGTAAAGTCTGCTCTCTCGGTGAACAAAACTAACACTCTACAAGGTTCTCAACATACCCGTCCTAACGTATGCCGCAGAAGCTTGGACGATTACAATATCCGATGAGGCGTCCCTTGGAGTGTTTGAGAGAAAGATTCGACCGAAGATTTTTGGATCTTTGCACGTTAGTGACGACGAGTGTCGTAGGCGATGGCACAACAAGCGGTTATCACGCCAATCAAGAAGAAGACAATTTTTTTATTTTGAAATTAATTTAAATAATTTTTTTTTAATAATATTGTTTAAACAAAATTGCATACAAAAACCCTATAGATCCAAATTTCAAATGTCGTGCAAATTAAAAAAAAAATTGCAAGAAATTTTGAGCACAATTCCACACTTTTTATGTTCCTACGAAAACCATATAAACACGAATTTAAAACTTTGTGAAACACGACAAGGAAAAATAAGTCCAGAGAATTTTTATAAAAGCTCGAGTAGCTCAAAAAATGCGCTGATTTTCTGGCTCACAATATTTGGTGTTTTCTTCCATAAAAAAATTTCGATAAATGGAGCAAACATGCAATACTGTCAAGAAAAAAATTATCAAAAATTAACGGGAGTTTTAAACTACTTAATTATTGCATTTTATTGTAAAAAAATGCAATGGACTATGAAACTGCACATTAAAAATTTTTCTAGAAATTCTTATTAAAATTGTTGATTTTCTTTAGCTTGCACGTAGTTTGAAATGAACTTGAAATAAATTGTATATTCATTCAAAAATTTAAAAAATTAAATGAGAAATAAATACACTGTCGAAACTTGGAAATAAGCCCTAGTGCAATAGTTTTTTTAGCGCCGCGTAGTGTTAGAGTTCGGTAATTGTAATATGAGCCGATGTTTATTGGTTTGTTTGACTTATTCGATGGATTGCCCCGAAAACTCAATGTTCCATGGGTAGTCTAAAAGATTCTGAGGCTTTTAGCAACGAAAGTTATTCGTGGCATGGAGCAAGAGTTTCGTGGATGCGGAGCTCTTGCGTTCTCAGTCTAGAAAATTCCGTACAGCTAAGCCCATATACAGTATAACATCATCTCTTTAATTTGCGCTATAACCGATTACGCGATTTCGGCCGAGTTTAACAAAGCGCGCCAGTCGATTCTCTCTCGTGCTAACCGGTGCCAGTTGGATACACCTCGTGAAGCCAAGTCCTTCTCCACTTGATCTTTCCAACGCATTCATTCGCTGTATTCATTCGGACGACATGACCCAGCCAATGTAGCCGCTGGATCTTTATTCGCTGCGCTATGTCTGTGTCGTCGTAAAGCTCATACGCGTGCGATATTCGCCGTTGCCAACGTGCAAAGATCCAAAAATCTTGCGCAGAATCTTTCCCTTGAACACTTCAAGCGTCGCTTCATCGGATGTTGTCATCGTTCACGCTGCTGCGCCATACGTTAGGACGGGCATGATGAGAGTCTTGTAGAGTGTTAGTTTTGTTCGTCGAGAGAGGGACCTCACTACTCAGTTGCCTACTTAGGCCAAAGCACCACTTCTTGGCAAGAGAGATTCTACGTTGGATTTCCAGGCTGACATTGTTATCGGTGTTAATGCTGGTTCCTAAATAAACGAAGTCTTTTACAACCTCGAAATCATAACTGTCAACAGTGACGTGCGTGCCGATATGCGAGTACGCCGACTGTTTGTTTGATGACAGGAGGTACTACGTTTTGTCCTCGTTCACCACCAGACCCATTCGCTTTGCTTCTTTATCCAGTTTGGAGAAGGCAGAACTAACAGCGCGGTTGTTAAGACCGATGGTGTGAATATCACCGGAATACGCCAAGAATTGTATGGTCTCATTAAATATTGTGCCTAAGCGATTAAATTCTGCGGCTCGTACGATCCTCTCCAACATCAGGTTAAAGAAGTCACACGACAGCGAGTTACCCTGTAGGAAACCTCCTCCGGAGAGGTACATCCCAATTCTGACGACGCTGCTGGTATTGAGCAACGTCATTTTGCAAAGCCGTATTAGTTTTGTGGGGATACCAAATTCAGACGTCGCGGCATAATAGGTCTGGCACTCGATCTGTTGAGTGCTCAAAAACTTTCTGGTGATGTATGATTCGTCTTCTGCCGTTGGTTTTCCTTAGTTCTCCGAAAACTGCTAGGAATCAAGTGGCTGTGTACCACTCAGAATTGTTTGGTTTAAGTTTCCCTGGGGGTAGAGTTTGCGACAGGACAACATTTTCTAAAAAAAAGGTGACCATTTGCTTGAGATATATGGTAAACTTATTCCCAATATCAATATTGTGTAGCCTAAACAGTGATTTAGTGGAACAAAAGTTTTGAGCCATATAAGGCACCCACCACACCTTCTGTAGGCAACTTCTGCAAAAAGTTCATGCTACTAGCATGTTAGTGGACAACTTACACGGTTCCCGTCGTACGCACCGTATGCGCACCGCATTGAGGAGAATGTGGCGGTTCAGTACTGGAACATCGACTCGCTGTTGATCTCAACAATTCAATATTTCGCGCGCCAGCCTGCTGTAAGAATTTTATAAACATCGTGCAATATTAGCTTACAGTAATTGAACTTACTTGACCATCCGCTACGTTATCGTGTCTCAATTTGGGCCTTAAAACAGCTCGAAATGGACGAGGATTCTGCTCGAACAATCATCTTTTCTGACGAAGCTAATTTTTATGTCAATAGCTATGTTAACCCTTAAACCTACGATTTAGATTCCAAGATATTGGGCACAAATCGTACACAAGCTCGCGCAGCATTCGGGGCATTCACACGGAACACGCTGACTGCAATAAAAGTTTTAAGTCATCTAGGTTTAACCCACACCATGGCACACGTAATATTTACGTTTGGCCCGACCATCGTACGCGGGTTATGCCCGTCATCGTAGGTTAAGGGGTTAATTAACAAAACTGCTGTATTTGGGGATCAAAAAACCCGCACGTCATCGTCGAGCAGCTAATGCATTCCAAGAGAGTGATAGTTTGGTACGGATTTCGGAGCGGTGGCATCATAAGCCCATCTTTCTTTGAAAATTCGGCTAATAACGCCACTTCAGTCAAGGAAGAGCTATACTGAGACAAAATAAGTATTTTTTGTGGCTGGAAATTGAAAGCATATACTTGAACGACCCTTGACTTCAGCGGTATGGCGCGCCATGTCACACAGACCGTGCCACAATCAGTCTTTTCGGCGCTAATTGAGTTAACAACCATCTGGGCGATATCAACTGGCCACCTCGGCGCCGCGATTTGACGCCGTAAAGGATCGATGTTAGGCGAACAATCAATGAACGATTCAGGCCCTCAAAGTAAATACTGAGAAAGCATTCGTGAGGCAGAATCAGAAAACGGTAAGCAAAGTCTTACAAAAGTGGGTTACCAAGATGCGCTACTGCAAAACCAGTCGAGGCAGCCACGTGAATGAAATTATTATTTTTTCCTTGTTCACTCCTCTCGGGAACATAGGGCCTCGACAAGACGTAGTCTTGCGTTGGTTTCGTTAATCTATTTTGATTTCTGACAGGGTAGCTGATTAGCCTGTGAATGAAATCGCATTCCATAAGTAATGGAATACTTCAAATTATCTAATAATATGCAGAAAAAGTATTTAACTGATTTCAAGAAATTGCTTCCCCGCCATAGCATCACGGATTCGTCAATACAAATATTTTTACTTGGTACATAGCAACGCATAATATCGCTGAAATGATTTAGGATTGGCCTCACCTTGTATAATCTGTCGGTAGATGGTTGTGAGTTACCAACCAAATGAAAATAACGAAGTATCAACTGGAATCGATTGCGGCTCATATGTGTGCGCCAAAAGTTTACATTATATAGCTTGTTTGTGTTCCAGTAATGTTCTATTTTTGGAAAAGTACAAGGTCCCATTTGCAATAAAAGTGCAATAAAAACTTTCATCTCTGTAGCACTTACGTCTTGCCAAATTGATATCCTTTTAGATTTTTTTATAGCATTTTGATTCCCATTTTCCAATGTTGCAATTTCTTGCGCAGCATATAAATTAGTTTGTTCTACCAGTAATACAAGAAAAATCATCCGAAAAATATAAATCCCCCAGCGTTTGTACTATAAAATTTGATGTATCTAATTTCACACCAACATTTTCTTCGAAAAGAAATAATTCAGGATTGTGTTGAACTTCTGTCCACAAATCATCATTCTCATTTGACGTTGTTGCTTGAAAATCATCGTCATTATTATCAGATTCGGAGACGTCTTCAGGTTCGGAGATGACTTCATCTTCACTATCACTTGTATTCTCAGAAGGCTCATAAATGTCGTTACTACCATCGTTGAAATCATCTTCTGAATCACTTAGATTTGCGTTGTACTCAATTTCACTTTGATTCAGTGACCTTTTCTTATCCATATTGGGTTCTTGATAATTATAACAGTAATTTTAGAGAATGTTTATAAATCTAAAAAGAAAGAAAACAATAATAAAATTATGATAATTAAATATAATAAATAATAATAACTATAAAACAAAATACAATAGAAAGCAAAAATTAGGGGAAAAAGGACGTACCTACTACGAGATAATTCGTAGCGAGTTCTTTCCTAGACGCCAACTACGAGATAACTCGTAGGTCATTTTTCTCCTTTAAAAAACATCATTTTTGATTTTTGATGATACCAATGATCTAGAAATAGAGTTTTTAGTAATATAATGTGAAAAAATCAAAAAAAAGTAATTTTTGGCCAGTTTTCTGAAAATGGGCTTGGTAGTCAACGTGTTAAAATATACAAAATAAAAAAAAACTAAAATAGTCTTTTAATAATAAGAAAAAAATTTAAAAATAAACAAAGTGTGAGAGGTGTATTTTCAAGAATTACACAAACAAACAAAATTCGGATAAAATTTCAATATGATTTGTTTTTTGTAAATTTGCATTTTTTTATTTTATTTTTATTTATTTTAGTATTATTTTAACTTTTTGTTTTGCATATTTTATCCTAAAAAATAAAAATAAAAGTTCATTAAATGTTAAAATTAACCGAAAATATTTCACTTTAAAAAACTCCATACCAAAATTTGCAAAACTGAACAAGTCTCAAAATTATTAATTTTTTATCATATTTTTAGTCTTCTAAGTTACTTCTTAAGTCTACAAGAAAGCGTATTCAGAAAAATTTACGACAATGTCCAAATGACTTGTAGCACTTGCCGTGGCATCGCTCAATAAAAGGAGTCAAACATTCAATATAAAGCGAACAGGCGCAATGTAATCTTAGCATAGCATAACAATTTAACGTACCATTAAAAGAGAAGTGTAAAATAAACTTATTAATATTTGTAAATAAGCGAATGCGCACACAGACCGCTACAGTATATAAATATGTAATTGGGCATTCAGCAAATCATTCGCACTGGCCAGCGAATTGTGTCAGCAAGCCAAATAATAAATCTAAGCAGCGCATAGGCCAGTGAACCAAGAAAAAAGAAAAAACTTCGGAGGAAAAGGAAGTGAAAAAAGGGAATCTGCTGCAACGCTTAAAAGACATTCACTAAATTGGCACAAATATTACATACATACACACACATGTGCACGAGTACAAACTTAGTAAACTTATCGTGAGGCTCAAGCCTTTGACTGCTTCTCATTAAGTGGCTACAACGAGCAAGGAAAGGAGCAATAAACAACAAAAATGCAGTATATATATGTCTACATCTCCAGCTTTATACTGAATTGGTATGTACTGCATGCACATGTGGCACTTGCATGACGCATGTGGCATGCTGAAATTATGTGCCACTTGTTTCAAAGGCCAACTCTCAGCCACCCGTAAAGTTCACACTGAAACTTAAAGCCAGCTTCGAGCAAAAACAAACAAAAAATGGGTTGACAGGAAACTGAAAACTTCTGTAGGAAATTACAAAACGAAATGAACTGTAAGGATAAAGATTAAAACTAAGTAACTGCAAAAAACGGAAATTGAAAATGAAATAAAATGTATGCCAGCAAGTGGAACTGAGCAACTGAACTATTTGTAGGTGCGTACGTAAGGGGGAAGATGAATTTATTTTATTTAAATTTTAGGTAATCCCGGAAACTGAGTTTGATGACATAAATTTTGTTTAAATTGTTTACCACTGATGAAATATTTATAGGTATAAGAAAATATTAGATAAACATCAAAATTTCAAAAACTGAATCATCTTTTAAGCCCAGAAATATTTTTGTATCTGATTGCCATTAATTTTTAATTTATAATTTTTTGTTTAGTTTATTATTTAAAAGTTGAAGTGGAATATCTTATTATTGAATACCTGCATTTGTACAAACAATAAAGCCGGATTTATTAAGAGTTCAACTGGAATGTACGCGGCAGTTGTACAAAATTCCAGTAAGATTAGCATTTGCCATAACAGTTCCCAAAGCACTTGGCCAAAATGGAGAGTCAGTTAGGTTAGGTTAGGTTAGGTTGGTATGGTTGCCCAGGGCGTGAGCACACTTGGACGAAGAAGGATTCGTCCTTTGTGATACCAGTGTGAACGAAGTGAGGTGAAAGGGAAGGACCAATGGGATGCAGGGAGAACCATGGCCGGGCAGTCCCCTTGACTTTCTTTTCTTTGGATTGCTTTAATCTATCCATTTTTCATCACTCGTCTCGATGCGATGAAGAAACCCCTCCCTTTTTGCCGCTGGAGCAGTTGTTCACAGACGAGAAACGACGTTCAGCATCCTTTGGTTTTAACTCATAAGGAACCCAAGTCCCCTGTTTCTGAATCATTCCCAAAGCATGAAATCGCTTGGATATGGATGAGCGGGTAACTCCTAATACTAAAGCAAGCTCTTCTTGCGTTTGACACGGATCCTCATTAAGGAATGCCTTCAATTCAGTGTCTTCGAAGGTTTTTGGCTTTTCTTCACGCGGACGGTCGTCAACATTAAAATCACCGTCTTTGAAGCGACGGCACCAATCTCGGCACGTTGTTTCACTGAAAGCAGCATTTCCATAAACTTTTTGTACCTCTCGATGCGCTTTAGCCGCGGTTTTTTTCGGCCGTTGAATGAAAGGGGAAAATCAACACTTCCCGCAAATGATGATTATTCGGCACAAAATCAGACATTTTCACAAAACCAAAAGTATTTGGTACCAAAACAAAATCACTAATGTGTCGAAGCAGTTTGTTTACCAAATGTCTGAGGTTGGTTTATGACGTTATGTTATGTTTAACGTAGGAACTTCGTTGCGCACCTACTATTTAATATTGGACTAAATTAAGGACTAAAAAGACTGAGAAAATTGCAATTCATTGCAAGATTGATTTCCATCAGAAATTTGCGTCACATAGTCATCATTACTCATAATTCGAACAGCAAAATCAAACTCATTAACGACGATTTACAAGTTGTCTATTATTTATTATTCGACATTCGCTCACAATGAATATTTGAAATTCAGCTTAATTATGCTCAAAATTCCCAGAAAGCAGATTTCATATCAGTCGCTTTTGCACAAAAAAAAAAACAAAAAACAAACAAAAAAAAAAAAATCTATAAATATTTTCGGGCACACTTCCTGCTGCAAGCAGCTCAGGTTCAGTTCCTTCTGTCAATTGTGCGATTTTATTTTCGTAGAGCACTCGACTGCTGGCTTCCCTCAACTTCATATTACTTGTGAACAAGTGCACACACACACATAATACATATGTATGTATGTATGCGAGTACTTTTATATGGTGCGTTGGATAATTTCGCCAGTTGTATCAGCTTACCAGAAATCAAGATATTTTTTACAGTTACGAGTACACGGCACCGTCAAGTAGTCAAACATACTCGTACGCTATGAAAAACAATTTTCTTAATAACAATACAGCATATGACTGCTGCAGTGGAGAGCAGCGGTAAACCTACGCGTGTATGTAGGAAGGGGAAAATTTGGGATCTGTTCGCAAAAATCGGCTTTAAAAATATATAGAGAAGCTTTCATTGCAAGCCCTCATAGAAATCTGTATATAGTATATATATATTTGTGTGTGTGTGTGTGTGTGTTTTGTATGAGCAAACATTTATGCTTCTCTGTTGATATCCAGCGAGCGGAGGGAACTCAATAAACGATTTCCGTAAAATGCGGCGCATTCTTTTATAGCTCTCTGGCAAAAATTTGCAAGCCGCCTCCCTTCCAACAACTTTCGTTTACCTTCAAACATGTAGAAATGCTCTCCTGTGTATGTGGTTATGTACGTAAGCATGTGAATACTTCTGCAGTGCGCTGATTTGATAGATGCTCTTGGCATGGGTAGGGAAACACCTGTTTGGCAATGCTCTCGGTTAAGATTTGTTCGAGGTGGTTTGTCTGTTTGCCTGAGTGAAGACAAAGAATGCGAGTATGTGTGTGTGTGTGTGTGTAACAAAGTGCGTTTGTTTACTTTTATGCGTATTTTTGTTATTTTATAGCATTGAACTGAAGCTTGGTTGTAAGTGGTTGTGGAAATGGAAATGGTTGAATCGGAAAGCGGTGCTTCACTTACTCTGGCTTTTACGCCATAGGCATGTCTATGTCTATGTGTGTGTGTGTGCATGTGTAATGTATGAAGTAATTTTGTTTTTACGGCTGCCATGCACTCAATACACTTACAATAGATCTTGGGATAAATAAATATATGCGTATGTGTGTGTGTGTTTTATACTAATGATTACACGCGGCAGCAGATTGCTTTACATATTCTCGGTTATGTAGGGTCTGAAATTAAGACCAGCTATTTTGAAGGTTGAAATGTAAGAAAAAAAACAAAAACACAAAAAAAAAATTTAACAAAAGCCAAAAAAAACAAGTACACTGTACATCTGAAAATTAACTTTTATTTGTTAATTTATTTTAAGCTTTCATTTTCAATTAAAATTAGATGCACCTGTTTACACGAGAATAGCAGCGCAACATATTGCGAAGTGCTAAATATTGTATTTATTTATTTATTGTTTTTTTTTTTAATGTTCTTTTTTCAAAAATATACTTTATACTCCAGGGTGATTTTTTAAGAGCTATAGGAAAGTTTTTCAGAAAAACACTCGTAAAATTCAGCAAAATGCATTCAAATTTTTTTTACATCCGATAGTACAGTCCATTTAATTTAATGCTTGAAGATTATTTCACGCAAATGTCGACCGCGACTGCGCTTCAAATGGTCCATCCGCTTAGTCCAATTTTGGCATACTCTTACCAATGTGTCGGCCGGTATCTCACATATAAATGCTTTAATGTTGTCTTCCAATGCGTTAATTGAAGCAGGCTTGTCTGAATAGACATGAGCTTTAACATAGCCCCATAAAAAACAATGTAAAGGCGTGATATCGCACGAACTGGATGGCCAATTGACAGGTCCCGAACGTGAAATAAAATGTTCACCGAACTCGCCTCTCAACAAGTCCATTGTTACGCGTGCTGTGTGGCATGTGGCACCGCCTTGCTGAAACCGCATGCCATGCAAGTCAAGCTCTTGCACTTTGGGCAAAAAAAAAAGTTGGATATCATTTCACGGTAGCGCTCACCATTCACAGTTACGTTACGATTCGCAGCATCTTTGAAGAAGTACGGTCCAATGATACCTCCAGCCCTTAAACCGCACCAAACTGTGAGCTTTTCTGGATACATTTGTAGCTCTTGCAATTCTTCTGGCTGATCTTCACTCCAAAATCGACAATTCTGCTTATTAACGTACCCATTGATCCAAAAATGAGCTTCGTCGCTGAACACAATTTTTCGATAAAACAGTGAATCTTAAACTTTCTTAACAGAACACGCATTTTTATAGTAAAATTCAATGATTTGCAAGCGTTGTCCGTTTGTAAGACGCGCGAGAAGCAACCGCAATGCGCGGAGATGCATGAAAAAGTGATTCTACATCATGACAACGCTCGGCCTCACGTTGCTAAACCCGTTAAAACCTACCTGGAATCACAAAAATGAGAAATCCTACCCCACCCGCCATATTCTCCAGAGATTGCGCTGTCCGATTATCACCTGTTCCGATCGACGGCACATCAAGGAAGACCACAAAAAATGGCTTGATCCGTGGATAGCCTCAAAAGATGAATCTTTTTACCGCGACGGTATACGAGAAGTTTACCAAAAACTTCGAGTATTCGTTATATGAAAGGAAAAGAACCATCAAAAATCTACACTCATTTAGACTCACTTTGAATTTGCGCCATGTTTTATTAAATTTTAATATATTTAATTTAATAAAATAATCAGAAATTTTTTAGAAAATTCTTATGCTAAAAATATCCCACACTTTCTAAGAATTGTTTACACGAGTTGGTTTAATTTACTTTTCGAACCACTCCTACTCCAGCACTTAACGCTATGCTGATGTGGTACGCGTGGACATCACAGGCAAACCTGCTGCTGAACGCGCCGCAACCAGAATGAGGTGTTCGGGCCACAAGGTAGACGTAACCTACGAACACTCCAGTATTCTTAGAAACTTAGAGTTCATCCCCATGGTGCTTGGTCAATGCACTACGTCGCTGGGTCCAACCGGTACTTTTTCTATTCATATTTCCTCAACGGAGTGCAAAATGCTTATGGATGGCTCGAAGTTGGACATGAGGGTTGGTGGGGGAGTATTTTGCAAGAAGCTCCCGATCAAGAAGATTTTTTGAACTTTACACGTTCCTTTAAACTGCCGAATACAGCTAGTGTTTTTTCAAGCAGAAGTCTTTGCGATCCTGCAGGCATGCAAAATGCTTAGGGAACGGGTGAGCTAGGGAGATTTTAACATTTTCTCCTATAGTCAAACCGCTATAAAGGCTCTGACGACGCCTTGGTGCAGAACGAAACTATTCAACTCCTGAAAGGAGTGGATCAAATCTCTTGGCTGTTCAGGTAACATTTCTCTGATCTGGGTTTTGCAGGACATAGAAACGTAAATTGAAATGAGATCGCTGGTGAGCTTGCCACGAAGGGGACAGAGTTGTCCTCTTACCCGGTCATCGGCATCCCCCCGACAGTTGTTAAAGGCGAACTGCACAAATTATTCCACAAGAAAGCGCAGAAAAGATGGAGTTCCATTTCTTCAGGTGCTATTTCGAAAACGCTTTGACCCCAATACGATATACGATGGTACGGTCACGCACACGAGGAAGCTAGGTTTACCATTTAACCCCCATTGCAGAAGCTGTGGGAACCTTTCAGAGAAAGATACTGTAGAGCACTTTCCCTGTAAATATCCAGGTTTGGCAGCTAGACGACTAAGAACACTGGACGCTCCTTTCTTCGACAACTTTGGGAAGTGCGCCAATCTAAATCCAATCAATCTCCTCCATTATATCAACAGCTCTGGCTGGCTGTAGATATCTGCCTCTTGGAGGTCTCATAATGGTATCAAAACGGTGCTTTAGTGTTGCTTGAGGAGTGCCTGCCTGGCACTTCAATCATTTCACCTACCTACCTACCTACGTTCGCAACGGGGACTGGGGTATGTGATGGAACAATGAGCTGTATGAGCTTTACGACGACATAGACATAGCGCAGCGAATAAAGATCCAGTGGCTACGCTGGCAGGGTCTTGTCGTCCGAATGAATACAAACGCTTCGGCTCTGAAAGTATTCGATGCGGTACCAGCTGATGGCAGCAGAAGAAGAGGAAGGCCTCCTTTGCGTTGGAAAGCTCAGGTGGAGAAGGACTTGGATTCACTTGGTGTTTCCAACTGGTGCCGCCTAGCACGGAAAAGAAACGACTGGCTTTGTTAAACTCGGCCAAAATCGCGTAATCGGTTATTGTACCAATCTAGAAGAAGAAGAAGGATTGGTTGTTTACTTTTATAATTACTTTAAGGGAGATAAAATTCTACTTCAACAGCCTAGTGCCAATTAGGGTCCTGGGCTCGTTATTTGTGCGCTTGAAATTAGTCGCTAAATGCCTAATTTTTCTATCAACTGCATCCGAGTACAACGATATTAGGCGCATTTGGGTTTCCGCTCACAGGGGCATAGCGGGAAACCGATTGAATGATGAGCTGCCTAGATGGGGGACCCCCGAGAAGGTTTCAATGCGAAATGAGAACCTTTGGTCTACTCCTCGGAAGATGGGCCTTGCGCCAACTCAGCGAGTGCTGGGTTAGTACGCAAACGTGCAAAGCCGCGAGATCTTTCAGCCGCGAGTAGATGGGGGGTGGTCGAGGGAAATTCTAATACCGAAGCTCTGGAATTTGGTGGGTTCCCTTACTAGGCATTGCCTATTAGGTATCCATGCAATGTCCAATGTCAAGTCCTTTCTGTGGAAGCTGTCTAGAGAAAGAAGCTGTCTTCTCAGCTGTCCTACTCTCGCCAGGCCAAGAACGATGCTTGAATCTCTCACTTTTTTGCTACACCTGCAAATATAGCAGGTTTTAATATCACGAGTCTAGTGAAGTTCTCCAGCTTGAAGTGGGTAAAGCAAATGTAATTAGCTACCGTTGATCGTCGTCCTTTAATGCAAAGCTCCTTCTTCTTTTTTTCGCACTGTTCGGTACTTCGCCCGCTGCTGTTTTGTTTTCATCTGTACGGCATCGCAGTGAACAAATTTGATTATTTATCCAAGTGGGTCCTCGCGTGGACATCCATTTATCCTAACCCAACCTGTTTACTTGGTCGGTCGATAATTTGATTTCACTTCAAAGTCATCTTCAGAATCTTAAGGACATGCCTCGTCCGGTCGATGAATGAAAAATGGTTTGAGATGGGAAATTTCGTGAAATTTTATTTCATTACAGTTTTTATTAATATGAACCAAACTGTTCTTAAAAAGAAATAGGAACGTATTGAGAACTTTATATTCATACATTTCAATTTCTACATACAAACATACAAACAAACACATCATTACTTACGTCCTGGTGAGGTGTCTTGCTTCACTGATTGCTTACTGCTTTACTTAGGGATGAAACCAAATGGAAGCAAGCAGAATAGTTATGTTTCGAGCTGTAATAGTAATTAAGACCAAATTAGAGTTCTGCCAAAAAGCAGCAAACCAACAGTGGCGCAGACAAACAAGTGTGCGCAAATACAAATTCGTACAGATCGAATGTGGGGTTGGGCTCGTAACCACGTGAGTTTCATGGAGTTACATTGAAGGGGAGGTGGGTGGAGGGTTGCGATGCTTAAGAATGGATTAAAGACAACTCATGAAAAAACTATTTGCAATACTTCCACTGGCAAGCATAAAACTACAGATAGATAAAAAATATGTTTACATACTCGTATTTGGCATGGTGGCCTTCACCAAAATGATGCAGCAAGCACTGATGGCAATACTAAGCACAAATCTTGCAAACATATTAACTACCCCAACAATTACACAGGTTGGCAAACATTTTTTTCTGGTTTTTTAAATTTAATGCATCAACTGTGATATTGGGCATCGAAAAGCACCAAAATATTTATTAATTTCTTTTAAAGTCTGGTTTGGTAATTTTTACGTCGAAAATTTATTTACGAACTTTATTATTTATTATTATTATTATTTATAGGAGATATATACAATATAACCCTAACTTAATTAGCACACTGGCTACTAGGGCCTTCAGTGCTTAATGACGATTACAAAATGAATTATTTCTAACTGTACAATTTAAATATAGTCTGATATATTAATACATTTTCTATAATTTTATATTTTAATCACATTGTCAAAAGTAATTAACATTATTTAATAGAGTGGGTGGTACCATAGTTCCGAATGCAGTAGTTCGTTTGGTGGTTAGTGTTGGACAGAGGTCTAGAATGTGTTCGATTGAGAGATGCCCTCCACAAAACTGCCAAGTCCGGGAAGGAGAGCCGAGAAGAAGATGTTCGTGTATTAGTTTATTATGACCGAGTCCCAGACGTATGAAAGTTGTGATCTGGTGTTTGGAAAGGGAAGTTGGGAAGTTGGGAATTGGGAAAAGGAGGTTGATAGTTTTAAGGATGTCATTCGAGGATAATGTGTCAAAAGTGATTTAGGGGTTCGAATATGTATTTTTGACTGCTGCATCAGCTTTTACATTTCCAGGGATGCCTTTGTGGCTAGGTATCCACATAATTTTTATATTGTTAGGATATTTTATTAATTTATCCCTGATTCGACAAACGATCTGATTATCATTAAAGATATTTTTTATCGCTAGACAGAGTGAAAAGCTGTCTGTACATATTAAGAATTTTCCCTTATTATTTGTTGCATTTTTATTATTTTTACATTTTAATGTTACCCTTAATCGTTATTTTCAATTAAATGGGTTCCGCTCTCTGATTGTAATCTATACTAGTATACATATATACAATACCTACAGTTGCGAACAAGAAAATAGCAGTACCAAAAAAATATTAGATTTTTAAAAATAATATTTAATCTATGATGTGATTTCTTCTTCTTCTTCTTGACTGATGCGCGTCAGTCGTTTCCCTCTCGTGCGAACCGACGCCAAAGGAAAACACACCAAGTTAAGCCAAATGCTTATCCACCTGATCCGCCATTTGGAATTCGAAAAGAACGTAGGTTCGAATCTCGGTGAAACATCAGGTAGGTAGGTAGGTTAGATGGCAAGAGTACCCCAGGTGCACTACAAGTAGCACTTACCTGCCGTTTTGATACCATAAAGTGAACCACTACCTGTGAAAAAATTTAGGGAAGAGAAAATCGACTAAAGCCATCCAGTGCTGTTGATTTAATGGAGCAGAGAAAAGGGATTTAGGCTGGAGAATTTCTTTAAGCCATCCCCAAAGGGCACGCTAAGGAATATCAAGCGCCTAGCTGCCAGAGCCGAACATTTGCAGAAAAAGTTCTCAACAGTGTCTTTCTCTGCAGGATCTGCACAGCTTCTGCAATAGGTATTGTACGGAATTCCAAGATTCTCCGCATGAGTACCGATCACTCAGTGATCAGTGAGCATCGCAATGAGTTTGGAAATTGAATGGCGGGGGATTCCCATCACCTTAAGCGTTCTGTTTATATCGTATTGAAGCCATAATGTTTTTGAAATAGCACACGATTAGACTCATTTAACGTACTATACAATATCTTATGAATACCTAAAATACTTTAAAATTTTAGTTTTTTTTTTAATTAAGACATTATATGTATTACCAACTAGCAAATCAATTTTATCAACACGATGTGGTTGTTGTGGTGCCATTTCAGTTGTTGCTGTATTCTTAACTTCGGTCCCATCTGGATGTGCGGATTTTGTAACTATATTTTCAAGCTCAGCGCTCACTGTGCGTTTCGGTATAGGTAACAATGCGTCGGTTGATTGCTTTGAAAGCGCTAGCGGATTATCGCAAGGTACGCTGGCCTCCTGCCTCTCTGTGTTATTAGTTACTTGTTCTCTGTGGGCGGTTGTTGCTTGTTTTTTGTGTACTACTGCTCCCGATCTCTCTTCACTTGGTTTGCGTTTTCCATATGCAACCGTCATCGAGTCTCACGCTGTAGTGTAAATAGCCTTTGCATAATTCAACGGAATCGCCACTTTACTCTTTGAGAGATAGTCCCGCTACGCTACTCAAACACTACTCGTCATTTTCTCTGCAGTCTTTTATTTGGGTATTCTGCTGCACAACTAAATCCAATTTTGATTGAATTCGCCTAGATGAGGTTAAGTAATTGTATTTTGCCACATCTAGACTATGGTGTTTTCACCATTTCTCAAAAAAATAAATATGAAAATACAACTCCTGACAGACAAATAATCTTCAAGGCAAAAACCTAGTGGCTCAAAATCAGCAAGGTTGCGAATTTCAAAATCGGTTTTATGACAAAAAAAATTGAAAGCTATAATGATGACTATTAGTTTATACTGTTGCTTAATTTGTATATTTTTAAACCTTTACAGGGCAGCGCACAGAATTCTTTATTTTTTTAGTAATATTGCTTAGTAGTAAATATCTTGCAGAGAACCATCAATTCGGGAACGTTTTCCTAAGTTTCATAAAATCCGCAAAAACTAAACAAAGCGGATAATTTGAGCTTTGTTTAAAACATGGGTATGTATCTATAATTATAATATTAAATACCTCCATTTATGCGTATTTTATTGAAATATTGTAATGTTCTCGAAAATGATCAACCGTTCCCGGAATGACAAAAATGTTCTCGAAATGATGATATTGATATAATTAGGTAGAAATAAGGAAATATTTAAATTATAAACAACGGTTTAAATAACTAAGTCATTTATATATTTATTTTACAAAACTTATTATTTTTCAAAAACATCAATATCATTATCAAAACAATAATATTCTTGACTTTTTTCTTTTTTTTAGCGTCAGTGTTGGAATAATACAGATTATTTGCTCAAAATCAATATGTGATATATCCTTAGATTCCAGCTTAAATTTTCTAAGATTGTTACGCACAGATCTCAAAAAGGGTACTCAGATTTCTTCATCACCGTCATCGACACGTGTCTGGCAGGTAGCAACATATCTGAAGCAAATATTTGGCTTCTCAGTAGGAACTTTAAAAAGCAAGAATGTCCCAGGAAATATGAGATTTGGATGTATATTTTCTTTGCAATAAAACGTATTTGCTTCAACATCAATCTGTTTAACTTTAATCTGCTGACGACGAGATATTGTCTCTAAATCTTCATTGTCCGAGGAAGATGACCAGTATTCAGATTTATTAATATTTACTCTATTTTTAAATCTCAAATCGTTATCTGTGATCATGGGCTCTTCGTCAACAGGAGATTCAATTGCAGGTATAAAAACTTCCTCAGGTTCAACTGCACTCATATTACAAAGGCTAGAAAGCTTCGATAGTTTTAGCTCTTTATGAAAATGTTCGTATCGATATAATTGTATTAAAACGTCTAGTCGTTTTTGCCAGTACACTTTTGTGATGTCCATTATGCCTGGAATAGCATCCAGAGACTTTGGAACGCGGTTTTTCTCCTCTGGGATTACTTTTACTTCGATAGCAGCATTTGTGAACAAATCGGCGAACTCTGAGGCTGTTCTAACATCATTACCCATCAAGACATGTCTGTCAGCTGTTCTTTTTAGGTATCCTCCTATACCATCCATTGGGCCTTTACCATGACCGGCCTCGCCTTTTTTTCTATAATATTCTCTGTCCCTAGCCCGTTTAATTTCTTTCTGCACTTCAATCATCTCATCCAAAAACTTTCTTCTTCTAGCATTCGCCTTTTATCTTTGGCGCAAATAAGCTGCACTATCCTTTTTAAGCTTTTTTTTTAGTTTTTTTTTTTTATATTTTTCTTTATCAAGAGTTTCCATTATGCTGTAATTATAAAGAAACAAAATTTTAAATAAATTTATTAAAAAATTGAAAATGATTCGCCCTTAGAAATAATAATCATCATTCCGAGAATGCAACAGTCATTTCGGGAACGTGTCATCATGTCCGGGAACGTTTCCGAAATGACCGTTCACGAAATGACGATTTCAAATAAGCGCGCGCTTTGATTAGACGGCGGCTATCTTAAATGCGATCTGGGTTTGCCAATAGGAAAATATGTGAGTTTACTTTGTTATTTCGTGTCGTAAAAAAGAATTTCATCAATAATTAAATGTAATAATTACGTTCACGAATTGACGGACTATTGATGTACGCTCTACGAATAATGAATTGAAAGGTACTTACCATTTAGATTTATTTTATTTGACGATAAATACTCTGACAGCCCGCTTTGTTATTGTTTTCTTCCTCGACTGACGTTAGACACCGAATGTCTGCATTCACTTAAAATTATTTTTGATCTATTATCGATACGTTCACTGAAATGACTTGTGCGGTATCGGACTATATTGGATATTTTTTTAGTTAAAAATAAATAATATTTTAGTATCCTTTCTAAAACTAAATTTTGTATAAAAAATACGGTGTATTAAGTAATGAAATGGGTAACTTACCTCAAATTTTTTTATTAAATATTGGACTTGTTGCTGAAGATTTTACATTAGGACGCGTTCCCGAAATGATTATCCATGAATGTATATTGATTTTATTTAAAATTTGCTTTATTAATTAGTTATATTGTTTGATGTAGACACAAAACAGGTTAGTTGAAGTAATTTATTAATTTTTTTTCTCAAATCAGTGAAGATTTAAGACATTAAATTGCTAGCAAAGCCAATTCTGCCCCTTGGTGATTTTGAGGCTAGTATTCTAGTTCGCCGAACAGAAATATGATGACATTTTCCGATTCTGATTCCTCCTGCATACACGTAAATAATCAAATCACTAGCAAAGTGACTCAATAAAAGCGGACCGAGCACGGATCCATGGGGGACACCAGACTTTTTGCGTTCTATCCTCAAGAGCTCCAACCGAACTCTTTTTGAAACCAAAATATTAGTTGGAAAACCATTATTTTTGCATAAAATTCAAAGCTTTATTTAAGATGTTTCGGATTGTGCCATTTGCATTAAATATGCGCCGTTTTGTTGTATAACTTGTTGCCATTTTAAGGGTAGCTTCATGATGCCTCTCCCATACATAGAAGTCTAGGTCCTTATTGGCGAAACACTCTAGTAATCTTCTCTTGATACAAATTTCTTATCACTCAGGAAGATTTGCAATGAGAGAAAAAGGTGGTAATCAGGTTCAGACTATATGGTGGACGCATTAAAACTTCTCAACCAAACTTCCAGAGTTTTTGGTGAGTACAACGGACGTTTGTGGCCTTACGTTGATGGCCTTACGTTCTGATGAAACACCTCTTCTGTTGGCCAATTCTAGTCATTTCTGGTCAATCGCTAGCTGTAAACAGTTCAGTTGTTGATAGTAGAAATCTGAGAATTTATTGTTTGACCATAGGGAAGCAACTCATAATGAATAATTCCTATATAGTTCCATCAAATACACAGTATAACCTTACTGGCCGTTAGTTCTGGTTTAGTCACCGTTTGAGCTGCTTCAACACGCTTTGACCACCATAGCTTTCGCACAATGCTATCGTAAGTGACTCTTTTCTCATCCGCAGGTCACCATCCATTGAAGAAATTTGTCGATTTCATTCCATTTTGCAAAGGCTTCGCAGATAGAAATTCGATCCATCATATTTTTTTGGGTTAATTGGTGTGGCACCCAAACATCGATGTTTTCTTGAATCCAGCTTTGTGCAAATGGTTTGAAACTGTTTTATGGTCGATCTTTAGTTTCTGCGCGATGCTGTGATTACTAACAGACCGGTCAATGTCGACACTTTCTTTAACATGAAAAAATGCCTGAACGGAATCTGCGAAATCAAAATTGCGCGTAAATAGCTGCTACAGTATCGACACCATAAACACCATTCATAAGTTCAGCGGCCTGCAGCCTGGCTACATTTTTGCCTTTATGAAAGAAAAACTGTAAAATGTACCCAATTTTCCCTTTATTGACTTCCTTTGTTAACACCCTGTAACTCACAACTGAATGGAGCCAACAAAAACCAGCAAAAGAATTTTTTAGTGTGAAATGTCACCTTGACAAGAAACAGAAAATTTAAATTGAATGATTACGAGAAATCGATCACTACAGCCATCTACCGAAAACAAATATTAAAATATATAATATTTATATATTTTAACTTGACAATTTAGTTCGTCAATTATTATTCTTCAAAATTAATTCGAATGACGCCCAATATTCTTACCATTGCTCTCGCCCACCTATCCTTTGCTGCTATGTAATGCTTCCTAGTTGTAGCCGAAATTCGCAAACTGACTTGCAATGAAGTCAAATTTAATAAATAATAATACGAAAGCGACTCTCATTCATCACTTGACTTGCATTGCATTCTTGTCTGTGTATGTGCAAAGAATGCCAACTGTCAGTTCACACGAAAAGTGATGAAAATGTTATAACTGCAAATGTAATATATCAAATGCAATACCAGCATAGCAGTGCAAATTGACCAGGTGCGCAATCAGTATTTTTTTCGGTGGGGGTTTTGTTTAAAAAAGATGAATGCTGTTGTTTAATCTCGCCCTTGGTGTAACCCAAGACGGAACTATATTCTTCCATTCGGTACAAATCCCGGCATGTGCAGATGATTTTGATAGGCGACATCTCTTGGTGATCTTAAAGAAGCTTTTATGAAAATTGATAGAACGGCAAGAAGAATGGAATTAACACTTAATACTGAAAAGACGAAGGCAATGGTGTCGTCACCACAAGGGCAACCAGGGCAAAGTCTTAAAATAGGTACCTAAATTTCTTAAATTGTTGAGGAATCCATATATCCCTTTCTATCAAAATCGTCAATAAAAAGAACGTAACGACTGAAATTTATCAAAGATTACTTGCCGTGAACCAAAGCTACTTTGCGTTACAAAGGCACCTAAATCGTCACGTTCGTGGAAGACCAGCGAAACTAACAAGTTATTGTACTCATATCGTACCAATACTTATATACGCTGGTGAAACTTGGACACCAAACAAGGCCGATAAGCAAACACAAAACAATATTTTCAGTTATCCCGTTTTCAGATTTGCTATTTTTTTTTGCTTTTGAGCACAAACATATGTTGACACTGCAAGTAGTTACACATAAACTTACGAGCAGTACAATTTTGGTAACATAAAGAGAGTTTTATGAAGAAATTTTCATAGTCCCTTCCTTAAGTTAAGAGCCAGCATGCCAGACCAGGTGGTTTGATTCGATGAAGTCGTCGGGTTACGCCTCAGGTATTGGAAGTTTGCTCCTCATTTATATACCTTCGAAGCCTGAGGCAGTGAGCTTGTTTTTTAATTTCTTCAGCGACTGTAGGGATCTTGAGGTCACGATGAATATCCTTATTGCGAACGAATCAAGGTGAGTTGAGAATATCTCGAAGCATTTTATTCTGGAGCCGTTGAAGTACATTTACTATATTACTTTGACATGTGCAACCACACAGGCTTTATAATGTGTTTATAAATATATAGATATTTTGTAATAAAGGGTGGTTAAGTTTCAATGGCCGGTGTTGATTTTGAATAAAATACAATTTTTTTTCAAATTATTGTCATTTCTCTTTATTATGATAATACTGATATGGCTCAATTAGGTATGGAACAAAATATTGGCCAAGTGGCCGCCACGCCTCGGCGGCACCCCTCCATCCGATGGTCCAAATTTTCGATGACGCTGAGGCATAATTGAGGTTCCATGCCGTTAATACGCCCAATTATCTCATCCTTTAGCTCTTGAATTGTTGCTGGCTTATCGACGTACACCTTTTCTTTCAAATAACCCCAAGGAAAGAAGTCCAACGTTTAGGTGTGGTTCACATTTAACATCGGCCCTTGAAATTTAACCACCCTTTAGATATTTTGTTATAACGGGTGATTTTTTAGCTATTATCTTTTTAAACAGTTAGTTTAAATAGCTTATGCAGTTTTCGTGTTTTGTTTCACTGTCAAACATCTTCAGTCATTCACCTCTTTAATTGGTATCAAAGTTTTAGTTCAAGCCCCAAAACCGCCAGCCTCTTGGATGCGCGCATGATGCATACTATCCATGTATGTAGTTCACTGTGCACCGTTGAGGGCTTGTGTCGTGTCAAGCCGACAGCCGACAGACTTGTCACATAAATGCATTCACAATGTGACACTTATGAGAACTCAGTGGCTTTTTGTTCGCATTTTCTAATAAAATTATTTAGTAGTTCTTAATGACAGCTTCATAGAATAACATATTTGTGAGTGAGAATTTGTGCTTGTAAATGGAAGGAAGCTACTGTCAGGCAATCTAAATGGCGTAGAATAATAAAGCAAATTTACTTGACTTTCTAATCAGTAGAAAATTCGACAATTGTAAATTGGAAAACAAAATACAATGCGGAAAAGTTCTTAGTTGGAATATAAATATTTTAGTTTTGAAATTAAAAATGTGATATTTGGGTTACAGAGCCTTGAGTAGGCTTTCGATTTTTATGCACTAAAAAATCAAAAATATGCACCAAAACCAAGTAATATAATCGTATACAAGAAAAGGTTTTCAGCTTTGTTTTGCTTTGAATTTATTTATTTCACGTGAACATTTTTTTTTATTTGGTTTTCTTAGCTTTAGCTTTCAGACCTTAGCTTATAATAACAATAATGAAAATACAGCAAAATAATAATGATAATGGCTTTATTGTTTTTCAAAATGTTCTCCTTCTCCTTGAAAGTTAAAAAAACTTCTGCTTTCGCTTGAACCAAATTCCAAAGCACTTTCGCCACTCAGAAGTGGATACCTCCAAAACGAGTTCCTTAAAGGCTTCAAAAGCATGAAAAACGTTGACCTCGCATTTTACTTTTGATGTTCGGGAACAAAAATAAATCATTAGGCATCGAATCAGGGCTGTAAGGCGGCTGTCACATTAATTCGAACTTATGAGTGCTCAAAAACTCTCTTGAATGAACCGATATTTGAGAGCTCGCGTTGACTTAGTGAAGGATGATTCGTCTTCGGCGCTTGGTTTTCTTCAATTGTCTAAAAAATGTTGGCAAGTAAATGCTTGGCGGCCGCCGTAGCCGAATGGGTTAGTGCGTGACTACCATTCGGAATTCACAGAGAGAACGTAGGTTCGAATCTCGGTGAAACACCAAATGAATAAAAACATTTTTCTACAATAATAGCGGTCGCCCCTCGGCAGGCAATGGCAAACCTCCGAGTGTATTTCTGCCATGAAAAAGCTCCTCATAAAAATATTTGCCGTTCGGAGTCGGCTTGAAACTGTAGGTCCGTCCATTTGTGGAACAACATCAAGACGCACGCCACAAATAGGAGGAGAAGCTCGGCCCAAAAAGGGTGTATGAGCCAATTATATATAATCTATACTAATATTATAAAGAGGAAAACTTTGTTTGTTTGTAATAAATAGGCTCAAAAACTACTAGACCGATTTTAAAAATTCTTTCACCATTCAAAAGCTACATCATCCAAGAGTAACATGGATTATATTTTATTTTGGAAATAGGGCTCGAGATATAGGTCAAAACGTGGACCCGGGTAACCTTCGGATGTGTATGTACAATATGGGTATCAAATGGAAGCTGTTGGTGAATGCTTTAGTTCAGAGTATTTCCATCCGCTCCGTGACTAGGGTCTCGAGATAGAGACCAAAACGTGGACCCTAGAATGTCTTTGTATAATATGGACATCAAATTGAAGCTGTTGGTGAATGCTTTAGTACAGAGCAGTTTTCATGCCGCTCCGTGACTGGGGTCTCGAGATATAGGTCAAAACGTGGACCCGGGTAACCTTTGGCTGTGTATGTACAATATGGATATCAAATGAAAGCTGTTATTAAGTGCTTTAATATGGGGTAATTTTCATACCTATTGATGACTAGGGTCTCGAAATATATGCCAAAACGTGGACCCGCCGTGTCTTTGAACCGAATTAAACCAAACTTACACACATTGTTAAGTAGGTATTGAAGATGATTTCCGTATAGTTTGAATACCTATTGGTAGCTAGGGTCTCAAGATATAGGTCAAAACGTGGACCCGGGTAACCTTCGGACGTGTATGTACAATATGGGTATCAAATGAAAGCTGTTGGTGAATGCTTTAGTACAGAGTATATTTCATGCCGCTCCGTGACAAGGGTCTGGAAATATATGCCAAAACGTGGACCCGCCGTGTCATTGCACCGAATTAAACCAAACTTACACACATTGTTAAGTAAGTATTGAAAATGGGTTTCGTAAAGTTTGGTTGTAATTCGGAGCACTGGCAACGGGTACAGCGTTCTTTTGAACCAGACATAATGTCGCTTACTTTTTTAACGCTTGGGGCGGAACTGAACTGTCAAATTGACAGTGTGAGTTACAATGTGTCAATATTTCTTTCTGACTTGGATGCCATAAGGAAAAAACGTAAGTGCAACATGTAAAAATTGTTTGTGAATTTTTTTGGAGTGGATTTTGGAACAGTGAATAATTTCTTACGAAATTTGAGAATTTAATGTGAAATCCGAATGAAATTACATATGTGTTCGTGGAAAAAACAACTTTTTTCGTTTCTTTTTTTTTTTTTAATATAAATGGATAATGGTTAAAAAAGCTCCAATGCTTAATAAAACATATAAATTGAAACGAAAAATTCATGGATAATCAGGAAAAAAGACGATTGTTTATTCATATGCGTTGATTTGAAATTTAAAAATAATCTTCTTTTTCCTTGATTTTCAATTTATATTTTATATTTACTCAAAAACAAATAGAAAAACAAAAAATATTGTTTATGCCAAAGCGCTTGAATAAAGAATAAATAAAATAAATAATATGAAAATCATATATTTTCTGTTCTAAACCATATCTTATTCTATTTTAGTGTGCCCAGCGAAGGGGGCTGGGTTTGCTAGTTACTAATATTCTCTTTATAGGTAAGCGTACATTACAACATTTACTAATTACCAATTGTAGAGAAAAATGCAGTTGAAATGTGCCAACAAGTCTACATCAGTCAGTGAGAGGATTGAAGTCACTCTTCCTTTTACATTCCGAAGCCAACACTTGACTACTGGAATACTCAGTCGGCTCGAACTCATGGAGGTATACATAGATATACCTATGCATGTATGCATGTACTCGTATAAGTGCATGTGTGCTTGGTTATCCTCATGTGGTACGTATGTATGTGTGAAAAAGTAACTGGGTCAACGCATGTCAAATAGTCATTGAGCATTTGTGCTTGCATTTGGAAAATTTACGTAGCAGCGTACATTCAATCGTCGGAATGCCCTTCAGCACATTTGCATACAAAAGTGAGATTGATGAGCCCGATATTACATCCTTTCAGTTGCATTGCAAAAAGGCAAAAAAAGTAAAAAAAATGGAAAAGTGAAATAGCTCAACCACGCAACTTTCTTTTTTCCCATTTATTTGCACAAGCGATGTCTATCGGGACGCTGGCAGGCACCTGCAAACTACTCTAACTGCATGCGTGTCATGTGCATGGAAACGTGGGCGGAAAAAGCCGCTTGCGTGCCCAGAAGAAACTAATTTTTAATTTCACTTTTTCAAATATCCTTCGCCAGCGGCTAAATGGATACACACAAAGCCGCCAATTGGCTGTAGGTGCTTTTGAAAATGTTAGTGAAAGCTTACTTTTGCAGGAAGTCGCTTTTTTGTTCAAGACAATGTGAGGTATGCATATATTTATTTGATTTCGTGTAGTTTTAAAATTAAATAGCTCTTGCTTAAATGAATAATAATAATATTTTTTTTGTTTATTAGGTTAAGTTAGGGTAGGTTGACCTGGCTGACTAAAAGCCATCACATAGACCTATTGGTCCTTAGTGGTACCAGATGAAGCTTGACCCTTGCGTTTCCTTGTAAAGGGCGGTTAAGTTTCAAGGGCCGGTGTTGATTTAGAATAAAATACAATTTTTTAGAAAATTATTTTCACATCTCTTTATTACGGTAAAATAGGTATGGCTCAATTACGTATGGAACAAAATATCGGCCAAATGGCCGCCGTGGTCTCGGCGGCACACCTCCATCCGATGGTCCAAATCTTTGATGACGCTGAGACATAATTGAGTTATGTGCCGTTAATGTGCCGAATGATCTCATTCTTTAAATTTTGAATTGTTGCTAGCTTATCGACGTACACCTTTTCTTTCAAATAACCCCAAAGAAAAAAGTCCAATGGTGTCGTTGACGTTTAGGTGTCGTTCACATTCAACATCGGCCCTTGAAATTTAACCACCCTTTAGTAGGTTTCTTGTAATAAACCTGTGTCGTTTGCGAATCTAAGTAAGCTCTGCAGCTCTAACCCCAAAAGACATTGTAACCGCTCATATTGTAGAGCTCACAAACATTTCATTCGGGTTCTAGCTAATACAGGGCAAGCACATAGAAGGTGTTCTAGAGTTTCCCTCTCTTGCAGTTCATTGCAAAAGCTGCGGCTATCATTGTTTGCAACTCCCATCTTGTATGCGAGCGCCGCTAACAAATTATGGCCAGTCAGTATACCTACCATAGTTCTGCTTTCTTTTCTAGGCAGAGCTAGTACGAATCGGACGCATTTATCTGCACTCTGTGTACACAGGATTTTCGCGGTTTTACAAGTGGCTAGATTATTCCACCTCCTGTCTATCTGTGATTCCATGTCCGCAGCGATGTCATAATATATCGTATTATATTTAAAGGTTTCAGTATGTCGTTTTCTTGTTCGAATTGTCTGTAAGCAGCGCTTTTAGCAATCTCATCTACAATTTGATTTCCTGCCCATGCCCTTATGTGTCTGTCTGCGGCTAGTCTCTCTGTGGCTTCCCTGGTCCTATGAACGTTTTTGGTTGAAATTTCATATGAGTTTATTGCTTTCATCGCCGCTTGATTGTCAACGTCAATATTTATGTTGGAGTTGCTCGATGTCCTTGCTAGTGCTATTTCTGCAGCCTTCCTACCTTCCTCTAGACTTCTGCTTGAAAGATACTGCAATGGTAAGGGAGCTTAGTTGGCCGCCTGATGCCTAGCTCTGCGCAATAGATCCCTGCACCTACCCCGTCCATCATTTTCGAGTCGTCAGTAAATATACTAAGCGTATTGCGACTAGGTTTCTTACCTCTTTTCCACCCCTCTTCGTCTATCGTGGCTCGGAATCTCTTCACCCAATTGTATTTCGTAGTCATAGAGTCCGTATTGGACCGATATCTCATACCTATTGAGCTATGTCCGAATATTTTAAATGTAAATTCCCCCGTTGAGTTAAGTCTTGCGGCATATCTCTGTTAGACCTTCCACAGCAATGTCAATCGGTGGTAAGTTGAGTATTCTTTCAAGCGTTGTAGTCCACACCGACAGAAGAAGCGAGAGACCGAAATACGTGAGTGCGAGGAGCTTGCGATGCTGGCCAATAGGAACAACGCCCGAAAATTCTACCAGAAAGTTCGGCGGCTTACAAAAGGTTTCAAGACCGGGGCCTTTTCCTGCAAGAACAGAGACAGCGATCCGGTGAATAACATCCAGCATACTTAAATTATTAATTCATTAATTACTTAAATTATGGTGGGAACACTTCTCGAACCTGCTAAATAGTGATAGCTGCGCATTTCACAGAGAATGTGAAGATCCCGATACCCCAATCGTTGACGTCGGAATTGTCGTTCCGCTATCCGATCATGACGAGGTGAGAATATGGGACTAAAGACCAACAAAGCCGCTGGCGCCGACGGACTACCGACTGATCCTGCAATCTGTGCCAATTACCGCGGGATTAGTCTTATAAATATCGCCTATAAGGTTCTATCGAGCGTATTGCGTGAAAGACGGAAGCCCACCATGAACCAACTCAAGTCTACCATCGGCTAAATATTTAAAACACGCTAAATCTTGGAAAATACCCATGAAAGGAGAATCGACACACACCACCTTTTCGTCGATTTCAAAGCTACATTTGACAGTACGAAGAGACTATGCAAGATGAATACGAGCAGCGCCGTCAGAATTGGGAAGGACCTCTTCGAGCCGATTGATACCAAACGAGGTTTTAGACAAGGTGACTCGCTGTCGTGTGACTTCTTAAACTTGATGTTGGAGATCATCGTACGGGCCGCAGAACTTAATCGCTCAGGCACAATACTTTATAAGGGCGTACAATTGTTGGCGTATGCCGATGATATTGACATCATCGGCCTTAACAACCGCGCTGTTAGTTCTGCCTTCTCCAAACTGGATAAAGAGGCAAAGCGAATGGGTTTGGTGGTGAACGAGGACAAAACGAAGTACCTCCTGTCTTCAAACAAACAGTCGGCGCACTCGCGTATCGGCACCCACGTCACTGTTGACAGTTATAATTTTGAGGTTGTAAAAGACTTCGTGTATTTAGGAACCAGCATTAACACCGATAACAATGTCAGCCTTGAAATCCAACGTAGAATCTCTCTTGCCAACAAGTGCTACTTTGGACTAAGTAGGCAACTGAGCAGTAAAGTCCTCTCTCGACGAACAAAACTAACACTCTACAAGACTCTCATAATGCCCGTCCTAACGTATGGCGCAGAAGCTTGGACGATGACAACATCCGATGAAGCGACGCTTGGAATGTTTGATAGAAAGATTCTGCGTAAGATTTTCGGACCTTTGCACATTGGCAACGGCAAATATCGCAGGCGATGGAACAATAAGCTGTATGGGCTTTACGACGACATAGACATAGCGCAGCGAATAAAGATCCAGCGGCTTCGTTGGCTGGGTCATGTCGTCCGAATGGATACAAACGCTCCGGCTTTGAAAGTATTCGATGCGGTACCTGCTGGTGATAGCAGAGGAAGAGGAAGGCCTCCACTGCGTTGGAAAGATCAGGTGGAGAAGGACTTGGCTTCACTTGGTGTGTCCAATTGGCGCCGGTTAACTCGTGAAAGAAACGAGTGGCTTTGTTAAGCTAGGCCAAAATCGCGTAAGCGGTTATCGCGCCAATTAAGAAGAAGAAGAAGTCCACCACATTAGAGCACCGTAGAGTAATATTGGCTTTACTACAGCTGAGTAGCACCAATACATTATTAAAGGAGATAGACCCCACGTAACTCCCAGCATTCTTTCACATGCATATAGTGCGTTACTGGCCGTTTCCTTCCTCTCCAATATATTGTGTTTCCATGATAGTATGCTATCCAAAATAACTCCAAGGTACTTTGCGTGGTATTTAAGAGTCAGCTCTACGCCGTTTAGCTCCTTATTTATTAATTAGAATTAAAATTATAAATTAATATTTGTACAGAATTAACTACTAGTGCTAGAAAACAGGAGAAAGCACTTTATAATTATTGGCATCTTTGATTCGCTACTTATTTACTTGCTATGTTTGGACTCCGCTCGCTTGACAAAACTTTGTATATGAAAAAGACACCGAAGTTATCGAATAAGATTCGCCGCTACCAAGAAGAGTTATAACTCATAAATCTAGCATGACTCGCTATATTCAATGCTGGCCTTCATACAGAGGAAATTCAGTTGCTTTAACTTTCCTCTTTTGGTATTGCCCGTTTTTGCTTACACACTTTGCAATTGTTAATTTTTAGTCTACAGTAAAGAAGTACGTGAACAGGTCTTGACAGAGCGCGAGTATTGAGCATTACAAGTAACGAGTTGAAGCTACAAAAGTTGCGCTGTATGCACGCTGTCAGGATTAGTACCTCATTAAGTAGTACCAAACAAGTGTAATTTGTGGCAGCTCCTTTCCAGTGCGGCCAACATATTTTTATTAATACCAGCTGCTTCCTTTATTCACCACTTGCGAACGCATGGCAAATCGAAGGTACCTTATATAAATTAGGCTAAATGCGATATGGGCAAGTTTTCACAACTGGATTATTTTGTATCACGATGGAGAGATTAATGAAATGACGCCGATCGTGAAGCCGTTACTTTGCTCTCAGCGAATTTCACAATATCAGCTGATTTTCGTGACGTCAACCTAGTCGAACTGGTGGTCACACTAACATTTTCGTAACTTGACTTAGCATATTTTGTTGTTTGTTCTCTAGCCTCGCAGTTCTCTCTTTCTTACATATTTCTAGCCTCTTCTAAATAAAATGATATGTAATATTACAACTGCTGAAGTTTTACTGCCACGAAACACCATTAGATGGAAAAATGTTTTGACTCATGTTTATTTTCGAGCAAAGTAAAGTCTTTACCTAAATTATAAGAAAACCTTAGATTACTATATCAAATACGGTGGCTAAAGACTTTTCTAAAGGTAGCGAATTTGCAAAACTCTATTTTGATCCACACTCTTCATCTCAAGCACATCGTTTCCAAATATACATACCTTTGCCTGCTTTGGATCATTAAATACTCAAATCCAAAGGAACCTCAACACAATCTTCTGAGGGAGTTATTTCTCATGGTGGATACAGTGTCCGGCACTCAGCATCAGCTGTCTGTTAGTTGGATAAATGACAATCCAGAGTATTGTTTACAAGCGCGCTGAAGCATTTTGCCGAAAAGCCCGAGAAAATCAGTAATGGATTTCAAATTGCATTACATTTGGCTGGGAAATCACAACCAGAGATTGTTCGTGAGCTTGAGCACCTTAAAGTTAATAAGGTTTTTGTTTATCGCTCCATTACTCGTTAAAAAGATACTGGTAGCATCGCAAAACGTCATGGAAGTGATCATCAAAAGACTGCAACGTCACGTGAAATGGTTCAAAAAGAGAAGAAGCGACTTCAGCGAAGTCCCCGACGAAGTGCCAATCAAAAGGAGAAAGAACTGAAAATATCTGAACGTAGGATCCCTCGCATACTGAAAAAGGATTTCAAAGTCAAGCCCTATAAGATCCAAAAGTCGCATGATCTCACACCAAAACAGCAAGAAGTCAGACTTGAGAGAGCTTCGAGTTGCTTCGCTTGGCCGAAAACGGTCAATTTCCGAACATTGTGTTTTCTGACGAGAAAAATTTTCGAAGTGAGCAATTCCCAAAACGAGAGGGTTTATTCGTTTGACCATTCATACGAGAAGTTGAGTCACCGATTAGCCACCAGGAGGCAGCACCCATCACAGGTAATAATCGTTTGGGTCGCTGTAACCGCAGGCGGGCGCTCTCCAATTTTTTCATCGAACCTGGCTTCAAGGTAAATCCCAAAATATTATCGGGAAAGTATTCTGGAGGTTGCTTTGAAGCCGTGGGCAAACAAACATTTCGGTGGCGGACGTTTCAACAGGCCTCGACACCGTCTCAAAAAGCTCGAGTGAATCAAGAATGGCTAAAAAACAACGTTCCGAACTTCATAACGTCCACACATTAGCTCTGAAATTCACCAGACGCGAATCCGATGTATTATTGTCTTTGGAGCATTTTGGAGAGCAGGTCCGAAGTAAAAGACTCACCAATCTCGAGCGCTGAAGAAAGCTATTGTCCGCGAGTGGGTCAAAATATCTGCAAGTCACATTCGAGCAGCTTGCGATTCATTTCTGGACCATCGCAAGGCCATAGTCAAGGCAAAAGGTGGTCATATCGAGCAAAAGTAAATTGATTCTTAATTTACTATTATTTTCACACAGTCTTTGGTTGGAAATTAAGTTTTTAGTCAATGAATTTACTATAAAAATTATTTTAAATCATCTACATAACGTCATCGTCATCAATGAAATTTAAGAACTTTGCCATTTAAGTAAAATTTACTACAATTTGATATTAAGTATAACATTTTGATTTACTTTTTAAGTATATACATACATACACCCGCACACATATACCTTCCTACTTCTGGATAAATATAAGCGCTTTCACATTAAATGAAAAATATGAAATTTTTCCGCTGAGTGAATGTTGTTGGACATTCACCTGGACCACAATTTGGTTCAAGGAAAAGTTTAAATAAACCGCAAAAATGTGGAATGGCAAATAAAACATGCAAATAAAAGCCAAAAAAGCGTGCAACTTCTGGTTTTAGCAACAAAACAAAAAAACATAAGAAAAAAATATAAAAAAAAAACAAAAAATTACACAAACAACGCCAAAAAGGACATTTTTTATTTGCTTGTTTTGTAGCTTTCCACTTTTTGTTACTTTTTTGCTTGTTGATATTTATTCTCTGGTAAATTTTTTTTGCCTCATTCACTTAAACGGCATTCAAAGCCTCCACATAAAAACAAGGTAACATGCGGGCATACGCATACATACACGTACTTATACTCATACATACACACATTTGATCGCGGATATATACAGTATTGGGAAAATACTGGGAAACCTTTTTGTTGTAAGGATAAGCGGGAGAGCTTACCAAAAATAAGATGGACTCAGACATCTGCCGCTGAAAATTGCCCATCAAAAATATTCCTCCCTTTACTGTACTCCAGGCAGGCACGATTATTGGAGTTGTATAAACTGGAAGTGTAATAAGTGGTGCGGTTGCAGACATTCACTGCTCACTTAGGAACCCCTGAGATTCTTAGTCTTAGCCCAGATCCCCCATCTAAGCTCTTGAAGAAGAGCCGCCTTAGAAATTTAAATGAAAGCTCTTAATGAGCTCTAGTTCAGCGTCATCTTTACAGCTTCTATTGTATATAAAACTTTATGCTGTGCTCTGCAACTGACGCCCGTCCTGATAGAATTTTTCTTTAATATTCCAGTAAAAATCCATACATTTGTTATAGAGCCTTCAAAGTCTTAGCAACTTTCACGTTCTTCGAACATCAAGTGAAAGCCAAAGTAAAAGCGATATCATTGGGAGGCTGAAATTGGCTATACTGCGACTATGGGTTCACTACTCTTCGGATCAAAGCTAATAAATATCCAGTTTTCCTTTAACGAAATCCAGTCTACACGAACTTGTGGAGCATAGACTCAGATTTTCTTATTCTTCTTAGCATGACAGTCCTTGGGGAACCATTGCTTAATTCACAACCTTTCGCCACCAGTCTTTATCTAAGGCTACTTTCTTCCACCGGCGCATGTTCAGCTTTGCAAAGTCATCTTCAACGTCTTCGAGCTACCTCCTTCTTGGGCGTCCTCTTCTTCGGCCTCCAGCAGAACGTAATTCAACTGCACTTGGAGTTGTTCTATCCTTGGGCTTTAGAATGACGTATCCAATCCATCTTATCCTCTCTGATTTTATAAATCTAATCACAGATCTATACTGTGAAAATCTGCGTGACTTGCTTCCGAAAGCAGAGTGGGAAGATTAAGACCTCTATGAGAGATCAATCGCAAAGCTGGTGGAGAAATTCTTTCAGCTTCTAATAGTGCCCTAGAAAGCTGTTGTCCACTAAGAGCGCTTCTTAGAAGGACGAAAATACCTGTGTGGAGAATAGAACTCAATAAACTAAGGGATTCGATTAAAAATACATAAATATTATTAATTGGCTCGTACACTTATGGTAGGTGTTTAGCCGAGCTCCTCCTCCTAAATGTGGTGTGCATTTTGATGTTGTTCCACAAGTGGAGGTATCTACGGTTTTAAGCCGACACCGAACCGTAAATGGTTTTTTATGAGGAGCTTTTTCATGGCAGAAATACACTTGGAGGGGCGACCGGAGTTTGAAAAAACTTTTTCTATCATTTCGCTGTTTCACGTATGGAGATTCGAACCTAGATACTCCTGAATGGTAGTCACGTACCAACCCTTTAAGCTACGACGGCGTTTTTAGTAGTGCAAGGAGGATTAAGTCTCTCTCAGGATGGGAACTGTACAAGCTAGGATAAGAAATCTATAAGTCTTAATTTAGTAACTTAACTGAGCTATGGAGAAGTTTCTGGGAAAACGTGGTAGGTTTTCATGAGTTTGCGAAGTGCAGACACATTCTCTCGAGAAGTCTCATGCTCATGGGGCACTTAAGGGATAAATCGGAGGATGTACGATGAACAGCGAGCAGTCTGTCTAGCTGCTCCTCGATGCCATTTTTCGACGAGACAGTAACCGTGCAATATCAGCTGGGGAAAATAATTATACTGTCTCCCACCCTCCCTTTTTGGCTCGATGTGGAGTTGCATTGTAATCGGGTGCCGGAGCCATAGTACGGCAGAGAGTTAGATACCTGTAGACCTCGAAGCTCACCAAGGTGGTTAGTGTGTCTATTCCACACTGCCAATTGGTACCGTTAAATGCTTTTTACATTTTTGGGGCGTTGATCAACGCATTGATTTGATCCGTTGTGCTTTTGAGCACCGTGGTATCAGACCGTCGTGTATAGGTACCCACGTAAAAACCATCGGACGCTGTCTCCCACCCGCAGCTGTTTACTAGCTGAGCGCCGCCTGAAATCTGCAAACGTGTCTTGTCTCTGAGTGGTTTCTATTTATGCGAGTTGCACAGGCGGAGAATGCATATCAAGGCTATGGAGAGCTGTGAAAGTTAACTTCATACTTGGCAAAAAGCCTAGGGTGATATAGAGTAAAATAGATGGGAGAACGGTCTAGAATCCAAATACCATTCATACAATTTTTATTCAGATGGGTCCTAAATGGCGGATGAAGTAGAAGCGGCTGTCTTTTGTCCGCAATTTGAACTCTAAAAGTCTTTCAAACTCCCAAATTACTGTAGTGTATTTCAAGCTGAAATCTATGCCGCAACAAAAGCACTGAATAAGCTCTGGTATTAACATCTCTTAATGCTCATACAAACATTCGTCAAGTGGCTATTAAAGCAGTTATGACTCCTTGCACTAACCCGGAATGTGTTCAACAATGCAGATCCAAAATAGATGAGATGTGCGGAATGGACACTATTTATTAGATACCAGTGATCAAAGGAATAGAAGGAAATGAGAGAGCCGATGAGCTCGCTAAGGCAGATATTCACTTGCCGAGATTGAGCACGTTAGACACATGGTATACCCGTCACTCTCCTTTCTCCTAAATGAGGAACTTGCTCTGGAATCGCAATTGATATGGCACACTAAACCTCGCGCGAAACTACCAAAATTATACTAAGGACTTGGAATACCAGAACTGCAAGCTTAATTTTATCACTGTCCAGCGAAGACTGCAAAATATTGGTTGAAGTACTGACGGTGTACTGTCCACCCCACATCATGCAGCCGAAATTGGAGTAGTCCAGAGCGATGCGTGTACGAGTAACGCAGGCAACGAAGCGAATACTAGTGGTACCTTAGATCACCTACTTTGCGACTGCCCTACTCTCTGTAGGACTCGATAAATGTGCCTAGGATCAACATGCTTTGCATCTTTGAGAGATATTACTGAACGGCTTGATAATACTCGTGAAGACGTGCATTATGAATTATATAAAATGATGTCTTCGACTCCGAAATACTTAGCACTAGCAACACAATGGACCCTAGGGGTCTAAGTGAAATGTTTTTACAGATCAGTGGTCTAAGTGAGATGTTTTTTACAGATTTACCTAAGCTAACTTCAAACTCAAAACGGTCATGACCTTTCAAATATCCGCTTAGAAATTCATATCAATCAGACTATCGTTTTTTTTTTTTGTCCAAAACACTTGAAGAGTTGATTGGCCTCTGGAGTCTGTGAGATTTTGGATTCCTCGAGGGCATTCATAGTGTTCCCTGTTTACTCTGATAAATAAAACATTTACTTAACAACTTGACATCTTTTTTTCAAGAGTTCAACTGGACTTAGCAGATGTAGCCTTTTCCCTCTTCATGTGATAACATCAGACTCTTCTTCTCAGGCTCTTCTCTCATGCATTCTTATGCTACAGCATTTATCCAAACCAGACAGAGTCCAGGATTAGAGGATTTGAGGAAGATGACCCATGAGTTGCGATTTACGTTTGTATTAACTACTTCAAGCTGCTGATGCATTTCACCAGATTTGTGATATTTAAGTCCGCAATATCCGATGGTGTAGTGAAAAAGTGAGAGCCCAGCTGTTTAAACCTTGGCTCCACGAGAGCAGGGCAGCTGAGATGATTCCACCTCGTCCTCCAGACAGCTTCTGCAGAAAGGGATTGACGCAATGCCAAGCCTCACCGTATGGAGACCTAACGGGCAGTGTCCGGTGAAGATACCTACCAAATTCGATAGCTGGGGATTGGTTAGCCTTAAAAGTTCTCTCGAGCGCCCATGATCTACCCGCGGTCAGAAGGACCTCGCGACTTTGCACGTTTGCGCACTAGCCCAGTGCTCGCTGAGTTGATGCGGAGTCCATCTTTCCAGTAGCAGACTACAGGCCCTTAAGGGAACTTCAATCCTCTCATAATGCTTTGAAGCCCTCTCAAGGGTTCCCTGTCTTGGCAACTTATCAGCCCAGCAATTTCCCTCTATGCCGATGTGATCGGAAACCCAAATGAGCCTAATATCAAACTATTTGGATACAATCGAGAGGGAAGTCAGGCATTCCCCCGACTAGTTTCGAACGCACAAACCGCGAGCCCCAAGGTCTAATTGCCGCTTGGCTATCGCAGTAGATATTTACCTTCTTTACTGTAATTACAGAAGCGAGTAGCCAATGCACAGCTTCCTTAATTGCGGCTACTTCTGCTTGGAATACATTACAGTGGTCCGGAAGCTTAAATTTCAGCTTGAACGGGAGCTCTTTGCAGAATACTCTCCCACCAACTCATCCGTCCAACTTCAAGCTATCCGTAATCAACGACCTAGCATAGTCTGGTTTTACTCTTTCTCACAATTCGCTAAAGAGAACCTTATATGAGATGGCGATAAGACTGATCCCCCGGCAGTTGGACACATACAAGTGGGTGGGTACTCGTTTCTCATTTGTCCGGGATATGCGAAAATGTGCGAATAAAATTGTAAGCTGTATTGATCTGGACCATCATGTCTTATTTTCAACAAGACTGCGCTACCTGCCACACAAACAACGAAGCCATTGATCTTTTATCAAAATTACATCTCTTATTGGAAAACACTTTAGTACAAAGTGGCACTGTGCTATGAAGAGTGTCTAAAGGTTTGGACATTCTTGAGGGCCTTTGTTTCAGTTACTTTTTTTTTAAATACCGTTAATTGCAAAGTTTTCTGAAATTCAAAAATCGGGCTCGACAGACTATAACTACAACTTTATTTTATAGGAATTTTTCTTAGTTTTTACAAATCCATCAGCATTTCAAGGAGAAATTAGGCAGACCGTGGAGCAACTTTTTTTCATTGTAAAAGGTGGTTAAATTTTAAGGGCCGATGCGGAATGTAAACCACATCTAAACATCAAGTTTTTTCTGCATTTCATTTGACATTTTTCAATTCCAGACTAACTCAATTTGAACCATGGAAAGGTGAACAATCGAGCGACGCGTTAAAGTTATTCAGGCTTATTATGAAAACGGGCGTTCGAATCATCTTCAGTGATGAGGCAAATTTTCACCTCAGTGGGTTCGTCAATAAGCAGAATTACCGCATTTGGGCGAAAGATCATCCAAGAATGATTGCCGAAAAACCAATGCACCCACAAAGAGTGACTGTTTGATGCGGTTTATGGGCCGGCGCCATCATTGGGCCGTGTTTTTTCCAGGCAGTTACTGTGAATAGTGCTCGCTATCGTGAGATGTTAACGAACTTTTTATGGCCCGAATTGGAAGATATGGATGAGGACGATATGTGGTTTCAACAGGACGGTGCCACTTGTCACACAGCTAACGAAACAAAGGCTCTTTTGCGCGAAAAATTTGATGGCCGAATAATCTAACGTCGCGGCGATGTCAATTGGCCGCCAAGATCATGTGATTTGACACCGTTAGACTTCTTTCTTTGGGGTTATTTGAAAGAAAAAGTGTACATCGATAAGCCAGCAACAAGTCAAGAGCTAAAGGAGGAGATAATTCGGCACATTAACGGCATAGAACCTCAATTATGCCTCAGGGTCATCGAAAATTTGGACCATCGGATGGAGGTGTGCCGCCGAGGCCGCGGTGGCATTGGGCCGATATTTTCTTCCGTGCGTAATTGAGCCATACCAGTTTTATCATAATAAAGAGAAATGACAATAAGTTCTTAAAAAAATTGTATTTTATTGAAAATCGACACCGGCCCTTGAAACTTAACCACCCTTTACTTTGGGTCACGTGATTGTTTATGTATTAATTTTTGTAAAACAAATTAAAATACATGTTTTTATAAAGTTTGAGAACTAATAAACTATGTGTACATTTTTTATATTTATTTCTACTGTTATCACTACTAGAAACAGTTTTTTTTAGTTTTTCAAAGAAGGCGTCTTTAAAGAAACCTGGTTCGATATGATAGCCAATTTTGCCGTCATATTGAAAAGTTACTTAGATATCTCACAATACTGTACACTACTAGTGCACATACATGTACATATGTATGTGTGTGTGTATGTATATGTATATGTATGTATGTAAAATATGCACCATGTTTTTATGTATACTTAAATAAATGGCTGACTAGCAATTTTTCCCTTGACCAACTCTTCAACTCTTCTCCTGGGCTATTAGAGTTTTTGCTAGCCTTGCTGCTGGTGCTCGCAAGAAAGATACGAAAACTTTGCTTGTTATCAAACTAATGTAACAGATTTTTGTCTGCCGCCAGCTTGGCTTCCATTTTTTCCACTCACTCCAACAGCCTCTGGTGCGGCTGGCTGGTAGGTAGCTATTTAGTTTTTCTAGCGAAAAGTTGGCAACAACCTGCCATCAAACGACCGACTAAACAACCGCTTTCTTATCTAGCAATGACATCGACCGGCGAAGCGCTATTGGCCATGGTCGCATGGGCGTATGGGCGTACGGCGAATTGGCATGGGAAAACGGAGTGTGAGGGCACAACAATGCGATGCTTAATTAATAGAAAAATGCATTTAAAATTCTATGAAGCAAAAAAGTTGAAGGAAAAAAAAAAAAGAATAGAAGAAAATGGCTGCACCCTTTTCACCAGCTGCCACAGGTGTTTTTGCGGAAGTCTACAACTTGTACGAATATGGTTCTCAGTGCGGCGCGACCGTTACGTAGCGATTGGGATTCGCTTTAAAATAAATACGAAATAAATAGGAAATTTAAAATTGAAATGTTATAATAGAAAAAGCATTTAAGTACTTTCCAGTTTAATGCATTACTTACGAGAGTATTTATTGGAGATCACAAAGGCGCTGCACTGCTCGTCCTCGCCTGCTTGTCTCCAGCTGCTCGTAACGACCTTTTGTCACGACACACACGGCCAACGAGGCACTCGCGTGCCGTGCCCGCTACTGATGATGCTGCTGCTGTTGGTGCTGGTGCTGCTGTGGCTGTGGCTGCTGATGTTGATGTTGAAGCTGATGTCTGTTGTTGTCGCAAGACTGCACATTCACCGTCACTGGCTCACTACTACGTTTGCTGCAGCCACTGCCACTGCCATTGCCAGAGCCAGAGCCAGAACCATTGCCATTGCCATTTGGCTTTATTGTCATTGCGCTTAAAGTGGCCAAAATCACGACTAAGCGCCAAGGCAAGAACACGAACAGCTATGCATTTCTCCAAAGAGTAAAAAGAAAATATAAAACATAAAAAATAAAAATAAAAATACACACACACACATACATACATGCGCAAATACGAGTAAAAACAAATGCATACAAGCTTAATGCCATCGTTCTGGTGAAAAGCATGTGAAACGCTGGAAAACAAGCTTTGGAAATGCATGCAAAAAATAGGAATAAACAAATAATGCGGAAAATAAAAGCGATTTGTAGAACATGGAAGAACAACGCGCAGAAGATGCCCGTAAAAAGAATTGTGTTAATTCAGTGCTCTACGACGGTTAAACTGACTCACATCCATACGCATGCATGTGTATGTGTATGTGTATGTGTATTTGTGTATATGGATTTGTGCATTTCTTTACTTGAACCCATAAAGCAATAATGCTCAGATTTGTTTTTTTTTTTTTTTTGTACAAAAACACATGTTTCGCACATGGAACTCAGTAGGTGCCTTGCGAGGATAACCTGAGCTAGTGAAAGAAGCTGCAATTGCAGTTCTAATAAGTGCTGGAGGGCTGAAGAGGGACTGAAGTGCTTGAGCTTAACCTGGGAGGCCACGAAATAATCTCGGAAAAGGCGTTCAAATATCGTGGGGTTTAATAAATGCAAGTTCCAAGGCGGCTTCTGCCAATGGTGCCTTAACGCGACTGCTCCCTAAGGTAGGAGCGCCCCAAGGTAATCGCAGGCGACTACTGTAAGTGGTTTTTTTCCCCCGTCTCCTCCGTTTGAGAGACTTGTGTAATGGTTAGAGCCTCCAGAATCCATGCTCCTGCCGCTGAAGCGGGTGGATTGCCACTTGTGTGGGTTCCACCTGGAGTATTATCCTTTCTGTTGCACATTATACAGGGTTTGATTGAAAAGTAATGAGTCTTCCCGCGCGGAGCGTCTGCCAAGCAATCAACCGAATCGGCTGGTGGGAGAAAATGATCGTTGGACCTTCCCCTTCCACTAGAAACCGGTTCCAGTTTGCTGGCCACAGCGGTACAGTCAACATCGCTCCGCGCGTGAAAGCTGTTTTATAAGTGTGCTGGGATCTTGCAGTGGCGAAAATGCAGCGATCGTTGGAGCAACGTTACTCGATCAAATTTTGCGTAAAGCTAAACAAAACGAGTACCGAAACCCTTGGGCTACTCAAGGAGGCTTACGGGGACCAATCTCTGTCCAGTGCCCAGGTAAAACGGTGGCACAAGTCGTTAAAGGAAGGCCGGGAGGACGTCGAAGACGAACAGCGATCTGGAAGACCTTCGACGACGCAAACAAACGAAGATGTGAACTGGGTTCGTGAATTTTTGAACATTGACCGGCATTTTACAAAAAAGTGCACCTTTGGCTGAAAAACCGCGTCGCCTGGATTCGGCGCGACCTCGTCAACAATTGGACCCTTCATCACGACAATGCGCCGGCGCACACCGCTTTCCTCTGCACCTCTGCATTGGCCAAGATGGGGGTTCCGGTGCTTCCCTATCCTCTCTACAGTCCAGACCTGTCTCCTCCGGACTTCTTCTTGTTCCCGCGCCTGAAAAGAAAGCTGAAGGGGAGGCGTTTCTGTGACAGCCGAATTGAACGCGATTCCGGCGGGTGAGTTTAAAAAACGTTTCATGCAGCGGAAGGACCGCTACCAGCGGTGTATTGACGCTCAATGGTCCTATTTTGAAGAATATTAGATGTATAAGCCAAAAGGTTTAATAAAACTGCTTAAAAAAAATAAGGCTCATTACTTTTCAAGCTTTTTTCGGGGCTCCTCCCTAGCCAGTTTGGTTTGCGGATTGCACCCTGATTCTAAGCCAACTTTTAGTCATTACACGAGTGTTGAACCTACCCCATCAGGGAAGGCCACTCGTGTGATGCCAGGGCTTCCCTATCCACCACCTGGGACGCGCCCGATGGGAGTTCAGGCAACTTCTCATGGGCTGTTAGTGGTTGCTGACTCAAAAAGTCCAAACTACATGAAGTCACCCATACACACAGGCAAGGCGCGATGCTTGTAACTGGCACGTACAGAACTGTGTGTGATGACACGATCTGTGTAATAGCTGGAAAGCTCCCTCTAGACCTTTTTGGCAGATGAAAAGAATCTGCTATATAACGTGCAAAAAGCACGGCGCACACCAGTACAAATAGTAGATGAGCGATTGCCGACAATTGGCTGAAGAAAGCCGCGGTGGGATCAATCACAAAGCGAGCATGCGACCTACAAACCATAGCATACCGTCTTACAACATCAAAATGCACGCCACACTTGTGAGGAGAAGCTCGGCCAAACACTTAACATAACATATAAATGGCTCGTAATTAATAATATTTATTTATTTGGAATCGAAGCCTTTGTTTATTGAGTTTTATTCTCCACACAGGTATTTTCTGCCTTCTAAGAGAGCGGTCTTAGTGGACAAGAGCTCTCAAGAGCGCTATTAGAGGCTGGGAGAATATCTCCACCAGCTTTGCGGTTGATCTCTCAGGGAGGTCTTAATCTTCCCACTCTGCTTTCGAAAGCAAATCTCGCAGATTTTTACAGTATAGATCTGTGATTAGATTTATAAAATCACAGAAGATAAGATAGTTAGGACACGTCTTTAGAATGCTCAATAAGAGAACAACTCGAAAGACAATTGAATTACGCCCTATTTGAGGCCGAAGAAGAGGACGCCCCAGAAAGAGATGACTCGAAGACGTTGAAGATTACCTTGCAAAGCTGAACGCGCAGCGATGGATGAAAGTAGCCTTAGATAGAGGCTGGTGGCGAAAGGTTGTGAATGAAGCAATGGTTCCCCAAGGACTGTCATGCTAAGAAGAATAAAAAAATCTGAGTCTATGCTCCACAAGTTCGTGTAGACTGGATTTCGTTAAAGGAAAACTGGATATTTATTAGCTGTGATCCGAAAAGTAGTGAGCCTATAGTCCCAGTAGAGCCAATTTGAGCTTCCCAATGATATCGCTTTCACTTTGGCTTTCACTTGATGTAAACACCGACTATCACTTTTGACAGTTGCTCAGGCTGCACATGGCTGTTTTCAGGAATACCTGCACCGTTTTAAGCTGGCAGGCAGCCCTTTTTGTCTAAACTGCTCGAATACTCACGCATGCGCAGAACACGTGATTTTTTTATACGACCACTTCAAAGAGGAACGAGCTATTATCGAACAAACCTTGGGTCATCAACTATACTCCAGTATGCTCATACGGGGTATGAGTGGAACCAGCACTAGGTAGGAGGTAGCCCAAACGTTCGCAGCTATAATCATGACCCGATTCCGTCATACTGCTTGGGAACGCAAAACAATGCAACAACAGTTACAGCAGTGGCAGCAGTGAAGGTAAATGGTTTATGACGAACCGACGACAGGCACAGGCTTTTGAATGAAACACTCACTACAATATCGCATAGAAGACAAGACATTATTTGCAACTTTTCCGATGTCGCCTTTACTTTGGAACCACCTACGAACACAGAGGGAGTAATTGGGTCTATAGACGACATATAGCCTTCATATACCTAAAGGAGAGGAACCTGGATGCAGGTACCTGTTGTGTCTTCGAACATAAACGCGGCTCTACTCAGATGTTATACTTTTGTGCTCCTAGGTTGGAATTTAGCTGAAGTGGGAGGATTGTTACAGTATTAGTGCGAGCGTGTCACACATAACATTGGTCTGACGGCACGTTTGAGGTGTTTCTGATATTTCGACTTAAATCAAAAAACAAAAGCTTCAATCGGGGTACTCATGAGAGTTCAAAACAATTGAAACCAAAGTGGATCGATCGTCTACAGATCAAAAGGAGTCTAGAATAGTTGATTCCTTCTGCACAAATAGTTCAACTCATCGGCTAGCTACATCTTTAACTATAATTATCCGTTAGTGTCCCTCAATTGTCTTCGGTAGAGGCCCGAAAAGATCGACGACTACAACTTCGAACCTTTGTTTACTACTGGTTGTCTGGAGCAAGCCCATCAGTTTAATATTTGAGGTTTTCTAACATTCGGTTTAATATTAAGGGTTCTAACGGCGGCCGCCGTAGCCGAATGGGTTGGTGCGTGATTACCATTCGGAATTCACAGAGAAAACGTAGGTTCGAATCTCGGTGAAACAAAAAACAGTTTTCTAATAGCGATCGCCCCTCGGCAAGCTTTGGCAAACCTCCGAGTGTATTTCTGCCATGAAAAAGCTCCTCACAAAAATATCTGCCGTTCGGAGTCGGCTTTAAACTGTAGGTCCCTCCATTTGTGGAACAACATCATATGGCACGCCACAAATAGGAGGAGGAGCTCGGCCAAACACCCAATAGGGGTGTACGCGCTAATTATATATATATATAACGTGCACACTGGACACTGTGCGTGCTCATCAGTGGGTATCACAACTTGAGCGTCTTCAGCATCATCATTTGCGTCACCTTCGAAGTGTGTTCAAAAAATAGGCTTATACACTTCGGCCAACGCTGTTCTGGTTTGTTGGTCCCTTCCAAATAATAAAATTTGTGCAAGTCTTTCGCAGTTACCGATTGAACCAAATCCTTTTCCCGCTAACCATATCTTCAAAGTGGGGAACAAATAGTAGTCCGAGTGATCCAAGGCAGCCAAGTCTGGAGAGTTGGAGGATGTGAAACGAGTTTGCTAATGTTGCAACCACAACTGCTGAGGCGCGAGCTGGTGTGTTGTCGTGATGGAAAAATAAAATCACTCGGCTTTCTCAACTCAATGCAAATACAATAGAAATGAAATAGATTGATCTAGATGCAACTTGGCGTGTGTTCTTCCCAGAAACCTTACTAACTAATTGTAACCTCGATACGCGCCATTTCTCTGGCGTTGCAAGGACTTTTCTTTTTCTTTTTAGAAATTTCGTATTTAGTTAATTTAAATATTTATATCTAAGATAGGGGGCAACCTTTCTTAAAAAAATAACTTTTTTCCAGCATTCTCAAATGGTTTTGCTTTGGTGTGAATTAGTGCAGAACTTCATTTTTATTCATAAGTTTATAGATAAGTAATCCACGTCTATGTAACGCTGAAAGTTTCTATAAAATTTTGGTGGCAAGCACAAATGAAGGGACACAGAAGGCGCTGCGCTATGTACTGAACCCCTGATTTGTGTTACTGACGGTGGCTAACAAGACATTAATAAAAGCGTCGATAAAAAAAACTTAATTAGAGCAAAAATTAGCGTCGAAGAACCTGGGTTGCGATGTCTTCCGTAAAGCCATACAAGATGCGTTTTAATTAGTAATTCGCTTGCGTAAAGTGCAAACTGGGAGTGTGTTGAAGTGTAGATGTATGGGTGGATATGCTGTTTGGACATCCGCATATAAGTTTTAGCGTAGGTTGTAAGTACAGAAGAATTATTTGTTTTTTGAACTTGCAAGGAAGTACAAATTTAGTGAGTGGCAGGTAGCGAGAATACAAGTCTTCGTTTTTGGGTGTCTATTAACTGGGAAAAATTGGAATTTATAGTTGGTACTAATGACTAATTGCTTATTATTTGCTTGAATAGTGAGTTTTGCGGTTAGGCCTTTTAGTAAAAAGCTTTTTGAACGCCTACCATTGAATGTGTCTGAGGCTTCGCAATTTGTTTTCTCCGATATAGAATCCAGTTCTGCAATAAATAAGACGTGAGAGGACTCATCCTTGCCTTACTTACTCCATTTCTTATAGCAAATATTTCGCAATATTTGCCTTTGAAACGAGCTATGCATTCAGCATTGTAAAGATCGCGTATGAAATCAATGAATTTTCCAGGCACAGCAAAATGACGAAGGGCATGCCAAGCAGTGTATTTCTTAATAGTGTCAAATGCTCCCTCGAAGTCCACAAACAGTAAGCATTTTTTAAATGAATCCTATGAATACATTTGATCATATCTTCGTATTTCTTAACCGTAGCATTTCCTCTCTAGGGTGTTACCGCGGGTCTCACCCATGCAGAGACCTGCTTGAGCCTGAGCCATCTCCCAGGCATGTCAGGAGACACCTCCTTAATTACGCGGACGAGATCCAGGACAAAACAGACCGACAACTACAAGATCGGACAGTGTACAGACAGACAATGAACGACATTCATTGGAAGACCGCCTTCTTAAGCTCCCGACCCACGAATGCCGTCATCGGAGTCCAGCCATCACCAATTGCAGACGAAGAGCTCCAACGTCCCCGAGAGTCCCGCGTAACTATGGCACGTTCTGGATACTGTAGCAGGTTAAACTCCTACCTATCCAAAATTGACTCCGACATACTAAATATATGTCCGGCATGTGAAGGCACTCCGCACGACGCTAACCACCTTTTTACATGCCCCATCAAACCCACTCATCTAACACCCCTCGACCCAACCTGTCGAAAAAGCAACCTGAGCCTGCCATTAGATGAGCTAAACGCAGTCGAACGGTGATTACACTTCCCTGACAGCGAAAAGTTACTGCTACAACAAACGCAGCAACAAGTCTTCGACTTTATAGATATGCCAAATCTTAACTCTCAAATCGTCTTATACGGCCTTCAAGCGGTTATGGAGTAGAGCCAAGCAATTTATAATGGAGAATGGCATTCTTGAGACACTCAAAGAAATCATTGAAAGAACTAATCTGAAAGGTATCACAATGCACCATCATTAGGTTGCCGAGACCACATCGACACACTTCCTTCTCAACCCATGCAAAGCTAAACACGCAAACACACACTTCTATGTAACATTCCACAATTTACGAGTAGATGCATTTTATCTCCGAAAATTTGAGTTTGACGTGACATTTTTAGTATTACTAAAATTTTGTTGTTTTTTTTTTTGCAACATTTCAGATGCGCTCTCGCGCTTTGTTGGACAAATTGCAATAACTTCCGCTGCATAACGCAGTCAATTACTGCAGTTGCTGGCCGTCCTTTCAATACAACGCAAACAATCGTCGCTCAACCCAATGAAATTTACAATTCGCGAAATTTCCTCTGTCTATCAATTTTCGTCGCGTTTTTATGCGTAAGCAATGAAGCGCAACAACTTCGTATCCAAGTGAGTTTATATTCGTACCGAAGAATAAATGAAAAGCGACACAGTCAGTCTCAAGTTGTCATCTCATAATCAAGACAGCAATAATGTAACACACCCAGCGCGCACCTCCCACTCTACCTGTCTCCTCATTCGCATAGCATTCCACTACTCTGTTGAATTCTTCGCTTCAACTGTTGCTTAAGCTGTGTGTGTGTGTGTATATTGAGTGTACATACCCGTGTATAAGTATGTGTGTGTGTGTGTGGAGCATTCTTTATATTCACATCATCAGCAGTCAACGAAATTTGGCATCGCAGTGCAGCATATTTGCCGCTTCTATGCTTATTTTCTGATATCTTTTGATATCTTTGAACAAAATATTGCAGACGATTTGCAGCAGTTTCATGTTCATACACACATACATACACACAAGTGCATACATTCGTAGATGCGCAGCAATTCGGCGTAGCTTATTAAAATTCTATTGCCTGGTTGGTTTATGTGGTGGCTCGAATTATTATCAAAAAATAATTATGTCGAAGGAAAATCGCGTAAGTAGACATCAATGCTTTTATCATCTTTGTAGCTGAAAAAATCATTAAGATGTGGATTTTATTATGTTCTTTACACCAAAGCCCCCCTAGCCGGCATTTGTAGTGAAAATAAATAACAGATTTACATGCAGCGTACCCGAAAACCACCAGGAGCATCTGTTTGTGGTAAAAATATTTCCACTCAAATCGCGTTTAATTTCTTCCTAATACTCCTCCACGACTACCAATTTCGAAATGAAAAAACTCCTATTTGGGAAAACTCATTTCATTTTTTAACAAAACCTTCATTCGGTCTAAATATCAATTAATCTGTTCCAGTTTCAAGTGCATCATCATCTATCCCAAGGTCCCTATTGCAGCATGGCTGTCTGATAGATATTTGATTAGGTCACAGTTATTACGCAAGTAAGCAGTCAATGAGCTGCTTCTGTGATTGGGGCTACCTCTGCTTGGAACACATTGCAGCGGTGCGGTATCCTGAACTTTAGTCTGATAAGAAGCTCCTTGCAGAATAATCCTCCCCCAATTCTTCCATCAAACTTCAGGCCATCCGCGAAAAGGTTCACCAGGCCCTGTCTAGATATAATGCACCCCGCTCACTTTTCTCTTAATGCAATGTGAGTAGAAAGTGTCCCGCTTGGACTAAGTGATGATGTGCATTTATCAGTCTCTTGGGGTTGAAATCGAAGTTTCTGGAGATACCTGAATACCCTCAAGCGAGGTCAAGCTTCTAGCCCGAGCATCTCAGTCTGATTGTGGCACGAGCAGCGGCAGTTTTGCCTGCGATTACCACTGATATCAGATTTTCGATTGTGTTAAGGGTTAGAGTAGCAGTGGTTCGAAGCGCCTCAAAGAATCCCACGTCCGCAGACCATTGAACGCTTTCCAGCTTCTTCACCAAAGTTGTCCGCTCCAGTGAGTTTCACCAGGCAAGAACTCCTTACAACAAAATTGGCTTTGTAATAGTATAATAAAGCCAAAATATAACTCTAATCGCGAGTTTTACCAATAATGCTCTTGCATCCATATAAGGCGACTTTATCTTCTCCCCAATACTAGGCTTCCACAAGGTATGAGTTTTCTTTCAAGGAACCTAGACCTATACCTAGTTATTTCACTTTATCAAACAGTACGAATGGAGCGCCCTCTTTTGGAAGAGTTGAACTCTACGTTTTTTGTATTTCTTCGACAATTGGAAGGGCTCCGTCTTGAGGGAATTCAGTCATAAGCCGTATGGGCAGTGGGCCCAACTAACAAATGCGCGTAGATATACTTGCACCAAATCGTAGAGAGTATCCATAAGCTTCCCTCTTATAACAAGTGCTACGCCATTCCTGCAAGCAATCACCCTGCAGCCTCTTCTCATGAGCTTTTACAGCACGTCAAACCTGATACGGTCCGTTACGACTGCTAATTTATCCAGAGACCTAGTAATTGTTTGGCTCTAGAAGGAAATAAGAGAATTATTAAAGGACCTCTCAATGACGAGGAAGGTTGACCAGATAACGTTAATAGTTTTTCCGATTGCTACGTTTGAGCAGCTGTCTGAGTTACCAATGACAACCAGCTGGCAGAATATTCTTTATCTCTTTATTTTAATCTTTATCTTTCCCGCCTTTTCCTGCATTTCGGCTTACATCTGGAAAAAAGGTCAGACAATCAAGGCAATGCCGAAAGTTCGCGTATTTAGTGCTGGAGATGTTGTTCGGCGATATGCATATTTTGCACAAAATCATCTTCTGGAGCGAGATAATTTTCAGTGGATATTATTTCTTTCCAAAAGAGGGAGGACTCGTCGTTGCGGCCAATGGTCCTCGGCACAGAGCGGTTTAACCCTTTCGACCCGAATGGTACACGTGTGTGCCACTTAAAGATTAAATGTCACAATAATGACTCAGTGAATTTCTGCTAGTTTATACATACATACTGATAAGTTCCGTTACAATTTTTGTTGTCTGTACTAACGGAGTCTATTTTTTTGCATTGGAAAGCAGTGAAAATTAAAATCGCGGTTGGTTTTCGCGGAGTTTTTGTAAGATATTCAGTGCTAAGGTGCCAAAAATATAGAAATTACAATAAAATTAAGGTTTTTAAAAGTGTTTGCAATTTGTGCAATTACATATTTAAAAAAAATATAGTTTTGCACTTATTTTTGCATATGGTACTTATGTGTACCAATAGTCTTATAAATACTACATAATGAGACTCTTCGTTTTGATCAAAATTTATATTATCCTTAGAAAATGGACCCTGAAGATATCCGAAAAATCCTGGAAGACGAAGCTGATAGTATCAGCGACTCAGAAGACTTCTCTAGGGGACAATTTTCTTCCAAGTGATTGCACTACTTCCAGTGATAGCGAAGATTCAGTAGAGGAGGAGAATGAGAATGCTGACGAGAGATTCTTACCTAGTGGTGTCTCGAGCTCTAACAGCGTAACGATGATACTGAAGCGACATTGATGACATCGCTTCGAACCCCGGCGCATCGAAAATAAATATTATTTGGAGTACTCCTGATGAAAATTTTGTACCAAAAAATACTATTTATGTACTTCGGAACTGCACAATATCAAACTACATACCAAGACTTTAAGTATAGATCAGACACGACACGAAAGAAGTATTGGTATTAAGTAATTGTCACGAACCTTCTGTGACTAATGTTACAAAAACGTTGAAAACAGGAGAAAAAATTCTAGTGCAATGTCCAAGTCAAATAAAATTTTATAGGGAGATCATGGGAGGAGTCGACTTGGCTGATCAGGTGTCTGGACTTTATGAATACGATAGGAAATCGGATAAGTGGCGGAAGGAAGTGGAAAAAGATACCATTCAAATCGTTTTTAGTTGCTTTAGCTGAGGCATTGATCCAGGACGGCTTACAAACTACAGCACAAATTGCCAAATGTAATGGAATACACCTTCCTGTTGAAGGTACTATTATTGCATCTCAGATATTTAATAATTTTTAAATTATACATTACCTAATTAACCAACTTCGATAAACAATTTTATACCAGAATTGCTGAGCGAATGTCGGGTCGAAAGGGTTAACCCGAGCTCGAATAAATCAATATTTCCGAGCTATGATTCCAACAAGACTGTGCTGCATGCTTTTTCTTTATTTTTTGTCGGGACAACCAGCAAGTATAACACGCAAACAACATAGAGTTCATTATACCGCACTCGGGCCCTCTTTTTTAAATTTCTTTAAATCTACACAACCTCCGAAGAAATATTTGTAGATCTTGTGGTATCAAGGAGCCAAGGTGGTCACTTCTTAGGACATTAGTGCCAAAGACCTCAAGCCCGATGCTAGGGAAAGCCGGGCAGACGCACAGGAAATGGTTCGTCATCTCATCTTCTTCCCCACATGCTGAGCACAGTGCTCTGTCTGAGATGCCTACATTTTCCATGTGCTTCGCCCACACAAAATGGCCCATCATCAGTCCAACCAGCTGCCTTCAATCACTTCTGCTTAATGACAAGAGGATCTGCGACAGCCGATCGGACATGACAGGTAACATCAGTTTTGTCCAACGCTTACAAGCAACGCAGCGCTCAAGGTTATGAAGAAGAAATTTGGCGTCTGGGTCATCTTACGTTGAGCATTTCTCATTTGACGGCCGCGCATCATGCGATTTGTACACTCCACGGTTATTTTCTCTGGGGCTGCGTTCAGTTCTTATTTTATGCTAACAAGCCAAGGCAACTCTAGACAAGCTCGGAGCCAACATTCTAGACGATACTGCAGGAATAACCCCGCACATATACAGCCGATTCATCAGCATTTGGAGTGATCCCTTGATCAATAAAGTCAAGATGGCAAATTGAATGACGAGATACTACGAAATACGAAATTGGCGCATACACTTCTGTTAGGTGGTTCACCAAGCTCCTTCTAATATTTGTGGTGCTCGTCTTGATGTTGTTGCACAAATGGAGGGACCTACAGTTTTAAACCGAACAGAGCAGTTATTCATGGCTCGGAAGTCTGCCATTGCCTGCCGAAGGCGACCGCTATTATAAAAAACTTCTTCTTCATTTTGGAATTTCGCGGAGACTCGAACCTACGTTCATCGAGTGGTAGTCACGCACCTACCCATTTGGCTACGGCAGCCGCACATTAGCCAGAATAAATTGCATGTCGCATACTTTCGTTCTTTTATTTAACTACATTTTTTTCCTAGCTTCCTTATCTGATCACCCTTTATTAATTGACAAAGAATAAGGATACTCATTTTCTGTTCCAGAGCAAGTCATAAAGGAGTACAAGAAGCAACAAGCCTTAGATATTCTTTCGAAATCAGGTCAAACGAGAGAAGCTGAGTACTCTTAAATTTCTCGTTTGGGGAGATCCCACTTCTAGTTCTACTGGGTACATTATTCATAACGTGTTTTGTTTTTTTTTGGTGCGATTTCAAAACACTTTTACGGTCAATTAAATTTTAATGGTTATTAAAACTATTCAAAACTCGACAATAAGCGCCCTAATCTAAAGAGCAACAATTTGTGGTCCATAAGGAGTCGAGATATAAAACGTCCACTTAATACACCATAGAAGTGACTGCAGAAATCGCTCATAAAAAACCTTAAAAGCGAAAACATTTTTAATGATTCAACTGTAGCCACATTTTGAGTGCCTTAACCTACCACAATGCCAAGGGCCACACACTTGCCATTCACTCCACTTGGTCATAACAAATTGTCACATAGTGGTGCATGCACCGCAGCCCATACACAGAATCACAACAACTTGAAATGAGCAGCATTTTGATAGCGAGAAATGTTTCCCTTTGTAATTTTATTTTTTTAATTTTTTGTTTTTTTTTTCGTTTGCTATGGCACAAAGCCCTTTGCTTTATTATTGTCTTTTTTTTATTAATTTTTATTTTATATTATTTTAATATTTTCTGCCGCCGCCGCCGCCGCCGCGCCGCCTGATTTTCACATTTTATTTACTTACGAAAACAAATAAAAATAATAAAATACTTTACATTTATACGCGAAATTCCACGCCATAAATTTTATATGAATTTTTCATGAGCTTTTGGTGACTTTGCTGATGGTCGATCGGCTGCCACAATCAACGACCACCGCCGCCGCACGCCTCCACATGCGCTGCAGTCATCACTTAAAGCGAGAGACACAATCGAACGACGGCCCACTTCACAGCACCCTGTCCTTGGTCCCTTGTCGGTGTGTCGGGTGTAGGCAGCTTCAGCGCGTCGTTCCTCATATGCGACATTATCAGCTGCTGCATTACCGCATCGCCACATCACTACGTCACTAGCACCATCGCCGACACCATCAGCGTAGAAGGGCTGCAACAGCAACAGCAACAACAACAAGAATACATCGTTGACTTTTAAGCCGCTACTATCAGCATCACTATCGCTGCGGAGACATCGACATCGACAGCGTCATCTTCCGCACTCCCATTCGCGTTTATATGGATACGAATCCCCAACCGCATAAGTAACGGCTGTGCCATCACCTTCGCCATCGCCATCGCTATCGTTCACCATTCACTGTCATTTGGTCATAATCTGTTTGGCCGATTGTGGCAGCGGCAAAACGGCTCCTACACAGCCACTATCAAACTTGTTGTAGGTATCATCACTGTTGACGCAGCAATCGTAGTTGTTGTTAATGTTGGTTGCCATTACTTTGTTTTGTTGTTTTTCTTTCCTCATTTGTTTCTTTTTTTTTTGTTGTGTGTGGCTTGTCGCTTGTAATATCGCATATTTTATGCGTTTCCTCAGCTTTGGCTACCGCAACGGTCGCGGTCATGGTGGCGGTTGCCGCGTCGCCTTTTAGCAGCGCGATTTAATTGAATTGATTATTTTCACTCCTGTGGTGCGATGATGCGCGTTGTTGTTACTGTCGTTAACGTTGCCTCAACGGAGACCGCCACCAGCACCAGCACTAGCAGCGACACCAACGCCTGTACCGACAACGCAGACGGCGCGCGACGTTTTGGTGATTTTCGTTTTTAAAGTTTAAATCTCCCTGGGGCATTGATTGTTGCTAAGCCAGCGCAAGTGTTTGCGTGAATGTACCAAAAACAAAAAAATAAAGTAAAATACTATTTCGTGTGTGTATGTTTGTATGTGTTTACTGCCCGGTATCACCCCGGCAAGTGACCAACTGGTAAACGCTGTTGTTCAGCTTGTTCGCCGTTGATCATTTGACTTGACGACGTAGCCTAAACTTCTGTTAGTGTTGCGCTTGCGTGTGGCCTTTCTTGTAAACGCGCAAAAGAGGCGTTGAAATGAAGAAGTGCGTCGACATTTACGCGTAAACCTGCACGCTGTCTGTCCACTGCTCGTCCACTATGAGTGCGTGTTCAGTTACGATTAACATAAAATCGCGGCGGCACTGTGCCACTCAAATCGTCAGTGATGGTACGGTGACGATGCGCATAAAAGGAGGCATTAAAGGCACGCGCTCAGGCGCTTAACCACTGACAGAAATGCACTTCGATTTGAGTTAAGTGCAAAGTTCAAACTTGATTTGGTTGCGAGTGCTAATTATATGCTTTAGAGTTCTGACACTTTTTATTTCTTTAACCTTCAAATGCGTTTTTAAGAATGTTAGATATAATTTACTTATTTATTTATTTATATCAATAGTACAGAGTAAGACTAAGTAGAGTCAAGGTTACGTTGTCAAAGCTAATTCTAATATCGTCCAGTATTTTATCCATTGCTGTCGAGCAACTGCGACTTTATTTGCAGCCAGATTACAGTAGAGAGAGTAGACGATTGTCCTGCAAAAATGATGAAATTTGCGTAGCCATCAAGTTTTCGCAAACTTTGGAAAATGTGGGCAGTATGCTGATAGGTTTATAGTCACCAGCATAAATAGCATTTGTCTTTTTTGCGAGTGGGAAAACTATAGCCTTTTTCCGTACTGCTGGGAAACATGAACTAGTCAAGCAATGGTTTATTATATAGGTAAGGGGTCCTATTAAACGAGGTGTGTTTAAAAAGTATCGCAAATTTTGAATTTTCGCAGATTACGTATATTCGAATTTCGGTTTTTTTTTTGTGGCGATATGTTGGTATTCATGTCTCTCACTCATGCCGTCAAGTTCGGCCGTTTTGAATGTTCAGTTTATTGTTGGGAGCTGCTTTGCTTGCACGTGTTTCGGCTCGTCTTCGATTTTTACCTATTCAAAAAGATGGATCAAAGAACCTGTATCAAATTTTGTGAGAAAAACGAAATTAAGTGCGCGAATGCATTCCGATTTTTCCGAATGTTGACTGTGTCATACGGAGAAGCTACTTTGGACCAAAGCAACGTTTATCGGTGGCACAAAATGTTCTCAGAAGGCCGAGAAGATGTGAACGACGAAAAGCGTGCCGGCGTTCCGGAAGCTCGAGTACTTCAACAACAGACGAAAAAATTGCTGAAGTGAAGAAAATGGCATTGGCGAATAAAAATTTGTTTGTTAAGAATGCTTGGCAAAAAATTTGGTTTTGTCATTTTCTATAAATATCCCCCCTTTGCTTGTCAAAAAAGACACAAAATGTTTTTCCTAAAAAATATGAAATAAAAATTAAATTTTTTCCCAAAAAAAAGTTATTTTTGCACAACAAAAAAACAAAGGAAAAGTTCAAAAATTAAAAAAAATAGGATGTTGAAAGTTTTGGTATAGAGTTTTTCGAAAAGTTATATATTTTCGGTTCTTTTTCACATTTTTATAACTTTTTTTTTTACTTTCTAACGAAAAAATTTCCTTTTAAATAAAAATTTATCCAAAAGAAAAAACGCATACAATTTTTTTTAAGAAGGTTTGGGAAAACGTTTTGAAAAATATCCCCGTTTGTTTTCACGAAAAAAAAATTTTCAAGTTATTTTTTCCACAACAAAAAAAAATTTTTAAAATTAAAAAAAAACAACGTGTTGAAAATTTTAGTATAGAGTATTTTTAAATAAAATATGTTCTTTACAAAAAATTAAAAAAAAAACATATTATGCTTAAAAATTTGTTTGATAAAATTTGTAGGTTTACGGTTCGGAACTATACTATGGTAACGGGTGGATAGAAGCTAAATGCAGGGCCGAGATTCTTCTCCTATTTGTGGCGTTCGTCTTGATGCTGTTACTGGAGTTTTAAGCCGGCTCCGAGTGGCAAATGGCTTTTATGAGGAGTTTTTTCATGGCAGAAGGAGGTTTACCATTGCCTGCCGAGGGGCGACCACTGCGAGAAAAAAAACTGTTTCTATAATTTGCTGCTTCATGTACGGAGATTGGAACCTACACTTCCGAATGTTAGTCGCGCACCAACCTATTCGGCTTCGGAAGCCGCCGGGAGAATACTAAAAAAATTACAAATTGGGAATCCGTCTACCCAAAAGGCTTATCAGATTTTTTACCTACAATAGGGAACTGCATAACATGCGTAAAGTAGGCGGCCTAGATCAAAAGGACACGACAAAAGAAATTAGAAAAGGAAAAGAAGAGTACGAATTGCACAGGCGACATGAAGTTGGAGCTAGAAGCACACGACGATTGTGCGAGTGGAACGGCCTTTCGTCCATTCATTTTATGACATCTGGAAGTACACGGCGAAAGAAAAAAAGCAAATCAGCTGGTTTAGCGATACCACCATTAATACCATAGATGCGCCTTTCCATTACTATTATATGATTTTATTTTACTAAAAAAAAAATTTCTGAGTCATAAATATTCCCATATAAAATTGACTTCTGAATCCAAATATGATAAAATTAAATAATTAAAAATAAGTGAAGAAGCCCTCACGGCAGTGATTTATGTGTTAAGTTGTGTTAAGTTAGCTATAATTAAATAGAAGTACAGTCCATTTTCTATTGCTTCATTTATTCGGACAGCCAGGTAACAATGAAGGAGAAGAAATAGGTCCACTGGTGGTGCGTGTTGATGATGGCAAATCTATATGAACTGAGCCTCGAATTGCTCCCATATATAACATATTCGCCGGATTTGGCCAGCGACTACTGGCTGTTCGCAGACCTTAAAAATGCTCACCGCTTAAAACTTTCGGTCGAATGAAGAGGTAATCGCTGAAGCTGAGACCTATTTTGAGGCAGAGGATAAATCGTTCTATGAAAGTGGTATTGAAATATTAGGGCGGCGCTGGAATGATTGCGTTTTAGTGATGGCAATTACGTTGATGAATAAAGCTAATTTTGAACAAAGAAACGTGCTTTCTTTGTTAGGCCCGTGAATTTCAACCCATGCGTTATGAACGTACAAACAATGGACCGCGTAAAGTTCAAAATAATGATTTCAATCACTAAAAAAAGTTTTATTTTCTGTCTCAGTGGAAAAGTTATTCAAAAACAAAAATGGATGATCAATTTTGCACAAAGTCTTTTTGAGCTATTCAAGAGATTGCAAAAAGATGTCGAATGCAGGTTAGTAGAACGTGCCCCTCAACACAGGCCAGATGAAAAGTGAACTGATGCGTTACCACATGTAGTCAGTTGAGACAATTCGCAGTTATGTTAATTAATCGTGAAAGAGTAAAGTACGCCCAGCTTAGCTGTCTGAGGAGATATACAGTGAATCACAGCTTATTTGATGCAGGTACTAAAAAGAAGATTACTCGATGTTTATTAAATTTAACAAAAAAAAATGTATACGACTTGAAGTGAAATATGTATGTACTGTTTATCACTGCAGAAAGAACAATAACAAAAACAAACAACAATAACGATCGCAAGCATACGTCTGGTATTGTAAAAACTTGGCTAATCTGGAACCGCCCACATGTAGTACAGACACCTGCACAGAGTACAGATCTTAACGTTATTGAGAATTTGTGGTCAGTGCTGGAAAATAAAATAAGAAATCTAAATATTTTTAATGCTTTTGATCTGAAACGGGCACTGCAGGACGAATGGGATAGAATTAGTTCCGACTATACAGCAAAACTTGTAGAATCTATGAATCCCCGACTAAAAGCTGTTCTGAATCAAAAAGGATACCCACTAAGTATTCGACGTAATCATGAAATCGAAATACTAAAGTGTTTACGTTTTTTGAAGACTTTTAATTTAGTGCATCATTCGAGCTGTGACCTCAAAACTGTAACTGAATTATTTTAATTTGCCATATCTTTTTTATGAAGAAACATTTTTTTTTATTTTTTATATAAACTATACTTAATATTTTAATAATTTTTTTTGACTGCATCAAATAAGCTGTGAGTCAGTGCACATATATGCCATGATGGAAAGAATAATGAGATGGCGCCTTTCATGGTACCGTTACTTTGCTCTCAGCGAATTTGACAATAAGTGACGTTGTATTAGCACTAGAATGGCCAGATTACCATTTCCATTACTTCATTTAGCATTTTTTTTCTGTTATTTATTCTCGGAGTTTTAGTGCTTTCTGCGGGACATTTTTCTAGGCTGTTCTAATATAATTAAAATGTAATGTTTATAATTTTCTAAAATATAAATTTGTTAATTCTCTCAGTTTTATTTAGCTTTAGTTTTTTTAACATGTGGTGGCATTGCCCGCGATTACAAATGTTCTTCTCCTTCCAGCAGTCAAATCTCTCTCTCGCTACTGCAGAGTTGCCTAGCTTTGGATATAAAAACGCACTAAATGCCCACTTAAAGAGAAAATATTCCCAAATTTTTATTGAATTATTTAAAGAACTTTGTATGCGTGTCAAATTGTCTTTAAAATGTGCGGTTTTTTGTTATTGTTTTATTTTATGAGTGTTTTGTTAAAAGAAACTCTTTTGTTAAGAGAACGACTTTTTTGCTATATCTGAGGTTATGTAAGAAGATAAGGTACCCTTTTTGTAAAAATGTCGTCATGGTTTCTTCAGTATTTTCTGGTATTTTGTGGCTATGAATACACCTCTTGATGCCCTATGGCCCACTAAGGATTGAGGACCGGAGGAAACGATTACACCCCTACGGTTTTAATTCGCATTCAGTAAATCCAAGCGCTTTTTAAAACGAGTAAAAAGGTTTTCAATGCTAAGAAAAGTTGAAAGAGGGACATTAAATATTCTTACATAACCTTAAAAGGAGCAAAAAATTAAATTTGAACTTTCAAAATATCAAATTTTCTTTTCAGAGTAAACCTTTTCGCCTTCGTTTGTTTAATAATGCACACCAAACTTTAAAATTTTCACATCTTGGTTATATCAGGTGTATATTTATGAAATGAGACTTTTAGCTATTAATCCATAGATGTTGCTAGGAGTATTTTTAAACCTTCCCAACTGTCTTGTTTTCTTCGTCTGTCATCTGTCAACAATATTCAGTTCATTGTTTGTTACGTTTCATACAACAATCCATTTTTGTCGCTCTTAAAAATGTAGAATTTCGTGCCTTCAAACTACGATTTGCGGACATCGTTGATTTTTTGTTATCAATTGAAGAAAAACACTTCTCAAGCTCATCAAATGCTTATAGAAGCTTATGGTGGACATGCTCTAAGTAGGGCACAGTGCTTCAGGTGGTTTGAAAAATTCCGAAGTTGTGATTTTGGCGTGGAGAGCGAGGACCGTGGCCGGCCACCGAAAAAGTTTGAGGACGTCGAATTGCAAGCATTGTTGGACGAAGATGATGGTCAAACTCAAGAAATGATGGCAAAGCAGTTGGGAGTGACCCAAAAATCCATTTCCAAACGTTTGAAAGACATGAGCATCATTTCAAAGGTCGGTAGATGGGTGCCGCATGAACTGACTTGATGACAATGCACTGCCACATCGAACAAGAGTGACCCAGGAATTGGTGGAGACGTACGATTGGGAACCGTTGGTGCATGCGGCTTACTCACTAGACTTGGCGCCTTCCGGTTATCCTTTGTTTGCATCAATGGGCCACGCACTTTCCGAGCAGCGCTTCAATTCTCACGTAGAAGCCAAGAAATGGCTCGATGATTGGTTTGCAGGCCAAAGATGCCCAATTTTTTTGGCACGGCATCCACAAATTGCCTGAGAGATGATAAAAATGTGTCGCTACCGATGGCTATTATTTTGAAGATTAAATTTGTAACCATTTTTTGTCAATAAACGTTTGAAATTGAAAAAAGCACTAAATGTATTGCAAATTGTTGGCAAGACTCTACAACTCAACTAATGTGACGTCACGCACTCGCTGATGAGCGCAATCTTGTTTCTATCATTCTTGCGTAAATGCTACTTTTTGTGACGACTGGTAGTCATAAACTGCTATTTATTTCTTGTGTTAGCATCAATGCCTGAAAGCCCTGAAAAGCTTTGCATGGTCCGAAAGGCGGTTCTACTTTTTAAGTTGATTTAGTTGATCAAAGTCAACTCCCAAACCGACGCTGTTGTGTGACCGCTTCGAGGGAGTATCTTGTGGCTTCCTGTGAAAAGCTCTATTTTATTTCTATTTTCGAATTAACTCAAAACTTTATCATTAGTTCATCTCTCGACCTACGTCAATTTTGCTTACTCTATGTTGCATAGGCAGCAAATAACTTAGTATTCCGACCTTCTATGAAAATGCGTATTAACAAGGAGTTGCTAGTGAGATCTCAACTATGTAAAGCAACACAGCATCACAGGAAGTTATGAGAAATATCGCACATCGCATGAGCCAGCATCACAGCAACGGCAACACAAATTATCAGCTGTGCTGGCTTGCAACATTTGTTTATGGGTGGCTTTTGTATGTGAATGAAGTATGCAGTGTAGACATTCTGAATGCTTGTGGTGAAGAGCGGCTTGGAGACAACAACGTCAAAGGAAACAGGTTCCACATGTTGCATAAAATTTGGTTCCAAGCGCAGTTATTGTTCCAGAATAGTGCCGCTAGAAGTTGCAAGTTGCGAGTTGCATCAATACTTGAAGCAAACTCAATGCGATGCTGATAATAATTCCATCACTCCATTCATTACTTCGCCGAAGTTGCAGTGAATTATCAAAGGTGGCGCAGAGCAGTAAAAAAAAAATGATTCAGAATTTAGTATTAAAAAAATTGTTATTGTGTTTGATTTAATTTGAAAATAAAAAGGCATATTTTGAAAAATTTTATAAAATTAACAAAACTAAAATTTCTTTGAGTATCAAGATTTGTTTTAGAAAAAAAAAACATTCCCATTATTTACGAAAAAAAATTTCATGAATATTTTTACCCCGGCTGGTTCCATAGCTGTATGTAATTCTTGAACTACACACCTGGGGAAAAATCCAAGGTGCCAAATCTCAGCTCCGCGATAGCCAATTGGCAACGCCAAGCCTTACGATTCCTGATCTTAGTGGACAAGAGATCGATTGTTTGATGAAATGTTTGAGCTGGTGCGCTATACGGCAGATAACAAAAAGCCGGCCAAATTCATAGCTTCAAGTTCAGCTACCAAAAGTTCGATGGCTTCTTATTTTCTTCTTCGTGATTTACCCAGTAACTGCCTCAATGGAAATGTAGCTATGTATTCGATCCCTTTGTGTTTCAGGCAAAAACGAGGCGGTCCTCTTCACCTTCTACGATCAGTATGTACCACATCGAAAACTGGAGGTGTTGCACCTTTCGTATCCATTCGCATGCGATATTGCCGGCCCATAAATTTTCCTCAGAATTTTCCTCTCGAACACTCTCAGGAATTTGTTTTCCTTGTTCACTCCACTCGGGAGCATAGGGCCTCGACAAGACTCTTCCATCGTACACGGTTCAGTGCTCTTGTTTTTTTGCACATGTCGGCATCTGCGAGTTCGCGCAACATCGACCTTCTCCAAGTGTTTTTGGTCAACCGCGACCTCTGCTCCCTTGCGGGTTGGAGTCCAGTGCAATTCTCCTGATGATTTAGGACCTAATAATTTCTTTTTGTTCCCGAACATCAAAAATGAATTGCGAGCCAACGTATTTCAATGCCTGAAGAAGCTGTTGAAACCTTTAAACAGCTACTTTGGGAAGTATCGACTTCTGAGTGGCAAACGTGCTTTAAAAATTAGTTCAAGCGAATGCCTGGCAAAGGGCAGTTGCTAAGTCGACTTATAGTGTGGAGGTCGACTTCAATGGATCAGAAGGATCTCGCAAACGTGGCCAGAAGGATTAGCGCTTGCTGAGCTAACGCGAGGCCTACCTTTCCAGGAGCAGACAAAATGTTCTCAAGGGAACCTTAATCCTCTCGTTTTGCGATGAAGCCGTCTCAAGGGTCCCAGTCTAGTCAGCTCATCGGCCCAGCAGTTTCCCTCTATGACCGACGGCCGGCCGAGGATGCAATCGTCATTCCGTGACTAATTTCGAACGCACAAACATCGAGCCCAAGGCCCTAATTGCCGCTTGGCTGTCGGAGTAGATGGTTACCTCCTTTAGAGTAATTACAGAAGCAGGCAATCACTACACTGCTTTCTTAATTGCAACTACTTCCGCTTGGAAAGCACTCCAGTGGTCCGGAAGCCTAAATTTGAGCTTGATGAGGAGCTCCTGGCATAATACTCGCCCACCAACTCTTCCGTCCAACTTCGAGCCATCCGTGAACATGTTTAATAGATCGACGATGCGCGGAGTTTTGTAGGCGTAAACCATAATAAGTAGCCTGTGAACTAACCAGCCCTAAGAGGTTCACTCAGTCGTTCTGCAGGTGGCAACAAAGTAAGAGGAGCAAAGACTGTGTTGATTTTTTTCCGATATCCTCAAAAAATCTCAAGTTTTTCATAAAAAAACCGCTGTCATAGCCTCGGTTACGTCAGAAAACCAGACGATTACTTCGAAATCGCTAAGAGCCAATTAACGATCTGATGTATGATAGACCACACCTCTGCATTCTGTGCATAGTGGCCTGTACCGCATTAGCATCTATCTTACACACATACACATGTATCAAATATACTTACTCCACGTCGGCCGCCGTAGCCAAATGGATCGGTAAGCGACTACCATTCGGGAGTGCGTTTCCGTCCATGAAATAGCAAAATAATAGCAAAATTGCTTTATAATAGCTGTCGCCCCTCGGCAGGCAATGGCACGCCTACGAGTGTATTTCTGCCATGAAAAAGCTCCTCATAAGAGAAACCATCTGTCGTTCGGAGGCAGCGTAAAACTGTAGGTTCCTCCATTTGTGGAACAACATCAAGACGCACGCCACAAATAGGAGGAGGAGCTCTGCCAAACACCAAACAGAAGTGTACGCGCCAACTATTACTAGGTGCGCAACTAAGTTCTCGCTGTTTGTCCATGGATGCCGCCAGCAGTGTGTGCTAGTCGATTCTAACATAACCTAAACGTCATAAACCAAGCTTGGACATATGGTAATCAAACTGCTTCGTCACATTAGTGATTTTGTTTTGTGTGGATTTTCCTCTTTCATTTGAAAAAAAAAACGGCGGCTGAGGCACTTCGAAAGCTACAAAAAGTTTAGGGGGATGCTGCTTTAAGTGAAAGAACGAGCCGAGATCGGTTCCGTCGCTTCAAAGACGGTGATTTTAATGTTGACGACCGTGCGCCTGAATGAATGCCAAAAACCTTCGAAGACGCTGAATTGGAGGCAATGCTCAATGAGAATCCGTGTCAAACGCAAGAAGAGCTTGCTTCAGTATTAGGAGTTACCCGCCAATCCATTTCCAAGCGATTACATGCTTTGGGAATAATTCAGAAACAGGGGACTTGGGTTCCTTATGAATAAAAACCAAGGGATGTAGAACGTCGTTTTTCCCCTGTGAACAACTGCTCCAGCGGCAAAAAAGGAAAGGTTCATGGATTCATTACAGCAATCCAAAGAAACGAAAGTCATGGGGACTGCCCGGTCATGCTTCTATGTCGTCGCCTCGGCCGAACATTCACGCTGCAAAGGTTATGCTATATGCTTGGTGGGACTAAGTTGGTGTTATTTATTATTAACTGTTAAAACCCAGCGAAACCATCACTGGGGATCGGTGTCGACTTCAATTGATGAGATTGAGCCGAGCACTGCGCGAGAAGCGGCCGCAATACGCGGAGAGGCATGAAAAAGTAATTCTACAGCATGACAACGCTCGGCCTCACGTCGGCAAGCCCGTTAAAACCTACCTGAAAACACTGAAATGGGAAATCCTACCCCACCCGCCATATTCTCCAGATATTGCGCCTTCCGATTATCACCTGTTCCGATCGATGGCACGTGGTCTAGCTGACCAGCAGTTCCATTCATATGAAGGCATCAAAAAATGGCTTGATCCGTGGATAGCCTCAAAAGATGAGCAATTTTACCGCGACGGAATACGAGATCTGCCAGAAAGATGGGAAAAAGTAGTAGCCAGCGATGGGAAATACTTTCAATGATTCACTAGCAACCATTTTTTCAGAATAAAGTTGTATTTTCATCAAAAAAAAAAAAAATAGCGAGAACTTAGTTGCGCACCTAAATATGTATATATGTAATAGCAGCGACGATTAATCAACTAAAATACTTTACTGCTACTTTTTCAATGTTTGCTTACGCCCTTCACTGTAATATCCTCGACTTGGCACATGCGTTGAGTACCTTGAGTTTGTGTTTTTCTTTGTTGGTGATTTGAGAGAGTACCCAAATTTTTCAAAGCCGTCCTGATACGGCTCTTGCTTTACGCAGCATGTTGATGGCATTCTCTTCAGCAACACAGTCAGCTGTTATATTGCATTGCTGTCGGCGAAAACTGCTGCATTAACGTCGATCGTTACATAGTGAGAGCTGGTGTTGGCTCTCATAGCTTTTTAGAATTATTTGAAGTTTTCACGTTGCCCTCATGATACTTCGTGCCTCTCATTGCCGTAGTGTTTGCTAATACCCAAATAATAAATAAATTGATTTTCTAAATGCACTGAAACCTTTCATTCGATTCACATGGCTTAGAGCACTTGATCATCAATATTTATTTGCGCCTCGTAATCAGGGCTACTTAAATGGTATTACAAGTAGTTTTATATCCAACACAAGGCACCTGGCGATACTTTTATTTACAAATAAATGTACTTAGAAGTAACGCGGAAGTCGACAATGGCACCTCTAAATACTTTCAATAGCCCCCAAGCACCAAGCAGATGCATAAAAACGTTCACATTAAGCAAAAAAACGAATGAAGAGACAGAAATAAATAAATTTCGAAACGTGCTTAGAATTTCAATATTCATAAGAAGATGCCACCAGCAGCACAAAACAAATGACTCAGCCATCAAGCAAGCAGTCAAGCCCCCGTCATTTCTTTCCGCACTGCCGCTACCAGCGCAACCCTGTAGCAGCTCCAGGGGATTTCAACACCAGCCTGCGGCTATCTGACCGTCGCGGCATGACATAAATAAATTTGAATTTATAAATAAATACTTAAGATATTTGCAACTGTAAATAAACAATAGCGAGGAGCAGGCAGACAGACATTGAGCAGCAGCAGAACGAAACAACTTACGTACTTATAAGTATCAAAGTATCGCACATTTGCTGGTGCATAAACATTCAAATTGTCCATCTGCCTGACACGCTAAGAGAGTTACTGTCAATCTGACTGGCTGCCACTTCGATCCATTTAACCATCGACTGGCGTGTCTTCCTTGTAGGTGTCAGCGTAAATCACATCTTCAGCGCAGATATGACAAACTGTTCAATTTCTTGGCATACATAAATACTTACTCGAAGACTGCTCTGGAATACTAGATCGTCGCCCCAACTACCCCCACTCGCGCAATCACTCTACGCTGCACTGATAGACTTAAGGTGAAATCAGACATGGTAAGTACAGTGATTTTTTAACTTATTTTGCTGTCATATTTTTTACTTTTCCCTGTGTCAGTAAACTTAAGATAGTTGAGGAGAGTTCTTCTGAACTTTTCAGCAAACTGTTTGAAAATTAAACTTACTTCATCATCATCATTAGTACTACAATTTTGTGCAGACAATTGCTTCCATAACTACGGTTCTCCACTCCGATCAATCCACTACTACTCCTATCCAGTTTGTGCTCTCCATTTACCGCAGGTTGGCTGCGACCTCATCAACCAAGTGTTTATTTGGTTTCCCTCGACTTCCCTGTTCAATTAGTTGTCTATTGAACTCTAATACTTATTCTTCTTAATTGGCGCCTCGATTCGATATTCGATTTTGGTCGAGCTTAACAAAGCTCGCCCGTCGTTTCTTTCTCGTGCTCACCGGCATCAGTTGGACACACCAAGTAAGGCCAAGCCCTTATCCGCCTGATCTTTCCAATTCAGAGGAGGCCCTCCTCTTCCTCTACTACCACCAGCTGGTACCGCATCGAGTACTTTCAGAACCGGAGCGTTTGTATCCATTCGGACGCCATGACCCAGCCAACTAAGCCGCCGGATCTTTATTCGCTGCGCTACAGCTCATCGTTCCATCGTATGCGATATTCGCCGTTGCCAACGTGCGAAGGTCCAAAAATCTTGCGCAGAATCCTTCTCTCAAATACTCCAAGCGTCGTCTCATCGGATGTTGTTATCGTCCACGCTTCAGTGCCATACGTTATGACAGGCATGATGAGAGCCCTGAACAGTGTTAGTTTTGTTCGTGGAGAGATGACTTTACTACTCAGTTGCCTATTTAGTCCAAAGTGGCACTAGTTGGCAAAAGAGATTCTACGTTGGATTTCTAGGCTGACATTGTTATAGGTGTTAATGCTTGTTCCTCGAAATTATAACTGTCAACAGTGTCGTGGGCGCCAATATGCGAGTGCACCGACTGTTTGTTTGTCTTCGCTACTACCAGACCCATTCGCTTTGTTCCTTTATCCAGTTTGGAGAAGGCAGAACTAACAGCGCGATTGTTAAGACCGATGATGTCAATATCATCGGCATACGCCAACAATTGTACGCTCTTATAAAAAATTGTGCCTGAGCGTTTAAGTTCTGCGGCTCGTACGATGCTCCCCAACATCACGTTAAAGAAGTCACACGGCAGCGAGTCACCTTGTCTGAAACCTCGTTTGGTATTAAACGGTCTGAAGAGGTATTTTCCAATTCTGACGGCGCTGCTCGTATTGGGCAACGTCATCTTGCATAGCCGTATTAGTTTTGCGGGGATACCAATTTCAGCAAATTTGAAGCCGAAGCAAAGATGGTGTGTGTCGATTCTTCTTTCACGGGTTTTTTTTCCAAGACTTGGCATATTGTGATTATTTGGTCGATGGTAGACTTTCCAAGTCTAAAGTTACACTGATAAGGTCCAATCAGTTGGAAGAACCTTACAGGCGATATTTAGAAGAATAATCCCGCGTTAATTGGCACAGATTGCAGGATCACCTTCCTTGTGGATTGGGCAGAGCACACTTAAATTCCAATCGGCAGGCATGCTTTCATCGCACCATATTTTGCATAGGAGCTGATGCATGGAACTTACCAGCTCCTCGCCGCCATTTTGAGTAGCTCAACCGGCAGTCCGTCGGTCGGTTCACCTTGTCATGGTCGGTTCCGTCGTGAACGATTGGGTATCGGGATCTTCCCGTTCTCTGTGACATGCGCAGCTGTCACTGTTTAACAGGTTCAAGAAGTGTTCCCTCCATAATTTAAGATTGCTCTGGATGTCAGTCACCAGTTCGCCGTCTTTGTTCTTACAGGAAAACGCCCGGGCTTAAAACCTTCTGTAAGCCTCCGAACTTTCTGGTAGAATTTTCGGGCGTTGTTCGTATGTTCGTTGTTCGCAATCACGTATTTCGGCCTCTCGTTTCTTGTGTCGGATAATACGTTTTTGTTCCTTTCGCTATACTGCAGCTCTCTAATTGGGCGTTCTCCACATGGGACCCAGCCATCTGATTCGCTGACTTAGTATACAGCGTATTTCGTTTCCGTAATGTGCCAATGTATTAAGCTCGTAATTGTATCTCATCTGATATGTTTCATCATCTCGCCTGAAAGGACCATATATTGATCCTATATATCTTTCTTTCAAACCCCAGTTTTTGGTCGATTAAGTACCCATACCTCGCTTCTATATGTTAGTATGAGTCTTACAAGCGCTAGTTTTCCAGCTCTTACTCGGTCATTTATTGCCACGGAAATGACAGAATTACTGCTGATAAGAAGATACCTAAGAAGATACCAATAAAACTTACATAGTCCGACAGAAATTGTAGAAAAGCCAAAGTTACTGTCAACCTATCATAAAGCTTCTTCATTTGCTACATTATCATGTTAACTGGTTCAAACATGTCGGCGCTATATGCCACACCGGCCAAGTTCGGCCAACGTGCTTAGTTGGTGGAAAATGGGTATTTATGGCAAGCCAAAGAAAAAATCGCTATAAGGATTCCCTTACAATACTTTCAGCGAAAGCAGAATATCATTTGTTGAAGAGGATGAATCCATGCGCAGAATTTTGTACAAGTTGTTGACTTCCATTCACGAGGATGAAACGACTGAAACGATTCATTGACATAAGATTCAAGCAGCTCAAAACTTTGGACTTCTGTCAAGTATTCTCTGATTAGCAAGCAAATACCTGTTTGGGGGGCTAACTAAATTAAGTACGCGAAACTTGGTGAAGCAACTTTTGATGCATTTTGCAGCTGCGAGCGAGCTCTTATTTTAGAGAAAGCATTTATTCGCTATACTATGTCTGTGTAGACGTGGAGCGCATCTGCGATACTCGTCATCGCCAACATTAAAGGTCGAGAAGTCTTCCGTAGAGTCTTACTCTCGAGCACTTTAAAGTAATGGACGCCTGATCGGATATTTTCATCGTCATGTTTTTTATATAAGCATGCCGTAGATAGTGTATGCAAGGTGTGGAAACCATTACGTAAGAATTATTTCTACTGAAAGCTTCTATCTAGCTTCCATGGATGATACGCTTGTTTTTTGATGGCTACGTTGCTGATTTGAGGCATTCACTTACAACTTCAATTCCTTTAACTGCGACGGTGCTGTCAGGCTAACTAAGATGTCCATAGCTCATATCACAGCTATCCAAAGGATACAACGATACAGACAGGGCAAGACAAGAAGAAGGCATTCCACAGCTGTTACATTAGGGAACGCAAATTAGGTGTCATTTTTGTGGTGCGGGAGAGACTTTGTCGTACAGTTCTGGCCCTCACTCCTCTGGACGACCAGCTCGCGAGCTCATTTGCGGTCACGACTCTAGGTCACGAATCTAAAACACCAAAGATCGCTTTTAGATTGCGCCTTAGCAATAGATGGGTAGATGCTGCATGATTTAAAGCTGCGGCATGTTGCACTTGAGTAGAAATGTCTTGACAGAAAATGGGGGAATAGAATTCATGACTTGTATATCCGATGCAGTGGGCTAAAAAATGGAGATTCTTTAATCCATAATTTTTTGGTAGCAAAAAATCGCCAAATTCGCCAAAACACGTCAGTCCGGGAATAATATTAAGAGAAATATCGATCCATTTTCATTTCTCACTGTGCTTAATGTTGTTAACACTGACCTAACTCGTAACCTTTTCAGCTCGGCTATGAGCTGATCAAGCCAAGCTCCAAGAGTTAATCTTGAACGTCCTCGGACGCAGATCGTTAGGGAATTTGTTACTAACAAAGTATTTTGAGGGCAGTTGTCCTCCATGCGTAAAGTGTGTCGTAACCTTCGAAGGCTTTTAGATGTTATTTGCTTAACGTCGTCTTCTCCCCGGCATAAGTTCAGCCATTCGCCACTTTAACGTATTCGACACGTTCCTCCGTTCCAGCATATGGACCCAAACACACTTTCAGAAACTCTTAAGCTCATTTCGTCTTTACTTGTCATTGTCCAGCACTCGCAGCCGTAAGACATCACCGACGGTATTAATGATTGGTAGAGGTGGAGTTTGAAGTTTACATTTATGTGTCAGCAGCTTAGACTTCAGCAATTTTGTGTGAGCTTAATACGCATTATTTGTTGTCAAATATTCTGTCTTGTATTGCGTCGGGCCTGCTGTTGTAATTTTTTATTAGAATTCCTAGATATTTAAAGAATTGAACAACCTCAATGTTTTCACGATTTCGTCTTCCTTCGTTTTGCGAGATCTTCAGACATTTAGTTTTGCCTTCATTTATTCTAAGGCTTACTGTTTTTGCTCGACTTTCAATGCTAAAGAAGGTTTCAAATATGTAGATACGTTTTGCTCCTTGCCTTTATGACGAGATGGTCAGCTCACGCGATTGTTATTTCTGAACAGCTAAGAAGGTTTCCAAACTTGACTTCATTTTTTATCGCGGAGTGGGGTAGTGATTTGTGTTACTAACAGTTTACATTAGACCAGATATTTTGAAACTTAAGTAGAAGAGCTCATTCTCAAAACAGGATTCAAATATTTTTACTCCCAAACTGGCCAGCGTAACATAACCGCAATCAACCTTATCAGAATCAGCTCTTTTTTAATTTTAAATTGATAATATTTCATTTTGATTTAAATTTTATTTATGTCTATGATTTGAAAATCTTACAGCTAGATTACATAATTACTTAGGAGTACGTATGTAGGTAGATGAACTGGTTGAAGTACCAGCCTGGCACTCCACAAGTAGCACTAAAGCGCCGTTTTGATATCATTTTGAGACTTGCAACGAGCAGACATGTACAGCCAGCCAGAGCTGTTCATGAAGTGGAGAAGGTTATTGCGATTTAAGGTGGCGCACTGCCCCAGGCTGTCGAAGAAAGGAGCATCCTGTGACATTAATCGTCTAGCTGCCAAACCCGGTCATTTACAGAGGAAGTGCACTACTTCCCTGAAAGGTCCCCACAGCTTCGGGAATGGGGATTAAATAGTAAACCTAGCTTTCCTGCATGTGTACCGACCGTCCAATGACCGCTAAACGAAGCTCCTAGTTTGGAAATTGAATGGCGTGGAGTTTGCAGTACCTTCTGTTTCCTGCGTCTATTGTACTGGGGCACAGAACTTTCGAAATAGCACACGAAGAAATGGAACTCTATCCTTTCTGTATTTTCTATACTTTTCTGAGAAATAAATTGCGCGATTCCCCTATAATAGCAGTGCCCCTGGCTGCCGATAATCGGATGGGATGTTTCTGATCCCAATTCAGTCTCCTTCCTGGCAAGCTCATCAGCAATTTTATTTCTCTCACGTTCCTATGTCCTAGAACCCAGATCAGAAAAAGTGCGTGTAGCGTAGTACACACAGTAAAACTTTAACGGTATACAAAGAAATAGGCAGATACCCGAGAAAGAAAGAGACCGAGAGAGAGAGAGAAAGAATATATATCTAAATAAATTCACAACATTTGCAGAGAATACAAATAGACAAAATTTACAATAAACGGAAAAGAGTCGACCGTTGTAGGTAAACGCCGGACACAAACCATGGCAACAACGCACACTACTCCGAGCATTTGTCACCCGCACAAACGCAGCGAGTCCAGGACCGCAGCAACGGCGCAAATTACCGACGCCGGAGTGTACAGCACCTTAACGGAAATACGCGCCAAAAAGTAGGCACCAAAAAAAACGCCCCAAACAGCAGGCACCAAGGAAATATAACGGCAAATAGTAGGCACCAAAAATATATTTCCTACAAGCTTGCACCAACAAACAAGCGCCAAAAAGTAGTCAGCGTTATTTCTCACTAGAAGTTAGCAACCACAAGGAAAAACTCAGGAAAAATAGCCTAAAGTGTATCTAAGATATATATAAGGTATAGCTCTCTCTCTCTCCTTTTCCCCTACGTTATATCTTTTTTCTCTCCTGCGGAACGAAAATGCCCAAAACGTTGCACGGCCTTGAAATTTTACTCTCCGTTCTCGCCCGCCCATCGACGCCTAAGAAGTTTCACTTCAATAAATAATAAACTCAGAAGTAATTTTGTCTAAATCATAAAGACTAGATTGCAAATTACTTGATACTTAGCCTAAAAATAAATGGATTCAAGCATTACCTTAAATTGGGATTTTGATAATACAAATTTAATATCAATTCTCTGTGCTAATTATCTAAAAATTGAGACATTTTAAGTGAGTTAGAAAATAGTAGAAGAACTCATCGATATTTGGTTTTGTGATGCGATTGATTCTTAGAGAAAGTGTTTGCTATAGCAGCGAAAGTGTTTCCTATAACCAAAAAGTAGTTGCAGCAAGTCAATCTAATAATCTGTTTTATGCTGTTCTCGGAAAGCACTTTTCAAGCGCACATCACACTACACTTCTACTCTTTTAATTACTGTCCGACCATCGCCAGACTGACATACTTGCCGATAACAGTTTCCTTGCCACCTCTGATGACACCTTTAGCCACAAAGGTATTTCTGTAGTTGCCTTTGTCATGCCTAGTGTTGGCCAAATGTTGATGCCACCATAAATCATAATTGATTTTAACTTCTTATTCTTGTTGCAAATCAGTCACAATTCCAACTGTCCGTCTGTCGCGCTGCTACATTCGTTGATGCATCAAATGAAACAAATCTTAATAATAAGATCATTAATCAATTTTAAATAAGTGGCGGCTGGTTATGGCTTTCATCTGTGAATGTAGCAAAGGTAATAACTGCCATACAAATAATATGCCACATACACACCGAATACCACACAACAACAACTGATAGCTACCTGTTGCTCAATGAACTCCAATAAATTGGATGATGAAATGTGCCACTTGCGAAAACTTATCTACAGTTAAAGTTAAATTACTTTCTTGGTTTGGGTGGCTTTGATTATCTTGCCGTTTTGCCTTTTGCATTTTATGACAACGTATGTACTTACAAATATTTATTGTAAGTATTTATTAGATAACTCATTCGAAAGTAATTGAATTATCTAATAAATAAAATTAAGCAATTATGGTCTTCTTTATTGCTGTTGCATGCAGATTTCGGAATTACGATTAATTTATCAGAAACTATAACAAACTTTATTTAATTTAATTTTCTAAGAATTTAAGTTGACAAAATGATTTTGGCGTTGATAAATGAACAAATTTTATGTCCGTACATATTATATGTACATATATAAGTACTTAGGCATATAGATGAGATATTGAGATGAGATATTTCTGTAAAATATTCTTTTGGGTAAAACATTCTCAAGAGTGTCCACGTTTCACTACCGTAATGGAAATTATAATTGAGCGATGCAGTGAAATCTTTGTTTTACTGTCTAGGAGGCGAAGCGAAGTTATTGCGTCTAAAGTGTCAGTATGTTTGAGTCATCGGTACAAAAATGAGTTTCGAACAAAGAGCTAATATCAAATTTTGTTTTAAAATCGGTAAAACGTTTACCGAAGCATTTGAATTGATGAAAAAATGTATGGCGATGATTGTCTATCTCGTGCCAGACTTCACGAGTGGTTTACAAGCTTCAGAGATGGTTGTGAGAACATCAATGACAGTGAACATACGGGCCGCCCAAAATCAGTAATCACCGAAAACTCCCTCGAAATTATTCGCAAATTTATCAAAAATGAACCGAAATCATCGTTGAAATTCATGGAATCGGAACTGATAAACTCTCAAAAACATCGATTTATCGCGTTCTAACTGATCATTTGGGCTTACGAAAGGTCTGTGCACGTTTCATTCCGCATAAGTTAGCTGAGGACCAAAAATTGCTCAGAATTCAACATTCGAAAGACCTCATTAAAGAGGAGAGAATGACGAGAACTTCCTTTACAACATTGTAACTGGTGATGAAACGTGGTGATGTTTCCAGCATGAACCTGAAACCAAGCGTCAAAGTGGCGAATGGAAGGCCCCAGACGAGCCACCACCCAAAAAATCGCATTTGGAGAAGTAAAAAATCAGCTTGATTCTCATTTGGTTTTACGTTTCCAAGGGAATTGTCCACAAGGAGTTCATGCCATTGAGCCAAACCGTCAATGCAATCTTGGCGCTTTGAAGCATTTGTTGCATTGCATTGATTGAATTCGCCCTGAATACTGCGAAGGAGGAAACTTGCGCTTATTGCATGATAATGCACCATCTCATCGATCCCCTCTTGTGACTGATTTTTTGACTAGAAACCATCAATCACTCACCGTATTCGCCTGATATGGCTCCCTGTGACTTCTAACTATTCGGAATATTGAATGTGGCTATGAAAGGAAAACATTTTGCGTCCGTAGAAGAAATTAAAAGGCTACCGACATCCTGAAGGACATTCCGAATTCCGCTCAATGACCTGAAAACACACTTTCGAAAAGCTTTTAGATCGCTCAGCATAGTGTATCGAGGCCAGAGGGGACTACTTTGAATAAATAAACTCGAAGTTATCAGAACAAAGCTCTTGTCGTTTATATTTTAGCTCAGTGTTTTTTATTTTGGACTTCACCTTCTCAACCATATTTATGTCGGATCTAAGCGGGACGCACCATTGTTTTTTCAAACTTCTGTCAAATTTCACAGCATTACACTAAAAAAAATGAAGACACTTTTTTCTTCAGCATCTCAATTTCATCTGTAAAGGGTTAAGCTCTGTTTGGATTTTTTTTAAGTGAGACAAAAAAATAAATAAAGGTTATGAAAGAGGTGTTCGTGAACCTCATTAAAAGAATAGGGGAACAACAATTAAGTTATCTTTTTCGAGGTTTTCCAATATGAAAAAAAATGTATGAAGCATTCAAAAATTCGCAGATTTTCATATTTCTGAATGTCTTAATTTGCACTAAAAACTCAAATTTGTTACAATATTTTGAATAGCCTCCTTTTTTATTTTTTGAAAAACTCATTAACGCGATTTTGGCCGAGTTTAACAAAGCGCGCCAGTCGTTTCTTTCTCGTGCTAACCGGCGCCATCCAAGTCCTTTTCCACCCGATCTTACAGAGGAGGCAATTTTGCTTACTGACGTAGCCATTAAGCCAAACATGGGCCACATCACTGAAGAAAATTCGGGTCCCTCAGCGCGCGATGAACACTTTTCTCACAGCGTCGATTTTTATAAAAAATTTGCACGATTTGTAAACGTTGTTGAGGCGCAAGTCTTTCCATGAAATTTCACCGAAAAAATGACGTATTTATTGTATTTAGTTTAACAGTAGTCAAGCGTGATTTGCTTTTAAATTTTTAATAAATTTAAGTTAAGTAATTTAATTTGATTATTTTTAATTAAAATTAAAAAAAAATTTAATTAATTACTAATTAATTCTTTTTTTTTAAATAAAAATTTTTTTTAAATTAAATTTTTTAATTAAAATTTTTTTTTAAATTAAATTTTCTTTTTAGTTTTCTAAAAAGTTTTTGATTAATTTTTAATTAAAAAAAAAAAATTATTACTACATTTTTTTAAATTCTTTGTTATCGAAAATTAAAAAAAAAATTTAAATCAACTCGACGGGAATTATTTGTATCAATAAAATAAATATTATATAGCGAAATTATGGTGCAGAGAATGAATGTAAAGGAGGAGGTGTGCACTTCAACCTTAATGTCTTTTGCGCGCTCAAAAGAAGAGAAGCACGCAGAACTTGCAAAAGCTACTCATTTTGTTCGCAATGGATTCATATGTCATTCATTTAATCAAGAGCTAAAATTATCAAACATCTCTTATTCACTCCATTCACTGATAGCTGCCACTAGCGATTTTGAACTTTGGAATCCATATGCGTGCCGACTAAGTCTGCACAAACGTGAAATAAATGGCTATTTCCTCATATCGAACAACAACTCTGCATACATATGTATTATGTAAGTAAGTATTATGCAAAAATTAGCGAAATTAGCTCAGTTCTTTAATTTCCTGCCATTAAAAGTAAATACTGCTTTTTCGTTCTACTTTCGGTGTATTTTTGTCTCCTTATAATGAATTTCTATATAGTGAAGTTTTCTATATAATGAACAAATTTTACAGCTGGAAATTCAAGCGTCCTAAGTTTTTGTCTCCATATAGTGAATTTTTTCAAAAGTTTTCTGTTGCAAAAAATTACAGTTAGATGTGGACTGAGCTATTACAGTTTTATTCAGTGATTGAAATTAAAATGACGCATCGAAGCAGCATTTCGCTTGAAAAAAAGTTATTAATGATTAACAAAGTTAATGAAGGAAAGAAAAAAAAAAGATATTTAATTGAAAATTACAACATTAACGACATTTTTAATGCCGACGAGGCTGCTTTGTTTTCAAATGCTTGCCAACTAAAACACTGGCATTCAAAAATGAAAAATGCTTTGGTGGGGAGCAAAGCAAGGAGAGAATAACTGTCCTGGTGGGAAGCAATATGACTGGATCAGAAAAGCTAAAATTGCTGGTAATCGGAAAGGCCAAAAATCCGAGGTGCTTCAAGGGAATAAAAACTTTAGGTGTCGATTATGAGTTTAACAAAAAAGCATGGATGACCAGTGAGATTTTTACGAAATGGATTGTAAAACTCGACAAAAAATTTTGTGATCAAAACAGAAAGGAGTTGTTTTTTATTGATAACTGCACTGCCCACCCTAAAAATGTAAGAGACAAGTTGAGAAACATTCATCTCGCTTATTTTCCTCCCAACATGACTTCGTTACTGCAACCAATGGACCAAGGCATTATCTACAACATGAAACAACATTACAGAAAACGAATTTTAACGAATATATTGACTTAAGTAGATGAGAGAAATTCTGTTATGACCATAGACTTGCTGCAAGCAGTTCGAAATCCTAGCAATGTATGGAATGTCTATGTTAAACCAGAAACAATTGCCAACTGTTTTAAAAAGGCTGGATTTTCAAAAGATGCTATGCAGATTCCATTTGAGCATTGGGATGAAGAGGACCTTCTTTCAATATCGGATTTGGCTGCTTTACAGTCTTCATTGAAAAAAGTAGCAAATATCGAAGCATCGTTTGATGACTACGTAAATGTTGATAATGGTGTGCAGACTTGGGACAACCCATCCGAAGAAGATATTTTCAACAGCATTTTTGAAAGTCGCGGAGTTCCAGCTGAACCTGGAAAGCATTTATCTTTTTATAGTCAAACAAAAATTTAATATGTAAATATTATTTCAGATAACGATGAACACGATTTGACCGTTGAAGAATTGGCAGAAACTGAGGAGGCATTACCTACGTTGATACAAGCTGCTTCATCCATTAGCGTAATTAGAACGTTTGTGGAAATGAGGAGTGACGTGCCGATTAATGTTTTCAACTCTCTACATGATTTGGAAGCTTTTATTGAAAATGAAAAATGGAAGACTATAATTCAAACCAAACTCACTGATTATTTTAAATAAAATTACATAAAAAATTAATGTTTCTTTATAATGAAGTTTCTATATAGTGAAGTGATTTTCAGGTCCCGTGCGAATTCACTATATGGAAGTTCGACTGTAATAGACTTTGAACACACATGCAATTCACACACACGTACACACATGCATATACAATATGCTAATGTTCATAAATATGTAACCAAGTATGAATAAGTTACTTAAAAAGTTGACCGATTACTTGGCTGCCAATCGGCCCGTGGGACATCCGGGCCATTTTCTCTAGCAATTTAAATATCAAATCGGTATGTAAATTGCCGAAGTGCGCATAAACAGACAAATGTACGATAGTTCTGTGGGAATGTCGCATATTCATGTGGATAAGTATGCATGGATGTGTGCGCTTGCTGATGAACCATTAAAGGGGCCACCTAATTTTACACAGGTGGACATAGGCCAATACTCTCGCACATACCTTTACTTTTACTATATGAACGGTATGCACTATAAGCTTCACATACATGTGCGTGTGTGTATGTGTGTATGTATGTAACCACAGGGGCAATGACACCAGTAAACTAGTGTAGTTGAAATATGTATTTATATGTCGTTTAGAGTGTGAGTATTTGCATACAACTACGTGTGTGTGTGTGCGCGCACATTTGTCTCAGTTTACTTCAGTTTCATTTTCACATACACGCATACATATTTATGCACTCCACGCAATACTTAGTATTTTCAGTTCATTCTTTTTGTAAACTTTTTTTAGTTTCTTATTGGCTGATCAACTGCTGAAGCGCTTGATTGACTCACTGACTGGCTGACTGAATGCTTGACTTGCTAACTAAATGGCTCGTTGTGGCTTTCGTAGCCGCAACGGTCAGTAATTCCACTTGGATATAAATACAGATAAACGCATAATAGGGCATCGGTATGTGCAAGTGTGTGTATTCAAATAAACGCATAGCTCATAGAATGCAGAAATTGTTGGTTTATGTAGTACATTTTTGCTCAAAAGTAGTGTGCGCAATGTGGTCCTAAGTAATGCAGACATGGACCAATTCATCTCAACACACCAGCTTACAGCTATGCGACAAGTGCTCGTGTTTTTACGAACTTAACCGATGTTTATTGCTTTGGAACAATTGCGCGCTATAAAATGTGTGGCCTGGAGTGAAGGTTTATCTGCAAAGTGAATATATTTTTTTTATAAATAATTAGAAAAATCTTAAGGGGAAGATAATAAAAACAAAATAAAACTCCATATAAAGAATCTTTAAAGTAAAAAAAAAACTTTTTGTGAAAATGGTCAAGGAAAAGCTAGCATTTGCTATCAAAGGATTAATTGATCCTTGTCAGCATGGGCTTGTTAGTGTACGATCTAATGTTACAAATTTAGCTGTTGCTTCTCTGAGTTGCAATTGAGCAGTTGTATGGCTCTGAGTTTACGAGTAAGTCTCCTGTTGACACTTTATACGACGTGTTTTAAAAAAATAACGTGAATTTTCAAATTTTGCAGGTTACGCGCATTAGATTTTCGATTATTACTTCTTTTTTACGTTAGCTCACTCGTCTCGAAGATATGTTCACGGTTTCAGCAATACACGAGGTTTTTTTTTTATTTTTTTTATTTTTTTTTTTATCCGAAGGGGGAATCTTACATAGATACCGTCAATACAGACGGCATGCACGATTCATACTGATCGCTAAGGGTGCACCTCATTCGGGAACATGCACAGTCAGTATTACTACTTAAACTGGACTTGCGAAACAGTACACCTACGTACTAAACCCTAACTCCGACCTCTGTAGCTTTAGTTTGCCCTGCGGTACCGCCGTTTAAGCATTGCATCGCAGGGCCAAGCTAGCCATTATGGCTCTTCATTTATATTTCTCTCTCCGTCTACCCTTCATTACTTCTTTGCCTTCTTTCCTTACTGCGTTCCCATTCCTTTTTCCGCAGTTCCTGTAACGCATTTGCGGACCATTCTTTCACCTTGGCCCACACCAACTTCGACTGCAGCATGTGATCTACAATGTTGCCCGGGGTTATTTTTTCTTTCATGATTTCTTCAATGCACCTTCTTTCAGATGCGTATCTCGGGCAGGAGAAGAAGGCATGTTCCACGTTCTCACTACCGTTGCCGCCGAACGAGCAGTCAGCTGCGTCCTCGTGGCCGAGTCTTTGGAGATACTCTCTATAGCATCCATGCCCCGTCAGGAACTGTGTGAGGTAGTAATCTGTGTCACCATGTCCTCTCTCAACCCAAGCCTGTACGCTTCTGATAAGTTTATGCGTCCATCTCCCTTTTGTCGCTAGGTCCCAGCGATTTTGCCACTCAGTTATGCTCCCCAGTCTTTCTTCTTTACGCTCTCCCGCCGTTAATCTCCTGTTTAGGCTTTTGGCTTTGTCGTACACTCTACCCAGTTCAGAGGCCATTATATCTGGTGGCATGATACCCGATATGACACATACTGCTTCAAACGACACTGTCCTGAAAGCACAGGCAACTCTAAGGGAAATAAGTCTAAAAACTATTTCCGCCTTCTTCGCGTATGCTTTCTGTATCAGGGCTTTACCCCATATGGGTGCTGCATACATGAGTGTAGACTGGGTAACTTTAGCCAGGAGCGCTCTTCTACTCTGAGTGGGACCACCGATGTTGGCCACGATTCTTGACAGTGCCGCCGTCACCATGGCTGCCTTTCCGCATGCTTTTTTAATGTGCTCCCTGTAGCTTAGTCGAGCATCGATCATTACACCCTAATATCGTAGTGCCGCCTGTGTTGTGACGTTGAACCCATCAATGTTTAGTGTGGTCGTTTCTAACTTTATTCTACTCGTAATGAGAACTGCTTCTGTTTTTTGCCCGGCTAGCTGGAGTTTAACTGCCGTTAACCATTGTTTGACCTTTGTTGTTGCCTCGCTGCAGATACACGAGGTGTGTTAGTTTGTTTGTGAGAGGCATAAATAAGACAAGCGTTTTGCGTGCTCGGCGATTTTCTGATATCGAAAAAAATGGATCAAAGAAGTCGCATTAAATTCTGTGTAAAAAATGGAATTAACTGCTCGAAAATACTTGAAATGTTCACAGTGGCATACGGCGGAAGTACTCTGAGTCAAAAAAATTTTTACAAGTGGTACAAGCTTTTCGCAGCACATCCAAGCGACGCTCGCTCTGGACGTCCCAACACATCGACAACCGATAAAAATGTAGAGCAAGTAAAGAAAATTGTTATGGAAAATCGTCGAATCACAATTAGAGAAGTTGCTAAGGATGTCGGCATATCGGCACATCGGTTGTCTCATCCCATGCAATCTTTCCTTAAATTTTGGGCGTGAAGCGTGTGGCAGCGAAGTTCGTTCCAAAACTGCTGAATGTTTGCCAAAACCAACGTCACACGAGCATTGCTCAGGAATTGTTGAATGACATCGATGATGATTCAGATTTGCCTAAAAGGGCCATAACTGGTGACGAATCATGGGTCCATGGTTATGACATCGAAACCAAAGCCATATCGTCCCAATGGAAGAGTCCAGCAGAGGCAAGACCAAAAAAAGCAAGCCAAGTTGGATCAAATGTCAAGGTTCTGCTCATTGTTTTCTTCGATTACCATAACGTAGTGCATCAGGAGTTCTTACCACAAGGTCGTACAGATACTTTGAAGTTATTCGCCGTTTACGTGAGGGAATACGAAGAAAACGTTCGGAATTGTGGAAAAAAATACATGGCTTTTGCAGCATGATAATGCAGCTGCTCACTCACCATTGCTTCTGAGAGATTATTTGACGTTGTAATGCCTCAGCCACCGTATTCACCAGATTTGGACTCCTGCAAATTTTTCCTGTTCCCTAGATTGAAGAGACCCATGAAGGGACGGCATTTTGCGTCGATTGAGGAGATACAAACAGAATCGCTGAGAGAGCTCAAGCACATACCAATCAATGAATATCAGAACTGCTTCGAGGATTGGAAAGAATGCTGTCACAAAAGTATTATCTCTGAGGAGAACTACTTTGAAGGAGGTAAAATAGAAATTGACGAATAAATTTATATTTTTTGAGTAAAATGAAAATTGACATTATTTTTTGAACATGCCACAAAATTCTCCTCTGGAATCTTGAAAATCTACGCTTTCACACGGCTTTCTTTTTATGGCTGAAATCACACCTGTCAAATAGGCTGTCATTTGTTGTGTCAAGTTCTGGAGTACTACTTGGTCCTATATTGTTTATACGTTTCACGAATGACGTTGGTCGTTGTTTCAAGGTTTCTCAATATTTACTCTATTTAGACGATTTAAAACTTTTTCGCAGAATCTTCTGTCTATCGGATGCATTGCCATTGGTCTCTGCAAAACAAACTGTGTCGTAATACCAGTAAATGTTTTCACTTGACATTTTCCAAGTCCATGAATGACCTTTCCTCAACTTATTCCGTTTCAATTCTAACTCTCGTCTCAGTCAATGAAATTCGTGATCTTGGTATTATTTTTTACTCATCGCTTACGTCTCCATACACTAGAAAAATCTTATAAAATTTTTTAGTCCGAAGTTGGATTCTGCCTCCGTTATTGTTGTAAATAAAGGCGCAACACATTTGCAAAAAGCAGTGGTCACTTTGGTCGCCACATTTGAAATTACTCGTACTTTAGTGGGGTGCCGAATACTTTTAGCCAACTCTCCGAATGGCAGATTGTCTGCCAAAGAGCGAACGCTGTTGGAAAAAACGTGTTCTTCATTTAGATGTTTCGTGCACGGAGATTCGAACCCGTTTGTATAATTGTTCCAAAAATACAATTGAATTGCTTGTGTATGTTATGTTTTTTTTTCAATGTTTAGTATAACAAGTAAAATTTGAAAACAAAAGTTGTTTTATTTTAAAATTTTCAAAAAAGGTACTTTTAGTGAAAAGGTTTCTTCTCCAGTTACAAAGACCTTTGTTTTGGTTTTTTGAAAATTTTACCTGTACTGAGAAGGGACTAGCGAGCCATATTAGGTGAATTCGTTAGCTACCATCCAACAGCCAACGAATTCATTTCCTTTTTGGACAAAAATTCATATATAATATGATATAGGGTGGATATATGATGAGGGCACTGTATGACGGTGCGTTGTCATGGTGAAAAATTCACGAGTTGTTTTCCCTCAAATCCTTAAGTTTTTGAGGAATTGCGTCATGTTAACTATGGGTCATCTCATAGCGCCCAAATAATAGTCCTGATTAACTAATTGATCTTCTGTGGAGAATTCGTGTTCTATAATACTGTGGAAATCCATAAAGACTGTGCGCATCTCTTTCTTTTTTGATTGAAAACGACGGGTTGTTTTTGGTCTTAGTTCATTCGGAGCTCTCCACTCACTTGCCGGTTGCCTGAATTGCGCGTCGTACTCATATATCCATGTCTCGCCTCCAGTAATGATGCGTTTGATGAATGTCGTATGAATGGGTCGGATTCAGCCTTGGAAATAATGTCTTTGGCCACATCAACGTGGTCTCTTTTAGCCCCAACTAGGTCCAATTTGGCAGCAACTTGGTGCAAACGCTGATTAATCCTTAAATAATGTTCAAGCTCTTGGTCTGATGGTCAATTTTCGGTTTTGATAAACTTTTCTTTCATTTTATTAATGTTTTCATCAGTTTTTGATGTCTAAGGTCTCCCACTAAGTTCGTCAGTCTCGATAGGCTCATGATCTCTGCTAATGCATTCATGCCACTTGTAAAAGGCTGCCGGCTGTTTTTTTTATATAGGGTTTTCCAAAATGAGGTGTTATTTTGATATTCAAAGAAAAATGCTGTTTTTAAACATAAATGATCGTATACGAGGGGTGCCTTTTATATGTCGGGATTAGAGAACAAAAACAAATTTTAATCATCGAAAATCACTTTATTGTTTTTCAAAATATTCTCCATGAGGATCTATACACTTTTGCATGCGTTTGAACTAATTGTCGAAGCACTTTTGCCACTCTGAATGAGGTAACTCCGAAACATGCATTCTGAATGCCGCAACCGCTTCTCCAGGTGTCGAAAAACGTTGACCTCTCAGTTTGTTTTTTACGTACGGGAAAAAAAGAAGTCATTCGGTGGCAAGTCAGGACTATACGGCGGATGACCCATTAATTCGATGTTTTGGGTGCTCAAAAATGCAGTTGTTTGACCCGATGTGTGGGAGCTCGCATTGTCCTGGTAAAGAGTGATCCGTCTTTGGTGATTGGTTTTCCTTATTTCTTGGAAGACAACTGGCAAACAAATGGTTGTGTACCACTCAGAATTTACTGTTCTGCGTTGTTCTAGTGGTACGGTTGCGACATGTCCAGTTTTTCCGAAAAAACAGGCGACCATTTGCTTGGAAGTGCTTCGTGCGCGAACAACTTTTGTTGGATTTGGCTCATCTTGAAACACCCATACAGTCGACTGCTGTTTACTTTCGGGCTCATACGCGTACATCCATGATTCATCACCTGTCACGATGTCATAGACGTGTTTCGAAGCCCCCCGATCGTATTTTTTGAGCATTTCCTTCGACCAATCGACACGAGCCTTTTTTTTGAGCGATTGACAAATTGTGTGGGATCCAACGCGAACACATTTTTTTGACAGTCAAATGTTTATGCAATATTGAATGTATGCTGGTCCCACTAATGCCTAAGATTGTCTCAATCTCACGATAGGTCACATGACGATCTTGCAATATCAGTTCGCGCACAGCATCAATGGTTTTCGGAACAACAACTGATTTTGGACGGCCTTCACGAAATTCGTCTTGGAGTGAACTACGACCACGATTGAATTCACCATACCATCGATAAACACTCGTCCTTGATGGAGCTTCATCGCCATAAATGAATTAAGTTCATCCATGCAATGTTGCTGAGTTAATCCACGTCGAAAGTTGTAAAAAATAATTGCACGAAAATGTTCACGATTTAATTCCATTTTTGAACCGAGATGAATTTTTGAAGTTACTGTAAACAACACAAATAGCGCTGGTATTTCAAAACGTTCTGAGTACGTAAAAGCCAAAAAATGTCAAACCTTGCGATACAGCTGTCAGTTGCCAGATTGCAACACCAGGCTTGCCAAATCCCGACGTATAAAAGGCACCCCTCGTATTTATTTAATTATAAAGAGGAAGGTATGCCGTTAATAGTGAAAAATAACATCAGGTAAATGACCACCACGCATACAGGACAATGCCCTTATCATGAAATTGTCCATAACTGAATTGCAAAATGGCTGTCCTATGTCCTCGATAGCCGCACGAATTCCATCTTTGAGGTCTTGAATCGACCCGGAAAAGATAATTGGGCACTCCAGGTGACGCCAAGTCCTCCTCCACCTGATCTTTCCAACGCTGAGAAGGCCTTTCTCTTCCTCTCCTACCACCAGCTGGTACCGCATCGAATACTTTCAAAGCCAGAGCGTTTTTATCCATTCGGACGACATGACCCAGCTAGCGTAGCCGCTGGATCTTTATTCTCTGCGCTATGTCTGTGTCGTCGTAAATCTCATACAACTCATCGTTCCATCGCAAAGTTCCAAAAATCTTACGCAGAATCTTTCTCTCCAACACTCCAAGCATCGCTTCATCGGATGTTCTCATTGTCGACGCTTTTGCGCCACTCGTTAGGACGGCCATGATGAGGGTCTTGTAGAGTGTTAGTTTTGTTCGTCGAGAGAGGACTTTACTACTCAATTGCCTACTTAGTCCAAAGTAGCCCTTGTTAGCAAGAGAGATTCTACGTTGGATTTCAAGGCTGACATTGTTATCGGTGTTAATGCTGTTTCCTAAGTTCTCATATCTAATTACCTGAATTTAGCGCCTCTGATAAGAAGACTTGAAGAGCTCAGTCGGCTTGCTAAGGTCGTCTTTTTAAGTCACTTATTGAGTATATTATTATATTTGAGTCTTATAATGTCAAGCAATGACGATACAATTTTTGAGGGAAGGTTAATCATAGATGTGGCAACTAATTTACAGCCTGACCTGACAGTTTTTCCGGAAACTTGTTAATAAAGGTGGTACTTCAGTCGCCGAAACAAAGTAGTTACAATTTAAACCGCCCTAATAAGTAAATTTTCTGCTTTCTATGAATACGAACTGAAGAAAAATGATTTAGTGAAAAAATGTAATTTTGTTTTCCTACAAATAGCTTATATTTAATGCCAGAAAGCCAGAAAGTAGTTTCGAAACTACTCTATCAAGAGTGCGCCATGAGGCAATGCCTTCGATTAGTTTCGCAAGTGCTTTCTCGAAGGTGTTCCGTGAGTTATTGAGAAATAATGCACAGCTGGCGTTTGCTGATCATGCCCGGGGAACATCGTAATATTAAATAGACCAGATTTGTTTCATGCATTTTAGTTACATTTGGAGTAGTCCTAATCTCTTATAGAAGCACTATTTATATGGGTGCATGGGTTACACGCATTTTTTACGGGGTAATTCCATATATTTTAACATTTTTACAGTTGTATGCGTTTGTTTGAGGTTCAATTGCCGTTTCGTGGTGGCATTCAAGTGAGCCATGTTTGTTGTTATGGACAAGAAAAAAAGTGCCCCACTTATCGTACGAGTTAATTTCTAGTTTATTGACGCGTTAAAAGGCAAGGCACAAAAAAGGCAGCAATCGATTGCTTAAACGGACGCGTCCAAATGTATTTACTTGCTTACATACATACACACATATGTCGCTAGTGCTACGTACTATAAATGTCTATGAACCATCAGGCGTGGTTATATCATACATTTACACATACCTATGTACCTACACATTTGCACACAAGAGCTGCATTTGATGAAAAGAAAAGCTGCTTAGTGTATTATATTAATATAAAAATTTCAATAACATGGCAATCATTTCAAAAGAATTTGTATGATAAACATTTTAAAAAAATTCAGTATTGTCGTTTGCTAAATATCCTCTGATTGAACCACCAGAGAGTCCCAGCTGAACGCTAGCCGTAAATGTCACTTCTTATGGAAATATTGATGTCGATATGCAAACATACGTTGCTTGGAGTCTAGGAACAATATCGCTGTGATACCATAGAATAGTTTTAGCTGTGAGGCTTGATGTAACTACAGACTTCATTAGGATTTCTAAATCACTGATCACCAGCTTATTTCTATGTTCTTATAATTTTTGCATTAAAGTTCATTTTCTGCTAAGGATTCGCTCAGCAGCTGTGTTCAGTGAAACTTTAACGTAGAAGTTGCAGCACAGACCAACTAATCTAAGAAGGACGAGAAGACATCAAGTGCAGCGTAGTAATTTTTCTTCAAATCTCTCCCACGCGGGCTTCGAGTTTAAAAAAGGTGGCAGTAAATGAACTCCACACAGTCAGCGCAGCTACATAAAAGCCAAACATTTTTAAATGATTGAAATATGTCTGTCAAATGAAGGTGCAGCAAAAGCAGTCATATGGTATTCCATCTAATATACAATCGGTCGTCACAAGAATTCAAGTGATTAACATCTCGAATTTTTCGTTAGAACTCTGTTAGTCAAAACTTAAAATTTACTCAGTTCTCATAGAAACTTATAGGTTGTTACTCAACACATCATCACAATTCCACCAGCGATATTTTCCACCGTCATTGCTCGCTACCTCTGGCAACTACTCACCGCTCTGAAAAAATATGGGTTAAGAGAAGTAAGAAGTTCTGAATTTTTTACGCTAGATGTGCAGCTGCCATGTAAAGGAGCGCAAATTCGGTGTCGGATTTTTTGTGGGAGAGAGACTTCGTCGCCAAGTACTGTCTCTCACTCCGGTGGACGAGCGACACACATCAAAGCGCGATTTTTTAACATCTCGCTCATTTGCGCCCACGCCTCGTTGGAAGAGAAGGACGATGCGACCAATTCGGAAAAAATTCAGCCTCAGATCGACTTCGCCGGGGCCCGAAACATAAGTGTATATTTGGGGTGCAGAAATATTAATGTTTCCATGAAAATTTGTGATTTTGCTAATTATGGATTAGTTGCTTCAGCTAAGGAGCAAAATAATTTGAATTCGTTCCATTTCGTCAGGTTCAGGTTTTCAACCAACTTTCAACAGTCAAAGGGTGATTTGTCACTATCGCTACACACTAGTACAGGTAAGGGATGTATGCATGTATGTGTGTACATATAAGTATTTGCCCCTTCACCAACTATTAGCCATTTTTCACGCTCTAAGTGTTGAGTGGAACAAAGAGGCACTACGGCACTTGCACTTGCACTTTAGCCATATAACACACACAAACATACGCATATAAAAATATCCATTCAACTGCAATGCAAGTATATGTGCACACATGTAAATATGTATGGCTTTTCTCTGCACAAGTGCCAACTCACACTTCCATATGAAACTAATCGATCTCCAGCACTTGCAACTTACCACTTTCGCTCAATGCAGCCATCACAAGGATGCGCCAATCCACAGAAACATCAACAGCAACAAATGCAGTGCAATTCGAAGAGGCAGAAACAAGTGTCAGGAGAACAATTCAAGAAATGCTTGCTGACGCGGCATTGAGCTTTTCGTATTTGTATTATTTTTTCTTTTAGATTTTTTTCTGCGACAGTTTGAGGGAGAGGAAGACTGAGTTTAGCCTGAAGCGAAGTGTAGAAGTCGAGTTCATGCAAAAAGGAAATTTATGGCACCTCTGACAGGCACAGCAGTGTGTGAAAGTTTAACTGCTTATACGAAAATTAAATTCGGTATTTTTCAGTTATAAGAATTGGCAATTTTGTGTGTGCCCATCGATTTAAATTATTCGAACTATTTACAAAGTCCGGCACTCGAAGTGTGTAACCAATTAAAAAGGCCATACATTTAGTTTGGAAAATTACTTTTATTCAATTCAAAGTAAAAAAATCTGTGAAAATAATACAAAATTAAGAATCAATTTACCTTTGCTCGGTAAGACCACCTTTTGCCTTGACTATGGCCTTGAGACGGTTCAGAAACGAATCGCAAGCTGTATCCATCGGATACGCGTCTGATGAATTTGAGAGCCATTGTGTGGACGTTATGAAGTTCCGAACGTTGTTTCTAAGCCATTCTTGATTCACTCGAGCATTGCGAGGCGGTGCTGAGTCCTGTTGAAACGCTCATGGTCTGCCACCAAAATGTTTGTCTGCCCACGGCTTCAAAGCAACCTCCAGAATACCTTCCTGATAATATTTCGCATTTACCTTGACGCCCATCTGCGGTTACAGTGGCACAAACTTGTGGCAGGTGCTGCCTCTTGGTGGCAAATCGGCGACTCAAATTATCGTATGAACGGTCGGCCAAATAAACCCTATCGTTTGAAACATTGTCACGTCAGAAAACACAATGTTCGGAAATTGGCCGCTGCCGGCCAAGCGAAGCAACTCCTTCGCTCTCTCAAGTCTGACTTGTTGCTTCTTTGGTGTGAGATCATGCACCTTTTGGATCTAGTAAGGCTTGACTTTGAGTATTGTATGAGATCTTTCAGTATGCGGCGGATCTTACGATCAGATATTTTCCGTCCTTTCGCTGCATCAGTTGCGCGAGCGGTCTGAAGTTGGTTACACGTCGAGTGCCGGGCCCTGTAATGAGCACCAAACTGTACAGTAAGCACAAGTTTTTCAGAACAAACGACAGAACCTTCACTGTGACCTAATTGACTTTCAGTGTCATATCATATCTGATCTCAAAATAGCCCCAGAACGTAAGGTGATAGTCCATTTCAAAAGTGAAAAATGCTATAAATGACTTTATGTAGAAAGCTTCTTACGTCTATTGTCGGTTCACAGCCTCTTCTACCCAAACACACATTTTTGAATGTTAGCCAAAACGACAGTGACATTTTTCTAGAATGCAGCTCACACCACTGATCATTTTTCGTCTGAGCGCATCTCAACTTTTATCTTGCGAACTGAAGTTTTTTAAAATACTGTAATTTAATTCTTAACCGACACCACCCAACGTGTGCAAAAGGTGTCTCAGAAATTAGTTCTAAGATCAGTAAAATGTTCTGATCCTATCCCATCTTACATGCTCTGAAAGCCCCTATTGAAAATGCTCTTCGTGATTTTAATAAGAAATCCAATTTTTACTTTCTAGATTTCTCAATTTCAAGGAAATAATTTTCTGTATTATTGAACCATTTATCAGGTTGGGGAATAGGTTCGTCGCATTTTTACTGAAGACTTTTATTTAAACAAAAAATAATAATTACAATAATAATTAATTAATAATCAATTATATATTCGCTAGCCACACAACCTCATCCCACCTCGCGACCAATTTGTTGATGCCGTTCCGCCAAAAATCACCTAGTCTGGTGTCAAAGAAGTTGTTAAGGGGGGAAGCTGGTCTAGAGCGCAAAAAATGGGCATATTTTATGAATTTATTTTGACTCAACAAAGGAATCAATCGAAAATCTGTGAAATAGGTTTAATAATATAGCTTTCATGGTACAAATACAAAATTTTTCGTCTGAATTAATTTCAAAATGGCCGCTGTCCAGCAGTTCTCCTAAGGCGCCTTTTTTTCTAGTGGGTCTATTGCCGAAGACGTAAACTCCTTAATTTTTGTCCTGGATCAAAAAATAAATTTTTTTTAGTTTCTATATAACAACAGAAAGAGACGTACGTAGGATTTTTTCGATATTTTGTTTTTTCGCGAAATGGTGCACGTTTGAACAAAAAGTTACAATTTTCACTATAAAGAACGACATAAAATTGTTTATTAAAAAAAAATCTATGTAATATAAATAAAAAATCCTACGTACGTCTTCGGAGAAAGGTATTTCGAATGTATTGTCAAAATTTCGTAAGAATCGGTAAAGATTTGTTCGAGTTATGTCTTCGACCAGTTTAAAAAAAGTGATTTCGAGAAAAACGCGTTTAAAGTTGTAAGTAGCGTTCGGGGCATACCTGCGAGGCACTGCCGTCGAATGAAAAATTTGGGCATTTAGACATTTTTGCTGGCATCCCTCATTTGGTATATTATTTCTAAGACCCTAAAGCACCTTTTAAGACAAAAAAAAAATTCTTCGATTTTTTCAAAATTCTAGACCAGCTTCCCCCCTTAAGACAGTTTTTAAGGACCTCTTTGCTAACGAAGGTAACGCCCTTCAAATGGTTTGACAGGGGGCAGAAAAACTTTTGGAATGCAGCTTTGACGACTTGTGCAACATAGGGCCTGGTCGGTGCAAAGCCCGGAGAATACGGCGGATGCTGAAGGATCTCCCATTCGAGCTCTTGGAATGCAGCTTTGACGACTTGTCCAACATGGGGGCTGGCGTTGCCGTGAAGGAGTATGGTTTGACCATGTCCATCAGGACTTTTCAGTGGAATAGCATCATTCACGCGGTGTTGCTGGGCAATATAGAGCTCCTCGTTGACCGTGGCATTCTTTTCGAGCATTTCCCAGCGCCGCTAAACGCACATCAGGATGATCTTTGGATGAAGATCCGGCTTGAATCTCGGCGTTGGCGTATCTTTTAGAGCCAACCACCCTTTCTTTGCTTCATATTGATGTATGGACACCATTTCTCATCTTCCGTGACAATTCGGTACAAAATGCATTCTTTATAACCACGTATTGCTCGATGGCGAGCGAGATACTGAGAAGCATTTTGAAGGCGACTTTCCTTGTATTTTTTGCTGAGCTTGTGAGGCACTCAGGCTCCCAATTTTTCACAAACCCCATTGAATAAAGGTTATTGAGAATTGTTTTATGATCGCAGTTAATTTTTGCCGTCAATTTACGACTACGGATTTCTTCAAATGTGACTTGAGACGTTGTTCATCGAAGTCAGACGACCGCTGTCGAATGCCTCATCGTCGTCAAAGTCGCCATTTTTGAACTTCTCAAACCCTTTCCGTGCTACAGACTCGCCTATGATACCTTCTCCACAGACGTCGCAAATGTCCCGAGCTGATTCGGCAGCTTTTTGACCTCGATGAAAAGCAAAGCAGAGCAGGTGTCGTAAATGTTGACTTTTGTCTCCTGGGCATTCCGTTTCTTAGCCTCAAAACTAATAAAAAGTTAGTTAACTCAAAAATACAATTAACTTAGTTCAAAAAGATTTCTATCGAATGGATACTTACCCTTTGCCAAACAGCCAACAAATTTTCATAAAATAAAAAAATAAAGGGTTTTTCAATAAGGGCGGGTTGATGTTGAAATGGAATAAAATGGCGTTTGCTGTGTGGAACGTAGCGCCGTCCTGCTGGAACCACATGTCGCCTAGGTCCATATGGTTCAATATGGGCCATTATAAATTGGAAGGGCCACCACCGAAAAATGGGCGCAATATGCGCAACGTTTGCGTTAATGAACACTCATTTTGATAATAAAGTTTTATCATTTCAACGTGCTGTTCAATCGCGTAACTTGCCATGATGATTTGGCATAAACAACTGAATAATAAACAAAAGATTTGACAGATGTCATCAAACAAAAAAAAAACCCTATATATAAAAACGCTATGAGCTTATACCCCAACCCAACACATATAGTACACTTGTGTTTCTACAAAAATCGAGTTTTATGTATGAAAATTTTTCAAACACATCCAAGTGATTTTTGAAGTTTCCTATCATTTCAAAAATATTACTTTTTATATACAGCGATTTACATTTCCATAGCTGCGCATTTTATTATTCCGTCTGGAGGTAAAGCATTTAAATCAATACAACTTTCCTTCGGTACTTGGCCAAGCTTTTATCTTCTAATACACTAAAACTACCAGAGACTAAACCAGATTATTGCTAATATGAGAAGGACTTTCGGGCAATACCCACGTGGCTTATTTTATTTGTCGGATGAAAAATTTGTGAAAACCAAGCTTAAAAAACAACGAAAAATCCATCCGCTGGATACCTACAAATTCTGCATTCCTTCAGTATTTCCGCAACCAGTTGGCTTTGAGAAGAATAGTGTGCCCATTGAGTTTCAAGTGACACCCGAAACGCTACTCAATTTAGCTGCGGGAGTAGTGGATGCATTGCCTTTGCCGAATGTTTACGAATGGACCAATGCGGATGTCTGCAAGTGGATACGCCAGTATGGTTATCCACAATATCAGGTGAGCTACGCTACTCAAATACCAAATATTTGCACGCACATCACTTCTAAATACTTGCAGAATACCTTCCGTGTGAACCTGATTACTGGTCGTAAATTGCTGTTGGTGGATGCACAAGCACTCACAGCGATGAATATAAAAGAGTTCAATGAAGTCAAGCACATCGCCTATGGCATTCGTCAGCTATTCTTCTATGAGATGACGAAATATATGCGAAGCATTTCTTTGCCTCCTGAATATTATTATGAACTCTTTAAATTGTTTAAGGTATCGATCAGACCGAGTTATGAGACCATCCGACGCTCTGATCTCTGGCGCCAACTTCAATTGTTGCGAGAGAGAAGTAAGCCCACTTCTCACTGGGATTTGCTTGAACGTTGGTTGTCACGTCGACACGAAACCGTTGAATTAATCGGTGGTGCGCCACGCTACAAGCTGTATCCCTGCAAGGCAGGAAAGACACTACCTCCTGCTAGTCCTACACCAAAAATGCGATGCACTTGCCGGTCACCTTGTCAATGTGCAGATGCGCTTCCTCAGAAACCGACGATACTGAAATCATTGACGCGAGATCGCAAGCCAGTTACAATTACGGAAAATGTTTGTGGCGCCAAGTGTTTGCCGCCGCCCTGCACATGCAACTGGCCGTACAACTTTTACAAATTCAATGAAGTTCTGAGCTGCTTGCAGCATTCATTTCCGCATAAGTATGAGAAACAAAATAATAGGTTAGTTACCCGTGAAAGCATTAGCCTTACAGCCCATAAGGCTTCTCAATTTTCTACAATAACTGCGAGACTTAAATAGATGCGGAAATAGGAGGAATTTAATGACAAAAAATTTTTTTTTTTTAATTTTTTTTTTGTTAAATAAAGTCATATGACTTTCGGCGGCAACAAAACATTATGAGACCGGAATTCGTAGAAGACCTTCAACTCAACTTGAACAGCTGGCAAAAATTCGTGCACACGCAGATTCTATTACAATATAAATTCTTCTCAGCAGATTCTGTCAGCAATTCATCAGGACCAGAAATTTATCTACCAACGTCCAAAGTTCTCAACTGTGCGAAAGTTTTTGCTTTCGACGGCCGATTTAAAGGTTTCAACTTAAACAGGATCAGAGGAGCTAAGAACTACTATTGTCTCGTCCAAGAGCCGCTAAATGCATCTACAGCAAAGCTACTAACATAAATTGCCGTTGAAAGAAGAGGGTAAACAATACGAGATTACCAACAGAGAGAACAAGCAAATGATTTTAGAATCGATCATCCTTAGACCTCTATGAGGTGAAGCTCTTCAATTAATTGCTATAATTTTATCGCGAATGTTATGGTACTATAACAAAAAAAAATTCATTTATTTTTTTCATATTTTGAATTCATATCCTTGAGAGATACTTCAAAGCTTTAGCTCCTACGGCTGCTAGCTCTTTACGTATAGAAAATCCAATATTTGGATTTTTATATTTTTTATTACTTTTTATAAGTAAATGTATTTTTTCTATATATTATTGAATATATGAATATGAAATAAATAATATAAATAACATAAATCATAAAATATTTACCTCACTTGGGTTTTCATTGGAAGTTCCTTGATTGTATTTGCTGTTTCCTACCTGAAAGAAGCTACGCTGCTTTACTTGAAAATACGCTTCTTTTCGTTTATTTCATGTGGGTTCTGGAGTCGCTCGGGGTAATATCCTAGAGCCGCGTTTGGTTATTATTTTCATTAGTGATATTTATAAATTTCTTTTTCTCACGCTCGAAATTTCTAAAGTGGGCGGTTGTTGGACCTTCCCCTTTCACCAGAAACGGGACCCATTTCGCTGGCAACAGCGGCGCAGTCAACATCACTCCGCGCGTGACTCGATCAAATTTTGCGTACAGCTAAACAAAACGAGTACCGAAACCATTGGGCTACTCAAGGAAGCTTACGGTGACCAAATGCGGCATTTTACAAAGAAGTGCTCCTTCGGCTGAAAAACCGCGTCGCCCGGGCTCGGCCCGACCTCGTCAACAATTGGACCCTTCACCACGACAATGCGCCGGCGCACACCGCCTTCCTCTGCACCTCTGCATTGGCCAAGATGGGGGTTCCGGTGCTTCCCCACCCTCCCTACAGCCCAGATCTGTCCTCTCCGAACTTCTTCTTGTTCCCACGCCTGAAAAGAAAGCTGAAGGGGAGGCGTTCCGACTCCATCGAGGCGATCCAAAAAACTGGGACAGCCGAATTAAACGCGATTCCGGCAGATGAGTTTAAAAAATGTTTCCTGCAGTGGAAGGACCGCTACCAACGATGAATTCACGCTCAAGGGTCCTATTTTGAGGAAAATGAGTTGTAAAAGTCAAAAGGTTTAATAAAACTGCTTAAAAAAATAAGGCTTATTACTTTTCAATCAAACCCTGTGATGATAAAAGTTTACTTCAATAACTATTGGAAAGAAGAACAAGTGCAAATTTTACTTTTTTTTTAAATATTTCCTTTAAACATAGAATCTGGCCGCCGTACTCTATGCCACTCGCTGGAAAGTAACGTCAGGATGCCATTAACGTTGCGAGGGATATTTTCTATTAGTACTGAGGGGGTCATTGGGCTTGTTTCATAAACTTTATTTTTGAGGCAATCCCTCAGAAAAAAGTCCTTACCCCTATGGACGGGCGACCTGGGTTACCAGGATTTATCACCGAAACGGATTATCAGTTTGTTAAGTCAAGAATCACGCAGTATCGCCATGGCCTATGTAGCTTTTTTGAAACCATTTAAAAGTACTAGGGAAGGATGCCCTCTCTTTGTTGGCAGATAATAATCGTTTCTTCTTGTGCCGATATGGGACACCATTGACATGAATTGCTTGCCCTTAACGATTTTCTTAAAAATATGGTCCAATCATTCCACTGCTTGACAATCCCTACCAAGCTGTGAAACCGCCACTTGGGAAGTGTAAAGTGACTATTGATGTCTTAATAGTGGGTTCTGTCCTTTATGTGACCAAAGCCAAAATTACTTACACTTCCATTCTATTGAAAATGGACTTCATCACTCCAAAAGATTGTCTTTACCGTTCGAAATCGCTCCAACATTGTCTCACAGAAATGTTTACGCTAGTTGTAATCGCTAGGCTTCAGCCACTCGCGAAAGAGCGAAGTCTGGAATCCTTTCTCAATATTTGTTACGCACCCCGGACCCAGAGCAGCCGCTCTCTTTTTGTGAGACTGACGCGGACTATCGTGCAAACCTGTAGTGACGAGTTCAATATTGCATTGGATCTCGATATCCGACAGAGCCTTAGTCATGGGCTGCTTGTCACCGAATGTCTGGGTGTAAGAGAAACCGTCTTAGCTTGAATTTCAATAAATTTTCTCATGTGGTTCCTTCCAAAAACTTAATACAATTAATAACTCATATACTTTATCAGGTGGTCTTCTTAAATCAGTGGAACCGGTCAAAGATCCGGGAATTTATTTTAACTCAAGACTTGCGTTTTATTGCATCCAATGAATAATGCAATTTCTTTCTACTATCACCAAATAAGGCAGTAGTAGTGCAATCTAGTGGAAGGGCGAAAATGCCTCACCCTGCGAATAACTTTTGTATTTACATGCGAAATTTATATCTAAAATTTTTACTAGGTATATAGTTGAAATGTAAAATAAAACAAAGTTTCGGGGGTCGTTTTTTTACAATATGTTTCTTAACATATAAATCGCAAATGTTCATCAAATCATATTCTGTCTTATGGTGCGCACACTCACCAACGTAAACGTACGCCCGTACGTCTGTTTCAGCTGACACGATACATTCAGACTTGGACAATTTAACTTTAAGGGGTTACATGGGTTTCGTGAGTTCAAAAACTCGATTTTTTTTTTGTTTATTAATTTCTACAACATCTCAAGAATATTATCCGAAATTTTCTAGTCGATCCGAATAATAGTTTCGGAGATGCAGCCTTTGGAAGGTGTGCGCTCCAAGCCACTTTTATTGTTACTCAAAACTTTAAACGCGTTTTCGTATACCGTGTCTCGAAACCGTGTTTTCAAAGTCGGTTGTCAAATGTTCTGGAAAACTACTGAACCGATCTTGATGAAATTTTACACAGGTGTTCGAGATACAATTTACTCGTGCTTTAAAGAAGGACTTTTTTTTCAATTACAACTATTTAAAAAAAAAACCAAAATGTCAAGCAAATTTGACCAAAATTTTAATTTTTTTGGAAACATGTCTGCCAAAATTCCAATTTTTACTTTTTTCCCCTTTCTTCGTTCAAGCACGAGTTTATGGTCTTAACTAAAACACTTATTTTTGTTTTTTCATTTTCGATGAGCCTGTCAGGAGTTATGCTGACAACGCGGACGCACCTTTTCTCGAAGGCTCACCGGAAATGACATCACAATGGAGGAGTTTCAATTTTTCAGAAATTATTCTTTAAACATGTATCTATAACACAAAAAAAATTTGAATTAAATAAATAATTTTTCCATAGAAAAAAAATATTCCAAATATTCCTTTTTTATGTAGGTGAACTTCTTGAAGTAAAGGGTGGTTAAGTTTCAAGAGCCGGAGTTGATTTTGAATAAAGTACAATTTTTTTCCGAAATTATTGTCATTTCTCTTTATTTCTTTATAATAATAATATTGGTATGGCTCCATCTGATGGTCCAAATTTTCGATGACGCTGTGGCATAATTGAGGTTCTATGCCGTTAATGTGCCGAATTATCTCATCCTTTAGCTCATGAATTGTTGCTGGCTTATCGATGTACACCTTTTCTTTCAAATAAGCTCAAAGAACGGTGTCAAATCACATGATCTTGGCGGCCAATTGACATTGCGGCGACGTGAGATTATTCGGACTTCAAATTTTTCGCGCAAAAGAGCCATTGTTTCGTTAGCTGTGTGACAAATGGCACCGTCATGTTGAAACCACATATCGTCCACATCCATATCTTCCGATTCGGGCCATAAAAAGCTCGTTATCATCTCACGATATTCACAGTAACTGCTTGACCGGCCTCATTTTGGAAAAAATACGGCCCAATGATGCCGCCGGCCCATAAACCGCATCAAACAGTCACTCTTTGTGGGTGCATTGGTTCTTCGGCAATCATTCTTGGATTATCATTCGCCCAAATGCGGCAATTCTGCTTATTGACGAATCCACTGAGGTGAAAATGTGCCTCATCACTGAAGATGATTTTCTTCGATATGCATTTTGATTTGAACGCCAGTTTTCATAATGAGCCTGAATAACTTTAACGCGCTTCTGGATTGTGTATCTTTCCATTGGAATTGAATTAGTCTAAAATTGAAAAATGTCAAATGAAATGCACAAAAAAGCTTGACGTTTAGGTGTGGTTCACATTTAACATAGGCCTTTGAACTTTAACCACCCTTTACGACTCCGGCACTCCCCAAGTAGCACCAAAGCACCGTTTTAATACAATTATGAGACATCCAACAGACAGATATCTGCAGCCAGCCAGAGCCGTTGATTTAATGGAGAAGATTGATGGGGGTTAAATTGTAAGCCTAGCTTTTCCGCGTGTGTGCCGATCGTCCAATGACCGGTAAACACAACTTCGAGTTTGAAAATTTAATGGCGTGGAGTCCCCCGGACTTTCTGCGCCCTCCATCTATTGTATGATAATGATAATATCCCTCTCGCTCCCGCGTTTCCTAAGCTTTTTGCATGCACGCAAGATCGCAAAGACTTCTGCTTGAAAACACTAGTAGTATTTGGCAGTTTAAAGGAGATAGATTAATTGGCTGATTTAGCACAGCTGCTCCGACTTCCGATTCCATCTTGGAGCCGTCACTGAAGGCAGAGGTACCAGCATCGGTACAGATTTTACCCCCTATCCAATCCTGCCTATTTGGAAAGATTGTACTAACACGACCCTCAATCTCCAGTTTGCGGATAGAGAGATCTGTTCGAAGTTCGGAGAAATACGGTTTTAACTGCCCGAAAACGCGACCATGTCCTTTGAGAGATTGTCCCCAGAGGCCAATCTCCTTTAACCTTATTGCACTTTGAGCTGGAATGGAAATAACGTAAAAGTCGATGGGAAGTAGGTTCAAAACGGCATCGAGGGCAGCATTGGGGCAAGTTCTACATGCTCCAGTAATGCCAATACATGCATCCCCTTGCACCTTCCCCAATTTAGTGATACTATATCCCAGTGGTCGCCAACCTTTTCAATGTGTTGAGCAACTTTCAAGATTTTGAAATAAACAACGAGCTACTTGCACAAGCCAACATAAATTAAATAATACACAGTTATATTCGACATACAATACATGTATTTATTTTACTAATATACGTTCTATATATAATAAACTTATGACTTATAGTGCTTATATTTATGCATAACTACATCCATGTTCACACCTATCAATCGTAACAAAATTTTTTGCAGTCATAATGGCAAATCACAAGCGACTTAAAAAAACAACAAAGTACATTATTATGTAAATAAAATATGGGCAGATAAAAAGAGCATATTTAATGAATGACATTCTGACTCATCGATAATTTTTTTTAATATTTGCAGTATAATTTGATACAGTCATTCGAATACAGTTATCCAAATGTATATCTGTAAGCCGATTGTGGTATTTATTTTTAATAAACTTCATATTGGAATAAGAAGATTCACAGAAATAAGTTGAACTGAATAACGCTTTCACTTTCAACGCAACACGACATAAAACTGAATACTTATCTTTACTTACTAAAGTCCATATACATTTTGTATTTGAGCCTAAAGATTTTAAAGTCAAGTCACTTTGAAAAGCAATCAGTTCCATTTCTGTTGCAAACTGTTGCATATCAATGTCCGTGAAGGGTGAAACAACAAATTGCGTCACTAAAGCAATTTTGCTAAAATCCTTGAAATGATTTTTGAAGTTTTCCTTCAAGTTAGAAACTATTTCCATATGATATTTACTGTCATAGGGCTCTAATAATTAGATTTTTGGATATCTTTTCGGAAAGAATAGGAAAATGCTTAGTATCACGGTTTTTTAGGTTTTGTTCCCAAAATTCAAGTTTTGTAATAAATGCATTTATATCAGAAATCATTTCTGTTAATTCTTTATCCCTGCCTTGAAGCTGCAAGTTAAGCTCATTTAATTTCTCTGTAATGTCCACTAGAAAACCAAAATCTCTGAGCCAAGTCGAATTTTCCAGTTCAGGAATCGGTTCATCGCGTTCTTTGAAAAATTGAAGTATAGCAGGCAGGACGCTAATCGGTTCCAGCCGATCCTAGAACGGAGACGTGACTTCGCGTCGTGTTTGTCGGCGCGAAATCGCTTACCGCAATGTTGCCGCTGTTTATCTATTTATTATGAAAATTTCTGAAATTTGCTAATACTGGTATGATTTTCAGACTTTTGGTTTTTTTGCAACGTGAGCAGCAGAATTGCCTTAGCGAACTACCGGTAGCTCGCGATCGACGGGTTGGCGACCACTGATGTAGAACTTGCCCCAATGCTGCCCTCGATGCCGTTTTGAACTTACTTCCCATCGACTTTTACGTTATTTCCATTGCAGCTTAAAGTGCAACAAGATTAAAGGAGATTGGCCTCTGGGGACAATCTCTCAAAGGACATGGTCGCGTTTTCGGGCAGTTAAAACCGTATTTCTCCGAACTTCGAACAGATCTCTCTTTCCGCAAACTGGAGATTGAGGGTCGTGCTAGTACAATCTTTCCAAATAGGCAGGATTAGATCGGGGGGAAAATATGTACCTCTGCCTTCAGTGACGGCTCCAAGATGGAACCGGGAGTCGGAGATATCAACTTAAAATATTACAGGGATACTCTTAACATATTGGTCTTTGCATGTACCTCAAATTGTATATTATATTAGTTATCACTAAAAATATTGTTTTGGTCAATTTGTTTATAAAAAAGTGTATTTTTTTTCATTTTCACTTCAGATTTTCATTTTTGTTTTTTTTTTCGTTAAAAATAGGTAAGTGCAAAACGGAGTAACTTATTTTAGTGAAAAATTTTTGTCTGCTTGATTTCAGTTGATTATGCTGTACATTCCCCGGCGTAAATTAAAGGAGCCACGTTTGAGCTCGTTGTGTGGAGGAGCTGCCCCCTTAGAAAAGTAAATAAATCAACTTGGCTACTTATCGGGCAGAGTGGGAGTCAACTCAGCAAGTGCTATGTGCAACAATTTTAAATGAGGTCGCCAGGTGCTTCTGATCATGAGTAAATTAGAAGCATTCATGCGAGCTTGTAAGCCTAGCAAACCCTTTAGGCATCCACACGTTCAGACTCAACGCAACATCGAGTCCCTACCACGGTAGGGACAAATCGATTTTGTCTTTTTTCTCTAAATTCGAAAGTATGGTATCTGAAGAATACACTGTGAAATTTTCATGCGGAAATTCCCAATATTATGGCTTTTACAGCCCATTAACTAGGTAGAGGGCGCACAGTGCGGCCGATTCCCGAAAAGCTGGTCAAAACTCAAAAAATTAAGTAATTGATTCTAAATTTCTTACTCGGGGGTTGTCGGGGTCGCTGATTACGAATTTGATCTTAAAATTTTGAAAATCCACCCCTATTGGCCACCCCCTCACGTGAAATAGCGTATATTCTAGAACATAATCAAGATGCATGTAAATTTATATGTTTTCGGGGTCGCAAGGTAGCAAGTGGTAGCAGCTGAATCTTGTTTTATTCAGTAACCATTACTTTTTTGAGTAACCTTTAATAGGTTCCAAAGCAGCATATGACGGCGTTGTATTACTATACAGTTTGAAAACTCAAATTTTATAAAAAAATTGCAAGAAATGTATCTACGTATTGCTGCAGCTAAAAATTTTGTGTCGAGGTATTGATATATACTAAAGATTTCTCGTATTTTACTAACCTTCCGAAGATGATTCCCTTTGGTTTTGTTCAATTTACTCCATTACAAAATCTTTCAAATGTGCACAACTCTCACTATTCCTCGACAGTAATACGATGCTCAAACGAAGGCCACGTTGCGACTGAAAATACAGAGGATACTTAGGGTACAGGACGTTGCTATGAACGGTTTTCACTACTCAAGGCATTACTGTAGCCAACCCAAAGACAAAAAAACTCTATCTAGAAACTTTTTTTTTCGACTTTTGGCCAGCTTTTTGGGAATCGGCCGCACTGCGGGGCGGTCCGCGCGCTCCTGTACCTCAAACTTTAAACTCATTTATCTCGAAACGACTTTTGTCTCACTGGTGTTGTCAACAAAAAAAACAATACTATTCAACCGAATCATATGAAATTGTAATATGTTGTTTGCAACATCAAAAGCTATCGCCCGTACAAGAAATATATTCTTTCAATTATTTCGTATTTTTTGATTAAAAAACTAACCCCGATTTTAGAGTATCAAATTCAAAACCGCGCCATTTAGTCAAATCTTTTCTTTCTATTCTAGGACCGGGGCAGTCATACTGATTAATAAGTTTTTTGGGTTTTGTGTTTCAGATAAGGTACTTTGTACCGTAACAACAAGTATTTGAAGAATACCAAGGGCTATCTCAACAGCACCGTTCATCAACCATTTGCGGCATTCTCCAACAAAAATCGATGAATTTCAATGGGTCACGAACCGTTACCATTTACAATACCATTTTTCTTTCCTCCTTGAAAACTGAAGAAATGTATTAATTTCAGCATTTTCTATGTGGCTGCTCCTGCCTGAGATTGAAATATTCTTACTTTGTCAGCGCGCTCCATTTCCTGCCATTAATCATCAGCGAAAAAGAGCAACTGATATTGATGCCTGGCTCTCTTTCGTGCAGAGCATTTTGACCGTTGCTTTGAGGATGAGACGAGTACTGAGTGAAGTGCGGCTTGTGCCGAAAGTGCTGAACAGCATCTCATTGATGTCTTTAAAGAAAAGTATCCTCTCAGTTATCGAAGGTATTGTAGCCAAGATTGCTAGATTACAAGGCTTGGCCATTCGAAGCAAAAGTGTGAGAGTAACGCAACTTGGCTGTTACGTCACAGGGGATCTGATAGAGAGGTGAATGAAATGAAAAGAGAATGTGTAAAGTGAGGTTAGTTGAATACAATCATTTTTTAAATCAGTTGTTGTTCAGACGATGACGAAGTTACATGATCAGTGACTGCACTGTTCTGTTTTCAATGTCAATTTCAGTTTTTGCCGACTTCTGTTGCAAACAAACCACTGTCAAATCTCCTGTTACCTCAGCAAATCAGCTAATACCTTCGAAAGCGTTAAGAACTGATTGATGAATTCCTTACTGAGAGGCCTCATGGTATTTTGTGTCCTCAACTCATCACAGTATCTCCTCACCCCGACCCATGCCCGTGAGCATTCTAAGTTTATCCTTGAGGAGGGTTATGCGTTTTTTAAACTTCTTTTGGTTGCACCCTCCCAGTAGGGATTTCGCCTGGCGTAGCTCCATAGTTTGGTGCCAGCAAACCTGCTTTGCCCTAGCCCTTCACTCCTAAGCTTCTCCTTGATGGTGGGTTGTCCCACAGCAAGGAAGGGCTCGAGTCCTATTAAAGGCAAGGCCGCAGAACTGATTCACGATCTGATGCTGGCCAAACCTTCTGTCTATTCTCCACTGCGATCATTGCCAATCACGAAGTCTTATTACGTCTTCAATGTATTATACTATTACATTTATTACACACAAATACCGTTACAGGGATTTTTTTTAAATGCTAGCGCGTATTCTCATCTAAATGCGTATAAAACTACTGTAATTAGCCATTCCAAATCTGCTTGTTGTCCGTTTGAGTAGCTCATCTCTCTTTCTGCCATATTTAGCTGGAAAACTCGTCTTCAAAGAAGTCAATAACATTTCGAACTTGTAGAAACGTGAGGGCCAGTGACAGGTACATGCCAATTTACATTTCTTGCAGCGCTCTTTCGAAATTATCTGATCTGTCTCACGATCTGGTTTAAGCTGTGTGAATACCAGCGGTGCATTGAGCTGCTTTTCGGTCCAGTAGCACGAGCAAGGTGGGCAGCAATGACAAGGTTTGATTTGAACTACTTTAGTCGGTTTCGGTGGAGGTGCTGCTTTGCACTTGTACAACGGATAATGTTGCACACCGCCGAAGAGTTCGGTCTGGTCTCGTTCGAGTGCCAACCAACGTTCCAGCCGATGCCAGTGCGATTGTGGTTGGCGTTTTGCGCGCAAGAGTTGCATTCGACGCCACAAATCAGCACGTGGCACATTGCGGTATTTATCTCCGCTTTTCACCTGAAACATTTTATACAATTCGTAATAGTATTCCGGTGGCAATGAAATGCTGCGCATATATTTTGTCATTTCGTAGAAGAATAGTTGACGAATGCCATAGGCGATACGTTTGATTTCTTCGAAATTCTTAATATTCATGGCGCTAAGTGACTGCGCGTCCAGCAACAATAGTTTCCGACCTGTTATGAAATTAGCGCGAAATGTATTCTGAAAATGCAACGCCGAAAGTGAACGCAGTTAAGCAAAAAGGTGTGGGTGCATTGTTGTTTAGTGGCTCACCATATATTGAGGGTAACCGTATTTTCGTATCCACTGGCAAACGTCCACATTCGTCCACTCGTAGACTGTCGGTAAGGGTAAGGCGTCCACAACTTTAATGCACAAAGTGAGTAGGGAATCGGGTGATACTTTGAAGTCTAAGGGCACCGAGTAATGGTCGAAGTCTTCAGTTGGTTTAAACGATTTCTCCAATCGAAATTTATAGTGGCTCAATGGTGATTCCTTGACGACTTGAACCTTTTTGAGCTGAACAAATTTTTCATCTGCGTCTGAGAAATATGTACGCATGTCGAAATAGTTTTAATCTGCTTTTCAAATAATAAATGCTGTGTAAAATAATACAATAAAAGTAAAATAATGAATGCAAAATAATGAACGAAAAATATTTTTTATGATTTTGTGATTTGACATTTGAAAACATTCGAAAGCCTATGTGACTATTAAATTTTATTTGGGTTTTACTAAAGGTGAATCCATTACAGGTGGTATCGGTACAAGCAAGGCGAATCTATTAGAGGTGGCGTTGGTAATTATAACGGGTGATGTTTTAGCTATTATCTTTTTAAACAGTTGGTTTAAACAGCTGACGCACGTTTCGGGTTTTGTTTCACTGTCAAACATCTTCAGTTTGGTCTATGATTTAACCATGAATCGTCTTACAAAAGAACAACGCTTGCAAGTCATTGAATTTTATTATAAAAATACGAGTTCTGTTAAGAAAATAAATAAATAAGCAGAATTGTCGATTTTGGAGTGAAGATCAGCCAGAAGAATTGCAAGAGCTACCAATGTATCCAGTTTGGTGCCGTTTATGGGCTGGAGGTATCATTGGGCCGTACTTCTTCAAAGATGCTGCGAATCGTAACGTAACTGTGAATGGTGAGCGCTACCGTGAAATGATGTTCAGCTTCTTTTTGCCCAAAAAGCAGGAGCTTGACTTGCATGGCATGTGGTTTCAGCAAGACGGTGCCACATACCACACAGCGCGCGTAACAATGGACTTGTTGAGAGACGAGTTCGGCCACCCAGATCGTGCGATATAACGCCTTTAGATTACTTTTTGTGGGGTTATGTTAAAGCTCATGTCTATTCAGACAAGCCTGCTTCAATTAACGCATTGGAAGACAACATTAAAGCATTTATATGTGAGATACCGGTCGTAACATTGGAAAGAGTATGCCAAAATTGGACTAAGCGGATGGACCATTTGAAGTGCAGTCGCGGTCAACATTTGCATGAAATAATCTTCAAACATTAAATTATATGGACTATCGATTTAAAGAACAAGTTCATGAATTTTTCGGAATTTTACGTGAGTAAATATATTTCTCATGTAAGTATAAAAGATATTCGCATGGGAGTAAAAGTACCCATTTCTTCATTGGCCATACTTCAGTAAAGTTAACAAATGAAATGTGGATTACAAACCACATAAAAACTAAATATTTGCAAGCAATAATATTTTTAAAACGGAATGTTGTTTTAGAATAAAGCAGTTCAAAACTTAGATTCATTCAGTTTTCAGTATTTTTGTTCAAAATACGGCTCCTAACAATTTGCCTTGTAATTCACCTCTTAAAATTTTGAGGCTCCAAGAATTATACTGTAGCGCTTTAACTATTATCATATCTTATGTACATATTAAGATTGCGAATTAACATGAAAACTGTTCCAAAATTTAGCATTAATTCACTAGGACTAAAAGTAAGTGAGTTTAGAAATTCTGCAGGGAATTTAACTTTCGTTTGTGGACATTCGTAAAATGCAATATTGACACTCTTATCGCACTTTTCTTCTCCCGGCAACATATTAACCATTTAAGTATTAATTATAGGGCAATGCCCATTTTTTGGACACAAATTTACCCGATCATTCAAATGATTTTCATGAGCTACACCAGATTGGGGTTTAAATGGCCATTCAACTAAATTCATTTTGGTGAATATCTCGTAATAACCGATCTAATCCTAGTAAAACAGTCCCAGTAACCATGCTGGCTTCGTCCCATAAAAGATTTGTGCTAAGTGGTTAATGTTCGATGTCTGGATTTGGTATCCCCACAAAACTAATACGGCTATGCAAGATAACGTTGCTCAACACCATCAGCGCCATCAGAATTGGGAAGTACCTCTCCGAGCCGTTTGATACCAAACGAGGTTTCAGACAGGGTGACTCGCTGTCGGGTGACTTCTTTAACCTGATGTTGGAGAGGATCGTACGAGCCGCAGAACTTAATCGCTCAGGTACAATTTTTTATAATAGCGTACAATTGCTGGCGTATGCCGATGATATTGACATTATCGACCTTAACAACCGCGCTGTTAGTTCTGCCTTCTCCAAACTGGATAAAGAGGCAAAGCGAATGGGTCTGGTGGTGAACGAGGACAAAACGAAGTACCTCCTGCCTTCAAACAAACAGTTGGCAGTTATGATTTCGAGGTTTTAAAGGACTTCGTATACTTAGGAACCAGCATTAACACCGATAACAACGTCAGCTTTGAAATCCAACGTAGAATCTCCCTTGCCAACAAATGCTACTTTGGACTAAGTAGGCAATTGAGTAGTAAAGTCCTCTCTCGACGAACAAAACTAACACTCTACAAGACTCTCATCATTCCCGTCCTAACGTATGGCGCACAAGCGTGGACGATGACAACATACGATGAAGCGATGCCTGGAATGTTTGAGAGAGAGATTCTGCGCAAGATTTTTTGACCTTTGCACGTTGGCAACGGCGAATATCGCAGGCGATGGAACGATGAGTTGTATGAGCTTTACGACAACATAGACATAGCGCAGCGAATAAAGATCCAGCGGCTACGTTGGCTGGGTCATGTCGTCCGAATGGATACAAACGCTCCGGCTTTGAAGGTATTCGATGTGGTACCAGCTGGTGGTAGGTGATAGGAACAGGAAGGTCTCCTCTGCGTTCGAAAGATCAGGTGGAGAAGGACTTGGCTTCACTTGGTGTGTCCAACTGGCGCCGGTTAGCACGAGAAAGAAACGACTGGCGCGCTTTGTTAAACTCGGCCAAAATCGCGTAAGCGGTTGTCGCGCCAATTAAGAAGCAGAATCAGGGATCTGTGCATATGTGCTAGAAATAAATCAGGAATAAAAAATATGCGTGTTCCAGGACGAGTTTAATTCAACAAAAGTTGAGCTTAATTTGAAGCAAATGGTCACCTGTTTTTTTTTTATAAAATCTGGTCATATCGCAACTGTACCACAATAGAAACTTAAAACATGCCAATTTTGAGTGGTACACGGCCATTTGTATGTCAGAAGTTTTCGGAAGAAGGAAAACCAACCGCCGAAGACGAATCATCCTTCAGCACGACAATGCGAACTCTCACACATCGGCTCACAAAAGAGAGTTTTTCAGCACTCACAAGATCGAATTAATAGGCAATACATTGCCACCTAATGATTCCTTTTTGTTTTCGAACAGCAAAAATAAAAAGTGAAGTCAACATTTGGCAGCTATTGAAGTCTTTAACCCTTTCGAACCTCCTGGTACACCATATGTACCACTAAATGTTTATAAAGGTCTAAATCCCAAAACTCGGGGCCAAGCTCAATATAAAATATACCAAAGCAGGCTTTTTATGTTATCTAACGGTACATGGAAACATAAATTCATTTTCTCTCTCGAAGCGTGCACGGTTTTGAGTGAAATAGCGAAGGTTTCTGACACGTGTTTGATTTTGTGCTAAAAATATTACAAAAGAAGGTGTGAGGTGCCAAAAAAATTAATAAAATTGAATATAATCATTCCCTCTTTAAATGTAAGCATAATTAATGAAAATGGTATTTTGATTTGTACCTATATTTTTGAGGGGTTTTAAGACCGTGGTACTTATACGTACCAGCAGTCTTTTGTAGCGGTACCTATGTATGTGTACCAGCAGTGCTTATTTGCAATAACTAAGGGACCTGTTTTTTTATAAAGTGATACCATGTCGAAAAAACTAAGGACAGACGCAATAACGGAAATGCTGCTGGATGAAATACTGGCCTCAGATGCCGAAAATGTAGAAAGTGATTTTTCCAGCGGAAGTGATGACAGTTATTATCGGTTTTGCAGGACGAGGAATCTAGTTCATCTTCATCGTCGAAAAGTGAACTGTAAGTTGAAAGCACCGTTTCGATGGATGAATTAGAAGAACCCCATCAATAACAAGGAAGGTTATGGTCTTCTCCTGAAGAAAATTATGTTCCTAAGCATTTTGTAAGTGATTATCGTGAGTGTAATATAAATCCAGGAATCCCCCGTACTTCTTCGGCAATCGAAATTTTTCATAAGCTGTTTCCACGTAGCCTATGCATGAATATCGTACAATGCACAAATGAGCGCATTGATGAGATTCGAGCAGCAAAAAACGGACTAATGTTTTAAAAACTGATGTTGGAGAAATACAAATTCTTATGTCTTATAACAAAGTTCCGGCATTGAAACATGACTGGTCCAACCATCCGTCCATGAGTAATTATTCTAGTCTGCTATAATCGTGACCGCTATAAATTTGTATCATCACCTCCTCAAAAGCCAATGGACTGTAGCAAAACATACTATATAGAAGAAAAGGACTTTCAGTCCAATACACTTAAAAAAATTAAAGGGCCAACTTGCCCTGCAAATAAAACACTAAAGGATGAAATTTAGGATTACAAGTTTATTCACTACACAGGTAAATGTTATAACTACTGTTAATGTCCACTACGCAACTGCCCCTTGATGTGCGCTGCAGACCTTTATAGGTTTGGGTCGTTCTGCTGCCTTCAGGTGCGCCGTGGCTTGGTACGCTGGCTCCGCCCCTAGCTTCCCACGGTTGGCATGCACTGATGGCATGTGCAAGTATTTCACAATCGTGTGAAACATAATTTGCTGACGCTGCGTCTGGCTCTGTTCTTAGTGCGTTAGCATTAGTACGTGGTACCTGATATGCAATTGGCCTTGACTTAGGGTGTTGGGTTGTCCTATAGAATAACAGCGATTATGCTGATGTAGCGGCACGTGTATCGGTAGGGTGTGCGAATGCAATATGTTGGATGCCGCAGCGTGTTAACTTAGATGATGTTGTCGAGTGTCTGAAAAATACATTTCAGAAATACTTGCAGGATAGTACTAGGCAGAGTATTGATGAATCAATGACGAAATTTAAAGTAAGATCGTCCTTAAAACAATTTATGCCAGTCAAGCCTGTAAAACGCGGTATAAAAATGGGTATACATATGATTTTAATATAACAGGTGGCGCTAAAGTAATCCTCCTATCAGAAAATGCTATAAATTTTACGAATGGCCCCTAATGTCAGTTCTGTTTTGACATTTGTGTAGTAAACACATGCGAAATACACGTTAATAAACAATGTTACGCTACACTGTCCAGAACGCGGAATATTGCTGACTATTTATTTGACCAATAATCGGTCGGTGACTTTGGCACAGCGTGAATTTCGTCGCAGATTTCCTCGCCGTCCAACGCCTACTGGTGAAACACTGGGACGTTTAGCGGCTCGCCTCGATGATACTGGCACAACACGAGATGCTGCCAGGCGTGGCAGACCCCGGAGTAGCCGTTCTGCAGAGAATATTGCTGCTGTAGCCGAGGATGTCATGGAAGCGCCGTCGACATCGACTAGACGACGTGCCACGCAAATGGGTATCAGTCGGTGGTCTTTACAGCGAATTTTGGTACAAGATTTGAAGATGTTTCCGTACAAAGTCCAGACCACCAAGAGGAAGATGATTTTTCATCAAAAATTATCATGAGTGATGGGCCTCACCCATTTCCATCTTAGCGGGTACGTAAATAAGCAAAATTTACTCTTCTGGGACACTGAAAATCCGCGTGTAACCCACGAAGAGCCATTACACCCGCTCAAAGTCACTGTATGGTGTGCCGTTTTCGCTGGAGGAGTCATCGGACCTTTTTTCTTCGAAGACGTCGCGGGCCAAACGGTTACTGTGAATGGTGAGCGCTACAGAGCAATGATCAACGAGTTCTTTTTGCCGCAACTTGATGAATTGGGATTGGAAAACATGTGGTTCCAACAGGACGGTGCAACGGCACACACTGCACGTGCCACACCGATATGCTGAAGGATGCATTTCCCGGGCGCCTAATCCCCCGTTTTGGCGATTTGCACTGGCCAGCAAGATCGTCTGATTTGACCGCTCCAGACTTCGTATTGTGGGGCTTTTTGAAGTCGCGGGCTTATGTCAACAAGCCCCAGATTTTTGCAGCTCTTAAAGACAATATCCGTCAAGAATGTGAGGACCTATCGCCGGAAGTTTTGGCCAAAGTGATGGAAAATGCCATAAAAAGGGCTCAAATGGCAATCAACTGTGGCGGCGGCCATTTACATGACATCATATTCTCGACTTGATGTAAAAAAAAATTAAAAGACCAAATAAAAATAATCCATTAGAAGAATCAAAGTTTTTCATTTTTTTTTTTAAATTACAGCCAAAAAACCTCGCAAGGTTACTTTTGCGCCACCTTGTATAATGGAAGGGAACAAAATCAGTGCGATGGTACTTTGGGAGAACGTGTGGTTAAAGGCTTAGTAAGTACAATTAGGGAACGTGATGTGACGGTATGTTGCGATAGATTTTTTACTTCTGTGAATCTACTTGAGACTCTAGAGTTCCAAACTTTAGGAACATGCATGCGAAAAAAAAAAAATCTGTTTGAAAAAAAAAATACTATTTTTGTATAACTTGAATTTTTCACCATTAAATGATATAAAAATTTAATTCTATACTTAGTTTTACCACTTGTCGATAGAGGACTGATGGTATATATGTACAATAATACCACTCAAAGGTACTGATGGTACAATGTTGTACCACCCTCCCCCTGCCCCTCCCATGACGAAATTGGGAAATCTTTAAATGCACACTCTTCAACTGTCAGTAATCCACTAAGTTGGAGCTATTTAAATTATTTTTATTTAATAGGCTGAACGCCAGCTCGAAATGGTTAAATAGCTCGTTATGAAGGTATCCACTTCTGAGTTGCATAAATGATTTGTAAATTTGTTCTGAAAATTGGTATTTTGAAAAACAATTAAGCAATATTGGGCTCGAACTATGACAGGCAACCCTCGTCTATATTCGTTAAGGTCATCTGCATACATTCGAAATTTTGAGCGTAAAAAACATGAATTTATAAATATCAACAATGAAAATGATAACCACAAGTGGCTCTAGGACCTCAGAGCTCACATGCAATAAACGGGAAAACGTATTTTCAAGCGAAACAGCGTAGCATCCTTTCAAGAAGGAATGAGCAAATACAATCAAGGAACTTTAAATGAAAACTTAACTTAATGATAAATATTTTATGTGTTACCTTATATTTATTATGTATTTGTATATTTATTAGTACGCAAATATATTTTATTGTAAGGAGTAGTAAAATATAGTTGTAATCCCCTTATTGGATTTTCTATATTGATATACATATATGTATGTATGTAATGTGTATATGTAATATATGTGAAATGTTCTTTTTTTGTTATAGTACAATAACATTTGCGATAAAATTGTTGCAATTAGTTGAATAGCTTCACCTCACAGAGGTCTAAGGATGGTCGATTCTAAAATCATTTGCTTGTTCTCTCTTTTCGCAATGTTAGTTATGTTAGTAGCTTTGCTGTAGACGCATTTAACGGCTCTTGGACGAGACAATAGTAGTTCTTAGCTCCTCTGATCCTGTTTAAGTTGAAAACTTCAAATCGGCCGTTGAAAGCAAAAACATTCGCGCAGTTACGAACTTTGGACGTTGGTAAATAAATGTCTGGTCCTGATGATTTGCTGACAGAATCTGGTATTTATAATAGAATCTGCGTGTGCACGAATTTTTGCCAGCTGTTTGAGTTGAGTTTATTTTTTTCTATGAATTCCGGTCTCATAATGTTGTCGCCGAAAGCTTTATGACTTTATTTAACAAAAAAAAATAAAAAATAAAAAACAATCAGAGCCCTTTATTTATCAAGTACTTTTAAATCCCTTCTGTTTCTGCAGCAAGTTAGGTGCAGGTTTGGAAAATGTCAGGAGAACTTCAGAGACCCTAGGAAATGTAGAAGTGGTGGTATGCATGCTCATGCTTCCAGAGAAAAATCGTGGTTCGCCATATCTATACGGGAACGTATGCTTCAAGCAGCTCAGAACTTCATTGAGTTTGTAAAAGTTGTACGGCCAGTTGCATGTGCAGGGCGGCGGCAAACATTTCGCACCTCGAACACTTTCCGTAATTGTAACTGACTTGCGATCTCGCGTCAATGATTGCAGTATTGTCGGTTTCTGAGGATGCGCATCTGTAGAATGACAGCAACAAGGCAGCTCGCAAGTGCACGTCACACTTGGTTTAGGACTAGCAGGAGGTAGTGTCTTTCCTGTCTTGCAGCGATACAGCTTGTAGCGAGGCGCACCACCTATCAATTCAACGGCATCGTGTTGACGTGACAACCAACGTTCAAGCAAATCCCAGTGAGAAGTGGGCTTACTTCTCTCTCGCACCAATTGAAGTTGGCGCCAGAGATCAGAGCGTCGGACAGCCTCATAACTCGGTCTGATCGATACCTTAAACAATTTAAAGAGTTCATAATAATATTCAGGAGGCAAAGAAATGCTTCGCATATATTTCGTCATCTCATAGAAGAATAGCTGACGAATACCGTAGGCGATGTGCTTGACTTCATTGAACTCTTTTATATTCATCGCTGTGAGTGCTTGTGCATCCACCAACAGCAATTTACGGCCAGTAATCAGGTTTACACGGAAGGTATTCTGCAAGTATTTAGAAGTGATGTGCGTGCAAATATTTGGTATTTGAGTAGCATAGCTCACCTGATATTGTGGATATCCATATTGACGTATCCACTTGCAGACATCCGCATTGGTCCATTCGTAAACATTCGGCAAAGGCAATGCATCCACTACTCTCGCAGCTAAATTGAGTAGCGTTTCGGGTGTCACTTGAAACACAATGGGCACACTCTTCTTTTCGAAACCAACTGGTTGCGGAAATACTGAAGGAATGCAGAACTTGTAGGTATCCAGTGGATGGATTTTTCGTTGTTTCTTAAGCTTGGTTTTCACAAATTTTTCATCCGACAAATGAAATATGCCACGTGTGTCGAAGGAAGTTTTCTTCATATTAACAATAATTTGGTGTAAGAGTTAGTTTTAGCGTATTCGAAAATAAAAACTTGACCGAGTACCGAAGGAAAGTTGTATTGATTGAAATGCTTGAGCTTCAGACGGACTGCTAAAAACCGCTCCTATGGAAATGTAAATCGTTATTTAAAACCGTAATGAGTTTGCGAGGTTTCCTATCACATGTGAGTGTTTGAAAAAGTGTAATTGAGTGAAGTATTGAAATGAAATGTATGACTCAATGTGTCATAAATAAAACTAGATTTTTGTAGAAACACAAGTGTATGGACATACAAGGTGGCGCAAAATAATATTGTAGATACGAAAGGGAGCTACGCATTTCGAGCATAAAGATTATTGTGCCCTCGAGGCTGATTTGAACGTAGTGCATTTCTTTCCGTCATACCAGATCTCGATGGTTTCCTCTTCTTCCCGAATTGGCATCGCAATCGAGCAGTAGGTGCGTTGATGTCTCGGAAGCGATTTTCTCATACACAGACCATGCCGGCTCGGTACGCTCGGATTATGCTCGATGTTTCGCTGAAATCTATCCTGTCAGTTGACAGAATTACGTTCGCAATGAGTAGTTTTCCCCCTTTAAATCTCCTGGTTCTGACTATATCTTGCTTGTGATGCTTCAGAAAACAAGTTTCTTGGAGGTTCCTGTCCTGAAAGAAATCTACATGGCGTGTATTACTTTTAATCACGTCCCCGCCAACTGGAAGAAAACGAGGGTTATTTTCATATCCAAGGCAGGTAGAAATGGTCACGACTCGGCCAAGGAATTTAGGCCTGTAAGTCTTATAGACTCATTTATTCTAAAGGTGCTTGAATGATTGATTGATTATAATATCCGCAGGGTGGTGTTCTATTGCCCCTACTTTGGCTAGTTGCTATTGACGAAGTTCTGAAAACGTTACATAAGGTTGAGGTTATGGCGTATATGCATACGCCGAGGGCTTGATCCTAATGCTATCGCGACCGTTTCCCTCAGTTATGGTTGAGATTTTGAAAATGTCACTCACTGGCTGTACTCAGTCGCTGGGCTGACACTTGCGGCCTCTGAGGCACCTATGACAAAACGAAGCTGATGCTATTTACCAGAAAATTTAAACCTCCACACCTTGGACTTCCCAAATTAAACAACCACGTTCTTCCCCCATCATCGAAAGTTGGGTATCTTGAAGTGATACTTTACTCTAAACTGCATTGGAAGCTACACATTGAAAATCGGGTAAAAAAGCCCAGTATAGAACTACAGGAAAATAACTTGCAAATCTGTGTTCGCCGAAAAATGAGGACTCAAACCACAAGTCTTGCTTTGGATGCTCAACGTAGTGGTTTTGCTAATTTTGAAGCCTGGCTTGGTGGGAAGCTCTTCAAAGCGCAAATTCTGTTATACGTAAATTATTTATATGGCCAATCTTTAAAAACAAGTAAACACCAGTAATGGAAAAGTCGGCAAAACTGATCTTACGGAAGCATATCGCGTTGAGACGTGTCCGAAACACGGTTTTTCGGAAGCCGCCCGCGAGTCGCTGTGTGTGTGTTCGTGCGCGTCCGCGTAGGTCGAAGCGCGCATTCTGGCACAAAAAAATTAATTGTAATTAACCCTTTTCGAATTGTACGCATTTTTTTCCATACATGAAGGCACAGATGTTTATTACGTTAATATCCTTAAACAATTTTCATCCCAGAGGCGCAGAAATTAGTTAAATTTTTAATTGTTTATTAAAAATAAATTATTTACAACAACAAAATATCAAGTTTCGGAACAAAGATAACGTTTTTGGAAAATATCATCCTTTATCAGTCTGCAGTTGAAAAATCGTTGTAATCGGATACTTACTTTACGAGAAAAGTGATAATTATTGAAGCGCTGCAAAAAACTTCGATAGTTAATAAAAACAAAATTATTCAAAATTTTACAACAAAATTTTCTGAGTGTGATACTGGATGATAGAACTCAGTCTCGGCTGAATTTCAGCGCAAAATATTCACTTTGGTAATTTTGTGGCCCACTTGAGAAAGCCTTACCCAAGAGCAAATGCTTGGCAATACTGCACAACTCGGAAAAACCTGACGTCACGAGCTCCCTGATGGGCGCAATCATCTTTCTATCATTCTTGGATACCACCTGTTATAGATTCGCCTTTTGTAAAACCCAAATAAATTTTAATAGTCACATAGGCGTTCGAATGTTTTCAAATGTCAAAACACAAAATCATAAAAAATATTTTTCGTTCATTATTTTACATTTATTATTTTACCTTTATTATTTTGTATTTATTATTTTACCTTTATTATTTTGCTTTTATTATTTTACACAGCATTTATTATTTGGAAAGCAGATTAAAACTATTTCGACATGCGTACATATTTCTCAGAAGCAGATGTAAAATTCGTTCAGCTCAAAAAGGTTCAAGTCGTCAAGGATTCACCATTGAGCCACTATAAATTTCGATTGGAGAAATCGTTTAAGCAAACTGAAGATTTCGACCATTACTCGGTGCCCTTAGACTTCAAAGTATCACCTGATCCCCTACTCACTTTGTGCATTAAAGTTGTGGACGCCTTACCCTCACCGACAGTCTACGAGTGGACGAATGTGGACGTTTGCCAGTGGATACGAAAATACGGTTACCCTCAATATATGGTGAGCCACTAAATAACAATGCACTGACACCTTTTTGTTTAACTGCGTTCACTTTCGGCGTTGCATTTTCAGAATACATTTCGCGCTAATTTCATAACAGGTCGGAAACTATTGTTGCTGGACGCGCAGTCGCTTAGCGCCATGAATATTAAGAATTTCGAAGACATCAAACGTATCGCCTATGGCATTCGTCAACTATTCTTCTACGAAATGACAAAATATATGCGCAGCATTTCATTGCCTCCGGAATACTATTACGAATTGTATAAAATGTTTCAGGTGAAAAGCGGAGGTAAAAACCGCAATGTGCCACGTGCTGATTTGTGGCGTCGAATGCAACTCTTGCGCGCAAAACGCCAACCACAATCGCACTGGCATCGGCTGGAACGTTGGTTGGCACTCGAACGAGATCAGACCGAACTCTTCGGCGGTGTGCCACATTATCCGTTGTACAAGTGCAAAGCAGCACCTCCACCGAAACCGACTAAAGTAGTTCAAATCAAACCTTGTCATTGCTGCCCACCTTGCTCGTGCTACTGGACCGAAAAGCAGCTCAATACACCGCTGGTATTCACACAGCTTAAACCAGATCGTGAGACAGATCAGATAATTTCGAAAGAGCGCTGCAAGAAATGTAAATTGGCATGTACCTGTCACTGGCCTCCACGTTTCTACAAATTCGATACGTTATTGACTTCTTTGAAGACGAGTTTTCCAGCTAAATATGGCGGTAAGAGAGGCGAGCTACTCAAACAGACAACAAGCATATTTGGAGTCGGGAATTACAGTAGTTTTATAAGCGTTTAGATGAGAACACGCGCTAGCATTTAACAAAAATCCCTGTAACGGTATTTGTGTGTAATAAATGTAATAGTATAATACATTGAAGACGTAATAAGACTTCGTGATTGGCAATGATCGCAGTGGAGAATAGACAGAAGGTTTGGCCAGCATCACATCGTGGATCAGTTCTGCGGCCTTGCCTTTAATAGGACTCGATCCCATCCTTGCTGTGGGGCAACCCACCATCAAGGAGAAGCTTAGGAGTGAAGGGCTAGGGCAAAGGAGGTTTGCTGGCACCAAACTATGGGGCTACGCCAGGCGAAATCCCTACTGGGAGGGTACAACCAAAAGAAGTTTAAAAAACGCATAACCCTCCTCAAGGATAAACTTAGAATGCTCACGGGCATGGGTCGGGGTGAGGAGGTACTGTGATGAGTTGAGGACACAAAATACCATGAGGTCTCTCAGTAAGGAATTTATCAATCAGTTCTTAACGCTTTCGAAGGTATTAGCTGATTTGCTGAGGTAACAGGAGATTTGACAGTGGTTTGTTTGCGACAGAAGTCGGCAAAAACTGAAATTGACACTGAAAACAGAACAGTGCAGTCACTGATCATGTAACTTCGTCATCGTCTGAACAACAACTGATTTAAAAAATGATTGTATTCAACTAACCTCACTTTACACATTCTCTTTTCATTTCATTCACCTCTCTATCAGATCCCCTGTGACGTAACAGCCAAGTTGCGTTACTCTCACACTTTTGCTTCGGATGGCCAAGCCTTCTAATCTAGCAATCTTGGCTTTAACGCCTTCGATAACTGAGAGGAGATTTTTCTTTAAAGACATCAATGCGATGCTGTTCAGCACTTTCGGCACAAGCCGCACTTCACTCAGTACTCGTCTCATCCTCAAAGCAACGCTCAAAGTGCTCTGCACAAAAGTGAGCCAGGCATCAGTATCAGTTGCTCTCTTTCGCGGATGATTAATGGAAGGCAATGGAGCGCGCTGACAAAGTAAGAATATTTCAATCTAAGGCTCGTATGAGCGGAGCAGCCACATGGAAAATGCTGAAATTAATACATTTCTTTAGTTTTCAAGGAGGAAAGAAAAATGGTATTGTAAATGGTAACGGTTCGTGACCCATTGAAATTCATCGATTTTTGTTGGAGAATGCCGCAAATGGTTGATGAACGGTGCTGTTGAGATAGTTCTTGGTATTCTTCAAATACTTGTTGTTACGGTACAAAGTACCTTATCTGAAACACAAAACCCAAAAAAGTAGTCCTAGAATATAAAGAAAAGATTTGACTAAATGGCGCGGTTTTGTAGTCGGGGTTAGTTTTAAAAAAAAAAAAAAGAAATAATTGAAAGAATATGATTCTTGTACGGGCAATAGCTATTGATGTTGCAAACAACATATTAAAATTTCATATGATTCGGTTGAAAAGTGTTTTTTTTTTTTTGACAACACCAGGCCGACAAAAGTCGTTTCGAGATAAATGAGTTTAAAGTTAATGGGCTGTCTCTACCTAGTTAATGGGCTGTAAAAGCCATAATATTGGGAATTTCCGCATGAAAATTTCACGGTATGTTCTTAGGATACTATACTTTCGAATTTAGAAAAAAAAACACAAAATCGATTTGTCCCTACCGTGATAGGGACTCGATGTTGCGTTGAGTCTGAACAAGTGGATGCCTAGAGGGTTTGCTAGGCTTAGAAGGTCATATGAATGATTCTAATTTACTCATCATCAGAAGCACCTGACGACCTCGTTTAAAATTGTTGCACATAGCACTTGCTGAGTTGACTCCCACTCTGCCCGATAAGTAGCCAAGTTGATTTATTTACTTTTCTAAGGGGGCAGCTCCTCCAGACAACGAGCTCAAACGTGGCTCCTTTAATTTGCGTCGTGGAATGTACAGCGTAATCAACTGAAATCAAGCAGACAAAAACTTTTCACTAAAATAAGTTGTTCCGCTTTGCACTTACCTATTTTTAACGAAAAAACGAAAAACAAAAAGCAAAAATGAAAATTTGAAGTGAGAATGAAAAAAATTACACTTTTTTTATAAACAAATTGACCAAAACAATATTTTTAGTGATAACTAATATACAATTTGAGGTACATGCAAAGGCCAATATGTTAGGAGCATCCCTGTAAAATTTTAATCTCGATTACTTTTCGAGGTATATTCGGAAGCGCGGAAAAAAACGTATTTCAGGGAAAACGCGATTAAAGTTTTCGTTCTTACTCATCCTTCGTTCGACGCTCATCACTTCACTGACTTTATAGGGTTAGGTTAGGTTGGTATGGTTGTCCAAGGAGTGAGCACACTTCGACGAAGATAAACGGATTCGTCCTTTGTGATACCATTATGAATGAGGAGAGGTTAAAGAGAAAAACCGATGGGATGCTAAGAGAAGGCGGGGAGAGGTGGTCGCGCGATAGTTGGGAGGGTGGGTTTAGAGTGTGTGGATTACGAACGATGACGGGGCTGCGTTTACGTCAACCGCTTTGTGCTGCTGATGAAATTCATCAGATTTTTAATGTCAGCGCCAGCTATATCAGCAGGCGTATCAAAGAAGTCAGAGCCATGATGCCTGGATCTTAACCCCGCCAGAGCAGGGCAGCTAAGGAGAAGGTGCTGAGATGATTCCACCTCATCCTTCATACATCCAGCGCAAAAAGGACTGGAGGTAATTCCAAGCCTCACAGCATGGACATCTCGCAGATAATGTCCTATGAGAAAACCCACAACGTTCGAGAGCTGAGATTTTATCAACCTGAGTAGCTCGCCCGAGCGCCCTCGATGTACACGTGACCAGAAGGATTTCACAATCTTACAAGTTTGTGTACATGCCCAACGCTCGCTGAGTTGGCGTGAAGCCCATCTTTCCAGGAGCAGACCACAGGTAGTTCGGGGGATCCCAATTCTCTCCCATCGCGGAGAAATCACCTCACATTTCCCTTGCCTGGCCAGCTCATCCGCCTCACGGTTTCATGCAATGTCGCTGTGACCAGAAATCCTGATGAGGCTTATGTTACAGAATTCGTACGCAGTCGAAAGTGAGGTCAAGCATTCCCTGAGCAGTTTCGAATGCGCCGTCACTGAACCGAAGGCCCTTATTGTCGCTTGGCTGTTGGAGTAAATATTTACTTTCTTGACTATTAGACTGCCTGGAATACACTGCAGTGGTCCGGTAACCTGGATTTGAGTCTGATGGGGAGCTTATCGCATAAAACTCCTCCGCCAACCTTTCCTTCCAACTTCGATCCATCCGTGAAGAAGTTCACCAGGCCGTGTCCCCAAGTGTAGTCCCCCGTCCACCCTTCCCTTGATGGAATATGAGTGGAGAAAGATCCGGTTGGAATAAGCGAGGGTATACAGAGGAATCAACTCGAAATTTCTAAGGATGCTTGAGTGCCCATAAGGGAGGTTGAGCTTATAGCCCAAACCCCTCAGTCAGACTTTATAGGGACTTTTTAGACTTTCTTTTAAGCTTAAAACATTGAAAAGATATTACTAAGATTGTAAATGAATTACAAACAAAAACGATAACTTGAAAGTGTTGGAAGAGCTGGAAAAGCCGCCTCCCTTAACTAAGGAGCACAATTATCTTCTTATTAGATAGCAAATGGGTTGAATAGGGTGGGCGTAAAAAAGAAAACACGTTTTTTTTCAAATTAGTTTTATTCTAAAATTTACTCAAAAACGTAATTTAAATCAAGAACAGAGCAATTGTTCTAGCGCCGATTTGATTGCTTCAAGTATTTCTACCTTTCCATTTTTATTGCTCAAAATTGATTTTTTGATGTTGAGTCAAATTGAGATTTCTTGCCAGGAACTGATGCGTGTTAGTTCGCTTTTGAAAAAGTACAGCTCGATTCCACCTCTGGAATCTATAAATTAGAAAAATTTGCTTTCACCCATACATAGCGACTGAGCCAGAAGTGAATTGCAACACTGGCAACAGTAAATCCGGCGAACATTTCACTGAGCATTAAATATTGGAACTAAAAAAATTTTTGTGATCCGTTTAACGATTTTTACATGCAAGTCATTGGCTAACATAAAAACATATGCACCATATCGCACATATGACTCGCATGAAAAGTCTTAAATTGGCTGGTAGTTAACCAAAGAAAAAACTCAAAAAAAAGATCAAACTTTTATTCGAAAAATACTCGTACTTTCAACGCAGACTGGCCAATTTAAGTATTTATTGTAGCATGAAAATGCTGGCTAATTTGTTAGAGTTGAATGACCCACTTGACGAAATGGCCAACACAACCACGTACATATGAACACACACTAGCCTACGTGAAATTGCCCACCCACCCCAACGACCAAGTGGCGGCGCATACTCGTACGTCAGTCGGTCAGTAAGCACACGAAAAAGAGCTGGAAAAAATCACTTAGATGCAATTAGTTTTGGTGTAGGTGAAAACACAAATAGTACGAACGTGTGTGCATGTGTTAGTGTGTATTTGATCGAGCGTGCAACGTCATGTGCATGTATGCGTGTGAACGAAATAGGTCGGCTTTTAGAGTGCACGTAATAGCGCATGGAAGTATACTTGTGGGCATGGACATGCACATATATGTATATGTAAGAGTATGCATGTACAAGGTGGCGCAAAATTAATCATCCAATTTCGTTTCTGAATAACTTTTCTAATAAAAAAAAAATATTTTAAGTAGCTAATGGATATATTTATTTTGAGCTTTACCCGTTCCATTGCTTGTCCGTTTGTATACTCTGTGGGCAAAAAGTAAGGTGAATTTGGTTGTAAATTAAAAATCTTTATTTACTCTTGTAAATCAATTTCATCCCTTTCAAAATAATCCAATCCCGATAAAATACACTTATGCCAACGATTTTTCCAATCCCCGAAACATGCCAAATAATCCATTTCCGGTATAGCCATCAGCACCTTCTTCGATTCAGCTTTTAATATATCTCCTCAATCGACTGGAAACGCGTTCCCCGGAGTGGTCTCTTGAGTTTTAGGAATAGCCAGAAGTCACACGGAGCCAAATCAGGCAAATACGGTGGTTGCGGAACGATATGCATGGAATTTTTGGCGAAATGGTCACGAAGAACGAGTGCAGTGTGAGACGGTGCATTATCGTGATGCAAACACCAATAGTTGTTGGCCCATAATTCTGGTCTATTTAGACGAATTGCTTCACGTAAACGACGCATAACGCGCAAATAATATTCCTTATTAACAGTTTGGCCAGGTGGAAGGAATTCATAGTGCACCACACCACGAAAATCGAAAAAAACTGTCATCATGACCTTTATTTTTGAACGACTTTGACGTGCTCTTTTCGGTCTGCCTCGCCTTTAGCACGATATTCGCTCGATTGGTCGGTTGTTTCAGGGTCGTAAGCATAAATCCAAGTCTCATCTCCCGTAATAATGCATTTGAGCTTGTCTTGATAGTCTGAAAGCATTGTTTCACACACATCAACGCGACGACTTTTTTCCAAGAAATTGAGAGTTTTCGGTACCAAACGAGATTTGACTTTTCGTAGGCCCAAATGGACTTTCAAAATGGTTTTCACATATCCTTCTGATATTCCGATCATATCAGTAAGGTCTTTAACAGTCAACCGACGATTTTTGAGCACTAACTCCTTCACTTTATTGACGTGTTGGTCATCTGTTGACGTCGATGGTCGTCCGGAGCGCTCCAAGTCATCAACACGTTCTCGACCCTCTTTGAAGTCTTTGTACCACTTATAAACATTTTTCTTCGACATGGTCGAATCACCAAATGCCTTCTGCAATATTCTAAACGTTTCCGCAGCCGAAACTTCATTCCGCAAACAAAATTTGATGGCACTTCTCTGCTCAATCAAATCAGACATTGTAAAAATCGAAAAGTGCACTCATGGTCGTTTGGTAAACGCAAGCGTAAATATAATAATGACATTCACATGAAAGTTGGCCCAGATGTTATTAGCAGTACTGCCAACTCATGAAAAAAATAACTAGAGCGAAATTTTTATCCCGCGAAGTTTGGCAAATAAATTCACCTTACTTTTTGCCCACAGTAGTAAATATTATCTACAGTTGAATCGTTTCTTCTAAGGTCGGCTTGGAATTCTGTGAGCACGTTGTCTTTTTTTTTTTTTGTTTTTTCCCCCACTTTGTAAGTTTTGCGTTAATGGAGCATAGGACGTCTAGCCGTGTGCAGGAGTTGCCTGTCTCCCATCGGTCACGTCCCCAGGTGGCGGATAGGGGAATGCTCGCAGACATGCAGGGTAGGTGGGAAATAAAATACCACTCGCAGACCAAAATAGGCAACACCTGCTTGGAGGTGTAGGTAGTTTGTTTAATTATCACCAAGTTAGGATAGGCGGACTAGCAACCTACATAAAGGGGTTTTGAAAGACCAATATAGAAAAACTCCGACCTACGCAGAGCTCTGGCCGGAATATTAAAGAAAATCCTCTCAAGAAGCATCGGACAGTCAACAGCCCCACAGATTAAGGCGAAAAAGAAAAATAAAGATTGGATTATTCGCCTGCTTTGCAATGATTTTAAGTTGATCAATAAGCATCGCGCTTCATTTGTAGGGATAGGATCCGAAAAGCGTAAATTACGCGAAGCGAAATGTAAGAATACTTTCTGGATTCGTTAAATTCTGGCAGCATGACACGAATAATTCGTGTCGGAGACCAAATGAAGGCTGCATACTCCAGTTTGGAACGCATAAACGCGGCATGCAAAAGCTTCAGCGTACAAGGGTCGGAGAAATCGGAGCTATGACGCCTAACAAAAGAAAGCATGGTGTAAGATTTGGCAATAATTAAATTTATATGACTAAGCTTCGCGTCAAATATTGCATCCAAGTCTTTAATTCCATTTACACGTAACAGGAGTGTTCACGAAATGTGATAAGAGGAGTCAATAACAGTGGGACGCTTGGAAAAGGTAATTTGGATGCACTTATTTATGTTCAGCGATAGACGATTATTGATACATCAGTTGCTGAAATTATCTAAATCAATTTGCATCAATTCAGAGTCGAGGGAGCTAGTAATCGTCGAATAAATCTTAACGCAGGAATCTTACTGACGAGAAGCAAGGGTGAATATTAGGCCGGGTCGATTTGTGTGGAGGCAAAAAAATCGTCCATTGCTCTGTGAAAATCATATTCTAAGGATCAAAATAAGAAACTTTGCCGAAGGAACCATACCTCTAAAACGAATTCTGATGTCCCCCAATTTGGGTCGAACTTTTTAGTTTCTTTTCTTATGTAAAGGCCAAAAATGGTGATATTTTGAAATGATTGTATGGGGAACCCCCAGGAGAGTTCCAGAGGGTGTGCCACTGGCATGGGTGGATCGGCCCTCCAAAGTTAGTGGGGGTCGGTTGGACTCGATTGGAGCACTCTAAATGGGTCAAAGTGGGATTTTTCGTTCGACCCAAATTGGGGGACATCAGGATTCGTTATTTTGATCCCTAGAACACGATTTTCACAGAGCAATGAGCGATTTTTAAATCGACCTGCCCTAGTGAATATCATTGATAAACAGAACAAAAAGAAGTGGGTCAAAAATACTACCTTGTGGAACCCCAGAGCAAGCAATGAAAGAAAAGACCTAACCGTGTCGACGACGACCAAACAATGACGATCCTGCAAAGAAGATGAGATCCAACTTAAGAAGGCTGAGTGGAAGCCAATGCAGGCTAATTTTTTTTTTTTAGTATTATATGGGAAACCCGATCAAAGGCCTTAGAGAAGTCGGTATAAACGACGTCAGCCTGGTGCCCTGATTGGAAGGCAGCGATACAAACACCCGAAAGTACAGCTAAATTAGACACTGTTGAGCGGCCCGGAAAGAAGCCATGCTGCTTCGGACGCACCATGTTCTTGACAGCAAAAAGCAATTTGTGCTGGATGATGCATTCAAAAAGCTTTGCAGTGGCGGAAAGCTTTGAAATAGGCCTGTAGTTACTAATATCGTTTTTATTACCGCTTCAATTAAAGTAACCGAAGTTAGTGATTTGTTAAAGATTAACAACAGAGGGTATAGTAAAGAAACACACTGCCTATAGTTTCTGGCTGCATTTACATTTATATTTGTGAAAATTGTGAAAGTTATTGGGTTTTTTCCAAAAAAGCACATCGATTCTCAAAAATTATGGTATACCTTTGTTAACTCCAACAGAAATTCTGGCAAGCAAACTTTAGCAGTTCATAAGGTATTCTATCTTCACGTGGCGCTTTCTCGATAGGTTTTTCTACTTCCATAAAAGTTATATCTTTATTGAGATCTTCTTGTTTACATGGGTAAATCGGAGTATTGACACCATAACTGTGTTTATTTAATTCCAAGCCCCCGACGTGGGGCTGAAACGCATAAAAGACTGCAAGGCTCCTGGTCCCGACGGCGTCCCAAATAATGCACTAAAGATATACGGGCGAACCCGTAAATATTTGCGGACTTATATACCACATGCCTAGAAGAAGGAACCTTTCCAACCAGATGGAAGCTACAGCGCTTAGTTTTGCTACTTAAGCCAGGAAAACATCCTGACCACCCAGCCGCATACAGACCTTTATGCATGTTGGACACAACAGGGAAAATATTAGAACATATCATATGTGATCGGCTCCAGGAATACTTAGAAAGCCCTGGTGGTCTCTCCGATAACCAATTTGGTTTCCGGCGTGCAAGATCAACATTAGATGCGATCCGATCCATTGCCCGAGAAGCTATTAGCGGAGGACAAACTGCTATAAAGCTCTGCGCAGTCATAACGCTGGATATAAAAAACGCGTTCAACTCGGCAAATTAGTCCAACATACTGCTGTCTCTGGAAAATTTGAAGATACCAAGCTACCTACTGAGCATTATCCGAAGCTATTTCAGCAAACGAGTTTTACGTTATGACACTGATGATGGCCCAAAAACATATCAAGTCACAGGGGGAGTTCCACAAGGATCGGTTTTGGGGCCAACTCTTTGGAATATTATGTATGACGGGGTTCTGAAATTAAAACTTCCAGCAAAAACAACAATCGTAGGTTATGCGGACGACATTGCGCTAGTTGTAGTTGACAAGCGACTGGATCATCTAGAAGCAAAATGCAATGATGCGGCAACGAGAGTACAGCGTTGGCTCAGCAATGCAGGTCTAGAGCTGGCAACCCAAAAAACGGAGGCAGTGCTGATGAGTGCTCGGAAGAAAAAGGCGACCATGAAACTCTCAGTTGGTGGACACGAGATACTCTCAAAGGAGGCAATAAAATACCTAGGAGTAATGATCGACACGAGATTGAGCTTTAAGCAACATCTACCAGCAGTTAATAACAAAGCAGCGGCGGTAATGAGCGCTCTCACAAAAGTACTACCGAATATAGGTGGTCCACAAGGGGAAAGCAGGAAATTATTATCAACAGTCGTGGACTCAATCATACTCTACGCGGCATACTCACCGGTCATGGCTGCTTTATGGAATATCTCCACCGCTTTCAGCTGGCAGAAAGCCCACTCTGCCCAAGCTGTCCTAATGCAATCGAAAGCGCGGAACACGTGGCTTTTCATTGTGATCGCTTCGCACGAGAACGTGCAATACTTGAAAGGATTTTGGGACACTCAGCTAGTCCTAATGACATCGTACAGGACATGTGCTCATCCAGTGCTAAATGGATGGCGGTTCGAGCGTTTGCTGGAAAAATGATGCTACGACGCAATACAGCAAGACCCAGCAACAGCAACTACAGTTACAATTACGAAATGGAGATGAACTGTTTCCGGACAGAATGACGACAAACATAGACACTTGAGTGAATCACTCACAATAATATCAGACAGAAGGCAAGACGATAGTTCGTAAATACTGCGCTATTGCAAATTTTCCGATGTTCCATTTCCTCCAGAACCACGTATGAAAACAGTAGGGGGGAATGGATACCATCGCTGACGTAAATACGTCCACAAGAGTAGGACCTGGACGCAGGTACCTGGTTGTGTAAATAGACATAAACGCGGCTCCACCTTGATGAAATGTTTACAGCGGTCCCAGGGTGGAAATCAGGCGAGGAGGAGGAATATTATAGTGTTAGTGGGAGCATGCCCCACATACCACTGGTGCGACGGCGTCTTTGATGATGTTTCTGACATTTTGATTTTAACCTCCTACCCAAAAAAAAAAAAAAACAAAGCCCCCGACGTGGATATTAAAAGGTTATCTGCTTGAGACTTCAACGCAATCCAATAAGATATTTAAGACAATGGAGCATGAAAAAAGATGTAGGTATTCTGCAATTAACAAAGTTTAATTTTATAAACAGTTATTCATATGAAGAGAAAACATCTACGAAGTTCAGTCATACTGAAACGGATGCTAGATAAAAGAGGTATATTTTATATGGCTTCCAGATATGAGTTTTACAATACATAAAAAAATTCTTCTTGACTTGAGCTATGAACTGCGGCTTAAACTAGAGCTCCACATTATTATTTTCTACTTTTTAGCCCATTTAAAGAAATGTGGTATATTCCTTTTTTTTTTTAATTTTTTTGTTTTTTTTTTTTTGTTTTTTTCTTTTTACTCTTTTTGTTTGCAAACTTTTGTGGCTAACGAGTAGCCGACATTTGTTGAATGCAACCGCTCGTGTGCAACTCTCAGCTAACATTAATAATTTATAAATTAATTGCATGCAACAGCAACAACAACTCCAACTAGTAGTAGTAGTTTTGTGCAACTTTCTTTTTTCTCCTCTATTAACTATTAGCCGTGGAAGCCTGTGTGTTTCTTGTTTTTTTGTTTTTGTTGCGCTGGCATATGTTTATTTGAAGTTGCTTTTACTGTTGTTGTTTTGTGGTTTTTTTCTCCCTGTTTTTTGTTTTTGCATTCAATTGTGCACTTGTGGGAAAAAGTGCATGCGGTTGCATTGTATTTGGTTGCGGGTCTTTGATTTTGTGGGTATGTAGGGTTCTGGGTGAATCGCTGCATTAATTACGAGAACCACTCAGAAGCAGCGGACACACACATACTCACCTATACATACATACACACATATATTTTCGAAAAGTAGATAAGCCTATATGTGGGCATGTTGATCGGTAAGTGTTTGCAATTTAGCAAAACGAGGTGCAAATACAAACACACACGCAATGCAAAGTAGAACAAAAGTGCCGCAAAGCAAAAAAACAAAAAAAAGGAAAAAACTGCATTCGACAGTCTACTCGTTTTTTAAGCAGTTTTTTCGTTCAGAGTCGCTAACAATTAACGGGATTTTATTAAACTAATTAAATAAATTAAAAATTATATTAAGCTCATTAACTTTTAACTGGAAGTTGAGTCTTTCACGCGTGCACTGCTATGCCATTTGATATGAATTGGACACAGACTTAGCGTTTAAAAATTAATTTTATGAAAATGATTATTAATTTTTCCATTTAATAAGCTACGTAAGCTCGTTTGCAAATTGTTAGTTTTTAGTGAGTTTTGCATAGCCACATTTCATAGCCGCATTCATAGGTTGATATAGAGAGCAGAAGGCAGAAAAATAAACTAAGTAATTTCACTAAAAAACCGAATGAATATCACTATTGAGGTAAATAACAGGTGGCGCAAAGGTAATCACCCTATCGGGAGGCTTTATGGAAATATTAGTGGACATCAGTCATGTTTGGCACTTGTGAACTGAACAGCTGCGGTATACGAGTACAGCTTCACAAAGTACAAGGAAAGCGATTTTTCATTTCCAACCTAGCATGCAATATAGGCAATATAAGGAAAGAAAAAACTAGGGTCTGTCAGACTCACGCACGGTAGAAGTGAAACTTCTAGTTGGTTGTTCCATGCATGGGAGCCCCGGTTTAGATCTCTCCCCCCTCTCTCGTGTTAAATTCAGGTTTTCATTTTTTTTTTTTCTATATCACTCCACATAAATTTGTACTATTTATTTTTGTCCTTATTAGCTTCAAATTTGACACTTGGGTGCAGTGTTGCACTTGACGCTGACATTTCTTTGCACTTCCAATGGTATTTTTTGCCTACTTTTGGCGCGTTAAGCAATTTGCTTTGATCACCGAAACGGTTGAAATGTCATTTTACAACTTTCTACTTCAACTATCGTCACTCGTTTGGCAAACGCACTCATTGTATCGCTTCGTCTCCTCCATACCTACCATCTATTTACTTCACAGCAGTTTCTTATTGCTTTCCCGCTTACACACATTCAATCGGCGCTTTATCTGATACTCACACACAGCACTCATTTGCACGGGCTATGGCTATCTATAATACCCGTTGTCGGTTGTCGATTGTCGGTTGCCTCCCTCACATCGTTCAGCGCTTGCGATGCGAGAGAGCGACAGAGAGAGCGAATAGGCGAGAGTGGGAAGGAGCAGCTGCTCCTTGGCCCCGCCCATTTGACGGATTTCGGTAACGCTCCGAACTTACCGTTTCACTCGCCTATTTTCAATCTGCCTTGGGGCTCCCGACGCGCCTAAAGAAGTTTCACTTCAAAAATTAAAGGAAATCGTTAGGTACTTTTTCAAGCTTCTACTACTACTACTCGTACTAACTACTTCATTCTTCCACGTATACCGACCAACTAGAATCCGGCAACCCTTTGCACAAATAGAATTACAATTTTTCACACCATTTCCAAGCACTTTAAATTAAATTTGCGTGATAGAAAATAAAAAAAAGTACTTAAAATATTATCGCAATACATCACAACGAATAATCGCGTCGCTAAATGTGGCGTTAATGGCAACAAACTACAAACATAATTCTTCGGCAAAGCGCCAGCAGTGCTATCATTTATCTCCATATAATGACCATGCAAACGGACATGAAAGCTGATAAATACACAATAAGCAGCACACAGACAGGGAGTGCAGAAAGTATCCAGACCAAACAGAAGCAACGACAAGAAGTTCTAACAACCGCAGCTCAATAAAAAATAAAAAAATAGAGTAACGCAAGGAGAATAAAAAAAATGTTATAAAAACAGGCACATTAATTCCGATTGCTATGGCCGCATAAGCACAAGAAACCCGGTAAATAGCAAATAGAAATATGAACAAAAGCAGAAAAATACGATTATCGCACACTTTAACTGATAAAAAACGCAAATTGTCATGGCAAACTTATGATTTACCACATTACGCGGTGTGGTATGAACAAGCAGGTATGTGTGTGTTTATGTGTATATGTATATGTGTATATATACATGCGTATGTATATATGTATATGTGTATGTATATTAAGTCGATCCTTTTCACTAAGTTGTGATAATGTGGGCTCGTAAATCACACTCGAGTAAAACTAGCACTTCTCAAAGTGCAGGACGTAACGCTCGGCATGAAATTGCAATCAATGAGCTATTGAGCAATATAAACCGTTACGTTTATTTGTAACTTTCCGTTATGTACATTTAAGTATTGCCAGTTTCAGTTGTAAAAATATTTTCCTCTTTATGGGCCATAACTTTTTTGACACCTGCTGGTGGCTTTAATTTATAGCTCTTGGCTTATATGACACGTTTTAAGCGCTTCATTTTACGAGAAGAGCAACAAATTTGTCGTGCAAAAGAGGTTGGAAAGGGGCGGCAAAATTTATTTTACATAGTGGTGAAATATAGATAACTATAAGTAAAAAGTTTCATTCAAATCAGTTTAATAATTAATGAGATGCACGAATTATTGACAATCTTTATTTAGAGTTTTACAAAAAACGATATTAATGTTGTCACAGAAAAAGGAAGAATCAGAATAATAAGCAATAACAGATGACACGCATAGTGTTGCCAGAAATAACTTCAACTCAATATGCGGATCATCTAAGCAGTTAAACCAAGTCCAGTACGACATCTTCCGTGATTTACTCGTGCTAATGGTTTTGTCATCACATCCGCAAGCATCTCATGCGTTGATATGTCTGCCAATGTGAATAACCCTTTACTGACGCATTCTCGAACAAAGTGGTGCTTTATGTCGATGTGTTTGGTCCTCGCATGATAAACCGGATCACTCGCCAAACATTGAGCTCCTCTATTATCCACATATATTGTAATATCAGTAAACTCTTTAGTGCCAATCTCGAGTAAGAGGATACGTAGATAAACTGCCTCTTTAGCTGCTTCATATTCGGCCTCTGTTGACGAAATTGCGACAGTACGCTGAGCAAATATGCATAGCCCGTATAAGAACGACGATCGTTTGTGCATCCACCCCAGTCAGCATCGGTGTAACCTACAAGCGGAAGGACTGTCCTTTGATACACCAAACCTTTATCAGCCGTGCCAGCAAGATACCTTAAGACACGTTTAACCGCATTCCAGTGTGTTTTCGAAGGATCATTTACGAACTGCGCCAATCTTGCCACCGTATTAGCTATGTCGGGTCTTGTGGCAACGGGCAAATACATAAGAGCCCCAATTATTTCCCTATATGGATAGGTTTTATCAAGCTTCTCGCAAGATTTATCAAAAACCGTATTACATTCTGACGGCGTAGCTACTGGGTTACACTCACTCATGCCTTATTGTCTCAATAGTTCTAATATGTAACCCATTTGCTTCAAAATAATTACACCATTCTCTTGATGAATCTCTAATCCAAGACAATAGTTGGCTTTACCGACATCTTTAATGTCGAAATCATTTAAAAGTTGCTGCTTAAATTTGTGAATTATATTTGGTTCACGTGACGCTATTTGTAAATCGTCCACATATACCAACAACAAAACTAAATTTGAATCGAATTCTCCATAGAATAAACATGGTTCATTCTTTGTGGCCCGTAATCCCATACTTAAAACCTTCAACTTAAGTTTGGAGTACCACTGGCGTCCAGCTTGCTTTAGGCCGTATAGTGCTCTCTTAAGTCGACAGGCTTTGCCACCATTACTTAAATCGTTCAGCATTTTGGATGCTTTTCTACCAATTTCACTCTCCTTATCATTATTTAATATAATTCGTTGCAAAATATCGTATAACATAGTTGGCACTTTCATGAGCACTTTTTCATCTAATGCTCCATTCAGATATGCGCTCACAACATCAAACTGCCAAATTGTGAGGCCCAAGTGTGCCGACAAAGCGAGCATTAAGCGTACTGTATCTAATCGTGCTACCGGTGCAAACGTCTCATAGTAATTAACCTCGTATGTTTGACTACAACCTTTAGCTACAAGTCGAGCTTTTCGCCTCTCTATTTTACCATCTGGCCCACACTTGTTCGTCAGAACAAAACGGCAACCAACTACATCTTCCTTCTCAGTAGTCTTAACAATATCCCACGTATCATTCTTTATAATATTAGTGATTTCGCAGTCCAATGTGTCTCGCCATTCATTGCTTTCGGGCCCACGCAATGCGCTCTGCATATTGACCTCAGCTATACCAACGAAAACATTATCATCAGCAGACTCATACTCGTCAGAAACATTACTGCCTATGTCGCCCTCTGGACTAAATGATAGCGGAATTGATTCTGAATTATCGCGATACTGAAATAATTTACGGGGTCGTCCTCTCTTTCCAGTTCGCAGTAATTTTGGCGCTCCTGGTGCTCTTTTCATTTCTTTTACATCTCCTTGAACCTTGGCAACAGGTTCACTGCTCCTTACACTCTGGTTATTTGGATGAGGTGACAACTCCACACTTTTGGGACTGGCGTTATTATTCTCTTCTGCAAATGTTGGCAGCGACAGCAGCTAATCAATATCGCGAGTTGGGGGGGAATAAACCGGTTGTTGTTCATTTATAAACCTGACGTCACGCGCACATATGATTTTATGCTCTTTTGACAACCATACCCGATAACCCTTCTTATCTCGTGGATATCCCACAAACACGGCTTCAAATGACCTGGGAGCAAGTTTACTTTTCGAAGCTACTTTATCTAGTACCATCACCTTAGATCCAAATGTCCTAAAGTACATCACATTGGGTTTCACTTTGTTCAAACACTCATAAGGCGTCTTCCCTTGTAAACTTCTCGATGGACATCTGTTCCTTATATGACAAGCAGTCGCCACAGCTTCTGACCAAAAACTTCTACGCAGACCGGATTGCAACAAAAGACATCTAGTCATGTCGAGCAATGTCCTGTTCATCCTCTCTGCAATACCGTTTTGCTCAGGAGTACGAGGGATGCTCAGTCGACGTGCAATACCCGAATCTGAAAGATACTTATCAAAATTATTATTTACATACTCACGACCATTATCGGACTGCAAACACTTTATTTTTAATCCTGTTTGCCTTTCCATGAATTGCTGATACATCTTAAAAACTTCAAAGACACCAGACTTCTCACGCAATAAGTATATTTCGCACCACCGAACAAAGTATAAATCGCCCTTGCGATCTGCAATCAAAGTTGTAACGCCACTTGCATTACATACATAAGCACCTTCTTTGGAAAATGTCACTCTGTGTCCTTTATCGGTAATTTTTGCCACCGAAATTAAATTCGTACGCAACTCGGGCACAAACAACGTGTTCTGAAACTCAATATGCCGCTGACCATTTTCACTTGACACTGACAACTTCACCACGCCTTTGCCTTTAACATCTGCACAAGCCTGACTTGCCAAATTAAGCTTCGCTTTTGACGTATTTTCCATCGTTTTAAAATTATATTCATCACCACACAGGTGCGCCGTACATCCACTGTCTAACACCCATCCGCGCTTTAATCGTTTAGTACTCACACCAAATGTCCCGTCTGTTGTCCCAGAATGGAGTGCAACATACGTATCGTCAACCCTATATGCTAAACTTTTGGAATTTTTACCGCCTTCATTCTTTGAAGGACATACGCTGATCTTGTGCCCTAGTACACCACACTTGAAACATCTTATTTCCTTTTTACTTTTAGAAAAATGTTTACGAGTATTTTCACGGGACTTGCAGTCATTGCTATTACTGTACTGCCCGATGACTGCTGACGTGCTTCGCTCTCTTCCATTATTTTTACTTTAAGCACTTCAGCGGTTGGAAGTGAATCACGTGACTCGATTGCACAACGAAAATTCTCATAAGTAGACGGCAAGCTGTATAGCAGCATAATTGAAAGAAGATCTCCATTTATCTACACGCTCATGCTCTCCAATTTGTCTACGGCATCAAAAAATTTCGCAATATGCTCTTTCACATCTTCGCCTTCCGTCAACTTCTGTAGCATTAGCTGCTTCAGTAGCGTTGCCTTTCGCGCCGGACCTTTTGACGCATAAATCGACTCCAATTTGACCCAGACTTCTCGTGATGTCTCACATCCACGTACCTGTTTCAATTCAGACGGATGTATAGCCAAAATCAAATCAGCTTTAGCTTTACGGTCATTTTTCAACCATGTGCTTCTCGCAGCAGGCTCGGTTTCTGACGGTATCGCCACATGGCCACTTACATATTCCCAAAGATCATTTTTGACCAGCAATGCTTCTACTTGCATGCTCCAAGTATAAAAATTCTCCTTCGACAACAACTCGATCCGGAATGAGCTGGATGCAGAGCTCGAGGCCATCACGCTAAATGTATCGCTATATTTGTATGCGTCGATTTGACTTACCAAACTTTGAGTTTTCTTCAAAATATTTTGCATGAACAAACTATAGGATTAGATACGCTTTATTTTGGACATCTGGGCCCATAACCTAATGAGATGCACGAATTATTAACAATCTTTATTTAGAGTTTTACAAAAAACGATATTAATGTTGTCACAGAAAAAGGAAGAATCAGAATAATAAGTAATAACAGATGACACGCATAGTGTTGCCAGAAATAACTTCAACAATAATAATGCAATTTATTATTTATGTAGGGTCCGCAATATAACTTTACGGAATTAAAAATGCTATAAAAAAGAAACTACTCAATATTTTTCCAAACTGTTTATTTTATTTTGAAGTACAATCCTTTTGGTTAATGATGAAACACAACTTAATTCATATGGCTGCCTCGGCTAGCCATGCACCATCCCATACGATCGGTCCAATTTTTCAACACATTTTCGATTTTATGCGGCTGTATTTCAGCTATGACATCGCCTATGTTGGTCTTCAGTGCATCAACTGTTGCTGGTTTGTTGGCATAACACTGGTCTTTGACGGCACCCCAGAATTTCGGCTGATAATGCGATCTTCGCATTGCCGTACGTAATTTTCGTACACATTCTGCAACATTACCATGATTTTCGAAGTAATGTCACAATATTTCCCAGCGTTCGTTGAGCATATACACAACCATTTTCGTTCAGCGGAAGAATAAAACGAATTTTCTGTCAAATCAGATGACAGCTAAGTGTTACCATTCTTCAAATAATACCTAGTTCAAATCCGTAACGATAGATGGCGGGCCCTGTATAAAGGGGGATCAATTTAGAGGTATCGGATTTAAAGTTCAAACAACGAAAATTCGAATTGATAGGGCAATATTTATTATTTTCCAGGTCCATTCATGACACAAGATAAAGATTTAAAGATTTTTAAAAATGTTGTTCGCCACTGCGCTGTAATTCGGCTATCCGCAAGCAGCTATTTTGAATGACTCACTGGAGGACTTCGTTCGGTATCTCGTGAATAACTTTAGTAATGTTGGCTTCCAATGCCTCAATCAATTAAACGATAGTAAAAAGTATCACTAAGCTATGGGGGAAATGGCACTGTTTTTCAAACGGAAATTTTTGCCATCCTAAATGTAGCCCAATGGATAATCGAGAGGAGATGGAGCGGGAAACAGATTGGAGTTTTCAGTGACTGACTGTCACGGCAGGCCCTGGAGAACGCGAAACAAACCTCAAGGATTGTAAAAAGAAACTAAATTCTGTTGCACGACAGAAGGGGCTTGTACTTATATGGGTTCCAGGACACTCCGGTGTTCAAAGGAACGAAATTGCCGATGAATTTGCCAACCGTGGATCGGTGGTTCCCCCAAAAGAGCCAGAGCCAATAATCGGAATCAATTCCACAGGAATCGTAAATTGGATCAGTGATTATGTATGCAATTTACACAAAAAGAGCGATGGTCCGGTCTAGAATGCTGCAGAACTGCAAAGTGTTTTGTGACAAGTCCGAACAGAAAACTGTCAAACTTTCTACTAAAACTTAGAAGGAAAGACGTTCGGTTGATGGTCGGTACCACTACAGGACACAACCCATGGGGTCAGCATATGACCACCATTGGAATCATTGAGAACCCGATGTGCTTGTCTGGCTGGGAGAAGGCGGATAGCACTGAGCACTTTCTCTGTGAGTGTCCTGCCTTTGCTAGAGCAAGGCTACGAGTTTTGTGTTCCGATGTCGTGAGAATGAATTTCAATTTCAAAATTCTTCAATCGATGCTGGTTTATCCACAACGCAAACTCCCACAAATAAAAGTCTAAAGTTGTGATATCGCACAATCTTGGTGGACAATCCACTGAACCGAGACGGGAGAAAAATTGCAGACCCAAACGACGACGCAGTAAATACATTCTCTCTGTATGGCACGGGCTGTATGGCAAGTAGCGCCATCTTGTTGTGGAGATTCCAGTACACGCCGTCAAAAATTCGTTTAGCATTGCCCGATAGCCATTCGTTAGCCATTCACTGTTATATTGGCACCAACCTCGGCCTATAGACCTATGATTCCTTCAGTCCATAGGCCGCACCAAACAGTTGTTTTCAGTGGATGTAAATATGACGCTCGTTGAAAATATGATGTTTAGAACATCGGGCCAATCGGTCGAATATCATCCAAGAATGTAGAATTATTGTCAATTTTACCGATAGTTTACCGAATAGTGCGTTCAGTAGGATAGTTATGTAGGTACACCATAAATTGGCCTAACCACGCGATGAAAAGTTTTCACATAGCGTCGACGTTGTTGAGGCGTAAGTCAATGAATACTGAAAACAAATTATATAACGGGTGAGTTTTTAGCTATTATCTATTTAAACAGTTGGTTTAAACAGCTGACGCATGTTTCGTGTTTTGTTTCACTGTCAAACATCTTCAGTTTGGTCTATAATTTAACCATGAATCGTCTTACAAACGAACATCGCTTGCAAATCATTGAATTTTATTACAAAAATGCGTTTTCTGTTAGGAAAGTTTATCGCGCGCTTCTTCCATTTTATGGTCAGTTTAATCGACCCACTGAAGCGGCTTTCGAGCTATTGTGACTAAATTTAGAACCAAATCTACGTTATTGGACATCAAACCACCAACACGCTTACGTAGAGTGCGAACTGAAGAAAATATCGCAGCTGTATCCGCCAGTGTTAATGATGATCAATTATCGATTCGTCGCCGTTCGCAGCAATTGGGCCTCTGTTACTCAACAACGTGGAAAATTTTGCGAAAGGATTTGGGTGTGAAGCCTTTCAAAATACAGCTGGTGCATTAATTGAAGCCGAACCACCTACCGCAACGCAGTTGGCCGAAGATCGAAAAATTGTGTTCAGCGACCAAACTCATTTTTGGATCAATGGGTACGTAAATAAGCAGAATTGTCGATTTTGGAATGAAGATCTGCCAGAAGAATTGCAAGAGCTACCAATGTATCCAGAAAAGGTCACAGTTTGGTGTGGTTTATGGGCTGGAGGTATCATTGGACCGTACTTCTTCAAAGATGCTGCGCTACCGTTAAATGATATCCACCTTTTTTTGCTCAAAATGTAAGAGCTTGACTTGCATGACATGTGGCTCAATGATTTATTCTCGGCCCCGATATCTGGAATCTGAGGTACCATGAGATATTGAAGTCGCCAAACATAAAACCGAAGTCATCCTTATGACACGAGGTCACATGCCACTCGAGGTCAGCATGCAAGTGACACGTCCTTAGTGACTCAACTTGACTGGAGGCTTACTTTCTGGGCCCAGGTACGGCATGCGGCTACCAAATCAGCAAAGGTCACCGTAATGCTAAGTAGATTAATGGCAAGCATCAGTGGGCCCACACAGAGCAAAAGAAAGCTAATTATGGTGGCCACAAACTTAATTCTCCTGTACGGCAGCGAAGTATGGGGAACTCTGCTAAGCTGCAAAGCGCTGCAGGCTACGTAACGAACAGTGGCACTCAGAGTTGCCTCAGCCTACCGCACTGTCGCAGGCGTAGAAATTGTTGTGATCAGCGGGCAGATACCCGTCGACCTCATGGTCCGGGAACGAATAGATGCGTGGATGCGACCACAAGAAGAAATACGTCATCACTAGCTTCTCAAAAAGCCGATGCGACACTGAACCGAGTGGCAGATGAATGGCGAAACTTATTCCATCAATTGACAAATGGGTCCATAGGAGATACCTATACCGCATGGGCAAGGTAACCGATTCCAAGTGCATATACTGCGAAGCGCTGAGCGATGTCGCTGAACACACGTTTCTTAGGTGTAACAGATGGCTCGCGGAAAGAGATGCTTTGAGGGAGCAGATTGGCGACATAACGCCTATCAGCATAGATAGACCTCGACACAGTGCAACAAAGCGAAATCGTACAGATAGAGACACAAGAAGACGAGCCTATATCATGAAAGCTGGCTTCAAATATGGTGAAGCCAGACGTGTGTGAATAGAATTGGTTCTTTATGGATGCCGTTCTGGGCCCTCCCGAAGTAATGCAAGAAGTATCATAGTTCTCTGGAGGGGGTCTTCCCAGAAGAGGAGAAGGGATCGTTTTAATGGCCACACTACACGACGCAGTAGACGACGGTTGCTATAAGTGCGAAGGCAAATTGAACCCTATCTCACCCACCAAAAAAAAAAAGTCCAGTTAAGCGGGAATACTGTACTTGCTCAAACTATGAGGTTACTTCGAAATTACGATCCGTTTTTTTTCTTACTTTCTGCCTATTTCTGTCACATGATCATGTCATCTGTATTATACAAAAGTAATTATCTATCTTTTATCCACTCTTCTTTTTAAAAAGGAAGGCAATTTTTAAAATTGAAATGGTTCAAACAGTGAAAGGATTCTTCTGCTCTCATTTTGTTATATCAAATTAATAATTGTTAAAATTTCAAGTTCTTGACTTAACTAAAAGGCCATTAAACACCATATATTTTTGACGTGATAACGTCTTATAATTCGATTTAGCTGGCTGCACGCACGAAAAAATGTGTCGTTACCTTGCTCATAGGTCAAAACGTGGACCCGGGTAACCTTCGGATGGGTATGTACAATATGGGTATCAAATGGAAGCTGTTGGTGAATGCTTTAGTCCAGAGTATTTTTCATGCCGCTCCGTGACTAGGGTCTCGAGATAGAGACCAAAACGTGGACCCTAGAATGTGTTTGTACAATATGGATATCAAATTGAAGCTGTTGGTGAATGCTTTAGTACAGAGTATTTTTCATGCCGCTCCGTGACTGGGGTCTCGAGATATAGAACAAAACGTGGACCCGGGTAACCTTTGGTTGTGTATGTACAATATGGGTATCAAATGAAAGCTGTTGATAAGTGCTTTAATACGGGGTAATTTTCATACCTATTGATGACTAGGGTCTGGAAATATATGCCAAAACGTGGACCCGCCGTGTCTTTGCACCGAATTAAACCAAACTTACACACATTGTTAAGTAGGTATTGAAGATGATTTCCGTATAGTTTGAATACCTATTGGTAGATAGGGTCTCGAGATATAGGTCAAAACGTGGACCCGGGTAACTTTCGGATGTGTATGTACAATATGGGTATCAAATGAAAGCTGTTGGTGAATGCTTTATGATATGTTATGTTATGTTATGTTATGTTATGTTATGTTATGTTATGTTATGTTATGTTACGTTATGTTATGTTATGTTATGTTATGTTATGTTATGTTATGTTATGTTATGTTATGTTATGTTATGTTATGTTATGTTATGTTATGTTATGTTATGTTATGTTATGTTATGTTATGTTATGTTATGTTATGTTATGTTATGTTATGTTATGTTATGTTATGTTATGTTATGTTATGTTATGTTATGTTATGTTATGTTATGTTATGTTATGTTATGTTATGTTATGTTATGTTATGTTATGTTATGTTATGTTATGTTATGTTATGTTATGTTATGTTATGTTATGTTATGTTATGTTATGTTATGTTATGTTATGTTATGTTATGTTAATGTTAACTCATTCTCTATATCCATACAAAATATCTATCAAACAAATAAAATTAAAATTTTCTTTTGAAAAATGCAACCATTCAATCAGTATTTTCTTATGACGTTATCACGTTAAACTATCGTTAGTAAACCGACTTTACAGACAACCTCTTTTTTTCAAAATATTGCATTAAGTAAACAAAATATTGAGTTTATTTTAATTTTTATATATTTTTTCCTTTTTGATTTATTTAACTTGTTTGTTTTTTTATTTTTATTATTTTTTTTCAATTTCTGTTTTTTGATTTTTTTGGGTTTTTTATAATTTTATTTAAATTTTTTTTTTAATTTTTTATATAGGGTGGGCCATGTAAAATTTGCTTTTTGAATCAACTAAAAAAAAAACTAATCAATATTTTTTTGAGGTTTTTTTGTGAATTTGGAGATTGAATATTGTCATTTATGAATGAAAAATAATATTGTTCAAATGACTGTCACGACTGGCTTTACAGTAGGCCATTCGATCAACCCAATTTTTAAGCACATTTTCGATTGTTTGGGTTCCAATTTCATGAATGGCAACTTCGATTTCGTGTTTTAAAGCATCAATCGTCTCCGGATGGTACGCATAGCATTTGTCCTAAACGGCTCCCCACAAAAAATAGTCCAACGGGCTTAAATCACAGCTCCGAGGCGGCCAATTGATATCGGAATTTCGGCTGATTATTCGATTTTCAAAAACGGTAGCCAAAAGTTCGAGCGTAACTTTGGCAGTGTGACAAGTTGCACCGTCCTGTTGAAACCAAATGTAATCCATGTCATCCTCTTCAATTTTTGGAAACAACTCGTTGAGCATGTCACGGTAACACTCGCCATTTACTGTAACCGCGGCTCCTCGCTCATTTTCGAAAAAAAATGGCCCCATGATGCCGCCAGACTAAAAACCGCACCAAACAGAGACTCGTTACGGATGCATTTCTGAGCCCCAAATCCGACAATTTTGCTTATTGACGTAGCTACCGATGTGAAAATCAGAAAAGAAGAAGAAGACTCACCACTTTGGAAATAGGTTTTCAATATTTCCCAATTTTGTTCAAGCGTAAATGTCAAATCTTTAAGTAAGTCATTTCGTAAATGTCAAATCTTTAAGCAAATTATGAACACATTTGACACATCATTTGTATTACCATTCTCAAAAAAATAGGTGGTTCAAAAAGCACGCCCACCCTGTATTTATTTTTTTTTAAGTAATTTTTTTGATAATTTTTTTGTTTTACTTATTTTTAGTTTTTTGCTCGTATGATTTTTTTGTTTTTTAATTATCTTTTTAGTTGGCCTTCAGAATCGCAAGAGCAATTATCCTGTTGCTTAGGGGTTAGACGATTTTGTTATGCTCTCACAATAGGTAAGTAAATTATGTTATGTATGCATACAGAGTAAATGAATTAGTTTTAGTTTACATAATGATTTTATTGTTATGTAAGCTTTTGTGAAACAAAATAAATATATAATAAAATAATTAATTAATAGTCTAACTTGCTGTTTCATTGTTGAATCGGTCTTAAGCTCACAACATAAAAATACGAAATCTTAAAATCAACAAACACCTATTTACCAAGTTTGAGATAAGCAAAGGGGCCAGGCTAAACTGATACTTCTCGTCATTTTGAACAATTTACTTGTACGACATATCGTATATATATCTTATTCCAACCTTCACGAACAACCATTACGTAAACACAGTTCTTACCGGGTGTATACCCATGATTCAATTATTAAAGGTTTCCTCACTAGTGACATTCAATTTTTGACACTCCCTTACAAAAGGTTATTTTTTAAAAGGTGAACAAATTAAATCCTGTGTGGTAAAAATGATAGCAAAAAAGTATTTTCTTACTTACGTAAATGGAAACAAACTGCAAACGGTTTAAAAAATTAATTTTAATTAATATTTGAATGTAAATAATTGTACAAATAGAAGTTATTAGCGGAAATTGCCAAGTCTAATATTAAAACAAGAAATTATTTCACTTGAGCCAAGATTTTATTTTGTGAATTAATGACTAAATTTAAAACTGATCGCTGGTACTGTGCTTTGCTAAGCCTCCTCTGGCCACTTCATCCGTCCATTGTGAGGTGGTCTCATTGGAAACAAGTTCCGTCAATCCCAACTTTTTTATAATGAGGTATACAATGTTATCGTTCGCGCCGGGACTATCCAATTATTCTCACTGTCGTAACTCTTTGGGAAATGCTTTGCAAAACATGAATTCCGTCTTAATCACCACATCATACGAAATAAAGCTTTGTAAATTCTCCACTCATCGATCTTGCGTCAATAACTCTATCATGTCCTGACTTAAGAGGTATGTATTTCGTGTCGTACTATCATAGTCTTGAACATACCGATGAAAACACTTTAGCGAGTTGTTGCTCGTAAGCAGACCATTTTGAAAACGAAATGTTTTTTCTACAAATTTTACTTTTCCTCCACTTTTACTTACAATTTCTAGAGTTAACAACCCAGTATCTTGCTAAGGGAGCCGATTTGTCAAGAGAGAACGAGAAAGCTGCTTACTGAGCAGCCTTTTATCATTGAATCATGGTGTATACCTATGAAATGAGACTTTCAGCTATTAGTCCATAGATGTCGCTAGAAGGGTTTTTAAACCTTCCCAAGTGTCTTGTTTTTTTCGCCTGTCATCTGTCAACAATATTCAGTCCATTGTTTGTTACGTTTCATACAAAAATGCATTTTTGTCGCTCTTAAAAATGTCGAATTTCGTGCCTTCAAACTACGATTTGCGGGCATCGTTGATTTTCTGTTATCAATTGAAGAAAAACGCTTCTCAAGCTCATCAAATGCTTATAGAAGCTTATGGAGGACATGCTCTAAGTTGAGCACAGTGCTTCGCTTAGCTGAGTTTAATATTGAAAATTTAATCAAATTTTGCTTAAAATTTGTATCAGAACTTTAACTCAGCGAAAAGCTTAGCGAGGGTGCGAGTAAAAAAGCAGCAGCGTTTAAGAGCTACAACATTTTTACAATATTTGCTTATCTCTGTTAGTTATTACTAAAGGTGATATGCATGTAAGCAGCTTCCCTTTTTTGTAGAGCGCTGGAGATGTGCCTGATGCTAAAAAAACATTGTTGCTTACAATCATAAATTTGATTGGTAAATTTGTAAAGTCCCAGGTACCACTGAACCCTCATAAGCATACAATATTTTCACATATATATGGTAGAGGGATGTCAATACTGTGATACCGGTTTTTAGTCCCGAAAATGGCGGGATTGTGAAATTCTGAAAATTCAGGGATTATTCGGGGAGAATCCCGAATTGTCGGGTCTTAAAATTTCTTACAAGGCATATGAAATCGAGACGGAAAAATCCACTCTTATAGCAAAAAAGCAACATTAAAATGTAATTTGTTTGTTAGGACTCCACTGCTTTTCTTGTGTTCAATGTTAGGAGTAATTAGAATTTCCAAACAAATGGATTTTTGTTTTTGCATTTTCTTAATGTATATTATCTGAGAAATATTGTGTGAAAATTTGTAGTGAATCCTACAAATACTTTCCGAGTTATTCAACAATTGACAAAGGGCGCTCGGGAGCTCCGGAGCCGATAGCAAAACTTTAAATGCGTTTTTCTCAAAACTATATTTTTTGAACTGATGATCACTGTAACTTAAAAACCGCCTGGTAGATTTCAGTAAAACTTATACTGCTTTTGAAAAACATAAAACACTTGTACCTGATAGAAAGATTTTTTTTAAAAAATTTCGATTTTTTTAAACAATTAACTATCGGTTTTTCTATCGAAAATCTGAAAAATGTCTCCTAAGGCCGACATATTGTTAATTTTGAAATAAAGCTGATCAGCGAGATTTTATCCTTTGTAAGCAGCTAAAACTAACGCTTTATTTTGAAAGTGGAAAAGGCTAAGGGCTATTGCCCATCGCTGGCTACTACTTTCCCATCTATCTGGTAGGTCTCATATACCGTCGCGGTAAAAATGTTCATCTTTTGAGGCTATCAACGGATCAAGCCATTTTTCGATGTCTTCATATGAATGGAACTGCTGGTCAGCTAGACCATGGGCCATCGATCGGAACAGGTAATACTTGAACGGCGGAATATCTAGAGAATATGGCGGGTGGGGTAGGATTTCCCTTTTCAGTGTTTCCAGGTAAGTTTTAATGGGTTTGGTAACGTGAAGTCGAGCGTTGTTATGTTGTAGAATCACTTCTTTATGCCTCTCCACGTATTGCGGTCGCTTCTCGTGCAGTGCTCGGCTCAATCGCATCAAATGAAGTCGATACCGGTCCCCAGTCATAGTTTCGCTTGGTTTTAACAGTTCATAATAAATAACACCAACTTGGACCCACCAAATATACATAGCATAACCTTCGCAGCGTGAATATTCGGCCGAGGCGACGATGTAACAGGTGGCGCTAAAGTAATCCTCCTATCAGAAAATGCTATAAATTTTGCGATTGGCCCCTAATGTCAGTTCTGTTTTGACATTTGTGTAGTAAACACATGCGAAATACACGTTAATAAACAATATTACGCTACACTGCTCCAGAACGTGGAATATTGCTGACTATTTATTTGACCAATAATCGGTCGGTGGCTGTGGCACAACGTGAATTTGGTCGCAGATTTCCTCGCCGTCCAACGCCTACTGGTGAAACACTGCGACGTTTAGCCGTTCGCCTCGAAGAGACTGGCACAACACGAGATGCTGCCAGGCGTGGCAGACCCCGCAGTAGCCGTTCTGCAGAGAATATTGCTGCTGTAGCCGAGGATGTCATGGAAGCGCCGTCGACATCGACCAACCGACGTGCCACGCAAATGGGTATCAGTCGACGGTCTTTACAGCGAATTCTGGCACAAGATTTGAAGATGTTTCCGTACAAAGTCCAGACCACCAAAAGGAAGATGATTTTTCATCAAAAATTATCATGAGTGATGGGCCTCACCCATTTCCATCTTAGCGGGTACGTAAATAAGCAAAATTTACTCTTCTGGGACACTGAAACTCCGCGTGTAACCCACGAAGAGCCATTTCACCCGCTCAAAGTCACTATATGGTGTGCTGTTTTCACTGGAGGAGTGATCGGAGCTGTTTTCTTCGAAGACGTCACGGGCCAAACGGTTACTGTGAATGGTGAGCGCTACAGAGCAATGATCAACGAGTTCTTTTTGCCGCAACTTGATGAATTGGGATTGGAAAACATGTGGTTCCAACAGGACGGTGCAACGGCACACACTGCACGTGCCACAACCGATATGCTGAAGGATGCATTTCCCGGGCGCCTAATCTCCCGTTTTGGCGATTTGCACTGGCCAGCAAGATCGCCTGATTTGACCGCTCCAGACTTCTTTTTGTGGGGCTTTTTGATGTCGCGGGTTTATGTCAACAGGCCTCAGACTCTTGCAGCTCCTAAAAACAATATCCGTCAAGAATGTGAGGACCTATCGCCGGAAGTTTTGGCCAAAGTGATGGAAAATGCCATAAAAAGGGCTCAAATGGCAATCCATTGCGGCGGCGGCCATTTACATGACATCATATTCTCGACTTGATGTACAAAAAATTAAAAGACCAAATAAAAATAATCCATTAGAAGAATCAAAGTTTTTAATTTTTTTTTAAATTACAGCCAAAAAACCTCGCAAGGTTACTTTTGCGCCACCTTGTAGAAGCATGACCGAGCAGCCCCCATGACTTTCTTTTCTTTGGATTGCTGTAATAAATCCATTTTTCATCACCCGTCACGATGCGATGAAGAACACCCTTCCGTTTTTGCCGCTGGAGCAGTTGCTCACAGGCGAAAACACGACGTTCAACATCCCTTGGTCATAAGGAACCCAAGTCCCCTGTTTTTGAATTCTTCCCAAAGCATGCAATTGCTTGGAACTGAATTGGCCGATAACTCCTAATACTGAAGCAAACTGCTCTTGCGTTTGACACGGCTCCTCATTGATCAATGCCTCAAAGCGTCTTCGAAGGTACCAATCTCGGCACGTTGCAGCATCTCCATAAACTTTTTGTAGCTCTCAATGCGCTTCAGCCGCCGTTTTTTTCGAATGAAAGAGAAAAATCAACACTTCCCGCAAATGACGATTACTTGGTACAAAATCAGATATTTTCACAAAACCAAAAGTCTGTGATACCAAAACAAAATCACGAATGTGTCAAAGCAGTTTGTTTGCCATATGTCTAAACTTGCTGTATGGCGTTTAGTTTTAATAATAAACTCGTAAAAAAACTTCCAAAGTGCGGGCATTATAGCACTGTAGTTCCGAATTTTGAAATAAACCTTTCTTAATTCACGATACTTCGAATCTGGTACAAATCCGCAAAATTTAGTAATCGGCACCAACTTTTGTTTAAATTGTAGATCTTTTTGCACCTCTATTAATTCTAATTCTCAGATGATTTTTGGGTTATAACTATATTGGAAATGGAAAACTCACCTTGAATATGTTAATTTCAAATGGATAAAGAAGAAAATCAAGAGACGATTCAAAATATTTCAAGTCTTGAAATCTTGTTTGGAATTCCGTGAATATTGCCTCCAGCTTTTTTATTTACTCATTGAGTTTTTCTTATCTATGTAATATTGGATCAATGTTTAAATTTTCTCGGTGAAATGAAAACCTAATAAGACCGACTTTTTATCCAGTATTGCCGGAGATCCATCAGTTGCCATGCTTATAAATGTAACTATTAAGGGGTTATATACCTTGTGTTGGACTAAAAAATCGAAAAATTGCTTATGACATATTCTAAACTTACACCATCTTAAAAATATAAATTCAAAAAATCATAAGATCGGAGCACTATAACGAAAGTTACAGAGCGTGGAGGCGCGCGACCTTTCCTGGATTCTTCCAAAAATGAAGTGCACGCAAAACTTTAGACGCGATTATCTTGAAGTCGTGTTTTTTGAAAATTACCGTCGCGGTGATCATTATTTATCAAAAACTATTTGACTGATTTGCATAAACTCTTTTTTTAATTATTCGAAGTTACAACCTCGTGAATCTGAACAGTTCACTTTTTATAAATATTTACAAAGTTCGCTGGAATATATTTTTTTTTTTAATTTTTCAACCCCTGAAAAATCATTTTTTTGGTGCAAAGCGGTTTTCATATCGAGACAAATTTTTTTTTGGGTAAATAAACCGTTCAGATTCATTAAAAAACAATTTTCTACAATAATCATTTAATTTTTTTTGATTTCAGTTGAGCTGCTCATGCGATACCGTGATCACCGCAAGCCTCTTCTAAAAAACGGCGTTTCGGGGGAGGGGCGATATCAACAATAAATAATAACACTTTTTAAAATAAAAACACCAAAATGTATTCTTCGAGAGTTACCCTTCAGTTTGATATCTACATGCCTCATTTGAATAAAAGTTCTAATACATATTTAAAAAAAATTATGAGAATCGTCCATTTTTCGGGCTCACAAGGTATATAACCCCTTAAAAGACACATCAAAAACCATCATTATGGAATCTAAGGCATTTCTACTAACGACACCACAGGTTGAGTTCTGAAGTGCTGCTAAAAATAATAATTCTTCTTTAATAACAAAGTCAGGTGAAGCAAAACGTATGGAGTCTGCCACTTGAGGAAGTTTCGTGATATCTGTCGATTCGTCTAGGGCTAAACGGAATGCAATAGAGTTCTTCAAATAATTTTTTAAATTATTTACCAAGAGATGTACTAGTTTCAGTTTTGCGTCGGTGGGTATGCAAAAAAATGAAGAGGGAACTGGGACACATTTATCGAGAGCCGTAAATGAACCTTCCAAGACCACTTGTCAAATACCATTTACTTATTCGTTGTTACTAACGAAATAATTTTCACTTCAAGGGGTTAGGGGTAGACAAAAGGCCGAAAAAATTATGATTTTTTTTTCTCGTCAATTGCTTTATTTTACAAAAGTAAAAACACTGCATTAATAGATCATATTTCGACTTGACTTTAGCAAAATTTAAAAAAAACAAAAACAAAAATTAATAATTGTAAAAGTTATCGCTGTTTGTGTGGAGCCCGTTTCTCCAGAAGTCTCTTGCGGTGATCATCACAAGTTCTTGGGGATGCATCTAAAATCAATTGGTCAAGAGAAATCAGTTTTATTAATAGATAATCTTGTGCCTGATCGAAGCTTTTTTTTCAAAATTAACGATATGGCAGCCTCAGGAATCATCTTTCAGATTTTGGAGAAAAAAACCGACAATTAATTGTTTAAAAATAATCGAAATTTTGAAAAAAAATCCTTCAATCAAGCACAAGTTTTTTATGTTTCTCAAAAGCAGTATAAATTTTATTGAAATCTACCAAGCGATTTTTAAGTTACAGTGATCACCAGTTCAAAAAAGATAGTTTTAAGAAAACACATTTAAAGTTTTGCTATCGATTTGTGTAGAGTTATCCGAATTATTTATTTACTTACACTGTGTCATCTATTCCAGGGCCATATAATAGTTCTTCAGCCGTCATAGCAGCTTTCAGAATATCGGTTTGCTATTGCCTACGGCAGCATCCAGCTACTTGCTGTCGAAGCGCCCGAGCGCTCTTTGTTAAGTGTTGAATAACTCGAAAAGTATTTGTCGGATTCACTTAAAATTTGCACACAATATTTTCAAGATATCATACTTTAAGAAAATGCATTTATCTATTTGTTATATAATAATGGAGCTTGTCAAACAATATTAATCATCATCAATTCCTAGAGTTCCAAGATGGAGCGTAGGGCCAATATTGATACAAGTTTTTTGTAGCTAAATTTTTGCAATATAATAAATGTCTAAATCCAGGAACTCGGAACTATTCCCGATATACCGAATCCCGATTTTAAATCAACAACCGGAAAAAACGGGGATCGTAGAAATAAAAAAAAAATTGGCATCCCTAAAATGGTATCATTATGCATAAGCATACCTACAGGTACCTGAACAAATGCGTACGTTTACATTTAAGTATTGTCTAACGCTCATAAAACTATACACTTTTTTGTTACCTCTGTTTGTATATGAGACCTTGAATGGTAGAATATTCATAAAGTGCAATGCGTAAGTCGTAAAACTTTTTTACGACATTTCTGCCACAAATCGTAGCAATGAGACAACCAAACAGAAATCGCTAGCACACCAACATTCTTGTCATATCTTTACACAGCCCCTATGTCTTGGCACTCCCTCCCTCCGGTTGCACACCTACACAAAAACGCATGGAGAACAAAAAAAACGATGTGCTACACGTGTCCGCGCATAGACTTTTTTGGTGTGTGCAACGTGCTTTGTTGCCCTTCTGCGCTGAGTTAAGGTGTCACAAATTTATGACTGTTTGACAAAGTGGCGCTACAGCTGCCTGCAACGCTTTTTCGCTTGAATGGCCAGAAGTGAAGACTAAACGGTTCATCCACAAATTGGGAGCAATAAAATGTACCTTTCCTAATACGAATTCAGGCTGCCCTTTAGCTAAATTGTGCCAACATTTATTTGCTTGTAACATTTTTATAGCAGCTTTGCATTTATTGTTGCAATCTTGTTAAATATGTCTTTTTTCTGCGACAAATTCTTTTCAGCTATTTAATGTCTGGGAATTTAAAATGGATTTCATGAAGCAACGGCCGAGTGATACTCTTTATAAAGAAATAAAATTATGTTTGATGAGATTTTGTGTATCTCTGAATTCGGTTTATGCTTAAATAAGCAAATTAAGCGTAAATAGGCTATAAAAATAATCGAGATAAAATCGACTCGAAATAACTTAAAACACATTTTGATTTAAAGTAATTTTATTTTAATCCGAATCGACATAAGGGGACAGATACCTGTAAACGACCATATTTTCCCTGATTTTCATTAAAATTATTTGAAATGGAGAAGTCAATATACTTTTTTTTTTCAAAATTGGCATACAATTTATTTATACATTAAAAATACCTGTATATAATTTTCTGACGTGATAACGTCTTATAATTCGATTTAGTCTGCTGCACGCACCAAAAAATGTGTCGTTATCTTGCTCATGCGTCGTTATTTTGCTTGAACTGCATGTTATGTTATGTTATGTTATGTTATGTTATGTTATGTTATGTTATGTTATGTTATGTTATGTTATGTTATGTTATGTTATGTTATGTTATGTTATGTTATGTTATGTTATGTTATGTTATGTTATGTTATGTTATGTTATGTTATGTTATGTTATGTTATGTTATGTTATGTTATGTTATGTTATGTTATGTTATGTTATGTTATGTTATGTTATGTTATGTTATGTTATGTTATGTTATGTTATGTTATGTTATGTTATGTTATGTTATGTTATGTTATGTTATGTTATGTTATGTTATGTTATGTTATGTTATGTTATGTTATGTTATGTTATGTTATGTTATGTTATGTTATGTTATGTTATGTTATGTTATGTTATGTTATGTTATGTTATGTTATGTTATGTTATGTTATGTTATGTTATGTTATGTTATGTTATGTTATGTTATGTTATGTTATGTTATGTTATGTTATGTTATGTTATGTTATGTTATGTGATGTTATGTTATGTCATGTCATGTCATGTCATATCATGTCATGTTCACAACTCAAAATGTACTTCTGCTCAAATATGAACGAGACGTTATCAATAAAACGGTCCGCGGATAACATATGGCAAAAATCAATTTTTTGTTTTTTGGTAGGACTGTTATAAGCTTACATGGCAAATTTCAGCGTGATATGTCACATAGTTTTTTTTCTGTGCTACTGTAAACAAGTCAAGCTCGAGTGTGGAAAATTTTGAGTTGTGACCCTTTTGTATTTAGGGTGCGATTTCTTTCATGAATTTAAGAAATGTTTCGTAATTTTTCACGTTTGTGGAAATGTAACTTGATCAATTCCATTGCGATTCCATTTACCTCCTTCTCTATTTCCATACAAAATATCTATCAAACTAATAAAATTAAAATTTTGTTTTGAAAATTGCAATCATTACATCAATATTTTCTTATGACGTTGTCACGTTAAACTATCCTCAGTAAACCGACTTTACAGACAACCTCTTTTTTTATTTTAATCATTCAAAATGGCGGATGTACACTCAAGTCTTCCAGGAAAGTCGCAGCGAGGCTTCTCATTGGCGTCAGCGACCTGAATACAAAAAACAAAAAATTTTTTTTTATAAATGTCATAATTCCTATATGAATTAAAAAAAATGGAAAAAAAAATTCGCGGAATAAAATGCTTAAAAAAAATGAATTTTGGGGCGAACTTTTCTACTATTTTTGCTTCGAAAAAATAATTTTTTCGATAACTTGTAAATTCACATAAATATCTGACACAAGATGTGTGCAAAATTTTAGGGAGATCGATACATAACTTTTCGAGTCATCGTGTACGCCAATTCGAAATATATATTTTTGAGAAAAACGCGTCTAAAGTTTGAATACATGAAATGGCTAACAAAGGTAAAGCCTGAGACAAAAAGGACTCCTAGATGCAAGTTTTTCTCAACAGAAGAAAATTTAAAGTTTAAGATTGAATACGATTTTTAGCTTTCGACAGGTTTAAATGAAAATATTTATTAATGTTAAGACATAACTCATTTTCAATACTCCGTTTACTTTGGATAAAATTTGTTAAATATCCTTTTAATAATTTACCATCTGTACTGACCCCAATGGCCGACACCAGAAAGATGTTTGTGTATCCTGAATCTTTGTTTTTTTACTTTGTACAAAGTTTGAAGTTTGGATTTATATGGTTTTTGTGGGACAACGAACTATGTTTTCATAAAAAAAGTATTAAAATGAAATGAGAAAGAAATAACTTGTCAAATCTTGTCGATAAGCCCCTTTATCATAGTTTTTTACTGTGGTATATATATATGGCTGTTTAGTTTTATTTAGGCGTTTACTAAAGATTATCTTATTATTTTGGAATTTCTTCTCGTAAAACGAACCAGTTTGTTTGGTAGCGTCAGGAAAAAGAGAAAGAGGAAGAGAAAGAGAGTTCGGCAGATCGGTGTTACCAAATTATTTAATCTATGGGGGAAATATAAGTATTGCCAAATCTTCGGCCGATGGTCTGCTTACTTACTAAACCGCCACAGCTGTGCAACATATGTATATGGATTTGATTGAGCTTAAAACAGGCATGAGAATAAGCCTTCTGTTTCTAAGTCTTCTTCGAATTTATGTTTTTTTTCCGGGATGACGCCAGTGAAGAGGGAACTCTCATTAGTACTGCTATACCGGCATAGCAGTATGCACGACTTGTAGCCTCACAGCTACACCTACATAGTAAACACCTCTCCACTATCAACCACTCTCCCCGCGGAACAGTCCAAAAAAGGAATTACCTCGCGGGGTTGGTTAGCTCATAGGCTGCTAGTTATTTCATATACGAACTTCCGCGCATTTTAAATCAGTGCGGATATGTTTTACATGCGCGTAGATTCGCTTCCAGCTATCCGATTTTAGCATGAATTCTATTATGTTCTCTCCGTTTAATATGCTAAAGGTTTCGGGAGCATAGCATGGGCATTGGAACAAGGCGTAATGAGCGTCTTCTTCCCTCTCCTTGCATATAGAGCAGGCCGAATCTTTGGAAGTATTTTCGAAATACCCCGTCCCCTGGAAGGAATTGGATTAGGTGAAAGTTTGTTTCCCCATGATACCTTTCTAACCACGTCGTAAAAATGGGTATTAGCCCATGCGTTCATATACTTTTCGGTGATCTGTTCCACCGGTCTTGCCAGTGGGCGATCGAACGACGCCTTTCTTCTTCTGCAATAGTTTTACGTCTTGCTCTACCGTCGTGTTCAGATAGCCGCATATACACTCTCTGCATTTCTTTCGCTAAAATATCAACGTGGACTAGGCCTGCTATATCGGAAGAAGCATCGTCCGAAAATATACGGAAGCCGCAGATAATCCGCAAAGCGCTTAGCCGATAGACGGCTGTCATTTTTTTTGCGAAGCTATTAAGCCCAGATCGGTGCGACATATAAGAGAACCGAGCTGACTCCCCAGTAGGATTCCCCGCTATATAGGATTATTTTGCTGTGGCTACGTTCGCCGTTGTTTGGCATTATTATTTGCGACAGGCAGGACTGCACACTCGATGCCTTCTTCACAGCGTACTCCAGGTGCGTTTTGAGGTTTAAACGACTGTCAACCATTACTTCTAGGTATTTAATAGCGGGTTTTTAACTAATAGCTACAGTCCCAACATTTACATTTATAGTTTGTACTGTCTTTCTGCTGCTTATTAGGACTACATCGGTCTTATGCTCAGCTTATTCCAACTTCATAGACCTTAGCCAAGTCTTCACCCTGCTTATTGATTCGCTGGCGATCGTCCCAATTTCATGGATTTGCTTTGCCACCATTACTAAAGTTTCATCCATCAAAAAAAAAAAAAAAAACAAATTCTAATGGGACAACACAATGCCAAATGCTTGCATCTGCACACATGGCAAAACTCTGTTGTTTAATCAAAACTCATATCAAATTTTCGCATATACATAAATCTGACTTTATATAAAATATATTTTTGTACATATCTATACTACATTTAAATACATATTTTATATATTTAATTAATATATATCACATTTTACTTTTCAATACAACAAGTCAGCTGAAATTTCGGAGACTAACAGCAAACGCTAGCAGCTTTTGCGCACACAGCCATAACGAAAATTGATGTACAACGTCAGCTGTAGAAATATTTTAGCGAAGCAAAAATTTTGCAAGTATTGAAAATCTGTTAAAGCAGCAAAAACCGAAAACAAAACAGGACAAACAAGTATATATACAAGTACATTTGTATACCCGAGCTTTGTGCATAGAACAGATATTTTATTTGTCAATTGCGGGCGACTAAAGGAAGGAAAATGCACATGCAAAATATATACAAATATATGCACGTGCATAAATATATGATTTTACAGTATCTATACAATAAATTAAAAACAAAAAGCATTTTTGTAAATTTTTCTAGTACCAAATGGCACACAATTAATCACCCTTTCGAAAGATTTTCAATTTTTGCGAATAGTGTCGTACGTCAGTCATGTTTGGCACTTCACTTATTTTTTTATGTAATCAAGAAATAATACGCTTACAGGCTATTACAGAGAGAGATACAAATCATGTATCTTTATCAAGAGTTTTATAAGGAACTTCTTAAAATTAAACATAGATTAAGAAAAATCAAAGTCTAGTTAGGTAGGTAGGTGAAATAATTGAAATACCAGTCTGGCACTCCTCAAGTAGCACTAAAGCGCCTTTTTGATATAATTTTCAGACTTCCAACAGGTAGATATTTACAGCCAACCAGAGATTTGGATGTAATGGAGCAGATTGATGGAATTTAGGTTGGAGCACTGCCAAGGCTGTCGAAAAAAGGAGCACCCAGCGATCTTAATCGGCTAGCTGCCAAGCCCGGACATTTACAGAGAAAGAGCTCAACAGCCTCCTTCTCTAAAAGGTCCCCACCAAGGGGACCAAAATCTAGGAAAAACAATAAGCACTAAATTGTGCTAGAGACCTCCTTAAAAGTTGAGTTAGACAGCTGTAGTATACAAACAGACAAGTAATGAAGCGCGTGAAGGTCGAGATAAATAATTTCACTCGAAATAATTTTTTTATTTTATAAAAAATTATTCGAAAACAAATTTGGGTGATTAATTTTGCGCCACACACATAATATTTATTATATAGTCGAAGTTATTTAATATATTCGTATATTTTTGGTCTTCCTCTATTAGGTGAAAGATCCAAAATGTGGAATTTCCAATCATCTAAAGAAATTTTGTAGAACATTTTATAGGGTTCATTTTTCAAGAAACACATCCACTGAATATTCAGCCAAGAGACAGATTCACCCGTGGCATATTTTACTCTTATTGCTATTGACTCTTCTAATGACTTCGTCGAAATAAAATCCGGCTCCGTTACTCGTTTTACCCAAAATGGCTTTTTCCTTCTACAATTTTCTATCAATTCATACTAATGCTCAGGGTTGTATAAGTATGATAATTTGATTTTTTATTTTCATTTTAATCAAACCGAAATTACGGTTATTCGGTAGAAAAAATTAAAAATTATGATTTACCATTTCAAGGTAATTTTTATTTGACTGAGCAATTTCCGACCAAGTTAATGGTACTCTAATGTTTCGATTTTGGCCTGAACACACATCACTTTAAGCAAGTGTTTTTGAGTAGTCATAATATCCTCCGGATTATCAAGATTTTCTCCCAGATGTCATTTCTCGTCCTCATTATTGCATGCTTGGCATGTGTAAAGGGTAAATTTTTAAGAGCTATAGGAAAGTTTTTCAAAAAACACACGTAAAATTCAAAAAAATGCATGACATTTTTATGTAAATCGATATTACAGTCCATATATTTTAACGTTTGGAGATTATTTCATGCAAATGTTGACCGCGACTGCACTTCAAATGGTCCATCCGCTTCGTCCAATTTTGGCATACTCTTTCCAATGTTACGACCGGTATCTCACATATAAATGCTTCAATGTTTTCTTCCAATGCGTTAATTGAAGCAGGCTTGTCTGAATAGACATGAGCTTTAACATAGCCCCACAAAAAGTAATCTAAAGGCGTTATATCGCATGATCTGGGTGGCCAATTGGCAGGTCCCGAACGTGAAATAAAATGTTCACCGAACTCGCCTCTCAACAAGTCCATTGTTACGCGTGCTGTGTGGCATGTGGCACCGTCTTGTTGAAACTACATGCCATGCAAGTCAAACTCTTGCATTTTGGGCAAAAAAAAGTTGGATATCCTTTCACGGTAGCGCTCACTTCGCTCATTCACAGTTACGTTACGATTCGCAGCATCTTTGAAGAAGTCAGGTCCAATGATACCTCCAGCCCATAAACCGCACCAAACTGTGACCCTTTCTGGATACATTGGTAGCTCTTCCAATTCTTCTGGCTGATCTTCACTCCAAAATCGACAATTCTGCTTATTTACGTACCCATTGATCCAAAAATGAGCTTCGTTGTTCAACACAATTTTTCGACTTTAAACTTTCTTAACAGAACATGCATTTTTATAATAAAATTCAATGATTTGCAAGCGTTGTTCGTTTATACGACGATTCATGGTTAAATTATAGACCCAACTGAAAATGTTTGACAGTGAATCAAAACAGGAAACGTGCGTCAGTTATTTAAACCAACTGTTGAAAACGATAATAGCTAAAACATCACCCGTTATTTTCGAGAAGCATGGAAATTTAAGTTAAATTCTGTATGAAATATTTTTCTGTAGATCCATTCCTTAACTATACAGCTATATATTTTGTGTATAGGTTAGGGCTCCACTATTTTCGACCAGACTCTAGACGAGCTCTGGTGTAGTGACTCTCTTATGCTCGAAAACTTAAATATTTTCGCGTACAGCTTTATCTTAATTTCATCTGGTTTTCGTGAAGATCCAGACATCTTCCCACGTCGATCAGTTCCAGGTCTTTCAGCATTGAGAGCATGCGTTAACCGCGCTACTGAAATTTTATAGGTGTCTAAAAAAAGTTTCTACAAACCGAAACTACTTCTGACTTTTTTTTTGACAGCATTTTCTCATAGGTCTTTCAAAAGTTCTAGGTTCTATTCTATGAACTGCAGTATACAGATATAGATTCTGGGTTTCAAAATCTTTTAGTTTTCAGAAATTATCAAAATTAGATTTTCTTCGTTTTATTCTACACGATCCTAACATTTCTTTGAGCAAAAAAAATCCTTGTTTTCAAATATTTTGGCACTCACTAGTTTTGATTTGTTTGTCATGTATTCTTCGCCATGACTTCTCTCAATTTTTGTGATATTTTGTGTGTAACTATACTAATTTCTTGCTCATTTTCTTTTCTTATCTTTTTCTATCTGCACCATTTCTGGGGTTTTTAAAACTGTGAAGTCTTCGTCTGATTCATCTGGCGATGATAATAGTCTTATTCTTTTCCATTTCTTGGTAGTATTACGTGGTCGTATAATATATGCCAATCACATCATAATATATTAATATTATTCGAATAATAGTTGTTCGAATAATAAATTCGTTGTCATTAACTTACCTAAACCGCTATCTGTTGACATTGTGCTAAAATACCTTAAGTATTTGCCACCAATAATTAGTTGCGAGGAGTCCAAAGCTATATGCAAATAACTGCAGAAATAATTATCTAATGCATGCATCTATAGATATTTTGTATTATCATTACGAAGTAACTATACATTGCAAAATTTTAACTTAATAAATTTCTGTCTCAACCTCTTTCTTTTTCGCCTCCTACTTGCAAAAGCTCCTTAATTTTTAAAATTCCGGACATTGTATCGAAAGTGAAATAACAGCTGTGAACAAAAAGCTGACGTGGCAGCAAATAAAAATAAAAGCAGGGAACATAACGGAGTGGAAAAATTTCGCGTTTAACCTATGCTCCGCAACGGAGCTCGTAGAACTATGATGATGACGAGAAGCACTGTGCCCCGTATTCGACTAAGAAAAGCTGGTCCAAATATTCAAAATGGGAGTATTTAGTCAATTTTTTTTATTAAAGTGTAAGCCTATTTGCCCCTTAATTCTTTGAATAGGAAACTTTAATGTATTAGGACATCTTTTGAGCAAAAAAACAAAAAAAAACAAAAAAAAAATGTAAATTCTACAGTGGCTTAACGTAATATTCGCATAAAGTTAGTAAATCACTGGAACGATACTGTATACAAATGTATGTATAAGTATTTACATGCACATACACATACACCCAACCGTCGGGTATCATCATTCACACGTCAGCTGCGGTGTCATTTTTGTGGCCCATAAAATTCTAAACGCTTTGACATGACACTTTAAAATTGCAAACGTTGCAAACGAAAACGAGCCGCCAGCGGCAATGGACAAATCAAGTTTGTTGTTAGTGTAGCATTTGCCATAGTGACAATGGCTGTGATGACATATCGACGATGGGTTGCATATGTGGCATGTGGCACATATTTTTCACAGCAGCGTACGTGCTTACTAACAAACTCACACATACAAGAACATAAAACCGGGTGTTTTTTAGCTGCTTGAGAACTATCGATATGAACAACTCTGATTTGTTAGCTGAAAAGGGCAAACTGCGTATACGTTTCTGTTCGGTAAGGTTTGGCAAGTCATCGTGGATCGTTTAATGCCACAACAACGCTTCCAAATTTTGGAAATTTACTTTAAATAAAATAAACCTGTTCACGAAGTTCATAGAGCACTGGCGACATCATAGGTTCTTATTTCTTTCGAAAGGAGGAAGGAGCTGGCATTACTGAGAATGGTGAGCGCTACCGAGCCATTTAACTAGAAGAAAAAGGTGTATGCCTTTTTTATTGATATTGAAACTACTACTTGATTAGAAACTACGTTTCCCCATACATATCTTCAAATTATTTAACTTCATTGAACAGGTATATCTATGTAGAGACAATGACATGAATTGAAACGTTCTCTGGGTAAAGTAAGGGTATTATGCAGCTCAAGCCTACAACGAAAACTGACTCGGATGGTCTTTCGGGCATCTTGCTGAAGAACTGCTTGTGTCTCGCTGAGCCTCTTACAATTAAAAAAAAAAAAAAGTAATTGGCGCGTACACTTCTGTTAGATGATTGGCCGAGCTCCTCCTCCTATTTGTGGTGTGCGTTTTTGATGTTGTTCCACAAATGGAGGGACCTACAGTTTCAAGCCGACTCCGAACGACAAATATTTTTATGAGGAGCTTTTTCATGGCAGGAATACACTCGGAGGTTTGCCATTGCCTGCCGAGGGGCGACCGCTATTAGAAAAATGTTTTTATAAATTTTGCTTTCACCAACGACCTATCTGTGAATTCCGAATGGTAATCACGCACCAACCCATTCGGCTACGGCGGCCGCCTTATATTTATGTAATAAATCGTTGTCCTCCGGTATCTTTGTTTACGACTGGAAAGTTTCTTCCGTTACGCCTATATTTAAGAGTGGAAATAAAAACGATGTTAGCAATTACAGACCGATTTCGTAGCTTTCGTCTGTTTCAAAACTTTTTGAGATAACTGTGAATGATAGGTTATATTTTGCTGTCAAAGGCCTAATACCTATCAACCAGCATGGTTTCGTTGCAAGTCGCTCCACTGTCACTAATTTGTCTATTTTCAATGATTACTGCATTTCAGCCTTCCAGAACAGATCTGAAGTTGATGCAATTTCTACAGACTTCTCTAAAGCGTTTGACAAAGTATCGCACCGAATTGGGTACACACTCCACGTTTTTGTCGTGGATCAAATCATATTTGTCCAATGGGCACTGCGTCGTAGCCGTTGATAATACGACATCCCGTGCATTTATTGCGTCCTCTGGTGTCCCTCAGGGAAGTATTCTAAAAACCCCTTCTCTTTATTTTCTTGATTAACGATATTGGTTCATGCTTTTCTTTTGCTGAACACTTGGGGTATGCTGATGATCTTAAAATATTTGCGGTGATTAACAGTGTTAGTGACTCTGAAAAGTTGCAAAATACAGTCACTAAATACAAGCAAATGCTTTCAAGTAAAATATGCTAAATCAAACATTACTTTGCATACTTCGTATAGTATTGCTGGCTTACCTTTGCAATCCGTTGAGGAAATTAAAGACTTAGGCGTTATTTTCGACTCTAAGCTGAATTTCACTAGCCATGTGAACCACGTCATAAGACGGTCATATGCGATGCTACCATTCGTACGCCGAAATTGTTTTGTATTTACCAACCCACACACTCTCAAAACATTGTATTGTGCTTTTGTTAGATCAAGATTAGAGTGTGCCGCTGTTATTTGGAGACCGTACCAAATACTCGTAGGTCTGTCTAATCGGATTGAGAGAGTTCACAAAGTCTTTCTTCGTTTTGCGCTCCGATCTTTAAACCTCTCTGAACCTGTACCATCGTACCGCTCCCGATGTTTATTGATTGATTTAAAACCACTTGATAGCAGAAGATCTATTCTATCGTGCTCATTTATTATTTATTTCTGGATCTATTGATTGTCCTTCCCTTTTAAGTAAAATTCAATTTAATATACTCAATATGAGGCTCCGACAGTACGAAACCTTTAAAATTGGCTTCTCGAGAACCAACTATGGGGTGAAGCTCCGATTCCTAGGGCATGTGCAGATTTAAATATGTTTTTCAATTCTTCTGGTGCTGATTTTACATGGCCGTATGGCATCTTAGTCAATCCTCTTAAATCGTTCTTTTCTTAGTAACTACTAAACTATTGTTCATTAGCTTAATATAGTCTGTAAGAATGTATCCATTCAAAGACAATAAATAAATAAATAAAAAATAAAAATAAAAAAAATAAGCATGCCTGATGTCTTCTTTACTTTTTGCGGTATATTTAAATGACTTGCGTAAAGATTTGGGTAGTGATTTGAAAGTTGACGATTTAAATATAAGGCCGCTTCTCTATGTAATTTTGGCGGATGAAATAAATACACTTCAAAAGATCACAAATTATCTAGAAACTTACTGTGAAAAATGGGACGTGGAGGTTAACCTAGCCAAATCGACAATTATGATTTTTCATCGTGTGTGTAAACCAACGTAAAAAGAAAAATGCCAATATAGACGACAAATTATTATTATACAATAATAGATGCGTTCTGCTACCTGGGAGTTGTTCATACACCTAAAATGATTTTCCATAAACATCTAACAAAAGGGATAGCGCTGCAATGTCAACTTTCAACTTCACATGTAATATTTTTTTTTGAAAAGAAGAAAATAAACTGAGGTTTGAAATGGAGAACGTTTCAATCAGTCTGTCGAGCTACCCACAGTTATGCAGCGCAGATATGAGGATGCTGCATATTTGAGAATGTTGACAAATGTTAACATAACTGCAATTCATACAGAAAATTTTGAAGCTCTGAAACTCGCCGCCTACTTATGCCATTTATTTCGAAACAGGTATCGAGTGGGGCCACATTTACACGCTTGCATTATACTAATAAATTATACAAAAAAAAAACCTTTGTATATGAAGCTTTCAGGCTGCCATACCTTCTAACAAAAATGCTTTTAAAATAAATTTTTTCTGGCCTAAGGCTTTAATCAAGTATGATTGGCTTAACATATGAAATGGGATGAAACGGTGTTAGGAAAAAGTAAGTGGGAAGAGAAAAGCAAAATATTTCTAAATTCTATTAACACTACTAAGAGGCAAAAAATGTAAAACAAATAAATAATAAAGAACTGGATCATGTGGAGGTAAAAATTATTGCAAGAATGGGATAGGAAAATTTAAAATTTCATGGATTTTTAAGGCCAGATGTAGTTTCATTATGCTTAATGGTCTTTACGGCAATAAAGCTGCTCTTTATGTAACTTAACTGAGAAAGGAACATTTTCTTTGATGATGCCCAATATTACAACAATACCGATGCACTTTCTTTGGAAAGTCCGTCCTTAATAATATCTAAATAGTTCATTTTCTAAAATTTCTCAAATCCCTCTAGCTTTTGGCGTTATATAAACAATAAACGGAAAACCAACGGCTTCCCCACTTGTTTAAACTATGATGGCATTGTTTCGGATAATGAACAAGATTCTTGCGACCTCTTTGCAAAATTTTTCCAAAAAGTTTATGAAAAATTTGACAAATTAGACACTTTTAACTTTAATGTATCCTCTTCGGAATCTTATGATGACTTTACTGTTTCAAACAATGATGTTGTACAACAGCTTCAAAACTGAATAATAGCTCATCTACCGATCATGAAGGTTTCTGCTCCATATTAAACTCGTCTCCACCTCAATAGCGAAACCTATCTCAATTCTCTTCAATAAATGTCTAAACAAATCGATTTTCCCAGATGCTTGGAAAATATGCTCAATCACGCCAATTTATAAGTCAGGAAGCCGAAATGACGTATGCAACTATCGTCCAATAGTTAAACAAAGCACCATTTCGAAATTATTTGATTCTATTCTCAAAGTTAAAATGTTAAGTCGTATTAGTGATCTTATCTGCGAGTACCAGCATGGCTTTGTCCCCTTAAAATCCACTTGTACTAATTGGCACTAGTCACAAACAATATTATTAACGCTTTTGTAAATCGCGCACAACTAGATGTAGTTTACACGGATTTCTCAAAGGCATTCGATAAAGTCGACCATTCTATCCTCATTAAGAAGCTGAGTGCGTGCGGTATTAAGGGAATACTTTTAAAATTCTTTTTGAGCTACCTTACGGGAAGGAAACTATTTGCTAAAATAGCATCGTCTAAATCTACATTATTAATTAATGCTTGGTCTGGAATACCCCAAGGGACTCGCTGTGGGCCAATTCTTTTCCTTATATTCATAAACGACTTACCTAAAATATTTCAATAAAAAATGTAAAATGCTTAATGTTTGCAGATGATGTTAAGTTATTTTTACAAATCAGCTGTATTGAAGATTGTTCCAATCTTCAAAAGGATCTCAAACATCTTCAAGATTGGTGCACCATGAACCACCTACACTTGAATACAAATGCTGCGTGGTTTCATACATGAAGAAACCTAATCCATTCATCTATAATTACTTTTTGAACAATATTATACTTAGTAAGAAAGAGGAAATCAAAGACTTGAGCATAATCTTCGATTCAGGTCTTACGTTCTAAACGGTTTGTTTATATTATTTCTAAAGCTTTCTCTATGATTGGATTTTTACGTCGTAATGCGGAAGACTTTTCAAATCCCTTGACTTTGAAAGCACTCTACGTTTCCTTAATTCGAAGCCGACAAGATTATTGTTCTCTAATATGGAACCCATTCTACCAATGTCATATAAATAAGATTGAAAGAGTCCAAAAAGTCTTTACCAAATTTGCGTTGTGTAAGCTGCGCTGGCCTAAAGGACTCCCTAGTTATATAGGCAGACGCAAATTGATTGGACTGCAAAACCTTGAGGACAGACGAATCTACTTTTCGATTCTCTTCGTGTATTATCTTTTAAATTTCAATATAAATTGCTATGATTTACAGAGTTTAATTACATATCAAACAAAGCACCATGATTTAGGGCAGGTTCGTTTATTTGTAGATCAACGGTACAGAACTAACTATGCCCTCAATGAACCAATGGTGAGATTCATTCGATTCTGCAACAATTATCCTAACCTCGACTTTAGACTAAGTTTATATAATTTTAGGCAACAATTGTTTATAATCTTTAACTAATAATTAAAAATTGTCTAATATAGTCTGTAAGAATTATTTGTAGACTGAATAAACGAAATAAATAAAATAAATAAATAATTGAGGTTCCATGCCGTTAATGTGCCGAATCATCTCATCCTTTAGCTCTTGAATTGTTGCTGGCTTACCGACGTACACCTTTTCTTTCAAATAAAGGAGTCCAACGGTGTCAAATCAAATGATCTTGGCGGCCAATTGACATCGCCGCGACGTGAGATTGTTCGGCCATCAAATTTTTCGCTCAAAAGAGCCATTGTTTCGTTAGCTGTGTGACAAGTGGCACCGTCCTGTTGAAACCACATATCATCCACATCCATATCTTCCAATTCGGGCTATAAAAAGTTCGTTAACATCTCACGATAGCGAACACTATTCACAGCAACTGGCTGAACGGCCTCATTTTGGAAAAAATACGGCCAAATTATACCGCCGGCCCATAAACCGCACCAAACAGTCACTCTTTGTGGGTGCATTGGTTTTTCGGCAATCACTCTTGGATTTCCATTCGCCCAAATGCGGCAATTCTGCTTATTGACGAATCCACTGAGGTGAAAATGTGCCTCACCACTGAAGATGATTTTCGTCGAAAATTGGTCATTTACTGTTGCCATTTCCTGCCTCCATTCTGACCATTGACGACGCTTGAAATGGTCAATAGGCTTTAGTTCTTGACTCAATTGCACCTTGTAAGCGTGTAAATGCAAGTCTTTATGCATAATGTTCATCAACGACGCGCGTGAGAGGTACAATTGTTGGGCACGACGACGGGTTAAGGTGGACGGCTCTTCAACCACACTATCGCGAACAGCAGCAATATTTTCTGCAGTACGAGCTGTACGAGCATGCACTGGTGTTTTCATATCTCTTACAGACCCGGTTTGCTCAATTGTACGCACATTTGGACGATTAAATTGACCGAAAAAAGCACGAACTACGCGATATGCATTTTGATTTGAACGCTCGTTTTCATAATAATTGTGTGTATCTTTCCATGGTTCAAATTGAATTAGTCTGAAACTGAAAAATGTTAAATGAAGTACAGAAAGAAACTTGACGTTTAGGTGTGGTTCACATTCACCATCGGCCCTTGAAATTTAACCACCCTTTACATAAATAAAATAATAAATAAAAAAAATCATCAACTACGAATTTTAACATAATTAGATTATTACATTTCGAATGAGGTCGCAGAAACAGCCATAGTTCGATTTTTATAAAAAAAATAATAAATCATTTCTCAAAAATTAAACAAATGGCAACGTTTTAAAATATTTTATGGTAAAAAATTCTGGAAAAGTATGAAATATAAAAACAAGTATTGAATATTAAATTAAAAAACATGAAATATAAAATATAAAATATAAACTATAGAATATAAAATATAAAATATAAAATATAAACTATAGAATATAAAATATAAAATATAAAACATAAAATATAAACTATAGAATATAAAATATAAAATATAAAACATAAAATATAAAATATAAAATATAAAATATAAAATATAAAATATAAAATATAAAATATAAAATATAAAATATAAAATATAAAATATAAAATATAAAATATAAAATATAAAATATAAAATATAAAATATAAAATATAAAATATAAAATATAAAATATAAAATATAAAATATAAAATATAAAATATAAAATATAAAACATAAAATATAAAATATAAAATATAAAACATAAAATATAAAATATAAAATATAAAATATAAAATATAAAATATAAAATATGAAATATAAAATATAAAATAAAAAATAAAAAATATAAAATATAAAATATAAAATATAAAATATAAAATATAAAATATAAAATATAAAATATAAAATATAAAATATAAAATATAAAATATAAAATATAAAATATAAAATATAAAATATAAAATATAAAACATAAAATATAAAATATTAAATATAAAATATAAAATATAAAATATAAAATATAAAATATAAAATATAAAATATAAAATATAAAATATAAAATATAAAATATAAAATACTAAATATTAAATACCAAATATATACTTTTAATTAGAAAATATAAAAAAATATATAAAACATAAAAAGTGTTCAATCTCTTAAAAAACACCCCATATAGCGCAGCAGGTATGTATGTATGTTTGAGTACAGCACAGAGTCACAATGCCGCATACTCTGCGGGCAAATTTTGAAATGCCACACCATTAAACTGTTGAAAAATGGAAAATCACACGCGCACACACATACTACAATCACCGCACACAGCCACCCACACACACACTTGGCAAGCGTGACTTCTAATTTGCCAACTCTTTTCATAGTTTTTCGATATGTCACACATCTGCAAGTTACGTACACACAGTCTCACTCGTAATAGCATATGTGAATGCATACCAACAAATACAAAAGAGGTAAACATATTTGTGTGTGTGTGTTTACCGTATTGCCACATACACATTTGCACGAACTCGCAGCCTTTCATCATTTACCACCACTCGGCTCGTCTGCTCGTTGTCTGCTCATTATGGAAATTCTAGTTGGTTTCATTTGTTGCAAATTATGTTGTCGCCGCTATGCTTACTCACCATGTCGCTCTTCAAGCAGCCGAAATGGTTCCACACCACTTCAAGTAGCGAATCGATTTGATTTTATTTCATTTCTTGCAATACGATTCCATTCTATTATATTCCATTCTTCTCTACTCGATTCGATTGCTTTCAATTTTGGCGTACGTTGGCAAAAATAAAATAATAATAAAAATATTTCATGTATACCTATACATATTTACATATAAGTGTATGTAAGGTTGCTTGTAACGTCCCGGCGTTTCTGAGAAGACTGAAAGCTTTTTCTTTCATTTGAATTTCGTTCGCCAGCCAGCATTTAAATTATGCCTTGGCGTGCACTGAGTTCGAATTTTAACAGAATTTCTATGAATTTTCAATATTTGAAGTTTTTTTGGCAAACTTTAGTAAGAATAGCACAAAAGAGGTTAGAATAAATAGGAGTGTCAAAGTTTGGCTGGCACCGAATTTTTATACCAAATGCTTATTTACGGTGATACCTAATTAAGTAGGGTAAAAATATAATAATAAAACTAGAGATAAATTACAAATGAAGTGTTCCCACAAATATACTTTCACATTCGAATTTTTTGGAGAGTTTCTCAGTTTAAGATTTAAACAAATTTTTTGTTTGGAATAGGGAGACGTTAGACTCATACTCCGAAAAGGGTTAGACATAGTACGGTGGCGTACGCGAATGGCATAGTGCTTATGGTTTCAGGAATGTTTCCAACCATGGTCAGTGAGATTATGGAAGGAGCTCTGGAATCACTCAGCAGTTGGGCCACAGATTTTGGTTTAGGTGTAAACCCGAGCAAAACTGAACTGATGCTATTCACTAAGAGAACCAAGATGCCAAAAATTAAATGGCGTTAGTCTTATGCTAATCGAACAGAGAAAATACTCAGGTGTCATCTTAATATAGATGCCAAACTCAGCTGGAGGTTCAACGTCGAGTACAGGGTAAAGAAAACGAATATAGCACTGTAAGAGAATTTTAGGTAAAAATTGGGCTCCCCAACCAAAACTAATCAATTGGTCTTAAACAGCCATTGTAATGCCCATATTAACATATGCGGCACTAGTCTGGTGGCCTGCACCAGAAAGGAAATACAAGAAAACCAATCTGAACATGATATAAAGAACAGCGTGTATCTCAACCACAGGAGCGCTTAGCACCAGTCCTACTGAAGCGCTCAATGTACTAACTCATCTGCTACCATTAGATTTACAAATTAAAACAATCGCTACTTGCAGCGCGGTGAGACTCAGAGATATAGGAAGCAGCACAACAAGATCGTACGGTCTCAGTAAGATCCTTCTACAGGGACCCTCGCTGCTCAAAAACAGATCAGACTACACTGTCCCCGACCTTAACTTCAAGAAAGACTTTACGGTACGTTTTCCACCGAGAGCCGAATGGAGGAAAGAAAAAGTGATTTCTACATTCGACGTTGAAATCTACACCGATAGTTCTAAGATGAACTGCGGTGTGGGAACTGGCTTCCATTCGGAGCCACTCAACCTATCTCAGTGTATTCGTCTTCCTGACTATGCCAGCGTATTCCAGGCAGAACTACTACCAATCAGAGAAGCATGCAAATCACTAAAGCTCTACAAGGAAGTTGATGCAAGAGTAGCTATCTTCTCAGACAGTCAAGCAGCTATAAAGGCCTTACACTCCAACTCCATTTCATTCAAACTAGTGGCACAGTGTAGAGAGGAACTAGAACTGCTTGGTCACTGGCTTCAAATTCCTCTGATATGGGTTCCCGGATACAGGAATACAGAGGGTAAGGAGATTAAAGCTTGCAAGAAAAGTTTCGGCATTAGACATAGCAGAAGCGGTGGCAGTTGCTACCCCATTCAATACAATAAAACCATCCATTTCGCCTATGCTTTAGCCGAAATAAGGCGGAAGCAATTAACTACATGTAATGCAACAAGAAAAATATTGCCGTCGTACAACATCCAGAGAACGATTTATCTGTTAGGCCAAAAATTTCACGTCACTGGAAAGTAGGGGATCACGCAGCCAGACCTAATCGCATCTGCAGAAGCTGTGAAGGAGAAGGGGTGAAAGAAAATTTCTTGCCTAAACCTTCTCAACACGTTAGGAAACCTCAACATAGTAACACTAGGCTGGATTCTAGGACATGAAGGACATGAGGGAAATGAAATGGCTGATGACCTTGCAAAACAAGGAGCAAATATGCAACTTACTGGTCCTGAGCCTTTCTGTGGACTCACAAAAGGCCACATTAATGAATTCCTTAGGAAATGGGAAGAAAGGAAATTTGCTGCACACTGGCTAAACTGTGCCGGTCAGCGTCAAGCCAAACTATTTCTAAGTCCCAACAAAGGAATATCTGACAATCTACTCTCACTAAGCAGAGTGGATCTGCGTCTTTTAACAGGATATCTTACAGGTCACTGCAGTCTGAGGTATCATCTAAATAATATTGGTCTATCTGAGCCCAATGTCTGCCGCTTTTGCGAAATGGACATAGAAAGCTCAGAACATGTGCTTTGTGAATGTCCTGCGTTGGGCAGACAGAGAGTTCATCACCTTGGTGGTATCGTAGTATCTCCATGCGATCTTTGGAACAACAAACCCTAAATTGTGCTAAAATTTTTAAAAAGCTTAAAACTCTTGTGAAAGGACTATTTTTGTAGAGTCCTTTCACAATAGATCAGCTCTGGTCGCAGTGCGTAATGGCCTTTTAATAGTAATAATAATAGTCCCCTTGCGAGTACAGCATTACTCTTCTTTACTCCCCTCCCTATATTTCTGTGTACTTATATAGCTAACTTATTTTATATACTGGAATTTTACATTCCTTTTACCTTCCGCATGATTAATTAAGGAACTTTTGTTAAAAATCTCACATTCCAGTTAAGCGAAAAATGAGGGAGTTCTGAAGCACCATCGCTCAAGGCGATGAAGCAGTTGAATAGTAAAGGGTGTTTTTTTAGAGGTTAGGTTTTCAAGTTGGCACTACTTTTTTCGTAGATGGTCTTTTTGACAGCTGTCGATTGATGTATGCCCAACTTGCTTTGCCATTTCATAATGAATAGACTTACACCTGATCAAGCGCGTCGCACGGTCGGTGAATGGGCCCAAAACGAGATGGCCACCGATCCCGATTTCACAAGAAAATTTTGTTCAGCGATGAAGCTCACTTTTGGTTGAATGGGTATGTCAATAAGCAAAATTGTCGCATTTGGAGTGAACATAATCCACAAGCCATTGCTGAGACGCCGTTACATCCTCAAAAAGTCACTGTTTGGTGTGCTCTATGGGCAGAGGCAATCATTGGTCCATATTTCTTTAAAAATGAAGCCGACCATAATGTTCCAGTCAATGGAGAGCCCCTATAGAGCCATGATTAATGACTTTTTCGTGCCTGAATTGGATGATGTTGATGCGGACGACCTTTGGTTCCAACAAGACGGCGCTACATGCCATACAGCCAACGCAACAATCGATTTATTGAAGGAAACTTTTGGTGAGCGCATTATCCCGCGCCGTGGACCTGTGGCGTGGCCTCCAAGATCGTGCGATATAACACCGCTGGACTATTTCTTGTGGGGCTATGTGAAGTCGCTTGTCTACGCAGATAAGCCCGAGACGATTGACGTCTTGGAAGAGAATATTCGGCGCGTTATTGCTGACTTACGGCCCCAATTGCTGCAAAAAGTGGTCGAAAATTGGGCCTCTCGGCTGGAATTTATTCGAGCCAGCCGCGGCGGCCACTTGCCCGAAATCATTTTTGAAACATAATGGCAAACCCTTATCTTTATAATAAAGCTAAATTCTTGACCATAACATTAAATTATATACGTTTTATTTCATCTTGAAAACCTAACCTCTAAAAAAAACACCCAAAACTGCGTAAATTAGCAATAAGAAATTAATTTAGCAAAGCAGCAAAATTACCTCTTTAACAAAGATACTCTTAAGACCAGAACGCCCCTCTTTATTAAATTCATTAATTCAATTCAAATAAAATTTGGCAATATTCTATTGGGTTGGCAACTAACTAATTGCGGATTCCACTCATAGATGGCTTCTGTTGAATTTTTAGGTTTGCAGGCGTAATGCAAATGTAAAACACATTTTGTTATTTGATAGTTGGCAATTCTGCTGTCAAGCAGTAAAAAAGTTGTTTATCAGTTGCGTAGTTTTGGTGTGGCGTTCGTTGAAAAATGGAAAATCAAAAAGAACATTTTCGTTATATTTTGCTTTTTTATTTCGGCAAAGATAAAACCGCAGCGCAAACTCATAAAAAGTGATGTGCTGTTTATGATGACGAAGGCTCGCTATGGGTGTATCCTGAAGGTTTTTTAATGCTTAAAACATATATGACTTTGAAAATGCTCTAGCACGTCAGGATTTTTGGCAATTTGAGGTTAATGAAAAAAAAAAATGCAGATTTTGACCATTTACCTTCTGCTCAAATATGAACGAGACGTTATCAATAAAACGGTCCGCGGATGACTCGAGCTTGACTGGTTTACAGTAGCACAGAAAACAAACTATGTGACATATCACGCTGAAATTTGCCATGTAAGCTTATAACAGTCCTATCAAAAAACAAAAAATTTATTTTTGCCATATGTCATCCGCGGACCGTTTTATTGATAACGTCTCGTTCATATTTGAGCAGAAGGTATATGATTTTTTTCTGAGCAAGGTAAAGTTTTTTTTTAATTTTCCACAACGGCATCGCAAAGTACTACTCTTTAGCTTTAAGGCCCTTTTTTAAAAATAATTTTACGATTAATATAAAAAAAGTTATTCTATTTTGAAGTGGAGACTTTTAGATATGCAAATTCAACTTTTCTAACTCTCTAACGCCCCTGTAAAGGGCGAATTCAAAATAGTATAACTTTTTTTATATTAATCGCAAAAATATTTTTAAAAATTGATTTTAAAGCTGAAGAGTAGTACTTTGCGATGCCGTTGCGGAAAATTAAAAAGAAATTTACCTTGCTAAAAAAAAATCATATAAATGATTAAAATCTGCATTTTCTGACTATTTAACCACAAATTGCTAAAAATCCTGACGTGCTGGAACATTTTCAAGGTCATATTCGTTTTCAGCACAAAAAAACCTTGAAGAAACACCCATAGCCGTTTTAGAAACTGTACCTCGCAGGACTGTGTAATCGATTCGAGTTGACGCAGTATGACACGGGAGATTGCAGGCAAGCTTCATTTATCACATACAGCATTGAAAATCATTTAAAACAACTTGGCTATGTTCAAAAACTCGATACATGGGTTCCTCACGAACTGAGAGAAACGCATTTAACGCAACGCATTACCAGCTGCGATTTGCTGAAGGAACGTAATGAAAATGATCCATTTTTAAAACGACGAATAACTGGTGATGGAAAATGGGTTATTTACAACAATATCAAGTGGAAAAGATCGTGGAGCAGGCCAGGGGAACCAACTCAAACAACATGAAAAGCTGATATTCATCGAAAGAAGGTTTTGTTATCAGTTTGGTGGGATTACAAAGGAATTGTCTACTTTGAACTCTTACAACCCAACCGAACGATCCTTTCTGATGTCTACATTACCCGTATGCCTGCCGACTGTGCCGCAAAGAAAGTGATGGCAGAAAAGCTAATGGGTGTAAAGACCAAAGGCAGGCCGAGGAAGCGATAAATAGACGCAGTGAACAACGATCTCAAAGATACTTGGATACATGGGCATACTTAAGGGGGGTCTGCTTTAGAGGCTTCAAAAAAATTTTTTTTTTTTTTTTGCATAAATGTCTTTCCAAACTATCCAAGAATGTGTCCTCAAAGCGTCGAGCAGGTATACGAGCGGCCGGATCGCTGGAAGTGCGATTTCTCGGTTTTTTATTTTTACTATTTTTCCTAATGGGCAGGAAAGATAGGGAAAAATGTAAACATCCTATCGAAACGAGATAACATTGATTGTATTCGGAATTAAATTCTATTCTAGCTGAACCTAAAAAACCTTAAGAAATTTATGATTAACCCACTTTTTAAACAATCTAAAGTGAATTTGTTTTTCCAAAAAAAATTATTTTTTTTATTGTAAATAATTAGCGAAAAATTGTTGAGTTTCTCACTTTTTGTTTAATTTTCTTGGTTTAACTAATAAGCTATACTATACTAAAATAAAATTTTTTTTGAGTTTTTGGTTTCAGATGAAAATTGCGACCTGCATCTTTCCCACCACACGACACATGCACACTCGAGGTGCCTCGGCAAAATATTTGTACCAGGCATAATATGACATATATTTTAATGAAAAAATTTAAGAACACCGTTGAAATATGTAACAATAAAACCAGAAAGTTTCGTTTCAATCGAATATTTCTTTCTTTCCCAAAAAAATCCACGAAAAAATCAATTCTTTGAAGCCTCTAAAGCAGGCTCCCCCCTTAACTAAATATGAAGCTTAAGCTCAAGATCGACCGCTTTGGAGAAGCATTGTGAAGGAAGCTTTGACGCACCCCGTGCCGTAATGCTGTGAAAGAAGAAGAAGAGGAAGCCATGTATTAAACGATAGACAATAGAATAGAAAAACCATTTTTTTTTTTCAGTTGACTTGTGGAAGCTTCAAAAATATATTTAGTTAAGCGATGCTGTTTTTCTCGTGCATCAAATCCTTTCATCCACAAACCTTGTGTATAACGCTTGACACCGCTTTGAGCGAAATTTTAATATCAGCAGTCAAACAGCTAGATGCTTACCAAGCAGGCTTTAGAGCCAACTGGTCGACGATCTACCAGGGCTTCATAGGCATGCAACCCTTTGAAAAACTATATGAAGACGATATTGATATTCACTGTCTATCTATCGATTTTCAGCAGGCTTTTGATAGCATAGACCGAAGTAAAATAAAATACTTGTTGCAGTCTATAGGCACACCAACAAAGCATATTTGATTTGTTATTATGAACCTTATAAATATGACAGCAAAAGTTATAGTACAAGGAGAATGTACGGAACCATTCTCAATTGCCTCAGGAGTTAAACAAAGAGACGCCCTCTCAACGCTCATATATAACCTGGTGCTACATGCAATACTTAACGAAATAAACTGGAGTGGAAGCATCTACAACAAGCCATTCCAAATGTGTGCCTATGCAGATGATAGGAAAGAACACATCTAGCTGGACATCTCAATCTAGATTATCGTTTTAGGCAGTAAGAAATTTTGTAGTTTATTGACTCTATAAAATAAAATAAGCAAACAAACATTTCGCCTTCAATGTCATGTCAAGAACGTGCTAAAGACTTAAAGTCTTTTATTTAAAATTTATTACAGTTTTCTTAATATTTTAAGCCAAAAAATACAATTCATTCATCTCAAGTTTCATGCCCAATTAACGTAAATTCAAAGGACATTTTACTCTTTAAAGTAATTAAAGTTACTCATACGCTGTGACAACCTTTTTTCTTCTTTAAATGCGCTTCGCCAATATATAGTTATACGTAACAGCTTATGTTACATGCTGCGGTGAACTCATCCACTCACATCCACTCACATAAGTGTGTATATTGCATCACTACGTGCGACCGGCGCTTATGCAACTTAAATACATACAGACACACACACACACGAAATATGTTAGTGTATGCAATCTATGCACAGAGTTTGTTGCCTGCTAATCGCTGCGTTAATAACCTATTTATGCCTCATGTTAAATGCAAATCACCAAAAGCGAGTTTCTTAGTTTGAATTGAGTCTTGCCAAAAGCACCTCAGCCAATTTCCATAACAGCTGCAGCAGCGCAGAAGTGACATCCTAAGTGTGCTCGGAGAAGTTGTGTGGTGGCTGTAGTTTTTAATGCGACAACTTTTTACATTTACTTCTTCGTGTTTTCTAATCCGATTATACTCATATTTGTGTGCAGGTGTATGTGTGTGCATACACACGTTCATAATTTTATAGAGTCGCGGTAAAGCCGAAAGGATTAAGTGTTTGACGGAAAGTGGAGGAAGCAAGCAAGCATTTTAAGCAAATTTGGTAACTTTTGGGGAAGCAAAAAGTAAAAAATATAGCAAATAAAACAGTATTTGGTTTGAAAAGCAAATATTTTTCTAATTTTTATAAAAAAAAAAATGCATCATACACAAAACCATTTTACTTTTAGCAGTCGCCAATTGACACGCTGAGTAATTTTTGTCCATGACTGCCCTTCAGCAGATCTGTGCAGATGAAACCACAAATAATAGAAAAAGATTTGTTTTTTTAATAGCTGTCGCCTTTTGGCAAAAACAAAAATCTTGCGTGCATTTCTGTCAGATCAAAAGTTCAGTATAGTAAAGCGCTTTTCGGAGGTAGTATAAAATTGGAGGTCCTCCGTTGGTAGGAAACAGAAATTCACTTCGTGCCCACAAGGACCCTTCACATTTTATGTATAAAAATTTAAATGATAGATATTAATATATATAATATCTTATTTTGCAACAAATATTTCAGATGCTTGATTGTTAAACCTGTTCAGGATTTGATTTTTTTATTTGATTGATATTTTAGGTTGGGTTATGGTGGTAGTCGGTCCGTACGACCAACTCACTTAGACTGTGCGACACAGGAACCTTGTTTATTTATCTTCACGAAATCAATTTGAGGCTCTTATGAAGCACAGGATTGATCTAATTCCCGCGCCAGATAGTTCTGTATGAGAATTGAAAAAGTGTTTACCTAGACAACCTGCTCTGATTTTAGCTAAGGCTGGACAATTGCAAAAGAAGTGCTCTACTGTTTCTTCTTCCGCCTCATCTATACAGTTCCTACAATATTCATGGGAGAATACTCCTAGTCTCAAGGAATGCCTTCCAGACAATTGACCAATTAACAATTAACAATTCCTAAACAATTCCTTTGTTCTTTTCTTGTTTATTTGCGGCCATAGTAGCCTGACTGTTACGCATATATCTTCATTTCTCCATGACCTATTGGCCTCTTGGGTAATGTTGTTTTTTATTATTAGTTTACTCGTGGCCATGGGTATTCCAAAGGTACTTTTATCACTCAGCAGTTGGAGTGCGGTACCCTTTCTGGCTAGCTCATCAGCTTTACAGTTTCCCTCAATATCTCTATGTCCCGGAACCCAAATAAGGCTGACCTTGAGTACGTCACTAATGTTATTTAGAGCTGCCCGGCATTCCTGTGCAACCTTCGATCTTAGTATAGCCGCATTCATTGACTTGATGGCCGCTAGGCTATCCGAGAATATATTTATAGCCGTTTTTGTTACGGCATGCATATTTAGATATGTAGCCACTTCTTTTATGGCTAGGACCTCTGCCTGATAGACGCTGCAGTAGTCTGGTAGTCGAACGCATAGTTGCAGTCCTAATTCTTTCGAAAATTTATTTATTTATTTATTTATTAGAATTAATATATAATACTAAAACTAATACAAGAACGAGTACTAGCTGCCGGGGCCTACAACTCGGTAGATAGATAGAACAGTCTGTGTTATTATTAGCAAGTCATATTAAATCATAGTAGTTAAGTTACAATCTTTCAAAAAATTATTTAAAGCAGTTATATTGCTGGTAGAAACCGTAGCCAGCAGAGCAGACGGTTTGGTAGATCCGAAGTGTTTTTTCCTGAAACTTTCTAAGGTACGACAATCGTTTAAAAGATGGTCAGCTGATGCGTTATTATCACAAAATGGACATTGTTGTTGGGCACCTCCTTTGAGGAGGTGTTGGTGTGTGAGTTTCGTATGTCCGATTCTGAGTCTGGCGAACTGGCTTGATAAATATCGAGGTGTATTGCTTGGGTATAGAGATGGTTTGCGCCTGGCGTTGAATTCAGTATACCGATGCCTAAACGTATACCATTCTGCCAGCTTAATCGAGTCAATATGTTTTTTTATATGCCTATGTAAATCCTTCTCTGAATAAACTGGAAACAATGAGCTTGTTGCTGGCATAAGTCGAGCTGTTTCGTCGGCTCGCTCGTTGCCTCGGATGCCTTTATGGCCTGGTACCCACATAATGTTGATCTTTTTTAAGTTCCGAATACAAAGGTCTCTTATTTTGTCAACCAATTTGCTACTACTATAAATGTTTTGTATGGCTTTAATAGACGACATGCTATCCGTACAAATGAGGAATTTTCCTTTATTACTCTGCGCGAAATCTGCTGCTTTATATATGGCCATTGCTTCCGCTGTGAACACCGAGCAGTGTTTAGATAACTGACCTCCAGAAATGAGCAATCCTTGTTGATTAACTACAGCGAACGTGGTGTTTGTGCTGGTTTTTGATCCATCCGTATATAAAAAATTCCAATTGTTGTTCCGGTAGTTTCTTTCCTGTTCTGCGAAGAGTTGTTGATAGGTCGAACTACTTGTCGTAGATTTATTAAGTGCGTGAAGCACGGTGTTGAAATTCGATTTATATATAAACCACGATGGTTGGCAGTTTAATTTAGTGCAGCTCCTAGGTGGAGTCAAATCAATCTCTAAGCCATACGAAATACAGCGGCAAATTGTGGACTTGAGCCTATATCTACGTTTGTGTCGAAACGCCGATATGTAATCCTTGTGCAAAATATGATTAGTAGTAGAAAAGAGTTTCGGAATTAGTAGCCATGTCGCTTCGATTACACGTTCCTTTATAGTAGGGAGACCAGCTTCTGCCAAAACGCATTTTACGGGGGATGTTGGGAACGCGTTTATACTACGACGAACAGCAGTATGGTATGGAGCATCAAGTAGCTTAATATTAGTATTGGCAGTCCATCCGTACACAGGTAGACCGTAGTCTATCTTAGAAAGTATCATTGCTCTAGTGATATTGACTAAGGTGTTTGTATGGATTAAAGAGTGTTTGGATGACAAATACTTGAGTATATTGAGTCTGGCAGCTAGATTTTTTCTTAAACCTAAACAATGTTGCTTAAATGTAAATCTTTTATCAAATGTTATGCCTAAAATTCTTAAGAAGTTTACATTTTCTATATTCAAGTTATTAATTGACAAAGTAGGGTATAAACAGTTACGTTTTTTACAAATTTCGAAAATACTCCATAGCCAACCCTATCTTCTAGCTAGGAACCATCTGTATAAAAATTTAATTCCTCCCTTCTCCATGGCCCTGATGTCTACCACTCCCTTTATGATCGTATACTCGTCTTGAAGAGCCTTTCAAAGGTGTGTCTAGGGATAGAGTAGTCTATTTCTTGTTTGTGACTATTCAGAGAGTGCACAATAGAAGCGTGGCCAAACCACCGGTCTTTCCATAGCGCCATACTTTTGAGTTTGAGCGCCGCGGCGGCCACGTGGTTCCCTACTAGATTTAGGGCAGCTAAGTTGATTAGCATTTCCAGCGCTTTGTTTAGGGTAGTCCTTAAAGCGCCAGAGGTGCATAAAAAAGCTGTTCTTTGGGCCTTACTCATGACTTTAGCGTAAGTCGCCTTTTGAGCAGATGGTCACCATTCAAGTACTCCATACATTAAGATTGGCTTAACTACAGAAGTATAGAGCCAGTGCGTAATACGAGTACGTGTTATTCCCCGTTTGATACCGACCGCGTCTTTCCAAGTATATAATGCAACGTTGGCCTCCCCTACTCTCAGTCCAGCTCCTAAGCATGGCCATGTTAGAGCGCAGAATGAGGGTGTTAGGATATCTGCCTTTAGCAGCAATTGCTAAGACATCTGCGTATGCAGTGACGTGCCAACCCCCTCTCTCCAGGGTCAGCAATAGCAAGTTTACTGCCAAAATCCACAGGACACCACCTTAAGGTGTGCCTCTGCAGACCTGTCTGCTTAGAGTAGTAAATTTGCCGTTACCTTCCTTCTGACGAGTATTGCTTCTATCAGGGCAACAACGATAAATATAGACAGGATTGATTGATAAAAAAAATTTGATTGTTTTAGGTAAAAAAATAGATTTTTTTATAAAACAAATATTCAAGTTTTTTTTTACAGAATAGTGAATTTAATTAATTTAATATAAAACTCGTGCTTTCCGGTATTGTAATTCTGAAATGAAAAGAAAAAATATATTAAGCAAATAGTTTTTTCTGTTTTTCGAATATAATTTGTTTTCTTAATTTACTTTTAACTTTGCTTATTTTCAAGAAAAAGAAACCTTAAGATCCCTTTCACAAAAAAAAACATACGAACGTAGTACGTCTAAAAAAATTAAACAATTTATGACTAACTCCAAAGCCAAAAATGAGAGAAACCGTAAACTACTATTTCAGTTGCGAGAAACAAACTAACAAAAAATCTCAACTGGCATGCACTCCATTGACCTCTATTGAACGTCAAAGTGGTAGTGGTTTATTATCAGCGGGAACCAGACGAGCTCTATCCAACCCGCCCACCAACCACTGAAATGTTTTGCTTGCACTTTACGGGTACGCGGTTTAAGGGTTTTCATGGCGACCATTTCACAATTGCGGTCGAAGAGAAACAAGAGTTTCTGGAAAGGAAACACTGGCGATGGGGTGGAGTAAAAGCACACTACGCCTGGAGTAGGCAAGCAGTGAATACACATACCCCTGCATGCACACAGATGCAACTACAAACGTATTGAAATTCAATCCACACTTGAAGACATTCATTCGTGCACTCGCTACTATTGATAAGGTATAATTTATACATATATACATGCTTATGTTCATCTGCTATGAAGCAGGGTAGCATTTTGGAATCGCGCCAAGTGAAAACTATCAGCAGTAAAAGGTAAAATAAGAGTCTCGTTGAAGAGGTAAGAAAAAAGTGAAAAGATTAAAGTTTTCCAAATGGAATTCGAAGTATAAATATTAACATTTTTTTATTTAAAATATTTTTTTGAGACTTCCTATATGTAGTTCTTTTTTGAAAAATAAAAACTCTGATAGTCTACGCGCATATCCTCGTCATGATTGTTACTCATACGACCTGTAGCACCATTGATTTTGTTGTATTAATTTAAGGAAGTGTTTGCACTTAGTGAGCTGATTAGTTGTAGGTAGTATTACAATGAAAAGTAAGTAACTATTTAAGGTACGTGAAATCAAACCGTAAAATGGATATTAGAAATACAAACTGTCAGGGACATATCTGGCGACGTTCATATGACAACGAGTTATGACTGTTGGTTTAAATATTTTAGTATATTAAAATTTATTTTTTTTTTTTATTAGTTATTTTTTATCTTTTGTTGCATAAAAATGTTTATCATTTATATGTAAAATTTAATTTTTTAATTCCATTTTAATTTTTTTAATTCAGAATGAAACACATTCGCAGATAAACGACTTTGCTTACTATCTCTTAAAAATTCTTCTGCTTCATTGTTTCATTTAATATCAAGTTTTCCAAAAAATTTTGATTGTTGATTACTGTATTCAGAATTTCGTTTTTTTTTCCAAAATATTTTTCATTCATAAATCTTATTCATTTTTTAGAAGCGTTTCACAATTACTCCTAGTATACAATATATAAAGGTATACTAATAAAAAAATAGAAACTGAGCTAAAATAGAAACTAAAATGATCACTTAAAGTGCGATAAATCGATGTTTTGGAGATATTCAACTACGATTCCATGAATTTCAACGATGATTTCGGTTAATTTTTGATAAAGTTACAAACGATTCCGATGGAGTTTTCGGTGATTACTGATTTTGGGTGGCCCGTATGTTCATCGTCACTTACATTTGTATATCCCCACAACCATCTCTGAAACGTGTAAACCACTCATGAACTCTGGCACGAGATAGACAATCATCGCCATAAACTTTTTTCATCAATTCAAATATTTCGCTAAACGCTAAAAAAAAATGAATTTTCATGGAGTTATGCGTCCTTGAAGTGGAAAGGGGGAAAAAAAGGCAGTGTCCCCGTCGTCACGATTTCTACCCTTGTGGTCATCTGAAAAAAAAAAAATACAAATTCTTAATTAATATGAATGTCATTATCGTATGAACCAGAAAAAACGGAAAAAAAAATTTTCCATAAAATGGCGGCTACTCAAAAAATTGAGGTCGATTTTTCTCTTATTTTTAAGCTTTCTCGAATTGTTTACACATATTAAAAAATTGAAATTTCCAGTTTTTCGAGCTTCATACGATAGAGATATATTTAAGGAATAGTCATGACAAATTTCAAGCAAATCGGTTGATTAGAACTTGAGATATCGTCCCGACCGTATCGAAAGAAGTAGTTTCGAGAAAAACACGTTTAAAGTTCGCCGACCGCTCAAACCAGTCCAGCTGTCGCGTCACGAAAATAGTTGTAGCTTCGAAAATGATTCCAATTTTGAAAAATCCTTTTAGGGAGATATTTTTGAATAGTTAAACTATCAAATTTTGAAAAAAAAAATTTTTCGATTTTTTCAAATTTCTAGACTAGAATACCCCCTTAAAACAAAATTTCATATTAGCTCTTTGTTCGAGACTCATTTTTGTGCCGATGACACAAACATACTGACACTTTAGACGCAATAACTTCGCTTACACTGAACCAAATGTAAGCAAGCTGCAACTGGAAGTCAGCTTGGGATGTAACTTCCAACGCACTAACTCATTAAAGGGACGGCGTCATCAAAACATTTTTATGACGCCAGTCATGTTTTGGACTTCACCTTGTAGTTAGAAAATCAGCGATATGTGCCAAAGTGTATGCCAAAATTCTACATGCAAAGTTCCATATATATATATATGTATGCACATACATATACATATTCATATGTATTACGTGAAATTACATTCGCGTGCTGCGTCACTTTGATTTGAATTTCGAAATTGATGTTTTCGTTGAAATTGGCATAGTTTGTTTACGAGTTGTGGCTGTCGGCCACCGAATTGCTACACCACCCAATGCCCAAATAGTGTTTGCACACATACTTGTATATACACGTATATATATGTGAGTGCGTTGTGTAGTTAGCTTTACTCGATGCGCGCTTTCGTCTCCGCATCGTTTGTGTTGACACTTGTGTTGCTGTGGCTTTGAGTCAGACCTGTGTATATATTCATACAAGTGCATCTGTATGTGGCCATGTTTATAAAGCGTCTCACCCCAGGAGTATTGCAAATCAATTGACCGCCAACAAAATAATTTTCAAGTGTAAATTTGACATTTCGGAATGTTTGCCAAGGAGAGATGGAGGGATTGATTGATTAGATGATTGGCAAATTGATAGACTAGTTTGTCACCTGCAATGTGTCAGCATACTGTACTTGCACATATGTCAATCAAATGTGTGTGTGGTCAAAAGGCTTTTAAGGTGAATGCTTCAAATCTCAAAACTGACACTGACACGGAATGGATACAAAATAAAATATATTTTGATAATACAATAATGAAATATATATTCTATTATGCATTTCAGGTATACAGAGTCTCCAGTGGCAGGATTAAGAATAAAGAACTAAATTTAAAAGAAAAATTCTAATGATAAAAGTTTATTTCAATAACTATTGGAGAGAAGACAAGTGTGGATTTTTGTTTTAATTATTCGCTCTAACTTTAAGGAAGAGCTCCAAAACTAATTGCATATGAAGATGGCATTGCTATAGTTATTACAGGAAGGTGCCTATATACGCTAAGCGCTCTAACGATCGACGCTCTTAAAACAATACACAACTGAGCCAGCAGTGCTGGCCTGAGCGTCAATGCTGAAAAAACCCACTCACTTCTTTTTGCAAAGAAGTAAAGGGTTGTTAAGTTTCAAGGGCCGGTGTTGATTTTGAAGCAAATACAATGCTTTAAGATATTTTTGCCGTTTCTCTTGATTATGATAATACTGGTATAGCTCAATTACGTATGGAAAAATATATCGGTCAAATTGCCGCCGCGACACACCTCGATCCGATGGTCCAAATTTTCGATGACGCTGAGGCATAATTGAGGTGCTATGTCGTTAAAGTGCCGAATTATCTCATTCTTTAGCTCTTGAATTGTTACTGGCTTATCGACGTATACCTTTTTTTCAAATAAGCTCAAAGAACGGTGTCAAAACACATGATCTTGGCGGCCAATTGACATCGCCCCGACGTGAGATTAATCGGACTTCAAATTTTTCGCGCAAAAGAGCCATTGTTTCGTTAGATGTGTGACAAGTGGCACCGTCCTGTTGAAACCACATATCGTCCACATCCATATTTTCCAATTCGGGCAATAAAAAGTTCGTTATCATCTCACGATAGCGAACACTATTTTCACAGTAACTGCCTGACCGGCCTCATTTTGGAAAAAATACGGCCCAATGATGCCGACGGCCCATAAACCGCACCAAACGGTCATTCTTTGTGGGTGCAATGGTTTTTCGGCAATCATTCTTGGATTATCATTCGCCCAAATGCGGCAATTCTGCTTATTGACGAATCCACTGAGGTGAAAATGTGCCTCATCACTGAAGATGATTTTCTTCGAAAATTGGTCATTCACTGTTGCCCGTTTTCATAATAAGTTTGAATAACTTTAACACCTTGTTCGATTGTGTATCTTTTCATGGTTCAAATTGAATTAGTCTGAAACTGAAAAATGTCAAATGAAATGCAGAAAGAAACTTAACGTTTAGGTGTGGTTCACATTCAACATCGGCCCTTCAAATTTAACCACCCTTTACAAAGTTCCAGCATAGACATTACTCTCTCTCGACAGCGTCTCTCTATCGCTGAAATCCTGCACCAAGTACTTAGGAGTAATACTGGACAATAAATTGACGTGGAAATCCAATATTGAGGAGAGGGTGAAGAAGGCCACTAATTCTTTATACGCCTGTAAAGGAGGCTCGCACTCGCTCTTATCCACCTGTGCTACACTGCATTTATTAGCCCTACATTACTGTATGGCGTGCTGGTATTGGTGGGGTGCAAGACGGTAAGGAAGAAAACATATCTCAGGTCATTGGTAAAAGTTCAACGACTCTCCGCGCTTTGCATTACGGGAGCTATGAAATCAACTCCAACGGGAGCTCTCGAGGCTATCGTCAACCTAACAACGATTGATGTCTTTGCAGAAAATCGAGCTGCAAACTCATCCGAACAGCTTACCTATAGAGCCTTCGCACATGCCACAGTTAATTTAGGCTTTATGGTTCCAGTTATGAATTTTGGAAAGCCACTAAAGGCCGTTATTGAAGACGGTGGATGGCGCAAAGGCTTGGTTCCGAGCAGTAACACCATCAGTGTATTCACTGATTGATCGAAAATGGAAGAGGGGGTTGGCGCTGGCATATATAGTATGACGCGGAATTAAGCAGCAATAATGCGTTTAAACTCTCTAACTATTATACCGTGTTTCGATAGCCAAGCTGCTATAAAAGCGATAAAATCATAATGTGTTTCATCCAAAGATGTCCTTGAGCGCAAGGCAGCAATCAAGAAGCTCGCTCGTAACCGCAGGCTTTGTGTTTTTTAGGTTCCTGGCCATAAAGGCATAGAGGGAAACGAGACCGTGGATGGAATAGCTAAAGAAGGCGCGAAACTTGCAGGGATTCAATTAAGTCAGATACTTAAACCACTGCGCACTATTCAAAAAGAACTTGAGGCAAAAAAGGGACTAGGCAAAAGGCAGATGGCTTAGCCTAGCCAATTGTAAAGTTGTTCGGATCATGTGTAAATGCGCATATGATGGCAACTATATTATACTAAATCGGTTATATCGTTCGATAGAAAAAACTGTAGAACTTTAGTTGGTATACTAACAGGGCACTTCTTTTCGTACGAATTGTGCCTGAATAGATGTTTTTTTTTTTTGTTGTTTTCGCACCGTCCCATGTGATTTCGGCATCTGCTAGTTCGCGAAGTATCCACCTTCTCCTTCTTTGGGCAACCGCGACCTTGCGGGTTACATCGCCACTTTCTGCGTTTATTTATTATAGGATGTGTTCCTCATTCGTTAATCTCCACAGCGCATTCAGCAGTTGTTTTTGTTGTGGAAATAATACAAGCCCTATCAGTGTAGTATAAGTCGTCGGTAATCTTCATCTAGATTATCTAAAGGTACGCCCCGGAAACATGCTATTTTGACAGGTTGAGCCCAGAGGGAGAGGGGTGTTAAATTAATGGGTTTGATGAGGCATGTGAAAAGGTAGCTAGTGATGTGCGGTGTGCATTCATATGCCAGACATATGATTGGTATGTCGAGGTTAATTCTGAATAAGTAGGAGTTTAAGCTGATACAGTATCCAGAACATAATTGTGCCAATGTTACTGTGGTCTCACGTGGAAGCTGGAGCTTTTCATCAGCTGTAGGTGGTGGTTGGACTTCGATTACGGCATTCGGTGGTCCGGAGCTTAAGAAGGTGGTGTTGGTCTCCCGATGAATATCCTTTATTGTCGGTCTAAACACTGTCCGATCCAAATGTCTGTTAGTTTTGTCCTGGATCTCGTAATTGAGGAGGTGTCTCCTGACGAGCCTGAGTGGCGGCTCTGGCTCCAGCAGCTGTCAGCACCCTAACAAGAACTGCTTTCTGAGCAGTTTTTTGCGCTCCATTACAGGGAGCATTTGTGCCTCGTTGTGAAGGTGTTGAAGAGGGGACACTAGGAGGCAACCCGTCACTGTCCGAATAGCAGGGTTTTGGTAAGTCTGGAGCTTTATCCATTGCGTATCACTAGTTCCAGGGGACCAGCAGGTGCCTTAAATGTCTTTACCCATTTATTTGTCTTTACCCCAAGTGCTGCCGGCAAGCGACTTGAGGACCTTGTTGCGATTTTAGACTTTAGTGCAATTGCAGCTGTGTGCGCGGAGAAGGATAGCAAACTGTCGAAGGCTACACCCCAAAATTTTAAGATTGTTCACAGTCGGAATTGGTGTGATTCCTCGTAATGAAAAAGCTGGAAAGGTCGGTGAGATAGTTGTTGACTTTGGAGCACAGGTAATCAATGTCATTGACCGATACCATTGCCAGCGTATGAGTGCAGGGATACTCCCTCTGGTGGTTGGGGGAGCTTCGATAGATAGAAGTTGAATAGCAGATGTAAAAGGACACTACTCTGCGGAACACCTTGCTTGATCTTCCTCCGTCTGGAAGTTTGGTCTCGAAAAATCACTGACGGTTGACGACGCCCTGGCGGAAGTGTCGACGGAAAAATATCATCTAGCAGCGTGGAATGGCTGACAGTATCGAAAGCCTTCTTCAAGTCCAACGCACCTGGGACTGTTCTCTCGCAGGGGTGGTTTTGGTTAATGCCCGAGGGCATTTATGACGGTGAGTGTTTTGGTGGTGCTGTGCACTCGTCGGAAACCATGCTGATGTGGGGCTGGGGCCAGGTGTTTCGTGAAGAGTGTCTGGAGAAAGGAGAGTTATCGGCCGATAAGATTCCCGCGCATTTACCAGTGTTGCTCTTGGTGTTCGGCCAGAATAATTACCCGGGTAAATGTTTTCTGTTTTTCTCTTCCTATTATTTTTACGAATAAAAAAGCTCAATTATCCATTCTAGCGAGCAATTTATTATTAAAAATTGTTATTCACTTTTTGCAACCGGTTTCCTGGTGCACTGCTAATAGCCTAAAACTAAGCATAAACTACGTAATGTTATTGCTAAATAATTACTTTCTTCAGCTGCTCTTACTGCCAATTAAAAATATGTAATATGCATTTAAAAAGTTGTGTTAGCTTAATTTACTTGAAAATTCGCACAAAACGAATTTCATCTGCTCTCAAATACAGCTGAGTTAAGTAAAAATCTGTCATGCACACAAAAGTGATTAAATAAACATCCAGTAGATAAAATTTAACAAATTTAAGAAAAAGTTGTGCCAATACATTCTGTGGTGTATGAATTAATAACTAGACCCATACAATGGAAATTGCATAGTCGACTCACTTCGTGCTCTATGTGTGGCCACATCTGTCTAAATATGTACGAGTATGTACGCTGTTGAAGTACAGTTGTGTGAAAAAGCTGCTCTACTCTTCTCTGAGTACTTGAGAACAATTTTATTTAAATTATAATATGTCCGTCCAATATTTAAAGTGATAAGTATCACTACCCTCCATAGTAGGTATTGAAAATGTACTCAACAAGTAAGAAAAGCTAAGTTCGGTCAGGACTGGACTTTATAAAGTCTGTGTTTATGCGGCCACCTGGGTTAAGTTCGTAATAAAAAGGCTGCAGTGGTCATCACAGGAAAAACCAGAGTATCGGCAAATCGGAACTGTATTTGAAAGAAATTGTGGCACGTATGTTTGAAAACAGGAGCGTATAATTTAGTAACGGCTGTTTTTTAGATTTATCGATATCGATAACTATGTTTTGCCAGCTGAGAATGATAAAGTGTGTTGACATTTGTATTCTGTAAGGCTTAGCAAGACATCATGAAACTTTTTCTTGTGGAACTATACTTTGAAAAAAATAAATCTGCTTACAAAGTTCTTGGTGCACTTTGTCTAATATACGGTCAACATAATGACTGAGCAAGCAATTCGAGCAGTTACTGATCGTTTTTGCACTAATTTTACTCTTCTCGATTCAAAATCATCAACGAAGAGAATATTGCTGCTGTAGCGCGAGGTGTTAAAGAAGGCGCCGGCATGTCGATTCGTTGTCGTTCTCAGTTTGTTGGCCTTTGTCCATCGACAAATTTTACGTAAGCATCTTGGCTTAGGTGCCTATAACCTACAGCTCGTTCACCATTTGAAACCAGATGACTATCGTTTGCGTCGCATTTGAGCTGATTGGGTGCATTTGGATGTATTATTCCGATTTTTTGAAAAAGGCAGTAAAACAAAGTAATAAAATTTTCAAAAAAAACAAATAAATGGCATGAAACTAGATTTTCTTCTTCTTGATTAGCGCAATAACCGCTTAAACGATTTTGGCATAGCAAAAGTCCAAAAATCTTCCTCCGAATCTTTCTCTCAAGTACTCCAAGTGAGTAATTAAAAAAATTTTTTTTAAATTTGTTTTTTTGTTAATTAAATAAATTAAAAAAAAATTATTTAATTAAAAAAATTAAAAGAAACATTATTTAAATAAATTATAGAAATTAATATTAAATTAAAAAACAAATGTTAAGTTTAATTTTAATATTTTCAGAAAAAATTTGATTTTTAAATAAAAACAAAAATTTATATAAACAATTTTCAAATAAAAGGGAAAATTATGTAATTAAAAAAAAAGAAAATTAAAAGTATATTTTATACCAAAAAATAAAAAACATGTATGTATACAAAAATGAAGATGTTCACTATAAAAACCCCTTTCAACAAACCTTTCAACATTGAATAAATCTCAATTTTTACAAAATTTTCAAAAAATTTTCAGCTTACTTCTTGTTACACTAAAACGCTTAATTAAACGAGGTTTTAGAAGAATTGACGACAATGCTCAAACTATCAGGTCAGTCCATAAGTTCGAGCGTTTTTTAAAGATGGTTTTAAAATTAATAAAAAAAAGATGTTTTAAGTATTTTTCAATCAATAATATATTTTCCTTCATTATTGACAATATTTTCCCAACGTTTAGGCAAATTTTTAATTCCCTGCTCAAAAAATTATTTGTCCTTGGAGCCAAAATACGCATCGATATCCCTTTTTATAGCTCCTTTTGAGGAGTAGTTCTTGTTACTCATATGGGACTGAAGTCCACGGAAAAGGTGATAATCACAAGGTGCAATATCCGGAGAGTACGGTGGATGTGGCATTAGCTCCCATCCGAGCTCGTTCAGCTAGCCTAATGTTTGCCTTGCGGTATAAGGGTCTTGCGTTGTCGTGGTGAAACAAAACTTTGCGTCTATTCGCTAAAGACGGTCGATTTTTGTTAAGTGCCTTATTCAGGTTTGATAGCAGATGGGAATAATAATCAGCAGTTATCGTCTGGTTTGGTTCCAGAAGTTCATTATAAACAATACCGGCCATATCCCGCCAAATAGACAAGGGAATCTTCTTGGGGTGAAGGCCATCTCTAGGGGTCGGTTCTGGTGTTTCACCTTTATCTAACCATTGGAACAGAATTATTGCAAAGGACCCATTTTTCATCACCAGTAACAATACGGTTCAAAAAACTTTCATTTTCAAGCCGTTGCAGCAGCTGAGAACACACATTCACTCTCTGCTGAAGGTTGGTGACGGAAAGTCTATACGGAACCCATTTTCCCAGCTTTGAAACCGTTCCCAACTAAACCAGGTGCCTGTGAACTGTTCCATGCGATGAATTTAACCTCTGAGCTATCAAATCGACTGTGAAATTTGGCTCAGCTTCCACGAGTTCGAGCAAGGCGTTGGAGTTAAAGACTTCAGGACGACCAGCGCACTGGGCATCCTCCACGTCGCAGTTACCACTTCGGAATTTTGAAAACCACTTTTTTGCAGTCCTTACACTCACGGTATCCTCTCCGTGAACAGTGTTTATTCCTGCAGCAGCAGTTGTTGCATTTTTACCACTTTTATAAAAAAAAATGCAAAATATGCCTCTTATACGCGTTCGAAGATTTCATTTTATTTTTTAACAACCTAGATTAAAATCACTTGTTGAATGCACAATAAAAAAAATAAATAATTGGCGCGTACACTTCTGTTAGGTGTTTGGCCGAGCTCCTCCTCGTATTTGTGATGTGCGTCTTGATGTTGTTCCACAAATGGATGCACAATATATCAAAGAAAATATAAATAGTTGCGTTATATTCCGCGAATAATTTTTTGTATGCAAAAATGTTAAATTATGGGTAAAATACGCACGAACTTATGGACTGACTTGATACTTGGATTCTTTACATAGAATCTCTATAGCAATCAGGAATCTCTCTATACCAAACCAGCTGCTTCAGTTTTGCACAACACTGCATATGGCTGCGGAATTATATTTTATGCACGCTTGCTTTTATATTAATGTATGTATGCCTGCATGCCTGCATGCATGTATGTATGTGTGTACACACAGCTTTTGCTTGTTATCATCATTTGACTACAACTATTTGTAGCAATGCAGGCACTTACACGCAAGAGCCCACACCCACACCGGCACCCACACTGAAGCCAATGTGCACTCCATTACAATATTCCACATCTTATTCAAATAATGCAGTAGAGAGACTAGAGAGTTGACTAGCTGTTGTTGTTGTGAAATTTCTTTTAATTAAAATTGCATTCATCTTCAAAATTTTCATTTCCATTTGTAAGTACGAGTGAGTGTGTTTGTATGTGTTTGGAGTCTTTTGTGCATGCAAATGCTGTATGCTTCCATATTGGTGATATGCACAAAAGGCAAATTTCACACATACACCCGCACACACACACACACACAGAGCAACACTCTTTGATCTGCACTTTTTGGCGCACTTTGCTGCTACGCCATCTACTCCATACAAAATATTCATCTGCGGCATAAAGAAAATGACAGCATTGAAGTGCTTTTCTTTCACACAATAAATAATAATGAAATTGCTGCATAAAGTATGCAACAGCATAAAGTATTTATGTACATACTCGTATGTGTGTATGTGTAATAAATAAATATAAGGCATGAGTCAAAGAGCCGCCTAGAAACATGTGTCCGTGTGTGTGTGTGTGTGTGAGTATGATGAAATGTTTGCAGTTCATTTGCTCATAAGTAAAATTGGGCGAGATGCGGTGATTGCACTTAAATCAGTTACATGAACTTACATGATAGTGTGTGTTTGTGCCGATCTATGGCTGTGTGTGTAGGACAGGTGTACTTTGAATGATCGTATAAGCAAGTAGCTGGGCAGTTGTTGCTGTGAACACGCATGGGTATTTCTACAAACATAAGTAGCGGTTGCAAATAATTATACGAATTTGCTTTCTGATGCTGTCTAATTTCGCCTGTTTGGCTAAATTTATCTCGCATGCTATTTAATTTAAAAAAGATGATGGAGGTGCCGTTCTCTTCGTAGTGGAAGTGCTTCTAAAGCCGTACTTGTGCAGTCGGCAAGCAGACAGCTAAGGAATCAGATTATTAAATAGGTACAATAGCATTAACCCGAAGCTGTGAGATGTAGTGAAATTAATTGGCTGTATGGGGATTTTTTGGAAAGTGCATACAATTCCTCAATTAAGGATTAGACTACTGTAGTCGCACAAAAAAAGGATATTTTGTAAGGTAGTTTTCTAAGCAGAATTGTTAAAAACTATATAAACTATTTTTCTGAAGTGAACATAAGATGAAAGGTCAGCTGCACCGTCTTCCCTCAAGCGGCCAGCCCAACTGTATCTGCAATTTTTAATTTACGTTGAACATTTGCCTTTTTTGGACTAAAAATGTGAAATGCCCAAAAAAAAGAGGAAACATGTTTGATATATGGAATTCGTGAATACATTTGAAAGCAAAGTTGAAGAGTGAAAAAAAAATTATCCGAAACATTTTTGTATAAAAAATTGTTTATAAAAAAATTATGTAATTATGGAGAGCGGCAGCCACCGTAACTTAACCTAACCTAAATTAAGTTGAATTGGTGTTCATTCAGGAGCAGTAAGCCTATTGCAATATGCGCATTATTTGCATTATGACTGCTAAACAAGCAAAATACAAAGAAAAAGACACAGTTACACATTGCATCAGTGGCGCCAGCAAGAGGAAGCAGGCGACCGCGGTAATAGCGCAGACACATGAAAATTAGCGAAGTCCACAACCATTTGTGCGATCCTTCTGACAGAAAAATGCCAGCAAGAGGAAGCGAGCGACCGCGGTAATAGCGCAGACACATGAAAATTAGCGAGGTCCTCAACCATCTGTGCGATCCTTCTGACAGAAAAATGTGAAACACAGATGGCGCTTCAAAAATAAGAAGGAATTGTTCCTAAGCCCTGAGAGGTGGGCATTCCCACTACTTAGGAATGATTAACGAAACCAACGCAACACTGAGTCTTGTCGAAGCCTTTTGCTCCCGAGAGGAGGGAACAAGGACAAAAAAAAGCTATTGCAAGAATCGGTTTGTTCCATATTTCCAAAGTATTCACTCAGTATAATATTTGCAAGTCACCTAATTTTTACCAATTAATACTTTCCTTCAAATGCATGCGTTAAATATATTTAAAATCAAAAATCTATACTTGAAAATCGTCTGCTGGAATTATCACCAGACAGCCACCCAAACTAAGCTTCTCAGTCAATTTGCAATATTCATTAAAACGAGCTTTTAATAATGCACGAGGCAAACCTTTGCCTGCCGGCACCCAAAAAATAACAATAAATCACCTAAATCTATTAAGCAAATACCTGCGCGCCAGTGCGCAGACGATATTTGTTCGAAAGCAAAACAAAACTTAAATTTGGCTGAATTTGTTCGAAAGCAAAACAAAACTAAAATTTTGCTGAATTGGTAAATCCAATTTTTATTTGCGCAAATTTCGCAGACTTGCAATTATTCGGCTTTTGTGTGGGACATTTGAATTTCTTAGTTGCATGAATAGGTAGAAAAAGCAACTTAAATTATTCAAATGTTCTCTCTGTTATTTAAAATTTTTCCAATTTGATTTCCAATCCACTTTGGTAGTTTTTTTTTAGTTATAAGTACATTTGTAAAAGTCGAAGTCAACTAAAAACAAAAAAATAAACCTAACCTTCAGAAAATTTTGCAAATATTTGAACCGATTTGCTTACTTGAATATGTAACAAAACAAAAAAAAATATTTTTTTAAACAATTATTTTTGTTTTTTCTACAGAACGGATCGCATATGTACGTGGAACTTTACTTTGTAACGGTGTATACTCAGTTTTTCATTTTCTCATCAATTTAATTTTTTGAAGGACTTCAAAGTGTCTAGGCACTAAATTTTAAAAAAATTGGTTCAAATACTTACACCCACTGTATGATAAGAATACTGATGTGAAACGAACGAGCCTATCTATATCCAGTTAGGAAAACAAATTTCGTTTAGTTTCCACTAAGCCATGTACCTGTATAGAATTTGTAAGGCATCCACTGCGTATACTTTATTTCATAGGAGAAAAGTTCAACTTTTCTTTTTTTTTACGTTTTTATAAAACAGCATGAGGAACGAAATTGAAAAGTCAACAAAAATGTTTATTTAATAGCTGGATTTTTTTTTACGGTTTTTATAATTTTTTTTTTAAATCGTTTTACAATTGCACTTAGGTTATACGTATAAAAGAATATATCCGCGGTAAGGCATGCCTGTCGTAAAAGGCCACTAAAATCAGGCAGGAGAGGAATGGGCTCGGCGTGAAAGGCCTCATATACCCCGAGTACCTCCAGTGGCAGGGCTATAAAGCTCATCACGATCGAGATCAGTAAAATCCTGATTACGGTATACTGGAAAATATTTTTAGATTAAGAAGTCTATGGGCTGGTGAAAGTGGTATTCTATCACCTAAGTACAGGAGGGTGACACCTCACTGAAATGGCTGTTATGCTAATGCTACAATCGTCTCCGTCCCGTTGAAACTCTGGCAAGCCTTCGGTCCGTTCCTCACACGTCACCATTAAGTTGGTGGTGCAGGCTCAGTTGAGAAATCCTGACTAGTTCCTGTCCTGGTTCTGAACTCTATTGCCCATGAAGTGTAGAGTCAACCCTCGCATGGCCTCCCTGCTCGCATAGATAACCATCGGGACAGTTCAGGAAACTGCACTTTCGTGTAAGGATAGCGGCCTGAAGTCGGGACTCAAAAGAATTGATTGGGAACATCAATTAGTAACATCTCTTCGAAAAACTCAAACCAAGTTTCAGCCAGATCGGTGTCTTTCTTTGTGTTTGGCTTTCGCTTGAATTGAGTGATTTTGAAGTCACATTTCCAGCACGGCAATGCACCAACTCACGCTTCAGCAGTTGTGGTTGCAAAATTTATGGAAATAGAGTTCCAACTAGTTTTGCATTCAACCTATTCTCAAGACTTGGCCCCTTCGGTTCCCTCGGACTACTAGTTGTTCCCTAATTTGAAGCAATGGCGGGCGGAAAAAATGTTTTATTCAAACAAGGAGGTGATTGCATAAACGAATGGCTATTTTTCACAATTGGACAAATCCATGATTCACAGGGGATTGACAAACTAGAAAAGCGTTGGACGAAGTACTTATATATTAGGTGTGGGAATAAGTTTCCGTCCTTTCTTAGAAAAGTTACGAATTGTTTCTGCAATTAATGTGAAGTAGGTGCCATTGAAAGCTACAACTTTACTCCATATTTTAGGCAGCCTACCGATTCCTCTAACAAAAAATCCGAGTTCTTTTGACTTTATCCATTCATTGACCCAGTTTACGATGCTCTGGTAAGAACTGAACCGCTCTCCAATAAGGGCTGGCTCCATTGATCGAAACAGATAGTAATCCGAATTCCCAAATTTCCCAAATTCAGTTCCTCTAAATATTTCTGGACCGATTTAGCAACGTGTGGCCTGGCGTTGTCATGCAGCAAAATCCATTTGTCATGCCTCCCGTCCCATTCTGGCCGATTTTCTTTGAGAGCTCGATTCAAACGCATTAGCTGCAGTCGGTAACGATCGCCAGTGATGGTTTTAGATAGTTTAAGGAGTTCAAAATAGATGACACCCTTCTGATCCCACCAGATGCACAACATAACCTTTGCAGCATGAATATTTTTTTTCCGCTGTCGATGGACCTGATTCATCTGGCAAGCTCCAACATTTTCGAGGCTTAGATTTAACACAATAGATCCATTTTTCATCGCCAGTGATGATGCGATGCAGAAAACCTTTTCTTTTCTGCCGTTCAAGAAGCACCTTACAAACGTATCTCGATAACCTTCTCCTTCAATTAATGTGGCACCCAGTTACCTGCTTTCTGGACTATTCCCATCGCATGCAAACGTTTACCTGCGGTTGATCTGTCAGCACACAACTCTTTAGGCATAACCTCAAGGGTTCGACATGCGTCTTCATCCCATAATTTTTGTAGTTCAGTATTTTCGAGTTTTTTCGGTGCCTTTTCGGTGCCGCTTCGCTAGTTCGATCTTTACCACTTACGTCGAAATTGCCACTTTGGGAGCATCGAAACCACTCTTTACAAGTTGTATTTGATGGAGCGTAGTAACCGTAATTATTGGTCATTACATGACACGTTTCAGCTGCACTTTCCTTTAGAAGCTAATAACGAAACATGACCTCCCGCAAATGCTGTTTTTTCGGTACGAACGTAGACAGTTTTGACCTTAGATAAAAAAGGATATTTATGCTTCAAGAGAATGCCAACTACTGCGATCGAGAGCTCACATATACACCTTCAAATCACCAGTATATTACCAGAGCGAACACAAAAATAGTATCAGCAGCGACACTTCTTTTACGAGGGCGGAAACGTATTCCCATACCCAATATAAAATAAATCTAAGACTATGTCGAATAATAAAAAAATGTTTAGCCGAAACAATTCAGTAGTTTTTATTTTATATCTTCAAACGATCCTCGTATGCAGCAAAACTACATAAAATCAATAGTCCTCGAAGCATGCGAAATTTGCTCTGAATGCCTTCTACTATCGCATGGTGTTATGTTTTACAAGCCATCAATGGATATTGGTCGCATATTGCCGAGGGGTGGGCGTTATTAGAAAGAACTTTTTCTATCATTTTGCTTCATGCACAGGGGCTCAAACCTAAGCACTCTTGAAGGGTAGTCATTAGGGCGGGTCGATTTAAAAATCGCTCATTGCTCTGTGAAAATCGTATTCTAGGGATCAAAACAAGAAACTTTGCCGAAGGAACCATACCTCTAAAACGAATTCTGATGTCCCCCAATTTGAGTCGAAGGAAAAATCACACTTTGACCCATTTAGAGTGCTCCAATCGAGTCCAAATGTATGTCCGACCCCCACTAACTTTGGACGGCCGATCCACCCATGCCAGTGGCACACCCCTTGGAACTCCCATGGGGGGTTCCCCATACAATCATTTCAAAATATCACCATTTTTAGCCTTTACATAAGAAAAGAAACTAAAAAGTTCGACCCAAATTGGGGGACAGCAGAATTCGTTTTAGAGGTATGGTTCTTTCGGCAAAGTTTCTTATTTTGATCCCTAGAATATGATTTTCACAGAGCAATGGGCCATTTTTTTTTGCCTCCTCACAAATTGACCCGGCCTAGTAGTCATGCATCAACCCATTCGGCCACTGCGGACCGCCAACAGATAGGGGGATTAATTTTTGCGCCACTTTGTACTATTAAAGTAAATTCATAAGAAGTTCATTAAATACTAGCTTCAAGTTAGATTTTGTTAGAGAAAAATCAATCTCAAAAGAATTTAAGAGCAAGTTAAATTCTTCCAAAGCGCTTAGAATAGGAGAGTTGGAGAATCTCTAATTTGGGGTATTAAAAAATGTTCAAACATATTTTGTGAACTGCTCCTCCAAATCTACGACCTCTAATCGGTCACTTAAGATGTTGATTTTCACTCTAGCATCATGTAATTTTGTACACATTTCCATATTTTCTCGCACACTATCACGACTGAAACGATTCGACCATTAACTTCATGAGCTATTTTCAATCGTCATATTTAAGTATTTATAAATGCGTGCATCAGCCTGAAATATATTCCATTACATTGGTAAATTTCAGAGATCGCAATGATCCCTAAAGCAGGAAAAACTGCAAACGAGGCAGCCTCATATCGCCCAATTTCATTACTACCACTCATGGGAAAACTTTTCAAGAAACTTCTTGTCTTGCGCCTAAAAGAAAAATTTCACTCAAGCAACTAATTCCAACACATCAATATGGCTTCAGAGAAAAACACTCGACGATAGACCAAGTTCATCGAATAGTTCACACAATAGAAGAGTCTCTGGAAAAAAATAACATCTGCTCCGCGATTTTCCTAGATGTAGCTCAGGCTTTTGATAAAGTCTGGCGTGAGGTCTGGCTGATCTATAAACTTAAGACGTTACTTCCGATGCAATTTACCGAATCATTGACTTCTTATATTGAAGATCGATATTTTCGCGTAAAACATGGACAGGCATATACAAGCCTTAGAAAAATCAATGCAGGCGTTCCGCAAGGCAGCATACTTGGACCTGTATTGTACTTGTTATAGGTATACCTCCGATTTGTCTGTTCCTAAAACCAGCTAAATAGCGACGTCTGCGGACGATACGTGCGTCCTCGCTGTTGGCGAAAACGTGAATGAATCTACTGCAAAGCTACAGGAATCGGAAACTGGACTAGTTTGTGGAATGTTAAACTTAACGACACTAAATCGGTACACGTAAACTTTACACATAAAAAAGTTATCGACAAACCCATTCAAACATTTTCCGCAAACGTTCCGTATGCTTGTACAGCAAAGTACTTGGGCATGACATTAGACACTAAGCTCAGGTGGAAGGAACATGTCAAAACCAAAGTCGCTGAACGCAATTGAAAATATAGAAACTTGTACTGGCTTATCGGCAGAACGTCTAAATTGCGCATTGAAAATAAATTGTTAATTTACAAACAAATCCTTAGGACAGTGTGGACTTATGGAACTCAACTGTGGGGATGCACTGCAAAAAGTAATGTAGAAATCATTCAATGTTTTCAAAACAAGGCAATCCGGGACATCGTAAAAGCCCCTGGTATATACGGAAGGACGACCTACTTAGAGACCTACAATTGCATACAGTCAGTGAAATGATAATTCTCTGCGCTATCAAGCATGCCAATAAGATTGAGCAACACATCAACGCGATGAAGCAATATATACTAGGAGGCTGAAGAGGACGAAACCACTGGACCTAGTGGTTATTAATAAGTAGATGCATAAATTCACAAACTAAAATTGCTTGTTAGTTATATAACTAGGTGTAATAACATGAAATGTATCTATTTATTTATAACGTTTCAATAAAAAAAAAAAAAATATTTAAGTATTGAATATAAAATCTAAAATCCCTACTTGTTCTAATTTGAAAACTGTGCAACTGTGAAACACTGGAAATGTCGACAGAGCGTAGCCTTAAGCGGTCAATTTCAAGCTTGAATAACTCAAGAATAACTTTGGACAGCAAACATCACTCACCTTCTACCAACCAGCTTAGCTTAGTACGAGTACTTTACCCTTTTCTATGTATTCATTTTTATGGGTTTTTGTGTTCAATCAAATAACGTAATAAAAGTTGAAAAGTTTGCTAGACTAGTAAATTTATTTAGTTCTCATTTTTTTAACATTGACTTTTCCAAATACCGCATTAACAAATTTAACTCTTTATTACTTTTTAATTTCGAAAACTCTCGGCAAACACTCGTCAGACACAACTTTAAGATGCCCTTGAAACATTGTTGCCTTTTCACTGCTTAATCGTATTACAAGCTTTTCTTTGCGCATCAATGAAGTTTATTGTGTGTTGCCAGGCAGGCAGGCTATGGTCGTAATGCCATACGTGCACACACACACGCATAAGCATATGTATGTACATAAGTCATAACCTTGCAGTAACATCGACTAGTACCGAAATGATGCGCTACTGGTGAAGTAAGGGGTATAACTGGATACTATACCAAGACTACTTACTCCATTTCCAATTGTTAGTACTTCAGTAAGGGTGATATGTGTTTTAAATGTATTATAAGTATATAAGTTGAACAGAAAAAGTGAATTTTATCTCAAAATACATCAAATAGGCGGCCGCCGTAGCTGAATGGGTTGGTGCGTGATTACGATTCGAGAGTGCCTGAGCTCGAAATTTGGGGTCATAAAACACTAAAATGTTATTGATGTGTTTTCTAATAGTGATCGCCCTAGGCAGACAATTGCAAACCTCCGAGTGCATTTCTGTCCTAAAAATGATTTTCATAAAAAAACCATGAGGCGTTCGAAGGCGGCATGAAAGCTGTAGGACACTTCATTTGTTGAAAACATCAAGACGCACACCACAAATAGGAGGAGAAGCTCAGCCAAACACCCAAAAAAGCTGTATGCGCCAACTACTGTGGGTGGCAAAAAGTAAGGTGAATTTGGTTGTAAAATGAAAAATCTTTATATATTCTTGTAAATCAATTTCATCCCCTTCAAAATAATCCCCTCTCGATGAAATACACTTATGCCAACGATTTTTCCAATCCCCGAAACATCTCAGTCCATTTCCAGTATAGCCATCAGCACCTTCTTCGATTCAGCTTTTATCTCCTCAATCGACTCGAAACGCGTTCCCCGGAGTGGTCTCTTGAGTTTTGGGAGTAGCCAGAAGTCACACGGAGCCAAATCAGACGAATACGGTGGTTGCGGAACGATATGCGTGGAATTTTTGGCGAAATGGTCACGAAGAACGAGTGCAGTGTGAGACGGTGCATTATCGTGATGCAAAAACCAAGAGTTGTTGGCCCATAATTCTGGTCTTTTTAGACGAATTGCTTCACGTAAACGACGCATAACGCTCAAATAATATTCCATATGAACAGTTTGGCCAGGTGGAAGGAATTCATAGTGCACCACACCACGAAAATCGAAAAAAACTGTCATCATGACCTTTATTTTTGAACGACTTTGACGTGCTCTTTTCGGTCTGGCCTCGCCTTTAGCACGATATTCGCTTGATTGGTCGGTTGTTTCAGGGTCGTAAGCATAAATCCAAGTCTCATCTCCCGTAATGATGCATTTGAGCTTATCCTGATAGTCTGAAAGCATTGTTTCACACACATCAACGCGACGAATTTTTTCCAAGAAATTGAGAGTTTTTGGTACCAAACGACTGCAAGCGAACCGCCGCTACTCACAGCTTAAGTAGCGAAGCGTTTCGCAATTGACGCATTCGCACTAGTCGTGAACCAGACCTATATTCCAGTAGTTACGATTTTCCCTGCTTTACAACATTTAATATCATGCATACATATACGCAGACACATGCAGGAAAACAACTATTAAAAGTTCCATTATAACATTAACAACAACAGCAGTTGCAATTGTACTTTTTAATTACTTTACAGTCAGCTGCAGTGTTGCCAAAAAGTATTCGAATACGATATACTTACTTGGGTATGTATGCGTGGATGTATGCATGAGTATATGTATGTATGCATGGATGTGTGCATGTGTGTATGTATGTATGCATGGATATGTGTTTCCACTCTCACATCCTGTAATATACTCTCCGGTATCTTTGTAGGCAACTTTCCCCATACCCTCGGTTATCTTCTCCCGGCCGGTTCATCATATTTCTTGCTTTGCAATGGTTGTAAACGGACCTCTTAGTCATTTTTATTTCGTGTTAATTAAATTTTACAGAAATTTCATTTGCGCCATTGCGTCAGGCAGCCAACCAACGAAGGAACCAGCCAGGCAGCCGTCGAAATTTGAGCGCATTCCAGCTTAACCGTAGCGGTTGTCCCCCCACCGCAATGGACAACGCATTCACCAAAAGCCAAGGCATGAATAAATGAATGGATGAATTAGTGCGTGGAAGTGTGAGTGCGTGTGAGTGTGTGCGTATGTGTATGTGGGTATAAATGGTATATGAACTTAATTTTGGTAGATAATTATTTTTGTTTTAATTTTTTGGTGGCGTAAATTTGGTAAAAGCATATGAATAAATACGTGGAGAGGAATTTATGCAATGTAAAGATGTGAGTTACAACTACAATTTCCATTGATGCATTTGCTTATACACTTTCACTAATGCACGTCGCTTCTTACTGAAATAGACAACTTAAAGAATGCAGTTTCATTTAAACGTTTGAAGAGTTTCCAGAAATTTCCAAAGTGTGAAATGCATAAACTGCACTGTGCCAAGAGAAGGCAGTGGTATTGCAAAAAAAGTTAGTCCTAAGAAGAGTTTGAGAAAGTATTTTCATCCGGAGCTCTGCTTAGATCAGCTACACTGAACTGCAATTAAGTGTCAAGTGAACCCTCATCCTAAGCTGATTGCCACCTTTCATTGGCTATTGTCTTTACGCTGTTATCCAGTGGCTGATTGACTAAAATCGAAAATCGCTATCTCCTGGAATTAATGCCAAAGAAAGGTTTCTGGTCACCTCCAGGTGAATGACAGTTAAAAACTTGTTCCTGCCTGCGTGAACTTCTGCCCTGGAACCAAACTCCATCTGTCGTTATATTTCGTGGTTAAACTCCTTTTAAGGAGTGCAGTGACCAAAGGATTCTGTGATCATTTAGACTTCAATATAAACAGTTTTTGTACTTCATTATGCCAGTCATTGTGACAGGAGGTATGAGTTAAGGCCCTCGCCTCATTTGAAATGGTGTTTTTGGGTGTTTCTTTAAAAGCAGATAAAATGGTAACGAAAACACATTTTTTGTTTTTTTTTTTTCAGTATTTTATTTTTCGTTATTTTTACCATTCGAAATTAATGCGAAATTTTTAAAAATTGGGTAGTCGAAAAAGTATTTTCGTATTTTGTCAATAGATGTCGTTGGAGTCATCTATCTCCAGTGCTACCAATCACATTGTGTCTTATCATATGGTGTTAGAAAGGTGACATTTTAAGCTTCATTTAACCAAAAAAAAATTAAATTCGGAGAAGTTGAAAAAAAGTTATAGCTGTTCAAAAATGAGTGAAAATAATGAAGAAATTCGCTATATTTTGAAATTTTTGTATAAAAAAGGGAAGAATGCCACATAAGCCACCAATGAAATTTGTGAAGGTTACGAAGACGATGCTGTATCAGTTCGTGCGGCGCAACAATAGTTCGCTCGCTTCCGTTCTGGAAATTTCCATGTGAAAGATGCACCTCGCTCCGGTCGACCTATCGTTGACAAAGTCGATGAAATTATGGAAAAGATTGACCAGGACCGTCACATAAGCTGCCATGACATCGCCAAGGCACTAAACATTCATCATCAAACCATCATTGAACCATTTAAAAAAGGCTGGTTATAAAAAGAAGTTCGATGTTTGGGTACCACATGAATTGTCTGTGAAAAATTTAATGAACCGAATTAACATCTGCGATTCTTTGCTGAAACGAAATGAAATCGAACCATTTCTGAAGCGAATGGTACCAGGAGACGAAAAGTGGATCAAATGCGACAATAATGTGCGAAAAAGATCATGGTGCAAGGGTGGTGAAGCTCAACAAATGGTCGCAAAGCCAGGATTGATGCCTCGAAAGGTTATGCTGTGTGTTTGGTGGGATTGGAAAGGGATCATCCACAATGAGCTGCTCCAGCCTGCTCGAACGATTGATTCTACACTTTACTGTCAACAACTGATGAGATTGAAGCAAGCAATCGAAAAAAAACTGAAAAACCAGAACTGATCAGCAGAAAGGGCGTCGTCTTCCATCAAGACAACGCTAGGCCACACACATCTTTGATGACTCGGCAAAAACTGGGAGAGCTTTGCTGGGAAGTTTTGATGCATCCACCATATAGCCCTGACCTTGCACCATTGGACTACCATTTGTTTCGGTCAATGCAGAACTCCCTTAATGGAGTAAAGTTGGCTTCAAGAGAAGCCTGTGAAAATTACTTGTCGAAGTTTTTCGCCGAGAAACCACAAAAGTTTTACATTGATGGAATATTGTCTCTAGAAGAAAAATGGCAAAAGGTGGTCGACCAAAATGGTACATATTTGGTTTAATAAAGTTTATTATTAATATAAAAGAAATGAGTTGAAGTTTGATTAGAAATACGAAAAGACTTTTTCAACTACCAATATATAAATTTGAATTTTTTGGGTTTTGGGTGTTTTTTTAAAGGCGTGTAAACTGGAAACGAAGAAATTTTTTTTTTTTTTTGTTTTTCTTATTTTATTTTTTGATTTATTGTTAAAAAATAAAAATTTCAGTTTGGGCATACATACGAGATTCGCTCAAAAAACTGTCAGTTTTCAAAAAATGGTCTTCACTTGGACAATGGGCACCGGTAAAGCCGGTTCTGCGGAACCGATTGTGATGAAATAAAATTTAAATGACGTAAAATGTATGCCGTTATCGTGTCAAATACGATCATTCGGAAAAAAAGTTTTAGTATTGTTTTTCGGACTTATAAAGTCCAACAAGAACCTTTTTGTCTTTTTGATTCCAGACACCTGTGAGTGCCGAAGTCCGTGTTGCCAGCGACATACCTTGTTTTTCAAGACCATTTTTTGAAGACTGACAACTTTTTGCACGCACTTTGCATGGCCAAAAATAAATGTTTATTTCTTAAAAATGAATAAAAATAAAAGACTGAAAACGAAATTAAAAAATCTTTTTTCGTTTCCGTCTTACACATCTTTAAAAAAACACCCAACACCCAAAAAATTGTGGCGATGGCCTTAACGAATATGAAAAATATTCAAATTTCTTCTATTTTAAAAATTTCGCACACCTTCCGAGTGTTAGAAATAACGAATATTTCCACAGCAACAGAAGACAGGTCACAAACAAAATTTAACCCCTCATACCAGTCAAATGTACACTTGTACAGGGTGGTGCAAAATTAATCACTCTACCGCATGTTTTAAAATTTTTCCAACTTGTGAACTAAACAGCATACAAACAGACAAGCAGTGGAGATCAAAATAAAGGTAAATACAGGGTGGCTGATGAATTTTGCTACATTAAGAAACTCAAATAACTTTTTTTTTAGTGTATGGAATTCATTTATTTTTTTTTTTCAAGTTGAAGGTCATTAAATTTTATTAAATGTAGCTTAACTAGTTTTAAAAATAATTGAATGTAAATGCCCCCCATGCTCGTTGACACAAGTGCGGCATCTTAGTAAAAAGTTGTTCATTGCTGCTTTGAGAGCTGCGACAGGAATAGCCGTAATTGTTGCCCGAATGGATTGTTTTAGTTCATCCAAATTTGATGGCTTTGTTTTATAAACTTCTTGTTTACATAAACCCCACAAGAAAAAGTCAGGTGCAGCAAGGTCAGGCGACCTGGAGGGCCAACGAAATTCGGAGTTTCTTGAAATCAGTTTATTGGGAAATTTTCGTCGCAACTCTGTCATAACAGTCTGGGCTATGTGAGACGTTGCCCCATCTTGTTGAAACCACACAGAGTTGAAAGGAATTCTCTTTCGGCGTAGTTCTGGATAGAAAAATTCTTTCAGCATTTTCAAATAACGGTCTCCAGTAACCGTAACGGTGTGACCATTTTCTTCAAAAAAATAAGGCCCGACAATACAGCGTGAAGAAACCGCACACCACACTGTCACGCGAAGAGGATGCAATTCCGTCTCGTGGAGTATCTGTGGGTTAGAAGTACTCCATATTCGACAATTTTGTTTGTTCACATTGCCGTTTAAATTGAAATGGGCCTCATCAGACATGAAAAGGCAGTTTAACATGTTTTGGTCTTCTTCCACCATTTGCAGGATCTTCTGGCAAAATTCCAAGCGAATCGGCAAGTCTGCTGCATTCAGTTTGTTAACCATTTGAATTTTGTAGGGAAATAAGTCTAAATCTTTGTGCATTATTGTTTGCAAAGACTGTCGGCTGACACCAAGTTGAGCAGATAAGCTTCTTGTTGAAACCCTTGGATTGCTTTGTATAGCTGCAGCTACAGCAGCGATTGTTTCCTCTGTCCGAACTGGTGGGTTTCGATGATAAGGCCTTCTTGCGACTGTTCCTTGCTCAGCAAAATTATTCACCAGCCTCATTATGGTCCATCTGCTCGGGGGATCGCCGCCAAACATCCGCCTGTACTCTCTCTGTACCAAAACTACGGGCTCCAGTGCGTAATAGCGGCGGACTATCCAAATTCTTGTTTGCGTGTCCCAGTTATCCATTTTAATAAATTTTAAAGATCAATCTGCAAATTAAAACAAAAATGGAACAGATAACTTAAAAAGAAAAAAAGTTATTCAATTTTTTTTTGGTAGCGGCTTTCATCAGCCACCCTGTATAAAGATGTCCATCACTCAAAATCATAACTGTTTTTTATTAGCAAAAAAAGTTATTCAAAAATAAAATTTACTGATTAATTTTGCGCCACTTGGTATAAGTACACACATTTTCAATATACTGCAGGGCATTTAAATTTCGACACTCCTGCCAAATCCATATTTTTTAACACTGCCAAAGCTGCCTTAAAGCATAAAAGCCGCTTTCATAATTTGAGCACCAATGAAAAACAGAGAGAATAACGAAATTGCATTACCGCGTACTTAACGGTTACACAAGCATTCGCAGAATAATCGCAATAATCACATTCCTGCCGAATGCTTTCACAATAATCAAAAGCTCATATGAGTTTACATGCGCACACACACAGACGCCTGCATATGGTATTCCTCGGCAGCAGTGAGAATTTAATTAACTTACCTTAATATCAGTCGCCATGCACAGTTCGCAGTGCGAGACGCCTCTTTCTCAGCATTTAACAACATGAAAATGACAACTCAATCCGACGCCATGCGATCGGCTGCTCCGGTGCAATGGTCAAGAGCAGACTGCCAAAGAAGCGCGCGCTTATTATGTCTGATGAGATAATTTCGCATTAATTTCAGACGTAAGTGAGAACTTAAGTGATGATTGTGAAAATGAGCCAAGCGGAACAAGACTTAAGAGATATTCGGAAAAAGTTTAAGCAAAATTAAAATCAAATAATTGAAGATAAAGTAAAATAAAATAAGAAAGAAATTAAATGCAACAAAATTCTATTAAATTCAACTAAAGAATTCAAGTAAAATTATATAAAATAACATAAAAATCCAGGAAACTAAATTCATATATTACTATATTTAAATTAAATTAAAATTATAAAAGATAAAATTGAAATAAATAAAATTGGCAGATTTGAATTTTCCCCTTGTGCAATTTATTTAATTTATCTTGTGTGGTGATAGCTATGATGGTAGCTTGGTTCTGTTGCTGCGTTATCGAACCCGCGTACGAAGCTCCAGGACACAAGCGAGTGCACACGGCGCAATGACAGAACACCAACACAAGCAAGCCCACCAGAACTCATCTATGGTCTCATAAGAGCTAAACTGTAGTAAAATATAAATAGTAATATATTATAAAAGAAATAAATCAAGATAAAATTAAAAAATAATTTTAATGTGATTAATTTAAATTAAACAAAAAAATAATTAATATCAAGTAAAGTAAAATATCATGAAATTGAACGTAATAAAATAATATTAAAAAATAAAATCGAATGAAATAAAATAATATTATATTAAAATAAGTAAAATGAAAAATGGAGATGTACAGAAAACATATTAAGGGGGGAGCCTGGTTTATGAGGTCTAAAAATTGCATCTCTTTGCGACTTTTTTTAAGGAAAAAATTTATTTAGCACTGCAAAGTTTTTTCTATCTTTTAATGAACATTTAAAAAGTATAAAAAATTTTTGTACTAGTTAAAATAAGTTGAAAAAAATGTTTAACATAGAAATTAGTAGAGCGCTCCAACGCTGGAGTTTCCCACTGGCGTACAGGATACAGCTCGTAATTATTATCTAAAGCAAAATATTCAAATGGATTTCTAATTATCATGATTTTTTATTCTAGATGAACTAAGAAAACTGAGAGAAATTCCAAAATTTCAACTTTTTGGAGGTTTTAAAGAAAAAATGCCTTTCTATAAAAAAACAATTCACTTCAACTTGGTATAAAAATCTTGAAAATTTTTTTTTATCTATTTTGTTAGTTCAAATAGAAGAGAATTTAATACTGAAGGGAACAAGCTATGATTCATTTCAAAAGTTTCATTAGTTTTTTTTTTCATTCATGTACGCCAATTCAAAGAAATCATAAAAATGAAAAATCGAGAAAAGGAGATAAAGTTTGTACTATAGCTGTCCGGTCACAGCGTAACTACCTAACGCTAGCCTACCTTTGGCTTTGTGTCTACGGAAATATTGAGAATTAAGATCTGTAACTTTGTGTGAATATTCTGAAATATATTAGGAATCGCTTAAAACGAAAAAAAAAAATTGAGTTTTTTGACCTTATAAACCAGGCATAACAAAAGTAGCGCTTTTATTTTTTTTTATTTTTTTAATATGAAACAAAATTAAATAATATTGATTGAATTAAATGAAGTGAAATAAAATTTAATTAATTTTAATTAAGCTCAATCAGGGCAATCGGCTAGTTACGTTAAATGTGTAATATGACAGTTTTATATAAATAATTATAGGCCGATTTCCAAGCTATCAATCATCTCTAAAGTGTTTGAACGCATTGTAGAGGACAAAATTTATTACCCGGTTAAGTCTTTAGTTAGCCCAAACCAACATTATTTTGTAACTGGAAGGTTCTACAGCTACTAATGTTGCTGTTTTTAGCGACTTTTGTATTTCATCATTAAGGGCTCCAAGTTGATTGTGTCTACACTGACTTCTCCAAGACATTTGACAAAGTGTCGCACGGGATTTTAGTAAACACGTTGGCTTGCTTGGGCTTTCACTCCACCTTTCTGCACAAACGGTGTGTGGTAAAAATTTATGGTGTTTCATCGCACCACTTTGTTGCCACTTCATGGGGGGACACAAGGGAGGGATTTTTATCACTGACATAAGCAAATGTTTTACTTTTTCTAATTTCTTGCTCTCCGCGGATGATTTAAAAATCTTCTCATCTGTTAAAGACTCAGTGGATGTTTAGAAGCTTCAATTCGACTTGAACAATCTTCATCGTTGATGCAAAAGATCGCGTTTGTCCTTAAATATTAAAAAAATGTTTTCGTTTAACATTTTGGAAGCGTCAGTACATTTTTAGCACATCCTACACCATTTCAAATGCTTTACTACAAAGTGTGGCAGAGTTGAATGATCTTGGATTATTATTCAATACGAAATTTTCCGTCAGTGGTAACATTATTTTTTTTCTTTTAAAATCGTATTTGGTTCTAGGCTCCATCCGTCGCAATACAACTGAATTTTCTGATCCCTATACCCATAAACTGCCGGTTCCCTCTCATGTTCGTTCTCACCTAGAGTAAGCGGTTATCATTTGGAGACCTTACGCCCCACTCTCGATTAATAGAATAGAACGCGTTCGAAAAATATTTCTTACGCAAGCATTACGTTCCTTCCAATTTGAGTCGCTTGTTCCATCCTATAATTGTCGGCTAAAGCTAATTAATCTAGAATCCCTTGAAAAGAGAGGGGCTGTCCTTTCACTTTCGTTTATTTTCAGTGTTAGTAATGGCATCGTCGACTGTCCAGATCTATCAGGCCAGTCCATAAGTTCGTGCGTTTCTTAAAGGTAGTTTAAAATTAATAAAAAAGATGTGTAAATTATTTATTAATCAATAATATCTTTTCCTTCATTATTTACAATGTCTTCCCAACGTTTAGGGAAATTCTTAATTCCCTGCTCAAAAAATTTGTTGTCCTTGGAGCCAAAATACGCATCGATATCCCTTTTTATAGCTTCTTTTGAGCAGTAGTTCGTGTTACTCATATGGGATTGAAGTCCACGGAAAAGATATTAATCACAAGGTGCAATATCCAGAGAGTATGGTGGATGCGGCATTAGCTCCCATCCGAGCTCGTTCAGCTCGCCTAATGTTTGCGTTGCGGTATAAGGGTCTTGCGTGGTCGTGGTGAAACAAAACTTTGCGTCTATTCACTAAAGACGGTCGATTTTTGTTAAGTCCCTCATTCAGGTTTGATAGCTGATGGGAATAATAATCAGCAGTTATAGTCTGGTTTGTTTCAAGAAGTTCATAATAAACAATACAGGCCATATCCCACCAAATAGACAGGAGAATCTTCTTGGGGTGAAGGCCATCTCTAGGGGTCGGTTTTGGTGTTTAATCTTTATCTAACTATTGGCGTTTGCGAACAGGATTATTGTAAAGGACCCATTTTTCATCACCAGTAACGATACGGTTCAAAACACTTTCATTTTCAAGCCAAGCTGAAGGTTGGCGACGGAAAGTCTATGCGGAACCCATTTTCCCAGCTTTGAAACCTTTCCCAACTGAACCAGGTGCCTGTGAACTGTTCCATGCGATGAATTTAACCTCTGAGCTATCTTATCGACTGTCAAATTTGGCTCAGCTTCCACGAGTTCGAGCAAGACGTCGGAGTTAAAGACGGGCGACCAGCGCGCGGGGGAAGTCCAACCTCCAAACTCCAAAATTATAAAATTTAGCACACTGAAAACAAGCGATGAGTCGAAATGAAATTCTAGTTTTCTTTTCATTTTCCGGCCAAATGCCTTTAGTTTTTTTATTGTGATTTGGACTTAAGGTGTTTTAATCAAAAGAATGAATGTTTTTTGTTTTATGAAATTTATTAGGCGGTTACATACGTCCATTATTTTCAAAAAATCGATTTTATTTTCATTATTTCGAAAGTATAGTATTTTTAGAATTTACTTTGAAATTTTCATGCGAAAATTCCCACTATTATAGCTTGTACAGCGCATTAACTAGATAGAGAGTGGTCCGCGCGCTTCTGTACCTCAAACTTGAAACAAGTTTTTCTCGAAGCTACTACCGGCACGGTCTGCGTGATAACTCATACGGTTTTGAATATTTTTTGATGCGGTTTTTTTTTAATATTCGAAAGTGTTTCATCTATTTTTTGACTTTTGATATTTTTGTTAAAAAATTTTATAAACAGAATTGAAGTATGACATTTATGACGTGAAACGCATACTTTTTCTAAAATAACGTAAATTGCAAAATTTTTCGAAACCCAGAAATCCGGCTCGGCAGACTTTTAGCCAATCATTTCGCCTACCTGATCATTGCAGTGTATTTCAGGCGGAAGTCACTGCCATAAAAGAGGGACTTAACGAAATAAAAACGAGAGTATTATCCACAAATGAAGTCTTCATATACTCGGACAGTCAAGCGGCAATAAAAGCGCTTGAATTTAAAACACACTCATCAAAAGCAGTCTTATAATGTTTTAAACTTCTAAATGACGCATCTAAGCGCTAAAAAGTGCACCTTATCTGGGTGCCAGGCCACAGGAATATAGAAGCGAACTGCAAGGCGGATGAACCTCGACAACGGTACAACGCTCGCCTATAGCCGTAAATTACTTATAGACAGGGAAACCATCAAAAAGGGAAACACAAGCTGGCAAAACCTCACAACATGCGAACTAAGCAGACAGACATGGCCGAAATGGAACAGCGGTCGATCGAAGATCTTGCTAAGATTCAACAGAGAATCGATAAGAAAAATTATAGGTGTATTAACTGGTTATTGTTTAATAGGCAGCCACGCTAGAAGGTTAGAACTCCCGTACTTCGATTTCTGTAGAAGCTATCTAAATACAGGAGAAGAGGGAACAGTCAGGTACCTTTTATGTGAGTGTGAAAGCTTGGCTATGAGAAGGCTGCGCACTCTTGATACAGCATTTCTAACCGATGTAGCGGACATAGCCCATCTAAAACTAACGAAGCTCTGCTCGTTTATTAAAGCTACCGGATCGTTTGAAAAGGAACACGTAGAGTAAGGATAAGCTCCAGTGGTATCACAATGGACCTCCGAAAGGTCTAAGTGCGTCGCTACGACAACCTATCTACCTACCTTAGTATTAATAAACAATGTACAACATTTTTTTATATTTTTAATTCTATTGTTACCTCTTCTAAAAACAGTTTTTCTTTAAGCGCATTTTTGGCGCTGCTGGACGTAGGTATGTAACCACTTAAATTAAGTGAAATAAAATTAGATTAGAACAAAAAAAATGTACTTAAATAAATAATTAAACTAAATTAAATATAATTAAAAGGAATAAGACAAAATTTTATTACATTATTTTAGATTTAATTCAACTTTTTTATTGCTCGTCTGTTACATATTGAAGTGCACCCTTTTCAAATTCGTGCAACAATCCAAGCAAAATTTTTCCCAACATTTATCTTCTGAAGGTCATTCTTGCCTAATGACCGTCTAAACTAGCAAAAGCGGTTGGGTGCTTCAAAAAAGATTTTATGTGTATGTGCATACTCGTATGTATGTGTCTATATATGTAAAAGATTGCTAAATCCGCACAAGTTTTCGGTATAATTTTCAAATGAAATAAATTTTGCGAATTATTGCTGCCATGCTGCCTAACTCAGTCGTATTACAATGGCATAAAATAATAAATATATTGACGCTGCTACTTGACTGTAGACGCCGCGCATGGCAGAGCACAGCGGAATAATCTTCAGCTTGCCAAAGTAGCCACCCAACGCCGCTAGGTGCATGTAAATATAGGTGTGCATACTTTTGTAGTGGTTGGTCAGTTGTGGGCCATTGCCGGCGTCCTTGGATCAAGTCAATACATTTCCAGACTTTATAGATGGCTGCTGCTGCCGCACAGACAATCGGCTAACTTATTTTCCTGAAAGTTTTAATTTGAACGAAAAGCAATAGAGTGGCACGAATTATACGAAGAAAATAAATAATCAATGCTTATTGAGTTCTTGTATTTTTTTATGTCTTAGAAGAGGTGACCTTTACTAATTCGGTCTTGAAGCAAAAGAAGGCAGTCATTGTCGACTATTGAAATTTTTTCGAACAGCATATGTCCGAATCGTTGGCTGTCATTTATATTGAGTTCCTGCATAGCTATCTTAACACGTTGAGTGCCGCCGGCGGTCGCATACTCAATACATAGCTAAACTCAAAAGTAATGATTTCGTGTAAAACTATAATGAATTAGGTGAGCTTTTTTTTTGCATATTTAACCTTTTAAACCCATTTGATGACGAAATATACTTAGTCTTGCCATAATTTCTGTGACAAATTTTTTTCAAACAAATCGGTATTCTTCACCATTAGGTGCAGTCAAGAATGCAAGTTCCTCAAAGTACCTCCGTATCGCGGATTGTAGATGAAGAGACCAGACGAAATGAAAAATTAACAGAACCAAGAAGTAGAAACTAGAACGACAAAAAAAAGCTAAATAAGCTCAAAAAACAATTAAGAAACACTATAAGAGACGCAAAAAACTCAGAACTGCATGAATTCTTATCTAACTCTTCCCCTACAGAAGCTACTGCCTACTCACTGTGGAAGGCAACGGAAAAGATGTCACAACCAACGCCTCATACCGAAGCGAAAAAAACGTGTAATGTAACGTAACGAGCAAAAACTGAGTTTGCCAAACATCTACCAAATGTTTTCCTACCATTTCCGAATCAAAGTGCGAAGGTAGACTCAAAAGTTAACGAATTTCTCTCAGCTCCGTTTCAAATGGATCTTCCGACTGTACGATTTACCTGGAAAGAAGTTAAATACGCAGCAACCAAATCTTTTAAAACCAAAAAGGCGCAGGCAGGGTACCATCTAAGAATTAGTAAGGTTTTAAAAGAACTGCCCATATGTATATTAGATAGAAATTCCTCACCCTGCAGTATCTCTTAACAGCGTTCCAATACCTCAAATAGATAATGCCAAATATTTAGGTATTCTATTAGACCGGCGTCTTACTTGACGATCGCATATATTTTTAAAGCGAAACGAAGTTGGGCTGAAATTGCGATCAATACACTGGTTAATCGGCTACAGCACTTACACTAGTCAATAAGGTGCTTATCCACAAATGTATTCTGAAACCGATATGGACGTATGGAGTTCAATTATGGGGCACAGCTGCAAAATCAAATCTAGAAATTATGCAAAGATTTCAGTCAAAGGTGCTCCGCATGTGTGCCTATGCGCCATGATTTGTACGAAACCAGATGTTGGGCCGTGACCTAAAAGTTACGACAGTTTTCGAAGAAATAAACAACCTCAGCCAAAGATACAACAATCGACTTGCCACTCATCCAAATAACCGAGCAAATGACCTTTCCAAGATAACTACTCTTCAAGACTAAAAAAATGTCAGCCTAACGATTTACTGAAAGATTTAAAACGTAATATACGTAAATGCAAAAGTTATATAATTGTATGATATATATGTCATATGATGTTCATTATTAACCCTTATGTAAATATATTGAAAGTGTTAAATTGAAGAAAGGGTATCTAGAATTAAATACAAATCATTATTATTGATAAAAAAAATTTATGAAAAATATATTAGTTATTGAACATTTAAACATTCAAGACATTTACAAATAGATTTTGAATGCTCGTCACGAACAGGCTTATTACATTCTGAGCATGATTTTCGTGTTCTCCTCCTCTTTCTAAATTCACCTTTATAACATATTGTGATGGTCCTATAATTGGACCCTCTGTAAGCGACGGCTAAGTCCTTCACTATTCGTTCGCCTTGATTCGTCCATGAAGTGGATATGAAGTATCGGAGTCACCTTTATTCCATATTTGGCGGGTTTCGATGGAAGGCATTGCGTGAATCTTGTCCTTCCTCGGTATGGATATAATTGCTCGTCGATCGTCAAACACTCAGATGGTCTGTAGAGTTGTGATAAATTTGTATTTAGCATCGTCCAAATATCACGTGTTGGTGCAACTTTGTCATGACTTATCCGGGCTTCTCTAGTGTTAGCATCATCAAAACGAATGAATCCTAAAATATTCCTAAAACGATTGACTCCCATTGCTGCTCTATATAGTGGATAAGCACTTACTTTCCACATGTCCGTGGTATGTTCTACGTTTGAATTATTTACACCACTCATGAGGAGAATTCCTAAGAATGCGTACATCTCTGTAGGCGTCAAATCTTTCCACACGTATTGTATAATTATTAATTTATACCATAGTACTAACTTTATATAAGTATACCTTGCGAATTTTTGCTTAGATATTTCCTCCATTAGGTTTTTTGACGTGATAACGTCTTATAATTCGATTTAACAGGCTGCACGCACGAAAAAATGTGTCGTTACCTTGCTCATTAGTGTTACCTTGCTCATATGTAGTTACCTTGCTCTTTAGTGTTACCTTGCTCTTTAGTGTTACCTTGCTCATTAGTGTTACCTTGCTCATTAGTGTTACCTTGCTCTTAAGTGTTACCTTGCTCATTAGTGTTACCTTGCTCTTTAGTGTTACCTTGCTCATTAGTGTTACCTTGCTCATATGTAGTTACCTTGCTCATTGCATTGAATGAACTGCAAATTCTTTCACCATTCGAAAGCTACATCCTCCACGAGTAACATGGATTATATTTTATTTTGGAAATAGGGCTCGAGATATAGGTCAAAACGTGGACCCGGGTAACCATCGGATGTGTATGTACAATATGGGTATCAAATGGAAGCTGTTGGTGAATGCTTTAGTCCAGAGTATTTTTCATGCCGCTCCGTAACTAGGGTCTTGAGATAGAGACCAAAACGTGGACCCTAGAATGTATTTGTACAATATGGATATCAAATTGAAGCTGTTGGTGAATGCTTTAGTACAGAGTATTTTTCATGCCGCTCCGTGACTGGGGTCTCGAGATATAGGTCAAAACGTGGACCCGGGTAACCTTTGGCTGTGTATGTACAATATGGGTACCAAATGAAAGCTGTTGATAAGTGCTTTAATACGGGGTAATTTTCATACCTATTGATGACTAGGGTCTGGAAATATATGCCAAAACGTGGACCCGCCGTGTCTTTGCACCGAATTAAACCAAACTTACACACATTGTTAAGGAGGTATTGAAGATGGTTTCCGTATAGTTTGGATACCTATTGGTAGACAGGGTCTCGAGATATAGGTCAAAACGTGGACCCGGGTAACCTTCGGACGTGTATGTACAATATGGGTATCAAATGAAAGCTGTTGGTGAATGCTTTAGTACAGAGTATTTTTCATGCCGCTCCGTGACTGGGGTCTCGAGATATAGGTCAAAACGTGGACCTGGGTAACCTTCGGTTGTGTATGTACAATATGGGTATCAAATGAAAGCTGTTGATAAGTGCTTTAATACGGGGTAATTTGTTATGTTACGTTATGTTATGTTATGTTATGTTATGTTATGTTATGTTATGTTATGTTATGTTATGTTATGTTATGTTATGTTATGTTATGTTATGTTATGTTATGTTATGTTATGTTATGTTATGTTATGTTATGTTATGTTATGTTATGTTATGTTATGTTATGTTATGTTATGTTATGTTATGTTATGTTATGTTATGTTACGTTATGTTATGTTATGTTATGTTATGTTATGTTATGTTATGTTATGTTATGTTATGTTATGTTATGTTATGTTATGTTATGTTATGTTATGTTATGTTATGTTATGTTATGTTATGTTATGTTATGTTATGTTATGTTATGTTATGTTATGTTATGTTATGTTATGTTATGTTATGTTATGTTATGTTATGTTATGTTATGTTATGTTATGTTATGTTATGTTATGTTATGTTATGTTATGTTATGTTATGTTGTGTTATGTTATGTTATGTTATGTTATGTTATGTTATGTTATGTTATGTTATGTTATGTTATGTTATGTTATGTTATGTTATGTTATGTTATGTTATGTTTTGTTATGTTATGTTATGTTGTGTTATGTTGTGTTATGTAAAAGTATATTATGTTATGTTAATGTTAACTCATTCTCTATATCCATACAAAATATCTATCAAACAAATAAAATTAAAATTTTCTTTTGAAAAATGCAACCATTCAATCAGTATTTTCTTATGACGTTATCGCGTTAAACTATCGTCAGCAAACCGACTTTACAGACAACCTCTTTTTTTTTAATCACACTGAAATCGTTTACACTTCTCAACTACTCAGCGAATACTAAATGAAATAGACGCCAAAGATGTGGTCACATTACAACCCATGTACCTTATGACGTCATAGGGCCCGGGTAGTTGCACATCTGCCTACCATTTGTAGGGGAGCGTGCGACTACCTGAAAAGCCGGTACGTTATAAGAATAGACCTAGGAAAATGCAAAGAAAAAATATCTGAAAAATACTACTAGTACGCATTTTATATGTATAAGGTGGGTACCTGGGTACCCCGGTTATAGACCAATGTCGAAAAAGTTGGTTATAGACAAGGGGGTTAAGCAACGAATTCCACTGGGAGTTCTTATATATATATATTGTATAATATATATATAATTGGCGCGTACACCCTTTTTGGGTGTTTGGCCAAGCTCCTCCTCCTATTTGCGACGTGCCATATGATGTTGTTCCACAAAATGGAGGGACCTACAGTTTCAAGCCGACTCCGAACGGCAGATATTTTTATGAGGAGTTTTTTCATGGCAGAAATACACTCGGGGGTTTGCCATTGTCAGCCAAGGGGCGACCGCTACTAGAAAAATCTTTTTCTTAATTTTGGTATTTCACCGAGATTCGAACCGACGTTCTCTCTGTGAATTCCGAATGGTAGTCACGCACCAACTCATTCGGCTACGGCGGCCGCCACTGGGAGTTCTTACTCTAAGTTATTCCTCTTCAAGTTGTAGGTAAAAATAGAACTTATTGTTATTGTTATGACAGATTGTATAAAAAAAGCAGAGCGTTATGGCCCACCTACAACCTTAAGCGATCGTCAACATTTATAAAAATGAAACGACGGGACGCCTGAAGACTAACGGCAGTCATAACTGGTTTTTGGTCTATCAAAGAACAAGCAGCCAAAAGGGGTATCCCTCACAACACATTATCTCACAGTTGTAAACAACCGGAGAAAAAGGCAACAATCTACCATTTCCTCTGTGAATGCCCTGCACTATGGAAGGACAGAATGTTAACCCTGGGCCAACCGCTGTTCGAGAGTCTCGAACAACTGTCTGGCTTAGATGTCAACAGCCTAATAAGGTTCCTAAACCGCACAGCTCTTAGTCTTCCTGTAAATTACTGGTAAACAAGTTGTTAGCGAGGATGTGGCAACAAAATGGTACAAAAGCGCTAGTTGGATTCTGGATAAATCACCACTTCAACCAACCAACCAACCAACGAATGGTTCCAGGCTTCTTTGCTTTTAGCTATCAAAAAACGTATCATGAGCCAGTAACAATATGCAATACAAAATATAGAATTGTCGATGCTTTGTCTGCCTTTTTTCAGAATTTTTATTTTATTTTGGCACTCATGACAACTGAAAGGCGCGCCGCCAAAGCAAAACGAGCAGACAAATACGGGCATGCACTGCAAATGCACTTCGTCGCTGCAAGCCAAGTTGAAACAGATGATGAGAGCAAATATTGACATTGCAACTAAATAAGTGTGCCCACTACTCGAAAACGTTGCACTCGACCACAACAGCACTGCAGCGAACAAGTGCAACTAACGACTGAGTGTCCGAGTATGACTTTTAGGCTGCACGACTGAGTGGATGAGTGCAAGCACGACGTACCTGTTTCGCACACACAGATGCATAACATAATGTGCCTATATGCACATGTATGTGTATACATTGCAACTAACTGTGTTTTTTTTTGTCTTTTTGGGGGGTCTCCCGGGAAAATTTCCATTTCAGTACAACTGCCGAATGAAATTTGCAAAAATATCCATACAAATGCACATTTGTTGTTGTTGCTGCTATTTTTTGTGTTTGTCTGTATGTGAATTTTTTTTTTCACACATATTTACCCACTCGAAATCGCGTTCAAGTGCAGTTTATATAATTTGTTTGCACTCGTCGGACTGCTTTGTTTCAGATATTTGCCACAATTTGCCGCACAACCTTTGCTCTGCACACAAACACATGACAAACATACACTCATACAAGCGAGTAACTACGATATTTTTTTTGTATTTTTTGTTTTTGTATTTATGTACGTACTTGGTTTGTTTGTACGTGTTAAACGGCGCGAAAAATCGTTGAACAAATTTGTCATATAATCAAATTAAATGTCAAAGGGTAGGGTGGGTGGGGATTGGCAGGCACGAATTTGCACAATTTTAGAAGCCACAAATTGGCGAAGTCCAATGCCACGTCCATATGAAGAGCGTTCAGATGTAAAGAGTATGAATTGAAAACGGAAATACAGCTGATGAAGTGAATTTCCATGAATTTTATAAACTTCGCAGATGTCGCAGAGGATTAGGAGGCGATGTATAGCAAATAAAGTGAAACAGATGTGGATACTAAGGAAAGAGAGAGGAGGAAAAATGCGTAGTAATAAGAGCAGTGTCCACTGTTTTTGGCAACTACAGACGACTTGATACCGATAGTTTCAGTTGGAAAGAAATTTGATGGTAGATTTTAATTGCGTGAGTAATGGAGCAATCCAGCATGCATTCAGGGAGGTTAGACGGGTACTTTCTTTATCGATGGGTCTAAGAGTTAAATAGGGTCTGGAGCCGGATGATACTTAAACGATAGTAGTAAGTGTCACTAAGCTATGGGGGAAGTGGTAATTGTTTTCCAAACGGAAATTTTTGCAATACTGAAAGTAACCGAATGGATAATCGAGAGGAAATGGAGCGAGAAACAGATTGGAGTTTTCAGTGACAGTCAGGCTGGTACCTTTGCTAGTAGGTCGACAGTGGAGATGAACTCTTTTAGACAAACCGACGACAGACACATACGCTTGAGCCAAACACTCACAACAGTACCGAACTGAACACAAGACAATAGTTTGTGAGTATCGGACTATTGCGATTTCTCCGAAGTTTAGTTCCCCCCACAACCGCTGGCGTGAAATCTCCATATGCCCACAGGAGCGGAATCTAGACGCAGGAACCTGTTGTGTCAGCAGACATAAATGCGGCTCCACCTTGAAGAAATGCTAACGCGGTTCCAGGGTGGAAATCAGCCGAGGAGGAGGAATGTTATAGTGTTAGTGGGAGCGTGCCCCACATACCATTGGTGTGACGGCACCTTTGATGATGTTTCAGACATTTTGATTTACACCTCCTGACTAAAAACCAAAAAAAAAAAACAAAAGGCTGCACTTATTGCCCTGGAGAACGCGAAGCAAACCTCATATATTTTTCAAGAATATAAGAAGAAATTTAATTCTGTTGCAAGACAAAACAGGCTTATACTTATATGGGTTCCAGAACACTCCGGTGTTCAAGGGAACGAAATTGCCGATGAATTGGCCAACCGTGGATCAGCGGCTCCCCCACAAGGGCCAGAGGCAATAATCGGAATCACTTCCGCAGGAATCATGAATCGGATCAGCGATTATGTATGCAATTTACACAAAAAGAGCGATGGTCCGGTCTAGAACGCTGCAGAACTGCAAAGTGTTTTGTGACAAGTCCGAACATAAAACTGTCAAACTTTCTACTAACACTTGGAAGGAAAGACGTTCGGTTAATGGTCGGTGTGATTATGGGACGCAACCCTTGGGGTCAGCATATGGCCACCATTGGAAACATTGAGGACCCAATGTGCCTCTCTTGCTTAAACTGGAGGATATTCACGGATTTGCCAAAGAATTTGAAAAACTCTCACAGCCTTCATCTCTGCCTGTACTCTTTCCTACTCTCTTTCCAGAGCTCTAAATACATTGGGCTTTTTAGCCTGAGTGTTTTAGGAGCCACCAAATCTCTTGGGATTCCTTTAACTCGACCTATTCAAATTTCAATTTCAATAGTAATAAATTTTGATAAATGAAATGTGCGTATACGGGTTTAAGCTTAAAAAGAGAGGAAGTGACGTCAATACTGGCTAGTGCCCAGTGAAATTTGGCGTCAAATTTTTTGAATTGTACATATTGAGGATGACAAATGTAAAGTTTGAAATTTAGTTCGATTATAAAAAAAGATACATAAATATTTCCAAGTGATTTCTTTAACTGGGAATAGTAAGCCTTGCCATGTAAGGTCCATGTAAGAGCCCACTTGGACAGCGACTGGAATTCGTACATTGTAATACCATACAGAGGAAACCAGAGGGAGAACAATAGAGCAGAGGAGAAAAAGGAAGTGGTGAAGTGGATTAGTGAAGAATGATGACCAAGCGGTGGCTAACTAATATACAATTGCGTTAATCGCTTCAAATTCACTAAGTGTGTGATATCTAAACCTGCCATATCCCCAGATGTGCAAAAAAGTCAGATCCAAGGAATATGAATCTCATATAATATAAACATCCATATATATAATTGGCACGTACACCCTTTATTGATGTTTGGCCGAGCTCTTCCACCTAATTGTTGTATGCGTCTTGACGTTGTCTCAACAATGGGGACCTACAGTTTCAAGCCGACTTCGAACGGCAGATATTTTTATGAGATTTCTGCCATGAAAAAGAACAGAAATACACTCGGAGTTTGCCATTGCCTGCCGAAGGGCGATCGCTATGAGAAAAATGTTTTTCTTAATTTTGGTGTTTCACCGAGATTCGAACCGACGTTATCTCTCTAAATTCCGAATGGTAGTCACGCACCAACCCATTCGGCTACGGCGTCCGCTGAATCTCAGCCTACCCATAAATAAAATGTTTTCCAAAAGTGAAGCCTAAATGTTAGTAACAAATATTTCCTAGACGATATCCGGTTTTTATGTAATTTTTGACATTTCCTAAGTAGACAGATTTATAAGTTTGCAAGATAGAACAACGCATTAAAGTTATTGAAACTTATTATGAAAATCGCCAAGAGCTTTAAGAACAGCATATCGAAAAATTTGTGATAGTTTCGATGTAAATAATCGGCCGAATGAGTCCACAATTCAAAGATTGGTGAAATGAATTTTCAAAAAACTGATTCTGTCGAGTATAGAAAAAGAACTCTTCTTCTTCTTCTTTCATAGCGTTACAACGCGGGGTGCGTCAAAGCTTCCTTCAAAATGCTCCTCCAAAGAGGTCCATCTTGGGATGTTGCTTCGTGGTTACGTATTCCCACCTTCTTAAGATCGTGTTCCACTGCGTCTATCCAACGGTTCCTCGGTCTGTCTTTGGTCTTCACGCCCATTACCTTTCCTGTGAAGGCTTTCTTCACGGCACAGTCAGCAGGTATACCGATCAAACGACCTAGCGGTCTTATGCGCTGCGCTTTAGCAAAATGTAGAAATGTGTCGTTCTGAGTTAGATCGTTCAGTTAAGAGTTCAGGCGATTTCTGTAGATACCATCATCCAAATTGGGCATCTTCCAAAACATCTTTCTTAAAATTATTCTTTCCATGCCATCTTTCCCATGCTAGGATCAATCTGCGCGCAATCATCAACCTTAAGAGTCCATACCTTACAACCATACGTTAGGATTGGTCGAATAAGGGTCTTATACATAGTTAACTTTGTAGTTTTAGACAAAAGTCGGGACTTGAACAAGTTAAGGTGTACGTAATACGCTTTGTTAGCGGCGCTGATGCTGTCCCTGACGGCGAAAGTTGAATCACCGCTACATGCGAACATAACTCTTAGATAGTTAAAATGCTGCACTGCTTCAAAAGTATAGGCCCCCACATGGAAATTTTGCATCTGTGTAGGCCGTCTCGGTTGCAACAGATATTTGGTTTTGCCCTCGTTTACAAAAAGGCCAATACCGTTCGCAATTTTGTTAATTTTTAGGAAAATTTCTTTTAAATCACTCCTCTTTCTTGAGAGAATAGCGATGTCATCTGCATAAGCACATATTTAGGTTATTTTAGTCATCAAGGTACCACCTTTGTTGACTTCCCTTACGACAAAGTACAGATCAAATTGAATATGACTGTTGATAAGGCATCACCTTGTTTTACACCTGTTTCAATAGGGAACGACTCTGTGAGCTTCCCTTGAATGATCACTTTTGCCTGTGTATTTGTTACGCTAACGAGCCTTATTAGTTTGGCAGGTATTCCAAGAATAAGCAATATGTGCTGGATCTTATCTCTTTTAACACTGTCCAAGGCTTGTTTGAAATCAATGAACAGGCAGTGAGAATCTAGGCCGTTTTTATAGTGCTTTGGCTAAGAACAAAACATTGGTCGATTGTAGACTTGCCTCTACGAAATTCGCATTGATAGTCTTCAATTATAATTATTCTTTCAGCACATTCGTTGATTCGTTCACAGAGAACATTTGTAAAGAGCTTGTAGGCCGTGTTAAGCAGTGAGATACCACAGTAGTTATCGCATACTCTCTTATCACCTTTCTTGTGTACTGGGAAGATTATGCGGCCTAGCCAATCAGCTGGTATAGATTTTTTTCCCCATACGTCCATTATTAAATGGTGAAGACACTTATGTAACTCCTCACCACCTTCTTTCAGGAGTTCAGCCGCTATAGAGTCTTCGCCGCTTGCCTTTCCATTTCGAAGCTTTTTAAGGGCCACGATAATTTCGTCACATTCTGGTGGAGGGATGATGTTTTCAGCTGTATTTATAGGCCCTCAAGGTTAATGCTCTTCTTGATGCTTATTATTTAGAAGATTGTTGGTTCTATGATTTTTTGGTCAGTTTTTAATATATCACCGTTTTCGGATAAGCAAATATTTATTCTAAATTCTCAAATATTTTCGTTTGGTTTTTAATTGTCCGATAAAACTGAGCCGCGTTACACTTTGCATTTAATTCTATTTCCTTAATTTATTTTTTGACGGATCCTTTTTTCTTTTTATTTATAACTTTTCCAGCTACCGATCTTTTTGAAACATATTCCGCTCGCGCTCTGCGGATGCCGCACGCTATAAAGTTGAGCCAGCTTTCATTTTTGGCGTTAATAAGCTCTTTATATTCCTCATGAAGTCACTATTTTTTGGATTGCTTCCGTAAGTAGCCAAGCACCTCCTTGGCCGAGCTGGATATGCTCTTTGCTACCGCATTCCAATCCTCTACAGCAGGATTTGGGCAGAGTTCATCCAATTGCGCATTTAACGAAAAAGGACTGGTAGATAAAAAATTGGGCATTCTTTAAATTGAGGCCATATATTATAAAAATTGGGAACGAACTCAAGCTAACAACCAATATAATAAACTGTAGTATTCTTTATTCTCATAAAGGAATAAATGCAGGGATAAATACATAAACTTGGCAATGACCACATAAACTTTGAACATCAGAAAACTTCAAGACTTTTTCATTGTTACAAAGAAATGTTTTCCTCAAAAGTTTTATATAAGTTAGGCTAGGTTGTAGCGGTTGCCCTCTGGCTCATATCGCATTGTTATGCCGCGTGTTTAACTATTTCATATTTCTTTTAAAACCTTTGAATTTTTCAAAAATTTTAGAAGATCTCTGATTTCTGATTAAAACTGGGTTACAAGCTCTCAGTTTAAAGTATCTACCTCATTCAAAAGTGTCTACCTAAAATTGTGAATCTACATCAAGATAGATCAGGACAATGGCGCAGAAGGTGCGAGATCATATCTCCCCTTTCCTCATTAAGACAGCTTCTGCAGAAGTCAAGTGTTTGCACGCCCATCCTCGTTACAAAGAAACCAGTATACCAAGACTATGCCTACTTTAGCCAAACAGACATTCTGCGCGTTTAGCATTGAGAATCGGTTAGCATTGTCCGCCGATTATACAGGTGGGCTCGTTATGCATCTTTCATACACTGGTCTGACAATTTTCTCAAACATAAGCAGCTTTGAAGTCTGAAAGCGTACGCCTATGTTATTTGCTATGTAATCTTCACTCAACTTGGCGCCAAGTCATTTGGGCGAAATTACTCAGCCATCTATTTACGGCCCTTGAAATTTAACCGCCCTCTATATTTCTCCAGCATATTTTATACCGTTTTATAATGGCCGAGAGAAGGTCGCTTTAAATCACTAGTCGCATTTACCATGTCGTTGTTGCATATGACTGGCTAACCCTAAACAAAAATGATTTGTAGAGAACACAAATTAAAATCAAATGCTGTTTTTAAAATAAAAAATAAACAAAATCCTTTAATTTCAAGATATACATTTCCTAGTAGCGAGATCAAATAATGTGTTTCTTAGTGAGTTCAAGATTGTGCTTTCGAATTTTTTTTTTTTCAGTTCCTAAATTGCTTCAATTCACACGTTTCATCAACTAGTCTAGTTAGTCTGAGCGCTACTGCACTAGAGCATTGCCAATTTCAGTATCGAACTTACTTTAAATATTTGTGCACCAGTAACTCACTTATTAGCTTTTTTTTTGTTTTCGTAGAAATTCGAAAGCAATAAATTATGAAATTTTTCTTAAGTAAATAAAAAACCAAAAAATAAAACAGTCATTGCAAAAAATCAAATCATTCACAAACTATGTGAGAAACTATACAACACCAAAGGATTTCTAGTATTTATACGCTTCAATGAGTTTGCAAAGACAGCAGCCAAAAAGGGCATACGCTCGCTTACGCACAATTCAAGCAAGACGAATGCACGCACAGCCACACAAACTTACGTGCCAGCATGTAGATCCACACAAAAGCCATTCCCAAATCGAATAAGCAAAGTTAGTAGGCAATTGTGACGTGGTTCATATCTACACACACACACATACACATCGGTCGTTCAAGTTGTTGGCAGTGTAAAAAATTTAATAGCACACAACTGGTCAGTTGCAGTAAGTATGGACGTGTATATGTATGTATGTGTATCCAATTGAACGTATCGAATGTTTATTGGCCGCATACGCCTTGTTGGCCCAACACTTCCAAACATCTTAGTTGCCCGTAGTTATCCTGTCTGCCGCATTTACAAATGTTTTTGTGCAAACATTTCGGGCTGGAGTGGTGAATTCGACTGCCGCTGTCACCTCCGCCACATGGAAAGTCACTTTCGATGCTGCCTTTTCAACTGCGGCAATGCCAAATACACTCAATCAGTTGCTCGTGTCCCTGTGGTATTTTTTGGCAATTCAGAAAATTATCATTGCTGCATGAAAAAGTGCTAAATATATTTGCGTGCAGAGAAACAAATAAACATATAAACATGTATGTGCGTATGTAAGTGTATTTTATACAATAATATTGTATGAAAATAAATGTACACATAAAAATGTAGGCAAACAGCCACCAAAGAGTAACTGGCCACATTTCATAGTACCTCACTCCGTATTTGTGTTTAAGCATGGGCTTGTTGTTGCTGCCTTTGCCACTTTCTTATGCCAAAGTGCGTATTTTGGGCTTACTATACACACATCCATACACACATACATACACATGTACATATATCATTTCATTTCAAGTCTTGTTTTCGTTATTTGTAATACCCAAGTGTTGAGTCGCTGAATTGACAGCTGCCTGGGGAATGAGTTGTCTGCCTATTTGGTATCTTTGTGTAAGCAGTAAGAACAGGGGCAGCTCCAGAAGTTAGAGAATTTGGGTTATTCAACAAATTTCTCGCACGTTTTGCCAATAGCTTTTCATGCATAAATACACAAGCATAAGAAAATAGATGTTCCTAAGACAGTCGGTTCTATGGTACCGGAACGACCCGGATTTATATCCGGCCAAGGACTGTCACTTCAGCAGCATTCCCTCATAAACATTTTTATTTATTTATTTACTAGCTGACCCAGTGAACTTTTTTCCGCCCTAGAGGTAATAAAAAAGCAGATTTTTAATTTTATGACTATGAATAAGTTCGTGCGGTTTTTTTTCGAAATTTGAAACTTTATTGACGTAAAATGGTTACAAATTTAATATTCAAAATATTGTCCATCGCTTACTACTACTTTTTCCCATCTTTCTGGCAATTCACGGATTCCCTTTGTGAAAAATTCGGTCGGTTTTGCCGCAATCCACGAATCGATCCATTTTTTGACTTCATCGTAATTACGGAAGTGCTGGTCAGCCAGGCCATGTTGCATCGATCGGAAGAGATAGTAATCGGATGGCGCAAGGTCTGGACTATACGGCGGGTGGGGTAGGACATCCCATTTGAGCGTTTCTAAGTATGTTTTGACCACTTGTGCAACATGTGGCCGAGCATTGTCATGTTGCAAAATAACTTTGTCGTGTCTATCGGCGTATTGCGGCCGTTTTTCTCGCAGTGCTCGGCTCAAACGCATCAATTGTCGTCGGTAGACATCCCCCGTAATCGTTTCATTCGGTTTCAGTAGCTCATAATACACAACACCCAGCTGGTCCCACCAGATACACAGCATAACCTTCAGGCCATGAATATTCTGCGCCGACGTCGATGTTGAAGCATGGCCAGGGTATCCATACGTTGCCCGACGTTTTGGATTGTCGTAATGGACCCACTTTTCATCGCCAGTCACAATTCGATGCAAAAAACCCTTTCTTTTGTGCCGTTGAAGCAGTTGTTCGCATGCCATAAAACGGCGTTCAACGTCTCTTGGCTTCAATTCATACGGCACCCAATGGCCTACCTTTCGGATCATTCCCATGGCTTTTAAACGTTTGGAAATGGTTGATTGATCAACTCCCAAAGTTTTTGCAACCTCTTCTTGCGTTTGAGCCGGATCTTGATCGAGCAATTCCTCCAATTCGGTATCCATGAACTTTGGCGGCGCACCCTCGCGTTCTTCGTCTTCCAAGCCAAAATCACCACTTTTAAAGCGTGCAAACCACTTCTGGCACGTTCGCTCAGATAGAGCATGCTCACCATAAACTTCCACCAAGATACGATGACTTTCGGCTGCTTTTTTCTTCATATTAAAATAATGAAGAAGAATTCCCCGCAAAAACACATTATTTGGCACGAAATTCGACATTTTCAAGTGTGGTAAAAATATTGTTGTTTACGCTTCAAATAAAAAACTTATACTGACGTTTGTGCCTTACGACAGTAGCTCTCCAATGAATGTTTGGAAATGTGGATCGATGGAATAATAATCAAGTTACGCCATCTGTTGTAAAACCGCACGAACTTATTCATAGTCCTATAAGTTAATTAACACACTTTTTTTAGCTCGGGTTGTATGTATGTAATGGAATCTTTGAGCTTAATTTTCACTGACTTCTAAAAATCTGATCGACTTGGAATTTTGCACACCTATCAAGGACCGACGACAATGCAATAATTTGATAAAAGTTTTCCATTATCCTTATTAGGATTGCCAGGATTCATATTTTCTTTTTTTTACTGTGGGCAAAAAGTAAGGTGAATTTGGTTGTAAAATGAAAAATCTTTATTTATTCTTGTAAATCAATTTCATCCCCTTCAAAATAGTCCCCTCTATCCCCTCTCGATGAAATACACTTATGCCAACGATTTTTCAAATCCCCGAAACATGCCAAATAGTCCATTTCCGGTATAGCCATCAGCACCTTCTTCGACTCAGCTTTTATCTCCTCAATCGACTCGAAACTCGTTCCCCGGAGTGGTCTCTTGAGTTTTGAGAATAGCCAGAAGTCACACGGAGCCAAATCAGACGAATACGGTGGTTGCGGAAAGATATGCGTGGAATTTTTGGCGAAATGGTCACGAAGAACGAGTGCAGTGTGAGACGGTGCATTATCGTGATGCAAAAATCAAGAGTTGTTGGCCCATAATTCTGGTCTATTTAGACGAATTGCTTCACGTAAACGACGCATAACGCGCAAATAATATTCCTTATTAACAGTTTGGCCAGGTGGAAGGAATTCATAGTGCACCACACCACGAAAATCGAAAAAAACTGTCATCATGACCTTTTTTTTTGAACGACTTTGACGTGCTCATTTCGGTCTGGCCTCGCTTTTAGCACGATATTCGCTTGATTGGTCGGTTGTTTCAGGGTCGTAAGCATAAATCCAAGTCTCATCTCCCGTAATGATGCATTCGAGCTTGTCCTGATAGTCTGAAAGCATTGTTTCACACACATCAACGCGACGACTTTTTTCCAAGAAATTGAGAGTTTTCGGTACCAAACGAGATTTGACTTTTCGTAGGCCCAAATGGACTTTCGAAATGGTTTTCACAAATCCTTCTGATATTCCGATCATATCAGTAAGGTCTTTAACAGTCAACCGACGATTTTTGAGCACTAACTCCTTCACTTTATTGACGTGTTGGTCATCTGTTGACGTCGATGGTCGTCCGGAGCGCTCCAAGTCATCAACACGTTCTCTACCCTCTTTGAAGTCTTTGTACCACTTATAGACATTTTTCTGCGACATGGTCGAATCACCGAATGCCTTCTGCAACATGCTAAACGTTTCCGCAGCCGAAATTTCATTCCGCAAACAAAATTTGATGGCACATCTCTGCTCAATCAAATCAGACGTTGTAAAAATTAAAAAAATGCACTCTTGGTCGGTTGGTAAACACAAGCGTAAATATGTTACTGATAATGACATTCACATGAAAGTTGGCCCAGATGTTATTAACAGTGCTGCCAACTCATGAAAAAAAATAACTAGAGCGAAATTTTAATCCCGCGAACTTTGACAAATAAATTCACCTTACTTTTTGCCCACAGGAAGAGTAAGAAAAACAGAGCTAACGCGCGGTCTGCGCATGCCTGCACTCTCCGAGTGACTCTTACTGATTTCGGGAGTCCACGACTTACTCTTTCGAATTCGAACTTGCTCGGGCACGCGGCACTGCAGTACGAATAGAAGGCTAAAACGTTTTCTGGGTAGTTGCATTCTCACTTTGTATAGTCTTTACACATGCGTAGATACTACAAGTCTCATACACGCAAATTTACTCTATTCAATGTTCATATAAGATGAAATAATTTTCATATAAGATGTAATTTTGTTAATTACAATAAAATAATCAAAACATAAATTTTGAAATTATCTTACGGAACAAAATTTTTTCAAATAAAGAAGGAATTTATCATGACCATAACTTCATTTATAAAATTTTATCGATTAAAGTACAATTCACAACAAAAATGAACTAAAAAAAAACCAAACTGGAACTTTACATCTCGTTTTGATTGTGTCAATATAATCCACGGTCTCCTTTTTCTGTGCTGAGAGTATCTATTCTGTGTCAAGGCCAATGCTGGCCTTTCTTTGGACATATAGTCGGTAAAGAAGAAATTAAATATAACACAACTAAATCGGACTATAAAACGTTGACTAAATGAAAACAATAATTTTCATTCAGAAAAACATGGCTCGGCCTTCAATCAATGATCTATATGGGAAAAAGTATGTAACATATTGATTATGTCAGTATATTTTGTTGTTACCTCTCCGTTTCAGGAGTGGGGTAGCCGTTTCTCAGGCTCCCTCCACGAAATAAGTTCTTCATCCCGATTACTTCTTTATCACGGCCGATAACTGCATAGCTTTAGACTCACCGAAATTAAAAAATTAAATATAACACGAATATATCGAATCATTAATTCACGGACTGCAATGATAACAATAATTTTCATTCATAATAAAAAATAGATTTTTTTGCTAATCGAGCTAAAAAGTAGAAAATAAATGTTAATGACAAAGAGACCTATAATGAAGTAATAGCAAATCGAACGATCAGTCATAGTCAACTACCTCAGAACAGAAAAATAACAAAAATTAAGATACAAATAGAGTAATTCAAATTAGAGTTAAAAGCGTGGGATGCATTTTGCTTCACTTTCATAACCTTCTGTACATAGGTAGTTGCCAATAGAATGATTGTAATATTTACTATATCTTATTACTTTTTAGATCGATTAGCAATAAAAGCGTGTTTTTTAGTTTTTTTAAACTATTTTTTATTTTATTATTAATCAAGTATTTCAATGAAGCTTTAATAGATTGCACTCTTCAGTTAAGCACCTTGTGATACGCGACATTTTTTGTTTTATTATCAGGTGCAAGAACAAACAACGCAGATGGTTTTCCGACCCGTGAACATGCCACATATAATTGACCATGTAAGAAACATTGATTTTCTCGATTCAGACCACAAACTTTCAAAAATTGGCCTTGTGATTTGTTAATGATCATGGCGAATGCAAGACGGATCGGAAATTGAAGTCTTTTAAACTCAAACGGAAGATCGGTTAGGATCATCGGGATGCTCGGAATGAGAACTTCTTCACCTTTGAATTTTCCTTTGAGTATCGTCGCGTAAATCACATTGTTCATCAATTTATTTACCACCAAACGCGTACCGTTGCAAAGTTTTGCTGGGCTTATGTTTCGAAGCATGATTACTACGGAGCCAACTTTTAGGCGTAAATTGTGCGGTGGTAAGCCAGGCACATTCAAGGAGTCTAAAAATTCAGTTGGATAGTTGGTAGCTTCATCTTCATTTGTTAAACAGTCAATGGATTTGAATGAATGCATTGTTCCAATGATATCATTTTGAATTATGTAGTTTAGGTCATCTACATCTTTATTCTTAGCCGCTAAAACTGCTCGCTCACTCAACCATTCATTATTTTTGTAGTTATTAATGATGTTTGGGAATACTTTATTGATAAGTTCGTCTTTCGATGAGACAAAGTTACAGAAATTCTGAGGAAAAGAAATCAATCCACTCGATTCGTCGACAGGTACTCGACCATTACCGATGTCAGCAATTGCTCAGAGAAATCTTCAGTAGATGTATCATTAAGTAATGCAACTCTCATGTTTGTTGTCAGCTGAAGTTTCTTCACATAGCGCCATAGATTCGATGATTTGAGGCAAGCGTTTATTTCGTCAGCAGCCGTTGATCTTGAAATTACTGGCAGTGTTTGGCGGGAGCCGCCAGACAGTAAAATCATTGCGTCTCCAAAACATCTCGAGTCATTGCGTATATCTTTCAGTGTTCGGTTAGGTGCTTCTAATGCACGTTTGTGCGTCATTCGTCCCAAATGATGATTTTCGATACTGATAAAACTCTGGCCATTGCTGCGTTTTTGGAAATATTACATGTTGGTTCTTCAATTTTTCTTCTCTGGAAAACTTCAATGTGCCACAATACTCGCAAACAACGTTCATTGGCCCAATGCAAACGCTAGGATGCAAGCAGTAATCAGTGTTGCAATCATATCGAAACGCTGCTCGATTCAAATCAGTACTTGATAATTCTCTTCTTGTGCGTCGAAAATGATCTACTTGCTGATCTCTGTTATTCGCTCGACGAATTCGCATTGCCAATCGAGCCGTTTCACGGGCACGAGAAGCACGAAGTCGAGCCGTACTAACGCGGCGCTCTTCACGGGCATTTCCTTGTGCTTCTTCAGTCGTTTCGTTCGCAATGTTCCGTATCCTTCTTGCATTACGGCTTTGATCGTCTTGCTCGCGGCATTGATAATGATGATTCAAAGGGAGTACAAATTACTGTGATTATATATTTCTGACAACATTTATATTATCAAATTTTCTACTTAACCATAGATGCGTTTTTGTTGTACTACATTTTATAGTGACTTCACGGAAACGCGTTCGAATGGGATAAAAAGTATCCTATGTCCGTCTCCTGGTTCTAAGCTACCTCTCCACCAATTTTCAGCCAAATCGGTTTAGCCGTTCCCGAGTTATAAATAGTGTAACTAACATGACTTTCTTTTATATATATAGATAATAAACTACAGTACAAGTAATACAGTATAATTGGTATCGAGAGATCTCCTGCTCGGTCATTGGCGGGTCCCCACAGCATCTGCAATGGGGATTAAATGGTAAACCTAGCTTTTCTGCGTGTGTGCCAAACGTCCAATGTCGGCTAAACACAGCTATGAGTTTGGAAATTGAATGGCGAGAAATCCTTGTTACTTTTTGAGAAATGTATTTCTCGTACTGGAGCTAAAGGGTTTTCGAAATAGCACCCAAAGAAATGGAGATTCATCTCTTTTGCGCTTTCATGGAAAACATGTTGCACAATTCCTCTTTAATGTCTCTCTGAGTGTCCCGTATTTGCTAGAACAAGGCTACGAGTTTTAGGTTTCTATGTCAATAGAACAAGTAAAATTCCTTCGTCACAAAACTGGAGAATATTTTCAGATTTATCACAGAATCTGGAAAATTCTCACAGGTCTAACCACCTCTATTCATCTATTCTATCCCACCATTTTCCTTCTGTTACTTCACTCCTTTCTTCCTTCACTATCTACCCTTTCACTTTCCAGAGCCTTAAATGCAATGGGCTTTTTAGCCTGAGTGTTTTAGGAGTTACCAAATATCTACGTGCTTCTTGGTCCGACCTTTCAAATTTCAAAAAAAACTCAGGGGGATGCCGATGACCGAGTAGGAGATCTCTGAAATGAATTCAGTCGATACGTCCTGGTGCGTTAAGTAGTGCTGGTACCTAGTGCTGGCTAATGTAAAAAGATCTCACATAGAGTCGTAGGGTATATTGTGTTGCCAGTGCCTAATGCATAAGGCTTTTGCATCTTTTACGCGCATTACTCTGCGTGATGTGGGTTGAGACAGTGTCCCATCAGTACTCCAATCAATATTTTGCAGTCTTTTCTACTGGGTTGTCCATATTCGACGGGCCCATGTGTTTTTTTTTGTAAATCAAAGAAAAACACAATTTTTTTGATGTTCACGATAATAATCATTTTATTTGGTTCAAGTAGATTTGTTGGCATCACTTTTTGAACATGATGTCTCTCAAATGGCCGTCTTGAGCCTGTACGACGTATTGCGCCCGTTTTGCAGCATTTTCCATAGTTTTAGCGGCTATTTCCTCACGGATTTTGTTCTTGAGCTCTTCTATGGTCTTTGACTTATTAATATAAACCTTTGATTTTAAATATCCCCACCAGAAGAAGTCAGGTGGCGTTAAATCGGGTGAGCGCGATGGGCGGTCAAATTCGCCATTTTTCGACATCAAACGACGAGAAACAAGTTCTGCAAGAAATCGATTGTGTTGCGAGCTGTATGTGGTGGAGCGCCGTCTTGTTGAAACCAGAACTGCCTCATACGCTTTCGATGAATAGTTGGCATCACAAAAGTGGTTATCATATCGCGATAACGCTCCTGATTGACGGTAACAGCTTGACCATCTTCATTTTCGAAGAAAAACGGCCCAATAATTGTTTTCGCACAAACACCGCACCAAACAGTGACTCTCTCGTCGTATAGAGGTACCTCTTGAATTTCGTGAGGATTTTCAGTGGCGTAAATACGGCAATTTTGCTTGTTTACCGTCCCATTCAATGAGAAATGAGCCTCATCGGACATGATGATTTTGTTCGTCTTCTTCTTCTTTTGACTTCTTTTGTTGAATGGAAATTTCAACAATTTGGGAGCGCTCGCGTGGCGTGTACTGTTGCATGGTAAAAATCTCTTTGGACTGACGCTTCCCACGCGGTATGTCATTAAGCGATCTGACGTCTCTGTCAAAAGATACAGGGTTTGCTAGATTGGTCCGTCAAATATGCAACTCTGTATAGACTGATAAAATAAAGTTTACACTTTTCGTATTCAAACTTCTTGGCATAATTTTTACCGTTTTGTACGAGGTTGAGTGTTCCCATGTCCACTGCGTTTCCAGAGCTAATTCCTCATAGAGATCCAATTTCAGAGAAGCGAGTGATGGGTATATGCCTATTTCGGCCCAGGAATGCCTACATTAGCGAGCTCATCAGCTCTTTCATTACCTTCTATTATTTTGTGTTCTAGTATGCAGTAAATAGTGACCTGTCCATTTCCGCAGAGTTCATCCATTTTTCATCTGCATTGTTGGCAAACTCATTAGTAATTTCATTTCCCTTTATATTCCTATTTTCTGGAACCCAGATCAGGTAGTACGCCCAAGATATTTGATCTTCTCCATACAGAAGTAGACCAGGTTGGATCTCCACCTTCGCAGCTTTACTTAATGTCGGCCTCGCACCCGCATTCCATCAATCATTCTGTCTGAAAAAACAAACGCGGAGCGAATTTTATAAATCTTACTTTTCACATATATTAAAAATATCTTCTCATAAAATGAGTTCCAGAAATTGTATTATTTTATAATACGATAGGAAAATTGTAGCTGGAAATCTATTGTCTAGTAAAAACATAACATTATTAGCTGTTACTTTGAATAAATTGAGGAGTTTCCGCGGATTGATTCCTCATTTCTAGCATAACCTAGGAAGTGTTACTGGGAATTTGTTATGAGAACTCGTATAAAGTTATTGTAATTGCTCGAAACTTCGGCGCCATACAATAGACCGTTTATGATAATCGACTTAAGGAGTTTGGGTCTTATTCATCGCGAGATACATAACTTTACTCCTCGATAGGCTACTAAGTCCAAAGTGATATTACAATATGTTTACCTTCATATCAGATATACATTTTTAAGTTTCGGCTGGGTGTACGCTATGAAGAAGGCATCGAGTGTGCAGTCCTGCCTGTCGCGAATAATGCCAAACAATGGCGGACTTAGCCACAGCAAAAGAATACTATATAGTAGGGTAGTCAGCTCGGTTCTTTTGTATGTCGCACCGATCTGTGCTGATGCATTGAACTTAAATAGCTTCACAAAAAAATGTACAGCCATCTATCGGCTAGGCGCTTTACGAACCATCTGCGGCTTCCGTACATTTTCGGACGATGTTTCTTCCGATATAGCAGGCCTAGTCCCCGTTGATATTTTGGCGAAAGAAATGCAGAAAGTGTATATACGGCTATCTGAGCACGACGATAGAGTAAGTCGTAAAACTATTGCAGAAGAAGAAAGGTGTCGTTCGGTGGAACAGATTACCGAAAGGTAGAAGGACGCATGGGCTAATACCCATTCTTACGACGTGGTTAGAAAAGAACCATGGGGAAACAAACTTCCATCTAACCCAATTCCTTTCAAACCATAGAATATTTCGAAAATACCTCCATAGATTCGATCATGACACTTCTCCAAACTGCCCAATCTGCACGGATAGAAAGACGCTGATCACGTCTTGTTCCAATGCCCACGCTATGCTCCCGAAACCTGTGGTAAATTAAACGGAGAAAATGCAGGGTCCGCCATATAACTTTACGGAATTAAAAATGCTATAAAAAGAAACTACTCAATATTTTTCCAAACTGTTTATTTTATTTTGAAGTACAATCCTTTTGGTTAATGATGAAACACAACTTAATTCATATGGCTGCCTCGGCTAGCCATGCACCATCCCATACGATCGATCCAATTTTTCAACACATTTTCGATTTTATGCGGCTGTATTTCAACTATGACATCGCGTATGTTGGTCTTCAGTGCATCAATTGTTGCTGGTTTGTTGGCATAACACTGGTCTTTGACGGCACCCCAAAGATAATAATCCAACGGCGTCAAATCGCAGCTCCGAGGCGGCCAAACGATATCAGAATTTCGGCTGAAGACAGTGCGCAAAAGATTGATTGTAGCATTCGCCGTGTGGCAAGTAGCACCATCTTGTTGGAACCAAATGCCACCAATATCCTCCTCTTCAATTTCTCGGAACAAAAATTCGTTCAACATGCCCGGTAACGCTCTCCATTGACGGTTACGGCCACTCCTCGCTCATTTTCGAAGAAAAATGCACCAATGATGCCTCTCGACCAAAATCCGCACCAAACAGTGACTCGCTGTGAATGCATCGGCTATTCTTCGAGTGCGTGCGTGTTTTCTGAGCCCCAAATGCGGCAATTTTGCTTGTTAACATACCCGCCGAGATGGAAATGAGCTTCATCCGAAAAGATGATTTTTCGGTAAAAGTCTTCATCTTCTTCAAGTCGATCCCAAGCCCTTGAAGCGAGACGAAAACGCATTGGGTGGTCGGTGTGCTTTGTTCTTTGAGCGTATACACAACCATTTTCGTTCAGCGGAAGAATAAAACTAATTTTCTGTGAAATCAGCTGACAGCTAAGTGTTACCATTCTTCAAATAATACCTAGTTCAAATCCGTAACGATAGATGGCGGGCCCTGTATTATAGATTTTATGCTAAAATCGAGTGAAAACTGGAAGCGAATCTGCGCGCATGCAAAATATATCCAGAAAGATCTAAGACGAGCGGAGGTTCGTAGACGAAATAACTAGCAGCCTATGAGCTAACCAGCCAAGTGAGGTAATTCCTTTTTTGGACTGTTCCGCGGGGAGTGGGGTACATAGTAGAGAGGTGTTTGGTACATAGGTGTAGCTGTGAGGCTACAAGTCGTGCATTCTGCTATGCCGGTATAGCAGAACTTATGAGAGTTTCCTCTACACGGGCGTCATCCCAAAAAAAAAGTATAAGCCACTTGTCAGCAAATGCGGCTGTTTATAATATCAACAGGGAAGAGCTATGTGCGCCCAAAAAGCCTACCCCCCTGCGCGTCCACCACTGCCCATTATACAGTAGACTGCAGCTCCGTCTGTTTGTTTGTTTGTGTGCGTGTGTGTGTGGGAATTTTCAGATTTCATTTGGGATATCTATGCTTTTGGAATATTTTTGCATTATTCTTGTTGCCGTTTATTATTTGAATTTATTATTGGCAACAACTCAGTGGTTATGCTTGGCCTTAGTTTCATTTGATAGTCAGGAGCTGGAAGAAGCGTCACGTGCGTGTTTTGCACACACTAAAAACTCCCAAAGATATTGAACTTTTTATTCATATATTCAGAAGTGTTGAAAGCTCTCGGGTGTGCATTTGCTACCTACACACATGCGGATGTGTGTGTGTGTGTGTGTGTGTGTGTTTAGCGCTTTGGCAGACATATTGCTTACGTGATCTCGTGAAACGGGTAAAGGTCAGTGGATACTTAAATGCTTCCGGTGTGATTTGTTTAGTTCTTAAGGAATGAAGTGATATGGAATCCATTTGTGATTTACTTTATCTTATAAGCTCTTTGACCAATAAGTATTTGTAGGTAGTTCGGTTGCGTTAGCGAAATTGTTAACTTATTCATTGCTGATACTTTGAAATAATAACTTTTGGTCGTAGGTGTAAGGGTTATAGAACACAAGTTTTTTGTGGAAGTAAGCTAAAATGGTAATCAGCTGCACTTGTTCGATGATGGTAGTAGAAATGAAGGTAAAGATTTTAAGACTTGCGCGCGGAGAGCTTGACATTCTCTCGGAAAGGATATTAGACTACGGAGGTTGAATCTATAGGAGCGCTTGAGCTATAAACAAGCAAAGCAGGAAACGAATATTACAAATACAAAAGCTTGATCAGGCTGGCAATGGCATACGCATCCGAATGCTGGGCTGTACCACGTAAACTGGAGCTGAAACTGCACGCGGCAGAAATGCGGCAGCTGAGATGGGTCAGCGGCGTTACACTGCTGGACAAGATAATAAAACACCTTTATTGTTGGTATCAATAAAGTGGTTCTAATCAGCACTAAGCGCCAGGAAAACCGCCTACGCTGGTACGGCCATGTAACGAGGAGACCAGTGGATCACACAGTGAAACCAAGTCTTGCAGATGGAAGCAGCGAAAAGAGGGCTAGGCAGACTACTTCAAAAAACCTGGAAAAAACACCATTAAAAACGACATGGGATGCAGAAACGTCAGCGAAAAGGCAACTCAGGTACACGTGTCCTGGAGATTTCGCACAAAGGGAGCCGATGCGAAATAGGATAAAACTAGGTTAAAAAAGAAGATGTGAAGTAGAGCTCACAATTTTCGGATATCTCAGGCAATTGAGCAACGAGTGCCCACACATTTGTATGTGTTCAATTATTGGAATCGTAGTGTCCTTCGTCCTGTATTGGCGACCGTACTATATGCACCAACTGCCGGGGAATCAGTCTTATCGCCATCTCATATAAGGTTCTGTTTAGCGAATTGTGCGAAAGAGTAAAACCAGACTGAGTAAAACCGGATGGCTGGAAGTTGGACGGAAAAGTTGGTGGAGGAGCGTTCTGCAAGGAGCTCCCCATCAAGCTCAAATTTAGGCTTCCGGACCACTGTAGTGTATTCCAAGCAGAAGTAGCTGCAATTAAGGAAGCTGTGGATTGGCTGCTCGCTTCTGTAATTACGGTAAAGGAGGTAAATATCTACTCCGACAGCCAAGCGGCAATTAGAACCTTGGGCTCGCTGTTTGTGCGTGCGAAATTAGTCGGAGAATGCCTGACCTCCTTCTCTATTGTATCCGAATACTTTGATATTAGACTAATTTGGGTTTCCGGTCACAGCGGCTTAGAGGGAAACTGCTGGGCCGATGAGTTGCCAAGACAGAGAACTCTTGAGACGGCTTCAAAGCAATATGAGAGGTTTGCAGTTCCCTTAAGGACCTGTAATCTGCTACTGGAAAGATGGACTCCGCATCAACTCAGCAAGCGCTGGGCTAGTGCGTAAACGAGCAAAGTCGCGAGGTTCTTCTAGCCGCAGGTGGATCGGTGGCGCTCGAGAGAACTTCTAAGACTAACAAAGCCACGGCTATCGAATTTGGTAGGTTTCTTTACCGGACACTGTCCGTGAAGTGTTCATAAGGTGAGGCTTGGCATTGTGTCAAGCCCTTTCTGCAGACGCTGTCTGGAAGACGAGGTACAATCATCTCAGCACCTTCTTCTCAGCTGTGCTACCCTCGTCGAGCCAAGGCTTTAATGTCTGGGCTCTCACTTTTTCGCTACACCAGCGGATATTGCGGACTTAAATATCACAAATCTGGTAAAATGCATCAGCAGCTTGAAGTGGTTAACACAAACGTAAATCGCAACTCATTGGTCATCATCCTCAAATCCTCTAATCCAAGACCTGGATTCTGTCTGGTTCCTCCCCCTTTACTGCTTCCCTCCCCTCCCCATGTATGGTATCACAATGGACAAATTTGATTTTTGTCTAAATGGGCCCCTTACAAGGGCAACCATTTAACCTAACCTAGCTCGCTGTTTGTACCTTAATAGTGTAGTTTTAGACCTAAAAAGTCCACCATCGACCGGATGTTCACACTACGCCGGAACCCTGGAGAAAACCCCTGAAACCTGGTCATCTCTTTGTCGATTATGAGTATATACGCCACAATGTCTGAGTTCCAACCCTCTGGGGTAGTTCTTTTTATCGGCAAAGTTGGTCTGGGACACATTCTCTTTCAAAATTATTTGAATTTGTTTGTGTTTCGACTAATTTTTTCAATAAATTTAATAATAAATCTAAATGAAACCTATCAACAAAAATCAGCAAAAACCGCTGGAGAGGCAGATCTATATGTGTCTGCAGCGACAACCAAGCTGCGTCCTTAGACAGCCCCCCAACCACATCAGAGGTAGTCAAGTCCTGTAAATCCAGGCTGAACTATGTCGGCAGACATAATAGCCTGATGTTAACGTGGGTCTCGGGACACATGGGTATCGCGGGTAACGAGACCTCTGACTCCTTAGCTAAGATGGGCTCTGAGGCAAACTATTTTGGCCCAGAGCCCGTTTTGCTACTCCCTTCTGCGACCATCACAGCCACGGTTAGCAAATGGGTAACTACCACCCACAAGCGAGATTGGTAGGCTGAGAGTGGCTGCAGATGGACTAAACTGATGTTTCCTTTCATGTCCGATCGACTGTCGCAAACCCTTCTGTCATTAAGCAGAGGGGAGTGCAGACGGCTGGTTGGATTGATGACGGGCCACTTTCTGTGAGCGAAGCACATGGAAAGGTTGGGGATCTCAGACAGTGTACTCTGCCCAGTTAGTGAAGAGGAGGATGAGGCGGCGGACCAATTCCTGTGCGTCAACCCCGCCTTTGCTCGAATCAGGTTTGAGGTCATTGGCACTAATGTGTTAAGAAGCGACTATCTTGGCTCCTTGGCATCACAAGATCTACTCAGAATTCTTTGGAGATCGGGTAGATTTAAAGAAAATTAAATGAGAATCCAAGTGTAGTACAATGGGCTTAATTAATGTCTGAGTGCTACACTTGCTAGTTGACCCGACAAAAAAAAATCAGCAAAAATGCGACGCAAACGATGTTCATTTTTGTTCAATTCTTGCACGAGCTGTACTTTAAAGGCACGTAAGGCCACTTAAGTAAAAAAAATTCAAAGACCAGCAAGCTGAGAACGAAAACGAATCAACAATTCGGTGTCTTCTTCAACACTTCGCTCCACGAACTTCGCGAACAGATTTATTAATTTTTTTTTTTTTTTCAAAGTAAATTTCCACAATTCGGAAACATTCCTCTGCCGTTAAACGGTTCACGATGACTTGCCAAACCTTACTGAACAGAAATTCCAACACAGTTTACCATTCTGATCTATCAAATAATAGTTATCGATATTGATAGTTCTCATGCAACTAAAAAATGCCTTATAAAGGGTTTTCCAATAAGAGGTGTTATTCCCGTAAAAGATCAATGATTTCGTTGCCTGTGTGGCACGTAGCGCCATCTTGTTGAAAATAAACGTTGTCCAGATCAATACCATCCAATTCTGGCCATAAGAAATCGTTCATCATCTCTCGATAGTGCAAACCATTCACCATAACTGTTGCACCAGCTTCATTTTCGAAAAAGTAAGCTCCAATAACTCCACCGGATCATAAACCGCACCAAACAGTCACACGTTGAGGATAGAGAGGCTTTTCAACAATAAGTCTTGGGCTTTCTGAGCCCCAGATCCGACAATTTTGCTTGATGAATCAAGATGTTTTGTCGATTGGAATTCCTGATCATTTTCATGCATTTCAACGACTCAATCAGCAAAGACAAGTTGTTGATGATCGCCCGGCTTGAGTTCTAGTGTTAAATGGACTTTATAAGCCTTAAGACCCAAATCTTTATGCAAAATACGGAGTAATGACGATTGTGGAATGCTTAATTCCAAAGTACGACGAGGAATGGACAAACCTGGCGTTTCTTCAATACTTTGGGTTACAGCAGCAATATTTTCGGCGATTCCTGAGCGATGTGCACGGGTTTTATTATTCACATCACTAACTTGTTCGAACAGCTCGAATTTTTCACCAATTTCTGTATTGCGGTCCAACAAGGTGCTTCACGATGATCCAAAAATATTCGAGTTTTACGAACCGTCTCTGCCAAATTTTTATAGAGAATTGCATCGTTCCATTTTTATTAATGGCGTAGTTTCTACTTGTCAAGTATCAAAAAATGACAGCTTCAAAAGAGACATCTACCGAAACAGCGGGCTATTTAAAATAACACCTGTTATAGGAAAATCCTTTAAGAGGGCCCTAAGCTAATCCCAGGAGCTACCATCATCGATTGCTGACTCCATTATTCTTTATAGAGCACTCAGCTGGGAGGGGGCCAAAAAGTCCAATACACGGGAAGTCACTCATATACACAGACAAGGCGCGCGGCTTGCAGCTTTTTAGGTTCTACTAAGCCTATCCAAATTCATTTTTACCTATCAACGAACCGAGGGAAACAATCTTTTTATCTTTTTATTTTTGTAAAAAAAAAATCCTAAAACCTCCAACACTGGTCTTAAGCATTTTCTATGACGGCGGCTATGAAGATATGCCAGTTAAGTGGCTATCTTCACATAAGGAGTTAGGGGTAGTCAGAGGCCCGAAAAAATTATGGTTTTCAATAATTTTGTTTTTGCTAGTCAATTACTTAATTTTACAAAAATAAAAACATAGCATTAATACATCATTTTTCGACTTGATTTAGGCAAAATTTCAAAAAAACGAAATATTAATTTCTCCAGAAGTCTATTGCTGGGATCATCACAACTCCTTGGAGACTCATCTAAAATCGATTGGGCAAAAGAAATTAGGTATTTCTTGAAAATTAACAATATGGCGGCCTCAGGAAACATTTTTCTGAATATTTTTCAAGAAAAAAACCCACAATTAATTGTTAAAAAAATAGAAGTTTTTGAAAAAAAACGAAAATCCTTTGATCAGGCACGAGTTTTTTACGTTCTTCACAAGCAGTATACGTTTTATTGAAATCTACCAAGCGGTTTTTAAGTTACAGCGATCACCAGCCCAAAAAACATAGTTTTGAGAAAAACGCATTTACAGTTTTGCTATCGGCTCAGGAACGCCCGAGCGCCCTTTGTTAATTGTTGAATTTTTTAATTTTTTTTTATTTTATTAATATTGCAATCTAGTTAACAAAACTAATAGGCAATTCATTTTACATATACTGAATTAAATTAAAATATCTCAAGTAAAGACAAAATTTCATGAAAAGAGATCATGCGGTTTCGTCCTTTTTAATCTTCTCGTGAGGTCATCAGTTACAAGTAGTTTGGCTGCTTCATCATTGATGTGCTGCTGAAGTCTCTCTTTATGTTTATTTGCGAATTTTTTTATGATATTCGTAATGGTGTCTATATTAAGATCCTTATGTAGATTGCAATTACGAATGTACGACGGCGCTCCAACGATGTCGTGTAATACTTTATTTTGGAATCGTTGAATGATGTTTTTGTTGCTTTCACTGGTGCAGCCCCAGAGCTGTATGCCTGGTTTCACACTGGTTTCAGTATTTGGTTGTATGAAAGTATTTTGTTATAAATAGAGAGTTTAGAATGTCGGCCTAACAGCCAATACATTTTCTTGTATTTAAGAATTAACTCCTCGTGGTTGGTTTATAATTTATATTTCTATTAGTGAAGCCGGCCGCCATAGCCGAATGGGTTGGTGCGTGATTACCATTCGGAATTCACAGAGAGGTCGTTGATTCGAATCTCGGTGAAAGACTAAAATGAAGAAAAACATTTTGCTAATAGCAGTCGCCCCTCGGCAGGCAATGGCAAACCTCCGAGTGTATTTCTGCCATGAAAAAGCTCCTCATAAAAATATCTGCCGTTCGGAGTCGGCTTGAAACTGTAGGTCCCTCCATTTGTGGAACAACATCGAGACGCACACCACAAATAGGAGGAGGAGCTCGGCCAAACACTTAACAGAAGTGTACGTGGCAATTATTTATCTTTTTATTTTTTTTAGTGAAGTCAACATGCACAGACTTGGTTTCGTTTATCTTGACACGCCACTTTTTGGTCCAATTTTGAATTGCATTTACTGATGCTTGTAACTTCTGAATTGCTTCTAAGTGTTTTTCATCAGTTGCTAATACTGCAGTATCATCGGCAAATGTTGCAGTTGTTGTATTGCTGCATGTGGGTAAATCGTTAGTATACAAGAGATACAAAACTGGCCCGAGTACACTGCCTTGCGGGACACCTGCATTAATATCTTTCAGTTCTGAATAGACATCTGCTTGCTTTATTCTAAAGCATCTGCTCGTTAAGTAGGATTTTAAAATGTTTGAGTACTGGATTGATAGAACTGCTTGAAGTTTATGGATTTAGTCCCTCATGCCATACTTTATCAAAAGCTTGCGATACATCCAGGAATACCGCAGAACAGATTTGTTTTTCTTCCAGTGATTTTTCAATTACATGAGTAATGCGGTGCACTTGATCAATCGCTGAGTGCTCATTTTGAAAACCAAATTGATGGTCAGGTACAAGGCATTTTGCATCTAACAATGGTTTTAATCTTTTCAGCAAGATTTTTTCAAAAAGCTTAGATAAAATTGGTAACAACGATATTGGTCGGTATAATGTCACATCGTGTGGTGGCTTTCCTGGTTTTGGAAGCATAATAACTTCCGCTATTTTCCATTGTTGCGGTACATATTCTAAACGAAATGCAGCATTAATCAAATGTGTCAATTTGACAATAGCATTATTGGGCAATTCTTTTAATATTTTCCCTGTTATAAGGTCATAACCGGGTGCTTTTTTGTTATCTATTTTATTTTTAATAGTGTCCTTTACCTCTTTAAAGGAAGTCAAGGAGATTTTATCGATTTTTTGTCGAATAGGATGGGTATATTTTCTAACTCATCTCCTTCGTTAGGATGAAAAATGTTTTGAAGATATTCGGCAAATCTCTCAGCTTTTTGTTCGTTAGATTTGGCCCAGCTGCCATCATTATTTTTTATTGGTGGGGAAAGCATAAAAGGCTTTTTCAAGGTTTTAGTTGCCTTCCAAAGTGAATAGTCCGTACCTTTATCGCTCGTTAAATTGTTGAATAACTCGAAAAGTATTTGTTGGATTTACTTCAAATTTTCACACAATATTTTCAAGATATCGTACTTTAAGAAAGCGCAAAAAAAAATAATTTTTTGAAAATTCTGACTACCCCTAACCGCATAAGCCAATTTTACAGCTTTTTCCTTAATTGAATGGCAATAAGCTTGCAGTTCCTGTTTACTATTTTACAGCTTATTTTAGCTGCACCTAATGTCTCTCTTCAACTTTTGAAGTCTTCTGTTTTTTTTTTATCTTTTATATTCTTAGCAGCTTCTTTTAAATTACCTCAACTGATATTCTGGTATTAAAATGATTTCTCAAACAGCAAAATCCCACCCTACTCTTTCGAAACTGTTTTTCATGCACTTGACTTCTAATAAACTCCATAAACGAAAGTGGATATTTCAAAAGGGACAAACAGCAGAGTGAATTATAGGACACATACAGGCATATCTACTCTTTTATATATGCAGACATATGCACACATACATGCACGCATAGCTGTGAGAGTTTACCTTTGTGTGTGATATAAAATTTACTTTTCATGTTGCTGCAAACAAAAGGCTACTCGGCTATTCGAACACTAAAATTGGAAGTGTGCTTTTAAGTCCTTCCAGATAAGGATAAATCAATTGGTTTGTCCTTAAGGTTTTTAATCAATTCGAACAACGACGCAACGACGCAGATACAAAGGAGTTAACAGGAAAGACGAAGCAGATTGTGCATAGTAAAAGAATTCAAGCACACGCACACATGCACGTACGCGTACATGTGTAGATATACAGCGACAGCGTAAAAGGGATATCAGAAAAAAAGTTTTGTAAAATTTCACAGATCAAACAGATTTTCTTTTTACTTATTTTTTGCTTAAAAGCAAAATCGACTGCCAAGTAAAACCGTTACACTTTCGAAATAAGGAACGCAGCGAGAAATGTAGAAAACGTTGATGCATTTTCAAAGTCGTGAGTGAGTTCGAGCAGACAAAAGCACAAAAGCTACTGCTGTAGCAACAGCGCTGAAGTGGATTGGATTGCCAAAACAAGCAGGAGAAAAGAAAATAAAGTCGAAAAGCAGAAGAAATCAGTAGTAAAAAGATATCTGCAGATAACAAAACTTTGCCGGACGATTGAGCAAATCAACATCTAAACAAGCATCTGCGAATAGGTAAAATATGTGTATGTGTGTGTGTGTGTATATCCTTTGCACTGAAATCTAAAAGGATTTTAGCTGAGTTAAAGCGTCAAGTTAAAACAAAGCAAATAAAGTGTGATGTACAGCAAAGTTTGTGAATAATTAAAAATTCAATTAAGTACAAAAGCAAGTGGAAGATATGGACTTTTTGCCTTTTAAAGATAAGCTTAAAGCAGCAGAATAAAGAATTCTATTAGAAAGTGTTTAAAAGAAATGAGACTCTCGATGTTAGGCAGTCCTATTCTGTTTGGCAGCTCACAGCGATTTTTTCCCCTTTGACCATTTCTCCGTTGATGCATAAAAATTGGCGGAGCATTTTTTTCTAACTTCTCCTGCAAATAACTTCGAAAGAGGGGCGAAAATGGAACGTCAGTAGATATCACGAATGTAAAATCAAGGAAGAATCTAGAATTGGCTAAGATTTTTTTGAGATATTTCACCGGAATTTAAAAGCAACGTAGTCAAAGCACATTGAGCAGTTAGTGACACTAGAACAAGAAGAACAAGAGCAATGCAAGAATGATGGAATACAAGATTCCGCTTTTCTCTTCTTGATTGGCGCAATAACGACTTGCGCGATTTTGGCCCAGTTTAACAACGCGCGTCAGTCGTTTCTTTCTCGTGCTAACCGGACACACCAAGTGAAAGCAAGTTCTTCTCCCCCTGATCTTTGATATGCGTAGGAGACCTTCCTTTTTTCCTCTGCCACCACCAGCTGATACCGCGTCGAATACTTTCAGAGCCGAAGCGTTTGTATCCATTCGGCCGACATGACCCAGCCAACGTAGCCGCTGGACCTTTATTCGCTGCGCTATGTCTATGCCGTCGTAAAGCTCACACAGCTTATAGCTTCATCGCCTCCGATATTCGCCGTTGCCAACGCGCAAAGGTCCAAAAATCTTGCGCAGAATCTTTCTCTCAACACTCCAAGCATCGCTTCATCGGATGTTGTCATCGCCATGCATCTGCGCCATACGTTAGGACAGGCATGATGAGAGCCTTGTAGAGTGTTAGTTTTGTTCGAGAGAGGGACCTCACTACTCAGTTTCTTACATAGTCCAAAGTAGCACTTGTTGGCAAGAGAGATTCTCCGTGTGTGTTAAAGCTGGTTCTTAAATAAACGAAGTCTCTTACAACCTTAAAATTATAACTGTCAACAGTGGCGTGGGTGCCAAAACGGTAGGAGGTACATCCTTTTGTTCTCGTTCACCATCAGGCCCCTTCGCTTTGTTTCTTTATCCAGTTTGGATAAGGCAGAATAACAGCGCGGTTGTTAAGGCCGCTGATGTCAATATCGAGCGATTAAGTTCTGCGATCTTTTCCAGCATCGGGTTAAAGAAGTAACACGACAGCGAGTCACCCTGTGTGAAACCTCGTTTGGTGGCTTTTTCCTGATTGGAAAACTCTAAACCAAATCGATGATATTGCGGTAGATGGAAGACATGCTCCTACTGATTTTGAGGTACGTACGATCAGAGGACTCAACATCGACTCGGATCATTACCCCGTTGCAGCCAAAATACGCACACGCCTCTGAGCAGCAAAAAACACACATCTAACTACGCAAAGAATGTTCAACATCGGGAACCTGCAATCGCAACAGACAGCCAGAGGATTCGCCACTCGACTCTTACTCGTGCTCTCAGAGGCATGCACGAACAATGGAGCAACATTTCTCGTTCTCTACGTACCACCGCCGAAGAAGAAATCGTTGGTACGACGAGTAATGTCATGCTGCCGCCGAAAGAAAAGATGCTGCCTACAGAGTCACGCTTGAATCGGAGGCAACGTAAGCCATATGAGATCGCCACCGAGAGCTGCAAAAGGAAGAGAGACTTATTATCTGTAAGCAGAAACGAGAGGCCGAAATACATGAGTGCGAGGAGCTTGAGATGTTGGCCAATAGAAACAACGCCCTAAAATTCTACCAGAAAGTTCGGCCGCTTGCAGAAGGTTTCAAGACCGAGGCGTTTTCCTGTAAGAACAATGACGGCGATTTGGTGACTGACGTTCAAAGCATGCTTAAATTATGGAGGGAACACTTCTCGAACCTGTTAAACAGTGATAGCTGCGCATGTCACAGAGAATGTGAAGATCCCGATACCCCAATCGTTGACGACGAAATTGTCGTTCCGCTACCTAACCACGACGAGGTGGGATTAGCGATAACGCGGCTGAAGAACAACAAGAACGGGCGCCGACGGACTGTGGCTGACCTATTCAAACATGGCGCCAAGGAGATGGTAAGGTGCATGCATCAGTTTCTATGCAAAATATGGTCGGATGAAAGCATGCCAGCCGATTGGAATTTAAGTGTGCTCTGCCCAATCCAAGGGCGATTCTGCAATCTGTGCCAATTACCGCGGGATTAGTCTTCTAAATAACACCTATAAGTTTCTAGCGAGCGAACTTATCAGCGTGGCTGTAAGTCCACCATCGAACAAATATTCACAACTCAAGTATTGGAAAAAATCCATGAAAGGAGAATCGGCACACACTAATTTTTTTTTTTTGTTTTCGTTTTTTGGCATGCTCAAGTCGCCCTTGACAGTACGAAAAGAGTTACCTGTATGCCGCAATGTCTGAATTTGGTATCACAGCAAAACTAATACGACTAAGAAAAATGCCAATGTTCAATACCAACAGCGCCGTCAGAATTGTGAAAGACCTCTCCGAACCGTTTAAAATCTGAAATCGACCGTCTTTTTCCGAAAATAAGACAGCCTCCGAAAATAAGCCCTAGTTAAAATAATGTGACAAAAAGAATTCGTGGAAGAAGTACAAAAAGGGGATCGTGGAAGACTCCAGGGGTGTAAATGATGTAGTATTCTGTAAAGAGAAGATGCTGGATCTACGTATGGTTCGCAAATGGCGTGCAGACTACGATTGCCTGTATCAACTGGTGGACGAAGGAAATGAGAAAAAATTCAGAGTTGGATCAGGTCGGCAGCCGTTATTTTCTGAGTTAGAAGTTTGCATCTGGGAATGGATTGCAAGCAGCAAAGCAATGGCTTTGGTTGTGCGCATGGCTGACATTCAAAAATTTGTCCTTGAAACAGCAATTGAATTTGATATATACACAGAAGAATTTAAAGCATCGTCACACTGGTTGAACGACTTCCATAAACGATATGAACTGTCTCTAAGGAGATTAACAACATTAATCAATAGAAGACAATGAAGTGGTTAAGCGTACACTTCCGTTTCAACTTTCTCCAAAATGTTTGCTATGGATGAGACCGCGGTATTCTTAGGTCAAGGAGCTCAAACGACAGTTCACCACAAGGCTTCTTCAATTCAATTTACGTCCCTTCTACCGGTTACGATAGTGCATGTGTTACCTGTATTTTGGCGATTCGTTTAGATGGCAAGAAAGTATTGCCATTTTTAATCACTAAAGGTAGAAAAGACCACCACATTCAACGTGTTTCAGGAGTTAATGTCATTGAAAGTGAAAAAGCCTGGTACACCCAAGCAGTTATAAGAAAGTGGGTTGATTTTATGTTGCCACCACTGTTAAAGGGTTAGAAAAGAGGTTTACCAGTTTGGAATTCAGCCAGTACTCACCGCGCTAAAGACATGAATAACTTTCTTGCTGAGAGGAAGATTGACTAAATAATGATTCCTGCAGGAATGACTGCTCACCTCCAGGTACTTGACATTGCAATAAACAAGTCATTCAAGGATTATTGGCTGATGGAAATCCATGAATATATTGCAAACAGAATGGAGAGAAATCGTCGAGGTAATTTTGTAAAGCCAGGCTTACAAGAAGTTGTGAATTGGGTAAAATATTCATGGGACAAAATAACTAATAGTGATGTTTCCAATGCACTACGAACAGGCTGCTTAGACAAGAAGTATTCATTCAAGCTATATCGCAAGACATAAGAGATTCGGTCCAATGATTCAACAGGAAATGGATTTGGCAGAAAATCAGAATATAATTCAGAATTTAATTTATGACGATATTCCAGAACAAGATGACATGACTCTAATTGAATAAATTTAAATTTCTGTATTCTGTGTAAAATAAATCTTTGTATGAATAAAAATGAATGTTTTTCTGTATGTCATCGATGCACTCAAAAACTACTGGACCGATTATTATAAAAATTGGTATATATACAATATGTATTTTTCCATAGAGAAGGTTTTTAGAATATGCTGGTTGATGCTACTCGCTACCAGGTGGTGCTGCAGAGTAGCAATTTCTGCCCCGTTCAACCGATTGTCATAAAAATTAGTGTAGCCGTGTACTTTTACACAGAGGAAACGAATATGACATGCTCATAGATGTAACGTGTCACCAGGTGGTTTAGAATGAATTGAATATTTGTGTACTGATTTTCCTGTAAAGTTATTTTTCTTAAATGTAGTTTAGTTGTTGGCGTAGCAACGCGCGCCGGGTACAGCTAGTATTAAATAAAAATATATAAAAGAAACTTTTAGTTTTGCACTCACCCGAAAATTAGCCCTAACGTGTATTTTGGAGCAAAAAAGAAAGTAAGACAGTCGGTAGATATGTAAAAAGGTATTTTAACCTTCTAGTGCCCAAATTTTATTTTTGAATGAAAAAAATTGCTTTGGGTGGGGATTATTCTAAATTATAGGTTCTTTATCAAGAAAGTGAAATTTAGTTTCTTGATCCGATTATATAGGGATAAAACCTTACCCCGTCTGCAGGCGGCTTTGGGAAGGAACGCCAAAAAAAATCTAAATGAAAAACTTGCAAATTGAGTGTATTACGTACTTTTATTGAACAAAATAGAAAGTTTTTAACAGAAATCCATACAAAACAAACAGTCAGTCTTATTTCAAATAGTTTTAGAAAAATGTCTACAAAAGAAAGGCATGCTTTTGGGCATAAATAGGCAATTGGTGCAAATTATTTATGGTGAAAATTGTGAAAGCAGTCCTTTTGCTGGGAAAAACAAAGATTCAGATTACATTTTCGGCACACGATTTGAGTTTCGGAGGTGCAGCCAGGATATTTGCACCTTTTTTTACCGGTGCGTGATAAAAACTTTGCAAAATGTCCAACTCCGTCGTAGCGAACGTCGTCAGGCGGTAAGTAAGCTTTTCTTCCAGTAAATTTTACTTGAGGAGTTTGTCTTGGACGACCTGGAGCTCTTGGTATTGAAGAATATTGTTGTTTGCATAGTACGTATGCGATCTCTGCCCGGAAGTTCGGCAGTTGGTACTGCCTAGCATGCGTGTCAATCTTGTTAATTCTTCTGAACAAAACATAAGCGTTTATCATGGCCATATCAAGCAGGTGATTAAAAAGTCGGTTTGTGTACTTATTGCTCTTTACCGGAATCTTATATCGCCCAATTAGTCCATCCATGAGGTCGACGCCCCCCATATATGACTATTATATTCACGGACTACATTGGGGCAATCGACATCAACAAAATTTTTTTCTGAGCGGACGAACCGCGAGACCTTATTTATAACATTTGTTTCATTCTGGAAGGGCTTTTCGCCTGCGTAACTCGATGCGAGTCACACTATTTTATTGTCCTTCCAAACTGATAAAGAAATGTCAACTCCTAAAGCAGATCCACAAAATTCAGTTGAATATCCACGGGGTTGTTTCCTGAGATCAAGATCTGTCGGAAGTTTGCAATTCGGAATTCGATTTGAACGAATAGTTCCCAGCGAATGTATTCCGCGTGATTTTAGATAAACCAGAAGTGGCAGTGACGTGTAATAGTTGTCAAAATATGTTATATGGTTTTTAAAATCTCGAATATTACGGGAAAATCGGACCACCACATTCGCTGATGCCCCAAGATCTGGTGTATCAGTCAGAACAGCATTGTCTCCTGCGCCGCAATTTATTTCGAAGTTATAACAAAATCCGAAGGAGTCACACAAAACGAAGAGTTTTATACCCCATTTATGTGGTTTATCTGGCAGATATTGTCGAAGGAAAGTCCTCATCTTCGGTGCGCACATTTGTTCGTCGTCACATAAACGTTGAGTCATCGGAATGGACTGAAACCTGTTATTGAAATGATCAACGAGACATAAATTGACAACATGTACATAAACTGACACACACTTCTGATTCCAGAATAGAATCTGACAAATTTACCGCCCTGTTAATCACCTCGTCAATTCCAGTGTCGATAGGTAATTCTGCATCGTCCACATTTTCGTCTAAAAGATCTTCGAAATCTTCTTCCACGTCTGTATCATCGTCGATTTCTAGTAAATCCAAAAATGTTGCAATATCTTCATCATTGAGGGATGATAATTTAGACTTTTGTCGTTGATCCATTTCCCAAAAACCAAAACTTTAAGCTTAGCCCCCCTCTAAAAATATCAAAATTTCAAACTTACCGCATAGTGTTATTTATTCCGAGTTATCCCAGGACCGCCTCTAGACGGGTTGTTTTCAAAGGTTTATAAAATACAGGAAACACTTTTTTTTTGTTATTATTTTTAACTTTCGTATTTTGAACACAACCAGCAACACTATGACAATTTTTATTATAAGCTAAATACACTTCTAATATTTTTATTTAATTTTTAAAATACACCACTTTTGCAGAATAATTAATTTGACCGCTTTTCACTATTTTCCGACTTCAAATGACTATGACGGCTGATTAAAAAACAAGACGCTGCTGCAAATGCACCAGCAATAATTTTGGGACTTTCCGGAATTAGAAAGAGTTTAAAAAGTAACGAAATGGTATTTTAAAAGGGAATAAGCGTGAAATAAATTTAGGCCGTCTACAGGCGGTCTTGGGTACTAGAGGGTTAACTAACTCACTAACACCTGCATGGGTTTCTGCTTCTCATCACAGTTCGCCACTTACGTGGCTCTAAGCTTTTTGTATGTCTTTCTGCCTTAGAGACTTTAAATAATTAGTTGCATAATTTCAATATTTAAATCGCACCATAAATGAACCAGGTCACTTAACCACTGCGTATTTATTTTCTATAATTTAGTAATAAAAAAGCGCATGTGTGTAATTAAATATAAATTTGCCCAGTTACACAGGCTGTAAAAGTATAGGCATTTTAGTATGAGTATTAAATTGCCAAAAGTCCAAGTAGCGAAGTAATAAACGCTAACAACAGCAAAGATAACACTCACATTTCCTTGTGCCCCTGCATGGAATGCCACCAACATGGAAATGCCAATAAACATTAAATTCGCCACAAAGGCATAATAAAAGCTAAGCCATCCACTAAAAATGTCCACAATGGCATGGCCTAGACACGTAGAGAGCGCGAAGAGATTGTGACAGTAGCCATCAAATCGTAATTCCAACAGAACCACATATAATTATATAACAGCATTAAATTCAACAAAAATGAGGGGCAGAAGGGGAATCACCATGACGGGCAAACTCCGCTCAATTAATACTCGTAGGCTGCAATGTTAAAGGGAAACCCTGAATGGTTGTTTTGATGTGCCCGCACTTGTGTGTGTGTGTGTGTGGCTGGGTGTGTTGTGGTGTGCGTGCATGTGCGTGTATGTCCGCAGGGGGAGTTGAGGCATTAATTGCATATTTTATCATAAAACGCCAAAGGTTGCGAAAATTTCAATTATATTACCGAGACTAAACGTCATTAAAAACCTTTCAACATAATTATGTCACACACACATAGGCAGCTGTATTGACACACATAGCAATGAGAGTGCGTATTCAAACACAAATATTTATGTACGATATATGAGAAAAAGAAGAATTTAATAAAGCCAAATAAATGCTCATGCACGCGTTTTTATTAAATTTCTTAAATACAAATTTATATAAATATTTAAGTACAGCTTGAATACGAAAATCAATGAAACAAAATATTGGATTGGGGACTAAGTGTGTAATGTTTTTACCGATGACTTTTCTTTAAACAAAAAACAATAATTATATCAATAACACTAGTTTACGAATTTTCACTTTCAAAAATGGTCCTCGACCAAAAAGCGTTTTTTAGACTAATTTGAGGTCGCTGAAACCAAACATGATTTTAATTTTTTTTTTTTTCAAACAACGGTTTCCAAGATATTCCCAAAAAACCTGTTTTTTGGGCAATAGTGCAGTTATTACCTGCAATCTCGAAAACAGTGCGCGCCATTTCTTTGAAGTGCATAAATTCCGAAAGGCACACATATAACCTACATGGTAATGTATAATTCGTGTCAATGGAAGTCGTAGTTTTCCCAAAACAGCTGTTGAAAGTTAAAAAAAGGCATTTTTGACGTGTTTTACTAAATTATCAAAGTTTATTAACTTTTTTCTGGAACAAACATTTTTTTCTATCAACATAAGATAGGTTTTCTGAAAGACAATTTTGTCACCTACATTGTAAGCCTAAGTTTATCTGAATCGACGAAAAATTGTAGAAGTTATGACCCATAAAGTCAGCACGTGTGATTTTGCAGCTTTTGACTTGGCTATGTTTGAGGTCAAAAATACGCTTTTACTCTCAAACTTCTTCTCAAACTGCAATCTCGAAGCGGGTTATAACTGCACTATTTCCCAAAAAACAGGTTTTTTGGGAATATCTAGAAAAAAAAACAAATTAAATTCATTTTTGGTTTCAGCGACCTCAAATTAGTCTAAAAAACGCCTTTTGGTCGAGGACCATTTTTGGTGTAAACTAGTGTAATTTAATCAAATATATATTCGACGTTGCTGTTTACAACCTCTTCCCACCTCTCGACCAATTTCTGCATGCCGTTCCACCAAAAATCGCCTGGTCTGGTCTCAAAGCAGTTGTTGAGGCAGTTTTTAAGGACGTCTTTGTTATCGAAGGTAACGCCGTTCACATGGTTTGACAGGGAGGGGAAATGATGGTAGTCGGTCGGTGCAAGGTCCAGAAAATACGGCAAATGCTGAAGGGCCCCCCATTCGAGCTCCTGGAGTGCTGCTTAGGCGACTTGTGCAACACGCGGCCCGGCGTTGTCGTCAAGGAATATGGTTTGACATATCCATCAGGTATTTTCAGTCGAATAGTCTCATTTTCGCGATTTTGCTGGGCAATGTAGAGCTCCTCGTTGACCGGAGCATTCTTTTCGAGTAAAGGGTTTTCCAATAACAGGTGTTAGGTGTTAAGCAGGAGAGATGATTAACGATTTTTTTGCCGGAATTGGATGGTATTAATCTGAACAACGTTTGTTTTCAACAAGATGGTGCCACATGCCACACAAGCAACGAAAGCATTGATCTTTTACGGGAAAAGTTTCCGGACCGTGTTATCTTTCGAAGATGTGATCACAATAGGCCACCGAGATCTTGTGATTTAACAGCTTGAGACTTTTTTTTTTGAGGCCACGTGAAAGAGAAGGTCTACGCCTACAGCCCAGGGTCGCGTGAAGATCTCAAAGATGGAATTCGTGAGGCTAACGAGGACATAGGGCAGCCACTTTGCAATGCGGTTATGGAAAATTTCATGAAGAGGATATTGTCCTGCAAGCGTGGTCGTGGTGGAAATTTATCTGATATTATTTTTCACTATTAACGGCATACCTTCCTCTTTGAAATGAAATAAGCATCGGATCATTTATATTAAAAAATAGCATTTTTCTTTGAATATCAAAATAACTCTCTTATTCTCTATTTCCCAGTGCACCATGCCGTCCCAGTCCCACCAAACACATGTCATGACTTTTCTTTGGATGAAGATCTGGCTTGGCTCTCGGTTTTGTTGAATCTCTTGGAGCCACCCACTCCTTTCTTTGCTTCACGTTGCTGTATAGGCATAATTTCTCATCTCCCGTGACGATTATTGCTGCTCGAAGGCGGGCGCTGTGCTAAGAAGCAATTTGAAAGCGACTTTCTTGACCAATTTTTGTTTCTTCATGCGGCACCCAGGCTTCCAATTTTTCTGTAAATCCCATTGAATGAGTGTGATCGAGAATCGTTTTATGATCGCAGTTCATTTCTTCTGACAATCCATGACACGTTGGGTGAGTGTTCATCTTCAAAAGTAATCTGAGACGTTCTTCATCAAAATCAGAAGCCCTTCCGCTGCGGGACGTGTCATCGACGTCAAATTCATCAATTTTGAGCTTTTCAAACCATTTCCGTGCTGTAGACTCACCTATGATCTCTTTTTTCCATACCTATGATCCCTTCTCCATACACATTGCAAATGTTCCAGGCTGCTTCGGCAGCTTTTTGACCTCGATGAAATGCAAAGAAGAGCAGGTGTCGAAAATGTTGATTTTTGCCTCCATTTGCAATTTCTAAGCTTGAAAACTAACAAAAAATTGGATAACTCAAAAATACAATTAACTTAGTTTTTTAGAGCAGAAAGAGTTCTATCGAATGGGTACTTACCCTTTACAAACAGCAAACAAATCCTTGTAAAATAAAAGAAAATATAAAAACGATATGAACTTATTCCCCAACCCAATAATTAATTAATAGCACACGATGCTTACCCACTAAACTAACATTTCACTTATCATCATCGTCATAGTTCCTCGATCTCCGTGGGCGAGCATAGGACCAAGTCACATTTATCTACTCCGTTCTGCTCCCTGATATTGCTTTTACTTGCTGCCACATCAGCCTTTTGTTCACAGCTTTTATTTCACGTACGATGCAACGGTACTATGAGCTCGTCGGTCTGCCTCGGTTCCGCTGACCCTGGTGATTCCAGTTTAGTGTATAGCCGGGGCACCTCCACTTGCGCTCTCCAATTTCCTGCGCGAGTGGTTTTTGGTGGCATCATCGGTCTAAGTCGACATTGGATATTCAATTGCCTAACAACCAAATGCACAGGATGTACCTCAGGCTGGGATTCAAAAGCACTTGCAGCTTTAGACCGATTTCTGCTGATAGGCACCATGTTTCACAAGCATAGAGAAGGACGGACTTAACATTTGAATAAAAGATGCGAAGTTTGGTGTGCAGGATGATTTTTCTTGGACGTGTGCATATCGGACGCGCGGTCGGAGACCAGCAAATGCGTTTCTTGCTTTTAGCAGCCTTGTGAAAACATCACTTTTGCATCCTCCATCTGCCGTGAATATGCCAAATATTTTGTTTTGCTTACATTGGCTTAAAGTCCAGCAATGTTACAACGTCGTTCATATGGCTTTATATATCTGATCTGCGTTCAGAAATCTTCAAGATAGGGTACTATTTGACTTATAGCTAACCGAAATTTCCACTCAAACCCATATCCAGGGCACTGAAAGCACCACGATAGCTGGAACCATCAGGCACACCAAAGCCCACAAAAAAGAATTTATCAAGAACTGGGAAGGCAGGGAATTCACAGGTTATGCAATTAAACAGTTGATCCTTCTCTTTATAAGTGTATCAAGTACGTTTCTCAACCTGGATAAAAAGACCATCAGGGTTTGGGATAGAAAGAGCTTACGAACTTCAACTGTGCGGCATGGTGAAAAGATTTAAAAGGTCTCGCCAAGATCAGAACGTTGATCGGTTTTCAACAAATTTGAAACAATCAGTTGATGGGCTGACGTAACAAGAGATATAATGGCGAGGTTTCTACGAAAACACTGAGATTGTGTTGGTGATAAACGAAAAACATTACGTCGTTGTCGTCTGAACCAAGGCGAATTGAATACACAAGGTGGCGTCTTCTCAAAAACTTTTTTACTTTTTCACGATTTTGACAGGTGTGACGTAAGACACCATAATAACTAGTACGAAACAAACGAAAGGAGGAGAAATTAGTTATTTGTGAAAATTCAGTGAATGGTTAGATAATATTTTGATTTGTGACATTTAAACTAAACAAAATGAAATGTCAAATTGTGAAAGCACAAATTAATATGAAGCCTCCAAATACAGTTTTTTGCGTTTTTATGCGGATGACGCTTTGGCAAGAAAATGTTTGCGTGTGTGTAAAATTGCTTGTACTTGGTAGTTTCTACTGCTTTCGCCTGCACTCTTCCTCTTCACAAATAAGTAATTCCCCTTCCTTTTGTTTGTATATTCTCGGAGCCTAATTACACAGCAAATTCGGAAGGCGCACTTTTCTTCTCTATCATTCTTGCTATGACGTAGCAGCCGAAGTTGCTCGCACAATTTTGTTTTTACCCATAGCAGATTGACCAAACCTGGTAATATTCCATCCTTACGGGGCATTGTAGTCTTCGTTATCAGTTTGGGAAACTAGAATTAATGAAAACAAGCGTCTGCCGTTTTTGCGAGCGGGACAATGAAACACTTCTGCGAATGGGCAACTTCTGCAAGGCGAAGACTTATACACTCAGAAGGTGGGAATTAAAATCCATTGTAGTCATAATAGCCATATGGAACAAAAGACTGTGGAGGTACCATTTCTAACGAAAGGAAAACAAATGTCCGTTGTTCAAGATGAAATATCTTGAATAGAAAGATGTGCAGAATTCAATATAAGCTGCAACTTCCCCAATCGGGGAAGCAAGCTTCTCGTACAGCAAAGTGGCTATTAAAATCATCAGATCCCATACAGCAAAATCTGAACTAGTGATGGAGTACCTTAGTAAGCTAAAGGCACTTAGCATGGCCAATAAAGTCTGGACTCTCAGGACCTAGATCACTTTGGCATTGAAGAATATTCAGCAACAGTTCGCCAAAGAAGGTGTATCAACTCTCCGTATATGGACAGAACACTTCTGTGGCGTCAGCAAGGAATATAGTGAATATTTTTTTTTAATAATTCCAAAATAAATTACCTCTAATTTCAATACATTGAATGTGTGTATTTTCACAATAAGCCACCTGTACACTCATATTTTGCAAACATATATTTCACAGCATTTAAGCATTCGATAAAAGTTTAGTTTGTGCGTAAAAATACCGAAAAATTTTAATTTCTCAAAATAATATTTGCATATGCAATTAATTGAACTTTTTGTGGAACTCTTGCAGTGAAAGGCTAAACTACGCAGCAAACGTACTGGTCGATTTCTTTGGTATTCAATGGAAGAGTCACACTGGTCCGACGGTAACTACAAATTAACCAGTTGCAAACAAATCAATTCGAGCTGTATGCAAAACAAGGCTTATCTATAACATTTATGGTTTTTATTATTATGTTTTTAATAGCAACATTTATTAAGTTTTATTTGATTGCTTTCAGACTAAATAAAAAGGGGAAATATGTAATTAAAAAAAATATGAATATGTAATTAATTAATTAAAATAAATATTAAAAATTAAAATCAGAAGAACCACTTTTTTTAAGGTGGTCAGTGGTAAAAATATTGAAAATTTAAAGTGAATTCGACAAATAATTTTCGAGTTATTCACTCGCTCCCTCGCTGAGAAGCTTCACAGTCTGTGGAGGACCATAGCTTCATCAACAATCCTCCTTCAATTCAGTCTCTCTCATGCCTCATTTATCCAGTTACGAACGTTCATCGCCTTTAAGTCTGCTTCTACGTCATCAAGCCATCTCTTTCTTGGTCGGCCTCTCTTTCTTCCTCCAATTGGACACAAAGTAAACAGCTTTTTTTCGTTTCTTTCGTTGGGAATTCTTATGGTGTGGCCAGTCTATCCAATCTGCTGCGCTTTAATAAAACGTATTGCATTTTCACCACCAATAAGGTTTTCAATTTCGTTTTTGTTACGGATGCGATACGTGTCGTTTTGAAGCTGAATAGAACCTTAGATTTTTCTCATTATGGATCTCTCAAAACCCAATAGCTGGTTTATATCAATAGCGTTCAGTGTCCAGATTTCAGCACAATAAGTAAGAACCGGACGTATTACAGTTTCGAGTTATTCAACAATTAACAAAGGGCACTCGAACGCTCCGGAGCCGATGGCGAAACTTTAAATGCGTTTTTCTCAAAACTAGATATGTTTTTTGAACTGGTGATCACTGTAACTTAAACACCACTTGGGAGATTTCAATAAAATGTTTACTGCTTTTGTAAAACATAAAAAACTCGTGCCTGATTGAGGGATATTTTTTAGAATTTCGATTTTTTTTAACAATTAATTCCCGGGTTTTTTTCTCGAAACATCAAAAATCTTTCCTCAGGCTGCCATACTGTTGATTTTGAAAAAAAAGCTTAGATCTGACACAAGACTATATATTAATAAAACTAATTTCTCTTGTCTGATTGATTTTAGATGAATCTCCTAGGACTTGTGATGATCACCGCAAGGAACTTCTGCAGAAATGGGTTCACACAATCACTATTTTTTTTTTTTTTAAATTTTGCTAAAGCCAAGTCGAAGCTTGATGCATTAATGCTATGTTTTTGTTTTTGTAAAATAAAGCAATTACTAGCATAACAAAATGATTGAAAATCATGATTTTTCCGGGCCTCTGACTACCCCTAACGCCTTAATTTTTCAACCAGTCCGAAAGTAGTGATCTTCGCTATAAAATGGACTACAATTTTTTTTGCCTCTTGTAAACCAGTTTATTACCTGGTGCGACGCATATACAGGGGTTGCTAACAATAGATATGATATTTCGTAAGTCATCGCCATGTTGCAAATGCCTTCTTAAAGAACTGAAAACTGCCGCTTTGTCTGTTTTGGTATCTCCGAAAAACTAATACGTCGTTGAACAATGCAAACAGCTCCACCAGAATCGGCTAAGAGCTCTTCGAACCATGCGATACCTAGCGAGGTTTTAAATAGGGTGACTCACCGTCGTGTGACTTCTTTAACCTGATAGTAGAAAAGATTGTACGAGCCGTAGAATTGGTGCTCAGGCTCATTTATTAAAAGAGCGTAAAATTTCTGGCGTATCCCGATGGTACTGATGTTATAAGCCTTAACAACTGAACTTTTCGTTCTGCCTTTTCTAAGCTGAAGCGAATGAGTAAAGCAAATGAATCCAGTGGGGAACGAGAACAAAATGAAGTACCTCCTGTCTTCAAACAAGCAGTCAGCGCACTCGCATTTCGGCATCCACTTGAATGTTAAATGTTATAATTTCGAGATTGTATATTAAAAGACTTCGTATATTTAGGAACCAGCATCCACAACGATAACAATGTCAGCTTTGAAATCCTACATAGAATCTCCCTTGTCAACAAATGCTACTTTGGACTAAGTAGGCAAATGAGTAGCAAAGTCCTATCTCGACGATCGAAAATAACACTCTACAAGTCTCTCATGATGCCTTTCCTTGCTTTTGCGCCGAAGCTTGGAAGTTGGTACTATCCGTTAAGGCGTCCAGTGGAGTGCTTGAAAGAAAGATTCTGTGAAAGAATTTCGCACCTTTGGACGTTTGCGACGTTTAATATTTCAGATGATGTGACAAAAAGCTTCATGCTGACATAGATCCCGCGGCTTTGTGAGCAATGTTACCTCATCGAAAAGGACAGAAATGCTCCGGCTCCGGAAGTATTCGATGCGGTACCAGCTGATTGTTGCATAGGAAGAGGAAGGCTTCTTCTGGGTTGGAGAGATCAGGTGGAAAAGCAATTGGCTTCACTCAATGTGTCCAACTGATGTCGACTTGTACGAGGAAGAAACAACTGTCATCCCCACGACAGTCGGTGCCACGTTACCGTAACGACCCGAATTTACAATATATCCGGCCATAGATTGTCACTGCAGCAGCATTTCCAGTACATATATGTGGAATATTTATGCTGCTACAACAACAAGGCGGCTATAGCGCAAATCAAGAAGAAGAGTACTGAAAAAGCACAAAAAAAAGATTGAACTCAAACTAATTCAGTTGCAAAGCAAACTTGCGGTAGCGTAGCTCAAACCTTGTGGATTTGACTGCCGGGATATTTCATATTCAAACATTTGTGTATGTATTTGTGTAAGCATAAATGCACCCATACGAATTCATATTTTTATGTGAACATTGATATATGCATAAATAGTTGGTTGAAATGGTTGGCTTTGTAATTTCTGATTTGTGCGCAAATAAAAATTGTGTGGCCATCTTCCTTTTGCAATAATTCCGTATTGGTTATTTGAGTCATGCAACATTTGGAAATTGTGAATATTTAATTAAATAGCCATGAAAGCCACAATTTGATTTTGATATTTCATAAATGGCAAAAGTGGTGAACAAATAATTGAAATCCTGGGAATGCGTTTTTTGGTATTTTGTTTTTGTAATTAATTATTAAAAAGTGTTCGACTGCGAAATAAATTACAAACATAATTTGATAAGGTAAGAATGTCGCATTCAAGGCTAAATATGTACCTACGAATATGGAGTTAAAGTTAAGGTTGAATTTGAATTTGTTTATAAATTTTTCCATTATTCGTATGCTTCAAAGTAATCTTTGCGGGATAAAATGCATTTACACATATATCGGGCGCTTTTTTTTAACTGCATGAGAACTATCGATATCGACAACTATGGTTTTATACAGTGGCCGGCATAACTATGCGCACCCCACCTAAGGGAAAATTCAAGCACAAATATTTTTTTCTATTATATCATTCAAATTTCGATTAACTTATTAATTTATTTATAATATATTAACATTATAAAAACACAAATCAAAATAGGTATTTCAATTCCAAAAACAAAATATTATTTTCATATTTTTGAAGTGAAAACTTCTTTAGAATCGTTGGGAGTGATTTGAGACTCGATGAAACGAAAAAGCGACAATACGAAGCGTTATATGTTGGTATACGTATATGTGTGTGGCTGCGTACTGCTGAGCCACGCTAGTATAGTGAGTATTGTAGTATGTATACTACACTGCCTATTACTCGCTTTGGTGTTTTGTTCAAGCGTACGTATGTATGTTTGTATGTATGTTAGTACGTATGTGTGCGCGCCTGCGTATGCCGGAGCCACGGTGAGCGAGAAGGCATTATGTATACCTATACTACACTACCTAATACTTGCTTAGACCAAGCGTCCTACGAATGTTTGTGTGTATGTTAGTACGTCTGTGTAATATACGCGTTACGACGCTCATAATAGCAACCGTGTGTGCTGTATTGCGTCCGTGTTTTTATATTCGTAAATATGTGTTTCATTTTTAAATATTTACCGCAATTATGCCGAAAAATAATGCAGAAAAGTGTCGTGAATATCGACAGAAAAAAAAGTATACACCAGAAGTATCGCGGATACTTAGAAAAGATTACAATAAAGTTCCAATGATTTTAAGTGGCGATACGTAAATTTTCATTGGACACAGCGGGTCCTTTAATTGACTTTCTCAATGCAACATTCAATTTAAAAATGTGTAACAATCGCACTGAATCGAAAACACGACCAAAAACAACAATTGACGCGGTATTTCAAAGATATGTTGACAACATCGAAACCAAAGCATTTGTATCATATTTTAGCTATCATAAGCCACTCGTATCATTTGTTGAAATTGAAAACATTGAGGATGAATAATAATAAAATGAAGAAAATAATCCTAATGCTGCTTTCGTCTCATTCTCTCTCAGTTTGTTTTACGGAAGGTTTCACTTCTATCGCGTCTAACCATTAGACTGGTATTTATTGTTTTATAAATGCCCAGAAACTTGTAGCGACAAAGTTTGCGTACCCTTGTACCCTACTAGTAATAGTAAAAATAATAACGTTAATTACAGCCAAAAGGCGGCGTGGCATACTGTGAACTAATCTCTTAAGAAGCTCTTCAGGTATTTTATTCCAGGTCTCTTGCAGCTTCCGAAAAAATTCTGCTTCAGTTGATCGATTGATTTTTTCGTCTAAATATTGGCATAAGTGCTCAATAGGATTTAAGTCGGGGCTTTGAGCGGGCCCTTCGAAAAGCTCTATTGAGTTTTGTCTAAAGTATTCCTTTGCTACGCGACTGGTATGTTTGGGGTCGTTGTCTTGTTGATAGATGAAATTATGTCCAAGACCCATTCTTCGTGCCGAGGGCTTTAGGAATGTGCTTAGCATATTGACGTAGGACTCCCCAATCATTTTTCCTTGAATATGTACCAGATCTGATATACCGCTATAGGAAAAACAGCACACCAGATAAGCACACTTCCCCCGCCAAACTTAGCTTTGCTTTGCACTCACTTTGATTGGAGCCTCTCATTACTTTTTCGCCACACTTTTTCTCTTCTTTTTGTATTTTTAAACTCAAACTTACTCTCATCGCTCCATATAACCCTCTCCCAGAAACTCAATGGCATATTGAAGTACTTTTTGGCAAAGGCTAGTCGCGCTTTCATGTTTTTATTGCTGATGAAAGGTTTCCTGATCTTGTAATGACTAGAAACCCCCTCTTCACGAATTCTCCGCTGAATTGTTCGCTCGCTTACATTAATTTGAAGACTTTCTTAATAAACCTTGCCGAAGTTGTCGGGTCTTTCTTAATTTTCCTTACTATTTGTGTGTCATCGCGAGAATTGCTTACCCTTGGCCGACCTGTTCTTGGAGCGCTCGCAAAGCCGCCATTTTTTTTTTTTTTATACTATTTATAACTCTCTGGATTGTTGACTTGCATATATTATATTTTTTAGCAATTTTGCCGTACCCCATTCCATTTTTGTGATCCTTAGTTTTCTTAAATCAGTGCTTATTTCCTTGGACTTAGGCATTACAATATGCTAAAAGTATATTTGTTGTAAAATAAACGTAAAAATAAACACCAAAAGATTGTTTCCATTACCTTTTCACTGCGAATTTGGGAAATACAAGGTGGCGCAAAAGTAACCTTGCGATGTTTTTTGGCTGTCATTTTAAAAAAAATGAAAAACTTTGATTCTTCTTGTGGATTATTTTTATTTGGTCTTTCAATTTTTTTTCCATCAAGTCGAGAATATGATGTCATGTAAATGGCCGCCGCCACAGTTGATTGCCATTTGAGCCCTTTTTATGGCATTTTCCATCACTTTGGCCAAAACTTCCGCCGATAGGTTCTCACATTCTAGACGGATATTGTCTTTAAGAGCTGCGAGAGTCTGAGGCTTGTTGACATAAACCCGCGACTTCAAAAAGCCCCACAATACGAAGTCTGGAGCGGTCAAATCAGGCGATCTTGCTGGCCAGTGCAAATCGCCAAAACGGGAGATTAGGCGCCCGGGAAATTCATCCTTCAGCATATCGGTTGTGGCACGTGCAGTGTGTGCCGTTGCACCGTCCTGTTGGAACCACATTTTTTCCAATCCCAATTCATCAAATTGCGGCAAAAAGAACTCGTTGATCATTGCTCTGTAGCGCTCACCATTCACAGTAACCGTTTGGCCCGCGACGTCTTCGAAGAAAAAAGGTCCGATGACTCCTCCAGCGAAAACGGCACACCATATAGTGACTTTGAGCGGGTGTAATGGCTCTTCGTGGGTTACACGCGGATTTTCAGTGCCCCAGAAGCGTAAATTTTGCTTATTTACGTACCCGCTAAGATGGAAATGGGCCTCATCACACATGATTATTTTTGCTGAAAAATCCTCTTCCTCTTGGTGGTGATTAGAGATGGCTTGAGCGTATGTTAGACGCGATTGGCGGTCAGCAGCTAACAGCTGATGCACCGTCTGGACTTTGTACGGAAACATCTTCAAATCTTGTACCAAAATTCGCTGTAAAGACCGTCGACTGATACCCTTTTGCGTGGCACGTCGTCTGGTCGATGTCGATGGCGCTTCCATGACATCCTCGGCTCCAGCAGCAATATTCTCTGCAGAACGGCTACTCCGGGGTCTGCCACGCCTGGCAGCATCTCGTGTTGTGCCAGTCTCTTCGAGGCGAGCGGCTAAACGTCGCAGTGTTTCACCAGTAGGCGTTGGACGGCGAGGAAATCTGCGACCAAATTCAAGTTGTGCCAAAGTCACCGACCGATTATTGGTCAAATAAATAGTCAGCAATATTCCGCGTCCTGGAGCAGTGTAGCGTAACATTGTTTACTACACAAATGTCAAAACAGAACTGACATTAGGGGTCAATCACAAAATTTTTGGCATTTTCTGATAGGACGATTGCCTTAGCGCCACCTTTTATATTTAAAACGAAGCACAACACACGCGGATATTTTAGTGGTATGCAACTTTTGTCGAATCCGAAAAGCAACTGAGACGCAATTAGGGAAATTGTTCTGCCATGTGAAAAGATAGCGGCACATTTTTAACGGCGCTGGTTTGCTGGCTCACACTTACAAAAATAATGTGTAGAATCTTAAACTCGAGGAGCAGCTTACGGACTTATTTCCGTAACAAAATATTTCTTCAAGGGGTATTCATAGTTATGTCGGCCACTGTAGCTGGAATTGGCAAACTTTGTTGGCATTTCTGTTCAGTAAGATTTTGAAAGTCATCATGAATCGTTCAAAGCCATATCAAAGCTTCCCAATTGAGATGAATAAATAAATTAATAAATAAATGATGAAAAAGAAAACCAAATCCCTTCGCGAAGTAGAGGAGGCTTCGTCCGATTCAGGTGAATGGCGATCGCTATCGAGCCATACGACTGAATTTTTGTGTTCAAAAATGAATCAGCTAAACATCGACTACATTGGGATCCAACAAGACGGTACAACTTGCCATGCAGCACGTTTGACCATCGATTTATAGCCACCACAAAAGTTAGACTTATCGAATGAACCACGTATGTAATTTGCAGCCGCGGCCATACGCCATGAAATTATCTACGAAATTATAATAAAAAAAAATCATTTCAACAATATTTGTGTTTTGTCTTGGAGTTCCCTACAACTCCTATTGCAGAAGCTGTGGGGATCCTGCAGAGAAAGAGACTGTGGAACACTTTCTCTGCAAATGTTCGGCTCTGGCGGCTAGGCGCTTTAGATTCCTTAACGTGCCCTTTGGGTATGACTTGAAGAAATTCTCCAGCCTAGATCCCTTTTCTCTCCTCCACTACATCAACAGCACTGGATGGCTGTAGACGGTTTTCTCTTCCCTTAATCTTTTCACAGGTATTGGTCCACATTATGTTATCAAAACGGCACGTAAGTCCTATTTGAAATGTACCTGGGGTACTCTTGCCATTTTAACTACCTACCTACCTAGCACTGCAACCTGAAAGATCTACAGTGTCCCCTTAATGGAATCAGAGTATTTCTCTGATCACAATTTCCTCTATAAAATTTAGTACAATGAAGGCACTATTGCCATCATCACCAAGCCGTGTTTGCAAGTGTTTCACTCAGCCTATTACCGTTGAGTTAATGGTCATTACTAACCCGCTGAGGACTTTAGTCGCCTCTTACGGCAGGTATCCGTTAACGGTGGTAAATTATTTTTAGTTGCGTTAATGGGCTCAAGAACAGCTGATTACTTTTATTACACATAAAGAGTTTTATTTTGAGTTCTGCCTCTATAACTGTAAAAAGTGATAAATTTCGTGGTATATTATTTTGCATTGTGCCTCTTTAGTTGTGAAAAGTGAGTTCAATTAGGTTAGGAAACCTATAAAATTAAAACATTTTATCAGTTAAAAAGGCACAACTTAAGATAGTATCACTTGTTAATCGAAAAAATTTCAGTTAAATAGTCATATATCAAAATTTTGTTTTATTTTCGCAAACATAATATAAAATTGAAAAAAATATAGTAGAAAGTTCTTCAATGTTGTATATTTTCATGATGGAACAATATTTTCTTTAAATATTACAATAATTTTTACATAAAACGTTTTTCGTCTCTCCTGAAAATCTTAGTATTTTGAGTTGTGACCCTTTTGTATTTAGGGTGCGATATGTACAAAGAGTTCTCACGTCTTGGACAACACGTCCTCGTTGGCAACCGCGATTTTGAAGTGGCGAAGGACTTTGCTTATTTAGGAACCAGTCTAAACAGCCAGAACGTCGCCTGCCCAGAGATTAAACGAAGGATGGCTCTTGCCAACAGGTATTACTCTGCGCTCAGTAGGCAATTAAAAAGTAGAGTCATCTCTCGAAATACGAAAACAACGCTGTACAAAAGCCTAATCATCTTCGTCGCAGAAGCTTGGTCGATGACGACAACTGATAAAAGAGCACTGGGCGCGCTCGAGAGAAAAAATCGCCGAAAAATCTTTAATCCTCTTCGCATAGACGAGAATTAGTTCCGTATCCAATGGAACAGCGAGCTGTATGAGCTATACCGAGATGTGACATAGTGAAGCGTATTAAATACTGCAGTTGCGCTAGCTTGGCTAAGTCTCGAGGATAAACGAAATGGCTCCGACACGCCAATCCTTCGAGAGGGAACTCAGTGCTGGTCGACGAGGAAGAGGAAGGCCTAAACTACGTTGGGGAGATCAAGTGAGGCATAACCTGACACTACTCAGTGACACCAACTGGCGCCAGGAAGCAACGAACCGAGCTAGATGGCGTAATGTTTTAGATTCGGCCAAAGCCGACATACGGTTGTAGTGCCATCTAAGAAGAATAACACACCGGGGAGCACATGAAAGTTTTTGTTTGGCCATACAAGGTTCGTTTAAAAGGTTGTCAGCCTTCAAAAAATTTTCTTCCAAAAAAGGTTCGGAATTCTCAGGTGTCTGAAATCAAAAATACTAAAAGGTATGTCTTTATAGTGCGAACCACGATCTTAAAAAAAATCAAAATTTGATAAAATGGCAGTTGTTCAAAGAAGAAAAAGCGTTTTGTACCGATTTTTTTTTCTTTTTTTGACTTTAAAGATCGAAAAAAAATACTAAAAAACTTTGTTTACGAATGATCGTAGTTCACATCATAACGACATCAATTCTACGTGATTTAAATTTTATTTCGCCGGTTCTACTGAGCCGATTATATTTGTATCCATAGTCCAGGTGAAGACCATTCTTTGAAGGCTTTTTGAACGAACCTTGTATGGCCAAAAAAAAAAATTGTTATTTTTTAACAATGGATCAGAAAATAAAATACTGCAAACAAAAATAAAAAATCTTTTTACGTTTCCGTTACACGATTTGAAAGAAACACCCAAAAAACACCATTTCAGTATTTAATTTTCTTCAATTGAGGCGAGGGCTTTAACCATTGCAAGTTCCTCCAGCATTATATGTCATAGAACACCTAGACTTGGGCACTCACTCAGATAGTGAAAGACTGTCTCCCTAAAATCTTCTTGATTGCTGCCTCAACTTCTATCGTTGTACGGCCACCCTATGTTCCTCGTCTCCGATAGGCCAATATCTGGTTACTGTTCCCGTAATTCTGAATATGTCTGCTCGCGGCTTTCTTAAAAAGTCGTAAGTCCCGAATTTGTTGAAATAGGGCAACGTTTTATTAGTTATTTTGCGGATATTCGTGTTAGTCCATCTCTTAACGGCCCTAGACGGCACCATAGGCAAAATTCAAAATTGTGTTGATCAGAGCCTCAAAAAGATAAAAAACTCGATTTGGATTGAAGCAGCTTGGAGTGAGAATAAAAAAGTATACGAGGGGGGTTCAATAAGTACCCGTGTTAGAAATGAAGACACCATTTTTTTAAAATTTTTTTTTTATTTTTCAACATAGTCACCTTTTAGAAAGAGGCATTTCTCTCAACGCTCCGGCCATTTTTTTAACACCTTCAAAATACGCCTCTGTTTCGGCGATGACTTCCTCCTCCAAACTAATTTTTTTCCCGCGAGCCATTTCTTCATGTTGGGGAACAAGAAAAAGTCACATGGAGCCATATCGGATGAATACAGGGGCTGCGGCAGAAATTCATGCAGTTTGGCGGCGACAACTCCGGATGAATGTGCCGGTGCGCTATCGTGGTGAAACAGCAGCTTCTTTTTCGCCAAATGCGATCGTGTATCCTTCAAACTTTTGTTGTTCGTGTTGTTGTAATACAGTAATACAAGCCCGTCAGTGTAGTGTAATCACTGGTCGTCTTCGTCTAGCTCATCTAACGGTAGGCTCAGGAAACTTGGTGTTTCAACAGGTTGGGTCCAGAGGGAGAGGTGTGTTAGATGAGTGGGTTTGATGGGGCATGTGAAAAAGTGGTTAGTGCCGTGCGGGGTGCCTTCACATGCCAGGCATATGTTTAGTATGTCAGGGTCGATTCTAGATAAGTAGGTGTTTAACCTGCTACAGTAGCCAGAACGTAGTTGTGTGCCAAGGTTACGCGGGACTCTCGGGAAAGTTGGAGCTCTTCGTCTGCGATGGGTGGTGGTTGGACTCCGATGACGGCATTCGGGAGTCGGGAGCTTAAGAAGGTGGTAAGGGTCTCCCGATGAATGTCCTTGATTGTCTGTCTGTACACTGCCCGATCCAGTAGCTATCCTTATTTTATGTCCTGGATCTCGTCCGCGTAATAAAGAAAGTGCCTCCTGATATGCCTGGGAGGTGACTCAGGCTCAAGCAGGTGTTTGCATGGGTGAGATCTGCGGTAACACCCTAGCAGGAACTGCTTCCTGAGCAGCTTATTATGCTCCTTCACAGGTAGCATATGGGCCTCGTCAAGAAGATGTTGTATTGGGGACATCAGTAGACATCCTGCCATTCCCATGACAGCCGGGTCTAAGTTACTGGAATGGCTCGGGTTTTTCCCGACCAAAGTCTGCCGCCCCAGTAAACTAGCCTTGTAGTATTGCCCAGTGATCGTTCTTCTTTTTTCCAAACCATCCATGAGGATGACAGCGTTGTTGTCAGCGTTGTACAGCGTTGTTTTGTTTGTTGCTTAATTGCTGGTGTTTAATGATGCATCCAGGTTTCCTAGACGGTGACAACTCGATTCAATAATTCCTTCTGATCTCGCCTAAATTGCTCCAAACACTGCTTCAAAGTTAGCAGCCACATCCACTTGTCCACTGTGAGCAATCGCGTCATCCATCTGGCTGACAATTTTTTCATCGTGTGCCCTCTGTTGCTTCGCGCACTTTCGTTCATCGATCAGCGAGAATCATGTCGTGCACTTTTTCAATGATTTCCTCGGTAACCACGTCTGCCGGGCGACCTGCTCGCCCTTCATCTGAAATAGATATTCGCCCAATATCTAACTATGGTCATAGAGCGCGACGTGTCCCCATAGACTGCATCTCATTTTCCTTTTATCTCCTCACATTTTTTCCCATCCAGAAACGAAAAGCGAATTACCGAACGATAAATGTCTACCCCTACTTTACCGTTCCCAAGACAGTCGGTTCTACGTTAACAGGGCAACCGCCGAAGGACTGTAGCTTCAGTAGCATTTCCCATATTTGTATGGGGAATGTTAACGCTGCTACAACAAGAACAAAAATCTTCACATGAAATCTGTTACTTTCGAGCAGGCTTCTCAAGGTCTGCCTCATTTTGCAAGGTTGTCAAATTTTATTCACCTGGAGTCGTGCGTCTTGGAGTATAGCTCCATTTTTTCTTTATGAAATAATATTTTTTTTTTTTTATTTGCTGCTTATTTATTTAGTCTGAGACATAAGTATGTATGTATATCAAGGAAGTTTGCTACCATTTACCAAACGGCCTGATATAGCATAGAGATGAAAATGTGCACGAAAATTTCGAACTAAATTTAATTTTTGAAAATATTAATGATCATCGAACAAATAAAAGCTTAACTAAGTAGTTCCTGTAATTGGAAATAAAATAATCACAGGTTTCTAAAACTATTACAAATGGAAAATATACAATAATATTTTAAATCAACAACTGAGACTCCATTTCGGATGCTGCATCTAAATACGCACTTGAAAAAGTGTAAATATCCCAATGGCATATACAAATTGGACTACAAAAATTATGCAAATAACATCCGAATAAGCATACGAATGCAAAAATATATACGAAAAAATACCATTCAGTTATTCTCACTCGATTGCCTCAACTCAGACATTTGAGTGTGCAATTTAACACTTTAGCTGCCATGTAAGCACTTTGCTGGCGACAAACTTCCCACAAAGCGAACGTCAAATTGACGCCACAAGGGGCTGTAAGTGTCACAGAAATATTTGTGCACGTTCATGCATGATTATAGAGTAATATATAATAAATAGACTCACATACATACATACATACATATAATACATTACTACTTACCGCATGCATATCTATGCACTTGACATACTCGCCCATTTATGCTTATACGAAGCATGCAGACATAAATACCTACGAAACGCTACACCACACATTGGCAGTTCTGAAAAGAGTAACAACAATAACAGAAACAACTCTTTAGTAATAGCAAATGCATTACGTATTTTGGCTTCAGTTGCATTTTCAATAAATTGGCATATTGACTGCAATGATAACCCTCTTAAATGAATCAATTGAATGTAACAGCAAATGTGCTCTTAAGCGAGAGACATTTAGTGCCGAATACAGCAGATTGCATAGTTTGCAATTCGCTCTCAATTGTGTATGGATGTATGTCTGTGTATGTATGTAAGTAAACAGCAACAGCATCGAATGATCCCTATAAGACACTGCTGAGCAGAGAAAAATTCCCACACATTTCTAATGCATTCACATGCACGGCCATTTCCATAATAACAACAACTACAATTACTGAGAGTTAGGGAATTGTATCAGAAGGAGAATCGTGCTAACATTTGCTGAGATCACCACATCGTCTTATTGAGAAGACAAGCGGTCGCAAAATATGCACGTTAAACTCATATACCCATGTCTCATCACCTGTTATTATACGCTGATGCACTGGATAAACGTTGGGTCCAAATTCACTTCCTCAAGCATTTCTTTATCCACCTTCTTCCGATGAAGTTTTTGAAAGAAATTCAACTCTCGTGGAACGGGTCGAGCAGCCTCGCATCTCTTGTCCAATTGATGGTGTAAAATGTTGCGCATTGATTCGTGAGACACACTAAGGTCTCAAGATACCTCCCTCAAACTTAAATGATGGTTTTCCAGCACCATTTCCTTGACTATGTCAAGCCTTAAAACACTCGTACACCCGGGTTTGATTTTCTAGTTACTCGGATTTTAGAGTACTGAGAACTTTAAGATATTATGTGGGGGGACTTAATACTGGGTCCTTAAAGAGCTATTGTACCAAGTATGATAGGTACCTGGTAAAGCCCTTTCACTATGGTAAAAAAGAAAATTATGAGAGAAAGCTTAGCTGCCACGTCTCCTGGGGATTCGGCAGCCGAATTCTGTACAACCATTTCACATGTATTCACACACTCGCCCAATCAGTCGTTGTTCAGACGACAACGAAGTGTCATTATATTAATTTTTTTCATATTTCACCAACGCAATCTCAGTTTTTTGTAAGCACACCCCAAGTGACGTCAGCCCATCAGCTGGGTCTCCAAAAATCTTTTCCCCATGCTATTGTGCCGGAGATTAGCGAACGAGGAACCCATCCTTAGGCAAATCAAACGCAGAAAGTGACGGTGGATAGGTTACACACTGAGAAAACCACCAGATCACATCACGAGGATGGCAAGGGAACAGAGGTGGCGGTTCACCAAAAAACACTTTGGGAAGGTCGAAGCTGCGCAAACTAGCAGATGGCGACATCTCATGTGACGGAGAATGAGTTATAGAGAATGAGTTAACATTAACATAACATAATATACTTTAACATAACATAACATAACATAACATAACATAACATAACATAACATAACATAACAAACATAACATAACATAACATAACATAACATAACATAACATAACATAACATAACATAACATAACATAACATAACATAACATAACATAACATAACATAACATAACATAACATAACATAACATAACATAACATAACATAACATAACATAACATAACATAACATAACATAACATAACATAACATAACATAACATAACGTAACATAACATAACATAACATACCATAACATAACATAACATAACATAACATAACATAACATAACATAACATAACATAACATAACATAACATAACATAACATAACATAACATAACATAACACAACATAACATAACATAACATAACATAACATAACATAACATAACATAACATAACATAACATAACATAACATAACATAACATAACATAACATAACATAACATAACATTACATAACATAACATAACATAACATAACAAATTACCTCGCATTAAAGCACTTATCAACAGCTTTCATTTGATACCCATATTGTACATACACAACCAAAGGTTACCCGGGTCCACGTTTTGACCTATATCTCGAGACCCCAGTCACGGAGCCGCATGAAAAATACTCCGTACTAAAGCATTCCCCAACAGCTTTCATTTGATACCCATATTGTACATACACGTCCGAAGGTTACCCGGGTCCACGTTTTGACCTATATCTTGAGACCCTATCTACCAATAGGTATTCAAACTATACGGAAATCATCTTCAATGCCTACTTAACAATGTGTGTAAGTTTGGTTTAATTCGGTTCAAAGACACGGCGGGTGCACGTTTTGGCATATATTTCGAGACCCTAGTCATCAATAGGTATGAAAATTACCCCGTATTAAAGCACTTATCAACAGCTTTCATTTGGTATCCATATTGTACAAACACATTCTAGGGTCCACGTTTTGGTCTCTATCTCGAGACCCTAGTCACGGAGCGGATGGAAATACTCTGAACTAAAGCATTCACCAACAGCTTCCATTTGATACCCATATCGTACATACACATCCGAAGGTTACCGGGGTCCACGTTTTGACCTATATCTCGAGACCATATCTACCAATAGGTACCCAAACTATACGGAAACCATCTTCAATACCTCCTTAACAATGTGTGGAAGTTTGGTTTAATTCGGTGCAAAGACACGGCGGGTCCACGTTTTGGCATATATTTCCAGACCCTAGTCATCAATAGGTATGAAAATTACCCCGTATTAAAGCACTTATCAACAGCTTTCATTTGATACCCATATTGTACATACACATCAGAAGGTTACCCGGGTCCACGTTTTGACCTATATCTCGAGCCCTATTTCCAAAATAAAATATAATCCATGTTACTCGTGATGTAGCTTTCGAATGGTGAAAGAATTTTTAAAATCGGTCCAGTAGTTCTTGAGCCTATTCATTACAACCAAACAAACAAAGTTTTCCTCTTTATAATATTAGTATAGATATGGTAAATATTACCATAAATTTTTTCCTTCATATATAATAAAAAAATAATAATAATAACATTAATACAACAGGTATTATTAACAAACTTGGTTTTATTTTAAATTCTTCAAGTAAATCAAATTAATAATAATCAATAAGAAGGCATATGCCAATACAAATACGTGAATTTATATATGTACATATGCGCATATACATACATATATACGCTCACTTAAGTAGGAGAGAGCAAGATGTCGAACGTTGCCGTTCGTTTGCTTTGTTTGCTTTGTCGTTCGTTCCGCGCTTTCGCTTGCAGTTCATTCAATGCAATGAGCAAGGTAACGACAAATGAGCAAGGTAACGGCAATGAGCAAGGTAACACTAAAGAGCAAGGTAACACTAATGAGCAAGGTAACACTAAAGAGCAAGGTAACACTAAAGAGCAAGGTAACACTAATGAGCAAGGTAACTACATATGAGCAAGGTAACACTAAAGAGCAAGGTAACACTAATGAGCAAGGTAACGACACATTTTTTCGTGCGTGCAGCCTGTTAAATCGAATTATAAGACGTTATCACGTCAATAAATAATTGGCGCTACACTTCTGTTAGGTGTTTGGCCGAGCTCCTCCTCCTATTTCTGGTGTGCGTCTTGATGTTGTTCCACAAATGGAGGGACCTACAGTTTCAAGCCGACTCCGAACGGCAGATATTTTCATGAGGAGCTTTTTCATGGCAGAAATACACTCGGAGGTTTGGCATTGCCTGCCGAGGGGCGACAGCTATTACAAAAATATTTTTATTAATTTTGCTTTCACCGAGATTCGAACCAACGACCTCTCTGTGAATTCCGAATGGTAATCACGCACCAACCCATTCGACTACGGCGGCTGCTCTTAGTCGGGAAAAATTCGATTAAGGTCCAAGACCGCAATAAGGTCCTCAAATCACTAGCCTGTAGCATTTGGGGTAAAGACAAAAAAAATGTTGTTGTATGTGGGCGGCCGGTACTAGTGATTCGCAGTGGACAAAGGTCCACATCTGTTAAAATGCTGATATCAAGACAACCACGAGATGCCTCCCGTTGTCCTCCTGCAACATCTTCGCAACGAGGCTTCTATGCTCCCGGTCAAGGAGAACAGTAAAATGCTCAGCAGGCTATTTTTGCTAAAGTGTTACCGTAGGAATCACCCCTATAGATATTTGCTAGTGTCTGAGCCACCGCCAAGGCAAGTCAGGAGACGTCCCTTCGACTACACAACACTCTTTGAGATCTAGGCTTAATCACAATTGCAACTACTGGACCAAACATTATGTAGGCAGATATTAAACGTCATTCATCGGGAAACTCTCACCACCTTCCTGAACTCCCGACCCACGAATGCCGTTTTGGGAGTGCAACCCCCACTCATTGCAGACCAAAAGCTTCAGCTGCCTTGTGAGGCCCGCATAAGCGTGACTCAATTACGTTCTGGATATTGTAGCAGGTTGAACTCCTGCTTAACCAGAGTCGACCCCGACATACTCAACATATGTCCGACATGTGGAGGTACAACGCACGACACTAATCACCTATTCGCATCGCATGCCCTCTTAAATGCACTCACCTAAGAACCCTCTCCCTCTGGACCCAACCTGTCGAAATAGCACGCTTTCTGGGCCTACCGTTGGGTGAGTTAGACATTGGCAATCGGTGGCTACATCGCACAGGCAGAGCCTAGAGGACTTCTACAACAAGAGCAACCTAAAGAGTTTAATTTTTCCCGAGTTTAATTTTTCCTTATTTGATAATCAGCTTTCTTGCAGGGATATGATAAATAGCAAAAATCCAATTGTACATATTTTTGCTGTATAGAAATGGAATAAAATGCGCAACTATTGCAAATAGCGATTAATAATTAATTAAAATAAATATTTCGAAGGCTCAACCACAAATTGCGAGCACAGCACTTCAGACGTGTATGAGTTTATGTGCATACATATGTGTGTATGTATTACATATCGAGCACTGTTGAGTTAAATTAGTCACAATAGAAACAATCTTTTTCTCATATTAAGCAAAAAATATAGTTCCAGCTAACTTTTTTTTATATTTATTACAAATTATTTTTTAAGACACTTATTTATACCTTCAATATTATCGCATAAGAGTTATAAAGTTATACATAAATCGAAATTCATCTGCGTCTGGCGAATTCGAAAGCCCCAACCATTACTTGCGATGGGAAATTGCTTCGAGTGCCATATGTAGGCTCAAATTCTCGTGTGCTTTTTGGAACTTGTAAGCCTTGACCTTGAGCTCATTTTCAATATGCGTCGAATGCTGTCTTGCGATATTTTCAGTTCTTTGGCCATTTTTCTTGCACTTCGATGTGGATTCCGTTAAGTCGAGCCTTCACTTTCCGAACCGTTTCTGGCGTTGTTGCAGTTATTTTGATCGACCTCCATAGCGCTTTTCAATGCTACCAGTATCATTGTAACGTTTTATAGTGCGATACACAAATATTTTATTCACTTTGAGGTGACTGAGCACACGAACAATGACTGGTTGTGATTTCCAGCCAAATAAGGCGTTTTTCAATAGGTGCGCTTCAACTTTTTTCCGATAGGGAGGGCGAACGACGCAATATTTCTTATTTTTCGCTTGTCATTTGTAAACTTCATTAGTATACATTTCATCATGGAACGCTACACACTTGAGCAACGCTTCTAAATCATTGAATTTTATTATAAAAATGCGTTAACAGAACAGAAAGTTTAAAGTCGAAAAATCATCTTCAGTGATGAACAACAAGCAAAATATGCGTTACTGGGCAGAAAGCAATCCGCACGTGATTCATGAGGCACCGTTGCATCCCGAAAAAATCACTGTTTGGTGCGGTTTACATGCCGGCGGCGTAATTGGCCCATATTTTTTCGTTGACGAGAACGATCGCCACGTTACTGTGAATGGAAATCGATACCGCGACATGATAAACGATTATTTTTGGCCGCAATTGAATGGTATGGACTTAGACGACATGTGGTTTCAACAGGACGGGGCCACAAGCCACACAGCATACGCTACAATTGATTTGTTGAAGAGTAAGTTCGATGAGCGCATTATTTCCAGAAATGGATCGGTCGAATGGCCGGCGCGCTCGTGTGATTTGACGCCTCTAGACTACTTTCTTTGGGGTTATGTGAAGTCATTGGTCTACAGTAACAAGCCGGCGACGATTTGTGAGCTCAGAGCCAATATTATATGCTGGAATTTCGGCCGATTTATGCAAAAGAGTGATCGAAAATTGGGTTCAACGATTGGGCTTCGTAAAACGTGCACGCGGTGGTCATGCAAAAGAAATCGAATTTCATACTTAAATGTATATGTTCAAACTCAATAATAAAAAAAAAATTAGTTAAAAAAGTCAAACCGTTTGTGTTTTATTCAAAAAAGTTCAAAAGTTGAAGCGCTCTTACTGAAAAACGCTTTATAAAGCAATCACACTTTTACATTTGAATTCCATCACAGAAAAAAAAATTGAACGAAACTGAGACGCAAATGCTTTTGATGGCTTATAAGCAATATATTGAACTGTCATTAGAACAATTTTTGACGTTGATGTCATAAGCTGTTTTATAGATACAAGCAGTGTCATATCGTTCACCCTGTACATGGTGACAGCCCATGCATCTTACGGCAAGATTCTGCTCCTTCATACAAAGTGATGACAACGCAAGATTAAATGGCAGAAAATTTTCATGACCACATAACACCGGACCTATGGTTACTACATATAAAATCATTAAGCATCCTCATAACTCCTCTTCTTCTATGAATGCTGCAACTAATACCGTTAAGATCAAGGAGAATATGGAACATCTGATTCAGGCATGCATTCGTTTCCGGGCTCGGATCGCGGAGGTTATTGCAGCTAAGGGAAACTTTTTTAAATGATTTTATAGATATACTTGCAATTATATGTGTGTAAAACTTCGTGAAGTTTCATTAAATTTTTTTCAAAATAAAAGCTTATTAGTTCTACTCTCAAGTTATCCTCAAATATGATACACATCCTGTGTATGGGATGCGTGCGCTCTGGCTAATCAAGCAGCAGTAGAGGGAGGGGTTACGATCATTTTTTGTTCGAGCTTTAGCCAAATTTTACAAGCTGCACAACAGGAAACGAAGATGGTTGAATGAGAACACTCTTGAAGAACGCAAATCTGTGTGGTGATATGCTTGAATAAAAATTTGGCGAACTTGAACTTCAAATGAAGGCGAATATAAAGCTATACGATCGCCAATAAGTTTCAGCTTCGACGCAAATGGAAGACATTTCGAATGAAGTTCTGCTATTTTCGCAGACTCATTCTACTTTTTCACAAAAAAGTAAAAATTAGATAGGCTCCTTTCATTTCTATTAGGAAAAGGGCAAACTTTAAATGCAGTGAATTTGAGCAGCCGCAACACACGTCAGGTATAGCTAATAATTGAATAATTTAGTCTTGTTTAAAGGGTTTTCCTTTGTAATTTTTCTATTTTTTTCTATTTTTTTCAATATCTTATGCATACCTATGTAGATGTAAATGTACTTAAGGCCAACTTTTTCGAATCCCCTACACAGCCAAATTAAACCCCGCCTGTAACCGACTTTACAATTTATTTACTCGCTTACTGCTGATGGCCCGTTAAGTTTTAATTAGTTGCAATTTGTTATGTCATTTGCGACAATCAATTAAACCGCAGAGCATCCAGCATCCAGTCAAATCAACTTCTCATAACATCAACAAGGAGCACGGCGCTGTTTGTTGCTTGTAATGAGACAAGCCAGCAGATACACCAAGAGAATACAATCATGCACATTAGGGGTGTGACTTTTCTGCGTCACAAAAATATTCAGAATTCATAAAAATATGGTACTAATTTTCTTTGAAAAACATTTACTTTTGCTTTTACTTTTTATTTATTTCCTAGCTCTGAAGGCTTCGAAATACATACGAAATTTGCATAAAGTGGGAAGCCGATTTTTTTGCTCAGATGTCAAAGTGCGGAATGGAAAATCGTTTAAGATCTACGTTCTAGAGTTTTTTTCCGGCACAATTTACTGAAGAGGTTTGATAACAAAAATATTAAATTACTTCTTTTTTTTATTATATTCTTTTACATTGCGACTAGTAACAAAGAAAAATTTTATTAACTAACGAGCAATTTGTTTAGAATTTAGAAAATAAGGTATATACAACAATTAACGCTAAGGTGTGGTTAGTACATTAAGTCTTTGGGCTTTCTGCGTTTCAGTCTTCTTCTCCAATTAGCTGGATTAGTGAGAATAGTGGCATCCGTATTGACGTGGTTTTTTAACCTTTCATCATGGGCTTTTGCCATCTTTTTTATTGTGTCTGCCACCGAGTCAATATTTAGGTCGCGTTCAAGATCGGAGCTATGGATATACCACGGAGCATCGACTGCACATTTAATAATTTTGTTTTGGAGCCTTTGCATAGATTGAATGTTAATTTGGCTGGAGCAGCACCATAACTGTGCGCCGTAGGACCACACAGGCTTCAGAATTTGATTGTATACAATCATTTTATTATTGGTGGATAGTGCTGATTCCTTTCCCATAAGCCAATACATATTTCTGTATTTTAATTCCATTTTTTCTTTCTTTTTCTTTACATGGGCTTTCCATCTTAGCTTGGCGTCTAGAGTCATGCCCAGATACTTTGCAGTATTTGAGTATGGAACCTGTCTACCGTTCATTTGTTAATTCTTGCAGGTGTTTTGTGAATGAACTGTTTTTGTACGCTTTAATTTCGTCGCTAAGTTTTTTGGTTATTTTATTTAGCTGAGCTTTGTCAAGAGGTGATCTTGTTTGATGCCATCTTCTTCGTATTTTCCGTTTCTTCAATACCATTTCCTTTATTTCTTTGGTATACTTGTGACCTAAAATGGTTTTCCTTATAGTTGGTGTACTCTGCCAAGCTGCGGATGTTATTTGTCAATCGAAGTACTTCGTCATCGAGTTGATCCTTTGTGTTGATTATCGGCAGGTGGTCATCTGGGCCTTCCAAAATTTGTTTAAAATAATCCCAATCAGTAAGGTGGTTAGTCAGTTTAAATGGTTGTTGTATTGTCGTTACATTTTCGTGCAGTGTTAGATAAATAGAAGAGTGATCTGATGGCATATCCATGCCATTCCCAATGTTTACATAATCGGTTGATACTTTTTTAGCTATGAAAAAATCAATTAAGTCCGGTGTTTTATGTGGATCTGTTGGCCAGTATGTTGGGCTGCTCGTCGATATAGCAATGCATCCTATCTTCTTAAGTGCATCGTAAAGTTCTCTTCCTTTGGTTGTTGTGTGTCGCGATCCCCAGTGAGTATGCTTGGCATTGAAGTCGCCACCCATTATACTTCTTGCATAGCTAATAATTTTCTTTTAATATTTTCAAATTGAAAACTCTGAATGTGAATTTTCTTGCTTCTGTAAATTAAAATCAATTATTGGAAATACGATTTTTTCCAATAGAGGTGAGACGCTTCTCTACAAACTGAGAAGTCATCCTGCTGGCTTAGTTTCCATTTCTTTTGAGGTTCTTTTAGGTACCCGCATATAACTAACATAGGGTGCTTTATTAGCACAGCCCATTTAAGCTGAACTCCATTTTTTGTGTCAGTCGTACATTATTGAGTTTAGCCTTCATATTATTTCTATATATATACCTAGTATAATATTGGGTTGGGGAAAAAGAAATGTCGTATTTTGTCAATTGAGCGCGACATTTAAAAATATCTTGCGTTGTACTTATTGCATTGGGTCCCACTAAACGGCGATTTGAAAACAACAATCTGTACTACAAGTGTCGCTTTGACATTGTTGTGATCGTACGTCTCAGTCTTCAGTATTAGCGCGTCAAAGATAGAGTACACCAAGCAAGAAATTCTCATATTTTACGTTTTTACTACTTTAGAGATAAAAATGCAACGAAGGAGGCGGCAAAAATTTGTGATGTTTATGGGCCTGATACTGTAACGATTCGCACAGCACAGCGTTGGTTCGATCGATTTCGTTCTGGTGTAGTAGATGTCGAAGATGCACCCCGTACTGGTAGGCCAATCGTCGTAGAGACTGATAAAATCGTTAAAATTATCCAAAGAGATCGGCATGTGAGCATTCGCTCGATTAGTCAGGAACTAGGTGTAGACCACAAAACCGTTTGGAACCATTTGCAGAAGATTGGATTCCAAAAAAAGCTGGATGTTTGGGTGCCACACGTGTTGACGCAAAAAAATCTCTTGAGCCGAATCAAGGCTTCCGATTCTCTGATAAAATGGAACGAACTTGACCCATTTTTGAAGCAGATGGTGACTGGCGATGAAAAGTGGATCACGTACGACAATGTCAAGCGAAAAAGATCGTGGTCGAGAAGCGGCGAGCCGGCCAAAACCATCGCCAAGCCCGGATTGACCGCCAGGAAGGTTTTTCTGTGTGTTTGGTGGGATTGGAAGGGAATTTAAGGAATCCACTATGAGCTGCTCAACTATGGCCAGACCCTTAATTCGGTCCTCTACTGTGAGCAACTTGACCGTTTGAAGCAGGCGATTGACCATAAGCGGCCAGAATTGGTCAATAGGAATGGTGTTGTGTTCCACCAGGACAACGCTCGTCCTCACACATCTTCGACGACCCGCCAGAAGCTATGGGAGCTCGGATGGGATGTCCTATCGCACCAACCATATAGTCCGGACCTGGCACCAAGTGACTATCATCTCTTCCGGTCCATGCAAAACGCCCTTGGGGATATCAAGTTGACCTCAAAAGAGGCTTGCGAAAACTGGTTGTCTGGGTTTTTGCAAATAAGGGGGGTTTATAAAGAGGGGATAATAAAGTTTCCTTCTAAATGGCAACAAGTTTGCGAACAAAACGGGGCATATTTGACTTGAATCGGATAATTCTAAGTACGTTAAATAAAGCATCAAATTTCGAGCACAAATACGACATTTCTTTTTCTCCAACCCAATATTATGTATGCGCAAAATTAATCACCCTATATAAATTATTTATTATTAATTGGCGCTTACATTCATTGATGGTTGTTTGGACGAGCTCCTCCCTCTCTTTGTGCTGTGCATCTCGATGTTGGTTCACAAACACAAGGACCTACAGTTTTAAGCCATCTCCGGACGGGGATGGTGTTTTAGGAGGAGCTTCCCCAGGCAGAAATATAATCGGAGGTTTGCCATTGTCTGCCGTAGACGGCCGCTATTAGAAAATAAATTTGTTTATCATTTCGTGTTTCATGCCTGGGATTTCGAGTTCGGACACTACCAACTGGTAGTCAAGCACCAACCCATTTGGCTGCGGTCGCAAGATAACCATTCATGGTAGTAAAGTTGGAACCATTATATAGAATTATTGTAGATGTAGACTAATGTGCAGATAGGTTGATAATAACATTTTAAATTGCTAAGTTTTTTTTTTTTAGAAATAATCGACACACCTCGGATCTGCATTCCTCTTTTTCTTTTTTTCTTCTTTTGTTTATCCTTGTTCACTCTCCTCGTCAAGACTCTTCCATCATTCACGATTCTGGGCTGTTGATGGCGCCATCCCAAGTGGTGTCGACATCTATGATACTTGCTCGGGAGACATCGACCTTCTCCAAGTATTCTCCGCTCGCGAGCTTCCAGTGCAATTATCGTGGTACTATCTGGAGATTTCCTAAGCGTGTGGGAAAAATCATCGCCATTTTCTGCGTTTGATTTTCCATAGGCTGGGTTTCTCTTTAGTTGATCTCCACAGCACGTCGTTGCTGATGGTGTTTGGCCAAAATATTCTACAGATGATGCGGAGGCATTTGTTGATGAAAGATTAGAGCCGCTGTATGATGGTATTAAAAACCAGCCGTATTTCACTTCCGTACAAGAATACTGATTTCACACATCAGCTGCATATTTGCAGTTTAGAGCGCCTGGAGTTTTGTGAACTCGCCCATACTATATGCATGCGCCCGAACGCCGCCCTTTCTTTTGTTTACCCTACAGTTATTTTTTTATCTGTTCCGCCGTCTGAGGTGACAGTGCAGCCGAGGTAGCAGAATCTTTCGACAAATACCATCTAGTTTTAAGGTAAACACTGAACTTTCATTTTTTAGTCAATTTCAATGTTAGCATTTAAAAGAAAACAATGAGTTCAGCTTTCGAAAACTAACTTTTAAAATGTCAAGCGTACCTTGTTGAATATCACCAGAAATGGTTTCGGTAAAGGAAAAGTCATATCATCTAATGAAATGGAATTGCTGAGTTTGCAACTTCCACTTACCCAGTTACCCAGAGATGATTGAAATAAACGACAAAGTAAACTGGAATACACCTGCACCAGAAGGCATAGAGGCCGGAATATATGGCCGCAACACCAAGCATTTTGTGCCGATGGGTAGTGTTCCAAGCATCTTCCAGCGAAAGTTATGCCATCTGTCTATGTGCAGAGAACAATTTAGACAGGAATTTCCAGAATGAGCGAATTGTCATTCCGAGCGACAGTCAGCTGGTAACCAAGGCTCTGTCATTCTGTGAGATTATGTCTCTACAGGGCTTTGAGTGTACCGAGAAACTGAGTCTGTTAGGAACGCACAAACACATTCGGCTAATTTGGGTCGAAGGACACAGGAGTATAACTGGTAACGAAGTAGCAAACGCATTGGCCAGACAAGTTGTGCCTCGTTATTAATAGAACCCGCGCCGAAATGTGTTGTCCCAAATGTGTTGTCCCATTTGGGCGCGGGTTCTATTCATCAAGAAGAAACTTAGGAGTGAAGAGTTAGGGCTAAGGGAGGTTAGCTGGCACCAAACTATAGGGGTAATTGTGCCGATATTCTTACTGGTGGATACAATCAAAAGAGATTTAGAAAACTCATAACCCGCCCCAAGGATAAACTGAGAATGCTCACGAGCAGGTTGAGACATCTCGGCCATTTGCAACCGGAAGAAAGGCACATACGCTCAGTCCAATCGGGCTTTGCCCTGAGTCTGAGTCTCGATGAGGTCCTGTGATGTGTGGAAGGCACAAAATACAATGAGGTCGACGTACAAACCTCAAATCAATCTAATCTATTTTAAACTCTTAAAACATTTTTGTCCAAAAACTGTAGAGCTAAAAGTTGTACCCCTCTAATGCAAGCAAACCTATGCGTATTTGCATGTACTCCCCTTTGTTTGTATAAACACATTAAATAAAGTGTTGACAGGCACACTTGCTCAACCTCTCGCCGCCTGCACAACACCTTCTCTACACCAGCAACATTCTAATGATATTCCATCAAAGGAAAGGAAATTTGTCAAAGTGGTAATAAAATCAGCGCCTTCGAAAGGCACAGGCAAACATTAGCACCCAAAATAAACAAACACATACGCACATACAGACACATAAACCAACACCCACAGAGAATTCTAACAACAATGTACTTATACTGGTATGATTTAATGTCTGACGGCAGCAACAAAGTTCCTCGCGAAGCATCTCTCCCACCACAACCCTGTCGCTGCTCCTCCTAAACTCTTCTGCTGAGATTTATGGCAATGTAATGTATGCTGAAATTCGTCAAACGTGTTGTCTGTCACTTTTTCGATGCATGCATGTAGGTATGTGTTTACACTTTTCTTGTCAACAACTTATTGGAGTTTTGTGTTGAGTACCTACCCAGCAGGGTAAATGTGCACTACTGAAATATAATACATTTTTGGTGCAGAATCGGTACAGTATAAAGTTTCTGGGTAAGTAAAAGTAAGAAAAGTAGGTATACAAATATATGTGAACCAGCATGATCGACCCTCTACGCCTTGAATGCAATAGAAAAATGGACTGAGAGCTGGGAAAAAATTCCGGTCATCCACAATTCCCTTCCACTTCATACGCAAACAGTCACCTTTCTCACACATTTGGGCTAGTAAGTTATTGATTCGAGCCGATCTGGAAAATAATGCGACGTTTTCAAGTTCAAAAAAGTAAGTAATTGGGTCATATTTAATAATAAATTACACCATGCAACATTTTTGATTTTTTTAATAGGAAAAGAAAAAACGGGCATATAATTCTGAAAGCCAATTATGAGTAGTCCACGGTTGTAACTTAGAACAAAGTTGTGGTCCAGCATGTCCTTGAAATTGTAATTTAAATAGGTCGAGCCAATAAGCACCAAGATATTTGGTGGCTCCTTAAACACTCAGGCTAAAAATCCCATTGTATATAGAGCTCTGGAAAGACAGAGCTCAGAGACAGAGACAGGGACAGAGCCAGAAACAGTGACAGTGACAGTGACAGAGACAAGGACAAGGACAAGGACAAGGACAAGGACAAAGACAGAGACAGAGACAAAGACAGAGACAGAGACAGAGACAGAGACAAGGACAAAGACAAAGACAGAGACAGAGACAGAGACAGAGACAGAGACAGAGACAGAGACAGAGACAGAGACAGAGACAGAGACAGAGACAGAGACAGGGACAAAGACAAAGACAAAGACAGAGACAGAGACAGAGACAGAGACAGAGACAGAGACAGAGACAAGGACAGAGACAGAGACAGACACAGAGCCAGAAACAGTGACAGTGACAAAGACAGAGACAGAGACAGATACAGAGGCAGAGGCAGAGGCAGAGGCAGAGGCAGAGGCAGAGGCAGAAGCAGATACAGAGACAGAGACAGAGACAGAGACAGAGACAGAGACAGAGACAGAGACAGAGACAGAGACAGAGACAGAGACAGAGACAGAGACAGAGACAGAGACAGAGACAGAGACAGAGACAGAGACAGAGACAGAGACCGATACAGATACAGATACAGATACAGATGCAAAGACAGAGTCAGAGTCAGAGACAGAGGTAGTTAGTCCTGTGAGAATTTTCCAAATCTGTAACTAGGGGAAAGAATATTACTCATTCTCACAACATCGAAACCCAAAACTCGCAGCCTTGCTCTGGCAAAGGTAGGACACTCACAGAGAAAGTGAGCAAGACAGGCACGTCGGGTCCTCAATGATTCCAATGGTCGTCATATGCTGACCCGATGAGTTGTTCCCGTATTAATACCGACCATCAACCGAACGTATTTCCTTCCAAGTTTTAGAAGAAAGTCTAATCGTTTTCTGTTCGGACTTGTCACAAAATACTTTGCAGTTCTTTAGCGTTCTAGACCGGACCATCGCTCTTTATGTAGATTGCATACATAATCGCTGATTCAATTCATGATCCCTGCGGAAGTGATTCCGATTATTGGCTATGGCCCTTGTGATCCACGGTTGGCTAATTAATCAGCAATTTCGTTTCCTTGAACACCGGAGTGTCCTGGAACCCATATAAGTACAAGCCTCTTCTGTCTTAAGCTTCTTCTTATATTCTTGAACAATCTTTGAGGTTTGCCTCGCGTTCTCCGGGGCCTTCAGTGCAGCCTGACTGTCACTGAAAACTCCAATCTGTTTCCCGTTCTATCTCCTCTCTATTACTATTGTTTAAATACCATCCGGCTCCAGACATGTCAGCATGTCATAGTATTTGTTTTTTTTTTTTTTTGTGTAGGTCAAGCTTCTAAATTTTTGGCACAGATAACTTCATATTTTGTGTGAGAAGTATTACAATTTGATTTCTGACAAAAATATTATTGTCAATATTCTGTGGTAGCATTTCAGGGGGATAATTTTTGTGGAAGACTTTAACGCTCTAACTTCCCGGTCTATAAAAAAAGTTCAACTTCTCTTCTGCGCACTGTGACCAAAGTAGATCTATTGTGCAAAGCCTGCCTATATTGTAAGGCATTTTAAAAATGTTAGCACACTCTGGGGCTTGCTGTTCCATAATTTGTATGAATACACGGCAATACCAACAAGATGCCGTTGCCGTTTTCTGCCTGGTGCAGGACATTTACAAAGAATGTGTTCTGAAATTTCAGTTTCCCCTTCACAGAATCGGCAAATGATGGTCCCAGAGAGGCCAATTTTATTTACCTAATAGCTCAAGCTACAGTAGCTTTTAAAGTAACCAGTTAAAAGTCTTAAGTGAAAGTAGCTTATCAGAAATTGCTCTGTCCGGCGTTAGGAAGTGTTTCGTTTGTCGCTGAGCGACAGAGTTTCGCCAGTGTTCAATGAACTTCTTCAACTCCCACCTCATAAGAAGTTCGTTGATGTGGCGCTTTAGAAGCCCACAGAAAGGTTCAGCAATTAGGGGCACGTTTGCCCCTTTTTCGGCTAGATGGTTCGCTATTTCATTTCCCTCGTGTCCTCGAGTTCCTCTCAATTTTCTACGGAGACATTCCCTCACACATATCTCGATGGAATGTATTTCTGCCTGGAAGATTGTTGAGATCCATTGGAGGCGATTTTTGAATTTAGGCCTATAGATTCTCGCCCCTGTTCTACCTTTTTCTAATTTCGATCCATCAGTGTACCACATCTAGGATCCAAGTTCGAAGTTGATGGAATTATTTTCCCAGGCCGTATGTTCATTAATAAGAACTTGGGTGTTCCTGAAGAGAGAGAGTTGGGGAGATAGCGTGTTTTGAAAAAAAATTGCAGTGGAATTTCCAGTAAAAAATATACATTACGAATAAATGTAACAGAATTCCTAAAAAATTCTAGAGCGCAAAATAATTTTTGTTCAACTAAAGGGTGATCAGATTGGAATTACTTTTCCAATATGGATTTTTCTTGACAGATCACGCGTGACTACTCAAACTAAATATTCATTGACATTTTATCATGGAAAGACTTACGCCTCAACAAGCAAAAAGTGCTAACTCGACTTAAGTAGTTTTATCAAAGCCATCATCGTCATCATAGCAATTACAGTTTGGGATGAACAAGTCTTCCTTCATTTTCTTCCTAACATTTATAAGGCGTTAACATCTTTTTGGCGGTCTTCCACTCTTTTTACTGGTTGTAATAGGAGAGTTGGAGATCTTTTTCGCAATCCTGCTGTCGTCCGTCCTGAGGAGGTGTCCAAACCATCGCAGCCGCTGAGCTTTTCACCTGGTATCAGATGTCCAATCTCATGATTGTTTCTTCTTTTGTAAGATTCATTAGCTTCCCTTACTGGTCCAAATATCCTTCTTAGGATTTTACGCTCAAAGTGGAGAAGGTAGTTCTTTATGTTAGATTTCAGTACCCTCAACAACAACAACAACCCATTCTTCGCAGTCATATGTTGCCATTGGTCTTATTAGCGTCCTGTAGATTAGACGACCTCGATAGTAACTTATTTTTGAGGCGTTTCAGATAAGAAAAATAAGCTCTATTAGCAGCTCGTAGTCTATCATTCACTCCGATTAGGGGGTCTGCTGCGCTACTATGGTTGTCAGCATAACCGCAGATCTTGGCGCATTTCCTGAAAATAGTAGCTACAGAGTCGATATCGCTGATTGCTAAAAATAGTCTGAAGTTCTCACCAAATGAGTATAAGGTTGTTCCGACTTTCTTCGGCACTCCTTGCTGACATAGTATTAAAGGCAGTTTGTTTCTATCGATGCTATCAAAAGGCTTTTTAATACTCTTATCAAAAGTATACGGATATAATAATTTGATTTTGTTACTGGTTCGAAACTATAGCAACATGGGGCATGCAGATCGTACTAGAACTCATATTTCGAATTCCGAATGCAGCGGCAGACAATTAACTTTTCCCAATGTATCGCCATGTAGAATGCACAAGTTGCTTATGTGAAAAAAGGATACACTCAAAGTAGTCATGGTGCTAAATCCATTATAAAGGAACCAGTTTGAACTAGTGGATTTCCCTACAGGGTAAGCAGGGAATTATGTTTGTTTGTCTACACATGCAATGTAGGTGTTAATGTATGTTTTATACCATTTCTTTACATAACTTAAAATTGTTAACATTTGTTAAAGTTAAGACGCGGAAATGTGTAAACACCAATCTAATATATGCAAGATGGCGCAAAATTAATCATCTAATTTTGTTTTTGGAAAAATTGTTTGGAGTCAGGAGGACCTTATCAAGACTACAACGCACTGTGATCATCTATTGCACCGGAGCTTTTCCGACTACTTCAGGTCCGGCATTAGATGCTCTGATTGGTTTGCCACCACTTGATGCTTTCATCCAAGGAGAGGCCATGAAGGCCATCTGCAGGCGGAAACACATTGGGAACTGAAAACAGATATAGTGTAGTGCTGCCAGAGGCTCAGTTGTGGTCAAACTCTGAAAATGAGCCCAGCAAACACTGTTTTCGCATTTTCACGGATGGCTCCAGGACCGAGCATGGCTCCGGAGGTGTATGTTGTTCAAGAAGCGATGAATTTTGTGGTGGAAAACCGACGAAGAGGCAAGTCTATATGTATCTGCAGCGACAGCCAAGCTACGCTCATGGTCTCAGACAGCTGAACTATGTTGGTAGACATAATAGCCTCATGCCTTAGGATGGGCTCTGAGACCAACTTCTTTGCAGCCAACAAAGCCACTACATACAACCCACAAGCGAGCTTGGTAGGCTCAGAGACGCTGCAGATGGACCAAATTGATGTCCCTTGTCATGTCCGATCGACTGTCGCAAACCCTTCTGTCAATAAACAGAAGGGAGTGCAGACAGCTGGTTGGACTGATGACGGGCCACTTCCTGTGGGCGAAGCATATGCCAAGGGTGGGCATCTCCAGCTTGTGAAGAGGAGGATGAGACGGCTGACCACTTACTGTGCGTCTGCCTCGCTTTCGCTCGAATCAGGTTGGAGGTCTTGAGGTTAAGAAGCGCCCACCTTGGGTCCTTGGCATCACAAGATCTACTCAGATTTCTTCGGAGATCGGGTAAATTTAAAGAAAATTAAAAGGGAATCGAAGTGTAGTACAAAGGATTTCATTAATGAATGAGTGCTGCACTTGCTAGTTGTCCCGACCAAAAAAAAAGCCACTATTGCTTACCTACGTACCTAATTGGCGCGTACACCCTTTTTGGGTGTTTGGCCGAGCTCCTCCTCCTATTTGTGGCGTGCGTCTTGATGTTGTTCCACTAATGGAGGGACCTACAGTTTCAAGCCGACTCCGAACGGCAGATATTTTTATGGGAAGCTGGAAGCTTCATGGCAGAAATACACTCGGAGGTTTGCCATTGCCTGTCGAGGGGCGACCGCTATGAGGAAAAACGTTTTCTTTATAAAAAGCATAATTAAAACTGTCTGGTTTACAAGTGGCAAAAATGATTCACATACAACGTCATTTGCAAAAATTATAATTTTTTCGTTAGGGTGAATAACTTTGTGCCACCTTGTACGTATTAACCACACAGTCGTAAAATTTACAACCACCAGTTATTTAAACAGGATATCAGATTCATGCATTTTCAGAATTGAAGCAAGGCACATTCAGGTGGAAGTCATTTCGGCATTTATTGTTTTTTTTTTTTAACTGCGACTGAGATGTCAATTCTTAACTCTTAACAAATCGAAATTTCATTGCTTGATTTCATTTTCAAATTGCGGGCTCCGCGACTGATGAAATGAATTGTAATGTAAAAGGAATTATGAAACTTGTGCTGCATGTGGCAAAGAAAAGAAATTCATTTAAAGCCTCCAAATTGTCAAGTCAAGCAACGACATTGGGCAAATAGTTGCATGTGTGTGAGTATCATTTCAGTGTAAGTGATTTTATTTGTTGCCCATTGCAGCCGAGTATGTTTAGGAAGGATGCCTTTGTTCCCAGGTGCTGGATCTTTACCGTACGATTCCTTAATGTTTGAAGTGTTTGACGCACATATCTGTGGTTGGATGTATTACGAAATTTATCAATTACTGAATATGAAGAGAAAATCTCCTTCTCTTGTAAACGGATGGACCAAATTTTAAAAGGTCGGCTGATAAAAGCTAAACTAGAATACCCTGTGAATATGAAAAATTTTAGAAGTGAACTGTTGAAGTTAAGTTCCGCTTTAAATTTAGAAGAATATATTTTAAAAACTTGTATCTTAAGTATTTGAAAAATAAATTAAGTGCTCACAAACATTGAGCGAATAAAAACAAGAAAATTAGCAAAAGGGCTTTGTAGATGAGTGCATTTATTTTTAGTAAGTATGAACATTTCTTTAAGAATACAAAAAATATATAATAAAGCGATTTTACACAAAGTGACTGATTAATTTCGAATAACAGAATATTTATTTGAAGGCGGCATTTGTTCGCCTTGTCAGCAGGAATTATCATGCGTTGTGTTTTTTTGAAGCATAAGTGCCATAACCCAAGGCAAGACCGCCCATTCACATTATTCCTACTCGCTACTTGTCCGAGGCTGCTTATTTGTAAATAAATACTTACTCACAGCTATCCTTCATATCGGGACATCGTATCACTATCCGCAACCGGTGGCTCTACAACCCAAAGCCTGCAGCTCGGCTTTCAAGGAGCAGCACAATTCCACGATATCGGCATTCGTGATCGATGCGAAAGCAGCTAATCTTCATTATCATACAACGATCGAGGAAAAAAAGCAGAAAGAGCTGCTCTTCTTTACTTACCTTGGCAGTCTTATCGTGGCGAATGGAGGATCAAGTGCAGATATTAAAGAACGAATAAGCACAGACAGCATTTAGCAAGCTTAACTCCATATGGTGCTCGCAATAGATATTTAAAAATAATAAATTACGCATATTTGAGTCGAACGTAAAGTAAATTCTCCGTTAGACCTGTGAAACGTGGAGTCAGTCGCCAAAGTATGCGCAAACTTCAAACTTTGTTAACCGCTGTCTGCGTAAAATCATGTCCCTATTATGGCGGAATACCATTCAAAACACTTTGCTTTGCCAAGCCACAAAACAGAGGCCGGTTGTAAAGGAAATTACCAAACAGAAATGAAACTGGCTTAGCCGACATAATAACGACGTCACGAAAACTGCAATTGAATGGAATCCGCAGGGCAGCCGCCACAGAGGAAGACTGTCTTACATTCAGAGAAGGATGATTGAGGCGGCGATGGAAAAGATGAACAAAACATAGAATGAAGTGAAAATACTAACTCAAAATCAGTATCAGTGGAAACAATTCGTTGAGGCCCTATATTCCATAGAGGATCCCCCAGCGGTGCAGGGGTTAGAATATGCCCGAGGTAAGGTATGCCTGTCGTAAAAGGCGACTAAAATCTAGGTTTGCCAGTGCCTGAGTAGTATGGATGCTCAACTGGCAGAGTCTTCGGGTTCGATGTCTTACCGGAGACCTTAACTCGGTACCACGGGGAACAGGAGCCCTCAGAGTTCGCTCTGACCTGTTCTATGGGAACGGCCCTTCGGGGAGGTTTTCGTGGTGGCTGTGGTTGAGACCTAAAGCGCGGGTAGAGCTTTAGCTCGATGTAGTGTTGCAATTAACCGGGTGTCGGGACCCAAAGAACGGCAGAGGTATGGGTAGGCCTCGAGCCCTACCAAGGTGGTCAGTGTGTCCATGCCACACTGCCAATCGGTATCCTTAAATGCTTCGGCATTTTTGGGGCGCTGATCAACGCATTGTATTGATACGTTGTGCTTTTGAGCACCGTGGGTTCGGGCTGTCGCCAGCAGATACTCACGTTAAAAACACCAGACGATGATTCCATAGAGGAATAAAAGGATCAAATATATATAATATCTTGTGAAAATATTCCATAGAAAATCCAGACGAATAATGCAGAAGACGAAGCGGTGAGTTGGATGAGCTCTACTGGTAGTTGGGAAATGAGAAGCAAATTAAAATGAAATGGCTCTACTAGCCAAGTCATGGCGAATGTCTGAATACGAACTCGTTTCGAAGTCGAAGAACTAAGTTCACAGCAATCTTTAGCCTCTTGCCCTGAAAGTTTGCGCTGCGGTACCTCTTGGTGGCGACAAAAGAGAACCGAAACGTCTTCTGTGACAGAGGCAGCAAGTGGAAAGTTACTTCACTTGATGTTTCTAATTCGCGTCAATTAGCGTGAAGAACAAACGACTGACGCGCTTTGTTGAATTCAGTAAAAGTCGCTTACTTGGTCAAGGCGTCAAAAAAGAAGATAAAGAAAGTGTTTCAAGTAGATACAACTATTCGGTATTTCATGTATAGGTATTGGGCATCGAAGGCGCGACAAGTCGAATGTTGATCTTGCACAAACCCTCTTACTAGGTTTTTCAATATGTTTTGTGGTTCGATAAGAGAGGGCGTTACTATTAGCCTAAACTTTTTTTCCGTTATGCTGGTGCACGCATGTGAAGTTTCATTTCCAACTACCAATTCATTCTTTGTCTACAAGCCATTTAGCATCGGCTTGCCACAGTAATTTCTACCATAGAAAAAATACCGTGATTGAACATTACACTGATTAAATTTTAAAAGCGGAGAAAATTTATGAACAAATTTTGAAAACTTACAAGGGCTTTTCGCCATCAATGAATAGAGTGGAAAGATTGGTTGCTAAATTCAAACGCGGTTGTACAAGCCTTAAAGACGATGCTCGTCAAGGACGTCCAAAAATAGTAACTACTCCAGAAATGGTAGAAAAAATACAGGATAGAGAATAAGAAAATTGTCGAGTGAAGGGAGAGAGAGAGCAGCCCTGAAGAGATTTAGTAGCAGCCCTAGGCATCTCTTTGGGCAGTGTAAGCAATTTTTTGACATAAGTATAGTATACGGTTTCAGAAAGCTGAGTGCTCAAGGAGTGCCGCATTCGGTAAAAATGGAACCTTCTCAACAACATTTAGAGCGTTTTCGAAAGAATAAAGTGGATTTTGTGCATCTATTTATCACTACGGATGAGACTTGTGTCTATCACCGTGATTCTAACTCAAAAGAAGAGACTAAAGAGTGGTGTAAATTTGGTTCTTCGGCTCTAGCACGAGTTCGTGTCCAGAATTCGGCCAAGAAGGTTTGCGAGTTTCTTGGGATGCGAAATGAATTTGTTTGTGGACTACTTGCAAGCCGGTAAAACAATAAATTCTGAATATTATTGTCACCTTTTAGACCAACTGAACCTTTCGTCGAAACAAACGACAAATGATAGAGTAAAGAAAGTAACCATAGAAACAAAATGGGGCTTAACCCCAAAAATAGTACACGGGCTATATAGGTACACCAGTGGTAAGACCCATCATGACATCCACGTCCTAGTTTGGTGGCTAAGAAAACTATGGTAAAATCTTTAGAAAATATTCAAAGGGGTGTTAGTGTCTACATAAGCAGGGCACTAAAGTGGGCGTAGCGATGACTGTCATGCGACATCTATTACCGATTGGACCTACAACAAACAACTGGCGACGAAATCGGCACTTAGGTTAAGAAAATCTTCTTACCTAGCTACTAACAGATAGGGTCACGCAAGAATACTAGACGAATACCCCTTTCTACATCAAACGACAGACTTCTGTAGCTCAGTAGAGATGCACTTAAATACATCCTTTATCACAACTTTTCCAACAATAGATGTACAATATATGTAGAGTCAGTATCTATACTGATGGTTTCAAGCTCAATGAACACGTACGCGGAGACTGGGTGCTGGGTCACAGCGACATAGAAGATAACTGCATAGCAGATGAACTAGATTGGGTACCACATTACCGATCCAACCAGATAAAGCGAACAACTTGAAAGATGATTTTAGACAAAGACACCATCATGTTGCTATGGAGTTAGTCGCTGACCTGTGCAACAAGATGGAATGGAACATTGACCGCACAAACCGACTGTTCAAACTGAACAGCAAGAGCGTGAGAAATCCTTTTGGGGTTCTAACAGGGCACTGCCAGCAGACTGGGAGCACCCTATAACGACTACTGAAGAAGTTGTAACGAGATTGAAGAAGAAAAGACTATGCAAGGTGAAGTCCAAAATAAACAAGACTGGCGTCATAAAAATGTTTTTGATGGCGCCATCTTTTCAATGGGTTAGTGCCTTGGAAGTTGCATCCCTAGCTGACTTCAAGTGTAAGCTTTGTGACATTCGGTTCAGTGGAAGCGAAGTTGTTGCGTCTAAAGGGTCAGTATGTTTGTGTCATCGGTACAAAAATGAGTTTCGAATAAAAGAGCTGATGAAAAAGTCTATGGTGATGATTGTTATGCCAAAATTCATGAGTGATTCACACGTTTCAGAGATGGTTGTAAATACATAAATGACTATGAACAAAATCAGTAATCACCGAAAACTCCATCGAAATTTTTCGTAAATTTATCAAAAATGAACCGAAATCATCGTTGAAATTCATGGAATCGGAGTTGAATATTTCGCATTTTAACTTATCATTTGGGGTTACGAAAGGTTTCATTCCGCACAAGTAAACTGAGGACCAAAAATTGCTCAGAATTCAACATTCGAAAGATCTCATTAAAGAGGCGAAAAAAGATGAGAATGTCCTTTACATGGTGTTTCCTATATGAACCTGAAACTAAAGGTCACAGCGCCGAATGGAAGGATCCAGATGAGTCAATACCCAAGAAATCACGATTGGAGAAGTCAAAAATCAAGTCCCTGCACATTTGTTTTTACGATTTCAAGGGAATTGAACACAAGGAGTTCATGCCAATGGGCCAAACCGTCAATGCAATTTTCTAAGGAAGCTGGCGCTTATCGCATGATAATGCACCATCTCATCGATACACTCTTGTGACTGATTTTTTGACTAGCAATCGTACTTTAATCATCAATCACTCACCGTATTCGCCTGATATGGTTCCCTGTGACTTCTACCTATTCGGAAAATTGCATTTGGCCATGAAAGAAAAACGTTTTGTGTGCATAGAGGCCATCCAAAAGACTTGTACCGACATCCTGAAGGGCATTCCGGATCCCGAAACACTCTTTCCAAAAGCTTTTAGATCGCAAAAAGTAATTAGAACAAAGCTCCTGTCGTTTCTATTTTAGCTCAGACTTGTTTATTTGGGGCTTCACCTTGTGAACACTCTCTATGCGGGTGCATGGCTCTGGGTAGAAAAAGTTGTTTTTTTTTAATTAAATTGGCAGAAGTAGCAAATTTAATACAAATATGAATTGTTAGACACATTAAAGCCACAGGTTGGTTCAATGAGGGCAATGTACAGTGAGTAGAGGGAACAGCCCTGGTGGTACCACAACGGGTCTACAGCAGACCTGGGCGTGTCAATTGACAACCACTAAATCGTGCAGAAATACCCAGTTTGGCAAAGGAAAAAAATCTTTTTCATCAGGACAATACACCGAGTCACAAGAGCATTTTGATATTAGCTAAAATCCGTGCATTAAAGCTCAATGAATTGAAGTTGAATCACCCGATATGGCCCCTAGCGACTTTCATCTGATTCCAGACCTAAAAAACGAAGCACGCGTGGAAAGCGTTTTTCATCAAATGATGAGGTCATAACACCCTTTTTTCAGTTCTTCCAAATTCTCACTTGAGGAATGAAAAAATCGAAATCTCGGTGAAACAAATGTGTTGATTTTCAGGAAGACTATACTGAATAATAAAGTGTATTTCGAACCATAAAATTGTGTTTTCTTTATCTGCATGAGTTGTTAATTTAGGCACCGTAACATTAGAGTAAGTTCGGTAAATATGGACCACCCTTAACTTATTTGTAAATAAAAAAATAAATTCAAAGCTTTTCAATTCAGTTTTTATTTTAAAATGCTTCGAAGATAATACTTATTCAGTCTTACAATAATAAACAGCAAAAAAATTAGACACAAAAAGATATTATTAAAAAACTTAAAGAACTTCAATTTTGAACATATCAGAAATGTGTAGATAATATGGACCACACCGTGTTAAATACGGCCTACGGTGGTCCATATTTAACGCAGCTTATGAGCAGCAAAATTCGCAAATAAAATATTCTTTCTCGTTTCCTGAACAAAGTTCATGTGCCCACATTGTGCATACAACGCATTGCAACCATGACTCTCCGCCCTTGTCATCCGAAAATAAACAGGAACAATAGATACATTTGGCGTCTTCTTGATTTGATCTATCTGGACTAAGATCTAGTGAATCAGATAAGATTAAATTTTCGCTTTCTGATGAAGAGGTTTCATCTTCATGCTGGTAATTCTTCTGAAAAATGCGTTTAAAGTAAAAAACAAATAAAATTAAAGTTTTTGTACTTATGCATACCTTATTTTTTAAAGTCTTTCCCTTTTTATTGCATTTTTCAGGTTTAAGCTTGCTTTTCTTGACATGTTTTTTGCCCTTTATTTTCTTCAACGATTCTTCCAGCGCCTGTTTGTATGGTGAAGATGAAATGATTTCTGCTTTTCCTGGTTTTCGTCCTCGATTTGTTGTTTTCTTGATACGGACCGGAATAGGGGAAATCTCTTGAGGCAATATGAAGGAGTTTGACCTTGCACCAGAGGATGTAGACGGTTCCTCTATATCAATATTTTGTTGTGATTCGGGCAATCGATTGTGTATAGGTGATACACAAACCTGATTATAATTCTCCACGCTTTCTATTGGTGCCTCTACTTCTTCTGAAGCCAAAAAATCATAAATATTTGACTATTGAAGGGGTGCATTCCCGTTAAAGAAAACCCTTTGACAGCAAGTTCACCACTTTGTGCTTTCATGTAAGCTCGACCAAATAATTCAATAATGTCATAATGTGTCAACGCCCATTAGTTACGAGCCATCGTCTGATTTCCTCTGTCAAATTTTTTTTCAAGGGTCCCATAAAAGTTTTGTCCAGGGCTTGAATTTGGTGACTTGAGTGTGGGGGAGTCGAGCGAATGCGAACGTGGTTTTACCTAGCTAGCTGTATGATTTCAATATTTTTGGTATGGCTTGCATGTCCGTCTAAAATAAGTAATACCGGAGATGCTTCTGAAGGTTTAACTACTGATAGGTGAACAAGTTGGTTTGACCCATCCCGAGGGATGATTAGCACGTATGGATCCAGGAGGTGCTCCTTTCATTAGAAGGGGATTATCCCTTTTTCTAGGAAAAATGAACATGGGTGGTATGAAGGATCCACCTGCACTCATACACAAAATCGCTGTAATTAAAGATCCTCTTTCAGCTGAAGCCAGAGCACGGATTTGCTTTCGACCTTTCAGGACCGAAACCTTCGGCAGTTACGTAGGAACTCCTGATATTCCAGTTTCATTGACATTAAATATATTATTAGGGGAAAACTTATATGTTCCCATCTCCTTTTGCAGCAGATCAAAAAAAATTGCCACATTTTCTCTGGAAAATCCCTTAGCTCGAGCTACAGATGTACTGGTTGGTTGGCGGAACGATAAAGAAGGGTGGCGTTTTAGAAACAAACGCAACCAATCTTCCCGCTGTTTCCTTCGCTATAGAAAAGGGGTTAAGTAAATCGTTTTTTAGCGCCACTTGAAAAGCTAGGGATCTTATGTCATTCCGCGTTAGCCAAGTTAGACAAGTGAATCTTCCAGTTCTGCCGGCAAAACCGGTTTCCTTCCTAGCTTAGCTGCCACTACTTCCTCAACATGTCGTCTATCATCAGCAAAAAAACGCCGCAATGTAGTTTTGGGTACTTTATATTCCTTGGACTCCTTCAGGAATCCCATTTTCTTGGTCTTTACCGCAGAAATCGCCTCAATAATCTTTTTCTTCTCCCACTTCTGTCTTTTTTTCGAATCGTGAGTTGATTTTGAAGCCATCAGGAATAAGATTATTTTACATAAATTTTAAATGCACCAGCTATCCTGAGGGAAACTTCGGAAGGAGCCAGCTACTAAATGGTTCGATTGGTCTTTCGCCCCTATACTCAATTCTGACAATCGATTTGCACGTCAGAACTGTTTCGGTCTTCCATTTGGGTTTCCCCTGACTTAAACCTGATCAAGTATAGTTCACCATTGAGCAACCGCACGAGCCGCACAGCTTTCAAACTAGTTTTGCATATTAGTGTAAACATAGATATGTGTATGACTTCATATATGTATGTGTGTATGTATATATGTGTGTGCGTGTGTATGTATGTATGCACAAGTATATATGAATATCACTTGCGGAAATCAATTAGCATAAAACACAAGAATATAATTAATTTGCAATTATTTCTAAACATTTTACAACTCTTTTAATCAAATCCACACAGCCGCAGGTTATTTATGAACATTTTCGAATTCATTAAAATAAAAGAATAATTATTATAATAAATTCACGCCGTGGGCGCTCAATAAGAATAGCAAAGCCAAAGACGCTCGACAACCACACAAATCGTACAACTGTAATTGCTACTGACAATCGTCCATCAATCAGAGGGTGGCGGTAAACAACAGCAACATAGCAGCACCGGTTCCACAGCGCGAATGTTTATTATTATTGTCATTTCTTTCAGCCAATAACACCGAACAACCGGCGTCACATCAGAGCACAAACCGGTTGTTTACGCATTCATTGCCAAACAAATTGAGACCGTACACGTGTTGCAACATGCAACCTACAACCCGAATCGCTAACAACAAATGTGTTGGCCACATTAGTTGTGTGCGACGGAAAATTTGGTTTGAAAGCGCCAAATCGCAGAAATGGAATTCCTTTAGTGGGACTTATTAAAATCTTATAAGCGAAAAATATTTTTGCCTGTTTTGTTGCGTGGCGATGTTGGGATGTTGTGTTGCCTGAAGAGCCGCAATGTTACTGTTGTTCACACATGCGCACAGTGGTTTTGGAGAAATGGTGTGTAGAGTTTTTGCTTGCACTTGACTGCATGCCGACCAAAACAGAGAGCCCCCAACGTAGCTGAGAGCTGTGGAACGTAAAGTGAATAAGAAGAAGTTGCCTAGGAAATCGAAGTGAGTTGCGGAGTTTCGATAGTTTGGGTAGTTGGTTAGTTGGATAGTTTTGCGGTTCATGGTTTGGTGCGACATATGTTGGAGTATTCAGCAAGAATTTTTATATTCGCGCAGGCTGTTGCCATAACTATGAATAAATGCAGAAAAAGTTATACTGACAAGGTTTGTTTCGTTTATTTTTATCCACATACGCTGCGTTAAATAACTACATCACAGGGTCTTATCGACGAGTTGTGACAATTAATTATTTCTCAATTAATTTTAATTTTAATATGGCGGTTCACCGAAGTCTTTTGTTTACACGAAAACCAATAATTATATCAAGAAGTTAATCAAATATATATTCGACGTTGCTGTTTAGAATCTCTCCCACCTCTCGACCAATTAGTTGATGCCGTTGCACCAAAAATCGCTTGGTCTGTTGTCAAAGAAGTTGTTGAGCCAGTTTTAAGGACCTATTTGTTATACGAGAGGTGCCTTTTATATTTCGGGATTAGAGAACAAAAACAAAATTTTAATAATCGAAAATCACTTTATTGTTTTTCAAAATATTCTCCATGAAGATCTATACACTTTTGCATGCGTTTGAACTAATTGTCGAAGCACTTTTGTCCCTCTGAATGAGGTACCTCCAAAACATGCATTCTGAATGCCGCAACCGCTTCTTCAGGTGTCGAAAAACGTTGACCTCTCAGTTTGTTTTTTACGTACGGGAATAAAAAGAACTCATTCGGTGCCAAGTCAGGACTATACGGCGGATAACCCATTAATTCGATGTTTTGAGTGCTCAAAAATGCAGTTGTTTGAGCCGATGTGTGAGAGCTCGCCTTGTCCTGGTGAAGAGTGATCCGTCTTTGCCTATTGGTTTTCCTAATTTCTTGGAAGACAACTGGCAAACAAATGGTAGTGTACCACTCAGAATTTACTGTTCTACGTTGTTCTAGTGGTACGGTTGCGACATGTCCAGTTTTTCCGAAAAAACAAGCGAACAACTTTTGTTGGATTTGGCTCATCTTGAAACACGCATACAGCCGACTGCCGTTTACTTTCGGGCTCGTACACGGTGTTTCGCAGCCCCCGATCGTATTTTTGAGCATTTCCTTCGAGCCTTTTTTTGAGCGATTGACAAATTGTGTAGGATCCAACGCGAACAAATTTTTTTTGACAGTCAAATGTTTATGCAATATTGAATATATGCTGGTCCCACTAATGCCTAAGATTGTCTCAATCTCACGATAGGTCACATGGCGATCTTGCAATATCAGTTCACGCACAGCATCAATGGTTTTCGGAACAACAACTGATTTTGGACGATCTTCACGAAATTCGTCTTGGAGTGAACTACGACCACGATTGAATTCACCATACCATCGATAAATACTGGTCCTTGATGGAGCTTCATCGCCAAAAAAATGAATTAAGTTCATCCATGCAATGTGGCTGAGTTAATCCACGACGAAAGTTGAAAAAAATAATCGCACGAAAATGTTCACGATTAATTCCATTTTTCGACCGAGATGAATCTTTTAAGTTACTGTAAACAACACAAATAGCGCTGGTATTTCAAAACGTTCTGAGTACGTAAAAGCCAAAAATTTTCAAACTTTGCGATACAGCTGTCAGTTGCCAGATTGCAACACCAGGGTTGCCAAATCCCGAAATATAAAAGGCACCCCTCGTATGAAAGAAGGCAACGACCTTCGTATGGTTTCACAGGGAGCGGAAATAATGGTAGTCGGTCGGTGCAAGGCCCGGAGAGTACAGCGGATGCTGAAGGACCTCACATTCGAGCTCTTGGAGTGCGGCTTTGACGACTTGTGCAACATGGGGCCCAGCGTTGTCGGGAAGGAGTAAGGTTTAACCATGTCAATCAGGACTTTTTAGTCGAATAGCCTCTTTCACGCGGTGTCGCTGGGCAATGTAGAGCTCCTTGTTGACCGTGCCATTCTTCTCAAGCATATCCCAGTGCACCATATAGTGCACCCACCAAACACAAATCAGAATGATCTTTGGATGAAGATCCGGCTTGACTCTCGACTTTGGCGTATCTCCTGAAACTACCCACTCCTTTCTTTCTTTCTTTCATATTGATGTATAGGCACCATTTCTCATCTCTCGTAACGATTCGGTACAAAAAGCGCTTTTACTGACCGCGTGTTTATCGATGGCGGGCAAGATGCTGAGAAGCAATTCGAAAGTGACTTTCTTAAGCGACTTTTGCTTCTACGTGAGGCAACCAGGCTCCCAATTTTTCGGCAAATCCCATTGAATGATATTATTGAAAATATCACAATTCATTTTTTCCGCCAATTTACGACTGGTTTGGCAACCGTCCTCCTATAAAAGTGATTTGAGACGTTCTTCATCGTATTTAGAAGGCCTTCCGCTGTGGGACGTGTCATCGTATGCCAAAGTCATAACTTTTGAATTTTTCAAACCATTTCCGTGCTACAGACTCGCCTATGACACCTTCTCCATACATGTCGCAAATGTGCCGGGCTGGTTCGGCAGCTGTTTCACCTCGATGAAAAGCGAAGAAGAGCAGGGATCGAAAATATTGACCTTTGCATCCTAGGTACTCCATTTGTAAGCCTCAAAACTAATAGAAAATTAAATAACTCAAAAATACAGTTAACTTAGTTTAGTAGAGCAGAAAAAGTTCTATCGAATGGGTACTTAACCTTTGCCAAACAGCAAACAAATCCTTCTAAAATAAAAGAAACTATAAAAACGCTATTAATTTATTCTCAACCCAAAATTTTTTTTAATGAAAATAGAGTTGATTCTCTTACAAAAACAGTTTGCATCCAAGTTACAAACTTTGTAAAAAATTAACAAAAAATTAGCAAATTTTCATCGAAAAATTGTGGGTATGTGGCTAGTATGGCTCAAGACTTCCGCTGATTTTTGACAATTAAAATTTAAAACTGGCGCGCTTTGTTAAACTCGGCCAAAATTGCGTAAGTGGTTATCGCGCCAATTATGAAGAAGCAGAGGAAAATTTAAAATAATTTAACGACAATGACGCCTGTCGATTTATTTTTCGTGCAAAACACTTATCCAGTTTTCGGTTTTTAAAACCTGTTAAACTCTTTTATGAAATAATCTCTGTATCTACAGGCATATTTAATAAAACGCAAGAGTTTATCTCAATGGTCATTTTCTCCATAGAGAACCTCAATCAGTTGTGAATCATTTAAGGTAAATTTTCCGCAAAAGACTTTTCTAAATTTTCTGATTTTTTAAGAGCTATAGGAAAGTTTTTCAAAAAAACACACGTAAAATTCAGAAGAATGCATGACATTTTTATGTAAATCGATAGTACAGTCCATATAATTTAATGTTTGAAGATTATTTCATGCAAATGTTCACCGCGACTGCGCTTCAAATGGTCCATCCGCTTAGTCCAATTTTGGCATACTCTTTCCAATGTTTCGGCCGGTATCTCGCATATAAATGCTTTATTTTTGTCTTCCAATGCGTTAATTGAAACAGGCTTGTCTGAATAGACATGAGCTTTAACATAGCCTAAAAGCGTTATATCGCACGATCTGGGTGGCCAATTGACAGGTCCCGAACGTGAAATAAAATGTTCACCGAACTCGCCTCTCAACAAGTCCATTGTTATGCGTGCTGTGTGGCCAGTTCGCACTCTACGTAAGCGCGTTTGTGGTTTGATGTCCAATAATGTAAATTTGGTTCTAAATTTAGTCACAATAGCTCGAATAGCCGCTTCAGTGGATCGATTAAACTGAACAGAACGCGCATTTTTACAATAAAATTCAATGATTTACAAGCGTTGTTCGTTTGTAAGACGATTCATGGTTAAATTATAGACCAAGCTGAAGATGTTTGACAGTGAAACAAAACCCGAAAAGTGCGTCAGCTGTTTAAACCAACTGTTTAAAAAGATAATAGCTAAAAAATCACCCGTTATATACCAGAGACTTGCCGATACCGCCGAATAGCTTGATCGCCCCTTTTGCCGACGACACTGCCATCCTAGCAATAGGAAAAAGTGCTAAAAAAGCTGCAGCCAAACTTTAAATTGCAAAAAAATGCTATTGAAGAATGGTCGAAGACTTGGCGCATAAAATTGAGGAATGCCAAGTCAGTTAATGTAAACTTCACCAACAAAAAAGTGAATCAGTATCCAATAATACGGCTAGATGTCGTAATACCACATGAAAACACTGCAAAATAACTTGGCATAACGCTCGATGATTCGAAGGAAGCAGCATATAAAACTTAAACGGCATGAAATCCATCTGAAGATAATAAAAATAAAATGGCTAATTGGTCGAAAATCAAAGCTATGCATATATAACAAAATATCTATATATAAACAAATTATAAAGCCTGTGTCAAAACCTACGTCAAAGTAATATAAATATACTTCAACGACTCTCAATAAGGATATTCATCGTGACCTCAAGATCCTTACAGTCGCTTAAGAAATTAAAAAACAAGCAGAAGCTCAATCCCTCAGGCTTCAAAAGCACGTGAATGAGGAAGCTAAGAGACTGCTCAACACCTCAGGCCTAGCCCGACGACTCCATCGAATCAAACCACTGTTAACTTAAGGAAGGGACTTTTATGTGTATGTAGGACCTATATCTTCTTTCAGTGGAGTTTCAGGTTACTAAAACCATCTATAAAACGTTGATAGTTTCACAGTAAATTAAAATTAGAAAAACTGCAAAACGTACATACCTCAAAAGATACATATATAAGGGTAATTTGGGTTGAATAAATTTTTATGAGTTCAGAAATAACTAACACTTTTGTTTTTTTGCCAAATTTAAAATCAAAGCAAATTTAAAAAAACTCAAAACATTAAGTGTTTTTGTATGTAGAAGTATATGGCTGCAACACTTTAAGTTTCAAAATTTAATGGGCAATAAAAATGTATACTTAAAAATGTTCGGAAAATTCTGATTAAAAATTTTTGCAAATTTTAATACAAATGTCATGACCCAGCCACTCACTCATTTGGCTGTGTAAATATCTCCGTAAAGCTCGTACAGCTTGTGGTTCATTCGAATGCGGTAACCGTCATCTAAGTAAACAGGGCCAAAAATTTTGCAAAGTACTTTCCTCTCCAAAACTGCAAGAGCGGCTGCTTTATTGATGTTATCATAAATTTTCGATGTCGACGGCCTGCCTTATCGTTCGTCCTCCACGATGGACTCACAATCTTTTTTGAAGCGTTCATACCACTCGACAAAGGCTGGTTTCTTTAGAGTATCTTTAGTATTTACCGAAACAATTCCCCAACATTTCTAATGTCTTCGTACCATTGCATCTATTTTTAACGGAAAACTTAATACAAACTCGTTGTTGTGAGTTCAAATCCTTTCTAAAATTCTGAAAAATCGCAACCACGTACAGAGGTAGATTTACTTTTTACAGTTGTCGAGCAATGACGGTAAAAATTTGATAAAAATGTTAATCACAGATGTGGTAACCTTAAAAATATATTTAAAACCCGTGAAATGGACAGTTAGTTTTGTTCCTCTCTCGATGAGCTAGTTGATGTTCACCATCCTGGGAGGCGTCCTTCGGAATGTTTGAGAGAAAACTTCTGCTCAAGATTTTGGGACCTTTACACGTTGGCAGCGGCGAATATCGCAGTCGATGGAACGATGAGCTGTATGAGCTTTACGACGACATAGACATAGCGCAGCGAATAAAGATCCAGTGCCTACGTTGGCTGGGTCATCTCGTCCGAATGGATACAAACGTCTCGGCTCTGAAAGTACTCGAAGCGGAACCAGCTGGTGGTAGCAGAGCAAATGGCAAGCCTCCTCTGCGTTGAATCAGGTGGAGAATGACTTGGCTTCACTTGGTGTGTCGAACTGGCGTCGGTTAACACGAGAAAGACACGGTTGACGCGCTTTGTTAAACTCGGGCCAATCAAGAAGGAGAAGAACTAAATATCTCCAGACAAGCAATTGAGCGCATAAAGGTCAATTTTTTTTTATTTAATAAAATTGTTATTCAAAATGATTACTTTTGCACCACCTTATACATACATAGACAAAGATGTATGCACATAAATACACAAATATGAATACAAGAACGCAAAACCGCAGTCAGATATCATAATCGCATACAAAGCATACGAAATCTAGAATCCTCATACAGCAAAACACAACAAACAAAGTGATCAAATGAGCATGAAAAATGAAGAAGAAAGCGAAAAATAAAAGAAATATGAGAAAATATCACGTCTAGAATTATAAAATTCAAACTCGGAACAAATCAATGAAATTTCAGCTTTTATTGCACCCAGCTGCGCCCAATTGCTTCCGCCATACTCCTCCTCCTGCACCAGTACGCCTTCAGTGGGCCTTGCCAACCAGCCTTGCCAGTCGGACGGCCAGCCAGCCAGCCAGCCAGCCAGCTGCATACAATTGCTTTACTGCCTGCGGTCATTTGAGCTTGATTTGAGAGTTCGCACACGCCAAACTAAAGATATCCAACTACATCTAGGCACTTACACTTGCACGTGTGTGCGTGTGTTTGTGCTGCTAGCACTCCACTCATACTCAGCACGGACTATGCAGTTCGTCGCGCAGTTTGGCTGCAAAATTCCAAACATTAACGAAAATTTATCTGCTCTAATTTAACCTAAATTCCAGTCATAAAAATATATCACGGCGCATGTACGGATGTGCACGGGGGCATGATTCAATATGGTTGCCCCAAAACTGAAGTGTTCGCCCAAACTTATAGACACTCAGCTGCGCTGGACTCTGTGCAAGCGTTTTTGCTTGCGCATGCGCACCCACTGCTAGTCATTTGAGCGCAAATGCCCGTTGTCCATGAATGCAATTTTCTAGGTTATTATAATGATTGTTTTATTTACGAGCTTGACTTTCTTTTTTTCTTGCCAAAGTTGTTGCAAGTTTTTGTTTCCGACTTTTGAGCGCAGCAAATCAATTCAACTTCGCCTTAATCGCCCAACGCTTGACGCCTGCCTTTTCTAAGCCTTTCACTAACATTTGCTGTTGTTGTAGCCTATGTTGTTTTTGCCGTTGTGTGCAATTATTTCAAAATAACTGGTCCTGCTCTTTGCAAGTCCATATTGAAAAATGTTTTTGTTGTCGCAATTTTGCTTTCTTTGAAGGCTGAATGCCATGCGGCACTCGTTATCTGGGAAAAACATCAACTTCTGAGAGACTAAACCATGTATACCAGATATAACTGTTTCAGAAGGGAGCTCCTCTCAGCCACCTTTGAGTTTTTTTAGTAGGAGGACAACGTCGAAAGCCTATACAGCCATGGCGGCCGTCAGTGTGGGACTTTAACCCGAACTAAAACCTTCTCTTGTCCGACTGGCTGGCACTTACACCATTTTTTTGGATTTTTAACCAAGCTCCTTCTCCTATTTATAATGTGCGTCTTGGTGTTGTTTCGTAAATGGAGGGACCTACAGTTTTAAGCCGACTCCGAACGGCATGAAGATTCGAACCTGGCCACGTCCGATCTATACAAACTGTTTTGTGACAAGCCCAAAAAGCAAACTGTCGAACTTTCTTCTAAAACTTGATTGAAAAGATGTTCGGATTATGTTCAATATTAATATATAACAGTACACAGCCCATGGGTCAGTATATGACCACCAATGGAATCATTGAGATCCCGACTTGCCTATCTTGCTTGAAGGAGGCGGATGGCACTGAGTGTCCTGCCTTTGCTAGAGCAAGGTCACAAATTATGGATTTCGGTCTAATGAGAATGGATAATTTTCGTTCTCTGAAATTGGAGGATATTTCCAAAGCAAGATCTTTGTCTCTGTCTCTGTCTCTGTCTCTATATCTGTATCTGTCTCTGTCTCTGTCTCTGTCTCTGTATCTGTCTCTGTCTCTGTCTCTGTCTCTGTCTCTGTCTCTGTCTCTGTCTCTGTCTCTGTCTCTGTCTCTGTCTCTGTCTCTGTCTCTGTCTCTGTCTTTGTCTCTGTCTCTGTCTCTGTCTCTGTCTCTGTCTCTGTCTCTGTCTTTGTCTCTGTCTCTGTCTCTGTCTCTGTCTCTGTCTCTGTGCCTGTCTCTGTCCGTGTCTCTGTCTCTGTCTCTGTGCCTGTCTCTGTCTCTGTCCGTGTCTCTGTCTCTGTGGTCCTCTTGAATTCTTAAGGGTCCTCATAACAACCTTATATCCCATTCCCCATGAGTCGAGGGGGGTATCTGTCTCTATTATATCCTATTTCTTTCTTTATGTCAATGAGCTTTTCAACCTGAGTGTTTTAGGACTTACCATTCTCTCAGTGCTTCTTGGCTCGCCTTTTTCAAAACTCAATTTCAATTTCAACAACAACAAATTTTATTAAACAACATTCATGTGCTATTTATTTGACCAAAAATTTTAAGTATTTGTGAGTGGTTTTTTACTAACAACAAATAGAGATTTTGCTTGTTTCAATTTTGTATCAGTATTCAGAAATTTTTTTCATTGTTCTTTTTTCTTCAATTGTTTCGCTTTCGAATCACTGCCGACCAATGCCCAATGACTAACTCACAAGCGAACGTAACAGCAGCCAGCAACCAAGCGCAACCCAATATTGGCCACACAAATGACATATAATCCATATCCAGCGGCCGTTCCAGCTGTTGACTTATAGTGCGGCCATCAAACTGCTTCAGTCTTATGAGTTCCATATAAGTTGCATCGAGCCAATAACTGCGCAAACCATGATCCAGGAACCTCAGAAGAAACAAATTCAGTGCATCTTTAAAAACTGAGTTCGAATGCAGTGGAAAGCAGTCAAAAATCGGCCTTCTCAAGCACAACTCGGTGTAATAGAAAATGGGCCAATTCAACCTCTTCATTTTCAAAGCGGTATATTGCCACAAAAGTGATCGTATAAAATAGGCATATTTGGTATTGAGATTTTGAACGTGGTTGCGAACATCCAGAAAGGACTCGGAAAATACCAGAGACTTTTCCATATTTTTGCACGACTCATCACACAACGACAAAATATACTTATAAGCATCAGTAGAAGTCATAAGCTTCTGGCCAATATTCTCAAAATCATTCCAACTCCTTAAGCTGGGCATTCTGGCTGGTTTGGTTAAAAAACTATTTAAATTCGCCAAGAAACTAGTCAGAACGCATGAAGACCAAAGCATTGTCAGAAAGACCAAAATTCGAAAAGTAACCAAAGGACGCAAATTAGCCGCCGGCTTCACATCAACAGTGGTTTGCCGTTTCCTTTTACGAAGAGTGGAGCCACTTACGCGTATTTTTTGCAACCGTTGACTCAAGTAGAATAAACCCATCATGGCACAGTAGACCAGCACACTCGTCGCAATATATGTAGCACTAAAGTAGACTTCGATAAAACTTGAAAAGGAGTGGTACCACAAAATTGGCGCCATAACGCAAAGTTCTCCGATATCGTAAGGATAAGATGCCTCTTCGAACTGCGTTTCGCCTTCCAAATATATGTGTGTAGTCGGTATATCCAAACTATCGTTGCGTAAAAGACTGAGTAATTCTTGTGGGACACGAAATTCATTCACACGCACAGGCAGCGGAAACAACAGCGTAGCGTTTATGCTTTCCGCAAATATGGCCAAGAGCTTTTGCATAAAACCGCCAACCTGCACATGACCATCCTGCTCGAACGCAAAGGTATTCGGGAATATCAGATCGGGTAGAGTGCGTAGACTATATCCAAGTAGGTTTCGCATGCGATGGGGAAATATTCGCACACTGTTTTCGTTAAACGTTTTTTGCTCCAGTTGAAAGGCGGGGAAGATGCTGTAGCTGTGAAAGGATTGCGTTGTCGGAAAATCACCAAAAATAGCCAAAACATTAAGCATCTTTTTCGCTTCACAATCATGAAAGAGATTTAGCAAGAATTCTTTGGTCATTGCAGCCGTTTCAAGTGTAGCGCAAATGAAAATTATACGCTTCTGTCGCATGTGATCCAGGCTGTCGGCCAGCGCTTGCAAATCCGTTTCGGTGTCCTCGATCTGCGCGATGACGAGCACGTCGTTGTTAAACACATTTGCGATTTTGTATGTTGAATTCGAGTTTTGCAATAAGATGGGTTTTTGTAAATCCTCGATGACGATTTGGAGCAGCGTCGCTAGAATTTCACTTCTTTGAATAACTCCGAAAATCAGGCAGCTCTCGAACTTTTCTTCGTCGTGCACTTTCAATAGAAAATCTTTGTAGAATTGCACTTGGCTGTGCGCACTATTTTCGGTAGCAAATGCCGTTTGCGCTGTGCTTAGACCAAATAAAGCAGCACAAATAATTAAAATCGATTTTAGATTGAACGTCATTTTGCTCACTTGTTGTGGCTCCGGCTACGGAATACCTACTGATTATATGACGAAGCGCACTTTGGTTGCAAGGACGCGCTACTATTAAATGAATTTATTTATATTTTAATTCGAGATTAATCTTTCGACTGCTGACTGCAATTTTCCCCTACGGTTAGAAGTTTTAATGTTGCTCACCACAAAACTATAATTACGCTTTAGATTTTAAAAAATCCATGTTGTGCTTAGCTCGAGTTTGCAAAGGGTGTCTCAAAGTAGTCTGTGGCTTTCAATTGTGTTATATTTTTACACCCATTCTTTCTAGGGATTTATAGCTTTATTCCCATAATGATGTTTGGAACAGAATCGAGGCCCAAAATGGCTAGCATAAGTGGTTGGGTAAACTATTTTTACTTAGGTGAGGCAAAATTACTCACTCTATCGATGGATTTTTAATTGTTGCAAATAGCACAATGTTGACACTTGTGAAGCAGACATCTGTAGTACAAGGTTTGATTGAAAAGTAATGAGCCTTATTTTTTTAAGCAGTTTTATTAAAGCTTTTGGCTTGTACAACTAATATTCTTCAAAATAGGACCCTTGAGCGTCAATACACCGCTGGTAGCGGTCCTTTCGGATCGCCTCGATGGAGTCGAAACGCCTCCCCTTCAGCTTTCTTTTCAGACGCGGGAACAAGAAGATGTCCGGAGGTGACAGGTCTGGGCTGTTGGGAGGGTGGGGAAGCACCGGAACCCCCATCTTGGCCAATGCAGAGGTGCAGAGGAAGGCGGTGTGCGCCTGCGCATTGTCGTGATGAAGGGCCCAATTGTTGACGAGGTCGGGCCGAACCCGGGCGTCGCGGTTTTTCAGCCGAAGGAGCACTTCTTTGTAAAATGCCGCGTTTACAGTGCTTCCTGGATGTACAAATTGTTTGGCTTTAGGCAAAATTTGATCGAGTAACGTTGCTCCAACGATCGCTGCATGTTCGCCACTGCAAAATCCTAACACACTTTTAAAACAGTTTTCACGCGCGGAGCGATGTTGACTGCACCGCTGTTGCCAGCGAACTTGGACCGGTTTCTAGTGGAAGGGGAAGGTCCAACGATCATTTTCCCACACCAGCCGATTCGGTTGATCGCCTCCGCGCGGGAACGCTCATTACTTTTCATTCAAACCCTGTATACAAAGAGACGAAAAATGAAGCGCAACTGTCGAAACAAAGAGTTCGACCATTCGAAATAACTTTGGCGATGTGGTTTTGGATGGGATTGACAGACGGCGTCGGTAATCCTTGTTGTTGAAGTGGTTGAGTATTTCCACTGAAATAATCCCAATTAGTGACTAGCACCGTTTTACTAGCACCGTCCTCGTAGGATGATGTTTTTTTTTGTCTGAGATCTCATTAATTTGCTGCAAGAAAGGCTTACCAAAGGAGCGAAGTCGTGCCCTAGCTAGCCCTGGACATTCACATAAGTAGTGGACAGCTTCCGCAGATAGGATTGAAGTGTAGGTTGAGTCTGGCTGTATGATGCCCTACTTTCCCATGGCCTGTAGGGGTTGCAGAAATGCGTGAGATGTTTGGCCGAGAGCATCCTAATATAATATTTAGATCATTCGTCCTATGGATTTTGTAAGACGGAAATGTGTTTTTTGTTGTAATACATGTAGTTAGTTGCTTCCATCTTCTTTCGGCTGAGGCATGATAGTGTGAAGCAATGGATGCTTTTATGGTGTTGAGTCGCCTCTGCTATTTCTAGTGTCGAACCATTTCTTGTTAGCTCATCCGCTGTCTCATTACCCCGTATGTTCCTATGACCGGGAACCCATATCAGAGTAATTTCAAGTCAATGTCTAAGTAATTCTAGTTCCTCTCTACACTGTAAGACTAGTTGGAGTTGGAGTCTAAGATCTTTATAGCTGCTTGACTGTCTGAGAAGATAGCTATTCTTGCATCAAATTCCTTGTAGAGTTGTAGTGATTTGCATGCTTCTCTGATCGCTAAAAGTTTTGCATAGTCAGAAAGAAGAATTGACTAAGATAGGTTGAGTGGCTGTGAATGAAAGCCAGCTCCCACACCGCAGTTCATCTTAGAACCATCGGCATATATTTCGATCTCGTATCTTCCAATCCCCTTCCCCTTGTCCATTCGGCTCTCGGTGGAAAACGTACCGTAAAGTCTTTCTTGAAATTAAGGTCGGGGACAGTGTAGTCCGATCTGCTTTTGAGCAGCGAGGGTCCCTGTAGGAGGATCTTACTGTGACAGTACGACCTTGTTGTCCAGCTTCCTATGTCTCTGATGTATGAGATTAAAGTTTGGTATCTTAGTTTTCTTATAGCATCAGTTCAGTTTTTCTCGGGTTTATACTTAAACTACAGTCCGTGGCCCAATTGCTAAGTAATACCAGAGCTCCTTACATAATCTCACTGATTGTGGTTGGAAACATTCCTGAAACCATTAGCACTATGTCGTCCGCGTACGCCACTACTTGAATTCTCTTTCGGTTGAATTTGGTAAGGATATTGTTGACAACTGGGAACCACAGCAGAGGGAATAAGACTCTAAACCCTAAGGGTTCCGCTGTTGACAGATTATCAACAATGATTATTCCAATTTTAAGCATGTTCTCTATCCATTCGTTGAGATCTAAGGCTGTGCGTAACATATTAAGAGCCTCAATTATGGATCTTGTGCTAACATTGTTGAACGCCCCTCTATGTCGAGAAAAGCGACTAGTCAGTATTGTTTGTATTCTAGGCTCCTCTCAATCGTACTTACATCCTCATGAACAGCTGTCGCTGCAGATTTTTCTTTGAGGTAGACATTTTGACATGGTGAAATCGTTGTGTCTGTAATCTTCTCCCTGAGATATACATCCAACAATCGCTCGAGAGTTTTGAGAATAAAGGAGAATAAGCTGATGGGTCTGAAGTTTTTCGCTGTATCATGACCGCATCTACCAGCTTTGGGGATAATAATCACCTTAACACTCCTCCAGCTTTTTGGAATATGCCCTAGAATAAGGCTTTTTCTGAAAAAGATCTCCAGCCAAGGGATCGTCGATTCTCGAGTGTTCCACAGCATGGCTGGGAATATCCCATCTGAGCCGGCTGCTCTGTATGGTTCTAAGTTTTTCATCGCCCATAGTATTCTATCTTGGGATACGATGTGATTGATTGTATTGGATGACAGGTTGGGTGTTTGAACACTGTTACTATTGTTCTCAATATATTCTGTGTTACCTGGGAAATGTGTATTTATAAGATATTCTAGTGAGTCGGCCGAGGATTTTGTCCATTCTCCGTTATTTTCTTCAAGAAGGGCAGGAGCGTTCTTTGGATAAAAGCTTACCTAGTCTGGCCGTATCTTTGGTTGACTCGATGGAACTACAAAAATCTCTCCAAGCCTCTGTTCGAGCCTCTTTGATTGCTTTCTTGTATTCCCTAAGGCAATCTTTGTCGGGTTTGAAGTACTTGTGTTTGTAGCAGATATTGAAGATTTCTCTAGTCATTTCCTGAGTTGACTTAAATCTTCATTCCACCAGCTAGGATAGGTTTATTTGCCATATGTGGCGGGACATGAAGCTTCAATTCCTTTCGTCAAGGAAGCATCGAAAGCTCCTACTTTCTCATCTACGTCTTCACTTGTCGTTATGTTTTTATTCATGTGTTGAAGCTTAGACTGGGTTACTCTACGGAATATGTGCCAGTTTGTTCTTCTAGAGTTTTTATAAGGGGTTGGTTTCTCAAGCTTAAGATTGATATCGAAGAGAATCCAAGTATGGTCCGAAAATAATTTCTTGTCGGATACACTCCAATTTGTGACTATTTGGGAACTATTGTTTGTGCATAGGGCAACGTCTAAGACCTCTTCCCAGCCTGGAAAATTTGGCGAGCTCGGAAAAGTGAAGGTTGGGGTGGTCCCCACGTTGCATATGTCAAGGTTGGTATTTAGAAGGAATTCAAAAAGTGACTCCCCCCTTTCATTCGTCTCTGAACTGCCCCAGAGCTCAATTTTGGCGTTTGCGTCGCAACCCATCAACAGTTTATCTGTGTTGTTTAATGTTGATAGGGATCGAGCCACTTCGTCTGTCGGCGTCGGTTTATCATGTGGCATATATGTACACCGATGCCAGGTATATTGCCGATTTCTGCAGCTCCACTTTCACCACAGTAAAGTCGGGAGTACTAAAATTAGAACACAGAAAAGCAGTAAGTGTTTTTTATTGATTATGCGTGATCGGGGCTTACCGGCTGCTTTATTGTAGAATATGTTGATATTGTTGTTGTCTTGGAACGCTTTAACCTCATTGTCTCTGACCCAGGATTCCTGTATAAATCCGATGTCGATGTCCCCTTCCCTGAGGAAGACATCCAAGTTCTCTGTAGCAAATTTCGAGTGCTCTAGGCATCGGGTTTGTTGTCGTCTTCTAGAGGGTCTAGGTAGAGCTTTTCTAGCTGTATATTGCTGTCGTCCTCACCTAGGTCATCCTCATTTTCATTGTTGTCTACTTTGACCTTTCTTTGGCCTTTCTTAGACCAAACCGCATCTTGTTGTCAGATTTTTTGAGTAGGCAGGAACTCATCGTTAATCTGCAGAACGAATGACATGCTGCTCTTTTGCGATTTTTCTGGCCTCACGATTGCCCAGTCGTCCATCGGCACCGCAGGGTTGTGTGGCTTTAAGTATTCCAGCACATCTGCACCGCTTAAGCCCATCACAAGTAGCCAAATGCGAGCGCGAGGAGGGCAAGGTATGTGCCTGGCCGGAATAAGCTTAAGCTTTAAGCCTTCCAGTGAGCTGCTGATCACAGCAACGCACCTTTCTAGAAGACCTCCGCCCTGTACTCCAACTACATGCCTGTCTAGCACGAGCTTGGACAGTTTGGCCTCCACCTGCCCCCACTTCTGCAGGACTACTTTGCCGCTGTTAGTGGTTTCGTGCATCATCAGTGCATAGAGGAGGTTATCCTTAACCACCTCACTGAATATTTTGTTGCATCTTCTATGCTATTGGACACCTTAGGTCTCTTCGGTGACTGATCGATCACGTCCTGTGACCTGTTCCTCTTCGTCGCATCGCCTTTTCTGTTGTTGTCTATTTTAGGTTTCTTGGACAAGAAATCCTCATACTCCTTGACCACCTGCTGGTATTTTATTCTATAGGCCGCGTCACGGTCGTCAGCCGCCTTCGTATAGCGTGACTTAATGAGGGCACCCTCCGATTTAAGTTTTTTTGCGGCCTGACTCTCTCTTTGAGTGCCGTCTGCCGCCTTTTCTGATGTTGTTCGCAGGTCTATTTGTTGCTGTTGCTTGCTTGGTAAGGGAGTACTGTGGCTGGCCCTTACTTACTCCTTGCTGATTCCGTCGTATCCTGGCTAGAAGCCAGCAGGTTATCGTCCTCGAGGTCGTGTCGTAGCGCGGCACGAACTTTTTTTTTTTTTTTTTTTTTAACTTTTATGTTTGTATTCATTCTGTTTCTTACGGTTGCTTCACCTGACTGCGGTAAGCGCCACAACCTACGAGTTTCGAGTTAATCCTTATTACCCGCACTATTAATCTGATCAAATTTTTAGGGCTTCAACCTGATGGCCCCATTTTGTCTTTCTCTTTTCTATATTACAAAGATCAACAAGTTAATTAATGGGTAATACGGAAAGAGTTTGTTAAAAAATGCATCAGCATTTCTTCAAAATTTTTTTTTTTTATATGGATCTCCACCGCGCTGTACTTGCCTGCCACTTCGACAGCAATGTCACTGTATATGTGGACATTTCATTTTCCCCTTCGCAAACCATTTGTATGTCATATGTAGCAAAAATGATACATAGTTCTCAGTGTTTGAACTTCTCAGGGCTGACTTGCAAATTTTTTCCCAAAAGTGGCTAAAATAACGGTAATAGCAAAATAAATAGATAGCAAATATCTTAAAAAACGAAATGTATCCTTTGTGATACAAAGCTCGCTTAACGGTTAATTTAAGCTAGCGGACTGCACTCCTAGGACAGATAAAACGAAGATATGTTAATATTTACTATATATTTCATTCGAATGACAGATAATCGCGTACCATTTTTGTAACTTAAAATGCATTAAAAATTTGTGCTCACCTACCACTTATAGTACATACGTAGGCATACATATATACATAAGTACATACATATGTAGCTATGCAGAACGTTGGTTCCCACTTTATGACGCAGCCTGCAGTGGCCATCCTGCGTATGACTGCAAATGGAATGGTAACAGAAAATTACATTGTTGGGAAAGTCAGTTCTGTATAGCAGTGACTATATGGCCACTACTACTTTTTGGCGCTACTACCGCAATTAATTTGCTTTACAACCCATATACACGGACCGGCCCAGCTGCTCATCAATGTTCCCGAGTTAAAGGTGCCTATTTAAGGGTAGGAGCACATTTTCTTAAAACAGCCATGAGGTGCTGGGAAAGCCAGTTTATATTACTTGCGTGCAGAAAAGCTTATGTGCGGATAAGTATTTAGTACTGTTTTATAGGTGGCGTACCCTGAAGAGAAAATTCTCGCTAGTGAAATCAAAATCCAGTTCACAAATATCTCGACAAATGAGAATTATTTTGGGAGTAAGAAACTGTTCGGTGCTGGAAGCTGGGTTGCGTAAATTCATTACTGATAGGCATACAGTAGAGCCAGAGACGAAAAAAAATTTGATCGGATCCTAAAAATGTTATTCAATGCATACGATCTGAAGTTCGTCAGTATAAGCAGATTGTAAGTAACTGAGTTTGTGAGATTTTCGTTTCATCTGACGTCGTTCAAAATCAAACATAAAATGTTTCCAAATTAAATTGATCTCATAAAATACATCTCTTAGAGGTTAGCCTACAGATTTTTCTATGCCATGACTTGGAATAAACTATTTTCCTTTTTTAAATGTACGCTTAAGTAATGAACGACCAATTTTAAGCTCTTGTGGGTAGATCGAATGATCGAAGACTGAGCTAAATTAGAAACGACAGGAGCTTTGTTCTGATAACTTCGAGTTTATTTATTCAAAATAGTCCCCTCTGGCCTCGACACACTGTTATGCGCGATCTAAAAGCTTTTCGAAAGAGTATTTCAGGTCATTGACCGCAATTCGGAATGTCCTTCAGTATGTCGATAAAAGCCCTTTGCATGGCCTCTATGGAGGCAAAACGTTTTCCTTCACGGCCAAATGCAATCTTGATAGTTTAAATGTTTAATTGATAAATAGTTAATTGATAGTTAAAATGCGATTCCAAGTCAAAAAATCAGTCACAAGAGTGGATCGATGAGATGGTGAATTATCATGCAATAAGCGCCAGCTTCCTCCTTTGCGGTTTTCAGGGCGAATTCGACGAATGCCATGCAACAAACGCTTCAAAACGCCAAGATAGAAAATTGCACTGACGGTTTGGCCCATTGGCACGAGCCCCTTGTGGACAATTCCCTTGGAATCGTAAAAACAAATGAGCATCGAGTTGATTTTTGACTTCTCCAAACGCGATTTTATGGGTGGTGGCTTGTCTGGGCTCTTCCATTTGGCTTTTTGACGCTTAGTTTCGGGTTCATGTTGGAAACATGGAAACGTCCACCAGTTACATTGTTGTAAAGGAAGTTCTCGTCTTTTCTCGCCTTTTTAATAAGGTCTTTCGAATGTTGAATTCTGAGCAATTTTTGGTCCTCAGTTAACTTGTGCAGAATGAAACGTGCACAGGCCTTTCGTGAGCCCAAATGATCAGTTAAAATGCAATAAATCGATGTTTTGGAGATATTCCACTCCGAATGCTACGAATTCCACGTTGGCCATGAAACACCAAATGATAAGAAAAGAGTTTCTAATAGCGGGTGCTCCTTAGCGGGCAATGGCAGACCTCTGAGTATATATATCTGCCTCGGAAAAGCTCCGTATAAAAATATGACTGCCTTTCGAAAACTGTAGATCGCTCCCTTGATGGAAAGGGGTTCAGCGCCAAATATCGAAGCAAACAAAATAACTACAAGTCATCTTTGTCTCTTAAAACTAGTATTAAAATTCCTTTGTGTGAGTACCAGCAGAAGAGGCAGAAGAGGCCGATTCGGAGGCAGTGCACTTTCCTGCTGGCATTGTTTGCGTACATTGTATGTGTGTGTGTGTGTAGCTTTAATGTCTCCCTAATGGCTTCATTTTTATATTGCCTGCTTCCTCCTTTTCCTGCCCAACAATCGTTACTTTTTTATAAAATGTTGCTACTTTTTTACTACTACTATCATTTTGTTGGCTTTAACACCTAAAGTAAAATTCCTATGGAGGTCATTTGTAAAGTAACGAAGTTCTTACGCGTACCTTTTATGAGTCTGCCCTTCTCACGTGACACAAAAAATTTTTACTATTGTACTCTTTAACCGGCATACCTAACGGTTAAGATAGCCATGGAAAATCTTTATTTCTGCCATATGCGAAGGAGCATTTTTTAGATTTAACTTTATCTCCTTAATTTCTTTGTAGCAGAGAACTTTCTGAAAATTCAACGAGTATACAAAAGTATTAATTTTTGGTAATATCGAAAAATGCGGTCAACGTCGGCCTGGCTGTGGCAATTGTGTTGAATTTATTTGCGAAAATATTTTCGTAGTTAATCAGGCGCATAATGATATGCATACGACGGATATGCTTATGTATGGGTGGGGGATACAGATGCAGAGGCTGTGCAACAGTGGAAATTCTTGTAAGGAGCATTCAACGATATCGCAAAGTGGCAGCCAACAGTCTCAACATATCATTACCGCAGCAAGCATACTTGGCTGCATATGCAGACGCATACACATATATATAAGTACATATACATAGACGTATACGGGTGCAGTGTAATGCGAACTTATACCATCAATTACATTAAGAATATTTTATTAATAAGTGAAATTAATTACCCACTTTCCACAGGATGTGGACACATATTTCCATATATGCATTGCAAAGCGTTGCAAATCGATACCGTTCGTTCGTTTGCCAAGAAGAAGTGCATACAGCGATGGTCATGTAATTAGAATTAGTGGCAGAAAGAAGAACCAGTTGAGCTATTTGGATGCCGTTTTCGAGAGTTGCAAATCTGTGGGCCTTTTTAACAAAACAAATTTTGCGAGTTTAACAAATTTTGCTTTGTGGTCAATAACCGCTCGAAAACCGTTTAAGCGATTTGGTCAGGTTTATTTGCCATTCATTCTTTCCCCCATGTTAACCAACGCCAGTTGGACACACCAAGTGAAGCCAAGTCCTTCTCCACCTGATCTTTCCAACGCAGAGGAGGCCTTTCTCTTTCTCTGCTACCTCCATCTAGTACCGAATCGAATACTTTCAGAACCGAAGCGTTTGTATCCATTCGAACGACTTGATCTCGTCAGCACAGCCGATTTGGATCTTTATTCCTATACAGAGCCAAAATCACCTAACAAAATAGAACAAAAATGATATGATATCTCTATGGATTTTCTTGAAGAAGAAGGTTAGGTTAGGTTAGCTTGGTTGGCAATAAGTCGCGCATAGACCTTTTGGTCCCTAGCGATACCAGATGGAGACCGACCTCTCTGAATACCTGAAGTAGACATCATGTAGGATGTCAGCGCTTTTGGCGAATCTAAGTAGGGCTGGGAGCTCCGCTTTTGAGACGTTTTCCAGACCCTCAAACAGTGGGGATCCCAGGCATTTTAGTCGCGTTTTTAATAATGCCGGACAAGCGCACAAAAGGTGTTCTAAAGTCTCCTCAACATCCTCTCTGCATTTTCTGCATTTGTCCGTGTTAGCAACCCCTATCTTGTACGCATATGCAGCCAATAGATTGTGGCCTGTTAGCATACCTATGATAGTTCTGCATTCCTTTCGCGAGAGCGTAAGTACGAATGGAGTCAGTTTTTTGTCGTTAGTTCTACATATGACTTTTGCTGTTTTGCATGTGGTCAAGTTATTCCACCTAGCTTCCACTTGCCTTTTCATGTGGTCGTCCATTTCGTTGTATATTATGTTTAGCGGTTTTGGTATGTCGTTCTCTTGATCAAATGGTAGTCTCACAGCACTTTTTGCTATCTCATCTACTATTTCGTTCCCCATAATGCCTTTGTGACCTGGTACCCAGTAGATATACAACCTATTGTTTCCGGCTAGCCTTTCTATGGCCTCCCTGCTCCGTCGAACATTTTTGGACTTAATACAATATGAGCTTATTGCTCTTATTGCTGCTTCACTGTCCACGTATATACTAATTGTTGAGTTCTTTCTTGTTCTAGAGTAGGCTAGCTCCGCGGTCTTCTCCACAGCAAAAACTTCCGCTTGAAAAATACTGCTGTGGTCTGGCAGCTTGATAGGCTGCCTTATTCCTAGTTTTGAGCAGTAAATACCCGCTCCCACTCCGTCTGGAGTTTTCGAGCCGTCTGTATAGATGTGAAAAGTTATATGGCCAGGCTTCATGCCTTTGTGCCATCCCTCCTCTTCAATTGTAGTGCGAAACCTTCTCTCCCAATTAAAGTACGGAGTCATGCCTGTACAACTTGAGCTCCACTTTCCTATTGAGCTGTGACCGAAGGTTCTACAGGTGAATACTCCAGCAGCCACTAACCTCCTCGCGGATTTCGCTGCCAAGTTTTCCGCCATGAGGTCAACAGGTGGCATGCTGAGTATCATTTCCAGCGCCGCCGTTGGAGTGGTCCTCATCGCTCCTGTTATGCACAGAGCAGCGAGGCGTTGAATCCTTTCTAGCGGCATTAAGTATCTCAGTTTTTTTGTCGCAGTCCACCATACTAAGGTTCCATACAGCAATATCGGTGGGTGATAGACCCCAAGTAACGCCCAGCATTCTTTTACATGCGTACAATGCATCACTGGCCTTCTTCACCCTCGCCTCAACGTTGTGCTTCCACAGCAATTTGCTGTCCAGTATTACTCCGAGGTACCTCGCATAGTCTTTGAGAAGTAGTCTTGAAGAAGAAGCTCTTCATATATTTGTAGAGAAAACTTCTTAAATTCTTCAAAAACATGTCTTTGAAAAATTATCAGAGATTCTGTTTGATATACATATCTATAGAGGTATCATATATATATTACCGATAAGATGTTCTTATTAATATATCCAAAGAGATATCACAAGTTATTGAGGAGATAATCTTATTGATATTTTCGAAGAGATATCTTTCAAATTTTAAATGGAGTACCTTTTATTTATTTAACCCTATAGATACCTAAACAAAAAATAATACCTATGGTTTATTTATTCTTATGCAAACATTATTATTACGTATTATTATAAATACAAAAATATTATTTGTTTTGAATACATTTAGTGTCAATATTTTACAACCTTAATACTTTAAGTCCATTATTTAGATCATAAAAATGTGTAGGTGGCCCACCTAGTTGTTTAAAGTTTATTATTTTATATACATTGCTGGAATCGCCTATTAAATACTATTGATATTTTAGTAAAAAACTAATACAATATTCTCCCATTTTTTACGCAAAGCGTGACATTATTATTTTTTACTAAAAAATTAATATAATTATTTCATAAATATTTATATTACCGCGCTGAGAGACTGTTACTGTATGACCAATGTGAAATGCAATGCCTTGAAAAATAAGTCCATTTGTTGTTTTATACAACTTTAAATCAGACACTAATAAAGATAAGTATGTACTATTTTCTTGTTTAATATTTTCAATACTTCTAAATATATACTCTTCTTGAAAAAAATCATTTTTCAATAAATAATTTGCGAAGCTCAGCGAAGATTTAATAGAGTTAGTGAAATGTTTGTTCTAGAGGAAATGTTTCTGGCATATTCTTTATGCAGTTGGTGTGCAGCCTCGAATCTAAATGGCCATAAGTATTTCAAGAATGGCCATAAGTATTTCCATTTTATGCCATCGCAACAAATATAAAATTCGGAAACACACGTAATATCAGTTCCAACTGCAATGATTCTGGGTTGACATTTCTCTTTTTTTCAGCAAATTGATTAATAATGTACATAACTTTATGTTATATATGTTAATATCATTCGCTGCTGCTACGAGAGTGACAAAATCATTTTAAGCATCGGCTATAGTATGTTTGTTGGTTTTATTAACGCGCTGAAGAGGCAGTAATGCATGCAGAAGGATTGTGGTAATGCAATATTTAGTATCTATACAAATAATAATTAAAATAAATTGGAAATTGAAATATCCTTGTTGTATAGGTGTTTTAAATATTGTATAACTCTCTGGAAGGGCGGTCCTTTATTCCCTTTTCAAAAATGTCCAATATGCCCTTATAAAAAGATTCCAATTTTAGAACAATAAGTTTCCCTTGCCTGGGTAAAAGATTTCAGAGTCTATTTCAATCTAGTGAAGAAATGAATAAAATTTTATAAATATAAAAAAATTACTTAGTAGCAAATACTGACGAGATCATAACCATTGTAGTCACTATCTCGCCGCCAATCCTTAAAGATGGCATATAAGGAAACGCTTTTTCTATAATTTCAATAATTTCTGCAACTCTAGTCTTCCATGTGACTTTCCAGTACGTTATCACCTGTTCCCATGGACTGCAGTTGTGATGTGGCCAACACTTTCGTTCTATAGTTTCCGAATTACACTGAAAAATTAGCACTTTGGTCCACACTCTTTGCTTGTTAAAGTGAAACTGAAAATATAATAAGCATTTTCTACTTTCATAGAAATACAAAAGGAATGCAAGGAACCGTTATGTTGTGCTACATAAGTAAGCATTTCACTGACATGAATATATTTACGTACGAACATATTGTACATAGATTCATGTATGTCAATTACTAGAAAATACGAAACAAAACATTTTGAGTTTTGCAAACCGACAGTTAAGTTTTAAAAATCTAATTAATAAGTTTTCTTTATAAAAATATTCATAAAGATACCTTCAAAAAATAAGAAGTTTTCTCCCTTTTCATTTTTCTCTATTTTTTCTCAGAAATGTTGAAAGGAAATGAGAAGATTTTCGTGTAAATAACACGTTCAAAAAGAATTGCTACAAAATTGAAAAGAAATAATATCAATAAGAATTTCTTAATCAAACCAAAGAGAATTTCAAATAATATTTTTTTCGTTTCAAACGTTTTGACTACCCCTGAGTCCAAAAACTGCTCATGAAGACAATCTTATTAATTTTATTAGGTACTTTTTGCTCTGCGTACTAATTTTTTCTCCATCATTTAAAAAAATTATAAATAAAAAAGTTCCCAAAAAATGCCACAATTTATGTTTTTGAAGTGAATTTTACCCTATTTTCAAAAAATATAGCAAAAACTTATTTTTTCCACAAACATTAAAAAAAAACAAAAAAAAAAAATTTTGTAATTTTTCGCAAAAGTATAATTTATCCTCTCTCCACAATAAAAATAACCTTTTTTCAACAAAATTAAAAAATTGCAGAAAAAAAGCAAAAATGTTTTTTTAAATATATTTTATCCTATCTTCAAAATTAGAAAAATTAATATAGTTCTTTGTCCAAAAATTTAACAAACAAAAACAATATACTTAAAACAATTTCCAAACATATTTTTTAATATATTTTATCCTATCTTCAAAATTGCAATAACTAATTTTTTCCTCAAAAATTCCAAAAAAAAAAATTTTAATTCCAAATTTTTCAAAGCATATTTTACTCTAGCTTCAACATTACAAAAACTATTTTTTCCCCCCATAATAGAAAAAAAATATCTATAAAAAAATTCTAAGTAACTCCAAAAAAAATTTTTTTTAAGTATATTTTATACTTTCTTCAAAACCCAAAACAAAAATTAAGCAAAAACATTTTGTAATTTTTCGCAAATCTATATTTTATCCTTTTTCTCCACAATAAAAATAACCATTTTTCATCAAAATTAAAAACTTAAATAAGGGGAATTTGAAAAAAAATTGCTTACAATATATTTTCTCCTATCTTCAAAATTAAGAAAACTAATACGTTGACCAAGAATTAACAAAAACAACACAAAATACATAAAAAACTTTCCAAAGATTTTTTTTTCGTACATTTTATTTTGTCTTCAAAATTACAAAAGCTAATTTTTCCCCCAAAAACAAAATCGAAAAAAACATTTACAAAAATTAAAAAAAAACCCGAATTTTTTTTAATTGTAAAAAAATTTTCAAGAAATTTTAATTTTTTTTAAGCATATTTTATCTAGCTTCAAAATTATGAAAATTAATTTTTCCCCCAAAAACTAAAAAAAAAAAATAAATAACAAAAGTTTCTAATATAAATAATTCCAAATTTTTTATTCTGTCTTCAAAATTACAAAAACTAATTATATCTTAAAAAGTTGAAAAACTTTTCCTATATTCAAAATTGCTAAACAATTTTATCCAAATAATTAAAATATTGAAAAAAAATTGTAATTGCTTTGTGGAATATTTTATCGTATCTTCAAAATTAGAAAATCTAACTTTATTCCCAAAGATAAAAAAAAAAACTAAAAAATTTCAAAAAAAATCTTCAAATTTTTTTAAGTATTGTATATTTTAACCTATCTCCAAAATTACAATGACTGAATTTTTTCCAAAAATTTTACAAAACAAAATCTCATAAAAATTCCAAAATTTTTTTAAGTAATATATATTTCGTCTTATTTTCAAAATTACAAAAAATATTTTTTCTTCAAAAAAATTAAAAAAAAACTGTAAAAAAATTTCAAGTTTGTCAATTTCTTTCGAGTAAAGTTAATTCTAGCCTCAAAGTTATAAAAACTAATTTTTTCGCCAAAAATTAAAAAAATGTCTAGCAAAAATTTCCAAATTATCCCAAACTTTGTTCTTTTGTCTGCCTTCAACATTACATAAACTAGTTATATCCAAAGAAGTAGAAAAAGTTCTCCTATCTTCAAAATTACAAACCAATTTTTTTTTTTCAAATAATTAAAACGAAAAAAAAACGAATTAAAAAATTTCAAAAAAACTTCAAATTTTTTAAGTATATTTTAACCTATCTCCAAAATTAAATATAATAATATACAATAACTGATTTTTCCCAAAAATTTAACCAAATAAAATCTCTTAAGAAATGATAATTTAAAAGATTTCCAAAAAACAATATTTAAGGCATATTTTTCCCCCATCTACAGAATTACAATACAAAAATTACTTTTTCACAACTTTTATATTTTATCTTCAAAATTACAAAAATTTGTTCATTCCACAAAAATTAAAAAAAAATTAATTAAAAGATTTCCAAGAAATTCCAAAAAAAATGTTTAAGGTGTATTTTTTTCCTATCTAAAGAATTACAAAAACTACTTTTTACATAAAAGTTAAATAAAAAAAATTTCTATAATTCTTTTAAAAAGTTTATTTTACTCTATCTACAAAGCTACAAAAACAAATACTTCCCCCAAAAATTACAAAAAAAATTCCACCAAGTATATTTTAACCTAAAAAATTAAAAGCAAAAGCCGGAAAATATTTTACTTTAAAAACTCTATACCAAAATATTTAACATTGAATAAATCTCAAACATATAAATTTTTTTTATAATTTTTCCAATACTTCTTAATACTCAATCCTACAAATATTGTAAATCATTTTTCAGAAAAATTTACGCCAATGCCCAAAATCTTTAGTTCACTTATCATGGAACTACTCAGAAGCTGCTCATGTTGACGTCCTTTCTAAGTGCATGCCAACCGCTGTACTTCTACTTTTATACATTCATATGCAATTCCACATACGCACATACATATATACACTCATATAAGTTCACGAATAATATAACTTAATTGCTGATTTTCCTATGTAACGGCATGCAATGCCTGCATCACGTCAAAAGCATGAGTAAAAATAACAGTAGCAATGATAATCACTCGACTGTTGGTAGTAAATTATCCGTTGCGACAACTGACATGCCGCATGCCACATGCCATATGCAATTTTGTGAAGCTGCAGCAACCAGACATATTTCTCCCCTTTCGCTTCGCTCTCTCATCCCCAGCTCTTTGCCATTATAACCGGCACTTCAGTATGCAGTCTAAGAGGCTACAAAGTAAGTCCGCTGGCAAGCAACGTTGCTGCTCATCACATAATTTAATGCCGCCGCGTACAAACTATATTTGTATTGAAATTACACTTTTACTCGTTCGACGAGTGAGCCATTGTGGTAATAATGTCCGTTGTTATCTTGACAATTTGCAGACTATACAGCTGGAACAATAACAAAGGAGGGGGCAGCAATTGTTGCAACATCAAGACGATTGCCATATGCCAATGTGCAGCGTACAAAATGGTAACTCCCACCAACGGTACAGCGAAAGTTCAACGCCAATCTCTTATGTGATGCTTTGGTTTCTCATCATTTTTCACATTTTCCGTTATGGTTTTTTGCCCTTTTTTTTATTGTATTTTTCCCCCTTTAATAGGATTTTGTGGGTTTTACGAGCGTAATTGAACCTGCAATTCAATTGTTTGCAACTGCAACGTTTCGTATGTTGCAAATGTGCACACGCACACATACACGTCTTCTCGTAAGTACGAGTACTTATGGCGTCGCAGAGCGAGTGCGGCAATAAAAGTATTAAGGAAATTATCACAAACGCCGTCTATGAGTGGAGACGCGTTGGTGGCCGTTTGGTGGTAGCTTGGCGACATCGTCACGCTTTAAGCACGCCATGCCATAAATACAAGTCTGTGCCTTAAGCGCTCCTTACTTACCCTTCTTTTGGTCATATCAATTGGCTCCCATAGCCAAACATGACAGTGGTATTAATAGCTGAATGCATTCTTTGCTGCAACTTGGCTGGTGGGAGTGTCGCAAAGCGTTTGGGTAAGCTGACATGTGAGGCGATTAAATGCGGTCAATGAATTTTTACAATATTTCTTAGACTCTTATTGCAATACTCACCAATTGGCTAGACATTAAGGTGCAAAGACAGCCAATACTCGGAATATTGGTTTTATGCTTAATATGCAGCCAGCAAGTGTCGCTTGTCGCAATCGCGAATTCAACATAAATCGAAATTTTCATCTTTGAGAAAAAGCGAGATGGAAAAATAGGGTGTAACAGAGTATCTTCTTGCTAGAGAGAGAGGGAGAGATTTCCATAAGTAGTAGGATCCCATGGTTGAAGTACCGGACTGTCACTCCCCAAGTAGTACTAAAGCGCAGTTTTGATACCTTTATGAGACCTCCAGACCTGGCAGATACCTACAGTCAAACTGAGCTCTTGATGTAATGGAGATGGCTGATGGGATTTAGACCTGGCAGATACCTACAGTCAAACTAAGCTCTTGATGTAATGGAGAAGGCTGATGGGATTTAGATGGAGCACTGTTCCAATCTGTAGAAGAAGGGAGCACCCAGTGGCCCTAATTCTCTAGTTGCCAAACCAGGAAATTTAACGGAGATAGAGCTCAATAGTCTCCTTCTCTGAACGGTCTCCACAGCTTCTGCAATGGGGATTAAATGGTAACCCTAGCTTTTCCGCGTGTGTGCCGATCGTCCAATGACCGGTAAACACAGCTACGAGTTTGGAAATTGAATGGCGAGGAGTCCAAAGAACTTTCTGAGTCCTTCGTATATCGTATTGGGGCCAAAGGGGTTTCGAAATAGCACATGAAGAAATGGAGCTCCATCTTTTCTGCGCTTTCCTGGGAAATAAGTTGCGGAATTCCCCTTTAACAACACTCACGAGGATACCGATGACCGAGTAGCAGATCTCTGAGACCAATTCAGACCCCTTCCTGGCAAGCTCATCATCATCATTTCCCTTTGTGCTCAGATCAGGGAAATGTTACCTGCACACCCAAGAAATTTGATCTCCTTACAGGAGTTGACTAATTTGGATCTGCACCATGGTGTCGTCAGTGCCTGGCATGACCATCAATCACCAGTTTGTGGATAAAGAGATCTGGCTGAAGTTCAGAAAGACTTCCTCCAGGCGCCAACCTTCTTTAACCTGATTTCACTTTAAGCAGCGATGGAAATAGCGTGAGAGTAGATAGAAAGTAAGTGGAAAACCACATTCAGTGTAGCACTGGGGCAAGTTCTTGAGAGTAGAGTTGAAATTTAGCACTCATTATCAATGACAATAATTTTAAGAAAATCATCATCCTCCGCACAAAGTTGGCAAACTGTCTCAAAAGGAGGACCTAAAAGGTGCATATGAAGCTCAGTAGGTTGTGACCGGTTAGGTTAATAGCAAGTAGCCTGACATCAAACCTTTCCCAAAGATATCCAAAGAGCTTGTCCGAGGTCCGTATTGTACTTCTGACTATTTAGCTGAAAACCTTTATGGAAGTTTGTGCTAAAACAGACATTCTCCACAGATTTTTCTCTCATCAGATATTTTCTCTACAAAGAACTTCTTACCTATTCAAAGCTTATCATTAAAAGAAGTCCCTTCAAATAATCATAGCTTCAACGCGTTCGAGGCGGCTACTGCTACATATACCTTATATATGTAGGTATAACTATGAGTAGGGATATTTTGAATCTAGATGGCTTTTTTATAATGTTTCTCGCCGGACGGATTCTTATATTGCGAATCGACTATTTTACCATAGAGTCCAGACTCCACAGCCTACATGGGAAGTTTCGATCTCCCACTGGATTGCCCAAATTATGCTATGAACTTGCAACATGAAAGCAATCAACTTTATTTCATTACTCACAAGGAAGGAATGTAAAATATTGGTTGGATTACTGACGGGACATTGTCTTACTCCATATCGTGCAGCTAAAATGAAATTGGTCCAGAACGACGCGTGTAACTTATGCGAAGAAGAATGATCGGCAGATTAGGCTAATTCATGAAATGCTTACTGATAGAACGGGCGCACCAGAGTAGAGCGGCACCTCTCTCCAGCGGCAGGTGAGTAGAGGCACTCCGCAAGGAGGTCTTCTCTCGCGACTTCTCTGGGTTGTTGTGCTCAACGACTTGCTAGAGAAGCTGGAGAAGAGAGGCTGTAAAGTTATTATTACGTGGATGATGTGCTACTTATTGTCAGAGAAAAGCTTTTAGATACCCTGATGGAACTGCTGCAGGGTTATCTGAATCTAGTTGTGAAATGGACCGCAATTGTGGTCTCCCGATAAATCCTCTGATGGCGGAGCTCGTCTTATTTACGAGGAAATATAAAATGCCCAGAGTCTTTCCCCCCTCAATAGTAGGCGCCTCGTTGGTACTCTCAGAGTTTAGTATCTGGGACTTTTCCTTGACAAAGGGCTAACGTGGAAGCCCAGCATTGAGGGAGATTTAGGAAGGTACACAAGTGCCTTGTATGGTTGTAGGTGCGCTATTGGCAAAAGATGGGACCTCTCGCCTAAAACTCCTTTTTGGAGGAATTATAAAGCCAATTTTGCTGTACGGAGTCCTTGTCTGGCGTAACTCGCTGGAAAGGACGATATCAGTTAAGAAGGTGGAGAGGGTTCAAAGGTCTGCCCTCATTGGCATCATTGCAGGAAAAACTGCTACTGCACGTGCCACAGTCAGATTAAGGTGTTCCAGCCGTAAACTAGACTTAAGCTATGGACACTCCTGCATTCTTAAAAACTTTGAGCTCATCCCCATGGTGCTGGACACCCTCGCTAGGTCCGAGTGGAACTTTTTCCATTCATATTTCTTCAAGGGAAGAGTGGGCGGGATGTAACATTTGGAGGGAGTGTTAAGTACCTGGGGCTTATCCATGGCAAATATGTTTACGGATGGCTCGAAGTTGGACGGAAGAGTGGTGAAGTTTCTGCGTGGAGCTACCCATCAAGCTCAAATTTAGAGCTCCAGACCGCTGTAGTATTTTTCAAGCGAAAGTAGCCCCAATTAAGGAAGCAGTGAATTGGTTGCTTGCTCTGTAATTACTGTAAAGGAGGTAAATATCTACTCCGACAGTCGAGCGGCAATTAGAGCCTTGGGCTCGCTGTTTGTGCGTTCGATATTAGTCGGGGAATGCCTGAAATCCCTCTCGATTACATCGGAACACTTCTATATTAAGCTCATTCAGATTCCTTGTTAGAGCAGCATAGAGGGAAACTGCCGGGCCGATGGGCTGGCTAGACATGGCACCCTGGATACGGCTTCATCGCAAAATGAGAGGATTGGGGTTCGCTTGGGAACTTGAGAACCTGTGGCCTGCTACTTTAAAGATGGGCCGCGCGTTAACTCCTCGAACGCTGGGCTGTTGCGCAAACATGCAAAGTACCGAGATCCTTTTGGCCATGGGTAGATCGGCAACGCTCGAGAGAACTTCTAAGACTAACAAAGCCGCAGCTCTCGAATCTGGTTGGTATTCTCACCGGACATTGTCCGTTAAGTGCCCATGCGGTGAGGTTGGGGATTGCTTCAAATGCTTTCTGCAGAAGCTGTCTCGAGGATGAGGTGGAATCATCGTAGCACCTTATTCTCAGCAAAAATAATAATGATTTCGAGAAGTTATAGCCACATACATGCATGTCCCCAGCTACCGTATGCACCCTGGATGCTTACTGATCATCTTTTTCCTAAATTTAAATGATTTAAATCGAAACTATCAGAATGTACTAAGTTCGTCTGCGAATTCATATTAGGTGCGCAACTAAGCTCTCTATGTTTTTTTTTGATGAAAATATAACTTTATTCCGAAAAAATGGTTACAAGTAAATCATTGAAAGTATTGCCCATCGCTGGCTACTACTTTTTCCCACCTTTCTGGTAGATCTCGTGTAGCGTCGTGGTAAAACTGCTCAGCTTTTGAGGCTATCCACGGATCAAGCCATTTTGGGATGTCTTCATATGATTGGAACTGCTGGTCAGCTAAACCATGCGCAATCGATCGGAACAGGTGATAATCGCAATATCGGACGGCGCAATATCTGGAGAATATGGCGGGTGGGGTAGGACTTCCCATTTCAGTGTTTCCAGGTAGGTTTCAACGGGTTTGGCAACGTGAGGCCGAGCGTTCTCATGCTGTAGAATCACTTTTTCATACCTCTCCGCGTATTGCAGCCACTTCTCGCGCAGTGCTCGGCTCAATCGCATCAATTGAAGTCGATACCGATCCCCAGTGATCGTTTCGCTTGGTTTTAGCAGTTCATAATAAATAACACCAGCTTGGTCTCACCAAATACATAGCATAACCTTCGCAGCGTGAAGCGACGTAGAAGCATGACCGGGCAGCTCCCATGACTTTCTTTTCTTTGGATTGCTGTAATGAATCCATTTTTTATCATCCGCCACGATGCGATGAAAAAAACCCTTCCTTTCTGCCGCTGGAGCAGTTGTTCACAGACGAAAAAACAACGTTCAACATCCCTTGGTTTTAACTCAAAAGGAACCCAAGTCTCCTGTTTCTGAATTATTCCCAAAGCATGCAATCGCTTGGAAATGGATTGGCGGGTAGATCCTAATACTAAAGCAAGTTCTTTTTGCGTTTGACACGGATCCACATCTAACAATGCCTCCAATTCAGCGTCTTCGAAGGTTTTTTGCCCTCCTTCACGCGTACGGTCGTCAACATTAAAATCATCGTCTTTTAAGCAACGGAACCAAGCTCGGCACGTTGTTTCACTTAAAGCAGCATCTCCATAAACTTTTTATAGCTCTTGATGCGCTTCAGCCGTCGTTTTTTCAGCCGCCGAATGAAAGAGGAAAATCAACACTTCCCGCAAATGACGATTATTCGGCACAAAATCAGACATTTTCACAAAACCAAACGTCTATGATACCAAAACAAAATCACTAATGTGTCGAAGCAGTTTGTTTACCATATCTCTAAGCTTGGTTTATGACGTTTAGGTTATGTTAGCATCGACTAGCACACACTCCTGGCGACATCTATTGATTTTAGTTGCGCACCTAATATAATTTTTTTCAGGCCAGATATTCAAGATTTTTAAGTGAGGGTTTCACCGGAAGGCTTGTCAAAAACTTTTTCCTTTCTTTTTGAGTATTTGAGTATTCACGAATAGTTTTGTGCCTCACTGTATGCGTGCAAACATTACTTAATAGGAGTGCTGCGGTTTATATTCTCACTCACTTTCGGCGACAAATGTTTAATTATAATAATTAACTCGTCAAATTAACGCCTGCAGCACCAAAATATGATTAGCTGCCACTCACTCCCGATCGGCTTCAATGCGAGCGCGTGAAATTCAAAAATATTTGTATGTGTGTAACTGTTGGCTTCAAAACTTTGTAAGCCTTAGGATACGCGTGCATGTATGTGTGCATATATATGAGTGCGTTTGCATACATACAAACATGAAACCCGTTTAAAACTCAATAGGCAAATATTTGCACTGCAGCCATTGATTTAATTCACTTAAAAGTCGGCGCAAAGTTTTTAAGCAAATATACCGCATACATTTGTACATATCTACAGACGTACATACACACATACATTTATACATATTTCCATATAGTTTCTTCATTTTTCATTTTTTTCTTTTCTGTACTTTTTTTGATAACTTTTCAGTCAAAGCAAATGATTGTTGGCAGCAGTTGGCAACGCAGTAACGCCAGTAAAGCAGCGCAGCGCACCCGAACAAACTCATAAAACATCAAATTTCGATTCATCAATTTTCAGCTGATACACCGCTGTGCGTCAAATGCGCATACCACTATTGCTGAAATGAAACTTTTACACTCCTCCGCACAACTCGCCCCCCATCCATATGCCTTACCCATTCCCTTGCTTTTGCCTTTACCTTTGCCTTTGCATACTCGCATGAAAAGTATCGGTACATAATAAGTTTTCGTATAAACTTCATAAAATAAATTGATTTAAAAAAAACAAAAAAAAATGGCAAAATAAGAAACTGTCTCATAGCAGCATTGACGCTGAAATGGTAGCGAAAAGCGAGTGGGCGAAAGAGGTGCGGACAAGCTAACTGGAGGTAGTGTAAATACTTTTGATGACTGCTGTTGCTGGCGTTGCTATCTCGCTTGCAGCACAGAAAAAAGCCACACATTTATTAGAATGAGGATGCTGACTGAGGAGGATGTGTGTGTCTCTTTGACTGTACACCTCTAACTCCGCACCGTCGCTTGCTCTCACATTTCATTGAATACGGCGGCAATTTGAGCAAATGACACAACATCCTTCATTTCATTTCATAGCGCAAGAATTTTTTATTTCACGACTTTTCATATCATAAACTTACTACCTTTCTTTTGACTCAAACATATTTGTATGCGTCTTTTAAGACTTTTCCTCCCTCTGTGTGCTTGTGTGTGTGTGCAAATGCGGGTGTATTTCAGTGAGAGTGGCAAACGCCGTGCAAAGATTGCTTGTAAATATCCGGCATACGAGTCAGTACATGGATATATTTTTGTGTATTTGTGTATTTGTAAATGCGATAGTTTGTCCTTTTATAATTTTTTAAAATTTGCTGCATTTTCGTTTAGTGATACTTCCTGACGAATGGCAAATGGCGAAATGGAGCGTACGATGATGAATGGCGAATGGCAGCTGGCAGCAGGTGGCCGTCGTGGCACCTGGCGCTGGCAAATGATATTGTCAAAGCGTATCAAAGAGGAAATTTACTGTTGATTAACCTTTTATAAAAAAAATTGCTCATTTCATTGCCTTTAAACTTTTATGTTAATGAAAGGATGCTAATAATCTCCATAGTCACTAAAACGACTATATTACGTCTAATACGCATACAATGATCTCTTATTCGAAATAGGGAGGTTAGTATTATATTAGATAGATAGATACATACTTTGTGAGGTTTGCACTTTGACCTGATGATCTTTTGGGCCCTCTACTTATCGCAGTACCTCCTTTGGAGCCAGCAAACCTCCCTTAACCTTAACTCTTCACTCCTAAGCTTTTCCTTATTGGTGTGTTATACCATAGCAAGAAAGGGATCGGTGCCTACTACAGGGGAGGTCGCAGCATTTTTTTCTCCAATGTGTCCACTATTTCATTCTTAGTTATACCCCTGAGCCCGGGGCCTAAATTAGCCTGATTTGATTGTGCGTTCCTAGTAGACAAAGTTTCTCGATACACTCCTAGTGCTTAAATGAGGACTTGATCTCACAGTATCATAGGGCTATACCCTCACTGATGCATTGGTGCTACACAGCAGTAATTAGACAGATATTGCTGTATGGGGTCCTAGTACGGTGGACTGCGACAAGAAAACTGACCTACTGAATGCCACTGGAAAGGATTCAGCGACTCGCTGCTCTGTGCATAACAAGAGCGATAAAAAACCACTCCAACAGCGGCGCTGGAAATGATACTCAGCATGCCACCTATTGAGCTTATGGCGGAAACTCCGCGAGGAGTTTGTTGGCTGCTGGAGTATTCACCTGCAGAACCTTCGGACACAGCTCAATAGGAAAGTGGAGCTCAGGTTGTAGAGACTACATGACTGCGTATTTTAATTGGGAGAGAAGGTTTCGTACTACAATTGAAGAGGAGCGATGGAATGAAGCCTGGCCATAGGACTTCTCACATCTACACAGACGGCTCGAAAACTTTAGACGGAATGGAAGCGGGCATTTACTGCTCAAAACTAGAGATTAGGCAGCCTATCAAGCTGCCAGACCACAGCAGTATTTTCCAAGCGGAAGTTTTTGCTGTATGAAAAGTCGCGGAGCTAGCCTACACTAGAACAAGAAAGAACTCAACAATTAATACATACGTGGACAGTGAAGCAGCAATAAGAGCAATAAGCTCATATTGTATTAAGTCCAAAAATGTTCAACGGAACAGGGAGGCCATAGAAAGGCTAGCTCCAAACAGAAGGCTGCATATCTATTGGGTACCTGGTCACAAAGGTATTATGGGAAACGAAATAGTAGATGAGATAGCAATTGCAAAGTGTTGTTAGACTATCTTTTTAGCAAGAGAACGACATACCAAAATCGCTAAATATAATACAATATGCAATGAAATGGATGACTACATGAGAAGGCGCGTGGAAGCCAGGTGAACTAATCTGACCACATGCAAAACAGCAAAAGTCATGTGTTGAATTAACAACAAAAAACTGACTCAATTCGTACTTACGCTCTCGCGAAAGGACTGCTGGCGCTTGTTTGTTGGTGCAAACTTGTAGGAAATTTATTTTGGTTCCTACTTTTTGGCGTTATTGCCATGGTTTGGGTACTACGCTACACGCACTTTTTTTATGTTTCATCATAGATAATGTCCAAACCTGGTAAATCTTTTATCCTCGGAAAACGTGCACTGAGTGCATAGTACCTTTTCCTGAAAATAGCGAGTTTTTACAAGAGCACTGGTCGAATTTCCTACCTACTAAAAAGGCGTCAACGATAATTTTCACATAAAGATTGATGAATAAATGATCTGACTTCCGCAACGATTTTTCAAAAGGAGGGCAGTATTCTGGCGAACGGAGTTCAGACCGTTAATCGGTTCTCAGCGAATTTGAAATAATGAGCTGATGGGCTGTCGTAACGGGGATATGAGAACGGTTTGCTTACGAAAAAGCTGAGGTTCTGTTGGTGATATACGAAAAAAAATCAACGCGGCCTTGTCCATCTTGCTTCATTGCCATCTTAAAATCGACTGATTGGGCGAATGTGTGAATACGTGGTAACCCGAAGGTACTCGCAAAAATTTGTGTTTCCTCATAGCTGATAGCAAAGTCCGGTAATCTATCATCATCTTTGGAGCAGCATTACAAAGGTGGACTAGAAGCGAAACTCTCTCTTTGGGTACTTTGAGTACTTGGCAGCATTGCCAATCCCTGGGCTGATGAACAGCTGATAGACGAAATGGCGGGCTGCCTGATATAAGGCGCCAAAAATAACATCTAAAAACATGAAAGTACTGAGGCTGCAGCTCCCACTTCCCCAGCTACTCAGAGATGATATCCCTAAAGTCATCGAATACGAAAAGAAGTTAAGAATTGAACTGACAACAAAATTCCAGAATGAGCGAATTGCCATTCTCAACGACAATCGGGTGGCACGCATATGCCTATCGTTAAGTTAGGTTAGAATGGTTGGCAGCGCCAGCAGCGCCGTCAGAATTGGGAAGGACCTCTCCGAGCCGTTTGATACCGACCGAGGTTTCAGACAGGGTGACTCGCTGTTGTGTGACTTCTTTAACTTGATTTTGGAGAGCATCGTACGAGCCGCAGAACTTAATCGCTCAGGCACAATATTTTATAAGAACGTACAATCGTTAGCGTATGCCGATTTTATTTTAAACGAAGTACAAACAAACAGTCGGCGCCCTCGCGCATCGTCACCCACGTCACTGTTGACAGTTATAATTTCGAGGTTGTAAAAGACTTCGTTTATTTAGGAACCACCATTACCACCAATAACAATGTCAGTCCGGTAATCCAACGTAGAATCTCTCTTGCCAACAAGTGCTACTTTGGACTAAGTAGGCAATTGAGTAGTAAAGTCCCCTCTCGAGGAACAAAACTAATGCTCTACAAGGCTCTCATCATGCCCGTCCTAACGTATGGCGCAGAAGCTTAGACGATGACAACATCCGATGAAGCGAAGCGGTACCAGCTGGTGGTAGCAGAGGAAGAGGAAGGCCTCCTCTGCGTTAGAAAAATCAGGTGGAGAAGGACTTGGCTTCACTTGGTGTGTCCAATTGGCGCGGGTTAGCACGAGAAAGAAACGACTGGCGCGCTTTGTTAAACTCGGCCAAAATCGCGTAAGCGGTTATCGCGCCAATTAAGAAGAAGAAGAAGAAGGCCTTTTGGTCCCTAGCGAGCTGGGAGATCCGCTTTTGAGATGTCCTCCAGACCCTCAAACAATGAGCGCCCAGGCATTTTAAACGCGTTTTTAATAACGCCGAGGAGACGCACTGAAGGTGTTCTAAAGTTTCCTCAACATCCTCTCTTCATTTCCTGCATTTGTCCGTGTTAGCAATCCCTATCTTGTACGCATGTGCAGCCAATACTTTATGACCTGTTAGCAAAAAGTAGGCAGTGTTATTTCTCACTAGAAAATAGCAGCCACAAGGAAAAACTCATATGATACTTTTAAACCCGCTCAGAGCAGAATTACGGTTTGTTATTGAGCACACCTTCTTAATTATTTCACTATTCACCTGCACGGCAAATAAAACGTTAAACAAATGTGTTCCTTGTTGTATACTTACAAGCGTGAGGAAAATTTAGCGTAACTCACTTGAACAGAATACTGCATTGTATGTCCCGATTTACATTTACCAGAGACATCTGGAACGGAGACACAAGAAATTCTCTTTTGATTATTTATTCGCGGTCACACAGGCAATTTTACTTTCGCCAACATTTGTTGCTTTTGACGATTATTTTTTAACAATAATACAATACGAATAAGAAGCACAAAGCGTGTCGCCAGGACGGGAAACAAAAACCACTCTCTCTTCCCCGTCCGTCCTGCTCCCACGAATAAAATGTTTGCCTCCCAAATTTTTCCCTGTGTAAATCGGGAATATGAAATCAAAGTACATGGTGGCGCAAAATTAATCATCCATTTTTTTTTTAAATAACTTTTTTACTAATTAAACAGAAAATTATTTCGAGTGACAGAAATCTTTTTATTAACCTTTACTCGCACCATTGCCGTGTACATTTTTAAACTATTGAACTAAAGTGTCGAATATCAGCTCTGGAATCAAAGCTACAACGAGGTCCTGACTATATAAATGCCAGAAGATACATATCTCATGGGATATGCTGACGATATAGCGGCGATCAAATCAGCGCGAGATATCGAGGATGCCAGGAGGAAGCTGAACCAAGTCATGTTAAGGACCCATTTGTGGCTTGAAGGCCGTGGCCTGGAGCTCGTCAAACATAAGATCGAAGTAATCCTGATGACACAAGGCCACATGACACTCGAGATCAACATGCAACTAGGCGACACATCCATCCCTAGTAACTAAAAAAAACTGTGAAATTCCTAAGCATTCAACTCGATTGGAGGCATACGTTTTGGGCCCAAATACGGCACGCGGCACCTAAGGCAGCGAAGATCACGAGAGGGCTGAGTAGAATAATGGCAAGCATCGATGGACCAACCCAAAGCAAAAGAAGGTTGGCCAGGGCCACCACAAATTCATTACTTATGAAATATGGGGAGATTCGCTAATTTGTAAAACAAAGCGCAAAGCACTGGAAGTTGTAAAACGAACAGCAGCACTCAGAGTTGATTCAGTCTACCGCACTGTCTCAGGCGCAGTAGTTTTTGTGATCAGCGGGGAGATACCTATCGACCTTGTGGCCTGGGAACTAGTGGATGCTTTGGATTCTAGGAAAAAATACACCACCACTAACGCCGCGGAAAGGAGATGCCGAACCATGCAGAGATGGCAAAGCCGATGGGACACTTAATAGAGTGGCAAATGGACGGCGAAGCTGATTCCTACAATAGGTAAATGGGTTCAAAGGAACTTCGGGGAAGTGGGCTATTTCTTGCCTCGATTTCTCTCGGGCCAAGGATACTTCCGGAAATACCACTGCAGCATGGGTAAGGTAAGTGACCCCAGGTGCATATACTGTGAAGCATCGAGCGGTGCCGCCGAACACACGTTTTTTAGTTGCGACAGATAGCTCGGGGAAAGAGATGTTCTGACGGAGCAGATTGGTTACATCGCGCCGACCTATGCGATCGGCAAGATGCTTGAACGCGAGGATAACTGGGATGCGGTTAAAAGATACGTTGACGGCATATTACGGAGAAAAAAGATAGACCTGGAGGCAGTACAACAATGCGAAGCCTCGCAGACAAAGACATAAGAACATAAGAAGACGAGCCTATAGCATGAAGCTGGCTACAAATATGGTGGACCCAGAAGTGGGTGAACAGAATTGGTACATTCATTTTATGGACAACATTCTGGGCGCTCCCGAAGTAATGCAGAAAGTGGATCCGGGAAGGGAGTCTGCCCAGAAGAGGAGCAGGGACTGTTTTAGAGGCCACATCACACGACGCAGTAGACGACAGTCGCTGTAAGTGCGAAGGCATTTTGAATTCTACCTCGCCCACAAAAAAAAAACATGCGTCAAATATGATTGACGTATAATGCGATTTGTAAAAACTATAAATCTTTCGATAGGATGATTAATTTTGCGCCATCACCTTAAATATTTGGCAACGTTAGTCTTCTTAAAACAGCAACTCGTATGCTACACGAAATAAATTCGGGATTAGAACAATATTGAAATGGTTGCCCAGAGAGAGAGTATACTTGAACGAAATTCACATTCGCCCTTTGTCGGAGTCAGCTTTCGACAATTCTTTTACCGGCCACTAGACTCTGAACCTTCTGGTGGAACTGAATAAGATCGAACTTACTTACTTACTTAGGTGGCCATAACAATCCGTTACCGAGTTACGGCCGACCTCACTAGCTCTCTCCAGGCGCCTCTGCTCCGCGCGACTAATGAGTTTTAAGCCTTTGGACTTAAATTAAAACCACCAAAGTTATTTTTTTTTCCACTTTGTAATTAATTAAATGCAATGGCCCTTGTGTCATCTAATAGTTTCAATTTGGTATATTTTGTAATTATCTCATTCAAAGTCGCATTTTCACTTAAATGAGCCCTAATTGGTCCGTCAATTTTTTCTAATAAAATGTCTACCAGGTCCCTGTCTACATTTTCTGGTCGGTAGATACCAGGTTTTAATGGGTCAGACGAGTATATATCATTAATATTAAATTTGTAAGTTTCAAAAATAGTAAACAGTTCTCTTAAATTTCTTACTTTTATTGTTCGGCACAAGTTGAAGACTTCTCCGTAGGTCGTCTTTGGGCTGAATCTTCTTGAATCTTCTCATCGGCCACAGTTCTCAAACAAAACTGAATAAGGCTCAGATTTGTTCCGCATAAAGTAAGATTGGATTCTACAGCATTGATAAAGGCCCTTGAGTTTTGATTTTCTGAAAGGGGCTTCAAGCGTCGAAATTGGTCGATAACATCCTTGGTGGTCATGTTAAAATTAAATTCCTGTTGTTGGTGTTGTGTTTGTTGTTGTTGCTGCTGCTGTATTAAGCGTAGCTGCTGCAGTTGTAAATTTTGTAACTCCGCTTCTTGTCTGCTGATGACCTCCAGTAGTTCTTCTACGTCGTGCTGGTTCGCCATTATTAAACCTCTGTTTCGGTCGACAATTTCACTTGCATAGAAATTTCTCTTCGTTGTTCTTTAAATATTCCTTTGGGAATATCTTACCGACTCCGCCACTAATGAGTTTTAAGTCTTTGGACTTAAATTAAAACCACCAAAGTTATTTTTTTCACTATTTTTGTTTTAAACAAAATCAACCTACTTCTCTTCTTCTTCTTAATTGGCGCGATAACCGCTTACGCGATTTTGGCCGAGATTAACACAGCGCGCCAGTCGTTTCTTTCTCGTGCTAACCGGCGCCAATTGGACACACCAAGTGAAGCCAAGTCCTTCTCCACCTGATCTTTCCAACGCAGAGGAGGCCTTCCTCTTCCTCTGCATCGAATACTTTCAAAGCCGGAGCGTTTGTATCCATTCGGACGACATGACCCAGCCAACGTAGCCGCTGGATCTTTATTCGCTGCGCTATGTCTATGTCGTCGTAAAGTTCATACAGCTCATCGTTCCATCGTCTACAATATTCGCCGTTGCCAACGTGCAAAGGTCCAAAAATCTTACGCAGAATCTTTCACTCGAACACTCCAAGCGTCGCTTCATCGGATGTTGTCATCGTCCAAGCTTCTGCGCCATACGTTAGGACGGGCATGATGAGAGTCTTGTAGAGTGTTAGTTTTGTTCGTTGAGAGAGGACTTTACTGCTCAGTTGTCTACTTAGTCTAAAGTAGCACTTGTTGGCCAGAGAGATTATATGTTGAATTTCAAGGCTGACATTGTTATCGGTGTTAATGCTGGTTCCCAAATACACGAAGTCTTTTACAACCTCAAAATTATAACTGTCAACAGTGACGTGGGTGCCGATACGCGAGTGCGCCGACTGTTTGATGACAGGAGGTACTTCGTTTTGTCCTCGTTCACCACCAAACCCATTCGCTTTGCCTCTTTATCCAGTTTGGAGAAGGCAGAACTAACAGCGCGGTTGTTAAGGCCGATGATGTCAATATCATCGGCATACGCTCTAATAAAAAATTGTGCCTGAGCGATTAAGTTCTGCGGCTCGTACGATGCTCTCCAACATCAGGTTAAAGAAGTCACACGACAGCGAGTCACCCTGTCAGAAACCTCGGTTGGTATCAAACGGCTCGAAGAGGTCCTTCCCAATTCTGACGGCACTGCTGGTGTTGAGCAACGTTATCTTACATAGCCGTATTAGTTTTGCGGGGATACCAAATTCAGACATAGCGGCATACAGGTAACTCCTTTCCGTACTGTCGAATGCAGCTTTGAAGTCGACGAAAAGATAGTGTGTGTCGATTCTTTTCCAAGATTTGGCGCATTGTGAATATTTGGTCGATGGTAGACTTTCCAGGTCTGAAGCCACACTGATAAGGTCCAATCAGTTGGTTGACGGTGGGCTTCAGCCTTTCACACAATACGCTCGCTAGAACCTTATAGGCGATATTTAGAAGACTAATCCCGCGGTAATTGGCACAAATTGCAGGATCGCCCTTCTTATGGATTGGGCAGAGCACACTTAAATTCCAATCGGCAGGCATGCTTTCATCCGACTATATTTTGCATAGAAGCTGATGCATGCACCTTACCAGCTCCCTGCCGCCATGTTTGAATAGCTCAGCCGGCAGTCCGTCGGCGCCCGCGGCTTTATTGTTCTTTAGCCGCGTTATCGCTATTCTCACCTCGTCATGATCGGGTAGCGGAACGACAATTCCGTCGTCAACGATTGGGGTATCGGGATCTTCACTTTCTCTATGACATGCGCAGCTGTCACCGTTTAACAGGTTCGAGAAGTGTTCCCTCCATAATTTAAGATTGCTCTGTACGTCAGTCACCAGATCGCCGTCTTTGTTCTTACAGGACAACGCCCCGGTCTTAAAACCTTCTGTAAGCCGCCGAACTTTCTGGTAAAATTTTCGGGCGTTGTTCCTATTGGCCAGCATCTCAAGCTCCTCGCACTCACGTATTTCGGCCTCTCGTTTCTTCTGTCGGATAATACGTCGCTCTTCCTTTTTCAGCTCTCTGTAGCGATCCCACATGGCTCGCGTTGCGCCCGATCGCAGCGTGGCTCTATAGGTGGCATCCTTTCTTTCTGCGGCAGCATGACATTCCTCGTCGTACCAATTGTTTTTTCGGGCTCGCCGGAATCCGATTTCTTCTTCGGCGGCGGTACGTAGGGAACGAGAAATGTTGCTCCATTGTTCGTGCATGCCGGTTTGTTGGGAAGTGCTCTCTGAGAGCAGGAGTGAGAGTCGAGTGGCGAATCTTCTGGCTGTCTGTTGTGATTGCAGCTTTTCGATGTCGAACATTCTTTGCGTAGGTAGATGCACGTTTTTTGCTGCACAGAGGCGTGTGCGCAGTTTGGCTGCAACAAGGTAATGATCCGAGTCAATGTTGGCTCCTCGGATCGTACGTACATCTAATACACTAGAAGCGTGTCTTCCATCTATCACAACATGATCGATCTGGTTTCGCGTTTTTCGATAAGGAGACAGCCAGGTAGCTTGGTGTATCTTTTTATGCTGGAATCTGGTGCTGCAGACTACCACGTTTCCTTGGTTGTTGTAAATCTACAGACTAACTTCAAATCGGTGTAATTTTACATACTAAGCCAATCTTTTGGTGGGAACCTTTACTTGTGAAATCTTAGTATCTTAGCGTTTAAATAGTTTGGTGTATGATGCCAATTTCATTAAATGTAAGACAATACTCTCACAACTCAAAAAAGTAAATAGATAGATAGGGTGGTGGAGTGATGGTACGTAACTCGCGCGCCTTCTCCAATTCAGTACAACAAGCGAGCATAGGTTTTACTCCTCCACCTGGTCTTTCCACCGGAGCAATGGTCTTCCTCTGCGTCGGCTCCCTTGGACTTCGCCCGCGAACACCTTCTTTGCTGGAGCTTCTTCATCCATACGCACGACATGCCCTAGCCAACGCAGGCGTTGGATGGCGATGTGTTGAACTACTTCAATGTCGGCGTAAAGTGTATGAGCTCGTGGTTCATTCTTGAACGGTAAGTAAGATCGAACTGAAAGCTTAAAATTTAGATAATATTTTTTCCTCTGAACATAACTGATTGCATTTCATTTTTAATTCCGTAGCACCAACAAACATTCACCACTTTGGTGCTTATCTCTTCTGCATTTCTTAGAATTTGTCTTCTTTATTACCTTTGTTATTCTTTCTTAAGTATTTATTTGTGTACGAACTTATCTATTCAAATTCCTAATTGTAAATTTGCAACATTTTCCAACAAACAAAGGAATATCAAATCCGAAATAAACCACAAAGGGCAGAGAATTGTCATTTAAATGCAACTGAAGTAGAGAAGGGAGACTTAAAAATTTTATTTTATCAAAAAAAACAAGAAAACCCAACTCAAATCGATTGCTTACCACACTGGAAAAGTATTGAAAATATCGCAGATATTCACTTGAGACAGCACAAACAAATACATGCACACACACATACATGCATTTAAGAGCAACAATAGCCACATTGCGATTCATTCACTGTAATGAAGATTCTTGAGACTGAAACTAAAGCTTAGGAAGTGAGGGAGATGCCATAAAATACTTGATGCAAAATTTATGAATTTCAAATTAAACGAAAATATTTTCCAGAAAGATATTTCGGGTTTATTTTAAATGCCACAAAAATTGTTGTAAACTGCTTTAAATGAATTTCAATTTGAAAATAACAGAACTAGAATGGGAATTTTGCATAAGAAAATATTCGAACCATACAACGATTCCATATTTTATTGCCACTGCTACAGTGGATGATGGCAGAGCAGAGCTGAGCGGTGTGAGACTTAAGCAGCGCTATCGAATTGCAAATTGCTTCCGCATGAAATCGTAGACGACATCAGTCAACAATGTCACCAGTCATGGCAATGCAGTCACATACATATGCACATTTGCATACTATGTGTGTGTGTGTATGTGTAGGTATGTACGAGTATGCACAATAATTTTGCGGTGCTCAGCTGTGCCATTCGAATGACTGCGCAAACATGCAACACCTTATTTAACAATTTGTTAAACAAATGCGGCTCGAGTTACTGAAATGTCAGACGAAAGCAAGCGAGCTAATAAAAACGTATCAAAAGTGACCAAACAGCCCACAACGGCGCTGACAAATAGTCGCAGACGTTTTGACAAGTTGGGCGAAACAAAACACATACGGTGATGGGGCCTGCAGAGAAAATCTGAGCTAGTGGGAAAAAATGCTGTTCTGGAGTAGTAGTGCCGTATGGGGCAAGACGAATCAGTCTTTTTTTATTATAGAAAGGGGAATCTTTCATAGATATCGTCACGTAGACGGCATGAACGATTCATACTGCTTGCTAAAGGCACACCACATTCGGGACCACGCCTGATTACTGATTATCTTGTTGTGCTGGACTTGCTGCAAAACAATACGCCTACGTTTTTGTTTTTTTATTTTTATCGGGACGGAGTAGCAAGTACAGCACTCTGGCACAATGAAGTCCATTGTACTGCACTCGGGTTCCCTTTTTAAGTTTCTTTAAACCTACCCGACCTCCGAAGAAATCTGAGTAGATCTTGTGGAGCCAAAGAGCCAAGGTATTGGCTTGTTAACACATCAGTGCCAAAGACCTCAAGCCTGATTTGAGCGACGGCCGGGCAGATGCACACAGAGTGGTCCGCCGTCTCATCCTCCTCTCCACATGCTGAGCTGAGTGCACTGTCTGAAATGCCTACCTTTTCCATGCGCTTTGCCCATAGAAAGTGGCTGTTCATCAGTCCAATTAGCTACCTGCAGTCCCCTCTGCTTAGTGACAGAGGAACTGCGACAGTCGAAAGAACTACGATAGTTGGAGGAACTGCTACGTACTAAGCCCTGAACTCCGTCGCCTCTACCACTCTCTCTGCGGTAATGTTTCAAGGTACTAATTCGCAGTGGCTGGTTAGCTTTATATTGCAGCTCCGTCAATATCTATCCGCTATGGTACCTCGCCTGCTCAATTCCCCACGCCGCCTTCAACGTTGGTCCACACAGGGCAGTAAGGGCTAAGGTCGAGTGCCCAAACCTATACAAGTATATTCTAAAGCCTTCGTGTCCAGAAAGGTACTGCATCACGTGATTGGTTGCATCACCAAAACTACGGTTGAGCTATGGTGGCAAATCATGAAACAGTTTATAGGTTCATCGCCCTTTACTGGAGTTGTTCTATCGGTCTTGTCACCTTTTAAGTGAAAGAAGTATTTCCTCTTCCCTCACCGCCTTTTTTATTTTTTCAGTATCAGCTGCTCATCTGTCGTATACTCTTTTCATCTCGCTCGCGATTACATCCGCTGGTATCATGTCAGCTATGACGAACGCCGCATCATGCGATATGATTCTGTAATCGTAACATGACCTTAGGGCTTTTAGCCTATATACAGACAACTTTATTTTGTTTCCCTTCATTTTCGCCACATTTGCCCAGACTGAGACTGCATACAGGAGGTCTGAAGTAGCTACGGTCGCCAGCAGTTTTCGCATAGTTGACTTTGGGCCGCCTATGTTAGGTAGGATTCTTGAGAACGCCGCTTGGATATGCGCCGTTTTCTCTATCGTGTAGTCAGTATAGTCCTTAAAGTTTAGTCTGCAATCGACCATGACGCCTAGGTATTTCAGTGCGGGTTGAAAAAATATAGTTTGCTATCCAACTCTGAATCTCATATCTTCAACTTTTTTGCAGCTTGTCATGAAAACCGCCTCGGTTTTGTGCTCTGCCAGGCTCAGACCCGCTTGCTTCAACCATTCTTTCACCTGTTTTATCGCTTCGTTGTTCTACTTCGTTGTTCTACTTCCTCTGTGTGCTTAGACACCGTGACTATTGTCATCCGCAAAGCCTATTAGTTTTACTTCTCTGGGTACTGGTAAGCGAAGGACCTTGTCGTGCATGGGGTTCCATAAAGCAGTGCCTAGGACCCATCAGTGCGTTACGCCAGCAGTAGCTTTCTAGACTTAAATCTAAGTTCTCTATTAGAGAAACAACTTCTTAGTATCCTGAAAAGATACGGCGGGATGCCGATTTTGTACAGGCAATCGAAGATGTGCAATCAACTGTCCGAATTAAAGGCATTTTCGACGTTCAGTGTGGTTTTTTCCCCCTTGTTCACTCCTCTCGGGAGCATAGAGCCCCGACAAGACTCTTCCATTGTGCACGGTTCTGTGCTATTGGTTTTGCACCGTCCCATGAGATGTCGGCATCTGCTAGTTCGCGCAGCATCGACCAGCATCGATGCCTTGCGGGAGCCAGCTCCCAATCCAGAGCCATTTTCGCGATGTTAGCTGGTGGTTTTCTCAGTGTGTGACTTCGATACATCGCCACTTTCTGCGTTTGATTTGTCTAAGGATGGGTTCCTCGTTCGTTAATCTCCACAGTGCGTCGTTACTGATGGTGTTTTGCAAGAATATTCTGAAGATGATGCGGAGGTATTTGTTGAGGAATGATTGTAGCCTCTGTGTGATGGTGTTAAAGACCAGCCATGTTTCGCTTCCGTACAACAAGACGGTCTGGTTACCACACACTATTTTTTGGTGCCCCAACGACAGCTCTTACCATCCATTGCCTTAATAGCTCGAAACTGTGAGTTGATGTTTTGTAAATCTTAAGGATATCCGCGAGCACCTCCTATCCTCGCGTGGTCATAAACTTGTCTAGTACTCGCTGAATTGACTCGAAACCCACCTTTCAAGGAAGAAATACAGGTAGGTAAGAGAAATCTATTCCTCTCCTTGCACAAAGAAGCCAACGAAAGTCTACTATCTACCCAGCTCATCAGCGAAGCAGTAGCCAGCTGCCCCTGTGACTAGTTAGGTACTCATTTGAGTTTGACATCGTACTTATTTTAGCAAAGTATTCGTATGCGAAGCATAACAACCTTTTGTACAAAGGAACTAATTCGGTAATCTTCACTGGGTCAGATACTTATGATTGGTTACAAAAAAAACGGTTGAATAACTGGGGTTTTCCAATAACAGGTGTTACAGGTGAATGGATTGCGCTATCGAGAGATGATTCACGATTTTTTATAACCGGAATTAGATGGTATTGATCTGGACAACGTTTATTTTCAACAAGACGGCGCTACGTGCCACACGAGCAGCGAAACCATTGATCTTTTAGGGGAAAAGTTTCCGGACTGTGTTATCTCTCGATGAGGTGATCACAAGAGGCCACCGAGATCTTGTGATTTAACACTTTTGACTTTGTGACTTTTTTCTTTGAGGCCATGTGAAAGAGAAGATCAACGCCAACAGCCGAGGGTCGATTCCAGACCTCAAAGATGGAATTCGTAAGGCTATCGAGGGCATAGGGCAGCCACTTTGCAATTCGGCTATGGAAAATTTCATGAAAAAGATATTGTCCTCTAAGCGTGGTCGTGGTGGTCATTTTCCTGATGTTATTTTCCACTATTAACGGCATACCTTCCACTTTATAATGAAATAAACATCCGATCATTTATACCTATAGGAAAATAGCATTTTTCTTTGAATATCAAAATAACACCTCTTATTGGAAAACCCTTTATAAACTAAGAACTTTTGATCGATATAAAATCAGTTCAATCAGTTCAATTAGCCAATCGAGTTGCAGAAAACCTATTTCTTACAGGGAACTAATTGTTTGTATGCACAATTTTACAAGGTGGCGCAAAACTAATCAACTAAATGTGTTTTTCAATAACTTTTAATACATAAAAAAAGGAGTTTTAGTGATCGAAATCTTAATTTGGACCTTCCCGCGTTCATTGCTTATCTCTTTGTAGACTGCACCTGTCTACTTCACAAGTGCCAGATATGATTGACATTTCATACCCAGTGGCAAAAGTTATAAATCTTCCGACAGGGTGATTAATTTTGCGCCACCTTGTATTAATATGTATATACATATGCACACATTTATCCCCTAGCCATTCAGTTTCTGCTTCATTCCGCTCCGCTAGCAACCAATTCTTTGGAATCGGTTGGCGGCGCGTACGCCTTTTACGGCGGTCTCACACCAGCAAGTCTTGTTTGCATGGAAATAAATACGTAAACTTGTTTGTGCAGCAAATGCCGACATTCAGTTATGTATGTAAATATTGAGGTATTTGTTACCAGTTGACACCTTCGGACAAGTGTAATACAACACTTTGAATTCAGATAAATTTACCATTTAAATGTTTCAATTGGCGGTAACCAGCGCAGCAATTTTCAGTTGCAGTTAAATTGTGTGAATGAATGACGAGGTTGGCTTTGTGGGTAGCCTTAGCCCATAAGTAGTGCGGAAGCAATCAAATGAACTTTTTTCGTATTGAGTTGGTCAAAACTTAAAGACTGTAACAAGAAATCAGCAAATTTTATTTTGCGCCCTTTTATGATGTAGAGCCAATTTCAAATTGATTGGGCAATCTTTATTAGTTTGGTGTAGAACTAGTCCCATCATTTGGTAAAAGAAAGGAGTTACCTGGAAAGTTTTGCGGGAGTTTTCAAACTAGGTAATTTTTATAGATTTTGGAATACTCTTTTCGAATTTCAACTTTGCCACCTCGTATCTGCGACGCTAGCACCACCGTATTGAAAAAATGGCGCCTAAAAACAGTTTTTTTACAATATCTCCACTCCGACGCATTTTATGAGAAAAATGAGATAATTTTCTACATTTTATGTTATTACGATTTTTTTGTAATATAAAATCAATAGTTTTGGCGTATGAGCGCCATAATGTAATATTCACCTACATCACCACGTTTTTTCGTATATTTCTCTATAATAATCTTGTACTACAGCAGGTTTTAGAAAAGCAGGTATAAGGGTAATGTGTCGCCTTTGTAGAAGGGTCCCTTTATCTCTTCACCTTCAACGAAACATCTGTCGGTAAAACTGAAGAGAAGTATCTAGTTTAGACTGAGTAATCAGTATACGTCTATAGTTTTACAGTGTAGTTTGTGTTTTTAGAGTCATGGCTTCTGATGAAAGAAATTGTTTTATTTGTGATAATTCATTATTAGAAAATGAAACAATTGATGTGAAGGAAAAAGGATTGGAGACTTTTCGTAAATCAAGTGTTAAAAGAAATGGCAATATAGTTAAACTTTTGGCGGGAAAAAAATCGATAGTGGTTCATGATGCACTCTGTGGGCAAAAAGTAAGGTGAATTTATTTGTCAAACTTCGCGAGATTAAAATTTCGCTCTAGTTATTTTTTTCATGAGTTGGCAGACCTGTTAATAACATCTGGGCCAACTTTCATGTGAATGTCATTATCAGTAATATTATATATTTACGCTTATGTTTACCAAACCACCAAGAGTGCATTTTTCGATTTTTACAATGTCTGATTTGATTGAGCAGAGAAGTGCCATCAAATTTTGTTTGCGGAATGAAATTTCGGTTGCGGAAACGTTTAGCATGTTGCAGAAGGCATTTGGTGATTCGACCATGTCGCAGAAAAATGTGTATAAGTGGTACAAAGACTTCAAAGAGGGTCGAGAACGTGTTGACGACTTGAAGCGCTCCGGATGACCATCGACGTCAACAGATGACCAACACGTCAACAGATGACCAACACGTCAAAAATCGTCAGTTGACTGTTAAAGACCTTACTGATATGATCGGAATATCAGAAGGATCTGTGAAAACCATTTTGAAAGACCATTTGGGCCTACGAAAAGTCAAATCTCGTTTGGTACCGAAAACTCTCAATTTCTTGGAAAAAAGTCGTCGCGTTGATGTGTGTGAAACAATGCTTTCAGACTATTAGGACAAGTTCAAATGCATCATTACGGGAGATGAGACTTGGATTTATGCTTACGACCCTGAAACAACCGACCAATCAAGCGAATATCGTGCTAAAAGCGAGGCCAGACCGAAATGAGCACGTCAAAGTCGTTCAAAAAAAAAGGTCATGATGACAGTTTTTTTCGATTTTCGTGGTGTGGTGCTCTAATTCCTTCCACCTGGCCAAACTGTTAATAAGGAATATTATTTATTTATTTATTTATTATTATTGAAAAAGGATAATATTATTATGCCTTAACAATCTAGAAAAGGCGTTAGCAACTAAGGCCATCAGCTTCTTAAAATTAATTTATTTCTACTATGTGTACAAATAAGACTTATGTATATATATATCACACTTCAAAATAAATGTTTAGTTTAGTTCTAAATCTTATAAATTCTTTTATGTTGGTGTGTGTTACATTTGAGAGCAATTCCCTTATATTGGGGTTGGCCATAGATTGGCGATTGTTTCAAGCGCTAGGCATCCTTCGATTATATGTGGTATTGTTAAGTTCGCATCGTAGCAAAAATAGCAGAGTGGTGGTTGGACGTTTTGGAAGAGATGTTGTTGGGTTAGCCTGGTGTGTCCTAGACGGAATCGGGTGTAAATAATCTGTTGCCTTCTTGTTATATTTGTTGGTAGTGTTGTTGGCTGACGAGTTGGGTTTATCTCTTTGTAGTAATGAGTATATTCAGACCATTGGGTAATTTCATTTCTTAGGCAGTTTTTGTAAGCCAGTTTTTTAATGTCCTTTTTGTTGATGGTATTGATGAGTTTAACTGGGGATTTCGTGGCTAATTTGGCAGCAGAGTCGGCAAGTGTATTGCCTTGTATTCCGATGTGGCCTGGAACCCATAATAGCTTGATTTTTTCGGTGTATTCAATAAGAATGTCTCTTATCTGTGATATTGTTGGGTCGGCAAAATTAGCATTTAAGATTGCTTGGATTGTTCCTAAGGAGTCGCTGCATATAAGGTATCGGTGTTTATGTTTTGCGGCATATCGGCAGGCAAAGAGGATTGCTGTTGCTTCTGCTGAAAAGGCTGATGAGTACCATGGTAGTACTGCAAATAGAATTGTTGAGGTATCGTCCACTACGCTACACCCAATGATATTACTGTTTTTGGATCCGTCTGTATATAGGGCTCTCCAGTTTACATGTGAGTTGCGTATATTTAGAAAGGATTGTAAATATACTGATATAGGTGTAGTTTCTTTTTTGTATTTCGTTAGGTCGAGCATGATAGAGTTTTTTTCCAGAGTCCAAGGAGGTGCACGAAGTGGGAGTGTTGGTAATGGAGTAATTGATATATCTTCCTCTTTTACCAATTCTATAAGTTTCTGAGAAACTGCTACCCCACCAGTTTTTTTCGATTTTCGTGGTGTGGTGCACTATGAATTCCTTCCACCTGGCCAAACTGTTAATAAGGAATATTATTTGAGCGTTATGCGTCGTTTACGTGAAGCAATTCGTCTAAAAAGACCAGAATTATGGGCCAACAACTCTTGGTTTTTGCATCACGATAATGCACCGTCTCACACTGCACTCGTTCTTCGTGACCATTTCGCCCTGTGACTTCTGGCTATTCCCAAAACTCAAGAGACCACTCCGGGGAACGCGTTTCGAGTCGATTGAGGAGATAAAAGCTGAATCGAAGAAGGGGCTGATGGCTATACCGGAAATGGACTATTTGGCATGTTTCGGGGATTGGAAACATCGTTGGCATAAGTGTATTTCATCGAGAGGGGATTATTTTGAAGGGGATGAAATTGATTTACAAGAATAAATAAAGATTTTTCATTTTACAACCAAATTCACCTTACTTTTTGCCCACAGTATATGTCGAAAACGGCACAACAATGAAAAGTTAATCGCTGCATCATTGCGTAGAGGAAGTGATGTCACGACACCTCAACTACCACTGCGATCCTCGCACCCAACATTTTCTTTCAAAGACCATTTATTTTTATGTGCTGATGAAATAACAGCAGAGTTTATAGCAAATCAAACACAGAAGTGGTTGTGCAAGCGTAGCGTTGTGTACAGCGTGCGAAAATCATCAATGAAAAATTGTATTTCTGAACTTGCTAGAGCTCGTAGTGATGATTGGGGTCGAGCAATTGTTGAGCGTCTTCAGCATGTGAATGATTTGGTCGCAGCCGATGCACAGTACCATAATTCCTGCATGAAAAAAATATATCAAGCACCATCAGCTGAAAATATAAAAAAAGTTCCGTATGCGAATGAGATAGATAGTGCGATGCAGTTCATATATTCTTATCTTGAGCAGAATTCCGATGAGTGTCAGTTTTCCTTGGACGAATTGGTAGTCAAAATTGAAGGTGATTACCGCCCACACATAAAAACAGTCAAAACACAACTTCTCAAAAAATACGGTGATGATATTTTAATTGCCATCACTGCCAATAAGGTTCAGGTGGTTTGTTTCCGAAATACAGGACTTAAGCTATTAACGGAAGCCAGGTACAATCAAAAAAGTGATGACAAAGCGGAAGAACGTCGGCGTATTGTAAAGACAGCAGCAGAAAATGTTATAGAAGATATTCGCTCTACAATCTATGAGACAAAGCATTATCCTCCATCAGCTAATTTTTTTCAAGACTCTGAGTCTGATATATCTGAAACTCTACGCATTTTCTTAGATGGGGTGATTTAAAAAAACAAACGAGGGTCCCTTGAGAAATGGAAGAAAAAAAGCATTGCTCTCGCCCATTCTATAATTGCAGCAGCAAGGCCAAAATCTTTTATATCAACAGTGGACTAGCTGCATTTTTATTTCATAAGTATGGATCTCGGCAATTAATAGATGTATTATTATCTCTTGGATTTTGCTCTTAATACACCGAAGCAATATTGTTCGAAGTTTCAGCTATTATGAGCGCAACGTTAAATATCGATGATAACGCATTTTCTCAATTTGTTTTTGACAACGCTGATTTCAACACGCAGACATTACCTGTAGATTGTAGTGGTGCTTGCAAAAATTCGCAAGTGCAATTGGATTACGACGAAGAAGAAGAAACTGCGACTATTTTAGAGCAAACGTTCGATGAAACGGCCAACGAAGAGGATTGAGATGAGTCTGATAATCGTATCGCAGATGATGCGGACGAGATTTCTGTCTGCGACGTCTTGATCGGCGCCTGGTCCATCAGGAATGGTAAAACGTAGGGGATTGCGCTAAATTTTCGAAAGTGTGCATCACATGTGGGGACACCACGAAAAAAAAACGCGCCGCTTACTCTACCTCCAGGTGGTGTGGAAATGAGTTTTTTTCGAAAACGCATATTAAAATGTATATTACTTTGTGGCGCTCATACGCCAAAAACTATTGATTTTACAAAAAAATCGTGATAACATAAAGTGTAGAAAATTATCTCTAGTTTAATTTTGTATACATAATATATGTTTTTCTCATAAAATGAATGGAAAAATTGTAAAAAAACTGTTTTTAGGTGCCATTTTTTCAATATGGCGGCGCTAGCGTCGCAGATACGAGGTGGCAAAGTAGAAATTCGACAAGAGCATCCCAAAATCTATAAAAATTATCCAGTTTCAAAACTCCCGCAAAACTTTCCAGGTCAAACTACCAGATGACTGAACTAAACCGCTCATTACATTTATTTTTTGAAGATAATTCCTTTCAAATGTTGGCCGCAACTGCGCCGCAATTCGGTCATCCGTAAACACCTATTTTGAATGACTCGCTGGAGGACTTCGGTCGGTATCTTGTGAATAACTTTAGTTGGCTGAATATTGGCTTCCAATGCCTCAATTGAAGCTGGTTTATCCACAAAGTATTCAAACTTTACATACCCCCACAAATAAAAGTGATATCACGCGATCTTGATCTACTGGTCCGAGGCGACGACGCATTAAATCCATTGTTTCACGGGATGTATGGCAAGTAGCGCCGTCTTGTTCGAACCAAAATTGTAGAGATCACGGACTTCAGTTTCCGGTATCAAAAAGTCTTTTATCACGGCGCGATAGCGTTCGCCATTCACTGTTAGATTGGCACCAGCCTCATTTTTGAAGACATTTGAGACGATCATTCCTCTAGCCCATACGCCCCCCAAACGGTTGTGTTCAATGGATGTAATGACGGTTCTTGAATGGCTTCGAATTGTTTTTCTGCACAAATATGGCAATTTTGCGTATTGACGTAGCCATTAAGCCAAAAATTGGCCTCATCGTCGAACATCTTGAGTTGGCCTGAGCGCACGATGAACACTTTTCACAGAGCGACGATTTTCGTAATAAAATTGTACGATTTGTAAACGTTATTGAGACGTAAGTCTTTCTATGATAAAATGTCAATGAATACTGAAAAAAAGTATGTAGTCACGCGAAATCTGTCAAAAAAATCCTAGTGGAAAAAGTACCTCCAATCGGACCACCCTTTATAAATCAAAAAAAAATATATAATATACAAACTTTCTTGCACTACCACCTTACCCCTCTTGAGTTTTTTGTCTTCCCATTCAAATTGGCTGCTTAAAATATTCGTTTAACTGCCATGTTAATGAACTGTCATTCTAACTGCATTGAGAAAAGGGTAAAACTGCTTATTTAGGTAGGAGGTACAGTGCTGAAATCTACTATAAAATGATTCCTCGTCAAATTCTACCACGGAAGTCTGAGAACAGAAAATGCATGGTGGTTAAATTTCAAGGCCCGATGTTGAATGGAACAACACCTAAACACCAAGTCTTTTTCTGCATTTCATTCGACAATTTTCAATTTTCGACTAACTAAATTTGAGCCATGGAAAGATATTATACATAATCGAGCAACGCGTTAAAGTTATTGGCATCATTGGGCAGTATTATTTCAAAAATGAGGCCGGTCAGGCAGTTACTGTGAATAGTGTTCGCTATCGTGAGATGATAACGAACTTTTTATGGCCCGAATTGGAAGATATGGCTGTGGACGATATGTGGTTTCAACAGGACGGTGCCACTTATCACACAGCTAACGAAACAATAGCTCTTTTGCGCGAAAAATTTGATGGCCGAATAATCTAACGTCGCGGCGATGTCAATTGACCGCCAAGATCATGTGATTTGACACTGTTGGACTTCTTTCTTTGGGGTTATTTGAAAGAAAAGGTGTACATCGTTAAGCCAGCAACAATTCAAAAGCTAAAGGATGAGATATTTCGGCACATTAACGGCATAGAACCTCAACTATGCCTCAGCGTCATTGAAAATTTGGACCATCGGACGGAGGTGTGCCGCTGAGGCCGCGGCGGCAATTTGGCCGATATTTTGCTCCATACGTAATTGAGCCATGCCAATATTATCACAATAAAGAGAAATGACAATAATTTCTTAAAACAATTGTATTTTATTCAAAATCAACACCAGCTCTTAAAACTTAACCACCCTTTATATTGGAAGCCGAATGAATTTGAATTAATAATTGAATTGTAAGCCCCCCTGAAAGAAGTCCCCGACTGTCTAGACTAATTCTGTCTTCTCTCACGTTTTTGCTTTGATTGGTGGGAAGCGTTATCACGGTGCGAAGCTCAATCTGAAAGAAACTTAGTGACATTAAGTAAAAAACGATCCTGAATTAAGCGAGAAAAATTAACTATTCCATTCAGCGATCTTTTTGGCGTACCCTTATGAGGTTAGGGGTAGTTAGAATTTTAAAAAAAATTGGATTTTGTTTTTGCATTTTCTTAAAGTATAATATCTTAGAAATATTGTGTGAAAATTTCAAGTAAGTCCGACAATTACTTTTCGAGTTATTCAACAATTAACAAAGGGCGCTCGGGCGATCCGAAGCATTCGAAAGCAAGTAGCTAAGAGCGCTATCGATAACACTCGAGAAGGTAGAGTGCTACGTAGACAACAGCAAATCGACATTTTCAAAGCTGCTATGACGGCTGAGGGCTGGGCTACTCTATGGCCCAGGAATAGATGACACAGTGTAAGTAATTAAGTAATTCGTATAACTCTACATAAATCGATAGCAAAACTTTAAATGCGTTTGACGTGATAACGTCTTATATTTCGATGTAGCCGGCTGCACGCACCAAAAAATGCGTCGTTACCTTGCTTGAACTGCAAGCGAGAACGCGGAACGAACGACAAATAGCACAATCGGCCCCCGCGTTCGGCAACGTTCGACATCTGGCTCTCTCCTACTTGAGTGAGCATATATATGTATGTATATGCGCATATGTAGGTATATAAATTCACATACTTGTATTTGCATATGCCTTCTTCCTGTGTGCTTGGTAATGAACCATTTCTCTGTTGAGAATAGGACGATGAGAGGAAAAGTAGGAAATATGAAAGGAAGTGTTTCGAGTGTAATGTTTCTTGAAAAAGTCAAATCGATGATGGTGGCTCTTCGTGTTGTTGCCTTATTAACGTCTGATGCACAATCGAAATTGAAGATATCTTTCATGAATTTGATAAATGTTTCGTAATTTTTCACGTTTGTGTTAATGTAACTTGATCAGTTCCATTGCGATTCCATTTACCTCCTTCTCTATTTCCATACAAAATATCTATCAAACAAATAAAATTAAAATTTTGTTTTGAAAATTGCAACCATTACATCAGTATTTTCTTATGACGTTCTCACGTTAAATTATCGTCAGTAAACCGACTTTGCAGACAACCTATTTTTTTTAAACAACTAGTTGTCGGTTTTTTTCTGGAAAATCTGAAAAATATTTCCTGAGGCCATATCGTTAATTTTGAAAAAAAGCTTCGATCAGGCACAAAATTATCTATTAATAAAATAAATTTCTCTTGTCCGATGGATTTTAGATGATTCTTCAAGGACTTTTGAAGATCACCGCAAGGGACTTCTGGAGAAATTATTATTATTATTTTTTTTTTTGAAGTGAAACTTCTTTAGGCGCATCGGGGGCCCCAAGGCAGATTGAAAATAGGCGAGTGAAACGGTAAGTTCGGAGCGTTACCGAAATCCGTCAAATGGGCGGGGCCAAGGAGCAGCTGCTCCTTCCCACTCTCGCCTATTCGCTCTCTCGCATCGCAAGCGCTGAACGATGTGAGGGAGCCACCGAGACACGCCGTCTCTCCCCTTCTCTTTCGAATGCCTTTCTTTCTCTCCCGTTTGCTCTATAGCAAACTACCCACGCCGTGCATCAGTCGTTCAGTAAGTGTGAAGCGAGGTTAGGATATTGCGTTGATCTGTGATTCGCACTGAACGAAGCGATATTCTTAAATTCAGTGTGTGTTGGTGAACAATTAAGTTACGGGCAAAATGAGTCAGAGTGAGACTGATGTGACGCAAACTTGCGCATCAGATGCGACTCATCAACAGATAGTTGTCTCCAATATGCCTGATGAAATACATGGCAATCCAAGGTAAATATATATTAAGTAAATATATCAAATAAATATATCAAAAAATATATCACATAAATGAACGATGAAATTCATCACGAATGAGGGATTTTGAATACATAACCTCGTTAACGTGTGGGTTTGAATAGAAAATTCACTAAACTCGTAATTAATACACAGCCCCGGTAAATTGGTTTATCGCGTTCTTTCTGTTGGGCTCCCATGCATGGAACGACCAACTTAGAAGTTTCACTTCTACCGTGCGTGAGTCTGACAGACCCAAAATTTTTTTTTTATTTTGCTAAAGTCAAGTCGAAACTAGATGTATTAATGCTGTGTTTTTATTTTTGTAAAATAAGGCAATTGAGCAGCAAAAAAAAAAAGAAATTAAAATCATAATTTTTTCGGGCCTCTGACTACCCCTAACCCCTTATATGAAAAATTCACATTCAAAAACTTTTAAAACCACTTGTACATGTGTGTCAATATGAGCTAGGATAAATTATTTAACAAAATTTAGTATTTAAAAAATTTTTTTTTTGTAAATTTTTTTATTTAGTAGTATTTATTGCAAATAAAAGTAAAATATACAAAATTTGAAATTTACTTATTGTAATATTAAGAAAACATAAATATTTGCAATAATTTAACGACAACGGCATGAGATGTCTTTCGATTTATTTTTCGTGCAAAACAATTATCCACTTTTCGGTTTTTAAAACCAGTTAAACTCTTTTATTAAATAATCTCTGTATCAATAGGCATATTATCGTAATGGTCATTTCCTCCATAGAGAATCTCATTCGGTTGTGAATCATTGAACGTAAATTTTCCGAAACAGACTTTTCTATATTCTCTTAATATTGGGCAGCGCTGTGAAATGTGCTATGTTTTCAAGCTCACCTAAATTACACATTGAACAAGTTGTATTTTCTTTGTCAAATCTGTTGTTATTTAGAATTACGATGTCACCTCTAGCCCTCTTATCCAAGTGTTTGAATCTAAGTCATATTCTTTTTAAATAAACCAGACCTTCTGACCAGTCTAATTCCTTATATATCCTACTAGTACTTAAGGCTTTTTGTGTGTACTCGTACACATTCACCCTTGCCTGATTGGGGTTTGTTAAGAGCAATTTTGTATCTTTTATCCAGCTTTCTGATTACATGTTATTTATTTGCCAGATGGCATAATTTTTACTAAACAAGTTCTTTAGATCTCTAATCTAGAAGACTTCTTTCTTTATAACAATTTTGGACCGATAATGTGGCAGCCGATTTTCTGAGTATATAAACAATAGGGTGGTTCGAATTCCAACAAATTTTTCAAATCAAATTCTAATAGTGCGGAAAAGTTGCTATGGAGTAACACAAGTATTTTGGTAAAAAAAAAATTCAAATCGGTTAATATCTTCTGTTCGCGCAACTCACTTAAAGTTTTGAAAATTTTGTCGAAAATAGTGCATTTTCTGAACTTTTGGAAAGTAAGATTTAATTGTTATTTTTTATTAATATTTTGTTACTTATGCTGTCAGATTGTTAGTTTTTTCATAATAATTAACTTTATGTTGTTTGAGACAATTATTTTTTAAGATCCAGTGGAGGTGAAAGAGTGAGACTGTGACTCTTGTACGCGATATTCAAAAGTCAAATAATATTGACTTTTACTGGCACTTTTTACGAATTATTACCAAGCAATATCACTTTCTTTAATTGTTATTCAGTAGTTGTAGTATATTTACTTTTGCTTAAAATGAGTGAAAAAACAAAAAAACCCCGGTTTCATATTTCTCGGAAAGATCATGTTTGTCCAATATTTGGCGCTCCTAAGGATTTTTCTTTAAGAAATCTGCCCTCTTATGCTGACGTTATTCTTTGTTGTTTTGAACAAAGATACGTAATGTCATCATCAACAGAATTACCTTCACAGAAAATTGCTTTTTCAGAAATAGCGAATGTGGTAGCTCAGAAAATTAAGATGCTTTATATGACAGCATCTATCCCTACAGTTTCTCAAACCAGGGTTGAACAAATGATCACTGCATATCATGCAAAATATTGGAAAAAAAGAAAGTTTTACAAAAGAGATAAAGAAAATCCTAAGCTTCAGAAAGCTCATGAAATATTCAAGACCGAGTCAGAGAAAATTTTTGACATTTCTTCATGCAAATGTCAAATGTCAAATGACTGTAACTGCGGTAAACCTTTGTCATTATGTATTTGTCCAAACCCTAATTTCTATTGACTGTGGATGTGAAAAAGATCGTAAAATTCCTGTCATAGAACGTAAATTTCTTTTCGATCAAAGAACTGCCAGAGTCGGAAAGATTGGTTCTATAGATGTACTTGAAACTGCAAAACTTACTCGTCGAGCTGAAAGAAATGAAAAAACGAAACATAAAATGACATCCTCTAGTACTTACACTTCTTCTGTTGACAATGCCAAAAGTTTTTCAGATGATTTGGATGACAACATTGAAGAGTTCGTTGAGAATCGTTCGCCTGAAGTATAAGAACATGTCAAAGATCCAACATTCGCTCTCAGCCCATCAACATCATACCTTCAAAAGCCTTCTACCTCACAAATGCGCATTAATCTTCCTGAAACTGCAGTAATTAGTGACCGATTTGGTGTTTCGGAAAGAGCAACCGCTGCAATTGCGACGTCAGTTCTGAAAGACCTACAAATCGTTACTGATACAGACTTGACTTTTGTTATAGATAAAAATAAAATCAGAAGGGAGAAATCTAAAATCAGAAAAGCCTTGCAACAGGAACCTAAAACTATGTCCGAAGCCCTTACATCCCTTTATTTTGATGGGAGAAAAGATGAGACCTTATACCAGGAGGAAGTAGGCTCCAAGCGTTATCGCAAAGCACGCAAGGAAGAACATGTCTCTATTATAATGGAACCTGGTTCTCAATATATAACTCATGTAACGCCTATTTCTGGTACAAGCAAAGGTATCACTGAAAGTATGATATCTCACTTAAATGAAATGGAATTTGATTTTAGTGAACTTCTCCTAGTTGGTTGTGATGGCACAGCAACTAATACAGGCTGGAGAGGTGGTATTATTAGGCGTATTGAATTATACTTGAACAGACCAATTCAGTGGAATATATGCTTGCTTCATGCAAATGAATTACCTTTGCGACACGTATTTCAACATTTTGATGGAAAAACAAGTGGACCGAATTCATTTTCAGGTACAATCGGAAAACAACTTCAGGGCGTTGAACACTTGCCTGTTGTTAATTTCAATAAAATTGAGTGTGATTTAGTACAAGTCACATGCAGAGACAATTTGAGTAAAGATCAAAAATATCTTTACGACATTGGGCAAGCTATTCATTTAGGTAATTGTTCATCTGATCTGTCTCTGCGAGATCCAGGAAAACTCTCCCACGCGCGTTGGCTCACTCTAGGAAACAGAACGTTGAGATTATACATATCAAGTGAAGACCCTTCTGAAAACTTAGTTCACATATTTACATTTATAATGAAAGTGTATTTACCTATGTGATTTCAAATAAAACTGAACGATTCAATTGCAGATGGTGCGAGACATGTCTTCACTATGATTAAAAATTCTCGGTACTTACCAGAACATCTTCTGAGAGTAGTTGATCCTGTGATACAACACAATGCTTATTTCGCGCATCCTGAAAATTTGCTTTTATCTATGGTCACAGATGAAAATCGGAATGTACGTAAGATTGGGGTACAAAGGATTTTAAAAGCCAGAGAGACAACTTCTACTGCGAAGAATTCGGTGCGCTCATTCATTTTGCCAAAACTGAACTTTAATGCCACTAATTACTATGAAATGATCGACTGGTCTTCTACAATACTATCACCTCCTCCAGTACTAAGAAATGTCTTAAATGCAGATCTGTTATCTTCCATTGATAACCAACCATCTATCTCTCAATGGAACTTGTCAAGCTTTCCATGCCACACTCAAGCGGTAGAGCGAACTGTTAAGCTTGTCACTGAAGCGTCGAAATAGGGATGGTCACATACGGTCAACTTTATTTTCTCGTTCTAGTTTGCCTAAATTTGATCACAAATCCCAGTTTGTAATTAACGCATAAAGAGAGTTCACTGTACAAATCTTCACGATCGTAAATTTTTTTAATGATAGTAGCAAACAAAAAATGTAAAAAACAAAAAAAAATATTTAAAAAAACAAAAAAAACATAAAATATTAAAAAAAACAAAAAAAAATTATAAAATATAAAAAAAACAAAAAAAAAAGTGGGATCAGATTTTTCACCACGTCCTTGTCGTTGATCCTGGGGAAAGCTAAGCGTGAAAAGCCTTATAGAATGCATGAATAAACTGTTTAAATACAAACTAATCCTTATAAATAATTAAATTTAAACATAATAATAAGTAAAACTTTGGAAAACGACATTTAAAACATAATTCTAAAAAAATTAGGAAATATGCATTTTTCGACAAAATTTTCAAAACTTTAAGTGAGTTGCGCGAACAGAAGATATTAACCGATTTCAATTTTTTTTTTACCAAAATACTTGTGTTACTCCATAGCAACTTTTCAGCACTATTAGAATTTGATTTGAAAAATTTGTTGGAATTCGAACCACCCTAATAAACAATATTCTCTGCATATACTTAAGGAACAGTTCTAAAGTGAACAAATGATTTTCTTGCATGCCAGTTTCCGAAAAAAATAGGATTCGCTTTACAAAATACTTTTGCAATATATCAACTCCTTTAAACCACCCGAAACCTGTGCTGCATAAACGACAAACTGCAAGAAAAAGTTTCCATTTAGCTTCAATTGAAATTTCTTTATTTTTTAAAAGACAAGTCCACAAAGCATTAATACCATTTTTTCTGCAGCTGTTCTGTTCTCAACATGTTTTTTAAAATTCGTCTGAGGTGTTATTTCCACCCTTAAGTAAATATATTGAGACACAGTCTGTATTTCTTCCTCACTATAATACCACTTATCCTCATTACTAAGTTGCCCACCTTTTCTGAACACCATTATTTGAGACTTTGAGCGGTTTACTTCAAGATTCCACAGCTTGCAGTAGCTTTCGAGGTTATTAATCATCACTTGTAGTTTGCCTGGGTGATCCGCTAACAAAATGATATCATCGGCATACATTAGAGGTCTAATATTTTTCCCTTCTATGTTTAGTCCTCCTTCTAAGCATTCATGCAAGTCGTTTATGTAAAGAACAAATAGTATTGGCGACAATAAGCATCCCCGTTTGACGCCTGAGTTTGTTTTGAATGTATCTGAAATTTCTGAGCCATTCCATACAACTGTCTTTGTATCGCTGTATATATTCTCTATGATCTTCACTAGTTTCGTTGCAAGCCCAATATGGTGCAGTTTATATATCAAGGCGTTTCTTGACACTCTATCAAATGCCGCCTTAAAGTCGACAAAATACGCGTAAGCTTTCTTCTTTTCTTCGAAATTTAAATGTACAATAGCGGCTAAATTGAATATCTTGTCGACTGTGGAGTAATTCTTTCTAAAGCTGGCTTGATACTCGTTTAAGATACTATTCCTTTCAGATCAAGAAGTTATTCTTTCGTTAATTATGCCCATCATAACTTTAGCAATGCAGTTCATAAATGAAAAACTAAATTGTACCTATGTAATAGAACTTTTAGAAAGTTTAGAATATAAAACTATCTCCTTCAATAAAAGATTGTAAGGAGTTCAGCCCAGAAGATAATTGCTTATTTACATTTTTGATGAATAGAAAATAAAATTTTAAGAATTTGAAATGAATGAATCGCTCAATTAAATGAAAATAGTTCAATTCTAAATATATGTATATTATTAATCGTAATCTCAGGCCGATGGTCGTTCGTGTCCAGCCCGTTTTTTATGAAACTACTGCACGGTGCATGTTTCACACCATTTGTTTATGGTTAAATATTATTACAATAAGATTTTTTGAAAAAATCTCTTCGGATATGTTTAGTTGAAACTTATAAATTTTTTCTAATTTTCTGTTGGCGTTATATGGTAGAAATAAGCGCCGACCCATCGAGATGGGATTAAGATGCCAAATGGAACGACATGGGATTACGGTTAATATTTAAAATTATTATTACTAGTAATTATATAAATCTAAATAAAAAAAATCTGATCAGGTAAGCACAGATCCTAAACGTGGGGTTAATAAGAACAAAAATACCAGCAAATTTCACAGCATCAATAAAAATTAACTTCCCAATTAACACATTATAACAGCTAACTTTGAAACATTTTAAAGATTCTTTCCCGAATTGCGAATCGCATGAACACACACACATTCCTTTTTATTCCTTCACCCACCTAGTAACCCTAATCGCATTGCATATTCATACGAAAATGCTAGTACGTACATTATACTTATGGATATACATACCTATATACAAACACCCAAATCCACTCACGCCTTGCAAGTTTAGTTCAATGAGCCGAGCCTGTGATGATGTAACAATGCCATGCATAGAAGCACGTGTCTCCCTTTAATATACATACCTATATATGTATGCCGCTGCCCTAGCAAGAGCGAAACAAGAGAGCCTACATCCATTCATACATAGAGTATGGGTGTATGTGTATGAGGTATGTGTGAATTGTGCTGCAGTCATTGATTTGTCAGCTGTGCGTGAAACTGAAACTACATAGAAAGAGGCATATTAAGGAGAAAATATAGTACATGAATAACTGGAAAGTAAGTCAGTACTGGGAACGCTCGATTAGATAAAGCCGCAATATATAAGTATGAGATTTCGTGTGGTGAAAAATATAAACAACAAATTTTATACACGAGATTCCAAGGAAAAAATATTATTACAGCTTTTTTTTTTGTTTTTGGTTTTTCGCTGTTCTACTACACTTTTGTCATGTAAATTTAAGAAGCATATTATTATTCGCCAAATGAGTTGAAGTGTGACTAGATTTAAATCTCCGTGAATGGAACACCAAAATGATAGAAGCAGCTGTTTCTAATACCGCAATATATTTTTTGAAATATTGTTCAAACGTAAAACGATTCACTTTATTCCGCGGAGAAATCATATTGATTTTCTAACAAGATTTCCAACGGTAAAGTAGCTGTCACTATCAAAAAGCATATGCAAAAAAAGAAACCACTATTTTGATAATTAGTAAGAATAAAGACGGCGGCCTGGTGACTGCTGCCTGAGCAAGCTGAGGTTATGAGTGGATCCTTTCTCCAAATTTTTGACAGGTTGGCTGTTGAAGTGAACATATACAATAAAAAATGTATTCCGATATATGAAAAATTGTCCACAAGGCCTTTTTGAATTAGTTCACATGAGCGAGCGGCTACTGTGTGCAGATTTTGCATTACAATTGTGTCAATGAGTATTGATTTTGCATGGATTGCTTTTGAGACAATGCATCAAATTGCAAATTAGCATACATCTGTGTTTTAGAAGAAGAAGAAATGTGTTAATGCGCTCGTTTGCTCGTTGACATAATTGAAACACAATCAGGGTGATTGGAATGATTTTTATTTTCTTTTTTTTTTGTAGCCAGTATACTAAGTTATTGAATTGTTGTCTGCATAAGAGTTGTATGTGAAGTTGGAAATCGAGGAATGCTTAATACAGGAATGCTTTTAAAAATAAATAAGTCGAGCAGGCCGTGTGTGACTTTCTTCTATTTTCTTTATACAAAATGTACCGGCTACGGAAGAACATGAAGCTACTCTATGAAACTACCCTAGCTAGCAGAAGGCAAACTACAGCAAACATGTCCTATAAAAGACATTTAATATGGGCTTCTAACATCAGCAGAGGAGCAACTCGAGCGCCGGAAGGAACACTTCTCCAACATTCTTAACAGCCTCGGATAATGAACCCCTCAACGTTGACGACCATCGCAAACGAAAACCGGACTACAATTTACGGATATGCACCTGGAATGTCCGAACCCTAAATAGGGAAGGTGCCTCTATCCAGTTGGCGGAAGCCCTCGAAAAAATTAAGGCTGATATCACCGCCATCCAGGATATAAGATGGACAGGACAAGGCTGCTCTAAGCAAGCAGGCTGCGATATCTACTACAGCTGCCATGCGGAGCGGCGCGAATTAGGATGCGGATTTGTTGTTAGCGAGAAGCTTCGGTCCCACGTCTCTAGGTTCACACCTGTGTGCGTACCAAGGCACGGTTCTTCAACATACATTGTGTAAAATAAGTACCCGGAATTTATAATTTAAACTCTCCCGGGAATACCTGACACTTCAAATTTGGTTTTTTCATGTTGGTACACATGTCCTTGAATGCACAAGCCTTATTAGAACGGGATCTATTACTTAGTGTGTTTTATTCTGCAGTCAAAGTGAGTTGATCTTTTGTTTACTTGGCGAATTTTACTATGGATAAACTTGTGGAGCAGAGGGTTTGCATTAAATTTTGCGTTGCGAACAAAATTACGTGTGCCAATACATTAAATATGTTGCGGGAAGCCTATGGTGACTCGTGTTTATCCAAAACACAAACCTACGAGTGGTACAAGACGTTCAAAGAGGGCCGTGAAGTGGTAGAAGATTTGCCTCGCTCCGGACGACCATCGATCGTTACGACCGACGAAAACGTCGAAGAAATTAAGAAAATTATATTTGAAAATCGTCGTTTGAGTACCAGAGAGATCGGTCGTGAGCTTAACATCTCTCACATGACCGCTCAGAACATTTTGACTGGTGTGTTGGGCATGCGCCGCGTCGCCGCTCGGCTTGTTCCGAAAGAGCTCAATTTTTTGCAAAAAGAGCATCGGAAGGAGGTCTCTGAAGACATTGTTTCCCGAGCTAATACGGACCCTACGTTCATGAAACGCATAATAACTGGTGATGAGACATAGGTCTACGAGTACGATATGCAAACCAGTCAGCAATCGTCTTCGGGGAAGGCGTTTTGAGTCGATTGAAGACATTAAAAAAAATTCGCTAAAGGAGCTGAAGGCCATCCCGGCGCCGGCCTACCAGCGGACCATGGATGACTGTGTTGTTCGTTGGAATATTTGTATCGGCTCAAAAGGAGCCTATTTTGAAGGCGATCCAACAAATAATGATGAATAATATGAAAAAATGTGTTTTTTTTTTAAATTCCGGGTACTTATTTTACACAATGTAAGCCTGATTTGCGCGCACGCCCCAACGGAGGAAAAGGACGATACCATCAAAGACAATTTCTATGCGAGATTCGACCAAGTATATGACCGCTGCCCAGCCCACGCCGTGAAGATCGTACTCGGGGACTTCAACGCAAAGGTTGGACGAGAATCTGTCTTCGATCTCAGTGTCGGTCAGTTCAGCCTCCACGAGACCTCATCGGACAATGGTCTAGGGCTGATCGACTTCGCTGCGGTGTGAAACATGGTAGTTAGTAGCACCAGATTCCAACACCTCAACATCCATAAGGCCCCCTGGCTGTCCCCTGATCAAAGAACGCGCAACCAAGAGTACAGGGGCAGGAATGATGCTCGAAATTTCTATCAACAAGTCAAACGTCTGACACAAGGTTTCAAGACCGGAGCATCAACCTGCAGAGATAAACACGGAAATCTGGTTATGGATACACAATCCACACTGAGCATATGAAGGGAACACTTCTGCAATTTACTTGCTGGCGATGACGCACACAATTCCGCCCCAGTAGAAGATGACCCGATACCACCAATCAACGATAATTTGAACGTTCCACCACCTAGTCATGACGAAGTCAGAGTTGCCATTCAGCGGCTCAAGAATAACAAAGCGGCTGGCGCTGACGGCTTGCCCACTGAATTGTTCAAGACTGGGGGCGATGCGCTGATAGGGAACATGCATCAGTTCATCTGCAAAATGGCTAGCAGAAAGCATGCCCGATGATTGGAATCTCAGTGTTCTTTGTCCTGTACTGAAGAAGGGTGACCCGACGATCTGCACCAACTACCGGGGTATCTGTCTTCTAACCATCGCTAACAAGGTCCTGTCTAGCGTCCTATGTGGACGACTTAAGCCGTTTGCCAACACACTGATCGGGCCATATCAGTGCGGCTTCAGACGTGGTAAGTCCACCATCGACCAGATCTTCACATTACGCCAAATCCTCGAAAAGACCCATGAAAAGTAAGTCGACACCCATTATCTCTTTGCCGACTATAAAGCTGCGTTCGATAGCCCGATAAGGGATTGCCTGTACGCCACCATGTCTGAGTTCGGTATACCAGCGAAGCTCATACGGCTTTGCAGAATGCCGTTGAGCAACACAACCAGCTCCGTCAAGGTAGGAAATAACCTCTTCAAACCATTCAGTACCGTTCGAGGTTTCAGAAAAAGTAGGTATTCATCGTAATGGCACTATTTTCTACAAATGTGTCCAGCTCCTTGCGTACGCCGATGACATTGACATTATCGGCCGCTGTAAGCGAGATGTCACCGCTGCGTTTTCTGCTATCGAAAAGGAATCATCACGAGTGGATCTGGCGGTGAACGAGGGTAAAACGAAGTATATGCTGTCTACAACGCGGAACACACGGCGTGTAGGAACGCACGTCATTGCGGACAACTATACCTTCGAAGTTGTGTCAGAATTTATTTAACTTGGCACCGCCATTACCAGCAACAACGATATCAGCCTGGAGATCAAACGGAGAATCACTCTTGCTAATGGGTGCTACTATAGGCTAAGTAAACAATTGAGTAGTCGAGCCCTCTCTCGCATGACCAAACTGACACTTTACAAGACGCTCATCATACCCGTGTTGCTTTATGGCGCAGAGGCAGGGGTAGTGTCACAAAGCGATGCAGTCGCTCTTGGGCTGCTCGAGAGAAAAGTTCTTCGTAAGATCTTCGGTCCTGTGCGCGTTGGCGAAGACTACCGTGCAAGAATGAACCACGAGCTGTAAGAGCTCTACGCCGACATTGACGTAGTTCGACGCATCGCCATCCAACGCCTGCGTTGTCTAAGACATGTCGTACGTATGGATGAAGAAGCTCTAGCAAAGAAGGTGTTCGAGGGTGAAGTCCAAGGGAGCAGAGGAAGACCATTGCTCCGGTTAAAAGACCAGGTGGAGGAAGCCCCATGCTCGCTTGGTGTACAGAATTGGAGAAGGCGCGCGCGGAGCAGAGGCGCCTGGAGAGAGCTAGTGAGGTTGGCTGTAACTCGGTAACGGGTTGTTTTGCAGTTTTAATACGTCAAACTATTGCATTACACTATTTTACGTAGAAGCTTCAGTCATGGGTAATTCCCCACCCATCCAATATCGAAGCATAAACATTTTCACGATACCCCAAGTGTATATTTTACATAAGAGTTTCCTTCATTTTGTAATTGCCTGCTCAGAAAAAACTTCTGTTATACAACTTAATTTTTTCAACTATTTTCCACTGCTAATTTCCCCATCTGCAGGGATCACCCAGCCAGTAACATAGCAGTAACAGCTCACACCACCTGCAGCAGAAGTGATTACGCAAGCATAGCAGCTTCACTGCAACAAAAGTAATTGAATTTGATTTCAATTAAACACAAAATGATACCCAATAGATTTGAAATGTGAAAAAACACAAAGTAGGGGATATCCTAGAATTGAGTTTGTCAGCAGCCCAGCCACTTGTGGTAACGAACCTGCAACCGTTGCCGCACCACGAACGGCGATGACATTGTAAGATAACTGGCAACGACGGGCGTCTCAAATAACAGCGTAGCAACAAAAAATAAGTAGCAACCATTACTACTGCACTACAAATTTGTTCTACTCATTTCTTCTCCTACTCCTTCTTCGCTCCTTGGCAACAATAAAATGCACGGCTATGTTGAAGCAGCCGTTGTTGTGGGAAATATTTAGGTATTAAATATTTTTTTTTTGCAATTTGTTTTCTTCTCTTGGCAGCGCCGCGTTGATAAGGGGCGAATGTTTTCATTTTTTAGCTACTTTAGTTACATTTTTATCTTTGATTTAATAAATTTCTGGTCTTGGCAGAATCTTAAGAATTTTATGGAACTTTTACAAAGACTTTTGTTTAGACTGTGCGGCAAAAAATGCGGGCATGAAGAAAATAGAACGCGCTAAGGTAAATACGCCATAATCCATAGGTTGCATTTTTACTAGTTTCTGTGGTTTTAAAAAAATTAATTTACGAAAAATTAGCTGCAGTATTAGAAGAGGCATTAGCATTGGATTGAGTGCATTGACTGCACCCTTTAGAGAATAGTAAGTATAGAGAAGAGAATAAGACTTTATACCTGATTGAATCAAACTTTTAGTATCCAACACAAATCTTTTTTATTTATCAAGCAGGATTATTCGTTTTAAGGCTTAGAAATGGAATATCCAGGAGGCAAAAATCAATATTTTAGACACCTGCTCTTCTTAGCTTTTCAGCGAGGTAAAAAAACAGCCGAAACGGCTCGGGACTTTTGCGACATTTATAGAGAAGAGGTCATTGGCGAGTCTGTAGCACAGAAATGGTTCTGAATTCGACGGAGCGGAGATCTTCTGCATTCGACGAAGAACGTCTCAAATCATTTCTGAAGGAGAACGGTCGCAAAACAAGTCGTAAATTGGCGCACAAAGTTAACTGCGCTCATAAAAAAATTCCCAATCACTTTCATTCAATGGGATTTACCGAAAATTTGTGAGCCTGGATGCCTCACGATCGCAACGAAAAATAAAAAGAAAGTCGCACTCAAATTGCTTTTCAGCATCTCGCCCGCCATCGAGCAACACGCGATCATAAACAGTGCTTTTTGTACTGAATCGTCACGGGAGATGAGAAATGGTGCCTATACGTCAATATGAAAGAAAAAAAGAAGTGGGGGGATCCAAGAGATCTACCAAAGCCGAGAGTGAAGGCAGATCTTCATCCAAAGAAGCTCATGATATATGTTTGGTGAGACTGGGTGCACTGGGAAATGCTCTAAAAGAATGCCACGGTCAGCAAGGAGCTCTACATTGCCCAGCTACACCGCGTAAATGAGGATATTCGACTGAAAAGTCCTGATCCACATGGTCAAACCATACTCCTTCATGGCAAATCCAGGTCCCATGTCCCACAAGTCGTCAAAGCCGCACTCCAAGAGCTCGAATGGGAGGTCCTTCAGCATTCGCCATATTTTCCGGACCTTGCTGTGACCGATTATCATCTTTTCCGCTCGCTGTCAAACCATATCAAGGGCGTTACCTTCGATAACCAAGCGATTTTTGGTGGAACGGCATCAACAAATAGGTCGAGAGGTTTGGATTGGTTTAAAAGAATGTTGAAGAAATTCCGCCGCGGTGGCTCGAAGCTTGTCTATGACATCGTAACTTGAATCCATGTATATGAGCCGGAAACAAAAAAGCAATCGACAGTGTGGGTGTTGAAGATGATCTTAAACCAGCAAAAGTTGTTTGCAGAAGTGAGACCACAAAGCAAATGGTCGCTTCATCAGCGCTGCAGTTTCCCTCCATGACCAGGAATCCAAATGAGCCTAATATTGTGGTATTCGGATGCAATCGAGAGGGAAGTCAGGCATTCCCTGACTAATTTCGAACGCAAAAACAACGAGCCCAAGACTTTAATTGCTGCTTGGATGTCAAGTACAATAGATATTTACCTCCATCACAGTAATTACAGAAGTAAGCAACCAATCCACTGCTTTCGTAATTGCGGCTACTTCCGCTTGAAAAACACTACAGTAGTCCAGAAGTCTAAATTTGAGCTCGAACCATCCGAAAACATGTTAATGATCTAAGATGAACGGAGTTTCGTCAGCGTCATGAATAATAAGTAGCCTGTGAGCTAACCAGCCCCGTCAGGTAATACTATTTTAGCAGTTCCGCGGGGCGAGTGGTAGATTGTGGAAAGGTGTCTAGTACGTACTTGTAGCTGCGATGCTGCAAGTCGTGCATACTGCTGTTACGTTATAACAGTACTCATGAGAATTTCCTACTCACGACCGTCATCCTAGAAAAAAAAACAAACTCGTCCAATCAGTCGTTGTTCAGGTGGCAACGAAGTAGCATGGGCAAAGGCAGCGTGAATTTTTGTTGTATATCACCAACACAGTCTCAGTTTTTTCGTAAACAACCCGTTATCTCCACCCTGCTTGCGCCAGCAAATCAACTGATTCCTTCAAAGTTTTATGAAGAGCGCTTCGAGCTCGCAATTGCTCTCGGCGTCATCCCCACACCAGATAACCTTGTGACGCAAATGCTGAGCTCAAAAGAGAAATGGGAAGCAGTAAAAAAAGTTCGCAGGAAGGATTGTGATAAAACTCCGGAAGAGATAATGGGAGCCTCATGCGGGAGCAAAACAAATGCGACCGATCCCCGAACACCCAACAGATGCGCCATGCAAAGAAGCCATTTTGAAATACATAGATCTCCTGTGGAGCTCACCGACGAACAGATGACAAGCAAGAAGGCGTGAAGTAAAGCACCAAGATGAACCCAAACAGACAAGCAATGGAGGCTATCGATAGCGTATAACACCAATACGCAATTAGGACAGGAACCTGAACACAGGTATCTGGTGTGTCTTAAAGGCATAAAAAGAGTTCCACCTTTATGAAATGCTTTTAGCAGTCCCAGAGTGGAATCTTCTGAGAAGAGAGGAATGTTATAGGGGTAGTGGGAGCATGTCCCACATGCCACTAGTGACAGCACCTTTCATGATGTCTCTGAAATTTTTGATTTTAACCTCCTCTAGAAAAAAATCGCTGCGATGCAAATGAGCCTAATGTTTTCTAATAGCTGTCGCCCCTCAGCAGGTAATGACACGCCTCCGAGTGTATTTCTGCTATGAAAAAGCTCCTCATATGTTAAACAACCATTTATGGTTCGGAGTCTGCTTAAAACTGTAGATCCCTCCAATTGTGGAACAACATCAAGACGCACGCCACAAATAGGAGGAGAAGCTCGGCCAAACACCTAACAGAAGTGTACGCGCCAATTATTATTAGGTGCGCAACTAAGTTCTCTTTGTCAATAGATACCGTCAGCAGTGTGTCAGTCAATTCTAACATAACCTAAACGTCATAAACCAAGCTCAGACAAATGGTAAACACACTGCTTCGACATATTAATGATTTTGTTTCGGTATCAATACTTTTGGTTTTGTGAAAATGTCTGATTTTCTGCCGAATAATCGTCATTTGCGGGAAGTGTTGATTTTCCTCTTTCATTCGACGGCTGAAAAAAACGGGGGCTGAAGCGCATCGAGAGCTACAAGAAGTTTATGGAGATGCTGCTTTAAGTGAAACAAAGTGCCGAGATTGGTTCCGTCGCTTCAAAGACGGTGATTTTAATGTTGACGACCGTCCGCATGAAGGAAGGCAAAAACCTTCGAAGACGTTGAATTGGAGGCATTGCTCTATGAGGATCCGTGTCAAACGCAAGAAGAGCTTGCTTCAGTATAAGGAGTTACCCGCCAATCCATTCCACGCGAATGCATACTTTGTGAATGATTCAGAAACAGAGGACTTGGATTCCTTATGAGTTAAAACCAAGGGATGTTGAACATCCTTTTTTCGCCTGTGAACAACTGCTCCAGCGACAAAAAAGGAAATGTTTTCTTTATCGCATTTTGACGGGTGATGAAAAATGAATTCATTACAGCAATCCAAAGAAAAGAAAGTCATGGGGACTACCCGGTCATGCTTCTACGTCGTCGCCTCGGCCGAATATTCAAGCTGCGTATGCGTATGCTAAGTATTTGGTGGGACCAAGTTGGTTTTATTGATTATGAACTGTTAAAACCAAGCGAGCCATCACTGCGGATCGGTATCGACTTCAGTTGATGTGATTGAGTCGAGCACTGCGCAAGAAGCGGCCGCAATACGCGGAGAGGGATGAAAAAGTGATTCTACAGCATGGCAACGCTCGGCCTCACGTTGCCAAACCCGTTAAAACCTACCTTGAAACACTGAAATGGGAAATCCTACCCCACCCGCCATATTCTCCAGATTTTGCGCCGTCCAATATTGCGATTATCACCTGTTCCGATCGATGGCACATGGTCTAGCTGACCAGAAGTTCCATTCATATGAAGACATCAAAAAATGGCTTGATCCGTGGATAGCCTCAAAAGATGAACAGTTTTACCGCGACGGTATACGAGATCTACCAGTAAGATGGGAAAAAGTAATAGCCAGCGATGGGCAATGGTTGGTTGGTTGGTTTAAGGATGACCCCGCATCGGAGTGCCACATAGACCGCAAGTTGGGTCCGTTGTGTTGCCCTAAAGCTCATTTGTTATATGATTTCCCCACCTAACCGAGATTCTTACTAGATTTTGGTCAAAGATATTAATTCGTTTCGAGAATTTGATGAGAGATTCGATTTTCAGGTTCGAGAGTACTGCAAGATTGTCAATTGTTGGAGAGCTTAGAAGAGCGAGTCGACTTCTGGCTAGGCCGGGACAACTGCACAGCAAATGCCTGCTCGATATTTCTTCATCTTTGTCCTCGCAGTATCTGCACAGGTCGTTTTGAGGAACCCCGAGCCGACGTGCGTGGGTGCCCTGTCTGTTTCAGATTGTAGGATGGCCAGATTTGTCTGGTCGCAACGCAAGTAGTTTCCACTCGCCAGCGATGGGCTATACTTTCAATGATTCACTTGTAACCATTTTTTCAGAATAAAGTTGTATTTTCATCAAAAAAACAGCGCGAACATAGTTGCGCACCTTATATTTTTATTTATTTTTATACTCGCAGGCAAACTGGCAGCCAGCTATTCAATTAGTGTATTTGGAAAGGCTTAGTTTCATGTACTTTAACAGCCAAGCGGAACTTATTTATTGTATGATTTTGTAAGCAATCCTGGCCTAAGCTATTGCGCAGAGAAGCCTTGGCCATAAAACCATCTCGCAAATGCATTGAGGTCAAAATACTGCGGCTTATGAAAGCATTAGAAGCTGCTTAAATTCCAACCAAATTTGATTTAGCATTTATTCTTTAACACTCTTGTAAAATAATATGAAAAGTATTGTATAAATTTTGCCAACTAAGGTATTTACAGTAATAATAACTTCCGTATGACCACAACAAACTAAATTTAATCGCGCTGAAAACAAAGAATGCAAAATATTTTCCCAGAGTAAATCCAGCTAAATAACAACAGCACTCACACAACCGCAGAGAAATGATAACAAAAGCAACAGATGCGACTTGCCGATTTAGCAATGCGCCAGTCCGTCCTTCAGCCCAACGGCAAAGGCGGAAAAGGAAAAATATTTACACAAACCCTCCACCACGCACCACTCGAGACTCGATGCTGGGGCCAGTATATTAACATGCAAAGCTTCATGCCAGAGGAGCTAAAATTCAATGAAAAACATTTTAACGTAATCCTGGAAAATCCCAAGGAAGAAATATGCACATTTCAAATAAAGAAATAAGGAAACAATAGAAATGTAAAACGTAACAGCAAAAAAGGAAAAGAAAACAAAAATTTGAAATAAAAAAATAAATAAAAATGGAAACGCCAATGGCACAACATTGCTGCAGGCAGCTAAACCAGCTGTGTGCGCAGGCGGTTAGCGGCGGACGGGGTGGCATTAAAGCAACACTGTTTGCAGCCAACGAACCTCAACTAACTAAATCGACGAAAAGCTATGCGTCCGCAGCCAGTTAGCCAAAGCCAATGCAACATTAAACTAAAGGCGGCACAAACGTAAACTGAGCCACTGGCCAACGAACAACGCTACCACGAACGTTGACGCCCCAGGGCGTTGAGGGGGTGCCTAGACGCTTAGGAGTCCCTTTTTTACGTTTCACCTGAAAATGAAAATTCAACAAAACCACTCAACTGTATCTTTGCTGTGCAGCAAACAAAACAAGGCATATTTATGGGCACGTGCAGGTGGGTCGGTGGGTGGGGCGGCGGCATACACTTTACTGTGTCGGTATGTAGAAGTAGTAAAAATTTGTATACATTTACACAATCGTGTATATGTGACTGCGTGTATGCACAACAGCAACCTCAAAAGCCAGCAGTGGAATGCGAGTGCTTAGAATCGTAAAAATATTGTAAAATTGAATTTTCAATCCCGACTACGAGTATTTGATGCAGTTGCTAAACGTTTCGGCTTTAGCCATTGTTGGCCACATTGCGGTCCATTGGTTTTAAGCGCCAACATACGAGTATTGTTCGCACACTAGCGCATATGTATGTGTGTTTGTATATGTATACAGTGAAGTGCTTATGTTAACACAAGACCTGCGGCTAAACGGGAAATTAAAAAAAAACGCCCCTCGATATTATTGTGAACGCCCACATATATTATTGGCAAGTTTTGACTATTCACTAATTTAGTTTTTCAACTATTTCATTGTTAATTATTATTTTCAATTATTTTTTTTATAAAAATGTAGTTCATTCTTTAAGGGTTTAGGGGTAGTCATAGGCCCATAAAAGATATAGATGGAAACACACTAACCACCATGGAGAAACAGCTTACCGAGTGGAGAAGACTTTATGAAACTCACGAAAGCGTTGAAGAAGCAGACGCCGCACAGTGGTGCCACAGCGGCCAAAAATACAAGGAGTCATTCTAGAAGTTTGAAAATTTGCAGAAATCACTTTTAAGACATTTTAAACTTCTAGTTAAAAAATCAAAAAAATCCGCCCACTTTTACGCCTACCTCCCACACAACCTTAACAATAAAGTAGCCATAACTTCCATAAAATTAAAAAAAAAATAACAAAATTTTGTATACTTGTATTTTGTGTAATTCCTAATATTGGGTAATAATTTTGTAAAAATCTGCCCCATCTTACGACCACCTCCCATACAATACTAACTTAAAAAATGCTCTAACTGGCATAAAATTGTAGGTCAAACTTTAAAATTTTCGTACATTTACGTTTTAAAAAGTTTTCAATATTTGGTGTGAATTTCAAATTATTCCTACTATTTTTACGCCTACTTTTCATAGTACTGCAATAAATTTTTTTTTTTTTTTCAATCTTTTAATAAATTTTTTACATCATCAAGGTATTCCAATTTCTTTAACTGCTGTGCCCAGATGACCCATCACAGCCCCATTTGCTTAATAAACGCAACTGATGTGGAAACTCTTCAACCTCACATTGCGATTTAGATTTAAAGATTCTTGAAACTGTGTGATCAAGTAATTGTTGTAATCCAACACTACTACAATTTTCCTCAACCGTAATATTAGCAGGATAACATTGCTTTTTAACTGCCAAAATTTGTTTATAATTTGGAAAAATATCACAACCGATTTCTTTGGCTGAGCTTCTTAAAATTTCATACTGGTGCTTTGATAATGCAGCATCGATTATGAGGCTAAGTGCTTTTTCAGGAGTAAACGATTTAAAATTTTCTTCTTTATTATATCTTTTAGCTGCAGACACTATCAGCTCTTCAGAATAATTTTCTCAAATTTCTTTTATTTTAGTCCTCTTAGTTCTCTCATGACTTTCTTCAAATGAAATACAAGGTCTTCCACGTTTGGCTGAAAGCGAAGTACTTGGCTGCTCAATATTCAAAACGTTTTTATTTATCGTATAAAGCCGTGAAAGCCATTGTTTATTATCAATTAAAAACCTGGATTTAATGCGCGCACTTTTGTTCCACTTTAATTTAAATTTTGGATAGAAATACTTTTATTAAAAATTTGCGAAAATTAATTATATTTGTTTCAGACAAATTATAATTTGCTGATATGACACCAACAACAACGTCAATATCTTTATCATTATCGAACAATAGTTCAACAATCGCATTATAACGAATATTAGATTTATCCATAACTTTAATAAATTTCTAAACACTTTATATTAAACTTGTATTAACTGTCACTGTCACAAAGATAATAATGCAAGCATATTTATATTTTAATCCATAACGGACAATTGACGATTCACCGCCAACTCATTAAGAACTCACTTCTGTGTACTATCCCACCACTCGCTTTGGCGACAAGACTCGCTCCGACTATTGCACGTAAACATATGCATAGCGCGCAGTGTGAATTTCGCGCATGGTTGTTTGTGGTTTTTGTTGTGTATAAATCGCTGTGCTAAGCTGTGCTATGTCTTGTTTTCTTTAGCTTTTAGCTGAATTTTCAAGCTTTAATTTGATATAAGTCTTAATGCGGTGCTCAGCGGTGCAATATATTTTCTAGTCCTTTGAAAATGATAAATGTTCATTTTTTTGGGCTGTATATATGCTACATGCAACTTTTTTCCATTTTTTAGGAATTTATTTTTTTTTTGTCATTTTTAATAAAGAAAGAAGATTTCATGCAAATCGAACGATGTGAAAAAAATTGATTTATGGCCGCAGTCTACATGAAAAGTTCCCACTGTGCGCCGTCCCACAGTGTGACTTTTTTCACTTTTAGGATGCCAAAATTAATAACAGCCAAACCAATGGAGCAATTCATTTCAAATTTTGCAGTGTGGTTGCAGATACCTAAATCTGATTTGAGAATAAAAATGGGCGTGATACGCCCACTTTTTCTCCTTGCCCACATAAAAGGTAAAATTTCATATAATCATATTTTCTACTTTAAAAGCATTTTCCAGTGCCAATTTAAATACAAATTGTTTAGATTTCTTAACTTTAGCTTAGAGGCTTATGACTAATATTTAAAAGATTTCATTCAGCCCCTGGGTACCTTTTTATACTACATTATACTGCTCAATGAAGGAGATAATCACAAATTGTTTCAATGATAAATATGTCACTAATCTTTATTTTATTAATAGTAAGCCAATAAACAGTTTCTAAAGATTAAACATAACAAAACATAAACACTTATTCGAAAGCAATTATTCATAATACTTCTTCCTGGGCCAGCAATGCAATTACATCTTGAGGCAAAGTCCCGCGCTTGGTTTTCGATGGCTTACGTAAGCTGCAAATATAGGTATCGGATGATATTAGAAGCCTGTGCAATAAATCCTCATTGGTTTGAGTTCGTGAACTTTTCATTGTATACCATTCGCGATAATTTCTGACATCTTTATTTCTCGATTCTTGCGCTTCTTCGGAAAGCTCACCAATAGGAACCATGCATGACGATAGTATATGTCTTGAATCTAACAGTATTTTATGCAGACAGACTGGCATATTGTACCACTCATATTCCCTCAAATAAAGATCGCGTGTGTCTCTCACGTATACCTCAAAGGCCTCAGCATTTATCTGAAATTCACACCCTAAGCAAGACAATATGGTGAAAAGCCTTTTTAAGAGACATAAGTTAATGCCTGTAATGTCTGCAGTAACTTCTGCATTACTAAAAAAACGTCGTGCTGTGTTTCCGTCATTTGTATTGCCAGATTTCTCTTTTGGCATATCAATTAAAAGCCCAGTTTCGATTCTAAATCTGCTTTGAATGCTTTCCTTCCTCTGTTTCAGTTTTTCCTTATTTTCGGCGCCTCTTACACACCATGTCCTTAGTTCCAACCGATATGCAATGTGCAACATACACTCCATGCACCGTATCCATGAGTGAAGTGGTGAACTGCCGAATCTTAGCATTTTTGCGTCAACTTTCCGTTCCGACAAAGCGCTAAAATTATTCATATCCTTCGCTGAAGCACCACATATTATATATAACACGCTTGAGATGAGGTATATGCTGAAAGTGCATTACATACTTTACCGTCAATCATACACAAAATTAGTGTACTAGTAACTTTAAAGTTTAAATTTTCCATCTTAATTATTGTAGGAAGAAGATTAGAAATTTGGTCTTCCACAATCTTTACTTCTCTCACAATAGCATCTCGCGTTTCTTTTTCAAACAAAAATTTAATGGGACGGCAATATCTGGTTGATGATGGAACAGTGTTCCTCCATATAACAACTCTACGTTCATTAACTAGAGTATACATTTGGAGAAGTACGAGTGAAACAAAAAACATGCTGCTATCAGATTGATTTTCTTCGCTGAACTTTTGCTTATACCGTTTTTGCTCCGAGCCATCGCAACCCCATTTGAAAGTCACGAAAACTTCTTGAATACTGGAAATCGACAGCAGTACTTCTTTTTGTGCGTTACACAACCTTTTTATACTATGATCAATAAGCGCTTGCAACTCAATTTCGGCATACGTTTCGGTTACTGTGATTTTTTCTGGGTAACATAAAGGTTTGGACTTTTTTATGCAGTTATACGACGAATATAATTTGGGATTTATTTCTGCTGTATGCTGTCTATGCATATTATAGTCATGTGTTGAATCATTTGCATCTACATATTATCAGCGCAAGTGCTTGGTCTGGCGATAAACTTTTGTTGCGCTCTTTCGAAAGTCAAGATTTTTTCAACACAGACAACAAACAACAGACAAACACAGCTCTTTAAATAATATTGCGGAATTTCTCTTACCGTTTGATCTAAGTCCCATTTCTGCCGCCGTTAACACTTGTTCGCTATTTGATACTGCTAAAAGACTCTTTGCTTTGTGCGAAGAGAAGAATCGGAAAACGCCACATGTGGTCTACCTACATTGGATCTAATAGAGGATGAAGTTGATGGCCCAACATCAAGACGGTATTTTCCAAAGTCTTCACTCTTGGACAACCAACTATAATTACGGGCTAGAACACGGGCCTTAACTCGGCAAGACCCCTCCCACTTTGAAGAAAATTTGTAACACAGTTTTTTTATACGCTCTCCTAGCTTTTTAGTATCCACGTCTCTTCCGATCACCGCAAAAATTTTCTCTAACACCGCATCACGACGCGTTTCTTTTGAGCTCGTCAGCCAAATTTCAAAAAGTTCTTTCCGAGGAATCGCCATGAAAACTTCTTTTAAAGCTGTGGTAGCAAATTGTAGCAAATTTTATTCCAGTATCTGAAACACAGAATCCTAAAGGTCGTTTCGCTGTTAAAGAATGGACGGAACTCGATGGACCAATATAAGTTTTTCTCAGTAAAATATCAAAAATAATATTAAGCTATGGCTGTTTTAGTGATATTTTACTGAGCGGATTTGTATCGATAGTAAAAACTTTATAATAGTCTTACTTACCCCTGAAGTACAAAATTGTTGAAATTTAATCAGCAAATACTCAATTTTATGAAATTGATACTTATTCGTATTATATCTTTTGACAAACTTCACAGCGATGTTCGGATAATAAATAAAAATTATTCAATTGACGCATCGGCTTGTAAACGGTTATTTTTCTTAAAACTATTGTTTTGATAAATTTTGAGTACACTGTCGTAAAATTTGGTCATTTTTACACAACATACCGAAAGAAAATCATTTTCGCAGAACTTTTTTTTCTTAATTTTGGCATCCTAAAACGATAAAAAGTCACAGTGTGCGTCCCCAGCAATAGACGACGGAATCCCAACAGGGATATCTCGACTGAGCCCCCATCTAGCACGCTAATTAAAACCGCAATCCACAAGCTTAAAAACAACAAATCTGCTGGCTCGGATGGTATACCACCTGCGTTATTAAAATTCGGTGCTGATGAAATAACCCCACTACTCCGTCCCCTCTTACTTCAAATCTGATCAACAAACACCATCCTGATCGACGGGAAAGAGGGCATAATAATATCATTTCCGAAGAAGGGCGATTTAAGTCGCTGTGCAAATTGGCGTGGCATAACTCTTTCAAATGCCGTACTAAAGATCTTGACATTTGTCATTCTTGAGAGAATCGCCCCAGTTCTCAACAACACATTGCGCACCGAACATAATGGTTTTCGCCCCAAAAGATCGTGTGTAGACCATATTAACACGCTGCGTATAATTATAGAGCAGTCAGCAGAATGACGGTCGCCACTGCACCTACTCTTTGTGGACTTTGAGCGCGCTTTTGACACCTTGAACAGGCGTGCAATTTGGTCTTCCTTGAGGACTAATGAAGTACCGGAAAAAACCGTCACCATCATTCAAGAACTTTATGAGGGAGCTGTGTGCAGTGTACTCTTCAAAGGCAAAAAGAGCGAGTTGTTCAGTATTCACAATGGGGTGCGTCAAGGTTATGTGTTGTCGCCGTTACTGTTTATCACTGTACTTGATGACATTATAAGAAAAACAAATATCGATATTCCATCGGGCATTCATTGGCGCCCATATCAGAAGCTCTGCGATCTGGATTATGCCGATGATATATGCTTTTTGACACACAAATTATCTGAAGCACTCTGCCGTATCTTCTCAGGATATTAAGGAGTTACTTCTCTGATAGAGAACGGATGTACCTATGAGAGCAGTGCTGGAACAAAAAGGTACAAAGTTACTGCTGGCGTGCCGCAGGGATCGGTCCTAGGTCCTGTACTCTGGAATATCATGTACGACAAAGTCCTTCGCTTACCGGTATCCAGAGAGGAAAGAATAATAGGCTAAGCACATACAAGAAGTGGAAAAGATTACAAATGGAGCGATAAAACAAGTGAAAAATTGACTCGAACAGGCGGGACTCAAATTGGCAGAGCAAAAAACGGAGACGGTTCTGATAACACGTCGGAAAAAAGTCGAGCAGAGGAGAATCAGAGTGGGAGAGCAAATTATTCACTCACAACCGGCTCTGAAATACCTAGGAGTTATGATAGATTGTAGGTTAAATTTTAAGACCCATATTGACTACGCGGTAGAGAAAACCGCTAGCATACAAGCGGCACTCTCAAGGATCCTACCTAACATAGGTGGTCCTAAGTCAACTAGAAGGAAATTGCTCGTAAATGTGGCCACTTCAGTACTCCTGTATGCAGCCCCAGTTAGGGCAAACGCGGCGAAACTGAAGAATAACAAAAGGAAGCTATTGTCTGTATATAGGCTAAGTGCCCTAAGGCATGTTGCGGCTACAGAACAATATCGAATGACGCGGCGTTTATCATAGCTGGTATGATACCAGCGGATATTCTCGCGAGTGAAATGAAGCGACTCAATGACAGATGTGCAGCGGATGCCGAAATGTATGAAAAAGCGGTGAGAGAAGAAGAGGGCTTGTGTCACTAACAAGGTGGCAAGACCGATGGAATACCTCCAATAAAGGGCGATGGACCTATAAACTGATTCCCGATTTGCGACCATGGCTAAATCGGACTTTTGGAGATACAACCTACCATGTAACACAGTTCCTTTCTGGACATGGAGGTTTTAGGAAGTATCTGCACAGGTTCGGGCATGATGACAGCCCCTACTGCCCTGTGTGCATCAATGTAGAAGAAGACGTGGAACATGCCAGTTTCCACTGCCCACGCTTTATAACAGGAAGAATAATTCCAAATGCAACTGACGTAGTCGAGTTCATGTTGCAATCGGAAGAAAAGTGGGAGGAGATAGCTGCATACGTTACTAGAGTTCAAAAAGAACTCATATACATTGAGCACATGAAACGCATTAACCGATAGACATTGACGAAGCTATATAGCTAACCAGCCCAGCGAAGTAATATGTTGAAGCAGCTCCGCAGGGAGAGTGGTGGAGGAGACGGAGTTCAAGGGTTTAGTACGTAGGTGTACTGTTTTCCAAGTCCAGACAGTATGAAAATTACTGACTGTGCGTGGTCCCGAATGAGGTGTAGCAGCAAGCAGTATGAATCGTGCATGCCGTCTAAGTTGACGGTATCTATGAAAGATTCCCCCTTCGTAAACAAAAAAAAAAAAACAAAAAACACTAATCTTACTGGCTTAATACGATATGCAAGCCAAGTTGGCTTGCGAGTCAACTTCAAAAAAACGAAGCTTCTACGCATCGAAACTCCAAACCAGGACGCACTGACGCTTGAAGTGGGTGGCACGCTAGTACAATTGAGGACATCGAAAACTTCTGGCAGCATAGTGTCAAAAAATGGCGGAGCGGAAGCTGATGTAAGTTCCCGCATAACCAAAGCTCGCCACGCTTTCCACAAGATGAATCGAATCTGGTCATCAAGACATATCAGCACAAAATACAAGCATCAAACCACTCTACCACTTACTTTATACGTGCGAAACATGGAAAGTCACAGACACCATATGCAATAGCCTACAAACATTTATCAACAGATCTCTGCGCATTATTCACCGCATATTCTGGCCAAGAGTTATCACCAACGAAAATATTTTAAATCTTTCAATGTGCAAGCCCATCGCAGCTGATATCAAAGAAAGGAAATGGCGTTGGATTGGGCACACCTTACGCAAAGAAGACAATGACATCGCAAAGATGGCCCTAGAATGGAATCCACAAGGCTCCAGAAGAAGAGGACGGCCACGAACAACTTGGATGCGATCAACCCACGCGGAATACCAATCAAGATGTTCCTGGCATGAAATTCGAAAAATTGCACAAGATCGCTCACGTTGGTCTGAGTTTGTTTCCGCCCTATGCTCTGATTAAGAGCGGTATTTCTTAGCATAATTAGAATATAATATAATTTTTTTTTGCTAGTCAATTGCTTTATTTTACAAAAATAAAAACATAGCATTAATACATCAAGTTTCGACTTAACTTTGGCAAAATTTCAAAAACAAAAACAAATATATAAATTGTAAAAGTTATCGCTGTTTGTGTGGAGCGGAAATTAGTTTTATTAATAGATAATCTTAAGCCTGATTGAACTAACAATATGGCGGCCTCAGCAAATATTTTTCAGATCTTCTCGAAAAAAAACGACAATTCATTACCAAAAAACAAAAACAACGAAATTTTTGAAAAAAAAAATCCTTCGATCAGGCACGAGCTTTTTATGTTTTTCAAAAGCAGTACCTATACATAATATACATGGAGGATGGCTCCATGTGTAGAAGTCCTCGCAAGTGGGGAAAGTTACTGATCGCCATTCACTTGGGAATGGCCAGGACGATTCTTCTGCATATGGTTCAAGCAGCTCACAACGGCCGGGATTAGCCCACATATCCTCTGGGTAGCTTCCGAACACCCGTTCGGGAGTGAGCTAACGTGAGAAGGTGAAACATTCCAGGATAGCTGGTTGTGCGTTGGGTTTGGGACCCGCCACGTAAAAATCCCCCCCAATGAAAAGTTTAAAAAAGCCTCGGATGAGACCTTCCTATACTGATGACGACCACTGCAAACGAAACAAGGATTACGATTTGAGGGCATGCACCTGGAATGTCCAGTCCCTCAATGGGGAAGGTGCCACTGCCCGGCTGGTTGATGTCCTCGTGAGAGTAAAGGGTGACATCACTGCCATTCAAGAGATACGATGGACGGGACAAGGCAAGAAAAGAGTAGGACCTTGTGACGTTTACTACAGCTGTCATGTAAAGGAGCGCAAATTCGGTGTCGGATTTGTTGTGGGAGAGATACTTCGTCGCCAATTACTGTCGTTCACTCCCGTGGACGAGCGTCTCGCAACAATACGCATCAAAGCCCGTTTTTTTAACATATCGCTAATTTGCGCCCACGCCCCGACGGAAGAGAAGGACAATGCGACCAACGATTCCTTCTATGAGCGCTTGGAACGTTCCTATGAGCACTGCCGCCGCCACGACATAAAACTCGTGCTTGACGACTTCAAAGCCAGAGTGGGCAAGGAGGGAATTTTTGGTCCCACAGTCGGAAAATTCAGCCTGCACAACGAAACATCCGGTAACGGACAGAGGCTGATCGACTTCGCCGGGACCAGAAACACGGTGGTCTGCAGCACCAGATTCCAGCATAAAAAGATACACCAAGCTACTTGGCTGGCTCCTAATCGAAAAACGCGAAACCAGATCGATCATGTTGTGATAGATGGAAGACACGCTTCTAGTGTATTAGATGTACGTACGATCCGAGGACCCAACATCGACTCGGATCATTACCTTGTTGCAGCCAAACTACGCACACACCTCTCTGCAGCAAAAAACGTACATCTAAGGTGTTTCAAATAACCCCAAAGAAAGAAGTCCAATGGCGTCAAATCACATGATCTTGGCGGCCAATTGACATCGCCTCGACGTGAGATTATTCGGCCATCAAATTTTTCGCGCAAAAGAGCCGTTGTTTCGTTAGCTGTGTGACAAGTGGCACCGCCCTGTTGAAACCACATATCGTCCACATCCATATCTCCCAATTCGGGCCATAAAAAAGTTCGTTATCATCTCACGATAGCGAACACTATTTTCGCAGTAACGGCCTGACCGACCTCATTTTGGAAAAAATACGGCCCAATGATGCCGCCGGCACATAAACCGCACCAAACAGTCACTCTTTGTGGGTGCATTGGTTTTTCGGCAATCACTCTTGGATTATCATTCGCCCAAATGCGGCAATGCGGAATCCACTGAGGTGAAAATGTGCCTCATCACAGAAGATGATTTTCGTCGAAAATTGGTCATTCACTGTTGCCATTTCCTGCCACCATTCTGATCATTGACGACGCTTGAACTGCTCAAGAGGCTTTAGTTCTTGAGTCAATTGCACCTTGTAAGCGTGTAAATGCAAGTCTTTATGCATAATGTTCATCAACGACGAGCGTGAGAGGTGCAATTGTTGGGCACGACGACGAGTTGAGGTGGACGGCTCTTCAACCACACTATCGCGAACAGCACCAATATTTTCTGCAGTACGAGCTGTACGAGCATGCACTGGTGTTTTCACATCTCCTACAGACCCGGTTTGCTCAAACTTTTGAACAATTTTTCGGAGTCGATTAAATGGACCGAAAAAATCACGAAGTGCGCGATATGCATTTTGATTTGAACGCCCGTTTTCATATTATGCCTGAATAACTTTAACGCCTTGCTCGATTGTGTATCTTTCCATGGTTCAAATTGAGTTAGTCTGAAATTGAAAAATGTTAAATGAAATGGAGAAAAAAAGCATGAAGTTTAGGTGTGATTTACATTCAACATCGGCCCTTGAAATTTAAGCACCCTTTATAAAAAAAATCAAGTGTCGTAAAAACGGGGTGATCTTGAATCACAGTACCGCATTATGATAAATATTGATCCTACTATGAAGCAACAACGTGGAATATGCAAAACGATGCAAATATAAGCAATCAAGTCAGTGAACTCCGCGTGTAAGTTCGTGTGTTGCGTGTATCTCCGTCGTCTCTTAAACACAGGTTCATTGCACTAGTAAGACTCAAAACACCAAAAAACACAAAAAAAAACAGAAAAAAACAAAAAGGCAACGCCCAAAGAGAAAACAAAAACATCGCGTGCCAGATCAACATAAAATGGCAAAGACTGTTATTTATGCGATCGCTGCGTCTTATTTCATTTAAGAGACTGTGGGAGCACGAAATTTAATTGATGGTAGTCGCCGATGTAAGCCTATGTGTGTAGGTATGAACATGTGTATGAATGTATGTATGTGTGTATAGGTATGTAGATACTTGCATAAGTGTTTTATTAGCAAATTACGTAACAAATGTGTATATGCATGGGTATAAGTTTAGGAACACAGAAGTTCATACATTTGAAGGCATTTTGAGATTTTTTCGTCATAATTCTTTTTTGCAGACTCCAAAAACTCCTGCTGTGAAATTTTTGTATGGCAATGCCTGCAGGCGATTTGGAATGCAGTTTTTCGTTTCTACTTAAGAATTTTGAAGAAAATGGTTTCATATAATTTTCAATACTTTGATCAATGAATTGTAAGCATGCATACTAAATTTTACATTTTGGGTATGGGAATAAGTTTCCGTCCATTCTTACCCAAAGTTACGAATTATGTAAACAATTAATGTCAACTAGGTGCCAACTACAACTTTACTCCATCTTTCAGGCAGCATACGGATTCCGCTGACGAAAAATTTGAGATCTTTTGACTTGATCTATTCATTGCGATCCGGTTTGCGAAGCTCTCGTAGGAAGTGAACCGTTCTCCAAGAAGGGGTCAGCATTGATCGGAATAGATGGTAATCCGAAGGTCTAATGTCTGGGGAATATGACGGGTGGGGCAAAATTTCCCAATTCAGTCCTTCTAAATATTTTTGGACCGATTTAGCGACGTGTGACCTGACGTTTTCATGCAGCAAAATCAATTTGTCATGTCTACCGCCCCATTCCGGCCGCTTTTCTTTGAGAGCTCGATTCAAATGCATTAGCTGTTGTAGGCAACGATCCCCAGTGAGGGTTCCAGATGGTTTAAGGAGTTCATAATAGATGACACCCTTCTGATCGCACCAGATGCACAACATAACCTTTGAAACATGAATATTTTTTTTCGCTGTCGTTGAGCCTGGTTCACCTGGTAGGCTCCAACTTTTTCGACGCTTAGCGTTATCATAAAAGATCCATTTTCATCGGCAGTGACGATGCAATCCAGAAAAACTTTTCTTTTCTGCCGTTCAAGAAGCATCTCACACAGCCCCAAACGTCTCTCGATATCCTTCTCCTTCAATTGAAGTGGCACCCAGTTACCTGCATTCTGGACCATTCCCATCGCGTGCAAACGTTTATCGACGATTGATCTGTCAACATTCAACGCTTTAGAGATATCATCAAGGGTTCGACAAGCGTCTTCATCCAATAATTGTTGTAGTTGAGTATCTTCGAATTTTTTCGGTGCCCCTTCGCGATCTTTATCACTCACGTCGAAATTGCCACTTTGGAAGCGTCGAAACCACTCTTTATAAGTTGTATTTGATGGAGTGTGATTACCATAAATATTGGTCAATATACGACACGTTTCAGCTGCACTTTTCTTTAGAAGGTAATAACGAAGCATCACTTCTCGCAAAACCTGTTTTTTCGGGTCGAACGTAGACATTTTTGACGTCAGATAAAAAAGAATCTTTACGCTTTAAACGCATATAAACTACTGTGATCGAAACCTCACATAGGCACCTTCAAATCCCCACTACATTACCAGAGCGAACACAAAAATAGTATTAGCAGCGACACCTCTTTTACGAGGGCGGAAACTTATTCCCATATCCAATACTAATTTTTTTCTCGTTTTCCGACATTTCGAAGACGGATACAGATTGAAGTATTGTAGCTGCATGAGATTTACGGCGACATCGACATAGTGCCAATAGATACAGTTCAAATGGACAAAAATACATGCAATGCTTTTAAAATATTCGAGATGAGGTCTGAAGGTGGTACCAGAGGAAGAGGAAGGACTCCTCTATCGCGCCAATCAAGAAGAAGAAGTAAATGCTTTCAAATGGCCGTTCAGCCGAGAAGTGTTGACGCCGAAAGATATTTTTCTTCAGCTGGCTTCGTATGCAGCAGGTTCAGGTCAAGACTAGAGGAATCAATTTTAAATGTTTTGTTGTTCTTGGTGTGGATTTTTAAGGGGGAACAACGCCACTGTGAAAATTCAAAAAAATCGATTTTTTTTTTTTTGCATAAATTGTTAGTATATCTACTCAAGAAAAGTGGTAAAAATTTTAAAGCGAAATTCGCTTTATTCCCGATTCTATATGCACTTAAGTGACCGCCCGTCGGTTAGGCCCCGTAGCACTTACGATACGATGCTTTATTTCAAACGCGCTTTTCTCGAAACGACTTTTTTTGATACGGTGACAACGATTTCTCGAAGACTAATGAACCGATTTTAATTTTCTGTTTTTCAAAATTTTTTTTATCACATTCGCTGTCGTTGTACGTAGCCGATTTTCAAAATTTTGAAAATAACTATTTTTTTGGGCCTGTTGAAAATCAAAAAAATGGTGAAAAACACACATCGAAATTGAAATCACCACCATTTTGTCCAAAAAAAAACAAAAACGGCTACGTACAACGATAGCCACTATTGTGTAGATTAATAAAATTTTTGGTTTTTTGATTTCAGATGATTATTCATTGCCGTATCGCTGCCACCAGATGACGTCATTTTTTTTTTTAACTCGTTACGTTTATTTACATAAATTTGTCAATTTTCAATATTTTTTAATAAAAATTTACATCAACATAGTTTAATATATATATAATAAATTGATTTTCGTCCGATCCTCGAAAATTCATTTCTACTTACAAAACAAATTCCCAAAAATCGACTATTTGTTTACCCTTCGAAGTGGCGTTCCCCCTTAATGCAATAATAATTATTAATTTTACAATTTTAAATATGAATTTAGTCATATACGATTACTTATATTTGTTTTAAATAGTATGAATAGAATAAATAGGTTAAGAGGCTTTGTTTCTGTACATGTTTTTTTAGTTTTTTGTATTATTTTTTTTAGACTTACATACTATTACAAGGGTAACCAAAAAAAATAGTAAATATTATCTAAAAGTTTCATACTAACTAAGCGCTTTAAACCACATCTCCCAACGCGCGACTTTTGGCTCTGGTGTCATAAAAATGTTTTTTTGCGCCAGCTTTTCAACGGGTTAGTGCGTTGGAAGTTATATCCCTAGCTGACTTCCAGTGAAAGCTTGGTGACATTCGGTTCAGTGGAAGCGAAGTTATTGCGTCTAAAGTGTCAGTATGTTTGTGTCACCGGTACAAAAATGAGTTTCGAACAAAGAGCTAATATCAGCTGACCAGCTAATCGCTACTTTACCTGTTGTCGTCGAAATTGTCAAGCTTACCACCTTGAAAATTTGCCACTTTGTAGTTGAGCACTGACGCGAATGCAAGAGGAAATGCATACATGCAAAAATGTCAAGTGAGGAAATAACTAACTACAGTGCACTCGCGATAACTCGAACTAATTAAAACAGGCGCTGTTCGATTTATCGAATTTGTTCGACTTATCAATTGAGTGTGCTATGTTAAAAAAACTGTCATCGATATCGATTTTTCGATCGATTGTTGAAAATGGAAGCCAGTAGAAAATTTCTGTAGTATAGTTTCATTATACGAATTACATTTTGGTCCATTGGCTGGATCAATGGTGTCACATTCGGCGGCATAAACATAGTTAAAATTAAACCATCCTCGGACTTTAATTCGATTTCGTTGGGATGTGATGGGGCATTATCAATTAGAAGAAAAGCCTTCTCAGGTAGTCCCCATCTTTCAAATTTTTTCTTACCTAAATATTAAAGTCATTTAACTTGGTTAAAAAAATTGTTTTAATGAATCTGGATTTTACCTGCGGCACGAACGAATTATGAAACCAGTCTTTGAAAATCGCCGAAGTCATCCAGACTGATTTGGAATTTTTGTACTCCACCGGACAGTTAAAATTTTTGAAAACACGAGGATTTCTTTCTTTGTCAATAACGAGAAGTTTTAGCTTATGGTTGCCGGTAGCGTTAGTGCATGTCATAAATGTAAAACGCTGCTTTTCAGACTTTCTTCCCGGTGCTTGTTTTTCTGACAACGAAACATAAGTTTTCTCAGGAAAAAGTTTCCAGTACAATCCGGACTCGTCGGCGTTATATATTTGGTCGGCACATATCTCCATTTCCTTTATTTTTTCTTGTAAAGCCATTTTGAAAGGGTCTACCAGCTCTGGCTGTGATTACAGTTTTTCTCCAGAAATTTTTAACAAACGTACTCCATAACGTTTCTTAAAGTTTTGAAGCCACCCGTCACTGGCAAAAAATGTAGAATTTTTCCCACACAACTGGGTATGAAAAGCTTTCGCTTTTTCTTTCAAGATGAGTCCACTTATTGGGTAATTCTTTTTTCTTTGGGACAGAAACCATTTGTATAAAACGGCTTTCATTTTAGGAAACTCAGAAGCTTTTAAAGTTCTCCTCTTCCCAGGACCCAAAAACGTGTTGTTTACTGCTTTTAAAATTGCCTTGTCTTTCTTTTTTATAAGACTTATGGTGGACTTGGCTACCCCATATTCCTTCGCTAGAGAAGTAACACTACGTCCACGTTTAATTTTGTTAAGGACTTCAGCCCTCTCTTTTAATGTTAAACACTTCAACCTTTTACGATCCATTACTCACGTGCACTGATATACTACAAATGACAAATTTAAAGCAATTTGGTCAATGCAAGATGTTGTTCCCAGAAAACTAACGGGATATTAACGCCGAAATATTCATATGGACAATACACTAGTATACATATAATTTATATGCATATACTATTACATATGTATCTATGTACAAAATGTACATATTTGAAAAGAATGTGTGTACAAATAAATTTGTTTTTTTGTTCGAGTTATAGCGCTTTTTTATTGTTCGAGTTACAAAGAAGTCAATAGGGGAAAAAATGTGTTCGAGTTAGCACGTCGTTCGACTTAGCGGCTATTCGAGTTACCGCGAGTGCACTGTATTCACATACTCTCAAAAACCTCATGGCATTCAAGAGTGAGAGAATACAGGATAGCGCGCAACAGATAGGCGTGACGTTAGTGACTGATATAAATGTGAAAATACTTACAAGAACGCAAGAAAAAGAAGAAATTACCCGACAAACACACACAAAAAAATATCAATGTCACACACACAGCGTTTCTGTCACTAAGAGCGGAATAGTGGCACGAGGTGTACATCGAGCACGACACTACATTTTAATGATTGCGGTACTTTGTCAAGCAGCATAAATGAATCAATAAATTTCATAATAAAGAGGAAGAACGCGCAGTGCGATTCACTGCTTATTGCATCGATAAATAATTACGCACATTTTTTTTTTGAATTTGCAATCACCTTTAAAAGCGAATACCGAAATTACCAAAATAGAGGTGAATACTTCAGTCGTAATTTCAAGAGACCGCAAATGCAGCAACAACAAAAAAGTAACCACACTTTATGAAACAAAAACAATATGCACCAAAATTCACTTCCAAATGAAATATTCACGACTGCACTAACAAATATACATATGTATGTACTCGTATACGTGGTTCGGCACCAAAGAGTGCGCTGTTCGCATAATTAGGCATTAAACGATTGGACAAAACTCGTCTCCAAAATACTTACAACAGCAACAGTAACAAAAATAACAAATGGTGAGCATCAATGAAAGCGACAATCTGAATAAACGAAACGCTACCACACACACACACACACACACATACATACTTAAACACACAACCAACAATAGCAGCAGCAATGATGATTACAGCAAAGTTTAATTCATTTTAAATTCGCTCGCGGCCAAGACCAATCGTCAAGGTAGTTATGGAGAAGCACCGAAAACAACAACCATAACAACAACAATAACAGCACCATCGCATTCAACAGTAGCCACAGTAGGTGGTGACTTTCGGGTGCGCTGGCAACACCAACAACAAATGCCAGAAGGAAAAATAAACGATTTATTTGCTGCTTAACAACTGGCCAAACGACTGGCGATTTCGTTGACCGCCTGACAGGTCTGTGTTTTATTGCGTATACATAAGCACACATACATGTATAAGCATGTATGTATGAATGTAGTTTATGTAAAAGCATATTTGTGTACACTTGCTGGCGCATAATTATAGCATTTCAAAAAAGCAAATAAAATTATTGATTACAGTCTTTTGCGGCGCTGACTGGTGCGGTGTGCTATTATTATTATCAATATTATTACATTGTTGTTATTGTTGTTGGTTGACTTTTAAAAAATGTAATTTATCGCTTGTTGCTTGCCACAGCAACTTGTCTGTTTAAATATTTATTGGCAAGTGCCATGGCTTTGGGCAAAACCAACTTTCAGTTGATTGTGTGCATCGGTTGTATGTGTGTGTGTGTGTGCGTGTTGACTCATTCATCTTCTTCGTCCGCTATCACCTGCGTTTAGTTGTAAATTGAATTTCAGCTTCCTCTAGCAATGAATCATTTTAAATTCTACTAAGTACAAAATTGTAGCTTGTCGATTTGGAATCGTTGTATGGCTACTTATTAAATAGAAGTGTGTATGACCCCCGTAAGAAAAACATGAGCTAATGAAGTAAACACCACCAGAAGCTGATTATAGTCAAAGGCGGACTAACCCCATGCGATGAATAACAAGCCAGCCGAAAAGAGGCCAATTTAAGGCTGGATTTTGTTAGGTTATGTTAAGTTGGATGACATCTGCCAAATGTACCAAAAAATCTATCAAAAAAAAAATCGCATTCCTCAAACCCAAAAACTTATCCTTTCCATCCTTACTCCTGCACAATAGTCAGCGCATTATTTGCATTGTGGCTTCTAAAACAAGCCCACAGTTACACATTGCATCAGTGGCGTCAGCAAGAGGAAGCGGGCAACCGCGGTAATAGCGCAGACACACCAAATTTAGCGAAGTCCTCAACCATCAGTGCGATCCTTCTGCCGGAAAAATGTGACACACAGATGGCGCTCCAATCAATAAGAAGGCGTTGTTCCTAAGCAAATACAGGTTGGCATTTCCATCACTTAGGGCTGGTAGCGGCAGGCTAATCACCTACCCTGTCAGAAATCAAATAGATTAATGAGACCAACATAAGACAAGTCTTGTCGAGCCCTATGCTCCTGTGTGGAGTGAACAAGGAAATAAAAATATTTTCAAAAAATAAATGTCATGAATGGTTCTACACAAAAATAATAAAGATTGCCCAATCTATTTGAGTTTTCGTTGTTTCATTTATATATAAAATCCGATACCTTAAAATTGATCTCTCTTTTGAATCATTACAAGAATTCTAAGGGGTCATTGTACTTTAGATGAAATCATTATGTTACTCATCATCAATTCTTTTTGTCCTGCATGGTACAGAGGGCCTCTGAGGTTTCAGTTGTAGAACTATTCCCATATAAACACAAATTCTGCACCTCCAAATCCGACGTGCATTCTGCGGGTGCCGATGGATTTTACACATTTCACTTGGAGATTGTATATCTCATGTTTTTATATCTCTGGCTCAAAAAAGTGGAGTACAGCCATAAGTTAAAAGCTTATGGAAGATCTAGTGAGCTGCACGTGTAAGACGACTAGATACTCAAGGGCGTGAGGCCACTTCTAACCTGAAAAACAAACACCTTTTGCAGACGCTGCGAACTTCGGGAGGCCTTTAAATTGACAACATGTCAAAGTAGCCCCCTGAAGTTTCAACTCTCGTTATTCCTGACCATACGTTGTTTGGATACCTTGTCTTCAGCTATGGCTGGTCAGGTTACCAGGGTGCCCGCGTGGAGGTACATACTAGTAGGAATTGAGTTTTAAGAATCTTGGCAGCTGCTTTCTTAGATTTCTAACCTGGGAATAAACTCAAATGGAACTAGCATCGAGACCAGCACTGATACATGAGGGACTAACACCCGTGTAATTATATTTTATCAAAGAAGGAAACATATGGCGTTTATATAATGACTCTTACAACCTTTCTAGGTGTTTTGCCGAGCACCTCCTTCTCATATTTGTTGTTTACGTCGTATTGTTTTCTCACACATGGAGGGACTTACAGGTCCGAACGACATATCATTTTTTAAAGGAGCTTTTTTATGGCAGAAATATACATGAAGGCTTACCATTGTCTCCCGCGGAGCCAACGGCAACCACGTTTTCCATCAACTCGTGTTTCATCCCCATGCAACAACTCATTCGGCTTCGGCTGCCAAGGGAAGAAAATATAACTTAATAAAATACGACTAATACTAATATTATATTTTACCAAGCATCTTGAGAAACTGAATTTTGCCTATGACTTCTTCCTCCTCGCTTACAAACTCACTGACATACAAGCGGAGGCAGACAGACTAGTCACTGAAGGTCAACTTCGCCAAGACGGAGGTTGATGTCTGCCCGGTGGAATTTGTCGAAAGCTCTTGCTACATCGACTACACTACCACAGCAGACGGTAGAGTAGATGAAGATGTCTGCCAACTGCAGGCTAAACAAAGCAAGGGCAGGCGCTTTAAACTGCGAATATTCAGCTCATGTGTGAAATCAGTATACCATAGTTGTACAGAAATAAAACATAGCAGATCTCTAACACCATCACTTAGAGGCCACAATCATTCATCAACAAATACCTCCGCATCATCTGTAAAATATTCTGGCCAAACACCATCAGCAACGCCGTCCGCGGCGAAGATCAACGAATGTGGAACCCATCCTATTGCAAATCAAACGCAGCAAGTGACAGTGGATAGGTCACACGCTAAGAAAACTACCAGATAGCATCACGACAATGGCACTGGACTCTAACCCGTAAGGAAACAGAGGTTGTGATCGGCAAAAGTTTACTTGGAGAAGATCGATGTTGTGGGAGCAGTAGATGCCGACATCGAATGGGTCGGCGCAAAAATAACAGCCCAGACCCGTGTACGATGGGGAGTCTTGTTGAGGTCCTATGCTCCCGTGCGGAGTGAACGAGGATAAAAAATACTAGAATTGTTTAAGGAAGCTGAGCTCAGCGTTAAGTTCTCTCATAATAATAATAATAATAAACTGAAAGTATATGAGGTTCAGCAGGGTAGCTATCGGTAAAAAATTTACATACAAATGTAAGCAAAATGACAAATTTAAGACAAAAGTTTATATATCAAATAAGTAAAAATTCTTACTTATTCTTTTATAAAAAATTTTATTATTTAATTAAAAAGTGAAATTATGAATGGCCGCCTTGGGGGTATTGGAAAAAATAAGGTTAATGGCGCTCTACAAAAGATAGTTTAATGTTGTCAATTAAGAGTTTTTAGGCTGTTAAAAAAATCATTTTAGTATCTGTAGTGTGCCCAGTGGCCGACACTTCGCTCCAAAGGATTTAGTTGTTCCCTGCCTCAGGTTGGGAATTGGTTGAAAGCCAAATTCTTGCAGTAAATTTTATAAGATATCTGATATCAGAATATCTGCAATAGAAACATTCATGATTTCATTCAAATCTATTTGATCTCGATGAAAGATGTGCCAAGGCAACAATATGAGAACGGTAATTTAAGTCAAATGTACTTGTCAAATCAGATTAAATTCTTCATCACGAATGCAGATAATCAAGATGTATAAATCTTTAATACGTCCGGTTCTTACTTATAGTGCTGAAATCTGGACACTGAAAGCTAATAATATAAGCCAGCTATTGCGATTTGAAAGATCCATAGTGATAAAAATCTACGGTCCTTTTCGGCTTGAAAACGGCACGTATCGCATCCGTTATAACAACGTAATTGAAAGCCTTATTGGTGGTGAAAATGCAACACGTTTTATTAAAGCGCAGCGGATTAGATGGATTGGCCACATCATAAGAATGCTCAACGAAAGAATCCAAAAAATGTCGTTTACTTTGCATCCAATTGGAGGAAGAAAGAGAGGCCGACCAAGAAAGAGATGGCTTGATGACGTTGAAGCAGACTTAAAAGCGATGAACGTTCGTAATTGGAGAAATGAGGCAAGAGAGAGGTTGAATTGGAGGAGAAGTGTTGATGAAGCTATGGTCCACCACAGACTGTGAAGCTAAGAGAGAGAGAGAGAGAGACTTGTCAAAAAACGAACTATTTTCCTTTTGGGGTTAGGTGTAGTCAGAAGCCCGAAAAAATGATGATTTTCAATCATTTTTTTTTTTTTGCTAGTTGTTGCTGTAGCATCATAAACATTCCCTATACTTACATACGGAGAATGCTGGAGTGATAATCTTTGGCCGGATATAAATCCGGCTCGTTTCGGTAACGTAGAACCGACTGTCGTGGAAACGGCAGTCAATTGCTTTATTTTAGAAAAATAAAAACATTAATACATCATATTTCGACTTGACTTTAGCAAAATTTCAAAAAAAAAAATAATAATAATAACATCTCCAGAATTCCCTTGCGGTGATCATTACATGTCCTTGGAGATTCGTCTAAAATCAATCAAATAAAAGAAATTAGTTTTATTAATAGATAACATTGTGCCTGATCGAAGCTTAATAATATGGCGGCCTTAGGAAATGGTTTTCAGATTTTCGAGAAAAAACCCGGCAACTAATTAAAAAAAAAAAACGAAATTTAAAAAAAACAAATCCTTTGATCATGCACGAGTTTTTTACGTTTTTCTCGAGCAGTATACATTTTACTGAAATCTGCCAAGCGGTTTTTAATTTACAGTGATCACCAGTTCAAAAAACATAATTTTGAGAAAAAAACCTTTAAAGTCTTTCTATCTGCTCCGGAGTGCCCGAGCGCCCTTTGTTAACTGTTGAATAACTCGAAAAGTATTTGTCGCTTTCACACTTCACTTCAAATTTTCACACAATATTTTCAAGATACTTTAGAACTATACTTTAAGAAAATGCAAAAAAACTCCAATTTTTTGAAAATTCTGACTACCCCTAAATTCTAAAATTCTACTTTACGTTTGCTATGCCTATTGTAGGTAAAGGGTCTTATAAGCCTTTTGGCTTGACGCAGTTCTTGTGGGACTTCCCAGTGAGTAATTTTATTGCTTTAGAAGGGATGGAGAGAATATTGATTGGATCTGCGTTATCCAGTGTTGTGGGGCTTAAGGCGGAGATAGATGGACAATGTAGTAGAATGTGACGTATGGTTAAGCGGTTCGCATTGCAAAAGGTGCACATTGGCTGCGGACTCTTTGTTAAATGGTATTGGTGTGTTAAAAGTGTATGACCTAGCCTTACAAAACATCATCCAAGTAGTAGTCGAAGTTGGTAGTATGGTAGCGGAACCGTGTGGATTTACTTCTTTGTATTCATGCTGGTAGATAGGATGAAATGAGAGCACCCGAATGTTTTGGTCATTCATCCAAAGTGAATTTAATGCTGGGGGTATTCGGGGTACAGATGGAAAAGGAGCAAGCTATCGGAAAATGATCACTGTTATACAGGTCCTCAACCGTGCAATGGGGGAAAGTTGTGGTGAACAAATGGTCAGGTCAACATGTGTGAATGATTTGTGGGTGGAGAAGTGTGTTGGCCTATTATTGTTGAGGACACACAAGTTAGAAGCAAGAATGAAATCTTCAATTATAGTGCCCCTACGATTAGCGTTTGGTGAACCCCAAAGTGAGCTCCAGCCATTGAAATCGCCACATATGATTATAGGAGTAATTATTGAGGAGGTAAATTGCGAGATGTCTGAGTGAGAGAATGTCTGGTTTGGGGGGATGAATTCAGAAATAACAGTGATTGGATATCTAACGTTGAATTCGACAGCAACAGCTGATAAATTAGAAATTATATTGACTCTTTTGTGTTGAATATTCCACAGCCTTGTTTAGAATAGTTTATGTTAGGGAAGTTATGAAAGTAGGCGAATATTGTTTGGGCCAATATGGTGAATAACTGGGTTTAATATGGGTTTCTTGTAAACAAATTATATGTGGCTTGCGACCTTTGATTAGAGTTACAAGTTCCAGCTAATTATTTTGGTAAACTTTAATATTCCACTGAAGAATATTAACCATCAATAGTGAACCTTTTTATGCTTACTATTAGTGTTATTTTCAAAAGAAAATAACCTATAGCTCTGGTTCTTGAAGCTCCCAAGGTGTAGTAGTGTTGCGCATCTCAGATATTGTTGTTAGTAGAGACAGAGGGATTGTGTTGGGATGAGTTGTGGATTCAATGTTTGCGGTATTGTATGAATTGTTGGGTGCAGTAAGCGGATTTGAGTGGTGACAGGAAATTGATTGGAGTGAGTTGTTGATGCATTAGTTTCGTAGTTGTTGTTGTTTCGAATACAGTCCATGGTATTGATAGTTGGTGTGGTTGGAGAATGAATTAGAGAGGCAGAGCGGATATTTACTGTTGAGTGGATGTTGTTTTGATCGTTTGAGTTAGCTGAGAGAGATTTAGATTGAGGTGTCGATGTTGCGATGGCTATTGAAGGAGTATGATTATGATCCAATGAGTGTTGAGAGATTGAAAGAGAGCTTGAGAGACGTGTTCGTAGATGTGTCGGATTGGTTAGTGGTGTTGAGTGGTTGAGTGGCGACTTTAGGCTGTTCGAATACTAGTTTTGATTCCACAGAATGCGGAAAGCTAGTGTTTTTAATGCAGCTTAACTGTCTGTGTGTACTTCCCCTTGCTGTCCCTCATATGGTTTATTCTCGCCCAGATTGAAATTGCTTCAATTTCGGCCTGACAGATGCTAGGCGATTTGCCCATTGGTTCATAGATTTCACATTTGGATCGCCGCACCGACTACAGTATTTGTTCTCAAACCTTTCAAAACTCCGAGGTTGTTAGCTTTTCTTATTAAATTTTTGAAGATTTTTGATTTTTTGTAATATTTGGAAAATTCTCACAAGCGAAAAGTGGCTCATTGTATGTTTTTTATACGAGCCCTTAATAAACCCTTTTTGAGTGTTTGGCCTCCTCCTTCTTCTCTTATTTGTGCTGTGCACCGTTCCGAACGGTAGTAACTCACCCACCCACTCGGCTACGGCGGTCACTGTCTGTATTCTCTTTCAACTGTGGAGAAAGGGAAATATCGAGAGTTCGAATTCCAAAAACCGAATGAGCTACCATGTTTTAAATTGGTTATTTCTCCAAATGCATGCAACTAAAAGGAGCAATTTTTCAATTTAATTCAATTTCTCTATAGCTAAAACTCCAAATTCTGCCGAAACTCTCCATACCAGGCACGAGGAAGGCCAAAAACCTTCGAAGACGCTGAATCGGAGGCATTGCTCCATGAGGATCCGCTTCAAACGCAAGAAGAGCTTGCTTCAGTATTAGGAGTTATCCGCCAATCCATTTCCAAGCGATTGCATGCTTTGAGAATAATTCAGAAACAGGGGACTTGGGTTGCTTATGAGGTAAGACCCAAGGATGTTGAACGTCGTTTTTTCGTCTGTGAACAACTGCTCCAGCGGCAAAAAAGAAAGGGATTTCTTCATCGCATTGTGACGGGTGATTAAAAATGGATTTATTACAGTTATCCAAAGAAAAGAAAGTCATAGGGACTACCCGGTCATGCTTCTACGTCGTCGCCTCGGCCGAATATTCACGCTGCGTGTGCGTATGCTAAGTATTTGGTGGAACAAGTTGGTTTTATTTAATATGAACTGTTAAATCCAAGCGAAACCATCATTGCGGATCGGTATCGACTTCAATTGATGCGATTGAGCCGAGCACTGCGCGAGAAGCGGCCGCAATACGCGGAGAGGCATGAAAAAGTGATTCTACAGCATGCCAACGCTCGGCCACACGTTGCCAAACCCGTTAAAACCTACCTGAAAACACAGAAAATGGGAAAGCCTACCCCACCCGCCATATTCTTCAGGTATTGAGCCGGATATTGCGATTATCACCTGTTCCGATCGATGGCACATAGTCTAGCTGACCGGCAGTTCCATTCATATGAAGACATCAAAAAATGGCTTGATCCGTGGATAGCCTCAAAAGATTAACAGTTTTACCGCGACGGTATACGAGATCTACCAGAAAGATGGGAAAAAGTAGTAGCCAGCGATGGGCAATACTTTCAACGGCTCACTTGTAACCATTTTTTCGGAATAAAGTTGTATTTTCATCAAAAAAAAACAACGAGAACTTAGTTTTTTAGTATTTCGTTGAAATATCAAAAAAAAAGCATGCACTTCCGCGTTGCCAACAAAGCAACACGAAAGCAGCAGAATACCAAAGCCATTTCAGAATTACTATGAAGTTGCATGAAGCTGGGCATGCCACGCGCTTTCTTATGAGATCATTTAAGGTCCGAGCACGCACTTAAAGTTTCGCTTAAATTTGTATTAATATGCAATAATTGAAGGTGATTTGTTCAAATTAAATACTCATTTAACGCTGCCGCTGCCAATGTGGCTTTTCACACAAATCAACCAACCGACTAATCAAGCAGACAGCCAACTTGCCACATGCAACACGAAGCCATTCCACCGCAACTGAGCTACGTGTACACGAGCATTAATGCGCCTTTCTTCTGCGACTGGTGCTTTTGTGCATTTGCTAAAGTCGAAGCATTCGCGGCGCTCAATCCATTCACGCTGGCAAGCGACTGCAATTAGTATCCATTAAATACTTCATTTCGACCTGTCGGTATTCGCAGCCACTTCACTTTCATTCACATTTATTTGTGTGTTGTTGTTGTTGTGGTTTTTATAGTTTCTTTTTTAAACTCTTCCTGTAAAATTTGTGTTGCTGCATGTTTTTTTATTGTTGAATTTTACGCTGTCTGCTGGCTTATCTGCATCGTTTATTTGTCTCGTGTCTGACGTTTGGCAACGCCTTCTTCTAGCAACTTAATTAAACGCCCAACTACTTTATCGGCCTTTAGCGCAAATTCTTCCATTACACTGTTTCTAAATGCGTGCATATGTATGTGCGTTTGTGCAACATCTGTACAGGTTTTTTTTCAGTATATTTCTATTTTGTTTGTCATCTGTCTGTTACGATTCCTTTATTTCCGAAAACACCTTAACACACTTCGAGTTATTTTTCGCTCCTTTCGAATGCCAGCAAATAAATATCTTGAACAAATTTTCCGCCTTACATCTGGTGTTAAGTGTAATTTACTGGTACGTATGTATGTGTGTCTACTTGTGGCATACGCTTGTAAGTACGCAACACTCATTGCTGGCTATGTCAATGCTTGTAATTATCAACACGTGCCACATACCTGCACTCATCTCAGCTGACGTCTGTCTTCTCTTTGCTTCCGAGCGCATTCACAGCAACACTTCCGCATTTTCTTTTACACAACTTTAATTATTTTGCAGGAATTTGTAATTAAAAAAATCTCTACTTACAACACCAGAAATTACTTTAATCTTACGCAGTGAAAGTGGTAGATCCATTTCAGAAGCAGATCAGCAGAAGCTCCTATAAACGAATGGTGGTCTTAAGGGGGGGGTAGGGTTAATTCCACTAAAAATATGCACTTATTTATGAATTTTTTTTGGAAAGATGATTCATGTAAATTTATTTATCCAATTAGTATACTGTAAACTCATATTTCAAAAATATTTTCAAAAATTTTCACAAGAAAATATACAAAATTGAGCCGTTGACAGCAGATCTACGCAGACGTCTCGAAAAAAGGCAATTTGCCGTGGACAGTTTTTCTCAGCATTGGATCATCTGAAATCAAAAAATCCAAGAGTTTTCATTAGGTAATCAATTGTCCGAGGTAACCCTGTCGAGTTTTTATTAAAAAAAAAATTTTTTTCAATTTTTTTTAACATTTGAAGTAGAAGTGCGATTTTTAGACGATAAATCGCATAATATTGTTTATTGTAAAATAAATAAAAATTGAAAAAAAAGCCTCCCAGGGTTACCTCGGTAATTATGTAGAGAAAGTGTGTACAAAATTTCAGGAAGATCGGTCGAGTAGATTCAGCGAAAAAGTGTCCACCGACTTGAAAAACGTCGTTTTCCAGAAAATCGATTTAAAGTTTTCTATAGCAGGTAGCCGAGTCGGAGCGGCCAACGGTTATAATGCTCTAACTTTGTGAGTTTTGCACCGATTGACTTAAAATTTGGACACAACATTCTTGAGATTATGTACATGAATTTTCACAAATAAACCAAAATCGATTTTTTTTTACCCTAAAAACCCTACCTCCCCCCTTAAAGAAAGACTTTTGATCAGGCAGACTTTCAGGGTTCCTCCACATATTTTTCAAAAATTAAATAAAGGGTGGTTAAATTTCAAGGGCCGATGTTGAATGTGAACCACACCTAAGCGTCAAGCTTTTTTCTGCATTTCATTTGACACTTTTCAATTTCAGACTAACTAAATTTGAACCATGGAAAGATACACAATCGAGCAACGAGTCAAAGTTATTCGCTTATTATGAAAACGGACGTTCAAATCACAAAGCATATCGCGCACTTCGTGAAGAAAATCATCTTCAGTGATGAGGCACATTTTCACCTCAGTAGACTCGTCAATTAGCAGAATTGCCGCATTTGGGCGAATTATAATCCAAGAGTAATTGCCGAAAAACCAATGCACCCTCAAAAAGTGACTGTTTGGTGCGGTTTATGGGCCGGCGGCATCATTGGGCCGTATTTTTTCCAAAATGAGGCCGGTCAGGCAGTTACTGTGAATAGTGTTTGCTATCGTGAGATGATAACGAACTTTTTATGGCCCGAACTGGAAGATATGGATGTGGACAATATGTGGTTTCAACAGAACGGTGCCACTTGTCACACAGCTAACGAAACAATGGCTCTTTTGTGCGAAAAATTTGATGGCCGAATAATCTTACGTCGGGGCGATGTGAATTGGCCGTCAAAATCATGTGATTTGGCACCGTTGAACTTCTTTCTTTGAGGTTATTTGAAAGAAAAGATGTACGTCGATAAGCCAGAAACAATTCAAGAGCTAAAGGATGAGATAATTCGGCACATTAACGGCATAGAACCTCAATTACGTCTCAGCGTCATCGAAAATTTGGACCATCGGATAGAGGTATGCTGCCGAGGCCGCGGCGGCTATTTGGCCAATATTTTGTTCCATACGCAATTGAGCTATACCAATATTATCAGAATAAGGAGACAATAATTTCTTGACAAACATTGTATTTTATTCAAAATCAATACCGGCCCTTGAAACTTTACCACGCTTTATATGTACATACATATATGATTAAATCATATATGATTTAATATTGTAACTCCATAAAATCTATCAAATACATATGCAAATATATCAATAAAGGACATGGCAGTATTTGGAGTTGTAAATCGAATTGATGAAATTACTATTTACCAAGTGGGAAGATTCATTAGTAGCAACGAAGCAGTTTGGAGAATATTATCATTTCCGATTCATGATCGCCATCCAGCTGTTATTCATTTTTCAGTCCATTTAGAAAATGAACAAAATGTTTATTTCACTGAAAATACTGCTCAACAAATGGCCGAACGACCACCAGCAACAACACTAACTGCATTTTTCAACTTATGTGAAACAGATTCAAGAAACAGATGCAAGAACATTGCTTTATTCAAATGTTCCTAAATATTATACTTGGAATGCATCATTAAGGTCCTGGGTACGAAGGCAACGAGGAACACCTGTAGATGGATATCCAGGTGTTCATTTGGGTGATGCAATCGGACGACTTTACACTGTGCATCCAAGTAAAGTGGAATGTTTCTATTTACGTTTACTCTTAGTTGATATTCCCGGTCCAAGAGCATTCGAAAGTTTGAAACGAGTTAATGGTCATCTATGTTGTACTTATCAGCAAGCATGCAAAGAATTGAATTTGCTTGAAAATGATAATCAGTGTGATGCAACTCTTATGGATGCATGTGCAACAAGTTCTCCACACCAAATAAGAACACTATTTGCCATCATTATTGCTACATGTTTCCCAGCAAACCCAAAAGAATTGTGGAGTACTTACCAAGAATACATGGCAGAAGATATCCTACATCAAGTACGTCGCATTACTGCAAATCCAAATTTGAATTATACAGATGAATTATATAATGAGGCATTAATTAAAATCGAAGACTTTTGCCTGATGATTGCAAATAAAACTCTGAGTGAGTTAGGTATGATCGCACCAAATCGTACGATGCATGATGCATACAATGCAGAATTAAGACGTGAAAAAGAATATAATCGAAATGATGTGAACACATTTGTAACAACAAACCTACCAAAATTAAACACAGAACAAAGGCAGGCGTATGACACAATTATAGACAATGTTGCAAATGAAAGAGGAGGAATATTCTTCTTAGATGCACCAGGTGGGACTGGAAAAACGTTTTTGTTGTCGTTAACTTTGGCCACCATTCGATCACAGAATAATATTGCGTTGGCTTTGGCATCATCTGGAATAGCGGCAACTTTATTGGACGGCGGTCGCACTGCACATTCTGGATTTAAGTTACCATTAAATATGCAAGTAAATGAAGAACCAACTTGCAACATTTCTAAAAATTCTGGAATGCGAAAGGTTTTACAAACATGTAAAATTATTGTATGGGATGAATGTACGATGGCTCATAAAAAATCACTGAAAGCCTTAAATAGATAAATAGAAAGATTTTCGAAATAACATAAACATATTTGGTAATGCACTAATTCTATTGGCCGGTGATTTTCGACAAACTTTGCCTGTTATTCCCAAATCAACAATGAATTGAGAGCCCGCCTTAAATCTTCTAATCTGTGGAAATATGTTCAAAAACTCACATTAACTACTAATGTTCGTGTGCAGTTACAGAATGATCCAACAGCTGCTGAATTTTCCGAACATTTGTTGCAAATTGGAAATGGACGAAAGCCAATTGATAAGAATACAGGCATGATCACACTTCCAACTAATTTACCGTACCGTAACAGAATCAAGAGTACAATTAGTGCAAAATGTATTCCCAAATATTGCACAAAACTATCGAAATCAAGATTGGCTAAGCGAGAGAGCTATATTAGCTGCCAAAAATGTCGATGTCAATGAAATCAATGCCAGTATTTTGACTCAAATTCCAGGTGTAGTTGTCACCTATAAATCAATTGATTCAATCACTAATCCCGACGTTGTAGTGAATTATCCAATTGAATTTTTGAATTCACTTAATATTCCTGGCTTGCCACCACATCGTTTGCAATTGAAAGTCGGTGCAGTGATCATTATGTTGCGATATATCAATCAGCCGAAACTATGCAATGGGACAAGATTAGCAGTGAAACGGACAATGAACAATGTAATTGAAGCAACAATTTTGAAAGGTAAATTTAAAGGTGAAGATGTTTTGATTCCGCGCATTCCAATGATTTCAACAGATTTGCCTTTTGATTTTAAGCGACTTCAATTTCCCATTCGCCTTGCTTTTGCTATTACAATCAATAAGTCTCAAGGTCCAACACTTAAATTATGTGGAATTGACCTAACTTATCCATGCTTTGGACATGGGCAACTGTATGTAGGTTGTTCTCGAGTAGGGAAACTATCGTTACTTTATATTTATACACCGCATGAAAATAAAACCAAAAATGTTGTGTATCAAAAGGCTTTAGAATAAGTTGTTAGTTTACAATCATTAGAGTAAGTCACTAAAATAATGGCCGAGCATGAATTAAATGATGAAACAAGAAAAAAACAAAGAACACTTTTCATTTATATTTTTCTTTCACCCAGCGAAGCGGGTGAGGGTCCGCTAGTAAATAAATAAAAATAAAAAAAAAAACATAGTCATTTAGCTGATTTTTTCATGTAAAGGCCAAAAATTGTGATATTTTGAAATTGGGGGACATCAGAATTCGTTTTAGAGGTATGGTTCCTTGGGCAAAGTTTCTTATTTTGATCCCTAGAATACGATTTTCACAGAGCAATGAGCGATTTTTAAATCGACCCGCGCTAATGTACATATATCGGCCTCTGAGTATGGGCGACGGCATACATCGCAGACCTATCCAGAAAATATATATATGTAAGTATTTTTTTACTATTTGGTGATATCATCAGATAAAAGGGGTTTCACAGCGTAGGACAGACCACACGCACCACACCTCCTCTGCCCTGGGTGCTTCTAATTATGGTTAGTTTGCCCGTCAAATGACAAAAACGACGCCAATCAAAGATTGACAGATTTGCTTTGATGAGCATGACAAGCAAATGCGTTTAACTTGGAATCACGTTTCTTTGCGATTTATTCACTAAACTTGCGTCCACGTAATTACCACTTGTTTATCATCGATGGTAAATGCAGTAGCTGCGAGGCATTTGGTTTCTTACGAAAATCTGAGTTAGCGCCTGTTTACTGCAAAAGACCAACTTTTTTTGTAGCGAGGCATACGCAAACTGCCAATGTGATGAGCAAAATTTGTGTATACTTATACAAGGTGGCGCAAAATTAATCACCCCACAAGACAATTTATAACTTTTGCATATGGCGTCCTACTTGCATCTATTTTGACACTTGTCAACTAGACAGTTACAGCATACAAACAGATTTCCATGACTTGAATTAACATTTTTTTTTGTATTTAGTAGAAAAGTTCTTCAGAAACGAAATTGGATGATTAATTTTGCGCCACCTTTTTGTAATGATAATTATGTTGGACAATACATTTTCTATAATTTTTATTTAAAAAGCCAGGTTTCATAGGCATAAACCAAACAAACGCCTTAATTTTACTTCAACCAAAAATTTCATTCACATATTTTGGTTTAAAGTATTCCATTTTAAATTTTCATAAATGCACACTTTTTGTCTTGCACTTTTTTCATATCTGAAATATTTCATTTTCCTCTGTTGAGGGTCATAAACTCCGTTTTTTGTTCAAATTTCCACCGCCGGCTGTGGAACAGTGGGCCACAGGGTGACTTTCCACTATTTTTTACGCTCTTGCACGAACACAAAAAGTTGTTGTAATTCATAAAATAATGTTTCGCATTGTGTTTTTTTATTGTTTTCATAATATTTATTTTCTTTATCTTTTTTTTCAGCGAATTCCGTGCACAGCCACACAAATTGCAGGTCACCGCTTGGATGCCACAAAAAAAACAACACACACAAAAAAAATCTAGGGGTAAGTTGGCGCCTGCACGGCTGTGTGACCTCCCGTGGGTATGTGTGTAGCTGTTTCGGAAAACAAAAACATAAACATTTCAAATTTTGAACTTTCGCCCTCAAAAGCAGAACTCGAGGCAGAGTCAAGCTCCTGGAACAGGAGGCAATAACGTTGCACAAATAAAACGCACGTGACTTGCCTCGCAAATATTAAGAGTGTGTGTATGTACTCACCTACACGTCCATGCACACGCTCGCAGGTAGTATTTATATAATATAAACCTATATATTTATTAAATATCAACAACTGTTTTTATTGAGTTCATAAAAATTCGTGCAGGAGAAAAAAAAGCTTTAAAAAAATATTTACAGTAAAAATTGCCTTACATGGCGGAAAGTGATGTAACAAAAACAATACAAAGCAGGTAATTAAATTCCAAGATTTAAGACGGTTTGCATGAAAATGAACAAAAAGGATGAGGGCAAATAAGGATGCCTCTAATTTCACCAGTGCTAAGGGAGTAGCGCGTCAACGCCTTTTTTTTTTGTGGGGACAGACTAGCAAGTACAGCACTCAGACACAATTAAGTCCATTGTACTGAACTCCACCTCCGAAGAAATCTGAGTAGATTTTGTGGTGCCAAGGAGCCAAAGTGGTCACTTCTTAACACATCAGTGCCAAAGACCACAAGCCTGATTCTGATTCAAGCGAAGGCCGGGCAGACGCACGGAGAGTGGTCAGCCGTCTCATCCTTCTCTCCACAAGCTGGGCAGAGTGCACCGTCTGAAATGCCCATCTTTTCCATGTGCTTTGCTCATAGAAGTTGGCCGTCAACACAAGTTTTGTTCATCTGCAGCCACTTCCAGCCTGCCAAACTCCCTTGTGGGTTAGAGTAACTCGTTTGCTAATCGTGACTTTGATGGCTGCAGAAGGGAGTGTCCATTCTGGCTAAAGAGTCAGAGATCTCGTTACCCACGACGCTCACGTGTCACGGAACCCATGTTAGCTTAGGGCTATTATGTCTACCGACATAGTTCAGCCTGGATGTACAGGACTCAACTAACCTTGAAGTGGTTGAGGGGCTGTCTAACGCCATGAACTCAGCTTAGATGTGGCTGCAGGAACAGATAGATCTGCCTCTCCATTTGTTTACCACAACAAAGTTCATCGCTTCTTGAACAGCATTCACCTCCGCTTAAAACACGATTCATGCATTCCAAGAGCAAAATGCAGTTCTATTCCGCTAGATTCCACGTACACCCCAGAGCCGGAGCCATGATCGGTGCTGGAGCCATCAAATGAGCCTCTGACAGCACTACACTGTATCTCGTTTCAAGTACGACTCTTGATGGCATGGAGTCAAGGGGTATAGAGAAAATCGTTGGATCGAAGTCCATGCCTTCTCTGTTGACCAATGCCGGACAGGGGTTGTGCCAGTTCCCATTGTGTTTCAGCCTGCAAATGGCCTTCAAGGCCTCTCCTTGGATGAATGCATCAAGTGGTGGTAGACTGATCGAGCGACCATAGGAATTTGTTACGAGAAAGACCCCACGTTTTCCCAAAAACGCTCTTGCACTGCCAAAAGGCTGTCAGTGCTTTGGATGTTTTTGCACATACTATCAAAAATGGGATTATCTAACGCCCCCTCTATGTCTAAAAAGATGCCCATAGCATAGTTGCTCTTGCCGATGGCCAGCTCTACCCTAGCAACAAAGTTTTGCAGTGCCGACTCGCAGGATTTTCCACTTTGATAAGTATGCTGAAATGGAAACAGAGGGTGAGTCTTCAGCGACTTCTGACGTATGCGCAATTCCACCAGTCGTTCTTAGTCCTCTCTCAGTCATGGCTGAGAGCTTGGAAGGGTCATTGGCTGTACTCAGTCGCTGGGCTGCTAATTACGGCCAAATAGTCAATTCTGATAAATCGAAGCTGATGCTTTTTACCAGGGAGGAGTCCCTCGACCTTGCTTGGGCTTGCGTGCATCTGCGAAAGGCTGGGCTGTATCAACGGAGCGCTTTAGTGCTCCAGAAGGGTCACCCACGTTGGAAAGATCAACCTGGAGTTGTCCGACAAATACAGGTACAAGTCCGTCCATGTATTGAAACTGTAAGCTTTGCCTCACTTGCTGTGTAACTTCCAGGTAGAGCATCAACGCTTGTAAATCCAGAAGCGTCTGTCTCATAGTGAGTGCAACCTGTCTCCCCCCCACCTCCTTTTGTCTAATGTTGAATAAGCCCGGCCCTCATTATCCGACAAAAGCGGGTTCTAAAATCTCCGGAGACCCAGTTGTTCGTGTACAGGAATCAGGCTTGGGCGATAGACATGCTATTGAAGCCAAGGTTGCTCAGCTGGTTTCCACCCGTCTGGGCAATCGGCAAACTACTGGGGTAAAACAACCTGTCCTAAGGCAAGCCAAAAGTAGGAGTGATTCCGAAAGCAGTTTATCGCATCGAACAGTGGTCGGCAACTTAATTAGGGGTTGCAAATCAAATGCAAGTACATATTACAATGAGCCTTAAGGCCCCGTGTATCTTGCCTTATGACAAGCAATCTGGCTAACCTGACTAAACTTAACCTAGGTATCTTGGAGTGATACTTAACTCTAAACTGCATTGGAAGCTACACACTGAAAATGGGGTAAAGGTCAGCATAGCTTTCTACTCCTGCATGGGGACTCAAGCCACAAGTCGTTCTTTGGATGTACAACGCATTGGTCAATTTTAACGTACGGATGACTGGTTTGTTGGGAAGCTCTTCGGGAGGGTGCAGAGAAATGCTTGTATTGGCCTTACTGGAGCATGTAGAACTTGTCTTAACGCTACCCTTAATGTCTTTTTGCACTTACTTCCAATCGACTGTCACGTAATTTCCATCGCTGCTCAAAGTGCAAAGATTAAAGGACATTGGCCTCAGGAGGTGATCTCTAAAGGAATATGGCATTATTTTAGGGCACTTAACACCTTCTTTGCTCTGAACTTCGTACAGAACTTTCTATACGTCAACTGAAGCTTGAGTGTCATGCTCAGGCAAACTTTCCAACAAGGCATGATTGAAACGAGGGAAAAATCTGTACTGATGCTGGTATCTCTATCTTCTCAGAGGTCTCTTACCCGGTCATTGGCATCACCCTGACTGTTGTTAAAGGATAAGTGCTCAACTTATTTCTTAGAAAAGTGCCGGATAAGTGGAGCGCCTTTGGCCACAGTACAATAGACGCCGGATGCAATAAGTACTGGGGACTCCTTGCCATTCTCTTTCCACACTAGTAGCGGTGTTTACCTGTCATTGAACGATCGGCACACACTCAGAAATAAGGGTTTACCATTTCATACCCATCACAGAAGCTGTGGGACCTTTCAGAGAAGGAGACTAATTAACACTTTCTCTGTAAATATCCGGCTTTGCCAGCTAGACGATTAAGGTCAAGGGTGCTCCTTTTTGAGACAGCCACTTCATATCCCAAGGTAACGCTTTGGGAGGCATTGCCAAGCAGTGGAATAATTGGGCCATATTTTTGTGAAAATCGTTGAGGGCAAGCAATTTCTGTGGACGGTGTCTTTTATCGGTCCATGCTGAACGATTATTTTCTACCAATAATGAGGGAGCATCCTTCCTTCAGTACACACATTGTGATTTAAGCAGGATGGTGCCACGTCGCATACGGCCAACGAGACCAAGGCGATACTGCGTGATAGCTTTTCTAACAAACTGATAAGCGTTTCGGTAGCACATCCCGGCCACCTAGGCCACCCAATCTTACCGCTATGGACTTTTCTGTGAGTGTGAAAAAGTAAAGTAAAGTCTATGAAACAAACCAAGCGACCATTTCAGAACTAAAAGAAAATATCATTCGGGAGTTAATGTCATCCCGACATCATTTCTCCAGCAAGTGGCATAAAGTACGGATGCCAGATTTTAAGAATGTATTTGACGTAACGTTCAACGTTTATGGGAAAAAATAAAAAAAAATAAAATCCGCAGACATTCACTTTTAGTGAAAAAACTTTTACCATTAATAATTTTTTTTTTTGTTTTTTTGATTAAGCCCTTACTAGGTGGCTCAATAAAATTTACGGTTCGAATGTTGAAAGTGTATAAGGACATTTCCCCATCAATTAGTACAGTAAAAAGATGGGCTGCTGAATTTAAATGAGTTCGTACAAGCCTAGAAATCGATCCACTTCAAGGACGTCCTAAAACAGCAACAGCAACAACACCAGAAATCTTTGAAAAAATACAGGAAATCGTATTGAGAAATCGCCGAATGAAAGAGATTTAATAGAAGTCATAGATATTGCATTGAGCAGTGTAATATTTTGACTGAAGTATTGGGTGCACAATGGATGCCGCATTCGCTAACAATGGAACAAAAACACATTCCAATGCGACTTTCTCAGCAACATTTAGAGCGTTTTCGGACGGAAAAAGTGGATTTTGTGCGTCAATTCATTACTATGGATAAGACCCAGGGCTATCACCATGATTCTAAACAAAAACACAAGACTAAAGAGTGCTGTAAACTTGGTTCTTCGGCTCCGAAACAAGTTCGTGTTCAGAAATCGGCCAAGAAGGTCTTAGCATCAGTTTTTTGGGATGCTAAAGAAATTTTGTTTGTGGAACAACATCAAGACGCACACCACAAATCGGAGGAGGAGTTCGGCCAAACACCTAACAGAAGTGTACGCGCCAATTATTTATTTTTTTATTTTTTTAAAGAAATTTTGTTTGCGTACTACTTTCAAACTGGTAAAACAATAAATTTTGAATATTATTGTAACCTTTTAGACCAACTGAAGGAAACAAGTTCGTGCAAAAAGACACAGTTTGCAAAAGAAAAAAAAATCATTTTTCATCAGGACAATGCACTGAGTCACAAGAGCATTTTGACAATGGCTTAAATCCATGAATTATTCACCAGATTTGGCCCCTAGCGGCTCTCATCTGTTTCCTGATCTAAAAGAATTCATGCGTGGAAGGCGTTTTTCACTAAATTATGAGGTCATAACAGCTGTGGAATCGCGTTTTTCAGGACTTCCAGATTCTCACTTCAGGAATGGAATTCATAAATTGGAATCTCGTTGGAACAAGTGTGTTGATGTTCAGAGAGAATATACTAAATAATAAAATGAAGTGTATTTCAAACCATAAAACTTGTTTTTTATCGAATCGCCATTATTATTGAACAAAACTATTATTTCGAATTTTGCCACCTGGCATCCTGTAGAAGGCTCACTATCCGAAAGTTAAGAACAGTTGACTTTCACAGTTGGTCTCGATTGCAAATGTTCTAATCTTTATTGGTAAAAAGTTTGAGCAGCTCATTTTCATAAACCTCTATTGGGGCCACATCGTGAAAAAAGCTAAGCTGCATGGCGCGAGCTTTCTGACTTCAACAGTCGTCTCTAGCTATTCGCTGGTCTTCCACGTCTGTGGCTTCCTTAGGGTTCCAGTTAATAGCGACCCTTGTTAAGTCACCATTTCCTCTGCGTAGAACATGGCCAATCCAGCCCCATTTTCTCTTTCGGACCTCGAATAGTATTGACTTCTGCTGTATTCTGGCCCATAAGTCAGCATTCGAGATAATATTTGGCCAGATTATTTTGAGAATTTTGCGAAGGCATCTGTTTACAAAAATTTGTGAAAAGCTTGTATCAGCTGACATCGCATTCCGCGTTTCCCAACTATAGAGTAAAGTCAACTTTACATTGGAGTTAAAAATTCGTAGTTTTGTGCGCTGTGAAACGTGTGATGCGTTCCAAATTGCTTAGAGAGAGCCAAATGTCGCTACAGCTTTCTTTAAACGGCTTTTGATATCAGCGCTTGAACCTCCAGAGACCGATATAATGCAGCCTAAACAGCAGAAGGATGGTACATCTTCGATATCGATACCATCAATTGAGAAATTTTGAGTGTTTCTTTTGTTTATACGCATGACTTTGATTTTCTGGGTATTGATGGGGTACGGTACACTAAACAGGGCAAGTTTACTGGGGCGGCAGCTCTTCTTCGGGAAAAACTCGACTCATTCCGGTAACGTAGAACCAAGGGCCATGGGAATGTTCTGGATATTGATCTTCAGGCCGGCTTTCTCAGCTGCTTCCCGCACTGTTTGAATCTTCGTTGCCATGACGAGACAGTTGTGGGATGTCATCTGCATAATCAAGATCTACTAGGTGCCGTTGCAGTGTCTCGTTAATACCGCCTCCAGATGACGAGGCGTGTTTCATGGCAATGTCCAAAACGATATTCGTACTTGGAATGTGAAATTCTAGACGGGAATAAAAAGTTCATTTATATTTAAATTAATTAAGCCGAATCAACTTGAAATTTTTTAGATCTAATATACATTTAAGGTAGTAGTCTGCTCAAATACGCATTTTTTATAAACATTTTTTAGGAATTTTTTTTTAAGAAAATAAAATGCGATCGTTTTGATTATATAGTGTGATATTATTGACATCAAACAGTATACAAAAACAATTTTTCTTTTTACATATTTTTTTTAGTAATGTGACACCAAAGTAAGCGTCTTAAAAACAAGATAAAGGGCTTGTCAACAGGATTTTGGCTCTTCTGGACATCTGAAACGAAAAAGTTAAACTGATTATTATTCTGCAGGCTTGTCAGTCTGGCAGGTGCTACAATGGGACAATTTGGCGGACTTTTGAAAAAAAAGTATGTTTTTCGGGTGGAAATCAAACTGCAATATTTAAAGTTAGGGCTCAAAAGAAACAAGTTATTTTTTCAGAAATCGCAAGAAATCTTTTTTTTTATTTTAAGTTGCAGCCAGACTTAACCTCTTGGTGACCGGATTTATTACAACTATGAATTTATTTACATATCTAAAAAAGTAGCCACGCTGCGGTTGGTAATTCGCAGCAAATGAAAATAATTAAATTTGAGCAATAATTTTATTGTTTCACTGAATTGTAGAGGTGCGCACAACAGCACAGGCCTGTGGGAAGTCTAAATGGCACACAAACATTCGGTATTGTGAAGTAAAACATTTTCTGTTTGAAGCTAAAAATATCATTTTTATTTTCTTTTAAAATAAGACAACTCACCCAACTTTTGCTGCACTCGATTTCACATTGAATGAATTGTTCCATCAGCAATCAAGTGGCTTTTCACGCCATTAATTGTTGCCATTTACTCGTGCTTTTGATTTCGGCGTAAACAAACCAAAACAAGGCACCGCAAAACCCTGCACAGCAGAAGTGAGTGCGCGCAAGGAAAGGACAACTTATGAAAAAGTGGCCGCACAAATGTGGCTGCGAAAAAAGTGTGGAGCACTGCAAGAGGACAAGCATCATCAAATGAAAGCAATAAAAAAGTGCCTACACATTTTCAACGCCGGCAAAAGAAAGTGTATACAAACAAGGCTTTGCAGCAAAAACAGCGCAAAACTTGAACATCACTGCAGCAACGACAAGGCCAAGTTGGCTACTTACACTTTTCTGTTGCTGCCTCGAGTTTACTTGGCATCAATCACAGTGCGCTCAACACTTCCCATCAACAACAGCAAGGCGACACTTTTTTCCCACTCTTTGATGGCTTTTGTGACGTCGTAGCTTTTGTTTTTCTTTTAATTGGCTTCGGTCACTGGCTGGTGGTGGCTGATGGCGTGTTTAAGAAGAGCGAACGTCTTTGCTGTCGTGAAAAGCAAGCAGGACGCAAGAAAGGCGCAAAGGACAGGAGTGAGGGAGTGAGCGAGTGAGGAGTGCTAAAAAACAAAGCACAAAGCATAAAATGCAGATAACTGAAGCAAAATAAAAAAAAACGAACAAGAAAAACAAAAATCGACGACACAAAGTACTGCACAAACAAAAGGCAAAGTTGAAAATTGTCATTAATTTATTTAATGGAGTGGTTTACGCCTACAACGACAACACCGCGCGCTCGCCCTCAAACGTCTGCGTGCGCCAGCCTCATTCAGCACACTTTTTTTTTTTTTTTGCACGCCTAGCCAGCAGCAGCATCTCTCTTCTCCTCTGTTTGGTCCACCGCCAACAACAATAGTTTTCTTTCATTCACTTTTCTTTGTGCCTTTGATTGCTGCTATTCTTAGTTTTTCACAAAATAAAATAAAATGTCACATTTATCGCCCCACTCCCCCTCCCGCAAGAGCGTTTAAATGTGCGGAAATGCACAAAAAATTAACAGGAAACACCCTGAAATGAATGTCGTCAGCTGGTGGCTCCATCATTCATACCATATACATTTATAAAAGCAACAACAATTGTTCGAGCCAAGACACTGAAATTCGCATTTTCTTATAATTTCGCTTTCTTTGACTTTCTTAGAAATAAGAGTTCAAAATTTTAATTGTACGCGGCTGGCAATGGCCTTTATTCGTTTTTCATTTTACTTTTTTTCATTTGGGGCATAAAATTTTAAATAAGCTCGGGCGCAGCTTCCGAAATGTTTCATTTATAAACGTTAATTACTCAGATTTGGGGCTAATGAAGGTTAAAGTAGCTGCTGGCGTGGTTGTGTGAGTAGAATTTAAATTTTAAGAACAACTTTTTATAGACAGGGGTCAGCTGCAAGCTCACAATTAAACAACTGTTATTATTAAATATTTATGTGACCCTAGAAAGCGCACGCAGGGGACGAGATGGAGGATATTCCTAGTCCGGTCATAAGTTCTGTTACAAGTTAAGTATGTTACAGATATGAAATTATAATAATTTTTTTAATGAAGTTAATTTTACTTAATCATGTAAGTATTAAAGAAAAAAAATTCAATCTTCATTCGTAATGGTCACCATTTGCTTTTACAGAAGCACTCAAACGCCATGGCCCATTCAGTTTTTGCAGCACCGCACGGCTTCCATGGCTATTAACGTCGGTGCTCGAACCGATGATTGTTTGAAACCCTCCAAATTTCTGTAAGATCTTCGACAGGCCACATTCTCCACTTCTGGCCACAAACTGTAGCCCAGTGAATTCAGATCGGGACTTCCAGGTGGAAAATCTTCTGTGGCTATGAACCCAGCAATATCCTTTTTTAGCCACTGCTGGGTGGTTTTTACCTTATGGGCTGGAGAGGAAGAGAGTACTACTCAACTGCTTCACTACGCCTTCTAAGATATCCTCCTGGTACACTTTTGCTCCGGTGTTAACCTCTTTTTCGCAGAAATGAAGAAATGTAACGCCTTTACAAGCCTTAACAACCGCGCTGTTAGTTCTGCCTTCTCCAAACTGAATAAAGAGGCAAAGCGAATGGGTCTGGTGGTGAACGAGGATAAAACGAAGTACCTCCAACAGTCGGCGCACTCGCGTATCGGCACCCACGCCACTGTTGGCAGTTATGATTTCGAGGTTGTAAAGGACTTCGTATACTTAGGTACCAGCATTAACACCGATAACAATGTCAGCCTTGAAATCCAACGTAGAATCTCTCTTGAAAACAAATGCTACTTTGGACTTAGTAGGCAATTGAGTAGTAAAGTCCTCTCTCGACGAACAAAACTAACACCCCACAAGACTCTCATCATGCCCATCTTAACGTATGGTGCAGAAGCTTGGACGATGACAACATCCGATGAAGCGACGCTTGGAGAGTTTGAGAGAAAGATTATGCATAACATTTTTTAATAAGCGGCTATCGCGCTAATTAAGAAGAAGAGAGAACGCCTTTACAAGGCACTCGCCACCAAACCATTACGGAGGCTGGATGGTGGCCACTCTGCACCCATGACACAACATTTTTTGCATCTTTAGAAGTTTTAGCATAGATTTCGTCGGTTTGCTTATTAAAAACTTCTTCAACAGTGAAAATTTCTCATTTGTGAAAAGAATATTTTCATGGCCGTTGACCGCGTGCCGCCGAAGTAGCTGCTTGCATCTGTAGAGTCTAATTTTCTTCAATCGCGTTATCAAAAGATGACCAGTTGATCAACGGAAGACTTTCTTGTGGAGATCATCTTTAATTTGTCGATACATGGATCTGGTCGACACGATTTCCCTGGGCATGATTATCTGCTTTCTAAGAGGATTTCTTGCCCTGTTCTTGCCCTACATTAGCTAGACCCCGAATGAAATGTTTAGGAGCTCTACAATATGAGAGGTTAGAATGTCTCTCGAGGTTAGATCTTCAGAGCCTACTTCGATTCGCAAAAGACGCAGGCTTATTACAAGAAGTCTACTACAAGGAGACGTAAGGGTCAAGCTCCATCTGGTACCACCAAGGATCAAAAGGTCTATGTGATGACTTTCAGCCAGCCAGATCAACCTAACCTAACCGAAGAGGATTTCAAAAGATGTATTCTGATGAAGGCTCTTTCATGTTAGTTATTAACTCGGCGCATTAGCGCAATAAAAAAAGCTTTTAATATTTAGTTATTCTTCTGCGATATCGGAATGTTCTCAGCCATTGTCAAACTGTCATCTGATATGTACGTGACGGTGGCCAATAAAAAGTTGAAAATCTAAATATATCCAGGATTCCCTCCAAAGTTATTGTACTTGTTTAACAAAAAAGAAAGACCGCTTACAATCACATCTGTAGTTATATGTCATAATTTCATAGATATATAGATACATAGCATGATGAAAAGAATTCAGAAGGTGTGGCCAAGATCAGACCGGCTCTCAGTGAATTAGAAAGAATGAGCTGATTCACTGACGTCACCGGTTTTTTTTTTTTTTGGTTTTTGGTGTAGAAGTGGCACAAAGCATTGAAAGCTGAAGTGTGAGACTTGCCTTTCGGATCACTGCACTAAAAACCCACACCTGCTCCGTTTCCCTTTGTTCGTGGAACTACCATTAGGTATTACTTCGCGAAGAGAAACCGGGATATTGCCTTTTGCTGACACGCTCCTTGCAACGTAACTTTGAGATGGTTTTATTTGGTGCATTGCGCTATAAACAGCGAACCAGTTTTCGTTTGACTATACAGTTTCACTCATATTTTTCCAACAGCTTGTTAACTTTAATTCTCAAGGCAGCCCTTTCGGTTTCAAACAGCGTACAGACAAAAAAAAACGTTATTCTGTGTCTTGAATAACGTCATTTGCACACAAGGTGGGTCGTCTTCATGTCCGAATTTATGTTCATAAAACTTGAAATAACCGCAATATTTTGGTAAGGTGGAAATCCATTTTCCATTTCGTCTGTCTAACCAACTACGTACAGAAGCACTCAACCGATAGGTCCAACGTCCGTTTGGCGAATTGCTTCACCGACTCTTTCCATTTCGGTCAGCAACTCTCCTTCAATGATTGACGACTCACCTTACTTTTTAAGGATTCATCCTTCTCCTTCGCCAAAATGTCTTTTGGGTAAAGCCCAAATATAATATTAATATACAAGCGCTGCTTCTTCTGATGTAGTACGGAACGCATTATATACTCTTATACCGCTAAGCCGGTGCAAAGATCTCAATTCGCGTGCGTACGAGGTTTTATCCAGCACATCAGTCCAGATATGTTCACCGTACAGAAGAACACTTGCCTGCGTACAGCAGCCTACATTGTTCGCTCCCGACTCCACCGTGTGCCGAGACCAGATATGTTCACCGTACAGAAGAACACTTGCCTGCGTACAGCAGCCTACATTGTTCGCTCCCGACTCCACCGTATGCCGAGAGACAGCGCCGTTTCTACTTTTTCGCCTTTCTCAACCGCATACCTAGCACGTGGCTTAAATGTTAGCCTAGCATCAAACATAATGCCCAGATATTTGACGGCAGCTTTTGAGACGATTTCATGCCTCCCGATTGTGATATTAGCAACCTCACGCACCTTTGTGCTGCTGCTTGCTAAAACGGCCTCTATTTTATGTTGCGATAACTCGAGGCTTTCCGTAATGTTTAGCGATTTGCGATCGCAGAACGACGTCATACATTACATTCCAGAATAACGAACTTAGGAGAGATCCTTGTGTCCTTATATTCTTTGACACCTTCCTTTGTATGGTATTCCAGCTTTCTATCTTCCAAGTAGCTGCTTATAATTTTTCTCAAGTACGTTGAAATTTTAAAGCCACTGAGAGATTCGGCAATTTTTCTCCAAATTTGCTGTATTGACCACGTTTTGAACGTCTAAGGTCATCAACAGTATTCTTTTGTGCCCACTTTCCGTGGAACTCCGCTTATCGCCTCCTTTAACATCTGCTTTACCACTACACCCACAGTAGATCGTCTCTTCCTAAAACCTCACCGTGTCTCTGAAAGATTACCTCTGATGGTTTTTTATGAGAAGATTTTTCAAGACAGAAATAAACTCGGAGGTCTACCATAGCCTACCGAGTAGCAATCGCTATTAGAAAAAACTTTTTCTTCATTTTGATGTTTCACGGAGATTTGAACCAACGTTCTCCGTGAGAAAAATGATATCATTTAAACGTTCACTGTCATATGAGAACTAAAATTTTCAAGGTCTCGCAGGCACATTTCCACTTTAAGCTCAGCAATCTCTATCCGAATGTCGTGGTTCAGCTCAGGAATCATTGTTGGCTTATTCACATAGGCTTTACTTTTTAAAAAAACTCCACAAAAATTAGTCCAGTGGAGTTAGATCGCAAGGTCTTTGTGGCCAGTTTATGTCCCCATTACGTGAAATTAATCGACGGGGAAATTTAGATCTAAATAATGCAATGTTTTCCCATGTTGTGTAACTTGTGGCTGTATCCAATTTTGTTTGTTTTTGTTTTTTAGAACGATGTTGAAATCAAAATGTTAGAAATATCTTAGAGAGGCCGTCACACCAATGGTATGTGGGCCACGCTCTCACTAATACTATAACAATCCTCCACCTCGGCTATGTCTACCCTGGGACCACAAAAGTATAACTTCTGGGTAGAACCGCGTTTATATTCGCAGACACAACAGGTATCTGCGTCCAGGTTCCTCTCCTACAGGCATGTGAAGGCTATACACCGTCGATAGTCCCAATTACTCCCACTGTGTTTTGTGAATGGTTCCAAAGTAAAGGAAACATCGGACATCGTACCGTCTTGTCTTCTGTACGATATTGTATTGAGTGTTTCACTCAAACGTCTGTGCTTGTTGTCGGTTCGTCAGAAACTGTCCGCCTTCTCTGTTGCTTCAACTGCTGCTGAAATGCTTTGCGTTCCCAATTATATTAATATGGCGAAGTCGCGTCATGATCTTACCTGCGAACGTTTGCGCTGCCTCCCACTTACCGCTGGTTGCGCACATATCTCGTATGAGGGTGCTGGAGGACGGTTGATGGCCCAGGGCGTGCTCCAGGATAGCTCGTTCCTCTCTTAAGCGGTCACAGTAAAACATGACGTGTTCTGCGTTTTCGTCAGTATTCGGGCAGTTTGGACAGAAAGGGCTGTCTGCCAGCTTGAAACGGTGCAGGTATTCCTGAATGAGCAACTGCGAAAGGTGATAGTCGATGTCTTCATGTTTTCTCATTAACCACTCATCAACACGTGGTATGAGTTTGTAGGTCCAACGTCCGCTTTGTGACTCATCCCACCGCTGGTGCCACCGTCCTATTGTCAGCAGTCGCTCCGCTGATTTTTCTCCTGGTGTGGGCCGCGCTCCTTGTCCGTTATAAAGCCGACACATTTCATCTGCCAAGAGGTTCAGAGGTATCTTTCTAGCTATTACGTATATTGCATCATCAGACACCGTTCTATACGTGCAAGCTACGTGCAGCGCGCCATGCCTTTATGTCTGGGTTTAGACTTTGTGGTCTCCGCCCAGATAGGTGCTGCATAAAGAATTATAGAGTCAGCAACTAATGACAGTAGTCGTCTTTGATTTCCGTGGGGCCCTCCTATATTAGGGAGAAGTTGCCTTTTTCGAGATTACACGGTGTGTAATGTTCAGTTCAAACGACTTTCGCTCTCCAGCACTTATTAGAACTGCTTCGGTTTTGTGACCAGCTTAATCTAACTTAGCCTCGTTGCACTTTTCCTTTAAGTGGTCAAGTCTGCTATCAACTACCACCAGGGCAATATCATCGGCGTATCCCAATTTCGCTGTTTGACGCAAGCTTAAACTTCAGAACTGCATCGTACATGATGTTCCACAAAGTTGGTTCCAGCACTGATCCTTGTGGTACACCACCGGAGACCTTGTACGATTTTTGGCCGTATGAAACTGAATATCGCAGAATGCGGTCACTCAGATAACTGCTAATAATGCGGACAAGGTAGACTGGTATGTGGCTGTATCCTATTGAAAATAAAGATCGCATATGTCTATTCCTGCAAGCATAGGCCACAAAAAATCTTCAATCAGTTGCTTTTTAATTTTCATCTTCGAAGAAAAACGGGCCAATTATTTCACCAGCTCAAAAACCACACAAAACAGTTTGTTTTAATGGTTGTAATAATATAATTTTTCTGAAATTACTCGATGGTTTTCTTCTTCTCCGGGATTGGCATCCCTAACTCATATATCTCCGCGAAAATGTATATAAAGCAAGTATAACTTCGTACAACTTCTGGGCACAGCTGCGCTTTAAATGCACACCGACTGGCTGTGCGGATTCCAATGTCGACAACTGTACGTATGCAAATATCTACGTAAGCCACATACACATCTAATAAAATAACAATAAAAAACAGTAATTTCTTTTCTTTTTATGCTTACCCTTATTTTTTATTATTAATGGAATTGCCTTAAGATAAAGACTGTTAATAATGCCTCGCCTATGGAAATGCTGCCTCATTTACCGTGTCACTCATAAACTCTAGAAAAGCTTTTGCTTTGTACCATTTTTTCTGTTATTTTTTGCTTGCTAGAAAATATAGCCAGCTATCAGGTTATAACAGCGATAAAGAAAAAAATTATTATTTTGTGGAAAATATTAATAAAATGCGCAGGGTTTTCCAACTGAATACGAATAACAAAAATGACACACGAATAGAATGGAATAAATGAAATACAAAAACAAAAAAAAACAGAGCGCTCAATCACAATGCAGGAATAAGAATTACTGTACTATTTGACTTTACCCGCTTGTTTCTTTGTTATTGTGCTGGGTGATTTTTCTATTTGGGGGTTCATTTGAAAAAATGTAAATTTCAACAATTTGCAGATAATACAAAACAAACAATTCACAAAACAACAGGCAGCAGGCGAAGCAATGGCAGGAATGAAGCATGAAATCCCTTTTGCCAAGAGAATAGCGGTTGACTATCCTTTCGTCGATAACTCGCCGCTCACCACTCAAACGGAGACTGACTTTGAAATTGCATTGCAGGAAACAAGTGCAGGTCGCGTGTGTCGATGCGTATAAGTATTGCCACTTTGTTTGGAAGAAGCAAGATGCCTTCCAGCCCAGCAATACAGTAATAATCAGATGGCAAATAGCAAATCGATGCGCAACTCAAAAGTGCGCAAGATCTGAAAAAAAAAATATTAGTACAAATATTTTTGTATTAAAAAACGGGACTGATGCTCAGAGCCTGTAAAATATTTCATATCGATTTCATATTATTCACTTAACATACCCTTCAATATACAGTCCGGCACTCGAAGTGTAACCAATTATTGTAAAAAAGGCATAAATTTAGTTTGGAAAATTACTTTTATTCAGTCCAAAGTAAAAAAAGTGTGAAAATAATACAAAACTAAGAATCAATTTACTTTTTCTCAATATGACTACCTTTCGCCTTGACTATAGCCTTGAGACGGCCCAGAAACGAATCGCAAGCAGCCCGAATATGACTTGCAGGTATTTTGGCCCACTCACGGACAATGGCTTTTTTCGGCGCATCGAGACTGGTGAATCTTTTAGTTCGGATCTGCTCTCAAAAATGGGCCAAAGAGAATAATCTATTGGAATCGCGTCTGGTGAACTTGGTAGCCATTGTGTGGACGTTATGAGGTTCGGTACGTAGCTTTTTAGCCATTCATGGTTCACTCGAGCTTTGTGAGATGGTGCTGAGTCCTCTTGAAACGCCCATGATCTGCCACCTAAATGTTTGTCTACGTAAGACTTCAAAGTAGCATCCAGAATGCTTTGCCGATAATATTTCGCATTTACCTTGACTCCAGGCGCGATGCAAACGATTGGAGAGCGCCCATCTCTGGTTACAGCGGCACAAACTATTAACTGTGCTACCAGCGGGTGCTGCCTCCTGGTGGCCAATCGATGTCGTTTAAGGGTCGGTCAAACAAACCCTATCGTTTTGGGAGTTTACGAATTGCTCAATTTGAAAAATTTTCTCGTCAGAAAACACAATGTTCGGAAATTGACCGCTTTCGGCCAAGCGAAGCAACTCCTTCGCTCTCTCAAGTCTCACTTGTTACTGCTTTGGTGGAAGATCATGCGTGTGTTGAATCTTGTAAGGCTTGACTTTGAGATCATTTTTCAGTATGCGGCGGATTTTACGGTCAGATATTTTCAGTTCTTTCGCCATTTGATTGGCACTTCGTCGGGTATTTCGTGTTTCGTTATATTGTTTGTTTAATTATTATTAATTATTTCTTCCTTGAGTTGAGCGTGCGAAATTTTTCCAAAAATGCAAATTGGAAATTCCTACCTGCGTTATCTTTTTTCCGTATTTTCGGAGGTTGTGAAGGCAATTCAAATGAAAATTCAGCCGAAGGTGCTTACATTTGAGAAGAGCTGTTTTAGCTTTCTTCCTTTGTCTCAATTTGAAGGGTCTCCACTTTATTCAATAATAATTAAAAAAAACTATTAATACAGGCATAAGATTTCAAAGTTTCACCGTACTAACTTACACTCTCTTCTACAATTGCTTCTACGTTGAAATATTTGTATCCGCCGAGGATATGGTGCATTTTATTGTAGTACTCCTACGCGGAAGGGTACAGCCTGAAGGCTCAACCACTTTTTTTTAATCTCTGTCAAACAAGAACACTATTTTTACAATTACATACTAACATATTGCAATTGAACAAAGTTACCCATATTTATTTGAAAAAAAATATTTTTTGACTTTTATTTCCCTCAACGAAAAGTTCGGCATGTGCTGAAAAAGGTCGCCGATTTTGAAAGCTTGTATTAGCTGGTTCACAGGTAAACGAAATAACCTGCATCGTCGAAAACATAACTCTTAGAATTAGCTTCAGAGCCAAAACAAAAAACACTCCTTACTTAAAGACTATATTTCTCTATTCTCATTCAGAATGAGATAGAAACGACTGACGCCCTTTATTAAGAGCTAATCAAGAAAAAGAAGATTTGACTAGCGCACTCTTTCATCTTTAGAGGATATTAGAATTCAAACGCTCACACTTTGGCAGGCAAGATGGAACTCTGAACGGTACGGTAGATGGACAGCGAGACTAATACCCGATCTAAAAAAGTGGGTAGAAAGAAAGCACGGTGAGGTTAACTATTACCTCACACAGTTTTTGTCCGGACATGGGCCCTTTCGCACGTATTTGTGGCGAATGGGAAACGTGAGCCTACCAAACGGAGTATTGCGGAGGATGACGCGGAGCACACCTTCTTTAAATGCGAGAGGTGTAACATAGAGAGAACAGCTCTGCAATGAGCTATTGGTGTATTTATACCTCAAGGAATAATCGGGAAAATGATCACAAAAAAGAAGCGTGACGAAGAAAGATTCGTCCTTTGTGCTCATTCGGGACTTGGCACTGAGTGCTATGAATTCATCCTGAGTAAAATTTTAAATTTTATGTCTAGTACTGAGTAATTTTCAGTACTTTTCGGCCCCAGTATCGATACTTTTTAAAATCAAGTACTAAGTAGTAAGTAAGAATCTACCCAACACTAGTATACGAGAATATACAAGGTGACGCAATATTAAGCACTCATTTTTTTTTTTTTTACTTTTTTCTTAAATAAAAACCAGGTTTTGAGTGCTGGAAAACTTTTTTTTTACCTTTATGCGCTCCATTGATTGCATTTTTGTATACAGCAGCTGCCTACTTCACAAGTGTTGTTTTGGATTTTCCGTTAGGATGATTAATTTTGCACCTCCTTGTATATACATGCGTACTTTTTTTAATTTGAAAATTAATAAACCTAGGAAAATCTCACTTTTTTTTAATCCAGCAAACAACCGCCACACTAATCCAGTTAGCATAGAAATACTTCTACGCGCAGATCTAAATTTAGGGAAAAACCTATAAAAGTACAAAAGGGAAATGCACTAATTCGCAAACCCACAATTTAGCACAGAATTTATATTCCCAACTGTAGATTATCTTCAGATGGCTCCAACAGCCACCGAGATGTGAAGCATCGAAAGCAGTTAGCTGATATTGGCTTTGTGTAGGCAGAAGCCAAACACAATGGAATCGGCGTGTGTTCACAATAAAAAGCCAAACATACAAACATACGTATACATGTAAAAACTTAAGGCTAGAATAAAATTAAATTGAATTGAATGAAATGCAAATCGCAGAAAAACTCAGCTTAGAATACACCAGGGCAAGGTAGAGGCTTTGTAGTGAAGTACTTACGAGTACGAGTATGTTGCTGGAATGGAGTGGCTGGGAGGTAACCTTTCTCATTTGAAAGTAGGAAAGTAGATTGTTTGTAAATTCAGTGGGTTAAGTGGAATGGGAAACCAGAAAATCATTGCGAACTACTTTATGTAAGCAGATGTTTTGACTGCCACTTCAGCTCGGCACAGACTCTAATACAAATGTGGCAGATACGCGTACGGAAGTAGGGAAGTGGAGCAGTGTAGGAACCCTGCAGTAAAAAGGCAAACTACACAGCAAATATTCTGGTGCAAGAGCTGTTGCTTGATGGAAGAAGGACTACTAGTTGGTGAGTGACACCAATGGTACCAGTTACAAAAGGACCACATAGGGGTGTATGGAAAACAAATATTCTTATTTTTCTATTATAGAATTGGGAATACTTCAAACGTTCAGGATGCATATAATTTGCGATTTTTCCTTTTTTTGTTTTTCCAAATAAAACGCTACAGAAAACAAGATTGTTCGAATTTTTTTACGGAGAATACGGAACATCATATAAAAAACAATTACAGTGAAATTCCCCATTACGGATAGTCCTTATAACCGGACAGCTCCAATAACCGGACAAATTTTGGGTACACAGGTTTTTCATTCATTTTTTCATACAAATATCATCCTAATAAACGGACACTCTAATAACCGGACGCGGACAAAGTATTTCAAACCATTTTCATAAAAAAATTTCTCATAAACGGACAAAATTCAAAAATATCACAAGCAAGCTTTGTTGTTCATTATAAAAATGAAATAGGTGATTCCCCTTTTGACATGTATGCACACATTCAAGTCCTGTGTTTTAAATTAAGAGTAGTTTTCCATTCAGTTTGTTAAGTCAGTTGCATGCGAATGGTTGCGCTCAAAGTTCGTAATAATATAGCGCCGAAAAAGAAGGTACTTTCTATTAAAGAAAAAATGGAAATTATTAATGTTTTCGAAAAAGATAAATTATCAGTACGTGGAATTGCAAAAAGGTAAAGTACAGTGAGCCCAAACATTTAATGGTAGGTACACGTTTCTTTTGATTTGAAAGGTTCAATATTGGCAAAACACTAGCTGCTGAAATCAATAAAAATAAAGAAAAAATTCGTTCTAAATGGGAGTCTGGAGTAAATGTTCATCAAAAGCGAAGCTTTCTTAAAGAAGGCGGCTCTGAAATAGACAAGATGTGTTTTAATTGGTTCGGTAAAGCTAGAAGTCAAAACATTCCGATTTCTGGTCCCATTTTGAAAGCAAAGGCAATGGAAATTGCAGGCAAACTGGGTGTACCTAATTTTAATGCTTCAGATGGATGGTTAAACAAATGGCGAATAAGGAATAATGTTGCTTTCAAATGCGTATCTGGTGAAGCTGCAGATGTAAACCAAGATGGTGTCGAACAGTTTAGGACAAAACTGCCATCTCTGTTGACCGGTTACAAGCCTCAAGACATTTAGAACGCAGACGAAAGTGGGCTTTTTTTTCGTGCCTTATCTGACAAAACCCACGCTCTTAAATCCGAAAAATGTGTGGGCGGTGCACTATCAAAGGAAAGACTCACAATTTTGTTCTGTGCTAACATGGCTGGAGATAAGGAGCTGCTTTTGGTTATAGGTAAAGCAGCCCGTCCTCGATTTTTTAAACATGTTCCAATCGCAAAACTGCTAGTGGATTGGAAGTCTAATAAAAAAGCATGGATGACTCGAGAAGTAATGAGTGAATGGCTGCAGCAGTTCAATCGAAGAATAAAGGCCCAGAAATGAAAAATTATCTTGTTTTTAGATAACGCGGCTTCTCAATCAAAGGAATTAAACTTAACCAACATAAAAATTATTTTCTTACCGCCAAATACAACGGCAGTTAGCCAACCCCATGATCAAGGTATAATCCAAAACTTTAAAACTTTGTATAGAAGCTTTGTTTTAAAACACTAGTATTGAAATGTAAAGACTTGTACAATGTACTTAATCGATATATGTACATATATGTATTTATATGCAATACTAAAGTATGCAAATATTCTTTACTTCCAAAAATTTCTTAAATAAACTATATACAATACAATTTATATGTGTGGTATATATTTTGTGACTTCATCCCTTATAAGCGGACATCTCCCATAGCCGGACAAAAACACTGCGACGGTGAGTGTCAGGTTATAAGGAATTTCACTGTATTTCTCAAAAAAATTTAATTTTTATTCAAAAATGTGAAATTAAAAAAGAAATTTGAAAACTTGAAAAAAAGTTTAAAGTAAATTTTTTACCAAAAATGTCAACGCTTCTATTTCAGCATAATTAAAAAATCAAAAATGTTGTTATGTAAAAAAAATTAAGACAATATACGAAAACAAGTATTTTTTTAATAATTTTTACCAAAAACAGCTTTTTATTAATTTTTATTTTATTTTTTTTACCAAAAATTTTTTTTTTCGTAAAATACAGAAAATCGTATAGTGCACAATTATTTTTGGTAAACAGCATATTGAATTTTAATCCAAAAATGTTAACATTTAAAAAAAATTTATAAAATTGGAAAAAAACAATTTTCAAACAAAAATATTTAAGAATAAAATTTAAAGCTTTTATTAGCCGCAGTAAAAAAAACATTGAAATTTAAAAAATGGTTAAAAAAATGTAAAAAAGGCTTTGAAAAATAATATTTACCTAAAATATTTTTCAATTTCAATTGAACTACAATTAGTTTTGAAAAAAACAAATTTTTTTAAATTTAACTCAAAACTCATTAAAAACAAATTTACAAAATTAGAACAGAAAAAAAATTAACAAAAAAATGTAAAGCTTTTATTAGCCGAAATAAAACAAACATTGAAATTAACAAAAAAGTTTTAAAAAAAGTGAAAAAAAGATTTTGAAAAAAAATATTTACCAAAAATACTTTTGAATTATTTTTTTTCTTTTTCTTTTGGAATATGCAGAAAATCCTATAGAGACCAATTATTTTATATTAGTAGAAACAAATTTTGAAATTTCAAGAAAAATTTTAACAAAAAAATTTAAGGTTTTTATAAGCCAAAATAAAAAAACGTTAAAACTTAAAAATATTAAAAAAATAGAAAAAAAAATATTACCAAAAATATTTTTGAATATTTTTCATTTCTTTTTTTGGAATATACAGAAAATCCTATAGACAACAATTATTTTTTAAGAAACAAATTTTCAATTTTAATTGCAAAATGATGAAACTTGATTAATTTTTTTTATTTGAAAAAAAAAACGGCTTAACATCTATTTAAATCTTTTATTTCAGCATAATTAACAAAATTAAAAAAGTTGAAATTTAAAAAAATTGAAAAATATTGAAAAAAGATTTTGTAAACTAAATTTGTATCAAAAAAATTTTTCGATTTTTTTTCCGGAATATGCGGAAATTTCCATAAAAACGATTATTTTTGAATTTTAATTCCAAAGTGCTGAAACTCACAAAAACATTTTTTTAGATTTGAAAAAAAAAAAAATATATATACAGGTATCCCTTGTATAACGCGGTCTTATACAACGCGGTTTCGATATAACGCGATTTGGAAAAATTAGGTTAGGGTAGGGTAAATTACATAATTATAAAATCTGGTAACACTAATTTGCGTACCACATATTTATAATATGTAATGTATTTTTAATGTTAACCGGGAATTACCCTTTTTTGCCTTCACAACATGTGTGAGTATACCAGGCTTTGACGATATGAACGAAGATGACATTTATGAAATTATGAATGAAGGTACAGACCTCACCGAAACATACCTAATTCAATTAACAACTGAATCTCCATCCGTCTCAAATCTCGCACAAGATGACGTCACTTCGGTAGAAGATATCTGTGAATCAATTCCCAGTTTCACTCTGAAGCGCATACGAGAGGGTTTAAGTTTAGTTGAGAAAATGAAATCTTTCTTTACAACTAATGATCCTTCGCTGGAGAGATCCAGCAAAATAATAAGGGAAATAGATATTAATCTAGCACCTTATTACGAAATTGAAAAGGAGCTTAAAAAAACCACCCACCAAAAACTGATAACAGATTTTGCAATTATAAAACCAGTAGAAGAACCACAAGGTCCCACAACTAGTTTCTTATCCAATAGCGAAAACTATGTTGAAGAAATATCTTCTGATGAAGCTATTGCTCCCCCAAAACGCCCACGTGCAAAGATCTTTGAAGACAGTGAAACAGATTAATTACCATATGAAGTTTGAAGAATAACAATAAAGTTTTTAATAAACCTTTAATTTGTTTTAGTTTGTTTTAAAGTCTGTTTTTAAAGTCTGAACTTTAGTATTGAGTTTAAATATATGTGCATCTGTTATTTTGTATGTATTTTATTAAAAAAAAAACCTATTGGAACATAACCCCCAAATTTATATGAAAACTATGTTTTAGATAACGCGGAATTATATAGCGCGCAATTCTTCTGGAACGTAACTATCGCGTTATACGAGGGATACCTGTATATATATAAATAAAAAATATTTTACCAAACAGTTCAAAGCTTTTATTTTCTAATTCTTTCCGGAATATACGAAAAATCCCAAAATAAACACAATTATTTTTTAACTCCAATTGTTTAAAATTTATTTATATATTTTAATTCCAAAATGTTGAAGCTCAAAAAGACAATTTTTTAAATTTGAAAAAAAAATAAGTTTGAAACTAATTTTTTACCAAAAAGTTCAAAGCTTTTATTTCAGCATAATTTAAATATCAAAAAATTTGCAATGTAATAAAAAATAAAAAAGCTACAGCTAATGAAGGGTGCCTCAATCAAACCTAAAACAATGTTTTGCAAAAAACGTTGAATGTTAAAAATATTTAAAAATAATTGAACGAGGATTTTGAAAAAAAAATTTACAAAAAATACTTTTTTTCGGAAGATGCGGAAACTGAACAAAAATTAGAAAAAAAGAATTTTCAAAAACAAATTTAAAAAAATTTCAAACTTCTATTTCAGCATAATTACGAAAAAAAAATCAAAAACGCTGAAATTAAAAACAAAATCTAAAAAATTAAAAAAAAGTGTTTAACAATAATAATTTTTTTCGGAATATACGGAAAATTGTATATAAAACACTTATTTTTGAAAAAACAAATTTTGAATTTTAATCCAAAATGTCGAAACTTAAAACGAAAATATATTAAATTTGAAAAACAAGTTAGAAAAAAAATTGTAAAGCATTTATTTCAGCATAATTAAAACAATTTAAAATGTTGAAATTTAAAGAAAAGTTGAGAAATCAGAAAACTACTAAAAACTCAGATAAAACTACAGCTAATGTAAAGTGATTCAATAAAACCTCAGACTTTCTTTTGGAAAAGAAGAATTCTCAAAAAAATTGTAAGCTTAACAAAAAATCAAAAACGTTGAAATTAAAAAAAATTAAAAACAGATTTAGAAAAACATAATTTCCCAATAATATTTTCCGATTTTTTATGTTTTTTTTCGGAAAATCCTTGGAAAACAATCGTTTTCGAAAAAATATTTTGAATTTTAATTCCAAAAATTCTTAAATTAATTTAAATTTTCAAATGAAAAAAAAATTGTAGCAAAACATTTAAAGCTTTAATTTCACCATAATTCAAAAAATTAAAAACGTTGAAATTTAAAAATTAATTAAAATATAAAAAAACTACAACTATTACACTTTTATAAATAGTAGAAAACAAAATTTGACGAAGAGATTTTTTTAATTTCCTCACATCTTTTAGTTCATGGCATTTAAATATGAAACACTATATCTCATAAATGCTCCTCCAACTCTTCTACAAGCACAGATTGCGCCTACCAAAATTTTCCATGCCTTTTTGGCATATTTCAGGCTGTTTATCATTTATAAAGGTTTAATTCTTCAGTTCTGGAATCATCTCAGCTTTTTGGCTTGGGCCATGGCCATACTTATCACGTATACTCAGAGAAAGAAATCCAATGGTGTCAAATCGCAAAGTATCAACGGCTCATAGTTTCGTAAGATAACGCGTCGCGGGAACTTCGTTCGCAATAGTGCCATTATTACATGCACTGTGTGGCAAGTTTTTCATGAAGCTGTTGAAACTACATACCGACCAAGTCAATGTCATCTAATTCTGGTCATAAAAAGTTTGTTATCATGTCACGCTAATGTTCGTTGCTTATCATAGCAGCCTTACCGGCAACATTTTCGAGGAAGCCCGGTCCGATGGTAGGTAGGTAGGTTAGATAGCAAGAGTACCCTAGTAGTAGTGTAGAAGTAGTAGTGTAGTATACAAGAAGCACTTACGGGCCATTGCTTTGATACCATAATGTGGACCACCCCCTGCGAAAAAATTTAGGGAAGAGAAAACCGTCTACAGCCATCCAGTACAGTTGATGTAGTGGAGGAGAGAAAAGGGATCTAGGCTGGAGAGTTTCTTCAAGCTATCCCCAACGGGCACGCTAAGGAATCTCAAGCACCTAGCCGCCAGAGCCGGACATTTGCAGAGAAAGTGTTCAACAGTATCTTTCTCTGCAGGATCTCTACAGCTTCTGCAATAGGGGTTGTAGAGATCTAGGCTGGAGAGTTTCTTCAAGATATCCCAAAAAGGCACGCTAAGGAATCTCAAGCGCCTAGCCGCCAGGCCCGGACATTTGCAGAGAAAGTGTTCAACAGTCTCTTTCTCTGCAGGATCTCTACAGCTTCTGCAATAGGGGTTGTACGGAATTCCAAGTTTCTCCGCATGAGTACCGATCACCCAGTGACCAGTGAACACCGCAATGAGTTATGAAATTGAATGGCGGCGGATTCCCATCACCTTAAGTGTTCTGTTTCTATCGCATTGGGGCCATAACGTTTTCGAAATAGCACACGATAAGACAGACCTCCATCTGTCTTGAGCTTATTTTAGAAAGAAATTGTGTAGTTTCCCTTTAACAACGGTCAAAGGGACACCGATGTCTGAGAAGGGGACAACTGAAACCGGTTCTTTCGACCCTTCATCGGCAATTCCATTTCCCTCTATATTCCTGTGCCCAGGAACCCAGATAAATGAAATGTTTCCTGCACGTTCGAGACGTTTGAGTTCATCTTTACAGGAGTTCACTAGAAGAGAGCTGCAGTACGACAGCGACATTTTGAATGTCTACAGGATTGCTTGAAAAACGCTACTCGTTTCCGGCAGTTTAAAGGAAACCGAAATACTGGCTGATTTAGAGAAAACCCCCGCTCCCACTCTAGACTCCATCTTGGATCCGTCAGTGAAAACAAAGGTACCTACATATATCCGTGCCAACTCTCACCTCTTTCTAATCTTGCCTGCTCGGAAAAATAGCCCTAGCACAGCCCTCAAAACCCAGTTTGCAAATGGAGAGATCAGTGCGAAGTACAGAGAAAGAAGGGAAGATCTGCTTCAAGATGCTACCTACTATGTCCTACAGGAAGTTGCCTCCAGAGGCCAATCTCCTTCAACCTAATAGCGCTTTGAGCAGCAATGAATTTAACTTGCAGATCCACAGGAAGTAAGTGCACAATAACGTTGAGCGCAGCAGTAGGACATGTTCTACCAGCGCCAGTGATGCCCACACATGCAGTTCTCTGCACTCTCTCTAGTTTAGTAGTGTTGTAGCCCTTCTGAAGAGCTACCCACCAAACTGGGCAACCATATCTCAAAATTGGCAGAACGACTAAGTTGTACATCCAAAGTACGACACGTAGCTTGAGACCCCATTTTTTGACGAACATAGATTTACAGGTGTAGAAGGCTATACCGGACCGATAACACCATTCGCCCAAGAATCACACCTAATAGTAACTCGCTGAAACGGGACCGAAAAAATCAGGCAATGCGCGAAATGCACTTCTTGCAGAACGGCGATTTTCATAAAACATTTGGTGCTTTTTTCACGATTTTCAACTGACTTTGGCAAAGCCTCTGGTGTCGTTTGTCTGAAGGAAAATGTTATAAAAAAGTTAACATATCACGAAGAATCGCCGTCATACATATTTTAACGTACGTAGGTCAGTGCCACTAGGTTTAAATGCTGGGTATATGAAACTTAGCCAGCACATGCGTGTATGTATGTATGTACATATATAAATTTGTGATGCGAAAAATTTTCTGAGTTTTCTTAGGTTTTTGTGTTTTGTTTTTGTTTTGCATGCGTAATGGAACCCATTATTGTTTTCGGAACTAATTTTCTATTCTTACCTCTAAATATTTATGAGACCCATTTTGTTATTTTTTATTTTCATTTGTTTTTTGCGGATTCCCAAAGTCAAGCAGAACTCACTGCTTCCGTGCATTTCTTTTTATTATAAACTAGCTGTACCCGGCGCGGGTTGCTACGCCAACTAAAATAAATTTAAGAAAAATAACTTTAAAGAAAAATCAGTACACAAATATTCAATTCATTCTAAGCCATTTTACTGATTTTGTTTATTTGGAAAAAATTGTGACATTACAAAGTTTAGTTCCAATTCGATGTTTATTTAAGCGCTGTTATTTCTTGTTTTCCATCTGGTGCGTAGACGAATAAATCAGAAGATTTTCCGACACGTGAGCAAGCCACATAGAGCAGTCCATGGGAGACGCATGGATTCTCCAAATTTAATCCACACACATTGTGAAAGCGAGTCGCACCGGGACCTGTAAGCGTTTGAATTCGAAAGGCATATATGTCGGGATCATTGGGATACGTGGCAACAGTACGTCTTCACCTTTGAATTTTTCAGCCAAAATTGTTGCCTCGACAACATTGTTCATCATTTTCTTGACTGAAAGTCTGGCTCCGTTGCAAAGTCGTGGTGGATTTATGTTTCGAAGAAGAATGATGGGTACGCCAATTTTCAATGCCTGACAAATCAAACGGATTCAAGAATTCAGTTGGATAGCTGACAACCTCGTCACTTGATTCTCCACAGTATCGATGAATTTATATGTTGTCGTTTCACTGGGTATTCCATGCTGAATGGTGAAGTTGATGGTATTGACATCGATGTTTTTGGCTACTAATCTAGCACGCGTACTGAGCCACTGATGGTTTTTGTAGTTTTGTGCAATGCTTGGGAAAACTTTTTGCACCAAATCGTCTATGCTTTCTGTGATCTTACAGAAGTTTGCTGGCAGGGTTATACATTGTGTAGATTCATCAACTTCCATTCGCCCATTTCCAATATCCAATAATTGTTTTGCAAAATTTCCAGCCGATGCATCCCGTTGTAAAAGGTTTTTCAATAAGGGTGTGGCACGTAGCGCCGTCCTGCTGGAACCACATGTCGTCTAGGTCCTTATGGTTCAATATGGGCGATAAGAAATTGGTTATCTTCGTTGTGTAGCGCTCGCTGTTGACGGTGACCGCCTCACCAACGTCGTTTTCAAAAAAGTACGGACCAATGACGCCGCCGGCCCAAAATCCACACCAAACGGTAACTTTTTGAGGATGCATTATCACCTGGTGAACCTCGTGTGGATTGGTGTCGTCCCATATACGACAATTTTGTTTGTTAACACAGCCATTCATCCAAAAATGCGCCTCGTCACTAAAGATGATTTTTCACCCAAAACTGAGGTTCTCTTCCAAACGATTCGAAGCCCAGTCAGCGAGGGGTTCTGCTGTACACTTTCACGAACCGCGGCAATGTTCTCGGCTGATCTTGCGTTCCTTGAACGTACGGGTGTTGGCTGATTGTTTACTGACCCGGTCGTCTCAAATTTGGCCACCAAACGTTGAAGAGTCGACTTTGAAGGGCCACCACGCCTACCGAAAAATGGGCGCAATGCGCGCAACGCTTGCGTTAATGAACACTCATTTTGATAATAAAGTTTTATCATTTGAACGTACTGTTCAATCGTGTAACTAGCCATGATGATTTGGCATAAACAACTGAATAATAAACAAAAGATTTGACAGATGTCACCAAAACAAATTGGTGATGATTTAAGACATGCATTAAGTTAATCTGCGGGTATTGAACGTGGTATAAAGGGCAGTCTTTGTCGAAAATCACCAGAAAATAAAGTGAGTGCGCCACCGAAGATCCGTCTGTTTCCCCTCAAATCTCGCAGTGTACGGTCAAGCGCTTCCAATGCTTTCTTGTGAGACATTGTACATTCGTTCCATATGATAATTTGACACGTTTGGAGTACTTTTCCCATTCCAGAGTTTTTGCTGTTGTTGCATGTTGGTGCCTCCTGGTGGCAAGTTGCATCTATGAACATGTCATATTCGTTTCCTCTGTGTAAATGTATTTTTAGTAGTAGGTCATACTAATGCCATCAATGAGCATATTCTATAAACCTTCTCCGTGGAAAATCACATATATATACCAATTTTTATAATAATCCAGTCCAGTAGTTTTTGAGTCCATCGAAGACATACAGAAAAACATTCATTTTTATATATAAATATTTAATAGAGGATAAGAAGTAAGGAGATGCTAAATTAGGTCGAGCTCGAATTTTACAAGTTTTCATTGACAAGTTTTCTCAATTTATTTATTCTCCTTTACTGATTTTATTTTTTTATGAGAATATAGTTCAGTCTACTACCAAAACCAATATGAATCGAAGTTTAGCGCAAATTGAATAAAAATTAAAAAAAAATAATGATATGAAAATGTCAATTTATTTAATCAGAATTTCTATAACAATCCCGAGTATGTAATTTTGTAATTTCGAATTGGATTCTAAATTCTTTTGATTTTTGACATTTTTTTATATAGAAAAAACAACCAACAACGCCGGATGCACAGACAACTTCTCTCATCTTTGGTTGGGGAAAAAGAAATCCTCCAAGAAAGGAGAAAAATATTTTTGCTTAAACCTCAAAACTTTATTTAAACGATTAAGGGTAGTCAGAGGCGCGAAAAAATGTTGATTTTCAATCATTTTTTTTTTTTTGCTAGTCAGTTGCTTTATTCTACAAAAACAAAAACATAGCATTAATACATCAAGTTTCGACTTAACTTGGGCAAATTTTCAAAAAACCAAAAAAAATTAATAATTGTAAAGGTTATCGCTGTTTGTGTGGAGCCCGTTTCATCATCAGATTCATCTAAAATCAATCGAACAAGAGAAATTAGTTTTATTAATAGATAGTCTTATGCCTGATCGAGTCATTTTTTTTCCAAAATTAACGATCTGGTAGCGTCAGGAAATAGTCTTCAAATTTTCGAGAAAAAAATCAACAAGTAATTGTTAAAAAAATCGAAATTTTTGAAAAAAAAATCCTTCGATCAGGCACGAGTTTTTCATAGTTTTCAAAATCAGTATACATTTTATTGAAATCTACTAAGCGGTTTTAAGTTATAGTGATCACCAGTTCGGAAATGAGATGCTCGTAGGGTCGGATACGGTCACCACCATATTATCCTTAAATTGTTGATTTAGCCTCCGAGACTGGTGTAGCGCCTTCCAAGCTGAGCAGCCATCAACAAAGCAGCAAAAACGATAAGACTGATGGACTTACCTCAATTCAAGATGTGTTAAAGAATGCTTATCCAACAACACATCCTTGCAGGTGTTATAACGGGTCACTGCCCTATTGGCACAATATCCAGTAGAATGGGTGTATCTCACAAAGACTTCTGCAGGAGCTGTGAAGATGAAGCAGTAAAGAAGCTGTGCAAAATATTTTGGCCATTATTTATTTGGAGCCCTGGAAAAATTTGCACAATGTCTCACTAGAGGGACTAGTTACCTTCATAAAAAATCGAAGTGGTTTAAGTACCTTAGCCCATGGAGAGTTGCCTGATCTCCCATCGGGCGCGTCCCAGGTGTTGGATAGGAAAACCTGACATCACACGAGTGGCCTTCCCTGATGGGGTAGGTTCAACACTCGTGTGATGACTCAAAAGTGGGCATAGAATCAGGGTGCCAAACTGGCTAGGGAGGAGTCCAGAATAAAAACCTTCCTCGGTAATGGACAACACAAATTATATTTCTCCAGGTGGAATCCACACAAGTGGCAACCCACTCGCTTCGGCGGCAGGATAATGGATTGTGGAGGCGCCAATCATTACTCAAGTCTCTCAGTTGTATGAGCGAGAACGCATCCTGAAGGAGACGGGGGTTGCTATAACAATCTCATCTTCTTCAGAGACTGAAAAACGTTTCCCAGTTTCGGAGGGCCTGAGTTGTGAGGTCACTCGGTGGCGAGAAATCGAAGAAACCCAAAGAAGTCGCGAAATCGAAGAGCGTGGCAAGGATGGAAAGAAGAAACCGGCGGGCAAGGCTCATGTGGGGGAAATCCTCATGTGGTTCTGCGGCCCTTCTGCGCCGGCCCTTCTGCGTCTGCGTCTTCCAACCGACCTCGGTCGGCAGAAGTGACACCCAGGAAGTGAATTGTTATTTATTTCGGTTTTTTTTTAATAATACTGAAATAAAAGAATAGATTTGTGCAAAAAGAACTGTTTTACTAAGGCATCTTCTAAAAGTAATCAACATTAAATGTTATTGTGGGCAAGTGCGCTATTTTTCTGTCCATAGCTGTATGTATGTATGTATATACTTATATATGCAGGTAAATTCCAATGCGCTGAGTATTCTTCTGACGCCCTTTTGCATCAAATTTAGTTCTAAACATCCTTATGGCTTTTAGTTACTTACTTACTTTCCTGCAAATGTAGGTCAGTAAATAATCAAAAAAAAAAAAAACAAAAATACTTTTCTGCCTCAAATACAAACTAATGGCATTCGTCCTTTTCAAAATGAGAAAATAAATAAATATCAACAGAATATCATTTGTTGTTTTGGCTTATCGCACTCTGAGATTAATTGACACAAAATTGCATGCTTTCTATTTCATTTGGTATTTGCGCTTCAACTGATGTCTATCGGCTACAAAGCAAACACTGCCACTGTAACTAAGTACAAATCTGGCTATAAAATCTCAGCAAAAGGCATTTGGAGCATTGCAAGCTTTTGAAGCATTAAAGGACACAGTCGTGTATGGGCGCTCGTACATCCTCAGAGCGAAAAGTGAGAGTCACATATTAAAAATGCCGTTGGTACGTGCAAAGTGAAATGTTTTAATGAAGAAAAAAAATAAGCCAATATTTTCCAACTCATATAAATGTTCGCTATATTTTTCCTTCTTCACTTTAGCAAATGCAAAAGCCAATTTTTTCTTACTCGTTTTAGTAGCAACTTTGATAGCAATGCACGACAGTGAAGTTCAACAAACTCACGAAATCAAAATTCCTACCTGCAGTGCTGGGCAATTTATCGCAAAGCATCTCTCCGCAACGCGCCGCAGCAGCAGCAGAGAATACGCCTCCAACAACTCACCTTCACAGCTATACTCGTACGATGCATACTCGTATGTAGCTCTTCACTTCGCTCTCTCTCTCTCTTTTCAGAAATGGTTGAGCTTAGGTGTAGTTGGTTTACTTGCAGTATGAAATTTTGCAGTCAACGTCAACAATAAAAATGTGCCTACAAATTACTGCTGTTTGTTGTTGCCTTTGCTGTTGCTTTTATTTTTTTCGTTTGGCTACAACACCAACGCGCATACTGAAGATGCTTAATTTTGACAGATTGCATCTCATTATGTTGACCCTCAAGGGCGCATCAAGATAAAAACCAAAGCATAAGCAACAATGAGGGCAACAACAAAATTTTTTCTCTAAATCAGAACGGAGGAAATGAAGCCACAAAAAAAAAAACCAGCAACTATCAGCGCAGCCATCAGCGATATGGAGTTGCTGTTGTCGACGATTGCTATTTACTGCTTGTTGGTTGGTTGTTGGCTGTTTCAAGTTGATTTTGATGGAGTATTCAGAATTGCAGCTAACGATCAATCGATCGCAGTCCATTCGAGTTTGATGCACTTTTCGGCTAGTTGTTGTAGATTTTTAATGGTTGTTTTTACTTTTGTAATTTTGCGTAACAAATTTGTGCACGTCAGTCGCACAGTTGCACGAAACGTTCTATTGGCATGTAGTTTTTGTTTTTATATTTTTTTTTTCTATTTGACTGCTTGCTTTTACGACTACGTTTTTTTTGTGCTTCCTTCTTACCTTTTGAATTATGAGCACTTAAAATTAATTTTCACTTTGAAGCGTTTTTGCTGATTTTTTTTTCTTTTTCCGTTACTTTTTTCTTACTTTTGTCTTGGAAATTATGTTTGCCATTTCTGCTACCTTTTGGAGCAAAGTTTTCATTGCCAATTTCTGCGTAAGTGGGCTCTTCAGTAGTCTTGCATTTCATTTAAAAGCTTCTACAAGGTTGTTAAGGTGACCAGAAAAATTTGGAATAAAAAATAATAATAAATACAGGGTTTTCTAATAGGAACGTGTTGATGTTGAAAAGCTGTGGCGGCAATGTAGTTTTAGCGGTGCCGGTCAGATCTGTAGTTTCTTATTTATTCTTCAGTCACGGATGCCAAATCTCTTTGACCAGTTATACAATTTCCCAGCACTTGCAAATCATAAATGTTTCTTATGAACGATGTGAGTGTATAGCTGATCTCCGTAAAGCAGGTGACGAGATTTGGCCACCCAGAAGGTGAAATGTTTCTTGTTTGGTTTTCTGGAATCGCAGGTTTAAGCCCATAAGCCGCAATCAATACTCTGAAATAGTACAAAACTCAGACCGTTGCTCAAATCCAGCCAGATTCAGTAAGGTGCCAGTGATTGGAAATTAGAACTCTCAGAACTCTCAGATAGTTGTTCGATATTCTCGAACAGCGGTTGGCCCAGGTTTAACATTCTGTTCTTCCATAGGGCATGGCATTCACAGAGGAAATGGAAGATGCTTGTTCTCCGATAGACCAAAAGCCAGTTATGACTGCCGTTAGTCTCCAGACGTCCCGTCGTTTCATTCTTATTAATGCCGACGGTTGCTTGAGGTTGTAGGTGGGCCATAACGTTCTGCTAATTTTGCGTTTCGTCTGGCCTTTCCACCTACAGTCCGCGATTCGGAGGTATTTTTGGGAATTCTGCAAGAGCGTTATTCATGGCAGATCCCCCTCTTGCCAGTTCATCTGCTTTTTTGTTACCTTCAATGTTCTGATGTCCCGGGACCCAGATTAAGGTAACTTTATGGTTTTCACTAAAGATGGTGAGGCTATTCCTGCTTTGTTCCACCACTTTAGAGGTTGTAGTACCGGAACCAAGTGCCTGGATTGCAGCTTGGCTATCCGAGAGAATAGCGATATTACCCTTAAAAGAGAAATCTGAGATTAGTAGCCTTCAGGCTTCCCCAATTGCCAATACTTCCGCCTGGAAGACACTGCTGGTATTAGGGAGACGCACAGGTTTCTCGATTTTAGGTCTGTGAGAATATATACCAGCTCCAACACTGTAGTGTCGAAGTTGTTTAGGGAGAATCCCTTATTGCATTCTTCCTTAGATGGAAAGAGAGTGGCAAAATTCCTATTGAATGTTACCGTCGGTACAATGTAGTCAGTTTTCACCGAGATTAACTGAGTTTGTCGCAATAATAGACTAGCATGACCATACGTTTTTTCTCTCCAGCGACCCGCTTCATTTAACCTAAATGCACTCATGGTTGCCGTTTTCTTGATATGTAGGTCAATTGGAATAACGTGTGTCAGTGCATTGAGAGCCTCTCTAGGACATGATCTGATTGCTCCGACCGTTATTGCACAGGCTGATCTTTGTATTCTGTCGAGTAGTTTGGTATTGTACTCTCCCTAGAGCCTTCCACCAAACTACCGAACCATACGATAAAATAGGTCGTATAACCGTCTTATACAGCCATAATGTATGCTTAGGTTGATGACCCCATCTTCTTCCAAGCATACCTTTACAGGCATATAAAGCAATTTCTGCCTTCCTTACCCGTTTTTTAACATTTAATTTCCAGCTTAGTTTGGAGTCCAGAATTACCCCTAAGTACTTTGCGCTGGGTGATAGTGAGAGAGTTTGTCCGCTAATATTTGGTAGGGTAAAAGTTGGACCTTATATCTGGTGGTGAAAAGCATAAGTTCTGTTTTACGTGGGTTGAAACCTAGGCCACAGCCTGTGGCCCAAGAGTTAAGCTCGCCTAACGCCCTTTGGATGATCCCACTGATCGTATTAGGACACAGTCCTGACGCCATTAACACCACATCATCAGCGTACGCCACCGCTTTTACCCCACCTCTACTAAGTTTTGTTAAGACTTTGCTAAGTGCCATATTTGGAATAAAAATCGTGAAACCCGAAAGAATCTAAATTTTTCCATGTTTTATTTCAAAAAACAAGGAGGTGTATCTTTTGAAACACCCTTTATAACATTCTGAATTAAAACCAAAATAGCTCTCCCATTGAAAAAAAGAGTTTTTGTCCGATTACTTCACATTTTAGTCGACCAAGATGATCCAAGGTGCAAGTAACAATTGAGCAGACCCTTCTGGGCCTGCCATACGTTGGAGGGTGATTTCTCGAGGCACTTCATTTATACTATTTCGCTTATTTTAAATATTAAAATATTCACTGATTGATTCACAAACCAAACCAGTGCCATTCTCGTGATGCTATCTAGTGGTTTTCCCAATGTGTGACTTCGCTACATCGCCACTTTCTGCGTTTGATTTGCCTAAGGATGGGTTTCTGGTTCGTTAATCTCCACAGTGCGTCGTTACTGAAGGTGTTTGGTCAGAATATCCTACAGATTATGCGGAGGCATTTGTTGACGAAAGATTGTAGCCTCTGTGTGATGGTGTTAGAGACCAGCCATGTTTCGTATGAGCCGAATATTCGTAGTTTAGTGCGCCTGGAATGCCGCCCTTTTTTGCTTAGCGTGCAGTTGACATCTTCATCTGATCCACCATCTGCCACCGGGCATCCGTCAACCAATATCTGCCCTGCGTTATGATGTTAACTCCCATGGCCTTGGTCTTGGCGATGTTTACTTCCAGTCCGACGGTGCGTGCCAGCACGACTAGTTTGTCCGCCTTCGCTTCAATGTCAGAGAGTTTGTGAGAGAGGAGGCAGATGTCAGGCCCTCAAGATAGCTGGTGAAACTCCATACGATGCCTTTTTTGTGCAGGGTCAGTTGCCTTACGCCTGCGTTGGAAGTAAATGGATCGCTGATATCGCCTTTGTTAAGCACTTCCAGTTCGGAGTTCTCGTGGCGGGCTTTGATGAGGTGAATTATCTTCCTTTCTTCTCAGTGCCAGCCATATTGCTTTTCGTTTGATAGTGTCGAACGCCTTCTTAAAGTCTACGAACAGCATGCAGAGCGGGGAGCGCCACTCAACTGATTGTTCTACTATAATCCGAAGTGTGTTGGCTTATTCAACACAGCTGTGGTGAGGGCGAAAACCAGCTTGCTCGTCTCTTAAGGAGTATTCGATATCTTTGAGTCTGCTTTGTACGATCACGGCTACAATTTTGTAGATGGTGTTAAGTAGGGTTATTCCTCGCCAGTTGCCGCAGTCACGTAGGACGCCTTTTCTTGGGCAGCTTCACTATGACGCCTTTTGTCCAGAACGGAGGCAGCTTTTCATTGCTCCAGACGGCGGTAATGTGGGGATGAAGAATTTACGCTGATATTTGCTCGTCGGCAGTCATTGGTTCAGGCTGTAAGCCATCTTCGCCCGCAGCTTTGTTGAGCTTCAGCTTCTTAATTGCATCCTTAATACTGAAGGTGTTTGGTCAGAATATTCTGCAGATGATGCGGAGGCATTTGTTGACGACAGATTGTAGCCTCTGTGTGATGGTGTTAGAGACCAGCTATGCCGTCGTCCATCGGTGATCGGATGTACTATGCAGAAACTTCAAAATTTTGTTTTCTGTCATTAAGAGACGTAACATCATTCAGTAAAAGCTTCTATTCAAATGACATATCAGTAGATATAATAAAAATTCTCGCTTCAAAATCCTTATTCCTTAATTTCATTGCGTTGTTCGTGTTATTTTTGGCACTCATTATTCTCGCATCTCTATTCTGTTGGTTTCTCCAAGTACGAGTATTGCGGCCGAGATGTTCTTCCGGTTCAATATTTTATGAATTGTAGCCTTTGCAACATGGTGAAAAAATTTTTTCGCTCTCAGCGAATTTGTGAAAATCAGCTGATGGGCTGACGTAGCAGGGGTAATGAATCGGTTTGTTTACGAAAAAACTAAGATGTGTTAGTGATATACGAAAAAAATTAACACAATGTCATTTCGTTGCCGTCTGAACACCGCCTGATTGGACGAGTGGGTAAGTACACGTAAAATTATCGTGCAGAATTCGGCGAATCACCCATGTGACGTGCCAGCCGAAGTTTCTCTCAGAATTTGGTTTTTTACCTTAGTTATTGGCCAAACCTAGCAAGCTATTCATGGTGGAAAGATTTTTAGAGGTGTACTACCTAGCAGACCGTTATTCGACTCTGAGCGTATTTGACAGATATGCCGACGTCATTCGTTTTGTGTTTTACTAAGGTTAGGTTAGGTTAGATTGAAGCGGTTGTCCTGTGGGACACACACATTCTCTAGCCCATTGTGATGCCGCGTGGGGAGCTTTCCCTATTTCTCCTGTGTTTCACTAAGCTAAAGCTAAATTTTGTGAAACTCAAAACGAATGACGTAGAATCCAAAGTTGCCCTCAAAAAATATTTTTCACCATACCTAACGAGCAAACCTGGTATCTATCATCCTTGTAACCTATCGTTCTTGCCTTTGAAATATTGAACAATCCCCACTCAATTAAATATTATTTTACCTCTCTTGAATAATTTCGTTGTCGGATGCCGTTCTCACAAAATTGAAAGGCCAAGTGCCCCATTATTGTTGGAAAATTGTAATTCGAGGGGAATACAATTATTGCTACTATTGCTTACAAAGTTTTCTAATTCTTTTAAATTTGAGGAATTTATTACTTTCAGGTTTTTAATCAGATGTGAAAGGAATTAATTTTCATTCCGAAAAGAGTTTTCACTCGCATAAGCAATACAAAAAACATTGTTAATTAGTGAAACTGATCAGGGCACAGATTCATCTGCCGATATATGCCTAAAACTGTCCTGTCATGGTACCGAACGTATCATGTCAATTTAAACTAATTTGCTTAGTTGGATCTCTAAGCCTCACACAAATTTACAGCCATTTTCATATAACCATATTTTTTCCGCTGGTCACCTCATTCACTGCAATTTCTGCGTGCTGCATTCATATACTTCAAAATGTTTCCGGCTTGTCTTTGAAAGGCAAACAAAATTGCTACCACTAAATTATTTTTAATGAATAGTTGGCAAACAGAAGTACTTGTCGGTTGTGATAAAAACGTAAAAGAGTCTGCATAAATATATAAATTGAATCGAATACAAGAATGAAATTGAGTGAAAAATCAGAATAAAAGTTGCAAAACTTTTCATTGAAGTAAAGAATTATTGAGTTGAAAAATCACTGAGCGGAACAGTCTAAGTGTACTAAAAAGAGAATGCCCTTAAGTCTGAGGATTCCATTATAACGCAAAAAAGGAGAAATCGTTCCATTCGCTGTTCGATTCATTTGCGCAAAAGCTTTTACATATGATTGGTTTTGTAACGCAATCAATTCACGGATGGAGTAATTTATACTCGCATCTAATTTATACCAGGCTGTCAAGATCCACAAAAACGTACTTATCCAGGGATTCTGCGGTGCATATTATCAATCTTTGAAATTGAAATTTGAAATTTGAATTGGTTAAGCCAAGGACCACCAAGGGGCTTAGTGGCTCCTAAAACACTCAGGCTAAAAAGTCCATTGTATTTAGAGCTCTGAAAAGAGGGCAGATAGTCGAGGAAGGAAGGAGAAAAGAATCAGAGAAAGAGATAGGAAAGAATAGAGACAGAGACAAAGACAGAGACAGAGGTAGTTAAATATCCTCCGTAACCCAAAAACTACGAACCTTTGCTCTGGCAAAAGCAGGACACTCACAGAGAAAGTGCTCAGTTCTATCCGCCTCCTCCAATCAAGACAGGCACACTGGGTCCTCATTGATTCCAATGGTGGTCATATGCTGACCCCATGGGTTGTGTCTTGTAATAATACCGACCATCAACCGAACGTCTTTCCTTCCAAGTTTTAGTAGAAAGTTTGACAGTTTTCTGTTCGGACTTGTCTCGAAACATTTTGCAGTTCTGCAGTGTTCTAGACCGGATCATCGCTCTTCATGTAAATTGCATACATAATCGCTAATACAATTCACGATTCCTGCGAAATTGATTCCGATTATTGGCTCTGGACCTTGTGGGAGAGCCGCTGATCCACGGTTGGCCAATTCATCGGCAATTTCGTTCCTTGAACACCGGAGTGTCCTGGAATCCATATAAGTACAAGCAACAGAATTAAGCTTCTTCTTACATTCTTGAACAATCTTTGAGGCTTGCTTCGCGTTCTCCAGGGCCTTCATTGCAGCCCGAGTGTCACCACTGAAAATTCCAATCTTTTTCCCGCTCCATCTTCTCTGGATTATCCATTCCGCTACTTCTAGGATGGCAAACATTTCAATTCCTTAGAAAATAAGCTGCTATTCGGCAGAAGAGTCTTGTTGAACTCTAATTTCGATATCAGACAAAACCTTACTTGGATCGGTAAAGAAACTTGTACGCTAAAAATCGACCTACTGCGCCTAGTATGAGATCTTTCCGTCACATATTAATCCGCTGTCTTTTTCTCTAGTATGACACTTTACCAGATATTAGCTAACGCGTCTTAACACATTAGTGCCAAAGACCTCAAGCCTGATCTGAGCGCAGGCCGGGCAGACGCACAGAAAGTGGTCCGCCGTCTCATCCTCCTCTTCCATGTACTTTTGGCCCGTCATCAGCCCAAGCAGCTGTCTACAGTCCTTCTACTTAGTGACAGGAGGAACTGCGACAGTCGATGGTCGAACATGACAGGTAATATCAGTTTTGTCCATCTGCAGCCTCTCTCAGCCTGCCAAACTCACTTGGGGTTAGAATAATCCGTTCGCTAACCGCTGCTTTGATAGCTGCAAAAGGTGGGGGGGCTGCCTAAGGCCATGAGCTCGGAAAACCTCCATTGTGATACCACAGCAGCGATCTGCTACTCCCCGTTAAACAATTTTATTTTAAGTGCAAACCCATTGATCTGGCTGACATTTGTATCCTTAAGGTCTCCAATTTCATACAAGAACGATGAGTCGAAGTATCTAAACGCATGCCAATAGGGCAGTGACAAATAAGATGTCTAACACAATCTTCCTCCGCCTCATTCTTACAGATTTTGCAATAGTCGAAATGAAGTCCATTCATTCTTTGAGAATGTCGACTTAGGAGACAGCGGCCTATGATCAAAGTATCTAACATAGAGGCGTCCTATTTTCGCCAAATTATTTTTGTATTGTACATGTCAGACTATCAACCCATCTCGTATTGGCTGAAGTGACTTAAGCTACTTGCACCACGCAGTTTGTAGACCTGCATGGCAAGAGGGAGGTCAGCGGTAGTGTCCGCTCTCACTAATTTGTCTGTCTTACAATTATCTGGTTTGTCACTATGCCCTGGCGCCCATATCAAATGGATGCGGAAATATTCCGCCATCACGTTATAGTCCAGGAGCCAGGGGTCATTTTGACCTCATCATTTCGTGCCCACTGATTTTAATACTGAAGGCAGACGCCATCCAATGGATGACGAAACCAACCGTCAGCTGGTCCAATAGCGGCGGGTACGTGCGTAAGATGCTGCGAAACGTGTCGAAAAAAAAATTTTTAACAACTCATTTAATACCAGGTGAAATTTTTTTTGTGTATTGTTGACATTTAGTAGAATAAAAAAAAATAGTCAGCTGCGCTGTAGAGGGGGGAAAATACGTTAGCTGAACAGGCGAACTTGTAAACTAAATTAAAAAGTAAAACAAATTTATGCCGATTGAAATTTGTTTACATAATTTTGGACGCATATGAAAATATAATAATGATGGTCAGCTGCGTTTATAGCGGTGGAAAGAGCGTCAGCCGGTATAAAATGAGTTGATAGACATTTTTTTTCGACACGTTTCGTACCGTCCCACAATCATACCCACCGCGCGCCAGCTGACGTTCACTTTCGTTATTCATGAAAGCTAAATCACAAGTATAGTCAAGAATTTAATGGTATAAAAACGCAGTCCAAAATCGACCCCTGGCTCCCGGACTATTAAGAGATGCGAGCAACGGTGGAATTAGTGACAACCCCACAAAGAGATTAAGTCACCTCTTGGCTATCGGAGTAAATATATACTTGTCTAAAAGTCACAGTCACAAAGGTCTAGTAACATTTAAGCCTAACCACGCAGCTACCTAATTAATGGCTAGAACTTCATCTTGAGCCGAAACTCTTACTTTTGGCTGCTCACAGTAGACACCAAAGTCAAGTTTATCGTCAAGCTTTGAGCCAGTTTTTCCGACCAGGTATATTTTCATCCCACACACATCGAGCTGAACAAACGCCACAATAGGGCTTACAGTTTTTTTTTTTTTTGAAAATTCTACAAAAATTGAAAACTAATGAAGAAAGTACAAAACAATAATTTAACTAAGTTTTAAATTTAACCAAGCAGAATATCCGCATTTTCTTTCGTAGGGAACAGTTTAGGAAGGATTACAATAATTGTGATATGCTTGTTGTTAAGTTCCATGGTTCACATCCATACAGAACTACCGACTTCACGTTGACATCAAATATTTGGAGATGTGGGTTGATCTCCATACCTTGTCTAGCATGCCAAATGCAACGCGTCCCATAGATATTCGGTTGCGTATGTCAGTTATTGATCTGCCGTTTTTGGAAATTATGCTCCCAAGGTAGCAAAATTCATCTACATCTATAAGCGGCGTGCCAGCAATTTGAAGGGCTTACGTTTCGGTGGTGTTAATCCGCATTACTTTGGTCTTTGCTATATTAATTGTAAGACCTGTTTGTGCTACTGCATGACATACCGCTTGTATGTAGTTTAGCTGATGCATGTGAGTATTTCTACGATAGTAACCAAATGTCGTCAGCATAGTCTAGGTCTTCAAACCAAGTAGGAAACCCCAGGAAATGCCCCTGCTGACCGCACACGCTTGTCGCATTGCTAGATTCAGGACAAGGTTGAACAAGAGTGGAGATAATACACATCCTTGCCTAACACCGGTTTGAACTTCGATACTACCACTTAGAGTATTTTCGTATTTCACGCGGCATGAAGCCTCTTTTATGATGGTAACAATTTTCTCAGGTTCTCCTTTGCATTCAAGAGCTTTCCAGATTGCTTTCTCGAAGTCGATGCAGCAGAGGTAAAGAGGCAAGCGCCCCTCAACCGACTGCTCCACGATCACTCTCAAGGTGTTTACATGATCGACGCAAGAGCATTGCGGACGCAAGCCTGCTTGTTCTTTGCGAAATAACCCAGGCTTACTAAACTGTCAAGGACTGTCACTTCAGTAGGATTCACGAAAAACTTGAGAATATTTTACATTTTCTGGTATCTTATTTTATAAATGTTACAACAACAACTACAACAGCAACTGCGACACAATGGAACTATTAAAAATGTAAACTATCCTATTTGCATAAGAAAATCATTGGACGAAAACAATTTTTGCCTTTTACAATTATTTTTCATATGATACTTCTTTCCATCATCCAAACAGTCATAGAATTATAAACAAACATTCTTATCCAACCGTCTAAGTATTCTAATGTTCTCCCAACCTGTCCTTTCGTTTACTCCATCAAATTTACGAGCACAAAAAAAAAACACGAAAACATAATAAACACTAAAATATAAGCAGAACAGCAAATAATGAAATTTCCCAACAAATGTAGTTCATCATAAGACCCAAAATACCTCGTCCATACGAAGGTGTACTTATGTGTGTTTGCGCGCGTGCTTGAATGGAGAACATTTTACGATCTTTATGTGTTTGCTCCTACATAAATAATACTTATAATTAGTATGTATGAGTGGCATTATCATGTTAAATGAGCTGGCAGAAACAAGCGTAAAGGCCAGGCCAAAAAAAATGATAACTGCTGGAAATGTTGGTAGTTTCAAGGAGTCAACAGCTACGCCAGCAAGTTGCCCCACCCACGGCTATTTAAGTTTTTACGACTTTAATAGTTGTCCTACTATGTATGGTGTGTGCTGGTCCCGTGACCAAGATGGTACACAGCACTAAGCTGCAGTGTGCATGTGTGGATGTGTGGATGTGTGTATGTGTATTTCTCCCGCCTATAAGTGTGTATGTGCGATTGAGTATTTCGTTATTCTGACAAAATATAATATTTTGTTTTTAGCGGGCAACATTCAATGTTAACAGCATCGTAAAATACCGAAACGAATGGAGTGGGAGAGCGCCCCGAAGAGGTACTCGTAAGTTTGTGTGTATTGCAGAATTAATAAAGCGTCGTGTTATACCATACACGAGCAGAGGAACTGAGTAATTTGGTTTTTGGAAGAAACTCAGAATGTGATTTTGGAATTATCCTATTTATTAACAACATTTTGTAAATCTATTTATGTTATGCTGGCAATTGATAAAAAAACTTGTTTAGCTGAGAGGGGCAAAATTTGAAGGCGTAAATACAAAGTGGCGCAAAATTAATCATCGTTTTTGTTCTTGATAAATCTTTTACTAAATAAAAAAAAATGTTGAGTGATGCAAATCTTTATTTTGACCTTTAACGGCCCCATTGCATAGCCGAGCTTTATGTGTAGACTATCGAGGCCGCCTTGCCTGCTTAGCTGGAAATTACAACCGATGGTCGGTTTTGGCCCCTACCAAAATGATGCGCCAATCGCAGGACGGTCCGGTCGTCGTCGAGTTGATCCTTGCAACGTAAATGAAGGCGTATTTTTTGCGAGTTCCACCAGTACATTTCGAAAATAGCACCTTCTTTGCTAGAGCGTTGTTGTCCATTCGCGACCTAGACGCCGCTTAATTGTAATGTGCTTCAATAGGTCGGTGTCGGCGTACAGCTCATACAGCTCATGATTCCATCTTATTCGCTATGCACTATTCTTGCAAATTGGACCAATGATCTTCCGAAGAATTTTTCTCTCGAAAGCTCCTATTAGCTACCCATCGGAGTTCGTCAATGTCCAGGCCTCCACGCCATACAGTAAGACCGGGAAGATGAGTGATTTATAGGGCGTTTTTTTCGTGCGTCGAGAGAGGGCTCTGCTCTTCAATAGCCTACTTCAAGTACCACCTGTTGGCAAAAGTTATTCTTCGCTGGATCTCTTGGCTGAAGTTGTTCCCAGGTATGGCTGGATCCCAGGTAGACACAGTCCTTAACTACGCCGAACTCGTAATTATCGCAACCTGTTGTCCAATACGTGTAGTCTTTTTGGAAGTTAACGCAAGGGGCTTTGTCTTGCTACCGTTGACCAATTAGAAGATATTCCTTTTAAAAAAGGAGAAAGTTGCACTGACTGTCCGCTGACTAAGGCCAGCAATGTCGATACCATCAGAGTAAGGGAGCAGCATGACACTTTTATAGAAAATAGTGCCAGATATGTCGAACTGTCTAGTTCACAAGTGCCAGCTATGATTGACGTACGGCGCCATTTGCAAAAATTATAAATCTTTCGAGATGTTAAGTAATTTTGTGTCTTATTCTGCAAAACTTCACGACATTTACTCGCCCCTTCTCTCAAAGAACATCACATATCCAATGAGACAACAGAAACGGCGTAGAATCGACTAATGAGCTTAGTAGCATTTGGCTGTAAACAGTTCAATAGCAAGTGTTGTTTTTTCAACTCTAATCAGTTCTATGAAATTCATGGATTTGTTGATTAGTTGGTGGGTTAAAGTGGGTATTCATCCAGAATCCAACTGGCGCTTCCGCACCATGTTCTTGTCACATCTACTATATATCCAGTCTGTGCGGTTCAAGAACCTTATTAAGTTGTTGACGTCTAAGCCAGATAGTTGATGTCTCGTCTTCAACAGCGGTTGGAGTACCAGGAGATTTGGTGGCTTCTAAAACACTCATGCTAAATATCCCATTGTATTTACATTGTATTTAGAGCTCTGGAAAGAGGGTAGATAGTCAAGGAGGGAAGGAGAACTCAGACAAAGAATAGAGACAGAGGTAGTTAGTCCATTTTAGAGAACAAATATTACCCATTCTCACGACATTGGAACCCAAAACTCGTAGCCGTGCTCTAGCAAAGGCAGGACACTCACAGAGAAAGTGCTCAGTGCTATCCGCCGACTTTAAGCACGACATGCTCATTGGATCCTCAATGATTCCAATGGTGGTTATTTGCTGACCCCATGGGCTGTGTCCTGTAATAACACCGACCTTTAACCAAACGTCTTTCCTTCCAAGTTTCCCATTACTATGAATACTAATTCTGCAAAAATGTTATACATCACAGATACTCCTCTTGCCAGTTCGTTCGCCTTTTCGTTTCCTTCAATGTTTCGATGTCCCCGGATCCAGATTAAGGTTACTGTATAGTTTTCGCTCATATTCCTAAGGCTATTCTTACTTTGTTTCACCAGTTTATAGGTTGTCGTAACTGAATACAATACCTGAATTGCAGCTCGGCAATCCGAGCGATATTGTACTTAACAGAGAAGTCTGCAATTAGTAACCTAGAAGCTTCCCATATTACCAGTACTTCCGCCTGGAAGCCACTGTAAGTATTTGGAAGACAAACAGATTTTTTTACTCTAAGCCTATGAGAATACATACCAGCTCCACCACCACAATTCATTTTAGAGCCATCTGCATGGACTGTAGTGTCGAAATTGTTTAGTATAAGTCCCTCAATCCATTCCTCCCGATATGGAAAAAGAGTGGCAAAATTCCTATTGAATATCACCATTGGGATGATGTAATCAATTCTCCCCAAAGTGTGCTGACTTTGTCCCAATTATAAACTGGCATGACCCTAAGTTTTTTCACTCCAGCGCTCCGTTCCATTTAATCTAAATGCGCTCATGGTAGCCATCTTCTTGATTTGGTGATCTACATGAGTACCATGTGCCAGTGCACTTTTTTCGTACTCAGAACGTTTCGAAATACCAGCGCTATTTGTGTTGTTTACAGTAACTTAAAAGATCCATCTCGGTCCAAAAATGGAATTAAATCGTGAACATTTTCGTGCGATTACGAGTATTTTTTACAACTTTCGACGTGGATTAACTCAGCAACATTGCATGGATGAACTTAATTCATTTTTTGGCGATGAAGCTCCATCAAGGACCAGTTCACTCCAAGACGAATTTCGTGAAGGTCGTCCAAAATCAGTTGTTATTCCGAAAACCATTGATGCTGTGCGTGAACTGATATTGCAAGATCGTCATGTGACTTATCGAGAGATTGAGACAATCTTAGGCATTAGTGGGACCAGCATACATTCAATATTGAAACATTTGACTGTCAAAAAAATGTGTTCGCGTTGGATCCCACACAATTTGTCAATCGCTCAAAAAAAGGCTCGTGTCGATTGGTCGAAGGAAATGCTCAAAAAATAGGATCGCGGGGCTTCGAAACACGTCTATGACATCGTGACAGGTGATGAATCATGGATTTACGCGAGTGAGCCCGAAAGTAAACAGCAGTCGACTGAGATGAGCCAAATCCAACAAAAGTTGTTCGCACACGAAGCACTTCCAAGCAAATGGTCACCTGTTTTTTCGGAAAAACTGGGCATGTCGCAACCGTACTACTAGAACAACACAGAACAGTAAATTCTGAGTGGTACACAACCATTTGTTTGGCAGTTGTCTTCCAAGAAATTAGGAAAACCAATCGCCGAAGACGGATCACTCTTCACCAGGACAATGCGAGCTCTCACACATCGGCTCAAACAACTGCATTTTTGAGCACCCAAAACATCGAATTAATGAGTCATCCGCCGTATAGTCCTGACTTGGCACCGAATGACTTCTTTTTATTCCCGCACGTAAAAAACAAACTGAGAGGTCAATGTTTTTCGACACATGAAGAAGCGGTTGCGGCATTCAGAATGCATGTTTCGGAGGTACCTCATTCAGAGTGGCAAAAGTGCTTCGACAATTAGTTCAAACGCATGCAAAAGTGTATAGATCTTCATGGAGAATACTTTGAAAAACAATAAAGTGATTTTCGATGATTAAAATTTGTTTTTGTTCTCTAATCCCGACACATAAAAGGCACCTCTCGTATCTTATGCCCCCAGATAGTTCTCGTACTGGAGTCTCAGAGCTGCTGCGACTGCTGGTAATCTTAATTTCAAGAAGTAGAGGGCTTTCTTTATGTAGAAACCAACATTAGCACAGTTAATCAGATCAAGGGAGAAGCTCAATGCCAACGTACGGTAGCAAAGTGGTAAAATAGATGGGATCACTCCTCCAGAGATCGATAGGCATATAAGTTGATCCCCAAATTAGATGAATGGATAAGCAAAAATCACGGCGAAACAGATTACTATCTAACCCAGATTCTCAGCGGACATTTAGACTTTCTTGCGTAGCTCCAGCGTTTTAATCTAGAAGATAATTCGGCCTGCCCCGAGGGCCACAGCGAGATGAGAGTGCAGAACACGTGACTTTTCACTGCGCCAGATTTAATGAAGAGCGCATCGAGCTCGCAAATATCCTAGGCGTCGTTCCCACACCAAATAACATAGTTACGCAAATGTTGAACTCGAAAGAGGAATGTGAAGTAGTAAAAAAGTTTGCAGCAACGATAGTAATAAAACTCCGAAACTTTGAATGGGAGCTCAAAGCGAATGCGACCGATCTAGAACTCCAAACAGATGCGTCGTCCAAAAAAGCCATTTTGAAACAGATCTCCTGCGGGGATGACTGTATTCACAAAGAGACGACCAGCACGAACGCGTGAGGTAAAGCCTCAAGACGAACCCAAACAGACAACAAGTCGAAACGGATGACGAGTAACGACATGGCAACTTTCCGATGCCTCGCCCCAGTGGTTACAAAGCAATATGGGCTAGCGTATAACCCCAATACACAATTAGAAAAGGAATCTGGACGCAGGTGCCTGGTGTGTCTAAAGGGATAAGTGGGAGCATGCGCCGCGTGCCACTGGTGTAGCAGCAGCTTTGATGATATTTCTGGCATTTTCGATTTGAACCTCATCTGAAAACAAAAAAAACTTCCGTGCCGTTAAGGTTTTCGATACGGCATCTGCTGGTGGTTGAAGAGATTCCTCTACATTGAAAAGGTCAAGGGGACTTGATGTGAAAGACTTGGTTCAAAAAGTTGTTTCTAGAAGAAAAGGACGCGCTCTATTGAGATAGGCCAAAATGGTTTAGGCGATTCCTGCGCCCCTAAATAGGAAGAATAATAATTCAGCTATAATTTTCGCAATCGAGTTTTTCACCGATTTCTGCAACAAGTCGTTTATGACTCCCCTAAAAATTTCCATCTCATGAAGGGTATAATAAGCTGCCGCAGCCCATAAATAACTGCATATTTTCTTCACATTAAAAGCGCACAATATTTTCCTACAACAACAACCAAGCGATGAGCCCCACAGCACAGGCCACATTTCTACACCTCATTTGAGCTTTGTGCCTGGTCGAAAATGCGAATAATTTAACAACCCGTTGAGTGAGTGCTAAAATTAAATTCATAAATCATTTCACCGCTTCGCTGGCTACCACGCCAAATATTGTTGGTTGCACAGACCAAAACAGGAACACCCACCGAGCAAGCAAGAACAGTCATAGATGTGCAAGTGCCACCCAACCATAGCGCGCGTGCAAAGTTTCGCCTGCCTTTCCGCCGCTTTTCCTCATCCACACTAACAAAAGTGATTCCTTTGCCGCTGTAGCTGACGCAAGTCGACGAGCTTGCACGTACACGGAGATAAATACTATTTTCATTTCATTGTGTGTGTGTGTGCAAGTAATTTGTAGTCGAACGTAAAGAAAACATTTAAAAGACATTTTTAGTGTTTTGAAAAGGCAGACAATTTTTGCATGCGCGCAGACAAAGCGCAAACAATGCGCATCCAAAAATGTCTATTATCGCAGCAAGAAATTGGTATAGAAAGGCACACACACACACACACACACACACACACACACACACAAATAAAAGCATGCTTGCAGTGGGGATAAATAGTTGAAATTTACTCCACCCCTTGGTTTTCTTTGTCCAAGCCAAGCATTATTACATTGCAACTGATAAGCGTTGAATACGCAAATTTAATGCTTACTCGACGAAATACTTTGCCGACCTGCCACACCTCCAACCAACCAACCAAACAAACAATTCCACAGTCGATGCGCAGCCCCTCAGCCAGTCGCAGTCGCAGTCGCGCAGTCTTTGGTCGCAAGTAATTTATAATTGAATAATTTATATTTTTATTGTGTGCGCCATACTCGTAAAGCTAAAGAAGCGCCCTGCCCAAAATCGCCAACTACAGAGTTGGATCAGAGTTATTGTCTCCCCGGCAGATTTACTTGCCACTACCTCCTTGGCCGCCCGCTAGCAAATGCCCGCAACACTGAGGTTCGCTGCAAGGCAAAGCCGGCAAAACCACCACCAGCAAAGATTCGACTGACTTTCTTATGGCAATATTTGTGAGTGCCGACATCAATGACAATGCCATGTTGACAGGCCATCTCATAGACGCATATATATGTATGTATGTACACACAAACACACACATACATACAGACTACATATCTCAATATAAATTACGCAAAACCGTGTATTCATTTGTGCGACTGCTACCCGTCTTTCTTAATTTTTCTTCCTCCAAACCATCCCTTAGGCTCTCAACGATTCCTTGAAAACGTCTGTTGATCTGTTGAGTTATTCATTTATTTTCATATTTGAGCAGTTGAAACTTTATTGTCGAATGTGCATTCATCAAATTCATCATTACTCTGTTATTATTATCTGTGAAATTTTGGCAGTGGCAAAGAAAACGTTGCTGGTAAGACAACAAAAGCAGTAGCCAATGTCAGGGACACGGAGTAAGGACTAGCACACACACATACATACATACACGTATACTACATAGCAGAACAGCGAAGCACTGGCAATTATGGCCGAGTTCTTAGACACAGATACTGTTTGGATAGCAGTTGGCTGATAGACGTAATTAAGGACGGTTAGTAGGTACTTAAGCGTATTTGTAGGTACAGTTCCTGGCCACTGAATTAAGATCGATGACTTGCTTTTTGCATTTTTTTTTTTAACTTCTCAGGCGTCGATGGACGAGCGAGAATGGAGAGTAAAATTTCAGGGCCATGCAACGTTTTGGGCATTTTCGTTCCGCAAGAGAGAAAAAAGATATAACGTAGAGGAAAAGGTGAGAGGGAGCTATACCTTATAAAGGGTCCGCCATATACCTTTACGGAATTAAAAATGCTATAAAAAAGAAACTACTCAATATTTTTCCAAACTGTTTTTTCCATTTTGAAGTACAGTCCTTCCGGTTAATGATGGAACACAACTTCATTCATATGGCTGCCTCGGCTAGCCATGCACCATCCCATACGATCGGTCCAATTTGTCAACACATTTTCGATTGTATGCGGCTGTATTTCAGCTTTGACATCGCGTATGTTGGTCTTCAGTGCATCAATTGTTGCTGGTTTGTTGGCATAACACTGGTCTTTGACGGCACCCCAAAGATAATAATCCAACGGCGTCAAATCGCAGCTCCGAGGCGGCCAAACGATATCAGAATTTCGGCTGATAATGCGATCTTCGAAGACAGTGCGCAAAAGATTGATCGTAGCATTCGCTGTGCGGCAAGTAGCGCCATCTTTTCAAAGTAATGTCGCAATATTTCTCAGCGTTCTTTGAGCGTATACACAACCATTTTCGTTCAGCGGAAGAATAAAACTAATTTTCTGTCAAATCAGATGACAGCTAAGTGTTACCATTCTTCAAATAATACCTAGTTCAAATCCGTAACGATAGATGGCGGGCCCTGTATATATCTTAGATACACTTTAGGCTAATTTTCATGAGTTTTTCCTTGTGGTTGCTAATTTCTAGTGAGAAATAACACTGCTTAATTTTTGGCGCTTGTTTGTTGGTGCAAACTAGTAGGAAATATATTTTTGGTGCCTACTTTTTGATGTAATATTATATTTCCTTAGTGCCTACTGTTTGGGGCGTTTTTTGGTCCCAATTTTTTCGGCGATTTTTTGGTGCCTAGTTTTTAGTGCTTATTTCCGTTCCCAGGCTAGTGCTTGTGCGTACTATGAAATGTTATCCATTCTGGCGTCGGATTTATTGGGATTGCCTTGCGGTAATTTGTGCCGTTGCTACGGTCCAGGAATCGCTGCGTTTGTGCGAGTGATAAATGCTCGCGTTGTTGCCACGGTTTGTGTCCGGCGTTTAACTACACCTGTCGACCCTTCCCCGTTTTTTGTAAATTTTGTCTATTTGTATTCTCTGCAAATGTTGTGAATTCATTTAGATATATATTATCTTTCTCTCTCTCTCTCTCTCTCTCTCTGTCTTTCTCTCTCGGGTCTCTCCCTCTTTCTTTGTCTGCCTTGAAAGTTTCACCTCTGTTATATGTACTACGCTACACGCACTTTTTTTCTGTTTAATTCCCCTTTTTTTAGCTAAACGGATTTTCTTCTGTCTTCTTCTTTGACAGCATTAAATCGCGCGGTGAGTCAAAACTTTCTTCACAATGCTCCTCCAAAGCGGTCGCTTTTGAGCTTTTGTTTCGTAGTTACGTATTTCAAAACCCTTGAGTTTGTTTTCCGCTGCGTCTATCCATTAGTTCCTCGGTCTGCCTTTGGCCTTTAACCCATAAGCTTTCCTGTCATGGCTTTCTTCACGGCACAGTCAGCAGGCATACCGGTAAAATGACGTAGCCATCTTATGCGCTGCGCTTTAATAAGCCGTACAGCTGTCTCGTTCTGTGTGAAATCGTTTAGTTCGGAGTTGTACCGGATTCTATAGGTACCCCCATGTAACCTTATCGAGCCAAAAATCTTTCTTACATATTTTCTTTGCATGCTAGCAATCAGCAACTTTAAGAGTCCATACCTCGCATCCATACGTTAAGATTGGTCAGATAAAGGTCTCGTCTTCTAATGTATCTGTGCCGTCATACCAGTGGTATGTGTGAATGCTCTGAGGTTCCTCTCACATGCGCGTATGGATGTTATAAGCTATCGAGGTTTCGTTTGCATCTGCAGCAAAGAAGATGTTGCGATAATATTATACCGTCTTATGCCGTCACGAGCACAAGGCTAACTCAACGCCATAAAAACATACTTACTGTTTGATTAAGGCTTTCTCTTTAACTAAATTTCATGGAGGCCAATACCTAAATATTGAAAACAGTTTTGTAATGGATTTCTATTTTTTAATAAAAACTGGGTGGCAACGTCATTAAATATTTTTTTATATACATATATGCTTTCTGAACACTTTTCGTTTGATAGGAATATTCCAAAATTTAATTTTAGTTCTTAATTTTTTATTATAAATTAGGTGGCAACGCCATTCAGAAGGAGTTTTCGTAAACACCTTTTAACTGGAACTTATTTCCACATAATTCGTACTTAATACATTTAAGTCATGAGTTATTATTTTTGCAATAAAAATTAGGTGGCAACACTAACAAAAATTTGGTTTGTGTTAAGGTTTTTTCGCTTTGTTCTAATGGTTTAGTATTGTTTTTATACTTATATATATAATTGGCGCGTACACCGTTTTTGGGTGTTTGGCCGAGCTCCTCCTCCTATTTGTGGTGTGCGTCTTGATGTTGTTCCACAAATGGAGGGACCTACAGTTTCAAGTCGATTCCGAACGGCAGATATTTTTATGAAGAGGTTTTTCATGGCAGAAATACACTCGGAGGTTTGCCATTGCCTGCCGAGGGGCGACCGCTATTAAAAAAATGTTTTTCTTAATTTTGGTGTTTCATCGAGATTCGAACCGACGTTCTCCCTGTAAATTCCGAATGGTAGTCACTCACCAACCATTCGGCTACGGCGGCCGCCCTTTTAGTCAAATACCCTGTAATATAACAGCCCACGATAAAGATAGTATTAGGTTGGGGAGAAATAAATCTAGTAATTAAATTAAAATGTGGAGTAAGCGTAATGAAGAAAATGCATAAGACCGCGACCGGCAAAAATTCAATCCAAAATCAGTGTGATTTTTTACCTACTTGAAATTTACGCTTTATTGTACCAAAATTCAATGATATATTACACTGCATATCCGAAATTTTTCTAAAAATACGGGGTAAGAAGTTTGATATGTTGATGGAAATTTGGCGAATCCTCGCAAATTTTGTACAAAGTTTGAAACTTTACTTTATATGATTTTTGTTGCAGTATGAACTATATTTTTATAAAAAGGTAATTAAGCTTAAATAAATACACAAGATTTATCAATATATGGTGTACACTTTCTTTTGGCGCTCACAATTTAAATGTTAAATTTGTAAGATCACTGAGGTACATAGCCATAATTCTCTTTCAGGTGACAAGCTCATCACATCCAAAAAGGGGATAACGCCTGAAGTCCAAAGAGTCATAGAAACTTAGCCTCATGAAAAATTTTTATAGTGGTTCCCTGAGCACTGGCAGCGATAAGTCATCCATCCTCCTGCACCCAATGGAACAAAGAACCTCGCCAGTTTTAAAAGTGTGCTAGGGGTTTGCAGTGGAGAAAATGCAGCTATCGTTGGAGCAACGTTACTCGATCAAATTTTGCCAAACACTTTGTACCTCCAGGAAGCACTGTAAACGCGGCATTTTACAAACAAGTGCTCTTTCGGCTGAAAAACCGCGTCGCTCGGGTTCGGCCCGACCTCGTCAACAATTGGACCCTTCATCACGACAATGCGCCGGCGCACACCGCCTTCATCTGCACCTCTGCATTGGCCAAGATGGGGGTTCCGGTGCTTCCCCACTCTCCCTAAAGCCCAGACCTGTCCCCTCCGGACTTCTTCTTGTTCCCGCGCCTGAAAAGAAAGCTGAAGGGGAGGCGTTTCGACTCCATCGAGGCGATCCAAAAAACTGTGACAGCTGAATTGAACGCGATTCCGGCGGATGAGTTTAAAAAATGTTTCCTGCAGTGGAAGGGCCACTACCAGCGGTGTATTGACGCTCAAGGGTCCTATTTTGAAGAATATTAGTTGTATAAGCTGAAAGGCTTAATAAAACTGCTTAAAAAAATAAGGCTCATTACTTTTCAATCAAACCCTGTAGGCTTAATTTCTACCAGGAGGTTTGGATCTATAGCTCCATTTCCCAAGTAATTTAGTCTGCGTTGAGTCACTGCTGGGCAGTCCCTTAGAATGGGTTCTGTAGCTTTTTGTGCCTCTTTGTAGAGTCTACAAGAATTGTTTTCTATCGCACCTATATTTTTTATGTGATAATTAAGTTTACAGTGTCCTGTTAGTAGTTCAATTTAAAGTTTTATGTCCTTTCTACTTAGGTTAAGGATTGCTTCTGCCGTTATCCGTTCTGAATCTATGAGTCTTTTCGACTGCCGCATGCCCGATTGGGCTCTCTATTAGCCGATTAGACCTTGTTGCTAATGCTCACATAGAAAGGCATTTTTGAAGCTGTTATTTACTCCGCAGAAAGGTTAAGGACCTATGAAGGGAGTGTTTGCCCCTTTTTTGCTAAAGTGACCGCAATTTCGTTCCCTTTGTGCCCCTCATGTCCCGGAACTTTCATCAAGGTAACAGAGTTTCATGATGCTAGGGAGTTGAGGATTTTAAAACATTCCCAGACCAACCTTGATTGGAAAGAGAAGCTATCCAGCGATTTTAGAGCTGCTTGACTGTCAGAGAGAATGTTAATATTGGACATTCTCTGGCACACGGCTCTGAGGCGTGGAACTCTGGTGTATACGATATACCGATCTAGTCTTAGACTAAAAAATCTAAATTAAAGTTAAATGAATAACTGCTTTTAAGTCATTTTGTACCTCTAATCTCAAGTCCTCGTAAGGTTTCTTAACCATAAATTTCATAAAATGAAAATTGCAAATGCAATTTTGTAACGAATTATATATCAAATTATGGGGCTATCTCTCCTAACCACGGACATCATAGTTCTGGTTCTCCCAGTTAACCGAAATATGTTCAAAATGTATTTAATATTTAGATATTTCCTATGTGAATACTTCATTTAGTTTAGCAACTCCTGTTTTTTGCATCAATTCTTTCTTCTTTGCATTCATTATTTTCCGGGTACTTGACTGCTAACTCACGCAAATGACATAAATGCCGTAAAATTTCTTTAACTTGAGTTTTTCCGGCGTTCAAACAACTCCCGCATTCCCCCCAAATGAAATCAAAAAGTTTATTTCCAAACTATTTTATGAATTTCGCTTTTTCTGTTGTGAAGCTATTATTTGTCTGTATTATAACAGATTAATTCGTCTCAGTGGAGCAATGAACAGCACCGAAGAAAAGTCTTAATTAAATAAGTTTATCTACCATTTGACTTATCGAGTCCATTGTGACGATGTTCCTAAAGAGGAGTACAGACAAGACAGTGAATAGACGTGGACGAAGTTTTCATGTCAACCGCAAGTACTTATTATAATTATTTTGACTATTTTTTCATTAAAATATTTTGTTTGTTTGTTTTTTGTCGGGGTTGACTAGCAAGTGCAGCACACAGACACAATTGAATCCATAGTACTGCACTCGGATTCTCTCTTTAATTTTCTTTAAATCTACTCGACATCCGAACAAATCTGAGAAGATCAGAGGAGATCTGAGTGGACAAGATAGGACATCCGCCGACATCTGAGTGGTACGCTCTCTTCACTGTAGACAGCGAGGCGAGTGGTCCCCATAGGGGTACGTTATTGACCACGGTCCTGATCCACTCGAAGTTGGCCAGAGACGCGCACGTCACCCGTATGGTGCCGTCCCTTGTCTCATAGAACTTCGCGTTGGCTTCAGGACCGGAGGCAGTAACCTGACGCATCAGTGGACTTTTGCAGTACAGTAGGTTCTGTTTTTATGCGGCTTTTTTTTATGCGGTTTTGAAATAGTGCGGTTTTTTTTTTAATTACAAAATGCATGTCGACCTATCGGGAATTGTACATATAAACAAGATTCTAAACCAGCTAAGTAAAAACTCATCACAGATTACATCAGAAATGCTAACCCTACAAGTATGGAACCGCCTGCATAACTATCTAGATCAGACGTGTACATTTCCTCAAGTGACGAAAGTGATTTTACGCCAAATCCTAAACGAACGCGCAACATGTGGGTATTGTCTGATTCTATTTCTGACTTAAATTTATTTTTCGATTCTAACGTTTCTTAAATAAAGATATAATTTTCAAAAATACAATATTTTGTTTATGCGATTTTATTTAATTATTTCAGATTCATGCGGTCTATGGAACGTATCTATAGTTATAATATAGGACTAGTGCCCTTTTTTATGCGATTTTATTACATTTTTTCAGATTTATGCGGTTTTAGCATTTGAAACGTATCTATAGTTTTACTATAGAACTAGTAGCTTTTTTATGCTGTTTTTTTTATGCTGTTTCTTGCGGAACGTATCTACCGCATAAAAACAGAACCTACTGTATTCGATTTCTGCACCCGTCAGCTCATGGTCAGGCCCCAGTTTTCCAATCATAGCCACAGGTCGTAGGCCAACAGTCTTCTCGCGCTATAGGATGTGCTTGAACGAAGATCCAGCTCCCCATCCTCCACTGACGAAAATTTCGCCGGGCAAACAGCTGCGTTGGACTTTTTGTCGAGGCGCCGATAGGGACGTGGCTCAGCAGAACCTTTTCCGGCCACATTGACTGGCGCTAAGGCGGCAGCTGCAAAGCAAGCTTACCTTTGGGAGCGCCCGTGCCCATCGAGGACTCGGTAGTTTGCGTGGGTGTCACTTCCGCCGACTGAGGTCTTTTGGAAAATACAGATGCAGAAGGGCCGGCAGAGCCACATGAGGATTTCTCCAGCAGGAGCCTTACCCGCCGTTTTTCTTATCTTTTCCTCCTTGCACGCTCTTTGCTCCGAGAGACGTGTTTCAGTCTCTGAAGAAGAGGAGATTGCGATAGCAACCCTCGTCTCCTCAAGGATGAGCTCTCGCTCATAGAGCTGAGAGACTTGAGTAATGGTTGGGGCCTCTAGAGTCCATGCCCCTACCGTCGAAGCGGGTGGATTGCCACTTGTGTGGATTCCACCTGGAGTAATATCCCTTGTGTTGTCCATTACCAAGAATGGTTTTTATTCGGGACACCTCCCTAGTCAGTTTGCCTCGCGGATGGCAACCTGATTCTATGCCAACTTTGAGTCATCACACAAGTGTTCAACCTACCCCATCAGGAAAGGCCACTCGTGTGATGCCAGGGCTTCACTATCCACCACCTGGGACGCACCCGATGGGAGATCAGGCAACTCCTCATAAAAATATAGTTTGTTAATTACGTAATAATTATATTAATAAATAATTTTTAATTAATTACTTAGTAATAAATATTTATCCAGGTTTCAATTTTGTACAAGATTTATAAAATTTCAAAATTTTATTGGGTGTGGGAATAAGTTTCCGTCCTTTCTTAGCCAATCTGCCATTGGAAGTTACAACTTGATCCCATCTTTCAGGCAGCATATGGATTACGCTGACGAAAAATTTGAGTACCTTTGGCTTGATCCATTCATTGAGCCAGTTTGCGACGCTCTCGTAAGAAGTCAACCGCTCTCCAATAAGGGCTGACTGCATTGATCGCAACGGATGGTAATCCGAAGGTGGAATGTCTTGGGAATACGACGGGTGAGGCATGATTTCCCAATTCAGTTCCTCTAAATATTTTTGGACCGATTTAGCAAAGTTTGGCCTGGCGTTGTGATGCAGCAAAATCAGTTTGTCATGTCTAGCGTCCCATTCCGGTCGCTTTTCTTTGAGAGCTCGATTCAAACGCATTAGCTGCATTCGGTAACGATCGCCAGTGATGGTTTCAGATGGGGAGTTTAAGTTTAAGGAGTTCATACAAGATGAAAGCCTTCTGATTTCACCAGATGCACAACATAACCTTTGAAACATGAATATTTTCTTTCGCTGTCGATGGTTCATCTGGCAGGCTCCCATTTTTTCAACGCTTAGGGTTGTCATAATAGATCCATTTTTCATCGCCAGTGATGATGCGATGCAGAAAACGTTTTCTTTTTTGCCGTTCAAGAAGAATCTCACACGTCACCAAACGTCTCTCGATATTCCCCTCTTTCAATTGATGTGGCACCCAGTTACCTGCTTTCTGGACCATTCCCATCGCGTGCAAATGTTTATCGGCGGTTGGTGTGTCAACATCCAACTCTTTAGACATATCATCAAGGGTTTGCCGTGTGTCTTCATCCAATAATTGTTGTAGTTGAATATTTTCGAAATTTTTCTGTGCCCCTTCGCGATCACTATCACTCACGTCGAAATTTGTCATTTGTGGAAGCGTCGAACACGAAAATAGTATCAGCAGCGACATCTCCTTTACGAGGGCAGAAACTTATTCTCATACAAAAATTTTTGTGCTACATTTTAAGCCCCTAATCCCTCTCGCAAAAGAGACACAACTTGCCTATCCAGCGAAGAGCTAGAGAGTTAATATGTTCCACAAAAATGTTCCCCATTGCTTCTCACATAGAACTGTGGAACACACCATCTATCTAAAATGTAGCGGTCGCATAGTTTCCTACGCCGATTTACTATAAGAATGTGGAAAAGTGTAGAAACTTTGACCCCTTAAATTAAATTCAAAATTAAACTTTCAAATCACCGATGCACGCAAATTTTTCCCCCCTCTCTACCAGAATATGTTGTCGGATTACATGGTTTCCTATGCCTATTTACCAAAAGAATGTGCAAAAGACAAAATTCAGGTTTTCAAAAGACTGATGGACATATTTTTTTTTTCGTTTTTTTTTTTTGCCGCTGCCTTGGAAGTTTAATTGCTTCATACGGTGCTGTAAAAGTTGTACCACAAAGCATCTTAACGAAGTGTTAAAGCGAAAAAGTCTAAAATATCCAGCAAATGGCTTTAAGTACGCTTCTGAATGTCAAATTGTATACACTTCCGCCTTCCGGTACAAGTTCATGACATTTTCAGCGGCGCTGAGTTCATTGCACAAATTGATTGTGCACAAATACATTTGTATGTATGTATGTATATGCAGACTTGCACAAACTTTGTAACAAACAATCTGCCATACAAACATACGTACACATGTACATACATGCATAAGTACTCGTATTTTACAAGCAAACAAGCAAAAATACTTTTCCGCCATTCATCTACTTTATTGTGTCAATAGGGGAAAAATTGCGCACAAACAAATTGTAAATGAATGAACGGGAGGGGGAACAACACACTGGCATTCATTCAAATGCGTATTTGCCACACACAACCATACTCACTCACTCACTTACTCCCTTACTCAGTTCTTCACTTTGCTCACTCGCCAACAACGCCAATTCAACCATTCAACACCGAACCGGTCGGTGCTCAGCAGAATCTGCAAAAGTCATCGTATCTTGGTTTTGCATCTTTGATTGCTTTTCATTATGTGCTGCAAAAATATGTGTAAACAGAAAAAATGCAATTCGCATTGGCGCATTCAGTAACCAAACAGCCGGCAGACGCGACAGACAAATGAAAACATAACATAACACACAAATACATGCATACTTATAAGTGGATCTGCACAAAAGACAAATCGAAAGAGTTGAATGAAGCGAAGCAAAAAAATCCAAAAACAACAAGTAGCGACACCAACACAATCGGGATATATATGCACGAACAAAACAGAAATCATTTGACACAAAGACATACAAATTTACAGTGCCAAAGGGGTGTGGGGTGGGGAGTGCGTGGTGTGATGAGCGCGAAGCGAGTTACGGTAGACGAAGTGGGTATTGACATTGATCTTAGCCGTGGGTTGGCGGTTGAATATCAAGGATACCGACACTTCCGCCGGTTGAGTTGGCTAAAGACATATGCACATAGAGACGGATGGTATTGCTTCATTGACAAGATTGCACTGAACTTAAATACATCCAAATGTATGTATGTATGCACGAGATTTATTCAAAAACAAGGTGACTTTTCAGATCTCGAGGGCTAGATGCCTTCGATTTTCCAATTTTTTTTTGTTCTTTGGTAGATAGGTCCCCAGGATATGTAATTTTGTATGTTTTTTCTTTCTTTACTTTGTCAGTTATTAAAGTAAGACTAGTTTGGTGTGCTTGGAGATATTTTAATACCGAAAAATGTGTCAAGGTTTTTTCATTTTTTCGCTAAAAAAAACCACGCAATAATGCATCTGCCACTGTAATTAAAGGGAATTAAAGAGATTTGGTCTAATGATTTTTTCTTGTTACAGAAATCATCATCAAATACAAATCATAATCATGGTTCTCCGCGCTCCTTTGCGGAGCATAGGGCCAAAGCAAATTTTCCTCTCCGTTCTGTTCCCTGCTTTTGCTTTTACTTGCTGCCACGTCAGGTTTTCGTGCACAGCTCCATTAGGAGTTTCTAGCCTTCCATTGGGTACGTCTCCAAGTGGCGGATGAGGGCAAGCTCAGCAGATATGCAGTGTAGGTGGGAAATAAAATTCCACTCGCGGACCAAGAAAGTCGGGTATTTAATGCCACCTACTTTTTGTTTTTTGGCGAACTTTGCTTCCGCTTTATCTGCGGATCGTTGCCTTTTAGGAGTAGCACCCGCCGGTTTGCCCAAGTCGGATATTATTCCCTTTGTCCATTCCAGAGATTTAGCCTGTTCTTCTGTTAGCTTCTCTACCTCTCCTAATATATGTATAAATAAGACCTTATTGACCGCCTCAGGATGGTTCAATCTAGAAAAAGAAATTTAGACCGGACCCATATCGTGGGCTAATTGGCATCGTTGTTCCTATGTGCGATGAGTCTGCCAAACCTATCTACCAACAAAGTGAATCCAAAATAAATAAGATTGAGCTAAAATAGAAACGATAGAAGCTTTGTTTTGATAACTTCGAGTTTATTTATTCAAAATAGTCTTGCGCGATCTAAAAGCTTTTCGTAAGAGAGTTTCAGATCACTGACCGGAGTCCGGAATGTCCTTTCGGATGGCGGTACAAGCCTTTTGGATGACCTCTACGGACGCAAAACGTTTTCCTTTCATGGCCAAATGCAATTTTCCGAATAGGTAGAAGTCACAGGGAGCTATATCAGGTGGATACGGTGAGTGATTGATGATTGAAATGCGATTTCTAGTCAAAAAGTTAGTCACAAGAACGGATCAGTGAGATGGTGGATTATCATGCAATAAGTGCCACCTTCCTTCTTCGCGGTATTCAGGGCGAATTCGAGGAATGCGATGCAACAAACGCTTCAAAACGCCAAGATGGTAAATTGCATGGACGGTTTGGCCCGTTGGCACGAACTCCTTGTGAACAAATCCCTTGGAAACGTAAAAACAAATGACCATCGACTTGATTTTTGATTTCTCCAAACGCGATTTTTTGGGTGGTGGCTCACCTGGGGTCTTCCATTCGGCACTTGGACGCTTAGTTTCAGGTTCATGTTGGAAGCACCAAGTTTCATCGCTTGTTACAATGTTGTAAAGAAAGTTCTGGTTTTTTCTCGCCCCTTTAAAGAGGTCCTTCGAATGTTGAACTCTGAGCAATTTTTGGTACTCAGTAAACCTGTGTGGAATGAAACGTGCAGAGACCTTTCGTAAGCCCAAATGATCAGTTAAAATGCGATAAGTCGATGTTTTGGAGATATTCAACTCCGATTCTATGAACTTCAACTATGATTTCGGTTCATTTTTGATAAATTTACAAACAATTTCGATGGAATTTTCGGTGATTACTGATTTTGGGCGGCCCGTATGTTCATCGTCACTTACATTTGTATATCCCCACAAACATCTCTGAAACGTGTAAACCACTCATGAACTCTGGCACGAGATAGACAATCATCGCCATAAACTTTTCTCATCAATTCAAATATTTCGGTAAACAGTTTACCGACTTTAAAACAAAATTTGATATTAGCTCTTTGTTTGAAACTCATTTTTCATACTGACACTTTAGACGCAATAACTTCGCGACCACTGAACCGAGTTTCCCCAAGCTTCCACTGGAAGTCAGCTGGGGATGTAACTTCCAACGAACTGACTCATTAAAAGGATGGTGCCACCAAAAACATTTTATGACACCAGTCTTGTTTATTTTTTCGACTTCACCATGTACGAGGTGTGTTCAAAAAGTATCGCAAATTTTGTGTTTTTTTCAAAAATTATTTATTTATTCATTAATATCTATTTTGTCCCCTTCAAAGTAATCCCTTTGAGATATTATGCGCTTGTGCCAACATTTTTTCCAATCTTCGAAGCACTTCAAAATATAATTTTTTTTTTAATCTTGTTCAGCTCCGCCTTCGATGCCGTCTTTATCTCGTCAATCGTAGCGCGTAGCGTCGTCCTTTCATGGGCCTCTTCAGTTTCGGGAACAAGAAAAAGTCAGTTACAGGGGGCCAGATCTGGGGAATACGGTGGCTGTGGTATCATTTGTGTGTTGGTTTTGTCCAAAAAGTCGCGCACAAGCAACGATGGCTGAGCAAGGGGCGTTATCGTGATGCAAGAGCCAATTTTTGTTGTTCCACAAATCCGGGCGTTTCTGCCGGATTGCTTCACGCAAATTGCGCATAACTTGCAGGTAATATTCCTTATTGACCGTTTTACCCTGTGGCAAGAACTCATGATGCACAACGCCCCTGCAATCGAAGAAAACGGTAAGCAAAACTTTAACATTCGACCGAACTTGGCGCGCTTTTTTCGGTCTTGGTTCGTGCGGCAGCTTCCATTGAGATGATAGAGTTTTGGTTTCCAGGTCATAACCGTAAACTCACGCTTCGTCAACAGTTATGACCCTCTGGAGCGAATTTGGGTTGTCGCGGACAGAGTCCAACATCTCACTAGCAATGTTCATGCGAAATTTAGCAGTTTTGGTACGAATTTTGCGGCGACCCGCCTCATGCCCAAATCATTGAAAAAAATCGAATGGCACGAACCGGTCGATATGTCTAGGTCCTCAGCAACTTCTCTAACGGTGATTGGCCAATAGGTTAGGTTAGGTTAGATGGCAGCCCTAGCTAAGGGCACACTTAGACAAATATTAAAAATTCGTCCGTTGCGGTGCCATACATGGGAGAGAAGAAAGGAGAAGGGAAGGAAGAAGGAGTCTTGGGATTAGAGACGATGATGACCATACATTTTACGACGACGCCGACGGTGGCTGATTTGCGATCGTAGTTAGCCGCAACAAGCTACTGATGAACTTCACCAAATTTATGGTATTTACACCGGCTATATCCGCAGGCGTAGCGAAAAAGTGAGAGCCCAGATGTCTAAGTCTTTGCCAGACGAGAGCAGGGCAGCTGAGAAGAAGTTGTTGAGATGATTCCACCTCGTCCTCCAGACGAGCTCCGTCTTCAGAGGATTTATCGATAGGCCGCAATTTGCGGTCCAATTTATAACTAGATTCAGATAACCCTGCATCAGTTCCATCAGAGTATCTAGAAACTTGCCTCTGACAATAAGTGCCACGTTATCCGTCCACGCCACCTCCCTCCAGCTCCTCCAACAGACCGTTAAGTACAGCAATCCAGAGTAGTGGCGAGAGAACACCGCCTTGCGGAGTGCCTCTGTTCACTTGCCGGCGGTGAGATTCTGCCACGACCGTTCTATCGCTAAGCATCGTGTGGAAAAGCCTTATAAGTTCGGTTCCGACTCCTAGTTTACCTAGCGACCTGGTGATTGCCTCCGGTTATACATTATTAAAAGCCCCCTCAATGTCGAGGAAGGCACCTACAGTGAACTCCTTCTAGTGGAGAGACACCTCGATGTCCTTGGCCAATACCTCAAAACCATTTTCTTCACTTTATCAATTTTTTCGCCTGTTGTTGAAGTGCTCGGGCGTACGGCTTTCGGCGACGCTTTTCGTCGTTCACATCTTCTCGGCCTTCTGAGAACATTTCGTACCACCGATAAACGTTGCTTTGGTCCAAAGTAGCTTCTCCGTACGACACAGTCAACATTCGGAATGCATCCGCGCACTTAATTTCGTTCTTCACATAAAATTTGATACAGGTTCTTTGATCCATCTTCTTGAATAGGTAAAAATCGAAGACGAGCCGAAACATGTGCAAGCAAAGCACACCTCGTACAAGTCAAAGTGACAATAAATAAATAATTTGTTAATAAAAAAAACAATAACAAAAACAAAAAAAACCAATAAAAACAAACAAAAAAGTAATAGCATCATATCGTCCCCTTAGTATATTATAACAATAGCCTATGTGCTCATAGGCTATTATTTTTTTTTGTTTGAATTTTTGGATTCTTCATCGTCGATTTTATATGTGGTCCAAATTTTGTCAAATTCTAGTTCCACAAAGTGGGTCAAAACGTTAGTCAAAAAATAATAAATATTTACAGACATAACGAGATTTGAGTGAGAGCTACTTTCGACAAAAAGTTTGAAATTCTTTTTCTCAATACATCAAAAAATGTATAGGCTATTTTAATACTAAGGGGACGATATTTGATTCTTTAACTAGTCAATTCAACCATTCGAAGACTTTTTTTTGAATTTGATTAGAACTTATGAAAGGCTACTGAGGAGAAAGGCTCACGTAGAGGAGAAAGACTTGCGTCTTCAAAGTTGGCACGTAAATCTGGCGGTGGTGCCTGTGTTTAAGTGAGCTACGCCTGCTCATTAATAGCAATTAAACTTCGCGCCGCATAGTTAGCGCCGAAAGCAAGCAAAGTTTGTTTAAATAATCTCAAGTGAAAAGTATTTACGGAACTAACTTCAACCGAAACTTTCAACGATCTGCATATTATCATAAGCTCAGCAGTTATTTCAACACATTCACACATTCGCACGCGTTCATACGAGTTTCACACACACACAAGCACACCGGGTACTATGCATTACCAGCTACTACATACCTATGTGTATGTGTGTGTGTATATACATTTGTGCTGATGCCAGTATCCGTTTTTCTGCAGCAAACAACAAGCAAGCCAAGTTGGCATGCCACAGCATACAGCCACATGCCTGCCTCGAGTCGGCGATGCACAACTTTAGTGGCAATTTGTTAATAAATACCAAGTAAAACACACAAACCGCCAACACACACGCACACACACACACACACATACCAGCAGCCACTCTGCAATTGGTGTTGTTGTTGTAGTTATTGCTTTGTTATGGTATATTTCCTATAGCTGTTACATAGTTGTTGCTGCTACGGGTGTAATGTTGCAGATGAATCGGAGATACGAACAAATGAGTTGCTTGCAACAATGCTTATGCTATTGCTTTTATTTTTGTTGTTGTTTTTGCTTCGTTTTCGCTGCCCCTATTGCTGCTGCAAATTTAATGATACAATACCAACGAGCGGCAACAATGAACGCAAACGAAGCAGCATCCCGTAATAGCAAAAGTAGCAAAGTAGCAACGTTCAACACGACGATGCATATGTTGCAACTCTCGTTACTACAAGCTGCTGCTGTAGCAGTTCCTCTTGTCGTTTCTCCCCGTGTCCTCCTCTCCTCCCCCCCTTGGGGCAAACGATCGCCCGTCCAACGCTAAGCGCATATTTTAATGCTGTTGCATTCATTTGTATTCAGTGGCTTCATTTGTTCGGGGCCACAGCAACAGCAACAACAGCAGCATTCGCAGCCATGAGTGACAAAAACAACAAAATACGCGCCACCACCTTTTTGGCGGCGGCGGCAGTGGCAGTAGCAGATAGATATTTGCGCACATTTTCAGTTAACAAATTGAATTCATTATTCTAGGCTGGCCCACGGCCAAAGGCAGCGGCTTAGCAGTGCCAGCAGCGCACGAGTCTCGCTTGATCAAAGCCGGCAGCAGACACTGTGCGCGGCCATGCTTTCTAACTTCATCACCGTCCTGTGTAGGTAGGTATGTATGTATGTGTGATTGGCTCTTTCACCTAAGCTGCACAAATGCCTTGCGTGCATGGCTGCACACACACACATACACACGCGTATAAAATTATGTTAATTGAATTAATTATTAATGAGCGCGCATCTTTGGTTTTGGTCTGCGTTTCAGTTACTAAATCTGATTTCGAAATTCCACTGCCGAAGTGCTTACGGCATCTGTGACGGTGGTAGTTCAAGCAAAAATTACCGCATTCCGCCGGCGCAGTAAATGCAAATATTACATACTTGCGGGGCATCGTCTGTTAAATTAGGTAAACTATTAAATTCTTTAAAGTGGAAAATATTTACGTACTGAATTGATAGAAATTAACGAAAGATCCTTTGAAGTAGGTTAGGTTAGGTTAGATAGTGCTGGTTACCCAGAGAGTGGACTCACTTGGACGAAAGAGTTTGGTTCATCCTTTGTGATACCATTGCAAAAGGGGAAAAAGAGGTAAAGGAAAAGGACGATAGGACGAAAGGGAAAGGGATGGGGAGGGTTGAGTGTTTGTGGACTATGAACGGTGACTGGTCTGTGGTTGTGTTAACCTCTCTATGCTGCTGATGAAGTTCATCAGATTTTTGTTATCAAGACCTGCTATATCAGCAGGCGCAGAAAATAAGTGAGAACCAAGATGCTTGAATCTTAGTCCCGCGAGAACTGGGCAGCTGAGAAGCACGTGCTCAGATGATTCGACTTCATCCTCCATAGAGCTGACGCAAAAAGAACTCGAAGTGATTCCGAGTCTCACGGCATGTGTACACCCGCGGGCAGTGCCCCGTGAGGATACCCACGAAATTTGAGAGATGAAATTTTGTCATCCTCAGAATATCCCTCGAACACCTCCTATCCAATCGTGGCCAGAAGGACTTCGCGACCCTACACGTTCGTGTACTTACCCACCGCTCGCTGAGTTGGTGCAAAGCCCATCCTTCCAGGAGTAGAGCGCAGGTTGCCAAGGGGATCCCGATCTCCTCCTTTCGCGGGCACACCGCCTCACAGGTCCCTTGTCTGGCCAAATCGTCGGCTTCGCAGTTTCCAGCAATGTCACTGTGACCAGGTACCCAAATTATCTTTATATCGAAGAATTCCGATGCAATCGAGAGAGAGACCAAGCATTCCCTGACCAGTTTCGAGTGCACCATAATAGAGCCTAGGGCCCTATCTGCCGCTTGGCGATCGGAGTAAATATTTACCTTCTTAACAGTTATTACGCTAGTAAGTAGCCAGTCAGCTGCTTTTTTAATTGCGGCCACCTCCTCTTGGAACACACTGCAGTGATCCGGTAGCCTGAATTTGAGTTTGATGGGGAGCTCTTTGCAGAAAACTCCTCCTCCAACCCTGCCGTTCAACTTCGGGCCATCCGTGAACAGGTTAACCAGGCCCTGTCCCCAAGTGCTGTCCCCGGTCCACTCCTCCCTTGATGGAATATGGGTTGAGAAAGTTCCGCTTGGACTAAGCGAAGGCACGCACTGATCCGTCGACGAGGGAATGATCTTTGAAGTAGACGAGGCATAAAGTCTTTTGAAACACACAAAAGTTGCTGCGTTAATTCAAATAAATAAATAAGGCGGTAGAAGAATAAACAAATAAGAAGTGGATACCTTAAAAACGAGTTGTTTAAAGGCTTCAGCGGCTTCTTCAGGCGTTGAAAAACATTGGACTCACATTTTATTTCTGTTTATTATTTTATGTTCGGGAGGAAAACGAAATCTCTCGGCGCCTAATCAAGGCTATAAGGCGGATGACCCATTCATTCGATACTGTGAGAGCTCGAAACCACTTTTGCGTTAGCCGTTATGTGAGAGCTCGCATTGTCTTGCTGAAGAATGATTCACCTTCGAAGGTTGATTTCCCTTAATTCTCCGGAATTTTCTGGCACACAAATGGTTGTGTACCACGCAGGTCTGATTGTTTTAAGGTTCTCTAGTCGTACAGTTGTGGCATGACCGGATTTCTGAAAAAACATTGCTTTGAGGTGCAACTTCTTTTGTTGGACTAAGCTCGTCTTGGGCGATGAAAATATCCGACGAAGCGTCCCTTGGGGTGTTTGAGAGAAAGATTCTACAGAAGATTTTTGAACCTTTGCACGTCGACGAAGGCGAGTATCACAGGCGATGGAATAATGAGCTATATGAGCTTTACGACGAGCGGCTTCGTTAGCTGGGTCATGTCGAAAGTATTCGATGCGGTACCAGGTTGTGGTATCAGAAGTATGGTACATATAGACGAAGTCCTCCTTTGCATTGGAAAGATCAGGTGGAGAAGACCTAGCTTCACTTGGTGTGTCCAACTGGCACCGTTTACCACGAGAAAGAAACGACTGACGCGCTTTGTTAAACTCGACCATAATCGCGTAAGCGGTTATTGCGCCATTTAAAAAGGAAAAGAAGCTTACCTTGGAACACCCACAGTCCCATACTGTCGATTGTTGTTTTCGTCTCATATGCATATACCCAAAATTCCTCACCTGTTACGATACCATAGACATGCTTTGAAACACCGCGGCTAAATTTCTTCAACATTTCTTTATACCCATCCATATGAGCCCTTTTTGGGCAATTGTCAAAGTATGCCGTATCCAATAAGAACAAATATTCTTGCCGATCAAATATTCATACAATATTGAATTTATGCTAATTTTACTTATGCCCAAGGATACCTTTATCTCTCCATATGTCACACGACGATTTTGCATTATCAGCTGTCGCACAGAAACCGTCTTTGAACAGACTTCACGAAATTCATCCTGTAAGAGTTAAAGGATACGTTGGAACTCATTGCATCAGCGTTTCACAATGTCCAAGTGTGGTGTCTCAACGCCGAAAGTGGAAGTATTTTGATCAACCACTCTTGCCTCGATAAGCCACAGCGAAAATCGTGATAAACCATCGCGCGGAAATGGTCAAATGGAAAAAGAACAAATAAAGATCATAAGTGACACCGATAATAATGTCAGCCTGGAAATCCAACATAGAATCTCTGTTGCCAACATGTGATATTTTGGACTAAGTAGGCAACTGAGTTGTAAAATCCTCTCCCTCAATGAGGCACCCCTTGGAGTGTTTGAGAGAAAAGTTCGACGGAAGATTTTTGGACCTTTGCGAGTTGGCGACGGCGAGTATCGTAGGCGATGGAGCTGTATGAGCTTTACGACGACATAGACATAGTGCAGCGAATTAATTTTCAACGGCTACGTTGGCTGAGTCATGTCGTCCGAATGGATACAAATGCCCTGAAGTACTCGATGCGGTACCAGCTAGTGGTAGTAGAGGAAAAGGAAGGCGTCCTCTGCGTTGGAAAGATTATGTGAAAAAGGACTTGCCTTCATCTGGTGTGTCGAACTAGCGGCGGTTAGCACGAGAAAGAAGCGACTGGCATGCTTTGTTAAACTCGGCGAAAATCGCGTAAGCGGATATAACGCAAATCAAGAAGAAGAACAAAGCATTCTAGGGTTAAAGGATCTGAGAAAGATATACAGTAATCAAAATTATTTTTTCCACGATATTTTTTCTTTTCTTCGTATATTTGGAATCTTTGGGATCGAGAAATAAGTACAAGGAGTTGAACATCCTTTTAAAGTATGTATACTTTCAAATAAGGGTAGGTAGTTTCAAATGTATTCTGCGGCCCAGTCGAGCTTATACTGCCCCCCAAAATCATTCGGTGCAAAGCCTCAGCAACTGCACCAGCCTTGGAGACAAATATCGAACGCACCATTCATGATATCGCAGTCTCAATCTTTCAATTCAATCTAATTTTGAAGCTCCATGATGACGCTCCTCAAATCCCACGGCCTACAAAGGAAGAATACTGCCAGTTATTTCCCACTTCCGGAGGGCTGAGAAGCTTGTTTTATGGTAGAAATACACTGTAATTTTATCGGGTATCAAATGCGAATGAAGCAATGAAGGCGGCGTACAGGTTCAAGTTAAACGGAGACTGGGGAAATGTAGAGAACATTGGCCACTGTCAGATATGCAACCAGTTGTGTGAGCGTTGAACACTGTTTTCAATGTCAGTGGACAATCAGGTGCCTTACGTTAACTTCGGTAGGAAGTATGATCTTTTTATCCCACATAGAGATCATGGGTTATGGGTTCTGGGTTATGGGTATGGCGGAGGCGCATTACGACCTTTACTTACCGCTGGTAAAAAAATAACTCTCGCGAGGGACTTTAAGGCTATTGGATGCTCCAGAACTCTTTGTAGTGAATCTCTTTCTTCTTCTCCACTATGTAAGGAATGTCCGCCAGCTATGAAAGAAATGTCCGCCAGCTTAAACCAATGCAGATATTCTTGGAAACAGCCATGTTCACTCAGCCATTGGGTGAGGTAGTAGTCTACGTCCCTGTATTTTCTTGTAAGCCACTCATTGATGCACGGGCTGAGTTTATATGTCCAGCACCCGTTTTTAGACAGCTCTTAACGCTGCTGCTATCCAATGTAGGCCTAGCCCCCGCGTAATGTATAGTCGGCTTCTTTCCTCTGCCCATCAGATGAAAAGAAGGCCTTCCTGCAAAGACACAAATTGTGTCGTCTGATACGGTTCTAATCGAATCTAATCTATGTATCGGGCACCCACTATTAGAAACATACTTTCCAGTAGGGAAAGGGAGAGTATTGACGCTCAAACCCATTTAACTCCTGCAGTTTTTTAACCTTTTCTTTCCTTTATACGGCGCTGAAAAATTATATTTCTGTACGGAGTATAAATAATATTTGTCCAATAATTCAAAAACATTTTATTTGCATTAAAAACTCTTTAACAATTTGGGTGATAAGCGGAGTAAGGTGAATATAAATTTTTTTTTTTAATCTGGAGTAAGAATATAAGAAATTCATGGCAATATTAGCAAAGGCGTTTTCTGTTTGTCCTTTTTCCCTTTTCTGTCGGACGCCATTTCACTTTTAAAACCCATAATCAGTTGATGGCCAAAAAAATAGAAAACCTCGCAAACACCAACCAAGGAGAAGCCAGTAACGATGCTCACCAAGTTGCCAATAAAACCTTTGAAAAAAAATGAAACAAATTTTAATAAGAAATGCTGCTTCAGTTCCGAAATTCATCAACTCACCGAGAGCTTCAACCCAGTCGTCGGTAAGTATGCGCCTGAAGTATTGAATATGGGAGGTGCCAAAGTAAACTTTAATCACTGCAAAACTCGAAATATTCGACAGGCCGATTTGGCTGCAAAACAAAAAAAAAAGAAGAAAAAAAGTTGAAACAAGTGCGACATTCCACGGTAACTCTTTTACTTACGGAAATGGTTCAATGTTATATGGATTCAATGGCAAAGCATTGAGATCAACGGCGTAACGAAACGATGAGCAGAGCGGCAAACACTGAGGGCAATATAAGGAATCCTCCATTTCTCGTTCAAGACCAGGAATATTCGCGCGTTCAGTTATGACATTGGACCATTTGACTGAGAGTAAAGTATAAATATTAGAAAAAATGAAAAAAGTAAATCATGTTTTGAAGTATTGGTGATACATTGATGAGGTAAAAAATTCTGATCATATTCCGCTGGGTGCCTTTGGTGAGCCACATCTCACATACTAATCGGCGATTTAAAATGGCATCTCGCTCAAAGCACGTTTTTTAACAGGTTTGTGTTACTCCGAGGAAAATCCATACATTCTCCAATACCATTATAAGAAAGGGGAAAAGTTGGAGCAAAAAACGTTTGCAGTTTGAAAATTCAATAGAGTATCGAGACCAAAAAAAGTTTGTTTTGAAGATGAAACACGCTCACGCGGAAATAATCCAGTAGAGCCGTACCGCGAAGCTTTATGCCATTGCCCAGGAAATGAAGATTTAGAACCGATAATAATGTCAGCCTTGAAATCCAATGTAGAATCTCTCTTGCCAACAAGTAGTAATTTGGACTTTCTGGACGAACAAATCTAACACTCTACAAGACTCTCATCATAACCGTCCTAACGTATGGTGCAGAAGCTTGGACGATGACAACATCCGATGAAGCGTCCCTTGGAGTGTTTGAGAGAAAGATTCTGCGCAAGATTTTTGGCCCTTTGCACGTTGGCAACGGCGAATATCGCAGATGATGGAACGATGAGTTGTATGAGCTTTACTACGACAAGGACATAGCGCAGCGAGTAAAGATCCAGCGGCTACGCTGGCTGGGTCATGTCGTCCGAATGGATACAAACGCTCCAGCTATGAAAGTATTCGATGTGGTACCAGCTGGTGGTAGCAGAAGAAGAGGAAGGCCTACGTTGGAAAAATCAGGTGGATAAGGACATGGCTTCACTTGGTATTGCCAACGCCTTGTTAAGATTGTCCAAAATCGCGTAAGCGGTTATCGTGCCAAGCAAGAAGAAGAAGGAAATGAAGTCTAAAAAGCATTTGGAACCAATTAAATAAGGAAGCTCGATGTGTGGTTACCACAAAAATTTACTCAGAAGACCATTTGCAACGAATTGAAAACTGCGATTTTTTGAAATGGTTAGTAATGGCAATGAAAACCAGGTCACATGTGAGAATATAGTTCAAAAAAGATTGTCATCAAATCGCGGTGAGCTAGTCCAAATGAGCGCTAAGTTCGAATTAACGAACAAGCAAGTTTTCCTTATGTTTGGTGGGATTAGAAAGAATCAGCTACTAAGAGCTACACCGATCAGACCAAACAAAAAATTCGGACCGCCACTGTCAACAATTGATCACATTGCTGCAAACGAAACACCAAAAGCGGCCTGTTTTGGAGAAAAGTATGGAAGCTTGGTTTAGCAAGGCGCATCAGAAGCTCCAAGAGCTTCGATAAGAGGTTCCATCGCATATACCGTATAGTCCAGACGTGGCACCAAGCGATTATCACTTTTTGTAGATTAGATTAGGTTGAAGCGATTGTCCTGTGTGACACACTCAGGCTCATAGCTCATGCGTGGGGAGCTTATCCTTATCTCTCCTAAGACTAGTGTGTGCTTTTCAAAATTTTTAGAATATCTCTGATTTCTGCAGAACTGGGATCTTTCAAATCAATAAAAAATTGTCTAGCAGAGCAGGGCATTGGTACAGTAGATTTGTCTCTTCCTCCTCCTTATCTAGACAACTTCTACAGAAGTCCCGTATTTGCACACCCATACTTCGGGCGTGTCTACCTCTGATTTCTGCAAAACTGAGATCTTCCAACTCATTAAAAAATTGTCTGTCTAGAATAGTAAACCTACGACTGGATAGAGCAGGACAATGGTGCAGCAGGTGCGAGATCATCTCTTCAGCTTCATCATGTAGACAGCTTCGACAGAAGTCACGTGTTTGCACACCCATCCCTTGGGCGTGTCTACCTATAAGGCAGTGTCCCGTTATGACTGAAGTCAGTGTGCTAAGATGTGCTTATTTTAGCTTAACAAAGGTTCGTGCGTTAGCATTGAGAGTCGGCCTCAGTTGTCGGACGATTCTACCGGTGGTTTCATTCACTCCATCTTGCGTTCGCCGATTTTTCAAGGATAAGTAGATTGCACGTTTGTAAGGTAGGTATGCCTATGTAATTGTCTATTAACTCATCGGTCAATTTGGCGCCGCGTCTCGCTAGTTAATCCGCTCTGCAGTTATCCTCAATGTCGCCAGGAACCCGTGTTACGTTTAGGTGAAATGACGCAGGCATCTCGTTAAGAGACGTGCGGCATTTCATGGCTACCTTGGAGGTTGCCGACTGTTTTGTAAGGGATTTTATCGCCGCCTGGCGATATCATTTCCTGGTGTCTCATCACACTATACCAGTATCGCGGTTTTCTTTATTGCCATCAGTCCAGCCTGAAGGACACTACAGTAGTTGGGTAGCCGAAAACTGACGGAGATCCTCAGATGTTCAGGGTGTACACCTCCGCCCTCCCTGCCCACGAGGTTTGCGCCATCTGTGTATACATGGATGGACTCGCCCTGTCCTACATCGCCCCGTTCTCACTTTTCCCTTGAGAGTAGGAGGGTGGTGAACGTTGTAATGATAAGTGTAAGTGGGCGTGCATAGTCCACCAGTCCGGGAAGTTTGTTCACTTACTTAGAGTGTTCAGCCTTATTGCCGCACTGCGTGCGATATATCTTGCCTGCTGATCTACGAGAAAGAAATTTAATGTCGCATATAATGCTTTCGCTGGTGTGGTTAACATCGCACCGGTTATTAGAACTGATGCTAGTCTTTGAATCTTGTCAAGTTGTTTGATGTTCACACTCTTCTCAAGGGCAATCCACCACATTACAATGCCATAGTAGAGAATTGGCCTAACCACTACTGTGTAGAGCCAATGTATCATTCTGGGTTCCAATCCCTATTTCTTCCCATTTAGCCTTCCGCAGGAGTACAACACCCTCAATTCAACTTCCTATCCAGTACAAGTAGATATATTACCCTTTCTGTTACTCTAAGTGGTTTCCCTAGAAATATTCGTTTAAGAGCAGGTGTTTTATGTTTCCTGCTGAACAGTATCAGATATGTTTTTCCGGATTTACTTCTAGTCATCACTTTTTGTAATATTTAAAAACTTTTTTCATGGTAAAAAATTTACCTCAAGAGAGACATGGGAAAACTCGTCCATACTTTTTTCTGCAATAGAGACGAGGATTACTTAAAAGGAAAACTCGTCGCACAAAGTGCTACAAATTTAATCTAAATCGACTAGTCTCTACTATATTAAATTCTTCATCGAAATAAAGCGTAAGAAATTTCAAAACTTTTTACTCGACTCAATAAACGATAATAAATAAGAATCAATTCGTATTCTTTAGCAACTCACAGTAATATCGTTCCAAACATGTCTTGTGCCGCAGCGTACAGTAAACAAAATCCGTGCCTACGTCTAGCAAATGTTCGGGGTACGTGAAAATCAAACAATTGCACAACACCAACATGCTGTGCATACGGCAACGTGTAATGCAATTATTGAAACTGTATTTTTTGCCATAGACCCGAGGTTGCTCATCTGCAAAATAACATTTACGCTAAAGAGAAGGAGAAAAGAGAGTAAAACAACGGAAGAGTGGTTAGTAGAGAGCGAGAAGTGCTTGAATTCAACTTTTGCAGCAATTAAAGCAATGTGTCTGCAGGATTATGTTAATCTCTTTTTATGGCACTTACCACAGATGGCGGCAGTATGCGTGCTTCATTGACAGTTTCCATAATACTCGGCACTATAGATACGTATGTTTGCATACCAGTTTCTACCAAACGTTCGGTTACCGCACCACTGGAAACTTCTGCATTATTACCGTAGGAATATAGATAAAACTTTCATAAAAAACAAGCAAGAAAAAAAAAAGAGAAATTAGGAAGATTTTAAAAAAGATAAATTATTATTATTATTTATTAAAATATATATAAAATCATCAATAGGATTTATTTATTTTTTGGAATCCGATAGCCCTGGTAGTTTGTGCGATTACTTATATTATTTATATTACAGCTTAATGTAATGTAATCGCATTTTAATGCAATCGTATTTTAATTATATTGATGATTTTGCGACGCAAATCAGCTGCTATTCAATAGTTTGTGAGATGAGTTGAGACTTTCCACACATAAAGCATTATAAAAGGAGCGATTTCCCCTTCGCAAGCAATGCCAATGCATGGTGAAAAGATTTTTAGAGGTGTACTAGCAGACCGTTGTTCGGTTCTGAGCCGACAGATATGCCGAAGTCATTCGTTTTGTGTTTCACTTAGCTAAAGCTAAATTTTGTGAAACACAAAACAAATGACGTAGAATTCAAAGTTCCCCTCAAACAATGTACAGCCGTCCATTTGTGTGATAACTGCAAGCGAAAAAACCATTTGGAAGGCGACCAGTATTGGATGTTAATCTAGTAATTTTTCAATCGACTAAGAATAATTTAGTAGTAAGAAGTAGTTGCATTAACTCAAATTAATTGCGATTAATAAAGAAATTAAAATTAAAACTAACTGCAATTAACTTTTCTAGTTTTTCTATGAAACAATTAAACATATCAATTAACCTACGTGTCTTTATGGGAATCAACTAAAAGAAGATTTAGAAAATTCTGTAATGCCGCAAAATTAATCATCCAATTTTTTTTTACCAACTTTTTACTAAATTCAATAAAAAACATTCAATAACACAAAGTGGCGTAAAATTCACCAACCATTTATTTTTAACAACTTTTTACTAAATTCAATAAAAAACATTCAATACCGCAAAGTGGCGCAAAACTAATCATCCAGTTTTTTTTACCAACTTTTTACTCAATTCAATAAAAAAACTTCAATACCACAAAGTGGCGCAAAATTAATCATCCAATTTTTTTTTGTTGTTTTGCCAACTTTTTACTAAATTCAATAAAATAAATTCAATACCACAAAGTGGCGCAAAATTAATCATCCATTTTTCTCTTACCAACGTTTTCTCTAAATTCAATAAAATAAATTCAATAACACAAAGTGGCGCAAAATTAATCTTCCAATTTTTTTTTGTTGTTGTTTTGCCAACTTTTTACTAAATTCAATAATATAAATTTAATACCACAAAGTGGCGCAAAATTAATCATCCAATTTTTTTTTGTTGTTTTGCCAACTTTTTACTAAATTCAATCAAATAAATTCAATAACACAAAGTGGCGCAAAATTAATCTTCCAATTTTTTTTTGTTGTTGTTTTGCCAACTTTTTACTAAATTCAATAAAAGAAGTCATTACCACAAAGTGGCGCAAAATTAATCATCCATTTTTTTACCAACTTTTTATTAAACTCAAAAAAATAAATTCAATGCCACAAAGTGGCGCAAAATTAATCATCCATTTTTTACTAACGTTTTTTTCTAAATTCAATCAAATAAATCCAATACCACAAAGTGGCGCAAAATTAATAATCCAATTTTGTTTCTATTTTTTCGATTTTCGACCAAATTTTTGCCATAAATTCTGTGGCAAATTTTACAATGCCTACGGACAGAAGCATTTGCCTTTTCATAAAATATCACAGTTCCGTGACAAATTTCGCTTGTTAAAAATGCAGTAGGGAGCTAAGGAAATTCGCTTTGCAGTGATTGCATTGATTGATTACGAATTGCTGAAAAAAACTTAATATTTCGAGAACTTTTGTGTACCGCTCGATCAATCGCGTCTGAAGTGGCAGACAGAAAAAGAAGTGGTCGTCCTCGAGTGGTTCGAAGCGGCCTTAAAAGCCGTTCAAGAAAGAATTCGCAGAAATCCTCTTCGAAAGCAAAAAATCATGTCCAGGGAAATCGTGTCGACCAGATCCACATCACGATAAATTAGAGATGATCTCCACGTGAAAACCTTCCCTTGCTCAACTGGTAATCTTTTGACAAAATTTGACTCGACAGATGCAAGCATCTTCTCCGGGGGCACGCGCTCAACGGCCATGAAAATATTATTTTCACAGATGAGAAAAATTTCATTGTTAAACAAGTTTTTAATAAACAAATCAAAAAAAAAATCTATGCTAAAACTTCTTAAGAAGCAAAAAATGTTGTTCCAAGGGTGCAGCGTGGCCGCCATCCAACCAAAAAGGGGTTAAGACCGGAGCGAAATTGTACCAGGAGGATGTCTTAGAAGGTGTGGTGAAACAATTGAACAGTACTCTCTTCAATGGAGAGCGTTGGATCTTCCAGGAAAATCCCATAAGGCAAAAACCTCCCCGCAGGGGCTAAAAACGAATATTCCTTGTTTCATTGCCACGGAAGATTAGCCGTCTGAAAGTTCAGATCTGAATCCATTCGACTACAGTTTGTGGTCTGAGTTGAAGCACATCGCCTGTCGAAGGCCTCACAGCAATTGGAGAGTCTCAAACAATCTTTGATGCGAGCAGCGATATTAATATCCATGGAAGCCGAGCGTGCTGCAATAGCTAATTAGCCTAAACGTTTGAAGGTTTGTGTAGAAGCAAATGGTGACCATTTCAAATGAAAATGAAAATAAATTTTTTTTTTAATATTTACATGACTAAATGAAACTGACTTCATTTGCAAAAGTATTTTAATTTCTTATCTATAACGGTCTTAACTTATAATAAAACTTATCGCAGGACTATATATACATATCGCACCCTAAATACAAAAGGGTCACAACTCAAAATGTACTTCTGCTCAAATATGAACGAGACGTTATCAATAAAACGGTCCGGGGATGACATATGGCAAAAATAAATTTTTTGTTTTTTGGTAGGACTGTTATAAGCTTACATGGCAAATTTCAGCGTGATATGTTACATAGTTTGTTTTCTGTGCTACTGTAAACAAGTCAAGTGGAAAATTTTGAGTTGTGCCCCTTTTGTATTTAGGGTGCGGTATAACCTCTCAAGCGCTCTCTGATGAAAGTGTGAACAACTATTCCCCAAGCTACCATCGGTGTGTGATGGTGAGGTGCCTTCTAAAAGGGACTAAAATTGATCGCAAACTATAAAATAGGTTATTTTTAATAAACAAATTTACTTAAAAAATATTAAGCAATGACAGAGTGGGTTCGCTTAAAAAGACATGCCTTCAATTGGCGCACCCGGAAAAATAAGTGCTTTGGTTAAACTTGTCATGAGATTTTTTCTATTTATAAATGTCGTAGCAGTATCTGAAAGTGCAACTATTTATCTACTTTTTATCTTTATTTCAATACGTGAAGAAATTTTTATTTATCTCTGAGTTATAGTCAGTTGAGCTTAAGGTATTAGATTCCTATAAAGTGGCCTACAAAAAAAAAGCAAAGTATCAGTAAGTAAGTAAATACTGTAGAATCTGAGGCCAAATTCGCAGTTTATCTATAACCTTAATAAAGCTAATTTTCTTTACTAAGTTACTTGAACTTTACTAAGTAACTTAACTAAGTTACGGAATTTTGTGGTCTGTTTCTTGGTTCAAAAAGTCAGGCAAGTTTTGCTAGTCTTTATATGTAATCAGCGCAATTTTTTAGAGCTCAAGTAAAAGTAAAAGAAAGAAATGCGCAGCATTGGTTTCTTTCTTTTTCATTATATAATAAAGAGTCTTTCAAAAGTGGCGCCTAGATGTCAGTAGTGAATAATTCCTTGACGGTACCTTTGTCTATATTATCTTTGGCATTTGTCAAGTAGACAGACGTACAATTTTACATAATGGAACAACGCATTAAATTTATTGAAACTTATTATTGAAATGGCCCAACTTTAGGAACAACTTATCGCAAAATTCGTGATTATGTGGAAATAATCACCCGAATTAATGGGCAATTCAAAGTTTGGTGAAAAAATTTCAAGATACTGGTTCTGTCGATGATAAAAAAAATACTGACAGGCCAAAAGCTGAAGATTCTCTTCAGAATATTCCTGATATATTGCATACAAAGAGTTGCTGAACAACCTTCATATCTCGATATCCCGACGTTCTTAACAACTAAGCGTTAATGAATGGACTGTTTAGCGGATTTTCCTTTAGACGTCTTCATGTTGGACATTTAAATTATGTCATTTTTCCCAAATAATTGTTAAGAGCCGTATTTTCAATAAAAATAGTGAAACCTGAAGGAATCCAACGTTTTACAAGCCTATTTTATAACAACCTCTAGGCGCGTCTCTTGAAACACCCTTTAACTTGCATAGTTAGAAGTCTTGCGCCTTTCATACTTACCGTGAAGCCCGCAGAAAGCGATTGCTTAAAAAACTCATCGTTGTTTGAAACTTTTAATAAAAGCTCGAGGCCTTTGGTTTGCTTGAAAAAACTAAGCCTCATAGGACGCGACTTGGCATATCTAAACAGAAATGAGACAAAAGCGTTTCAAGGGCTTTACATACGTGCATACAAATTTGTAAAAATGGGTAAATATAAAATAAGATTTTATGGAATTTAATTTAATTAATTAAGGCAATTTTAGCCATATTTAAGTAAATTTTGTGAAAATGCCATTAGAAAGCTGCTTACTGAAATAGTCAACCTTCCGTTTTAAGCGCATACTTACAAGCCGTCTGCATTGAAGGTGCAGCAAAAACCATCCTGAGTCAAAGTTTCTTGGAATTTCGTTTGACAATCGAAATTCTCGCCAGCCAAACGGCAATGTACCAAAATATCCTTGCATCTTGGGGTTAACTGAAGGGTGAAGAAAGCCAGCTAAATAAACATATTTTTGATGCCGGAAGCAAATACTTCATACTCATACATATATGGATAAATTAGGGTGGTCAACAAAAGGTCGAAATACCGAATATTATTTTTAGCGATTTTATATCGCATTTAAAAAAATAAAAATTAAAAATATAATTAAATTATTCAGTGTGGTAATAAATATTCAGTTCTAAAAAAAATAAAAAATAGAATTAATCTATTGAGTGTGGTAATAAATATTCAGTTCTAAAAAAAAAAAGAAATCTCATTCCTCAAACCCAACAACTTATCCTTTCCATCCTTACTCCCGCACAATAGTCAGAGCATTATTTGCATTGTGGCTGCTAAAACAACAACAAAGAAAAACACACAGTTACACATTGCATCAGTGGCGCCAGCAAGAGGAAGCGGGTAACTGCGGTAATAGCGCAAACACACCAAATTTAGCGAAGTCCTCAACCGACTGTGCGATCCTTCTGCCAGAAAAATGTGACACACAGATGGCGCTCCAAACATTAAGCAGGCGTTCTCCTAAGCAACGACAGGTGGGCTTTTCCACTATTTAGGACTGCTAACAAAACCAACGCAAGAGAAGTCTTGTTGAGGCCCTATGCTCCCGAAAGGAGTGAACAAGGAAAAAAAAATCAGTAATTCAATCTTTTTACGTATTTACATACATGATTTTGTTAAACCAGATTGACTATAGTTTTTAAGTAAAATTCTTTAATAATAAAGCCAAACTTGAAGCTAAAAACCTTCCAAGAGCACTCACAAAGTACTCGTAAATATGGTTACACAATAAATTTTTTTAATATCTAGCAATTCACTAATAAGTGCCTAAGTAACGGCCTGGCATTATGGCTTTTGCAAATTACTATGGCAAATATATTTAGTCCTGCCATAAATTCTATTATAAGTCCGTTATAGATATGAAATTAAAACACTTTTGCGAATGAAGTCAGTTTCATTTAGTCATGTAAATATTACAAAAAAAAAATTGTTTTAATTTTCTTTCGAAATGGTCAGCATTTGCTTCTACACAAGCCGTTAAACGATTAGGCCATTCAGCTATTGCAGCATGAACGGTTTTCCATGGATATTGTCGTCGCTGCTCGTACTCCGTGAGACTGTCCAAATTTCTCTGACGCCTTCGACAGGCTATGTGCTTCAACTCAGACCACAAACTGAAGACCAATGGATTCAGATCTGAACTTCTAGATGTAAAATCTTCTGCGGCTATGAACCCAGGAACAATGTCTTTTAGTCATTGCGGCATGGTTTCGTCCTTATGTATTGGCTTGGAATCTTGCAGGAAGATCCAAAGGTCCCCATTGAAGGGAGTACTGTTCAATTGTTTCACCACACCTTCTAAGACATCCTCCTGGTACAATTTCGCGTCGGTCTTAACCTCTTTTTGGTTGGATGGTGGCCACACTAAAGCCTTGGAACAACATTTCTTGCGTCTTTAGAAGTTTTAGCATAGATTTTGTCGTTTTGTTTATTAAAAACTTGTTTAGCAATGAACATTTTTCCATCTGTGAAAAGAATATTGGTAGTCGAAAAAGTCTTTTCGTATTTCTAATCAAACTTCAACTCATTTTTTTTACATTTATAATGAACTTTATTAAACCAAATATGTACCATTTTGGTCCACCACCTTTTGCCATTTTTCATCTAGAGACAATATTCCATCAGTGTAAAACTTTTTTGGTTTCTCGGCGAAAAACTCGACAGGTAATTTTCACAGGCTTCTCTTAAAGTCAACTTTACTCCCTTAAGGAAACTCTGCATTGACCGAAACAAATGGTTGTCCGATGGTGCAAGGTCAGGGCTATATGGTGAATGCATCAAAACTTTCCAGCCAAGCTCTTCCAGTTTTTGCCGAGCCATCAAAGATGTGTGTGGCCTAACGTTGTCCTGATGGAAGACGACGCCCTTTCTGCTGATCAGTTCTGGCCGTTTTTTTTCGATTACTTGCTTCAATCTCATCAGTTGTTGACAGTAAAGTGTAGAATCAATCGTTCGAGCAGGCTGGAGCAGCTCATAGTGGATGATTTATTTTCCAATCCCATCAAACACACAGCATAACCTTTCGAGGCGTCAATCCTGGCTTTGCGACCATTTGTTGAGCTTCACCACCCTTGCACCATGATCTTTTTCGCACATTATTGTCGTATTTGAACCACTTTTTCACAGACAATTCATGTGTGGTACCCAAAGATCGAGCTTCTTTTTGTAACCAGCCTTTTTTAAATGGTTCAAAACCGTTTGATGATGAATGTTTAGTGCCTTGGCGATGTCATGGCAGCTTATGTGACGTTTCTCGTCAATCTTTTCCATAATTTCATCGACTTTTTCAATGATAGGTCGACCGGAGCGAGGTGCATCTTTCACATCGAAATTTCCAGAACGGAAGCGAGCGAACCATTGTTCGTCATTGCATCGTCTCCGTAAACTTCACAAATTTCATTGGTGGCTTGTGTGGCATTCTTCCTTTTTTTATACAAAAACTTCAAAATATAGCGAATTTCTTCATTATTCTCACTCATTTTTGAACAGCTATAACTTTTTTTCAAATACATTTTTTTGGTTAAATGAAGCTTAAAATGTCACCTTTCTAAAAGCATATGGCACAATGTGATTGGTAGCAGGGAGATATTATATATGACTCCAACGACATCTATTGACAAAATACGAAAAGACTACCCAATATTTTCATGGCCGTTGACCGCGTGCCACCGGAGAAGCTGCTTGCATCTGTCGAGTGTAATTTTGTCAAAAGATTACCAGTTGAGCAAGGGAAGGTTTTCATGTTAATTTGTCGTGACATGGATCTGGTCGATACGATTTCCCTGGACATGATTTTTTGCTTTCTAAGAGGATATCTGAGAACTCTTTCTCGAATGGCTTTTAAGGCTGCACTGGTTCGAACCACACGGGGACGACCACTTCCTTTATGTCTGTGACTTCAGACGTTTGGGAAACGCGATTGATTGAGCGGTACACAAAAATTCTTGAAATATTAAGTTTTTTCAACAATTCGTAATTCACTTGCACTTTTACCACACTTTTGTAAGGCAATCACTGCAATGCGATTATTCTTAGCTCCCAACTCCATTATTAACCAGCGAAATTTGCCACGAAACTGAGTACATTTTATGAGTAAAGAAGGAATACGAAGGCGGCCGCCGTAGCCGAATGGGTTGGTGCGTGATTACCATTCGGAATTCACAGAGAGGTCGTTGGTTCGAATCTCGGTGAAAGCAAAATTAATAAAAACATTTTTCTAATAGCGGTCGCCCATCGGCAGGCAATGGCAAACCTCCGAGTGTATTTCTGCCATGAAAAAGCTCCTCATAAAAATATCTGCCGTTCGGAGTCGGCTTGAAACTGTAGGTCCCTCCATTTGTGGAACAACATCAAGACGCACACCACAATTAAGAGGAGGAGCCCGGCCAAACACCTAACAGAAGTGTACGCGCCAATTATTTATTTTTTATTTTAAGGAATACGCATAAAAGCAAAAATTGCGGAACTTTTTTCTGCGAATTTGTTCTCGCCGTTTGTATTGGAAAACTTGTGACAGATTTTTTGGCAAGACTTTCTAAAAATTAAAATGAATAAATAAAAAATTGTTTTTTCTTTGGTTTTAGAATTTTTTGCCAGTAACTTTGCGATATTAAAAACATGAATTAATCCTGCTAAATCAATCATTTCGACCCCTGTTTTAATAATAATATATTTAGCATTCCATAACTCTTAATATTTGTTCCATACCTCTCTCATGCGACCTCTGGTATTGTAAGACGCATCCGTGTCCAAGGTGTCGTAGATATCCAAAAAGTTCTGAAATTCCAAGATATCTTCATAATTTCCATCATTATCGATCTCTTTAGTGTACGCATAACTCAATTTGCGTATGTGATTGTAAAAATAATTAACCCCGCGTTTTTGTGGATCAACCATTTGTCTAAAAGATAAAATTGGTTAAGAAAAGAACATCGTGGAAAATTTATATTTAAATTTATGCTAGTCGCCTATTTTAAAAATATATTTGAATATCAACTTACAACTTCTGGGCATATCTTGTGGCCGAGGCATTGGAAATGCGATTTAGTGAGCAAATTGAAAAAGTAGGAAAGGGCACTTTGCGTATTGGGAACAATGGATCGTAAATGGTGGTGCTTAGGAAGTTTCCATCGAAAAAGTAGGTGCTGCGGAGGAAAACAACCAGTACGCTCAACGTGGTGATGTGGAAAACAATCCAAAAGAAACTGCAAGTAAAAAACGGTTGATTACATACGCGCTCCAGCAGCCAAGGCAGGCAATAGTAAGAGTGTTATTGTGTTTTAGACACACACACACACACACTCACCGTTCGTGAAAACGCCGATGCGGCTCAACTAATTTGTCATAACAATGGAATGACACATTTTGCAGGAAATCCTTCAATGCCGCGGCAAATGAGATTTTTCGCTTTCGCTGACTTCGCGGTGTAGGTACCGTCGTCCGCCACCAAGGCGCGCGTCCCAGCACAAATGGTGGATTTATTGTGACTTGCGCTTGTCGCGTGGCATGTGGCGCATGCAGTGGCAGCGATGCTGGTGATGGTGCCATTGATGAGTCGTTTTACCTATGTATGTACCTTTGAGAGTGTGGTTGCGCTGCTGCCAATAAAGGAACTCAATCGCCGTATCCAATAACGGCAACAATTACTTGATCCAACTGCGATATCACTGACAGTTGCAGCTGCTTTTAAATGCCAAACGCTTTTGCATTGAGCTGACTGGTTGATGCATTGGCTGGTGGGGCTTGGACGGCTAACGGCATATGCAGAGTTTGGGATGTGTTGTACCTGTAAATTAGGGTCGTTCTCGTTGGCGCATTAACTTCGGTTAATTGTTTCGGTGTCGCTCGTTGTCAATATGCGCTGATTGTATGTAGATACATATATATATGTGTGTGTGTGTGTGTGTATGCGTGTGTTCGTGCTTGTATGGGTATTGAACTAATTACACAGCATTATGGCTTATTGGTGGTGCGCTTAGCGTAGCAATCAACTTCACAAATCGACTCAATTGGTAGTCGTTTTTAGCCACTGAAGGTGGGACGTGAAATGCGTGCGTCGCAATCGGGCCAAACTCATACCACCACTGCGTTGGAGGATTGTAATGTTCAACGTACGAGCATGCGATTTGTTTCATGCTCAAACAGTTAATTGGCAATAATTCCTCGCGCTAATTGACAATTTGAATTGAAAGCAAGAAGAATGTCGTGCCTTTTGTTAGATACTGTAAGCTATTTATGGCAGCAATTCAAATTTGTATAGAATCTATTCAGATTTGTGTCGCATAATTCCCTAGCAAATAGCCAGGCAGCTATCGAACCTCCCTATGGAGATTACTTGTCTCCCATCAGACGCATCCCCTGGTGGCGGATAGGGGAAAACTCGGTTGATATACAAGGTAAGTGGGAAATAAAATACTACCCGCGGACCACCCCACCTGCTTAGGGGTGTAGGTAGTATTTCTATCACTAAGCTGAGGCGGGCCGTCTAGCAACCTACTTGTCTGAAAATTTCACGTTAACGAATCGTCAAACTAAAATGCGTCGATTAACAAACTCGAACCCTCCGTTGACGACCTTCGACTATCTTAATAAGACTAAGGTAGGATTCTTGAAAAACCTCAAGAGACGCTGATACAGCTACCAACATGAAAAACATGAACTCGAGTTTTCAAAAGGTTGAACGCCAAATTTTACGCTATGGTATTCCCATTCTCTGTCTAAGTGAAGTTAGGTGGACTGGAGCAAGTGATTTTCCCTCCCCAAACGTACACACCGTCTTTTTGTATTCTGGTAAACCTCAAGACAGTAAGCATGAGTCGGAGGCAAAACGCAGCTTAATGTCATGGAACCCCGTGTCGGACAGGTTGATGTGAGCGCGTTTAAAAACCAGTGTGAGGAACATTAGCATTATTCAGTGCTACGATTTAGTGGATGGTGCGACAATGAACAAAACGACGACTTCTACAGCCAGCTGAATTCGGTTAACGACACTCTTCCTCGAAGCGGTATCATCTTTGTAATGGGAGACCTTAACGCAAAAGTCAGCACTGATATCAGCCTTCACACAAAGCTGCCCATCTTCAACTCGAACGTTAAATCCTGGAAAGAAACTGCGAAGATCACGAAGCGCCAGCAAACGTTCATAAATCGCTGCGCTCGTAAGATTTTGTGAACTTTCTGGATAGACGTTGCATCAGAAATCAAAAAGAGGAAATGGCAATTTTTACGATATCAATATTTTCGGGTTGTTGTTATTACTTTCCCGGGATATCGGGACTAATCCCGGTATCTCGGGATTGAGGGCTTAGATATGCATTGTGCCGGTATATGAGCACTCTTTGCGGTCGCGGACGACCAAAAAACACTTGGAGAAGGTCGATGCGGCGCGAATTAGCAGATGCCGACATCTCATGGGATGGTGTAAAAACTACTTTAATTGCTTTATGATTTTGAAAGAACAGCGCTCGCGTGCGGTAGACATACAGGGTTGCCCATATTCGACGGACCCAACGGATTTCGATGACTCTTTGGGACGATTCCAATCGACGAGGCTTGTCTGCAGGCAACAATCTTTGCGTCAATTGAATCTTATACGTGAATAAATGCAAATCAATGTGGATAATTCGTTGTAAAGTGGTCCGACCAATGCCCAACTGCTGAGAACGGCGGTTTTGGGATGTCCTTGGCGACGCCTTGGTCGGTTTAGATTTGGCCTCTTTGAATTAGAAAGAGCATCACCAGTCGAAAACCTTTCGTACAAACGTTTAATGGTGTTCTTAGAAGGCGCACTTTTCACATTATTTAATTTTTTATACGCACATTGAGTTTTCACAGTTGGCTTCTTTTGTTGAATGTAAATTTCAACAATTTGGGAGCGCTCGCGTGGCATATACTGTTCCATGATAAAAATCTGCTTGGACTGACGCTTCCAAGGCGGTATGTTATTAATCGATCTCACGTCTCTGTCAAATGATACAGGGTTGCCAGATGGGTCCGTCGAATATTGGCAACCCTCTATATCTTTTATGTTTCATGAACAATCGCGGCTCCTTTTTTCGGACCCAGACTGTACTCGTATATCAAAATACCTAATACCTCTACAAACTTAATCGAATAAAGTATATACAGTACATACAGCATAAGCTCTCCTAATCGTCACCTCTCTTAAGCGGACTCCTCCCATAAGGAGAACCTTTTTTATTACATACCACAAATCCTTAAGCATTTTTTTTTCTCTTGGGCGGACAACCCTCTTATAGCATATTAAATATTAACAGTATTTACATTTATTACATTTTACTTTTCTCCTAAGCGAACACCTCCCACATGCGGACAAATTTTTCAGTCCCTTAGGAGTTCGCTTAAGAGAGAGTACTCTGTACTTACCTTTGCTTTAGAAGAAAATTTAACATTTTAAAGCCGATTTGCTGAATATACTTTTTTTGGGTTTTCTTTTTTTTAAGGTTACTCTTGCAGCGACTTGGATCTGTTTTCTTAAACTAAAGAAATTACTCCTTTAAGCTGTGCAACGTGCATTGATTTCCGAAATGTGTGGATGGATACATTAGAGATTTAGAATCATTGATATTGGTGAAGTTTTTTATTATGTCTTCGTCTTCTAAGGGCATATATAGAGTTGCATATCCTCTTTATTCCCTTGCTTTGTGTCCTTTTTCGCTTTACGTTGGTTTTGCTTGATGCCTGCTTTAATAGCCAGCGCCATATATTTTACGAAGAAGTATGCGATCTCAAAAATAGCAACAACTGAGAAACCCAGAAATATGGAGGTCACATTACCAATGGTGCCTGGAAATAAGAATCGAAACGTTAATTGGAATTAGCAGCAAAAGGTGGAGGAATTATTAGGTTTTGCCATTTCTCATCAAAGCAAAGTTATGCAAAAGATTTTAATATTCATTTATTGATCCAACATTATACCACCATTCTAGAGGGAAATTAAATTGCTGATGAGCCTGCCAGGAAGGGGACTGAATTGGTCTCAGCGAGGTCCTACTCGGTCATCGGCATCCCCCTGACTGTTGGTACAAGGGGATAGCGCAACTTATTTCTCAGGAAAGCGCAGAAAAGATGGAGCTCCTCTTTCTTCATGTGCTATTCCGAGAACCTTTTAGGCCTATTTCAGAGCAGAGCTCAGAGTATACTAGAGTCTCTACGCCATTCAATTCCCGTACTCGTCGCTGTGTTTACCGGTCATTGGACGATCGGCGCACTCACGGAAAAGCTGGGTTTACCATTTAATCCCTATTGCAGAAGCTGTTGGGACCTTTCACAGAAAGAGCCTGTGGAGCACTTTCTCTATAAATGTTCGGGTTGGGCAGCTAGACGATTAAGGTCACTGAGAGCTACTTTCTTCGCCAGTCTGAGGCAATGCGCCAACCTAAATTCCATTAATCTTCTGCATTACAACAGCAGCTCTGGCCGGCTGTAGATATTTGCCAGTTGGAGGATCCTAATGGTATCAAAATGGCACTTTAATGCTTCCTTGATTGAAAAGTTCCTGGAATATATTCACAAAATGCAAAATGCAAGTTTATTCCTCAAAGTGATATTATCGCCTTCGAAGTACTCCCCATCAACGGCAAAGCACTTATGCCAGCATTTGATCCTGCTCTCAAAACATTTCTGGAACTCGATTTGCTGTGTAGCCATCAGAGCCGTCTTCGATTTTTCCATTACTTCCTTTAGGCTGTTGAAACGCCAAAATGGTTCCCCGTAGTGGGATCAAACCGCAAAAAATTGCAGAGAGCCATTAATAAGGAGGTGTGGATTTCATACTAAGCTAAGTATGGATCTTCATTATTTTACATAAAAATGTCAAGCGCACAAATGCTAAAGCATAAGGATCTTATCACTGACCTTCCTGAGCGGTCCTTAAGTCGTGATTGCCTACCCATAATTACCTCGTCCCAGAGAAGGCTCAACTGAGGCTAGTCGAAAGTCGGGAGTGAGCAATGCTATTAAAAAACATTTTTTTTTTATAAATTTTTTGCATTGTCTTTTGTAGAAATCTCGCTTTTGCTTTATTTTTCTAAGCCCCTGCTCTAATTCCATTAACCAATGCAAACATTTCTTAAGTTAATACGAAGTTAAGTTTGAATACTTACACACCGCCTCGTACCAGCTGTTGCCAATCATGCGCTTGTAATACTTTGCGTGAGTCTGAGCGAAATACACGCGTAACACCGACATATTCTGGGCTTGCAAGCCAATTTTTTGCATTTCACTGCAATTAAAATTTTAAATAGTGTGGAAAATAAATGAAGAAATTTAATATTTGGGGATATATTGGGGTGTCCTTGAATATAAATAGAAAATTGTATGTCACTATCCTATAACAGTAGCGATTTCTGTAGACCATTACTTACCTGGCTCCCTTACCTGTTTCTTTTTTTTTAACGATGTCATAGGTAAGCGAATTTTCAGATAAACGTAAAAAAGAACAAATAAGCTGGTCTACTGATACCACCTTTAGTAGATTCGCCTTGGAACAACCCTATTTGCGTTTTTTTTTTTTGCAAGTATAGATTTTTCTTTTGTCAAATAAGTGATTGAGAAATCAATAGTATCTATACCAACATTTTGGCTTTATTAGCTCGCAAATTTCAGGTAATTTCGTGTTTAAAAAAGCTTTCGAGCATAAGGTTTTCTCGGCTCAGTGGCGTAACAACAGCCGCGAGCTAAAGAATTTTTTTTATATTGTACATTAGTAATTTATTTTATGTGAAAAGTATATTTTTATAAATTCTGCCTAAAATCCAATCAATAAATCGTTAAGCATTTCAACCGAACTTAACAAAAAGATTTTTATTCATTTTTAGAGAAGCACGCCTGACGAGTAATTTTACTTACTTATGACCGTCAAAAACCCGTCAATCAAAATACCGATAATTGCAGGTTTTTATTCATTTTAAAATGCATCCATTGGGTTCTACATATTTTGGAGCGGAACGTTGGCAGCGCGGGTAAGCATTAATAATCGGGGAATTCCCCATTTAGTTTTTTTTTCGTCTCGCTACTGGGACGGTGAGTTGGCCACACTATGTTAGGGGAATCCCGGATTTGAAAATTTTTTATGAGGACTTCACTGACTGCGTATTCTTTGTGCGAGTACTTAAACGATTGGTGATTTGTATGTTTGATTTTGTTATTTTATTGAATATGAGAATACTGGCAAAGTAAAGTTTATTGTGAAAGTTAAATATTAAAATGTCTAGTTCCAGAAAATATTTAAGTGGGAGCGAAAAAGGAAAGAGAATGAAGGAAACTGAAGAGAAAATAAAAAGCTACCTAAAATTAGTCAGTACTTGAAAAATGATGACTTAAATAATAAAAAATCGATTGAGCAGTGCTCCAGAAGTGAAGAATCGAAGCTTACTAAAAGTACACCAGCGTTATGAGATGCAGCATCCAACATCAGTGAATATCCAGATCCAGAACAATCACAACAAGGTACCGGCAAAAATCAAGGTGAATTATATTCTAGCATGAAAAATATTGTATCTTCGCGATAAGGGTAATTTTAAAGAGGTAACTAATCAAGTGAAAAGGTTCGTGATTGAAAACGGGCATTGCAAAACTAATGGCACAATAGATCTTTTACAGAAAAACATTACTAATGGGTTTTCCAATAAGAGGTGTTATTCCCGTAAAAGATCAATGATTTCGTTGCTTGTGTGGCACGTAGCGCCGTCTTGTTGAAAATAAACTTTGTCCATATCAAAACCATCCAATTGCGGCCATAAAAAATCGTTAATCATCTCTCGACAGCGCAATCCATTCACCGTAACTGTTGCTCCAGCTTCATTTTCGAAAAAGTAAGGTCCAATGATTCCGCCGGACCCTAAACCGCACCAAACAGTCATACGTTGAGGATAGAGAGGCTTTTCAACAAAAACTCTTGGATTTTCTAAGCCCCAGATCCGAAAATTTAGCTTGTTGACGAAGCCACCGAGGTGGAAATGGGCCTCATCACTCAAGATGATTTTTCGATGCAATTCGAGATCATTTTCATGCATTTCAACGACCCAATCAGCAAAGACACGGCGTTGTTGTTGATCGGCCGGCTTGAGTTTTTGTGTTAACTGGAATTTATGAGCCTTTAGACCCAAATCTTTATGCAAAATACGGTGTCATGACGTTTGTGAAATACTTAATTCCAAAGAACGAAGAGATATGGACAAACCTGGGTTTTCTTCAAGACTTTCGGCTACAACAGCAATATATTCGGCTGTTCTTGAGCGACGTGCCCGGGGTTTTATTTTTCACATCACTAACTTGTCCCAACAGCTCGAATTTTTTCACCAATTTCTGTATTGCGGTCCGACAAGGTGCTTCACGATGACCCAAAAATGTTCAAATTTTACGAACCGTCTTTGCCAAATTCTCACCATTTTTATAGTGAATTTTAATCATTTCAAAGCGTTGTTTAAGTGTGTATCGTTCCATTTTTATTAATGGCGTAGTTTCTACTTGTCAAATATCAAAAAATGACAGCTTCACAAATGGCATTTGCCGAATTAGCGGGCTATTCCAAATAACACCTGTTATTGGAAAACCCTTTATATTGTTTCCAAGTCTGGCGTCAAGCTTCAACGTGCATGGCTTTCCTATTCTTTATTACTTCAGAGTGCGTATTGTGAACCGTGTTGGTTATCCGCAAATCGGGCATCTAAGAATATACAAAATCTTTGGATTGAGTGCTATGACGACTGGAAACATATTGTAGATGGCATACAAAGACACGAGACAAGAAAAATTCATCTGGATTCCTGTCTTACGTATCAACAGTGGCGACTACATGGAACACTCGATGAAGAGCAAGAGCCTATGATCGAAAAAGAAAAATCCTTTTGGCGACAAGTACTTTCTAGACTCCTTGATGTTACTCTGACACTTTCAACATGTAATTTAGCCTTTCGTGGCCACAGAGAAAACGCAGATAGCAGTGATCCAAGCTCCAAAGGAAACTTTTTGAGTACTGTTCAGTTATTAGGAAAATACGATTCGATTTTGCAAGAGTTGTTAAATAAACCAAAGGGCCAAATAAAATATTGTACTTAAGTCCGAAAATACAAAATGAGCTAATATAATTTCTGTCCTGGTTTTAAAAGTAGGAAATGCACTTATAAATGAAACAAATGAAGCACCATTCTACTCTATCATATTCGATACAACGCAAGATATTTCAAAAATTGTTCAAATGTGTGAACTTTACCGTTATTGTATGATCGAAAAAGATTGTGATGGGATCCCTAAGGCAATTGTCATTAAAGAAACATTTTTAGGATCAAACTGCCTTAGCAATGTCCCAGCAAATTATTAAATCCATAAATGACAAAAACATTCCTCTAAATAAGTGTCGAGGACAAGGATATGATGGTGCTAACACAATGAAAGGGACTTATGGTGGAGTTCAAAAACTCATAAAAGATGTTGAGCCAAATGCCGTATATGTTCACTGTGCTGCTCATAATTTAAATCTAGTATTCAATGATGCAGTGAGAAAGGTTATTGATATGCAAAATTTTTTTGAAAGAATTCAAAAAATTAATAATTTTTTGGGGCATACCATCAAAAGATAGAATATTTTATCAAGTTTGATATCTAATGAAGAAAGTAAATCTTCAAATTCAATAACATTGAAAATATTAATCCCTACTAGATGGGTAGGACGTAATGATGCCGTTTTTGCTTTAAACGTTCGGTTTGTTGAATTGGAAAAAGCGATAACGAAAACAATACTGTCAAATTGTAAATCAGATGAAAGAAATGAACCTGTTTCACTCAAAAAGAAGATCGAAAACTACAATTTTGTTATGTTTCTGGTTTTCCATTGTAAGATCCTACTTACTATCGATGCAGCCTCTAAAGCACTTCAGTCTAAAGCCACTGATCTTTCAAATGCCGTAAAACGTTTGAAAATCTGCCTAGAAGTATTGGAAAGGTATCGACATGAATTTGAAAATTTGAAGATGGAAGCAAATAGTGTAGCTGAAAAATGGTTCATCACCCCTGAATTTTCTAATACTCGTCAGAGGTAGGTAAAACGCCATTTTGACGAGCTCTGCGAAGATGAGCGCCTCCAAGATCCGGAAAGTTTGTTCAGACTGAATATATTTTATCGAGTATTGGACATCATTATAAGCCAACTGAAAATGCGTTTCATTCCAATGAATGAATTTGTTTCAAATTTCAACGTTTTACAGCCATCCACGCTAAAAGTTTTAAATGACAGTGATCTATTAAAAAATGCTCTAGAATTTGTTGAGATTTATAAAAAAGACATATCTGAATCATTTGGCAGAGAAAATCTAAATTTTCGATCGACCTTCAGAGACGAAACAGAAAAATTGGCGTGTATTAGAGACCTTGCTGATTTATTAATAATAAAAAATTATTTTATGTCTTGCAGCTTTCCTGAAGTATACCTACATTGCATTAATGTTATTTTTCACAATTCCTTTGACTACAGCTAGCGCTGAACGATTATTTTTAAAACTAAAATTGATAAAGACTTATTTAAGAAACTCTATGAGACAAGACAGGCTATGTATCTTGGCTATTCTGTCTATTGAAAATTTTAAGGCCCGATTTCTAAACTTCGATGATTATTGAAATTAAATTGTTGTTTTGTTTATAAAAAACATCTGTTGAAATAAAATTTGTTTCCCTTAATCAAACTGAGTACAACGAGACGATTTTTATTGATAGAGCCCATTATAAGAATTTGCCACGGGCCCCAGATGTTGTAGTTACACCACTGTCTCGACTGAATCTTATCCAGTCAATTCAATTTAATATCTTTCACTTTTCCCAACAAAGTTGGACTTAATTTTCAAGTCGCCAACTAACTGGTTTATCGGCACAAACCAATGTCAATGAAAAGTAGTGCAAAGAAGTCAAATCAGGCAGATATCAAAAGTTTATCCGAAAGATATGGCCACATCAGCCCCCTGTGTCATGTTGCACATTCTTGCTGGAACCATTTGACACTAAGAAGTTCGCTATTAGCGAGAACGTTGACTCCACTATCAGATTTTGAAAAGTATGGGCGAATAATTTCAATCTTACTTCGCGCATACGAAAGTGATGAAGTCGGGGCCACTTTCCAGACGCCTGAAGCTTCGAATATGTAAAACCATTATAAAAGCCACACTCACATACCGTGGCGAAGTCTGTGTACTGAAATGAAATGAAGTCGATCAATTAATTTGTTTCGAAAGAAAGATTCTCAGAAAGTCATATGGCCCTGTACGAATTAAAGATGCTATCTACCGCATTCGGTATCATTCAATGATGATCTTAACACACTTATCAGATGTGCACATGTTTGCAGAAACATTAAAGTGGATTAGTAGAACTGTAAAAAAGATCTTTAAAGCACATCCACAAGGCAAAAGTAGAAGAGTTCGGCCGAGTAAAAGATGGAGAGATGGCATAGAAGAAGGCATACGAGCTGTGGGCATATTTGATGTTTGAAGAAAACCAAAAGACCGAATGACGTGGAGGCTAATTGTAATGGAAGCAATAGTTTAACCCGAACTGTGACGCTATGATGATGATGAGGATGATAATGATGATGGACAAATGATGCCTCCGTTAGTAAACGATCGTGGGTATGCCGGCTAAATGATCTGTGAAAATTGTTTACTGAACACTGATTTCGGAAATAAATATCCACGATCTATAAACATTGTATGGTATTTTTTCAGTGTACACTGAGCAGAACTGTCGAAAGCATAAGTTCACTTGAGAGCTGATTTAACAGAAACCCCTTTCGAAGGTAATGCAGTTTAATAAAAGGTTTTCCGATAAGATCGGATCGGTGTTGAAATGAAATACAGTAAATACAAGCAAACATGATACCATTTCGCGTGGTAAAAAAGGTCCTCATGGCGTCATTTAAATGTCTACTGCCACCTCGTGGGGTAGCAAGACCTATCCCGTAGGTTGAAGTACTACTCTGACACTCCCTAAGTAGCACTAAAGCGTCGTTTTGATACCATTATGAGACATCAAACAGGCAGGCAGAGCTGTTGACGTAATGGAGAAGGTTGAAGGAATTCAGATTGGCGCACTGCCCCAGGCCGTCAGTCTCCTTCTCTGAAGTGCCTTCACAGCTTCTGCAGCGGGAGTTAATTGGTAGACCTAGCTTTTCCGCGTGTGAGCCGATCGTCAAACGACCGGTAAAAACAGCTACGGGTTTGGAAATTGAATGACGTGGAGTCCACAGACTTTTTAAGTACTTCATCGATTGTACTGGGGCCACAGGGTTCTCAAAATAGCACATGAAGAAATGGAGCTCTATATTTTCTGCGCTCTCATGAGAAATAAGTTGTGCAATTCACCTTTAACAACAGTCAGGGGAATGCCGATGACTGGGTAGAAGGTTCCTGAAGCCTATTCAGTCCCCTTGTTGGTAAACTCATCAGCAATTTAATGAGCAGCAGATGAGAGAAATGTTACTTGCACATTCAAGAAATTTGATCTCCTCCTTACAAGAGTTGACTAATTTAGATCTGCACCATGGCGTCGTCAGAGCCTTGATCACGCCTTGACTATCAGAGAAAATGTTAATATCTCCCTCGCTACCCCGTTCATTAAGCATTTTGAATGCAAAGACTTCTGCTTAAAAAACACTAGCAGTGTTCGGCAGTTAAAAGGAGATAGATAATTTGGCTGATTTAGAGAAAACCCCTGCTTCGACTCCCGATTCCATCTTGGAACCGTCAGTGAAGACAGAGGTGCAAGCTTCGGTGCAGATTTTCCCCTCGATCAAATCCTGCCTATTTGAAAAGATTGCTCTAGCACGACCGTCAAACTCTAGTTTGCGGATAGAGAGATCTGTTCGAAGTTCAGAGAAATACAGTTATAACTGGCCAAAAATGCTACCATCTCCCTTGAGAGATGGCCTTCAGATGCCAACTTCCATTAACCTGACTTCACTTTAAGCAGTGATGGCAATAACGTGAAAGTCGATGGGAAGTAAGTGCAAAATGGCATTCAGGGCAGCACTGGGGCAAGTTCTACATGTTCCGCTGGTGTCAAGGCATGCAGTCCTTTGCATCCTTTCCAGCTTAGTGATATTATAGCCCTTCCGAAGAGCTTCCCACTAAGCCAATTGGTAAAGCTCTTCGGAGGATATATTCCTCCGTTCAACACGTAGTAAAAAATTTCAAACTAACCGATTTTTTAAACCTAAGCCCAGGTCTGGGCGTCTAAGCAAACTATCGGTCCGAGAAGTGCGCAGCATAATCAATATCGCCAAAGTTAATAAACGAAAGAAAAGTATTTATGCGGAAACTGGTGTGGTATAGTCGCTAGAAGAGAGCAGTTTATTTCACTTGCGAATAGGAGAAAGCATATTGAAGCAAATAATTGTATGTGAAAGCATCCAGAGTTTTAGAAACAAGCCATTTTTTCAGACGAGAGTAAATTTAGTATTTTAGGGATAAGAGTTCGTCAAATTGTTTGGCGCAAATCAGGCATTGCTCTTGAGAAACAAAATCTTGTTGATACAGTCAAACACGGCGCTGATGGAGTTTTTCCTTATGAAGAACGTTTTGCTTCATCAAGATAACGACCCAAAGGGCAAAACACTTAACTGAGATCGTTAAGCTTTGGTTCTTGTACAACGCTCCAAAATGGCTCTAAACACCATCAAAGACGCCGCCCGATCTGAATCTTATTGAGCATCTGTAGAATGTATTGCAAAAAAGAGTGGCAAGTAAAATGGCTTTGGGGAAGTTCTATGCGGGCAGGATAGGCGAAGATTACAACTGAGAAAACAAAGCAAATGGGTTGAATGAAGTCCTAAATCATCGTGGGTATTCAACAAAATATAAATTTCTGTTTTTGTATATTATTTATAAAGCATTTTCCATATGTTTTAAAACTGAATGCAGACTTTTTGCTGTGCTTACCATTATGAAAAAATTAAGTTAGGAATCTCGTTATTTTCTTTTACTTTTGTAACTTAAGAATGCAATGAAGAAATAAATAAATAAAATATGCCTTCAACTAAATTTATCTTTTGTTTTGCAATCAACTTAAAAATATTTGTAAGCAGACTTTATGAGCTAAGTGTAACCTAGAGCAAATTTAAATAGTTCTATGAAGATTTGTTCAATGGCTTTTGGTACTCACCCTGCCGTGCTGCTGGCTATGAAGCGATCGATCGGTAAAGCCATCAGTGACACTTCGTTTTGAATATCATCACAGGCTGGCAAGCAATCGGGACAGAAAAGGGCCTCCTGCGAAGCACGAGCTAAGCCAGGTATTGGTTCGCGTTGGGTAAGAACGTTGTTCCATTTAACTGTCAAATAATTTAGAAAAAATTATTTTATATATTTATTATTTTTTATTTTATATATTTATTTAAAATAATTAGTTGTTATTTTAGCCTAATAATTTGATAATTTTAAGTTATGGCTGCTATTTCGGAGATCAATACTTCTAATTTTAAGATTTCTTTATAGATTAAAGCGGACTTGAACCATCTCAGTTACTTAGGTAATCGCGGTACACTGAGCTCAAAATCGGAGTACATTCCAAAGTCAGCCATGGCACTCTTAGTGCGTCCACTCTAAACAATTTTTATTACCGAAATGCCTAAAAAAATGAATTTTGTTACGAGTAAAGAGTGAGAATCCGAGTTTGAAGTGAAGAAGGGAAGTCTCAGGTTGAGATTGCCAATTTGGTGGATGTTCGCGGTGCGCAGTCCAATGTGCAACTAAGGCCCTCGCCTCACTTGAAATGGTGTTTTTTGGGTGTTTCTTTAAAAGCGTGTAAAACGAAATCAAAACAAGTTTTTTATTCTTGTTTTAATTATTTTATTTTTTGATCCATTATTAAAAAATAAAAATGTTTTTTCAGCTGATAGCCTCTGATGCTAGCGCCGCATGTTTTTTAGGTTGTACATATGTAAATTTACATTGTATTAGCTTATATAAATAAATAAAAAAAAAATTTTTTTTGTCCATACGAGGTTCGTTCAAAAAGTTGTCTTCACATGAACAATGGGCACAGGTATAGCCAGTTCTACAGAACCGATTGTGATGAAAAAAATTTAAATGACGTGGAATTGATGTCGCTATCGTGTGAACTAGGATCATTAGAAAGAAAAAATTTTAGTGTTTTTTTCGGTCCTTTAAAGTAAAAAGAGGGACAAAAAACGGGTTTTCATCTTTGGACGTCCGCCATTTTGTCAAGTTTTATTTTTTTAAAGATCGTAGTTCACGCGATAACGCGAGACATTCACACTGAACAAGAACCTTTTTGCCTTTTTTAATTTCAAACACCTGTGAGTCCCGACATACCTGATTTTGGAAGACCATTTTTTGAAGGCTGACAACTTTTTGAACGAACCTTGTATGGACAAAAAAACATATTTATTTTGAACTTTCCTCATATGGCCAAAACAAATTGAATTTTTTTGGCAATGGATCAAAAAATAAAATAGTAAATAAACAAAAAACAGCTAGAAAAAAGCTTCTGAAAGCGGTTTTGAAAGGATGTGGCCGAAAAAAGCCGTGGCTTTCAGAAAATAATCAGAAAAAGCGTTTGGAATCGGATCTCCAATACCAACATTTTACGGAGATGGATTGTTCGAATGTTCTGTAGTCTGTGGTCTGTGGTCTGATGAATCGAAATTGGAGCTACGCTTAGCTTACATCGTTTTAAAATATCAACAACCATAGCTTCTTATCCTGATCGAATTTCAAGGAAAGAGCACAAATCTTATAAAACGATTTTTTTCTTTTCCTACGGGTATTTGGAACACCAGGTGTAACGTTCGTGAGTCGAAATTTTTTACTTTTTACAGGTGATTGAAGTAGGCAATTAAGAAACAAATTTAATTAAATCACGAAAATATTCATGGGCTTATTTTCTATGGCTTTCGTCTTGGAGTAGACCAAGACTAGTATACCGATAAATTCGTGATGTCACACCATCTAGGCTCTAGACTCTACATCAAGAGATATACAGTAAAGAACTTAGTAATGAGAATAATTTAAAACTGTTCATGTATTTTTTTTTTTTTTTTTGGAATTCATTTTGTTCATTTGTTTATAATTAAAAAAAATCAAATTATTTCAACTACGTGTGGCCGCCGTAGCTTAATGGTTTGGTGCGTGACTACCATTCGGGTAAGTACAAATCTCCGTGCATAAAAGACCAAAATGGCAAAGGTTTTTTCTAATAGTGGTCGCCCCTCAGCAGGCATTGGCAAACCTCCGATTGTATTTCTGCCATGAAAAATCTCCTCATAAAAAATCATTGCCGTTCGGAGTCGGCTGAAAACTGTAGGTCCCTCCATTTGTGGAAGAACATCAAGACGCACACTAAAAATAGGACGAGGAGTGCAATTAGCTTAAAAAAAAGCAAATTTATTCATTATATAACTAGCTTTTTTAAACACTTTTAATATTTAGTAGGTCCACCACCGTTATCAATCACTGCTTAAAGGCGTTAAGGCGATGAACCAACTAGTTGGGTAAGTTTTTCCTACTTTGTTTGATTCCATGCCTCCGTTAATTATCTACTTCTTTATCGATTTTACATCAGTTACTACACTTCGTCGAATTTTTTCTCTAAAAGCTCCCAAGCATGCTCTATCGGATTTTAATCCGGCCTCCGCCTCTTTGACAATTAATGCAGTTTGCTCATTGTCTTGTTGGAAAACCCAACCTTGCCTAAGACCCAAGCATTCTACTGGTGGCTTCAAACGTTGTTCCAACATGTTTTTATATTTATGTCGGTCCATAGTACCTTGAATAAAGGCCATTTCTAACGCCAGATGCAACTGTAGCTCCCCAAACCATTGTGCTACCACCGCCGTGCCTGACAGTAGGTATCTAATTTTGCATTTCCATATCTGCATTTCCATTCCTTCTTCTCCATATTTAACCCTGCTATCACTTCCAACTATGTGGAACTTCAATTCAGTAAGTAAAACTTTAGACCAGAAATCCATTCCCTTGTCAAAATGTGCTCGTCCAAAGTCAAGCAGATGGCGACGGTTTTTTCTGAAATCAGAGGCATTTACGTGATGTTCTGGTGAAATACCCGGTGTTATTAAGATATCTCTTAATAGTTCTTGGACGAACACTTTTTCCGAATGTCTTGGACCACTTTCGGAGAACTGATTCTCGGATTTTGATCGATTTCGCCTTAAAATGGAGCATCACTTCAGGATAGCTTCTTTGGACAGCCCTTCATTTTCATACGATTTATCCCATGTACAGGGTGAGCCATCTTTTATGTCGGTTTGTAAGCGCTGAATAACTTTGTCATTTACCAACCGATCGACTTCAACATACATGTTTTCGCTACGTCAATTCAGGACAATTTCAGCCACGGATCGCTTTACACCGAAAAAACGCGCTGAAATAGTGACGCTATACCTACATCGAAAATAGTCGCATATCGCAAAAAGTATCGCGGCAAACATGCACCGTCTAACAATACTATTCGTCGTTTGGTGTCGAATTTTTTTGAGCACGCGACAGTAGGAGTTCGTCAATATGCCGTTCATCAACGACCAAGACGTTCCAATGAACTTATTGAAGTAGTGCGGGAGAGCGTTGCCCAGGAGCCAACAGTGTTATATCGTCGGTGCGCTCAGCATATTGACTTCAGTGAAACCACATTTTAAAGGATGATTTAAATTTGTTTCCGTATAGAGTTCAATTGACACAAAGAATATTGCCGACAGACCATTCACGTTGCTTGGAATAAGGCCAAACAGTCGCTCGAATGGTTAGCACTGAACCCAACTTTTGGAATCAAATTTTAATGACTGACGAGGCTCATTTTAACCTCTCGTGAATAAACGAAATTGCCGCATTTGGGGAACTGAGAATCCACTCGAGATCCATGAATAGACATTGCGCAACCGGAAAGTAACTGTTTGAGCCGGCATTTGCGCCAAAACCATCATTTACCGAGAAAACGAAACGGTCGATGGAAACCGATATAGACGGATGTTGGCTAATTATGTCTGCCCGCACAAGCGTGAGAAAGGTTTAGACGGTTACTGGTTTCAACAAGTCGGTGCGCCCCGCCATACTGCGAATGAAGAACGAAAATTCCCGGGACGTCTAGTGTCAAAAAGAGGCGACATCGACTGGCCCACAGATCGCCTGACTTAACCTTACCTTTTTATTTTAACACCGATAAACCATCAGTAGTTAAGATTACAAAATGTTAGCTCTTAGCGTCGGACATGATTCATTGGAAGAGACTGTATAGTGAATTAGACTAATGCCAGAAAATTGCTAGTGTTTGAAAATACGCGAAACTTGTTTGAAAATACCGAAAACCTGGAAATTATTTTATATATAAGGCGGTGCAAAATTAATCATCCAATTTAGTTTTTAAAGTGTTGGGGTAGTCAGAATTTTCAAAAATTTGATTTTTTCGCATTTGCTTAAAGTATAATCTCTTAAAAATATTGTGTGAAAATTTGAAGCGAATCCGACAAATACTTTTCGAGTTATTCAACAATTAACAAAGGGCGCTCGGGCGCTCTGGTTCGTTCGAGAGCAAGTATCAAAATGTGAATGCTTTTTTCTCAAAACTATGTTTTTTGAACTGGTGATCACTGTAACTTAAAAACCGCTTGGTAGATTTCAATAAAATTTGTACTGCGTTTGAAAACCATAAAACACTCGTGTCTGATGGAAGGATATTTTTCTTCAAAAATTTTGGTTTTTTTTAAAAAGGGTGGTTAAGTTTCACGGGCCGGTGTTGATTTTGAATAAAATACAATTTTTTTAGGAAACTATTATCATTTCTCTTTATTATGATAATATTGGTATAGCTTAATACTGAATGGAACAAAATATCGGCCAAATGGCTCCTGCGGCCTCGGTGGCACATCTCCATCCGATGGTCGAAATTTTCGATGACGCTGAGGCATAATTGAGGTTCTATGCCGTTAATATGCCGAATTATCTCATCCTTTAGCTCTTGAATTGTTGCTGGCTTATCGATGTTCACCTTTTCTTTCAAATAACCGCAAAGAAATAAGTCCAATGGTGTCAAATCACATGATCTTGGCGGCCAATTGACATCGCCGCGACGTGAGATTATTCGGCCATCAAATGTTTCGCGCAAAAGAGCCATTGTTTCGTTAGCTGTGTGACAAGTGGCACCATCCTGTTGAAACCACATATCGTCCACATCCATATCTTCCAATTCGGGCCATTAAAAGTTCGTTATCATCTCACAGTAACTGCCTGACCGCCTCATTTTGGAAAAAATACGGAACAATGATGCCGCCGACCCATAAACCGCACCAAACAGTGCCTCTTTGTGGGTGCATCGATTTTTCGGCAATCACTCTTGGATTATCATTTGCCCAAATGTGGCAATTCTGCTTATTGACGAATCCACTGAGGTGAAAATGTGCCTCATCACTAAAGATGATTTTCTTCGAAAATTGGTCATTCACTGTTGCCATTTCCTGCCACCATTCTGACCATTGACGACGCTTGAAATGGTCAAGAGGCTTTAGTTCTTGAGTCAATTGCACCTTGTAAGCGTGTAAATGCAAGTCTTTATGCATAATGTTCATCAACGACGAGCGTGAGAGGTGCAATTGTTGGGCACGACGACGAGTTGAGGTGGACGGTTCTTCAACCACACTATCGCGAACAGGAGCAATATTTTCTGCAGTACGAGCTGTACGAGCATGCACTGGTGTTTTCACATCTACAGACGCGGTTTGCTCAAACTTTTGAACAATTTTTCCGATTTTACGCACATTTGGACGATTAAATTGACCGAAAAAATCACGAAGTGCGCGATATGCATTTTGATTTGAACGCCCGTTTTTCATAATAAGCCTGAATAACTTTAACGCGTTGTGTATATGGTTTAATTGAGTTACTCTGACATTGAAAAATATTAAATCGAGTGCAGGTGAAATTTTGACGTTTAGGTGTGGTTTAGATTCAATATCGGCCCTTAAAATTTAACCACCCTTTATAATTAATTGTCGCTTTTTTTTCTCGAAGATCTGAAAAATATTTCCTGAGGCCGCTATATTGTTAATTTTGAGAAAAAAGCTTCGATCAGGCACAAGATTATCTATTAATAAAACAATTTTCTCTTGTCCGATTGATTTTAGATGAATCTCCAAGGACTTGTAAACATTGGTGCAATCGTATCAAAAATTAAATCAAGGACAATATTTACACATGGAACCATTAAAATGTAGATACATACATATACACATACAACATTTATTTCAATACTTCCATATTAAACTCACATCTATAGCTCAGCAGACAATGCGCATGATAGATTGTACAAACCACTAAATCACTTACGTCTGACATCATGTAGAGAGGCATATAAAATGGTACGCAACGGCACAGTGCCCACATGCTGCGCATGCGGCAACGCGTTATGCAGTTGGACAAACTATAATGAAAATGTTCGCTATTTACGTACTCTGGAAAATCGTCATTGAAATAGCACTTGCGCTACATACAATATAAAAAACAAAGCATTACTAATAATGGGAAAGGAAGAAAGTTAAAGATGTTCACTTACTGTTTGTGGACTGTACGTACGTAGGCTCGGTTCCGTAAAGACCAACAGCGAGCGCAATGCGATAAAAGACTCGGCGCCATTAATTAGAAACAGTTCAAGTGCTTCACCTGATATTGTATCAGGAAATACAGCTGGATGGTGCACAATAACAATATAGCCATCAACGTGCAATATTGGTATAAAATCGTCTTGATGAGTGGTGTTCAGAATGACTTTGAGTCCCAATTCTGCGCTAGCAAAACGATTACGATGATTACGATTTTGGTAGCTGAAAATATTGGAAACGAACTATAATAGTGAAACTTGAAAAAAAATACTAAATAATGATTTGGTCTAATTAATTTGGTGAGTTGTAGCGGTATGCAGTTGATGCCTTCCTCGACATTGAGGGGCTTTTAATAACGTCCTTCCGTGGGTAATCACTAAATCTCTGAGTAGGCTGGGATTTATCTACAGAATTCTTAGCGACAGAACGGTCGTGGCAGAGTGGAGCAGCATCTCTCTCCGCCGGCAGGTGAGTAGGGGCACGCCGCAAGGCGGTGTTCTCTCATCATTGCCCTGAATCATTGTTATCAATGACTTGCTGGAGCAGCTGGTAAGGAGGGGCTGTAGGGTGATTGCCTATGCGGATGATGTGGCATTAATTGTTAGAGAAAAGTTTGTAGATACCCTGTACGTTTTGATGCAGGGATATCGGAACGTAATTGTTCGTCGGGCAGCGGACTGCGGCTTGTCGGTGAATCCTCTTAAGACGCAGCTCGTCCATTTCACGAGGAGATATAAAATACCCAGAGCTCAACTCCCATCAATAGGGCTGCTCCGTTGGTCCTTTCTGACAAGGTGAAATACCTAAGTCTAATCCTTGACAGTAAACTAACCTGGCGCTGAAAGCTCACCCTCTGTCTCCATCAAAGTGGAAAATCATGCGATTCGGCACTGCAAAACCTTGTTTCTAGGGTAGAGCTGGCCATCGACAGGAGAGACTAAGCTATGGGCATCTTTTTAGACATAGAGGTGGTGTTTGATAATGCCACTTTTGCCAGTATGTGCAGCTTTGCTAGCAGACACGGCCTAGACCGGGTGCTATTGAATTGGAATCGTTCGATGCTGGCCCAAAGAATCGTTTCGGCGCGAGCAGAGGAAGATCTGCTTGTGTCATCCGGGGTTAATAGTGGTTGCCGCAAGGCGGTGACCTGTCTCCATATCTCTGGTGCATGGTGCTCGATCCACTGCTCACCACCTTCAACGACTCGCGAGTCTACGCACAAGCATATGCGGATGTCGTTGCCTGTTTGGTAACAGGCACTTTGCTTATGAACATCTGCAAGAAAATGCAGAAAACTCTGGATCTGATTGACACTTGATGCTGTGCGAATGGGCTATCGGCAAATCCCCCCAAGACTGGTATTGTCCTCTTCAACAGAAGGAGGAAGCTCGATGGACTCGTTCTGCCTAAGCTAAAAGGAGTCACAATCCAGCTATCCAATAAGCACGACTTAGCACACTGACTTCAGTCATAACGGGACACTGCCCAAAGGATGGGTGTGAGGAGGACGAAAAGATAATCTTGCACCTTCTGTGCCATTGTCCTGCTCTATTCCGACGGAGATTTACCATTCTAGGTAGCCAATTTTTTAACGAATTGGGAAATCTCCGTTCTGCAAAAATAGGAGATATTCTAAAATTTTTCAAAAGCACATACTGGATTTAGGAAAAATAGGGAAAGCTCTCCACGTGGCATCACAATGGGCTATGAGCCTGAGATTGTCCCACAGGACAACTGCTTCAACCTAACCTACCCTATATCAGGGAGACATCAGCTGATACTAAAGCTCTGCGTGAAAAAGCAACTCGCCGCTTATTCAATTAAATTAAAATTTCGAGCCATGGGGTTTTGGCATTCATCAAACTACCCCATCAAAGTCGAAAGATATTTATTTGGATATTAAACTCAGAATATTAAACTCACAGTATTAGATTAGCATTAGTCAGTTTTTATTATTTACGTTAAAAAATGTGTAATGGATTTCGCCAAGAAATCTACCACTCAAGCTTCCACCTTTTGATTTAGCCTATGCAGCCCAGTTAAAGAAAGATTCTTAGTGTTTAAAACCTATTTTTGGTTAGCTAGCTGAATGAGAATATGAATAGTTCCTATTTTTCATAATGAGATTTTGACCTCAATATTATTTAAAATGCTTAAAAGTATTTTAAAGCGTTTTTTTCTAAAGCAGAAACCGCAATAGGAATGTATTAAAATGTCTGTATTGAAAATAAATAACTTTTCAAAGAATTTCTGCAAATATTCTCCATAAAATCGCTATCAATTGTGATGAATCCTCTGCATTGCTCATTCGTGGGCGTCTCCATGACCAAATTTCAGTACTTTCTCATTGCCATTTTCAAAGATTAGCAGTCTTTATTTGGCCAATAAAAAAGGTATGCTATTAAAAATGTCAGCCGCATTGGATGGAGTCATTGTAAAACATGGTTATGGCGGTAGTTGGTCCGTATGACCAACTCACTTAGACCTCACAGGTCCATTGTGATACCACTGTGCGACACGGGAACCTTGTTTATTTACTTTCATGAAATCATTTTGAGGCTCTTATGAAGCGCAGGATTGGTCTAGTCCCCGCGCCAGATAGTTCTGTAAGAGAATTGAAAAAGTATTTACCTAGACAACCTGCTCTGATTTTAGCTAAGGCTGGACAATTGCAAAGGAAGTGCTCTACTGTTTCTTCCTCCTCTTCATGTCTACAGCTTCTACAATATTCATTGGAGAACACTCCTAGTCTCAAGGAATGCCTTCCAAATATCCAGTGGCCGGTGACACAAGCCACGAACTTCGAGATATCTTTTCTTGTTTATTTGCGGCCATAGTAGCCTGGCTGTTACGCATGTATCTTCATCTTCCCATGACCTATTGGCCTCTTGGGTAATGTTGTTTTTTATTATTAATTTACTCGTGGCCAAAGGTATTCCAATGGTACTACTTTTATTACGGAACAGTTGAAGAGCAGTACCTTTTTTGGCTAGCTCATCAGCTTTGCAATTTTCTTCAATATCACTATGTCCCGGAACCCAAATAAGGCTGACCTTGAATACGATGCTAATATCATTTAGCGCTGTTCGGCATTCCTGTGCAACCTTTGATCTTAGTATAGCCGCATTCACTGATTTAATGGCCGGCTGGCTATCCGAGAATATATTTATAGTCGTTTTTGTTACGGCATGCATATTTAGGTATGTAGCCACTTCTTTTATGGCTAGAACCTCTGCCTGATAGACGCTTCAGTAGTCTGGTAGTCGAACGGATAGTTCAAGTCCTAATTCTTTCGAAAATACTCCATAGCCAACTTTATCGTCTAGCTTGGAACCATCTGTATAATAGTTGAATTCCCTCCTTCTCCATGGCCTTGGGGTCTGCCACTCCCTTCTTGACGGTATACTTGTCTTGAAGAGCTTGTCGGTGCTAAGTCTAGGAGTAGAATAGTCTATCTAAATACAAGCGCGGCTGAACCGCCATTCTTTCCATAGCGGCTTTCTTTTGAGTCTAAGCGCCGAGGGAGGAAGCCTATGTTTCCTTGTGAAGATAATTATTTCAGTTTTTGCGGGATTATAGTGAGTCCCCTACTCTCAGTCCAGTTCCTAAGCGTGACCATATGAGAGCGCAGAATGTCCATGAGGGTGTTAGGATATCTGCCTTTAACAGCAATTGCTAGGTCATCTGCGTATGCAGTGACGTGGCAGCCCCCTCTCACCAGGGTCAGCAATAGAGAGTTTACCGTCAAAATCCACAGGAGAGGGAAGAGGTCACCACTTTGAGGTGTGCCTCTGCAGACCTGTCTGCTTAGAGTAGTGCTACCTAAATTTGCCGTTACTTTCCTTCTGACGAGTATTGCTTCTATCAGGACAACAACGTGTGGTTCAACTCCAAAGTCTTCTAGAGCATCTACTATAGCGCTCGCCTTTATATTGTTGAAGGCGCCTTCTATATATGCCTGCGAAAGCAACCAATGCAAACTCTTTATCTGATAAACATTTTTCCACCAATCCGACAAGCGAGTATAAGGCGGTTTCTGTAGATTTCCCCTTAGTGTAGGCAAGCTGCGCCGAGGAGAACTTATTTATTGGTATAGCGCCCCGTATATACTCATCCACTATTCTCTCTAGAATTTTGAGGAGGAAAGACGTAGGACTAATTGGTCTGAAGTCTTTGGGGTTAGTGTGCGAGGATCTGCCTGCCTTGAGTATGAAAGAGAATTTTGTCTCTCTCCATCCTAGCGGAATGTAGCCCATGTTAGCACATCTTCTGATGATAATTTTAATAAACGATGAGGTAATATCCCGTGATTTCTGCAATTCCACAGGATAGATACCGTCTAGTCCAGGTAATTTATAAGGATCAAAATATGTAAAAGCTGACTGATTTCTTTATAAATTTAAAATGATAAAATTGCATGTACAATAGATAGACATTTTCCCTTTAAATATTTATATGCAAAAAAATTCTTCATCAAATCAATTCTTTCACTTACAAATCTCCTGTATTGAAAGTGCAACAAGGTCCATATGAAGTAAGACTTGGCTGAAACGCTTTATCACTAAAACAATCGATTTCATTGCCCGCCAACATACAACTACGAATCAAATTTGAACAAGATGGAGCGAGCTGGAGGGAGGAAAAGAAATAAGAGTAAGAGCGTTAAAAATCATTAAAACTGTTACAGGTTTACTAGATTATAAGAAAATAATTAAATAATATAGATACAAATGACCGAGTATACCGAAACTTATATGCAAGATTTATTAAGTGCAAAGGGATTCGTTTAAATATAAAGAATATATGCCCTATATATTATAGGGCTACAGCTACGTAATGGCGAGGGCATCTTCAAATACTTCAAGTCCCAAAGACCATGATGGTTGGGTTATATGTACATATTATGATATATGAGAGATGACCCCCCCCAGAAATCAATCGTGTCGTACAACCCCGTAGCGTCTAAAGCACGAGGACGTCCAAGACTAGGATACACCAGTGGTGGAGAAACATATTCGATTGGAGGTATTGCCGAGAAGTCCACTTTGTAGAAATCAACACGCTTGCCAGAGTGGAAAATTATGTGAATAAGCCTTACACGATCTTGTTAGCAAGATTAAAGGTGGGCTGGAAGCTGACGAATACACATTGTTCTTCAGCCGAACGGCACGGAGTTAATCAAACCATTGTGAAATGGATATATTCCATGCTCTCTGAGAGGCTGTTAACCGCTGGTGAGAACAGTGACGAACTAATCACCGTTAGGGTCAAGCAAGGATGTTCCCAAGGAGGTTTCTTTCTCCGCTACTGTAGTGCTTGGTCGTAGACTCTTTACTAGCGGAGATGCAGGAACTCGTTTTTCATGTCCAAGCATATGCGGACGATGTCTGTGCGCTAACATCGGATAAATCCTTAAGAAGGCTTTGCACGAAAGTTAATTCGAAAAAAACCACCATAGTCTTGTTTATGAGGAAACGGAAATTGGATGAACTCAGTCTTCCAACACTGTGACAAAGGTGTGACACTTGGTCTTTCCGATGAAGTTAAATATCTAGGAGTAATCTAGGATAAGATTCTTACTTGGGAGACACACATTTCACTGAAGGTGAATCGCGCATTAAGGATTTTTCAGCAATGCCGCAGAGCCTTTGGTAAAACCTAGGGTCTGAAACCTGATGTGGTCCTATGGATATACACAGCACTTATCACTTATGCCTCTATGGTCTGGTGGCGACGGAGCATGGTTAAGTCCATAATCCGGGAACTATATAGGCTGCAAAGAAGGGTATGTTTATGCATTACGGGTGCCTTGAGTACAACCTCTGGTGATGTCCTAAATGCTATGGATCAAAATAATTTCGTGTCTTGAAGGGGAAAAATACCATTCGAGCGAAGCAATGGCTTAAAAAGTGTTAGGGGCGCTTCACTCCATCAGAAACAAGAATAAAACGATGGTTTACTGACTTCAACGTGGGTGCCACGTTTTCTCATTTTCAAGACAACGGACCTTGTCACAATTCAATCAAAACAATGGCAAAACTACATGCATTGAACTTCAAATTGTTCCCACATCCACCGTATTAGCCAAACTTGGCTCCCAGCGACTACTGGCTCGGTCGCAGACCTAAAAGAAATGATCGCCGATAAGAAATTTCGCTCGAATGAAGAGGACATCGCTGAGACTGAGGCTTATTTTGAGGCAAAAGATAAATCTTTCTGCAAAAGTGGCATTGAAATGTTTGAGCGACGCTGGAATGAATGCGTTGTTCTTGATGTAACTTACGTTGATGAATAAAGCTAATTTTGAAAAAAACTTGTTTTATTTGTTAGGCCTGGGACTTTTTAGTCCAGGGGTTACATTTTTTAGATTTTACCCGCGGCTCTGAACCTGAAGTGCTTTTTGTTTGGCCAGCAAAATGTTTTCTTACATCCCGAAACGACTTGAATTCAGTGTTACGTGAATACTTTTATTTCCAATACTGCACCTGCAAGCGTTTCGGGAATTTTTATGGAAAGTTGTAGCTACAGGAAGCCCTTCGTAAGCATCTGCAGAACCTTGCTTTTTGGTGGAAAAACTATTTTGGGTAGATTCATTTGAATGAGTTCGCATACATGACCGCACTTCTTTTTCAATCGAAATTTGTTCTTCAAAAGGAGAGACCTACAGCTTTAAGTGGCCTCCAAATGGAAAAAAGCTTCTATTGGAAATTTTTTGAGAGTGAACATACGCTCGAAATTTAGTACTTATCTGCCATAGGGCCACTGCGCTATTAGAGTTAAACTTTTTGAAAGCGAATGGAGAGCACAAACAAACACTCTACCTTTCCTATCGCATGCTCGAGATATGGTCCACCGACTTCTGTCGTTATTGCGATCAATCCCCGGAAATTCCAACACGTCTTCTTCTCAAAAGCTATGCCATAGCGAAAAGAATGAGTAGACATCTTTGACACATGCATTCAGCCTAATCCAGCTCCATCTCAGGTTTACTTAGAGAACTGAGTTTGGATGAGGTGTTGTGTTGAGTAGACAGCGCGAAAAGCCTGTAAATCCCAGTGCAAACCTCCAATTATTCTATTCTATTTTATTAGAAGTTTTTACTGAGCTCTACATTCACTTCCTTAGCAAAAGTATTAATGCTATGATATTGGCCTTTACACCTTTATGAGTCATCTGCCCAAAGTCCTTATTTCAACTCAGCTTTCGGGGTAAAAGAGAAAGAACCTTCAGAGTTTTTCTCCGTCGTAAAAAAGCCGAACTTCGTGAATTGTTAATTCGTTGTGACCTAACAATTCAGGAGCATGTCCTGAGCATATCTACAAATCTACCTTTATATGTCTATTCCAAGTTGCCATTTTACTTGTTTATGAAGTGGATATAGTCGACATTCGACTTTGGTCAAGTTCATAAAGTTTTCTAGAGATAACAATTGTTACACTTTAAATTTTTTTGGAGAAACAAAACAACAACAGCGAAAGAAGTTCTATGATAGAAAGCTAGGGCTATCATTTTGGTGCTTCATGCCCACAACGGGTTTCGAAGTGGGCACTAACGAATGATAGGCACAATGTGCCTACAGCGACAATAAGATGAATCGAGAGGATATTGTATGCTTATATTCCTGACTTAAAAGCTCATATAAGTAAGTCCTTGTATGTATGTACCCCCTAAAACATACCTTGGAGTAGCGGATAGAATGGCCTTCTTATTGTTTTTGAAGTGAAACTTCTTAGGCGTCGATGGACGAGCGAGAATGGAGAGTAAAATTTCAAGGTCATGCAACGTTTTGGGCATTTTCGTTCTGGGAGACAGAAAAAAGATATAACGTAGAGGAAAAGGAGAGAGAGAGCTATACCTTATATATATCTTAGATACACTTTTGTCTATTTTTCCTGAGTTTTTCCTTGTAGTTGCTAATTTCTAGTGACAAATAACACAGCCAACTTTTTGACGCTTATTTTCGTTCCCTGGCTAGCGCTTGTGCGTACTATAAAGTGCTATCCATTCCGGCGTCGGATTTATTGGCATTGCCTTGCGGAAATTTGTGCCGTTGCTGCGGTCCTGGAATCGTTGTGATTGTGCAGGTGATAAACGCGTTTACCTACACCGATCGACCCTTCTCCGCTTTTTGTAAATTTTTGTCTATTTGTATTCTCTCTCTCTCTCTCTCTCTCTCTATCATTCTCCCTCGGGTCTCCCCCTTTTTCTTTGTCTTCGTTGAAAGTTTCACTTCTGTTATGTGTAGTACGCTACACGCACTTTTTCTGCGTGTGTTTTTACAAAATGTGTGAAATTATATTGTACAATAAAATGTTTAAAATGTTTACTACTTAATATTTAGATAATTAGTACAGCTTAAATTCATACCATTTGCACGATTCTTCGCGTATTGTAGAAGGTCTCATTTTCATATGTGTCGTAAGTATCCAAGAAGGCTTGAAAATTCGAATAGATGTCAAGATGCACGTCTTGGTCGCTTTTCAAATACAAATTAATGAAAAATTTCAAATGTTCCATGAAGTAGTCAACAGTGCGTCCATTAGGATCCTTGGCGCTGCTGTATAAAAAAGGAAATATATGAGCACTCTTCATTCACCAAAGCTAATGCATGCAGCGATTCGCAAAGATGCCAGCACCTTGACACCAAATGTAAGTTTTAACATGTATACCTGTATATACATATATGTAGATAGTACTTGTATATGTATATGTACTCATATGGCTGTGTATCTGTAAAGAATATTAATCATAGCTACCAATGCATAGTAAACCGCCGTGTATTCGTATGTAAATGGCTTTGTGAAGAGCAAAATTAATCCTTTCGTGTGTAGATATACATGTTTACTTATATTTGTGTGTGTGTGTAATACTAATAACAAGTGATATATCTAACTCACAGCCTCTTTGCGTGCGCCAAAGCCGCGTGATATGACATTCTACTGTTCGAACAGATGGAAATGGATGGAAATGGCACTGACTCAATGGGATACAATGGATTGTGTAAGTTGATGATAATATACTGAGCGACAAATTGCTCCCAAATCAGTGTCAATACCGTGAACAGAGCGCACATCGTTGTCATATGCACAGTCAACCACATAATTCTGCAAATACGAGAGTAGACACAAACTACTGAGCATTTCTGTATGAGTATGTATATGTACGTATGTATGTATGTACTTATATGTAGTCATACGCATATAAAATTGTGCATATATCCGTGTGCAAATGGGTAAATATGTATATGTAAATGTAAGTGTGCTCGTGTACCCTGCTGCAAATTGCATGTCACACCGAAGTCAGAGTAAGTCTGATAGGAATTTATCGGGGTGTGAAAATATTGATATTTTTTTGATAAGACACGTTATGTGTAATAATCCTTAATATCGATATATCCAAATCCATTTTTTTCAATTGATGAAAATATATGGCTATACTCGTATAAAAATATCGACATTTCTGTGGGAAAATAGTCTGTATAGCAAGCTTTTTAGTTTCAATGTACCACAAATCAGTATTCCTTAAAATATATCGGCATATGAAACTATCGATATTTTTTGATTTCGATAAATTATCGAATATCGGTCATTATCGGTATATCAAACTATCGATATTTTTATAAAATATTAAGTTTGTCTTTCACTGTTTTTAATTTCTATAAATTATGGAGTATTGGTAATTATCGGTATAACAAACTTTCAATATTTTTTACAAAGTATTATGTTTGTCTATCAATATCTCTAATTTCGGTAAGTTTTAGATTATAGGTAATTATCGATATTTTTTATAAAGTATTAAGTCTGTCTATCAATATTTTGAATTTCGATATATTATAGGGTATCGCTAATTATCGGGATATCGAAATAGCGATATTCTTTATAAAAAATTAAGTCTGCTTATCAATATGTCAATTTTCCTGGACTTTGTGAAACATTTGCTACGCCCGAAGGAAAAGTGGAGTGCGGCTAAGTGGCCGAGACTATGAAAGAGATAAGGCGTATATAAAGACTGAGGCACGGCATTCCCATGGCAGCCGGTTCTGCGTTACCAGAATGACTGGGGTTTTTCCCGACCAAGGGCTGCCGCCCCATTAAACTAGCCCTGTCTAGTGTACCGTATCCCACCCCCAATCTCTCGTCACATGAGCAGTCCCTTGCGGCACGTTTGCTCCGAATACTTCTCTTCAGGGCTGGCGTCGAACCCAACCCTGGGCCAGAGGTATTTTACTGCTGCATCTACCACAAACGGCCTCACCCGAACTCCACCTTGGTTAGGTGCAATAAGTGCAACGGGTGCTGCCATCTTAAGACCTCTTCGGGCCTTAAGACTCATAAGGAGTGGTCCATAAGGTGTGTGGCCACGTGTTGCTCCCGCCATCAGGCGGCCCCTGCCCAACGGCAAATCCCCTGGCACTTCAAACTGCCGCCACCAATAACACCTCAATGGTAAAAAGCCCTCATGCGCAACACAACTCCCCCAATGATCCACAACCCTCCTGCTCCTATCACAGTGCGGGGACAAGCCAGCAGCTTTTGGTCCCCCGCACAGTCTGCTCCGTGTGTCAGACCAGGGTCCCTCGGAGCCTGACAACAGTCCAATGTAATTCTTGCAATGGCTGGTGCCACTTTCGGAGGGGCTCTGGCCTGCGCACCACCCGTAAGTGGACACGCGACTTCGTTGCCCCCTGCTGCAGAGCTATGCACCCGCAACCGCCCTCTGCGGTGGGCCGTCCGTCAACGTCAGGCCACAACAACTCTTGCGAAACGCACAGCCGGGCCAACGCAGACAACACCACGCGTCCCTCACCCCCCGAGTTACGATCACACTCCCGAGGAGTTTTAAACTCTTACAACTGAACTGCATCGGACTTACGAGTAAGATTGACGAAATAATCGACTTTATGAGCCGACATGGTATCAAGATAGCTGCGGTCCAAGAGACAAAACTGCACGCTAGCTCCCCCCTGATCACCAGGGACGACTACAACGTGCACAGAAAGGATCGCGAGCAAGACCACGGTGGAGGCTTAGCGTTCATAGTCCACCATACAGGGCAGTATCGTCTTATCGATGAAGGCATCGACCGCAGGGACAGCACCTTAGAATGTCAAGGGATAGCTGTCCGGTCAGGCGATGCCGAGCTCGAAATCTATAATATTTACAAACCCCCTTGCTGCCAGGCAGGATATCACCATGATATTGATGCGATCATCAGGGGTGAAAACCGATTGGTAGTAGGTGACTTTAATGCGCATCACGATCTTTGGCGTTCAAGCCGGTTTAGCTGACGGACTAAACATGCTGATGTTGGAAAAGCTGGGTCCATTGGGAGTAGAATATCTCACCAAGGTCTTCAACTTGTCTATGACCACTCTCATTATTCGTCATAAGTGGAAATTAGGGAGAGTGGTCCCACTACTGAAGCCTGGGAAACCCGCCAACCAAGGGGAATTTTATCGCCCGATAACTCTCCTTTCCCCGGTAGTGAAGACTCTTGAGGCCCTTCTACTCCCACTCTTTATGAAATACCTGACCCCAGCCTCACACCAGCATGGCTTCCGAAGAGTGCATAGCACCACTACTGCACTCACCGTCATTAACACCCAGGAAAACCGCGGCCTCAACCAAAACCGCTCCTGCGACACGACTGTCCTAGTAACGTTGGATCTAAAAACGGCTTTCGATACAGTCAGCCACGCCACGCTACTAGATGACATTTTACAGTCGGCACCCCCACCAGGGCTGAAGAGGTGGAACGCCATTCGTCGGTAATATTTCGAGACCAAACATTTAAACAGCGGAAAATGAAGCAAGGCGTACCGCAGGGTGGTGTCCCGGCAGCACTTGGGGCAAAGACAAGGAAATGTTGCTGTGGGGTTTTAAAGCAATAGGCCGACCGGTTCTAAACTATGCTGCGCCTGTCCGGTCGCCTGGAACCAGTGATTCGCAGTGGACGAAGCTTCAGACCTGCCAAAACACTGCATTAAGGACCGCGACAGGATGTATACTGATGTCACCTACACAACATCTACATGATGAGGCCCTAATGCTGCGTATTAAGGAACATAACAAATTGCTCAGTAAGCAGTTTCTGCTAGGGTGTTACCGCAGGCCTCATCCATGCAGACACCTGCTCGATCCTGAGCCACCTCCCAGGCACATCAGGAGGCATCTCCTCAACTAAGCGGACGAGATCTCAGACAAAACCAACAGACAGTTACTGGATTGGACAGTGTACAGACAGGCCATGAACGATATTCATCAAGAGACTCTCACCACCTTCTTAAGCTCCCGACCCCCGAATTCCCGCGTAACCTTGGCACAATTACGGTCTGGATTTTGTAGCAGGTTAAACTCCTACTTATACAGAATCGACCCCGACATACTAAACATATGTTCAGCATGTGAAGGCACCCCGCACGACACTAACCACATTGTCACATGCCCCATTAAACCGACTCATCTAACACCCCTCTCCCTCTGGACCCAACACGTCGAAACAGCTAGTTTCCTGGGCCTACCGTTAGATGAGCTAAACGAAGACGACCGATGATTACGCTACACTGACAGGGCAAAGGTACTGCTACAACAACAACAACTGAGGCACAGCAGCGGCAGCTAACCGCCTTCCCTCTCTGCGATGAAACACTTGACGGTAGTCCCGCGGCGAAAGGTGATGGAAATAAACTGTCTTAGCCTGGTTTCAGAAGGCCACTTTAAGGTAGCGCGCTACCACAATGCCTATGAAAGGCAGCCTCGCATTGACTACGAAACTAAATACTTAATGCTTCTACGGGCATAACTTCCTTCTTCTTCTTTTTTAGCATAACAGTCTTGGGGGGCCACTGCTTCCGCAACAATCTTTCTCCAGATTTCTCGATCCGCTGTCAATCGCCACCAGTTTTGTATGTTCATCTCTTGAAGGCCGAATCGAGCCATACGTTTGTTTGTCCAACCGTTTCCATACGGTTGCCTCCTGAAGGCTCTTTTTGGTGCTCTTTTTCTGGCATTATCTCTACGTGTCCAGCGCATTCGTTGGGCTTTTATATATTTCATGATGTTTTGCCACTTTATAAGGTGTTCAAGTTCTAGATTGTATCGAATACGATATGTGCCATCTGCCAACTTGATAGGGCCACATATTTTTCTCAAAATTTTCCTTTCGAATGTTGCTATTTGGTTCACCTCATTCATTTTTATCCTTCATATTTCACAGCCATATGTCAATATTGGGCGTAGGTGTGAATGATTCATAGGTCATTTTTGGTCTCTCGACAGGAGTTTGGACTTAAATAAATGTAACTTCCACACACTTATATTGAGATTGGGGTGGGTTGTATTTTTAATTTAGTTGTTTTGAGGCATTTAGCAAATTTTTCTAGATAACTTTTTCTACACCCGAACTATCGAAAGTTTTCCCCAAAAATCTTGCTAATGGCTCTAACAGTTAAAAGCAAATATTGCGAGCACCTGATAGTTTCTATTAAAAGCTTCTTTTAGCTGATACTCACTAGAATATTTAACACTCCCTGCCGAAGGAGGGAAGGAATTTAGAAAAACCTTTTTCTACTCTTATGCCTTCCGCTCCACATACGTGCGATGATGAAATAAATACATATTTTGCTTACAAAAAAGGTACAGATAGGTATATATCAATGTGCGAGTATATTCTGCATTTTCATTGTCCGACCTGAATTCTCTTCCTCAAATGCCTTCAACTGTCTACATACCTTAGATCTATTGCTCATACAAATTTTTCGCTAGTCTTGAATTAGTCCTATCTAATGAATTTTGTTTCTGAGCTTCAAATACGCGTCGCAAAATAAGGGTAAACCCCTACAGATTTGACGGTGTACAGCGCCCGATTAATGCGTATTTGCTCACGTCATACGCTGCGTATGAGCAACATTGCAATACATAATTCAACCAAACACACTTAAATTCCATCTTTAATGTACATAGTATGAATTTGTATTTGCACTGTGTCGTGTGTGTGTACATAAGGCATATGTATGTGTGTTGTATACTCACTTCTGCCATAAATTCAGCGTATTGTCCACCAGCTTGCTATAACCATGCATCGATATGTTGCGAAATAGATCTGCCATGTCATGGCTGAATATGGTACCTACTGATTGCTTTCGCTTTTTTTCTGCCCATTTCGATACTCGCTTGGGACTGTTGATCCACCAAATGGCGCCCGATGTAGTCTTCATTTCGTGTTTGTACACTGTTCAATTATATTTGCATGGGTAGGTGTGAGATCTCTACTAGTTACGTTTGTGCAACAATCCGCGCTATCCAAGTTTCCAACTGCCTATCCAAGTTTGGCCTTCTAACGCTAACGATTTATGGGAATGGGAGCTGTGATGATGCTGCCTAATTGTTTGTCTGCCACGTTGGGAATTGCCACTGCAGCAGCGCTATTACTTTCACGGTTCACTGGTTTTCACGCAACACACACGGTTTGTCGCTTTGCTCCGACAACGAAAGCAACTGCAGCGTGACGACTTCTGTCAGCGATCAAGTGGCAGCGAATAAATACGGATAAAGTTCAAATGCCAGCAAACGGGATATGAATGAGCCTGTGCGAATATGGGCACGTACTTATATGTGCATGCAACGAATACGTGTGTGTGTGTGTGCAAGAAGGTGGAAAGTGGTCGGATAGAGAGCATACAATAATTGCTAACGTCACATGGGCGTATGTGCTGAAGTTTGTAATGGACTTTCATCATTAGCACCGCAAACATAGACAACGCCTACTTAATTTAAGTACGCCGGGTGTTCCACATGCAAGTTTGTATTTTTGGAACGAATGTTATTTTGACACTAACAGTTGTCTTCCGCTCAAAATCTACGGGAATTAGTCTACATGTCCTTGGGTGGCTTCACGCTTGAACTGCATTGGGAAATATTGCTGACTTATTTCCAAAGTAGGTTTTTTACCTAAGCACAAAACTTAAATCCGTTAAATATAAGCTACATACTTCTACTATGAGTCATTCTCATGGAACCACCGTTTAAGTATTACTTCAAGGGAGTACAGTGTTGCCTAAACTGCGTGTTTATTGAAAAGAAGTTTAGCCCAAAATAAAGCAACTACTCCCCGTGCCGTACGCAAGTTTGTGCAGAAGGCTCATGAGACTGGTTTTGTCAGCTTAAATTCCTAGAGTTCCAGTGTGGAAGATAGTGCCACAACAAGTTTCTTCCATTCGGGTCGGTTTTGCGTCAATCGCTTAACTTGATTCCAGCTAAGCTGCATGGCTGGCTGCATGGTTTTCTGAGTGCAGCAGTCATCTCCAGGTATTCGCTGATCTTCCACGTCTGCGGAGTCCTTAGAGGTTCCAGTCAATGACGGCTTTTGTTAAGTCACCATTTCCTCTGCGTAGCACACGGCCAATCCAGCCCCCTTGTTTCTTTCGGATCTCTAATAGTTCTGGCTTCTGCTGGGTTCTGACTCATAAGGCAGAATTCGAGATAATATTTGGCCAGATTATTTTCAGAATTTTCCGAAGGCATCTGCTTACAAAAAATTGTAAGGAGCTTGTATCACCTGACGTCGCATTCCAAGTTTCACAACCATTGAGTAAAGTCAAATTTACATTGAAGTTAAAAATTCGCAGTTTTGTGCGCCGTGAAATGTGTGATGCGTCCCAAATTGCTTGCAAGGAACCAAATTCCGCTACAGCTTTCTTTAATCGGTTTTTGATATCATCGCTCAAACCTCCAGAGACCGATATACCTGGTTTGCTAGTGATTAAAAACTCAAGTTCCTATCGTCACGCGATGCGTACCGACGAGAAGTTGGCTACAGTGGTCGAGTATGTACAACTCAACCCAACGACTCCAAATCAATCTCAACGCCTCAGCCTTGCACGCATCAGCCTAATAAAGATTGTGCTAAAAAGATCTCGGATTATGTGCGTAGAAATCTGAATCAGCAACAGAAGACAAGCGAACAAACAAAGATCGCTTTCGCTTCTCAGATTGTGCCTTACTGTAGCTACAATTGGACATCGAACTTGGCTTTTGACAAAATCCATTTTCTTCTCCGCGGCTTTATTAGTAAACTAAATAGCCAAAACTGAGAATCAGAAAATCAGAAAAGCAGTTGCGTGTGGACTCAGGTTAGTGTGGACTCAGGTTAGTGATAGCACTCCCATTATCCCATTCTGTTTAGAAAGACATCTTGATATGGCTTTTAAATTGAAAGGATTGAAGATATGAGCTTGTATAATCTTTGTTAGTAAGTCACACAGCCCAACAAGAAATCGATCTTTCGAGCACTTAGTTGAAAAAATGTGCTATCCTCCGTCTTACCGCGGTCAGTTGTCCAACTCGGACCCGCCATTGGACTACGTTGGGTTATATACTGTGTTATCTGCTGCGAATATCTTTCGAGCCAATGCAATTATGGCACCAAAATCCATCAGAAGGTTTTGAAAAATTGGGTTAGCAAAATTACGGTACTACTAAGCCAACCGAGAAAGTCAAATAATGGAAATAAATATGAAAAATCTTTTTTGAGTTGAATTTGAGTTTTATTCATTTATTTTAAACTCCAAAGGGATACTTGTATTAGGCCCACCCAGTACTTACGAACTCACAAATTTCAAAGTAGTTTACCCATTTTCTTAATTAGTTCTTAAATTTTAGCTTAACCCTGGTTGGGTGTTTAGCCGAGCTCCTCCTCCAATTTGTAATGTGCGTCCTGATGTTTGCCACAAATCATAAAAATGGTAAATTAGCATTAAAAATAGAAAAACAAAAGTTAGGCGGTCGACTTCGAAACTCGGTACATGCATTGCTTTAAACCCTTTTAGAAACGATATAAATATTAAGAGAACGAATAAAAATCACGCCCAATTTTCATATGACAAAACCAAATCTGATGCTTCAAGGGTCGTTTGAAAAGTCCAAGCAAAGTCAGAGAGATGGCACCACTAAACGTATCGAAGTTATGTTTAGTTCATGACATCTATTTGAAGAGCACAGACCAAGCCAGATCGGTCTATTTCTTTGTGTTTGGCAGCTCGACTTGGTTTGAATTGAGGAAGTCGAGTGGTTTTCCTTTTCCATCACCACACGCACCAGCTCATGCCTCAGCAGTTGTGGTCCCAAAATTAATGGAAATAGGGTTCCAACTCATTTCACATCCACTCTATCCTCCAGACTTGGCTACATCGGTTCCATCGGACTACTAATTGTACCCCAATTTGAAGAAATGGCTGACGGGAAAAAGATTTTACTCAAACGAGGAGGTGATTGCAAAAACGAATGGCTATTTTTCAGTCAAATCTTTTTAGGATGGACAAATCCTAAGTCTAAAAGGAGGCTATATCGAAAAATATAAAAGGTTTTAAAAGATTAAGTAGGTATTATTTTTGCACGGACTTTTCAAACGACCCTCGTATAAACTACATATAAATCTCATCGTGTATGAGTTTGTTTAATTCCAAAAATTTACAGGCAGCTCAAATTGAATTTTACTTAAATGTGTGCGTGTCTATAAAGTTTGGTTCGGAGCGAATGCTTGTTTCTTTATATTCTGATTAAAGTTTTGGCATTTCAGCCAACAATTTGCAAAAAAAAAAATACAAAATACACATAAATTTCGTTTTTTGTACTACTGTCTTCACTTTGTCTAGATTCGTCTTGTCATCGATGAACAGCCTACATCGGCTCATTATTTTTACTTGATGAGGAGAGGTTTGAAGAAAAGAAGAAAAAAGCCAACCAAACCCGGAAAAAGAAGTCGGCAAAATTAACAGAACATTAGGTTAGGTTAGGTTAGCCTGGCAACAAGCCCCGCATAGATCTTTTGGTCCCTAGCGATATCAGATGGAGACCGACTTCTATGAATACCTAAAGTAGACATCATGTAGGATGTCAGCGCTTTTGGCGAATCTAAGCAGCGCTGGGAGATTCGCTTTTAAGACGTCCTCCAGACCCTCAAACAATGGGGCTCCCTGGCATTTTAAACGCGTTTTTGATAATGCCGGACAAACGCACAGAAGGTGTTCTAAAGTTTCCTCAACATCCTCTCTGTATTTCCCGCATTTTTCCGTGTTAGCAATACATATCTTGTACGCATCTGCAGCCAATAGATTATGACCTGTTAGCATACCTATGATAGTTCTACAGGCCTTTCGCGAGAGCGTAAGTACGAATTGAGTGAGTTTTTTGTCGTTAGTTTTACACATAACTTTTGCTGTTTTCCATGTGGTCAGATTAGTCCACCTAGCTTCCACTCGCCTTTTCAGGTAGTCGTCCATTTCATTGCATATAGTACTCGTATTTAGAGGTTTTGGTATGTTGTTCTCTTGTTCACAATATGAGCTTATTGCTTTTATTGCTGCTTGACTATCCACGTATATATTAATTGCTGAGTTCTTTCTTGTTCTAGTGTAGGCTAGCTCCGCGGCTTTCCCCACAGCAAAAACTTCCGCTTGGAAAATACTGATGTGGTCTGACAGCTTGATAGGCTGCCTTATCCTTAGTTCTTAGCAGTAAATACCCGCTCCCACTCCATCTGAAGTTTTAGAGCCGTCTGTATAGATGTGAAAAGTTCTATGACCAGGCTTAATGCCTCTGTGCCATCCTTCCTCTTCAATTGTAGTGTGAAACCTTCGCTCCCATGTAGTCTGTGCAACCTGAGCTCCACTTTCCTCTTGAGCTGTGACCGAGGGTTCTGTAGATGAATACTCCAGCAGCCACCAACCTCCTCGCGGATTTCGCTGCCGGGTTTTCCGCCATAAGGTCAATAGGTGGCATGCTGAGTATCAATTCCAGCGCCGCCGTTGGAGTGGTTTTCACCTCTCCTATTATGCACTGAGCAGCGAGTCGCTGAATCCTTTCCAGTGGCATTAAGTATGTCAGTTTTCTTGTTGCAGTCCACCATACTAAGGCCCCACACAGCAATATCGGTCTAACTACCCCCGTGTAGCACCAATGCATCAGAGAGGGTTATAGACTCCAAGTAACGCCCAGCATTCTTTTACATGCGTACAACGCATTACTGGCCGTTTTCACCCATTCCTTAACATTGTGCTTCCACAGCAGTTTACTATCTAGTATTACTAGTAGTTCGTTGTTGCCTAGCTTCGGGAGGTTCCACGTCGGGACCTTGTACTTCCTGGTAAAAAGTAAGATGTCCGTTTTTCCGGCGTTTATCCCTAGCCCTGCGCGAGATGTCCATTGATGTACCGTTTTAAGTGTGTTATTCATCACATTAATGATGGTGTCCAGGTACTTTCCCGTAACTATTATAGCTATGTCATCTGCATATGCCACTAGTTTTGGGGTCCTTCCGTTAAATTTCTTGAGCAGTTCGTTCGCTACAAGTAACCATAATATCGGCGATAGTACCCCACCGTGCGGAGTGCCTCTGCATGCATATTTGGTGACGCTCGTATCGTTCCATTCCGCTCTTATCTTCCTGCTAGCTAATTGGTGCCTTATCCATAGATAATCCGCGGGTTGTACACTAAGTGACTCTATGCTATTTAAAATAGCATCTTTCGTCACGTTGTTAAAGGCCCCTGATATATCTCGAAATACTCCTAGAGCATACTCCTTATATTCTAACCTTTTCTATGTTTAGTACAAGTGAGTGAAGTGCAGTTTCAGTAGATCTGCCTTTAGTGTAAGCGTACTGCGCCTTGGATAATACGTCCGGCGCAATTGTATCTCTAACGTACATATGTGTCTAGAATCTTCTCTAACGTTTTCAGGATAAATGAGGTCGGACTAATGGCAGAGAGGGTTGCTTTTTCCTGCTTTTGGAATAAACACAACTCTCGCTTCTCTCCACAACACAGGAACATAGCTAAACCTCAAGCATCTCCTGAATATCGTTCTTAACTTATACTTCTTCCAACAGAACTCATTGTCAACAACTTTGGCTAACCTATAGAATTCAAGTACCCTACGTCTTTGTGCTCCTAATTCCTTGTTCCTGCTGTCGTGAAATTCCGATTAATACCTTCGTTTTCTTTGTTAACGTGTCGGTCATCATGCTATTTACAGTTGACGAGACGTTAATTTCATGTTATTCATTCTGCTATAGGAATCCGCTTTCAACGCAATGTTAACTGATCTGCTTTGTTGCGGCCAGTCATGTTATTCATAGTGAACGTTATGTTAACTGCTCTGCTCCGATGTTAGCTCCTCTGCTCATCTGCTCTGCTGCGACTAATCGTGTTCTTCAAAGTGAACGTGGCATTAACTTCTCTGCTCTGTTCCCGATTGGCCGCCGCAGAATTATAAAATTCTGCTATAATACCGCTACTATGGTGCTGTTATGTAACTAGAATAGCTATGTATGTCGTTAATCAAGCAATAGAGTACACAATAATGTCCAGTAACAAATTGTCTGCTTTTTGGTATTTATTTCTCTTTACAATTGCTGTGAGAAAATTTGAGTCAATATTAATTTGAGATAGTTCATGTTTACACTCTCCTGAATAACTCTTTTCTATTAAAAACTGCCTATGGCAAATTGAGTTACAATAACAAAACTTATTATAATGAAAATGTGGCTAGCGGCTTTGAGATAGTTGAGAGTAAACCACTGTCTATTCAGACTGCCCACGTGAGTTGATTTTAATTGATCCCCTGATCAATCGCAATTTAAACGATCACATTAAAATAAGAATATATTTTTTCAAGTAGCGTCATTCTCAATACATCTACTTGAAAAGGCTCACTTCTTAGTTAAACGACTTCCCATTGTAAGCTCATAATATCCCAGTATGCCGCACCTGCTGCCGTCGCTTATACTCGTACGCATAGAAATCAATTCCAAATGACACACAATCGCAACGGAACAGAAAAATATCATTTCAGGCTAATGTCGCGTAGCCAATGACATCGTTGTAAAAATTCATGAATGCTTACATTCGGGAAACAAAAGTGTCCATTTGGTACAGAATTGCCTTTGTCATTTGCAAAAGCCTTTCAGTTTAATTTCTTACTATGCAAACTGTGGTGCTTTAATGCAGAGGAAATAAATATTAAGTATTTAGCGCACAAATGCGCATGGGTTTGCATATACAATACATAAGTATTATACATATATATATGTGTATGTATGTATGCATTTATATGTGTTTTAATATCTGAGCATTGGGTAAACGACCTCAAGTATCAAAACTTATCCAAATTTCGCTTAGGAGACCAATTTTGAGTGCCAAGAAAAATACGAATGGGAAAATGTGCAAAAGGCAGCAATAACAAAAAACACCAAACACCAGAAAGCCAAAAACAAAGACTACTAGTTTAGAGCAACACCGCACCCCGCACCCCGTACCCCCCACCCCGCACCCAAACACAATTGTACTCAACGGACATTTTTTGTCATGCAATACAGTACTCGAAAAAAGTCTTTAGAATAGCATTTATGTGGACAATTGGCCAACTGGACCAGTGCCACAATGGTTGACTGAGAGAGAGCGCCTACTATGTATGTTTTTGTTGATTTTATCGTTTTCTTGTTGTTTTTGTAATAAAATGTAATTGGTTCGCTGCAGTGCGGTGCGCGCATAGCTCGTAGTGATTTCAATGCTCTGTCCCACGGCGAACATAATCCTCAACATACGTTTGGTATATATTGGTGGGTTCGTTTAGTGCGCGAATGCCTACACAAGAGTTAGTGGCCATTTTTTTTCTACAAAAGCAAAAAGGATGAAACATTTATAGCTTTAAACGGAAATGAAGCTATTTTAAAAGTCCACTGAGCGGTAATCCAACTAATTCTATGATGAAGTATTTCTTTTCTTTCAGAGAGCGTCAAATTTGTCAATTTAAAGCTCCAACCGGCGACCTCCAACCATAGGCCCCTATTATGAGTTGGATTCGATCTTCGATATTCGTTGGTTATCGAAGATCGAAAATCGAATGTCAATTTGGTATTATGAGCGATGCAACCCTATCGAAATTTTCGTTGTATACCGAATTTACAGTCGAATGCAATTTTGCTTTCGATTGTGTAGCGTATTGTGGGAAAACTTGTTAAAATGTAAGTTGTTTGCGATTATTTATGGTTTTTTAGTAACCAAATAATAAATATATATACTAATTTTGTTAATTTTATGCAGGTCGAAAGTCGTGAGTACCAAACAGCAATTAGAAAGGCTAGTTGCATTAATGGAAGAGAATCCACAATTCGCAAAAGGGATTTGCACCAAAGTTCAGGCAGCAAAAAAATGGGAGGAATTTACAACGAGCTGAATTGGTTGGAATCACCAGTTAGAACGGCAGCAAAATGGATTAAGGTTAATAATGGTTTTTTTTTTGTGTGATGTTTATAGAAATACATTTTTATTTTCCCTTGGCAGGTATGGGCTGACATGAAGTCAAAAGCGAAAAAAAATGTCGCAAAACAAAGCTGAACTCCGAGCAATAGGTGGGGGACCCAACAAACTTCAGGTACTTTCAAATACCGAAGAAAGTATAATCGGTTTACTGCAATTTGATGTCTGCATAAATCCGCCTGGGGGGGAATTTGGCCTGGATACAACATACTCAATTGGTACGATCCTTGAGCACAAAATCGCAGAACTGTGGCTAGCTTTAAAATATTTGGAATGGATTTGGCTCGGGTGCACTGCTGCAACTGGTTTTCTGTACTAGACAGTAGGTTCATAAACGCCTCTTTAGATAATCTAAAGTTCTTTAAAAATCTGTAAGAAAATTTCTGTAATATTAAGTACGTCAACACATTTTGAAAATTCTAAACTTACTCAGTGGAAGCCATTTCTAGGGGGTTGGATGCGTCACTCAACCATTTTCTACTTCTAGCTAGTTCCACTAATCTCTCATCGTCCGATGAATCGTCGAACCACAACTCCGTTGTACAAAAAATACTTTTTTTAACTTTTAAAAATGTTGTTAGCAAAGAATTTCAACTCAATCGGTTTTTCTTTTATTTTGATTTGCTGTATCATCTGAGAAAAAATTATCTATTGTAAATGCGTCGAGCGATCGAAATTCATAATAGTCCTAATCTTCAACGAATGAGCACCATAATACCAAATGAAAATTCGTTCGATCAGAACTTTCGACTACAGTCGAAGATCGAATGTTGCTCATAATAAAGGCCATAGAGTTTGAATGGCAAAAAAAGCCATTAGAGTAATCACGACTTTAAATCGACAGCAGGGAAAAGTTGGGAATGTACACCAAAAATACTACGATGGATCTACACGGCTGCTAACTATGAATCAGACCTACTAGATTTCCTATGGGGCAGCAGTCGGGGAGAATTACTCGGTGAGGCAATCAGTAACAAACGCACTAACAAGGCTACAAAGAGTTGCAAGTGTATACATAACAGGAACCATGCGTACATATCCCACGACAGCAATGGAGCGTCTTTTAGAACTCATACCACTTCACATTCATATCCAATCCCAAGCAAGGAGGGTTATCCTAAGAATAACCAGAGCTTCAAAATTACCTAAGGCATTCATCAAAATCGCAGGAAGTTTAATATTCTTGTTGAACTAACCCCTGAGATCTCAATACCATTGTTTCCACGACAGTCGGTTCTACATTACCGAAACGATCCGGATTTATATCCGGCCAAGGACTGTCACTCCAGCAGTATTCTCCGTATGTAAATATGGGGAATGTTTATGATGCTACAACAACAACAACAACATCTCAATACCATGAGTCATAATGCTACTGATGCTCAGTTTTTTCAAACGCTTCAAGACTGAACTGGGCAATATAAATACTTGGGTTATCTAAATCCTACAAGATAACCCAGAAGGTATGATAATATGGCAAGGACTGATACCTCACAGAAGAATAGAGGTCACCGGTCTAAGAAAAAGATACTTGCAAGCGCTAGGCATGAATACTCGTACATAAATATTTCAAGCGGAAGTTACGCCTTAGAAAATCATAGCTATCCGTACTGATAACCAGGCAGCAATCAAGACACTCAACTATTTCCAGGTTACATCAAAACTGGTGCTGGAAAGTCTTGATAAGCTGAACATCTTAGGTCAGCACCAGGTACGTATCCTATGGGTCCGAGGGCACATAAGAATTATTAAGAACGAAATGGCAGATAAATTAGGCAGGAAAGTAACTGCGCATTTAAGCGAGTCTCTCATAGACATCTTGGCAACTAAACCGAACCTAAAAGCCTAGTAAAGAGGGAATTCAATATGTCTACTCGGAAACTGAAGAAGAAAATAAATAAGCAAACTTCTTGATGTTGGTCTTGTGGCAGATATATTTGCAGCCATGCCAGACGCAGTCCAATATATCCCAACAGATTGCCAGCTTAGGTAATCGGGACCTCAAATTCATGACGAAATTTAGGTAATGGTGGTAAAACGTTGCAGATGCTTACAGGGTCCGGCACTCGAAGTGTAACCAACTCCAGACCGCTCGCGCACCTGGTGCATGGGCATCAGCTGTCTGTTAGTTGGCTAAATGACAGACCAGAGTGTTGTTTACAAGCGCGCGGAAGCATTTTGCCGAGAGTAAACGCGAAAAAAGAAAATCTGTAATGGATTTTTTGGCTGGAAAATGGATTTTTTGGCTGGAAAATGACAACCAGCTATTGTTTGTGAGCCCGAGCACCTTAAAGTAAAAAAAGTTTTTGTTTATCTAATGGTACGATACAGATGTAGGGTATATTCAATAACGCATTATAATGCGCAACGTACTTTTGCAGTGTTGGCAATGCGTTCAGAAATGCAAATATGGCAGTACTGCAAATGCATCGCGTTCCAAAACGCCATTTTTGTATCAAACGTCGCGCATTATTTGCAGGAAAAATTTTAATACTGCCAATCTATTAATTGCAACACTTGTCACATTGGCAGTGCTGCCAGCGCTGCAATTACTGCGCATTTATAATGCGTTTCTGAATATACCCATACTGGTAGCATCGCGAAACGTCATGGAGGTGGTCATCAAAAGACTGCAACGTCACGTGAAATGGTGCAAAAAGTGAAGAAGCGACGACGTGCCAATCAAATGGCGAAAGAACTAAAAATATCTGATCATAGCATCCGCCGCATACTGAAAAATGATCTCAAAGTCAGGCCTTATAAGATCCAAAAGGCGCATGATCTCACACCAAAGCAGCAACAAGTCAGACTTGAGAGAACGAAAGAGTTGCTTTGCTTGGCCGAAAGCGGCAAATTTTCGAATACGAAAATTTCGAAATTGAGCAATTCTTAAACACCCAAAACGTTATGATTTATATGACCGATCGTTCATACGATAACACTAGTCTACAAGGAAAAGTATCCGAAATAATTTAAACTAATATCTGCTTCTCTGTCCATGCAAAATTCGGATTGATAACTAAAATTAATTTATTAGTTTGAGTTTTCGAGATATCCTAACCTAAAAGTGCAAAAAACACCATTTTTGCCCATATTTGAGGTTATGTAGCCTTGCAGATGTTTTCTTTCACCAAAATTAAAGGATGGCATCTTTAAATACAATCCTTCTTTTTTCAAATGGCGTTTTGTTTGCTCAAATATGATTTTTTTTTCGCAGAGATGTCGCATTTTGAAATTTTCATGTTTCGAAATTTTCCTACACCTGAAAATCGATTAAGATAACATAGACATGATATAGTCGATTACTAATTTTCTCGAATTGAGTCTTATTTTTCTTAAAATTTTGTCTCACACCATAAGTGTGCTGACTCACCACACCCCTACACTATCTAACCTTTGGGTACCGAGTCACACACAGCCCTAACCCCTAGTAACCACCCCTATCATGCCGCAAGCAGGCTTACCCACAAACTCCAAATTTACATATGTACTATTAATCCATATATTTCAGGCCCTCAAACCCAAGAAAATTAGTAATCGACTATATCATGTCTATGTTATCTTAATCGATTTTCAGGTGTAGGAAAATTTCGAAACATGAAAATTTCAAAATGCGATATCTCTGCGAAAAAAAAATGATATTTGAGCAAGCAAAACGCCATTTGAAAAAATAAGGCTTGTATTTAAAGATGCCATCCTTTAATTTTGGTGAAAGAAAACATCTGCAAGGCTACATAACCTCAAATATGGGCAAAAATGGGGTTTTTTGCACTTTTAGGTTAGGATATCTCGAAAACTCAAGCTAATAGAGCAATTCTGAGGCCAGATTTGGATTCAGCGCATCATAAACCTTCGGAAATATATAGTCTGGTTTCTGGGTCTGAATGTTGGTTAAATTTTGTCGGCCTGTGTAATTTGAGTCATCGATTGGCCACCAGGAGGCAGCACCCGCTGGCAGCACAGGTAATGGTTTGGGCCACTCTAACCGCAGGTGGGCGCTCTCCAATCGTTTTCAGCGAGCCTCGCGTCAAAGTAAATGCGAAATATTATCGGGAAAGTATTCTGAAGGTTGCTTTGAAGCCGTGCGTAGACAAACATTTACGTGGAAGACCATGGGCGTTTCAAGAGGACTCAGCACCATCTCACAAAGCTCGAGTGAACCAAGAAGGGCTAAAAAACAACGTTCTGAACTTCATAACGTCCATACAAGGGCTCTCAAATTCACCAGACACGAATCCGATGGATTATTATCTTTGAGCCATTTTGGACAGCAGTTTCGAACTAAAAGATTCACCAGTCTCGATGCGCTGAAAAAAGCCATTGTCCGTGAGTGGGCCAAAATACCTGCAAGTCACATTCGGGCTGCTTGCGATTCGTTTCTGGACCGTCTCAAGGTTATAGTCAAGGCGAAAGGTGGTCATATTGAGAAAAAGTAAATTGATTCTTAGTTTTGTATTATTTTCACGCATTTTTTGCTTTGAATTGAATAAAAGTAATTTTCCAAACTAAATTTATGCCCTTTTTAATTGGTTACACTTCGAGCGCCGGACCCTGTATATATCTGTAAAATTTCCATTAGTTTCAATAACCTCCTCGATACGGCTCCGGAATCGACTGCCTGCCCGAACCAAAGGCCTTTTATTCCCCCTTATTGACCATAACGGTATTAATTGCAGCCTTCACTGAAGAAATGGTATTATGAGGATGCTTATTGATTTCACGCCCAACTACGCCCCAAACGTTGTAAACCAGTTGATTCGGGTCTGGGAAGTCAGGCGGCCATAAGTTCGGTGTTATGTGGTCATGGAAATTTTCAGCCATCAAATCTTGTGTCGCCATCGCTTTGTGTGAATGAGAAGTCTTTCTTATGCATGTATGGGCTATCACTGCGTACACTATCAATCCAGGGTATCACTACTTTCTCTAGAACCTCGATACATTCGAATTCCTTGAGTAAAGGATGGCATGGCATGTTTTTTGTTACTCGCAACACCTAAGACCATAACAATGGCTGGCAATTTCGTGTGCATGACAAAAGAAACCTATGTAGGATTGCAGCATAACCATCTGTCATTCACATAGTTATTTCTGAGGTTGGCCTTTTGATCTTGGTCAAGATTTTTTTAAGACAGAAAAAAAGCATAACATCTCAGGCTCTTCAGGGTGTTTATTTAGAAGGCTTTTTGATCTTATAACACGCTGTTCTCATGTTTGCTCCAACATAAACTGTCTTCTGCGCACAGCGTCGGACTTATACCGGAGATCTTCAGGAACAACTCGACGAATAAGACCCTCCGAAGCATTAAGCTCCTTCACAAGGGCCCTTTTATTGATTATGAAGTGTACTCGTCAATGGTGGTTTACACGTTTTGAATAAGTTCTGCAAATCAGAGTGTCAGCACATTCCTCGTGTTTTTGTTGCGAATCTTATGGACGAACGAAGGGGCGCACTTAAAAAAATTAAAGATTTCTAATTCGGTACGATTTGCACATACACAAAAAAAATAATAATGGTTTCGGGAAGTTATAGCCTCATATATGCATGTCCTCAAATAGCGAGCGCACCCTGTAAATTATGAAAGCAACTACTGCACCACCAGCAACCAACCGCCAACGTAACTACTTCAATGGCTGGTCAAACAGTAACTAGTAAGTGCAGCAACACGCCCGCGATGAAGGCATAGCTATTTTTATACGTAATCGCTCCTTTGCTGCAAGAGTGTCGAAATATGTGTTACCTTCATGGAATTTGCAAATAGGAAATTGAATCACTGACCAATGGTAAAACAAGCCCGCAAACAAACGTTTAAAAGCAATGGATAAACTTTTTTTCTTGAAGCTGCAAAATTTCTGCCACAGCCGAGTTAGTTTGGTAGATGCTTGCGTACAAAAGCCTGTACGTACAATCAAAAAGCAATTTGCGTTATTTTTCAATTCCAAATAAACTTCAAATTTAACCCAATTGTATGCAAAAAGAAAAATACATCAAAATCTCAAATGCAATGCTGAATGACCCACTAACTTCGTTTATGTGGATGTGCTAGCAAAAAGTTCAATTTGCTGCCTTTAAGCCATCTCAAAATGAGAAATTGTGCAACGAAAAAATTATGAAAAAAATTATAAAAAAAATGAAAAAAAGTATTAAAAAAAATTATTAAAAATATTAGAAAAAAAATTATGAAAAAAACCAAAAATTATGAAAAAAATTATAAAAAAAATTATGAAAACAAAAATTATGAAAAAACAAATATTATTAAAAGAAAAATTATGAAAAAAACAGATTATGCAAAAAAAATTATAAAAATATAATTATAAAAAAACCAAAATTATGAAACAAAAATTATAAAAAGCAATTATAAAAAAAACCCAAAAACTATGAACAAAAAATTATGAAAAAAAATTATGAAAAAGCAACTATGAAAAAAAAATATGAAAAACACGAATTATGAAAGATTATAAAAAACAATTATAAAAAAACCAAAATTATGAAAAAAATAATGAAAAAAAATTGTGAAAAAAAAATTATGAAAAAAAAATAAAAAGCAATTACAAAAAAATTATGAAAAAAAAATAAAAAGCAATTACAAAAAAATAATAAAAAAAAACCAAAAATTACGAAAAAAATATTAACAAAATAAAAAAAAAAATTATGGAAAAAAAAAATTATGAAAGAAAAATTATGAAAAAACCAATATGAAAAAAAATTAAAAAAAGAGCTATACAACAAAATTATAAAAAACAATTATAAAAAAATAATCTAAACAAACCAAAAATTATGAAAAAACAATATAAAAAAAAAATTATTAAAAAAAATTTTAAAACATTAATTATGACATAACATGAAAAAAAATAAAAAAAAATTATAAAAATAATTAAAAAAAAAATAATTATAAAATAACAAAAATTATTTTTTTTTTTTTTTTTTTTTTTTATTATTATTTACATTGTAACTAGTTAATAAATTATAAACTAACGAACAATTTGGATTTATTTTTGTACAATACAACTAAATTTAAAAATACTCTGCATCAGGCTTGCAGGGAAATGGGCTACTGCGTGAGTTGGTGCGGTTTTTTTCGTTTCAGCCTTTCTTTCCATTTAACGGGGTCAATTAGGGCTGAGGCTTCGCTATTTACATGGTGGCGTAGTCTTTCCATATGAGACTTAGCGTTGATGTTGATCGAAGTGGCAACTGATTCGATGCCAAGGTCGCGTTCGATATCGGTGTTACGGACGTACCAAGGTGCATTAACAGCGCATCGTAGTACCTTATTTTGGAATCTTTGTATGGATTTTATGTTGGTTGAGCTTGAGCAGCCCCATAGCTGGATCCCATATGTCCAAATTGGTTTAAGCACCTGCTTATATAAAAGAATTTTATTGTATAGGGATAAGGCTGATTGGTTGCCCATAAGCCAGTACATATTTCTAAATCTGATATCTAACTCTTCTCTTTTCTTTTTAACGTGAGCATTCCATCTAAGCTTGGTATCTAGTGTCATACCTAAGTATTTGGCGGTGTTGTGATGCGGGATTTGTACGCCGTTTATATGTAGTGGCAGATATTTGATTTTCTTCTGTGTGAAGTCTAAATGAACCGATTTTGTTTCGTTTAGTTTTATGCGCCATTTAATGGTCCACTCGGAGATTTTATTTAAATAAATTTGAAGGTTTTTGATTGAGTCAATCTGAGTTTCTCCTACCGATAAGATGGCTGTGTCGTCAGCAAAAGTTGCGGTGGAGCAATTTATGTCAATAGGTAGATCACACGTAAAAAGAATATAAAGAATGGGCCCCAGCACGCTGCCCTGTGGGACGCCAGCTTTAATTTCCTTAAGTTCGGAATATGTGTCTTCGTATTTTATTCGGAAAAAACGATCGGATAAGTACGATTTTAGAACATTAAAATATTGTATTGGTAGAAGCGCATTTATTTTGTTGAGGAGCCCAATGTGGCAAACTTTGTCAAAGGCTTTAGACACGTCGAGAAAGACAGCAGAGCACACCTTTTTTTCCTCAAAGGCGTTTTCAATGATGCGAGTAATTCTGTGCACTTGATCGATGGTAGAATGTTTTGTGCGAAAACCAAATTGATGCACTGGTATTATATTTCTTTGCTTAATAATTATGTTGAGACGTTTGGCTAAAAGCTTTTCCATCAGTTTTGATATAATTGGTAGGAGCGAGATAGGCCGATAAGATGTGACATCATGCGCTGGCTTCCCTGGTTTATTAAACATAATTATTTCAGCAGTTTTCCAATATATTGAGATATGGTGCAATTTGAATGTGGCGTTCATTATTTCAGTAAACCTAGATATCGTGCATTGAGGAAGTTGTTTTAAAATTTCAGCAGTAATAAGATCATACCCAGGCGCTTTTTTTGATTTTAGTTTATTTATTTCACCAAGCAATTCGGAATCCGTAACAAGGGGAATTTCGGCATCAGTTTCATAGGTAAGTGGCTGCATTCCGGCTATCCTCGACGTGTCATATGGCTTAAAGATGCCCTCGAGGTACTCAGCAAAAACATTAGCTTTTTCTTTACTGCTTTTGGCCCAAGAACCGTCTTCTTTTTTGATTGGTGGGTACTGTGTTACTGGCTGTGAAAAGTTTTTTGTACATTTCCAGAGCGAGTAATCAGTGCTGCGTTCGTTCGATAAGCTCTTTAGATACGTACTCAGAGATCTGTTTTTAAAATCTTTTATTTTCCTGGAAATTTCTTTCGTAATTTTATTTAGTCGTTTTTTGTCGGAGGGAGATCTTGTTTGCTGCCATCGTCTTCGTATTTTGCGTTTTTCTGCGACCATATCTTTAATATCTTTGGTATATTTATGACCTGATGTGACAAACTTTTTTTCCGAAGTGCTACTCCAGGCTGCCAGTTGTATAAGGTTAGATAATCTTAATATTTCATCATCTAAATCGGAAGTGTTGGTAATTTCTACATTGTGATTATCCGCGGTTAAAACGTTCCTAAAATATTCCCAATCCGTACATTTATTTGTTAGCGTAAATGGCAATTTCTTGATAAGCGCATTTTCATATAATGTTAATAAAATTGGAGAATGATCCGAGTTCATATCCAACCCGCTTTCTATGCTGATATAATTAGCTGATATTTTTTTGGCAATGAAAAAATCGATTAGGTCGGGTATTTTTTGTGAATCCGTTGGCCAGTATGTTGGAGTCCCAGTAGAAAATGTTATACATCCAGTCTGTTGAAGAGCTTTGCATAATTCTCTACCTTTTGTAGTGGTTAATCTCGAGCCCCAGTGTGTGTGCTTCGCATTGAAGTCACCGCCCATTAAAAATCGGTTGTCGTGACTATTAATTAGCTCTATGTATTGGTCGCATTTGATCTGATGTTTTGGGGGACTGTAAACTGCAGTGACTGATAAATTCCTATCACTCTCCACTGTTATGGTTATTGCTTGAAATTCAGGTATAGAGATGCTGCCTTCTTCGTAATGCTTTATATTGTTTCTTATAATAATAGCAGCGCCTCCTCGTGCGGCGTTGTTTGGGTGAATTGAATGGTATGTATTGTAGTTTTTGAATTTGATATATGACTGCTTGGTAAAGTGCGTCTCGGATATTAGGCAGATGTCGATTTTTTCGGTTTCTAAAATCATTTCCAGCTCGCTTTGATGTTTAAACAAGCCGTTTGCATTCCATAGCATTATTTTTAAAAATTTAGTCATTTTTATTCAACTAGGTGTAGTGTTTTTTCGATCTTCTGCAATCTCTTTTCTAGTGCAGTCATATACTCGTTTTGTGTCGTTATTTTTTCCAATATTTGTTGTAGTATGTTAGCGTTTTCCGAGTGATTGTTTCCTTTTACTACCTGTGAGAATGTGGGTCTTTTAAGTGGTGTAGTATTGTTTTGCAAAATTGGTTTGCTGGTAAGGTTATTTGGGTAGCTACCTATAATATTTTTATTTATATTTTTGCCTTGAGTACTATTTATATTATTTTTTATTTTTGAGCCAGCTCGTTGATCACGTATCTTTTGTAGTTCTTTGGCAACAACACATCCCCTGTAGTTCGCAGGATGGGACTCACCACAATTGCAGCATTTTGGTTGTTGTTGTTCAAGCTTTGTGCATTCAATCGTTTTATGCTTCCCTGCGCATTTGACACACCTTGGTTGTTTGCCACAGTAGTTTTGCGTGTGCCCATACGCCTGGCATGATTTGCATTGCGGTATGAGTTTTGATTGCCTCACTGCTTCTATAGTAACAACAGAGTGTAAGATAGTTTTTACTTCATGTATTTTCTTAATGTTTTCACTGGAATCAAACGTAAGGAGAAACATATCTAAAGGTTCTTTAGTTTTCCATTTCAATTTATTGACTGCGCTGATGGCTTTAAGTCCTTGTTTTTGAAGATTTGATATTATTTCTCCTGGATCACTCGTATGATGCAAGTTCTTTACCATCACCTTAATCGGCCGGGCTTGCTTGTTTTCATATGTATACCAAGATAGGTTTTTATTGGTCAGCATTTTTGTCAGGTTTCTATAGTCATCAGGATCTGATGCATTGATTTTGTAAGTATTATTGTTTAGAAGTTTAATAAGAAACTCTTTTTTCATTTCCTTTTTCGCAATATTAAAAATTTGTTGGTAATCGCATTCTCCAGATATCATTATTGGTGGAGGTCGTGGGATTTTCTTCTCTTTTTGCTCAAAGGATGCTTTTGCAGTCACTTTTGAGTTAGAAGCCTGTATTTCAGGTGATACTTCAGCCTTCCTTTTCTTACTTGGCCTTTTTTTTAGGATCCAATCCGTCTCTCGTGCAAGTTCTTCTTCATCCGTTTCATATTGTACGTTAGTATCATTTTTTTTAGGAGGTGTACTATTTTTTTTAAGGTTTTTATTTTCTGTTTTGAGTAAATCTAATTCATTCTTTAACTCCATGCACATTTTTTCCATATTTTTTAACTGGTTAGCTTGTTGGCTTATTATGTTTTGATAGTGGATTAAGTTATTTGCCATAATTTCATGGTTTTTCGCTAGTTGGCCACCTCCGGGTGGAGGCGTTCGTTGCATAATTTATGTAATTCGTAGTGTGCGCTGGGATATATGTATGTTTAAACACTTATCTACTAACACAGCACTTTGGGTTCGAAGTTTAGTCGGTATAGTAGATACCTTTTCGTTGAGTCGGTAATGCAGTTAACGATGACAGCTGTTCTTTCGACCCACGAGATTGTTTGTTTACGTGATTGTTTACACTCTCTATAGCGGGTTTTTTTTTTTTTGTTTTTTTTTTTTTTTATTGTAATGTTTTTTTTTTTTTTTTGTTTTGTTTTTTGTTTTTTTGTTTCTCTCTCTTCTATTGTTCTTTGTTTTCGTGTTTAGTCTACCGTACAATAATATATGTACATATATGCACAGCGAAACTAAAAACGCATGAATATGTATTTTGCTAATCACAAGTTTTGTTCACATGTACATATGTGTGTATATCAATAATCACAGGCTCAATATGTCACCATTAAAATGGTTAAAAGTCACCAACGATATTAATACACTTAAAAACTGCGGAGCGAAATCAAAACACGTCTGTTTCCTCCAAATGCCGAAAATAATTAACAAACAAAATAAATAACAAATAAACAAAAATTATGAAAAAACAATTATGAAAACAAAAAAATATTTAAAAAAAATTATGAAAAAACATGTATGAAAAAAAAAATTTGGAAAAAAAATATGAAAAAACAAAATTATGGAGAAAAAATTATGAAAAAAATTATAAAAAAAATGAAAAAAATTATTAAAAAAAATTATTAAAAATATTAGAAAAAAAATTATGAAAAAAACCAAAAATTATGAAAAAAATTATAAAAAAAATTATGAAAAAACAAATATTATGAAAAAAAAATTATGAAAAATATTATAAAAAAAATTATGAAAACAAAAATTATGAAAAAACAAATATTATTAAAAGAAAAATTATGAAAAAAACAGATTATGCAAAAAAAATTATAAAAATATAATTATAAAAAAACCAAAATTATGAAACAAAAATTATAAAAAGCAATTATAAAAAAAACCCAAAAATTATGAACAAAAAATTAATATATGAAAAAGCAATTATGAAAAAAAAATATGAAAAACACGAATTATGAAAGATTATAAAAAACAATTATAAAAAAACCAAAATTATGAAAAAAATAATGAAAAAAAAATTGTGAAAAAAAAATTATGAAAAAAAAATAAAAAGCAATTACAAAAAAATTATGAAAAAAAAATAAAAAGCAATTACAAAAAAATTATGAAAAAAAAATAAAAAGCAATTACAAAAAAATAATAAAAAAAAACCAAAAATTACGAAAAAAATATTAACAAAATAAAAAAAAAAATTATGGAAAAAAAAATTATGAAAGAAAAATTATGAAAAAACCAATATGAAAAAAAATTAAAAAAAGAGCTATACAACAAAATTATAAAAAACAATTATAAAAAAATAATCTAAACAAACCAAAAATTATGAAAAAACAATATAAAAAAAAAATTATTAAAAAAAATTTTAAAACATTAATTATGACATAACATGAAAAAAAATAAAAAAAAATTATAAAAATAATTAAAAAAAAAATAATTATAAAATAACAAAAATTATGAAAAAACAATTATGAAAACAAAAAAATATTTAAAAAAAATTATGCAAAAACATGTATGAAAAAAAAAATTTGGAAAAAAAATATGAAAAAACAAAATTATGGAGAAAAAATTATAAAAAAAAAATTTAAAAAAAACATAAAAAAAATTATGAAAATAAAATTCTGAAAAAAAAATATTAAAAAAAAATTATAAAAAAACTTTATGGAAACAAATTACGAAAAGAAAGTTATAAAAAAATTCTGAAAAAAAAATTATGAAAAAAATTATTAAAAAACAACTATTAAAAATCAAAAATTGTGAAACAACAAATTTATGAAAACAAAATTATCAAAAAAAAAATTATGAAAAAACAATTATGAAAAAACCTTTACGAAAAAAATAAATTATGAAAAAAATAAATGATGAAAAAATAATTATAAAACATTATAAAAAACAATTATAAAAAAAATAATTATAAAAAAACGAAAATTATGAAAAAAAAAACAAAATTATGAAAACAATATAATGAAAAAAAAGTAAAAAAAAAATTATAAAACAATATTATAAAAAACATTTATAAAACAAAAAAAAATTATAAACAAAACATTTTTAGTATTATGAAAAAAACTATGAAAAAAAAATATAAAAAAAATTACGAAAACAAAAATTATAAAAAACAAAAAATCTGAAAAAAAATTATAAAAAAAAAAATTCTTAAAAATATTTAAAAACAAATATAAAAACAAAAATTAAAAAACAATTATAAAAAAAAAAACAATTGAAAAAACAAAATTATGAAAAAAAAAATTATGAAAAAAAATTATGAAAAAAAACTATGAAAAAAAATTATAAAAAAAAATTACGAAAACAAAAATTAAAAAAAACAAAAAATCTGAAAAAAAATTATAAAAAAAAATTACGAAAACAAAAATTAAAAAAAACAAAAAATCTGAAAAAAAATTATTAAAAAACAATTCTTAAAAATATTTAAAAAAATATAAAAACAAAAATTAAAAAACAATTATAAAAAAAAAACAATTGAAAAAACAAAATTATGAGAAAAAAAAATTATGAAAAAAAAATTTTCTAAAAAAATTATGAAAAAAAATTATGGAAAAACTAAATTATAAAAACAAAATTTTCAAAAAAAAATTACAAAAAAAATTATGAAAAAAACTTTATGAAAACAAATTACGAAAAGAAAGTTTTAAAAAACTTCTGAAAAAAAAATTATGAAAAAAAATATTAAAAATCAAAAATTGTGAAAAAACAAATTTATGAAAACAAAATTATCAAAAAAAAATTATAAAAAAACAATTATGAAAAAAAAATTATGAAAAAAATAAATGATGAAAAAATAATTATAAAGCATTATAAAAAACAATTATAAAAAAATAATTATAAAAAAACGAAAATTGTGAAACATTATAAAAAACAATTATAAAAAAAATAATTATAAAAAAACGAAAATTATGAAAAAAAACAAAATTATGAAAACAATATAATGAAAAAAAAAGTAAAAAAAAAATTATAAAACAATATTATAAAAAACATTTATAAAACAAAAAAAAATTATAAACAAAACATTTTTAGTATTATGAAAAAAACTATGAAAAAAAAATATAAAAAAAATTACGAAAACAAAAATTATAAAAAACAAAAAATCTGAAAAAAAATTATAAAAAAAAAATTCTTAAAAATATTAAAAAAAAAATATAAAAACAAAAATTAAAAAACAATTATAAAAAAAACCTTTTAAAAAAAAATTATGAAAAAAATATATGAAAAAACTTTATGAAAATAAAAATTATGAAAAAACAAAATTATGAAAAAAAAAATTATGAAAAAAGTTACGGAAAAACAAAATTATAAAAAACAAAATTTTCAAAAAAAAATTAGAAAAAAAATTATGTAAAAAAATTATGAAAAAAAAATTATAAAAAAAATTATAAAAAAATAGAACAAAGAATAGAATTTGAAGCAATTATTCTGCAGCCAATAGCTCGCGTTAGAAGATTTATTTAAACAAAATTGCAAAAATACACAGGTTTCAACATAAAATTTTTTATAAAAATTTCGCAAAATTAATTCACTTCGTCAAATTCTTCGCTTTTTTTTTTGCAAATTAATGACCGCAACAGCAGTTTAATCCGTTTTATTTTATATACAATTTCTTAGTGTAATTTTCTTTTATTACGTTATCAATTTTTATGTGTTACAGACTACTTAAATAAAATCTTACAAATAAAAAAGTGAAACGAGACATATAATAAAGGAGTTCTGAATGTGCATATGTAATCAAATAATATAACGGTACGTTTTACATGTTTCATACCAGTCAATACAAAAAAAAGAAGAGCGTAAATTGACATAGGAAAACCAATTAAAAAATGCCGGCGCTTCGTCTTAACGAAAGGCATTATAACTGGTTATTGGGAAAAGAATACATTTTTCTTATAAGAAACTAAAAAATATTCGTAGTAGCAAGTAAAAAACTGTTTTTTCTTTGGACATAGATATTGTATATAAAAGCCAAATATTTCATTATATTATAAATAGATTAAATTAGACTAAATAGAAGTACATACAAAAGTTCTTTTACTAGTGAAAATTATATTTTACAAAGCAATACAAACCGATATTAAAAACACAAAAAAAAAACCTTGAAAAAATAAAGTAAATTAACAAAATAATCAGTTTAATTTTAGTAAATACGCAGTGTTCAGTGTTCAGCTAAACGTTCTCTTAATGCAGTCATACTACTAATGTTGTTGTTGTAGCAGCAAAAACATTCCCCATACATGTACGAGGAGTGACACTCCTTAACCGGATATATAGTAAATCCAGGTCGTACCAGTAACGTATAACCGACTGTCGGCGGAACAGTCATACTACCAATCAACTTTATTTAGAACACCACAGCTAATTTCCGTTGAATACATTGCGTGCACGATGAATTGTAGTTTATGTGCGCAACCCCATTGAAACCAAACTCTATGCCACTCTTCAGTCTTTGCTTAGCTGTGGTTTTAGGCATTAATCTTCCAGCGTAAAGTTGGATAATTGCAAATGTTGCAAATTGTTGCGCGCCTCAAAGTACGCCGTGTCGGTGGGATTTTCAGGCGTTGGCACAAAAGGCGGCTCCTCGTTTTCGATATTCTTCCAATCTATGGACTCGAAGAAACGCATTTGCTGCACCTCCTTTGCTGCCGGACGCAACGTGGGATCGATTGTAAGCAGTAAATCGACTGCTTCAACTGCTTCAGCGGACAAAGCTTCATCACCCTCTGGCCATTCAATATCTAAAAAAAAGGAAACAATTATTTAGAAGTAAAATTAAATAATTTATTTTTATTTTTTTGGCTCATTTACTTTTATTCAGAATGTTGTCGAAAACTTTTTGTGGTGTTTCATCGTTGAAGGGCGGCAAACCCGTCAAGAATTCGTAAAAGCAAACGCCGAGTGCCCACCAATCAACAGCCGGTCCGTGTCCTTGACGCAACAATAATTCGGGTGCCAAGTAATCGGGTGTGCCGAGTATACGTTCGGTGGACTGCCGACCAACGCCACGCCGCACCGACTTTGGCGTGCGGAAGGGTGTATTAATACGTTTCGGCGTTTGGTGTACATTATTGCCCAAATTGATGGGTGACATGGTAAGATCATCAGCTGGCATTTTTAAATATTGCACATTCGATGCCTTCTCAGCCGCTTGCTCCGATTTTTTCATCTCCATCGATATTGGCAACGCAAAGCGTGTTGATTTGAGTTTTCCCAACAAGCCACCATCACGATGAGGCAGCTTTTGGGATGACACAGGTGTCGAAAAGACAACATTTGTGACATGCTCACTGAGAGTCTGTGGCATCTCATCGTCCGAAAGCGAGCGCACTTTCAGCACACCACTAATTGCTTTACGCTTTTTCGGCGTGCTGCTGCCAATGTCAAGAATATCGATCTCTTGTGTGAGGCCGGTGCTGCCACAGTTAGATACCGAATTGGAGCCGTCACCTTCCAGACTTGGCGAGTTCTCAGAACGATTGAGAAGATTTAGCTTGCGTTTCATGCCCCTAAAAATTAATAAACGAAAATTTTAAATAAAATTGATATGTTTGCTTTGTGCATAAAAACCTCATGAATTCGGGACGTTTGAAATTTTTCGATAGATTGCGAAATGGCGAACGCATACTGTTGGCTTCGCTCGTAATGTTCGTGTTGTAACTGTATAATGAAAGTATGAAAAACACAGTGCGTTTTAAGATATTTTTGATTTTGAAAATATTTTTTTTTTTTGCAACGCATACCTTCGCGAATAGTCTGAGCAACCTGTATCGTTCTTCGAAATGCACATATTGTCCGCCTTGTCTAGTGAGCCTGTGGTGGTGTTAATCTGCGAAATGGAATAGTCACTCTTACGACTGGATACCCCGGAGTCCTCTGTGCCTTTTGAAATACGCAAACGCTGTGTTCCAAAAAAATCCGTGTTATTTTGGTGCATAATTTAAAGTTAAGAAATTTAATGGTGCAGTAAAAAAATTAGAATAAACTTTTCCACTTGGAAAATTTAACATAGAAAAATTGCATGCAATAGCCATAGAAAGCGAATAAGAGATTGTGTTATAACGAATAGGAGATTGTGTTATAAGAAACATTTAGTATATTTTATTGTCTATCCCTTTACCACATCCAGTACAAAACACACACCACTTAACAAGGCACCTCATCATATACAATAAACACCGAAAGGTGTGGAATTTTTCATCGAATACGAATAAGTAAAAAAATTTAGTTAATTTCGTTTTTAATCTCACATTTAATCCCCAGTCCAAAATACCACACAAACAAACAAACAAAAAACATACGCTTACACACCTCATCCATCGAAGGTTTTCGAACTATGCTAAACTCAAATGAATCTCCTTCTTGATCACTCTGCTCCTGCACCTTAATTAAAACCTTTTTCTCTTTGAGACTATCTTTAAATAGTGTATTATGTTCCTGCTTGTAAAAGTGTATACAAAAATAAAAATTCATTTTCCTCATACGGCATTTTATATTAAATTAAACTGCTTACATTGCAATTCACTCTAACAGCAGTAGCAGCGCCGTTCATTTCCTTACTAATGTCCACAAACCCGACGTGACGCGTATGCGTAGGTGCATTTGCACTGACACTTGCTTCATTGTTACTTGCCTCTGTTGATGTGCACGTGTAATAGGAGGAATTACTGTCGGTCAATTGCGTCTACAAAATCGAAAGCATAGTAATTCATTTAACTTCTCCTAAAAACAAAAACATTTTACTGCTCAAAATTACTTTGGTGGGGCATGTGTGCGTAACAGAAACATTTATCTCTTCTACCGAAAAGAACGGAGAGACTCCAGATATTTTACTATCACTAGCTCGTTCTGCTTCATTCAAAGAAGTATCGGCCTCACTATCCGAGGATTCAGTCATATCTAAAATAAATAAATATTTTTCAATATAGCGCATCATGAAAATTATCACACTTTTTACGGCGTCTATTCATAGCATTCATCAGGTTTGAAGTGCCAGTTCCACATTCCATTTTCTTCTCCGAACCAAAAGATAAATGCGAAGTCAGCGAGAGCAACTGGCCCGGTGTTCGTGTATTTAAGGTAGGCGAACTGTTTAATAGATCAGATATTTCCAAATCTGAAACTTGTAGTTATGCAATTAGCAAATTTTCTCATAGTATTCACCTTAAATACGCTCGCAAATACAACAAATATTTATAGTTTACCTCTTCTGTTGTCAATTTTGCTTAACCCGAAATCGGTCAATTTTACATGGCCAGCTGCCGATAGCAGCATATTGTCCGGCTTTATATCGCGATGCACAATGCCATGCTCATGTAAATATTGCAATGCTAGCGCAACTTCCGCCACATAAAAACGCGCCACTGCTTCGTCAAAGTAGCCATACATGGTAAGCAGCGACTTGAGATCACCACCCACCATGTACTCCATCACTAAATATACGCACGCTAGCGATTGTAGTGAGTAAAATAGACTGACGCAAAATGGACTACGTGACAACGCCAATGCATTTCGTTCTGTAATAACTTGCGATACCATGTTTTTATTTATCATCTCCGATTTGCGCATCACTTTGATGGCGTACAATTTGTTGGGATCATTGTTTTTGTAACCCAAAAACACCTTTCCAAATGCTCCACGACTAATGGGTTTGATAATTACAAAGTCGTTGATTGTTGGGAGCTGAAAGAAGAAGTCAGTCATAAGTTATAATATCCGCATGTAAATGAGATTTCTCTAGAACATGAATAATTGCCAACATTATTAAGTATTTGGCAGTGACTTATCCAAAGCGCACTTTAAACCATCAGTAGTTACAAAAACAATAAAGCCACAGTGTGTTCGCCAAGTAACTGCACTTTACGATCATATCAGTAAAAGTTCTCGCTATTTCACAATTATCAATTTAATGTAAACCAATTAAGAACGCACTGCTTTGTTCAAATTAAATAAATACCTTAGTACATGTTTGATTCTCCGGCTTTGTTGTTAGAATATTTATTTTATCTAAAAGGTGTTCCCCATCGAGTACCATTGACGATTTTTTAGGTGTCTTATAATCGCATTGGTGGTACTGCACAGTTGCAGTCCCCTCTTTTTCCATGACACGAGCATATGATGTTCCAGATGAATTTTTGCCGTACATATATTTTGTACTTCTCAAACAAAATCGAAATATGAAAATTTAATATAGACTTCTTTTGAGCTTTTGCTTAATTGATTGACTTATAACATATCTGATAAAATATCTTTCAAAATTCGAGCGAACGTTGAAAATGATGAAAATGAATTTGACATAACTGCCAATGTAGTGCTGCCAAGTTGCAGATTTACAAATAGAAAGGAAATTTTAAGGGATATTTTACAATGCGGCCACACTTGCTAAATTCTTAAATCATTACAAAAAAATTTCAAAGAAGTTGAAATTGTGAGCCCGAAAGGACATTTAAGTACAACTAATTCTCTTTTACACGATATTTTTTCTCCGAATTTGATTTAACAAGAGTTAAAAAGAAAAACCAACTTTGTTCTTCTCACGCATTTTATAGTTTTAACACGATTTTCAATATTTTATCAATTTTTCTTAAATCTCATAGCACAAATAGAGTGAGATTTTACGCCGCATGTACGACGCTTTTAAATTAGTGTCAGTAAAAGTCTCTTAGACTCGGTAGATTTTGCTCTCGCCGTTTAATAATTTATTTATGTTAATATAATAATGACATAAAATGTGTAAGCACGAAATAAATTCTTAAGTGAACTCTAAAAAGAATTTTTAATATTGTTTTCACCTAATTTGCTCTTTACACTCACTTTTTTTTTTTTTACTTACAACGTATTTAAACGTGTAAAATGAGAATTAGATGTATATTAGATATACTTTTAGTATAAAAGGAATTTTGCAAGGAAGTTGCAAGAGCTGACTGTAATTTTAACAAGAAAATTGCTCTTGATTATATTTGAATTGGGCAAAAAAACTAATTATATATGCAAAATGTGAAAAAAGTCCTTTTGTCAAGCTTGTCGAGTAAATTGTCATAGAAAAGCACTAAATATGCGTCTTCGTATTATTTTTTATTTTACACATTTGAAAAGGTTATTAATAAAAATTTGAATTTTTGTGAAGGTGCGAAAATATTTAAGGTGTTCGCAGTGCCTTACAAAATATTTACGTCAATGTTTTGTAGCTTTTTATAATAAAAATATGTACTACTTATTCTATATTTATTGTCATATTTGGATCGCGATCATCAGTATTTCACCTACACAGCCAATATTGCAGTCCAAATATTACGATATTAATCAATTCATAGAAGGTTAGCCCAATAGAGCTATAGTACTTTTACATGTGTTTTGTTTTTGTGTAGTCGTTCAAATTTCAATGAGAATGTAAACAAGGAAATACGGCAAAAACAAATAGCAGGACACTTTGAATTCCAATCAGTAAATTCACCTTGGAAAAAACCAAGTAATTTACCAAAGCGAATTCACCTTATGTGAATTTGCCTTGCATGATAATTTTGTAAAATCATGGCAGAGGTGCATTAAAAGTGATTTATTTGATTAAACGATTTGTTGAATTTGAGGTTGAATGTGAAAAAATTGCTCACTCCGTTTACACTAGGCGATTTTCATTTAAACGGTAATCAGGTATTTAGTAAGTGAAACGAAGATAAAACGCGAAATAATAACACCCGATTTAATGCTCTTGAAATTCCAAAAACTTTATGATAAGGATTTTATTGATTTTATTATATATTATAGTATTACAATAAAAGGCCTTATGTCCCACCTGAGATGATAGGAATTGAGAGGAAAATACAAGTAATAACAATCATTACCTATAACTTTAATCTCAAAATCGGCGCACACATACAACAGAATGAAAACGTCCATCATTGTTCGAAGAACAGTTTTTATCAGATTTTTTATATTAGTTTTGGAGAAATAAATCCATTATTTTTGTCTAAAATGTTTGTGCAAATAATTTACAACTGTTTAATGATCGATCTTTAGCTCCTGGCCTATACTTCGTCTACTAACTTGTCAGTCCACTTCAATTATTTCTGTGATTTTGTCGACATTATCGACAATTTCTTTAACATCATAAATCCCTGAACGGAATCGACGAAACCAAAATTGCACGTTAAATAGCTGTTCGGCCGCAGTATCGACACTATAAACATCATTCACAATTCCAGCGACCTGGCTTACATTTTCCCCTTTATCAAAGAAAAACTGTAAAATGTACGGAATTTTCTCCTTATTGAATTCCATTGTTAACAGCCCGTAATTTACAACTAAAAAAACAGCAAAACAAAATTTTTGTGTGAAATGTAACCTTGATTACTTACATAAACTTTAAATTGTTTAATCGATACTTTACGAGATATCGATCACTGCAGCCATATACCGAAGAAATACTGGATTTCTTTTTCCTCAAATGATTACGTTTTTGTTGGCGTCCAACTGTCACTTTGCTCTCCAAATTTTTATTTGATGGATAATTTTTTAACTCTATCAAACGCCTACTTCCTAAAATTAGGAATAATTACTACGAATGTCAACTTGTTGGCCCATATTTTCAAACTACGCGCCAGAAATTGGCAACGCTATTTTTCTCAAATATTGAAACCGCGAAGCAGTGGTTACGAGAAATTAGTGAACGGGCAATGACATCGATGGCCTGTGCTCCACAATAAACAACTACCTTACCGACCTTTCTCGCTTTTTCACTGCGAGGAGTCTCCAACTTTCCCCCACTAAGTCCACAGCGAACGTCCTTATCACCTGGACAAAGGAGGTCAAACTGCCTCTCAAGATAAAAGTCGATGACACACCAATTCCGATGGTAAACAATCCCAAACCTTCCTCAGTTAGCTCTCCTTCTCTGCGCACACAATCGCAATTGCCACTAAAGTCCAAAATCGCAACAAGGTTCTCAAATCGCTTGCCGGCAGCACTTGGGACAAAGACAAAGAGTTCTTGCTATCGACATTTAAGGCAAGACCGTTTCTAAACTACGCTGCGCCTGTCTGATCACCTGAAACTAGTGACACGCAGTGGATAAAGCTCCAGATTTGCCAAAACACTGCCATTCGGACAGCGACGGGTTGCCTCCTGATGTCCCCAATACAACCCTACTGGACCCCACCCATTGCAGATGAAGAGATCCAGCTTCCCCGTGAGACCTGCGTAACAATGGCACAATTACGTTCTGGATATTGTAGCAGGTTCAACTCCTACTTATCCAGAATTGACCCCGACATATGTACGTAACTTATGTCCGGCATGTGAAGGCACTCCGCACGGCACTAACTACCTTTACACATGCCCTTTAAAATCCACTCATGTAACACCCCTCTCCCTCTGGACCCAACCTGTCGAAACAGCATGTTTCCTGGGCCCAAAATTACAGAAAACGCTCGAAATGGAATCGTCCTTGATATTTGTTGCTGCAGTTTGAAATCTACTACATATAATATTATTTTTAGCAGTCTCTGGAATATCCAAAGGATCGGAGTAGTCTCTTAGAAAATGCTTCTAAACTTTCTCATGACTTTTTAGGCTGCTTTGGTGTATTAAATAAGCAGAAAAAAATGAAAAATTATATAAGAATTATTGTTGTCTGACAATCAGCTGTTTCGGATTTAACTTCGGACCTCGCGTAGTTTTCATTACACCTCAAACTAATTTGTACGGACGATTTTTGTAACAAATTGGTACACAAATATTTATTTTACTTTTCCACGATTCTTTATCCTATAATAATATATGCTCATACAGCTCATCGTCGTAGGTTCATCGCCGTCAAGAACGTGCAAAGGTCCAGAAATCTTCCGCAGAATCTTTCTCTCAAACAGTAAGGGATGCCTCATCGGATATTGTCATCGTCCAAGCTTCTGCGCTATGGGTTAGGACATCATGCCCATGAGCCTTATTGGGTGTTTGTTTTGTTCTGAATACTTACAGTTATATTATCAGGTCAGTCCATAAGTTCGTGCGTTTTTTAAAGGTGGTTTTAAAATTAATAAAAAATATGTATTTATTAATCAATACAGTATTCCCCGCTTATATGCACCCCGGTTATAAGCATTTCCCGGTTATGAGCACCCAATTCTTTCTCAACTTTTGTAATTTTCCCGTTCATAAGCACTGAATAAAAAAAAAATATTGTAAATCCTCTACTACACGTTTTGAATTTATTTGGCTTTTAACTCTATTTAAAAGCACTGTGTCAATAATTTTACCAATCATACTTTTATCGATTTTATTCATAAATTTAACTAGCATTTTACTAGGGATGTGTGCCCCTAGTTTCTTGTTGAGTATGTACAATTGTGGGGGACTAAAACCCCCACATATGCTTTTTATTTTATATTAACACTCTTTATTTGTGATGTTTAATTCAAGGCAGTTAAAATAAAACTAATAACTTACAAAGGAACTCTAGTTTTTATATGTCTTGTCGTTTGCAAGAACGCTTCTCGAATGATCTCTTTCTTAGAACGCATAACGACGTTAAAATTAAATTGAATAATGAATAAAAATGAATAATGAATTCAGTGTGGCCAAAAGGATAGGTATAGGTGTGTTCCCGTACGACACTTTCAGCTGTGTTCCCACACAATGTAAACAATGAGCACGCGAACAAGTTTAACGTATGGGCAAAAAAAGGCAATTCTTTTGAGAACTGAAAAACACAAATAAAAATGAACTTTGTGTAAAATATAAATGTTCACGATCAACTACGAAAAAGACAGTTTGGCCGTAAAATGTAACTCGGGAAATATACGTAGGAAGCGGAATAGGTGCAGCAATTCGTCCGAGATAGATATAGCGGTAACAATTTGGTTCAACCAAATGCGTGCGTGTGGCGTTGTCATATCTGGGAACATGGTGAAAGAAACGGCAACGCAATTGTCTATTAAAGTGAATAAGAATTTCAATGCCACCACCGGATGGTTATGGTGCTGGCAAAAACGGAACGGAATTTCAGTCAAACACCTTCACGGTGAAAGTGCATCAGCAAATGTTGAGGGTGCAAATGATTTTTTTAAAATGCTTCCCGATTTAATAAAAAATTACAGCAATGAGAACATATTCACCGCCGACGAAAGTGGTTTATTGTTCAAGGCACTGCCCAACTCAACTCTAAGCATGCATAACGATCGACCGAAAGGATACAAATCAAGCAAAGAACGGTTGACGGTTTGCTTCCTATGCAATGCATCTGGGGACTACAAAAAAGCTTTCGTTATTGGTAAACCCAAAAATCCACGATGTTTTAAAAATGTCACTTTACCAGTTCATTACTTTTCGCAAAGTAAGGCTTGGATGACTCAAGACATATGGACATCGATACTGACATCTTTTGACAATGAAATCACACTGCAGAAAAGAAAGGTTATTTTATTCGTCGACAATGCCGCGCCCCATAAGTTAGTGCCTTTACAAAATGTAGATCTCCAGTACCTTCCAGCTAACAAGACATCAATTTTACAACCGCTCGATCAAGGCATTATCCACGCATTCAAAGCTTATTATCGTCAAATTATTGTAAGAAAGCAGATACTTTCTGTGGAGAGTGGAAGAAGCATTGAAGAGTTTGAGAAATCGATTAACTTGTTGACAGCAATTCAAATGATACATCGAGCTTGGTGGTTGGTGAAGCCCGAGACCATATCTAACACTTTTAAAAAGGTATGCCCATCCTTATTTTTTTACACAATATTTATTTTTTATTTATTTATACATAGTGCAAATTTTTCACCGAAAACTCCGAGATCGTGGAAGGCGACGACGAACTGGATCAGGAAAACATAATAATATTTAGTGAGCTACAACAAGAAGAGTTCAGAAATTTCGTTAGGATTGATAACAACCTTGCCTGCTACGGGGAATCTACCGACGAGCATATAATCGCAGAGGCCATACAAGGAGAAAATTCAATAATGGAAGACCCGTCCGATGATGAACCTCCTAATAGTGTTGCAGATAGCATTCCAAGCCATAAGGAAGTCATTGATTCCATTAATACTATCCGTAGAGCACTTATGCCTACAAATAAATGTATGCTCGAGATCGATAATATTGAACAGTATTATTTCGAACTCTCTAAATTAAACATTCAGTCGAAAATTACGGACTTTTTTAAAAATGATATGTAAATGAATTTGTGCATTCATTATATGTAGTGCATATATGCACATATGTATGTATGTATGTATGTAGAACCCAATAAGTGATACAAAATTCAGTAAAACTGTTAATGTATTGATCTCTGTACACTTGCAATTATTTTAAATAAATGAATTCTCAGTAGTTCTGTTGTTCTGTTAGAGGCACTAGTTATTGGGGATTTCAATATAAGCACAGGCAATGCTTATAAGCGGGATTTCAATATAAGCCCAATCAGTGCTTATAAGAGGGATTTCTATAAAGGCACTCCCCGCTTATAAGCACGGAAACTGGTGAATTTTCCTCGGTGCTTATATCCGGGAAATACTGTAATATACTTTCCTTCATTATTTACAATGTCTTCCCAACGTTTAGACAAATTTTTAATTCCCTGCTCAAAAAATTGTTTGTCCTTAGAGCCAAAAAACGCATCGATATCCCTTTTTATAGCTTCTTTTGAGGAGTAGTTTTTGTTACTCATATGTGATTAAAGTCCACGGAAAAGGTGATAATCACAAGGTGCAATATCCGGAGAGTATGGTGGATGCGGCATTAGCTCCCATCCGAGCTCGTTCAGCTTGCCTAATGTTTGCCTTGCGGTATGAGGTCTTGCGTTGTCGTGGTGAAGCAAAATTTTGCGTCTATTCTCTAAAGACGTTCGATTTTTGTTAAGTGCGTGATTCAAGTTTGATAGCAGATGGGAATAATAATCACCAGTTATCGGTTGGTTTGGTTCCAGAAGTTCATAATAAACAATACCGGTCATATCCCGCCAAATAGACAGGAGAATCTTCTTGGGGCGAAGGCCATCTCTAGGGGTCGGTTATGGTGTTTCATCTTTATCTAATCATTGGCGTTTGCGAACAGGCTTATTGTAAAGGACCCATTTTTCATCACCAGTAACGATACGGTTCAAAAAACTTTCATTTTCAAGCCGTTGCAGCAGTTGAGAACACACATTCACTCTCTGCTGAAGGTTGGCGACGGAAAGTCTATGCGGAACTCATTTTCCAAGCTGTGAAACCTTTCACAACTGAACCAGTTGCCTGTGAACTGTTCCATGCGATGAATTTAACCTCTGAGCTAACATATCGACTGTGAAATTTGGCTCATTTTCCACGAGTTCGAGCAAGGCGTCGGAGTTAATGACTTCAGGACGACCAGCGCGCGGGGCATCCTCTACGTTGCAGTTACCACTTCGGAATTTTGAAAACAACTTTTGCGCAGCGCTTACACTCACGGTATCTTCTCCGTGAACAGTGTTTATTTCTGCAGCAGCAGTTGTTGCATTTTTACCACTTTTATAAAAAAAAAATACAAAATATGCCTCTTATACGCGTTCGAATATTCCATTTTATTTTTTAACAACAAGTGCTTCTACCCGCGATTAAAATCACTTGTTGAATGCACAATATATCAAAGAAAATATAAATAGTTCCGCGAATAATTTTTTGTCTGCAAAAATCGTACAATCGAAATTATGGGTAAAATACGTACGAACTTATGGACTGATCTGATACTTTTATCTCTTCCTGATTAGTCATTTCACATTTAAACGGGGCTAAATTTGTTATAAAATTTGCTTTATTTTTAAGAATATCGGATACTGATTAAAATCGCCATAAAACTATGATTATGTATTACGTATGTGTTTATAATTATTTTATTACATACTTAGATATGCTGAAATTATAATGCATATGTTGTGGTTGATCGACCCTCGCATTTGAGTCAGGCCTTACATTTTACAAACAAAATTAATGCACAAATAAATCTTTTGACAATTACAAACAGTTAAAAGTTCGTAAGGTATTACAAATACGTGCATATATTTATGCGATAAAGTATCTTTAATTCATTCGTTTCATAAGAAATCAATTGGGATATGATTTTTAGCTTCGACTAAAATTAATTATTCTAATCTATATACCGAACAGGAAATTTCGAAATAATTATTTTTATATGCTTATTTCCAATTTTTTTTTAAATATTTGTTCTTTTATGTTTTTCTAAGCAAAAAATGATATATAAAAAAACATAAGAGAATAATATTTATTGTACGAGATAAATTTGCAGTCGATTAAAAAAACAAAATATTGATTCTTGGACGAGCATTAAGCAATTCTGTCAAGGCGAATCCACAGAAGATTTCGCTATAGCAGATTTGATGCTTTTTTCTTGCGTTTTACTGGTTAGAACGTCGGAGTGCCCCGCTTCTTTGTTGCTGCCTTATTAGTTTGTTGGCATACTCATGGAAATTTTGGCAATCAGACTACCAAATTACAAAACCAAAATGCATGTAAGTGTTCTTGCTGCTCTAGCGAAGTCACCTTCTAAGAATTCACCTTGCAAATTCCGCCAAAGACAGTTACAATAAAATTCGTGACCAAACCCGAAATTTCATATTCTTTCTGTTGGAGCAGTATAAGGCAATTTCAACAATAATCGCTTTCACGTCATCTGCTGCTCATGAGGCAAATAATTTCTAACAATTGTTACAAATGATCAAGTTTTGGTGTTCATGTATCCAATCAACTTGTAAAGTAGGGGAAAGTGAGAGAACAAAATGACATCTCATTTTGAGGGGAAGTTGCAAGTTTTTACTGGTTCTTTACTTGTAAGAATTTATATGTGAGAAAAACAGTTGATCGTAAAGTAAAAATAAGCACGAATTCAAATTAGCGAATTGCAATTGCTAATAGAATGTCTTGCATCCGACAGCGGTGATGAAATGAAATAAATTATTGTAGAGAAAATAAAATGTGATTTCGAAGCTCGTTATTTTGCATTTTATTTGCTTTATATTTTTCAAATTTAATACGCGGTAGCTCAACTGAAAATTTTTTAATTTTGGTGATTTTTCCTGCCAACAATTTAATCAGCTGTTTGTAAAACTTGCAAATTGTTACTGGTTTTGCGTTCATGTACTTTTTTTTGATATTTTTCTCTTCGCGAGAGAATTCTCAGAAATTCAGTTACTGGATAATTTTTACATGAACAGACCTATTATTAGCCAGCAGCAATCATCCAAATTAGTGTTTGATATCTGCCTTATACTGCTTTAAAAATTTTTAGTATGAAAAACATTTTCAACGGCATAGTTTTTAAGAAATAATTGTAATTTTCTACACAAATACCAAATTATACATAAACATTTAATTAAATTGCATACAGAAGAAAGTATTACTAAACATGGTTTTTTTTTGTTTTTGGATTGCGATACACTCTTATACAACTAAACACGTCTTCTGCACTTAAACATATACATTTCATACTGAATGTAATAATTATAAATATGCATGTACGTATATAGTAGAATATTTTAATTAACTTTTCGAAGGATTGAACATATATGTACGTTTAAAGTGATACATTTAAAGAAAAATATGGTAACTATTATAAACAATGCGCTTGATTTCATTTCTTTCCTCTCCTTACATGACGTTACATCTCCTATTCTTAGCGGAGGTTACGGAAGTATCTGCTGTGACGGCTGGAAGTTCGTGTATATCCAAGGACTTTGCTTCAATGCCCTCCTTTAAGTCTATTTCATCACCCTTCTCCATGCCGCATATCTCGTCAACCTTCATAGGCGAATCTGTCTTGGGCGCAGTTTCAGCGTCACTTTTCTTGCCCACCGTCACATCTTCGGTGGCAGTCTTCTCCTCACTTTCGGCGCCTTCGACGATCTCTTCTTCGATTGAAATGCCGGAAACATTTTGTACTTCGGCCTCTTCATCATCGTCTGCTAGTTTGGAGCTTAACTTCATCGGCGTACTACTTTGTATGGTAGCTTTCGAAAGACGTGAACGCAGCATTGTTATTGGCGAAGAGACCACACTAAAGAAAGAATACATATCCAAGCGTGCACGTTTTGGCGGCGAATAGTCAGCAGCATCGGTATGCATCTCTATGGTTGATTGTGATTGTTGTGGTGGTGTACGATCGCGTTTGCGCCCACGACCGAAGAACGAAAAGGACGAGCTATTCGGCACCTCAGATCCAACTGTGACATTCATGCTAGTATTGGTGGTCGAACTGACATCCAATTCGGTATTAATACGACGATAAGATTCACGAAATTGCGAGTTGCTTTGGAATTTCGAAGGCGTATATTCGTTTATTGGGCGTATGCTGCGACGTCCACCGATCTGTGTGAAAGTGCGTGGCGCACTGTTGCGATCCGGTAAACTGCCAGTATTCTGTATATTTATTGGGATCTCTGACTTGGCAGCGGTAGTTGGCAATTTCACCTTTTGTGTTGATTGCAAAATCTTGCCTGGAGTCGAAGTGGCGACGGGTGGTTGTAATTGGGAGACAACAGCAGGAGCAGCTGCTGTGGAAACCGAGTTCTTCTGTGGTTTTACTGGTGACGACTCTACGGCGAGCGATTCCATCTCGGCATCGTCTATGACAGTGGTAACAGTCTTGGTGCGCAGCGAAGCACTCGATTTTTCCACTGCTTTTGTGGGTGTGTTGGCTCCAGATGATCTATTCACACCTTTTGTCGGTGTAGCGCTCGACTTGGCCTGTGAAGCACTTGAACGGACATTTGGTGTTGCCACTTCAGTTTTTGTTTCATCGCTTTTGTTAGGTTCGGTCTTCTCTGTTTGCTTTTTCTCAGCCTCGGCTGCAGCCGTGTCATGGCGACGGGATCTTGTTTCTTTTTCGATTTTCTCGATAACCTTTTCCTGTCCATTCTCTTTTTTCTTTTCTTTCTCCTTCTCTTTTTCTTTCTCCAAGTCCTTTACATCTTCTTTCACGACCGGCGTAGCAGTTTTCTCATTTGACTTTGTAGTCAACTTGGCGGTGGCATTACTGTTCGAATTTGTATTGCCCGACTTGGCATTGGTGCCATTAGCATTACCATTTTCTTGTTTATCAGCGCCATTCTGTTGTTTTTCCTTTTCACCACCATTAGTGGAATCTTTGCCGGTGCCATTTTGAGATTTCTTTTCATCTACTTTTTCATTTTTCTTTGTAGTCTCATTGTTAACGGATTGCTGCTGCTGCGGCTGCTTCTTTTCTGTATGCTGAGATTTCTTCACTTCTTTTGTATCGTTAATAGTAGGCTCGACCTTCTGACTAGCAGAATGCTTATCATTTTTAGCACTAGCGCCATTACTTGAATTAACGTTGGAGTCTGCAGATTTGCCACTATTTTGATTGTGCTGCTTACCGCCAGAGAGCGAGAGTGGTGCACGTCGCGGTTGTTGTGTTGCTGTCTTAGCCGACATGTTGATTAGTAGTGATTATCCTGTGATATCCTTAGAGTATCTAGAAAAGATAAATGCAAATACATAATTCAATTATTTTAAAATAAGTAAGGATTTTAGTAATAAACTACGTTACAACGCACCTCTTTGCCCACCCACCTTAAAAAAATGTCTCATTGAAAGTGAAAATAAGTAACCAACCAGTTACATTTTCCACTATAATCTGTATTTAATGTATTCTGTTTACAGTCTCTGCTATGCTGTGTGACTAAAACAAACACATATAGAAATATTTGATAAATTATTTAGACGCGTGGGACAAACAAGACAACTATGTAGTTCCTCTGGTATGCGTACGCCTCAGTTCAATTGAACTATGTAGTTCCTCTGGTATGCGTACGCCTCAGTTCAATTGAATAAGAGGCTTATCTTAGCGAGATAATAAAAGCACTTCAACGCTGTTAGTAAAGAGCGCAATTTACAGCTGCTCTTACAACTTCTGTAGAACATTGCACTATCTTTAAGTCTCGATAGAAGTACAGTGGCGGGCAAATAAAAATATACAAAGAAAATTTTATAATCTATTCACCATGCAACCATGGGACTATAAGTGATCTGGGCGCGGGGCATAATGACCTCGAATTATTGGTAATACTATGTTGCTTGGGCAGTTGGCTTTGATAAATGGGTTCAGCACGTAAAGTTTACTTCAGGAATGTGTAGTAGGGTGGCTGATGAATTTTGCTACATTAAGAAACTCAAATAACTTTTTTTTAGTGTATGGAAATCATTTATTTTTTTTTTTCAAGTTGAAGGTCATTAAATTTTATTAAATGTAGCGTAACTAGTTTTAAAAATAATTGAATTTAAATGCCCCCCATGCTCGTTGACACAAGTGCGGCATTTTAGTAAAAAGTTGTTCATTGCTGCTTTGAGAGTTGCGACAGGAATATCCGCAATTGTTGCCCGAATGGATTGTTTTAGTTCATCCAAATTTGTTGGCTTTGTTTTATAAACTTCTTGTTTACATAAACCCCACAAGAAAAAGTCAGGTGCAGTAAGGTCAGACGACCTGGGGGGCCAACGAAATTCGGAGTTTCTTGAAATCAGTTTATTGGGAAATTTTCGTCGCAACTCTGTCATAACAGTCTGGGCTATGTGAGACGTTGCCCCATCTTGTTGAAACCACACAGAGTTGAAAGGAATTCTCTTTCGGCGTAGTTCTGGATAGAAAAATTCTTTCAGCATTTTCAAATAACGGTCTCCAGTAACCATTTGAATTTTGTAGGGAAATAAGTCTAAATCTTTGTGCATTATTGTTTGCAAAGACTGTCGGCTGACACCAAGTTGAGCAGATAAGCTTCTTGCTGAAACCCTTGGATTGCTTTGTATAGCTGCAGCTACAGCAGCGATCGTTTCCTCCTTCCGAACTGGTGGGTTTCGATGATAAGGCCTTCTTGCGACTGTTCCTTGCTCAGCAAAATTATTCACCAGCCTCATTATGGTCCATCTGCTCGGGGGATCGCCGCCAAACATCCGCCTGTACTCTCTCTGTACCAAAACTACGGACTCCAGTGCGTGATAGCGGCGGACTATCCAAATTCTTGTTTGCGTGTCCCAGTTATCTATTTTAATAAATTTTAAAGATCAATCTGCAAATTAAAACAAAAATAGAACAGATAACTTAAAAAGAAAAAAAGTTATTCAATTTTTTTTTTGGTAGCGGCTTTCATCAGCCACCCTGTATGATCCCATAAATTAACCATTTGGGAACGGAGAGGTATTGGAGTGCGCAGTAAAGAAAATATTACGTTAAACGTTATAAAAACTAAGGCTTTATTTAACACAAGAAAAAAAGTCTGATAAAATCAAAAAATAATAATAAGACTGCTGATTCCTCTGGCAGTGGCCCTCAGAGACTGAATCGAAGAACTGAAATTCGTTGAGTCTACCGTTCTCTCACATCGTAAGTTTACATTATAAGAAATATACAATAAGTCTTCATCATATCTAATGGCCCCCTAATGTCTTTGAATGAAAACGTGACTCTTTTACTATACCTATGTGTATCTTATCGCTCCGACCGACAGACGTCGCGAGCCTAACAGCTACGAACTAATTTGGGCCGCTAAATGCCGACATGCGACAATGGATACATACGACTACGGTTATGGTTACGGTGTTTACAGTGATGCCCATATGTTTGATAAGAACAGCTGATTGCAATGGTTACGGTTATGGCTACGGTACGGCATCTCTAATTGCAGCTCAGGAGAGGAGACATTACCTTTTCCAAGACCATTTAATGTCTGTGGACCTATAAATGGTGAGGCCGCACCTTTCATGGCTAATTTATCTATCATTTCGTTCCCAGTAATTCCTATGTACCCTAGAAGCCATGGAATACGTACTTGCTTTGACCTAAGATATTCAGCTTATCAAGACTTTCCAGCACCAGCTTTGATATAACTTAGAAAGAGTTGGGAGCATTTATTGTTGCCTGGGTGTCATAACAGAAATAGTACCCCTAGCTTTCCCCCAAGACAGTCAGGCCTAAATTAAAGTAATTTTAAGTATCCATACAAGTGAATGTTCAAATTTTCACGCGTTCACTGTAGGTGTCATTGCATTTCACTGAATTAAAGCTCATAAGGAGCAAGTAAGAACCAGCGACTCTACTATTGTTGTTGGTGTGTACTACGAAATGCATTAGGGTGCCTCGATTATGCTGTTACGCAGAACCGTTATAACACACTTTTATTAAGTCGGGTTGTATGTATGTATGTAACGGAAGCTTTGAGCTTAATTTTCACTGGCTTCTAAAAATCTGATCGACTTGAAATTTTGCATACTTATCAAGGACCCATGACAATGCAATAATTTGATAAAAGTTTTCCATTATTCTTATTCTGGCAATCCTAGAATTAATATTTTTTTTTAACACACTTTTATTAGGTCGGGTTGTATGTATGTATGTAACGGAATCTTTGAGCTTAATTTTCACTGGCTTCTAAAAATCTGATCGACTCGGAACACACAACATAGATGATTAGATGGGAAACTCTTTTTCTCGTGAGAGCGCTGAAAAATGTGCATTTTTTATAACATTTGCCAATATTGCCACACCGGTAGAAACATGAATTGGGTATTTTTTTAAAGAAAAATAGGGAATTTTTAGTTTCCACACCACCATTGAGGTTAGTATTTAGTGTGCGGTTGTGTAATAGTATATTACTCGTAAACATCTACATATACTAAAAATAAAACAGTTAAAAAAACTAAAAAACACTAATTTGAATTACTCTATTTGTATCTTAATTTTTGTTATAATTATGTTCTGAGGTAGTTGACTATGACTGATCGTTCGATTTGCTATTACTTCATTATAGGTCCCTTTGCCATTAAAATTTATTTTCTACTTTTTAGTTCGATTAGCAATAAAAGCGTGTTTTTTAGTTTTTTTAAACTATTTTTTATTATGTTTACGTACAACCCTTACAAATATTAGTTTGGGGAAAAAGAAATATTTTACTTTTGTGTCAAATGGTTTAAGCTGTTTTATGGTCGATCTTTAGCGCTTGGGTGATGCTACGACTACTAACACGCCGGTCAACTTCGATTATTTCTATGATTTTATCGACATTTTTTTTAACATCCTAAACGGAATCGACGAAACCAAAATTGCACATAATTTGCCGTATCGGCACCATAAACACTATTAACAATTTCAGCCGCCTGTATTGCGTTTTGGCTTTTTTCAAAGAAAAACTGTAAAATGTACCGAATTTTCTCTTTGTTGATTTCCATTGTTAACACCCTGTAACTCTCATCTTTGTGCAAAAATACAAGTAAAAACACTATTCTTCTTCCTATTTTATGACCGGCAACCTTGGTGTGAGCTTTACAAGCAGTCAAGTGAGTGATGGTGTGAGTTTTTGGCCTTTTTGGTTGAGCGCATTGCATTTTTTATGCATTTATGTTTCATAAAATGGCGTTTCGGAACCAGGTGATCTAAGCTGTGGGCATTTTTTGACAACCGACTGAGAGTGGTTTTTACTTATGGATATGTACAATGCTCAAAACTTAATGGAACAAAGAAAACACAGCAAAAGAATTTTTTTAGTGTGAAATGTCACAGCCATATACCGAGGAAATAATGAATTTCTTTTTACCCCAAACTATTGTAAGATTATCATTTTTTGCACAAGTGCGTGGGTATAAGAACTCAATTTTTTAAGTATTTTCCGTTCGCAGATTTTTTTTTAAATATAATGAATTGCATAATTCCGTTGGCCAAATAGTTTCACTTTTTTTTTGTATGAACAGGGATGCACCCTAATGTACATACACATGTACATACATATATAACAATGCTACTGCAAAGAGTACAATGAATGCGGTTATAATTTGTTCATAGTAAAAAAAAAATTGAAATATTCACGATTGAGAATGGAATGTAACTTAATCTGCATACTGGTGTTAGATGTATACATATTTTTTGCTTACATATGTATATTCAAACAAATGGTATGTAAGTTTATATACTTTATATAATTTTGGACGTCGCTTCGGCTTTCAAAGCAGCTCAAAACTTTTTCAAAAATTTCGTTTCCTGGCATTCCCACGACAGTCCATTCTACAATACCGGAATGAGCCCGATTTACATACATATATCCGGCCCAAGACTTGTCACGCCAGCACAATTCCCTTTACATGTATGGAGGGAACAACAACAACCTTCTTTTTGGTATTATGCTATGAACTATATTTTTATAAAAAATAGTGGTTTTTATAATTTGGCTATTCATACATTGTGTTATTCAAAAGTGTTCAATAGCCGATGATATAGCTGAAAATATAGGAAAGAATTCATACAAACTTTACATTTAAAATGCTTAATAACCCATGCCGAATGGCTATCTAGTTGCAGTATGTACGAGGGTTGCCTCTTATATTTTACGCCTTTGCAGCACTACGTGTGCTGAGCTGTAATTCGATATTTTTTAACGAAAAAATTATTATTTTTTAGCAGAACTTTTTTTGTGTGTTTTTTTTAGTGAGTGAAAATTCAACTCGCCCGAAAGATGAAATTATCTCGTGAAAAACTTCATACGATGATTTATTACGATTTTCGACGTGAATTATCGAGACAGGGGAGTGCATTGATCAAGGTCGTCGATAATTGCAGGACGAATTTCGTGAAGCCCGTCTAAAAACGGTTGTTGTGCCCCAAAAAATGGTTGCTGTGCGTCAGTTGATAATGCAAGATCGTAATGTTGCATATTCGCAGGCAATAGCATCCTTCGGCAATAGTGGGGCCAACATACATTCAAATTTTGCATGTTTATTTGGTCACCAAGAAGACTTGTTCTCATTGGATATGGCATAATTTGACAATTGCCCAAAAACAGACGCGTGTCGATTGGTATAAAGAAATCTTGAAGAAATTCAGCCGCTGCGGTTCAAAGCACGTCTATGACATCTTAACACGTAACGAATCTTGGATCGATGCATATGAGCGGGAAACAAAACAGCAATCGGCAGTATGGGCGAACTTAATCCAACAAAAGGGGATCGCGAAAGGAGGACGCCAAAGTAAATGGTAGTCGGTTTTTTTTTTCAAAAAAAAAAAACTGGTCAGGTCGCAACTGCACCACTAGAGAAACTTAAAATAGTCAATTCTGAGTGCTACACAACCCTTTGTTTGCCAGAAGTTTTCGGAGAATTACTAAGACGAAACATTCTTCACCAAGACAATGCGAGCTGTTGTTGTAGCCGTGCGAGCTCTCACGCACCGGACCACATAAGGAAGTTTTTGAGCACTCAAAAGATCGAATTAATGAGTAATTCACAGCCCTAATGTGGCACCGAATGATTTCTTTTTGTTGCCGAACATCAAAAATAAAATGTGAGCTCAACGTTTTTCAACGCCAGAAGAAGCCGCTGAAGGCTTTAAAGAGCTCGTGACGAAAATGCTTTGAAAATTAGATCAAGCAAGTGCAGACTTTCAAGGAGAATATATTGAAAAACAGTAAAGCCATTTACAATATTATTTTACTATTTTCATTACTGGGCGCATAATATAAAAGGCAACCCTCGTATAAGAAAATACCTAATAACTACCTACAGAACTGAAATCGCCCCTATTTCCGGTGCTATAGAAACAATGCAGCCAAATATTTTATACATACACACATCATTTCATAATGGGGCTTGCCAAAAAGCAAAATATATTCGTATATTTGAAAACAGTTCTGCCTGAATAATTACCAGCGATATACTCCATTGATTTCCTGTTACGGTGAGGCAAAATTTTTAAAGCAAAGGCATATTTCTACAACAATAGCACAAAACATTCCTCGTAAATTTTTTGATAATGCTGAAATGGCAGTCCTTGGTCGAATATACCTACATCCGGGTCGTTCCGGTAACGTAGAACCAACTGTCTTGGGAACGGTTCGCCCATAGTAAAAAGAGAGTAAACATTTATTCAATTATATATTTTTCTCTTATATATACAGTCCTGTGCAAAAAAAACCGGACAGCTAATTTACCCTATTTAAATTTCTATAGCTTGAGTATAAAGCTTCTTGGCGGTAAGTAGCTTTTTTTGTGTATAAATAGAACAGTTTTGAATTAATTTGTATCATAATTTAACCAATAAGTGAAATAGTTGATACGTGGCAAGTGTTAATATCAAAAATATGCCAAGATCGAAGCAAATGGGAGCTGTCGTTAAGGGGCAAATTATTGCACTATCACAGCAAAAATTGTCCGTACGTCAAATTGCTGCTAAAGTAGGCTTCAGCAAATCATCTGTTGCCGATTTTTTAAAGAAATTTGCAGAAACGGCTTTAACGGAGCCAAAGAAAGGTTCTGGACGACGAAAAAAGACGTCGCCTGCTAAAGACCGGGCGATTAAGCGGATATGTATCCAGGACCGTTTCAAATCTTCGGGATGGATGCAACTGGCGTCGAAATAGATTCATCTACTGTGCATAGGATTTTGATAAATGCCGGTTTTGTAGGAAGACATCCCGCAAAAAAACTGTTTGTTTTGAACAAAAAAAAAAATGCGTCAAAAACGATACCAATGGGCCAAAACTCATGAAAACTGGACTGTCGAGCACTGGAAGAATGTGATTTTTTTGGATGAATCCAAGTTTAACCTCTTTGGATCGGATGGTATCCACCATGTGAGGCGCAGATCTGGCGAAAGATATAAAACTGGATGCATACTGCCTACTGTAAGACAGTCAGTTGGTAGAATGGGGCTGCTTCAGCTATGACGGAACGAAAGCACTGACTCTTATTGATGGTCGGGTGAACGGAGATGCTTACATTTCAATTTTAAATAGGCATTTAATACCTGTCATTGAGGAGCAGTTTTCTCTAAGAACGGACGTTATATTTCAGGATGATTCTGCGCCATGCCACCGATCTCACAAAGTAAGTTATGATTTTTTTTAAATCTCCCGAGTGTTTTGTTTAAATGTCAAATCAAAAAACCCATGATTTATTCCTTATTTGTTGCAGGTAAAAAAATTTATGGAAAAAAAAAACGGAATTGTCCAATTGGAATGGCCGGATAACAGTCCCGACCTAAACCCAATTGAGAACCTTTGGACCATTGTAAAGAAGCAGGCAGCTGAAAAAAGCCGAAGAACAAAACTGACATGGATAACATAATGGACACTTGACACAACGATATTTCGGAGGAATTGTTGCAAACCCTGGTTAAATCAATTCCGAGACGTATTAAAGCGGTAATTAAGGCGAAAGGCGGTGCGACCAAGTATTAAAACTTCAAATTATAACATTTATAATGAAATAATTAATTTTGTTTTGAATTAATTAGCTGTAAGATTATATAATAAGGATAAACTAATAATAAAACATTCGTTATTGACTATGCTAAAACAAATAAAGTATGAAAATATTGAAAAGACGTATGAAATTTATTGATTTTATTTCATACTTTTGTATTAAAAACACAATGGAATATAACCACATTCAAACATATTTGATAAAATCCATACTACTTCAAAAAATGGAGTTTTCAGACTGTCCGGTTTTTTTTGCACAGGACTGTATATATAATTGGAGCATATACCCTTTTTGGGTGTTTGGCCGAGCTCCTCCTCTTATTTGTGGTGTGCGTCTTGATGTTGTTCCACAAATGGAGGGGCCTACAGTTTTAAGCCGACTCCGAATGGCAAATATTTTTATGAGGAGCTTTTTCATGGCAGAAATACACTCGGAAGTGTGCCATTGCCTGCCGAGGAAAATGTTTTTCTTAATTTTGGTGTTTCATCGAAATTCGAACCGACGTTCTCTCTGTGAATTGTGAATGGTAGTCACGCACCAACACATTCGGCTGTAGATTGTTAATATCGAATTTCTTAATACAGCTCATAATTGAATCGTAAATTACCATCGACAACTTGATTTAAATAATTCAAGATAACGTGGAAATTCGTGTTAAGAAAATATATAATTCGACAAAAATCTAGTAGTAGTAATTGTTTTATTTCAACACGATTTTCAATCCTTATGAATTTTTCTTGAATCTCATAGAGGAAAGAGAGTGAGATTTTCCAACGCATGTACGAAGAGCCTTTTAATTAGTGTCAGGAAAAGTCTCTGAGACTCGGTAGATTTTGCTCTCACCATTTAATAATTTATTTCTTATTACATATTAACAAATTAAAACGTGTAAGCACGAAATAATTTTTTAACTGAAATATAAAAAGAATTTTTTAATATTGTTTCCACCAATTGTCTTTTTATACGTATTTTTTGGGAACGTATCTGTCGTGTAAAAAGAGAATTAGTTGTAAATTGCTTTGATTTGACTTGAAAATTGCTCAAGTCGTACGCTATCAAGCGTTTCTAGGCATCATAACATATGCCAAGCCCTCAGTAACGACAGCATATGTTACATACATATACATGTATACATATATAATTGTACATAATAAGTTTGTATGCACTTTTATGAAAATATGTATAAGAACAACGAGAAAAATGTACATAAAATTATGCCGTAAATACCTACATACACAAATATATACATACGAACAGTTTCTGTTGCCGTTTTTTCTCAACTATAGCCAACCAAACAGAAACAACATTGACCGTAGGTAAAGAAGACAGCAACCTAGTGCAACATAGCAGAAGCACCGTTTAGCTTGCCGGTTGCCTAGTTGAAATGACGCGAAGCGGCGTGGAGTGGCACGGCGGGAGGGTAAAAAAACTAAGCCAGGAAAATGAGCAAAACAAAAATGGCGAGAAAAACAAACAAGTTATCGCCAGGCAAATAACTCATTCGTTATTTATTTTTTTCGTTCTGATAGTTTGTGCGCTACAATCGAAAGGTTACAAGCCTTTCAACACGAGTGAATTGTGACGGTTTCAGAGCAGGTAAGAGTATTTAGAAGGTTAGGTTGGTTTCAGTTCCAACAATACTGCATATCAAAACGTCTGTATGTATGTAGATGGTGGAACTAGGAAGAACGTTTAAAATCGAAATATTAAATACTATATATAATTTGTTTGTAACGCTAGATACTATTGTATATATGTATGAACATACATAGTGTTCTTTACACTTCAAAATTATGCATTCCATACCATTAACTCAGAATATTCTAATAAGAATATTATTGTTTTAGTTTTTTAATGATGTTTTGAGATTGAATATGAGATAAACGAAGTTCCCACATAGACCCCGAAAAATCAAAGTAGATAGATAGGTTAGATGGCAGGAGTACCACGGGTACACTGCAAGTAGTACTAGAGTGCCGTTCTGATACCATAATGTAGGCCACAGCCTGCGAAAAATCAAACGAACCCGAAAATAGATCCGTCCAAGGTCTCTCCATTTAGCAGCTTTCCCCAATAATGTATGGGATATGTTTCATGTTGCTACAACCACAAACACATACAAACACCTTGACGCAAAATTAACACCAATGAATTTGATGGTTTTTTTAATTCCGGTCAGTGGAGATAATGTTGTTGTTGTAGTAGAATAAACACTCCCCATAAATTTATATGGGGAATGTTGCTGAAGTGACAGTCCTTGGCCGAATGCGTAGAACCGACTGTCGTGGAAACGCATGGAGTGAAATAATCGAAAGTGGCTCATTCTGAAATGCAACTGCGATGTTTTCAGTACTTTTACCCGTGGCTTGAATTATTGCACTATACTTAGCGCAGCATGTCTTTTGAAAAAAATACAACGAACGCCGACTCAGATAATACAAAAAAAATTATTATATTCTTGGTACAAAATTTAAATTGTTATATATGGGCCGATGGTTTTAGCTGAATATTTGCAAAGTATAATCGTTCCCATAGCGAACATATACTGAGAAATTTCTCAGAATGCGTACGTAAGGGGACATTAATTACGTACGTTTGACATTTTTTTTTATATACGCACATAACTCTGCTCCTAATACCAACATCACACACTTTCTAACTTATTCTCTCCTGACATTTCCTATTTATATTCCCACATCTCTTTTTTACATTTCTTAATTTGCCCCCTTACAAACTGATCTTTTCTTTACCGACATTATCTAAACCAATCTAATTCCCTTTGTTACATAACAACAACAATTTACATTTTGACTCTCACTATTAGTTTTTAAGCTCATATTTATTAAGTTAGTTGTAAGAATTAAGTAACCTTGGAAACATTAATAAAGCTACCTTCGAAAATAACAGATTATTATTATATGAGAGAAAATGGCTAGCATTTTATTATACCAAATAAATGGGCTATAAAACCGCAAGCCAAGAAATCTTCTAAAAATTATAATTGCGAAGATTGAAATTTTGGCGAAACAAAAGTAAACTGGTCAAAATGTCCCATATATATTTAATGTCCATGAGTGTATGAGTGGATTGCATATATATTTATATATATGAATACACATTTATAAGCATAAATAGAAACTGCATACGACAGCTGTCTGTGCAAATGTATGATTGTTTCGGTGTTAGACTTTTTGTTGTTGATAGCTGCAGAAAAATGTATAAATAGTTTGTGTAAACGTCGCCTGAAATGCAACATAAATATATTTTAGTAAAATCCGATCAGTGAACCTGCCCTCGCAACATTTCGCTGCATACAAAAGCAAATAAAAAGCCCTATGCATCTGAATGTGCTTGGAATAGTTAATTTTAGGGTGGGGACGTAATAGCCGGAGCCGGCAGAATGTGCCTACGACACTCGTTGTAAGGCGTACAAAAGCGAATGTTACTACGCTACAATGCAGAAATACAAAAAAGAATTGGCTTATTTTCCTACCCATGAACGATCTAGTAGGTATCGTACAACCGAGGTTGTTTTTAAGCTAGTCACTAGATTTTATTAGTTTTTTTTTTTGGAAAACTTTAGTTAGCCCCTATCTAAACATGGATAATTATATATTATATTACATAAGCTGTCATAAACTATAAGCAAAACTAAATTTAAAAATTTCTTCTTGAAACTAAATTTCACATCCACCCTAGGAATATAATTGAAAGTAGTTGCTGGAGGCGCCAAGGGGTGCACGAAAAATAGCACAATTATCCAATGTGTAGATTGAGAAAATAAATATGGAAGTGATTCCAGCTACTCAACGAAAGAGCCGTTAAAGTCTTGCTGCGTCAATTAGTCAGGCAACGAAAAACCTATGCAACATCAAGATGGTTTTTATATGTTAAATACATACATGCACATACATATGCACAGAGCGCATACATACATATATGCAAGAACGATCTACACACAGTAGTGTGCTTCCATTTGTTGGGGGGATTTTTTCATCTTTCACTTTTTGTTTTCATTGTTGAATTCGTAGCACAAACTTGTAAATAATGAGAGACGAGTGAAAACGACGCGAATTCACAAGTTTATAATAAAACGGCGTCTTTTATTTTCATACACAATTCTGAAGTTAGCAAATAATTTCACTTCATATAAATAAATTATTTACATGAACTTCGCTTTTTTGTGCTCACGGGGTTTTTCCCCATAGCCTCTGCTTCCCAATTAGATTCGCCATCAGTGTAGCACACAAAGGAGTCGCTAGACTCGGGCCTGCTGCGTTTTAAAAATGGCGGTTCGTCGCTTTCTTGTTGGCCGTTTTTTTTTTTTATTAGAATACTTTTTATCCCTCAATGAGGTTATATTCATATTTGCCTTTTAAAGATTTTACATTTTTTCCCAACTTTCCTGCACATAAACCGCATCATGCACTTTTAATGCTTCACCGCTCCCGGCAAATTAATGCAACACGAAAAAGAGTTATGTATATTTAAACAAATTCCCTACCTCAACATACATTTATCAGACGCTCCTCAACATGAAGCACTCTATACCGCCAAAATTATGTAAAATCTTTTTAATTATTAACCATACAAACACTGCACACAAACCTTTTCTTTGTGTATTTTTAGTTATCCGTGTTTTATTACACCTTCTAGTTTATTATTCTTTTATCCCAAATAAAATGCAGATTTAACTTTCCGTTTACAATGCACTCATACAAGTCCGCTTCAAACGAAAACCACACCGCTACACATTCACAAGCAATGAAAGAATGGATGCAAACGTCAGAGAATATGTTCCACTATAGCGAATATCAAGCGTATAGATAATAACGCATGAGTACAGTTTAATGTAGCGAAGACCTAAACCTTTGTGAAGAGTTGGTTAACATGGGAGGTGGATTGCAGAATAGCCACATCGCATGATAATTCTTTAATGTTGTGATGGTTTCAAAAGTGAATGGCATATACGGAAAAATACTTATTAAATTTGTAATGGGGAATGGTACTAAAAGTATTTACTCTTTTCTTTCTGCGAGAGTAAGGAATGTCCCTTTGCACTTACTTCCCATCGACTTTTACATTATTTCTATCGTAGCTCAAATTGCAATCAGGTTAAAGAAGGTTGGCCTCTGGAGCCAATTTCTTAAGGGACATGGTAGCATTTTCAGGCAGTTAACACCGTATTTCCCCGAACTTCGAACAGATCTCTCTATCCGCAAGCTAGAGTTTGAGGGTAGTGCTAGGGCAATCTTTCGAAATAGGCAAGATTGGATTGAGGGGAAATCTGGCCGAAGCTTGCATCTCTGTCTTCACTGACGGTTCCAAGATGGAAGCGGAAGTCGGAGCAGGGGTTTTCTCTAAATCAGCCAATTTATCTGTCATCTTTAAGGACTCAGAAAGTCCTTTAGATTGCTCGCCATTCAATTTCCAAACTCGTAAACCTACCGGTCACTGGACGTTCGGCACTCACGCGGAAAAGCTAGAGTCACCATTTAACCCCCATTGCAGAAGCTGTGGTGACCTTTTAGAGAAGGAGTCTGTTGAGCACTTTCTCTGTAAATATCCAGGTTTAACTACAACCATTTCACCTACCTACCAATGGGGTCGGTATACTAAGGTTTTATAGCTGAGTCAACATAACGACGGTTTGTAATAGACTAAGGGAATCGAATTAAATATAAACATATATAACTGGTGATTTCGGTTTGACGAGAGGTAGCGTGAGTAGGTAGGTGAGTTCAGAAAAATAGGTTTAATTGGGATACTCATAAATTTGGTAATGCGTTTACCAAAAAACGGTCGCTGTTTAAATCGCATAAAAAAAGGTGAGTGAGAAGTGTTAACTAAATCCGAATTTAGAACTGACTGCCGAGATAGCGATTTGCCACGTCTTACTTTCTAGTCGGCCTTTCATCTGAGCGAGTATAAATGAAAAAGTTCAGAAGAATAGGTTAAATTGGGATACTCGTAAATTTGGGAATGTGTTTCGCTGTTTCAATGGCATAAAACAAGCTGAGTGAGAAGTTTTAACTAAACCCATTTTTTGATTGAAAGTCCTTTAAAAATGAGTCATTCTCTATAAATAATGATATCGTCCAAATGTTTGTCGTGGCTTGGTAAGGCAAGTCAACTAATTACACGCATTCCTATAAGAAAAAAACGAAAAAAACAAAAAAAGAAAAAATCTGATTTTAATAATTAACTTTCTATTTATCTTAATGATGGCTCATTTTTGAAACACTATAAATTCTTCTAAAAAAATTTTATTTACACCTTCATTTTCCGCTTACTACTGTCTCGACGACGGGAAGTAAAAAAAAGAGAAAATCCACAAACAGCGCCAAAAATTAGCAGTAAATCCCAGGTAAATAAAAATTTTCAATTGGGATTTGTGCCCGCACTTCGCCATACATGATGCATTTTTCTCCGCAACAAATCGCTGGTAATTGTGCCATGATGGTGGTCAGCTTAACAGAAAACTCTTTATTTCCGTAAAGAACGCAACAGATATTGCGAGCGCTTCATTTTGTAGACTTTGTGGATTGGTGACAGCCTTGTATATTAATATTCTCTTGCTAAAAAATATTCGGGCAGATTCTGTAATTCACTTCAAGTGAATTTCAATGAAATTACCAGAAAAATTTCACCACTATAAAATATATTCACTGTGAACATGTAGGAACAGTTACGCTGATACTTACTGTGAATGTGTTTATGAATAAAGTAAGAAGAAGAAGTTACCAAAAGGCGCTTATAAACAAATTTGTATAATTTGAAAATCATTTAAATTTCATTTGAAGATGGCTGGAGACTATAAAACCTGTGATATTTGCAAAGATAAGACTAATTGCAATTTCGATCTGCTACTCTTTGGCGATTGGCAACAAAGCCGTGATATTGTCGTTCATTACTTCTGCTTGGTAAATACTTCACACACATTCAAGAATCAAAATGTTTACATACATGGATGTGTGCACTTTATTTTAGCTCCTCTCTACCAACTTGCCCCAAAGAGGGAAGGATTGTAGCGGCATTAATGGGTTTCTATTAAGAGATATTCGCAAAGAAATCAATGCAGCTGCCAAACGTGTTTGCTGCTTCTGCGGCCGAGCCAATGCCTCCATTCAATGCCATAAGTGCAACGATTACTTTCATATTTGTTGCGGACGTCAAAATCGCTGTCTCCTCACATTTCATGGTGATTTTCGTTCATATTGCGATGATTGCATACCAAAGACAGAACTCCAACCTGTTGGACTTAAGAGCCGACCATCAAGTTTTGAGCGTTGCAGCATTTGTCGCGAACAAATGGGTCTCTACAATGAGGTGATATTCATATTTGGCAAATGCTGTAATAAAGGGTATGCGCATAATGTATGCGTGCAAAAGTATGCACTGGCGGCCGGTTATTACTTACGTTGCCTTTGGTGTCGTAGCAAAGAATTCCGCGATTCAGTGCGGCTGCAGGGTGTTTTTGTACCCGACCGAGATGCACATTGGGAGATACAGAAGGATACGTATGTCGACTTGTATCGCGGACATAGAACCTGTAATATGGAAGTGTGTCTGTGCCCAAGAGGTCGAGATTATAACAAAGGTTCGGAAATAGTTTTTATTTCGTTTACATGAATAACAAAAATTACTACATCATTTCATCTTTTTAGGCAAATGGTCGTTGATACTTTGTTCTTTGTGTGGCAGTATGGGAGCGCATAATCCGAAATGCTTGTCAGGAAAGGAAAATGCTAAAGAACCGGTGTCTAGTTTCAAGTGTGCCACATGCGCGCGCACAGAGTCAACGGTCATAAATCGGCAGGAAGGATTACCAACTGAGAATGTCAACGACATTATTGATAAAAGCATTTTTATGACAAAAACAAATAGCAATAAGAGCGTAAATGCCGTACCCAATTGTATAGCTTCTTTCTCTGAGGACGATGACACGCAATCTACAGATAGTTTTGTCACAGTAATCCCGCTACAAAACTTGGAACTGAATTCATCAATAGGAAATTCTGCTGCAATAAACAGAAAAGTATACAACGCAAGTATTAACACTAGCGTTGAAGTCACGTGTCAGAAAAGTGATGATAAGTTAGAAATGATTGAAATCGATAGTTCCGATGAAGACACAGCAAATGTGGAAATACAAAAACTCACTACGCCTCCTCCGTCTAATACAGTTGATATGGCAGATGACGAAACACAAGTATTTGAAAGCGCTTGCCCTGATACAGAAGCTGTTGCAGAAACTTCACCTTCCCAACATCCCATTAGTTGCGATATCCAAGATGAAGAAACACAAATACTTGAAAGCGCTTGCCCTGATACAGAAGCTGTTAAAGAAACTTCACTGTCTCAACATCCAATTAGTTGCGATAGCGAAGTTGAAGGAACACAAATACTTGAAAGCTCTTGCCCTGACGCAGGTAAAACAAAAGCTGTTGAAGAAGCTTCACCGTCCCAACATCCAATTAGTCACAATATCGAAGATGAAGAAACGCAAGTATTTGATGTCTGTACTCCAAATATATGCAGCACAGTTGTAGTGGAAGAAGTATCAGCCACACAGCATACAGAATCGGAAAATACGACAGAACCATTTAGCCTCACATCAGTGCCGTGCATTGAACGTACGCAAGAAATAGCTTGCATCCAAAACACAAACCCAACGGATGAGAGTAATCAATCGCCGGTTGTATCTTCCTCTTCACAAGCTGAAGAGAACGAGGAGTGGATAAGTTTGGAGGTATTTGAATATGATGATGTTCAGGGAAAATGCATTGGTACTGCCACGGTGCGCATCAACTTGCGTGATGAGAGGTTCGCTGGCATGAGCTTGGAACACATTGAGCAGAACTCTAGTCAATTGTTGAGCGATGGCGATGTTATAGCGCGCAGTGATGACTGCGCCATTTTCGCTAAGATCGATGCTATAATTGCCGAATATGCGACATAGCGTTTAAAAGAAGTACTCGAAGTGAGAAAAAGAGACTTCAGTGATGTTTAAAAAAAAAAAATTTGTGCAGCATTGCTCTCTCCACTTAATTACTTAATTATTTTTATACAAATGTTGTTAAATCTAAATGAAAATTTTAAAAACTTATGACACCTTCAAGGTTTAGAATGTATTTATATGTATTTGCTAGTCCAAGGTCAAGTACAGACTCAGGGTGAAAATAATAAATACTCAAACGTTTTACCAAGTAATCAAACTACTTTTTTTCGTCTTTTTTTAATTTTCACTAATTTTCTTTATAAGAATATAGGTCCATTCCATAACAAATATAATAACTAAACAAAGTTAAATTAAAATTTAAAAGATTTATAAAAATTCAACAAATTTCCATAAAAATTTGAAATTTTTTAATAAAAATCTTTGAAAAAAAATTGAGTACGCAGTTTTATGTCCACTCAATTTTAGTGTAATAAAGTGAGTTTTTAAAATTGTTCAAAACTTTCTTGATAATTTTGATAAATATTCATGTAAAAAAAAAATTTTATTAAGGGGTTAGGGGTAAATGAATGAAAAAATGACGATTTTCAATGATTTTTTTTTTGCTAGTCAATTGCTTTATTTTACAAAATAACAACATAGCATTAATACATAATGTTTCGACTTGATTTTAGCAAAATTTCAAAAAACAAAAAATTAATAATTGTAAAAGTTATCGCTGTTTGTGTGAAGCCCGTTTCTGCAGAAGTCTCTTGCGTTGATCATCACAAGTCCTTGGAGATTCATCTAAAATCAATCGGACAAGAGAAATTTGTTTTATTAATAGATAATCTTATGCCTGATCGAAGCTTTTTTTTTTCAAAATTAACAATATGGCGGCCTCAGAAAATAATTTTCAGATTTTCGAGAGAAAAACCGACAATGAATTGTTTAAAAGTCTGTGGAATTCTTGTTAAAAAAATAACGGAGGAAGCAATAATATATTGAATAATAGAAAAAAGGCAAAATAATTGCAGACTCCTTTTTTTTACTCCCCATTATAGGCTCCGTAAGCGTGCCAGATTCACTGTCAATCGACAATTGTTGAAAAGTACGAAGCCCAGAGTCCCGATATAAACGTGATTGAAAATTTGTGAGTCTTTTTGAAGAGAATAGTCGCTAAAAGACATCAAAAGATTGCAGCAGTATTAAAAACTGCAATAAATAGATTGGGGGTGGGGTACGGTACACTAGACAGGGCTAGTTACTGTGGCGGCAGCGCTTGGACGGGAAAAAACCCGAGTCATTCCGGTAACGTAGAACCGGCTGCTATGGCACAATTACGTTCTGGATACTGTAGCAGGTTAAATTCCTACTTATCCAGAATTGATCCCGACATACTAAACATATGCCCGGCATGTGAAGGCACCCTTCACGACACCAACCACGTTTTCATATGCCATCAAACTCATCTAACACTCCTCTTCCTCTGGACCCAACTTGTCGAAACACCAAATTTCCTGGGCCTGCCGTTAGGTGAGCTAGACGAAGACGACCGGTCATTTGCACTACACTGAGAGGGCAAAGTTACTGCTACAACAACAACAACTGCAATAAATAACATTAATAATAATAAATCCTAAAATTATAATTTTTTCAGTTTATTTTCTATTATAATCAAGCGCAAATAAATCAATTATCAGAAAAATGTAAAACTACGTTCAAAATATTTAACAAAATTTTACAAGAAATAAAAATATATTAAAAATATTGAAAAACAAATTTTACAAAAAATAAAAAAAAAAAATTTTACAAGAAATAAAAATATTGAAAAAAAATTTACAAAAATAAAAAAAAAAAATTAAAAAAAAGCAATAAAAAAAATTATATACAAAAACTTTTAGAAATGTATATGATAAAAGGAACTGAAGATATTTGATTTAAAAAACTCCATACCAAATGTTCAACATTGAATAAATCAAAAAACTATAAACATTTTTAGTCATACAATAATTTTTTTTTTAATTTTTTCGGCTTATTTCTAATTGCACTCAAGCCCACTCAAACATTTTAATGCATATTTTATACACAAAAGTTAAATTAAAAAAATATATAAAAACTATATTTCATTTTAAAAATCTTCATATCTAATTCTCAACATTGAATAAATCAAAATATTACAAACATTTTTTAGTCATAATTTTTTTTTAATTTTTTCGGTTTATTTCTAATTATACTCAAGCCCACAAAAAAAAAAACACAAAATTTCAGAAAAATTTTAATCTATGTCCGAATTATTTCAAATAATTTTACAAATAACTAAAAAAAAATATGTGTATATAAATGATGAAAAAACTGAAGATATTTCACTTTAAAAATCTCCATATCAGATTTTCAGCATTGAATAAATCTCTTTTTTTTAATTTTTCAGATTACTTCTTACGAATAAATCACTTTTCAGAAGAATTTAGAACACGGCCCAAAATATTTGAAAAAAATTTCAAATGTATCTATATTTTATACACAAAATTTAAATTAAAAAATATACATATAAAAACGAAAGAAAAAACTGAAGGTATTTCATTTTAAAAAACTCCATAACAAAATTTTCAATATTAAATAAATCAAAATGTTTAAAATTTTTTAAAATATTAAATAAAAAAATATTTTTCGCTTGCTTTTGCTTCGGCTGACGGTCTTCCCACCGCTATAAACGCAGCTGACCATCAATACTACATTGTTCAGGGGAGAATGGAACAAGAAATGCTTCAGAATCGATTGCTGCCGTCGCTGAGGGAATGGTTCCAGGATGGTAAAGACTTCATGTTTATGCACGATTTGGCGCCGTGTCATAAAGGCAGAAGTATTACCAAGTTCCTTAAAGACCAATCCAGTCTTACCTTGTCCGGGCAATTCTCCGGATTTGAACCCGATAGAAAATTTTTAGGAGATCGCCAAAGCTGAGTTTGCCAAAGAAATAATAACCACCGAGATAAGATTGATAGAAAAGCTGGTAGAGGTTTGGCATTACAACCGTAAAATAAAAGGAAGTGCCAAACAATGCATAGAAAATATGCCCAGGCGCTTAGAAACCCTTATTGAGGCTAAGGGAAATGTTACAAAATACTGACTCGTAAGAAGTAACATTTCCCCCAACACATTAAAATTTATTTATTTAACGGTGTGTTTTTTTTTAATTGTTTATTATGTGTATAACTTTCTAAATGGTTGTTCTTATCATATTAAACGTAATTTAATTAAAAATTCCGTATTTAATTTAATAATTTTAGCCAAATATTCAACAAATACATTTTTTGCGATTCCCCTAATAATTTGGCAACCCACTATATAATTTCAAAATAATTCGAATCTCGAAGAAGGGTCAAGTTTGTATTTTATTTAATCATCCTAAAAATAATTTCACATAAAGAGCTACACTTTTTAAAAACAGTTGACACACTTCACAAATTTTTATTCTGCTTCAAATGCGCAATTCGTTTTTTACAGCTACGATAATTAGGCCCACGATAACATATTGAACGGTTGTTCCAGCGAATGTACGGAAAGGTCTGATTAAGCTTCAGTGCTTGGGATGTGTATGCACTACGAGAGACGACGTGCTCCTACCTAATAGCTGCATTGGAGTTGGCACTCGAGTTAGTATCGCTTTATATGGTTATACAGCAGTCAGCCAAGAGTTCCTTATTTAACATGACTTGGGAAGATTTTGACAAAGGTAAAGTGATCTAATCCTAGGATATGGAATTGTGTGAGCCTGCAACTGCCGCTTACCAACTCCCAAGAGAGGATTTCAGTAACGCTATAGTTGTTAAGAAGAGTTTCAGAATTGATTCGGACATTAAGGCAATTTTGAGTATCTAAAAGTCTTCTGGCAGTGTAAGAGAACCTTTGCCAAGACAGGGGGTCTAAGACTGACGATAGTACACTGGTTGTACATCACCCTGATAAGACCCATTATTACATACGCCTTTGTAGTATGGAGGAAGGCTTCGTTGGTTAATTCCAGAGTAAAACCCCTAAATAGGCTACAGAGAAGTGTGTGCTTGGGTACCACAAATGCTATGCATACGACATCTGGTGATGCCCTTAATGCCATTCTGAACGTGCAACCTCTAGATCTTCAGATTCGAAAGAAATGAAGAAAGTACTGACCACTGTCAGATATACTACCAGTCGTCGGAGCGGTGCACACAGTTCTCGATGCCAGTGGACAATCGGGTGCCTTTCGTTAGCTTCGGTAGGAAGTATGATGTTTTGATCCGAGATAGAGATCAATGGTTAAGTCCAGAGAAACTATATATTAACGGGATACCAGCACACTTTTTACACCGACGGATCCAAAATCAGTAATGGTAACGGATCTGGGTGGTACTTAGACGAAGACACTAAGTACTCCTATGCCACAGGACAGATGGCCATGGTATTCTTTACGGAAATCCATGCCATCTTGAACGTGGCATACTGGATAATAGAGAAAAATAGGCGGGGTAGTAGTATGGGAATTTGTAGTTATAGTCAAGCTACACTGAAAGCCCTTGCTAAGACAAAACTGAACAGTGATGCAAAACATAACAAAGTTAGTCTTATTTGGGTGCCGGGACATTGTGTTATTGCAGGGAACGAGTTAGCTGATAAACTGGCTAATGAAGGCTCTGCAAGTATGCCACTAGGCCCTGAACCCTTTCGAGGTTACAATTCTGCATCGATTCAACTATGGATTAACGACTTCATGAGGTCTACCCATAGAATACGTTGGTCAGAGTTGGAATCCTGCAGAGTAGCGAAGTGTTTTGTGAAACAACCAAACAGGAAAATAGCAACCTTTCTCTTAAAACTCGGCAGAAAGGACCTGAGAGTACTGGTGGGTGTTATCACAGAGCACAACGCCTGTGGTCAGCATATGGCTGCCATGGGGGTCGTCGACAGCCCGATAAGCCGATGACGCCACTGCCGAGCATTTTCTCTGTAGCTGGCGTTTTCCAGAGTCAGACTTAGGATATTGGGTTGCGATTCAGTGAGTATGGATAAAATTTATACTCTTCCTCTTTCGGATCTCTTAAGATTGATCAATGAAATCTATTCGGCTGTAGTACAATGGTATCCTGACTGAGTGCTTGGACTTGTCCAACCCTCCACAAATCTAATCTAATCTAATCACATCAGGCTCAACGGGTCCCAGGACAAATGGCAATGCACCATCAAGGAAGAGCTTAAAAGCGAAGAGCTAAGGCTAAGTGATATAAGCTGGTATCAATTAATAGCGCTGCGCTAGGCTCCTTATTAGGAGGGTACAATCAAAAGAGATTCAGGCATCACATTCTCACAGGACACTATAAATTGTGCAGTCGTCTGCATAGGTCAGAGATATGGTCCAGCGACTTCTGTCGCTTTTGTGATCAATCCCCGGGAAGACTCTTGATTGGTAGCTCAATTTTTACGCATAAACTTCGGCATGAAACCAGTTGGCGATCTGCCAACCGAACGAAAAACCAAATTAGAACATTTCTGCATTAGCAGAACTTGGCGCAGAATCTGTCTTCTGGACGTCCGAACTTTCAGAAGCGCCGACGTTGGTTCGGATGGCAATCGGAAAAGTCAGAATAAGACTTGTGGCTACAAACAAAAATTTCTCCCTAAATCGACTACCCTTTAACACCGAGGCTTTGAAAACACACACAAACCTTTGCCCGCTGAGTGAACTACCTTAAAAGCCATAAACCCGAAATGGAAAACTCCGAACAAAGCATAAACACGCTTTGGTACACCGTAAAACAGAATGCAGACTTTCTTAAATTTTGACCTCAACGGGGGTCAGTGGGTATTAACAATTTTGTGCATAATTATTTTACTCGCATTTGAATGTTGCAACTCCATAAGTCACGCTAACTATGTGCAGACTTTAATATTTGCAAAAAGTGATTAATTATCACTAAATCGTCGAATGTTTTGTTAAAACAGCAGCACTGCAAACTCTCTAAGCGCATGGTGAAGCTCCAATAAAACATGACTTCCGGTTGTGCATATTCATAATACATACACACACACACACACACATATATATATATGTATGTATAAGAAATTCCATCAAAATTTCATAGTATTTATGCATTTGAAACAACACCACAGCATTTATGCTAATTAATGTCGCATTCTGCTATTTGAATTTAATGGATATTCACAATGAAATCGCGAAAAATGCGTATTAATTAGCCTTTAAGCAAGCAAAAGCCCTGAACTTCAACTTCTTTGGCGAAGAGTCGACCGAAGGCAGAGGTGAGCAAAACATATGTAAGTCAAATTGATTGCAGCTTAGGCACACAAACAACTGAAAGATGAACGCGAGCAAACAAGCACACACACATAAGCATAGGTAAAATTAAATATTATAAGTAGTGATTTTATGATCTATGAAATTATTGAAATATATTATTGAAATTTTGAAAATAAAAGAATGCAATGCTCTGTTGGCTATTATAACTCAATGATCATTCCTTGACCAAATTTTGTCGTATGACGGCATGAGAAGTGCGAGCGATTGATGATATTTTTACTGCATATTTCTTTCGTGAGTAGCGGTAAACTTAACAAAGTTCATCAACCCGATTAAAAAAGGAGGAAAGTAAAAGTGACAAAAAAAAATGTTAAGCTGGGCTAAAAAAGATAGCTGCAGGCAGACCTATTAGCAATAAGGGAAGCTTGCAAATCACTGAAACACTACAAGGAAGTTGGTGCAAGGGTAGCTATCCAAGTAGCTATCAAGGCCTCAGACTCCAACTCCATTTCACCCAAATCAGTTTCACAGTGCAGAGAGGAACTAGAATTGCTTAGTCATTGGCTTGAAATCACTCTGATATGGGTTCCCGGTCACAGGCATATAGAGGATAATGAGAAAGCAGACGAGCTAGCAAGCAAAGTCATGGCAGAGGCGGTGGCAGTTGCTACCCAATATTCTGCGCACACAACCGCATTTGCCACTAAAGTCCAAAATAGCAACAAGGTCCTCAAATTGCTTGCCTGAAGCGCTTGTGCGCAATTATAAAGAAATGTTGCTTGTTGTCGACATTAAGGCAATTGACCGGCGGGTTTTAAACTACACTGCATCTGTCTGGTCGCCTAAAACTAGTGACACGCAGTGGATAAACCTCCAGCTATTCGGCCAGCGAGGGGTTGCCTTCTGATGCCCTTTCTTCAACACCTTCACAACGAGGCACAGGTGTTCCCAGCAGAGGAGCACAATAAACTACAGTTTCTGCTGCGGTACTACCGCAGATCTCACCATTTCTGCTTGAACTAGAGCCGCCTCCCAGGCACGTCAGGAGACACCTACTACACTACGCCTACGAGATCCAGGCCAAAACAAACATCTACTAGACCGGACAGTGTTTAGACAGACAATAAACGACATTCATCGGGAGACCATCACCACCTTCTTAAGCTCCCGACCACCGAATGCCGTAATCGGAGTCCAACCACCACCTACAGCTCCAGCTTCCCCGTGAGACCCCACACTGGCGCAATTACGTTCTGGATATTGTAGCAGGTTAAACTCCTACTTATCCAGAATTGATCCCGACATACCTAACTTATGTCCTGCATATGAAGGCACCCCGCACGACACTAACCACCTTTTCACATGCCCCACTACACCCACTCATTTAACACCTTTCTCCATTTGAACCCAACCTGTCGAACCTGTTTCCTGGCCTACCTTAAGACGAAGAGGATTGGTGATATTCCCTACACTGACAGGGCTTAGTATTGCTGCTACAACAACAACAACCCCACTCAATACAATAAATCCTCAACCCCCTCAACAACAACAAAAACAGAACATTAACGCACAAATGCTCGAATTGCATATCGTTTTTTTTATTGGGAACTACTTTTTGGCTAATGTGGAAAAATTTGAGTATCCTTGATACCAAAAGTTGGTACCTCGACTGAAGTAACCAATCGCTTGAATAAAGCAAAGCGAGCTTTTCTAGCGCCTATATGGAAATTATCCACAATAAGTCCATCTACTAAATCAAAAATTCAACGCTTGCGTAAAGACAGCGCTTCCGTGCGGTAGTGAAACATGGCACACAACAAAAGTCGTCATACAGGTACCTCTAGCCTTGGACGATATCAAATCGAAGACTATGGGGAATCACAAAACAAAAGGGCATCGATAATGACATTTAACATAGGAAATATTGCTGGGTCGGAGGCGAATGATCTACAGGGTCCGGCCCTCGAAGTGTTACCAACTTCAGACCAATTGCATTATATTGGCTGCGACAACCAGCGATTATTCGTGTGCTCGAGCACCTTAAAGTAGATAGAGTTTTTGTTTATCGCAGTATTACTAGTTACAATGATACTGGTAGCATCACCAAACGTCATGGAGATGGTCATCAAAAGACTGCAACGTCTAAAGACAGTTTCGTCCACACAATGGCTCTCCAATTCACCAAACACGAATCCGATGGATTGTTCCCTTTGTGCCATTTTGGAGACCAGATCCGAACTTAAAGATTCACCAGTTTCGAGGCGATAAAAAAAGACATTGTTCGCGAGTGGGCCAAAATACCTGGCAGTCACAGTCGGGCAGCTTGCGATTCGTTTCTGGACCGTCTCAAGCCCATAGTCAAGGCAAAAGGTGGTCATATCGAGCAAAAGTAAATTGATTCTTAATTTTGTATTACTTTCACACATTTTTTACTTTGAATCGAATAAAAGTAATTTTTCAAACTAAATTAATGGCATTGTTAATTGGTTACACTTCGAGTGCCGGATCCTGTATAATGAGGCGCCGAAATGCGATGCACGGCTCGGAACAGAGAGAATTTTTGAAGTTAGAGATGAAGATATTTTTGAAGTGAAACTTCTTAGACGTCGATGGACGAGCGAGAATGGAGAATAAAATTTCAAGGCCATGTAACGTTTTGGGAATTTTCGTTCCGTGAGAGAGAAAAAAGATATAACGTAGAGGAAAACGAGAGAGAGAGAGAGAGCTATACCTTATATATATCTTAGATACACTTTAGGCTATTTTTCCTGAGTTTTTCCTTGTGGCTGCTAATTTCTAGTGAGAAATAACACTGCCTACTTTTTGGCGTTGGTTTGTTGGTGTAAACTTGTAGGAAATATACATATTTTTGATGCCTACTTTTTGGCGTTATATTTCCTTGGTGCCTACTATTTGGGGCGTTTTTTGGTCCCAATTTTTTGGCGTTTTTTTTGGTGCCTGGTTTTTAGTGCTTATTTCAGTTTTCTGGCTAGTGCTTGTGCGTACTATAAAGTGCTATCCATTCCGGCGTCGGATTTATTGGTATTGCCTTGCGGTAATTTGTGCCGTTGCTGCGGTCCTGGAATCGCTGCGTCTGTGCGGAATAAATGAATAATTGGCGCTTATACCCTCCTCCGATTTGTAACATGTGTCTTGATGTTATTCTCCAGGCTCCGTCGACCCCAGTTTTAAATCGACTCCGAACGGCAAATGGTTTTTTATGAGGAACTTTTTCATGGCAAAAATACACTTGGAGGCTTGTCATTGTCTGCCGAGCGGCCACCGCTATTAGAAAAAATTGTTTCTATTTGGTGTATTATGCACGGAGATTCGAACCTGTGCACCTCCCAATGGTAATCGCGCATCAACCATTTGGCTACGGCGGTCGAAAAAATATATATATTTTTTAAATTTTTACATGATTAAATAAAACTAATTTGTAAAAAATTAGCTTTGTAAAAAAACAGAGCAAATTTAATAAAAAAATTGTTAAAACTTTGCAAAACATTGCGCTGCTTTTATTGTGCACACAGGTGTATGCTTCAAATGTTCGCCTGTTAGTGTGTAAACAAAATGTGATTTGAACTGAAATGAGTCGATGGCCAACCCTTTAAAGCTAGCCGGAAAATGGAATCATCTTCTTCTTCGCATATTAACAACTGGATTGGTTTTTGTGTGAGATTCTACTTTGCTCATTGCTTTACCGCTGCCTTGACCATTTTTAAGTTATCTGCTATTTTCTTGTAGTACAACGCCGATTTGCAAAACTGAGAATTCACAATCTAAACAAATGACGAACGCAAATTCGTCGAGTGGGCAAATGAGATTCATAATTACTTGTTTGGCAAATAAAACTACGCGCAGTTGTGTATACGCAGCGCCTAAGCCGGCATCGAACATGTTCGACATTCAAGTGAGCGATGAGTGCAGTAAACGATACACACTCACACAGGCGTACATATGTTTGCATATTTTTTTTAATATTGACATTGTCCTTAAATCGTTGACGACTTAAATTACCGAGGAGCAGAGCTTACAAACTGAGAATGCGAGCGCAAAAGTCAAACTGCAAGCGAAGGCGAATTCTACAAACACCGATAATCGTGCGACTATCATTCCGCGCCTAACTCATACATTTAAAAAGTACATACACATACATATGCTTGAGTGTGTGCGCGAGTGCGTTCGCATGTGCTTCGGTGTGAGATGCCTAATTTTGTTTATTTATACAACTGAACGTACAGAATGGGGTATCAGTGTCTTCTTGCTGGCCGCAAACGACGGTGTAACGATTTGAGTATCGGGATTAGTCTAATAGGTTTTTGCTTTTAAGTGAGTTCTGATTGTTTGGTTGTGGCTACGCACGGATGCTAACTGCAAATACATACGCATACACACGAACAAATACAATACGCAAACGAGTACGTGTCTTGTCTGGAGGAGGATCGTGTTCAGCAAATCAGGCCCAGTAGCCGAATCAGCAGTGATTGTCGCATGTTGACAGATTACCATTTGCGCTGAACTTTTTGCGACGATATTTGTGTTTTTGGTGCGAATAAAAGGTACGGAAGTGACGAATAATATGACGGTTTATGAATATGAATTTTGTGTATTTGAGATTTGAATATATTTTTTCTTTGAAAATTTGTAAACGTAATTTTGTGCACGAACTATAATTTTCATAACAAAAAAAAAAAAGGTCTGTTTTGGTGTCTTTGAAAAATTTGGTGGTGTGACTGCTTTTAGCAAGGATTTGTCCAGGTGTATGTGTGTGTGCTTGTGAATGTGGCTGTGCTCGATGGCACGTCCTATATACTTAAAATTTCTTGCATTGTCATATTTCTATTGGCGCATGCGATTATATTTTAACTCGACTGAACTTGGCGCAGCATATCGCGTATGAGCGGTGAAGCAAACTGGTACCACTAAGTTATTGCATCGTCTAATCTTTGATGTCAAATTCATAGTTTTTATTTGTGATTTGCAAGTAATTGGGTAATACACTTTGATTTGCATGCTAAATTTGCAATTAGTTTAAAAAAAAGCAACATGTTCGTTTCCTGAATCTTTTGTCTACTGCAGACAAGTAAAGCACAGACCTGCGTAGTCAAGCGAGCTCGTCATGCATATCGTTTTTTCTTTTGTTCACTTATCTGAAATTTCATATTCATCTATATGCGTTTTTAAACTTAAAAATTATGCAAATACTTGCTTTTATTAAATTCACAAATCCGCTTATACCTGAATCCCCTTCAATCTGAAAAACATATCCAGGCAAAACAGTAGCAGTCATATTGCAGCAGTAAAATGTATGGCAGCCAGTTTTGAAGGTCAGCACTTGTCGTTGCATTTAAATGTATGTACGCGCGTCTATGGATAATACTTTTCGGCAATGATTTATTTCCAGCGGCATGCAATTTTTTGTAAGTTTTATATTTCATGTAACTTTTAATCTTTAGATTTGTTTGAAACGCCTTCGATTTGGCATTTTGCCTTTTTATTATTCAATTTCTATTTCTAATTGCCGCTTAAAGCATTGTGCTTTGTGCTTTGTTGTTTTTTGCCAATTGTCTTCTTGCTTAAATGCTCGATATTTTCTAGTTGGCCTTAACCTAAAGCAATAGATAATTTAAACCACTAGCATGTCTAATACGCACAAATATACAAACATACTTACGCGCTTACAAAGGCATAATAAATGTATGAAGTTATAATAATCAAGGCGCGCATACGCTTTAGCAAAGATTTTGAGACATCAGTTACTTAGTCTAGGCAACAAAAAAAAAAAACAAAAAAAAAACCCAGATCAGTAGCTCATTGTTTTTTTTTTTTTATTTGCACTTGACTTAATTTTTCTGATTTTCAATAAAAGTATTTTTAAGTTTGTTGTTTTTGCTTCAACATTCTGTTAAATATTGAACTTTTTAGCATATTTTTTTTAAATAAAAAAATCTATACGCAACTTTGGTTTAAAAGTAAACATTTTGATTGCAAATGCATCCTTGGATCCTTCTAACGGTATATAGTAATTTAGAATACAACTTTAATCCAATTGAAGGAAGCTAAGACAGCTGAACTTTAGCTATCACCGAAAGTTCAATGCACTTCAATAAATATTCATTCCATCGGATACGGCTTTGAGAATTTATGTTCGAGCTCAAATAAACTGAGCCGCTTTTTTTTCAAAATTTGCAGCGCATTAACGATTAATCAATTGATGTTGGACGATTGATGTTTTTCAGCGTAATCCCTCTGATGTGATGAATGAATGATGTACATCCATTTCAGTATACTTGGGCTACAGTCACAGGATTTTCTTGCTAGATCATTAGCGCCTTCGTTGCTTTGGACAATACTGCGTCAGCATACCTCTTCCATCTAAGTTTGGCATACAGGACAAGACCAAGATACTTAACTTCGCTGACCAAACCAATAACAGCACCGTCCATGCTGATCTCTCTCATTCCTGGTAAAACTACTTTCCAGGTGGATGTTTCGGACGGTTTTATATTCAGATCCTAAACAGCACTCCAACTTTTAGTCAGGTTTAAAGCTCTTTGCAGTATGTCGCAAAGAATGTTCTAGAACCTGCCTCTCGCTATGATTACAACGTCATCCGCGTATCCTTGACAGCAGATTCCATTGTTTGTCAGCAAGTGTCACCAGACCTTCCCGCATGTGTACAACCCTTACTTGTTTGTAGCTGGATAGTACGGTCCGCTACTGCGGTTTCAGATATCCTTGTCTATAGCAGGGACACTATCCATCTGCAAATGGGTCGCTGCACGTTTCTCTTCTTAAGTGCGCTACATACCCCCTAGTGTGAGGCATTGTCGAAAGCTCCCTCGATATCGAAGAAAGCACAAAGAACTGTTTACACACAGTCAAAGGTATTCTGGATCTCCGCCAAGGGCATTAAGATAGTGTTCCTTCTTTCAGCGACCTTAGCATCAGCAGGGGATTTATCTCTCGAGCGCCATTTTTACACCACGTGAAGAAATCAGCTCGAGAAATTTAAATTAACTTCTGTTATTCTTACTGAAATATGAAATCAACTGCGTTAGGATACTTTGATATACAGCTCTGGATACCTGAGTATTGAGCAGTGCAAGTAGCTCTAACTCATTTCAATAGCATTCAGTGTTCAAACACTCAGTAGTTGGGCTGCCAGTTGCGGTCTCAGAGTCAACTCTGACAAAGCGGAGTTGATGCTATTCACCAGGAAATACACCTCGGCCTTTTAAGCTTCCAAGACTAAACAATCAGTGTCTTACATTCGCATCGGAAGTCGGGTATCTTGGTGTAATACTTGACCCCAAGCTCCATTGGAAGCTGCACATAGAAAATCGAGTTAAAGGGGCAAGTATAGTCTTCTACGTCTATAAATCTATGTTCGGCAAAAAATGAGGTCTCAAGCCACGTGTCGTATTTTGGATGTACAACTTAGTGGTTCTGCCAATTTTTACATATGGTTGCCTAGTTTGGTGGGTAGTTCTTTAGAAGGGCTACAACACCACTAAACTAGAGAGAGTGCAGAGAACTGGATGCGCTCAACATCACTGCTGCGCTTAACATCACTCTGCACTTACTTCCTGTGGATCTGCAAGTTAAATCTATTGCTGCTCAGAACGCTATTAGTTTGAAGGAGATTGGCTTCTGGAGACAATTTCCTCTAGGACATAGTAGCATCTTGAAGCAGATCTCCCCTTCTTTCTCTGTTCTTCGCACTGATCCCTCCAACCACAAACTGAGATTTGAGGATTGGGCTATGGATATCTATGGGTCGACAGAACCGGTTTCAGTTGTCCCTCTCTCAGGCATCGGTGTCCCTTTGTCCGTTGTTAAAGAGAAACTACACAATTTCTTTCTAAAAATAGCGCAAGACAGATGGAGGTCTGTCTGATTGTGTGCTAACTATTTCGAAAACACTATGGCCCCATTACGATTGAAACAGAACGCTTAAGGTGATGGGAATCCCACACCATTCAATTTCCAAACTCATTGCGGTGTTCACTGGCCACTGGGTGGTCGGTACTCATGCGGAGAAGCTTGGAATTCCGTACCAACCCCTATTGCAGAAGCTCTGGGGATCCTGCAGAGAAAGATACTGTTAAACACTTTCTCTGCAAATGTCCGGCTCTGGCGGTTAGACGCTTGAGATTCCTTAGCGTGCCCTTAGGGGATGACTTGAAGAAAATTTTCCAGCCTAGATCCCTTTTCTCTCCTCCACTACATCAACAGCACTGGAGGGCTGTAGAAGGTTTTCTCTTCCAAAAAATTTTTCTTTGCACAGGTAATGGTCCACATTAGGGTATCAAAACGGCACGTAAGTGCTACTTGAAGTGTGACTGTGGTACGCTTGCCATTTTATCTACCTACTCAAATGATTGTTTAAAAATGTTGAGCTTTTGAACAATTTGAGCAACAAAAAATTGTTATTTTATTTGTCAGTATTTCTATAGCTCCAAAGATTCTGTATCTAATTATTTCAACGATTTTAGCTCCGTGTATGAATAATTTGGATTTAAGTTTTCCAAATGTGCTGAAAAAAGGGTAAACTAATCAAAACAAGCAACGCTCAAATTATATTCTCGAAGATATGTTCGAAAATTTTCGAGTAATGGCAACAAAGGGGTGTGGGGTACTCGTTGCTCATACGCCCGGCTGTACGAAAATGTGAGAACAGAATCGAAAGCTTCACTTTGGATCCGTCGCTTCCTCCTAACCAAACTACTGGCTATGTTTGAGGAAGATGAATTAAAGGTGTATTGAATTTATATTATTCACTAATGGTAATGAAAATAATAATTTATGTATGTATGTAGTTTTGTACCTATTGGATCTATTGTCCACTTCTGTACTCATAACACAGCGTTAGCGTAGAATAGGATACACTTTCGATTACTTAAAGTAGTTTCTAAAAGGAAATTAAAGGAATTTTCGAAAATTTGACGCATCTTTCAAACGAAAATTCTATTTCAGCAAACAAATCGGTGGTTCAGTATGTTTACTTTATTAAAATGGTAAATAGAGGTATTGCCTGCATAATGATCTCATAAATATTTATAAAAAATTAAACAAAATCTTCCTAGCATACATTTCTTATTTTCTTAATTTTGGTGTTTCACCGAGATTCGAACCAACGTTCTCTCTGTGAATTCCGAATGGTAATCATGCATCAACCCATTCGGCTACGGCAGCAGCTTTTCTTCAACTGCATTGTTTACTTTCGTTAGTTGTTCAATCTAGACATCAGAATTGATCGTTCGGTTGAGTGGTAAGAGTTCAAAGTAGACAATTCCTTTGTAATCCCACAAAACTGATGGCAAAACCTTCTTTTGATGAATATCAGCTTTTGATGTTGTTTGAGTTAGATCACCTGGCCTACTCCACGATCTTTTCCGCTTGATATTGTTGTAAACAACCCATTTTTCATCGCCATTTACCAGTCGTTTCAAGACCGAATCATTTTCATTACGTTTCTTTAGCAAATGGCAGCTGTTAAATGCGTTTCTTTTAGATCTTAAGGAACCCGTGTGACGAGTTTTTGAACATAGCCAAGTTGTTTTAAGTGATTTTTAATGCATGTTTGTGATACATGAAGTTTCTCTGAAACCTCATGTGTTGTACTGTGACGATCCGAATCGATAATTGCTTTGATAAAGGCGTCATCAACTTCAACTGGACGACGAGAGCGTTTTTCACCTTTGAGAGAAAAATCTCCAGAATGAAATTTGGCAAACCAATTTTGACCTTGCCGTTCTTTTAAGGCTTCGTCACCATAAACAGCACATCACTTTTTATAAGCTTGCGATGCATGTGGTCCCTTTGCCGAAATAAAAAAGCAAAATATCTCGAAAAGTGTTCCTTTTGATTTTCCATTTTTAAAGGAACTTCAAACGAAAACTACGCAACCGATCAAACAACTTTTTTTACTTATTGAAAGCTGGATTGCCAACTATCAAATAACAAAATATGTTTTACATTTGTTCTACGACTGCAACCCTAAAAATTGAACTGAAGTCATCTATGAGTGAAATGCGCAATTATTTAGTTGCCAACCCAATATTTGGTTTAGTTTTGTACTTAGGAATAAAAGTGTCTGGCAGTAGAAGGCCATTCGTGAAGTTCAATTGCCTAACTACTGTCACCATATCGCAAGAACGGACCAAGGTCGCTTCTGCGATTAATCCCAGGAGACTCCAATGCACCTTCTCCATGAATGCGCGGAGAAGGTTGAGACATCTTGGCCATTCGCAGCCAGAAGAAAACCACATACGCTCAGTCCAACACAGCTCTATCTTAAATTTAATAAAGGAGCCGGGTCTGGACGAAGTACTGTGATGAGTAGAGGGCATAAAAGACCATTAGGTCGAAGTGCAAACCTCCAATACATCTAAATCTAATACTGTACAGAAATGTCAAATTTTCTCTGGGATAGTTGGTTTGACAGCTACCTCTATGAAACAGGGTATTCGCCTAACAAACACCCTATATAAATTTATGACTTGAAGCTTTTCTTCGTGAGCTTATATTCTTGTACGTTTTTTATGGGCGAAAAAAAAAAAAAAAATGGGAGTACTGATTTGCATTTAATGTAAATTATTTCCCGCTTGCCTAGTTTGGTTGTCGCCTCACTTAGACGTGACTTAATTCAATAAGTTCATATAACTCGAGTACTCGCATTTTTGTTTTCTTTTTTCAAAGCTGATAAAATTATGCTTCAAGTAACTTAATGAGCAATCTCGTGTAGATTAGAGGCCAATGGGAGCGAGCGGTGGTGAGGAGTTGCGGTAAGTGATGGTGTAAAGGCAGAGGAAGGTAATATGAGCAGGAGAAGGCGCACAGAGGTGGGTGTTGCAGCAATCTAAGGTGTTGCGAGGTGATTTTTGAGTGAATGTGATATTGATGTGCATTGATGGCTGCTCATCTAGGTATGGGCAATGTGGATGACAAATAAAGTCAGCGACAATGATGCGAAAAGGCAATTAGTTACCACGTAAATTAAAACAAAAAATTATATATACATAGGTATGTACATACCTACATAAAGGAAAAAAGTGAATAAGAATTAAGCATAAAATCGTGAAAAAAACGGCAGCGAGGAGAAACGAAGGCGTCAAATTAAGCACGTGTGACACCCTGCAGCGGGCGAGAGCCACAAAAATTGGCAGACACGTTTATTCGTGTCTGTTCATATAGGAAATAGAACTCGTGTGTGCGAAAAAGAAAATTTTACAAATTAAAGTTACTTAGCAATGGTTTGTTGACTACTGATTACTTTAATTTCTCGCTGCAGCCCTTCAATGTTGTAAACATTTGCGATGAAACACAGCGTGTAATTGCTGTTCTGTTGCTATTTTATTGCACTTAATTTATATTTATTTGCTGAATGTTTTCTTGTATTATATTTAGTTAGCATAGGTAATCTAAGTGTTGTGGGAAATCGGTTGACGTGTAATTGAAATAGCAAACAATTTGTAAAATTCACACATAAATAACGACAACGGCAGCAACAGTGCTGATGTGATGCTGACGGCGGTGTTGGCTTTGACGTTGATGGTGACAGCGGCGATCGGATGATGCGCCTTTGTCGGCAGTAAATCAACAAACCCCAAAAAAAAATGAAAAAAAAAAATTAAAAAAAAACAAAGAAAAAAAAAACGAAAATAAGCTGTGAAAAATGCGCCGCTGTCGACGCTGCTTCACGGATAATTGACGGATATTTACAAAAGAAACTTTAAACATAAACAAACACATTCGAGTATACAAAAACACGTGCACACTGAGTCATGTATGTATGTATGTGTACGTATGTGTGTAGGATAGATATGCGCCTGTCTGTACTGTGAATATTTGCATAGTAATTAAAGTGTAAAGTTATTTAAAAAAATAATTGCAACAATAAGCAAACTGAGTTCACACGCGCACATTTACGCCTACTCACTTCTGTACTAAATATGTGATAATTTAAAAAAATAGGTATGCAAGCGCATGCATACACACATACATATGTATATATAAAGTGGATGGTACAAAATGACTTTATTAAAAAAAAATGCTAAGCTATTTTTACAGGGTATAATTTTTTGGATATTTATGACGGGACATTAGAAGAGGAGGTTGACTAATACTAGGCTGTAAAGATTTTAAACTAAATTTACGGAAAAGTGTAATTATTAGTAATTGTCATTGACGTCAAGGGTAAATATTAAAATAAAAATAATGTATTATATGTAAAATAATAAGAAAAAAAATTAAAAAAAAAATAAAATAGTAAACACCATCTGAGTTTTTGGTCATATAACAAATTAAAAGAATACCATAACAAATTTAAAATAAAATTTATTTTTCGGTCTTGTTACTAATTTTTTTGCGGTCCTGTATATTCAATGATAATTTTCCAGGGCAAAAATAAAAATAAAAAAAAAACAATGAAAATAAAAAAACAAAAAATAGTAAAAAACAGCTATCAAATTTTTTCCTCCGTATAACAAATTAAAGGAAAAAACAATAACAAATTCAAAATTTTTTTTGGGTCCTTTTAATATTAAATTTACGGAAAAGTGTAAATCATTAGTAATTTTCAAAGCAATGACGTCAAGGGTAAATATTAAAAAAAATAAAAAAACAAAAAAAATAAGTAAAAATAGTAAAACCAGTATCTTATTTTTTTGGCCGTATGAATTAAAATTAAAAAAAAAATTACAGAACTAAATTTACGAAAAAGTGTATTCAATAGTAATTTTCAAAGCACGTCAAAGTAAATATTAAAAAAAAATAAAAAAACAAAAAAATTTGTAAAATAGTAAAACTAATATCTTATTTTTTTGGCTGCATGAATTAAAATTAAAAAAAAAAATTACAGAACTAAATTTACGAAAAAGTGTATTCAATAGTGATTTTCAAAGCATTGACGTAAGGGGCAAAATTAAAAAAAAACATCAAATAAAAAGAAACAAAAATTACAAATTGAAAAAAAATTGTTTTCGGTCCTTTTAATACTAAATTTACGCAAAAGTGTAATGATTAGTAATTTTCAAAGCATTGACGCCAAGGGTAAATATTAAAAAAAAACAATAACAAAAACAAAATAGTAGTCCAAAAACAGCTTTCTGATATTTTTGATATTACAAATTTAAAAAAAAATTTTTTTTTTTAATTTAAAATAATCTTTTTTTGGTTCTGTAAATACTAAATTTACGAAAAAGTGTATTCAATGGTAATTTTTAAAGCATTGACGTCAAGAGTAAATATTAAAAAAATAAAATAAATTAAGAATATATAAAAAAAAATCAAAAGAAAGATATTTTTTAATATTTCTATCTATTTTTTCGGCGATATAACAAATTTAAAATAATTTTGTTTTCAGTTCTGTTAATACTAAATTTACGAAAATGGTAATTTTCAAGGCATTGGCATTCAAGGGTAAAATTAAAAAAAAACACATGTAACAGCTTTCTAATGTTTTGTTAAATGGCAAAGCTTATTATATATTTATTTAAAAAAATAGCAATTTTAAAATAGTTTTTTTTTCGGTCCATCCTATTGTAGGCATGTTCGTACATGTATGCTAACAAATGAATCCTTGAAATTTCATTACAGAAAATCATTTAAATGTCTAACAGGTAAAGTGCAAGTCTACACAAAAATAAAAGTGTCAATAAATTGACGAAGTGTCAACAAATTTTAATTCCAAATAAATGAAAACAATTAACTGCATAAGGCATAAGGAAAACTATTCTTCGTGTTGAATATTTGTATGTTCGTAGTAATGTACCTTGTATGTATGCGTGTATGTGTTTTACACTCTCCTGCTAAAATAACGCGAGACAGTAGTGTCAGTTGTATTCTCAATTCGCTAATTAGTTAATACTTAAACAAATACCCCTACATCTTCACGTAGCCCTGTGTTTGTGTGTGCGTATGCACATATTTCGTTATAAACAGTTGGTTAAAATTTACATGGTTTAGGATGTGCACTTAAGTTTTAACACTGCACTGCTCTATTTACTCTTCGCTATAATTACGTGATGAATGAATTGGTTGTTGAATGGCTTTGTTGTTGGTTATTCACATTTGCCAAACAATTGGCAGTGTTGCAATGCAGTTTTGTGTAGCTGTGCTTTCCTGTGAATACTTTCAACTAACATACATACATATACACATACATTCATATATGTATGCGTACATTTTACAACTGAGATAACATTTCCTTTCATTTGTTTTTATGTCCATATTTGTACATCTGTGGTGACCCTGACTTGTACTAAAACATACAGCAAGTGAAACACATTCAGCACTTCAATATTTTATTTGTCTATGTTTTTTAGTGCCCATTATTATTTTTTTTTTAACTATATAAATTCGAGTTTCCAACTGTTTACGAAAATTAGAAAAATTGAATAAATTTTCATAAAAATGTAAAACTTTTTAATTAGATTTTTTTTAAAATCCATTTCTTTATTGCGATCTTTTTTCTAAGCATTAAGCAATATTTTTAGTGGAAGCTATTTAATTTATTTAAGAGAAAAATACTGCGGATGCTTTGCGGAATTTGTGTATTTGTGATATAGAAAGGGCTCTTTGAGATCATTCTGAGGGGTTTCGACTGGAATCTTTGCAGTATGTATGTCGATGTTTGAGTTAGCTGCAGAACTATGAGAGAACTATGAGAAATTCGATGTAGTAACGAATATAGGTTTCTAAGCTTCTGAGCTTCTGAGTTTGTTAAGTTTAATTAGAATTCAAGAGAAATAGAAATGGGCATTTGGCAATTTTTGTGTTTGGTGACTGTGCTAAGCTTTTTCTTCCGTGACACTTCAGCGAAACAAATCCGCAAAATTTTTTAATGGAGAAATTATGCAACATCGTTAGCGAAAAAGATTTGTAAAAACGAGAATTTAGAGTCACTTAAAATTGGCTCTTTATTATATTAAAATTTTATGGGCTAAAAAAGTGCGTATCCAAATGTTCTGATTAAAATTCTGATTGAAAATGCTAAAATTTTGATGAAAATTTATCGAATTCTTATAAATCTTATGTGAATCTTTTAAATCTCGAAACTACAATATTAAGTTTGTAACTTGGATAAATATGGTCTTTATTATAAAATGAACTATGTTTTTAAATACAAATAATTTAAATTAAAAAACAAGTAAATACATAGTCAAAATTTGTCAAAATTTTGTGGTGCAATATTTCACTCACAGGCTGTAGGAACGCGCACATATAAGATATATTACAACAATTAAAAAATTTTATAAAAGTTACTTGAAACTAATAAAACAGTGTAGCAGTGGTTTGATACTTTTTTAATTTGTTTTAATCGTTCTAACTATAGGGTTATTTAATAGAGGGGTTATTTTGATATTCAAAGAATATTACTTTTTTTTAATATAAATGATCGGATGTTTATTTCATTATAAAGAGGAAGGTATAACGTTAATAGTGAAAAATAACATCAGGCTAATGACCACCATGACCACGCTTACAGGACAATATCCTTTTCATGAAATTTTCCATAACCGAATTGCAAAGTGGCTGGCCTATGTCCTCGATAGCCTCACGAATTCCATCTTTGAAGCCTCGAATCGACCTGACTGATCGGCTTTTAGCGTAGACCTTCTCTTTCACGTGGCCCCAAAGAAAAAAGTCACAAGGTGTTAAATCTCAAGATCTCAGTGGCCAATTGTGATCACCGCTTCGAGATATAACACGCTCCGCAAACTTTTCCCGTTAAAGATCAATGGTTTCGTTGCTTGTGCGACACGTAGTGCCGTCTTGTTGATAATGAAAATATCGTTAATCATCTCTCCTGTTTAACACCTAACACCTGTTATTGGAAAAACCTTTACGTATCATGAAACAATAATTAAAGGTGATGTAAGATCTAATTTTCACCCTGTGTCAGCCATTTTGAGCTACTTAATATAATATATCCCAGATGCCCTCTTGGAAAATCAAATTTTTAGAATTCTAAATAAAAAGTACTCAAAATTATAGAAGTTAAAACTTTTAGCAGACAACACTGTTTGTGTTGTGCAAAAGAGGGCGTTAAGTTTGTTTATGTCTCGAAAGGCAAGATGAACAGAAAATATTTGATAAATTGTGCGGCATTGAAACCAGGTAAAACAGTTTACGTGTATTACTTCTCGATAAAAAATTTCGAGATCAAGGGCAGATCGGAAATGGGCGGAGTTCTCTAGTGATGTGCTTCCGATGTCTTTCAAAATTTGCATTGCTGAAATGAGCCCGGGACGGCGCATCCTTTGGTTGACGCTTCTATGCAAACAGAGTAAATTCCTTTTTATTTAAGAAGTGTAGTTAAGTGTAAGTTTAGTTTATCTAAATTAGTTCTGATTTAGTTCAAATGCTGATTGTCATGTGTTTCGCCTGGAAAAATAATTGGTCTATTTTCAGAAATGAGTTGTGAAACTGGATAAATGCAAATCTCAGCCAAGATTATCGTCCCGAAACAATTCACTGGGCTTGGGTCGATATTGTCTGGGCTATATATCCAAAACTCGTAAATGGATAGGTCTTCTCAAAATGGGAAAATATATATTTTGTGGAAAACTTATAAAGGGTTTTCCAATAAGAGGTGTTATTTTGATCAAAGATCACTGGTTTCGTTGCTTGTGGGGCACGTAGCGCCGTCTTGTTGAAAATAAACATTGCCCAGATCAATACCATCCAATTCCGGTCATAAAAAATCGTTAATCATCTCTCGATAGCGCAATCCATTCACCGTAACTGTTGCTTCAACTTCATTTTCGAAAAAGTAAGGTCCAATGACTCCGCCAGTCACAGTTGAGGATAGAGAGGCTTTTCAACAATAACTCTTGAATTTTCTGAGCTCCAGACCCGATAATTTTGCTTGTTGATGAAGCCACCGAGGTTCAAATGGGCCTCGTCACTCAAGATGATTTTTCGTTGGATTTCCGGATCATTTTCATGCATTTCAACTACCCAATCAGCAAAGACACGACGATGTTGATGTACGGCCGGCTTGAGTTCTTGTGTTAACTGGACTTCATAAGCTTTAAGACCCAAATCGTTATGCGAAATGCGGTGTAATGACGTTTGTGGAATGCCTGATTCCCAAACCGGTCGAGGAATGGACAAACCTGGGGTTTCTTCAACACTTTCGGCTACAACAGCAATATTCTCGGCTGTTCTTAAGCGACGTGCACTGGTTTTATTCTACACATCACTAACTTGTCCCAACAGCTCGAATTTTTTTTACCAATTTCTGTATTGCGGCCCGACAAGGTGCTTCACGATGACCCAAAAATGTTCGAGTTTTACGAACCGTCTCTGCCGAATTTTCACCATTTTTATAGTGTACTTTAAAATTTCAATGCGTTGTTTAAGCGTGTATCGTTCCATGTTTATTAATGGCTTAGTGTCTACTTGTCAAATATCAATTAATGACAGCTTCAAAAATGACATCTACCGAAATAGCGGGATATTCAAAATAACACCTGTTATTGGAAAACCCTTTATATATAATTTCATAAACAGTTTTTTTTAAAGAAAACTTGGCTTAAAATATGAGGAGTTTTGTTTTATTTTTCCCCAAATTTGTGACTTTCCCTAAAAGATTTATGTATCAACAATTATTTGAGCCATTGAATCTATGCCACTCAAATAATAAAATACATCCCACGGCACAATCAACCAAGTAGAGGTTGCTCATGCGTCACTCAAGTCTACCACAGGTATACATATATGCACACATATATGACCAAAAATGTGTATGTGTATGTATGTTTTTTTTTTCTTATTAAAAGTAAAGAATAATACTTTGTTCTCGTATGAAGCAATAGACAAATATACACATACACATATAACTACTTATTCTCAATGTTGCCACAAATTGCCTAAGCAGATTATAGATAATTTCAACATAATGTGGCGTAGAGGTGCCAAAGTGGTGGGCCCTAAGGCGGTTTTGATGACGTTACCTGTGTTCTTGTGCGATGGTGTTCATGTGCGACCATAATTCAGTGTCAATTAGTTAAACACACACATACTCGTATACACAGATATGTATTTGCGAAACTTATTGTGGCAAATATATTGCCACATCTCGTCGCTATCAAAGGTTCTAATGCATTTTGATAATTAACAGCAAAACAAATCCAAGTAACTGACTGCCGCTGAAGCTTCTTTACACTTTAAATACTTGCGAAGGTGTTGTATTTGCTATTAGGTAAAAAAAGATTTTGGTAAATGGTCAATCAACTCTTGCATTTGGCAATGAATTTTTAAATACATTTGCAATTACCAAAGCCGATTGTGGATGAGTGGATTTTTTTGTATTTATTTTTTAGTAGCGAATTAAACTTATTGTGGCTCTTAAAGCTGTAAAATGTACAAATGTGTTTGTATGCATGATTTCATTTGTTTCTTCAGAACATGACCATGAGCGATGCTGGCAGAACTGTAGAGTTTTCATAAAGCTGGGAATAATAAAAGACGGTAGTATTGTTCACGTTTTTTAAAGAGTTATAAAAGATTGGACAATAAAAGAAAATAATAGTTTTTGTTTTTAATTTATGCAAATAATTTCATTTATAAAGGGCGAAATAGAATAAAATGAGCTCTGTTTGAAATTGTTTTTAATAATAAATAACCAAATCATTAATAATAAGCGTTTATAAGTTACATGTGCTGGGCTCGAATTGCCACATTCGTGAATGTAGAAGTCGTCCTATGTTGCTAAAAAAATGTGCTACATCGGTAGCCCAACCATTAACAATTATCTTTAATAAATCACTGGCTTCTAGAGAATTTTTACTTAATTGGAAAAAATCATTTAGATATATAAGTCTGGAAGCAAGTCGGATGCCCAAAATTTTCGCCCTATCTGCAAAATTTCGAGTATACATAAACTGAAAAATTGAAAAACTAGTTCATGATTTGAATTTCTTTCAGATCTCATATCGCCTTACCAGCACGGCTTTGTTAAGGGTAGATCTACTGTTACGAATTTAAGGTTTATTCGCGAATTTTGTCTTAAATCAATTTGAAACAAGCCAACAATGCGATGTCATATTCACCAATTTTTCGAAAGTGTTCGATAGAGGTTGTCTGTAAAGTCGGTTTACTGACGATAGTTTAACGTGACAACGTCATAAGAAAATATTGATGGAATGGTTGCAATTTTCAAAATAAAATTTTAATTTTATTTGTTTGATAGATATTTTGTATGGATATAGAGGAGGAGGTAAATGGAATTGCAATGGAATAGGTCAAGTTACATTTACACAAACGTGAAAAATTACGAAACATTTATCAAATTCATGAAAGATATCTTCAATTTCGATTGTGCATCAGACGTTAATAAGTCAACAACACTAAGAGGCATCATCATCGATTTGACTTTCTCAAGACACATTACACTTGAAACACTCCCTTTCATTTCCTATTTTTCCTATCATCGTTTATTCTCAATAGAGAAATGGTTCATTACCATGCACACAGGAAGAAGGCATATGCAAATACAAGTATGTGAATTTATATACAAATGCGCATATACATACATATATATGCTCACTCAAGTAGGACAGAGCCAGATGTCGAACGTTGCCGAATACGGGGACCGATTGTGCTCTTTGTCGTTCGTTCCGCGCTCTCGCTTGCAGTTCAAGCACATTAGCTTACATTTGCTTGCGTACGGAATAGATTCGTATATTTGATATCTCCATATGATTTGTATGCAAGAATGATAGAAACAAGATTGCGCCCATCAGAGCGTACGTGACGTCACGTTTGCTGAGTTGTGCAGTATTGCCAACCATTTGCTCTTCGCAATAAATTTAGTGCTTTTTTATACCGAAAATGCGAAAATTTTGAAGTTTCGTGTTTGTTTCTTTTTGCGTTTAATTTAAAGCTACCGAAACTGTAAGTTTTAAAAACTACACATTATATACATTACCCATTTCGAACATTAGTTGGTTTTCAATGCTATCACTAGTAAAATGCTTCATACATATAAAGCTCGTTTTTGGATTGAAGGCATTTCCTCGCCGGCAGAAATGCATCCACTGTTTGCAGAGCGCCTCATCCTTTGGAAATATGAAAAGCTTATATCACACGCCTTATTGAGGTTCTTACTAGCACAATTTTTCACTGCACATTTCATGTTTTCTTATTTTTCACTTATACGAGTACACTTTCACGTTTGTTACCGTTTGTTCTTATTAACGCACATTTCAAAGAAGAAACGAATATTCATAAACATCAACAATAATCGCAATCATGGGCAATGTGACCACATCTCTGAGAAGATTTTAGTGCTAATGAAAATTTTTTTACTCTTATAAAATTTGATAATTTGAAAGTGCAAATTTAATTTTTGGCTCCATTTAAGAATATGCCAAAATATTAAATGCCCCTCTCCCAACTCTTCTTAAGATTGAAAACCTTTTTACACATTTTAAAAAGTCTTTGAATTTATTGAATGCGAATTAAAACCATAGAGGTGTAATCGTTACTCCCGGTCATCAATCCTTAGTGAGACATAGAACATTAAGAGTCATATTCGTTGTAAAAATAAACAAGAAAATACCAGAAAATACTAAAGAAACCATACTGACATTTTTACAAAAAGAGTACCTTATCTAGTTACATAACTTCAAATATAGCAAAAAAGTCGTTCCCTTAACAAAATAGTCTCACTTAGCAAAAAAAACGCATCAGTTAAATTGTACATAAGCATAACACATTTATTTAAAAAAACGCACATTTTAAAGACAATTTGTCACGCATACAAAGTTCTTTAAGTGATTCAATAAAAATTTGTTGGGTTATTTTCTTTGAATGGGCATTTTAGTGCGTTTTTATATCCAAAGCTAGGCAACACTGCAGTAGCGAGAGAGAGATTTGACTGCCGAAAGCAGAAGAACACCAACAACACCTGCACTCGCGGGCAATGCCACCAGATGTTAAAAAAAAGTAAAGCTAAATAAATCTGAGTGAATTATTTAAATAATTATTAAAAAATGTATATTTTACAAAATTATAAACATGACATTTTAATTAGAACAGCTAGAAAAATGTCATGAAGAAAGAACTAAAACTCCGAAACAAAAAATAATGAAAATAACAAAAAAAAAAATGCTAAATCAAGTTACGAAAATGGTAATCTGGCCATACTGGAGCTAAAATCACGTAACTAGTTGTCAAATTCGCTGAGCGCAAAGTAACGGGACCACGATAGGCGCCATCTCATTATTCTTTCCATCATGATTTGTATGCATCTTTACATATAGATTTGTTCTTTTTGAAAATTGCGCGAAATTGGTATAAGGTATGTGGTAAATATTACCATACATTTTTTCCTTCATATATAATATATTAAAAAAATTAATAATAACAACATTAAAACAACAGGTATTATTAACAAACTTGGTTTTATTTTAAAATCTTCAAGTAAATCAAATTAATAATAATCAATAAGAAGGCATATGCAAATACAAATGCGTGAATTTATATATGTACATTTGCGCATATACATACATATATACGCTCACTTAAATAGGAGAGAGCAAGATGTCGAACGTTGCCGAATGCGGGGACCGATTGTGCTCTTTGTCGTTCGTTCCGCGCTTTCGCTTGCAGTTCATTCAAGGTAACGACAATGAGCAAGGTAACGGCAATGAGCAAGGTAACGACAAATGAGCAAGGTAACGACACATTTTTTCGTGCGTGCAGCCTGTTAAATCGAATTATAAGACGTTATCACGTCAAAAGCTGGGTTCAATTGGTCTTCACCCTAGCTTACTTAGGTGTGGTTTGCATCTTATCTCACAGATATAACTCAATTCGTTCGTATAAACAATATAAAATCTGTTGCTATCAAAGTTGCCTCAGGTGTGCCAGTATTGTTCTTAATCTATTTTAATGATATTCGAGACGTTTTTGTGAGATCACTTTGTCTGATGTGTGCAGAGAGAACGTAGGTTCGAATCTCGGTGAAACACAAAAATTAAGAAAAAGTTTACTCTAATAGCGGTCGCCCCTCGGCAGGAAATGGCAAACCTCCGAGTGTATTTCTGCCATGAGGACTTAACAAGATTGGAAGCCTAGTGTGATGACAAATCTTTACCTCTTAATGTTAGTAAATGCCAGCACTTGTCCTTCAGTAGACGCAAAGTTGCGATTAATTTCGATTGCAAGTTGGGTAAATTTATGATTTTTTTTATAATTTATGAGCAGGAAGACTCGGGTGTCATACTTACTTATTTTAGAGTTTACTGAAAATGTCGTTTTCGTAGCACATAGACATTACGATTGTCAAGTCTGGGTCTATGCTCAGCTTTGTAGTAAGGAATTCAAAAGACTTCTAGGATCTTTTTACGCTGAAGAATTTGTATTTTTCTTTTGTTAGATCAAACCTCGAATATTGCAGCTTTATTTGGGATCCATTCTATATGGGTTCATCTTTAAGAATTGAGAAGGTTCAGAAAAGTTACACTATATTTGCCATTGGCCTTGTAGTGTACCTGCATGTAAAAGTAGATTGCCTTTTGTTAGCATTGCCAACTTTAGAATTGCGAAAAAAAATTTCATCGATAATGCTTATAAGCGACATAGCCACGGATCATATAAAATGTCACTTCTTACTGGTGCTAATGCTTTTTAATTGTCCTACTGGAAACCTTAGACTCAGAAATCCATTTTCCTTATCAAAAGACCAATTTTAGTCATAATGAACCGCGATACGTTGTATAAGGCACTCTAACTAATTTTGTAAAAATATAGATATATTCTCTAACTCACGAGAGTCTTTCAAGTCAAAACTTAATCCGCAGATACACTTTTTGAATTGTGACTAATGCATCTCACCGTATTGTTTACCATATATTATATTTAAGCTTTGGCATTAGTTTTCTATTTGAGTTTTGCTTTAATTGATGAAAGAATTAATAAATTAAAAAAAAAAAAAATACATACAAACGCATGCCAATGAATCAAAGTCATACGACACCTTTCAAAATCTTCGCTAAGCTTACGAAAGTATTGGAAAAGAGCAAAGACACGTGCCTTGCGCGAGTCAACAATCAATTCAAATTTCTTAAATATTAAAATTAGAATATAACTTTTCATCTTATGTAATACATATTGACTCATTAATTATGGAGCGCGCCTGCAAAAAAGTTGAAATCAAGAGTTGTATAATGTGCTAAAAATGAATTTAAAACTAAAGAACAAAAAAATCTATTTTCTTAACAAGTGGACTCTTCAATTCTTTTCATTACTAAGTTCAGGGGATTTTTTCGCTTTAGTGGCGTTGAAAAGCGACAGCGGTAACGGCTAGAAAGAAAAATATAAGTTCTTTTACTTTTAAATTCTCTTTTCGCTTTCTTGTTTCTCGCTTGCTGTCTTCCGCGTGCGTTTTTACACTCATCCCTATACGCATGCATACACACACACGCATGCATGTGATATCTATTTATACGCACACTTCGTTGCTAAGTTAAAATGTCTTTGATTAGTTATTCCGAGCGCAACGCATGCGTGAGGGCGCTTTTAAAAATAAATAATATTTCATGCCTTCAATATTACGCAGTGTTACGTACATTTGTATGTATGTGAAAAAAAATGAAAAATAAAAAAAATTAAAAAATAAAAATGGAAAAAATGCGAAGAAAATATTTCTATTTCACATTGAAAATGCTCGACACGCGTTGCATGCGTCACTCTCGGCAAATAGTGCTGCATAAAATATGCAAATAAATGTTGTTGATCCTTAAGTGAAATTCCTGCAAAGTCTCCTCATCAACGCTTCTACGCTGACAGCAGTTCTTAAGTCAGTGAACGTGTGCCTGACTGAGCCTTGATTTCCTGAATGTTTGCAGATAAATGATTTGTGCATATTAATTTATAGAAAAAATGCAGTGTCAGCGCGCCAATGAGAATTAATGATTGCATAACTTGATTTGAATTAGTGAATTATGCGTACTGGCGAATCGTTTCTTAATGCATTAATTCGCAATCAAAATATTATAATTTACATATTCAAAACTAGAACAAGAATCATGAAATTTTAAATCAAAATTGTGAAATACTGGGAAATGTTGTGAAATTATTTTTTTTAATAAAATTTATTCATGTCGATGACTCCCTAAATAAAATTTATAATTTCATAAATACACATTTTTAGCAATTTCAAGATACAGAGGTATAAGAAAAATAACACTGTGATTAAAAAGTTCCCGGAACAACCGTCAGGTGACGCTCTAAGGTAACTGATTTGAGTTCTTAAATGAGACATCCAGACATCCCGCGAGTGAGTGGAGAGCTCCGAATGAATGGAGGGGCTCCGAATGAACCAAAACAAACTCGTCATTTTCAGTCAAAAAAGAAAGTAATGCTCACTTCTTTTATGGCCTACCACGGTATTGTACACCACGAATTTTTGTCCAGAAGGTCAGACAGTTAATAAGGGATATTATTTTGATGTTATAAGACGTTTTTGTTCCGGCTATGCCAAATGACGTTGCTCAACACCAGTAGCGCCAATTGGGAAGGACCTCTCCGAACCGTTTGGTACCAAACGAGGTTTCAGACAGGGTGATTCGCTGTCGTGTGACTTCTTTAACCTGCTACTGGAAAAGATTGTGCGCGCCGCAGAACTTGATCGTTCAGGCACAATTTTTTCTAAGAGCGTATAATTATTGGCTGCGCTAGATTTTTGGACCTTTGCACTTTAGCGACCGCGAGGATCGTAGACGATGGAAGAATGAGCTGTATGAGCTTTATGACGACAAAGACATAGTACAGCGAATAAAGATGCAGCGACTACGTTGGCTGGGTTATGTCGTCCGAATGGATACAACGGCTCTGAAAGTATTCGATGCGGTACCAGCTGGTGGCAGAGGAATAGGATGGCCTCATTGTCCAACTGGCGCCAGGTAGCATGGGAAAGAAACGACTGGCGCGCTTAATTAAACTCGGCCAAAATCGCGTATGTAGTTAACGCGCCAATCAAGAAGAAGAAGGAGAAGAAGAGTATGTGTAAATTAAGCAATTCGCCAAAAAATGAAGGATTTGTTGGAAAACAACAATTTGTGGATTTTGCACCGTCACACAGTGCTATGATAATCCGTAATTTTTTGTCCCGGAACCAAACGAATACCCTCCCAAAGGCGTCGAAAAATAGAAAATAGAGTTTCAGAAATGTCTCGATAATTGAATTAAATGCTGGCATAAATGCATTAATATTGAAAATTGAAATTTGAAAAGGTCGAGCCAAGGAACACCAGGAGATTTGGTGGATCCTAAAACACTCAGGCTAAAAAGCCCATTGTATTTAGAGCTCTGGAAAGAGGGTATATAGTCAAGGAGTTAAGGAGGGAAGGAGAAAAGTATCAAAGAAAGAGATAGGAAAGAATAGAGACAGAGATAAATGTAGTTAGTCCTGTAAGAAAATCTGTAAATATCCTCCAGTTTTAGAGAACGAATACAGGGTGGGCCATATAGCGTTTCCTTTTTGAACCACCTATTTTTTTGAGAATGGTAACACAAATGACATGCCAAATGTGTTCATAATTTACTTAAAGGTTTGACGTTTACGAAATGGGACGCTATACGCTTGAATAAAATAGGGAAATATTGAAAACCTATTTCCAAAGTGGTGAGTCTTCTTCTTCTTTTCTGATTTTCACATCGGTGGCTACGTCAATAAGCAAAATTGTCGGATTTGGGGCTCAGAAAATCCACACATTATGAGCGAGGAGCTGCGGTTGCAGTAAATGACGACCGTTACCGTCACATACTCAACGAGTTATTTCCAAAAATTGAAGAGGATGACATGTACGACATTTGGTTTCAACAGGACGGTGCAACTTGTCACACTGCCAAAGTTACACTCGAACTTTTGGCTACCGTTTTTGAAAACCGAATAATCAGCCGAAATTCCGATATCAATTGGCCGCCTCGGAGCTGTGATTTAAGCCCGTTGGACTATTTTTTGTGGGGAGCCGTTAAGGACGAATGCTATTCGAACCATCCATAGACGATTGATGCTTTAAAACACGAAATCGAAGTTGCCATTCATGAAATTGGAGCCCAAACAATCGAAAATGTGCTTAAAAATTGGGTTGATCGAAAGGCCAAGCCAGTCGTGGCAGTAATTTGAACGATATTATTTTTGATTCATAAATGACAATGTTCAATCTTCAAAATAAAAAAAAAAACTTTGAAAAAATATTGATTAGTTTTTTTTTTATAGCCGATTCAAAAAGGAAATTTTACATGGCCCACCCTATATTACTCATTCTCACGACATCGGAACCCAGAACTCTTAGCTTTGCCCTAGCAAAGGCAGGACACTCACAGAGAAAGTGCTCAGTGCTATTCGCCTCCTCCAAGCAAGACAGAACCGATCCCAATGTCTTTCCTTCCAAGTTTCAATAGAAAGTTTGACACTTTTTTGTTCGGACTTGTCACAAAACATTTTGCACTTCTGCAGCGTTCTATTCCGGATCATTGCTTTTCCCTTCATGATTCCTGCGGAACTGATTCCGATTATTGGCTCTGGCTCTTATGGGGGAGGAGGATAGTCCCTTGTTGTTGTTGTTGTTGAAGTGGTTGAACATTTCCACTGATATAATCATAATTAGTGACCAGCACCGTTTTACTACCCCTGTCTTGTGTGATGATGTCTGTTTTTGTTGTTGTTTTTTTGTTTCCAAGTCAGATCCATTTAGTGAGGTCCAAATATAACAGCAAATCCTTTATCTTGATGTCTGAGATCTCCTTAAGAAAGGCTTATCGAAGGAGCGGAGTCGGACCCTAGCTAGCCCCGGACATTCACATAAGTAGTGGAAAAGACTTTCCTTCGCCCCTTCCGCTTGACAGCTTCTGCAGATTGAAGGGGAGGTTGAGTCTAGCTGCATGCTCCCCTACTTTCAAATGACCTGTAAATGTTGCAGTGATGCGTGAGATGTTTGGTCGAGAACATCCTAACAGGTGATTCGTCTTTTGGAATTTGGATGACGGCCATGTGTTTTTTGTTGTAATACATGTAGTTATTTGCTTCCACCTTCTTTCGGCTAAATCATGATAGGGTGAAGCAATAGATGCTTTTATTATGTTCATCTGATAAGTCTAGTCCCGAACCTTTTCTTGTTAGCTCATCCGCTATCTCATTACCCCGTATGTTTCTACGACCGGGAACCCATGTCAGAGTGATTTCAAGCCAATGACTAATCAATTCCAGCTCCTCTCTACACTGTGAAACTAGTTTGGATGAAATGGAGTTGGAGTCTAAGGCCTTTACAACTGCTTGACTGTCTGAAAGGATAGCTACTCTTACACCGACTTTCTTGTAGAGTTTTAGTGATTTGCATGCTTTTCTGATCGCTAAAAGTTCTGCCTGCCTGGAACACGCTGGCATAGTCAGGAAGACGAATTGACTGAAATAGATTGAGTGGCTTCGAATGGAAGCCAGCTCCCACACCACAGTTCATCTTAGAACCATCGGTATAGATTTCGATATCGTATTTTCCAATCACCTTCCCTTTGCTCCATTCGGCTCTCGGTGGAAAAGGTGCCCGTAAAGTCTTTCTTGAAGTTAAGGTCGGGGACTGTGTAGTCTGATCTTTTTTTTGTTTTTGAGTAGCGAGGGTCCCTGTAGGAGGATCTTACTGTGACCGTACGGCCATGTTGTCCAGTTTCCTATGTCTCTGAGTCTCACCGCGCTGCAAGTAGCGATTGTTTTAATGTGTAAATGTAATGACACTGGATGAGTTAGTACATTGAGCGCTTCAATAGGACTGGTGCTAAGCGCTCCTGTAGTTAAGGTACACGCTGTTCTTTGTATCTCATCCCTTACTCCCTTACTCATCTTAAATTTATTGATTATTGAAACCGGGAAGTCCTATGTTTCACCTAGGAACCACGAGAAAATTATTTACTATGTTGTTAATCGAACTACATCGTAAAACACTGGCACGGCTACTTGTTCTGAATAATTAAATGGATGGCGATAATTTTTATTGAGGGCAATAACGGGGGGCAGTCATTACTACAGATATTTAAAGATTGCCAGCTGTACTAAAATATGCTAGCCATGGATTGCGTAATTGAGAATTTTCGCTTGATGTAAAGAAAATACCAGCGCCGAACGGTTGAATATAGTAAAAATTCATAATAAACAGCCGCAATCAATGTTATTCAGTTCGGATTATGCACCATTTGACTTACCACGCTGACACTCTCTATGGAAATTTGTTTGCTCATTCTTTTTCTTTGGCCACCAATGGGTTTCTTCTGCTTCATATTTATTTTATTGTTTTGTTTTTCGCCTGCAGTCCTCCAAGAAACTTGCCTACACAACACATAAAAATATGCTGGAAATGTTGGTTTCAATCGCCTCCAATCTGAGTGACGCCGCTGGCGCTGACCAGCGCATCGCATGTAAATTTCTAACGATATCAATCAGTACTTTTCAACCGTTGCCACCTTTGCATGCTAATTCATTTGTATTTCACTTACATGTGTACATATTTACGGGCATTTATTTTTTATACGCTGTTTTGTTAAACTCTCCAATTGTCAATATTTGCGCAAATTAAATTGCAATTAATTTCATACTTCAATCTTATGTGTTTGTATAATTTAGTATTGACATGCAAATGCAATTTATAGGCTAATATTTGTTTTCAGAAGGTGTAAACATCGATATTTTTACACCTGCGCAAGCGCCGTATTTTAGTCAGTTGGGAGTTCGCGTCATCAAGAGACAATAGAAAAATCAAATTTTGAACATAATTGCTAAGCATTTTAATTGCCATTGCCCAGCAATTAATGCATATCACACAAACGAATACAGTTAATATATTCAATTCTTCATCTCAGCTGGGATTCACAAGAAAACCATGGAGGGGATCCGCAATATTCAACTACGTATTTGTATGTATATATTCGGTTATTCTATTTCATGCCGGCATATTTTATGTTGTTATTTTGTAAACAAATATTGGTAAACCCATTAAGCTTGGAGTTCCCTACTTATTGATATTTGTTTTCTGAAAATGTAAACATTCTTACTTTTACACTTTGGCAAATGCCATATTGCGTTGAGTTGAAAGTTCGCGCCTTAAGTCTTTAGTTTGTTTCACGTGCGCTTTATACGAGTATAGAAAAATAAAATTTCCAACGCAGTGGTTAAACATATAAATTATCCGTCACATGCTATTAATGCGTATCACACAAAATTATACGTTTTATACTACTTTGATGGGCAGTTACTCAGTTGACAACAGCCCCGGGCAGCAGTTTAAAATGTGATAGTTAGGTTTATTCTATTTTACGTAGGAATGCTTTATAATGTGTTTTAGAACAATTTTGCGTTGACTACATATGAATGGGGTTCTACCATTTATTGGTATGCTGAACAGGTTCTAATTAAATACTTATTTAAGATAATTTCTATTTTTATTTACATTTCAATATAATTGAAATTCACATTGGTTGGGTAGCTGTAAGTGAAAATGCGATTAAGCAATACCGCAAACATTTTTTGCATTGTTTAATTGGAAGTTTATTTTTTTCGTCAGAATGTAAAAAGACAACGTGTTTATTTATAATTTATTTATTTATAATAATGTGAAAATCGGCGCTATTGTCTTTAAAACTTTAGGTTAGGTTAGGTTAGGATGGTAGTCGGTCTGTATGACCAACTCACTTAGACCTTCCCTCCGCGATTTTGGCCGAGTTTTACAAAGCACGCCAGTCGCTCTTTTCTCGTGCTAACCGGCGCAAATTGGACACACCAAGTGAAGATGTTGTCATCGTCCAAGTTTCTGCGCCACACGTTAGGACGGGCACGATGAGAGCCTTGTAGAGTGTTAGTTTTGTTCGTCGAAAGAGAACTTTTCTGCTTAATTGACTACTTAGTCCAAAGTAGCACTTGTTGGCAAGAGAGATTCTACGTTGGATTTCAAGGCTGACATTGGGCGCCGATACGCGAGTGCGCCGACTGTTTGTTTGATGACAGGAGGTACTTCGTTTTGTCCTCGTTCACCACCAGACCCATTCGCTTTGCCTTGCCCGCTTTGCCTTTATCCAGTTTGATGTCGATGCAAAACTTCTGGTGAAATGGTTGAAATGACAGTCTGGTACTTCTCTTTAGTGCTAAAGCGCCGTTTTTCCACTTGAGGTTAAAATGGTATGCAAAAATTTTAAATACTCATTCGATTTCAATCAAAATTTAGCACCTTTTATTCAGCCGTTAGAAAACTTTGGGGTATGCAGTTCTATAGCCCTTTAAATTAGAGAAAAATAAAGTACAAGTTTGGTGTTGCTAAAAGAGTTTGCTGATTTTTGTTTAAGTTGTTTCCTTGAAGCTATTGGACATTCCACGATTTTTTTCTTGTGTGAAGAAAATGCGCAACACTGGCTATGAAAAAAATTATAAAAAATTAAGGGAGTATTTCAGCAACTTCAACCTTGCATTTTCTTACACTAAAACTTAACAAACTATAAAACTGCCTTCCAAAAATCTTTCTGGAAATTCTAAATACAAGCCGTTGAATTGTGATGAAAAGTTTGCAGAATTTTTCTTATTTTTATATAAAATTTGAAATTTGGATTTGTAAGGTTTTTGTTATACTTTTATAGAAAAATAATGAGCGCTCAAAAAATAAAGTAAAATAGTAAAAACTAGTCAAAATGTTGAAGTGCTATGGTTTTGCTGCAGGGCATATAGCTATTTTGTGAAGCCTTTACGCAAATGCTGCACTGATAAATGCGCTGGAAAATGTTATCAAATATATTTAGGGGAATGGGAAGTAAAATTTCCGCTGTTTAGTAATTATACAATATATACGCCGAAGCTCTATAGTCGCCAGCGCTTATCTTTAGTGGATTAATTATTTATAATTATTTCTCATGTAAATAATAATAATAAAAAATTATATATGCAGACTTGATAATATGGGACTATTTATTTTTTTTACTTTTCAATTTCAATTATTCCTTTATAAAAACACAGTTCATACTACAACAAAAACCTTATAAATCCAAGTTTCAAACTTTGTACAAAATTTGCAAAAACTCGGCAAATTTGCATAAAACTTTTTAACTTTTCGTTTAGAATTTCTAAAATAATTTCAAGAACGTTGCTTAATAGTTCAATAAGTTTTGGAAAAGTAAACTACAAGTTTCAAGTTGGTAAATCACACTGATTTTTGAGAATTTTTTTCGGTCGCGATCTTGTACATTTTTTTCCATTTAAGGGGACAGATTCCTGTAAACGGCCATATTTTCTCTGATTTTCATTTAAATTATTTAAAATGAAGAAGTCAATATATTTTTCTCAAAATTGGCATACAGTTTATTTATAGATTAAAAAATATATAAACAATTTTTTTTTTTATTTTAATAATTTAAAACGGCGGATGTACACTCAATTCTTCCAGGAAGGTCACAGCGGGGCTTCTCAATCGGCAGGCATTGTAGCATTGGCGTCAGTGACCTGAATACAAAAAAACAAAAGTTTTTTTCTATATGAATTAAGAAAAAAAATGAAAAAAGAAAAAAGTTCGCGGAATAAATACGTTACAAAAAAAAAATGAATTTTGGGTCGAATTTTCCTACTATTTTTGCTTCGAAAAAATTATATTTTCCAAAAATGTTCGTCCATCCGTTGGTCCAAATTTTCGATGACGCTGAGGCATAATTGAGGTTCTATGCCGTTAATGTGCCGAATTATCTCATCCTTTAGCTCTTGAATTGTTGTTGGCTTATTGACGTACACCTTTTCTTTCAAATAACCCCAAAGAAAGAAGTCCAACGCTGTCGTTGGGGCTTAGATGTAGTTCACATTCAACATCGACCCTTGAAATTTAACCACCCTTTATAAGAAATACTTAAATTTACGTTCTAAAAATTTGTTGACGTATTCCTAAAGGATTATATTAACATTTTATGAAAAAATTTTTTGTTTTGAAATTTTACAGGTATCTGTCCCCTTAAAGCCAACACCATCAGCAGAAAAAAATTCTCAAAAATCAACACGTTTTTTGAACCACTCGAAACTTGCTCTTTATTACACTAAAATTTAATGATCAATTTTCTAGAAATTCTAAGTAAAAAGTTTGAAGTTTTAACAAACATTTTCAGAATTTTTACAAATTTTCTTCCAATAAAAATTACAAAAAAAATACACTTTCCTTTAACGCTGACAGTATATATTAGGTTAAGAAAAAGAAATCCCTTATTTTTGCGTACAATTTTTGCACAAATGGCAACGAATTGTTTTACGGTCGATTAGCTGTTACAGCATCGGCACCATAAACGCCATCCACAATTTAAGCGGCCTGGCTGGCATTTTCGAATATCAAAGAAACACTGTAAAATGTGCCAAATTTTCGAATTTTCTCCTTGTTGACCTTCATGGTTAACATCTTTTAACTCACAACTGAATACCACAAACAAAAAACAGCAAACGCATTTTTTAGTGTGAAATGTCACCTCGCCGACGAACCTAACTTGAAATTGCTCGATCGATACTTTACGTGGCCGCCGCCTCGGCGCTCAGACTCAAAAGTATGGCGCTATGGAAAGACCGGTGGTTTGGCCACGCTTCTATTTTGCACTCTCTGAATAGTCACAAACAAGAAATAGGGCTGGAACTATCGGTTCGATTACTAGACTACTGCAGCGTCTATCAGGCAGAAGTTCTAGCTATAAAAGAAGTGGCTACATATGTAAATACGCACGCCGTAACAAAAAGGACTATAAATATATTCACGGATAGGTAGGTGGCCATCAAATCAATGATCGAAGGTCGCACAGGAATGCCGGGCGTCCCTAAATGATATTAGTGACGTATTCAAGGTCAGCTTTATTTGAGTTCCGGTGCATAGAGATATTGAGGGAAAATATAAAGTTTATGAGCTAGACAGAAAGGTACCATTGGAATAGCCATGGCCACAAGTAAATAATAAAAAAACAACATTATCCAAGAGGTCAATAGGTCATGGAGAAATGAAGATACGTGTCTAACAGCTAGGCTACTATGGCCGCAAATAAACAAGAAAAGAGCAAAGGAATTGCTCAGTCTCTCGTCTAGTTTAACCGGACACTGGCAATTTGGCAGGCATTGCTCGAGACTAGGGGTTTTCTCCCATGAATATTGCAGAAGCTGCAGAGATGAGGAAGAGGAAGGAAGCAGTTGAGCACTTTCTCTGCCATTTTCCAGCCCTAGCTAAAATCAGAGCAGGTTGTCTAGGTAAATACTTTTTTAATTCTCTTACAGAGCTGTCTGGCGTGGGGTTGGGGTTAATACTACGTTCCATAAGAGCTACAAAATGGTTCCACGAAGGAAGATAAATGAGGTTCCCGTGTATCACAACGGACCTGTAGGTCTAAGTGATTTGATCGTGCAGACCGACTACCACCATAACCCAACCTAACCTAACCTACTTTACGATATATCGACGACTACAGACCTCTACCGAGAAAATAATGGCTTTTTGTGCTTTTTGACGAGCAAACCTCTGAACAATGCGTGGCAAGAATTTCCTGAATTACGTTCGGTATACATACATATATTTTCCATCCAAGCTATTCCGTGTAAGACCAAATTATTTCATTCTCCGTTTTAACGAAACTGCACCGATGTCTAACTGCATAAGTTTCTGCTATTAATTTCCAGGTCTTTAATATCAATTTGTTCAATAAAAAATAGCAAAATGCTTGACAATTCAGTAGTAAGTGAGCCCTGTGGGAGCCCTATAGGAAACCATTTTATGAAAGCCTTCAACATATACATTTATATATATATTTTACTTATTTAACTGTTTCTGTCGATTGTCTTAAGCAACGACATATTTTCATGACCCTGGATGACAATTCATAGTACCAAATGCTTACACTAAGAAGTGCGCAATTAGGAGGAAAACGAATGCTTTCAAAGCACACATTTTTAAGATGATACCATAAAAATCTCATTAATAATTGATAATATAAACAAGAATACATTCTGAATTCGATAGAAAAACTTTACATCGTAAGCAGTGGATTTCCCTACACTGCTTGTTCTTGCTTTTAAGGCAATAAAACATAGAAGCGGTACGTAGTGCATTCATCAGCCCATCAGTTGTAAGGAATAGCTACTTTAAATATATAAATTTTAAACATTTTTCATAATGCTTACTCAAAATTTTGTAAGTGTAAGTATTTATACATATGTAATAATACTGTCGATTATGGCTTTTGAGAGTAATATCGGATATAAGTTCTGATTTTTTTTTGAAGATAGATTCAGAAACTACACACTTTTACTTTAATACCCACTAATTTATTACTTTCAAATCAATGAATAAATCAGTTGGTACTGAATTAATTCAAGGTAGTAGAAGTAAATACACATAAACATACATTTATACTTACACATACACCTTAAAAACGAAATGAGTTGTGTCTAATGTTCGCTTTATTCTGCCGCAGACCACCTAATAACCAGTTTTAGCGGTAATTATGTATGGCCATGTTGACTGAAGCCCTTCAACTAGAATTCTTGTATTTTGGCGGTTAAATTGAAATTATCTTTAGCTTGGGAAAATCGACTCAAATGTACATATTGCCCGCGAAAAATCTATAGCAACTCAATATTTTCATGAATTTTGATTATTTTGAATTTTGAATTTTTATATTTGAATTTTGAATTCATTATTATGAATACCCATAATTTTTTTATAAAGTTATAGCGTATTATCTAACCAAATCCACATAGATTCAAATTACAAACCGTATACAAACATTATAAAAATTCAACAAATTTTCAAAAAATGTTAACCTTTTAATTCAGAGTTTCTAGTAAAATTTCGAGTATGCAGTTTCATGTCCATTAAATTTTAGTAAAATATAGTACAAGTTAGAAGTGGCTCGAAATTCTCGTTGATTTTTGATAATTTTTTTTTCCTTCGATGATTCGAGTTTTCTTCATGTACAAGATTTTCGTTCATTTGTTAGATTGATAAAATACTCAACCCTTTCAAAGAACAAAAAGTTATAAAAAGTCACTTAAAATGTTGAGTAACTTCAAACCTACACTTTATTGTACTGAAATTTTATATTAAACGTAGGTAGTTAGGCGAAATGGTTGAATTGTCGGTCTGGCATTCCTGAAGTAGCACTAAAGCGCCGTTTCGATACCAGCCAGCCAGAACTGTTGATATAATAGAGGAGATTGATTGGATTTAGGTTGGCGCACTGCCCCAGGCTGTCGAAGAAAGGAGCGCCCAGTGATTTTAGTCGTCTAGCTGCCAAATCCGGACATTTACAGAGAAAGTGCTCAACAGTCTCGTTCTCTGAAAGGTCAACACAGCCTCTGTAATGGGGGTTAAATGGTAACCCTAGCTTTTCCGCGTGTGTGCCGATCGTCCAGTGACCGGTAAACGCAGCTACGAGTTTGGAAATTGAATGGCGAAGAGTCCAGAGACTTTCTGAGTCCTACGTATGTCGTATTGGGGCAAAGGGTTTTCAAAATAGCACATAGAGGAATGGAGCTCCATCTTTTCTGCGCTTTCCTGAGAAATAATTTGTGCAGTTCCCACAATTTTAAAATTGTAATGAATTTTAATGCAATTTTGTAAAACTGCGTACCCTAAAGGTTTTCTAAATATTTAAATTAAGATTTTAAAATGCTTTTTTTTGCATAAATATTTTAAATTAAAAGCTTAAAATTTTAATTAAATTTTTTCGAATTTTTATAATTTTTATATAGTGGGAAATAGAGATTTATATACTAAAATTTAATGCACTACAAAACTGTTACCCAAATTTTTTCTAAATATTTTGAATTAGAATTTTAAAATTTTAATGAATTATTTTTGAATTTTTATAATTTTTTCAAACTATGAAATTTCGATTTATATGGGTTTTGTTAGGCAATGACTTACACTTTTATTAAAAAAAAAAAAAAATGGTGTGCACAGAAAAAAAGAAAAATAGTCAACATATTGAGGCTCTGTAGCCTTTTCGCTTGCAGTATTACAAATATATGCAGCACATTTTGTATGTAAATAAGAAATCTGTAATATATAGAAATTCCAAAGAGTAAAGAGTTTATCCTGAACTTTTTTCACTACGGTTAATGTGCTGGTCTTTTGCATAACTTTTACGTGTTTTATTGCCTTTCAAATTTCTAATAAAAACACCATCTGATTAGCATCGAAATCTACGTAATGTTGAGAGAAAGAAAGAACTAGAAAGTCGAGCGTATTCAAAAGTTAATATATAATCGCTAGCAGAATTTTTACCATAGAGTTAAAATCGAAAGTGACATTATAAAAAAAAAAAAAACTTCAAAATCGTGTTCTACCCTTTCAAACTAGTTCGACTACAATCAGCGATGTAAATGAAGCTGCGCATATCAACCGAGATAAAACTGTGATAACTTACATATTGTGTGTATGTACATATGAGTGTCTGTATGTATGTATATATGTGAGTATGTACGCATATGCACATATTAAACTTAGTTAATTTTATTGCTTAGAATTTTTTAGTTTTATGTGTTTTTTTTTTTTTGTTTGCTTTGTTTCTTTACTTCAAAATCTTTATTTGCGGAACTGTAACCACCCTAGCCATGCGAGTATATCGTAAAAGACACAAACACATAAACTTGTGAAGAACTTAATTTGTAGAAGGGAATTGAAATTGGAAGGCTGCCAATAGCGAATAGCGCATTTCTTGCGTTTAAGGTCAGCAGGCGGCTCAAACACGTTTCACCTCTACCACTTAGCAAATCTACTCACTCGTTTAACGATTGCAAGATCGAAGCAAGTTATTGTAGAATTAGATAGCCAATTTTTCAACCGGCCAAGAATAGAGTCTAAGTAGTTTAGAAGAGAGTGAATGGGTGTGTGGACAAGCATGTTAATGTGGTATATGCACAAGCACTGGATTTGGTTACTTGCAAGCCATGCCAAAAAGTATCGACAGTAAACTGCAAGCGATTCAGTTGCTTTGTTTTTCTTTTTTCATCTGTTATCTACAAATAAATACATTTTATATATTTTTGAGTTTATTATTAATGCCAATTGTTTGTCGCAAATGGCGAAGGAAGCTTGAGTTCATTGTTCGTTTCGGTTTCATTGAGGCGACCGCTAATTTGGGCAGCTAGCTGATGACGTCACTGTGCATTGGAAATGTGGGAAATCGGAAGTGGCGGCGAATCGCTTAGATGGTATGGGCACACCATAAATATAATATTTGCTGTTTGTTATTGATTGGAATGAGAACCTTTTGATAGGTAAACAAAAATATTTGTGTTCTAATTTTCTGTGACATATTTACATAATTAGCACGCAAAGTGTATCGCCAATAAAATTTTAATAAGTGGGAAGAGTGTCACCCGAAATATAAGGTGCTTGAATGTCAAAACAGGTACTCGAAGCTTAGAGAAAAGAAACGGGTTGTTGGCACGAGTATGTAGTTGGATTAGGACTAAACAAAAAATCCAGGAAAATTGGTATTCAGACTCAGATGGAGATGATTTTTAGATTGAGATGATAATTATAGTTTTTTCTTTTTAGGTCTCCTTGTAGGGTTTGGGAACTCTTTTCTCTAATCATTCTTGATCAAGTACTCGATTGCATTGTAATTTTCAATTTGACGTCATAATGACGCCACTCACGCAGTCCATAACTACTCTACTACTTCTTTAGAAATTCTAAAGAAGCTGTCGGTCTGTTTAAGTCTATTAAACTAGAGAATTTTGGAAAGCAACTGCCATATCTATTTTCCAGTGGCTTCTAGTTGGAAAATAGGATCACAGATATATAACATGAAATTAAAAAGAAAATGTTTAAAAAAGTTCAGAATTAACCCTTTACTGCATGAATTAATAAAGCGTTGGAAAAAAATGATTATTTAGTTATCAAAAATATATATTAAAAGCAAAATAATGGAAAAGTTTTTTATTTTGGTTTTTTTTTTCGGGAACATATTATATATAAAAACTAGTTGTAAAGTATAGAAAACAGTTGAAAAGCGGAAAAATTATTAACCATCGAGAAAGATGAGTATATCGACTCCAGGAAAAATTGTATCGTGTGACATGAGTATGTGGATATTTTATATATTTACCATATGCGGTAAAGGGTTAAATACAAATTTTAATTATAATTTTTATTAATTAATAATAATTATTACTTAATAATTAATAATAAGTGATCAAACACGACAAAACTTACAGTTTAATTAAGCAAAACCAATTTAGATGCAATATAGACTGGTTACAACTTGAATACTTTCGGTCTAGTTCGAAAATGTATAAATTACAACAAATCTTAAAAAGATTTTTTTTTTATGGCGGCGACCAAATTTAGACTGGGTACAAACTGTATACCTTCGGACTAGTTCGAAAATGAATACATGAAAGCAATTCTGAGAAATGATTTTTTCATGGCACCAACCAAATTTAGACTGGTTACAAACTGCATACTTTCGGACTAGTTCGAAAATGCATAAATTATAACAAATCTCAAAAACGTTTTTTTCATGGCTTCGACCAAATTTAGACTGGTTACAACTTATATACTCTCGGACTAGTTAGAAAAAGTCTAAATGGCAACATTTCTGAAAAATATTTTTTCATGGCGCCGACCAAATTTAGACTGGTTAAAACCTGCATACTTTCAGACTAGTCCGAAAATGTATAAATGACAAGATTGCTGAAAAATATTTTTTCATGGCGCCGATCAAATTTAGACTGGTTATAAACTGCATACTTTCGGACTAGTCCGAATTTATACTGGTTACAATCTGCATCCTTTTGGGCTAGCTCAAGAACAGAGGATGCTAACCAGCTGTGGCTAATTACGCTCGTATTACCCGCTTCAAGCTACTGACGAATTTCACCAGATGTGTGATTCTTAAACCTGCAATATCCGCAGGTGTAGCAAACAAGTGAGAGGTTAGATATCTAAATGTTTGCCCGACGAGAACAGGGGAGTGGAGTAGAAGGTGCAGAGATGATCACACCTCATCCTTCAAACAGCTTCTGCAGAAATGACTTGAATCAATCCCAAGCCTCACCGCAAGGACACCTAACGGACAATGTCCGGTCAGAAAACCTACCAAATTCGAGAGTTGCGGCTTTGTTAGACTAAGAAGTTTCCTCGAGTGCCCTCGATCTACCCGTTGTCAGAATGATTTCACGACTTTCCACTTTGCGCACTAGCCTATCGCTCGCTGAGTTGACTCGAGGCCCATCTTTCCAAGGGTTCTCAAGGGAGCCCCAATCCTCTCTTTTTGTGATGAAACTATTTCCAGAGTTTCCTGGCTAGCGAGCTCATCAGTCCAGCAGTTTCCATCTATGCCACTGTTGCCGGAAATCGAGATGAGCCTAGTATCAAATTATTCGGATGCAATCGAGAGAGAAACGCCTGACAAACTCCTACTATATGATCGACTGTTTATCAATAATGGTAGACCCATCCTTTGTTGGCCTTTGAAGTTCAAAATATTGGTTTTCTAGACGTCAGTTAGCATTTTGCAACTAACTTTTACAAAACATGGTGCTTGGAACGGGATTATATTCGAGTATTATTTAGTTCTTGACTCAGTAAGATTCACTTTAAATTATTTTAAAATTACGAATTATAAATTCTGCATTTGTAAAAACATAAAAATCTCTTATCAACCAGCTCTGCTCGTACTGAGGAGTTTTCTTATTTAGCAACCAGCAGCTACAGAGTAGCATACAGCGCTGCATTTTGTTTTGAAGAACAAAAAAATATCAAGCGATTAAAAAATCAATGTGAAAAAAAGTCGAACGCCTTGACTTCGATCTTGTGAATTTTTGCTTAAGTAGCAGTTTGTTGTTTTTTTTATTGTCATAATTTTTCAGGTTAACGTCTTGCCACTTGCAACGAGCTCGTTGTTATTGCTTGTTCTAGCCGCAAACATTTATTGCCATGCAATTTTTAAATGCTCTTGCACGTACATATCTATGTGTGTGTGCGTATGGATGCATTCACACGTGCTGGTATTGGTGTGGCATTGCACGAGGTGAGGTTCTTTGCTAAATTCACCAATTATTTGCCGCACAAGGCAAGGTTTCAGTCAAGTGGCCAAACAGCCAACAGCTGTTGAGTGCCATCCAATAAATGTGCAAAGTTGGTTGAATGCCAAGTTGAAACCGTTTTTGTACTACACAAATGGCATTTGGCGTCGAAATTACAAAGCAAAAAAAAAATACAGCCATGTCAGCGTTAAAGAACAGTAGTTGTTTGTGTGTATGTATGAAAATGTGTAAGAGTATTTTTACAATTTTGTGGTGGCATTAACCAAAATTTGTCATTGAACTCGCGTATCGAGTATGACATTAACGCCGCTGGATAATTGTTGGCGTTGGAGTTGTTGTTTTTGTTATTAGTGCAAGTGTTTATTAATTGGTTTGCAAGTGTGCGTGCAATGCTGTGTAATATCGGCGGCTGATGTTCTTTTGAATTGTTTTCGCAAATATTATTATGCTGTGGGAACTTTGTTTACAATGATTGTTGTTGCTTCTTGACTTTTCGTGCATTGACGTTCACGCCTTACGCCTATAAACTTGAAAGGCTAATGCCAATTTTAGCCCTTTGTTTCTGATGTTTTCTGATGTGCCCCCTAACTTAGTGAGACCGACGATCTTATGCCGACAATAAAGACGAAATGATATTTCATTTAACATTTTCAACTTAAGCTCCTTATATTCTTCATAAGGTTTGCACTTCGACCTCATGGTCTTTTGTGCCCAAAGCAGCTTTCTAGTACGGAAGAACCCTACAACTCCTTCCAGCCTTTTAAATTTAGAAATCAGCTAAAGAATCATGAGGAGAAGCCAGATTCTTTAGTTGATGATGAGCAAGAAGCTTTCATATTCCTAAAGTATAGGAAAGTCAGACCGAGCTCGACAAAACCCACCTTGCCTCGTATCCTAGTACAACCCAACATATTTGGGGGCTAAGGCGTATGCCCAGAAACCAAGTACAACTGATACGCACACCAAAAGCAGAAAGATTGGTGCTTAGTAACACGGTGCAAGTGCAAATTATTAACTACAAACTGATCCTGCACGGATCTATAAGCAATACTCAATTCCTCTGCCAGCTCTTTGTTGGTAAATTTGCGGTTATTGATCAACTTTTCTTTCACTTTATTTACGTTTTCATCAGATGTCGATGTCTACAACCTGTCACAACGTTCGTCGCCCTCCATGACTCACGATGTCTCTTGAAGCGTTCATGTCAATCGTAAATAGTTCTTTTCTTAAGAGTCTCATTATCGAGACAATTTCCTAACATTTCTAAGGTTTTCGCACCATAGAATCCATTTTAACACAAAATTTAATACAAACTCGTTGTTGGACGGATCTAAAATGGACACCGGTTTAGAATCAGGGGTATATTACGAAGAGCTTTCTATCAGTGAATCCTTTAAACTACCGGATCACTGTAGTGTTTTTCAAGCGGAAATAAACCCAATTCATGAAGCTTTAAAATGGAAAGAGAGAAACAGAATATCTTCAACGGATATCTGCATTCTATCGAACATCCAAGCTGCCCCCCTACGAGCCCTGGATGCATTCCAAACAACATCAAAGAGTGTCTTACGTTGTCGCCAATCTCTAAATGAGATGGCCAAACAATATCGTATAATCTTATGCTGGGTTCCAGGTCACAGAGGTATACAAGGGAACCGTAGGACTGACCAACTTGTAAGAGAAGGTATACGACTTGTAAGCTTGTTATTAGGGACGCAGTTCTGTAAATCAGCTCTGTAAATCAAATATGGATTAGTGCCAATACCTGCGAAAGTGCTAGGCAAACATGGCCAAGACTAAATATACGTCTGTCCAAGAATATTACAATATAAAATTGAGTAGACTTGAAATCAAGGTCTTAGTAGGTGCCCTTACAGGACTTTGTTTCATAGGAAATCACTCAAGAAGATTAGGCGTTTACATGCATGATTTCAGTCGTAGCTGCAAGAATTAGGAGTTGGAAACAATTCAACACCTTTTTGCACATACGCGGCTCTAGCCAGTAGCAGGAACCGATACTTAAGATCATTCTTCTTAATGAATATGGATAATCTATACACTTTAGGCATTAACAACCTTTTACGCTTCGTGAAAAGCTCAGGATGGTTCAATATGGAAAGGGAAATGTAGCCCAGCCTCTGCGGCTCCCAACGGACCCATTTCGAGGTCTTAGTGTGCGATGCGGCTGCCAAACCTAACCCAACCTAATCACAGATGTGGCAACCTACTAAACATAAACAGCACTCAAATCAATTGACTTAGAGCGTCTGCTAGCGGGTGTGCCGGGAACTTTTTCATCAAGGTGGTATACTTACTAAGCTCGTGCAAAAATATATAATATTCTCATGGGCTAGTAAAGAGATAACTTTTAAATGAAAAGTCAGTGAGTAAATGACAATTCCAAAAGGTCTTTCTCCGGCGCAGTAGGATGAATGTTCTTTATTGGTCTGCTAAGATCGGCTATTGGGAACTTGGAACAGTTTGTTCATATTAAAACTAGGGAAGATTTGTTTGAAATTATGAAAAATGTCTTTGAAAGGAAAAATCCTTGGTTATGTAAAGCCTTCTGTGCCTAAGAGGTGGCGAAGTGGTCATCGAAAGTAATGCGTTTGCTGCTAAGTAGAGAGTTGAAACTCTTTTTGTGTCACAAAAAATATGCCTTGTGGCAAAATACAGTCAGCAATCGCTCACCAATGCTCGGTGTATTAATGATTATTAGACACTTTAAAAACTAATGATTGTTGTTTGAACCCTACTGTAATTTTTTTTACACATGAATATTTTTGAAATCTATAATTTATTTTTTTATTTTATTGTATAAAATTTACTTAGTCATACAATTGTTGTATAGATTTATTAACTAATGCAGCAGCGGAAGCTTTCAGCTGTGAACTCGATTAGCAAATATTTTGAGGCTTAAAATTAAAAAAGGCAACTCTTAACTCATGAGTTATATTTAACACCTGGCCTGAAAAGTCCCGAACCTAACAAAGAGAACCCCTTTATTTTATTCAAAACTAGCTTTATTCATCAACGTAATTTCCATCAAGAACAACTCAATCATTCCAGCGCCACTCTAACATTTCAATGCCACTTTTGTAGACCGATTTTGTTTAACATTTGAATGCCACTTTTATAAAACGATTTATCTTTTGCCTCAAAATAGGCCTCAGTTTCAGCGAAAACCTCTTCATTCGAGCAAAATTTCTTATCGGCGAGCATTTTTAGGTCTGCGAACAGCCAGTCGTCGCTGGGAGCTAAATCTTTCGAATGCGGTTGTTGTGGGAGCAATTCGAAGTTTTCGAATTTATGTAGTTTTGCCATTGTTTTGATTGACTTGTGACGCGGTGTCTTATTTTTGGTCAACAGTGAGCAAACGCGGCACCCACCATGAACATATCTTTATCATAGTCTTTTGATATCTTTACGATGTTAGCTAACTTACGCAATTTTACTTTTCGATCATTCAAAAGGATTTTGTGGATTTTTTTTATGTTTTCTGATGTTACCAACTCATTTGGACGTCCACTGCATCATCGGTGTCTCGGCGGATTCCCCAGAACACTTTGCAAGCCATTGCTTTGCTTGAACGGTATTTTTCCCATCAAGAAGCAGTGTAAAATGAAAACACAAAATTCTTTTTGATCCATTGATTTGAAAACAACAAAAGGAGCGTCAACCTCAGCACAATAACTCAATAAAATATCATGAAATTTCAGCAGCTGTCTGTTTAAGGTGAGCACTACCTGGAAAAGAGGTAAATGCAATAAAACTAATGGCATCTATGTGTTAGGCCCGAGACTTTTCAGCCCTTGTATTAATCTTCTTTTTCTTCCTCGCCATGATCCCTAAGTGGGGGTCGACTCTCCTTGCACGCAATCTCCAGGTTAAACGATCCTGCGTATCACTTTGAATGGTGCTTAGCCAGGATATAAAGGGTCTGTCAGGTCCCATTGACAGAAACGGCTGAGTTACTAATGCTTTTGTTGCATGCTGATTTGGTCTTCTCCATACCAGCGCAAGCGATTTTCCATCAATTTCTCAATTATTGGAGCGACATAACAGCTACTTCTGTTGAATTTATTTTTTATTTTGTCCAGTTTTATTGCGCCCGAAGTCCAACGAAGGTTTCTCATCTCCCCCACATGGATCCTTTGCTCCTGCTTAGCGGAGCTTTCAGAACGGTCAGCATTCAGAGGCATATGCCCTTGCGAGTCGGACCATACATAGTTTTATAAATTTTGCCTTTTAGTTTCGTCGAAGAACTTTTTTTCTCACAGAACTCTTGACATTGCCCCCCCAACTTCGTCGGCTCATCACTTCGCTGTCTAGGGTGCAATCATTGCTTACAAAGGATCCAAGATATATTTGAAGCTCTCAGCTGTGGCTACCTCTTCGGTGGTAATAATTTGGTGTAATAATTGCAAAAAGGCCGAGGAAATTGATTTGTTGTCAATATCTCGAAAGCGCTTCTTTGAAATATTAAATTAATTTCAATTTCATCTCTAGCGACCTCATATTAGTCTAAAAACACTGATTTAATGAAGTACCACTTTTTAAGAAAATATTTGTAGACTAGTGTAATAGTTGCTTGTCGATAATAGGAGAAGAAGAAATCAAAAATTAATTACGAAATTTAATTGCATAATGCAGTTTTTATAAAAAAAATGTGTGTGAAACCAGTCTTCTCAGAAGACTGCTGCTTTAATTTTTCCCAACACTATAAATATATTATTTATCATTTTGCTAAAAGGTTTACAATTACATGCTCGCTTCTGTTCTAAATATGTTGGCTTTTATGTTTTTAAAGCTTAGTAAGTGAGATGCTTTGCATTAGCGAATATAATTTTCTTTGATAATTTAAATATCATAAATACTTGGCTAAAGTAATTGCATTGTTGACCTCGAAAAAGGATGCAATAAATACTTGGGAAATAAAGTACATAAAAAAATTCAATTGATACAAATATTTCAGCGTTACAAAACCTAGAATTCCGAGGAAATGAAATTACAGTCGACTCTCGTTAATTCAAACCTGCGATATTTCGAACCTCCCACTAATTCAAAGTAATCACGAGCCCCCTACAAAATCTCTTTATATTTCGAATTATTTTCATACATTTTTATGCACTCGGTAGTTCGAACGAAAAAATCATTGCAACGACGCGGTAATACGAACTCATATCGTAGCACACTCGACAATTCAAATTTGCAAAGTTTCTTGGAGGGTTAGTAAGAACTTTGAATTCTGGGACTCCCCTGAAAATACTTTTATTGTGCGTGGTTGCGTGTTACGCATAAAACATAGGCACATTTTGACGCACACTTTCACACGAATCGCTCCGTTGGTATACAGATTAAAAATTTGTATTAAATATGAGTCCTAAAAAGTATAAATGTTTTGATACATATGCCACGGTTCTGACAGCTATTTTACTGGTTGAGAAGGCATGCAGAGCTGTAACACCCCTAACGATTCTCAACTGCTTCAAAAAATCGAGTTTCGAAAAAGAAGATAATTCGATGTTGCTGTCTCAGGATCACTAACCGATGACGAAATTTTATTTGCGACAGATACGAATGAAAATAGCAACAATGAAGATGAAGACGATACATCAGAACCTTTGTCAGAGGTGTCAGTTAAGGTAGCAAGAGTCTCATTCGATAACTTACAAAGCGTATCAGGCACTTTTTCTCCTTAAAAAAATTATTGAAAAGACTGATCAGCAGCAATGCGCTTCGAAGCAAACCGGTATAAATGAGTTCTTTTGAAAGATTAATTAATTCACATTATGAATATGTAAGACATTAGTAGTTAAATAAAAACACTTGACAATTCGAAGTTTGAGTGAAGTTCTCTCAAAAATTTCGAACCATTTAATATTTCAAACACTCGATAATTCGCAATATTTAAGAGTTCCTCGCATTTCGAATTAACGAGAGTGGACTGTACACACCTATATTTAAAATCATTTTGAGCATCAGAAGTAGTCAATAAAAATAAAAATACCATTGTTTATTACAGAAAAAATCAAGGTGATGAGAAGCAATTACAATAAATAAAAAAAATATACGGTGATTAAAAAATAAACTTATTGCAAAGAAGAAGATTTTTTCGATTTGAAAAGTTTGTAAAGAAAAAATAGTGACATAAATTATTTTTTCTTGAAATACGGTCAAAAGATGCCGTGAAACATTTTGTATGTAGTTGCATTAGCCTGAATTTTGTCACATCAATTAATTTTTCAATATTGAAATAATTAAAAATTTAATTGTTTAAGTTGTACATATGTACATACATACGCTATGATCAAAAAGTACTGGGAATGTTTAATTCACTGTCGATCCAGACAGTCAATAAAGAAGTCAATAATGAATATTATTTATCCATTTTGGAGCGTTGGAGAGATGCTGTACGTCGTAAACGGCCGAAAATGTTAGCAAACAATTCTTGGATTTTGCATGATGATAACGCGTCATCGCACCGACGCCAAATTGTGCTGGATTATATCGTCTAAGTACCGTATTCACCTGATATAGCCCCGTGCGACTTCTTTTTGTTTCCCAAGTTGAAGTTACCACTTCATGGAAGAAGATTTCAGTCGATAGAGGAGATCAAAGAGAATGCAACGATGAAGTTGAAGGCTATCCCTTCGTCGGCCTACCAGGAGAGCATGGAGGACTGGGGTAAACGTTGGCACATGTGTGTTGCTTCAGACGGGTCATATTTTGAAGGAGATAAAATAAATTTGCCTGAAATTGAACTCTGTTTAATTAAACATTCCCTGTACTTTCTGATCATAGGGTACATACATATATACACGCATATGCAATATACAAGTGGCAATATACTCACATATGCATTATTTGAAATTATTTGTGTTTCACAAAACTAAAAATTAAATTAGTCTAACCTTAAATGCACAAACATTCCTTCCTCTAATTTTTAAAGTGAATTATTTGAGCTCTACTAATTTTTATTACATGGTCTGCTACTGGCAACTTTCAAGTCCATTTTCATCAATAAATCGAGATCTTCTCTTCATTATTGAATATACGCATTGGATGTTATCGTTTATATGCAAATATCGGGTGGTTTTTTAAGAGCTTGAGAACTTAAAATGACAATAGGAAACGGAAAATTTTTGGAATAATTTTGTTTTATTAGAAAAACTGGTAGATAATTTCCTTACATTTCTTTTTTGAATATGATATCAGGCATACGAGTTATATGGTCCATTCGATCGATTTTTGACTTTTTTTTGTTTTTTTTTTTTGTCGGGACAACTAGCAAGTGCAGCACTCAGACATTGAATTTTTGAATTGAATTTGAAGAGGTCGAGCCAAGGAGCACCAGGAGATTTGGTGGCTCCTAAAACACTCAGGCTAAAAAGCCCATTGTATTTAAAGCTCTGGAAAGGGGGTAGATAGTTAAGGAGGGAGGGAGAAAAGTATCAGAGAAAGAGATAGGAAAGAATAGAGACAGAGATAGAGATAGTTAGTCCTGTGAGAATTTTCCAGATTCTTTGGCGAATCTGTAAATATCCTCCAGTTTTAGAGAACGAATATTACTCATTCCCATGACATCGGAACCCAATACCCGTAGTCGCGCTCTAGCAAAGGCAGGACACTCACAGAGAAAGTGCTCAGTGCTATCCGCCTCCTCCAAGCAGGACAGGCATACCGGGTCCTCGATGATTCCAATGGTGGTCATATGCTGACCCCATGGGTTGTGTCCTGTAATGATGCCGACCATCAACCGAATGTCTTTCCTTCTAAGTTTTAGTAGAAAGTTTGACAGTTTTCTGTTCGGACTTGTCACAAAACACTTTGCAGTTCTGCAGCGTTCTAGACCGGACCATCGCTCTTTATGTAGATTGCCTACATAGTCGTTGATCCAGTTCTTGATTCCTGCGGGACTGATTCCGATTATTGGCTCTGGCCCTTGTGGGGGCACCGCTGATCCACGGTTGGCCAATTCGTCGGCAATTTCGTTTCCTTGAACACCGGAGTGTCCCGGAACCCATATAAGTACAAGCCTGTTTTGTCTTGCGACAGAATTAAGCTTCTTCTTACATTCTTGAACAATCTTCGAGGTTTGCTTCGCGTTCTCCAGGGCCTTTAATGCAGCCTGACTGTCACTGAAGACTCCAATCTGTTTCCCGCTCCATCTCCTCTCGATTATCCATTCGGCTACTTTTAGGATGGCAAAAACTTCTGTTTGAAAAACAGTTGCCATTCCCCCCATAGCATAGTGATACTTATTACTATCGTTTAAGTACCATCCGGCTCCAGACCCTATTTCAGTCTTGGACCCATCGGTAAAGAAAATATCCGTCAAACCTCCCTGCATGCATTCTGGATTGCTCCATTGCTCACGCAATGGAAATCTGACATCAAATTTCCTTCCGAACGAAACTGTGGGTATCAGGTCATCTTTAGGTGCCAAAAACAGTGGATACTGCTCCGACAGCAACTTAAAGATTTCTCTGTGTCCCGAAGTTCCATCTTCGTGCCAGAAACCATATTTATGGAGTCTACACATTGCTTTTATTGCTTCCTGTTGTATCTTAAGATCCAGGGGGAGCAAATTAAGCATAGCATTTAGGGCATCACCAGAGGTTGTACTCATGGCACCCGTGATGCATAAACATACACTTCTTTGCAGCCTGTATAGTTCCCGGATTGTGGACTTAACCATGCTCCGTCGCCACCAGACCACAGAAGCGTAAGTGATGATTGGTCTGATAAGTGCCGTGTATATCCATAGGACCACAGCAGGTTTCAGACCCCAAGTTTTGCCAAAGGCTCTACGGCATTGCTGAAAAATCTTCAATGCACGATTCACCTTCAGTGAAACGTGTGTCTCCCAGGTCAGCTTCTTATCCAAGATTACTCCTAGATATTTAACTTCGTTGGAAAGACCAAGTGTCACACCTTTCAGTGTTGGAAGACTGAGTCCATCCAATTTCCGTTTTCTCGTAAACAAGACTATGGTTGTTTTGTTCGGATTAACGGAAAGACCTTGTCTCATGCACCAATCATCGATTTTGTCAAGGATACTCTGTACTTTCGTGCAAAGCCTCCTTAAGGATTTATCCGATGTTAGCGCACAGACGTCGTCCGCATATGCTTGGACGTGAAAGCCGAGTTCCTGCATCTCCGCTAATAGGGAGTCTACGACGAAGCACCACAGCAGCGGAGAAAGAACAGACTCAGACATTAATTAAGTCCATTGTACTACACTTGGATTCCCTTTTAATTTTCTTTAAATCTACCAGATCTCCGAAGAAATCTGAGTAGATCTTGTGGTGTCAAGGAGCCAAGATGGTCGCTTCTTAATATATCAGTGCCAAAGACCTAAAACCTGATTCGAGCGCAGGCGGGGCAGACACACAGGAAGTGGTCCGCCGTCTCATCCTCCTCTTCACAAGCTGGGCAGAGTACAATGTCTGAGATGCCCAACCTTTCCATGTGCTTCGCTCACAGAAAGTGGCCCGTCATCAGTCCAACCAGCCGTCTGCACTCCGCTCTGCTTAATGACAGAAGGGTTTGCGACAGTCGATCGGACATCAAAGGTAACATCAGTTTAGTCCATCTGCAGCCTCTCTCAGCCTGCCAAGCTCACTTGTGGGTGGTAGTTGCCCATTTGCTAACCGTGGCTGTGATGACCACAGAAGGGAGTGGCAAAACGGGCTCCGGGCCAAAGAAGTTGGCCTTAGAGACCATGTGTCCCGGGACCCATGTTAGCATCAGACTATTATGTCTACCGACATAGTTCAGCCGGGATTTACAGGACTTGACTACCCCTGATGTCGTTGGAGGGCTGTCTAAGGCCATAAGCGCAGCTTGGCTGTCGCTGCAGACACATATAGATCTGCCTCTCCATCGCTTTTCCACAACAAAGATCATCACTTCTTGAACTGCATACACCTCCGCTTGAAACACAGATGCATGCATTCCAAGAGCAAAGTGCAGTTTTGTCCCGCTGGATTCCACGTAGACCCCAGAGCCAGAGCCATCCATGCTCGATCCTGGAGCCATCCGTAAAAATGCGAAAACAGTGTTTGCCGGGCTCATTTTCTGAATCTTCCCACAACTGAGCCTCTGGTAGCACTACACTGTATCTCTTTTCAAGTACGACTCTTGATGGCATGGAGTCAAGGGGCATGGAGAGAATCGTTGGATCGACATCCATGCCTTCTCTGTGTTCCAATGCCGGACAAGGGCCGTACCAGTTCCCATTGTGTATCAGTCTGCAGATGGCCTTCAAGGTCTCTCCTTGGATGAAAGCATCAAGTGGTGGTAGACCAATCAGAGCATCTAGTGCCGGGCCTGAAGTAGTCGGAAAAGCTCCGGTGCAACAGATGGCCACAGGGCGTTGTAGTCTCGATAAGGTCCTCCTGACTCTCACTAGAGAGAGTATACTCATCCAGACCACTGATGCATAGGGGATAATAGGTCTTATCATAGCCGTGTAGATCCATAGGACTTTGCTAGGAGAAAGATCCCACGTTTTCCCAAAGACACCTTTGCACTGCCATTTTTGACTACTTTTTCGAATAAATTTGAAAAATAAATTTAAATTAGCTCAAAATTGGAAATCGTCCTATTAAAATTCGCACTTTATGTATATCCTTTGATACAATAATTTCAGAAAAATGCTTAATGATGACTCATTAGACTAATAAGTCTGAATTAATCACATTTTTGGTTATTCTAAAAAATGAAAAAGTATCTTTAATAAAAAATAAAACAAGACTTTGCAATTGTTGAGCCGGTGGCTTGGTTAGCACTTTAATTTGTTTCTTTATTGTTTTGCCGGCTGTTATCAGCAAAAAATTATTTTAAGTAATCTTACCACACCTTTTTCTTTAATGTGTCATCTGTAATTATTTTTCTCCGATCATCCACTAGAGAGCAAATCGAGATCAACTAAAAATAATTAAGATAGCCAAATGCGATTATAACAAATATTACGAGCGAACAGTTTCTTTTTTGCCAAATTAAAAAATATTTCTTACTGTCATTTTATATGCAAAAAAAGCTTCACAAAAGTCGTATTTATTATAATTAAACATCAGTAGTCGAAATGGGTTAGCTGCTCGAACATACTTCAGATTATCACACATGGTGGCAAAGTTTTAGCGAATACCGCAAATTCGAATTAAGCTGGTGTTTTGCGGTATTAAATTACTCGAAAAAATATTTTCGAAGGAATCGTGCGGAGCTGGTAGTAGAAGATTCTGCAGGTGTACTATCAGGTATTTTTTAAGAGATTGGAAACTTGGAATGATAATAAGTACAAACATTGTTGGAATGCAGCTTCTTTCTCATTTGGAATGAAATAATCACGAATGATACCACCAGTGCTCTGTGAACTTCGCGAACAGATTTTTTTTTTCGAATTTCAATAAATTTCCAAAATTTGGAAGCATAACTCGATAGTTCTCATAACAGTTCACTTAATGTTTATTAGTCCATAAGTTGTTGCTGAATTTTAACTTAGACTTGGCCACGCTAAGATATTAAATTAGGCAAATAAATTAGCTTACATCAGTGACAGAAATGATTTTTCTTCTTCTTGATTGGTGCGATAAGCGCTTACTCGATTTTGGTCGAGTTTAAAAGAGCACTCCAGTCGTTTCTTTTTCGTGCTAACCGGCACCAGGTTTTTTGTTTTTTTTTATTACAAACATTTAACTATATATAGGTATACAATGTTTGTTGACACTACAACTAGTTTAAGGGAAACTAACAAGCAGTATGATTTTAACAATTATGTGGGGTTTTTATGAAGAGAATTTTAAAATCTCTTCTTTACATTAACTACCGATAAGATCATATGGTTTTTTTCGCTGGAGTCGTCGGGTTAGGCCTGCGGTGTTGAGAAGTTTGCTGGCTTCCTCGTTAATGTGCCTCTGGAGCCTCATAGAGTGGGCTTCTGCTTGTATTTTAATAACTTCAGCGACCGTAGGAATGCAGAGGTCACGATGAATATCTGCTGTGCGAACGTACCAAGGTGCGTTGACAATATTTTTGATAATTTTATTTGGAAATCGTTGAAATATGTTAATATTACTTTGACTGGCACAGTCCCAAATTTGAGCGCCAGAAGACCACACGGGTTTGATAATTTGATTGTATATCATTATTTTGTTATATATGGAGAGTTTTGAATTCCGTCCAATGAGCCAGTTCATTTTTAATATTTTCAAATTAAGTTCGCTTCGTTTTATTTTTATATGCTCCTTCCAACGTAGCTTAGCATCGAGGGTTATACCAAGATATTTGGCAGTATTTGCGTATGGAATTGCAGCGCCTAGTAGCATTATTGGGTGATGGTTTACTTTTTTATTGGTAAAGGCCATATGAATTGATTTGTTACTATTTAATTTTATTCGCCAAATTTTCGTCCATTTTTCTACTGCGTTTATAGCAGTTTGAAGTTTAGTTGCAGCTACTTCGGCGGTTTTTTTCTGTTGCGAGGATTGCTGTGTCGTCAGCAAAGGTGGCGATCATAGTGCTTGGAGGTATTGGTATATCTTTCGTATATATAAGGTAAAGAAGGGGTCCAAGGATACTTCCTTGCGGCACGCCAGCGTTTATTTTCTGCAATTTGGAATACTCATTCCCTTGTTTTACGCGAAAATACCGTTCAGTTATATACGATTTCATAAATGCACTATATTGAAGTGGCAAGCATGAGTTCAATTTGTTGATAAGGCCTTCATGCCAAACCTTGTCAAATGCTTGCGCGACGTCCAGGAAGACTGCTGAGCATATTTTTTTCTCTTCGAACGATTTTTCTATTTCAGCTGTAATTCTGTGCACCTGATCTATGGTGGAGTGTTTACAGCGGAATCCAAACTGGTGTGAAGGTATCAGGTTGCGAAATTCAATTATTGGTTTTAAGCGATTTAGAATGAGCTTTTCTAGTAGTTTTGAAATTTGTGGCAACAATGAGATTGGGCGGTGTGAAGAAACAATATGTGGATCCTTTCCTGGTTTGGCAATCATAATCATCTCTGCAACTTTCCACAGGCTTGGCACATACTGGAGTCGGATCGACGAATTGAATAGATTGGCTAATTTTACTAGACTTTTGTTGGGTAGTTGCTTTAATACTTCCGCTGTGATTAAATCAAATCCAGATGCCTTTTTGTCTTTTAGTTGCTTGATTTCTCTTTTCAGTTCGCTCACAGTTATATGTGGGATTAGAGTTGTTTCTTGATCTAAGGAGGGATATAAGTCATCGGATTGGCTCTCGTTCGGTTGAAAGGTGTTGGATAGATGGTTTGCAAATATTATAGCTTTATCTTTATCACTTCTCGTCCAGGTGTCATTTGCATTTTTTACCGACGGAACGTGACAGTTTGGTCTTTTTAAATATTTTGTGCATTTCCAAAGAGAGTAGTCATTTCTTTTATCAGTTGTCAACTCAGATAAATATCGACTCATTAACTCGTTTTTTAAATTATTTATTTCTCGTCTTAGCTCCTGAGAAGCTTTGTTAAGAGTGGCCTTATCTCCAGGGAATCGTGTGTGTTGCCATTTTCGCCGGAGTTGTCTTTTCCTTGCCATGAGTTGCTTTATTTCTTTGGGATAGTTGGATCCGATTACTTTCTTTTTAAAAAAAGGTGTGCTACTCTACGCTGCTTGTTGGATATCTTGTGTAAACTTGAAAACTTCTACTTCTAGTTGTTCCTCTGTTGTGATCGAGGAATTATTGCATGTATTGCCTTGGATGACTTTTTTAAAGAATTTCCAATTTGTGTGTTTATTGTATAGAGTTGGTGGTTGGTCTTTTTCGACAATTGCTTCGCTGATTGTTAGATATATTGGGGAATGATCTGAGTTAAGATCAGTTCCCTCACTGATTTGAACATAGTTATGTGATATTTTTTTACTAAGAAAAAGTCGATCAAGTCTGAGGTTTTGTTGACATCTGTTGGCCAGTAGGTTGGTTTAGCTGTTGATAGAAACTCACAGCCCGTTTATTGTGCTGCTTTATATAGTTCCCGCCCTTTTGTCGTAGTTAAACGCGACCCCCAGATGGTATTTTTCGCGTTGAAGTCTCCACCCATTATAAACTTAAATTTATGCATATTTATAAGTTCTTTAAATTTGTCTGAGGAGATAGAGTATCTCGGTGGGCAGTATATAGCAGTGATTGAGAGAGGCTGGTTTTTTGTTTTAATTGTGATAGTGGTAGTTTGAAAAATATCAGCACTTATATTGGGTTCTTCGTATTGATCAATGTTTTTCTTTACAATTATGGCACTACCACCTCTTGCACAATTACTCGGGTGGACGGTATGATAAACGTTGTAGTATTTAAATTCTATATGGGATTGTCTAGTGAAGTGTGTCTCAGATATTAGACATATGTCAATTTTTTCTAAATCTAATAGTACTTCTAGCTCATTTTGGTGTTTTTTTAAACCGTTCGCATTCCATGCCATAATTCTTAACATGTCAACCATTATTTAATACTGAGATTTGATTTGTTGTTCAAGTTCACTCAGCCGGTTGGAAACACTAAGTGAAACCACGACCTTCTCCACCTGATCTTAGCAACGCAGAGAACGCCTTCCTCTGCCTCTGCTACCACCAGCTGTTACCGCATCGAATAATTTCAGAGCCGTGCCACTTGTATCCACTCGGATGACATGACCTAGCCAATGAAGTAGTAACCTTAAATAAAGAAAAGTTAAGTTTTATTTTCAAAATGCCTTGGGGTGGTTTGAGCCCAAAAATTACACTAAACTGCACTGCGCTGATTCTTCGACAATTTTTCTAATGTGTAAATTTTATTTATTTTTCTTAGACCAAAACATTGTCACGCATATGGATTTTCTTGAATTTTTTTTTTTTTAATTTTGTAACAAAAATTAGCTTTTTTTAAAAAAAAAATCGGGGTTTTGGTCAATAATGTACAACTTCATTTCATTTATCAAGTCTATGTTTACAAAACCTTACAGATTAGAGGTACGGCATGTCTTAAAAGGTTTATTTTTATAAATTCGCGCAGTGTAGTTTTTATTATTTAAACTTTAAAAGGCGAAACCTAAAACTTTGATATAAGAAAAGTTTTTTTAGCAGATTTAATCAATGAACTTTTATAAAAAATATAAATTTTGAGGTTTCGCGTCTAGTAAAAGTTCTTTTCAAGTTCTCTTCTCTAGTAAAAATTCATTATCAAATGAACAGCCGACTTAGTATGGCTGTTAAAATGGTGGGAATATACTCGATATATGTATGTAGGTATTTTCTCTTCTTCTTCTTGATCTTTTACTCATTTTATATATGGCAAGATGATCATGGAAGATGCTTGAAACATTGCTTGATATTGCAATTATTTATGTTATTTGTTTCTTTGCTAAATATGCACTCTCCAACACAAAGTTTTCGACTTTTTCAACAATGCCTGAGTACGCCGTCTGAATCGGCCAGTTGATTCTCTAACTTGTTTGAAGAAGATATGCCACATAAAATATATCGTTTTGTTTTTCTGGATAAGAGTATCTTTAAACAGTTTCAGCGATTACCTCTTCATTCGAGCGAACTTCCTTACTGTCGAGCATTTCTTTTAGGTCTGCGAACAGCCAGTAGTCACTGGGAGCCAAGACTGCCGAAAATGGCGGATGTTTGCACAACTCGAAATTCAAATCATGTAGTGTTGCCATTGTTTCGATTGACTTGTGACGTCGTTCGTTGTCTTGAAAGTGAGCAAACCGAGACCCACTTTGAATATAGCTTCTCCATAGTTAAATTCTCATACAATATAAAGCTTAGACGTCCTGTAGATATCTTGACTAGCTAACTCACACAGCTTCACTTCTCGATCATTCAAGACGATTTTGTGGATTTTTTTGATGTTTTCTTGCTGAAAGCATACTAACTGAAAGAGAGGTGAATGCAATAAAACTAGTGTCGTCTATGTGTTAGGCCCGGGATTTCTTCCTCTTCAGTCTGTTAAAGGTTTGATTTGAGTCCAAATATAGTCTTAAGTATAAAAATCTACCTCGCTTTTCTTTTCCACCATTCATTAGACTTTCTCTATCTTCTTTACAAATCCCATTGAACAAATATTTTTATAAAATAAAAAATAAATTTTAAGGTACTTACAACCATAAGCATGTAAAATTCCGAACATGCAATCCAATAATATGCTAATATAGATTCAGCTACTTCAAACACACACACACAATCATTAAAGATTGTACAATCAGGTCAAACACAAGTGACTTCAAACGTATGACCATGCACCGGTCGGGCTCCACAAGTGAGTAGAGTTTGATCAAAATGAAGTACTTCAAGAGCGTAGCATATGAAATTTCATTGCACTCTGTTCTATGGCCTTCATGCGATATTTTCATTTTTATTTTTATTTTTCTCTTTTCTTTACTTTTTATCTCACTTTCTTTATTGCCAAAAAGCAAAAAAACAAAAATCATACAAATATTCTATTTTCCACCACATGAGAATTGGGTTTTTTCATTTCTTTGTATTACTAAGCCTTAGTTTTGATTGTAAGCCAATTGAAAGCGAGTGGACCATCCACCACTACTCGCATACTCGCATATATCTTGGCAAACGCTACTAATCGAATTAGCTTACACAAAATTCCAATCGATTCAATAATACATAATTACCTGTCTGTGTAAGAATCGATTCTAGCAAACTTGTTGCTGCCTGCCACCCAGTTGCTGGTTGTTTAAAATCAAATTCATTATTCAAAGCACAGATTTTTGAGCGTTTATTATTTTAACTATGGATTTGACTATTTTGACGTACAAAAGTTGCTAGCACATACATACATAGCTATGTACATAAGTATGCATATAAACGTTGGTTGCTTTGTAAGCGCTTGAAAACGCTTAGCATGGATCAATTCAAATATTAACCATTAGAATTGTGAACGCGCTCGTGTGAAGCAGTACTCAAAGCTCAGACGCTCTACAAAATTCGAAATACTGGTATTACGCGAGTGCTTATATAAATATTAAATATATTAAATATACTTGAGAATTCGATATGTGCTATGCGATACATATTCATATTCTCATATTCCCACATGAATCGTTACATTTGAATTTTGCACGCGTTGCAATTTATTCAATGAATTCAAAAAAAAAAAAAAAAATAGAAAAAAAATCAGTGCTGTACTATTTAATTCATAAAAAATGTGCTTGTTCAATTATGTATTACATTGTGTGTTTGCTTATTTTTTTATTTGTAGAACGAGACTCATACATACACACAACAACGAAAATGGCGACCTATATAAAAATTTTCAATGAGCGCATTTCCGGTCTCTCAAAGGGTGTTGGTGAGTAGCTGCAGTGCAATAAAAAAAACCTTAATTTGCATACATGCATATGCATGTAGGTGCATATGTGTGTACGCATGAGGAGAAAGTGAAAAAGTGTATTTTTTTTCTGTATTTTTGGAAACTCTATTGCTGAATTATTGAATCAGTGGCTTGAAGTGCATCAATTTTATTAAACATTTTAGAGGTTTACGGTTTTAATGATTTTTTTGTGTTCTTTTCACATGTACGAGTATATGCACATACATACATGCATACATTCATTCATATTCCATTGAAGTTTATGACAAATTTTTGCGGTAATAAATTTCAAACTTTATTGATTTTTGTTCAATTAGAAAATCGTGCTTCAATTCCAATTTCAGTGAATATTTTTTGCATTGCTTCGTAACAGAATCCTATTAAACTTTTTTTACGTTACTCTGGCGCTTAGATCAACTACTAAATGCATAGCAGTTTTGCTGATTTTTGTAATTTTCATTAAAGAAAAAAATAAAATATTTTAAAATTAAATTTTAAAATTAATTTTTAAATTTTTTTAATTAAAAGATTTTGTGCTAAAATTTTCAATTTTGATCAAAGAAAAAAATTTTTTTTAATAAATTTTAAATTTTAATTTCTAAATTTTTTAAATTAAAATATGAAATAAATGAATTTGAAAATACGTTTTTAATTTAAATTTAATAACTAATAGTTTTTTTTTTAATAATAAAGCAAATTAAATATTTTTAAAACTAATTTAAAATTATTTTTAAATTAAAATAAAATTAATTTGGAAATAGTTTTTTAATTAAAATTAATAATTAATAATAATAGAAAATCTTAAAATATTTTCTGAATTTAAATTTAATATTCTGGCGCTTAAATCAAATACTAATCGCATAGATTTTTCGCTAAATTATTAAATTTTCGTCAAAGAAAATAAAAAAAATTTAAAATGGGCTTAAAGTAATTTTTTAATGGAAATAAAATTAATTTGAAAAAAAAAAATTATTAATTCAAAAAGACTTTTTTATTTAAATTTAATAATTAATATTTGTTTTAGTAATAAAGCCAATAAAAAAAGTATTTTTAAATTAGTTTTAATAAATAAAAAATTTAAATTGGTTTGAAAACATTTTTAAATTAAATTAATAATGAATTTTTTTTTAATAATAAAGCAAATAAAAAATTTTCTAAAATTACTTTTTTAATTTAAAGTTAATAATTAAAATTTTTTTTTAATAATAAAGTAAATAAAAAATTATCTAAAAAATAGTCTTAATAAATAAAAAAAAAAATAATTTGAAAGTCTTTTTTTAATTTAAAATTAAAAATTAATGATTTTCTTCATAATAAAAGCAAATAAAAACTTGAAAGTTAGTCTTAATAAATAAAAAATTAAAATTATTTAAAAATACATTTTTAAGTTTAATTTAATATTTATTTTTTTTAGTAACAAAGCAAATAGAAAAGTATTTAAAAATTAGTCTTAATAAAATAATATTAATTTTAAAATACTTGTCTTATATAAACTTACAAATTAATAATATTTTGATAATAAAGCAAATAAAACAAGTTTTAAATAAATTTTAAAATATTTTTTTAATTAAAATGAATTTAATTTTAAAATATTTGGTTCTTAATTTAAATTTAATAAGTGATAATAATTGAAAATCTTAAAATATATATTTAATTCAAATTTAATAGTCAACACTCTTTTTAATAATAAAGCAAATAAACAAATTTTGAAACTAATTTTAAAATAATTTTTGAATTAAAATAAAATTAGTATTAAAATGTTTGTTTTAATTTATGTGTAATAATTAATAATAATTGAAAATTTTAAAATATTTTTTAATTTAAATTTAATAGTTAAGAATTTCTATAATAACAAAGCAAACACCAAATTTTTAAAACTATTTTGAAAATAATTTTTAATTAAAATAACACTAATTTGAAAATACTTTATTAATATAAATATATTAATTAATAATACTTGAAAATAATAATGTCTGCTTTATTTAATAATTAATTAATTGTTTTAATAATTAATAATCGTTTTATAATAAAGAAAATAAAAAATTTTTAAGCTAATTTTAAAATATTTTTTTAATTTAAACAAAATTAATTTGAAAATAATTTTTCCATATAAATTTAATAATTAATAATTTTTGAAAATTTAAAAATCTTTCTCAGAGCTTTAGTTTTATATCAATAAAATTTTTTCGAGAAACAAAAATTAATAAAATTTCTTTAAAAATTAAATTTAAAAAAATGCGTGAACTACTTTTTACGTTACTTTGGCGCTTAGCTCAAATATTAGTCGCGTAGATTTTTCGCTTTATTTTTCAATTTTCATCACCGCAAATAAAAAATTTTGAAAACTAATTTTAAAATAATTTTTTAATAAAAGAAAATTAGTTTGAAAATAGTTTTTCATTTAAATTTAATAATTAATAATTTTTGAAAATTTAAGAATGTTTCTCAGAGCTTGAGCCTTTAGTTTTATTTCCAATAAATTTTTTTGAAAAATAAAAATTAATAAAATTTCTTTAAAAAACTAGAAAAAAAAAATTAATAAAATTTGTTTAAAAAACTAAAGAAAAAAAATTAATAAATTTAAAAAGAACATACACAAACTGCTTTTTACGTTACTTTGGGGCGTAGATCAAATTCCGGGTTCTTTAAAATTTTTGGTATAATTTGTTTCCATTAAATTTTAAAACTTACATCAGTGCATTCCTTTTATAACTTTATAGCAACATATTTCCAATAATGAAGCAAATGTACTTAAAAACTTCTAAACAAATCCATTTCGAATTAGAAGTTAATAGAAGTAGCAAACAAAGCGGTTGCCAAAAAACGCTGCTTTTTGAAATCAGGCACAACAAAACCAAGTTTTAAGGGCAATTCACATATCAGAGTAGACAACTTCGCATGAGCAGTTTACCATGCCAGCACAACAACAATATATACATATTTACCATCATAATTTACAAGTGATGCAATGCCATTTCGATTATTATATTTTATTCAGGATGCCAAGCACAGGCTGTCGATACCGGCCTTTTTGAAGACTTTTAGGCCAACAAATTGCTTTATTTTTTTTAACTAAGTTGACAGCAAAAAAAGGGATTTTTAGTTAAAAGGTCTACCATACGCGTTCAATGATAAAATGTCGCTATTTAACTGCGTCGAAAAAATCGAGCGCATACTTTTCGGTAGTCTATAATTTTGATCAGAATGGAATAAATTAATGCTTTCCAGCTTGTAAATTTCAATGAGTTATATTCATGGACTTTACAAAAGATTGTGGCCTAAGCGTAGTCCTAAGCTCGCGTTTCACGTGAAATGGCTGTCAAAATCTATACAAATTGCATTGCCGTGAAGTATCTATGCATGAAATTTCTTATGTATCGCATGGTAAAGTAAGACTCTGTTCACGCTGTGAAATCATCGCGTGACATGCCAAGAACATTTTTTCATACTGTCATTTGAAATTGAGCAAAAACACACAGTTTGTTCACTCACTGAGTTCGACATTTTTAGCGAAACGTCTACGGAAAGAGTGCAAGTAAATCTTTTTTATATTTTTTTGTATCAACAGATATGTGAATTAATTTGTTTAGAAACACTTTTCTTACCAAAATTCACAAATTGCTTCTGGGGCGATGCTCATAAATTTCACTTCTTCTCTCATTTGACAATTCAATTTGCTAGCAACATTTCACGGCAAATCAAATGAATGTTGCTGGATAAATTTCACGGCTTAATACATTCAACAAGTTGCTCAGCATGTTGCTCAACATGCTTCTCAACATTTGTGTCTTCACTATTGTTTATGAATTGCGTATAAGGAATTACTTCACGAGCTAAGCAATCATTGCCATAAATTTGGTTAGTCAAGAAAATTTTAACAAGTCTGAAACGAAATGTTATATAGGGTTTTCCAATAAGGGCAGATTGATAAATATAAATTTTAATTTTGTTTTTAAGTTGAAAGCATTTTTTTGTTTTAGGTTAGGTTAGGTTATGGTGGTAGTCGGTCTGCACGACCAACTCACTTAGACCTTACAGTACCGTTGTGATACCACTGTGCTACACGGGAACCTCATTTACCTTTCTTCGTGGAACCATTTTGTGGCTCTTATGAAACGTAGTATTGATGCCAACCCCACGCCATAGATCCGCGCGTGTATTTGCTATTAGATAATCTTATTAAAAATTACTATTTTCAAAAAATTTCTTTTACTTTGGAACGCCATTTGAATGTACATACATATGTATGTAGTATATGAAGTAAGAACGCAAATAACCCTACAACAAGACGACCGTCTTAGCTAATGCCTTTCGTCCTGTAATCTAATAGGACTATGAATAAGTTCGTGCGGTTTTTTTCGAAATTTGAAACTTTATTGACGTAAAATGGTTACAAATTTAATATTCAAAATATTGTCCATCGCTTACTACTACTTTTTCCCATCTTTCTGGCAATTCACGGATTCCCTTTGTGAAAAATTCGGTCGGTTTTGCCGCAATCCACGAATCGATCCATTTTTTGACTTCATCGTAATTACGGAAGTGCTGGTCAGCCAGGCCATGTTGCATCGATCGGAAGAGATAGTAATCGGATGGCGCAAGGTCTGGACTATACGGCGGGTGGGGTAGGACATCCCATTTGAGCGTTTCTAAGTATGTTTTGACCACTTGTGCAACATGTGGCCGAGCATTGTCATGTTGCAAAATAACTTTGTCATGTCTATCGGCGTATTGCGGCCGTTTTTCTCGCAGTGCTCGGCTCAAACGCATCAATTGTCGTCGGTAGACATCCCCCGTAATCGTTTCATTCGGTTTCAGTAGCTCATAATACACAACACCCAGCTGGTCCCACCAGATACACAGCATAACCTTCAGGCCATGAATATTCTGCGCCGACGTCGATGTTGAAGCATGGCCAGGGTATCCATACGTTGCCCGACGTTTTGGATTGTCGTAATGGACCCACTTTTCATCGCCAGTCACAATTCGATGCAAAAAACCCTTTCTTTTGTGCCGTTGAAGCAGTTGTTCGCATGCCATAAAACGGCGTTCAACGTCTCTTGGCTTCAATTCATACGGCACCCAATGGCCTACCTTTCGGATCATTCCCATGGCTTTTAAACGTTTGGAAATGGTTGATTGATCAACTCCCAAAGTTTTTGCAACCTCTTCTTGCGTTTGAGCCGGATCTTGATCGAGCAATTCCTCCAATTCGGTATCCATGAACTTTGGCGGCGCACCCTCGCGTTCTTCGTCTTCCAAGCCAAAATCACCACTTTTAAAGCGTGCAAACCACTTCTGGCACGTTCGCTCAGATAGAGCATGCTCACCATAAACTTCCACCAAGATACGATGACTTTCGGCTGCTTTTTTCTTCATATTAAAATAATGAAGAAGAATTCCCCGCAAAAACACATTATTTGGCACGAAATTCGACATTTTCAAGTGTGGTAAAAATATTGTTGTTTACGCTTCAAATAAAAAACTTATACTGACGTTTGTGCCTTACGACAGTAGCTCTCCAATGAATGTTTGGAAATGTGGATCGATGGAATAATAATCAAGTTACGCCATCTGTTGTAAAACCGCACGAACTTATAAATAGACCTATTAATTATTCATATTTATATTTGCAATAAATAAAAAAATAAGTAAATAAACCCTGTAACTATTATAGAAGCTTTATTTGTACCAATAAAACTAAGTCGGCTAAAATTTTAACTCACAAATACGAAAAGTTCGAAAAGTCAAAAAAGTTTTCGAGTGCAAATAAAAGTTCAATTTTGTCAATTCTATTGAAATCAAACTAATATTTTTTCTGTGAATTAAGAAATAATGTTTAACTCTAGATATATCAATAAGGATTTCTTAGGGCATTTGCTCTTGCCCAGATCTCTGTTGAAAGAAACCGATAACAAAAAAACGGGTGAAAAAATAAGAAAATTTTGATCATTAAATAAAAATGTGTAAATCTACATATGTAATTATAGATACATATACAGATAAGGAAAAGCTCTACCTATACCCCCGTATCTTGTATTTCTAAAATATTCGTAAGGTAAATTAATAAAGCGTTTGCATTAATAGTTAAAGGACCAAAAACAAAGTTTATTTACAAAACAAAAAGCTAACTCAAAAGCATAACAATAACAGAAATAACAAAAACAATAAAAAATTCATGAGAAAAAAGTCTACATACAGTGCTAAAAATAGAATACAATATTTGATTTCTTTTAAATAAATAAAAGAAAACAATATATTTTTTAAATATCTTGTAGGACCACCCTGGCCTCCAATAACCGCCTGAAGACGACGTGACATAGACATCACCAAATTCTCCGTAATACTGGGCGCAATTTCCGACCACGCCCGAGTTAGGGCAGTTGTCAATGCTTCACGACTACTGATATCATATTTGCGGGCAGATTTTTCCAAAACGTCCGAAATATGCTCAATTGGATTGAGGCCAGTTGACTGGGGAGGTGTTTTGAGCTGACTTGGTGCATGATAAAAGAGCGAGTCTCGAACAATATGCGCAGTATGCTTGGGGTCGTTGTGTTGTTGGAAAATCCATTGGTTTCCCAGGCCCAAGCTTTCCACAGATGGCTTCAGATTTTGTTCAAATATTGTCTTATACTGATATCAGTCCATAACGCCTTGAACAAAAACCAATCGACCAACTCCAGATGCCGCCATAGCTCCCCACACCACGTCACCAACCCATTCGGCTACGGCGGCTGCCATGTTTCACAGTAGGTATAATATTTTTGGAATCAAGTGCAGTATTCGGTTTTCGCCAAACCTTGTTTCGGCCGTCATTCCCGAAAATATTATACTTACTTTCATCAGTAAATATAACTTTCTGCCAAAAATCCATTCCTTTCTGTAAATGTGCCTTAGCAAAATCGAGGCGAAGTTGACGATTCTTGGCTGAAATAAATGGTTTGCTGCGTGCCACTGTGGGGGGTCAAAAAAATAGTCGGTTTTTGGGAATTATTTTTTGTAAGTAGGAATGATTATTCGAGGATCGGACAAAAGGCAATTCATTATATATACATATATTAAACTATGTTGATGTAAATTTTTATTAAAAAATATTTAAAATTGACAAATTTATGTTAATAAACGTAACGAGTTAAAAAAATGACGTCATCTGGTGGCTGCGATACAGCTATGAACAATCATATGAAATCAAAAAACCAAAATTTTTATTAATCTATATTATTAATCTATAGTGGCTATCGTTGTACGTAGCCTTTACTTTTTTTTTATTTTTAACAAAATGATTTTGATTTGAATTTCGATGTGTGTTTTTCACCATTTTTTTGATTTTCAACAGGCCCAAAAAATAGTTATTTTCAAAATTTAGAAAATCGACTATGTACTCGTACATTGGCTATTATTAATGCGATAACAAAAAATTTGAAAAAATATAATAAAAATCAGTTCATTAGTCTTCGAGAAATCGTTGGCACCGTATCAAAAAAAGTCGTTTCGAGAAAAACGCGTTTGAAATAAAGCATCGTATCGTAAGCGCTACGGGGTCGAACCGACGGGTGCTCACTTAAGTGCATATAGAATCGGGAATAAAGCAAATTTCGTTTTACAATTTTTATCACATGTTCTTGAGTAGCTATACTAATTTATGCAATAAAATAATCGATTTTTTTGAATTTTCACAGTGGCATTCCCCCTTAAAGCCGCTATCATGCAAAACGTTTAATACTGTTCTTGATGAAACAGTTATATTCGAACATCTTGCAAGGTATTCGGCTAGTTTTGGGGCACTTGTTTTTGGATCTTTGTGGACTTCTTTAAGGACACTACTGTCTTGCAAGCTTCTGCGGCTTTCCAGATCTTGGCTTGTTTTCGGTACTGTTGGTTTTTTTTATAGTTTTTGACAATAGTTTGCACTGTACAGCGACTTAATTTTACTATTTCAGCAATTTCTTTGTTGCTGAATTTCTTTTCTATTTGCCATTTTTAAAGTTAAACGTGTTTTACAAACCACTTTCGGAATTTAAATAATTGTAATGTTTGACAGATAAAGCAAATCAAGAAAACAAACGTGGTTTTCCCCTTTAAATTCTTCATTTTCCTATGTATTTTAAGAGTTGCCAAAGCTGTATGTAGACTTTTTTTCCACCGATTACTATGTTTATCGCCAATAGTTTATAAATTACTAATATTTTCAAACTTTTTTTTTCTTCCAACATTCTTAACTATTAATGTCGTAAACATTGACCTCAAAATTATGTTGAATATTATCACTAGTTCTCTAGAAGTTCAAAATAGTAGGGTGTATGTAGAGTTTTTTCCTTAACTGTACATACATATGCAAATACTTACTTCACACGATTGACAGCTTACACTTCTTCACTTTTTGCCAGAAAAGGCCCTCTATTGGTTTTATGAATTGCAGAAATAACACCGCTTGTGACTTTCTTACAGATGCGACGGTGGATAGCTGGTTTTTGATGAGCTCACCCGTTCCGGTTGTCTCCATCGTGGGACTCTATCTGCTTTTTGTACTCAAAATCGGACCCGCGTATATGCGAGATCGCAAGCCGTATGATTTGAAGAAAGTTATGGTGGCCTACAATGCATTTCAAGTTTGCTTTTCCATTTGGTTATGTCGCACGGTAAGTACTCAGTAATAAATAACTCTTAGAATATAAACACACACTAAATTAGTTGAAATGGTTAAATTAAGTATCTCAGAATGACTTTAAACGTTTGGCATAAAGTTTGGTTTACAGAAAGTTACATTTTTAGGGTTTGATGACATTAAACAAATTCCATAGGCTGTCAAAAATTTTAAACCAAAAACCAGCCTAGACTTTTCTGAATATCTTTGATTCATTGAATGCGAATCTGAACGTTGAATATCCCCACACGTCCGGTTTAGAAAGGCAAAACTATTAGTTTGGGGAATGAGTTCGTAGCGTTTTTACCCAAGACTTGTATTTATACAAAAAACAATAATTATATCAATAAGTTAATCAATGATATACCCGCCATTGATGCTTACACACTCTTCCCACCTCTCGACCAATTTGTGATGCCGTTCCGCAAAAAAATCGCCTGGGCTGGTCTTAAAGCAGGTATTGAGCCAGTTTTTAAGGACCTCTTTGTTAGCGAAAGTAACGCCATTCATATGGTTAGACAGGAAGCGGAAAAGATGGTAATCGGTTGGTGCAAGGTGCAGAGAAGACGGTGGATGCTGAAGGACCTCCCATTCGAGCTTTTGGAGTGCTTTGATGACTTGTGCAACATCGGGCCAGGCGTTGTCGTGAAGGAGTATTGTTTGACCATGCGGATAAGGTCTTTTCAGCCGAATAGTCCCTCACTCACGCGGTGTAGCTAGGCAATGTAGAGCTCCTTGTTGACCGTGGCATGCTTTTCGAGCATTTCCCAGTGCACCATTCCCTTCCAGTCGTACCAAACACACATCAGTATCTTCTTTGAATGTAGATCCGCCTTGACTCCCGGCTTTGGCGTATTTCCTGGAGCCACCCACTCCTTTCTTTGCTTCATATTAGGCACCATTTCTCATTTCATTCATCTCGCATGACGATTCGATACAAAAAGCGCTGTTTATGAGCGCATGTTGCTCGATGGCGGGCGAGATGCTGAGAAGCAATTTGAAAGCGACTTTCTTGGTTTTTTTTCGTTGAGCTCGTTGAGCACGCAGGCTCCCAATTTTTCGGTAAATCCTATTGAATAAAGGTGATTGAGAATAGTTTTATGGTCACCTTTAATTTTTTCCGCCAATTCACGATTAGTTTGGCGACCGTTCCCTTTCAAAAGTGATTTGAGACGTTATTCATCGAATTCAGAAAGCCTTCCGCTGCGGGACGTGTTGACGTCAAAGTCGTCATTTTTGAAGTTTGCAAACCATTTCTGTACTGTAAACTCGCCTATGACACCTTCTCCATTTACTTCGCAAATGTCCCGGGCTGCTTCGGCAGCTTTTTGACTCGATGAAAAGCAAAGAAGAGCAGGTGCCGAAAGTTTTGATTCTTGCCTCCTGGGTATTCCATTTCTAAGGCTCAAAACTAATGAAAATTAAATAATTCGAAACTACAATTAACATAGTTTCTTAGAGCAGAAAGAGTTCTATCGCATGAATTCTTCGCCTTTACGAAACAGCAGGCAAATCGTTGTAAAATAAAATAAAATATTATATAAAAACGCTATGAACTTATTCCCCAACGTAATATTTACTATTTTTGGTTATGTTTGAGGTTAAATAACATCATGAGGTATATATTTTTTTAATGCCCAAAAAATACCAAAAAATTCTCAAAAATCAATGTACCTTTTATTGATTTTAAAAGTGCACTTTATTTTATCAGAAGTTAATGAGCTATGTAAACGAATTTTTCTTAAGATTTCTCATCACTAAATGAGCAATTTTGATAAAAATTTTCTGAATTTTTTTTTTAATTTCCACAAATTTTTGAAACTTGGAATTAACAATGTTTTATAAAAAAAATTACGCGGCGACATAGACATTTTTATTTTAAGACATTTTTACAAACAAAACAAAAAATAGTCAAAAATAAAATAAAAAAATAGTAATACATAGATTGGCGCTTACAAAGTTAACAGATTTAGCTGAAACGAAATAGTGAATCTACTGCGTCTATTTGGAATGGTAGTTTTCAAATGAGGTTTTCAAGGCAAAAATATTTTCTGTTTACAATGGCAGCTCCACTTTTGTTTTGAGCAGAGTTCAAAACATTCGTCTTAGTTAATTTTTATTTGCATATACACACACACAGCCACATGCATATTTGCATAAATATTGTGTAGTGTATGCGAGAATTTTTGTTTACAGCAACTCTGTTGTTTAGCAGGTGTTGTAACAGCCTTTTGGCGTCCATAAAATACTTACACAGATACTCGTAGACTTGTGCTCGCATAATTAAGTCAGTTAATTAAAAAATTAGTTTTTAATTATTAATCAAAAAATTATTTTTTAATTAAAATAAAATTAATTTGAAATTACTTAATTTAAATTTAATAATTTTTTGAATAGTAACGCAAACAAAAAATTACTACAAATTGGTCTTAATAAAAAAAAAAAAAAATTAAGTTAATTTCAAAATATTTTTTTAATTTAAAATTAATAATTAATGATTTTCTTCATAATAAAAGCAAATAAAAGATTAAAAGTTAGTCTTAATAAATATGAAAATAGAAAAAACTAAATAAATAAAAATATATTTTCAATTTAAATTTAATAATTAGTACTTTTTTAATAATAAAGCAAAAAATTAGGTTTTATAAAATAGACTATTAATTTCAAAATATTTTCTTAATTTAAATTTAAAAATTAGTAATATTTTTATAAATTAAGCAAATAAAAAAATTTTAAAATTAAAAAAAAATTTTATTAAAATAAAAGGAATTTTAAGATATTTTTTAAATTTAAATTTCTTAATTTAAAATTTTAAAATATTTTTAATTCAAATTTATTAGTTAATAATTTGTTTAATAACAAAGCAAAAAACTAAAATTTTAAAAATTAGGTTTTATAAAAAAGACTATTATTTTGAAAATATTTTCTTAATTTAAATTTAAAAATTAGTAATATTTTTATAAATTAAGCAAATAAAAAAATTTTAAAACTTAAAAAAAAAAAAATTTAATTAAAATAAAAGGAATTTTAAGATATTTTTTTAATTTAAATTTATTAATTTAAAATTTTAAAATTTTTTTAATTCAAATTTATTAGTTAACACGTCTTTTAATAAAAAAGCAAAAAACTAAAATATTTAAAAATTAATGTTTCTAAAAAAACAACAATTAATTGCAAAATATTTTTTTAATTTAAATTTCAAAATTAGCAATTTTTTTAATAATAAAGCAAATAAAAAAAATTTAAAACTAGTTAAAAAAATAAAATAAATTTTAAGATGTTTTTTTAATTTAAATTTGTTAATTGAAAATTATAAAATATATTTTGAATTCGAATTTAATAGTTAACAAGTTTTTTAATAATAAAGGAAAAACAATATTTAAAAATTTGTTTTTATAAAAAAACCAATTAGTTTCAAAATACTTTTTCAATTTAATTTATTTAAAAATTAGTAATTTCTTTTATAATAAAGAAAATAAAACAATTTTAAAACTAATTTTAGACTAATTTTTTTATAGAAATAAAATTAATTTTAAGTTTTTTTTTAAATTTATTAATTGAAAATTTTAAGATATTTTTTGAATTTAAATTTAATAATTAACATATTTTTTATTAATAAAGCAAGTACAAAATTTCTTGAAAAAAATTTCTTAATTAAAATAAAACTAAAAAGAAAATATTACGCGTTTTTAAATTTAATAATTAATAATTATTTTAATATTAAAGCAAATAAACCATTTTTAAAGCGAGTTTTGAAATATTTTTTTTAATTCAAATAAAATTAATTTGAAAATAATTTTTCCATATAAATTTAATAATCCATAATTTTTGAAAATTTCAAAATGTTTCTCAGAGCTTGCACTTCAGTTTTATGTCAATAAAAATTTTTCGAGACACAAAAATTAAAAAATCTATAAAAAAATTAAAAAAAAAAATGTATGAGCTAGTTTTTACATTACTTTTGTGCTTAGCTCAAATACTAATCACGTAGATTTTTCGCTAAATTTTTAAATTTTCCTCAAAGCAAATAAAACTAATTTTAAAATAATTTTTTAAGAAAATAAAATTAGTTTGAAAATAGTTTTACATTTAAATTTAATAATTAATAATTTTTGAAGATTTACAAATGTTTGCCAGTGTAGCTTTTTACAATATTCGAAATATTTTTTATGCAAATTTTTTTTGGTGGATTTTTTATAAAATTATTGTTCATTATCAATAAAAAACCCAAAAAAGGTAAGTTCCAAGCGTTGAAGAAAATTCACAAAAATTCAAAAAATTTCTTTCATATAAAAGCCATACGAACATATGCCTTATGGAAGAAAAAAAGACGTTGTAGGAAAAAAAAATTCAAAAATTAAAGCAGTGTTTGTGGACTTTAAACTTCAACTTTGTTATATTAAAACTGAATGGTTTTGCATGCCGAAAAACTGAATGCCTGCCGAAGATCGACCGCTGTTAGAAAGCAGTTCTTCAACCATTTGGTGTTTCTTGCCTGGAGATCGAAACTCAGGCACTTCCGAATGGTAATCATTAAAAAGTTGATAATTTTGATGACAGTTTTGTGATATTTCTTAATTTTTTGCGATTTTTTTTACAAAGTAGAAACCCTTGATTTTTAAGGCTTTCGTTATACAATAAACAAAATTAAAAAAAAAACTTACGAAAAAATTTTGCATAAAAACTATTTCGAATATTGTAAAAAGATGCAGTGGCTCTGAAAAAAAATTGTATTTCTTTTTTCAAAGTTTTTAATTTTTTTTTTAGTTTTTTGAGATTATCTCAAAAACGGGAGCCAATTTGAGTATTCTGGCTTCGGATTCGGATTCAGTGCGAAAAAATACGTCGGAATACACTAGTCTAATGTCTTGGACATGACACTTTTTTTTTTTTGTGTGCCTGTGTTATTACAAATAGTTACATATTAAAAAAAAAAACAAAGTTTGAGTGATTTCTTCCTTTAATTCGAGAGCTCACACCAGAATGTGTGACCCCTGCGGATTTAGTGAATTGTATAAAAAATGTTTAAATTGTAGTTAAACAAGTAATCTTTCGTTTCTTGTATTTAGTTCGTATTTAATTCTTAATCATAACCAGAAAATATGCAACATTTTTTTGCCAATAAAAATTAAATCTGAATTAAAGGAGGATTTTTCGCAATTCGTATGACTATCAGACTTAGAAGCAGTAAGCCAACTTAAGACGAATTACATATATTACACTAGCAAATACCCGGCATGCGTTGCTCAGTCATTAAGGCAAAGTATTTATGTATATTAGGGTGGGTCGATTTGTTCTTAATATAAAGAACTGATTTTGTTTCGTCTACTGAAATATTCTATTGGCAATTCTGAACAAAAAAGTCCTGGAAGCATAGCTCTGAAATATATTTCGAGCCTCCTTATTGCTAATTTTAGTTATTAATTCTAGACAATTGGTTTTTGTTTTTATTTTGTCAAATCTTTTTAGAAGAAACTGCTTGTAACTGGTTTTCGGGTTAGAGAAATTTATTCTTCGATGTTTGTTTTTCTATAAATCAACTGCTAATGAGTATTTTTAAAGGAAAACCCCGATTTTCTATACTTTCAACATTTTCTTTAACAAAATAAATAAAAATACAAAATTATCTGAGATTAATAACTAAAATTAAAAATGAAATTTTAGAGCTATGCTTCTATGAATTTTTTTGTTCCAGTAGAAAAATCAATCGCCATAACAGAGTAGATAAACATTGTTTTTTCTCCTGATTAGTCTTTTGTGGATTACAGGATCTCTATAAGGCTTCTCCAACGCACGCGATTAGATGCTATCGTCTAGGCATTGTCGCAGCTTGCATTTATGGAAGCTAAGCCATGCAGGATGGATATTTGCCAGGTGTTCTTTGACCGGCTGCGGCTTCTGCTTCCCTGATGTTTCCAATTTAGAGCCATTCTCGAGATGCTGTAGGGCGGTTATCTGAAACTGTGGCCTATCCAACTTCAGTTCCTGCATATTAGCTGGGCTCTTCTTTCTTTTGCCTCCAGCGTTCTTCGTTACTTATTTTATTGCGTTTGGTGTTACTGGAATTTTGCGAGTTTGCCTAAATTTTCCATAAGCACCCAAATACAGCGCCCTTGGCTTGCTCAATCTGTTGTTGACGTCCTTCTCTGGTTTCCCTTTCGCTGCTATTGGGCAGCCCACTTCTTTGCCATCTATGAAATTTTGTGCGATAGCAAAAATATATCGTCAGCAAAGTCCGAATCCTCTAGTTGTGTGGTGATAAACCATGTAATGCGACAGATAAAAAATGTAACCCACCCTAATGTACATATATACATATTAAAGAGTGGTGAGCAGCACAATAATGACTCAGCAGTTATATAAATCGGAGGGCATACATTATTAATTTTTCATTTTTGCTTTCCCTGTCGTTTGTCTCACGGCGAACGCGCACATAAAAACTGTTCTGTTTGTTTTCCAAATTTTTATAGTAAAACACATAATTGATAAATTTGATTAATGCATTTTATGCAAAATTTATTAATGATAATAAACATTTCGCCTTTGCATAACGAAAAAGAGTACTTGAATCGGATGAGCGATTTTTGATTTGCTGGAGTTTGAAAATTTTCTTCCCCTTCCATCCCTTCATACAATTCTCACCTCCTTTTGATTCACCTTCAGTCCCTCGAAAGCAGAAGGACTATTATTTCCTTGCCTTTTGTGTAAGGCCCCGCATGATTGCTAGGTACTCAATTTCCAATTCCTGTGAGAACGTTTCGTTTTAATTTTCGTTTGTACCTCAATACCCATAGAACGAAACACACAAGAAATGCCCCATTAGTGCGTTCACTTCTAGAAGTCAATGAGATTTCAAATGCTATTTTGCTTGATTTTTATTTGCCCAAGAATGTGTTTTCTAAATTATTGAATTCAATTTTAATTTAGTGCTTTCTGTACTTAGTTCTATGTTATCGTTTTAGCCGATGAAAACCTTTGCAGTTCATTGACTTTTTGAAATAAATAAATAAATTTTGACAGTTTACGAGGTATTTTAGAGAGTTTTTTTAGAGTTTAGTTGCATACTTCTATTTTATTTTTTTATTAATAATAATTTTCAGCATTCGTTTATTTCCCTGTAATATATTTCTCACTTTTCTTTACAGTCTATCAACGAAAGTAATGTAGCCGCCTCGATTCTCTCGAAAAAATGCGAAATTGTACGCAACCGTGAGCAGAATTTGATGCTTTACTCGGGCGCTTGGTATTATTTCTTCTCGAAGATTATTGATCTATTGGATACCACCTTCTTTGTGTTGCGTAAAAAGCAAAAGCAAGTCTCGTTTTTACATGTCTATCATCACACCATAACCGCGCTCTTCTCCTGGGGATATCTGAAGTATGCGCCTGGTAAGTGCAAGAAATAAAATTAGGTGAATTTCACAATTCAGTGAAAATGGACTGGCACCAGGGCATTTGTTAATTATGTTACCATAGTCATTTGCACTTAATTGTGACTTGCGCTAATGCTTTCTCGGTTAATTTCTAACATTCATTTTATTTATTTTTTTATTTTTCTACTTTAGGCGAACAAGGCGTCATTATTGGCATTCTCAACTCTGGCGTACACATCATCATGTATTTCTATTACATGGTTGCCGCCATGGGTCCGCAATACCAGAAGTACCTGTGGTGGAAGAAGTACATGACCAGCATCCAACTCATCCAATTCATACTCATTTTGGGCTATATGATTATGGTTGCCGCCAAGGGTTGCAACATGCCACGAGCGCTCACTTTCTTCTTCGTCGGCAATACGATAATCTTCTTGTACTTGTTCGGCGATTTCTACCGCAAGACCTACAATACGCGAAAGGCGGCAGCTGTAGCTGCAGCTAATGGCCGTGCAAATGGTCATGCCAATGGCTATGCCAAGGCTTATGCAAATGGACATGCGAATGGTTCAATAGCTGGTCGCGCATTGCTGGCGGCTGCTGGGGGTATGGGTTGCAAGCCGAATTCGTTGCTGGCTCATGGGGATGAAATGAAACGTTTGATCGATGTGAATAACAATCACGTCAAGCTGGCGAAGGGCGAATGAGTGCGCGCAAAGTAACGGGTAGAGTAGTTGAAGATGAAGTACAAGGGTGCAGGGGTAATATGAATATGGGAATGGAGGTGCATACATACGCTGATGGGAGAGATGATTAGATGGAGTTTATAAACAAAAGGTTTTTACACAACAAAATTATCGCCTTAGAAATATTTTACTTGGAATGTAGTTTTTAAAGGGAGTGAAATTTAGTCAAATATTTACTTAAAAAAATTCTGCACCAAAGCGGTAGATGTTCTGAAATCAACTTAATTTAAAGTAAAGCAAAAAATTAAATTTATAACTTTTCGTACACTTCTTGCTAATTGAAGTTCCATAATCCGCTAATAGTAGATCTGAGCACACAAAAATTTACAATTTTTCTTTTTTTATTAAAGGTGGTATTGGTAAATCAGCTGATTTGTTTTTTTTCTTTTGCTGTGTCCATGTGGCTGTCAGCTCAGAATGAAACAAGGCGAATTCATTATTTGTTTTGTAGTTTCCCAACACATTGTTGTTGGTCTAGTGCCACCACCTTTAATGAATGCGCCTTGGAGCGGCTCTTGTCTTCAAAGAAAATAATTTTCAATATTCTATTCCAGTGTGAAGCTCAAAATAGTACAGGTTTTCATTGTTGCTGCAGTACAATAAACATAATTTTTGTTTTTGAGAAAAAAACTTTTTTTTTGAGAGAAAAAAATTTCAGAAAAAAAAAATAAAAATTAGGCTTCATACACAGTATAAATACATACATACATATTTCAATAGCATTAAGTAGAAATAATTTTAAACCTTATTTTATATTTTAAAGCATATTGTGAGAGTCTTTTGGGGGGTTTTGTAGAATTTAGTACTTACAAATTATCTGCTTACATACTTTTCTAGTACTATAAAATGTGTATTAGTCAAGAAAATGTTTGACAAAACAAAAAAGAAACAAAAAACAAAAAAAAAAAAACAAAAAACAAAAAGAAAAACCTAAAACCGTTATAGAATGGGATGACCGCTTTCTGTTTTGTTTCAGTGCGCGTGTGTGTGTGAATGTTAAAATGTGTAAATATATAATGAACGATTTTTAGAAAATGGAGTTGCAAAAGTCGTAAAATATGTAGTTTTCGTACAAAAACAAACAACAAAAAAAAAAAAAACATAATCAAACTATACCAAAATTTTCCCTGCAACTGCAATTCCGATCAACTCCATTTAATTTTGTATGAGTTTGCTTGTTTTCTTGGTAGAAAGCGTCGATCCCATTTACTTATTTACCTTAAACATAAATTACGTAAGAAATAAATATATAAATATGCATTTAGGGTTTCCTTAACGAATTATAAATTTATTTAAAGCACATTGCTGAATATTTGTATGCTTATTTGTAACTTACTTATGTTTTCTGATAGAAATAAACGAAAATTTTATTACCGAAAATTAAAAAAAAAATGTAAAAAGTTTTGTTTTTATTAGTTGTAAACTGGGGTGTAAAAGGAAGTACATTTTTTAAACATTTTTTTCATTTATTGTTTAGCAAACTAAAGTTTTTCCGAATATTGCGTAAAAACATGAGGGGGAGCACCACTGTGAACGCGTGAAATTTAAGTGATTTTCATTAATTTTTTTTTATAAGTAGGAATGATTATTTGAGGATCGGATCGGATGAAGTGTTACCAACTTCCCACTGCTTGTATCTGTAAAACAGCTCATGACATCAACATCAAAATTGTTCTAATGACAGTTCGATTTATTGTTTATAAGCCATCAAAAGCATTTGCGTCTCAGTTTTGTTGAATTTTTTTTCTGTGATGGAATTCAAACGTAATAGTGCAATTGCGTTATATTTGGCTGGAAAATCACAACCAGCCATTGTTCGTGAGCTCAGTCACTTCAAAGTGAATAAAATGTTTGTGTAGCATTGCAAAACGCTATGGAGGTGGACCAAATATACCGCAACAATGCCAGAAATGGTTCGGAAAGTGAAGGCTCGATTTGAACGAAATCCACGTCGAAGTGGAAGAAAAATGGCCGAAGAACTGAAAATATCGCAAGACAGCATTCGACACATTTTGAAAAATGAGCTCAAGGTCAAGGCTTAAGTTCCAAAAAGCACACGATCTTTCACCCCAGAAAAAAAAAGTTCGGTGCGAATGAGCAAAGGAGTTGTTGCGCTTGCACGAACGTAGCGAATTTCCTAACATTGTTTACTGATGAAAAAAATTTCCCAATTGAGCAGTTCCTAAACACTCAATTCGATCGTGTTTACTTGACCGAATGCTCATACGAGAATTTGAGGCTACGTATGGCCACTCGAAGCAATTTCCCATCGCAAGTAATGGTTTGGGCCGCAACGACCGCTGATGGGCGCTCTCCAATCGTTTTAATCGAGCCTGGTGTCAAAGTGAATGCGACTTATTATCGGGAAAATGTTTTAGAAGCTGCTTTAGAGCCGTGGATACGCAAACATTTCGGTCGTTTACCATGGACGTTCCAACAGGACTCGGCACCGTCTCATAAAGCTCGTGTGAACCAAGAATGCTTAAAAACTCATGTTCCACACTTCATTTCGTCCACACAATGGCTTTCGAATTCGCCAGACGCAAATCCGATGGACTATTCCATCTCGTCCATTTTGGAGAGCAAGGTGAGGACTAAAAAATATGCCAGTATGGATGCGCTGAAAAAAGCGATTAAAAGAGAATGGGCCAAAATAGCTAAAGATCACATTCGTGCAGCATTCAACTCATTTTTTGACCGTTTCAAGGCTATAGTCAAGGCAAAAGGTGGTCATATCGAGCCAAAGTGAATATAGTATGTATATTAAAATTGTAGCCATTTTTGAACAATTTTGACTTTGAAATCAATAAAAACTAATTTCACACAAAAAAGTTATGGTGTTTGAATAGGCAACACTTTATATCGTTAAGCCTGTATACATCAATGGCTATTGTCGTACGTGGCTGTTTTTATTTTTATTTTTTTTAGAAAATGGTGCAGGTTTGAAAAATAAGTTTGTGTTTTTACCCTTTTTTTGTTTTCGAAAGGCTTGAAAAAATAATATATTAATTTTTGGAATTTTTAAAAACGGCTATGTACGACTGTAGCCAATATATGTATAAAAATTAAAAAAAAAAATTAAATCGGTTCATAAGTCTTCGAGAAACCGAGGCCACTGGGTTCAGAAAAGGCGTTTTGAGAAAAACGCGTTTAAAGTTTTCATTGGCTGTTGTAACTAACTCACTACCTGCACTTATTGTATTGGGTATAACTTCGTAAAGATTTTCAAGATTTCAAGTTAAATTTTTTTACATATTTTTGAATATATCTACTTTAAGAAAATGAAAAAAAAAAAATTAATTTTTTTGAAAAATCACAGTGGCGTTCCCCCTAATTGAGGTTCACATAAAAGATTGAAGAAAGCTACTCAATAATAAAGACTGATCAGATTGGAGGTAGTTTTTTCAATAGGGTTTGTTTGACAGATCACGCGTGATTGCTGTCAAAGTAAATACGTAATTTTTTCCAGTATTCATTGACATATTATCATGGAAAGATTCCCGTCTCAACAACATTCACAAATCTTAAAATTGTATTACGAAAATCGACGCTCTGTGAAAAGTGTTCATCGCGCGCTCAGGCCAACTTATGGTGTTTAGCGACGAGGCCCATTTTTGGCTGAATGACTACGTCAGTAAGAAAAGTTTCCATATTTTCAAGAACAGCCATTACATCCACTGAAAACAACAGTTTGGTGCGACCTATAGGCTGGAAGAATCATCAAACTCCTGCTTTTACAAAGCACTGCTCGGCACGAAGTCGACACGAAGTCGACACGCGCAAGCAATGCTGCCAAATTTCAAATTCTCAGTGTATCGACACCGTATAAAAAATTTGAATTCGGCGAATAAGAAAGATAATACAATAGTATGTTGTCGCAGAAAGGAAAGAGTGCCAACAAAGCTCGGCAGCTCACAGCTTTTTCCTGGTCGTCGTCATCTGGTGAAATACTTCCAAAGCATGCCCAACTTCGGTAGAGACACTGGAATAATAAGGGGGTTTCCAATAACAGGTGTTATTTTGGTATTCAAAGAAAAATGATATTTTTTAATATAAATGATCGGATGTTAATTTCATTATAAAGAGGAAGATACGCCGTTAATAGTGGAAAATAACATCAGGCAAATGACCACCACGACCACGCTTAGAGGACAATATCCTTTTCATGAAATTTTCCATAACCGAATTGCAAAGTGGCTGCCCTATGTCCTCGATAGCCTCACGAATTCCATCTTTGAAGTCTTGAATCGACCCTGGGCTATTGGCGTAGACCTTCTCTTTCACGTGGTCTCAAAGGAAAAAGTCCCAAGATGTTAAATCACAAGATCTCGGTGGCCAATTGTGATCACCTCTTCGAGAGATAACTCGGTCCGGAAACTTTTCCCGTAAAAGATCATTGGTTTCGTTGCTTGTGTGGTACTTAGCGCCATCTGGTTGGAAATAAACGTTGTCCAGATCAATATCATCCAATTCCGGAGATAAAAAATCGTTAATCATTTCTCGATAGCGCAAACCATGCACCTGTAACACCTGTTATTGGAAAACCCTTTATTTCGAAGCCAGCGCCGCTTAGGGGGTAATATTTTCAATGCAGGCAAAAATTCAGGTTTTAGCCTGTTCAGAAAATTACTTAACTTATAATTTCTGGAGATTATCGCGTTTAAACAGATAAACTTTTTAAAAATGAGCTTAATAACTAACACATGGGCTGAAAAGTTTTGGGCAAATACATAGATGGCACTAGTTTTATTGCATTCATATTTTTTTCAGTTGGTACTAACCTTCATTAGCTCGTGAGTTATTGTGCCAATAGTGACGCTACTTTTGTCATTTAAAAAAAAGTATCAAAAAGAATTTCGTGTTGTAATTTTACACTGCTTCTTGATGGGGAAAAATACCGTTAAAGCGAAGTGCTTTGAAAAGTGTTATGCAATATTATATTTTGAAGAAACGTCGACCCCAGTGCCTCGCCGTCTCTTTCTTCTCTACATAGGTTGGCTGGCAGCAAAAATGGAAGTCCCCCGTATGTTTGCTTAAACCAAAAAAAAAAAAAAAAAATACTAATATATGTTTTATAATACCCTGCATATATTTGTATAGTATTAAGTATATGATATTTTAGTTTTTATAAAAATGCAATTTCTATATTAAACCAGATTTATATTTATCTAAGAAATTAAGAATTTGATAGGTCAAAATAACGATATTAAACTGATTCCATAAAAATATCTGCTGTTCAACAAAAAACTCCATAAAAAAGTTGACATTTACGCATAAAAAAATAAGAACACATACAAATGCAGTTTCATCACTCCATGGCCTTGATTTTGAAAACTACGGAGCTGGTAAAACAAGAACAGCCAAGTGCATCCTCAACAGCTCAAAACCCGTCTAAAGGTGATATGATTAAAATATTGTTTTTTATTGTTTTGTTAAAAAGTTATATTGTATATTATGCAATATATTTATGCTTATTTTTATGCTTTATTAAAATTATTTATTGATTAGCATATAAATGATATTATAAAAATAGAGAAATTGTCATGGTAGTGATGGCGTTAGAGGTTTGGCTGATAATTGCCAAAATCTAAATGATTCTTTATATATTATTTGTACATCATCGGCAGGAAAAGCTTTTGCAAGCATAAAATAACTGAATTTATTAATATTTAATATTAAATTATTTTTAGAGTGAACGCCATTATTATCAGAGAAAAAAGTTAAATGCACACAAAGACCAGCTGAATGATATTTTATGGAAATTTTATTCACAAGAATTGAAAAAGGATTAAACATTCCAAATGCTGCACAAGGTTTCTTCTACATAAATACATATTTCGATACTATGAAGTTCTTAGAATAGGAATATCGTTCACAGTTGATCAGTCTGAACGAGGAAGTAAGTAGTCGATTTTTGTTTTCACAAATTGTGCAGAAGGCTGAACTACTCTGTTCATCTCAAAGTATTACGCAGATCTTCAATACCGAACTTACTGATGACCTCGAAATTAATACGATTTCAGTAAGATCTGTAGACATAAGAAAGAGATATAATGCATTCAACACTTACTCTGGACTAGAATACATAGAAGACATTTTGTGGATCCACATCTTAGAGAATTTGCTCAATATAGTATAGGCACAGGCTCAGTGGAAAATAATTGGTTCGCAATTTATTTGGCTGGCTTGACAATTGCACTCTTCCTAATCTAATTTAACAAATTAAAGTAGGTCTACAATAACTCTTTAATTCCTACAAATTCACAATATTTGCAATAGATATATGGATCCCAAATATTATTTACTCTTCTTTCCTTAAGATTATCATATTAAGTTTTTATGTAGTTACTTCAGTCGCAGTTGATATGCCAAGATCACGATGAACGCCGCTATTCCTTATATAGTATGGTGCGTTTACTATGCTTCGCAGGATTTTGTTTTGCAGACATTGAATAGAGGCTTGTGGCTAGCGCATTCCCAAAATTGCATGCCGTAAGTCCAAACCAGCCTTAGTGTGATAAGCTTGAGCGCCTACCAATGAGATAATAAAGTTTATTGAATTTCAAGTCAAGCTCTTCTCGTTTTTTCTTGACAAGAGCTTTTCATCGCAGCTTGGCTTCAGGTGTTATACCCCAGCTATTTGGTCTCGTTGAAGTATAGGATTATCGACGCATCGAAGAAAATTGACTTGTAAGTATCGTGTTTTAAATGTTGCAGTTACTTGCTGATTTGCTGAAGATCCGGCTTAACTCTCGGCTTTGGCGTATCTCCTGGAGCCCGCACTCCTTCCTATTTGCTTCATATTGCTGTATAGACACCATATCTCATCTCCCGTGATGATTCGGTGCAAAAAGCGCGTCTTGCTCGATAGCGTGCGAGATGCTGAGAAGCAATATGAAGGCGACTTTCTTTGTCTTTTTTCGTTGCGCTCGTGAGGCTCCCAGGCTTCCAATTTATCGGTAAATCCCATTGAATGAAGGTGATTGAGAATCGTTTTATGATCGCAGTCCATTTTTTCCGCCAATTGCCGGCTGGTTTGGCGACCGTTCTTCTTCAAAAGTGATTTGAGACGTTCTTTATCGAATTCAGAAGGCCATCCGCTGCGGGACGTGACATTGACGTCGCAAACCATATACGTGCTGTATACCACCTAAGACACCTTCTCCATCGCAAATGTCTCGTGCTGCTTCGGCAGCTTTTTGACCTCGATGAAAAGCAAAGATGAGCAGGTGTCGATAGTGTTAAGGTGTTAAATGTTAATGTTGTCTAAGCCTAAAAAAATAAAAATAAAATAAATCAATAAAAAAAAATAACTCAAAAATACAATCAACAAAAGTTTTTAGAGCAGAAAGAGTTCTATCGCACGAATTCATATCTTTCGCCAAACAGCAAACAAATCGTTGTAAAATAAAAGGAAAATATAAAAACGTCATGAACTTATTCCCCAACCCAATACATGAACTTGATCAGCGTACTTGGCTTAAGGGGTTATATACCATGTGTTGGACTAAAAAATCGAAAATTTTTTTATGGCATATTCTAAAAGTACATCATCTTAAAAATATAAATTCAAAAAATCACAAAGGTCGGAGCACTAGAAAGAAAGTTACAGACCGTGGAAGCGCGCAAATTATCCACAAACGAAGTGCACGCAAAACTTCAGACACGTTTATCTCGAAGTCGTGTTTTTTGAAAAATACCGTCGCGGTGATCATTATTTATCAAAAACTATTTGACCGATTTGCATAACCTTTTTTAAACATTTTCTACAATAATCATTTAATTTTTTTGATTTCAGTTGAGCTGAGCTACCGTGATCACTGCAAGCCTCTTCTAAAAAACGGCGTTTCGGGGGAGGGGCGATATCAACAATAAATAATAACATTTTTTAAATAAAAATACCACATTGTAAAGGGTGTTTTTTTAGAGGCTAGGTTTTCAAGTTGGCACTACTTTTTTCGTAGATGGTCTTTTTGACAGCTGTCACTTGATTTATGCTCAGTTTGGTTTGCCATTTCATAATGAATAGACTTACACCTGAACAACGTTTGCAAATCGTGCAAATTTATTACGAAAATAATGGTTCGGTTCGCGCGATGCATCGAAGAAAATTTTGTTCAGCGATGAAGCTCACTTTTGGTTGAATGGGTATGTCAATAAGCAAAATTGTCGCATTTGAAGTGTACATAATCCACAAGCCATTGCTGAGACGCCGTTACATCCTCAAAAAGTCACTGTTTGGTGTGCTCTATGGGCAGAGGGAATCATTGGTCCATATTTCTTTAAAAATGAAGCCGGCCATAATGTTACAGTCAATGGAGAGCGCTATAGAGCCATGATTAATGACTTTTTCGTGCCTGAATTGGACAATGTTGATGTGGACGACCTTTGGTTCCAACAAGACGGAACCATGCCATACAGCCAACGCAACAATCCATTTATTGAAGGAAACTTTTGGTGAGCGCATTATCCCGCGCCGTGGACCTGTGACGTGGCCTCCAAGATCGTGCGATATAACACCGCTGGACTATTTCTTGTGGGGCTATGTGAAGAGAATATTCGGCGCGTTATTGCTGACATACGGCCCCAATTGCTGCAAAAAGTGGTCGAAAATTGGGCCTCTCGGCTGGAATTTATTCGAGCCAGCCGCGGCGGCCACTTGCCCGAAATCATTTCTAAAACATAATGGCAAACCCTTATCTTTATAATATAATAAATAAGCTAAATTCTTGGCCATAACATTAAATTATACAAGTTTCATTTCATCTTGAAAACCTAACCTCTAAAAAAGCACCCTTTATTTTTCGAGAGTTGCTGTTCAGCATGATATATGCTTCATTTGAATAAAAGTTCTAAAACATATTTAAAAAAAATTATGACAATCGTCCATTTTTTTGGGCTCACAAGGTTTAAAACCCCTTAACGCTGTGTACTCACTACCCTACTCACCACTCATCCCAGGTAGGCTTTTAACTGGCAGCCAGCTTTTTTTTGAGTGCTGTTAAGCATCCGCGGTCGCAACAAAAAAACGAACCATTAAAAAAACGCATAAAAGAACATTTTGGGCACAAACCGAAAAACCGAAAAATAAGGCAAAATAATTAAATTGACAATAAAAGAATCAATAAAAGAAACTATATTGAATAAGTTCGTGCGTTTTTTAAAGGTGGTTTTAAAATTAATAAAAAGATGTTCAAAGTACTTATTAATCAATAATATATTTTCCTTCATTATTTACAATGCCTTCCCAACGTTTAGGCAAATTTTTAATTCCCTGCTCAATAAATTTTTTGTCCTTGGAGCCAAAATACGCCCTTTTTATAGCTTCTTTTGAGGAGTTGTTCTTGTTACTTATATGGGGTTGAAGTCCACGGAAAAGGTGATAATCACAAGGTAAGGTGATACTCCGGAGAGTATGGTGGATGTGGCATTAGCTCCCACCCGAGCTCGTTCAGCTTGCCTAATGTTTGCCTTGCGGTATGAGGTCTTGCGTTGTCGAGGTGAAACAAAACTTTGCGTCTATTCACTAAAGACGGGCGATTTTTGTAAGTGCCTCATCCAGGTTTGGTTCCAGAAGTTCATAATAAACAAGACTGGCCATATCCCGCCAAATAGACAGGAGAATCTTCTTGGGGTGGAGGCCATCTCTAGGGGTCGGTTCTGGTGTTTCATCTTTATCTAACCATTGGCGTTTCCGAACAGGATTATTGTAAATGACCCATTTTTCATCACCAGTAACGATACGGTTCAAAAAACTTTAATTTTCAAGCCGTTGCAGCAGTTGAGAACACACATTCACTCTCTGCTGAAGGTCGGCGACGGATAGTCTATGCGGAACCCATTTTTCCAGCTTTGAAACCTTTCCCAACTGAACCAGGTCCCTGTGAACTGTTGAACTGCGATGAACCTCATATCGACTGTCAAATTTGGCTCAGCTTTTACGAGATCGAGCTAGGCGTCGGAGTTAAAGACTTCAGGACGACCAGCGCGCGGGGCATCCTCCACGTCGCAGTTATCACTTGGGAATTTTAAAAACCACTTTTGCGCAGTCCTTACAATCACGGTATCCTCTCCGTGAACAGTGTTTAGTTCTGCAGCAGCAGTTGTTGCATTTTTACCCCTTTTATAAAAAAAAAAAAATACAAAATATGCCTCTCATACGCGTTCGAAGATGCCATTTTATTTTTTAACGACATGTGCTTCTATCCGCTTTTAAAATCACTTGTTAAATGCACAATATATCAAAGAAAATATAGATAGTTCCGTTATATTCCGCGAACAATTTTTTGTGTGCAAAAATCGTAAAAAAGTGAAATTATGGGTAAAATTCGCACGAACTTATGGACTGACCTGATACTTTACGAGTATATATAGAGATATTTAAATATACAAAAACATTGTATGCATCAATTTTATGTCATACAATAATTCTAAATTAATCAAATGTGTTTAAAGTACTAAAATTTACAATATTAATTACTATAAAATCAAATAATAAACAGTAACCAATTTGTGTCTTTACTCCTTCTAGTAAATCTAAGGGGCACACATTTCCAATACGGCAGTGTTAAATCTTTCGTACAGCTCTTCAGCTTACTTCACCTGCATAATTTCACTATGGAAATTTGTTTTAAATATAATAAATCATTATCAGCAGTTAGCAAAACATTCAAAAATGAGAAGATTTTGCAAAGAACAAAAACAAAAAAACGAAAAATAAAAACAAAAAAAAAAACAAAAGAAAAAAACCTAAAACAAAAAAGAAAGCCAAGCAATAATCGCGAAAATGACACCATAGAGTCTTTCTTGTTTTCAAGGCTGCTTGGCTGTTGCATAACATCCTCGACACACAAATTGGCATATCTTCTCACATATTTTTTTTCGGAAGCATTCATTCAATGTGACCTGATCGCTTGTTTATCACTTGGAGTGGAACATTTCGCAAACAACTAAAAATTCGGTTTAGCAGCAAATCTGCAGAAGTGATAGGAAAAAAATGTTAATTATAAATGCGCAACCACGGTGATTTTGCCAAAGTTATTATAAAATTAGAATTTGGTAGATTTTAAAGCCGTGAAAGATTAATGCTAAATATTTTGTGATATCTATGTATGTTGAGGGCGACTGCTTTTGTGGTCGATGGTGCTAAAATATAATAAATATACATAAATTCATATGAGTCAATGGTTATTGGAGTATGTGGAAATCTTTGAATATTTCTACTCAAACCATAGCAAGACAAGTATAGAAATTTGCAAAATAAAATAAATTTATATATAAAATACTTGATAACAAGTAAAGAAGGCTAAATTCGGCCCTGACTGAACTATTGGAACAGATCTGTATCTGTTGGCTTTTGCTCCAGATTTTTTGAAGCCAATGATGTTTCGAAATTTGTGGTTGAGTCTCTTGAAAGAAAAATTTTGTTAAAAATCTGCCAAATGAAGGCAAAATCTTTGAAGCAAAAAATATATTTTTTTTAATTATGAAAATAATAAAAAATAAATATATCGTTTGGAGACAACTCTGATTTGTAGGTTTTTTAGGGGCTTCTGGTTGCTTCAAATTTTTTTAAAGTTATGTCGAAATTTAAGGTTTCAGAACAAGAAGCAAAAATTAAAAATTAAGAAAAATATTTAAAAATGCATAACAAATATCTCTTAAGGAGATTTTAATACAATTGGAACAACTCTAAATCTGTTGGTGTTTGGTATAAAAAAATTTTTTGTTTTAATTTTTTGAAAGCTAATGATGTTCATCATGTTGGTCGAAATTTGAGGGCTAAATGCGATATAAATTCAAGAAAAAAAAAACAAGAAAATAACTTTTTTATTGATTTATTTAATTGATTTAAATTAAAAAATAGAAAAAATTATTGTATTGAAATTCGCTACATAGAAATATTCGTTATGTATTTTTTCAATAGTTGTTTGTTTTATGAATCAGTAATGCTGGAAAAATCTTATTCAAAATGACATAAAAATTTTAAAATCCAAAAAAAAAAAAGAAAATGGCTTTTTTTACTTGATTTCTTTAATTGATTTAAATTACAAAAAAAAATGGTTTTTTCTGGTTTTTACATTCACATTTTACTAAAATTTAATTTGTGCCGGCTGTTAATCTTTGGAATCAAAAACCAGAGGAGTTATAGTTTGCAACATCAGAGAGATGCACGGAAATTTTGTTTTAACACATAAAAAGTGGGTGTGGTTTTTAGCAATTATAATAGATAATGTCGGATCCATACACCAAGTATGAAAGGTGGCGTCTTTCGAAAACCGCTGCTTTATTTTGGGAAAATTTGGCAACTGAGTAGCGTCATTACAGAAAATAAAGAAATCTTTATGTGCAAATGTTCGTGCCCACGATTTATTTTATCATTCTTGGCTTTTCACTCACGTTCTTTTATTCTTCCCCTTGCTCTTCTCTTTGTTTGTTTATTTTCTGTGTTGACGTCACGACTCAAGAGAAGATGGAAAAAACGAAATTCTAATTTCTGCTACATAATACATAAAAATTTACTACGTAAATTTTTTTTTGAGTAGATAAAAGATATGAAAAGCGCTACGGTACTTAAAACGTGTTTCCACTACGATGGTTTTTAAATCGTTGCTGAATCGTAAAGCTCTTTTCACAATTTTTAATAACGCCCTTAAAATATTTAAACTCCCTCTTATAAATTTTATACTGTTATTTATTCGTCGTCCGACAACAGTGACCTTCTTACTAAAATTAAATATGTATACGCGTAAGCTAAGACGCTTAAGATGTAATGGAAATGTCCTGCCTTTTCACCTCTTACAATGTGAAGCTCACCTATCGTGTGATTTTCTGAAATAGCAGGAAAAAATGGAATAAGCGAGAATAGTCCGACAAAATTATCCTTATGTTGTTGGTTATTGGGCAGCAACAACGCATAACAAAAAGTGCGGGGTAAGTAAACGGGAGCTCCAACGAAGGCAATAGCGACATTAGCGACGGCAATAACAATTGCAGTGATGTGAAGGCGAATTCGATTGTTGTAACGACACTTGGGAGTACAGGTGTGGCGACGATGAATTATTAAGGTGGGGCGGGAACAATTGCTATTTCACGCCACACAACAGAGAGCACGATGACTTTTAAAATATTATCTCACAAAGAAAGCAAAACTAATAAATAAATTTCTTTGATTGGTTTTTGCTCTTTAAATTTGTTTTCTTGTTCACTCCTCTCGGGAGCATAGGGCCTCGACAAGACTTTTCCATCCGGATTCCAGTCCAGTGCCATTTTCGTGATGCTATCTGGTGGTTTTCTCAATGTGTGACCTATCCATCGCCGCTTTTCGCTTTGATTGGCCTAAGGATGAGTACCTCATTCGTTAATCTCCACAGTGCGTTGCTACTGATGGTGTTCGGCCAGAATATTCTACAGATTATGTGGAGGCATTTCTTGATGAAGGATTGTAACCTCTGTGTGATGGTGTAGAGACCAGCCATGTTTCGCTTCTGTACAGGAATACGGACTTCACGCATGAGCCGAATATTCGCAGTTTAGTGGCCTTGGAGATTTGCGTACTTCCCCATACTATATGCATTCGCCCGAATGCCGCCCTTGCTTTGTTTAGCCTGCAGTTGACAACTTCATCTGCAGCACCATCTGCCGTGATTATACAGCGGAGGTAGCAGAAGCTTTCGATGAAATGCACCGGGCATCCGTAAACCAATATTTACCTTTCATTATTGTGGTTAACTGTCATAGCCTTGGTCTTGACGATGTTGGCCTTCAGTCCGACAGTACGTGCCAGCGCGACTAGTTTGTTCGCCTTCGCTTCAATGTCAGAGAGTTTGTGAGAGAGGAGGCAGATGTCAGGTCCTCAAGATAGCTGGTGAAACTCCATACGATGCCTTTTTTGTGCAGGGTAAGTTGGCTCATGACATCATCAAGGACGATGGCGAAGAGAAGAAGCGATAGGGGACAACCTTGCCTTACGCCTGCGTTGGTAGTGAATGGATCGCTGATATCGCATTTGTGAAGCGCTGCCAGTTCGGAGTTCTCGTAGAGGGCTTTGATGAGGTGGATCATCTTGGCGGGAACTCCCTTTTAACTCAGTACCAGCCATATTGCGTTTCGTTTGATAGTGTCGAACGGCTTTTTAAAGTCTACGAACAGCATGTAGAGCGGGGAGCGCCCCTCATTGATTGTTCTACTAAAATTCGAAGTGTGTTGGTTTGGTCAACACAGCTTCGGTGAAGGCGAAAACCAGCTTGCTCGTCTCTTAAGGAGCGTTCGATATTTTTGAGCCTGCTTTTTGTGATCACGACTACAATTTTGTAGGTGGTGTTAAGTAGGGTTACTCCTCGCCAGTTGCCGCAGTTGTCCAGGACAGAGGCAGCTTTTCATTGCCCCAGAAGGCGGTGATGTGGGGATGGAAAATATCCGCTGATATTTGCGGTTCGGCAGCCATTAGTTCATGCTGTATGCCATTTTCGCCCGCAGCTTTGCTGAGCCTCAACTTCTTAATTGCATCCTTAATCTCCGCTAGGCTGGGGGAGGATGTTGTTATTTTATTGCTGGTTATTGTGCTGCCCACTTCAAAGCTACATAGGTATACTGCTACGAGTAATGTTGCTTGTTGCTGCAAAGTGTCCCTTCTATCTGCGGATCTGGTCATTATCAAGTCAGCAAAGCGTTTGTAGCTTTCTAATCAGAATTGTTGTGGTTGGTGAGCAGCTTCTCGCGAAAGGCACTAGTTGTTTCTTTTTTGGTCGCGGGATCGCGCAGCAGCTGGACGTTGAGTCGCTTATGCCTGCAGTGGTGTGCAGTTTTTCTTACTGCAGTTCAGCTTTACTTTCTTCTACTCTTTAAATAAAAAGTAACATATTGATGATTATACAATTTTTTTCCTAATAGCAATCACACCTTGGCAGGCAATGGCAAGCCTCCGTGTGTATTTCTACTACGGAAAAGCTCCTCATAAAACACCATCTGCCTTGCCATCTTGTTTCAACAGAGGAACTTTACGAGCTATTCTGCGTGGTAGGTTCATGTTGTACAATCGACGCCGTACAGTTCCCGTTGATACTATGTTGTTAATTTCAGTTGCAATGGCCTTTGATGACTTAACGGATTAGGGGTAGTCAGAGGCCCGAAAAAATTATGATTTTCAATATCCTTTTTGCTAGTCAATTGCTTTATTTTACAAAAATAAAAATATATCATTAATACAACGTGTTTCGACTTGACTCTAGCAAAATTAAAAAAAAAATTAATAATTGTAAAAGTTATCGTTGTGTGTGTGGAGTCCATTCCTTCAGAAGTCCCTTGCGGTGATCATCACAACTCCTTGGAGATTCATGTAGTTACAGTGATCACGAGTTTAAGAAACATAGTTTTGAAAAAAACGCATTTATAGTCTTGCTATCGAACCGGAGCATCCGAGCTCCCTTTGTTAATTGTGGAGTAACTCGTAGACTTTCTGACTGATTTACTTCAAATTTTCACACAATATTTTTAAGATATTATACTTTAATAAAATGGAGAAAAATCCAATGTTTTGAAAATTCTGACTACCCCTAACCCCTTAAAAAACATTCCTCTTGGCAAGAGTCACAACTAAATTATAAGTAGTGCAAGTCGTTTTCTTTTGCCACCACGTCGTTCTATGAATTGTTTGGGCTTAAGGGCATTTGCAATAAAATGTTTGGGCCATCCAAGTGACTTAGCGATAAATTTGTACGATTTTTTTGTTTTCGACGGTTGACAACATATCTTCGCTTCTCAACTGTGCGATGCTACGCACGACAACTCAAAATCATTTTTTATTTAGTTAAAAAGTTATTCAAAAACAAAATTGATTGATTAGATCGATATTAGATGATAAAAAGTTATCTAATGTAATTCACTTCATTTGAAATATATTTTATTGTGCTTCAAACAAATGTTAACATTAAAATTCTAGACTCGATTGCACAAAACTGCATTAAACGATGTGTGTAGGTTGAAAGTATGCACCAAACAAATGTTGATTGTGAATCATTTCGCTAATATAATATTTTCACCCAAAATGACTATTTGAAGAGTTATAAGCAAATAAATGTAAGTATCCATTTTTTAACGAGTTTTTATGTTTTAAGTTCTGTGAGACAGGGATTTCTTCACTAGCGTTGCGCTTTTCTTTCTGTCTACCTTATTTTTTATACTCAAGTTATCTGAAAATGCCTCTGGAGCGAAAATAGGAGGGCATTTGCAAATGAGGCTACTCTATTCATTAGACCCTAGTGTACTTTCAAGCAGCCTACAGCGCCCTGTGTGTGTAATTTTACATGAAAATTTTACAGCTGGAGCCCAAAAATATGCTGTAAAACCAAAGTTGACGCAAAGTTGTCGCTTACCATAGCAAAGTTTTAATTAAGTTAAAGCTTAACTCAAATGGTTTCATATCATACGTACATATATATGTATGTCTGTGTGTGTGCATACCTATGTAAATATTAGAATAACAAATTTAGCGGTTATAAAATCGGAAACTAATTCAAACAAATGCGCTAATTGTGATGACTACAGCTGACTTTGGCTTCTATAAGTGCTAAAAATACGTGGCGTATCAATCAATTTACTGTGCTAACACATCCATGTTTGTGTATACGAGTGTGTATGTGTGTATTGCATAATCTAAGCCGAAAATTTAATTGTGTAGTTCTTCTTGTATTTATGCTAATTGGAACTTGCATCAATTAATAACCGTGCCGACAAACAACAAACGCATGGAATAACGCTAATGGAGCTGAAAAAAATAGAAAAAAATAACGAGAAAAATAGAAAAAAATTAACGAAAAAAAATAGAAAAAAATGTTGAAAAAATAGAAACATTTATTGAAAAATGGAAAAAATATTAAAAAAATGGGGGGAAAATATTGAAAAAATGAAAGAAATATCGAAAAAAAAGAAAAAAAATTTAATTTTTTTTATTTTTACACCTTCTTCATTGATCTGTGGCTAAAACAGGGAAAAGAAAAATGAAAATCACAAAATGTTTAAAATTAAAATTCGTGCACATCTACATACATATGTATGTATTTATGTGTATATGTAAGTATGTATACATTTTTCGCTTTTGTCTGCTTGTCCATTCGATTTGCTTCCGATTGCTATTGCTTTTGGTCAAGATCATGGCTAAATGGCTTTATGTGACGGCTTACACGCTTACGCATGGTATTGTACCGATTCGTACATTTGTATGTATCTTTCGTCGATCAACCAAACACACCACACAGTTCATTCATTCCGTTTGAGAGGCTTGACTTCCTTGGCTGATTAGTTGATATGTAGCCATCGCAATGTACGCAGTACCGTTGATGGATTGGGGTACATGCACGCATGTGCGGATGTGTGTGTGGATGTGTGTATGCATGTTGTTTCTTTTATCCGAAGGGGGAATGCATGTATGTGTGTATGTGTGTATATGCACACGTGCATGCGTTTGAATGCTGGGTATCTTATGTAGCTGCTGTTGGCGGCAGCTAGCGGAATTAAAGGCACAGTGGCTTTAGCGACTGCCAAGTGGAGCTCACCTGCGCGCTCATATGCGGAAATGGCTTCTTGTAGAATGTTACGTTGTATTCTTTAAATTAAATTTTGTTTTTGCTTCGCTTGTCAATTGTGTAGTCACTTCGGTGGCGCATGGAAACATTTCATGAAGATAATAAGGAAATCCCAAACAAGCCAAAAATCATCAGTTATAAATATTCGTTTTCATATTCGTTTCTACTGAAACAGCAAACACTTCTGCAATTAAATGTGAAGATTTGACAAATAATTTCGCATATCTGCAAAAAAGCTTTGTTGAAATGAGGAATTAAATTGTGCATTTGTCCATTTGCCCATTTGCTTTATGGGCGTGAAGATAATTGATATTCTTAGTAGTTTTTTAAATTATTTTACGCGTGTCTCAACTCAAACTGATTGACGATCAGCGCTCCATGCAATTCTTGGCTGCTTTTCGCAAAGTGTCAGAGTGGCTCTTGGCTCATAATTGCTTTCTAAACTTTTTATCTACAACTTTATCTGTTGTGAAATATTTTTTGCCTTTGTCTTTGAATTAAAAATATTACCTTCTTCTTTTCATATCTACAACTAGATTCTAAATTCGAGTTTATGCTAATTTGTTCTTATAATTCTTGTGCTCACTTATCTCTTTCAAAATTTATATTTTTGTTTCGTCTTTATTTTTCATGTATTTGTATGTTAATTATGGTTTAAAAAATAATTTCAAGGTCTCTGCTCAATTTATGATACTTAGTGGCAGTGCTGATTTGTGTTTTATAGTTTACTGTGGCTCAAAATGGTAAAGAAAACGGAAAGGTTGGCGAAAAATCAAAAAAAAAAATAAGTTCTTGCATTTTTCACAGTTTAAAGGGACAGAAACCTGTAAACGGCCATATTTTCTGATTTTCGTTAAAATTATTTAAAATGAAAATGAAAAGGTTAATATATTTTTTTCAAAATTGGCATACAGTTTATTTCTACATTAAAATAATATACAATACATTTTTTTATTTTTATTCTAATCATTTAAAATGGCGGATGTACACTCAATTCTTCCAGGAGGATCGCAGCGGGGCTTCTCAATCGGCGGGCATTGTAGCATCGGCGTCAGTGACCTGAATACAAAAAACCAAACATTTTTTTGTTTATTAATGTCATAATTTCTATATGAATTAACAATAAATGAAAAAAATCGTGGAATAAAATGCTTAAAAAAAATTATTTTTGGGGCGAATTTTCCTACTTGAAACACATAGAAAGTAAATCATAGAAAAGATGCGTGCAAAATTTCAGGGAGATCGGTCAATAATTTTTCGAGTTATCTCTCTCTCAGCGCTCGAACGTAAAGAAGAGTCGTCACGGTTGACGATCTATAATATAAGAAATACTTAAATTTACGTTCTAAAAATTTTTGAAATATTCTTAAAGGATTATATTAACATTTTATGAAAAAAAAAAAAAATTTACAGGTATCTGTCCCCTTAAGTAACACCTCTCGGGTTGTTTGAAATTATTTCAGTAAGTGCTCGGCACATATGATTTTTCTTCGCTAATTTTTTTACTCGATTTGGAAGAAAAATGGTTCCTTTGGCAGTGAACAACGAGGACTGGAAAATTTGAACTTCAAAAACAAACGAAAAATGAATATAACTCAAAAAAGTAAACATTTTTTAGAGAATTGTTGATCATCATTTTCCATCAGCAATTTCGGCAAATCGAAAACATTAAATTTACTTGCGAAATTTGGATCTAATTGCATTACGGGCTATTTTCAAGTGTGATATAAATTGTGTGACTCATTTTTAAAAATGTTATAAAAAAACCATTAAATATTTTTCAATAACTTTAGCTTTACTACAGAAAAATTTTTATTCAAATGGCTGTCCTGCTTGGCCCAGCTATATTCCAAGGCTAATTTGCTTTTGAAGTCATTTAGAATGATTTTGGTCTAAATCAGTAGGCCATCAGCAGCAAGAAAAATTACATTTAAGTGCATGAAGTTTTTCGGAATTGTTTACGTCATAGCGCCTTGTGAAAAAGAATTTAACGGTATTGGAAATCGTATCTCCAAGCGACCACACCAACTCGCCTAACTGAAACAGCAGTGAAATATTTTCCACAAATGGAAGGACCTACAATTTTATGCCGTCTCCGAATGGCAGCTATTTTTACGAGGAGCTTTTTCAAGGTAGAACCACATTTAGAGGTTTGCCATTGCCTGCCGAGGGCGACCGCTGTTAGAAAATACCTTTCCTATAATTTGGGGTTTCATACCCACAGTGGGATTCGAGCGCGTACTATACCGAATGGTAGTCACGCATAAACATATTCGGCTACCACGAACAGCGGATAGCATGACCTTTAATTATATAACCCTACTAAATTTGATTGACTTTCAGAACTAAGAACTAGGCTGCAATTTTCCGAAAGTTCGAGACGTGCTGAGCCCGAAACTGAGACTAACCACTGAATGTTACGGTTTCGAGATATTCCGGCTTGAAAATGCAAATAACAAAAAAAAATCTTTTTGGCTATATTTGAGGTTAAGTAACATCTTGCGACTTTTTTTCTTAAAGGTCGTAAATATAGTAGCTTAACAGACAAACAAAAAATTTTTTTATTGGTATCGGAGACAGCAATTTTCCAAAAGTTTTTGACATTGGTTGGTTGGAGTAGTGATTCATCAAGAATCTAATTAGGGCTTCCGCACCATTTTGTTGCCATATCCTCGCTACCAATAAATTATACGAGTTTTTACTTCTCGACTATATCCAATCTGTGCCATTGAGAAACCTTATGCGGTTGTTTACGTCTATGTCGGCCATCTCTTCGAGGTTTTCAAAAAGAGGAAGATTGTTTCCGTTTTCTTCGGTGGATTACAACTATGGCAGTGGATATTGTAAGGGAGTTCCTGACATATTGAACCCGAATCTGCGAACATCACCAGAATGTTATGGTCTGTCATGGTCATTTTTGGTCATATTTGAGGTTATGTAACATCATGTGACATTTTGTTTTTTTAAGGGTGGATGTAGTATCACAAAATGTGTATCTCAAATGTTGTGTATCAAATTACTCCTTTTATAATAGAAAACATCGTTATTGGTCTTTCAGCTATCCTCGTTGTATATCTGATTGGCTCGATATCCACTTAACCGATTTTGGCCGAGTCTGACAAAGCGCGCCTGCTGTTCCTTTATCGTGCCAGTTAGGCCTACGAAGTGAAGTCCTTCTCCACCTAATTTTTCCAACGCAGAGGAGGCCTTCCTCTTTCTATGCTACCACCTTCTAGCATCGTAGCGAATATTTTCAGAGCCGGAGTGTTTGTGTTCCTTTGGATGATATGACCCTTCCAACGGAGGTGCTGAATCTTTATTCACTGAACTATGTCTATGTCATCCTAAAACTCATGCAGCTCATCGTTCCAGCGCCTGTGATATTCGCCGTCGTCAACGTGCAAAGGTCCAACAATTTTCCGGGGAATCTTCCTCTCAAACACTCCAAGCTCAGCAGCTGTTTCAAACGAATTCACTGAGCGCCGGTATATGCGCAACCTTCTTTATTCTCTCAACTCTGAAATCAATCGATGGCCCGCCCGCTACTTACATATTTCAAATATGCAAAAGTTAGTATACAAAAGTTGCTTTTGGCGCAACCTCTACTACTTTTCAAGTTTTGCTGATGCTGCTAAGCTTTTTGTTCCACATAAAAAAAATTCGCGCGCTTACTTTTTATGGAAGACCTCACTTGACCTAACTTATGCAGTCACTTGAAACTTGAACTTCGTTATACATAAATTCGCTGAGTTGTAATGTATGGGTTGCGTTGAAAGACAATAACTCGCGTGTTCTCAAACGGTCCCCCATGCAAGTACTAACCGCGCCTGACACTGCTTAATTTCGAGGTGTAAGTGCCAATTAATTATTTTTGGTAAGTTTTGATGAAATTAAAAAAATGTGTACAAAGAACTTACTAGATCACAAACGCTCCACGAAGTGATCAGGACAGCAGTAAGTGAGCAAGTAATATGCTTTAAGCTGTTAGTTGCATTGAGTCTTGAAAATTTTAATCTGTTGTCTTAAGACTTTATCCAAGATTTGGCCTGCTGCGTAATTCTAAACTATGAATTGCACTCAGTGGCTTCGAAAGTGAGTATAATAACATTAATTGTTTTTTTTATCATATTTTTTCTGAACTGCATCACTGTGAGGCAAACAGAACGAAAGTGAATCTGCATATTGGTGTGCATCATTCTAAACATGAGATCTTATCGAGAGTATAAAATGTATTTTGAAGTGCTTAGAATGAAACTGTTATTTTAAATTTATACATTTATGTATATTTGATTACGTTTCTAATTAGTTTGTTGAAGTGGATGTTGTCTTAAATTATTGCTGCAATAATCATTCTTTATCGCATGCGTTGTCCTGCCAATTTAGTTGAGCGTGTTTGGGAGTGGCATACTGGTCCGTGTTCTAGATTCTAGCAGACATGAAATACTAAAATGTTTAATGACTTTTATAGTAGTCCACCTTTCTGCCATGAAAATGGTTGGCCTGCTAACCATTTGCGATTCAGAGGTACCATAAAATTGGGGATGCCTTTCATTTCTAGCAAAAATCGTGCACTTATCACCACTTGGAACGGAAGTGCGTTTTTTCTTTATTATAATCTTTAAAAAGTTAGTTGTCTTCTTTGCATAGAAATTATTAAGGGGTTAGGGGTAGTCGGAAGCCCGAAAAAATGATGATTTTTAATAATTTTTTTTTGCTTGTCAATTGCTTTATTTTAATATACAAAAATAAAAACATAGCATTAATACGTCATATTTAGACTTAACTTCAGCAAAATTAAAAAAAAATAATAATAATTGTAAAAGTTATCGCGGTTTGTGTGGATCCCTTTTCTCCAGATGTCCCTTGCGGTGGTCATTACAAGTCTTTGGAGATTCATCTAAAATCAATCGGACAAGAGAAATTAGTTTTATCAATAGATAATCTTGTGCCTGATCGAAGCTTTTTTTCAAATTAGCGATATGGTGGCCTCAGGAAATATTTTTCAGATTTTCGATAAAAAAATCGACAAGTAATTGTTTTAAAATATCGAAATTTAAAAAAAAAAAAATCCTTCGATCAGACACAGCTTTTTATGTTTTTTATGTTTTTCAAATGCTGTATACATTTTATTGAAATTTACTAAGCGATTTTAAGTTACACTGATCACCAGTTCAAAAAGCATAGTTTTGAGAAAAATGCATTTAAAGTTTTGCTATCGATTTATATAGAGTTACACGAATTATCTAAATACTTACACTGTGTCATCTATTCCTGGGCCATATAATACTCGTAGTTCTTCAGCCTTAGCCTTAGCAGCTTCCTAAATATCGATTTGCTGTTGCCTACGTGGCATTCTACCTGCTTGAGTGTTATCGTTAGCGCGCTTAGCTAATCGCTTTCGAATGCTCCGGAGCGCCCAAGCGCTCCTTGTTAATTGTTGAATAACTCGAAAAGAATTTGTCGGATTCACTTTAAATTTTCACACCATATTTTTAAGATATTATACTATAAATAAATGTGAAAAGAATCTAACTTTTTGAAAATTGGGGTAGTCAGAATTAATTAATTAATATCGATCTGAATCTGTGCACTTCAGAATGGCAGTCACGCACCAACCCACACGGCTACGGCGGCCATTTCAGTAAAGATCTGCGTAAAATTGCAAAACACACTTTAGTAATATTTGGATGATTGAACTCTTTGCATGCTAAAGTAAAAATTTCTTGTCTCTGCAAATTCGTTAAAGATTAGTAGAGATATTTAGTACAAGTTTTGAAGAAACATGCGCGGAGCTTATCGACGCCATGCATATTCTTTTAAGGTTTTCAAATCGTATTATGTAAGTATCCAGAGAAGATACATGAGTTGAGGCATGAAATCAAAGTGGCCTAAGGCAAGATAAGTGCCAAAACTTGCGAGCTAAAAAATTACGTTGACAAACAGTTCCCGAACTTCATATTTCTAGTGAAAATAAACACCCTGAAGGCAATTTGAAGATTATTTTTAAAAGTCGTGCACTAATTGCATCCACTATTTTGAATTTGGAAAGGTCAATCAAACCAAATTTACCTACTTTCCCTGTTTCTAAAAAAACAATCTCATTCATCATTCCATTTTTAGGACTGGTAGCGGCAGGCTAATCACCCACCCTGCCAGAAATCAAATATATTAACAAAACCAACGCAAGATAAAACCCTTGTCGAGGCCCTTTGCTCCCGGGAGGAGTGAACAAGGAAAAACCATTTAACCTAGTCTAATTTTAGACGCGTAATTAGTGATCTCAAAAACTCCTCTATGCGAAATTTTATTAGCTGTATATTTTCGAGACTGGTCTTCCCACCGCTAAAAACGCAGCTGACCATCATTATTATATTTTCATATGTGTCCAAAATTATGTAAAAAAATAAAAAAATTTTACTTTTTAATTTATTTTAAAGTTCGCCTGATCAACTGACGTATTTCCCCCCCCCCCCCCTCTACGGCGCAGCTGACTATTTTTTTTTATTCTACCAAATGTCAACAATACACAAAACAATTTCAGCCGGTATTAAATGAGTTGTTATAATTTTTTTTTCGACACGTTTTGCAGCATCCCACGCACGTACCCACCGCTACTGGACCAGCTGACGGTTGTCATCCATTGGATGGCGTCTGCCTTCAGTATTAAAATCAGTCGGCATGAAATGATGAGGTCAAAATGACCCCTGGCTCGTGGACGCATTTTAGTAAAATTTAATTTGGTCTGCTTGTTAATTTGTGCAATCAACCCAACATATAAACAATAGCCTGTAACATCAGACGGACAGAAATTTGATATTAATATATTACGACTACGCACTGCGACCAAAAAAAATATATATCGCGCAAAGCCTGCTGAGGTACCCCATATTTTAAGACTCTTTAAAAATGTTACTACATTCTGGAGTTTATTGTTCCATAATTTATATGACGCACGGCAAAACCACCAAGGAACTTTTTATGCCTATTGTAGGACACGCACAAAGACGGTGCGGCAGATGGCGGTTTTTGGCACTGACCAGAGTTTTTGGCTTTGGACGTGAATTTAACATATTTTTACTATACCTAAGCTTCCAGGTAGCTTCCTAAAATTTAATTTTCTATCGATTTATGGATATAATTTTTTAAAAAGGCTCCTCGAACAGAAAGGAAAAAGACCAGTGCCCAAACGAAGGTGCCAAAAACGGTGCCCAACGAGGGTTAAGTGATATCTCAGGCTACAGTGGTCTGTAAAGTAACCAGTTAAGTCCAGTCTTAAGTCTACTTTGCTGAGTGAAAGTATCTTATCAGAAATTCCTTTGTCCGGCGTTCGGAATTGTTTCGCTTGTTGTTGACGGATAGAATTTCAATATTAACATACATAAAGTGGGCGTGGATGTATTGTAAATCAGGTAGGGAACAATACGTGTAACAAGTTTGTGTGGATTCTATTAAGTCATTATCGAGATACACGGATTTACCCAAAAGTAGGCGTGGCCTACGACTTGGTATTTCTTTTTTCTTAACTCATCACTTGTACCAAATTTGAGTAATTTTGGTTAACATATAACAAATTTGCTTGTGTTTTTTTAATTACCGTTATACGAACGCTTCTTATAAAAACAGGAGCCGCTCGGAGTCGGCTTAAAACTGTAAGTCCCTCAATTTGTGGGAAAAGGTTAAGACGAAGCACAAATTGGAGGATAAGTTCGGCTAAACACGTAACAGAAGTTTACTCGCCAATTATTTATTTATTATACCAGAAGTGGGCATGGTTAGATTTCCGTTTTCGCTCATTTTCAATGCCAAATTACTTAGTGGAAAGAGTATCATGTAGAGAATATGAGGTTTCATTGAAATAAATTAATTTTTGCTCGACTAATCGTGGGCACAGACGGACGGGCAAGGCAAATACGATGCAATCTACGCCATAGCAAGCAAAATGACTACCGAACTGTTCGCCAGAACCTACGCCAGTAGAGGAACTCAAACAAGCAGAATGTTCTGTTTTGATAGCTGAATGGCAATCAAAATGGGACCAGTCAGCAAGAGGTCAGTGGAGGCATAGGTTGATTCCTCGGATTAACGGGTGGATCTTTCGAAAATACGGACGCGCTGTTTTTTCCTGACGCAGCTTTTAAGCGGACACGAGTGCTTCCAAAAATATATCTGTCTCGCCTACACTTGTGTGGTAGTCCGTAATCGATCAGAATGTTTTGGTCGAAGAGGAGGCTGCCGAACATGTGGCCTTTTATTACAGCAGATTCGCTATGGAACGCAACCAATTAGCAAACAAAACTGGTGTGTTTCTAGGGCCCAATAATCTGGACCCACAAATGCTTGAGTCGGATGAAAAGTGGAGGGCTTTTGTAAGGCATTGATTGAAGGCGAAAGAATGATTCTAGACGAAAGTAGCAGCAAGAACAACTGCCATATTTATAAAATGCAGCAAGACGAACACCAGACGGCCTCTAGACGTAATTACCAAATCAGCTTCGCTGTAGAATGAACCGTCGGACTGTTGTGTTGTGTTTTTGGTGGCGTAAAACTCGTCGGTTGACTACGGCTTTTAATTGCTTTAAAAGAATGAAAATAAATAATTGGCGCGTACATTTTTGCTAGGTGTTTGGCAGAGCTCCTCTTCCTATTAGTAGCGTGCGTCTTGATGTTGTTCCACAAATGGAGAGACGTACAGTTTCAAGCCGATTCCGAACGGCAGATATTTTTATGAGGAGCTTTTTCATGGCAGAAATACACTCGGAGGTTTGCCATTGCCTGCCGACGGGCGACCGATATTAGAAAAAACATTTTCTTCATTTTGTTGGTTTACCGAGACTCGAGCCAACGTTCTCTCTGTGAATTCCGAATGGTAGTCACGCACCAACCCATTCGGCTACGGCGGCCGCTCAATTGCTTTTACACTTCATAAACAACAAATACGAACACGCAGGAGTCAATTCAATATTACATTTCCCCAATGCAATGAGTAAAACATAAAATAAAACGGAATTTTTTTTGTTAAAATACAAATATTTTATTTTCGCATATTTCTTAATTTTTATGTACCGGTACATAAATCTAAACATTTATTTAAAATACATTCTTACAAAACCTAATACTATATATACATAAAATATTTATAAATACGAGTATACAACCATTTCTTGTTCTGACTTAGCTTAAGATACAGGCTATTGGTTATTTATATGCTTTGTATTTGCGACAATTAAGAAAAATCATTATGATTTTTCTCAAGTGAATCAATTAAACATATACATACGTACATATGTCTTATGACTTGAAGCGTTTTCTACATTAACTGGAGCGAGAATATCATTTAAAAAATAATTGGCAAGGAATTTCTAGTGCGAGACACTACACAAACATAACAGCTAAGAACTAAAAAACCCCCACACGGACTATCAATATGAACATACAAGTGTAGGTATATGTACACTTATGTGCACATACATGGAACATACAAAATTAAGTGTAGTGAAAAAAGAGTAACTGGATTGCACTTAAAAATAATACCATTAACACAACTTTTCGAGAGACAGGAAGAGAGGCCACATTCATACGGTAAGTTTCGTTGTGTGCGTTTGCGCTTATGAGTTTATGTATATTGGCAGTTCTTGGAGTCGTATCAATTCTCCTTAATCTTTGAGCTGTGGTTTACAGATTCTTTTTCGCTTGTGAATCGCACGTCGCTGCTTTTGGCAAATCATTCAAATTCTTAACGATATTATTGTTATTGTCAGTGACTGTGGGTTTGGTTGTGTCAGCGTCGGCAGCGGCAGCAGCGGCGGCGATGGCGCACTTGGCATTCAAAGCATCTGCTTGCACTTTCTTCTGCTTGTACGATTTCTGGTAGAAGTCATTGAAGAGATAGTAGAAAAAGATGGCATTGGGCAGGGTGAAGCACACGGTCCATCTGGGATAGCCGCAATCGGTGTAGAGTAGTTGAGTTTGATGGAGGAAGACCATGCAGAATTGGACCTGTAAAGAAAAAAAAGAAAAGAAAATAGAAAATGATGATGTAGAAGAATGAGAAAAGTTATTAAAGAGTCATGCAGAGGAAGTTAATACGATAATATTTATTATATAAATTTAAATATGTAAGTTATTGGTTGATATTTGCATTATATTGGGGGCACAACTTCAAACTTTCGGCTTTTTCTATATTTTGAGGCGAATTCATTAAAGATGGTGGCACTTGGCCAACAACAAGTTTTGCAAATTAGAATGCCACGTCAAAGTAGAGAACATTGAAAGGATTTTCTTGTGAATCCAAAATAGAAACCAAACAATCAATTTCTTTGTCGTGTTGAAATTATTTTAAAAGGTTCATAATAAATTTATAAATATCCAAATATGCAGTTATCGAGCACAGTGAATCAATTGATGTGTGAGCTAGGTGAAACCATTGTCGTAGGAAATATTTAGCATAGATAATAAGCATAATTCAATTATTAGAGTTTGCTCACTAGTGAAATTCGAATTTTGACACTCCCTTACAAAAGGTTGTATTTAAGAAGGTGCATCAAAAGGAAAAAATTAAATCCTTTTTGGTAAAAATGGTAGTAAAATAGTTACTATTATTATTACAAACTGAAGCTTATTATTAAAATTATAAGCCTAGTTAGGAAAGATATGGTTGCTAAGGCCTTCAGCTTCTTCTTATGATGTAAAATTAGTGCTTAATTAATGCTAAATACTAAGTGCTTATGCGTCGTTTAGAATTTCATTATAAATTAGGAGATATATATTAATATATTTATTCGACATGTTTGTTTAAATTTCGCAATATAATTTTGATATTTTTAAGAAAGGTATACTTTTTTTAATATTATCGATTTTGGGGTTGGAAATGCATTGAATGGGATCGGTGTTATGGAATATATGGTTTCTTAGTGAGTTGAAGGGATAACATTCGGACATAACGTGATTAATGGAGATCGGGGTGGAGTTACAAAACTGACATGTTCTGGGGGTATTGCTGTCGATAAGGTGATTATGGGTTAATTTTGAATGGCCCAGACGTACTCGCGTGGGTTTAACAAGGTCCATTCTAGAAAGTGAAAAGTTAGCGTGTTTTAGGAGGTTGCTTAAATCCAGCTTTTTAACATTTTGCGATTTGTACCAAGTTGAGTATATTTGCCAAGTCTCAGATTTATATTGTTTTATGAATTTTTTCTTGAGAAATTCAGCTTTATCATTAACATTTAGGTTAGTAGTTGTTAATACAGGAGCTATGGTGGCGTATTTAGCTGTGCTATCAGCAAATTCGTTACCCTTTATAAGGGCATGGCCCGGGGACCATATCAGTAAAATATTTGGGTATTTTGTTTGTAAAATACTACGGATAGAGCTGGGATAGTAATCATTGTTTTCGATATTGGATATGGCATCGAGAGATGAAAGTGAATCGGAGCATATATATTAACAGCCGACCTGATAGCAATTAATTCAGCAGAGCAGACTGTACTGTATGCAGCTAGGTCACTTTCCGTAGTTACGCCAAATCCGATCGTATTATTGCTTTGAGAGCCGTCTGTGTATATGTAGATGAAGATGTAATCCCTGAGTTCATTTTGTATGTGTGCAAAAGCTTGTTGATATATTTTAGCTGGTGTTTCGAATTGTTTATACTTTCGGAGCTCAGTGTTCACTATTGCTTTCTGGAAACGCCATGGGGGAAAGTGGGTTAGAATAGGTTTAAGAGGTAGATATGGAAGGTTAAGTTTTTTGCTGTTGAGGACTGCTCTACTAACTGCTGAAGGGACTCTTTTAGATGACCTATTTTTTTGTAGGTTTGAGCGATTTTGAAGAGAGGGACATCATAGCTGTTCATAAGCACTTTATTTGCTTCTATTGAGGGAATGTTAGCTTCAAAAAGCATATTATTAATCGGGTACGTTCTAAATGCTCCTAGTGCGGTTCTTATAGCCGCATTCAGAATAGTTCTTAACTTATTTAGAGCAGATTTAGGTGCGAAACCATATAGAAAGAGACCGAAATCAATTATTGATATCAAGAGCGCTTTCGTTACTTGTATAAGTGTTACTGAGTTGCAAGTGAATTTGTAGCTAGAGAGGCACTTGATGATTTTAAGGCGCTGTGAAAGGTCTTGTTGTAGAAGTGCTATGTGTGAATTCCAATTATAGTGGTTGTTAAAAGTGGCTCCTAGAATTCTTAAAGTATCTACTTTATTTATTTGGATGTTGTTGCAGTGGACAGTGGACACTCGACAGTGGGGAAATGGTTTGCTTACGAGCAACAAATCGCTAAAGAGTTCATCGGTATGTTCAGGACTATGGTAGTATGACATGAAATACATACCGCTTAAGTCAGGACATGATAGAGTAATTGAGGCAATCCGAGATCGATGAGTGGAGAATTTACAAAGCTTTAATAAATGTGAACCCGTTTTCCTCGGGAGAGCGCTGCTGAAATGCTCATTTTTTACACCTTTCGTCAATAATGCTACAACGGGGGAAATGTTGATTGGGTATTTTTTAAACAAAAATTGGGATTTTTCAGTTTCCACAAAAAAAAGCACATTTCATTGTAAGAATAAAAATGATTAGTCTCTTTGCCTTTAGAGCTTAGTAGATATATTTTTCAGTTATAAGAAATTGCTATTGGTAAAAGGGAGATAGAATATCACACCGACAAGGGGAAACTATCAGAACTTTCCCATGGCTAGAACGAAAATGTGTAGTTGGATGGGGATAGTGATGATGATAATATGAGTGCTTACATGATGGTCAGCTGTCTTGTAGGGTTGGAGTGTGTCTATAAAAACACTGAGATTGTGTTGATGATATACGACAAAAATCAGCCAATGACAACACTTCGTTGCCATCTGAACGACAATTGATTGAACGAGTGTGTGAATACAAGTAAAATGATCGTGCAGAATTCGGCTGCCGATTCCTCAAGTTACTTGGCAGCCAAAGTTCCTCTCACAATTTTCTTTTTCACCATAGTTAAAGAGCAAGCTTTGTAAATCTATCATCCTTGGATAGAAAACATTCTTCTTCTGACATCTAAGCCGAAATCAATCCGCATTTTGATGTTCTTCAACTTTCCTCGAGCTCAATTTTTATGACATTTCATTTCTCAGCTATTGAATCGTTGCTAATAAATTTTGATTGTATTGGATGAGATTTCGGTGTAACTGCCAGCGAGTCTTTCTTGGGTTTGACACTGACCTTCAGCGATTTTTAAAGCCAGTGCTGCGTCTTCAAAGATTTTTAGTTGCCCAATCTATTTCTTGTCTCCCACAGTTGAAGCTTACTTATCACAAGCTCCCGCAGAAGTTTTTAAGATGTGGCCACAATATAGCATTTTTTTTTTTTATTAAATTATCTTCCAGGGTTTTTGTTTTTATTAAATTATCCTTAAAGGTTTTTTTTCTTTTATTGAATTATCTCTTAAAAACGATGTCCAACGCAGGGACAAAGGCATAAGACCGGTTAAATGCTCTCAATGCCGAATACTACTAAACTTCGACTTACCATTTGCATTGTGGTAATGTGGGACTTCCACCACAAGTACTTTTGCATTTTGGGACCGAATGCCGATAGGAAGTAATAGGTGTACATGACGATGTGCACTAATGAGTTGATCCAGCCAATGAAGGTACCATGTCCGCCGGGATAGTATTTGGTGGTGCCCCATGAAATCAAAGGCATTACCGAGTGATGGTAGACATGCAGAAATGTAACCTGACGTTCATTTTTGCGTAACACAAAGAAAACTGTGTCCAATAGTTCACTGATTTTAGCCAAATAATAGACGTAGACGCCGCGCGCTTCCTACAAAAACAAAAAAGAAAAGAAATAATATTGACCACACATGCAAACAGGCAAGCAAGGCAAGCGAGTGGGTGGAGAATAGTTTGTTGAGTTTTCGATAAAAGATATCGTACCCTGAGGCCTCGTGGGGAGAACGAATGATCGACAGGCTGACAGCGCCAGTTATAATACCCCCATGCAGCGCAACCCTAAGTGAGAGAAAAAAGTACAAGCGTTAATAAAGGAAATTAAAGTTCAAAAATCAAAAAATTGGTGAAATATTATAAATAAATAATACAAAGAAATTAAAAAAATAAAAATAAAATATAAAAAAATACTAAAAAAGAAATATAAAAAGATTAATAAGATTAAAATAAATACAAATATAGAAAATTAGAGAATCTTACTGATTTCTCTAATACAATTTCAGTGGGTATTAGCAAAGAAAATCAAAGTTCAAAAATCAAGTAATTAGGTGAAATAATATGAATTAAGAAAAAAAAAGATAAATAAAAATAAAATAAAAACATAGAGAGTCTTGCTGGTTCTTGTAATAAAGTTCCAGTCGACTGCTAATCGCTGCTTAATTTATAATCCAATAAAATTAAATACAAATACAGATACACATAAACGAGTGTAAGTGATGAAATTCGAGTCGCCACAAAATTGTTCTCCAAATTAGGGCGATGAGACATTAGACTTGAATGTAGTTTTAAGCGCAAAATTCGAGTACGTTGTGGAAGTTATGGTATGATATCACGCGTTCAAGAAGGCTACAATGCACAAACATTTTTTTGTTACACGGATATTGCTTTCATTTATATATTTTTCCATTAAATTGCTTTCAAAACACAAATTCAACAAGACTCAATTCATATTTGGAACAACAAAAAAAAAAAAATAATAATAAATAAAAAAATTAAAATGCTGTAAAAACAAAAAAATAATACTCAAATCTTATTTGGAACAAAAAAAAAACAACAAAAATAGAAAACGAAAAAATCTAAAAAGAAGAATATTGTAAAAACAGAAATAAAATAAACAAATAGCTGCATTAAACAACAATCGTAATGGGACCCCCGCAGTAAAATCTACCAGTTCTAAGTTGATCAAACTTCCAGTTTGTTTTGCAGCTGAATTAGTTCAGTCACAGATTTAATATAGCAAAGCTGTAAGCATAGCATCCGTATCCTACCGAAGGCGGATTTATTATTGGGTATGGGAATAAGATTCCGCCCACCTAAGAGAGCTGTCGCTGCTGATACTATTTTTTTTTGTGTTCGCTCTATTAAAATACTGGTGATTTGAAGATTTATATGTGAGGTCTGGATCGTAGTAGTTCACATTCGTTTGAAGCGTAAAGATCGTTTTTTATCTGATGTCAAAAATGTCTATGTTCGTCTCGAAAAACAGCATTTGCGGGAAATCATGCTTCGTTATTACCTTTTAAAGAAAAGTGCAGCTGAAACGTGTCGTATATTGATCAATATTTAGGTAATCACGCTCCATCAAATACAACTTGTAAAGAGTGTTTTCGATAACAATAACAATTATTGGAGGAAGGCGCATGCCGAACCCTTGATGTCATGTCTAAAGAGTTGGATGTCGACACATCCACCGTCGGTAAACGTTTGTACGCGATGGAAATGGTCTAGAAAGAAGGTAACTGGTAACAGGGTGCCACACCAATTGAAGGAGAGGGATAATATCGAGAAACGTTTGATGACGTGTGAGATGCTTCTTGAACGGCAGAAAAGAATAGGTTTTCTTCATCGCATCGTCACTAAACGTCGAATTTGTTGGAGCCTGCCACGCGATCGACAGCGAATAAAAATATTCATGCTGCAAAGGTTATGTTGCGCGTCTGGTGGGATCAAAAGGGTGTCATCTATTAGGAACTTCTAAAACCATCTGAAACCATCACTGGCAATAGTAAACGACTACAGCTAACGCGTTTGAGTCGAGCTCTCAAAGAAAACCGGCTGGAATCGGACGGTAGACATGACAAACTGATTTTGCTGCATGACAGCGCCAGGTCACACGTTGCTAAATCGGTCCAAAAATATTTAGAGTGATCGAATTGGGAAATATTGCCCCACCCCTTTTATTCTTCAGACATTGCATCTTCGAATTACCATCTGTTCCGATCAATGCAGTCAGCCTTTACTGGAGAGCGGTTTACTTCTTACGAGAGCATCGTAAACTGGCTCGATGAATGGATCAAGTCAAAAGAAGCCGAGTTTTTCGTCACAGCAGTAAGTTGATGGAGTAAAGCTGTAGCTTCCAATGTCACATAATTCACATAATATATTATACTAGCAACCCGCCCAGCTTCGCACGGGTATAAAATATATACCCTATGTCACTCACTGAAAAAATGATTAAAATCGATCCAGTAGTTTTGGCTTATTCATTACTGCCCGTGGCCGGCACGCGTTAAATTTAGAGTAAAACAATTCCCCTTTCTTTATAGCATGAAGATTTCCTGCTATCTTTGGGATATCTAAATTCATACCCTACATTTTTGCATATTAACTTTTTGCATTTTTACATATGTATTTATTTTATTTTTACAACAATTACTAATATATATTACAGAATGTCTTTATATACAACGATCATAGCCTTCTTGTCATTAGACAATACAAACATGTTTTCTCTAGAGGTTACTCTTGAAAGAGCGACATACAGTTGGCCATGTGAAAAACAGTCAACAAAAACAAAAACACCCTGAGATTTATTAATGGTCATTGCAAAAGATGTCTTTACCGGAAATTGTAACCGTTTAAATTGGAATGGTAGATCCGATGGTATCAGAGGGATTCGGGGAATCAATACATCTTCTCCGGTATTAATTTTTTTTTTTTATGAAAGTTTTCAGTGATTTTACCATCAAACGCGTGCCATTGCAAAGTTTAGGTGGACTTAGGTTTCTTAATAAAATAACAGGACAACCTATTTTCAGCGCCATTTTGTGAGGAGGGAGTCCAGACGGGTTCAAAGAATTTAGAAATTCTGTAGGAAATTGAACAGCTTCTTCCAAATCGAGAACAGTATCGACCGAGTTCGTTAGTTGGTGACAGAATAGCTCTTTCTTTAAACCAAGATATTGTCTTATAACTTATGTTATCAATGTCTGGATAGACATTGTTGACTAACTCTTGGATGTTGTCTATCAAAACACAAAGGTTTTCTAGGTTAATCCTTCCCTCACTTTGTGTTAATTCTCCATTGCCAACTTTTAGCAGCATCTCTGGAAATAGCCTGTTCTCACGTGAAGATGACGAAATCCTCATATTAGTTTTAAGCTCTAATTTATTGACATACGACTAAAGGTGGGATCTTTTTAGCGAAGTATTTATTTCGTCAGCACGTGTTCCTCGAGTCACAACTGGTAGGATTTGACGGAAATCTCCTGAGAACAGAATTGCACATCCACCCATAGGTGCATTTTTGTTGCGCAAATCGCGCATTGTCCTATCCAGTGCTTCCACAGACGTCTTGTTTGACATGGTAGCTTCGTCCCAGACTATTAATGAGCAGTTACGCATCAATTTTCCTGTATTGCTCTGTCTAGAAACACTACAGACGCTGTTATCATCATCGGTGGCGATTTTCAGCGGGTGCTTGATTGTAGAGTGTGTGGTTCGGCCTCTTTCCAAAAGAGTAGCGGCAATGCCGGATGACGCAACAGCTAACGCAATTTTTCCGGTAGATCTCAATTACTAATTACTGATGTAATATCTTGAAAAATATTGTTTTTAATTATATGCTGTAAAGAGCCATATACATAGATCTATATGAAAACAACAATGTATTTAAGGTATTTAATTGGATAATGGATTCACCGAGAGGTCGTTAGTTCGAATCTCGGTGAAGGCAAAATTAATAAAAACATTTTTCTAATAGCGGTCGCCCCTCGGCAGGCAATGGCAAACCTCCGAGTGTATTTCTGCCATGAAAAAGCTCCTCATAAAAATATCTGCCGTTCGGAGTCGGCTTGAAACTGTAGGTCCCTCCATTTGTGGAACAACATCAAGACGCACACCACAAATAGGAGGAGGAGCTCGGCCAAACACCTAACAGAAGTGTACGCGCCAATTATTTATTTTTTTTTTTAATTGGATAAGGATTAATGTTGTACCTATTTGTTGAAATCGCTTCGAAAATAAGCTATTAGTTGTCGTAAAAAGTAAATGACAAAAAATGTTATTGTATGGAATCGATAGCAAACTAAACGCGCTCCGAATCAATAAAAACTATTCAAAAACTGTATTTTACAATAATTACATATGTGCGATTTACTAATATAGAACCTGAAAATAGCGTTTTATTTCGCTGTAAAATTGTATGTACATATAATTACATGGAATTCAGTACATACATACATACATATGTACATACGTCCGAAATGAAATAATGCGAGCGATTCGTAAATACATACACATAGTAGAAAAAGTTCAAAACAATAAATATTTCAGAAATTTTTTTTAATGAGTTTTATTAAGTTCACTTAAACGTAACTAACACACATATTTCGCTACCAATAACAAAATCAAATTTTAAATGAGATCACATAAAATTAAAAAGGCCATTCAAACTAAACGGAAAAAGTTTGCGTTCACTTCAATAATAATAAAATAAAAGGCTTAAGATCATAGAAATGTTTTAAAATTAATAGCTAGTTGGATATCCCCGGCTTTTTATGACTTCTAGGAGGCGTCTTTTCATTGATCCAACTAGGTTGGCTGTTATTTCTGGACTTATGGGTACCCATTCCTCTTTAAGCGCGTTCTTAAGCATTTCCTTGCTAGTTATTGTACGCTCTCGTATTTTTTTTTTCTAGAACGTCCCATAAGTGCTCAATGGGGTTAAGGTCAGGTGATTGTGGGGGTGTGCGAAGTTGTTTTGGAACATTATACAACAACCACAACCTAACAATCTCTGCTGTGTGTTTCGGGTCGTTGTCCTGTTGGAAAACAAATCTTTCACCGAGTCACTGTTTGATTGCACTTTCTCACAAATTCGTTTTTAAAATATCGAGATAATCATGTCTGTTCATTATCGACTCAAAAAACTGCATATTTCCAACGCCCGAACTAGCCATACACCCCCATATCATGGCACCTCCTCCCCCATGCTTTACCGTAGGTACCAGATTTTGCTTTCCAAGTGCCGTTCCGTTTTTCCTCCAAATAATTTTACGACCTTTTATCCCGAAAATGCAAAACTTGCCCTCATCTGAAAAAATCACACTATTCCAAAACTCAGGTGGCTTGTTTACGTATTCCTTGGCGAAAGCCATCCGCTTAAGTCGATTTACTCGCGATATGAAGGGTTTTTTTCGGGCCACTCTGCCGTGAAATCCGATTCTTTTTCGAATTTTTCTTACTGTATCTGGATGTACTTTCTTTTGGTATTTTACTTCTATGTCTTTTGAAATTCGGCTTGCTGTTAGTCGTGGATTAGAATTCACAAGAATAGTTATGTTGCGTTCTTCTCTTTCCGTCAGTTTTTTTGGACGCCCAGAACGAGGCTTAGACTCCAAACAATTCGTTTGCTTGAAGTTGTTTATCACTCTTTGGACCGAGGAGTATTGCCTCCCAGCAATTTTCGCGATTTCCCGATAGCTCATACTATTTTGCCACAAGCTTACAATGATTTTCCTTTCACCAATATCTATTTCTTTTCGCCTTTGGTCCATAGTAACAAAAAATGTATTTCTAATATCAATTTTTCCCTCTTTAGATTTGTTCTTAACCGTGTCAACTACATGAATGATTTAAAATTTAATTTAACGTAATTGTCATGCAAATAATCGTCACTATTCGAAATGAACGCACACTTTTTCTGCTTAGCCTATTTAAGTAACTGTACTACAATCCCGTTATCTGAACACGACGCAGCTCAAACTCCAAAAAATTTTGTTCATAACCTCTATGAATAATTTTCTTTCAAATAAGTGAAAAGAAATAACTGAGAGTTTTAAGATAAACACGTTAAATTATTTTAATACTTTATAACAGTGGGTGAACGCAGACTTTTTCTACCATGTGCACATACATACGTCACCATACGATGTAATTCAACATTAATGAGGTGTGGTGAGATTATCGCTTAACGCCTGTTGCTTCATTCGGTTGACAGCGAACAAACACACAAACAGCTTTATTTGGAAAAGAGCTGCTTTTGTTTAAGCAATTTTGGTTAAATAACAAATAAATCAATTTTTTTTTTGATGCAGAACGAAAGTAAATATTTCAAAGTTAAACTTCAAGAAAGTTTCATTTTAATTGATTGATTCGCTTATGATTTATGGCCGTGAAAACAAAAAATTTATGTTTTTTTGCCACATTTTGACCGATTGCCACGCCCCCTTTATATATTTCTTCACATTATATAGATATAAACCTTCCTCTTCAATCAATCTATCCTTAAAAAAAAAAAACCGCATCAAAATCCGTTGCGTAGTTTTAAAGATTTAAGCGTATAAGGGGACATAGGGACAGAAAAAGCGACTTTGTTTTATAATATGTAGTGATATTATTTAGTTATTTAAATAATTCGTAACTTTGGCTAAGAAGGGGCGGAAACTTATTCCCATATCCAATAAAAGTGATAGCAAGGATGATAGAATACATAGTTACGCCTTCCGAATTCGCTGTGTCGTAAGAGCCCATGAATAAACAAACAAAAGGAAGGTAATTACTTCTTTGAGAAGAGGAAGAGTAGGCGTAAGCAATAGAGACTACCAAACGTAAGAAATTTTGCACATACAAGGTTTGATTGAAAAGTAATGAGCCTTCCCGCGCGGAGCGTCTGCCAAGCGATGAACCGAATCGGCTGGTGGGAGAAAATGATTGTTGGACCTTTCCCTTCCACTAGAAACCGGTCCCAGTTCGCTGGCAACCATAGATAACTAGATGTGAAACTTATTCATTTTGAGAGAGAGCGCGCCCATGAGGACGTTTAAAAACTTGGCAGCACTCACACATTATGGGATTTTGAACAGCTGATAGGCGAAATGGCAGACTGCCAGAAGAAACGCGCCAAAAATAACAGACGAAAACAGTTCGTTTTTGCTTAATGGAGAAATGACGTGTTAAAATGTTTATAATTATTTGTCTTAAAATTAATTCAATTGAAATGTAATAATTTGAATTTAAGTGAGTTTGTAGAATCCAAAGCTCGTTATATCCTTTTCGACTTCTACTTTTAATTAGTCTTATGTACTTAATGCAATTTTATTGAAAACTGTGTGTTGGTTTATGTAAATTTGTATATACGTAAATATTCTATGGTTGAAAAGCGTAGGAAAGGGAACTGAGTTTGTGTTTGAGATATTTTACAAAAATTAAAGGTAATCTGCTTTAACTTATTCTGTTCGTTGTTTGAGAATTTTTTTTTGTTACCCAATTTCTGTGTTATATTAAAAAATCGCAATAAGTCAAGTTTTTAATTATAACTTATGTTTTTCGCGTTCATTACTTTATTATTATTAAATTACTTTTGTATTTCAGTTTTAAATAATTTCATTTACATATAAATTTTTAAATTTTTTGCTTATTTATGTACATATTTCATACGGAGTGTGCTTATTTTTAGTAAATGTAGGTGTTTACGAGTGATATAAGGCTATTGGGCAACCGCACACTAAATACTAACCTCAATGGTGGTGTGGAAACTAAAAATTCCAGACCTTTGGTTCAAAAATACCCAATTCATGTTTCTACCGGTGTGGCAATATTGGAAAATGTTATAAAAAATGCACATTTTTCAGCGCTCTCACCAGAAAAAGAGTTTCACATCTAGTCATCATCTATGCTGGCAACCATAGATGACTAGATGTGAAACTCTTTTTCTCGTGAGAGCGCTGAAAAATGTGCATTTTTTATAACATTTTCCAATATTGCCACACCGGTAGAAACATGAATTGGGTATTTTTGAACCAAAGGTCTGGAATTTTTAGTTTCCACACCACCATTGAGGTTAGTATTTAGTGTGCGGTTGCCCAATAGCCTTATATCACTCGTAAACACCTACATATACTAAAAATAAGCACACTCCGTATGAAATATGTACATAAATAAGCAAAAAATTTATATGTGAATGAAATTATTTAAAACTGAAATACAAAAGTAATTTAATAATAAAGTAATGAACGCGAAAAACATAAGTTATAATTAAAAACATGGCTTATTGCGATTTTTTAATATAACACAGAAATTGGGTAACAAAAAAAAATTCTCAAACAACGAACAGAATAAGTTAAAGCAGATTACCTTTAATTTTTGTAAAATATCTCAAACACAAACTCAGTTCCCTTTCCTACGCTTTTCAACCATAGAATATTTACGTATATACAAATATACATAAACCAACACACAGTTTTCAATAAAATTGCATTATGTACATAAGACTAATTAAAAGTAGAAGTCGAAAAGGATATAACGAGCTTTGGATTCTACAAACTCACTTAAATTCAAATTATTACATTTCAATTGAATTAATTTTAAGACAAATAATTATAAACATTTTAACACGTCATTTCTCCATTAAGCAAAAACGAACTGTTTTCGTCTGTTATTTTTGGCGCGTTTCTTCTGGCAGTCTGCCATTTCGCCTATCAGCTGTTCAAAATCCCATAATGTGTGAGTGCTACCAAGTTTTTAAACGTCCTCATGGGCGCGCTCTCTCTCAAAATGAATAAGTTTCACATCTAGTTATCTATGCTGGCAACAGCGGTGCAGTCAACATCGCTCCGCGCGTGAAAGCTATTTTAAAAGTGTGTTAGGATTTTGCAGTGGCAAACCATGCTGATAATCTTTTTCGACTCTCGAGGCATCGTCCACAAGCAGTTCGCACCTCCAGGAAGCATTGTAAACGCAGCATTTTACAAAGAAGTGATCCTTCGGCTGAAAAACTGCGTCGCCCGGGTTCCGCCCGACCACGTCAACAATTAGACCCTTCATCACGACAACGCGCCGGCGGTGCTTCCCCACCCTCCCTATAGGCCAGACCTGTCCCCCCCGGACTTCTTCTTGTTCCTGCGCCTGAAAAGAAAGCTGAAGGGGAGGCGTTTCAAAAAACGACGACAGCTGAATTGAGCGCGATTCAGGCGGATGAGTTTAAAAAATGTTTCCTGCAGTGGAAGGACCGCTACCAGCAGAGTATTGACGTTCAAGGGTCCTATTTTGAAGAATATTAGTTGTATAAGCCAAAAGGTTTAATAAAACTGTTAAAAAAAATAAGGCTCTTTACTTTTCAATCAAACTCTGTACACACACTTTCTTTCCACTAAGTCTTCCACAAAAAAACGCAAACAAACAACATTTGGAGGCTTTATATTAATTTGTAGTTTAACAATTTCACGCACGGCACTTCGTTTTCATTAGCTCCTTTTGTTTGTTTTGTTCGTTCTTTTCGTTCGTTCGTCCTTTTTGTTTGAGGCAAAAGTTAAAAATCGTTCTAAAAAAGTGGTATTGAAATATTAGAGCGGCGTTGGAATGATTGCGTTGTTTTTGCACAAAAAAAATGTGTTTTTTTGTTAGGCCAGGAAATTTTTAGCTCATTTGTTGTAATAGCACTGTGCATACTTTTTTGTTTTTGTAGATTTTCAGAAGCGGTTTAATGAAATAGAGAACTTAATATTTCATACGACTTTGTTATGCCACGAGGCGTCTAAAAGGAAGAGGAAGTAGCATAACAAATCGAAATGAATGCCATAAGAAATAGATGTATGAATATATGCCCTGAGTACATACATATAAATACTAAAGAAGCATTCATGCCATATTACGATTATTTCACGAATTCTCAAAAAAGTTATTGACCTATTTACAGCATCGGATCAAATTTGTATGCATATAAAATGAAGATTCTGTCTATGCCATACCAGGTACCAAATTCGGAACAAGTTCCAAAACGTGTTTCCATATTGAAAAATTCTATTTTGTAAATTTGACAAACTTCAACTTGAGACCGTTATTGAGATGCATGCATTTTATTTGTGTGTTGAAGTGAATGCTCGTATTAATGGCATCTCATTAAGTCGACTACACCGCCACCAATTATTCAAAGGCTTGAATACTTTTTTGAAATATTATTGAAGCCTATAAGTTAATTCTTAATTATTCAAGGTTGTGAGAAACACACGTCACATGTTATTCATTTCAATAAACAATTAAGTATATATATATATGTACATATAAAAGTGAGCTTGCAGTGCGTACATATCTATATTGTGGATTTATATACTCCAATTTTCGCATGTAAAAACGCAGAATTTTTGAAAATATAAATATAAAGTTGTAAAAAAATATTATGGTCTCTTTTTTGGGCTTCAAATGAGTGAAACAAAACGTTTGATTTCATTTATTATGGAAGCCTGCTTGACATGGAATCGTTCGTTAATAAAATACGCTGGCTCATTCAAGGGAAAAAAGTTTGAGTCCCCTGAAGCAGTGAAAATGAAAAGGACAGCTGGCACATGAAGACCTCCAGCAATGATTCTCATAAATTCCCACGGAGCATTTAGGGTTAGAGAATAGGCGTTGTAACAATCCATAGTAACTTACAATATATATTTATGTCTAACATCAACTAATCCCATGATGGAAAGAATAATGAGATGGCGCCTATCGTGGTGCCGTTACTTTGCGCTTAGCGAATTTGACAATGATTTACGTGGTTTTAGTACCAGTATGGCCAGCTTAATCATTTTCGTAACTTAATTTAGCATTTTTTTATTTTGTTATTTAGTCTCGGAGTTTTAGTTCTTTCTTCATGACATTTTTCTAGCCTGTTCTAATTTAAAAAAACGCACTTAAATACCCATTTAGAGAAAATAAAATACCACATTTTTATTTAATTTCTTAAAGAACTTTGCGTGCGTCTTTAAAATGTGCGTTCTTTTAAAATAAATGTGTTATGTTTATGTACAATTTAATTTATGAGTTTTTTTTTTTATTGTTAAGGGAACGACTTTTTTGCTTTATATGAGGTTAAGTAACTAGATAAAGTACTCTTTTTGTAGAAATGTCGTTATGGGTTTTTCAAGGTTTTCTGGTATTTTTTTGCTTATTTTTACTATGAATACACCTCTTAATGCCCTATGTCCCACTAAGGATTGATGGCCGGATGAAACGATTACACCTCTATGGTTTTAATCCGTATAAAGTAAATTCGAACGCCTTTTAAAATGTGTAAAAAGTTTTTCAATCTTAAAAAGAGTTGAGAAAGGGACATTTAATATTCTTGCATAACCTTAAATGGAGCCAAAAATTAAATTTGCACTTTCAAATTATCAAATTTTATAAGAGTCAACAAATTTTCATTAGCACTGAAATCTTCTCATAGTGACCTTTTTTAACCTTCTTTTGTTTAATAATATTTGTTTTTGAACTTACAGTTTCGGTAACTTTGAATTAAAAAAAAACAAACAAACACGAAACTTAAAAATTTTCGCATTTTGGATATAAAAAAGCACTACATTTATTGCGAAGAGCAAATGGTTGGCAACGCTGCACAACTCGGCAAACGTGACGTTACGCACTCTTGATGGGCGCTATCTTGTTTCTATCATTCTTGAACTAATCCTAATTACATTTCGCTCACCTACGGCTAATACTTTCTCTCTCTCTCTGCTGCTATTCTCCACAGGCTTATATTGAAGTTGATAATAAGTAAATTAGCAAGAAATCAAAATAAATTGTTTTGCAGGATTAGGCTGCTTATCTAATAATGTATTGTATATACAGCAAAAACTCTTAGGTTCAATCCAAAGAGGGTAGATTATAAGGTTAACCTTCCGTGGCAAAATTGTGAGAGTAACTTCGGCTTTCACGTCATCGGGGATTCGGCAGCAGAATTATGCCTGCTCATTTCATAAACATTCTTAAGGTCTGACTATGTATAACTTTGCATAAATTTTAAACTGCCAGATAAAGATTTGTTGTTGTTTGGAGTTTTGCACTTGTCCGATTACCCGGAAAGTAGCAGAACTTACAAGTAATTATCATTCTGTTGAATTTAGATTTTGCTGAAAGATTTGTTAAGCGACATTTCAAATACAGTGATACCAATAGCAATATTTTTTTTTATAGATTTGCATGAAAAGCATATTAGTATATTAATTAACATAAATAAACTCTTCAAGTCCTCTTGTAAGAGGACGAAATTAAGGTAATTTGATCTGCAAACTTCAACATAAAATGGATTACAAGAGTGAAGTACTCTATTAGGAACATTGAAACTTATTTGGCCGAGTAGATCTAAATAGTCAGTGGTACCGAATATTCTATGGTACATATATAAGCAATTAGCTTTGAACGTGTCGTCTGATCTCAAGTGATAAAACATTGATAAGTCTGTACCTAGCACCACTGTAGGATGGTAAAGGACTATCAAAGTGGAAAGGTTGAAGAGCAAAACGTACCAAATTGCGTTGAACTGTTTCAATTCTAAGAGAGAGTGAGGAATACATCGGATTCCAGATGATAGGGGGATACTCCAACTTTGAATGGTCTAAAGCATTACATACACGTTTTTTAGTGTATGGGTGCAGTGTATCACTAGAATAGCGTCGCAAAAAAGCTAAGTTGGCATATGCCTTCGGAATAATAGAGTTAATATAATATTAAATAATGCACGGAAAATGCGAATCAAAAATAACACCAAGATCACGAATTTTATTGACTGAGACAAGAGTTATGAAGTTCAAGTCCGTGATCTTCACAACAACACGCTGGTTCCAACAAGACGGCACTACTTGCCATACATCCCGTGAAACAATGGATTTAATGGATTTACTGCGTCATTGTTTCGCTACTGCAATTTATCTCTCGTCTTTGACCGGTGGATTGACCACCAGGATCGTGTGATATAACACCTTTGGACTTTTATTTGTGGGCGTATGTAAAGTCTAAAGACTTTGTGGATAAACCAGCTTCGATTGGGGCGTTGGAAGCCAACATCACAAAAGTTATTCACGAGTTACCAGATACCAACCGAAGTCCTCCAACATTCAAAATTGATGTTTGCGCATTGCCGAATTACGATACAGTTGCGGCTAACATTTGAAAGAGATTATCTTTAAAATATAAATTTCATGAATGGGTCTACACACCAATAATAAAGAATGTCCGATCAATTTGAGTTTTTATTTTAAATTATTTAATTTATTTTAATTATTATTTTATTTCACTTTAAAATCCCATACCTCTAAATTGATCACCCTTTATAACTCCTTACTTCTATTGGCTATGAGTTTATTTGATACCAGAAACTAGCAGCCAGCCTAAATTAACTTTTACACAATTACACGAGTTGTACACTTCCTAAACTGTTCATTTAAAATTTAATTTAAAAAATAATTTAAATTTAAAAAGCTGTCAGAATATGAGAATTGAGGTGAGTAATATTTTCTGTTCAAATATAAATATTGACTTTAATTATCTTTTAATGTTCAAAGCCTATTCAATAATTTACTTAATTTTGGTCAATCTCGTCATTAAAAGCGGAAATACGGAAATGCTGACATTTTTGCCATCAAAACGCCTATTACACAACGTATTTTTTGGTATTTGAATGTATAATTTTCCCAAATTTGTATGAGCGAGCAACAACCGAGCTTTATTAGGTTGCGCTGGTGACCTCTTTGTTAAAATGTCGGTATGAAAACTTGTTTTCAAAAATTAGGCCTACCAATAAAAATTCGCATACTACTAACACATTCACGTACATAAAAGTGTATTTGTGTATATTAATTTTATATCTATAAGAAAAAATAAATAATACATCAAAAGTGTATTTAGTCATACTAACCTCATAGACCATCCAGGCGCTGACTAACACCTGTATGAAATTGTAAACAATCAGCGTCTTTTCCAATTTGAACGGCTTGCGATCGCGCATGTAACGTGGACCCCAGGACAGTACAAAGTACAGATAAAGCGCCACAATGGAGAATATCGGCATCGGTGACTTGATTAAGAACCAATCATTTGTACGTGGATCTGTTGAGGAAGTAAAAAGTGTTGAGTGTTTTTATTATTTTGAGATAATAAATCGCATACGCAATAATTGTCTGCTTAAGCGCTGAGTGTGAAATGAAGTGGACACTAATTTGGTCATTAAGTAAATTCAAATAACCATTTAATATACAATAAAATTCAATTATTTTCAATACTCATTAAGTATCGCGATTGATATGAATCCATTATGCAATATTATTTAATTGAATAACAATATTTCTTTTCATACGTAAATATGTGCATATGTATGTGTAAATTTTAATAGATATTTTTTCTGTCAAAAATGTACAGCGAACTGGTGATTTAAAAAGCGCGTTTAGAGGGCTTTTCAAAATCGTAAACAAGAAAATTCAAACAAACAAATAAGTCTGATGATAAATGAAAAATATTATTTTGTGCATTGTGCCGCGTTTGGCAGTCTAATTTCGTCGAAAAAGAGCCAGTTTTAGGGGGAAAAGTTCATGAATTTTGCTCATGATACTGCGTCATCTCAAAAAGATATCACTATGAGCGAATTTGTTGGACGAGAAATCTACAAATCACATCAAACAACTATGATGTACTGAATGTTGAGGTGTGGCCAAAATCAGACCGTTAATCGGCGCTCAGCGAATTTGAAGGAATTAGCTGGGGGTCGACTTTCGTTCTATATAAACGTCAAGTGAAAAAAGGTTTTCATGTTCACTTTTCACTCTGTCTTTTCACAAGCCATTATTTTGCGATTCTCGTTTGTGCCATTATAAAAGTGTTCCATTCCACTGTACTTATGAAACTTTTGCATTTATGATTATCAAATTTGAAAAAAAATGTGAAGATAGAGTAAAATTATAAAAAAATATGCCGCAAATAATTATTTTGCTTGATCTTGAGCAAAGAGTTCGTGATGAGGAAATGTAAGATAACTATAGGTATTTAGTAAATTTCATTCTATTTTGAAAATAATTTAATATTTATAGGAATTTGTTGATAGTGCTGAGACGCTCACTTTGCGAAGGGCAAAATCCACCAACGGTAAGGTTTATTTAGAGGACTTTGAAGAAGCTGAAATTCGTGTTAGTTCCCCTACAAATATTTCGAGTTGTGATATTTTGAACATTGCAAAAAAGCAACTTTTGCAAATAGTGGAAGATGATTTTACCAATAATATTCAATTATAAAATTTATTAATTTAAATTTATTTGTTTCCATTAATTGTTAACGAAAAAGTTTGTTCAGAAGCTACATTTGTTTAACTCTATTATTTAAAGCTAATTCAATTGGTCCAAAATATTTAATCTTGAAATAAAAATACTTCAAATAATCACTTTATCTTTGGTAAAAATATTAATCATAAATGTAAATTATACATAGACGCATACAGTGACTCCCAGACAAAATGGTCCAGTGTTCTCTTTTACAATATTGACTACATTTTTCGCGTACAATTGTTTTTTCGTTAATTGTTTAGGTTAATATATTATTTGACACCCCCTTATTAAACTACCAACAACGTGCGCACCCAGCCCAAACTACTTTCCTCATGTTAAAGCTACAATGCAACGTGAAGAGCTGTTCAGAAAAAGTAGGCTTTGATAGTGATTTCGTAAAAAAAACCTGAAAAACTGTTTTTGAAAATATCATAAAAGCTATGAAATTTTTCCAAATAAATACAGAAAAATAATTTTAATTCAATTTATTATAACAACTTAAAAATCAAGACGCAAACACAAGGAGATCAAGAATTCGATTTGATATTGACTTTTATAAAGACCGCCTCCATTTCTTCACACACAAATTGCCAGTAAAAGAAAATTTTCATATGAAAATATTTTGATGTTTCTTTTCATTTTTTTAACTTATGTATAATTTCACGTTTACACAATCTGAACAACGACTGATTGGACAAGTGTGTGAATACATGTGAAGGACACGGTTACAATGTGGTTGCTTGCCTAATCACCTATGACGTGGGAGCTGAAGTTACTTTAACAATTTTTCTTCGGATGGTCACATTTTGTAATTTATCATTCTTGTCAAATATCCTTTATACCCAATTGATATGATTCCGGCTAACTTCGAACAAAATCTCCTACCTCTCGCAATTATTATTATTTTTTGTTTTTCACTGTGCAAAGGGTATATTTTTGGCAATTTCTTTGAAAACTTCAAAATTTGTATCATCATCATCATCATTAGCGCGACAGTCTTGTCCAAACCCTTGTTTCCACAACTACGGTCCTCCACTCTGATCGATCTCGAATTGCCACATTTTAGTTTGCATACTACCTCACGTAGTAATTAATTAAAAATTGTAGTTGTTAGTGAGTCGCCTTGATTTACACCTAAAGAAATGCTCAATTCGTTGTTAACATCCCCATTTACCATAACCCTCGCATTGGTGTTTGATAGCGTCATCTGGATTAGTTTTATAATTTTTAGCGGTATAGCCTATTAATGATGCCGAAAGCTTGCTTAAAATTAATGAACAGACAATTCACAGATTCAGTTTGAACTCCCTGAGTTTCTCTAAAATTTGCGTTGGTGTATGTGTCCCTGGCAAAACCGCATCGGTAGTCATCAACAATTTTCTCTGCATATACGCTTAACCTTTTATTAAATAGGTAGGTAGGTAGGTAGGTATAGTGGTTGCCAATTGGCATACCTAGGTCTGCTGTAGGCCCATTGTGATACCACTAGGGCTGTGCTCCCATCTCACTCTACGCTGTATTAATAGCACCGACCTGTGGCTTTAATGCATCTAACAATCTTTGTTAGTTTTAAATACTGCCAAATTATACAAAAACAACTTTTTCTTAGAATATTGAATCTTTTTCTACCCAGAGCCATGCACCCACATAGAAAGCATTCTACAGTTTCTTCTTCTTCAATGTCGTTACAATGTCTATAGTAGTCGTTATAGGGTGCTCCCAGTCTGCCAGTCTATAAGACAATGCCCTGTTAAACCTAAAAAAAGATTTCTCACGTCCTTTCTGTTAAGTTTCAACAGCCGGTGTGTAGGCCCATATTCCATTCTAACCACCGTCATTCTACTTATTGCATTGAGTCCTTAGCACGATGGCAGTTTTGATGGTGTGCTTGTCTATTAGTACTCGTAGTATTACTATTATCTAGTTCGACCGGTAATGTGGTACGTAAATGCTGCTGGTTCAAAACGTCGATATATTCTTTTACTGTCCTTGAGTTAATATTAGGTGGTTGTAGTAATTTCAGGGCCGATTGGCTGTCTGAGTATATATTTCTTTCTCTTGTGGTGAGAACACTTTTCTTCAAGATTTATTGAGTATGTTTGTAAAGACTTTATAGCAAGTGTTGAGCAGAGATATACCTCGGAAATTATAATTATTCTTGCAGTTTGTTTTGTCGCCCGAACACGTTATAATCTGAAGCTTCTACCACACAAGCAACGAAACCATTGATCTTTTACGGGAAAAGTTTCCGGACCGTGTTATCTCTCGAAGAGGTGATCACAATTGGCCACCGAGATCTTGTGATTTACCATAACACCTTGTGATTTTTTTCTTTGGCTCCACGTGAAAGAGAAGGTCTACGCCAACAGCCCAGGGTCAATTCAAGACCTCAAAGATGGAACTCGTGAGGCTATCGAGGACATAGGGCAGCCACTTTGCAGTCGGTTATGGAAAATTTCATGAAAAGGATATTGTCCTGTAAGCGTGATCGTGGTGGTCATTTGCCTGCTGTTATTTCCACTATGAACGGCATACCTTCCTCTTTGTAATGAAATATACATCCGATCATTTATATTAAAAAAAATCATTTTTCCGTGAATATCAAAATAACACCTCTTATTAGAAAACCCTTTATATTCAGAAGATCGCTAAAACATTCTTGCCATTCTTCAATATTTTTTTCTGCTCTAAGTTCTCCTTCCTTGATTTTGCATAAATTGGTTCGTGGCTGTTATACCTTTCTTTGGCTTCTAATTGCGCTGTACATATTTCTTACGTTTCCTGGTCTGAAATCATTCTCGATCTGAACTTTCATGTTGATATCCTGTTTTTGTTTCTTTTATTTTATAATTTTCTTTGCAGCTTGCCTTTTTTTTGTTATATTCAAGAAGGTTTTGTCTTCTTTATCTGCTTAAATATTTTCTTCGCGCCTCATTTTTTGTGTCAATAGTTGCTTCACACTCTGCCTGAAAATACTCATTTGTGGTGCATCTTTTTGTTTATATTTTCTCTTTAGCCGCCCCAAAACATCAGCTAATTTTCTACATCGCCCCTGATCATGATTCAATTATTAAAGGTTTGCTCACTAGTGACATTCGATTTTTGACACTCCCTTACTAAAGGTTGTATTTAAGAAGGTGCATAAAAAGGAAAAAATTAAATCTTTTTTGGTAAAAATGGTAGCAAAATAGTATTTTGTTACTTAAATGGAAACAAACGATTTAAAAAATAAATTTTTATTAATATTTGAATGTAAATAATGGTATACATAGAAGTGATTAGCGGAAATTGCCAAGTCTAATATTAAAACAAGAAATTATTTCACATAATCCAAGATTTTATTTTGTGAATTAATTTTTAAATTTACAACCAATCGCGAAGTTTCGCCAATATGAAACTATTTTGTTAAAAATAAATAAATAATTGGCACGTACAATTCTGTTAGGTGTTTCGCCGAGATCCTCCTCCTATTTGTAGCGCGCGACTAACGAGTCCGAGGGTTCCGTAAGCAAAAAAATTACTTTTATTTATCAGTCCATTTTACAAAATGAATCCAACCTGTTCTAGAGCCCAGTTAAAACTGAAGCTAAAGTTACAAATGTAATACTTATAAGCTAAAATATTATTTAGAAGTTCAGCTGACGTCTGTTGAAATAAGTATTGCAAAAAAAATAATAATTTATTAAATTGTTATTATTGCGGAAATATTGTTAAGTGAAAAAAAAAACAGTTTGTCAAACTTTGCAGTTTATTGACATTTGAGAATTATTTGTGAAAAAAAAAACAGTTTGTCGAACTTTGCAGTTTATTGACATTTGAGTTCATTAAATTGCTACTATTGCGAAATATTGAAATATTGTTAAATAAAGAAAATGCAGTTTGTTGACATTTGGGTTCATTAAATTATTGTTCCCAATTAATGGGTAGTTGACGTAACTCCTCCCCCCTTTGGCTGAAAACTCTCCTGAGTTTTTCTAGTTATCTCTATTTCGTTATGTTTTGATTTTTTATATATGTAAAATATGACTACTGTACCTAGGGCTATTAAACTGAATGTCAACGCTAGGCTATTAAAAATGTAGTTTAGTTTTTTGTGAAATCTGATTTCTTCGATCTTTTGAATGTTTTCGATCTGATTCGATACTAATTCATCAAACGTTAGCTGAGATGTAATATTATTTAAATTAAAATTATTATTTATTAAAAAGTGTTGTTCAAACTTATCTTCAGAATTATAATACAGATCTCCATTTATTTCTAATTTACAACCGTTAAATGTTATTAGTTTATTTCCACTTAAATTGAACTGTCTATTATTACAACTACTATTAGCTATAGAATTTACATGATTTTTTATGATTATTAAGCCAGGTTGTATTTCTATAGTTTCTACTTGTTTGTTCTTTTTTCTTAAGCAATTATTTCTGAAAATACAAAGATTAGACTTTTTTAAATTGCTTCTTTTTACTTCATTATTAAAATCATAAATTGAATTGTTTATTCTTAGGATCTCTCTTTTTTCAAAAACAAGTTCTTCTTTGTTTTCATTAGGTATAGGTACAAAAATTGATCTTTTTACTTTTCTTATATCTTTAGGTATTTGTATTATAAAAATTATTTTATTTTCTTTATAATGTCCTGCACTTAATCTTGTATTTTGCATTTTGTAGAGATCGATGTTGTAACGAATTATTTCTTCACTTGTTAATACATTATTATTCATAGTATTTGTCTTTGTGGCTACAAGATTATTTTGTATGTGTTCAATATTGTCTAGCAGAATTTTAATTTTTAGCAATATATCCAGATATAGGAGCTTATTTTCTAATTCTTTGTCATTCTTGGATATTTGATTTAATTTTGAGGTAATCTGCGTTCTGTCACTTTCTATTGCGTCTTTTAGTTTTGAAATTGTTTTGTTAAATACATGGTTTATCTCTATGTTTCCGTTAAGGGTTTTTATTATTGCATGATTGTTGTTGTCAATTGCTAGTAAATGTCTTTCTATTTCTGTCCTGTCAAAATCGTCCATTGTGCCATATAGCCATTTCATGCCTGTTCCAATAAAGTTTATTAGTCCTCTCGGATGTCTAGTAGGAATGATAGTCTTGAGTTTTGATTTTGCTTTTTCCAGTTCTGTTTTAAGGAAGTGTCTGTCGTTGATATTTGCTATTACTTTTGTATTTTCTTCGAGTCCTTCTATGACATATTGAATTTCCTTGGGGTCAATGATGTGTAGAATAGTGTCGTAGTTGTAAGTTATGTCTGCGTCTTCTAGTGCTATTTCAGCGAAGCCATTTGTACTATTGATGTTTTCGACAACTAATGTGGTGTTGTTTACAGTGAAGAGCGTCATTATTATGGTTATTAGCAGTGTCATGTGTACCTGAAAATTTAGTAGTCCTTTTTATGTTAGTTGGGTGAATATTTGATAAATTCGTTTTTTTGTATCTAGGTTCTTGTTTATGTCGAACAGCCTTATAGTTTTTCACGTACCCTTCCTGATTTGTGTTTTGATATTCCTCCCTGTCAATATTCAACTTTGTAATTTTTCTCTCTTTTGTGGTCCGTAGTAAATTATAAATTTTGTTCTTTTCTATTTTTCCATTTGCTATATCTATTGGTCTTGTCTTGGTTACGGAATGGATGGATCTGTTGTACCATTCAGTACATTTGTATATTTTTTCCTGGACTGTTAAACTTGAATTTTCCATTTCTAACATTCGAAATCTTTCTGCTAAGGTGCTGTGAAACCTTTCGATATCCGCGTTTCCGGTATGAGAATTTGGCTTTGTAAAATGAATTTCCACTTGTTCTTGCCTAAGAAAATCTTTTACATTTGTTGAGTTGAATTCGTTGTCAGCTACTATGCGTTTCGGTTTTGAGGTGAGAGAGAAATATAAACGAAGTTTTTCTATAAGTGTTATACTGTTTCTGTCTTCTAAGTAAATAGTAGTAGCTTGTTTCGAAAATTTGTCTATGATGGTTAGAAAACTATGTTTCTTAATTACGTAAGTGTCCATGTGTATTATCTCATTCGTATCTGTGGGTGTTTCCGTTATAAAGAATTTCGGTTTATATGGTTTTCTGTCGTATTTACCTCTACAACAAATATCACAATTGTTAATATATTTTTGGATAAGTAGTTTCAAATTTTTAAAGTATATTGTATTTTTTAAACCCTGATAATTTTCATTTATCCCCGCATGTCCAGTTTCTTCTTTATGATATTTTTGAATATATCTGTAAGCTTCTTCCTCGTTTCTCATATCTTTAGCATGATATGAGCATCTGTAGAATTTTACACTACCATTAAATAATTCTATTAGCTTCTGTTGCACTATGTTGTAGTCTGAATCTGAAATTCCTGAATAAATTCCTACTTTCCCCGTTTTTATAAATCTTCTGAAAATGTCCGACATGAATCCACTCCTAATATCGTCTAGACTTACAAAAATTTTTCTTTTATTGTCAACTATTCTAATTTCTTCCGTCTTACTTTCTGTCAAGATTATTTGGGTATAAAAACGGTTAACGACTGAGTCTAATATGGGAAAATGATCGTTCAGTTCCTCTTCTTGAGAGTGAATAGTAGCGGTTGTACTTATATTGTCTAAGTCAATTTCCCTTGTATTTTCATCTACTGCACAAATTTCACCAGTATCTGCGTTAATTCTACTGAGAAAATCGGCTAGAGTATTCTCCTTGCCTTTGATATACCCGATGTTAATATCGTATTCACCAAGTTTGAGTAACCAACGTTGAAGCCTAGGATTTATGTCTTTTCCTTTATATTTTGTTTGTAGCCATTTTAGTGGTTGGTGGTCTGTCATAAGGTCAAAGTTTCTTCCATATATGTATGGCCTGAAGTAATTTACTCCCCAAACGATAGCCAACAACTCCTTTTCTGTTGTTGAGTATCTTCTTTCGTGTTCATTTAGGGTTCTACTTGCGTAACTGATAGGATGATTATCCTGTGTTATTACTGCGCCTATTGCGAATTCGCTGGCATCTGTTGCTAATTTAAATTTCCGTTTAAAATCTGGGTATTTAATGGTTGGGTGTATCGATTAGTAGTCTCTTAAGTTTGTAGAATGCATCCGTATATTGAGGGTCATTTTTATTAATCTTGGTATTCTTTTTTAAATATTTTGTCAAACCATGGGCAATTTTAGCAGTCTTTTATGAATTTTCTATAATATCCTGTTATACCTAGGAATGATTTTATCTGTTTCTGATTTTCTGGAAGTTTTAGTTTTTGGATAGCCCCGATTTTGTTCGGATTAGGTTTGATTCCTTCAGTGGTAAGAATGTGTCCTAGATATTCGGTAGATTTTGCGAAAAAATTGCACTTATCAACTTGAATCTTAAGATTATGTTTTCTAAGAGCATTGAAAATTTTCTGTATACTATCCTTATGTTCTTGTATTGTGCTACTGAAAATTAGAATATCGTCAAGATATACAACACATATTTTGTTGATATACTCCCTTAGTACTGAATTAATCAATCTTTGAAAAGTAGCAGGAGCGTTTTTTAGTCCAAAAGGCATACGAACGAATTCATAATGACCTAATGGAGTAGAAAATGCTGTTTTCTTCCTATCTTCCTCTTTAATAAGGATTTGATGAAAGCCTTTGGCTAAGTCGAGAGTCGTGAAGTATTGTGCTCGACCAAGCTTTTCTAAAATTGTATCAATATTTGGGATGGGAAATTTATCACTGACAGTTATTTCATTTAAAGCCCTGTAGTCTATTACTATTCTCCATTTTTTTTTCATTGAATTGTCCGACTTCTTGGGCACAATCCATAAAGGAGAATTGTATGGAGATATACTTTCCCTAATTATCCCTTGTTCTAACATTTCCCGCATTTGTTTATTGATTTCTTCCTCGTGGATCTGAGGGTACCTATATATCTTCGAATATACCGGTTTGTTAATCGTTGTCGTAATTTCGTGTCGTACTTCATGAGTGTGAGTAAGTAAGTTACCCTCTTGGAAAAATAGATCGGAATTTTTTTGAATAAGTTCCGTTAAAAATGTTTCTTCTTCTTTGTTCATATCATCACGTTTTAATCTATCTAAAATGTTATCTGATTGTATTTCTAAGGTTTGAATTTCTTCTAAATTGTATGGACAAGAATCTATAAATTTAATTTTATTGCTGTTTATTTGTAAGAAGTCTTCCTCAAGGTTTATGATTGCTGAAAAAGCTTTCAATATATTCTGTCCTATTAAAGCATCGAAATTTTTACCATTAAAGTTGGTTAATTTCCAGCACATAAGATTGTCTTCTTTAAATTCCCTAGGAAGGGGTGTGATAATTTCCTCGTCAATACAAAATTTACCATTTATTGTATTAAAGAATATGGGTTTTTCTAGTTTTGTCCTTTCGAATGTTGGTAATAATTTTCCGTTAAGCAATGAGGTCGTTGATCCTGTATCAAGTAAACATTTAATGTTCGTGTTTCCTATACTTAATTCTACTATCGGTAAATGAATCTTTGGGCTTGACACTGAAAATTTACCTCTCCTGTATTATTATTCTCGATGTGGTCTACTTCCATTGGGGTAGGCCCATTATTATTATGTCCAAGAGTTCTGTTCGAGTATTGGGTTCGTCTTGATTGCTGAGAATTATTTGTGTTAAAGAAAGTTTGTCGAAATTGAGCAGGATTGTTATTTTGACGAACTTGAGAAGGACTATTATGTGAATTTTGGGGTGATTGGTGTGTAAAAGTTTGTTTCTGTTGGTATGTCTTGTTCTGTCCGTTTTCGTTATGGTTTCCCTGTTGTTGGAATCGCTGATGTGTATTATATGTGTATTTCTGAAACCTATTGTTATATTGTCTTAGTATCCCTGTTTCTTCCAAGACGTAGTAAGCTTCCCTAAGGGTGGATATATTCCTACTATAAATAATGCTAGCCAAATTTGGATGTATACCGTTCAAAAATGTTTTTAGTACAATTGATTCGTTTGTAGGAGGTGAAAACTCTATGGGTTTATTGATGTCAAATTCATATTTAGTATTTAATTTGTCTAATATATTTTTAAGATTTTTAAAATATTCGCTTACATTATTGTAGTTTTTTATATTAATCGCCTGATGGTAAAGGTTGTGATACCCTTCCTTGATGCCAAAGTTTTTTATTAGCTCTTCCTTTATTCTTTCCCATGTTGATTCTGGTCCTAGGGCCCTTACCACTTGTAGAGCCGGTCCTTGGATCTTATTTCTAATGTACCTCTCGAATACAAACTGCTGTAGGATGGCATTCTCTTGGAATAATGGCAATATCAGCTCCACTTCTCTTATAAAAGATGATAGATCATAGTCTTTCGTACCATGGAATTCTTTGATCCGGGCAGCTTCCTTCATCAAGTCAGATCCAGATAGTACGGCTGGTGCTGGTGAGTTATTGGTGCTTTGTTGTGTGGACATTTTTGTAATGATTTGTTTTTTCTTTGTAAAAATATTGTCTTTAGACACGTCACAATGTAACGTTTTTTTTTTTTTTTTTTTTTTTTTGTTTTTATTTTGTGGGTTTTAGCTCCCTTTTTCGTTATAGCTCTTTGGTGCTATATTGTCTTTAGACGTTGAAAAGGTTATTTAAATGAAGTCTGAAAAAATTATTTAAATGAAGTCTTTTGACTTTTAATGTCACTTTTCACTTTTTCGCAAGGATATTTTGTCCTTTTTTTTTTTTTTTTGTGTTGCCGGATTTAATAATGTCCTTCAGGATAATCACTTATTTTTCCGATATTAGGTTCTTTTACGTCGACTGCGCCACTAACGAGTCCGAGGGTTCCGTAAGCAAAAAAATTACTTTTATTTATCAGTCCATTTTACAAAATGAATCCAACCTGTTCTAGAGCCCAGTTAAAACTGAAGCTAAAGTTACAAATGTAATACTTATAAGCTAAAATATTATTTAGAAGTTCAGCTGACGTCTGTTGAAATAAGTATTGCAAAAAAAAATAATAATTTATTAAATTGTTATTATTGCGGAAATATTGTTAAGTGAAAAAAAAACAGTTTGTCAAACTTTGCAGTTTATTGACATTTGAGAATTATTTGTGAAAAAAAAACAGTTTGTCGAACTTTGCAGTTTATTGACATTTGAGTTCATTAAATTGCTACTATTGCGAAATATTGTTAAATGTTGAAAATGCAGTTTGTTGACATTAAATTGCTACTATTGCGAAATATTGTTAAATAAAGAAAATGCAGTTTGTTGACATTTGGGTTCATTAAATTATTGTTCCCAATTAATGGGTAGTTGACGTAACTCGCGTTCCACAATTGGAAGGCCCTACAGTTTTAAGCCGATTCCGGTAGATGGTTTTTTATGAGAAGCTCTTTCATACTGGCACTGTGCTTTTCTAAGCCTCCTCTGGACACTTCATTTATCCATAGGAAGGTGGGCTCATTGGGAACAAGTTCTGCCAACTTTTTTATAATGAGGTCTGCAATGTAATCGATTGCGTCGAGACTATTCAATAATTCTCCCTGCTGTAACTCTTTAGCAAACGCTAGCTCTTTGCAAAACATGAGTTCCGTTTAAATCACTACATCATAAGAAATAAAGCTTTGTAAATTCTCCATCTCGATCTCGGATTGCGTCAAATACTCTATCATGTCCTGACTTAAGCGGTATGTATTCCATGTCATACTACCATAGTCCTGAACATACCGATGAAAACTCTTGGGCGAGTTGTTGCTCGTAAGCAGTCCATTTTGAAACTGAAATGTTTTTTCTACAAATTTTACTTTTCCTCCACTTTTAGTCAAAGTTCCTAGAGCTAGCAACCCAGTGTCTTGCTAAGGGAGCCGATTTGTCAAGAGGGAGAAAGCTGCTTACTGAGCAAACCTTTTATTGAATCATGGCCCCTGATGGCTTTTGCTGAGTCTTCTTTTGTTACGGTTAGCTTATTATCTATGCTTTCTTGATACGCCCTACGCTCTTTCTCATGCGCTGAAATTCTCTCAGTATTCCATTTTACTTTCTTGAACCTGCCATCGTTGCACATTTTTGACATTTTTATCTTTTTATTTTCATTTTTTTTATCTTGCCGATCACCAAATAGTGGGCAGAGTCCCAGTTAGCGTCTATAAACGTCAATGATAGAGGTTGCGAGTTTTTTTATCAATCAAAACTTTTATAGTTTTAACAATTTTTTTTATATGAATGCAACCTCCTAATGCTTTTCCTCTTGCATATACTAATAGCCATATTGTAAATGAGAATATATTTAAAAATAGAAATGTTGTTTATTCAGAAAAAATAGACACATTTAAGAAACTTTATTGACACCCAAACTATGCGTCGATAATTGAAATCGACGACGCAATTGCATTCCAAAATTGTTTTGATAATTGAATTAATTTTATATTATTTCGGAAGGAGCCTACTTTGAAGGTAAATGCGATAATTTTGCATGAATACTAATTAGTTTGTGTTTTATTGACAAATTCTCGGTATATTTTTTGACAGAATTTATGTAAAACTTTCTATAAAATAGTGAAGTTTTTGCTGCTAAAAAATATCTATGTGCATTTGTATATGGAACTTACCAGCCAAATCGACGAAGAGGAAATTCCACACGTCAACTTCTGTAGCATTCGCATGCGCCATTTTTGCTAGTGTTTTTGTCTTTTTCGCCTACTTGCGGTCAATTATTTCACTTCTACTTTGCAGAATTAGTGCATAGGCTCGCGCGGCTGCCACTAATTTTGGATCTTAAGCCGTTCTCGTGGGGCTGGTTAGATTTGATTGCAACTGTTTCAGAATTGTCAAGGTTCTTCCGCAGCTGCTCTTGTTGCGTTTTAATTTTCTGAAAATTAGTAAATTGAGATTGTGCTATTAAAATCTATTGTATATGCGTATAAGAATGCTTGAGAATGGAAACAAAAAATCTAGATGTAGTAACTAAAAATGTATATGTAGCCTATTTTTTTCTTGTACCAAAAATACGTTCACTTTTGAGCAATGCAATTTAATCGTAATATTAAAATATTTTTTTGTTTTTTACTTTTGCGCACTGCAGACAATGGGCGGCAATGTCATGGATTGAAATTCATAATTCCCTTCAATGAAATTTCATTCAAAAGAGTCGCCCATTGTGTGGAGCCTAAAGAAAATATGTGAGCCCGAATGATGCTCAAAATGCACTCATGAAAGAGATTATTAGTTGGTCACAAATGTGTGGGGCAACCAAATTATTAACTTAACTATTAAACAACATGAATTTCAACTTTTCTTTTCAATCCCACAAGCACACAAACACATAAATGCATTCAGAGTAATACAATACAGAGCAAATTGTCTACGAATAGCGGCGAATGTGTACGCAATATGCACAAAGGTATATACGTATGTATGTATTTGTAAGCATGCGAATCTATGCATAAGTGAGTCTCCAAGTTATTTTCAAAATTCAAAATTGCTCAACAAACACCCCGAGTCAACGAGTCACGTTTGCCGGCAACATTTTTTATACCATTCCCTAAGAGAAATTCACATAACCCACTCAAAATATCTCTGACAGATAGGAAGATTAGAAAAATACAATAATATATGCTTATACACAGCCAGGTAAATCAAACTAATCAACAAAGTGTGCTGAATTGGTGTATGCAGATAAAAAATTGATAGCTGCATCAAAATGTGATGCCTCTATAATAATTTTTATTTCATCAAAAATCACCAGCCAACCGATGACAAATACGCACTTACTTGATTACTTTTACTTTTACTTTTTCTCATCATTTTACATATGTACATATGCACATATACATGTGTGAGTACGTATAGGCACATCATATTTACAAAATTTTGTTTGTAATTGCATAAAGAGAAAATAGGTCAAATGAGAGCTGTAAAATCACGGCCAAAGTGTTGGCCTACAAATAAGAGAATTAGCTCAGGAAACGCAATGAGCCGAGTGCCAAAGGTGAGTTTATTCGAGTAATGTTTAGCTAGCATGCACATATATACCGGTATATGTAAGTACGTGAACAGCTTTTTAATACAAGCAACAAAAAAAGGTAGACAAGAGAAAAGAAATAAGTGGAGAGAGATCTTCATTTGTCACTTTGTTGTTACAGCTACACCTGTTCGGTTTCTTTGTAAGTGACTTTTTTTTGTTTATTTGGTTTTCCGTTATTGTCAAACTTTGTCACTGCTGCTGCTGCTGCTGCATAATGTACGTATGTATATACACACGTGCATGCATGTGAATAGAATTTTGCAATCCGTATATAATACTATGAGCGTACATATGTATATAGATATGTTTGTATGTATGTGTTTTGTTATAATTATTTATGGCATTTGCGTCCGAAATTTTGAATAGAAAATTATCTTTTTATTTAATTTATGGGCATATTTTTTTATAGCTATACACACACATGTGTGTGTGTGTGTGTGTATGCCGCAATGTAACTATTACAAAATTTAGCGTATCTTAATGTGGGCGCGATATTGGCACACCGAAATAATTTGACATATATGTTTGTATGTATGTATGTATGCATATATAGTTGGTGGTTACATCTTTGTTTCGTGTTTGGTCGAGTTCCACTCCAATTTGTGATGTGCTTCCTGATATAGTTTTACGAATGAAGGTACGTTTGAACAGTTTTATGCCGCGTCCGAACGGCGGATGGTTTTTTATGAGGAGCTTCTCCATAACGAGAAATACACTCGAAGGCTTGCGAGTGTCTGTCCAGGGGCGACCGCTCTTAGAAAGAACTTTTTCTATTAGCAGCTCTTAGCATCTTTTTCTAACAATGCTTTTGCGAGAGAGGGTATTAGTAAATTTTCTTCACGAAACGATTGCATGTAAGAGCATAAAGAAATCGAGATGAACATACCAAAAAATTCAGAATGATGTGATGAGTTGAGTTAGTCATGTCTGTTCGTCTGCATATGGGCAAAATAAGTCGAGCAGAGCTGAAATATAACGGTAATGTTGGAAAAAGCAAAATACTCAATAACTTGGTTATGAATGATGCAAACTCGTCCAAACTTGGTGCACGTATTGATATTGGGTAAAAGCTCCACCCACTTTTTATATGTTAAGAATAAATGTCCGTCCGTATCTGTTATGTTACAAGCTTTAACTCTCATTGTTTATGAGTTTGTTTAGCTCCAAAAATTAACAGTCAGCCCAATTTAAATTTTACTAAAATGTCCCCGGGTGTATAAACTTCAGCCCGGACCGAATTTAGCACTCCCTTGCTTATTATGCGTAAGCAGGTTTGCTGCAAAATTTACGCCAGAAATAGAGTGAAAAAGTAGTGTAAATATTTTATGCTAATATAAAATGTGAGAAAAGTAAACAAAAGAAAAAAGGTTTGCCTTTTACATTTTGCTCTAAACAAACAATTCAAAATTAATATTGGTTAGACGTGCAAAGTAAATATTTACACTTTGTACTTAATTTTCAGTGAATAGTTCATATATGTATGTATGTATGTAAGCTAAAGTGCCCCATCCAAAAAAAAAAAAAAAGTTGTAAATTTGCCTCCGAGTTTTAAAATTCATTATATTTAAAACTTGCACCAAAATATTAAGATTTTTAAGATTAAAAAATTTATTATTTTTTTAGAGCTTCCACCGAAATAAAAAAAAAATATTTTGGAAAAACATGAAAATTTACGCGAATTCAACCTAGTTAAAAGTACTTCCAAAAATCGAGTTTCCTATAAACTGTGTTCCTGTGGAGCACAAGATACACCACCCTAATGTTTGTAATAGCAAATATCACTTTTGTAGTATATGTGGATGTATATGAAATGATTTTTAATCGACCATGAAACCTTGGTAGATTTGTGCGCAAATATCTTTCGAATGATTTCTAGGCAGCGACCCACTGTAGTTGGTGGAACAGTATTTTGATGGAAAGAGGATTTTTTGTAATATGAGCGTCTGCTTCTAGGTGGACAAAGGCAAACCTATAACATCATGAAGCACATAATCTACAAATCCAATTTTTAGATTAAATTATTACATTAAATGTATATTATAAATGAGAAGACTTTTTTCTGAAGAGTTTTATGCGAGATCTACCAGAAAGATGGGAAAAAGTAGTAGCCGTATTGCCCATCGCTGGCTACTACTTTTCCCCAACTTTTCTCAATGATGCACTTGTAACCAAAAAATAGCGAGAACTTAGTTGCACACCTAATAAAATTTAGTTTTATAAACCAAAAAACTTGTATATAATATTTGGACTATTATTTTCCCAATATTTATTATTATTGTATAAAGTGTACCTGATTGCCTGACAAAAATCATATATTTAAATTCAATTTTTAAATTGTATGCAAAAATTAGAAAAATACCAAAACTTTTTCAGTATATTTTTCACGGTTTTTAATCAAAATTTTTACAAAGATTTTTGGTATGCAGTTTTATTGCCAGTTTTATTGCTAATTAGATGTTAGTATAAAAAATGCAAGTTCGAAGTTGCTGAAAAATTCCATAGATTTTTTATATTTTTTTCCAACTATACTTTTCTCCATATAACGAATATACGATATGTTGTTTTGTTATTATGTTTGTTAAATAAAAGAAATAAAAACTGATTTATAATTTTTTTAGATTAGTGTTTCCAATAGCAGATGTTATTTAAATATATAAAAGGCTATCGAAAGATGATTAACAATTGTTTATGGCCGGAATTGGATGGTATTGATCTGGGCAACATTTATTTCCAACAAGACGGCGCTACGTGCCACACAAGCAACGAAATCATTGATCTTTTGCGTGAAAATTTTCCGGACCGTGTTATCTCTCGAGGAGGTGATCACAATTGGCCACCGAGATCTTGTGATTTAACAACTTGTGACTTTTTTCTTTGCGGCCATGTGAAAGAAAAGGTCTACGCCAACAGCCCAGGGTCACTTCAAGACCTCAAAGATGGAATTCGTGAGGCTATCGAGGACATGGGGCAGCCACTTTGCAATTCGATAATGGAATAAATAACCTATGAGGAGGTTTAATGATGGGAAGGCCTTAGCTAGCTATGGGAAGCAAGCTAACACTTTGTAAGAAACTGTTGATGAAAAAAAAAATATCTTGGCATAATTTTTTGATCGAATTTCACATTTAATGGTGTTATTGACGATTTTGTTGGGAAATTTTATTTAACAGCCGGTTTTGTTAGGCGGAACTGTGCACGGTTCTCTGATCCACATACACTTAAACATACACGTCTTTCGTACGCTCCAATTCGGAATATGCTACGTTCGTTTGGATACCAAGTCACAGTACTTCTATTGGTCGTATCGAGCGGGTTCAGTGGGTTTTGTGGCAGTCGACTTAGAATAGCTAACTCACTTAGACGATGGTGGTCCGTTGTGGTACCTTGTGTAACACAGGAACCTTAGTGTTTCTTTATCATTGGAACCATTTAGACGTTCTTATGTGGCGTAGAATTGGTTTTATCCCAACACCGGATAGTGCCGTAAGAGAGTCAAAATGGTATTTCCCTAAAAATCTTGCTCTACTCCTAGCTGAGGCTGAACAATTACAGAGGAAATATTCTACTCTTTCTTCCTCTTCCTCGTCTCTACTACTTCTGCAGTAGTCATGCGAAAATACTCCTAGGCTAAAAGAATGCCTACGTAATAGCTAATAACCAGTAGCACACGCCACGACCTTCGAGATGTTCTCTCTTGAGAGGTTTAGCAATTCTCCTGATCTCCACTTATCTATGTATTTGCGGCCAAATTAGCCTGGTTGTAACACATGTATTTTATTTTCTCCATGACCTAATGGCCCTCCTGGAGAACATTATTTTTTATTCTTAATTTGCATAGGAATTCCAATATTGCCTTTGTTTTCAAACAGTGACTGATTTCTGGCTATCTAATCGGCCTTGCAATTTCCTTCAATATCTCTTTGTCCCGGAATTCATACCCTATGCTCTGAAAGTACCATGAATGTTTAAATAAAACAACACACAGTTAAATAACAGGCAAATTTATTTTATCTCCTTCAAAGTATGACTCGACTGAAGCAACACATATGTGCCAACATTTAACCCAGCCCTCCATGCACCCCTGGTAGGTCGACGGAGAGATGGCCCTCAGTTCCTTCGTCACATTTTGTTTGATCTCCTGTATCGACTGAAATCTCCTTCCACGAAGTGATAACTTCAACTTGCGAAATAAAAAGACGTCGCACGGGGCCATATCAGGGGAATACGGTGCTTGCACGATGGTATTTACTTGGTGTTTGGTCAAAAAATCCAGCACAATTTGGGCTCGGTGTGATGGCGCGTTATCATCATGCAAAAATTCAAGTATTGTTTGCCCACATTTCCAGCTGTTTGCGACGTACAGCATCTCTCAAACGCTTCGAAATGGATAAATAATATTCTTTATTGTCTGTCTGGCCCAATGGAAGGTATTCATGGTGCACTACGCCTTGGTAATCGAAGCAAATAGTCAACCCGGTACTTTTTGATCATAGGGTATAAGGCTTACCTTGAAGACGGTGTTAATATCATTTAGAGCTACCAGGAATTCCTGAGCAACCTTTAGAAGGTCTTTCTTAAATTTGCTTTGCGATCTTTGAATTTATATGAATCTACGCCTTTTTATAATTCTCGCTTGCTTCTCATAAGCCGTAAGATCTTAGAAACTGTACTTTCACTGTCCTTTATGTTTAATGCTGTTAATGGGTATTTAGATTATTCTTATTTACTAGATCGTATTAATTTTGATATGTCACAAAAAAAAAAACCCATTTTTATGCTGTTACCCCCATTTTTATGCTGTTACCCCATTTTTATGCTGCTAATTGGAAAGCTGAGTATGCACGTAATGCCTCAACTGCGCGTGCACTTAGTGAATTAAATAAGATCTCGAGTTCTATATTTTTTATATTTTTATGTATTTTTTATATATTGCATTTAGCGAAATATGAGTTTGTTAAAACTTTGAACTCTTATTTTCTAACTTTTACTTTCCTAAGTTTTTGAAATTTGTAATTTTTAGTGCTTTAAGTAATCAACTTTTTATTTGCCTATAGTCCAACCAACGCAAGGCAAGTCTTGTCGAAGCCCTATGCTCCCGAGAGGAGTGAACAAGGAAACAAAAAAAATTATATATGAATAAATGAATAAACATTTCCATACATTTAGTACTCCAAACAGTTATTGCTCCATTGGGAAACAAATTGCCGGCATATTTCGAGGTATGCGGCGTAGCTGTGGTAAAGTGGGTTGGATTTACTAATATTCTTGCTTTCTCTTTCATTATATTTTTCATTTGTGAGTATTTATTCAGATTGACGCTCAAAATGACGAGCCGTCGTAGAATAAGTCTGCCCTTTAACACGAGTGATGTGACACTTTTGTTTCTGGCTTCCCCAAAAACGATGACTTGGCAAAGTTACAATCGCATACAAATAAGTAGAAAAGTATAAAATTATGCAAAAATAAAATAAATAGTATTTTAAAAGTATTTTCCGCTGCATTTGGGACTCATGCCATTGCTTCACTGACTAACCCATAAAAGTTCTGGGAAGGCATTTATAAATATTTAATAGTTCTAGTGTTTAAGTACACATTTCAAATAAATTAAAATACAACAATTGAATTAAATCAGTGACAAAGGTTCTGTGCTAAAAATTTAGCCACTAATTTAAACAATTCAAACTTTCTAAGCACTCACTAAAATGGGTCATTGAAAACTTATTGCACTTACATATGTGCGTATGTATGTATGTAGGTATGTATGTGAGTATATGTGTATGTATGTAGGTATGTATGTAAGTATGTACGTATGTATGTATGAACATATGTATGTATGTGTCTACGCATGTAAGCCTAAGTGAGAATCAGGGAATTTACTTACCTAGAAGAAGCCTGTCCCACCTTCAATTGATTTATGTGCGCCTAACAACAACTTATTGGTTAATACAACAACAACTTATTGACAATTTCATTGATGAACTGGCAAATTGTATGGAGAGCTATTTTTTAATTAACATTTCAAACAAAATCGTCTGTGGTGTTTGTTCTGTAGAACAAATAAAGTCGAAGGTGTGCAGAGAAGTCAAGCGAAAATGATGAAATAAAAATTAAAAAAAAAAGTAAAAGTTCTCATAGAAATATTGGTGTGAAAGGGGCTTCTTTCAGTAACTCAACTACTCACGGATGCTTAGCCAAATATGAAATGTCAATAGACACTATAAAAAGTAAGCAAATTCGATTTTTTCAAGTCTAATTTATCGGTATTTATAAACTTATTTAAATAATGTTCGGTTTATGTAAATGAAAAGATGCAAAGAAGAAAAAAATTTCAAAAATTGTGATTGTGTTGCCGCTAGAGGAAAAAGAAAAAATTATTATTCACTGAATTTAAATAATTTTTACACGCGTGCTAGGATGGGCTTAGGTATGTAATAGAGAACAAGAACTTGTTCACATGAAAAGGGGGAAATTTTAGAATAAATAAGTGATTTAGAGTCTTAACTCAAAGGCTTGCCTCGTTTAAGCGGTTAAAAGTCTTGTTAAGAACCAGCAAAGGGTCACTCCGTTCGGCGGTTCAGCATAGACAATCTGTCGGCATGCATAAGTACATACATATTTGACTATACTTATGCTCAAATATGAACGAGACTGATTTATTAAAACACAAACGGTTAATTATTGTTCAATTTTTATTTTATCTCCTATCACGTTTTTTCCAATCATCATAGCATTTCTGGAAGGCCGATTTCGGTATGGATTTCAGTTCCTTCTTCGAACTCTCTTTTATGACTTCAATTGTCTCAAAATGTTTACCACGGAGCGGCAACTTGAGCTTGGGAAACATGAAAAAGTCAAATGGAGCCATATAAGGCGAATACGGTGATTGCGGAACGATATTAACATTATTTTTGTTCAAATAATCGCGAACAAGACGTGATGTGTGAGCTGGTGCATTATCGTGATGCAAGAACCATGACTTGTTGTCCCACAATTCCTTCCTTTTAAGACGAATGTTCTCGCGAAAACGCTTTAAAACATCTAAATAATATTCAGCGTTAACCGATTTTGCGATTTGTGCGATTTTCAAGTACAATTTCCTTTACTTTTCCGATGTTTTCGTCGTTTACTGATGTTGCTGGACGACGTTCATGAGGCAAGTTTTCAAATATGTACGGCCCACTTTGAACGATTTGTACCACTGGAAAACACGTGCACGCGATAGAGCAGAGTCCCCATAGGTTGTCTGCAACATTTTTAAGGCGTCTGAAGCCGAAATTTTGTTGGAATAACAAAATTTCAAACAAATTCTTTGCTCAACTTGAATTTCCATCGTTAAATTCGAAGAACACATTCGAGCTTGACTTGTTTACAGTAGCACAGAAAACAAACTATGTGACATATCTCGCTGAAATGTGCCATGTAAGCTTCTAACAGTCCTACCATCCAAGAAAAAATTTATTTTTGCTATATGTCATCCACGGACCGTTTTATTGATAAAGTCTCGTTCATATTTGAGCAGAAGTTATTAGAGTAAAATCGGGTATTGTGGGCTATTCGGGTATTGTGGTCAACGTCTGTATTTTTCATAAGAACGAGCATGCACTAGGAAGATTACTTATGAACTTCAAAATTCATATAACGGATGTTTTACGCTATTCGCCTTTGGAATTGGACTCTTTGCTGATGAGCAGTTGATCAAAATATTTTGTGAAGTGCATCCGATTTGTTTTTTAAATTATTTAAAAAAAATTTTGTAATATTTTTTTCTCGGAAATGGTACAGTGGCTAATGTGGGCTAGTCAGCTTCGGGTATTGTGAACTAGTAGCCCACATTACTCCCTTAGTATTTTCTTAATTCTCGTTAATTTTCCTGTTTTGTCTTTCCCAAATATACATATTTAGACATGCCAAAAATGGAGACATAAGGAAATGGGACCTCGGTATGGTGAAAAAAGCCATTGTAGCTGCTAGGAATGAGGAGGTGGGCACTTTTTTGCATCAAAGACTTTTGATGTGCCGCGTTTTACATTGCAAAGAATGACAAGGAGTAATGCATCCCCTAACCTGCTTTTAAAAACCCCATTTAGACGTAAGCCAATACTGGACGAAGCCACAGAAACATGGCTTGTAAAATATACATTAGAACTGGAGCCAAGACTTTGCGACCGCACAGGACACGAAAAAATGGCACAAAACGTGAGCTTAGTAAATCGAAAAACATCTTTGCCTTTTTTTATGAAACCCATTGCTCTATTAAAAGACGTTCCCGTTGTAGAGCGAAAAAAATGCAAAGATGTTTTACGATTTACTCGAGCAAGAGTATGAGAAACACAAATTTACACCATCTGCTATTCAGATTGAGGATTTATATTTACCTAAGTTTAATAATTTTTTTTCCAAGAGTCAACCAAGAAGGTTATTAATTAAAATAAAAAAAAAATATATGAATAAATTCATTGACTTATTATTAACTCTTACAATTGTTTTTGGTGATTTTATAAAGTGGCTCGCTTTACCTGAATGCCCTGGGCCACATTACCCACCATTTTTCTTTTCATCAACTTTTAGGGTGGTTTCAGTTTTTCTCTATTATCAGACGAAAACGATTATATTAGCGTATATTTTGCAAAAAAATGTTAAGATAATTCAATATCTGTTAAAAAGAGAAAAATATCGCTTTTTCATTGCGATTATTTTGGCAGAAATTAATATAAAGGTAAAATGGTGCCCACAATACCTGACTTTACTCTAATCTTTAGTTCCAGTAGTCAGTTTGAAATCATTTTATTTAAAAAAAAAATTTTTGTTTTGACTATAAAAATATAAATAAATAACTGAAGAAATAACAGCTTTCAAAATTTTTTGGTCATTAAGTAAAAACACAATTGCCAAGCCTCTGCTTTAAACAAAACCGCTGGCTGTAACTATCAGAACTCGGTGATCGATCATTTACAGTAAGACCAACTAAGCTCACTTCCCCATCATTCGTTAGTAAGGTACCAACACTCGCAAATAGTTTAGAACTTAATATTGTATCAAAAACTGGCGACTTATCCCCGCAACTCTTTCTACGGGAAGCTAAGCATACAGCCTACCCGAACTCTCTTGTATTCTCCTTTAAAATACGTCTTGTGAGTAAATGAGCAAAGCATCGTACGAGTATATCCCAAGAATGATAGAAAGAAGATTGCGCCCATCAGAGCGTACGTGACGTCACGTTTGCAGAGTTGTGCAGTATTGCCAACCATTTGCTCTTCGCAATAAATTTAGTGCTTTTTTATACCGAAAATGCGACAATTTTTAAGTTTGGTGTTTGTTTCTTTTTGTTTTTAATTTAAGACTACCGAGACTTTAGGTTGAAGAAAACTGTATTATTATACAAAAGAAGTTTAAAAAAGGCCACTCTGAGAAGATTTTAGTGCTAATGAAAATTTGTTTACTCTTATACAATAAAATTTGATAATTTGAAAGTGCAGATTTAATTTTTGGCTCCATTTAAGGCTATGCAAAAATATTAAATGCCCCTCTCTCAACTCTTTTTTAAGATTGAAAACCTTTTTACACATTTTAAAAAGCCTTTGAATTTATTGAATGCGCATTGAAACCATAGAGGTGTAATCGTTTCTTTCGGTCATCAATTCTTAGTGAGAGATAGAGCATCAAGAGGAGTATTCATAGTAAAAATAAGCAACAATATACCAGAAAATACTAAAGAAACCATACTGACATTTTTACAAAAAGAGTACCTTATCTAGTTAATTACATAACTTCAAATATAGCAAAAAAGTCGTTCCCTTAACAAAAGAATTTCGCTTAACAAACAAAACTCATAAATTAAATTGTACATAAGCATAACACATTTATTTAAAAAAAAACGCACATTCTACAGACAATTTGTCACGCATACAAAGTTCTTACTTAACACAATAAAAATTTCGTGTTTTATTTTCTTTAAATGGGCATTTAGTGCGTTTTTATATCCAAAGCTAGGCAACTCTGCAGTAGCGAGAGAGAGATTTGACTGACGAAAGCAGAAGAACACCAACAATACCGGCAATCGCGGGCAATGCCACCAGATGTTAAAAAAAAAGTAAAGCTAAATAAAACTGAGTGAATTATTTAAATAATTATTAAAAAATGTATATTTTACAAAATTATAAACATGACATTTTAATTAGAACAGTTGGAAAAATGTCATGAAGAAAGAACTAAAACACCGAGACAAAAAATAATAAAAATAACTAAAAAAAAATGCTAAATCAAGTTACGAAAATGGTAATCTGGCCATACTGGAGCTAAAATCACGTAACTAGTTGTCAAATTCGCTGAGCGCAAAGTAACGGGACCACGATGGGCGCCATCTCATTATTCTTTGCATCATGAGTATATCCTATGCGGATTGTAGGATGGCATAGCACACGAAAGAGTACGATAATAGGAAGCTTGAAGAGGTTTTCAAAAGATTACAACTAGATGAAGTCTCGTTCGAATTTGTTATATATCAGATAAGGGTATTAACTGGTCATTGTTGAATAGGCAGCCACGCCAGAAGGTTAAGACTTCCTTACTATGATTTCTGTAAAAGCTGTCTTAACACAGAAGAAGGGGGAAACAGTCAGACACCTTTTATGTGAGTGTAAACGCTTAGCTATAAAGAGGCTTCGTACTCTTGATACAGCATCTTCAACTGATGTAGCGGACATAGCGCATCTAAAACTAACGAAGCTTTGCTCATTTATTAGAGCAACCGGATGATTTTAAAAGGAACCCATAGTGTAAGGATCAGTTCCAGAGGTATGACAACGGACATACGAAAGGTCTAAGTGTGTCATTGCGACTGATAGGCAGGGTATCTATATATCATTATGATATGTAATAAAAAATATCATTAGCTGAATTTGTCATACGATCGTGATGGTTGAGAGGTAAGTAAGGGCAAGTTTAGCTGTACTATTTGTATAATCGCAAAAAAACAGAAGTATACTTTACTTAAATTACCTAAACTTAGTATAAGAGATGTTTCAAAGAAAGTAAAGAACTTATTTTTTTAGTCGAATTTTTTCAGATTTTTTTTTTAATTTTAAGCAGATTTTTTCGGATGTTTTTGAGAATACGCAGGTCATCGCCCTATTTAGGAAAATATATTTGTGCCAAAAACAACCTTATCAAACAACCTTATCAAAGCTAAGATTTTAAACTCTTATATGACTGTGAAACATGGTCTGTTCCAACTAAAAAAAAATTCAAACTTTCTTAAATCGCTGCCTTAGAGCCAACCTGTGCTTCTGGTGGGTAGCTCCATAACTGGCTGTCAAATGATGAGCTCATCACCTAAGCAAAGGAATGTTGAAAACTGTCCGAGATTCGATACAAATTTATTTAATTTTTCTAAACTTTTCATAAAGTTCGTAAGTTTGATTTAAATGGCTTTGGTTGAGGAATGAACACTTTTAAAAACTATTAAATTATTAGTATTCAAAAATATTATTATTACAAAAAAATATAAAAAAGCAAACTCTGGAGCGAAAAACATTGTCATTCGTCGGTGAGAAATTTCGCTCGAATGAAAAAGTTATCGCTGAAACTGGGGCCTCTTTTGAGACAAAAGATACATCGTTCTATAAAAGTGGCATTGAAGTGTTAGAGCGGCGCTGGAATGTTTGCTTTGTTCTTGATGGAACTTACGTTTCGATGAACAAAGATAATTTTGAACAAAAAAAAAAACGTGTTTTCTTTGTTAGGCACCGGACTTTTCAGTCCATGCGTTAGGTAAGCATAAGAAGTCTCTTCACGCTCGGATTTACCTGTTAGGACAGCATTGAAGATGTCCCCCAAACAGGGTTGCCGAAATTAAAAAAAAGTGCGTGTAGCGTAGTACACATAACATAAGTGAAACTTTCAAGGCAGACAAAGAAAGAGAGAATGAGAGAGAGAGAGAGAGAGAAATAATATATATCTAAATAAATTAACAACATTTGCAGAGAATGCAAATAGAAAAAATTTACAAAAATAATACGCGTGCTATATCAACTGCGTATATATAGCGAATGTCACCAACGCGAATTGCCGCAGCACGCACTATACGATCAGTCGTATTCTAACTATACATTGTTCTCTTTCGCTCCGATGTACTAGCGTGGCGTTAGAGCCATGCGCACATATAGCATCTAACACTATAACGTAGACAAGGCACGCGCATGCGAAATACTATCTATCCTATTCTAACAATATGTTGCTCTCTTTCGGTCTACTATAGTAATATGGTGTTAGTGCTGTATGGTTACGCGTCACTCTCCTTCTCTCTCTGTTATATTCTAACGCCTTGTATATAATGTATACGTTGTTCTCTCTTGCTCCTACAAAACGAGTAACGTCGTAAGACTTAGACTAGAGTCTTAGCGTAGGAGTGGGAGAAAAGACGAAGGACCGCACAAAAGGGAGATGTGAATAGCCTAAAGTGTATCTAAGATATATACAAAGTATAGCTTCTCTCTCCTTTTCCTCTACGTTATATCTTTTTTCTCTCTCGCGGAACGAAAATGCCCAAAACGTTGCATGACCTTGAAATTTTACTCTCCATTCTCGGTCATCCATCGACGCCTAAGAAGTTTCACTTCAAAACTCATTAAATCCACATCCACATTGGTTCAGAGGAGACTACAAAGTGTAAAGGCGATCTCCAGTGGTATCTTAATGGTACTATTCCGGCCTAAGCGATCCGTTTCGCCAATCAATCTAACCTAACCTAATCAAGTATAAAAAGTTGGTAAGTATACATACTTATATATGCATATATAAATATATTGTAATATGTAACGCAGAAATATGATTCTCATATAATTTTTTCGTACCAACATTTCGCTGAAAACATGCGCCGTGTATACTTTATGCTTTCTGCTGTTCGATGCCTAACAAACTTACACTTTTCTCAACCTGTTTCAGTTATTTTTGTTTTCTGAAGCAATGGTGACATTTCCAATTCCAACTAGTTTTAGATCGTTAAATATCGGCAAAAGCTATCACATATCACAGCTTGAGTTCTTTCATATTTTTTATAGATTTTAAACACACACTTACATATTTACATATTCTTGATGGCCTTTTTTATTGGAATATCTTTAGGCCTTAAACTTTGTAAATAAATCAAGTTTGGCGAAGTCAATAAACTTATCTATGTTGCTAAGTTGAAAAAAATATTAAAAAAATTGGCAAATATGCGTAAGAATGCCATGTCTCTTATATAAACGTGGCTTCAACCTTTAGGAGCCCTACAATGCCGTCTTAATACTTGTGTTATCTGCTAGCCCGTTTGTCTAATACAAAAAGAAGTAGCGACAATTTTTTTCAGTTTTTTTTTCACTTTTCTGATACACTAAATATATTTTGTTGCTTTTCTCTTGGCCTTTTTGTGCAATATTTCTATGGCTGGCCATTACTAAGTGTAAATTGAAATATGTAAACAACCGAGGCAAATATAATAAATAAAGTTGTGATGTTGTCGCAAGTTCATACTCATACATGCATATTTATGTATATACAGACACACACATATGCACATAAGCACCTATTTCACTTTAACTCATATTTACTCGACCACGAATTTGACTTTAATGACCACTTCCAACTAACCAACACACATACATAGCTACATATTTCTACATACGGATGCGCGGCCACCCACCGAAGCGTATAGGAAGTGCGCGGTATTACGCGCAATTGCCAATTACCAATTGCCTGTTGTCATTTGTTAGCAATGGTGAGATAATATTTATGGTTTTTTTCCGTTTTGTTTGGCTTTGCAAGCAAACCTTCGGACTAATTTTTTCTTGGCATTTTCTTATGGATATGAGCGCTCCTATTTGTTCCTGCGTCTGCGTCACTTAGTGTCAAGGTGTGTATAATAGGGCGGGTCGATTTAAAAATCGCTCATTGCTCTGTGAAAATCGTATTCTAGGGATCAAAATAAGAAACTTTGCCAAAGGAACCATACCTCTAAAACGAATTCTGATGTCCCCCAATTTGGCTCGAACGAAAAATCCCACTTTGACCCATTTAGAGTGCTCCAATCGAGTCCAAATGTATGACCGACCCCCACTAACTTTGGACGGCCGATCCACCAATGCTAGTGGCACACCCCTTGGAACTCTCCTGGGGGGTTCCCCTTACAATCATTTTAAAATATCACCATTTTTGGCCTTTACATAAGAAAAGAAACTAAAAAGTTCGACCCAAATTGGGGGACATCAGAATTCGTTTTAGAGGTATGGTTCCTTCGGCGAAGTTTCTTATTTTGATCCCTAGAATACGATTTTCACAGAGCAATAGGCGATTTTTTTGCCTACCCACAAATCGACCCGGCCTAGTGTATAAGTATCATATAAGTGCATACATGTGTATGTAAGTATATATTTCTGAACGTACAAGTACAATGACCTGAAGGAAAAGCTGTACCGATATTATAATGCTAAGCAGACCTCCTTAAAGATTTTTCATATCGAACTTTTTCCAATTTGTGATGCCCGTTTTGTCGCACTGTCCTACAGAGTTTTTATACCTAATTTTCAATGGTTTGGTGCGTGATTACCATTCCGAAGTGCATGGCTTCGATACCCCGGGGATGAAACACCAAATGATAGTAAAATTTCTTTCTAAAATCGGTCGCCTCTCGACAAACAATGGCAAACCGCGCGTGCCTTTCTGCCATGAAAAAGCTCAACATAAAAATCCAGCTGGCGTTCAGAGGTGGCGTAAAACTGTAGGTTCCTCGATTTGTAGAAAATAAAAATCGTACAACTGTATTATGAAAATCGACGCTCTGTGAAAAGTATTCATCGCGCAATCAGGCCAACTTATGGTGTTTAGCGATGAGGTCCATTTTTGGCTTATAATGACTATGCCAATAAGAAAAATTACCATATGTGGGCTGAACACCAACCCGAAGTCATTCAAGAACAGCCATTACATCCAATGAAAGCAACTATTTGGTGCGGCCTATGGGAGGGAGGATGTAACAGTGACAGTAACAGTATCGCGCCCTGATCAACGACTTTTTGATGCTGGGAATTGCAGCCCGTGATCTCCACAACATTTGAACATTTGGTTTCACCAAGATGGCGCTACTTGCCGTATAGCCCTTGAATCAATGGCTTTACTGCGTCGTCGCTTCGGTGAACAATTTATCTCTCGTCTCGGACCAGTGGATTGGCCACCATCAGGCATTGGAGGCCAACATCACTAAAGTTATTCACGAGATACCAGATACCGACCGAAGCCCTCCAGCGAGTCATTCAAAATCGGTGTTTACGGATGGCGGAACTATTGCGCGGCTAACTTTGAAAGGGATTATCTTTAAAAATAAATTTCATGAATGGTTCTACAGAAAAATAATAAAGATTGCCAAATCATTTTGAATGTTTGTTCCTTTATTTCAATTTAAAACCCGATAGCGCTAAATTGATCACCCTTTATATAAACATATATATGAGATTTTCTCGGTGGCTTGTCATTATATGCTGAGCCAATATTAGAAAATCAATTATTTTATAATTTACTGTGTGGCCCAACTTATAACTGGAGATATTCTTTTTAGCAGCCTTTCAGTATTAGAAAAGTTTCTTAGTATAGTATTTGAGTATGCCTCACTTTTTTATGAAAATAACTATCAAAATGTTTAAATACAATTTGGCAGAGCAGCTCGTACCAAATCCTTTAAAGATGTATATGCACTCCATATAATTGGACGAGGATTGGAAAGCACCGACGGTATTTTTGTATTAAATATTCGTTTATGATTTTTTTTTATTTTCTCTGTCATCAAGGAACTCAATAATTTCCATTTCAATAATTTCCATAACCATTGAAAATGGAAAAATCAACTAATTTGTTTCTTATAAATTCTTATAAAGGTAAAGTTGCCCGACTTTCGGTATTTCCATAGGAAAAGCGCGGCAGCTTCAAAGCAAAAGACTAGGCATCTCTACAGGGTTCTTTATTAGTTGATTAATTTATTATTCAGGCACTGGCTGTCAACTCATTTACACTTGGCCGCTCAGCTGTCAAATGAGCAGCGGCTGGGTTGTGTCTTAGCAATTTTTGTGATGCGACAGTTGGGCGTGATGTAAACTAATAAAGATGACCTTGATTGCTATGATGAAAATTATTGCCGGAAATTACGAGATGGGAAATTGGTGACATGCGCGTTTTGTAGTTGACAAATTTTTCACAAATTTATTGATGCAAAATTTGCCTTCAATACTAAAAACAGCGTAGAAGCAACAACCATTGTGCAATAATCTATTAAAGCGCGAAGATGTACATAAGTGGTAAAAGAAGTTCAGCGGCTGAAGATGTCTGTGGCTTACTGAAAGATTTTCGACCAGAGCAAGTGGCTGAAATAAATCCCGGCACCTGAACGAATTTGTTCGAGTTCAATAAATCGCACGATGCCAAATAGAAGCAGGGTGTTAAAAAATATAAAATTGTATTCAGAAAAAATAAAATCATACTAAATGTAAAATATTTGCGAAGGTAAGAGCATGAACCAGATTTAGATTAGATTGATTTGAGGTTTGCACTTCGACCTCATGGTCTATTGTGTCCTCTACTCATAACAGTACCTCATCCAGGCCCAGTTCCCTTATTAAACTTAAAACAGAGCTGGGTTGGACCGGGCTTATTTGTCTTTCTTCTAGCCGCAAATGACCGAGATGTCTTAGCGCTGCATGGAATTCGAAGGTGCAGAGACCAAATGAACCAATAAAGACTTAATAAATATGGATTCGCAAAATAACGCTTTTCTCAAAAATTTCACTATTCGCACTGCTTGTTGAATTTTTAATTACATTTCATTTGCAGAAAGCTTAAAACTGTTATTACACTCGTCGGTTAGAGGGAGTATCTTTATAATGAATGCTGGTCTTCGAATTCAACACAAATAATTTTAGAAAACGTAAGGTCCTCGAGTTAAAAAAAAAAACAAGTGATTTAGAAAACGCTCCATTCACCGGGATCGTTATTTGAAACATAACACCAAGCCATGTGGTCGCTAACAAAATCAAGACGGCATTCTTTGCGAAATTTATTCGAAGGTGTTTTTTTTTTGTAACTTTTTATACTTCAGATGAGGTGCTTTTAGAATAGCCCTTCGAATGGTAGATTTGCTGGCTGCAACATTTGCCATTTTTTTAATTTTTGCTGTGGGGGATTTTTGTGGGATTTCATTTGGTGTCAAAGCCATCGCGGTTTTGTCTTTGTAGTTTTTACTATAGTAAACACCTTAGTTCACGCAAAGATCCAAAACATTTGGACTTCGACCAAACCTTTCGGCAATTTGGCGATTTGAATGCCCCTGTGAGGTCAATGTAAGTCACTTTGTCCTTTTTCGCGATCTGTTAACCCTTCTGCTTTCCATTTTATTAAAATTAAGAGGTTTTCGACAAACAGAAAGAATGCTTAAAAAAGCGATCCCTTTTTACAGCTTTAATGTGCCTACGATTATTTTTATTCATGCTCATTTTCGAGCAAAATACAGGTTTCACTTGAATTCTCAGATACCCTTGTGTTACATTTTATTTTTCCCAAATAATACTTGTTTATTCGCGCTTTTTGGTATTGCCTCTTTTTTAATTTTAGAAACCGGAAAAGCCGCAAGGGGCCAAGAGTTATCAGTTAATTACATCCCAGCAAAATGAGTAAATCAGAATCATTATTGAAGTCATTCAACAGCTCTTCCGGTAAAAATTAAGCAGTTTCGGAACAAACTTCGCTGACACACATCTCACACGCCCAAAACATCCGAAAAAATGCGTGGTGTGAACCAATTTATATGCTTATATCCTCAGTAATTTCTCTGATAGTAATTCGATGAATTTCTAAAACAATTTTTTCACTGCTTCAACGTTGATATCTGTTATAGGCGTGTTAGTGCGTCTAGAGCGAGGTGCGTCGTTGCCGTCTTGGAAGAGCTTGCATCATTTACGAAAATTTTTTTTTACATATGTAGAGTGGACTCCACATATGCCAATAAAAAACGCAAGTATTTTAGAGCTTTTAGCTCCATTTTTTACACAAAACTAGACACAAAGAATTTCTTTGATACATTTATTTCATTAACAGAAAATCGGCGAGCACATCCAAATTCGTTCAACCTGTGCGTCTGTCGAAAACAAATTGAATTAGCTTTATAGTTGAGACTGTCAGTATACGAGTATATTCTGAATATGTGCACCAGCACAATAAAATAAAAAAATCGAAGAAGAATAGAAATGTGCGTTACACGCGAAATTTTGGAGTCCCTTTATTTTTTGAACATTCATAGGGCAGACTTATAAGGTTTTCCGGTAAAAGAACAAAAGCAGACTGAGTGTGAATACTAATAAAACTGTTTAAAACTGTTCTTTATTTGGAAAATCCATGCATGCCATGGAATATATGTGAAAAATAATGCCCATGAAATGTTTGTCGGTTTGCTGAAAGCCTTCGATAGTATTAAAATAGACCAAATTGAATACGTGCTACGCTTGCAAGGAATACTGAAACAATTGGATTCGCTAGTAAGTCTAACCCTCGCTGAGACCTATTCCAAAGTGCTCTTACAAGGCAAAGCGTCTGATTTATTCAGAGTTGAAATAGGAGGAAAACAGGGAGACGCGTTGTTCACTCTGACTAGACTAATGTACTTAAAGACGTTGATCCATCAGAGACTATATTCATCGTCCTCGGGAGAAATATGGTTGTTCTAATAGAGAGGCCTCAGTAGTCTAGCGTAAGTGCACTAGCCTGTCATCCCAGAGGTTGTGGGTTCGAATCCCATGTAAAGCACGGTCCTCGTACTTTTCCAAACTTACCTACTTTCCTAGTTTCGCATATAAAAAAATAAATAAATAAAAACAAAATAATAATTTCATTTCTCAACCCCCGCACAAAGGTATGCGCTTTACTTGCATTGTGGCTCCTAAAACAAGCAAAAAACAAGAAAAGACACAGATGCACATTGCAACAGTAGCACCAGCAAGCGGAAGCGGCCAAGCGCGGTAATAGCGCAGACACACCAAATTTAGCGAAGTCCTCAACCAACTGGGCGATGCGCCTGGCAGAAAGCTGTGAAACATAGATATTTTTTTTTTTATTTTGCGTTTGCAGAATGCCAGACGAAAGAATACCTCGCAAAGTTTTGGATGCACGCGTGTATGGTAAAAGCAAAAGGGGCGGCCGTGGAAAAGGTGGTTAGACGACGTTGAGGACGATCTAAGAAGCATAGGAGTGATCAACTATCGTACACTGGCTATGGAACGAGATGCATGGAGAAGAATTGTGGAGGAAGTTAAGGCTCACACCGAGCTGTATCGCTTTGCATGATGATGATGATGATGAAATGTTCGCCACGGTGTTTCATTTTTAAAAGGTAAAATTTGCAATGGCGACCGTCGTAGCCGAATGCGTTGGTGCGTGACTACCATTCGGAATTCACAGAGAGAACGTAGGTTCGAATCTCGGTGAAACACCAAAATTAATAAAAATATTTTTCTATAAGCGGTCGCCCCTCGGCAGGCAATGGCAAACCTCCGAGTGTATTTCTGCCATGAAAAAGCTCCTCATAAAAAATATCTGCCGTTTGAAGTCGGCTTAAAACTGTAGGCCCCTCCATTTGTGGAACAACATCAGGACGCACACCACAATTCACGCCATATACTCGTACGCGAGAGTTGGCACTACCCAAAAAAAGTTCATTACAATGAACAACAGATTTGAACGCCTGCTAACATCGACTCCACCCAATTCGAAAACCTATTCGAAAACCTAGATCTTCTTGAATTAAATTATGCACGCTTGCTTGTGTAATTATGTAAATCAATGCGCTTGGGTTTTCAGCTAAATATTTGTTGTTGTTGTTTCGGAACTTAAACACGGAAATAATAACAAATAAGCTGGCCACCTCAAATTATTCCTCAGTTGCAGTCAAACAAGTGCAGCAACGACACAACGAGATTTTTACTCCTAATTCAAAATAATAGAAAAAGTGAAAAGGAAGAAGTGCTCAAATTCAAAATAATGGAGATTAATATTAAAATATTATGTTTTTTGTTGTTTTTTCCCTCAAATTAATAGCTATTATATAATCTAGATAACTCATTATATTGTGGAACTAGTTAAGCAGGATTTCCGGCTAGACATACAAACTTATATTCTTGCATGTGAAATAGAGTTAAGTGTTTCAGCTAGCAACTGATTTAAAAGAATAATAAAATTAAGAAATATAAATACGAAGAGAATCACTTGAATATTTTCGCATGTGTTTATAAATTATTGCATTCGAACTAGACGATTTTTATGTTTTTATAAATTTAGTCATTTAATGGCACAAGCTTATCAGAATCTTAAGAGAATTAACTAGATTCGCAAATTAGAAACTAGTTAACCTATGCAAATGCAAATACATACATCACTTGAAGGAATTGACTTTTTTTCGTACTAAAAGAAAGCACATTGGACGCACTGGACGCTTAGCTTTTTTGGGAGTATGCAATTAAAATGATTTCATCTGTGTTGCAGTTTGCTTTGACCAAAAATGAGTTATGTTTGGTAGAGGTTATGAAATGTATTGTAAAAAAAATATGTTCGAAGGATACTCTGGAGATGCTAGATGTACTCAATTTGAGCATGCTTAAAAAAATATATTTTGACGTGATAACGTCTTATAATTCGATTTAGCCAGCTGCACGCACGAAAAAATGTGTCGTTACCTTGCTCATTTGTCGTTACCTTGCTCATTTGTCGTTACCTTGCTCATTTGCCGTTACCTTGCTCATTGTCGTTACCTTGAATGAACTGCAAGCGAAAGCGCGGAACGAACGACAAAGCAAACGAACGGCAACGTTCGACATCTTGCTCTCTCCTACTTAAGTGAGCGTATATATGTATGTATATGCGCATATGTACATATATAAATTCACGTATTTGTATTTGCATATGCCTTCTTATTGATTATTATTATTATTAATTTGATTTACTTGAAGAATTTAAAATAGAACCAAGTTTGTTAATAATACCTGTTGTTTTAATGTTATAATTATTAATTTTTTTATTATATATGAAGGAAAAAATGTATGGTAATATTTACACATACATTATAAGATATGTTGTATACTAATATATGTATATAAACATGCATATACATGTACAATTTCGCGCAATTTTCAAAAATAACAAATCTATATGTAAAGATGCAAACAAGTCATATGGACATATCAAATATACGAATCTATTCCGTACGCAAGCAAGTGTAAGCTTATGTGCTTGAACTGCAAGCGAGAGCGCGGAACGAACGACAAAGAGCACAATCGGCCCCCGCGTTCGGCAACGTTCGACATCTGGCTCTGTCCTACTTGAGTGAGCACATATATATGTGTATATGCGCATTTGTATATAAATTCATATATGTACTTGTATTTGCATATGCCTTCTTGCTGTGTGCATGGTAATGAACCATTTCTCTGTTGAGAATAGGACGATGATAGAAAAAGTAGGAAATGAAAGGGAGTGTTTCGAGTGTAAAGTGTCTTGAAAAAGGCAAATCGATGATGGTGCCTCTTAGTGTTGTTGACTTATTAACGTCTGATGCACAATCGAAATTGAAGATATCTTTCATGAATTTGATAAATGTTTCGTCATTTTCACGTTTGTGTAAATGTAACTTGACCTATTCCATTGCAATTCCATTTACCTCCTCCTCTATATCCATACAAAATATCTATCAAACAAATAAAATTAAAATTTTGTTTTGAAAATTGCAGCCATTCCATCAATATTTTCTTATGACGTTGTCACGTTAAACCATCGTCAGTAAACCGACTTTACAGACATCCTCTTTTTTATTATTATTTTTGTGGGCTCCAAAAAAGTATATTCATCATCATTATTCCCATGTTATTATATACAGTTTCTTATAAAAAATGTTGCAATTAACCTTAAAGAAATTTGGAATTAGCAACTTAAGCTTCATGGAAATGCTAGCAGATTCATGGTAAACATCGGTGCGCCAACATAGAGCAAAATAAGGCTAATTATGGCGGCTACAAACTCAATTATCCTGTATAGCAGCGAAGTATGGGGAGATCCGCTAAACAGCAAAGCCAAACACAAATCAGTGGAGGTTGTGCAACGAACAGTAGCATTTAGAACTGCCTCAGCCTACCGCACTGTCTCTGGTGCAGCAGTCTTTGTTATCAGCGGGGAGATACTCGTTAACCTCATGGCTCGGGAACGAATGGATGGATGAGACTCCAAGAGTAAACACGTCATCACCAGCGTCGCGGAATGGAGTTACCAAACCGTGCTGTGGTGGCAAAGCCAATGATGTACTGAACCGAGTGGCAGATACTCGTAGACGGCGCAACTCATTCCACCAATAGGCATCAAATGGGCCCGAGGAAGTGATTTACTTTTTAACTCAGTTCCTCTCGGGCCACGGATACTTCCGGAAATACCTTTATCGCATGGGCAAGGTAAGCGATGCCATACTAGGAAGAAAAAGATAGATCTCGACACAGTGCAACAAAGTGAGGCCTCTCAGACAGAGATAGAAGAAGTAATGCAGGAAGTATTCCCGTGAAAGAAGTCTCCCCAGTAGAGGAGGAGAGATTGTTTCAGTGGCTAGACCACTCAATGCAGTAGACGACGATCACTGTAGATTAGGTTAGGTTTGCCTGGTTGACATTAAACCACGCATAGATCTTTTGGTCTCTAGTGATACCAGATGAAGACCGACCTTTATGAATACTGAAAGTAGACATCATGTAGGATGTCAGCGCTTTTGGCGAATCTAAGCAGCCTTGGGAGATCCGCTTTTGAGACGTCCTCCAGACCCTCAAACAGAGGGGTCTTTTATTTATGCCGGACAAACGCACAGTAGGGGTTCTACAGTTTCCTCAACATCCCTCTGCATTAGCTGCGTGTCAACAATCCCTATCTTGTACGCATGTCAATAGATTATGACCTGTCCGCATACCTATAATAGTTCTGCAGTCCTTTCGCGAGGGCCTAAGTACGAATTGAGTCAGTTTTTTGTCGTTAGTTCTACAAATAACTTTTGCCCTTTTCCATGCCCACCTAGATTCCACTCACTTTTTCATGTAGTCATCCATTTCGTTGTATAGTTCACTGTTAGTGCGAAGACATTTTTAACCTTACCTCCTCAAAAAAGAAAATAGCTAAAGCTTTCGGCCTTAAAAGATTTATTTAAAAATTATTTATTTGAAAATTATTTATTCAAAAAAAAAAATTATTTAAAAATATCTTTTTGAAAACAAAAATTATTAAAAATATTGTATACAAAAAATGTTCAGCTATGACATTTGTGCTCCCAAGATGCGTGTAAATAGAATTACAAATCATTTGATATTTCATGCTTACTCATTAATCCTATTTTACCCATTAGTTCCATTAAGGTTTTTTATTCTTTCTTACTGTTTTATAATTAAAAAAAGCTAGTTTTCGCTAAGCTTTTGCTAAATATTTTATTAGCGAAGTAATCTAAGCACATAACTGACCTCGGTTTTTGCAAATACAGGCGGCCGCCGTCGTCAAATGAGTTGTGCGTGACTATCATTCGGTAGGGCTTGAGTTCTAAACGCATCATATACGTATATATATTACAAATACATATATTTTTGTTAGCTTCAATTAGTAGTAAGTGCGGTAGTTTACGGTAGATGGTTGTAGTGATCGATATTTCGTAAAGTATCGTTCAAACAATTTAAAGTTGATGCTCGTTGTCAAGCTGACATTTCGCACTAAAATAATTCATTTGCTGTTTTTGTTTGTTCCATTCAGTTGTGAAAGAGAAAATTCGGAACATTTTGCAGTTTTTGTTTGATAAAGGTGAAAATGCAAGCCAAGCTGTATGCCACTGAAATTATGAATGGTGTTATGGTGCCGATGCTGTAACACCTAATTATGTGCAATTCTGGTTTCGTCGATTCCGTTGAGGCATTTTTGGTGTTAAAGATGCATCTCATACAGGCAGGCCCGTCGTCGAAAATGGCGATAAAATCACAGAAACAATCGAAGTTGGCCGGCGTTTTAGTAGTCATAGCATCGCACGGAAGCTAAAGTTCGACCATAAAATAGTTTTATGCCATTTACGCAGAAATTTTACGCATAACTCATGGATTTCCTTTTGCCCAAACTAATATAATATAAGAGATTTACTATCTTTACCATATATGGTATAGTTTAAAACAATAAAACAAGAAGCTGTTGGGTTGCAGGGAATAAAAAATTTTTATTTTCTTAACGACCTGCAGAAAACGCTCGAGTACTTGCCATAATTTTGCAGTTGATTATATATAATATATATATAGGTATATATTGGCGCGTGCACCCTTTTTGGGTGTTCCTCCTCCTATTTGTGGTGTGCGTCTTGATGCTGTTCCAGAAATGGAGGGACCTACAGTTTCAAGCCTTCGGAGTCGGCAGATATTTTTTATGAGGAGCTTTTCCATGGCAGAAATACACTCAGAGCTGTGCCATTGCCTGCCGAGGGGCGACCGCTATTAGAAAAATGTTTTTCTTAATTTGGTGTTTCACCGAGATTCGAACCTGATTACAGCAGTTAATTTTACAGCATTAAAATTTTACCTTTTGCAAATAAAATTGAACGGTTAATGAGCTAAATACCCATTTCTGAAAATGTCTTATTTACTTATTTCTATTATTTCCAGGCGGATACGTAAAAATTCTTAGTATCGCAGCTGAGATAAAAATCTTTTTGAAAGGTTAAGTAAGGTTAGGTTAGGTTGACCTGGCTGGCTAAAAGCCATCACATAGACCTATTGGTCGTTAGTGGTATCAGATAAACTTTTTTGAAAAGGAAGTTGTTTTTTCAAATAAGCTAAAATCATTACATTTTTTTGTTAAAAACCTTTTTTGAAACTTTTGGCAAAAAAATTTAGGAAAATGCTTCTAGAACAGATAGTTATTGATTTTGACAAAACTTAAGGGGGTTTATAAGGTCAAAAAAATCAATTTTTTTTCGTTTTAAGCGATTCCTAATATCTTTCAGAATATTCACACAAAGTTACAGAGCCTAATTCTCAATATTTCCGTTGATACAAAGCCAAAGGTAGGCGAGCGTTAGGTAGTTACGCTGTGATCGGACAGCTATAGTACAAACTTTATCTTCTTTTCTCGACTTTTCATTTTCATGATTTCTTTGAATTGGCGTACATGAATGAAAAAAAAAAAACGAATGAACCGTTTGAAATGAATCATATCTTGTTCCCTTCAGTATTAAATTCTCTTCTATTTGAACTAACAAAATAGATAAAAAAAAAAAATTTCAAGATTCTTATACCAAGTTGAAGCGAATTTTTTTTTAAAGAAAGGCATTTTTTTCTTTAAAACCTCCAAAAAGTTGAAATTTTGGAATTTCTCTCAGTTTTCTTAGTTCATCTAGAATAAAAAATCATGATAATTAGAAATCCATTTGAATTTTTTGCTGTAGATAATAACTACGAGATGTATCTTCTACGCCAGTTGGAAACTCCAGCGTTGCAGCGCTCTACTAATTTCTATGTTAAACATTTTTTTTAACTTATTTTAACCAGTACAAAATTTTTTTATGCTTCTTAAATGTTCATTAAAAGATACAAAAAACTTTGCAGTGCTAAATTAATTTTTTCGTTAAAAAAAAAAAAATCGCAAAGAGATGCAATTTTTAGACCTCATAAACCAGGCTCCCCCCTTAAGTAGTTTGTATACCGATCTTTTTATTTTATTGCTATTTACTGACAGTTGGCTTTAAAATGCATAAAATGTTTAAAATATCATTAATATACACTTACGCACAAAACAATAGAACTGGGATATATTAATTAATTTTCTTTCGTTTTTTTCTAATTCTAATTAATTTTTTATAAAAAGATATAATATTTCATGCAACAACAAATGTCAAATAAATCGAAGTTATAAATTTTGTGAAAAATTTATAAAAATTGGAAACAAATATCCCAAATAAGAAAAATGTCGTGCATTCGTTGACCAATATCATCAGCGAAAAAATTATGAAAAAGTAACGAGAATTTTGGGCCGCCTCCTTTAAGATTGCTTACCCAAGTGATTTTCGTATATTCTGAATAAAAAGTTTGAAGTTTTCTTGAAAAATTGTCGAATTTTTCTAAATCTCGCCCAAAATTTTGAATTAATTTTTATGATATCTTATGCAGATGAGCTATGAATGTCGTTTATGCGTTGACCAACATCTTCAGCGAAAAAAATTATCAAAAAGTAACGAGAAGCCACCTCCTTAAAAATGTTTACCCAAGTGATTCCGATATAACCAAGGTTGTTCTGAATAAAAAGTTTGAAATTTTGATGCAAATTCATCGATTTTTTTTTTAATTTTGAACGAAGTTTGAAACATTAATTTCTATGATTTTCTTTTATAAAAAATATATAACAAATATTAAAAAAAAATTAAAAAAAAACTAAGAAAAGCAATAAAAATATTGCGTTTCTATTATTTTGTGTATTCTATTATTTGGAGGGCCTCTACCTCTAATAATTTTTATAATTATGCACAAATCCGGTCGTTACACGAATATGCAGCCCCTTCCACTCAACTGTCAACCTCACCTTCACGTGGTGCCCACTGTCTGAGCAAACGAGACTGAGACTGACTTTAGCCTCCTAAGCAGAAGAAATGCCGTACCTATCCAGGTAACTGGACACCTGTCTGGAGAAACTGCTGGCAGACCCAGCAACAAAATCAGGTGTAGTAGGCTAATCACTTATGCACCTTACACGCTTTAGAATGCTGAAATCACTACTTTTTACGTGGCCCTTGGCTCCAACTTGGAACTCTAGGAATTGATGATTGAATTGACTCTAGGAATTGCTGATGATGATTATTTTGGTGTGTAAGTGCATATGACATAAGTGCAAGAGCAGGCGGTTTGTATGACTATGACACTCTCTCTTCCGCCACCCTCGTACCGAAAATACTCAACACTGACACCCGCTAAATACCATTAACTATTTTTATTTCTACTAACTTTAAGTACAATTTTTATATTTTCTAGTGCAGAGAATTCTTTAAAAATATAAATTGAAATCAAGACACATTGCAGTAGCAGTGGCGCAAAAACAACAAAAGCAATGCATTTTGTGTTCGCTTTTGGTGCTGAAAATATCAAAATGAATAAACAAAGATTTACACTTTAGCGTAATTCAAACAAAATTTGATCATTTAGTGACCAAATAAATAAAAAAAAAACAATCAAATCAGCAGCTCTACCTGTTCAATGCGTTTTGGCTAAAATATGGTACATTTGAGCTGTTACAAACTTCCAAACTGGCTGTCAATTGCCTTAAAAAGGCACGTAGACGCATTTGTAAGAGTGTAAAACGAGTGTAGGAGGTTGATGCTGAATTTCATGAGAAATGGGATGTGCAATTTTTGCGTAAATTCAAAGTCACAAAAATCACAATTATTTCCACAATCACTTTGGCCATTCAAAAGGAATTCAACACTATAATTCGAAATTCGAGATTTCGAGGAGTTCGATTTTTCACTATAAATATTTGCTCATAACCACCCAAACAATGTTAATCATACGCTACGTTGGCATTGCATCTGATGATTTTTTACGGATACACTGGTAATCACTTTTATTTTATATTCCTTTCACTGTTAACTATTTTTATTAATTTTTTTTTTTTGTTCATTTGTACAATTCTTATTTTTAGGCGAATTTTATGGTACTGCCATCTCACCTGTGCCTTATTTTTTTCTGCTCTTCAAAGCTTTGACCGCTGACTGACGTTCTGACGTTGAGATGACACTGTTCAACTTCACTACAGTTATATGTTCAGCCTTTTCAGTTAACGGTCTAAACGGTGTTTTCTCCAAATGAAAAATATGCCGCTCCACTTTTCAAGCAACCGCTTCACACGAAACCCATTCACGTACTGAGCTTTTTGACACAGCCGCGCGTCACTAAGTACTGCCTATACTTCCGTGGGTGAGCACTCACAAATGTTATACGCTGCGTTTGCGCTCCGATAAGACCAGCCAATGTGATAAAAAGAAGAAAAACGAAAACCAAAAAACAACCGAAAACGTACCAAAAGAAAGCTTAAGAAATGCCCAAAAAACCAAACTCACAAATTCGGGCACATACACACACACGCGCAAACGCACACAGTTTCATTTTTAGCCCCAAATAGTCGTACTCACTAACTTACCTGCTTCACATACAATCACATTGGGGTGGTTAACTGGACGCTTCGTGCGGCTGCTGGTCTAGCAGGTTATGCGATCGCCTTCACTTGTTCTGCAATGGCACGAGCTCACTTCGAGCTCGTATCTTCGGCGCTCTTGTTCTTGACAATGATCGTCAGTGTGTGTTTCAATGCGTTTGCTCGTTTTTCTATAAATCTTCTTTGCCAATAATAACTACTGTATCGACTTTGTCTCAAGTTCTTTTGTATCATAATAAACGTTTGAGGAAAGGCAAAGAAATCAAGAAATCAAGAAATCAAAAGCAAAAACAAACACAAAAACAAAGGCAAACAAACAATGCGCGTGTTGGGCCAGTGTTTGTTGCCGCGTCACTGACGCAAAGTTGATTGATGATCGCCAGTATTAATTGGCTTCTTTGCTTGCTGCTCAAGTAAAATCTTCTTCCTGCACTTGTGGTGTCAAGGGTCAGCATTTAATGGTCAATATCACGCCAGCACCAAAATGCAATATATTAAAGTTCCGCTGCTCAGCCAATTTGTTTGAATTATAATGCGTTTTCATTTTGCTTTAACTGGCTTTTTAATAAAAATTATAGAAATTTAGTTAATAGTCGTCTTTTACCTTTAAACTGCTGTTATTCGACGCCAATACTTTATGTAGTTTTGTGCCGTGCCATATTTCCGTTCGTTCGTGGTTTCTTTTTCTTTTCTGGCCGCTGCTAAGTGCCATACGGTTCAGCAGTCGAAACAAGCTGGCCAGCGTGCAGACTTGACTTTGAACTTGAAAAGTTTTTGTTAAGGTTGGGGTTGTTCAGTTGCAGTTGTTGCGATTTATCTTGCTTTGCGATTATCTTAGCTACTGATTTATTATGTTAATGCTGGTGTCTACTGTTTTAATAAAGTATTGCGTTTATTTCAGCCTTCCTCGTTTAGTTTTGCATTTGTATTTAGTGAGACGATGCCACCGCTGAAATATTAATATTTTGACACGACCTGAAATGTTTGCGCTATTTCCACTATTAAATATATTTTCTTACTTTGAAGAAAACATTTTAAAATCATGGTTATTTAGTAAAGTATTAGGTGAAATGAAAAGCCGTGATATTTTATCTGCTTACTTATAAAGTCAAATTTTGTGCTACGTGAAGTGAATTTAAAAAAAATATCTGGACACTTTCTAAGCTACTTCAATGAACTCTTTGAAAGCTATTCCTTATTAGAGTGGCATTTTCATAGATTTCGGAAAACTGGTATAAAGTAATTTTTTGATGCAGGGCTCCAGTATTGCCCTTTTATACCTTTTTAAAAATAAATAAAATGAAATGAAATAAAGTACTGGAACGACTCCGTGTCACGTGGCCCAAGTATTTTGGGTCATATAAATTTGTGGTTTTTATGGTTTATTTGTGGGCTTAAGTAAATTAGAAGAAGTAGTAAATACGTAAAGACGTGAACTGAAACAATTTTCAAACAAATTTAATAATTGTGAGATTTATTGAATGTTCAAAATTTTAGTGTATAGCTTTTTAAAGTGAAATATAAAAAAAAATGTAGGTTTTTTACAAAAACTTTTATAATTTTTAGGCGTCGTTGTTAGGCAAATTAATTTTTTTATAATTTTTAAGCAAAACAAAATCATTGCGGAAAAAATTGAGGAATTTCATTTTCAAAATGTTTGCTTTAAAATCAAATATTAACCGTTATTCCCAACATTTTTATAAAAAAAATTATTTTAGTTTTGTAAGAAGCATTTTTGGTATAATATTGAATAATTATGAGGTTTATGTATTGAATGTTGAAAATTTTCGTATTACAGTTTTTTATAGAGAAACATTTTTCCGTGTTTTTAATTTTTATTAAACAAATTTTTCATTTTTAAAATAAATTTTATAAAATCTTTTTTGTAAAATTATGAAACAAACTTAAAAAAAATCGTTTCGGAAAAAAAATTTCAGAAATTTAATTTTTTTGTCAAATTATAACATTTATATAAAGTTTTTTTTTGTAAAATTTCATTTTGGATATTTTTTTATTCAAAATGTTCGGGAAATAAAAATTAAAAAATTTATAATTGTGAGATTTATTCAATATTGAGAATTTTAGTATAGAGTTTTAAAAAAGAAATATCTTTCGTTCTTTACCACATTTTTATAAAAAAAATTAAATTTTTTACAAAAATTTTGATACGTTTTATAATTTTTTTTCTCTTTTGTAATTTTTAAGCTTGAAATATACTTAAAGAAGGGTCATTGCGAAAAAAAATTAAGAAATTTCATTTTGGGAAAATTTGTTTTTTTATTCAAAATGATTGAAAAAAATAAAAAAAGTCGTAAGTAATTGAAAATTTGAGTACAGTAGGTCCTGTTTTTATGCGGTAGATACGTTCCGCAAGAAACAGCATAAAAAAAACAGCATAAAAAAAGCTACTAGTTCTATAGTAAAACTATAGATACGTTTCAAATGCTAAAACCGCATAAATCTGAAATAATGTAATAAAATCGCATAAAAAAGGGCACTAGTCCCATATTATTACTAAAGATACGTTCCATAAATTAATTAAATAAAATCGCATAAACAAAATATTGTATCTTTGAAAATTATATCTTTATATATCTTCCATACTTGTAGGGTTAGCATTTCTGATGTAATCTGTGATGAGTTTTTGCTTAGCTGGTTTAGAATCTTGTTTATATGTACAATTCCCGATAGGTCGACATGCATTTTGTAATTTAAAAAAAAACCGCACTATTTCAAAACCGCATAAAAAAAAGGCGCATAAAAACAGAACCTACTGTATAGAGTTTTTAAAGACAAATGCCTTCCGTTTTTTCTAAAATTTTTATGAAACAATTTTTTTCAAGTTTCACAAGTTTACAAGATAGTTGATCGATTTCTACAGTTTAGAGTGGCAACAAACTCTTTCTGGTGATGCTGGTAGGGGAACCAACAGATTGTGCAAATTGAATCATTCACTTTCGTTTTCGAATACATTTTTTACAAAATAAAAAACGGATAAAATATAAGTCAAAGAGTTGGAATAAATTATTCACTTTACACACAAAGTTCGTTGACGCAGCACAAAGCAGAGACAATTATTACATATATCTAATAATTTATAGTTTTGTTAAATGTAAAAAAGAAGCTATAATCTGTAATATTCTGTATTAAAACATTCTGCATTAACGCTTACATTCTGTATTAAAAAAAAAGAATAATAATTTTTCGATTAGTTTATGCTGTTACATACAACGATTCCTTGATACTGGTATAGTGTGATGCGATATCGGGGAATGATGTCTACATTTTCACTGACAGCCAAACCGGATAAAATCCTTCACAAAACAGTCGATATCCTCCAATACAGGCGCACATCTCTTAATGCGATGGCTGAGTCATATCAGCCATTTCGTTTCGCCTAAATCTATCATAAGCTCCTAGCCATTTCAACATGGAGGAAAAATGTAGCGCCGATGAACTAACGAGACTCGATGAACTAACAGAAAATTATTGAGGCGTTCACCTACAAACATGGAAGCTGTTTATTTTTTAATAATTTTTAAGAAAAGCGATAGAAAGAGGGCATAACAAACCCATCTGCAGAATCGCACGACAATTTGTGGCCAACTCCCAAAGTTAAATGGAAAGAATCCTTACTGAGTTGAGATAAGCACAGTCTTAACACACTGATTTCTGTTATAATGAAGCGCTGTCTTATCGGCGGGCACGCTCAGATGCTTGGCGTGCAGAGGAATAACTGCTGTAGAAGCTGTCTAGGCGTATAAGAGGAAGAGCCGAGCTCGAACCATCTGCGCCTGTATTCTGCTCTATCCAGACAAATATTCACAATTTCAGGTAGACTATTTTTTAATTAGTTGGAATATCTCAGCACTGTGGAACTCAGGGATCTTCTAAGAGACCTAAAAAGTTTACATAGGTTTATGTTTTTAACATCAAGTCTAACACAGAATTATGGTTTACATACCACTCGGAGCTAATATGAGCTTAAATTACTAAAAAAATATTTATAAATAAAAAAAAGAGTTGAGAAATTTATTAAATTCGGTCTTTGACACCAGAAAGTCAAGCGGAATAAAACTCGAGATCTCATTGAATTCTCTTGGAGCGCGGGCAATGGAAGCATTACGTGCATTATTCGTGTTAAGCAATTTAAGATGAAGTGGGTGAGTGTTGCGTACAGTTCTAGTAGGGATATAAAAGAGCTCCGTAATAGAGATGAACACTCAATACCTCCTTTAGTTACACCAAAAACAAAAGACGGTGAGTGTACAGACCATCTACTCTTTAGAGACTTTAAGTTAATTAAAATAAACGGGAATTATAGGAAGCGATAGGATTCGAGAATTTTAACGACCTGAGAACATATTAAAGGAACATTTTCTGTACACATTCACTTCTCTCAACTGCACATTGGTGCCAAGGTCTCCAGATAAATGTTGCATTCTCCAATCTTGAGCGAATAAAACAAGTGAAAAGTAATTTGAGAGTGTAATGGTCTGAGAACGTCGAATTATTACGCCGCATAAACCTAAGAATGAGTAAGAAGTAGATGTGACAACAAACCTAATGTGACTATTGAATGAAAAATATGAGTCAAAGATCTTTGAATTCATGAACAGATTGAAGTAAAGTAAAGGTTTTTCCAATAACAGGTGCTATTGTTGAATGGATTGCGCTATCGAGAGATGACTAACTATTTTTTATCCCCGGAATTGGATGATATTGATCTGGACAACTTTTATTGTCAACAAGACGGCGCTACGTGCCACACAAGCAACGAAACCATTGATCTTTTACGGGAAAAGTCTCCGGACCGTGTTATCTCTCGAAGAGGTGATCACAATTGACCACCGAGATCTTGTGATTTAACACCTTGTGACATTTTTCTTTGGGGCCACGTGAAAGAGAAGCCAACAAACAGCCCAGGGTCGATTCAAGTCCTCAAAGATCGAATTCGTGAGGCTATCGAGGACATAGGGCAGCCACTTTGTAATTCGGTTATGGGAAATTTCATGAAAAGTATATTGACCTGTAAGCGTGATGGTGGTGGTCTTTTGCCTAATGTTATGGTCCACTATTAACGGCATACAAAGCTTATAATGAAATAAACATCCGATAATTTATATTAAGAAATAGCATTTTTCTTTGAATATCAAAATAACACCTGTTATTGGAAAACCCTATTTTATCAATATATAAAAAGATGGGGAAGCATTTTGTGTTTCGGCGAAAGTAGCATGAACATATTCTTGATATTTAGCGAGAGTTACTGTACTAGCGAACAAGTGCATTCATTTTCGATTGGAACTTAGGAACATCCTCAATTTTTCTAATCGCACGAGAAATTTTAAAATCATCAGCAAGAATATTGGCAAATGAAAAACAGGTACCAATATCATTAATACATAAAACGAAGAAAAGAGGACCTAAAATATTGCCTTGTGGCACCTTTGAAGATGCAATGAAAGGTTACGAACATTCCCCTTCAGTTCGGGAGTTCAGGGCAAGCTTCCTATGCGGTATCATAATGGAATAGGAGCATGAGTGTGTCTGAGTGTACTTTACTGCTACAATCTAACGTGTAGGTTACGTAACCGTTATATGGAAAAAATTAAAATATCTCTGGGCACAAGTACAAGGGTATAAAACATAGAAGAGGAACTACCGTCTTTATTGTAGCCCGGTATTTCGTACGTAGTTTATCAACATTGTTTGTTCGTCTACACTGCCATTAAAACTGTATTTTCTTGTTCTTACAGCGACCCCAAATTTGATGAATGAGGGATGAATGACATCTGTACCCATAGGCCTATACAAGAAAAATATTTAATTCATTAGAATTTGAATTTGAATAAGCTATAGAGTATTGAGATGAGGAGTACTGCATCGTGTTACAGTTTTGCACCTCAGTGCCAATTAATTGTTCTATTTGCGGCGTTTCACATAACATCTGAAGTCATTTCCATTGTTGCGTAGGCAACCAAAGCTTTTTCAAAATTTGTTTACAAATAATTCAAGTGTCGGCTGGCAATTAAAATCTTCACAGAGTGAAAATTCGTGCTGTTATTTAAAACATAACAATTTCACGTGATGCGTATCTAAATGCGAAATTGCTTTGATGAGTGTGTAATGCGTTGAAGTTTAAGTATTCGATGTATGAGCTATGCGATGAGATGTTTATTTACTTTATAGATTGTGTTGCAATTGTTGACCTTTTAAAAAGATAAGTAGCCCAGCCAATATTCATACATTCATAACCAATATACATACAGATATGCAAAAAATAGCGTGCAATTAAGAGAATATAAGTTATAAATGCTGGCAAACATCGGTTGACTTTTAAAACGTCAGGGAAAATGCGTACGCACAAAGTACTCTGACCTTTACAACAACGCGCAACAAAATGTTGACGATAGATTAAATTTAAATATTATAGTACAGAAATGCAATAAAACTCGTAACCATAGCAATTGATGCAGCAGCAATAAAATGGATGCTCTTTCTATACAAACTTAACTATTGTCAATAGAAGAAACACTACTAAATCCTTTCAACAGGCGTTTCTCTACTGAGTTATCGCTTATATCAATTATGCTGCGATCGTACATACCTTCTGCTCAAATATGAACGAGACTGATTTAATAAAACACAAACGGTTAATTATTGTTCAATTTTTATTTTATCTCCTTCAAAGTAATCACCATTGGAGGCGATACACATATGCCAACGTTTTTTCCAATCATCATAGCATTTCTGGAAGGCCGATTTCGATATGGATTTCAGTTCCTTCTTCGAATTCTCTTTTATGACTTCAATTGTCTCAAAATGTTTTCCACGGAGCGGCAATTTGCGCTTGGGAAACATGAAAAAGTCACATGGAGCCATATCAGGCGAATACGGTGATTGCGGAACGATATTAACATTATTTTTGTTCAAATAATCGCGAACAAGACGTGATGTGTGAGCTGGTGCATTATCGTGATGCAAGAACCATCCCACAATTCCTTCCTTGTAAGCCGAATGTTCTCGCGCAAACGCTTTAAAACGTCTAAATAATATTCAGCGTTAGCCGATCGGCCTTGCGGAAGGAACTCCTAGTGCACCACACCTTCGTAATCGAAAAAAACAGTCAGCATAACCTTAATTTTTGAGCGACTTTGGCGTGGTTTTTTGGGTTTCGGCTCCTCCGGGGAGAGCCATTCCGATGATTGTTGGGCTGTTTCGACGTCATACTCATAAACCCAAGTCTCGTCACCAGTTATGATGTACCGGATGTCCGTATCAGTCATGGCGAGCATTTCCTTAGCGACAGTTTTGCGTTGTTCTTTTTGAAGAAAATTCAACAATTTTGGAACAAGACGCGCGGACACTCGTCTCATGCCCAAGACATCATGAATAATAGTATGAACGGATCCATTTGATATGCTCAGCTCACTAGCTATCTCTCTTTCGGTTACACGGCGGTTTTCAAGCACAATTTCCTTTACTTTTCCGATGTTTTCGTCGTTTACTGATGTTGCTGGACGACGTTAATAAGGCAAGTTTTCAACCGATGTACGGCCCTCTTTGAACGATTTGTACCACTGGAAAACACGTGCACGGGATAGTGCAGAGTCCCCATAGGTTGTCTGCAACATTTTTAAGGCGTCTGAAGCCGAAATTTTGTTGGAATAACAAAATTTCAAACAAATTCTTTGTTCAACTTGAATTTCCATCGTTAAATTCGAAAAACACACTCGAGCTTGACTTGTTTACAGTAGCACAGAAAACAAACTATGTGACATATCACGCTGAAATTTGCCATGTAAGCTTATAACAGTCCTACCATCCAATAAAAAATTTATTTTTGCCATATGTCATCCGCGGACCATTTTATTGATAAAGTCGTTCATATTTGAGCAGAAGGTATATGGAGGCAATTTTCGGCTAAAGCTTAGGACTTTGCGACATTAAAATAAATTGAAATCGCGTTTTTCTTGACACATCTGGTCTTTTCTTAATACTCACTTACATTCTAACAGGTCACTACAGATTTGCGAGTAGCAAGGATGGGCATCTCGGGTACGAAGAAAAGCACAAACGCTCTGCTCATATCGCTCATTTTAGGTTTATGGAAAGAGTTGAGCTTGGATGGGGTACTGTTTTGAGTACAGAACACAAAAGAATTTATGGTCGAAGTGTAAACCTACCCCTCTTTAATGCTGAAACACTTTTCAAATTGATTTGATTTACATAATTGCAGATAAACCAAAAAATTCCCTTCTCAGAATTGGTTGCCTAATTTTGTAAAGATCTTTCTGGAACTACTTCTGGGATTCTCTCATGGGCAGTTTTGATTTGTGTGGAAGTAAAACAAAGGCATTGAGGACAAGCATACATACTTTAAATTAGCTTAATTAAGCGTGGATTATACAAGACAGACTCCAAAATAAAAATACTGAGCTAAAATGGAAATGACAGGAGCTTTGTTCTGATAACTTCGAGTTTATTTATTCAAAATAGTCTCCTCTGGCCTCGATACACTGTTTTGCGCGATTTAAAAGCTTTTCGAAAGAGTGTTTCAGGTCATTGACCAGAATCCGGAATGTCCTTCAGGTCGGTACAAGCCTTTTGGATGGCCTCTACGGACGCAAAACGTTTTTCTTTTATGCCCAAATAACATTTTCCGAATAGGTAGAAGTCACAAGTAGCCAGATCAGGTGAAAACGGTGGGTGATTGATGGTTAAAATGCGATTTCTAGTCAAAAAATCAGTCACAAGAGTGGATCGATAAGATGGTGGATTATCATGCAATAAGCGCCAGCTTCCTCCTTCGCGGTATTCAAGACGAATTCAACGAATGCGATGAAAATTGCATTGACAGTTTGGCCTCCGTCACAAACTCCTTATGGACAATTCCCTTGTAATGGTAAGAGCAAATGAGCATCGACTTGATTTTTGACTTCTTCAAAGGTAATTTTTTGAGTGGTGACTCGCCTGGGGCCTTCCACTCGGCACTTTGACGCTTAGTTTCAGGTTCATGTTGAAAACACCACGTTTCATCACGAGTTACAATGTTTTAAGGGAAGTTCCCGTTTTTTCTCGCCTCTTTAATGAGGTCTTTCAAATGTTAAATTCTGAGCAATGTTTGTCCTCAGTTAACTTCTGCGGAATGAAATGTGCAAAGACCTTTCGTAAGCTCAAATGATTAGTTAAAATGCGAAAAATCGATGTTTTTGGAGGTATTCAACTCCGATTTCATGAGTTTAAACGATGGTTTCGGTTCATTTTTGATCAATTTACGAACAATTTCGATGGAGTTTTTGGTGGTTACTGATCTTGGGTGGCCCGTGTGTTCATCGTCACTTACATTTGTATATCCTCACAACCATCTCTGAAACGTGTAAACCACTCATGAACTCTGACACGAGATAGACAATCATCGTCATACAATGTTTTCATCAATTCAAATGTTTCGATAAAGGTTTTAACGATTTTGAAACAAAATTTGATATTAGCTCTTTGTTCGAAACTCATTTTTGTACCGATGACAAAAACATACTGACACTTTAGACGCAATAACTTCGTTTCCACCGAACCGAATGTTACCAAGCTTTCATTGGAAGTCAGCTAGGGATGTAACTTAGAACGCAGTAACTCATCGTGTTTCCTTCGATCCTTCCATTTATATGGGTGTTGGCAGCACTGAAACAAGACATCTGGTTTGCTAATATGAAGTAGAAAAAACATAAACAATTTGTTACACTCTTCCACAAAAATTGTCGTCAAAAATTTACTCGGGATACTTAAAACAAGATTCAGGCGATTTCTTTATTTCAAGTGAAATACAGACTCGGACTTAATCGTTAAAATAATTATATTTGGATGTAATCAGCGCAATATTTGCTGTTTCGAACAGGATAAAGACTTCCATTATACAAAATATTTTGTTTTTATTTAGCACCGTTTTTTTTTTATTCAGCCACAAATCATTCAGCGATGGTAAGCGGAAGTTTTGATGCATGTCATTACGGGTACCCCACCGGAAAGAGTTCTCTTCACAATCTTGTGTAACCTCACCATAAGTTCGATGGCTGAGACAATTATTGTGGAGGAAGCACAGCCTTCGCCAAATCTCCTATTTTCGTTATTATATCAAAGTAAATTAAAATATTGACTTACATGCAATATTTGCAAGCCTCATTGCCTTAAGCATAAAACAAATAAACCCCCTTATTGACGCGCAGAAATAGCAGATTTTTCAAAGTTCATTGAAACTTATGCGGTTCTGCCTATTTTTATGTATATAAGTGTTATATATAAGTTTTAATAGCAGAAAAATATTTAGTCAAAGCTTTTAAATGTTTGCTTGTGAATAATATTTGCATACATAATTTTCTACACACAATACGTCAGTCGACACAGTTCGTTAAGTATATAGCCTGCCCGGCGCTGGCTTTAATTTCGTAGCATAGTTTTACAGTCACCAAAAAGCTCAAGTTTTCAGATTCTTAAATTTGCAAAGCCTTCGACTTTGACTACGAAACTATCAAGGTGCTACAAATTTGCATCAATTCGATAATAGATACGTATGCGATTTTCTTAGTACTTCTTTTTTCCTTTCACGCTCGTTTTTATGGTCATTGCCACTTCCGCATTCATAAAAGTAGGTTAGTTAGAACAGCTATTTCCAGCTGCAGGCGCAAGCTTCAGTGCTAGTGATTATTAGCCCTTTCGCGAACGTAAGGTTTTGTGAAAACGCGTGCAAAATGTCATCCTTGAAGTTTGGAGTCCTTATATTGAATACATAAGTGTTTATGTATACATGCACATATAATTGGAGCTTACATCCATTTTTCGGTATTTGGCCGACCTTGTTGATGCTACAGTTTTACGCCACTTCCGAACGACAAATGAATTTTTATGATATGCCTTTTTTGAATATCCGACTTTTATTTCGAATAGAGAAGAAGAACAGAGTATTTTTTCCAACACGTCGATTATGGTTGGCATTGAAGATTTTTATACTTTTTTCGATATTTTATTACGCCCGCATATGCCAACTTTTCAGAATTAGAGTCACAAGCTGTTTCTGGCTCCGATCTTTCAAAAGCTTGCCTAATAATAAATTCTTCAAGTAGCATACGGTATAGTTTTTAACGAGTTCATTTCAAGAAAGAGTTCGTCCGTCGCACAAAGATTTGTCGCTGAGCACAAGCTTAGAATTGATCGTAACTGACCACAGAGCTTTTAGCCGCCGAGCTATAACTATTTACATATGGAGATATTTCTCTCTAAAGTTTCGTTTTCAGTCTAGCTGATACTTCAGCTAAGAAATTCCGTTGCGATAGGTTTATAAAAAAAAACCGAGATTCAGAAAAAGTAGAGTTGGAAGACTACCATGCAGACGTTCGAAACCTCGGGCACGAGACACCAAACGACAGAAAACGTTTTTTCGAATAGCGGGCGCTCCTCGACAGACAATGGCAAACCTCCGAGTATACAGCCACTCACACCCTATTTGATATAGATACGATTTTTTTGTAAAGTCGTCTATATTTCATAATATAAGGTGAATTCCAAATAAACAAAACTGTTTTTGATGACGCCATCTTTTCAATGAGTTAGTGAGTTGGAAATTACATCCCTATCTGACTTCTAGTGAAAGCTTGGTCATATTCGGTTAAGTTGAGGTTATTGCATCTAAAGTGTCAGTATGTTTGTGTCATCTGTACAAAAATAAGTTTCGAACAAAGAGCTAATATCAAGTTTTGTTTTAAAGTCGGTAAAACCTTTAGCGAAACATTTGAATTGATGAAAAAAGTTTGTGGCGATGATTGTGTATCTCGTGCCAGAGTTCATGAGTGGTTTACTTGTTTCAGAAAAGACATAAATGGCAATGAACATATGGGCCACCCAATATCAGTAACCACCGAAAACTGCATCGAAATTGTTTGAAAATTTTTCGAAAATAAACCGAAACCATCGTTTAAAAGTATGGAATCGGAGTTAAGTATCTTCAAAATATCGATTTATCGAATTTTAACTAATCATTTGGGCTTACGAAAGGTCTGTGCACGTTTTATTCCGCACAAGTCAACTGAGGGCCAAAAATTGCTCAGAATTCAACATTCGAAAGACCTCATTAAAGAGGCGACAAAAGACGAGAACTTTCTTTACAACATTGTAACTGGTGAAGAAACGTGGTGTTTCCAACGTTAACCTGAAGCTAAGCATTTAAGTGCCGAGTGGAAGGCCCCAGGCGAGTCACCACTAAAAAAATTACCTTTGGAGAAGTCAAAAATCAAGTCGATGCTCATTTGTTTTTACGATTCCAAGGGAATTGCCCACAAGGTAAACGGGCCAAATCGTCAATGCAATTTTCTATCTTGGCGTTTTGAGGCGTTTGTTGAATCGCTTTTGTCGCATTCGCCCTGAATACCGCGAAGGAGCAAGCTGACGCTTATTGCATGATAATGCATCATCTCATTGATCCGCTCTTGTGACTGATTTTTTGACTAGAAATCGCATTTTCCATCAATAACTCACCGCATTCGCCTGGTATCGCTCCCTGTGGCTTCTACCTATTCGGAAAATGTTATTTGGCCATGAAAGGAAAACGTTTTGCGTTCCTGAAGAACATTCCGGCTTTTGGTCAATGACCTGAAACACTCTTTCGAAAAGCTTTTAGATCGCACAAAACAGTTTATCGAGGTCAGAGGAGACCATTTTGAATAAATAAACTCGAAGTTATCAGAACAAAGCTCCTGTCGTTTCTATTTTAGCTCTCTCTTGTTTATTTTGGACTTCATCTTGTATAATGGACTCCAGATAATAGAAGAATATTCCAACTTTGATTAGATTAGAGAATTAAATAGCGACTTTCTAGCATTGAAATTGAAATTTGAATAGGTCGAGCCAAGGAGTACCATGAGATTTGGTGGTTCCTAAAACATTCAGGCTAAAAAGTCCATTATATTTAAAGCTCTGGAAAGAGGGTAGATAGTCAAGGAGGAGGAAGAAATAGGAAAGAATAGAGGCAGAGATAAATGTAGTTAGTCCTGTGAGCATTTTCTAGATTCTTTGGCAAATCTGTAAATATCCTCCAGTTTTAGAGAACGAATATTATTCATTCTCACGATATCGGAACCCCATATTCGTACTATTGCTCTAGCAAAGGCAGGACACTTACCGCCTCCTCCATACATGAACAAAGATAAGTTGTTTTCATTCAAAAATTTGTAGTAATATTTGCATTAACTATGGCATCCGCTTTCATTGATGTGGTTCTTTTCCTCGCTTGATTGCCATTCTGCAAACTTACTTTTCAAAAGGCCTAGTCGAAAGCTTCTTGTTCTCTCTACCTCACGACTGACTCAGACCCTATTCGTTTGAAAGGCCTTGTTTCTGGATTAAGAGTTTCTTCCATCTTTGAGCAAATACCATATTTTCTGTAGAACTAACCTGAATAAAACCTGAAAATTTATCATCTAAGAGCATGAAACGCATATTGGACAAAAAAATAAATGAATAACTAGCAACTTATTTCTTACTAATTATGTTTACCCTCAGAGAGGCGCAGCCACGCAGGCTAGGTTTTTATAAGAGAATTAACTAATTGAAAACCAAAGTTAAACAGAAGATTACTCACTGATGATCACAAAACTGAAATATACCCTGTTCTTGGTGGTATTTCCCACTCCTAAATTTATAGTTGCAATAAAACTGCCTATGGAAAGATTTGTAGTAATATGAATATATTAGTAAATATACAAATATACATATTAGGGGTGTTCATATTTTAGAGGATTTCCTCACTCAGTCCAGTAATTCTGCGGGGATGTTATACATTTTTTTACTCAATGGTGGAAGCTGAATTTACGCTTTTAGATTCTCGCACATTTTGTATGACTGCACTTTCAATAACTAAGTGACAGAGTAAAAATTATTCCATGCAGCCCAAATAAAGATTCTAAAGAAATTATTATTCAAGTGCTCTATAGCAGAGCGGCAATATAATAAAGGGTATTTCAGGTTCAATCTGGGCGCGTTTTTTGAAACACTGCCTACCATTTTTAACGATTGCCTGTGTATTGTTGGTTAGGCAAGCCTGCTTCCACAATAGAATAAGGTACACCAGAGCCAGGCAAAGCAGAGAGGCAGAGCTGGAAGCCGACTATTTCAGGCAATTTCGAAAGGTGCTGGAACAAGCATTCACTGCTAGTAAGAAAGCAAAATGGGAGGAATTTCGGAGTGATCTAAACAGCAACTCTTGGCGACTGGGCTATAAGGGCGTAAGGGGAAGGCTACGTGCAAGCCCTACATACCCACATCTAGACAGCGATGCCATCAGCAACATCGTTGACAAACTACAAACTATTTCCCCTTCACTGAAAAAGAGCCAAAACCTTCGGCAAAAAGCGTCAATAGCTCCTGGCCCAGTCGACGTCCCAGCTGAAGTCCTCAAGTTTGTGGCCGAAAATCGATGAGGCGTGATCCTCGAGGTTTACAATGCGTTCACTGCTCTAAGCATATTCTTCAAGATGTGGCAACCGCGGAAGAAACGTCGATCAGTAAGGGTAAGGGTTGGAGACCTAGCGTAATCGTCAGGTTGGCGACCGCTTTGCATGCTGGACAACGCCGGAAAACTGCTGGGAAAACTTATGGAGCGCAGGCTAGTAGAGTCTGTTGAGAGTGCAGAGGACTGTCAGCAAGGCAATACGGCTTTCGAGGTGAAAGATCGACTCTTGGCGCAATCAAATTGGTGGTAAGCAGGCTAGACCACTCTCAGTGGGGACGCTGCTACTCGAGGTGCATCATCGACCTGGCAACGCTTTATATGTGAAAGGCCTTTAATGGCTTATGATGGGCAGACATAAGAAAAGTACTGCGAGAAAGATTTCGAATACCCGCATACCTACTAAGGATCCTCCAGGGTTCCAGAAACTTAAAGCAGTAACGTCTGGCGCAGCCCATAGATCTATACTCGGTCCCGATCTTTGGAATCCGAGCTACGACGAGATCCTAAGCATAGAAATGCAAGACACATATCTCGCCGCATACGCGGACGATATAACGGCGGTCATATCCGCGCAAGATGCTGAGGACGCAAGATACAGTAGAAAGTTGAACCAAGTCACATTGAGAACCCAATTTTGGCTTAGGGACCATAACCTGGAACTCGTGAATCATAAGACTGAGTTCATCCTGATGACATGAAGTCACATGCCACTTGAGGGCAGCATTTAACTAGGCGGCACGTCCCTAGTGCCTCAAAAAGCGGTGAAATAGCTGGGCATTCGGCACGATGCTACTAAAGCAGCGAATATTATGGGAATGCCAAGCAGATTAACCAGCACAGAGCAAAAGAAGACTTATTATGGTGACCACAAACGCAATACTCCCTTTTTTTTTTTTTGGTGGTGGGTGAGGAGGGTTTAAAATGCCTTCGCACTTACCGCGACCGTTGTCAACTGCGTCGAATGGCGCAGCCACTAAAACAATCCCTCCTCCTCTTCTGAAGGAGCAAGGAACTACCTTGCATTACCTCGGGAAGGCCCAGAACGGTGCCCATTAAATGGACCAATACTATTCACGCCTGGGTCGACCATATTTGTAGCCAGCTTCATGATATAGGCTCGTCTTCTACCAGTGGTATGTACGGCATGCTCTCAGGTTCCTCTCACATGGGCGTATGAATGTTATTTCTTTTGCATCTGCAGCAAAGAAGATTTTGCGGTAATATCACACCGTCTTATGCCGTCGTGAGCACATGACTCGACCGTCTGCGATTTGTCGTCAGTTCGTAGACAGTCCACCTCCTATCGAGGGCTGATTTGTTTTTCTCTGCGTTTTGCGCTGCCACTCCGCGCATTGCAGGTGCAGCAATATCCTCTTTGCAAAACTTTTAACTGCGTTCCAACAGTCATGTGATGTACACATGTTATTGATTAAGTTGTCTGGGCTCAGCTGCTCACCCAGGACTAACTCGAGCATTCGGCTTTCTTCGTTGAAACGATCACAGTAGAAGAACACGTGCTCCGCGCTTTCTATTGCATTGTTGCAGCTTGGACAGAACGAAGTGTCCTCGATGTGAAAACGATGGAGGTACTCCAAGAAATATCCGTGACCGCTCAATATTTTGGCGCTTTGAGCGCTTTGTGAGACCTGCCAGATTTTAATAGGGCGAAGAAACAATAAACCCTTCTGTAAGTCATTTCACTTAGATTTCACTCCGCCTACTCAGATTACAGAGGTTTACTGCTCCGATCACAATCTGCTTGCGAGCCAATATTCCATCCTCAGGATCTTACTGGAATTAATCCTGTTGGTCGGCAGGTCATACTGTCATATTATCACCAGTCGCTCCTAACATGGAGAACAGTCGCCAACTAGGTAGCCGCCCACTATGAGATAGACGACTCTGGATTTTTTTGTATGTTCACTATGCCTTTACATGGTGATGGGGACACTTATTTGTGAAAGGCGGTGTCGACTCGCCTTTGACACAGAAACCTCATTGGAACAGCTAGCTTTTATACCGTGCCCTCCGTCTCTGCCGCTCATTGTTGGGGGTTATTTATATGTCAAAACTTATTAGCAACTAATATTTATATTTATATATTTTTATATTTCGGGATTTGGTAAACCCTGGTGTTGCAATTTGGCAACTGACAGCTGTATAACAAAGTTTGACATTTTTTGGCTTTTACGTACTCAGAACGTTTTGAAATACCAGCGCTATTTGTGTTGTTTACAGTAACTTAAAAGATTCATCTCGGTCCAAAAATGGAATTAAATCGTGAACATTTTCGTGCGATTATTTTTTACAACTTTCGACGTGGATTAACTCAGCAACATTGCATGGCTGAACTTAATTAATTTTTTGGCGATAAAGCTCCATCAAGGACCAGTGTTTATCGATGGTATGGTGAATTCAATCGTGGTCGTAGTTCACTCCAAGACGAATTTCGTGAAGGTCGTCCAAAATCAGTTGTTGTTCCGAAAACCATTGATGCTGTGCGCGAACTGATATTGCAAGATCGTCATGTGACCTATCGTGAGATTGAGACAATCTTAGGCATTAGTGGGACCAGCATACATTCAATATTGCATTAACATTTGACTGTCAAAAAAATTTGTTCGCGTTGGATCCCACACAATTTGTCAATCGCTCAAAAAAAGGCTCGTGTCGATTGGTCGAAGGAAATGCTCAAAAAATACGATCGCGGGGCTTCGAAACACGTCTAAGACATCGTGACAGGTGATGAATCATGGATTTACGCGTATGAGCCCGAAAGTAAACAGCAGTCGACTGTATGGGTGTTTCAAGATGAGCCAAATTCAACAAAAGTTGTTCGCGCACGAAGCACTTCCAAGCAAATGGTCGCCTGTTTTTTCGGAAAAACTGGGCATGTCGCAACCGTACCACCAGAACAACGCAGAACAGTAAATTCTGAGTTATACACAACCATTTGTTTGGCAGTTGTCTTCCAAGAAATTAGGAAAACCAATCGCCAAAGACGGATCACTCTTCACCAGGACAATGCGAGCTCTCACACATCGGCTCAAACAACTGCATTTTTGAGCACCCAAAACATCGAATTAATGGGTCATCCGCCGTATCGTCCTGACTTGGCACCGAATGACTTCTTTTTATTCCCGTACGTAAAAAACAAACTGAGAGGTCAACATTTTTCGACACCTGAAGAAGCGGTTGCGGCATGTTTTGGAGGTATCTCATTCAGAGTGGCAAAAGTGCTTCGACAATTGGTTCAAACGCATGCAAAAGTGTATAGATCTTCATGGAGAATATTTTGAAAAACAATAAAGTGATTTTCGATGATTAAAATTTGTTTTTTTTCTCTAATCCCGAAATATAAAAGGCACCCCTCGTACTACAGGCCGTCCGGCTATCCGCAACCTGCCGACCCCCGAATGAAATCAGGAATGCTCTGCAAGGCATTACAGATACCAAATTATTATTACTATTTATGTAGAGTGTATGAAAATATAAATCCCATAACGATTAAAAAGCAGTCAAAAATATCATACCATTTGTCAATTCGGATTACGCACCATTCAGATTAGTTAGCCAGCAATACACAGCGTAAGCATATGGCCATTCCAATTCGGAAGTTAAGCATAGGACAGCCCTAATACATAGAGAATATCATTATACTTCCTGTCTATTAATGATGCAGCGATTCACACACTTGCCGGTTATTTTTTATTCATATAAATTTCCGACTTAATTTGAGTTCTTAAATATTTTGAAATATTCATACCCGTACGGGTATCGACATATATTTTTTATCACTTGATTCTATATATACGAGTTTTATCAAATAATCAGCAGCAATGCATGCTCAAGGCCAGCTTTACGTAATCGATACATGACAAAAACCAAAAAAAAAAAGAAAAAAATACAAAAAAATCATAACTGAAAATTCATAACTTGTACGGCTCTAGAAGTTTGAAAGTAAATTTTTCAAACGTCTGTTATTATTGCTTCTGTTATGCTTCTTGTTGGCGAGTATATATTAAAAACCAAAAAAATAACAAATTCAAAAAAGTAAAATCAGAAACAGAAACAGAAAACAAGAAATAAAACACAATACCAAACTAAAATACTTCCTCACCGGTTGCCAAACGAGCGCACAAAGGTAAAAATCGGCAGAAGACAATAAGCCAACAAATGGACATGCAAATTACCCCGGGCATTGTATCGATGTATTGTGTGTTGTTGTAAAATTATATATTCATGTATTGGGTTCTTTTCCATTACGCTTTGTTTGTTGTAGAACATGTTTGCAATGCATTAAAATTCGCGCCAGGCACACGCTTAGCACGTCCGGATGTTGGCACCAGCCATTTGCGCAGCGCATCGTAAGAGGAATTTCGTTTGTGTAGGCGACGTCTTTTGGCCAATGAGGATCTGCGTTTCTGCCAACATTGCAGAAAATTTCTGCACGTGTTGCCGCACTTGTTAGCGTTCTTTACCGGCAGTGAAGTAATTTGTTTGACGCGCAGATAGAAGTTGATAGCGCATAATTCATGCGGTTTCATTGATTAATTGCAAATTAAGAGCTTTTTGGCAATTGAGACATTATGACTTTGCAAAAATTTTTGCTAACATAATAAAGTCGTGATAAGTTTATAGGTATGTGTACGAGTATATGAAATATTGGAGTTGAGAATTAAATAACACGATTTTATTTTAATAATTCGTAAATACTCAAAATGAACTGAAGATTTGTAATAAAATTATTTTGATTTTTGCTATTGGACGATTTCATTTCAAGTGATCCAAACATTTTAGAAATAAAAAGAAAAAAATATAAATTTTTCTGAAAAGTGGTTTATTTGGAGACTTTGGTAAAATAAGAAGTAAACTGAAAAATTTTTATAATTTTGAGATTTATTCAATGTTGAAAATTTCGGTATTGAGATTTTTAAAGTCAAATATTTTCGGTTTTTAACATTTTTAAAATTTTTTCATATTATTAAATTTCAGAAAAAATACAATTTTAAAAGCAAATCGTCCCCTCTCTCTGTTAACCTCGTATCTACAAAATCATAATTTTCAGTAAATCGATAAAAATGTTTAGAGTTACTTAATTTCTATGAAAAGTTATAACTTATTTGATACGACACTTATAAAGGGTGATTTTTTAGCTATTATCTTTTTAAGCAGTTGGTTTAAACAGCTGACGCACGTTTCGTGTTTTGTTTCACTGTCAAACATCTTCAGTTTGGTCTATAATTTAACCATGAATCGTCTTACAACGCTTCCAAATCATTGAATTTTATTATTAAAATGCGTGTTCTGTTAAGAAAGTTTAAAGTCGAAAAATTGTGTTCAGCGACGAAGCTCATTTTTGGATTTTGGAGTGAAGATCAGCCAGAAGAATTGCAAGAGCTTCTTCAAAGATGCTGCGAATCGTAACGTAACTGTGAATGGTGAGCGCTACCGTGCAGTGGTATCCAACTTTTTTTTGCCCAAAATGCAAGAGCTTGACTTGCATGACATGTGGTTTTAGCAAGACGGTGCCACATCCTACACAGCACGCGTAACAATGGACTTGTTGAGAGGCGAGTTCGGTGAACATTTTATTTCACGTTCGGGACCTGTCAATTGGCCACCCAGATCATGCGAAATAACGCCTTTAGATTACTTTTTGTGGGGCTATGGTAAAGCTCATGTCTACTCAGACAGGCCTGCTTCAATTAACGCATTGGAAGACAACTATAAAGCATTTATATATGAGATACCGGCCGAAACATTGGAAAGAGTATACCAAAACTGGACTAAGCGGATGGCCCATTTGAAGCGCAGTCGCGGTCAACATTTGCATGAAATAATCTTCAAACATTAAATTATATGGACTGTACTATCGATTTAAATAAAATTTTCATGCATTCTTCTGAATTTTATGTGTGGTTTTTTGAAAAACTTTCCTATAGCTCTCAAAAAATCGCTCTGAAAAAAATTCCACAATCATTTTGAACATTGTATGTTTTGTTTTACGTTACAGGAGTGCTAAGGAGTGTTTTTCACTAAAAATCTCAATTTCGAAAAAAATTAAGCTACGAGGTTCATACAGAAAGGGGTCGAAATCTTTCTGGAAAAAATGTATGTGTTTGTTCCAAATCATTGGAAAATATTATTTTCTTTTTATAGACTTTTAAAAAACCCTCCCCTCACACATTAATATAAGATTAAAGTGAAAACATTTCTATAGAAATGTCATAATTTTGAGATTTATTTAATGTTGAAAGTTTTAGTATGGCGTGTTTTGTAAACTTTTTTATTTTTATTTTTTAGAATAAAATTGGGTTAAAAAAAAATTGTTTTGGAAAAAAATTAATTTTTTTGCTCTAAATTTTTGAGAACCTTTTTTTTGTTATTATACAATCGTCCACTTCAATTTTATTTTCTTGTAAAGGGTGGTTAAGTTTCAAGGGCCGGTGTTGATTTTGAATAAAATACAATTTTTTTTAAAAGATTATTGTCATTTCTCTTTATTATGATAATATTGGCATGGTTCAATTACGTATAGAACAAAATATTGGCCAAATGGCGGCCTCGACGGCACACCTCCATCCGATGGTCCAAATTTTCGATGACGCTGAGGCATAATTGAGGTTCTATGCCGTTAATGTGCCGAATTATCTCATCCTTTAGCTCTTGAATTGTTGCTGGCTTATCGACGTACACCTTTTCTTTCAAATAACCCCAAAGAAAGAAGTCCAACGGTGTCAAATCACATGATCTTGGCGGCCAATTGACATCGCCGCGACGTGAGATTATTCGGCCATCAAATTTTTCGCTCAAAAGAGCCAATGTTTCGTTAGCTGTGTAACAAATGGCACCGTCCTGTTGAAACCACATATCGTCCACATCCATATCTTCCAATTCGGGCCAAAAAAAGTTCGTTATCATCTCACGATAGGGAACACTATTCACAGTAACTGCCTGACCGGCCTCATTTTGGAAAAAATACGGCCCAACGATGCCGCCGGCCCATAAACCGCACCAAACAGTCACTCTTTGTGGGTGCATTGGTTTTTCGGCAATCACTCTTGGATTATCATTCGCCCAAGCGCGGCAATCCTGCTTATTGACGAATCCACTGAGGTGAAAATGTGCCTCATCACTGAAGATGATTTTCTTTGAAAGTGCGCGATATGCCTTTTCATTTGAACGTCCGTTTTCATAATAAACCTGAATAACTTTAACGCGTTGCTCGATTGAGAATATTTCCATGGTTCAAATCGAATTAATCTGAAATTGAAAAGTGTTAAAAGCAGAAAAAAGCTTGACGTTTAGCTGCGGTTCACATTCAACATCGGCCCTTTAAATTTAACCACCCTTTAGTTTTCATTAATACAAAAATGAAGTGAAAAAAATTCGATAAAAATTTTATAGTTTATTTAATTTAGAAAACTTTTGTATGCAGTTTTTTTAAAGTCAAATATCTTCTTTTAGGTTCTCTGTAACATTTAAAACATTTAATTTTTAACTTTTATTAAATAAAATATTTTTGCATAAATTATTTGTAATTTTTGACGTGACAACGTCTTATAATTCGATGTAGCCGGCTGCACGCACAAAAACTGCGGCGTTATCTTGCTTGAACTGCAAGCGAGAGCGCGGAACGAACGACAAAGAGCTCAATCGGCCCCCTCATTCGGCAACGTTCGACATCTGGCTCTCTCCTACTTGAGTCAGCATATATATGTATGTACCTATATGCGTATATGTACATATATAAATTCACATATTTGTATTTTCATATGACTTCTTCCTGTGTGCATGGTAATGAACCATTTCTCTGTTGAGAATAGGACGATGATAGAAAAAGTAGGAAATGAAAGGGAGTGTTTCGAGTGTAAAGTGTCTTGAAAAAGGCAAATTGATGATGGTGCCTCTTAGTGTTGTTGACTTATTAACGTCTGATGCACAATCGAAATTGAAGATATCTTTCATGAATTTGATAAATGTTTCGTCATTTTTCACGTTTGTGTAAATGTAACTTGACCTATTCCATTGCAATTCCATTTACCTCCTCCTCTATATCCATACAAAATATCTATCAAACAAATAAAATTAAAATCGTCAGTAAACCGACTTTACAGACAACCTCTTTTTTTGGCTAGAAATCGCATTTTAACCATCAATCACTCACCCTGTTCGCCTGATATGGCTCCCTGTGACTTCTGCCTCTTCAGAAAATTGCATTTGGACATAAAAGAAAAACGTTTTGCGTCCGTAGAGGCCATTCAAAAGGCTTGTATCGACATCCTGAAGGGCATTCCGGATTTCGATCAATGATCTGAAACACTCTTTCGAAAAGATTTTAGATCGCGCAAAACAATATATCGAGGCCAGATAGGACTATTTGGAATAAATAAAGTCAATGTTATCAGAACAAAGCTCCTGTCGTTTCTGTTTGAGCTCATACTTGTTTATTTTGGACTTCACCTTGTACAGTGGTGGACATCGAAATCTGGACACTAAAAATCCACACAATTTCCATCGTATTTTTGCACAACTGAAACCTATGGCGAAAGTAGTTTTAAGAAAGGATATCAGTATATAGGTACAAGGTGGCGCAAATGTAATCATCCAATTTTATTTTTGAATAACTTTTTTAGTAAATAACAAAAAAAAACCATGATTTTGAGTGAGGAAAGTCTTTATGTTTCTCAGCTGTCTATAAGTAGTTCTCAAGTGTCAAATATGATTGACGTACGCCGCTGTGTGTAAAAATTATAAATCGTCCGAAATTTGAAGGCTACTTGATTCCATCAAAATTCATTGACATAATTGGCTCCTGTTCCTGTCCCCTACTGGAGTTCAGTTTACTTTACTCTGTTCTTATTTATTACCTTTAACATGACATTCTTTTACATTATTCGAAAAAAAATTCAGTTACATATAATATAATATTTGTATTCAGCGCCATTATTCATATAGGGTATAATTTATCCATTGCAATCAACACAAAAGTTTCAAATTCTTAGCTTCCAGAGTGGGTAAGTGTCCGACTAAAACTAGCTTTTCGGTTTAATTACTTAAAGCTCAGTTTCGACCGAAAATATAATACTTTAATTATTGCCTACTTTTAGGCTAATGCAATGAGCCTCGCCTAGGAGCTGAAGTGTGAAGTGCCTTTGCGACGATGCAAACTAGAAAATAAGCTTTATATTATATTATTTCTGTGTACACACATTCGTACATTTATTTTTATTTGTAAGTGTGTACAAATATGCATCTGGATAGCAACACAACTTCTATTGATTGTCAATTCGCTCGTGTGTGCTCGCGGATTTTACCATTTCACTATGAATAGACTGATAAATGCAAGAACAACAATTGCAAATTGTGTTGGTCAATGCTATCGCTGAAAAATTTCAAGAGCATAAGCAAAAATTCGTACCAGCAAATTTTCTGCATGAAAAAAAAACACCAAATTGGGAAAATAAAACTAAGAATAGTCATAGTTGAGTGAGTAATAGAGTTGCTTCTTATCTCTTGCGCCCAATAATGAAAAGACAGCAAAATTATACTGAAAATGGCTTTATTGTTTTTATTCGCCTGAATCATGATTATTTTAATATTATTTTATTAGTTGCTAACCAGCCGCTTGGACGCATTGTGCCAAAACAAATGTTGTCTACGTTGTGCCCTTCTGAAAGAAACGTAATGAAAATGATCCATTTTTAAAACTGGCGATGAAAAATGCGTTGTTTACAACACTCGGAAAAGATCGTGGATCAGGTCAGGTGAACCAACTCAAACAACATCAACAGCTGATATACATCAAAAGAAGGTTTTGTCATCAGTTTTGTGGGATTACAAACGAATTGTCTACTTTGAACCCTTATCACCCAAACGAACGATCAATTCTGATATCTACATTGAACAACTAACGAAATTAAACAATTCAGTTGAAGAAAAGCGGCCTGCATTGACAAATCGAAAAAGTATTGTATTCCATCATGACAATGCAAGGCCACACATATCTTTGGCCGCTCGGCAAAAAATATTGTCCTGACCTTGCACCATCTGATTACTTTTTGTTTCGATCTTTGCAAAACTACTTGAATGGTAAACATTTCAATAATGATGATGATGTCAAATCGTACCTGATTCAGTTTTTTACTAATAAAAACCAGAAGTTTTATGAACGTGGGACTGTGATGCTGTCTGAAAGATGGCAAAAGGTGATTGATCAAAATGGGCAATACATTACAGAATAAAGTTACTTAGTTCCATGAAAAAAATGTCTTTGATTTTCTAAAAGAAATCCGCAATTACTTAGTTGCCAACCCAATAATAACAATTTCACGCATTTTTAATGGTAGATCCGCACTTCGACCCATTTTGTCCCTTTCAATCGAGATATTATGCGTAGTTGAAACTGAATCGACAATAAAAACTAAGAAAGACCAATATTATTTCGTATTCAGCAATATTAGTAAAAACACAAACGATTTTGCAGCAACAATATCATGAGCTGAAAGTGTACGAATAAATGTTTTGCAGCATTTTGCTATGTCTGCCTGCTTTCCTTTAAACCCCTCATTGTGAGTTGAAATAACGGCAATTCACCAGGAGTGTAACACTCTTACAATGGCCCAAAAGAAATATATTGTGACAGCGAATATTTTGCGCAAAGCTAGAGTTTTTGACGTACTTTGCTGGGTGTACGAATAAATTGTGTGACCACTGTACTTAAAAAACGCCCAACTATCAATTTAAAGGCCAAAAAAAGCTACGGATGATGACCTCGCAAAGCATCAACTATCTCTGCAAACGTAAAGAAATTGTGACTTCCAGTTGCCTAAAGGAGAGGAAGTATATATATAGGGTTTTTCAGTAAGAGCGCTTCAACTTTTGAACTTTTTTGAATAAAACACAAACGGTTTGACTTTTTTAACTCATTTTTTTTTATTATCGAGTTTGAACATATACATTTAAGTATGAAATTCGATTTCTTTTGCATGACCACCGCGTGCACGTTTTACGAAGTCCAATCGTTGAACCCAATTTTCGACCACTCTTTTGCATAAATCGGCCGAAGTTCCAGCAATTTCGCGTTCAAAAATTTTCAACTACTTTTTTGCAATTGTTTCTACATGAAGTCGCTCGTGTAAGTAATTACAATAATTTTGAACCCAGAATTATTAAAATCGGTTCATTTTTGACTAAGTTATGGGCATTTAAAAAAAATTTTTTCTTATATAATTAAAAAAAATCGAGTTTGAGCCGAAAAACAAAATTGCCGATAACTCTTGAAAAAAATTTTTTTCGGGCGAAAAAAAATACGTGTCTCATTATTTTGACCAGAGAGCAACATATTTGAGTTACATCGAAATCGAAGAACTTGACCCGAATAGCCCGGTTGAATTGAAATGGAAAGCATCTGCTGTTGTTCGCGATAGTGTAGTTGAAGAGCCGTCCACCTCAACTCGTCGACGTGCCCAACAATACCACCTCTCACGCTCGTCGGTGATGAATATTATGCATAAAGACTTGCATTTACACGCTTACAAGGTGCAATTGACTCAAGAACTAAAGCCTCTTGACCATTTCAAGCGTCGTCACTGGCCAGAATGGTGACAGGAAATGGCAACAGTGAATGACCAATTTTCGAAGAAAATCATCTTCCGTGATGAGGCACATTTTCACCTCAGTTGATTCGTCAATAAGCTGGATTGGCGCGTTTGGGCGAATGATAATCCAAGAATGATTGCCGAAAAACCAATGCACCCACAAAGAGTGACTGTTTGGTGCGGTTTATGGGCCGGCGGCATCATTGGGCTGTATTTTTTTCAAAATGAGGCCGGTCAGGTAGTTCTGTGACTAGTGTTCGCTATTGTGAGATAATAACGAACCTTTTCTGGCCCAAATTGGAAGATATGGATGTGGACGATATGTGGTTTCAACAGTACGGTGCCACTTGTCACAAAACAACTGGTCTTTTGCGCGAAAAATTTGATGGCCGAATAATCTCACGTGCGATGGCAATTGGCCGCCAAGATCATGTGATTTGACACCGTTGGACTTCTTTCTTTGAGGTTGTTTGAAAGAAAAGGTGTACGTCGATAAGCCAGCAACAATTCAAGAGCTAAAGGATGAGATAATTCGGCACAATAACGGCATAGAACCTCAATTATGCCTCGGCGTCATCGAAAATTTGGTGCATCGGATGGAGGTGTGCCGCGGCGGCCATTTTGCCGATATTTTGTTCTATACGTAATTGAGCCATACCAATATTATCAAAATAAAGAGAAATTACAATAATTTTTCAAAAAAATTGTATTTTATTCAAAATCAACACCGACCCTTGAAATTTAACCAGCCTTGATATGAAAAAGAGAAGAATATTCAAATATTTTATTTTATTTATTTCAATCGTTACCAGATTTAAACAAGTTGGGAAAGGCATTGCTATTAGCAAATAGAAGCGATATCTATAACTTGTGCAATATTTTATGGGATCATAAATTAATTAAAAACCCAATATTAGCGCTCTTCCTATAACTTCAGTTCAATTCAAGGCTAACTATAAGTTGTATATTTTTCTATGATTGCACACGAACGGCGAAGGAAATTTATTTACGTATTGAATAAATTAAACTTTCACCTTTATCAAACTAGAACTAGAATATAAATTATAAAATGGCTATTAAAAAAACGAATACATTTATACATTCTGTCAAAAATGTACCAGGCATTGTTCTATAAAACGCAAAATAATTGTTTAATCATCAACATTTATTTGTTCGCCTTCAAAATAGGCTCCATTCGATATGCCAATACACATAGGCCAACGATTAGACCAGGCATCAAAGCACCTTTTAAAAGCGTTTGAAGAGATCTTTTCAGCTCCTTCTGCGAATTCTCCTTAATGGCCTCTTTCGACTCAAAGCGACGTCCGCGGAGTGGGAATTTAAGTTTTGGGAAAAGGAAACAGTCACAAGGGTATAAGTCCAGTGAATATGGTAGTTGTTCGATGAGATTTGTCGAGTTTTTGGTCAAGAAAGTGTCCGCAATATCAGCCTTGTGAGACAGTGCGTTGTTATGGTGCAAGATCCATTAGCTTTCTTTCTACAAATTGGGCCGTTTCCTACGCACATTCTCTGCCGAACGTCGCATAACTTCCAAATAATATTCTTTATTTACCGTAGAACCATTTGGAATGAATTCCGAGTGCACAACACCCTGACAATCAAAGAAAACGAGTACAATGACTTTCACTTTTGACCGACTTCGACGTGGTTTCTTGGGTTTCGGCTCATGTGGATTGCGCCATTCAGCCACTTGTTGACTGGTTTGCACGTCAGGCTTATATACCCACGTCTCATCGCCTGTTCCAGCGCATCATGGATATTACGTTGGTTCCAAATTCCCTTGCTCAAGCATGTCTTCAGGCACCTTCAACCGATAAATTTTTTGAAAGAAATTCAACTTTCTTGGAACGAAGAACGAGTCGAACAGTCACGCGTCTGATGCCCAATTGATGGTGTAAAATGTTGCAAATTGATTCGTGAGACGCGCTAAGGTCACGAGATACCTCCCTTAAACTTAAATGATGATTTTCCAGTACCATTTCCTTGACTTTGTCGACGTTTTCATCCGTTGAAGACGTTGATGGGCGACCAGATAGGGGCAAATCTTCCACGACTTTTCGGCCCTCTGCAAAAGCCTCATACCACTCGTAGACCCGTGTATCGTGTTTTTGATAAAGCACACTCGCCAAATGCTTTCCGCAACATTTTGAATTTTTATTTTATTTTTTTTATTGAAATGTTACACATTTTTATTTACATTCCATAAAGATTACAAATAGTATAAAACTAATAAGTAATTTTCATTTCACAATTTGAAGTAGCTTGAACAATATTGACAACTAAGTCTTGAGGTTTCTTTCTTTTTAAACTTCATTTTACAGTTGCTTCATTGCTTAGTACGGAAGCTTCTGCGTTAATGTGTTTTTTTAACTTTTCAGCATGCTTAACTGCACAGAGATTGGCTGTGTCTGAGACGGTTTTTAAATTTAAATCCTTGTGCAGATCTTCATTACGCATGTACCAGGGAGCTTTAACGATTCCCCTGATTACTCTATTTTGGAGGCGCTGTATAATGTCGATGTTGGTCTTTGCAGTACATCCCCATAATTGAAGACCATAGGTCCACACCGGCTTTAGCACTTGGTTGTAAATGAGGAGTTTATTTTGAGTTGATAGCTCAGAGTTTCTGCCAATTAGCCATTGGAGTTTTTGCGTCTTTAGATTCAGCTCAGCAGCTTTGATTTTCACGTGCTCTTTCCACTTGAGCTTTACATCTAAAGTCATGCCTAGATACTTTGCACTATTAGCATTTGCCACTATTGCTGACAAATATGAACTGGTTTGTAGATAATTTTTTTATTAGTAAAATCCACGTGAACTGATTTGGTTTCATTTAGCTTTATGTTCCAATTTTCAGTCCATGTGACTACTTCGTCAATGGACTTCTGCAGTTTCTGGATGGATTCGTTTTCAGTTGATCCAACAGCTAAGATGCATGTATCGTCAGCGAATGTAGCTACTTTGCACATTTTCGGTACTGGCAGGTCTGCGGTATGGAGTAGGTACAGTACTGGGCCGAGTATGCTGTGTTGTGGTACTTCGGCCAATATTTGTTTTATTTCCGAATACGCCTGCTTTTGCTTTACTCTAAAGTACCTATTTGTTATATACGATTCCAAAAGGTCAGTGAACTGCAACGGAAGAAGAGCTTTTAATTTACAAAGCCTGGGCAACGTCAAGGAATATTGCTGAGCAGACTTTATTACTCTCTAGCGCGTCTTCTATTGTATGTGTTATCCTGTGTATTTGTTCGACGGTAGAGTGTTCTTCCCGGAAGCCAAAGTGATGGGAGGGTATGATGTTTCTACATGCAATTATAGATTTTAAGCGTTTGAAGAACAGCTTTTCGAATAGTTTACCCATTACTGGAAGCAGAGCGATTGGCCGGTAAGATGTCACTTCATTCGGTTTTTTGCCTGGTTTAGGTATCTTTACTATTTCGGATACTTTCCATTGGAATGGTATATATTTCCAATCTAGGCATACATTCATTATAAAAGTCAATTTCATTAGCGCCTTAGTTGATATATTTCTCAAAACTTCGGCGGTTATTAAGTCGAACCCTGGACTCTTCCTTAATTTTAAATTGGAAATTTCGCTAGCAACTTCATCTATACTGAAATGCTTTATTTTAACAAACTCTTGTACAGTTGATGGCGGAGTGAAATTTATTGTTTTTCGGTGCGGTTGAAAGATTTTCTGCAGGTGGTTGGCAAATACGTCAGCTTTTCTGCATTCTCACATTTTCAATGATTCGGCACGCGAAATCTCGTTCAGAACACAACATTTAAGACAAATTCTTTGTTCGATAGCGAAAATCGCAGAGCACACTTGCGGCCGACTGATATAATTAAATGCCAAATAGAAGCTAATTTACAGTTTACGCTCAAACTCTGCGACACTATAGAGGACAGTTGTACCAACATTCCAGGAATAAAAATTTAGACATATGTGTAACGTGCGCTTTTTAAATGAACAATTCTTTTGGCAGAATGTATTTATATCCAAATATACTATACATTTTATTTAATTTTAAACTGAATTATTTTACATATTTAACAAAAATTCGTAGCTAGAAACTCAGATTTTAGACTAAAATAAGTTAACTACGTATCTTTATTTATTATCATTAGCTAAATTTGCGAATGAATACGAATTTGAAAAAAATATATAAAAAAATTAAAATAAAAAAATAATAAATTACATATCCAAGGAATGCAAAACTTGAATGCCAAATTAGCAATAATGAACAGAATATAAATAATAAAACAAATTTTAATAAAGAAACAAGGCAAAAAGGAAACTGCGCAGTGGCACAGCTAAAGACGAGACCTAAGCCGCCACCTCATAGATGACCTAACCGTCGATAACGGTGATCGACGAGTTAAAAAATATCGCATGAACTTGACCTTCTCCTGCCCTTACTTCCGGTTCCTATTCGCAAACGAAGATCATGGCATACATTTGTCTATTTATGTATATTTTTTTCTGTAGCTGATAGCAAACTTCAGCGACTAACGAAGCGCACGAACGCACATTCGTACAATAAATAATCGTCCATTTAGTTATTGTGGTTATAAATTTCGAATCGCTGGTGTTGAGGCATCGAATGAATGAAAAGAAATCAAGCGATTCAACAAGTAAGCATACAAGTTTCGAGCTCTAAAGATCATTAGAACATTTCGAGATGCGGATATAGAAACGAAGAGCAGTTTTTTCGAAATTGATAAGCTCGTTTCGTTACAAAAAATCATTAATAATTATTCAAGTTTGAAGTGCCCAAGTGTTAGTCCAAAACAACAACAAAAAAAAAAAAAAAACTAAAAGAACCAGCAGGTGGAACAGAAATAAGAGCCTAAGAATGCGAGAGAGTTAGCAGAATAATATTTGTCAGCTGTTATATAAAAAAAAAAATACCCTGTTAAAACCACAAACAACAAGGTAAATCACACCCGCGCTGAGCTGTTTCGTTTTACAAAAATATTCTTTGTAGTACCTCGGTGACCGAGCCTGGCTCGTTGTCTTGCCAATCTGGCGTAGTAATGACCTCCCACTGGAAAAGTTGCTAAATATTTTTTTTAAATTTTATTTATTTGGCATTAAAAAATTTTAAAATGTTCATCTTTATTTGATGATATGTAATTCCTCTGTGTGTGCTTGTTAAATTGAACTCCTACCAAACGGCTGACCCTACTTCGATGAAACTCTTGGTGTGAACTTGAATGTTTCGCCAAATGGTTAAGATTCATAATTGGGATCAATAAGTAGCACTGCGATAGGGTTTTAAGTCATTTTGTTGACGGATTCATATTTATTTTTTCCCAACATAGGTGGGCTGATATGTAATTTCTGTGTAGATCAAGGCACATTGAAGAGGTGGTAGCAGTAGAGGAGCTGATTTAATTTGTTGTATACCATTTTTGGTATCTTAATGAAATTTTGTTCAAATTACTTTAAAGTGTTAATCTTTGTTGATAGATTTTGAGATTCCGGAACCAAAAGCAAAAATAAAATTTGTTATTTCTTTGTTGTTTAATTTTGCTCTACTGCTACCACTTGTTCAATGTGCCTTTGTTTCGATATATTTTTCTGAAATAAGTGCCTACAGGATCCGGCACTCGAAGTGTAATGGACTTCAGACCGCTTGCGCAGCTGATGCACGGGCTTTAACTCTCTTAGCTAAATGACAATCCAGAGTATTGTTTATAAGCGCTCGGAAGCATTTTGCCGAGAGTAAACGCGAAAAAAGAAAACAAGAAATGGATTTCAAATGTGATAGTGTGATTGCATTATATTTGGCTGGAAAATCACAACCAGCGATTATTCGTGGGCTCGAGCACTTTTAAGTAAAAAAAATTTTTGTTTATCGCACCATTACTCGTAACAATGTTACTGGTAGCATCGCGAAACGTCATGGAGGTGGTCATCACAAAACTGCAATGTCACGGGAAATGGTTCAAAAAGTGAGGAAGCGACTTGAACGAAATCCCTGACGAAGTGCCTATCAAATGGCGAAAGAACTGAAAATATCTGACCGTAACATCCGCCGCATTCTGGAAAATGATCTTAAAGTCAAGCCTTACAAGATTCAAATGGCGCTTCATCGTACACCAAAGCAGCAACAAGTCAAACTTGTGAGAGCGAAGGAGTTGCTTCGCTTGTCCGAAAGCGGTCAATTTCCAAATTTTGTGTTTTCTGAGGAGAAAATTTTTCAAATGGAACAATGCGTAAACTCCCAAAATGATGGGGTTTATTTACAAACCGTTCATACAAGAATTTAAGCCACCAATTGTCCACCTGCTCACAAATCAACTTAAACCGTATTCCAATTCCGCAATGTGATAGTACTAAATATCTAGGCATTCATTTGGATAAACGGCTTACGTGGAAAACACATATCTTTGCAAAAAAGAAAGCTCTAGGTTTAATATTTCTTAATATGTACTGGCTGCTAAACCGCAAATCCACCCTCTCAATGGACAACAAACTTATCCTCTACAAATCTGTGATGAAGCCAGTCTGGACTTACGGAATCCAACTGTGGGGTACTGCGTCAAATTCAAACTTGGAAATCCTGCAGCGTTTCCAGTCCAAGACTCTACGCACCTTAGTCAACGCTCCGTGGTACGTGACAAATGCCCAAAGTCATCGGGACATCCCTTCAATAAAAGAGGAAATACAAAATGTTACCAGTAACCTCATGTCACCATCATGTGTCTTTTTAAGGTTGAAAAGAAAGACACCAATTCAGCTCGCCCAGGAGCCGTCTATAAAATATTGAATTTGTTTATTAGAAAGGATATTTCACTGGAAATATTCCTTTAATACTAAAATCAAAGCCACTCTTAAATGTAACCAAATATTTGTAAAATGTCTTCTAAGAATTGTAAGTATAGACAGAATACAAAATAAAGTTAAAAAAAAAAAATAAATAAATAAAAAAAAAATTGTCCACCAGGAGGCAGCACCCGCCACAGGTAATGGTTTGGGCCGCTGTATCCGCAAATGGGCGCTCTCCAATCATTTTCATCACGCCTGGCGTCAAGGTAAATGCGAAATATTATCGGGAAAGTATTATGGAGGTTACTTTGAAGTCATGTGCAGACAAACATTTCGATGGCAGACGACCATGGGCGTTTCAACAGGACTCGGCACCGTCTCATAAAGCTCGAATGCACCAAGAATGGTTAAAAAACAACGTTCCGAACTTCATAACGTCCACACAATGGTTCTCAAAATCACCAGACGCGAATACGATGGATTATTCTCTTTGGGCCATTTTGGAGTGCAAAGTCCAAACTAAAAGATTCATCAGTCTCGAGGCGCTGAAAAAAGTCATTGTCCGCGGGTAGGCCAAAATACCTGCAAGTCACATTCGGGCAGCGTGCGATTCGTTTCTGGACGGTATCAAGACCATAGTCAAAGCAAAAGGTGGTCATATCGCGCAAAAGTAAATTGATTTTTAATTTTGTATTATTTTCACACATTTTTTACTTTGAATTGAATAAAAGTAATTTTCCACTCTAAATTTATGTCCTTTTTAATTGGTTACACTTCGAGTGCCGGACCCTGCAATTACGTGTAATTTTGGTTCCTACGATTCCGTTCAGGCATTTTTGATGTTAAAGAAAATATCGATAATGTCAATAAAGCCACAGACATAATCGAAGTTGATTGGCACGTTAGTAGTCGTAGCATCAGGATTTCTTTTTCCCCAAACTAATATTTTCTTAACTCAATTCTAAAATCTGACATTTTAAGTCACCTGCCTTGCACATAAATTTTTAAAATATAAAAAAAATGAAACATTTTCATCACAAAATCATAATGATGTCGAAATGGCAGATTGCTGATATGCCCAAAACTGAATACCCTTTTAGCACATAAGTGACCCCATTTTGAAGCCTAATTAAAATTGCCACAGTGAGACACTACACATTGCGCTAATCAACATTAAAAAATACATACATACAAGTATTTATATATATGTACTATAAGTAGATATACAAACATACAATCATACACAAAAATGAAGATATGTGAGTGTAAACAACATTTGTTAGTAAAACTCGATTTCATACATTTTTGAGGGAATTCACCAACCAGAAATAAATTATAGACACTTAATATAGTATTTGTTGTTCTTGCCTTTTTTCGCCAAGCGCTCAACAGACTGGTGCAACAACTGGTTCCTGCCGCAAAGCATTCATTAGCTCTGTTATTAGGTCGATAAACCGGTAGTGGAAGCAAAAAGGCGCGCACACAAATACATACATACGCACATACATACATACATACTTACATACATACATACATACATTCATACATACATACATACTTACATCCATCAAACACATTCACACACAGTTCGTGTAGCTGGGAAGCGTCTTAAGTACACAGCAGCCAAAACTACAGCAAAATGACGGAATTGTAGAAACGAGGCTGTGTATGGTCATACTATGCGGCCAAAATATTGGCAGTGGCAACCAAACCCGTTTACGCTTCAACAAATGCACGAGTCGCCTCAAACCACACCGTCGACGTGCGGCCAGTTGAGGCGCGCTTTTGCGCGAAATTCATCACATGCGAGCGAGCATGCAACGGATGCTGCACGTACAACACTTTTACTCGCGCTCACTACTCAGATATATGTATGTACAAATGTATGTGTGTATGTATATATATGAATGGCTGCATGACATATGAGTTGATGTGACGCAACAGCGAAAGATCGACGATTGGCGATCGACAAATGGAGCGATACTTGTCTGAGAATTGGAGCACTCTTGTAACGATTACTCATGTGCAGCTCAGGCGTTAACCACCGAAGAGTTGAAGAGCTGTTGAAAGCGCATTTAGTACAGATACATGCACACAAACATCCATACCTACAGACAAACATACATACATACATACATGCACACATACATACATACATACCTACATACATACATATATGCGCATACTTATTGTAAATATTGTTGTTGGCTACGTTACGAATCTATCTGCAAGTGGCGACGTCCAGTTGCATGTTGCACTTAACCATTGGTTGCACTTAACTCGTTGGTTAGCTTTTTGATGGTTTTATGGTATTTCTTGTACAATAGTTTTTCTTTATTTGTTTACTTCTTTGCTTCTGCTCTCCTGCACGCGCTGTGTAATTTTGCATTGCTTTTTTCTTCACTTTTTGTACATTTGTAAGTGCTGGTACTTTGCGCCGGTCGCTTGTGCACTCTTTTGGCAACAGCTACCTTGAATGACCTTGAATAATTTTAATATTACTTTCATGCTTTTACTTTTTAAGCGAAAACACGTTTTGTCTCTGTTTCGTCTGCGATTCGCGGCGTTACAATGACACATATTTGTGCTGACCCCAAAGACGGGTACGTAGCGGTTTTAGACTTATAATGAATTCCTGTAAATAAAAAAATATAAAATATAAATAACAAAATGTAAGTGGACCAAATCAAAAATCAGCACTTTAATGTGGCTGCTAATAATCGCATTGGCGTTTACACCCTTTTTGGGCGTTTGCCCGAGCTCTTTCTCCGAATTGTGGTCCGCGTCTTGATGTTATACTCGTATCGTAAATAAAGGAATCCCAAAAATTAAATCTCAGTATAATAGGCATTAAAATTGCTTATTATTTATCAAAATATTCTCCTTGTAAGTCAATACAAAATTAGCTGTTTAAGGGCTACAACAGTTTCTGTAGGCGTTGAAAAATGTTGACCTCACATTTTGTTTTTCCTCTTCGGGAACAAAAAGAAATCTTTAGGTGTTAAATCAATACAGGAGGCGGATGATCCATTATTTTGGTATTTTGAGTACTCAAAAACTCTGAAGCATTACCACCAACATTCGATCACCAAGAAGGAGGACTCGAAATGAGGGCTCTCAGCACTCCATAGCTGCCCAAAAGTAAAAAAAGCACCTTTTCTGTCACCGAATTTAAGTGGAATCGAGCATGTATGGGACCACCTGCTATCAATATTCTACGCTGCCTCCGAAAGGCAGATTGATTTTTATGAGGAGCTTTTCCATAGCAAAAATGCACTTGGAGGTTTGACATTGCCTGCCGAGGAGCGTCCGCCATTAGAGCAACTTTTTAATTGGCGTTTTTCATTATTTTTTTTTTTTACACATGGGCATTCAACCATCGTAGACTCCTATATGCATAAACCCTGAGATTGTGATTATCACCCTCTTATTCTCTATTTTGAAAGGAATTTCTTAATGGAAACCCCTTCTAGACTGGAATGGCTTGAAGAAGATCCATCACCCAACACACCCGTTAAGATATACACGGACAGATCTAAAATGGACACCGGTGAAGGATCAGGGTTATATTGCGAAGAACTTTCTATCAGTGAATCCTCTAAACTACCGTATCAATGCAGTGTTTTTCAAGCGGAAATAAACGCTATTCATGAAGCCTTAAGATGGTTAGAGATAAACCGAATATCATCAAGAGATATCTGTATTCTATTACGCAGCCAAGCTGCCCGAGGGGCTCCGGATGCATTCCAAATAACATCAAGGAGTGTCTTACATTGTCGCCAATCTCTTAATGAGATGGCCAAACAACATCATATCATCTATGCTGGGTTCCAGGCCACAGAGGTATATCAGGATACTATAGGGCTGACCAACTTGCAAGAGAAAGTACCTGAATGCCAAACATAAGTAATTTTATGGGAGTACCTTTCGCAATTTGTAAGCTTCTTGTTATAGACGCACTAATCAGTTCTGTAAATCGAAGCTGGATTAATGCCAATGCCTGTGAAATTGCCAGGCAAACATGGCCAAGGCTAAATTTACGTATAACCAAGAATATTGTAAAATATAGTAGGCATAAAATTACGACTTTAGTAGGGGCCTTTACAGGACTTTGTTTCATAGGAAATCACTCAAGGAGATTAGGCGCTTACACGCATGATTTTTGTCGTAGCTGCAGGAATAAGGAGGAGTTGGAAACAATTAAACACCTTTTTTGCACATACGAGGCTCTAGCCCAAAGCAGGAACTGATATTTAAGATCCTACTTCTTAATTAATATAGATAATCTATACACTTTAGGTATTAACAACCTTTTACGCTTCGTGAAAAGCTCGGGATGGTTCAATATGGAAAGGGAAATGTAGCCCAGCCCCTGCGGCTCACAACGGACCCATTTCGAGGTCTAAGTGGCATCGTTGTCTCTATGTGCGATGCGGCTGCCAAACCTAACCTAACCTAATCACATCTATGTGGCAAGCTACTACAGATATGGTAAACAGCTCTCAAATGACTTAGAGCATCTGTTAGCGGCTGTGCTGGGAAGTTTTTTATCAAGGTGGTATACTTCTAAGCTCGAGCAAAAATATATATTATCATGGGCTACTAAAGTAGAACGATTGCTCTTTATTAGTCCGCATAAAATCGGCTATTAGGAACTTGAAACAGATATTAAAATTAGGAAAATTTGTTTGAAATTATGAAATATGGGTTCGAGAGGATTTCATTGGTAATGTAAAGTCTTCTGTGCCTAAGAGGTGGCGAAGTGGTCATCGAAAGTAATGCGTTTGCTGCTAAGTAGAGAGTTCAAATTCTTTTTGTGCCACAAGAAATGTGCCTTGTGGCAAAATTCAGGCAGCAGTTGCTCACCAATGTTCGTAGTATTAATAGCATTAATTTTTGAGCAGTGGCTTTATTGAAGCACAAATAAATAAAGGGAAACAAAAGCAAATTTGAAAACCATGTGTTTCTTTGGGACAGCTGGTGTTGCCGATATCTTTATCGGACTCACATACGTCTCACAATACAGAAATAACTCATTATAAAGGCTGAGATGGAGGTACTTTCTCCAATAGAGGTTTTTTTTACAGACCGCATAATGTGTAAACAATACATAATTTTTCTCAGTAGATGCTTTCCATTTCAATTCAACCGGGCTATTCGGGTCATGTTCTTCGATTTCGATGTAACTGAAATATGTTGCTCTCTGGTCAAAATAATGAGACACGTATTTCTTTGTACGCCCGAAAAATTTTTTTTCAAGATTTATCGGCAAATTTGTTCTTCGGCTCAAAATCGATTTTTTTCAAATATAAGAAATTTTTTTTTTAATGCTCATGACTTTGTGAAAAATGAACCGATTTGAATCATTCTGGGTTCAAAATGATCGTCATTACTTACACGAATGACTTCATGTAGAAACAATTGCAAAAAAGTAGTTGAACATTTTTTATATTCCAAAAAACAAAAAGTGCGAAACAGGGTTTTTACTCAAAAATTCATTACTCAAAAACAACTCATTTTAGCTACTACGCATTCAGCTTAATTGAAGTTTGAGGTGTCCTCTTGATTTGGAAAAAGTTATACCAAAAAAAAAAAATACACTTTTTGAAATATTGAATTTCGAAAAAATTTCAATTTTTTTTCTTTTTTGCTAAATAAAAAATTTCCAACTACTTTTTTGCAATTGTTTCTACATGAAGTCGCTCGTGTAAGTAATTACGATCATTTTGAACTCAGAATTATTAAAATCGGTTCATTTTTGACTAAGTTATGGGCATTTAAAAAAAATATTTCTTATATAATTAAAAAAAATCGAGTTTGAGCCGAAAAACAAAATTGCCGATAAAGCTTGAAAAAAAAATTTTTCGGGCGAACAAAAAAATACGTATCTCATTATTTTGACCAGAGAGCAACATATTTGAGTTAGATCGAAATCGAAGAACATGACCCGAACAGCCCGGTTGAATTGAAATGGAAAGCATCAGTATTCATTGGCATTTCATTGTGGAAAGACTTACGCCTTAACAAGGTTTACAAATCGTAAAATTCTATTACGAAAATCGAAGCTCTGGGAAAGGCCAACTTATATTGGCTACGTCAATAAGTAAAATTGCCGTATTTCGGCTGAAGAGCAACCCGAATCCATTCAGGAACAGCCATTACATCCATTGAAAATAACCGTTGGGTGCGGCCTATGAAGCAACATTTTTAAACTCAAAAAGGTAAGCTCTGCATGTTTACTATTTTCCAATACCTAACACAATTCCTTATATTCTCACGTACATTTTACCGGCTATTTTTCCATTTGTTTATCAGAGTTAAAATTTATTCACTCAGTCGCAGCCAATAATTCATTACTTGTCGAAACAGTACAGACGTCAGAGAATTTTTCTATAAGTATTGTGCAATTGCATTTTTTTCTAAATCTTGACTACAAACTCCGCCGTTTTTGCTATTTTTGTTTTAATTGTGACTTAATTACAACAACGTCATTTAATTGTTTACATATTAAGAATTATGTACTGAGCTTAGTAATTAAAATTTCAATGCATAACAACCGTTTGTACGTATATGTATATGTGTGTGTGTGTACTTACATTGGCCTAGACTGCAAGGAAATTTCCGTTTGGTATTAGTTTCAGCAATTTGCTGGTGCTTTAACAGCTTTAAAACGGTTTATTTGTCAAGAATGCTATTATTTTGTTGTCACAATGAGTGTATATGGGTGTGGTAGTATGTTTGCACAGTGGCTCATAGAAGTATTTTGCATAGTCCCTTGCACAATTATTGATGTACTTTCTTAAATGCGTCTTCAAATTGTTGCGCTTTTGTTTTAGAGAAATTTGGTAATCGGAAAGCACAAATATTGTACCGCTAAGTAATTCTTCTTCTTAATTGGCGCGATAACCGCTTCCGCGATTTTGGCCGAGCTTAACAAAGCGTGCCAGTCGTTTCTTTCTCGTGCTAACCGGTGCCAATTGGACACACCAAGTGAAGCCAAGTCCTTCTCCACCTGATCTTTCCAACGCAGTGGAGGCCTTCCTCTTCCTCTGCTACCACCAGCTGGTACCGCATCGAATACTTTCAAAGCCGGACCGTTTGTATCCATTCCGACGACATGACCCAGCCAACGAAGCCGCTGGATCTTTATTCGCTGCGCTATGTCTACGTCGTCGTAAAGCTGATACAGCTCATCGTTCCATCGTCTGCGATATTCGCCGTTGCCAACGTGCAAAGGTCCAAAAATCTTACGCAGAATCTTTCTCTCGAGCACTCCAAGCGTCGCTTCATCGGATGTTGTCTTCGTCCAAGCTTCTGCGCCATACGTTAGGACGAGCATGATGAGAGTCTTGTAGAGTGTTAGTTTTGTTTGTCGAGAGAGGACTTTACTGCTCAGTTGCCTACTTAGTCCAAAGTAGCACTTGTTGGCAAGAGAGATTCTACGTTGGATTTCAAGGCTGACATTGTTATCGGTGTTAATGCTGGTTCCTAAATAGACGAAGTCTTTTACAACCTCGAAATTATAACTGTCTACAGTGACGTGGGTGCCGATACGCGAGTGCGATGACTGTTTGTTTGAAGACAGGAGGTACTTCGTTTTGTCTTCGTTCACCACCAAACCCATTCGCTTTGCCTCTTTATCCAGTTTGGAGAAGGCAGAATATTATGCCTGAGTGATTAAGTTCTGCGGCTCGTACGATGCTCCCCAACATAAGGTTAAAGAAGTCACACGACAGCGAGTCACCCTGTCTGAAACCTCGTTTGGTATCAAACGGCTCGGAGAGGTCCTTCCCAATTCTGACGGCGCTGCTGGTGTTGAGCAACGTCATCTTACATAGCCGTATTAGTTTTGCGGGGATACCAAATTCAAACATAGCGGCATACAGGTAACTCCGTTTCCCACTGTCGAATGCAGCTTTGAAGTCGACGAAAAGATGGTGTGTGTCGATTCTCCTTTCATGGGTCTTTTCCAAGACTTGGCGTATTGAGAATATTTGGTCGATGGAGACTTTCAAGGTCTGAAGCCACACTGATAAGGTCCAATCAGTTGGTTGACGGTGGGCTTCAGCCTTTCACACAATACGCTTGCTAGAACCTTATAGGCGATATTTAGAAGACTAATCCCGCGGTAATCGGCACAAATTGCAGGATCGCCCTTCTTATGGATTGGGCAGAGCACACTTAAATTCCAATTGGCAGGTATGCTTTCATCCGTCCATATTTTGCATAAGAGCTGATGCATGCACCTTACCAGCTCCTCGCCGCCATGTTTGAATAGCTCAGCCGGCAGTCTGTCGGCGCCCGCGGCTTTGTTGTTCTTTAGCCGCGTTATCGCTATTCTCACCTCGTCATGGTCGGGTAACGGAACGACAATTCCGTCGTCAACGATTGGGGTATCGGGATCTTCACATTCTCTATGACATGCGCAGCTGTCACCGGTTAACAGGTTCGAGAAGTGTTCCCTCCATAATTTAAGATTGCTCTGTACGTTAGTCACCAGATCCCCGTCTTTGTTCTTACAGGAAAACGCCCCGGTCTTAAAACCTTCTGTAAGCCGCCGAACTTTCTGATAGAATTTTCGGGCGTGGTTCCTATTGGCCAGCATCTCAAGCTCCTCGCACTCACGTATTTCGGCCTCTCGTTTCTTCTGTCGGATAAGTAATTAAAGTAATATTTTAATGAGATTCTGTGTGTAGTGAGACCCTGTCAAGCACGCCAGAGGTTTTCTCATGGTTTACGGTTTTATATGTCAACTTTGGAAGTTAGAAAACTAGTTTTTATAGATGGCACGATAGAAAAAAATCTTTATTTGTACTCTCTCAAGAAAAATTTACATTCCAGTGCCGAAAAATGAGGATGGAAAAAAACAAAATTTGATTTCAACATGACAACGACCCCAAATATACAGTTTATGATGTTCAAATGTGAATACTTTTTAACGCTAAGCATTTTCAAACACGTTTTCAAGGTCCTTTCATAAATCCTATAGAAAGTATTTGAGGCTCTCTCGAGGATAAAGTGCGGGAACACAAAACTTCATCAAAAAGTGACCGTAGCTCTGGTTTGCGCGCGGAAACGGAAAAAATAAGAGCCGAATTTCTTCGAAAGTTGGTAGAATCCATGCCAAGACGGTTAGAGATTGTTTCCAAAAATAATCGTTGTAATGCGGAATATTAAGGGGACAGATACGTGTTAGCGGCCATATCTTCCCTGATTTTCATTAAAATTATTTAAAATGTTGAAGTCAATATATTATTTTCAGAATTGGCATACTGTTTATTTATACATTAAAATATTGAAATATACACATTTTTTTTTATTTTAATCATTTAAAATGGCAGATGTACACTCAATTCTTCCAGGAAGGTCGCAGCGGGCCTTCTCAATCGGCGGTCATTGTGGCATCGGCGTCAGTGACCTGAATACAAAAACCCGAAAATTTGTTTGTTTATTAATGTCATAATTTCTATATGAATTCAAGAAATGGGAAAAAAACTTCGTGGAATAAATGTTTAAAAGAAATTTAATTTTGGGGCGAATTTTCCCATTATTTTTGCTTCGAAAAAATTACTTTTTCGAAAAATTTTCGAATTGTAAATTCACATACAATGTAATTATTATTATTTCTAAGTTTTACTAATTTATTATTTATATACTGGGTGTGCCATATAGCGTTTGCTTTTTGAACCACCTATTTTTTTGAGAATGGTAACACAAATGACATGTCAAATGTGTTCATAATTTACTTAAAGGTTTGACATTTACGAAATGGGCCACTATACGCTTGATCAAAATTCGGAAATATTGAAAACCTATTTCCAAAGTGGTGAGTCTTCTTCTTCTTCCGCGGTTACAGTAAATGCGAGCGTTACCGTGACATGCTCAACGAGTTTTTGTTTCCAAAAATTGAAGAGGATGACATGGACGACATTTGGTTTCAACAGGACGGTGCAACTTGTCACACTGCCAAAGTGACACTCGAACTTTCACATGCACAATACTTATGTGAGCCACTGTATATTCGCATGAGTACTGCCTGGTTGGTGCTCAGTTCACTTTCATTAAACTAACCGCATTCTAATACACACACACATATATACATACATATATAGATAAGTATATAATAATCTGTGCGCTTAAAATATAGAATTCCGCTATTTATTAAATATTTAGTTCCGTATTTAAGTATTTTCTGTTATTAAAATATTAATTGTGAGTTATTAAACTTGCGGATTCGAACAAACTACTCACCCAAGAAAAATAGTTGCTCAATAGTTAGTCAAGGTTTTCAGCCGAAGCTTATACGGTATGCATCTTTCTTGCATCGATTTTTATTATTTTCAAAGTAATCAACTAATAAAATATACATTTATATAATTTAAGTACGTGTTTTTTATATTCTTAATTGATAATAGTTACTATCACCCTGCATATATCTATTTAACGCCCTCCGAAGAGACTAACCGGGCGAAATGTAATGCATCCTCCGCTGTCCTGTCCGGTAGTATTTTGCTATTTTCTTGGGCAAGCTGAGGCGGCGATGGCTTATCGCCTAATAAGAGGTTCACATATAAATATAATATTTCTTCGAGAACACTTATTACTGATTGGAAAAGAACTTATATTACTTGGATTTTGAAATGTGGAGAGAAAAATGACGTCCCAAATTAAAGAACTATAACTAAATTAGCAATGGTTGATAAACTCGTGGAACCAGCTTATTTTTGTTAAAAATATCTGTTCTATTGAAGCAATGTCTGTTAAAGATGCTATCACAAATCACACAATTTATACCAACGATTGCCTTGTAAGCTTCGCGACTGACTGTCTACGACGCCTGTAGATATAAAATATGGGTTACTAAGTTCACTTAGGCTCACTTTTGTTTTATTTCATGAGAGCACTGGAGCCGCTCAAGGTAGTATTTATTCTTTATCATTTTCTTTAGTAATACAAGTTGCTGTTTCCTATTCTTGAAATGTCTCATGTACGCAGATGATCTTAAAGTAAATATATGCATATTCTATTATGAAAAATGTTGAGCACTCCACCTGCAATCAGGTTTTAACAGGATAATTATTAGTGTGAGAAAGTCCGTCTAATTTGAGTTTCAAGAAATGTTATCATATGATTGGGTACATTTATTTATTCATTTATTCATTTAGTAAGTCTAGAAATACAAGGTTTCTTACAGACTATCTAAAACAAACAGTATTTGTAACAATTATATGTACATATTTTGCAACTAGGTAAAAACAATTATTGAGTAACAATATTGCGAATAGCGGAGGTGATCAGGGTTACTAATACAAATAGTTAAATGTTAATACATAAAGGCGAAAGATTTATTCGACAACTGAAGAGAAGCTAGGCTCTGCATAAGCGGGGCACTAAAGACCACGCCCACGGCAGCGATGCATGTCATACTGCACTTATTACCGATTGAGGTCTACAACAAACAGCTGGCGGCGAAATCGGCATTTAGGTAAAGAGAATCTTCTGACTTAGCCACTAACAGAAGGGATCACGCAAGTATACTAAACGAATACCCCTTCTTACATCTAACGACAGATTTTTGTAGCTCAGTAGAGTTGCATTTAAACACATCCTTTACCACAACTTTCCCAACGAGAGAAGATTGGGACAATGGGTATCTATACTGATGGTTCCAAGCTAAATGATCAAGTGGGCGGAGGCCTTCATTCCGGTCACCGGATCGCTGCAGTGTATTTCAAGTTGAAATATTGGCTATCACGGAAGGCCTGCTAGCTCTAAATAAAAGTGTCCTCACAACAAGAAATATTACATTAATTCAGATAGCCAATCGGCCCTGAAAGCTTTAAAATCGCCTAATATTAACTCGAAGGCAGTAAAAGAATGTATCGACATTTTGACAGAACTACTCGTATCACAGTACTTTGTAATAAACCTGCTCTGGGTGCCGGGTCATAGGGACATAGAAGGCAACTGCAAAGCAGATGAACTGGCGAGATTAGGTACCACATTACCGATTCAACCAGACAAAGCGAACATACCTATACCTTTAGCAACTTGTAAGATGCTTATAGATAAACAAACTATCAGAGCTGCCAACAAGCTATGGACTCAGTCCGCGACCTTTGCAACAAGTGGAATGACGTGGCTGGAATGGAACATGGCCCGCACAAACCGACTGTTGAAACTAAACAGGAAAAACATGAGAAATCTTCTCGGCGTCCTAACAGGGCATTGTCTGATTGGCAGGTATGCCAGTAGATTGGGTGCACCCTTTAACGACTATTGCAGAAGTTGTAACGACATTGAAGAAGAAGAGACTATAGAATATTTGCTATGCGGGTGCTTGGCTCCGGATAGAAGAAGGTTCAATATTTTAGGAAAAAGCTCCCTGAATAACTTGGCAGAAGTAGCCAATATAAAAATAACAAGCCTTGTTAGATATATCGAAGCCACAGGTTGGTTCAATGAGGACAAGGTAGAGTGAAGAGAGCGGACAAAACTGGTGGTATCACTATGGGCCTACAGCAGGCCTAGGTGTGTCAACCGGCAACCACTATACCTACCCAACTACCTAATACTTAAAGATTAAATTTAAATTTGTGAATATAAGCCATAAAATCTAGAATATTGCTTTATTTATTGATAAATTGATTTTGTTTCCTACCAGTCTTGTTAGCCTTCCACTAAATACTGAAGTAGATCTCCAGCAGCCAGATTGTCACAACCGAATGAGGTCTATAAAGCCATATATGAGTTCCAATTGATTCCCCTTATTATTCTTAATAATATGCCGCTCGCCCTGACTTACATAGTCACAAGTTTCTAAATTTTAATTTTTTCCTTTTTTCCGCTTTTGCCTCCTTAACTTGACATCTTTCGTGAAGTATGATTTGCCTTTCCTGTAAGGAATTCGTAAACAAGCTTTTATCTGTATTATTTCACTGAGGTGAATGATTAATCCAATCGCATTTATGAGACAAATTTAGACGCGTATATACACAAAGACTATTTATATAATAATAAATAAATTCTTTTCAACACAGGTTTAATTCTGAAATGTCACGATGACTTTTGAATAGTCACATATCCTCAAACCTGATACCAAATAAAATATAAGCCTTTATCTTACTGCTGAAAACTTATATGGAAATGAAATTAAAGATTAATTTTTGTATATAGTACAAAGTATTTTTAATTGAACCGGTCGAACTGAATTATTTATTTACTTTTTTTTCATCTTTTTTCTCAATCAAAAGTTGGCGACTGCGTGCGATAAGTAAACGCGTAGAATATAAATTTGGTTGTAGTATTGAAGATGTATTTTCACTCAGTTCCAACACACAAAAAGATGCTGAAATTTCTGGCCTAAATTATTCGCGATTATTTCCGCCAAAATATTCATTTATGTAAATTAACTCAACTTACTTGTATGAGGCTTATGGCATCTAACATAGTGAGAACGACGTTGAAACTGTGACCTTCAACTATCTTTAGTCATTAGTGAGCGTAGTTTCATTGCAAGCATACAGATTTTCATGCTTAGTCGGATTTTTATTGTAGTATTTTTCAAAATTTGAAAATTTGCAAACTTACCAACTTGTGCGTGGTGCGCTAAAGGGCCAAATATTAGAATTTTATTAAATATAACCTATTCTGGTAGATTAATGAAGTAAATTTAGAATTTACTTACGTGGTTTATATTACAAATATAGGGTGGGCCATGTAAAATTTGCTTTTTGAATCGGTTATAAAAAAGAAACTAATAAATATTTTTTTAAACTTTTTTTTTTATTTTGAAGATTGAACATTGTCATTTATGAATCAAAAATAATATCGTTCAAATGACTGCCACGACTGGCTTTACAGTAGGCCATTCGATCAACGCAACTTTTAAGCACATTTTCGATTGTTTGGGTTCCAATTTCATGAATGGCAACTTCGATTTCGTGCTTTAAAGCATCAATCGTCTCTGGATGGTTCGCATAGAAATTGTCCTTAACGGCTCCCCACAAAAAATAGTCCAATGGGCTTAAATCACAGCTCCGAGGCGGCCAATTGATATCGGAATTCGAAAACGATAGCCAAAAGTTCGAGTGTAACTTTGGCAGTGCACCAAGTTGCACCGTCCTGTTGAAACCAAATGTCGTCCATGTCATCCTCTTCAATTTTTGGAAACAAAAACTCGTTGAGCATGTCACGGTAACGCTCGCCATTTACTGTAACCGCGGAAGACGAAGAAGACTCACCACTTTGGAAATAGGTTTTCAATATTTCCGAATTTTGATCAAGCGTATAGTGGCCCATCTCGTAAATGTCAAATCTTTAAGTAAATTATGAACCCATTTGACATGTCATTTGTGTTACCATTCTCAAAAAAATAGGTGGTTCAAAAAGCAAACAGTTACTTAAAATTAGTTAGAGTTCATATCGACAAAAAGATTGCGTCCTCGATATTGGACAAAGGTATAATTTTGGGTAAGTCTTTTCGACTTTTGAATCCTAACATGAACTAAGTTCAGGAGTGCACTACCGCACTGGTAGTATAGTTCACATATTCACATAACGGTTGTTTTTATTTGTCTAAGGGCATATTTCTATAAACTTAAACTCTGCTTACCAAATTGTCGAGAATGATAAGAGTTATCTCTTTGGAGCATTCCATAGTTGGTACAGAACAAATTGTACGCAATTTTGGAACAAGGCGTGAAAAAAAATGTCGACGCTATATGGAATTCTAAATGAAAAATTTTTCTTTTTCTTCTTTGTCAAATACTCCTACTTTTGCGAAGAATAAAAAAAAAATAAATTGTTTCTATCCACTACAATCCACAGTGACTCTTAGGTATTCTTACTGCGTATTTTATACTTATATATGCTCGGAACTCACTTCTGCTCGAATGGTATTTAAATACCTCCTGAAACAAAAACCAATTCTCAGATGATTTGTAAAATACCGACGCTTTATTCCAGTGAAAAAATACGTAATCTGAACAAAATCAAAGTCGCATCATGCCAACGATTCTGTTAAAACTTTTAAAGTTCTTCAATTCCCAAAGAAAGTTCATTACCTCGTGGGAAACCCTAGTAGCATTTTATGACAAATAATTCTCTACTTCTCTGAGTAGTAAAGTCCTCTTTCGACGACAAAACTAACACTCTACAAGGCTCTCATCATGCCCGTACTAACGTATGGCGCAGAAGCTTGGACGATGACAGCATCCGATGAAGCGACGCTTTGAGTGTTTGAGAGAAAGATACTGCGCAAAATTTTTTTACCTTTGCACGTTGGTGATAGCAAATATCGCAGGCGGTGGATCGATCAGCTGTATTAGCTTTACGACAACATAGACATAGCGCCGCGAAAAAAGATCCAGCGACTACGTCGGCTGGGTCATGGCGTCCGAATGGATACTTACGCTCTGGCTATGAAAGTATTCGATGGGGTACCAGCTGGTTGGAGCAGAGGAAGAGTAAGGCCTCCCCTGCGTTGGGAAGATCAGGTGGAGAAAGGCTTGGCTTCACTTGTTGTGCTCAACTAGCGCCGGTTAGCAGGAGAAAGAAACGACTGGCGTGCTTTGCTAAACTCGGCCAAAATCGGGTAAGCGGTTATCGCGCCAATTAAGAAGAAAAATCTACAACCTTTTAAGCCTCTAGCAACCCTCAAATGTTATCTTATTCGGAAATGTCATCTTAATGTGACAGGCCTATAGCGTCCAAAAAGTGCTCCACTCATACTCACGATAACTACGCGGAGTGAAAAATTAGACATCTGAACCAAGGCAAAAAGAACAATTTTTCGTACCCATTAAGCACAAATATTTTAAGGAACATTTTAAGACAAAAATCTAACAGAGAATTCCAACACTGAGAACTTTTAAACTGATGTTTCTTAAAGTTGTAAAGTTATTATCAAAAATTTCGTTAAAAAATTAGAGTTTCTAAATATTCTTATAGAATCTGATAGAGAAATGAATTACCTGCTCAAAAGTTTCTTTTAAATTAATAAGTATTAAATTAACACAAAAAACTATAAAGCATTACTCAACCAAAAAAAACATATATTTATTGCAATTTTGGGCGCTTTTTGAAATTGAGGTGGCCACTTAAGGTATTTTTACTCACATAAAGGATGATCAGATTGGTGTTACTTTTTTCAATAGGTTTCTTTTATTCCTTGGCTTAATGACTACGACAATAAGAAAAATTGCCATATTTTCGGCTGAAGAGCAGCCAGAAATGAACAAGAACAACTACAACATCCATTGATAATAACCGTTTGGTGCGACCAATGGGCTGGAGGAATCGTTGGCCCATATTTTTTCAAAGACGAAGCTGGCGCCAATGTAACAGTAAATGGCGAACGCTATAGCGCCATGATAAAGGACATTTTGATGACGGAAATTGCAGCCCTTGATGTCCACAAAATTTGAATATTTGGTTCCACCAAGATGGCGCTATTTGCCATACAGCCCGGGAAACAATGGATTTACCGCGTCGTCGTTTCGGTGAGCAGTGGATTGGCCACCACGGTCGTGTGATATATCACTTTTGGACTTTTATGTGTGAGGTTATGTAAAATCTAAATGCTTTGGGGATAAACCTGCTTCGAATGAGGCATTGGAAGCCAACATTCAGCCAACTAAAGTTATTCACGGGATACCAGATACCGAACGGAGCCCTCCAGTGAGCCATTCAAAATTAGTCTTTACGAATGGCCGAATTACAGCACAGTTGTTTCCAACATTTGAAAGGGATTATCTTTAAAAAATAAATGCCATGAAAGCTTCCACACAAAAATAATAAAGATTGCTCAATAAATTTGATTTTTTTTTTATTCTAATTTAAAATCGTTTACCTCTACATTGATCACACTTTTTATAAGTTAGTCACATATACCAGTCAGCAAGCAATTAGAGCACGTGTGGAGTGTGTAAATCACGGCAACTATGTATTTAATGTGAGCAAATTAAATTGAAGAACTATTCTGCGGGAATGAGATAATAATCACTTAATGCAGCTAACATAAAGAGGTTTCTACGTAGCCAAAGTTACAAGTAAGTCTAAGCTTTCCGCCATACAAATTCCCACTACTCGTACCTTGAACTTCGATTAAATGGATATAGAATTATCAACCAACCAGCATTTACACGCTGTAAGCAGTAATCAACAGTACATACAAAAAAAAAAAAAAAACGCATTTACCCAATTGTAAAATTATGTCTAACCACACTTATTAAACATTTTTATGAGTAAAAAACACTGACAAACATCGATAAACATCTGAGCAATGTAAATTGTATGGAATTTTCACTTCAATTAAAATATCAACATGAAAAATGAAATCTTCCACTAAGTCAGCGCACTTTTGCCTAAGGCTGCGGAAGCAAACGCCAATCAAGCTTTCTAGCTTTAATCGCACCGCAGGCAGCAATGCAAAGTTAGTTGTTATCTAACTGTTAGCACTACTTTAAAGAACTGCTACGTGAAACGAGGTGTCGTAGCCTAACAAAACACAGCCAAGTGCCCTTTACCCCCATTGCGCCGCGCTTGCGAGCTACTTGGTTTGGTTCCCCCAACAGTCAAGAGAATCAAGTAGAGTAAAATATGCGCATTCAACTTCCGCGAACCGCGAATTTTATGCAAAATAGCGTCAAAATTAACTTGACATTTCTATTGATGTCGTTTTTCAGTGTTTTATATATTCGCATTTATATATTTATATAAATATATGCAGCTATTAATTAACCTAGACCTAGAGCGCGGTTTTAGAAATTTTTGATCAAGAATAAAATGCGTAAAGGTTAATTAAAAATATACCTTTGCTTGCTAATAATAGCGAATATTTCAGTAACAGAGTGATAGCTAAAGCATATTATTAAAAGCAAAAAAAAAAAACATACGAGCAAAAAGATGACTTTAAAGTTCCATTGGCTCATTTTTCTTTATAGCTCATTTTTGGCAGAGAACAGCAAACGACTTAAGTAACAAACTCGTTTTGGTGTATCGAACGCTGTTGAAACTTTTACCAAGAAATTTTCTGAAAATTTTAGTTTAAGGACATTTAAATGCTTGAAATAGATTAAATAAATATATTCTCTAATTCTGCATATTCATATACATATAATTATTATACAATCAAACCAACACAGTTAAGATTTTGCGATTTAGATCAAATCGGCGCCATTTTGTGCGACAACTTTTATGCATTTTGAAGGCAATTTCATTACAGCGCTTTCATATAAAAGCGCGCCCCTATTGCTGAAAAAACTTGGTAAACACTTCTTTGCAAGCATCTCTTAAGGACCGTTTTGTGCCATGAAGAAATTTTCGCAAATACTTGACAAGCAGACAGCCGCTTAGTGCTAGTTAAGGTCAATATAACAACGACTGCGATAGAATCCCTCACTAAAGCTTTCAGAATTTCTGGTACATTGTTGGAAATATCTGTGACAAACGTTTTCTTGATGAAACACAACACTCTTTCTATTCCTCAATTTTAGCCGCTTCTGAAGACTTCGGTTTCCCGTCTAATTCTGGTCAGTTGTTGACAGTAGAATCCTGAGCTAAGTTTTTGGCTCAATGAGAGCAGCTCATTATGAATGATTTGCTTCCAAGCAATGAGGCTTTAATGGCATCTGGCAATTAATCTAATTTTGACATTCATGCACGTTCTTAGTTGTCATTTTCGTCTGTGACCCACTTTTCAGCATAACATTTCATCTCATTCCGGCTCTTTTGCATCAGTTCGTTTGAAACTCATACCCAGAGTTTTGGTTTGAGACCAGCTCTATAGCAGCTATATCAGAAAGAACTCGCAGTTGGCGCCTTCCTCGATATTGAGGGGCTTTTAATAACGTTCTCCCGGAGTCAATCACCAAATCTCTAAGTAGGCTGGGGGTTGGAGCCGACCTTTCCAGGTTTATCTACAGAAGGCTTAGCTACAGAACGGTCGTGGCAGAGTGGGACGACGTCTTTCCCCGTCGGCAGGTGAGCAGGGGCACGCCGCAAGGCGGTGTTCTCTCACCATTTCTCTGGATCATTGTTATCAATGACTTGCTAGAGGAGCTGATGAGGAGGAGATGTAGAGTGATTGCCTACGCGGATGATGTGCATTTATTGTAAGAGGAAAGTTTATAGATACCCTGTACGATTTAATGCTGGGATATCTGAACGTATTTGTTCGATAGGCAGCGGACTGCGGCTTAACGGTGAATCCTCTTAAGACGGGCCTCGTCCTTTTCACGAGGAAGTATAAAATACCCAGAGCTCAACTCCCCTCGATGAGGGGCTCTCTGTTGGTGCATTTTGACAAGGTGAAGTACCTAGGTCTAATTCTTGACAGTAAGCTAACGTGGAAGCCCAACATTGAGGAGAGAGTAAGGAAGGAAACAATCGCCTTATATGGATGTAAAGGCGCAATTGGCAAAAGATAAGGCCTTTCGCCTAGAGTTGTATTTTGGCTCTATAATACCATAATAAAGCCAATCTTGTTATATAGAGTCGTTGTTTGGTGGAACTCACTAGAGAAGACGACATTGGTGAAGAAGCTAGAGAGAGTTCAAAGGTTTGCACTCATTGGAATCAGTGGGGTGCTTCGAGCGACTCCTCCTCTAGCGCTTAATGTAACGTTAAGTGTGGTATCTATAGACATCGTAGGCAGAATTACCGCTGCACGTACCGCAATCAGACTGAGGGGCTTGGGCTATAAGCTCAATCTCATATATCCCCTCGTCGACGGATCAGTGTGCGCCCTCGCTTAGTCCAAACGGATATTTTCCACCCATATTCGATCAAGGGAGAAGTGGACCGGGGGCAACACTCTGGGACAGGGTCTGGTTAACCTGTTCACGGATGGCTCAAAGTTGGATGGTAGGGTTGGAGGAGGAGTATTCTGCAAAGAGCTCCCCATTCAACTCAAATTCAGGTTACCGGATCACTGCAGTGTGTTCCAAGCAGAGGTGGCCGCAATTAAAGAAGCAGCTGACTGGCTACTGACTTGCGTAATAACTTTTAAGAAGGTAAATATTTACTCCGATATCCAAGCGACAATTAGGGACCTAGGCTCTATTATGGTGCATTCGCAACTGGTCAGAGAATGCCTGGCCTCTCTCTCGATTGCATCAGAATTCTTCGATATAAAGATAATTTCTGGTGCCTGCAACTGCGAAGCCGACGAAAGGAGAGGATCAGGATCGCCTTGACAACCTGCGCTCTACTCCTAGCAAGACGGGCTTTGCACCAACTCAGCGAGCGCTGGGCAAGAGCACGAACGTGTAAGGTCGCGAAGTCCCTCTGGCTACTTTTGGATAGGAGCCGTTCGAGGGATATTCGTGGGCATCCTCACGGGGCACTATCTGCGGGGTATACATGCCGTGAGTCTCGGAATTACTTCAAGTCCTTTTTGCGTCAGCTGCATAGAGGATGAGATTTAATTATCTCAGCACCTGCTCCATAGCTGCCACGCTCTTGCGGGACTAAGGTTCAAGCATCTTGGTTCTCACTTCTTTTCTGCGCCTGCTGATATAGCAGGTCTTGATAACAAAAATCTGATGAACTTCATCAGCAGCATAAAACGGCTAACACAACCGCAAACTAGTCACCATTCATAGTCCACAAATACTCAAACGCCCCCACACCTTACCCTTTCGTCCTATCGTTTTTTCCTTCACCTCTTTTCCCCTCTTGCAATGGTATCACAAAGGATGAACCAAACTTCTTTCGTCCAAGTGTTCCTACTATCTGGGCAACCATTACTACCTAACCTAACCTAGCTGTAATGCAAGTAAGCTTAGGCAATGGAATAAACACTCACATATCGGTTGAACTCCACGGTTTCCTGATATTATCGACATTTTCGATTATTGACCTAGCCACAAGCGAGCTTGGCGGACTGAGAAAGGCTCCAGATGAACAAAATTAATGCTACCTGTCAAATCCGACCGACTGTCGCGGATCCTCTTGACACTAAGCAGAAAGGACTGTAGGCAGCTGGTTGGACTGATAACGGGCCACTTTCTATGGACACAGCACATGGAAAAGGTGGGCATCTGAGACAGAACACTCTGCCCAGCATGTGAAGAGGAAAATAAGACGGCGGATCAGTTTCTGTGCGCCTGTCCGGCCTTCGCTCGAATCAGGCTTGAGATTTTTGACACAGATGTGTTAGGAAGCGGCCTCCATGGATTTAAAGGAAATTGAAAAGGGAACCCGAGTGCAGGACAATGGATGTTTGAGTGCTGTACTTACGAGTTCCCGACAAAAAAATACCTACCACCGAATCCACCGCTTTGCTGCTTCATTCGGTACTGTATCCGTAAATAGCACACATTTTTTTAGCCATCTTCTGCGAACTTTGTAAAATACTCACACATATTTTTTTCATAAAGAATAGCTTAACTAAAAGTTGTTGCGTCTTACGCCTATACGTGTCTACGGGTGTTTATCTTTAAAGTGTTGATAAGATTACCATGGCTTCCAGCAGTAATATTCTTAAAAACAAAAAAAAATTAAAATATAAAAATAAAAAAATAATAAATTGTAAAATTATGCATTCACATCTTGTCGGTAAAAATAGAATATTTCTTGTACAGGCAAAAATAACCACAATTTATTCCAAATGAAACGATCTTGCTTCAAGTAGCGAGTAACTGGTTTAAATATCGGATTACAAAAATCCGCGCGCTTAATTGTTTTTCATCACGTGCCTATAATATGTGCTTCCTATGCTGATTAATTAGCATTCATAAAATATATTAGTATAAAATCTAAGCCTTGTAGGGAAGATTTTAACTAGTGAAACACACTTACAATCTTCATATCTAATACAAGGTGCACCAGGTGTGTCGGTATGAAAACAATGAATAACTTTGAACAAAAAACAACAACTGTTTTGTATAAGTGAGGTATTTTTATTTGGTTTGGTTGTTTACAATTTATTACAATATCAATCAAGTGGCCACCTTTATTAGCAGTCACAAACTGCGATCTTTTTTCTGCGTTTGCCATCACCTTGGCAAGCATTTTGGGTTTTATAGCGTCAATTTCGGCACGAATGTTTGCCTTAAGCTGGTCAATAGTCTGCGGCTTGTGGACGTAAACCTTATTTTTCAGATAACCTCACATAAAAAGGTGATCTAGGGGGTCAGTCGATGTCGCCTCTTTCTGACACCAGACGACGCGGGAAATTCGTTGCAGAAATTCAATTGTTGCATTCGCAGTGTGGCATGGCGCACCGTCTTGTGGAAACCAGTAATCGTCTAAGCCTTTCTCACGCATTTATGGGCAGACAAAGAGCCAACATCCATCGATATCGCTTTCCATCGACCGTTTCGTTTTCTCGGTAAAAATATGGACCAATGATGGTTTTGGCGCTAATGCCGGCCCAAACAGGTCATGCAATGGCTTTTCATGGATCTCGTGTGGATTCTCAGTTCCGCAAATGCGACAATTTTGTTTATTCACGCTGCCAGAGAAGTTAAAATGTGCCTTGCTTTCAAAAATTGGGTTCAGTATCAACCATTCGAGCGACTGTTTGGCCGTATTCCAAGTGACGTGAATGGTCTTTCGGCAATACTCTTTGTGTCAATTGCACTTTATATGGAAACAAATTTAAATAATCCTTTAAAATTCGCTCTCTTAAGGCACCCTAAAAATTTCTTTGACGCCAAAATGCTGAGCGCGACGATACGACACTGTTGGTTCCTAGGCAACGCTCTGCCTCACTGCTTCAACAAGTTCATTGGAACGTCTTGGTCGTTGATGAATGGCATGTTGACGATGTCCTACTGTCCCGTGCTCAAAAAAATTCGACACCAAACGACGAATAGTATTGTCAGACGGTGCCTGTTTGCTGCGATACTTTTTGCGATATGAGCGTTGAATAAGAACAATGGAACGACTATTTTCGATGTATAACGTCACTATTTCAGCGCGTTGTTTCGGTGTAAAACGATCCATGGTTGAAATTGTACTGAATTGACGTATCGAAAACATGTATATTGAAGTCGATCGGTTGGTAAATGACAAAGTTATTCAGCGTTTACACACCGACATAAAAGATGGCGCACCCTGTATTGACTTTTCTACGATAACGTGCGGGTTTTCCGATCATCAGATGGTGCAGTTATGCTTTCTCACATAACTGAGTTGAAGATTAGCTTCGTCAGAAAAAAACGATTTTGACTTCTTTTCAATAATCGCACTGTTTGAACTACATAATATTGTCCTTGAAAATAAGTTTGTAATATTTCCCAAATTATTTAAGGGTAAAGCGATTCATTGCATTTTGTGGAGATTGGATACTTACTTTCTGAAACAATTTCCAGCGGGGAAAAAGCTGTCACTGTCGAAGTAGCAGTAGAGTCACCCTGTACGTACTATACTTGTATGTGTACAAATTTCAAAGATATTTCCATACATACATACATATGTGCAGATTGAAATTTTGCTTGGAATTAATACAATTTGTTGTCGTTGACAATATTTTGTGAAATATAAATGAGGTATAAAGTCAGGGCCTATACCAGATATCCCATCGAATTATTAATTGCTAGTTTAGTTCATGGGTTTGTATATATAACAGGAAAAAAAATTTGAATTTGAAGCTGTTTTATATTTTTATATTGTACTTTGGATAAATTTTTGGTATATTTGGTATAATAGCAAAGAATAGGAAAATGCTTACGTGCGCTCATTTACATAGGCAATCGGCGGGAATTACTATATGAATTTAGTAGAATTCGCTTCCAACGAGTGTGGGCTGGCATTCTTTAGCAAAATGTAAACAAGAACAAGACGAGCGAAGCTTCTGACAGTTTTTATTTGTGGAAACTGATTTATTTTAAATAAATAAAATGATAAATTACACGATTTTAGTGGTCAATCCACTAGGCTGAGACGAGAGATAAATTGCTCGCCGAAATGACCAAATGTTGTGGAGATCACGGGCTTCAATTACCGGCATAAAAATGTCGTTTATCACGGTATCATAGCGTTTGCCATTCACTGTTTCATTGGCACCAGCTTCGTCTTTGGACCGCACCAAACGGCTATTTTCAAAGGATGTAATAGCTTTTCTTGAATGGATTCGGGTTGATCTTCAGCCCAAAATACGCCAATTTTGCTTATTGATGTAGCCAATATAAGTTTGCCTGAGCGCGCAATGAACACTTTCCCAGAGCATCGATTGTACAATTGTATTGTAAACGTTGTTGAGGCGTGAGTCTTTCCATGATGAAATGTCAATGAATACTGAAAAAAAAAACGTATTTAGTTTGACAGTAAACCTGCGAGGTCTGTCAAAAAAAGCGCTATTGGAAAAGGTACCTCAGATATGATCACCTTTTACCTACCTGCCTACTTTTTTGGAGCATAGGGCTTCGGCAAGACTCTTCTATCGTACACAGTTCTGTGCTGTAGTTTTTGCACCGTCCCATGAGATGTCCGCATCTGATAGTTAGCGCAGCGTCGACCTTCTCCAAGTGTTTTTTGGTCAACCACGACCTCTGCTTCCTTGCGGATTCCAGTCCAGTGCCATTCTCGTGATGCTATCTGGTGGTTTCCTCAATGTGTGACCTATCCATCGCCACTTTCTGCATTTGATTTGCCATAGAATAGCCTCCTCATTCATTGATCTCCACAGTGTGTCGTTGCTGATGGTGTTCGGCCAGAATATTCTACAGATGATGCGGAGGCATTTGTTGATGAAGGATTGTAGCCTCTGTGTGATGGGGTTAGAGACCAGCCATGTTTCGCTTCCGTACATCAATACGGACTTCATGCATGAGCCGAATATACATGGTTTAGTGCGCCTGGAGATTTGCGTACTTCCCCATACCGTATGCATTCGCTCGAATGCCGCCTTGCTTTATTTAGCATGCAGTTGACATCGTCATCTGCTCCGCCATCTGCCGTGATGATGCAGCCGAGGTAGCAGAAGCTTTTGACGAATTCCACGGGACATCCGTCAACCAATATCTGCCTTGCGTTATTGTGGTTAACTCTCATAGCCTTGGTCTTGGCGAAGCTGACCTCCAGTCCGACAGTGCGTGTCAGCGCGACCAGTTTGTTCGCCTTCGCTTGCATATTAGAGAGCTTGTGAGAGAGAGGGTAAATGTCATCAGCGAAGTCCAAGTCCTCAAGATGTCTGGAGAAACTCCATACGATGTTTTTTTTGTGCAGGGTCAGTTGGCTCATGACGTCATAACGGGCGATGGAGAAGATAAGGGGTGACAGGGGACAACCTTGCCTTACGCCTGCGCTGGTAGTGAATGGATCGCTGATATCCCATTTGTGAAGTACTGCCAGTTCGGAGTTCTCGTAGAAAACTTTGATGAGCCGGATTGTCTTGGCGAGAGCTCCCTTTCTACTCAGTGTCAGCCATATTGAGTCTCGTTTGATAGTAACGAACGCCTTCTTAAAGTCTACAGATGCTTTCCATTTCAATTCAAAAGGGCTATTCGGGTCATGTTCTTCGATTTCGATGTAACTCAAATATGTTGCTCTTTGGTCAAAATAATGAGATACGTACTTTTTTGTTCGCCCGAAAAAATTTTTTTTCAAGAGTTATCGGCAATTTTGTTTTTCGGCTCAAAATCGATTTTTTTTAATTATATAAGAAATTTTTTTTTAAATGCTCATAACTTAGTCAAAAATAAACCAATTGTAACAAATTTGGGTTCAAAATGATCGTCATTACTTACACGAGCGATTTCATGTTGAAACAGTTGCAAAAAAGTAGTTGAAAATTTTTTATTTTACAAAAAACAAAAAGTGCGAAACAGATTTTTTACTCAAAAATGCATTACTCAAAAACAACTCATTTTAGCTACTGGGAATTCAGCTTAATTGAAGTTTGAGGTGTCCTCTTGATTTGGAAAAAGTCATAAAAAAAATACACTTTTTGAAATATTGAGTTTCGAAAAAATTTGAATTTTTTTGTTTTTTGCTAAATAAAAAATTTCCAACTACTTTTTTGCAATTCTTTCTACATGACCACTTTTTGCAGCAATTGGGGCCGTATGTCAGCAATAACGCGCCGAATATTCTCTTCCAAGACGTCAATCGTCTCGGGCTTATCTGCGTAGACAAGCGACTTCCCATAGCCCCACAAGAAATAGTCCAGCGGTGTTATATCGCACGATCTTGGAGGCCACGCCACAGGTCCACGGCGCGAGATAATGCGCTCACCAAAAGTTTCCTTCAATAAATCGATTGTTGCCAATTCAGGCACGAAAAAGTCATTAATCATGGCTCTATAGCGCTCTCCATTGACTGTAACATTATGGCCGGCTTCATTTTTAAAGAAATATGGACCAATGATTCCCTCTGCCCATAGAGCACATCAAACAGTGACTTTTTGAGGATGTAACGGCGTCTCAGCAATGGCTTGTGGATTATGTTCACTCCAAATGCGACAATTTTGCTTATTGACATACCCATTCAACCAAAAGTGAGCTTCATCGCTGAACAAAATTTTCTTGTGAAAATCGGGATCGGTGGCCATCTCGTTTTGAGCCCATTCACCGAACGTGCGACGCGCTTGATGGTCGTTCGGCTTCCATTCTCGCACGAGTTGGATTTTGTAAGCCCGCAAACCAAGATCCTTCCGCAAAATCTTCCATAAAGTGGATGGGCACATCTCCAATTGTTGCGCGCGATGGCGGATGGACTCATTCGGGTCTTCTTCGATACTCAGCTCCACAGCAGCAATAGCGTCTTCGGTGCGCACTGTACGACGTCTCTGAGGATGCGTATTATCCACTAGAGCAAACGTGGCGCGAAACCGATCCATGGTTAATCGAATTAGTGACTCTGATGGACGATTATGTCGACCGAATATTGGACACAGCGCGCGATGCGTCGCGCGAACCGAACCATTATTTTCGTAATAAATTTGCACGATTTGCAAACGTTGTTCAGGTGTAAGTCTATTCATTATGAAATGGCAAACCAAACTGAGCATAAATCAAGTGACAGCTGTCAAAAAGACCATCTACGAAAAAAGTAGTGCCAACTTGAAAACCTAACCTCTAAAAAAACACCCTTTATTTGGAAATTATAATCGTGCAAAGAGCTCATATCGCTTTCGTAGTAAGGTCGGAACTCCGAAACAGCTAAAAAACGATTATAAGGAACTTTTCATCGGATTCATTCGGTTTTTGCAGACTTTGCTTAGTTAGCAACAAATTATTAGCAAATCGTTTCACAGCATATGCATATAGTATGTAAATATATTTTTTTTATTTTTATTGATTTATCAATCGTACGATTCTTCGCAGGCAACAAGACAAATTGACATCGGCGGGGTCAAAGCGTTTTTGCTTATGCTAATAGAAAATAATTATATATGTATGCAGATATAAATAGATATGAATAGCGGTACTAAATACACATACATACGTACAAGCTAGCTTGCTTTCGAGAAGGCGCAAAACCAGAGCAGGGTTCTTCCTTCAGCCGAACGCGCACAAAACCGCAAATCAATGTCAAAAAGTGTCTTTTTTCTGTTTAATGTATGCGTGTATGTATGTATTACTCATTTTAGAAATCTTGAAAAATTGCTGGCTGCTCGTGCAAATGCAAAGTATGCGATGGCGAAGTAAATACTTAAAGGCAGGTTAAAGAATAGTAAACTAGATTTAGTTGCGATAAGCGTGGAGTAATGGATGTTCATATGTATGCGTATTTAAATTTAATTATATACAAGTATACTCTAAATATTTTAATAAAAGTATATTATACAAACTGCTGCATATTAGCTCGGTTACAATTATACACAGGTGCATACACATACATACATACAAATGTGATTCATATGCGCTGGTGAGTACTTCTACTCATCCTATCAATTAATTAAAAACCCGTTGCATAGTTTCTTGCACGTTATTCACCTCATATTTTTCTGCCTCCCGCCAATGCCGAAATAATAAAAATTAAGGTTAATAGAAAACTGCGAACAAATACATTCGTACCTTCGTGCATTTACCAGCCATTCTTTTGGCCATTCTTGCATGGCCAACGCTCTGTATGGCCAGCCGATGCCTTGCCTATTCAAATAGTTTAACTATGTTGTATATTAAATTATTATAGCCAAAAAACAATGGTAACACTAAAAAATAAAGCAGCCGAAAAAATTATAACAATTAACCATTAAATGCAATGGTCACAAAAGCACAACAAAACAGAGCACACAGCAGCAACAACGAAGACAAGGTAAATGAAATATGCGGTGATTTTGCGGTCAAGATGCTTGTGCTGGTATTAAATGCTCGCGTAAGTGTTCTTTCTTGCAAAGAAAGAAAATAAATCACGTATTCCGGCTGCTAGGAATAAATATAAGTATTTATAACATAATTTTATTTTAATTGCAATGTTGACAACTCATTGTCAAGGCTTTATGGCAGCAGTTGAATAGTTTTGTGTGCACTAGATATATGCTTATGTACAGTATCGTGGAAATTTTTAGCATTTATGCGATGGATATCTCTTCATATGATATTGAAAATTTGGTGCTAATTAAAAATTAAATAAACGTTTAGGACTGAAAGCCTTAAAAGGGCTTTGAAAATGCTTTTAATAAAATAAACATAACTCTCGGTCGTTTGTCATTTGTATGGTATTTTGAATCATTAAAAATATTTGCTTATAAGAACTGCTAAAATTTTACGCAATACTGTAGACGAAATCAGTAATAGATTTCATATAACACAAAAGAATTTCAAAAAAAAAATATTTTTACTTCGTTAAAAAAACCAATACTGGTTGCTAAAACTTTGCACACTACTGTACGCCGAACAAGTAATAGATTTCATGTAATATATAGATTTCAGTAATATAAACTGCTTTCCGAATAAAATTTATTTCTGAATCATTAAAAATATATGTATAAATATATAATAGTTGCTAAAATTTTGCACAATACTGTACGTCAAACAAGTAATATATTTCATGTAACATAAATTACTTTTAGAAAAAATAAGTTTTGAATCATTAGAAAAAATATATAATGGTTGCTAAAATTTTACGCAATACTGTACGTCAAACAAGCAATAGATTTGAAGTGAAATAAACTGCTTTTAAAAAAACTTTTTTTGAATCATTAAAAAACAACAAAACAATTGCTAAAATTTTGCTCAATACTGTAGCCAAACAAGCCATAGATTTCGTGTAACATAAACTTTTCTAAGAAAGATATTTTTTGAATCAATAAAAATATATCTATATAATAGTTGCTAAAACTTTGCGCAATACTGTGTGCCAAACAAGCACAAATGAAACCAATTAACAGAACTTGCTGCAAGTAACTTGACAACGTTTAAAAATCAAAACACATTCCGGCAATTAGTATCTTATTACGCATTTGTTAAAATACCGTACCGGCTATGATTTTTATTAGCAATAACAAAGCAATAATGATGACGTTAATATAAATAATTGGCCCACCATTCGAACGCTACCTGCTAACAACCTGCGAATAAACCTGTGCTACAAATTTCATTTACGACTTTACAACTTAGTTTCATCTGAATCTGCATAGATTTTATTGCACTCTACATAGGTATGTACATATATGCATGTATGTATGTAGGTGTGTTTAGATGTTTTCACATTTTAATTTGAAGCAAAGCAATGACATTGATTTAAAATTATTAAAACTTGCCTTCGTTTTATTTAATTAGCATGTGGAATGGCTCTTTACAAGCATATGTGCGTATGTATGGTGTGTACTCGAACATAGAAAAGCATATGTAATAATGAGACATGTGTTCTGTTACTGACCATCGTTGTGTCATTTAGTGCAAGACATTGACGTGCCTGCGTAAAATCTGTAATTTACTATTTTTTCCAGAAGTAGTCGAGGAAAAACTAGCAACCAAAAAAATTTAAATTACAACCCAAAACAATTAAATTTAAAAAAAATTTTATTAAAATAAAATTTAATTAAATTAAAAAAAAAGTTATGTCTCACTTTTTAGCTTAGTAAGCGTTCTTTAAGCGAAATGTAATTGCCTTTATGTAGTATTTTAAAAGCTTTATAGTGAAGCGTGACCGCCATACTTTAGAAACTATTTGACCAATTCGTTGTTACAATCACCTCCTCGCTTGAATAAAATCTTTTCTCGACAGACATTTCTTCATATTGAGAAACAAATAGTGGGAAGCCAAGTCTGGAGAATAAGGGAGATGTGAAACGAGTTGGAATCCTATTTCCATTACTTTTACCACCACAACTGCTGAGGCGGGAACTGATGCGTTGTTGTTATGGAATGGGAAAATCACTCGGCTTCCTCGATTCAAACAAATGCCAAACACAAAGAAATATACCGATCTGGCTGAAACTTCCTGTGTGTTATTCCAAAAGATATTACTTAGCATAATCTCGATAGCACCAGTAATGGCATCTCTCTGGCCTTGCATGGACTTTTCAAACGACCCTCGTATCCAATAAAATTTATAGTCACCACCATCAACTATAATGGCATTTGCAACACATAATTTGTGTTAATTTCTGCGCAAGTTGTAGAAGTAATCGACTCCAAATCAACCGAATTTGCTTTGATAACTGTTTGATCATCCATATTTATTTTCCCTTGAGTATTTGCTTAAAAATTGCCCAACATTTTGAATAGGGTTGGCATCAGGCGACTGTAAAGGTCAATCCAATATTTCAATCCCATTTTATTGTTTCCAGAACTTCCAAACTTCTTTGCAACTGACGGTAATAACGCTTTTTGGTAAAATCAAAACCGCATTAACTTTTAAATGTTAATGAACTGAATGAGAAATTTGTACAGTTGTCCGATTATAACAGTAATACATATCGTGAAAGGTATAATGACTGCAAGTATGGTGAAATAGTTGGTTTTTGTTTTGTAAATGTCGATGATTGTGAAGTTATTAAGTCAGTACTTAGTGTGAAATCCAATGCTGTACGTCTGGACGGTATTCATCTCAAATTCTTTAAATGTACGAGTATGGTACGAAAAATTCTGCGATTTGGCCTTAAATACCATTCTGACCACTTCTATCTTTCCCAATTGTTAGAAGGTGACTAAGGTTATTCCAATTAAGAAATACAATGGAGATTATAGACCTATCAAAGTTTAACCGTTTCTGTCAAAAGTGCTCGAGGGTATAATGTATGCTCATATAAACTCTTTCCTGAGGCGCAACACTTTGGTGAGTCCGTACCAATCTTGTCCTTGATCAAAAAGGAGCTGCCCTACAACGATTATTAAGGTTTCAGATGATATCAGACTTAACATCGACAATAACCTCGTAACTTTTTTAACACTTCTGGACCATTCGAAAGCTTTCAACACTGTTGATCACGGACTACTTGACTTGAAACATAAAAAAGTATTCAACTTTACAACGCCAGCTTTGAGTTCAATAAAATCATATTTAATGATCGTTAGCAAGTTGTATGTACCAGTCACAGCTTATCCAGCTATTTGCCTTTAACTAAGGGTGTTCTCCAAGGTTCTATTCTTAGCCCGCTTTTGTTTGAAGTACTATAATGTCAAATGCTCTATAATGTTGGAGTATTCATGTTTATACCGATGATGTTCAATTGTATGTGCCCATCAATAAATATATTAATAACCCCAACACGGACTTGGAAAAAGTTAACAATTGGTTGCTCTTAAATCCAAATAAATCGTTGCGTTGCTCTTAAATCCAAATAAATCGCAGTGCAACGTCATTTATAAAAAGGCGTTTAAACTTGACAACTGAAAAAAAGTGAAACTGAACAACGATGTTCTAAAATTAGTATACACTGTAAAGAATCTAGGAATAATTTTTCATAGAAATCTGGCTTGGAATAACCACATCTATAATACAATAGGCAAAGTCTATTATGTGCTACCCATTACTCGATTATTCAACCGCTTTTAGCTAAAATACCAATGTTAATACCAACGTTACTTTATAGACGTGAACTGTATGCTGATTGTGGTAGTCTTTGTCGTAGTAAGCTTAATGTCCTTTACAACATTATTGCGAGATACGTTTTTTGTATGAAACGCCACGCGCACATATTCGCTTTTTCTAAACTAATATTCTCCATACGAGTTAATGACTTGCTAAAGTTAAAAATTTTAACACTTTTACACAAAATCATTACTTCTCTGGAGCCTAAAAGCCTTATGGGCCGACTTCAATTGGCTAAATCGTCTCCGATCCCTTAACTTACTTAGTATGAAATACAGTTGCCTAGTAACAGAACGTCAGTTATTTGTCCTTCCTGTCCGTCTTTGGAACCTCCTACTAAAAATAAAAATAATCAGAAACACACACGCATTAAAAGTGAACTGTTGCTTTGTTGCTAATATGTACGTATCCTTTATCTTTATTTTTCATTTTTCTCTTCCCTGTCATTTCTATACCTCCATAATTTAAACATTCACTACAAAGGGTGGTTAAATTTCAAGGGCCGATGTTGAATGTGAACCACACCTAAACGTCAACAACACCGTTGGACTTCTTTCTTTGGGGTTATTTGAAAGAAGAGGTGTACTTCGATAAGCCAGCAACAATTCAAGAGCTAAAGGATGAGATAATTCGGCAAATTAACGGCATAGAACCTCAATTATGCATAAACGTCATCGAAAATTTGGACCATCGGATGGAGGTGTGCCGCCGAGGCCGCGGCGGGCATTTAGCCGATATTTTATTCTATCCACAACTGAGCCATACCAATATTATCATAATAAAGAGAAATGATAAAAATTTCTTAAAAAAATTGTACTTTATTCAAATCAACACCGGCCCTTGAAACTTAACCACCCTTTATTTTATATCCCACTGAGACCCTATGCTAACTCCACATGCTCCGGCATTGGAGGTCTTTTACACGTAAATCTCTTCGGCTCATATTTTTAAATACATTAACTCTACTTTTCCTTAAAATTCTTTCAGCTTCACGACGTTTGTTTGCGTACCAATGTTCATTAAAGCTTTTTTTGATTATTTTTTTTCATACCACAAACGCTTGAAATATTTTACATTATTTTTTTAATACCCTGTAAATTAAGTAGTAGAAAAGACATCTTATCAGCCAAACCTTTTTGCCTTAACCCTAGAAAGATAACCATATGACAACGTACGTAAAAGATAACCATACGCTTCAGAGGCGCATGCTTTTCTAAGGCGTCAATTTTATACTAAAAATGGATATTTATTTATGTTAATCTAGTCATATTAAAGGTTTGGCATTATTGTAAAAATTAAATGCATTTATATTATATTTTTTTTATATTTTAAGTAATTTTTAACTTAAATCACTAGACCTCTATGAAAAATTAACAAAAATCAACAGTCTTCGGTTTATGGGAACAAATCCCGTAAAATATCACAAAAAATAGTGTTTTATCCTTACAAACTAGTAGACTATAATATAATCAGTGTAAAAAGACTATACTATTATAAAAAATTTCTTTAGAGACAGTCATGACAAACGTCTTTCTTGTGTTCACCACAAACTGTCTTTTTGCATTTGGCACAGGTCATCTTTGACATTTTTTTCTTTTTAGACGTGCAAAAACTGCAATAACGCCTTTTTGTAACTGAGGGTTCTTATTCATAATCTGTGGAAGCCTGTACAGCATGGTCATTGGCCATCTATTTCTCCTTCTTCATCACACGATGATAACGGATAAACCATCTTCGAGGGCTTCGGCTTGTATGACACTAGTGTCAAACATTCATCGTAACAGAACATTGATGTGCCTATTCGTCGAGATAATAGTGGATCAAATATATTTCGACACATACGTTTTGGGCATCTATTTGCGCGAATTATATTGACGGCAGATATTCTACCATGACTTCGACCCTTGGTCTGGTCTACTACCAGCAATTTCTGTTTTTACCTCTGATCACTCTGCCAGCAGGAACAATTATACGATGGTCTCGCTCTGAACTTCCAGCGGGTACAGGCTGTGACAAATCTTAATTTGGTATAATATTCGATTCTTCTATTGCTTCGTCATCGATATACTCATCTTCGAAGTCGCTCTGCACATTATCTTCGCTCAGATTATTTTCTATTTCGCTGTCACTTTCCTGACGTTCATCACCGTCGCTGTATTCTTCTCGACACAAAATGGAACATATTTCATCTTCTGCCAGTACCCTTCTGCTCGTCATGATAACTGCGAAAAGAATGTTTGCTAAAACGAAAATATATAATATAAACTTTAAAGCAAAAAAATAAAAGATAACCATACGCCTCGCGAGCGCATCAACTGGTCATAGCCGCTGAGCTATGGTACTTACAGCATAGACACAACCGTCCCGCGACAGGGTAGACCGACGACTGAATTGACTAAAAAGGACAAGTTAATACGCGCGCCTAATAAAAAGAGATAGCAATATGTTTATTTTGCAGGTGCCTCTGCGACGTAGATTATCTTTCTAGGGTTAAATTAAATAATAAAAATACGAGGATAAAACAGCAACAGAAAACATAGGCACAAATCGATATATTTTCTGTAAACATATTTTTGTAAAACTTTGATTTAGGTTCAACTGTCCAGAAGTTAAATCTGAACTTTATAGGTTGACCTCCTTTGTAAACATATTCATATACTCAAAGTATGCATTTAAATCCTTTGTTTATACAATTAAATTTAATCAATGGGAAAAATCTTGTTGTTCTTTCACATTTCGTTTAACCGTTTATATTCGCATTAAATATCAAATTAATATGCATAACTTTACTGAAGGAATTGCATATTGTTTACAAAAATGTAGGCTCACAACTACATATCAAAACGCTATTTTAATTGGACCGTTTCTAGGAAACAGAAGCAATAATGCCTGTACAATTAAAATGAAGTAATTCACTTAGGACTTAATGGACTACACACGCTTCGTTATTAAGTAATACAGAGTATTGCTGAAAGCATTTAACTAGTCTGAGTAAACAAAACACGATATTCTGCGCAAAATCCCCCATAAGTTGTAATAATATAACGGGAAAATGTAGCAGATAGTTCCGTGCTGAGAAGTCCGTGCAAGTGGGGAAAGTGTATGTTCGCCATTGACTTGAGAGGGGCTAGGACGATTCTTTTGCATACGGCTCAAGCAGTTTACAACTTTCGGTTTTCACCGAAACATATTTTGGAAAGCTTACAAATACTCGGGAGCGAGCTAAAGAGAAAAGGCGAAACAGCCCAAGATCAGTGATTGCGCACTGAGTTTGAGACTCGTCAGGTAATAAATAAACCCTAAGTGAAGTGAAAAAATGTACTCGGTTGAGAGCTCTTGATTTGAATAACGATCACGACAAACGATTCAAGAACTATAATTTGAGGGCATGCACTTAAAATGTCCCGTCCCTTAATGTGGAAGTCGCCGTTGCCCGTTTAGTTGATGTGCTCCTAGGAGTAAAGGTATGATATCAACAAATTTCAGGAGCCGTGATGAACAGAACAACGCAAGAAGACCATCGGCTCTAGGGACGTCTACTACAGCCGTGATGTAAATGAGCGCAAATTCGATGTTGTATATGTGGTGGGATAGATACTTTGCCGCCAAGTACTTTCGTTCACTCCGATGGATGAGCATCTTGAAAAAATATGTGCCAAATGAAGGTTCTTCAACGAATCACTCATTTGCGTCCACGCCCGATGGAAAAGAAGAACAATGCTTTGGTCGCTGCTATGAGCGCCTAAAACGTTTTTTGTGAATTCTGTACTTGCCGCGACTTAAAAATCGCGCTTAGCGGCTTCAATTCCAAGCTGAACACTAAAGAGATTTTTGATACCACAGTCTGGAAATGCTACCTACACGATGAAATGTCCGCTAACGGACTGAGGCTGGTCGACGTCACCAGGGATTGAAAAATGGTGATGTGTACTGCCACATTCCAGCATTAAAGAATGCACAAAGCCGTCTGAATACATCTTGATCGTAAAAGGCGAAACAAGCGTGATGTATTCAGACGGCTTTGTGCATAAATGGAACACAGACTTCTAGTGTTTTAGATGTACGTTCGATCCGAGTACCCAACATCGACTCGGATCATTATCTTGTTGTAATCAAGATCCACACACGCCACTGTGCAGCGAAAACTTCACGTCTAATTACAGGAATAAGAAATCGGATTTCAGCGAACTCGAGGTATAATTGGTACGATGAGGAAAGTCACGCTGCAGCAAAAGACAGCCTACAGGGCCACGCTACGAACAGCCGCAATTTGAGCCGTGTGGGATCGCTACTGATAGTTAAGAAAGGAAGCGGGAAAAACGAAAGAAACGAGAGGCCGAAATACGTGAGTCCGGCGAGCCTGAGTGGCTGGCCGATAGGAAAATCACCCGAAAGTTATACCAGAAAGCTTGACAGCTTACAGAAAGTTTCAAGACCGCATCATTTTCATGTAAAAACAAAGACGGTGATCTGGCAACGGAAATCCATACTTCAATTACGGAGAGCCACTTTTGGAACTTACTGAATAGTGACACCAGTGGATGTCACAGAGAATCTGAATACTCCGATCGCACAATCGTTACCGACGGGATTGTCGTTCCGCTACCCTACCAATAGCATGATGCGAATAACTATAACGCTGCTAATGAACAACAAGGTCACAGGAGTCGGCGGACAGCCGGCTGATCTGTTCAAACATGGCCATGAGGATCTGGTAAGGTGCATGCATTAGCTTCTATGCAAAATATGGTCGGATGAAAGCATGCCTGCCGATTGGAATTTAAGTGTGCTTTGCCCAATCCATAAGAAGGGTGATCCTGCAATCTGTGCCCATTATCGCTGAATTAGTCTTCGAAATATCGCCTACAAGGTGGCTGTAGACCTGGAAAGTCTACCATCGACCAAATACGCACAATACGCCAAATCTTGGAAAATACCAATGAAAGGAGAATCGACACACACCATCTTTTCGTCAATTTCAAAGTTGTATTCAACAATACGAAAAGGAGTTACTTATATGCCGTGATGTCTGAATTTGATATCTCCTCAAAACTAATACGGCTAAACAAAATGATGTTTCGCAATACCAGCAGCTTGGTCAGAATTGGGAAGCACCTCTTCATGTCATTTGATACCGAAGTTTCGAAGTAACGAAGCTTCAGACGGGGTGGCTCGCTGTCTTGTGACTTCCTTAAGCTGATGTTGAAAAAGATCGAAGAAGTCGCAGAAATAAGTTGCTCCGGCACAATTGTTTATAAGGGCGTACAATTGCTGGCATTTGTGGGCGATATTGACACCATCGGCCTTAACAATCTCGCTGTTAGTTCTTCCTTCTCCAAGCTGGATAAAGAGGCAAAGCGAATGGGTCTGGTGGTGAATTAGAACAAAACAAAGTACTCCCTGTCATCAAACAAATTCGTCCCCCAGCAGCTCAGTCTGAATTGAGAAGAACCTCTCTGAGCCATTAGATACTAAACGACGTTCTAGACAGTGTGACTCTCAAAATATCTCTAAGAACAAAGATCGACAATTTAGCGCAATTCAAACAAAATTAGACAACTGAGAGACCTAATAAACAGAGTAATATCGAATCAAATGCTCTGTTTAATTAACTGATACCACCTGTTCCATGTGCCTTGATACAAAAGTAATTTTTGAAAAGCGCTATGGACATTGTTTGTACTTTTGATCAATTACTTTTGGAACATAACATAACATTTCATTTTATATGTATTTGTATAATAATTTCCATTTTATTTTTGTCGAAAAGCAATTTTTAAAATAGTAGAAAACTTAGAAGTTGATCTTTTTGCAGCGCGGTTGTGGAACGGCCAAACACCCATGGCCAACCCAATTCCCCTTGCCATTCTGTGTATTTTTGTATACTCGAAGACGCAGTCACATCCACATCTTCAGCTTTTCTATTGTGATGTTCCACACCTAAATTGGTTTATTTCGTCATTCCGAACCTTTTAGTATACACACATACATATCTACATATTGATTTCATTATGCTGTTAACTGTTATGTTAACAAAGTTTAAGTTTTGACCGCAAATGCAAGGCTCATATAATAGCTGTGTAGAGTTAGTCTCACACGACAAAAGTTTCAAATTTTCAAGTATCATAAATATTAAATAGAATTTACAAAGGTGTACCAATACATATATAAGTATATATATGTACCACCTTGAGCAAAAAGTTCCCGGAAGAACCGCTAGCTGATGCTCGAATTCAACTGATTTAAGTTCTGTTTTTTTTTTTTATTATTTTTTATTAGGTTGCCACATGTGGACGTAATCAAACAACCTGCAGAATCACCCGACAGTTGTGGCCGAATCTCAATGTTCTACGCACAGAATTACTGCTAAGCCAAAATAAACACAGTATTAGCACACAGATTTCAGTTATAACGGGGCAGGCACGCTCCGAGGACGGGTGTGCAAACAAATAACTTCTGCAGAAGTTGTCTAGATGAGGAAGAGGAAGAGACGATCTCGCACCTTTTCCTGCTCTACTCAGACGTAGGTTTACTATTCTGGTAGAAATCCGACATCGAAAACTGATAGAAACATCAATAAAGTGAAGAAAAGTTGATCAATAACTGCAAATTAACCACCAAAGAGCTGGCAGAGGACTTGAACATTGCTTGTGGATCTGTTCAAAGCATTGCAATTTTTTTGCTTTATAGCTGGATCTCACGAAATGGATCTGACTTAAACCAAAAAAAAAAAAAAAAACAGAAGATCACACGAGAACAGTGGTAAAAACCGGCGCTAGTCGCTAATTACGATTATTTAGTACAAATACTCAATTATATCAACAACAACAATTGAACGTTCCCGTTAATATTTTCGGTTAGCGGCGTGTTGCTGCAAAGTTCGTGCTAAAGAACCTGAATTTCGTGCAAAACAGGGACCGCGTTGATATCGTCAAAGACTTGATTTCCAAGGTTGGATCTAACCCAACAGCATCATTACTGGAAGCCAGACGTGCGTTTATGAGTACCGCACGCAATCCAGTCAACAGCCGAGTGCGCGGAAAGCTCCGAATGAATCAAGACCAAAAAAACCACGTCGTTTCCAGTCAAAAAAGAAAGCGATGCTCACGGTGTTTACAGGCTACAACGCTATTATATATCACGAATTTTTGCTAGAAGGGGCTGAGATGCTTACAAGAAGCAATTCCCCGAAAAAGACAGGACTTGTGGGAAAACAGTTCATAGATTTTGCACCACGATGATGTGAATTTTCCATCTCCGTGAATTTTTCATCAAGAACGAAAGGAATATCATCCAACAGCCATCGAGTTCACTTGAAATGATTGCCTGCGTTTTTTTTACTGTTTGATCGAGCCAAAAAATCATTAAGGAGTACCACTTCGTCGGTTTAACCGCCGAAAGGAAGTAACGCAAAAATTGTAAACGGCTCTGACATATGCAAATAGAGTTCCAGAAATGTTTCGGAAGACGGATCGAATGGTGACATAAGTGTGTTGCAGTTGATGGAAAGTACTTTTGCGTAATAAACTTGTATTTTCAATTTTCCTAATATATTCCTGGAACTTTTTGTTCAAGGTGTTATTCTTATTACCATCAGCCTAGCAATTAATTTTAATATCCGTCCACATCTAAACCATGCCAAGATATGTAAACTTACACTTTCAATTTTTTTTCATTAGCATAGTTCACACCTTTTTGTTTTTGTTCTTTTTGGATACATTTTTTTTTAATCACAGCAAATATTCATCACTGAACTGAGGTTAATGCGCCGACAATTTTGAGCAAAGTCAAACGCACGCATCAACCACTCACACACACTGTTTGCACTTCTAATTTAGATGTTTGTTGTTACTATTTGACTTGGTATTTGTTTGGCCAATTAGTACTATTTTGTTACACAAACATATTTTCTAATGCCCATTCTTCTGTCGCCCACTTAATAGGCGAGGTAACTATTTGCCCGATTTTTGGCCTTTATTGTCCATTTTTATTTGTGCATTTCAGACAGAAATAAGTTTTGGTTATCTTTTCGTTATAGTTTTGCTAGTTAGTTTAGTTAGTAAATAATTTTTTTTATTAATTTAATGCTCAAAATGGGCCTGAGATAAAAGCTAAAAGCAGTCACAACATATCCCCCTTTCTTAATTCTTAAATTCGCGCATAGAATATGGAACATTTTTTTCAGTTGTTTGGGTTATTTGATTCGTGTTGCAAAATATGCAATTAAAGTCAAACGAAGCGCATTTGTGAAATATTCTTTAATTAACACAATTCTATATAGTATTCGTACAACAGAATTAATGTAATTTTTCTTCTTCTTAATTAGAATTATGAAATGTATTATAATATTTATGAATATTGTTGAAAATCTATTTGTGCCACGTGCGATTTGGTAATTTTAAAAAAATAATATTTTGTTCTCAAATATTAAATTCAAATTGATTGGATTGTCGCTCGACCAACATTGCCAAATTACGTTTTGCAATATTTACAATAAATCAGTTCATTATAACTGCCTTGAAAAATATACCGGGTAGTCCAAGCGCAGACATTTTTTTGTATCAAATGGTAGGTTTCTATTCAATGCACTTTTCCGCGGAACCAAATTAGTTGCTTGGTGAAATATCGTACGCTAATTTCCAAATTGAGTTATATGTTGTGATTCCTCGATACTTTCTGTTGAAGCAAGTAGTTTTTTCACTCGATACCTTTTGCAGTATTCGCTATAGACCGCACTATAGTTATTATTCATTATAAAGCGGTAGCAACTTTTGGTGATATGGATGAAGTTGTCAAATCTGGCATTGGTAAAGCTAGAGCCGCCTTTCGTATGCTGCCTTCTGTGCGGTGCAATAATAACATCAACTTTCACACAAAAATGAGAATTTTCAAATCCAACGTAATATCACTTCTACCTTATGCTTGCTGTAACCTGGAAAGTGACCAAATCTATCACTACGAGTCTTCAGGTTTTTATAAATCGCTACCTGAGAAACAACTTCCGAATTGTTTGGCCCAAAACAATTGCGAACTGAGATCTACTGAAAAAGACGCAAATGTAGACAGTCGAAATGCCCATAAAACGCCAAAAATGGAGATGGATTGGGCACACTCTACACAAAAACGATGCATGCGAGTGGAACCCGCTCACGAACGTTGGTGGCAAGCCAGGTATACCAAGGGTAACTTGGAGGCGAATAGTTGAAAGGGAAGCTGGAAGCATCGGAACGAGCCAATTGAAGTGCATTACTAAAAATCGCACAAGACGGCGCACAGGCGTGATTGACGCCCTATGTGCCGTTTCCACGACAGTCGGTTCTACTTACCGAAACGACCCTGATTTATATCCGGCCAAGGACTGTCTCTCCACCAGCATTTCCCGTATGTATGTATGGAGAATGTTTGTGCTGCTACAATAACAACAACAACATGCGCTATGTACCATGAGGGATTAAGGACTTAGATAAGAAGAAGATAAAGACATGTCCCAAACTTAAATTAGTTTAAATTTGTCGTCATTTTTTCATGCTCACTTCTCTTTGAAATTTTGCGTGTAATTGATTATGAAAAATTAAGATTTTGCAATAGAAAACTATGAGTTTTTGTAGAAACCTAAGCAACTTTTTTTGAATTACTACAAAAAGGTTAATCCAAATATAGGTGAAGTGAGTCGGCGGCCGCCGCAGCCGAATGAGTTGGTGCGTGACTGTGATTCGAAAGTGCGCAGTGCAATTTCTAGAAAAGCTTTTCTCTAATAACAGTGGTCCCTCGATAGGCAATGGCAAACTTCAAAGAAAGTATTATTGTCAGCGAGTATAACGTCAAAAATATGTTATCATAAAAAATATATTTTTTGTTGTATTTATTTGATTTTATTTTATTTTATTTTATTTTATTTTATTTTATTTTATTTTATTTTATTTTATTTGAGCTTAATCCATCTCGGCTATTGCCGGAGATTACACATCCCGGATAAAATTTTCAAGGGATTGTGCTCTGGTGGAGCGTAGTCCAAGTTCTACGCCCATGCGATTGCTATTGCTTAAATATTTAAAAATCTACGAACTATTGCACATGTGTCCAGTATGGTCGACTTCTGCATGTCTTCTAAGAGGTGTTGGCAGTCATACTTCTTCAAGTTTTTTATTAAATGCTTAGGCACTAATCCAGTGGAAGATATAATTATTGGTATTATATTCACTTCCCTCGCTTTGTACATCCGTTTAAGTTCTATGGCCAGAGCTGCATACTTCGATACTTTGGTGGAGTATGTGCTTTGGATGTTGCGATTAAGGGGCACCGCTATATCGATTACTTCGATCGTTTTATTTGTCTTGTCGAACAAGATAATGTCAGGTTTGTTGGCAGCTGCTGTTTGATCTGTGGATATAAATCTGTCCCAGTACAGTTTAAAATTTGCATTTTCGATTATTGCCTTTGGTTCATATTTAAAATACAAGACTTCTGCTTGTAAGAGACCGTGTTTGATCGCAAGTTGTTGGTGGAGGATCTTTGCTATATTGTTATGTCTCATGACATATTCACGGGGGGCAAGTACGCTACATCCAGCAATTATATGGTCGATTGTTTCACCGTAAATGCCGCACCTTCGGCATCTATCTTCTATTGCCTCGCCATGTATCGACCTTCGGAAATTCCTTGTTGGAATAACTCGCTCTTGGATAGCGATTGCGAAACCTTCTGTTTCAGAAAATAGTTTTCCTCTTTTCAACCATAAATTGGATGACTGTGCGTCTATCCATTCCATTTCGAGATCATGCGGATGGGCACCGTGTATTGTTTTTGCCTTCCATGCTGCGATCATTTCTGCTGGGGATTTAACCCCCTCAGGTACTGGGATATTCTGCTCCATCAGACTTAGCGGGGTAAAGCCATTATCTGCCATAGCGATAGCTTTAAATAGATGGGACTCGCTGCTTAGAAAATATGTACGTAACTTCAAAGTTTGCGAAAAGTGTAGGCGCGCTATATTAATGATTCCTCTCCCACCAACGTTTCGAGGAAGCGATATTCTTTCCACAGCGCTTTGAGGGTAATGGCTTTGGAACTTTGTGAAAGTGGTGCGTATCAGCGTTTCAATCCGAAGGATGTCTGTCTGAGACCATTTTATTACTCCAAACGAGTATGTCAAAAGGGGTATGGCCCAGGTATTGATTGCCTTGCATTTATTTCCACTGTTCAGACTAGTTTTTAATATAGCTTTCAGTCGTGCCTCAAAATTTTTAATGAGGTTTTGCTTTACTAGCGTGTGGTTGATTCCTTTAAGTTGCAGAAATCCTAAATATTTATAAGATTCGCTGCTATGCAAGTTGTCTATAATGATATTTTGGTCTACTGCGTAGTTTTCTTCGGATTCATCAAGCTGACCTCTAATCAAATGTATTATTTTGCACTTATCTGGTCCAAATTCCATTCCCACGTCATCGCTAAAAGCTTTAGTGGCATCTATCAGCTCATATAGCTTATGCTTTTTGTTTGCGTACAGTTTCAAGTCGTCAACAAACAGAAGATGGTTGAACGTGTGCTCTCTTACTTCAGTTTTGAGTATAAAGCCATTTTGTTTAAGTGTGAGAAGCCTGCTAAGTGGATTGAGACCAATGCAGAACCATAACGGGCTTAAGGCATCCCCTTGGAATATACCACGTTTGATTGAAATCTGTTTCGAAACAGTTCCATTTAGAACCAGTTTTGTATTCCACTTGCTCATTAAGCGGCCCAAGAGGGCAACAGTGGCAGCATCGATTTTGTATATTCTTAATATCTCTAATAGGTAATCATGCGGCATTGAATCAAAAGCTTTTTTGTAGTCAATAAACGCGACGCTTAAATTCCGCCTTCTTCTCAGAGCTACTCCTGTGATAACAGTGTCTATAATAAGCTGATCTTTACAGCCCATTGTGCGCTTCCTGCAACCTTTCTGTTCTTCACATAAAATGCTGTTACTTTCACAGTGTTCATATATTCGGTTAGCGATAATTTTCGTCAAGAGTTTGTATGTCGTGCTCAAGCAAGTAATTGGGCGGTATTTTGCTGGATCAGCAGATGGTGCGTCCTTTGGAAGAAGATAAGTTACTCCGGCACTGAGAAATTCTGGGATAGCAGCTATATTTTTCAGTAGCTCGTTGTAGCATCTTGCGAGTGCTTCGTGCATTACTGAGAGCTTTTTAAGCCATATGTTGTGTAGCTGGTCTAGGCCAGGGGATTTCCAGTTAGCTGAAGTACATATATTATTCTTTATTTCTTCTGCTGTTATGTCGTAGAAGTGCATTGGTGCAACGTTATCCGCTTTTTCTTTTTCTTTGGCTAACCAATTCGCATCAGCATTGAAGAGTTTTGCTTGTGCCCATATTTTCTCCCAAAACTGCTCTAACTCTTGTTGTTGTGGATATAATATCTGAGATTCTGCATTGCTGTTTTGTTGCAGATTTCTATAAAAACTTTTTTGATTTTTGTGGAAAAGCTGGTTTTCCTTCCGCCTCTGATTACTTTTGAGGTATCTTCTTAATCGCTTATCTCTGATAATTGGTCAAGACCCACAGTCTGAGGCTTAAGCGGCGCGATGATTCTAGATACATGCCTTAACAACCTTTTAGATTTAGCCCCATTTTTAAATGAAGTAAGCCTCCCTATAGATTCTCTTAGACCGGCAATTCGTGTTTCGAGTCTTCTTTGCCACCTGGGGACTACTGGCGTTTTTTGCGTTGTTTTATTTTTAAATGTCTGTACCTTTGGGTGCTTCCCCAGTAATCGTACAGTAGTAAGAGCAGAAACATAAAAGAGAGTGTTAACATATTCCAAGTTGGTGCTATTGGCGACATATGCTGGCAGAATTTTCGAGTTAAGTGTTTTAACCACTTCGTTTAATTTTTCCGATTCGCCTAATCGGGGTATCCTTGGTCTTAGCAAAGGATCCATACCTTCATAATTCGCCAGATAATTAAGGAAAATATCTTTCACCTCCCGTTCTTCATTAGTTTCTGGACCATCGCTTTCAATACTTTCATAGATCAAGTTAAGTTCAGGTTGTACGTTGGTAAATTCCGCTAAATCTTCAGGCTGTGGGTTGCGTGCCTCGGTTATCTCTGGTGTTATTTCTTCTTCGCTTCCTTCCACTCCTCGTAGCTCGTTGCGTATTGCACTTTTAATTTCCTCTTGCTTTTCTTTTCTTACATATTCGTGTTGGAAGATTGCTTTTTTTCTTGTAGCAAGGCTATTTTCGGTTAGCTTCCCATTCAGATGTCTATATCTTCTTAGAAACAGGTCTAGCATTCTCTCACGATAGGTCGTCATGTGCTCCGGTTCTTCACAATTTGTGGAAATGTAGTAGCAGCGCAGGACATATTCATTCATTTCCGTTGTCCATTGAATACGCTGTCTAACACGGCCTGCTCTTGTGGTCCCAAGATTAACTTGAGAAACACTTGTCGCAGTGTTGGGGTTTTCGTGTTGTTGTTGTTGTACCACTGGCGACTCCGCTATCTGATGCCGATGAGCAGAGCCCTCGCCGGCAGCCGTGGCTTCTGCCGACACTTGAGCGAATATCCTCGCTCGGCTGCAATCATTAGATTCCTCTATAATGCGGCTCTCCGTTTTTCGAAACGGGTAATTGCATTTTAAACCTTCTGCCAGGTGGTTTACAGATTTCCTTCTGGGTTAACTGTGTCCTTCAGACATGCATTCACACAGCCGGCATGTTAGGCATTTTAGCGGTATGTTTTCTTCTTCGCTGAAACTTCGGAGCCGTGGAGTCGTTACTTCCAGCACCCCTCCGTGAGGGATGTCCGTGCGGGGTCGTGACTAGGGGCCGCGGGGTTGTCATGCCCGTCAACTCTCTAATGAGAGATGCCCTTGCGGGCATTATTTTATTTTATTTTATTTTATTTTATTTTATTTTATTTTATTTTATTTTATTTTATTTTATTTTATTTTATTTTATTTTATTTTATTTTATTTTATTTTATTTTGCTTAGGCACTAATCCAGTGGACGATATAATTATTGGAATTATACTCACTTCCCTCGCTTTGTACATCCGTTTCAGTTCTATGGCCAAAGCTGCATACTTCGATATTTTGGTGGAGTACTTCGATACTTTGGATGTTGCGATTGTTTCACCGTAAATGCTGCACCTTCGGCACCTATCTTCTATTGCCTCGCCATGTATCGACATACGGAAATTTCTTGTTGGAATAACTCGGTCCTGGATAGCGATTGCGAAACCTTCTATTTCAGAAAACAATTTAACCACAAATTGGATGATTGTGCGTCATTCATTCCATTTCAAGATCATGGGGATAGGCACCGTGAATTGTTTTTGCCTTCCATGCAGCGATCATTTCTGCTGAGGATTTAACCCCCTCAGATACTGGGAAGTCCTGCTCCATGAAACTGAGCGGAGTAAAGCCATTATCTTTTATTTTATTTTATTTTATTTTATTAATTAATTTTTAATAATAAACTAATATTTGCATCACCCGGTGCTTAACTTAGTTCCTTCGAATATATTTTGACAAATTTTTAAATATAATTCCTTGATGTCCATCAAAATGTTTGCTGAAACATAATTTAAATGTTATACAAAATATATTCAAATTGGTTTTTGTTGTTGTAGTTATGAAACGGTGCCACCGAAATTCAGCGAGGAATTGATTACAAAATTCTTTTGTGTGTCTTAATTTTGAAATAAATTGAAATGAAATAAATATGCTAAACCAAGGTCGAAAATTTGACCAATAACAATTCTCTCTGTAAGTTGTAGCTTTTGTCCAATTCAGATGATGATGAAACTGTATGTAAAAACATCATAATGATTATTTTGATAAATACCAAGGAAATCTGTATAGGGCGCATAAACGCATTTTTTATTTTTTTCCTGTGGTAAAATAAATCAGTTTTTCAATATCACGATGTGAGATTCAAGTTTGTATAAGAGGAACCACGCCTCCTTTTTCAATATCTAATGCTCTCTTTCAGAATACGGCATTCGTAATATATGAGTATGTAGGTACATAACTCTATGAAATTTCCGTACCTAAGCATAAGCGGTTCTAGAAAAAGTTTTTTTTCTCATTTTGCATCAATAATTTTTTTTTTCTCAGTACTTTTTCACTTTTTTTATTTTTATTATAAAATAAGAAATATTACAATATATATTTCATTTTTTATACTTAGTGAATGAAAACTAACAAGTAGTATTTTTTAGTAATTCATGAATCTTATTTTATTCCTTTAGCGCACAGAGTTGACAATTCATGTGATGTTAATGTGTTGCTCAATCTTTCTGGCTTACTTAGCAGCGCAAAGATTTATCGTGTTTTTGATTAGCTAAGACTGCAGGGCCGGAGTAGGTCGTCTTTCCGTCCATACTAAAGAAAAGTCACTGTGATTACATTTCGCTGTGCATCCGCAAGGCGGAGCTCCATAGGTCCACACTGGCTTAAGAATTTGATTTTGGATTGAAAGTTTACTTTGGATACACAACTTTGACGTTCTGCCGATAAGCCAGCACAATTTTGTATAACTATTTTAAGTCAAGTTCAGCTACTTTGCTTTTGACATGCTGCTTCCACTTAAGCTTAGTGTCTGACGTCGTGCCCAAGTGACTTGCAGTGCAAGCATGCGTAACGTTTATAGAAAATATATAAACGCTTTTATAAATAATTTTTGTGTACCTATTTACTTAATTTTAAGTTTTACATTTCACATTTTAATTCAATTTGTGCCTGGTCATGTTTGAAAATAGCAATCGTCGAAATATTTTGAGAAGCCAGTAACTCAGTAAACTGCATCAGAAGTGTACTCTTAAATTTGTAGATCAGTTCCTCAACCAGGCTTAAAGCCTGCGCTACATCTAGTAAAATCGCGAAATTTTTTTGCTTCAGGGAGACTAATATGTGAACTTCGTTTATCGTAAAATACTTTTCTGTGAACCTAAACTGATGTGTAGGTACTAATTTTTTTTTTTTTTTTTTTGCATTATTATTTCTTCTAGACATAAGGCAAATAGTTTATCAAAAAGTTTTCCCTTCAGTGGAGGTAGTAAGATTGGGTGATATGTATCTGCCTCATTGGCATTTTTCCCTGTTTCAGAAATCGTTATAATTTTAGAAATTTTCCGTTGTTGGTTGGTTGGTTGAAGTGGTGATTCACCTAGAATTCAATTTGTACAATACTTCCCAACCATTTTGTTGCCTTATCCTCGCGACCAACAAGTTGACAATTATTTCTTAACAACTATATTATATCCAGTCTGTACGATTGAAAAACCTTATAAGGTTATTTACGGTGCAGTTTGCCAAGAGCTAACATCCTCGTCTTCTATAAAGCTGGGTATGCAGAGAAGAAGTGGAAGATAGTTTCCTTTTTTCCGGTTTATTACAACTATGGTAGTTGGTATTCTAAGGGATGCCCATTTTGGTTGTCTGTTCTCCTATGAACTCACCGCCGTATGTCTGCAAGGATGCCTGCCTTCGTTTCATATTTGTCAATGCTGGCGTTTGTTTGTGATTGCAGGAGGTCTTAACGTTCTACTGACCGTGCAGATTGTATGACCCCTCCATTTACAATCCGCGATTCGTAGATATTTTGAGGAGATTCTGCAAGAATGTTATTCACTCTTGCCAGTTCGCCAACTTTTCCATTTACTTAAAATTTCCGATGTACCGGAGCCCACATTAAGATAACCTTATGGTTTTCACTCAAGGTGGTAAGGCTATTCCTACTTTGTTCTACCAGTTTAGAGCTTGCTGTAGACGTAGTGTCTATGTAAAGAGTAGTGTCGATGTTATTTAATAAAAGTTCCTTACTCCATTCCTCTCGCGATGGAAAGAGAGTAGTGAAATTCCTATTGAATGTCACCGTTGGGACTATGTAATCAGTCCTAGCCAAGGTGAACTGAATTTGTCGCAATAATAGATTGCCACGACCATAAGTTTTTCCTTTCTTTGTCAATTGTAGTGGAATATACACGATTCATGCACTCATAATCGTTCTTAATTTGTTAATGCCTTCAATGTAAGATCTTTAAGCACATCAGCGGTTATTAGCGTGAACCGGGACTCTTCTTTGTCTGCAATTTAGAGATTTGTACTGGTACTTCCTGGAGTGTGAACGGGCTTAATTTCGCAGAACCCGCTTGGGCTGCTGGAGACGGTGTCAAGTTATTATTTCTTTTGTGGGGTCGGAATATGTTTTCAAGATGTTGGGTCTTCAGTCTTCTCCATAGCGCCAACCGTGTTTAGGAATTATTGAATTATTTGAGCGGAGAATTTTGCGTGATTGGGTTTTTTTTAATTTTCTGGGACTTTCCGAAGAGAATAAGTGGTTTTTTAACTGTTAATAGGCTTTTTAGTTTTAGGTTGAGCGCTCTGCCCTTATGTTCTTGTATTTTTTCTTTGCAAGCGGCCGCCCCAGCTGAATGGGTTGGTGCCTGACCGCCATTTGGAATTCGGTAAACTTAGTTTTTTGCAATCTTCGTGCATGAAACACCAAAATTAAAAAAAATGTATAATAGCGGTCGCCCTTTAGGCAAGCAAGGGCAAACCTACAAGTGTATTGGCAAACACCCATGGAAAAGCTCCTCATCAAAAACCATTTGCCATTCGGAGTCGGCTTAAAAGTGTGGAACAGCATCGTGACACACTCCACGAAGAGGAGGAGGAGCTTAGCCAAACACCTAACAGAAGTGTTCGCGCCAATTATTTATATCAATATTTGTTCTCCAACACCTGGGAAAGAACAAGCAAAGAGAAGGTTGAAACATTAGCTGCCCACTTTAAAACAATATTTGCAAATAGCATGGATACACAAAAACATTGGGCTACCAAACTCAATTGAAAATGCAGACCACGCAATACGAAACACGACAAAAGAGGAAATAAAATATTATAGAAAGAAACTTAAAGACAAAAAGATATCGGGATATGACCAAATAAATGGAAAAATACTAAAAGGGCAACCCGAAACTATAATAAACTACATACGACACTTCTTCAACGGAATAATTAGGCTACAATACTTTCCAAAAGCATGGGAAGTTGCACAAGTTATAGCGATCCCCGAGCCAAACAAGAACGCTACTGTGGCTAGCTCGTACAAACCAATTAGCTTACTGTCCATCCTCTCCAAATTGTTTGAGAAAATACTGCTCGACAGAATTGACCCGATTTTAAGAGAAAAAGATGCTATCCCCTCACACCAGTTCGGTTTCCGAAAACAACATTCAACTGTGCAACAGATTCACAAAGTAGTAAACAAAATTACAGACGACTTCGATAAAAGGAAATATTGCATTGCCGTGTATTTGGACATCGCGAAAGCTTTTGACAGAGTATTGCACAAAGGACTTCTATATAAGCTAAAAAACCTTTTACCACTTAACGTATTTAATATCCTTAAAAGCTACATGACTGATAAACACTTCTTCATAAAATACGACGATGAGTGCTCTGAAATCTTGACGGCGACAGCTGGAGTACCTCAAGGAAGCCTACTGGGCCCCATACTATACTTAGTATACACAGCAGATATACCAACGCCAACTACTCGAGGATCAATGATAGCTACATTTGCAGACGACACAGTTTGAATATCAGCTAACAGCAATGAAGAAGCAGCAACAAAAACACTGCAAGATACACTATCAGCTACAACACAATGGTTTGAAAAATGAGGCATTAAGGTCAACAAAGACAAAGCACAACATGTAATATAGATAGAAAATCTGCGAGACATCTAATCCAAATTAACGGAGAAGACATAAAAATACACTCAAGTGCAAAATATTTAGGCATCACGATTGACTCTAAACTCAAATAAAAAAAATCATACTGAACAAGAGAAACGAGATGAAAAACCAATTCCGTCAACTCTACTGGCTACTAGGAAAACAATCAGCCCTAAGCTTATTTAATAAACAAACGATATAAAAACAAACAATTAGACCGACATTGGCCTATAAACTATAAATTTGGGAGAATGCCAGTAAATTAAACCTACAAATTATACAGAGAAGTCAATCCAAGATGCTAAGGACAATCACAAATGCAAATTGGTACATAAGAAATGACGATATTCACCGCGAAATCGGCATAGACAGAGTCACTGGAACAGTAAAAAGAAGCAGCAGTAAGCATATCTTGCGACTATTAGAGCACAAAAGCTATAAAATGAAACTGATACTGGAAATGGAACTTCAACCAAGAAGACTAAAGCGCAAAACACCCACAGATCTTGCTCATACTGTAATATAAATAAAATTATAGAAAACTATGTTGTGTTAGTAAAATTGTAACTAAATGTCATCAAAGACAAAGGGAAGGAACATTTTAATTCCAAACCATAACACCAATTATATACCTTCTGCTCAAATATGAACGAGACGTTATCAATAAAACGGTCCGCGGATGACATATGGCAAAAATAATTTTTTTTTTGGATGGTAGGACTGTTATAAGCTTACATGGCAAATTTCAGCGTGATATGTCACATAGTTTGTTTTCTGTGCTACTGTAAACAAGTCAAGCTCGAGTGTGTTCTTCAAATTCTCTTTTATGACTTCAATTGTATCAAAATGTTTTCCACGGAGCGGCAACTTGAGCTTGGGAAACAGGAAAAAGTCACACGGAGCCATATCAGGCGAATACGGTGCTTGCGGAACGATATTAACATTATTTTTGTTCAAATAATCGCGAACAAGACGTGATGTGTGAGCTGGTGCATTATCGTGATGCAAGAACCATGACTTGTTGTCCCACAATTCCTTCCTTTTAAGACGAATGTTCTCGCGAAAACGCTTTAAAACATCTAAATAATATTCAGCGTTAACCGATTTTGCGATTTATGCGATTTTCAAGCAAAATTTCCTTTACTTTTCCGATGTTTTCGTCGTTTACTGATGTTGCTGGACGACGCTCATGAGGCAAGTTTTCAATCGATGTACGGCCCTCTTTGAACGATTTGTACCCCTGGAAAACACGTGCACGCGACAGAATAGAGTCCCCATAGGTTGTCTGCAACATTTTTAAGGCGTCTGAAGCCGAAATTTTGTTGGAATAACAAAATTTCAAACAAATTCTTTGCTCAACTTGAATTTCCATCGTTAAATTCGAAGAACACACTCGAGCTTGACTTGTTTACAGTAGCACAGGAAAAAAACTATGTGACATATCACGCTGAAATTTGCCATGTAAGCTTATAACAGTCCTACCATCCAAAAAAAAAATTATTTTTGCCATATGTCATCCGCGGACCGTTTTATTGATAACGTCTCGTTCATATTTGAGCAGAAGGTATATATATAACCCCTTTTTGGGTGTTTGGCCGAGCGCCTCCTTCTATTTGTGGTGTGCGTCGTGATGTTGTTCCACACCTATTACTTATTGCTAATATTAGCAGATTGTAATTTATTATGGAAATAAAAAAAGATTATAAAAACAAAAAAGTATTTTTTTTTTAATTTGTCTTTGAGGAGTTTGGTAAGTTTATTCACTCAATTTTTAAAGAAGAAAATCTAGTTCTTTACCTTTTTTTCCTTAATTGTCTTTTTGTGAATATTGTCCCCTATTTTCAATCATATGTCATTATTATTACCATTAAATTGAAGACAGTACTCATAAACTTTTACCAAAACTACTTTTCACCCACAACGTCAATCTTATTAAAGATTTCAGAAACGCATCTTCAAGAAAAAGGCATCCTAAAATTACGTCGGTTATAGCCAATTGTCTGAACTTGCAAAGAAGACTTGAACTGCCGTGTACCATTCGCCACCGCACAGCTGAAACGCAACGTCCATGGACGATACGTAGTACTCCATTTGATATCAACACGCTGCAGCGACCAAAAGAATATGCAGTGAAGGGTATTTACAAAACACTATTTACATCCGAAAAAAAAGTACTCCAAACAGGGATGGAACTTTATGTTTACAGATGGATCAAAAACCCAAACCTCAACATCTTTTGCTGTCGCAAAGGAAAACGGGGGCACGATCAAACATGGTTTTTTGCACCCAATATGCACTGATTTTACAGCAGAAACAGTGACATTGTTGGAAGCCTCCATTTATCCCAAACAAATTAAAGGCAAAATAATTATATGCATAGACAGTCAATCATGCATCATTCAATGTCATCGGTTGTCCAACACCCGATCAAACTCATGTAAATACAACAAGAAAGCTTTCCAAACAAAATTAAGCTTATGTGGGTTCCAAGACATTCGGGGATTATCGGCAATGAAAACGTTAATGCTGCGGCAAGAAGTGTTTCTAATCTACCATCAATGCTTCATAAATGCTACTCTAAAAGTGACATCTTGCTAGAGACTACAAAACAACGGCACATTTATGTGTTAGATAACTGGAAAAACTACCACCACCACTACGCTTTCTTAAATCCATCTAGATCAAAGATATCACTTCCTTCCGACCTGCGATTAAATGTTTTCAAACCGTACTCGCGCCTACGTCTAGGCCACACTATTCTCACACATGCACATCTCCTCCAACGTACGCTGCCAGCAGATTCCCCCTTTTGTGACGAAACCGCAACCTTAGATCACATTCTACAATCTTGTCGAAATCTACACACCTCCAGACAACAATTCTTTGGATCTTCTCACGCACTGGATTTTCTTAAAGCAAGTAAAACACTGACTGTCGACAAATTTCTAAAAGCCAGCGACTTGTTAAGACGATCTAAAATTTTAGCTTATATTTCCCTCTGCTTATTTTATTTAGTTATAAGCATTTAAATGATTACTTAACATTTGAAGACACTATTTTACCTAAGAGTCCCAAAATTTCATGTATAAACATTTCATTGAACAGCTACAAAGTTAACTTTTTCCTCTTCCAATTTTTACACTTCAAAATTTTCTTTCAAAAATTTTAATTTTGTCCATTTAAAAAAATTTTTTCAGTTTAAGAGATAGAAGACAATATCGAAAAGAAAGACATCATTCTACCTAAGAGTCTCAAAAATTTAAAATCGTTGGTGAACTAATAAACATTTCATTGTGCAGCTACAAAGTTTACTTTTTATTTTTCTTTTTCCAAGTTTCAGCATTCCAAAATGTTCCTCTACAAACTTTTATTTCTTATATTTTAATAATTTCTTCCAATTTTAGTGAAATAATGACAACATCAAAGAGAAAGTCACTATTTTGTTTCCACCTAAGAGTCCCAAAAATTTCAAATTGCTAGTGGAAAAATAAACATTTCATTGTGCAGCTACAAAGTTTATTTTATATTTTTCTAAAAATTAAAATCTCTTATATTTTGACATTTTTTTTTTCAATTTGAGTGAAATAATGACAATTTCGAAGAGGAAGCCACCATTTTGATTCCACCTAAGAGTTACAGAAATTTCAAATCGCTAGCGAGCAAATAAATAATGCAAAATTAACTTTTTCTTTTGCTTTTTTCAATTTTTTGCGCTTCAAAATGTTCTTCCAAAAATTTAAATTTCCTATATTTTATCATTTTTCTAGGTAATATAGTTTATTTCCACCTGCCGTGGTTTTTCGTACTACCGCAAAATATTTTACGAATACCGATAACAGAACATGAACACAATTGTCGCTAAGGCGCACGTATTTTCTGCGAAAAACAACAAATCAGCTGCATAAGAAGAACACCAGAAGTGGACAATCGTGTAGTGTTCAGAAATGCGGAAAGTTGTAATAGTATTTGTGACAACGAAGTGGTGAAGCCTGATTCCTCGGCCACTACAAAAGCGCAAACGCAAACGCAAACTGAAGCAACAATACAAGCAACATAAAAACAAACAAATAAGCGTTGCCGTCGCTGCAGACGTCGATGCTTGAGTGATGCAGCGGCTTTTGATTAGCTCTTGAACTGTAGGCGATCGCGCAGCTACTACCGGTGCTGCTGCTGTCACTACTTCTGCTGCGCTTATTACTCCAGCTTCACCTACCACTTCTACTTGATTTGCCTTTTGACTTTGCTACCTTTGCTTTGACTTTGGCTTTTGCGCCGTCGGTTTTCATTTTCGTTTTCGGATTTAGGTTTTCGGCATTCGGTGTTCGACTTCTCCCTTTCCTTATTGAGTTGCTTTGCCGATACAAAACAGAGTTTTGCAAATTATTACTACTGTTGTTGTTGGGGACTTTTTAGCAGCACACCTATAACGAAGATAGATGTGTGTATGTGTGTGTGCCTGCTTTTTTCGCTGTGTTCTCTGCGCTGTTGCCTTCTAAACTGGAAGACTGTGAGTGTGTGTGTGTTTTGTGCTTTGTATTTGCAATTCGGCGGCGTCTTTGCGCGTGCAACGAAAAAAACTTTATTTTATCTTGTGATTGTCGAGAAGTTTTACAGTCAGTTGAGTATAAACATTCATGCGGTGCGGTTTGGCAAAATAATATTAAGAGAAGATACTACATGCGATCAGAATACAAGGCAATACCAGATATAGAACATAGTGAAATGAACGGTGGCGTATACGCAACATTTAATATTTAGAATATTCGTTGTTCTAAATAGAATGCGGCTCTTAGCCATCTTTAATGAGTGTTCAAGAAGAATATTAAAGTTTTAAAAAATATAAGAACAATTTTTGAATAAGCGCTAAATAAACAAATGATTTATGTTTAATTTTGTGTTATTTTCTATAAAAAAAAATTAAAACATTTTAAAGTAATCAGCTCGCAGATTTCGCAACAAGCGTTTCACGTATAAAGTGCTTAGAATGCGAATATAACGAATTATTGCGCGTGTGTGTGAGTGTGCTGAAAAACACAAACAAATACATATAGCTTAAATAAGATATATTTCTTAAAGTAGCTTAAGGTTACTGCCGAATTTGTGTTTTTTTCTAACTTAAGAAACAAACGAAAAATCAACCTAAGCAAAACTAAAAAAATATATAAAATACAAATAAATATAAAAAGTCAAAATGAATAGCAACATTACTTCGCGCTTCGATATGGCCGCTGAGATTGCGACCATAGCATTGGACGAATTCAAATCGCACCATGTGGATCGAAATTACACGGGACTGGTACAGCGCTACTATCACTTGGTTGAGCGAGATTTCGGTGGTATGTATTGGTGCAATATTCACAGTTTTTTTTTTTTTTGAATTGGAATGCAAAGCAATTAAATTGAAGGTGAATATGCATGCGAAGGTGTGTGTGAAAGCAGATAATTGATAAAGATTGTGCCTAGAGGAGTATTGGCAAAGTGATGCGCAAACAAACGAATGTGTTTTTGTCTTCCTTTGTTTTTTTGCCCAATTCACATATCCAGCGTATAGTGTCAACAAACTGTTTAGAGGAAAGACAAAAGGGGTTCGGTAAAAAACTGGCGACAAAAATATACATATTGTGCAAAAAACTACACACCTTTAAAAAAATCGTAAATAGACAATCAAAAATAGGCATTTCCACGTCGATATGCAAAATGAGATAAAAGACTTAAGGCGCGAACTTTTTGATGAAGCCAAAAATGTCATATTACAACTAGACTGTATAAGAGAGGCATGCAATGTTGAGTTCAAAGATGAATGAATATGGGTGACTTAAAAGCCTTTGTTTAGACACAAAGTGAGCAATGAAAAGTTAATTGTTGTAAGAGATTAAATAACCACTAGCTGGCGTCCAGTACTTCAACCTTCAAAACTGGTAATAGAAATGAAGCAAAAATTATCTAAATTATCGACTTGTTCCAAACTTTTTGAGGACATGATAAATAACAAGCTAGCATTTGCTATGAAAACATTATTTGAGCCTTCCCGGCATAGGTTTGTTTGTGGACGATCTACTGTTAAAAATTTAGCTGTTTCTTTTCAATTCTGTCTCTCTGAGCTTAAGTCTAAATTTGGCACCGTATACACCAATTTTGTTAAAGCATTTGACACAAAATAATATGGAAACTTGAAAATCTAGGCTTCCACTCGGCTTTCCTTTTATTACTAAAATTATACTTATCAAATAGAATCTCATTTGTTTAAATTGCGAATACTAAATCAGATTAAGAAATTCAAAAACCACTAGTAAACGAATTACGATATTTCATAAAGCTCGATTCGGAGCGTCTATCCCCAATTGTTGTGCCACGATAATCCGTGGTCGCAGCCTCTATTCATTGTTTGTGACCAATAACTCCTACAGATCAAAAATAGCAGATCAAACAGATCAAAAATAGGCATTTCCACGTCGATATGCAAAGTGAGATAAAAGACTTAAGGCGCGAACTTTTTACTAAAAAAATATCAAAGCTCAATCAAATCTGTATATAGAGAGACATGCAATATTGAGTTCAAAAATAAATGAATTTGGGTGGCTTAGAAGCATTTGTTTAGGCACAAAGTGAGCAATGAAAAGTTAATTATTTTAAGATATTCAAAAACCACTAGAAAGCGAATTACTATATTTCATAAAGCTCGATTCGGAGCTATTTCTCTCAGTTTTCGTCATCTCATCCTGTATTCATTGCTTGTGACCAGTGACCCCTATAGACCCACACCAACCACATTCACCTCATTTAGTTCATAAAAATACTACTCCAGGATATCGTTTCGAGTCCATAAAAACAGCCAAGTTGAGTCAAATTCAAGGCCATTACGGAAATCAAGTTTAACAACTGTTTTGATAAAAAGAAACGTTGTAATTAATGTCAGTGTTTTATATCAAAAATTGTAAAGAATAAATCCGGGTTGTAAAACTTATAAACAAAGTCAATTTTCCAATTTATCACAGACGTACAGCGAAAACGATTAAGCGAAGCAAATTTCGGCAAAGCGAAGTTTTTCAGAGTAAATAGCAATGAACTTAAATTTTATGAAATTAGTTGCATTTTTACGATGCAAAAAAAAAATTCAAAAACAAAGAAGAAATTTTTAGTTCTACTATTTTTTCTAAAACCATGAATGGCTGCAAACTTTAAAAATTACCCATGTTCATTGTCTTGCATTGAAAAAAATTTCTTCCAGAAGTTCTGCCGACAAATTTTTACCACATTAAAAATAAAATTCTAAGCAAAAATTCCAATAAGATCGATTTAAATTTCTAAGGAAATTATTTTTTGGAATAAATAATTGAAAAATTTTGGAAGAGAAAAAACTTTGCTAAACAACAAAGTGAAAACTATTGTACAAAAAAATTCTTGAAAAGAACTTTGAATCTTCTTTTAACATTTCCAGAAAAATTTTGGGAAACAAAGAAACTACATTAGTCTAGATGCTGGCTGAAATGATCTTTTGTTGGAAAATATTATTTTGTAAAAACAAATAAATAAAATGAAAATTGTATGAATCCTCCGGCCATTGCAGCCGCTTGGGTTCGCATCTCCAATTATAAAACAGCAAAATGGTGGAACAAGTTTTTTAGGTTAATAGAAGTCGCCCCTCGGCAATCAATGGCAAACTTTCAAGAAAGTATTTCTGCCATGAAAAAGTTCCTCATAAAAAACCATCATCCGTTCGTGGGTGGCTTGAAAATGTAGGTTCTTCCATTTGCGTGAAAACATCAAGACGCACACCATAAATATGAAGCCCAGCTCTGCTAAAAATATCCAATAAAGGGCTTAAGCGCCAATTATATAAATTTAATTTAATATAAATTGCACTATTTTTTTTTTGTTTGCAAAATACGGCTCCTAAAAATTAGATGTGAAAAATGACAACATTTAAATGTCCATCATGAGCACGTCGACAGCTAAAATCCGCCAAACAGTCGATTCATGAATACCCAGTTGTTGAGAAGAACAACTCAAAATTTTCATGGAAAAGGTTGTTCAACAATATTTTGAGCTACAGCAGCAGTATTTCCAACAGAACGTTTAATCTTTGGTCTGCCAGTCCTTTTTCTATGCTCGTCATAATCAGTTGTTTGATAATTTTCTACTATCCTTTGAATTGTCGACGCATTCGAATGATTATTTCCAACCAAAAAAATTACAAATTTTACGATGTGTTGTCCAAACAGATCGACCATTTTCATAATAAGTTTGAATGATCCTAACGCGTCGTATAAAATCACACATCTGACTACTTCCCAAATGTCAAAGACGACATAAACAAACGTACCACCTAGGAATAATTACCGTTCACTGACTTTTAAGTGTCACTTTTGAATAACCTTTTATCAACGTGCCAATCAAGAAGAAGAAGTATTCCTAAAAGAAAGAAGAAATGACTTGCATGTTTTGTTGTACTCGGGCAAAATCGCTTAGCTGATTAGAAAAGGAAGGAGAATAGTTCAAATTAAATTTAAAAAAAGTTTAATTAAAATTAAAAACAACAATAACACTAACCAAGCTTAAACCTTTGTCTTAAAACAATATTTAGGAAACGCGATCCTACTTCCATGCCTAAAATAAGAACTTCGTATTAGTCAAGTGATGACTTTTTCGGGCTAAAAATGGAATTATTCACTGTTGATGTCTAGGCGTAATTTTTAAAAGACACTTTATATATATAATCTCGGATAAAAACGCAGGGGATCTTTCATTTACATGAAATAATTTTTTAAAGGAAACCCAAAAAATGTTCTGGAAATACATCAATTCGAAAAACACTGGTGTCATAATAATGTTTTCGATAGCGCCATATTTTTAATGAGTTAGTGCGTTAAAAGTTACATTCCTAGCAGACTTCCAGTGAAATCTTGGTGACATTCGATTCAGTGGAAGCCTAGAATTGAGTCTAAAGTGTCAGTATGTTTGTGTCATTGGTACAAAAATGGGTTTCGAACAAAGAGTTAATATCAACTTTTGTTTTAAAATCGGTGAAACGTTTACCGAAACATTTGAATTGATGAAAAAGTGTATGGTTTTATGATAGTTTATGAAAGACACCATGAGTGATTTAGACGTTACAGAAATGATTGTAAGAACATAAATGACAATGAACGTACGGGCCGCCCAAAATCAGTAATCACCGAAACCTCCATCGAAATTGCTCAAAAATGAACCGAAACCATCGTTTAAATTCTTGGAATCGGAGTTGAATATCTCCAAAACATCGACTTATCGCATTTTAACTGATCATTTGGGCTTACGAAAGGTCTGTGCACGTTTCATTTCGCACAAGTTAACTGAGGACCAGGAACTGCTCAAAATTCAACATTCGAAAGACCTCATTAAAGAGGCGAGAAAAGGCGAAAACTTCCTTTACAACATTGTAACTGGAGATGAAACGTGGTGTTTCCAACAGGAACTTGAAACTAAGCGACGAATGGAAGGCCCTAAATGAGCCACCATTCAAAAACTCGCGTTTGGAGAAGTCTAAAATCAAGTCGATACTCATTTGTTTTAACGTTTCCAAGTGAATTGTCCACAAAGAGTTCGTGCCAACGGGCTAAACCTGGCGTTTTGAAACATTTGTTGTTGTGACTGATTTTTTTTACTAGAAATCGCATTTTAACCATCCATCACTCACCGTATTCGCCTGATAGGGCTCCCTGTGACTTTTACCTATTTGGAAGATTGCATTTGGCCATAAAAGGAAAACATTTTGCGTCCGTAAGGACATCCAATAGGTTTGTACCGACATCCTGAAGGACATTTCGGACTCCGGTCAATGACCTGAAACACTCTTTCGAAAAGCTTTTATATCATGCAAAACTGTATATCGATGCCAGATGGGACTATTTTGAATAAATAAACTCGAAGTTATCAGAACAAACTTGCTGTTGTTTCTATTTTAGCTCAGTCTTGTTTATTTTGGACTTCACTTTGTATAATGCTTTCGACCGTTCGAAGTTGGTGTTATCTTAGATTTGAAAGAATTCAATGCAATTTGGTGCGTTTTGATCTTCAACCTTTACACTTTGATAGACCCTTACCTTCCTGCAGTGGTGCTAACTGCATGCTTATCACTGTTTTATCACTTGAGATCTGACAACTTGTTTGAAGCTTTGGGTTTATGTGCGATATAATATCTGGTGCCATTCACTGTTCTTCAGTTCTACTCGGCCAATTGAATTTCAATATTCCTAATACAGTACTTCGCTCTTATTATATAGTTTTCTCAGAACTAAATATCCTAATTTCGCCCCTCTTACAAGAGGTCTTGAAGAGTTTAATCGGCTTCTTAAAAGTCTTGAGCTTGATTTTGCGATGCCAAGGCATCTATTTATGTCTCTCATTGTGTCTTATTATTTGTCAAATAAACTATCCATTTAATTTTAATTCTTAAGTTTTTGTTATTTTCCCAAGTAAATCTAGTCAGAAAGGTTGTCACCATTGGCTTAAATAAAGAAATAAAGACACAAAGTTAAAAACTTACACTTATGATTAATAGATTTTGATACAAAAATGATGAAAATTCAGCTATTTTTCGCCTCTTTCGCTTCACAATATTTTCACAATATAATTAGAAATTTTGAGTTAATCAAATTTCACAACAAATTCCACAATTGCTCTTATTAGAATTTTCTACTACTATTCAAGCACTTTTTAGTAATTAATTCATATTAAGTATTCATACTTGACCCTTTTAAGAATTCATGCATGCGCCGAAAACGCATACGAGTACAAAAAATGTATTAGCAAAATAGTCGAAAATAGTTTGCTGGTATGTACGAATTTTAGCTAAATAAAAACAAGCGGCATGAAGCTGACCCTGTACTTTCCACAGACGACAAAGTGCTTCGTGAGCTGGCTATTTCAAGTTACTTAGAAAATATTTGAAAATGCTACATTTTTCACTCGGTTGCCAAACTCAAAAATAATAAAACTATCATTTAAAAATTATATTAATTTAATAATAAATAAAATTAATAACAAAAATTATAGAAAATTAATAATAAATAAAATAATAATAAAAAAAAATTAATAGTAAATATATAAAAATAGTTGAGCAATTGAGTGAAAATTGTGAAAATAATTATACGCATGTGAAAAGAGTTACCAGTTAATTACGATAAAAAATAATTGTTAGAACTTTGACTACTAGGTAGTCGTTTAAAGTAATTGATTTATGCCGACAATGCGGATTTGTTCCCCAAAGCATTCCTTTCAAAACAAATCAATTAAATAAATCGATTTTTCAACACACACGCGCACACACACATAATTCTGTTTAAATACTCATAAAATCCCCCTTAAACCAGTTCGCCAGCACTTAGAAATGCAGAGAATTTTCCACAGTGGCATAAAATTACGCATTACGAATGTAATTGCGCTGGAAAGCTTAAAAGGCAGCCTACCCGAGCACAGCGAACACTGTGAATGACGACTGCATGCAATGATTTAAGTAGCGTTGCTGATAGGTGCGTCAAATGGGTAGCACCAAACAAAACAAAAACCCAGAATAGCTTAACTAATTCGCATATATGAAAGACGCAGAAAAAAACTTTTGTTTGCGGCAATCAACTGTATAAGTGACTAGCAACAACACAAATGCAAAGAAAACGAAATGAGCCCGTAAATCGGTTTTGTTGACAACCAACTGCAATTAAGATGCACTGTTGGGTGTTTAAAAGTTGACGCAGGTCAGTGACACACACACACACACAAAAGGGTTAATAAGTCGACAGCGCTTACAAACTCATTTGGGTGACACTTGAATAGCAGCTATGAAATTGTAAACAGGAGAATACACAAAAACACACATTTTGTGAAAAATTATAGTTTATGCAGTTTTGTGTATGTAAAGAATACAGATAAAAATAACTAATAAAGAAGACTATAACAGTTTTCATAAATCAACAATATCGCTGTGCAAACGATGTTCAATTGACAATGGTAGCGCATGAACGGCATCTGGTTGCGCTACAGACGATCAGAGACAGAGAAGAAGAAACTGTCCAGGCAGTAAGCTCCAAGTGGTGAATCGAAGCTGATAAGGGACGAAATGATTCTGTGAGCTAAAGTGATTATGGCAGCAATTTTTTGAAATACCTATAGTGCTAAGCATGGAATCCCCTTGATACTGACTTAAAGCAAAATCGACCTGCTTTGCCGAGGAATATTTTTTGCGCCATCAGAACCACTCACAGGCGCAATAGCAAAATTACTTACAAATTAAGTTAGGAATCTCTCACCAAAATGAAGAAAAAATTTGACTAATAGCGGTTAGCTCTCGCTAAGAAAAACCTCCAAATGCATTTCTGATATGAAAAAGTTTATAAAAAAATGTTTAAAAAAATTCTTGTCTCCGTTCGAAATCGGTTTAAACCTGTAAGTCCCTCCATTGTTGGAACAAAATCCAGACGCACGCCACAAATGCGAGGAGGAGCTCAGCCAAACATCTAACAGAAAATAAGCAATTACTTATTTATTTGTGTTAGGTATCTTATCCACATCAGCGAACCGAGGGCCCAGGCAGCTAGTGTTTCTTATTTCGTGTAAAAAGAATTGCATTATTTTTCCTTGTTTTATAAATAAATTTAAAAACAAAGTTAGAAATTACCACCTCATCTAGTATGTTGACGAAATTTAACACCCACTGGCTGATTTCTGTTTCCAATTATACAGAACTGGCTCAGGCATAAGAAATTTGGGTTGCATAAAAAATTCTCAATTATTATTATTTTCTTGTTTAATTCGAAAAACAAATTTCAATTTGTGGATGTCTTTAAGACCAAAAATAGCTGTATTTAAAAACACTTTGAAACACAAAATTTTGTATTTTTTCACATACATTTTTCTTTCACAATATATTTTAGCCTAAAGATTCCAAAACAATTTTTGAACTTGCAGATGCTTTAAAAATTCCAAAAAAATGTTTAAACTTCAGGATGATTTTTAAAACAGACCAGAAAATATTTATTGAATTTATATATATTTATTTATATTTTTACATGTATAATATTTTATATTTTTTCTCACATAATTCTCTTTCAAAATGTATTCTATCCTAAATAATTCAAGAAAATATATGAATTTGCAGCTGTTTTTGAAAAAAGAACTAAAGCTTGTATTTTAAAAAAATTTTAAGAAAAAGAAGTTAGATATTTTTTTCTCAACTAATCATACTTCAAATAATATTTTGTATTAGACAATGTAAAAAAATTTGGATTTGAGGACATTTTTCAAAAACTAAAATAATTTTTCTCTTTACTATAAATTTTTATAAAAAAAAATTTGTTTTAAAAATTATTTTATACATTTTTTCTAGAATAATTCTTGAAATAAAAATTCTGATATAAAAATTAAAATTTTTTCACTTTTTTTTTAAATAAAATTTTAAGAAAAAACAGCTTTCTTTTCATTCTTCTTAAATAATTCCCTTGCCAAATATATTTTTACCTAAAATATTCGACAAAATTATAGAATTTGAGCATGGTTTACAAAAACGGCCAAAAAGGATTATTTCAAAAAAATTTTAGGAAAGAAAGATTGTATCTTTTTTTTCAGTAAGTCTCTTTCAAAGTATATGTTACTTTATCTCAAACATTTTTTAAGAAAAACGGTTTTTGTTTTTTTAATTATTATTTTGTAAATTTAAACAAAAAAAATTATATTTTAATATTTTTCATTTTTAATATATTTAATATGTTAATAAAGTTATTATCTCTCAAAGTATATTTTATCCTCAAATATAACAAAAAAATTTAACTTCAAGACGTTTTTCAAAATGACCAAAAAATTTTAAGAAAAATTGTTGTACCCTTTTGTTAAATAATGCTCTTTCAAAGTTAAATGTTAATCTAAAATATTCCAAAAAAATGTTTGAATTCGAGGATGTTTTACAAATAAGGCCAAAAAAGCGTTTGTTTTAAAAAATTTTGAAGAAGTAAAAGCAGTATAGTTTTTTCAAATATTTCTCTTTCAAAGTATAACTTGAGGATGTAAAATATTGGCAAACATCTTTTTTGTAAAAATGGTAAAAAAACTGCAACTATTTCACTTCCAACAGTTCTAGACCACAATTTTCAACATTAAATAAATCTGACGATTATTTGATTACTTTTAATTGTTTTCAGTTTCCTTCTTATTATACTTTTTCAAAAATGGCCAAACAAATTTTAAGAAAAAAGTTGTATATTATCTTTAAAAGTAAATTTCTATACTAAAATATATTATTAAAAAAAAAATTTTATAAAATTGGTAAAAAACCAAAAATATTTCACTACAAATACTTCTGTACCACATTTTTCAACATTAAATAAATCTCAGGATTATTCGATTTTCTTAATTCTTTACAGTTTCCTTCTTACTAAAATTCTCTAGAAAGACCAAAACAATTTATTTTAAAAATGTTTAAGAAAACATTTTATATTTTGTTTCAAACTATATTTTATACTAAAATGTTAAAAATGTTCTTTATAAAAACCCTAAAATTATCTATAAATATTTCAATTCACTTCTATACCAAATTTCTACATTGCATGTATCTCATAATTAGTAATTTTTTCAACATTTTTTCAGTTTACTTCTTATTATACTGAAGCGTACAAATCAACCAATTTTTAGACAAATTCAGGACAAAATCCTAAATACTTTGATCACTTGACATGGAATCTCTCAGCTTTCATTTTTTCCCTTGCCTGAGAAGTGTTATGTGGAATTTATGCTTACGTTGCCAATGGTTGGTTTTTTTTTTTACCAACATCTCTATATTGGAGCAGATATATATTACAAGAATCACAATACTAAAACAATGGCAAACTCTCAAGAATCAAGTCAATCTGAATTTTTGAATTTAGGATTTTGGAGAAATGGCTCAAATATACAAGATTTAGTTCGAATAATAAAAATAAACTTAGCTTCTCACAGCGACTTAAGGGGTATTCTGGTCTAGACGCCTTAATTTTAGGTATTTTTAAAACAAAGATAAAAAAAAATAAAAACATTGTAAACATCATTTTTTATGGTTTTTATTAATATTGAAAAAGTATAAAAAAAATTAATAAACAATTTAAAAAATCGTGGAATTACAGATCTACATAAAAAACGGTGCTTCATGGTTAACATGATTCCAAACCTTGTAGTGATCGAAAACAAACGAATTAACTGCATTCTTCATTAGTTAGAATGTCGCTGTCGGACTACGCCAAATCAAAGAAAAAAAATAAATTCACAAAATGGCAGCAACTTAAAAAAACAAAAAATTTTTACCCTCTTGTTCTTACATTTTCAAATTTTCTAAAAATACTTTAAACTTAAATTTTTCCAAATCCGAGGCAAACGCTATAGACAGATGATAATAAAAAATTCTTATCAAACTTCAAAGCGATCGGTCAAGTAGAACTTCAGATATCATGACGACCATCTCAAAAAAAGTAGTTTTGAGAAAATCGCGTTTGAAGCGTCCAATAGAATAACTTAGATCATAATATTTACTACTCATCGGCTATCCCACATCCATACATTGGACCTTCTTCTCTTTCATAAGCAATGTCTTGCGAAGTTCTTTCTTCTAAACGATCTGTTCTGCCTTGTTTTGAAGCAGCAAAAGCTCGCAGTTCAGAGCGATCAATCCGAACCTCGTTTCGTTTGATAGCAAATGTATGGACTTCAGTACCGACGGTGTTGCCCATAAGCTCCATCATTTTTAAAATCGGTAAGAAACCTTCATTTAAATATCATTAAAACATATATATATGTATATGTATAGAATAAATAAAGGTTTGGTTGGGATACAAAAGATTTTCCGGAAAGAACGAGTACTCAAGTCGTCCCGTAACATCTGGCGTTCATTGTACACTCAGCGGGCTTAAACGCCACGCCACAAAACTCGCTGTATCTTCGAAAACATTTCGAATTTTGAAAAATCCGTTGAAGGGCATAGTTTTGAAGGTCTGAACTTTGAAAATTTGCAAAAGAAAAAAGCCTTAATCATTTAAGCAAAGAAAAAATTTCTTACAATTCGATAGCTGCACGAAAAGCTGTGCGACTTTCTTTCAAATGCATAACAAAATTGGTGCTCGCTTGACTAAGATTTTCCTCAGATCAAGATATAATAAATATATAAAAAATATATAAAATAAGCCATCAGTGCTAATAAAGCATCAGCAGTACACTTTCATTGCATATTTCTAACAATTTGAAGTCATATTTTTTCTACGAATGTTGCCGGGTACATAAATGCGATTCCGCTCAAGACTTGTTTTTTATTTTATTTCATTTTTTTGTTTTTGTTATTCTCTTCTCTTTCTTCATATTCTTGCACTCCACGTTTGGAGTTATAAAAAAACTGCGGAAAAATTTGAATAAATTTGGCACTTTGCCTTTATTGAACTTGAAAACAGCACTTAATGGCATCAGACTAAGGCAACTGCGCCAGTTAAAAGTACATACACACAAATACAGTTACACATGCCATAGTTGCACAAACAAAGACACACTCGTTTATTTATCATTGGCGCACAAGCCCTCTGGTGAATGTTTTTCAGAGCAAATTCTCAAATTTGTGCTGTGCGGCATGATTTTATGCCGCAAAGGTCGATGTCTAATGCTATATTCTACCAACAAAAAGCTGACTGTTTTTATGAGATAAAGAGCTCATTTGTGTGCACGCTACTGCTTGTCTCTACTTTTCGAGAGGCGATGGTTTGGCGAAATCCGTGACCCTTAGTTTAATGTATTTTTATGTTCCATTCCTCAGCGTGCAACGAACCCATGACCAAACGCATGTTAGTCATGCCCAAAACCACTCGGCTACTGTGGCCGTCATAATACTTGTATAATAGAGAAGTACAAATAAATGAAAAAAACTAAAACGCACTGGAATCCAATTACTTGGGTAGAAACCTATTAAACCTTTTCAGTTATTGTAAGCCGAAATGTGAAAAATGGAAAATAAAACATGAAAAAAGTGTAAATGATAAAATGGAAAAAATATTTAGACAAAAATTATAATAATTAAACTTTATGACCTTGACAGTGCGAAACTTTTGAGGCCATTTGCTGCTTCCATCTCCTTCCATCTTCTACAATTATTACCGTAATTAAATGACATTTATGAGGTTTGAAAGAAAAAATAAGCCAAATAATTGTCAATTTCCTCCTAAACGTTTTTCATTGCCTTTTCGTTAGACGTATGCATATGTATGTGTGTTTGCAGTTGTATGTATTTTTCATTTCGTTTTGTTATTGTATTTTTTAACTTACTTTGCTTCCTCGTCGTTTAGCCCTAAACGAGTATTATTGCGCTATTATGTTAGGCTTTGAATTTGTGTGCGCATCTGAGCATGCAGCCGTTTGGAATTTGCACTTGCAGCTTTTACTGCTATTTAAATGTCACCTTAAAGGTTTTTTTATAATAAATTTTAATATGTATTGAACTACATACGAGTGCATATACTGAGACACATTTTTACGTTGTTTTCAGCGCTTTATGCTCAAAAGTTTAACGAATAATTAAAAAAAGGGCGAAAAAACAGAAAAGAATACATAAAAAAATGTATGCATGTGTCTAGAATAGTGTCTAGAATTCTCTTATTTTTTTATTTCAATCTTTGCACCAACTTACATAAAAGTTTATCGCCACTTTTTTCATACGTCAGTAATACACCAAAGACTTAAGGCACGAACCTGGTCATCACTTGTTAAGCGAATAATTAAAAAAGGGCCCAAAAAGAAGAAGCAGAATACTTAAAAAAATATATGCATATGTCTAGAAAAATGTCTAGAATTCTCTTGTTTTTTATTTCATTTTTTGCACCAAATTACATAAAAGTTTATCGCCGCTTTTTTCTACGTCACTAATACATCAAAGACTTAAGGCACGAACCTGGCCATCATTTAGTATGGAATAAATTTACATATGCAAAAAGAAAACGAGTTAATAGTTAATAGGGCGTTAATTGTGAGAGTGGTTTATAATATCTATAATTAAACACCAATTTACAATTAAATTATTTAATGCGAAACATCATAAATACAAAGCAAGCTACCCCCGGGCAATTGTTGTTCACCCTCTACTTTGCCTTTAACCCTCAGCGCAGTGGCCACTAACAGAGTTGCTTGAATCGGTTGGTGCATCGCACTATTTGCACTGAAGGCACTAGAAGTTAAATATTATATATTTCGAAAATAAAAATATATAGAAGCAACTACTACAACAACAAAAATAACAACAAAAACATTACACAAATTTAATTACAAAGTACGCTGCTATATGAATTTTTTTCTAATCAGCAGTTTTACTTTTGATAATATGCCGCAACTGCTTTATAGCATCACGTCACTCAGCTATCTAAAAGATATGCAAAAAGTTCAAATGTCATATGTGTAGTAGCTAGAACTCAGCTCCCACACATGCATACTTACAAATGTGTTGAAGGTTTACTGCAGAACCAGTGAAGCACAGCATCAACGCGAAAATGTGGCTAACTAATCGCTTACTCAACGAGAGTGTATGTGAGTATATATGTATGTGTGCATATGCATATAAATATATATATATATGTGTATATTCTTATATATGTCCCCAGGCGTACAGCTGCTTGCTTTATTGAGATTCTTATATTTAATTAAATTGTTTACAATGAGTATAAATAAACGATTAGCCGTGCCAAATGTTAAGCGGCAAGTAATTTGTGCCCGAGCAAATGCGAGTATATACAAAATAAACACACAATCGCTAACACAAAGTTGTGGAAATAGCCGCATAGGTAGCTATTGAGATGTTAATCTAAGCTACATGACTGAAGTGTGAAAATTTATTAGAATTTTTTTTATACTAAACAGCACAACAACGTCGAGATAGATAAAGAATTACTTAACTTTTAGAAAAACGTTTCTCAACAGAGGAATGCAATATAATAAAGAGCTATGGAAAATTGTATAATAATTTATTGAAACTACTTGTCACAGTTAGAGAAATCTTCACTTACGCCGATAGTCAGGCAGCTCCGAAACCCCTCTTATCAGGCAAACACTCGTCAAAGATAGTAAAACATTCGTCTGAGACAATAAAAGAGTGTTACAAAGTGTTAAAAATACTTGCACAGTTTTTTTCTATTAATCTACTCTGTGCGCCAGGACATATGTTACCAGGTAAAAAGTCACATAAATCGCTACAAATTTGTCAGAATAATAGTTAGGTCAACGTACCCGTGCCCTTGGCCATATGTAAGCTTTTAATAGACAGACACATAATTTCTGTTGCAAGTTCCAACTGGAGACAATTAAACACCTGCGCTATCAGTAGCCAGACGTCGCCCATATGGAACATTGGCCCCCAGAAAAGGTCAGAAAAATGTTTTTTTAAACTTTTTTTAAGGAAATTTTTTTATATTTATTTTGTCAAATAAAAAAAATAAATAAATAATTGGCGCGTACACTTCTGTTAGGTGTTTGGCCGAGCTCCTCCTCCTATTTGTGGTGTGCGTCTTGATGTTGTTCCACAAATGGATACGTAATGGAATAAGGAGAAAAAAATGTTATTTTCAACAATTTTTTACGAAATTTTTTGTTTCAAATAATTCTCTTTCAAAGAATATTTTATCCTAACTAATTCAAAAAAATTTTTGAATTTTACGATATATAATATTTCAAAAAACAAAAAAAAACAAAATTTTTGCGAGAAAATTTTAAGAAGAAAATGTGGATATTTTTTTCTCAAATAAATTATCTAAATGCCCCAAAGCCTTCAAATACACTTTCGACTTGAGGGCGATTTTGAAAATGATCAACAAATTTTTTTTTAAGTTTTGAAGAAGTAAATTTTATATTTTTTTCCTCAAATAATTCTCTAAAAAAAATTTCGAATTAAAAAAAAGCCGAAAAACATGTTTAGAGAATTTCATATCTCTTCCCCAGCATATTTTGTCCAACAATATTCACAAAAATTTTGAACTTGAGGATGCTTTTCAAAAAAATCCAAAAAAATGTATTTAAAAAAAATTTTTTCTCAAATAATTCAAAAACATTTTTGAATTTGAGGACACTTGTCAAAAAAAATGAAATAAATTTCTTTTTAAATAACTTTAACAAAAAAATTTCACATTTATTATTTATATTTTTCAAAGAAGACCAACAAATTTGGTTAAACATTTTTCTGGATGTAAATTATATATCTTTTTCCAAAATAATTCTCTTTCCTAGTATTTTTCATCCTAAAATATTCAAAAAAATTGTTGAACTTGAGGATGTTTTTCAGAAAATCAAAAAAAAAAATATTAAAAGATTTTTTTTTCTCAAACCATTCTGTTCCAAAGAAAATTTTATCTAAACAATTCAAAAATATTTTTCAATTTGAGGACATTTCAAAAGAAAATTTAATTAATTTATTTTTAAAAAGTTTAAGAAAAAAATGTATTTTGAAAGAATTTTACGAAAAAAATATTCATTATATTTTATTTTTTTCAAAAAGGTCCAAAAAAAACTTTTTTCAATAATTTAAATTAATTAAAATAAATACTTTTTTAGAAGTAAATTATATAAAATAATCCTAAACAATTCAAAAAAAAAAATTTCAAACAAACAAAATAATTCATTTTAAAAAATGTTTAATAGAGAACATGTATATCCTTTTTTATTACATTTTATATTTTTTAAAACAGACCAACAAATGAAATTTAAAAAATTTTGCAGAAATAAATTTTATATTTACTTAAATTAAGTACGAAGGATTTAAAAAACGTTGTAGATTTATTATCTGGGCACTGTCTAATAGGAAAAAGGTAGATTAGGGGCACTATACAATGAATATTATAAAGGGTAATTCTTTAAGAGCTATAGGAAAGTTTTTCAAAAAAACACACGTAAAATTCAGAAAAATGCATGAAATTTTTCTTTAAATCGATAGTACAGTCCATATAATTTAATGTTTGAAGATTATTTCATGCAAATGTTGACTGCGACTGCGCTTCAAATCCGCTTAGTCCAGTTTTGGCATACTCTTTCCAATGTTTCGGCCGGTATCTCATATATAAATGCTTTAATGTTGTCTTCCAATGCTTTAATTGAAGCAGGCTTGTCTGAATAGACATGAGATTTGCCATAGCCCCACAAAAAATAATCTAAAGGCGTTATAAAGGCGTGAAATAAAATGTTCACCGAACTCGCCTCTCAACAAGTCCATTGGGCAAAAAAAAGTTGGATATCATTTCACGGTAGCCCTCACCATTCACAGTTACGTTACGATTCGCAGCATCTTTGAAGAAGTACGGTCCAATGATACCTCCAACCCATAAACCACACCAAACGTGACCTTTTCTGGATACATTGGTAGCTCTTGCAATTCTTCTGGATGATCTTCACTCCAAAATCGACAACTCTGCTTATTTACGTACCCATTGACCCAAAAATGAGCTTCGTCACTGAACACAATTTTTCGACTTTAAACTTTCTTAACAGAACACGCATTTTTATAATAAAATTCAATGATTTGCAAGCGTTGTTCGTTTCTAAGACGACTCACGGTTAAGTTGTAGACCAAACTGAAGATGTTTGACAGTGAAACAAAACACGAAACGTGCGTCAGTTGTTTAAACCAACAGTTTAAAAAGATAATAGCTAAAAAATCACCCGTTATAAGTAAAAGCTATCAGGATATAGAAGAGGAAGAGCCAGTCGAACAACTTCTTTGCGGATGCATGGCTCTGAGTTGAGATTACTCAGTCTAGCTTTTCTGGACAACATGGCAGATGTCCTAGTGTTAGAAATGAAGGCACCATTTTTTCAAAATTTTTTTTTTCTTTTCCTTTTAGAAAGGAACACTTCTCCCTACGCTCCGGCCATTTTTTAACCTCTATAAAAAATAGGATTTGTAGAACTCTCCAAAGTACGCCTCTGTCTCGGCGAGGACTTCCCCGATTGAACTAAATCTTTTTCGCGTTGGCGAACAAGAAAAGGTCGCAGGGTTCCAGAGGTTGGCAGTAATTCATAACGCAATTCATACAGTTTGGCAGCGACAAATGCGGCTGTGTCTCCTTCAATTTTTTATGCAAGCGGTACAGTGACTCACTGTATTATTGCCCAGTGATCGTGGTTTCTTTTTCTAAAAATCCATAAGGAGAAGCCTTTCGCATCCCAAAAAAATCGTCGCCGTGACCTTTCCGGCATCTTTGGATCTCGCTTAACTTGCTCCAAACACTGGTTCGAAGTTAACAGTCGCAGTTGATAATTTTTTCATCGCCAACTTATCATGTGGGATATTCGCTCACCTTTAAATTCGTTGAACCAATATCCAACTGTGGCCATAGATGGCGAATCGTCCCTATAGATAGCAACCAACTTTGCTTTTACCTCCTCGCATTTTTTCCCATATATATATGTATATATATAGGTATAATTGGCGCGTACACCCTTTCTGGGTGTTTGGCCGAGCTCCTCCTCCTATTTGTGGTGTGCGTCTTGATGTTGTTTCACAAATGGAGACACCTACAGTTTCAAGCCGACTCCGAACGGCAGATATTTTTATGAGGAGCTTTTTCATGGCAAAGATACACTCGTAGGGGGCGACCGCTATTAGAAAATTTTTTTTATTAATTTTGGTTTCACCGAGATTCGACACAACGTTCTCTCTGTGAATTCCTAATGGTAATCACGCACCAATCCATTCGGCTACGGCGGCCGCCTCATTTTCTCCCATACACAAACAAAAAACGAGTTAAGCAAAAGCTGGCAGCTATTTGCCAAACCCAAACTGGCCACGTACATATTTTTTTAGGTTTTTTTATGGTATTTCCTCATAGTTTAGAGGCTTCGCAAAATCTTTTAAGTCAAAAAAGGAAAATTGTGGAATCTGCTATTTGAAGCCTTTGAAATTTTTTCAAGTTTAAGTCACTGAAGGGTGAGCCTAGAATTATATGGAAGAATTCTTTTTAATATTGCAAAATGAAGTATTTGTCTCATATTTAAAAGATTGCTTCGAATTTTGATAGTTTGCCGCATCTTTTACTCAAAAATATTACTAGATGTTTTGAAAATTCTACAGTGCCTTATACTCGTTAAGAAAACTGTCTCAACGACGTATGCTTTTGTATGACGTAAAGATCACTAGGCCAAAGGCTGTTCGTTCAATTTCAACTTTTCAGAAATAAATCACAGAAAATATGAACTTGCAGTCGCGCTTGAATTTTGATTGGCTGTTTCGATGTGCAAGCTTAGTAGGGAAATTTTACCATGAAAATTGTTTCTTGAAAACCAATAGATTCGAGGAGAAGGTATGAAGCCATTAGCCTTTCCTTTCTGCGCAGAAAAAACCGACAAAATATCAGCCACAAATAGACGCAGCAATTCTAACTAAGCACAAAAATGTTGTTTACTGCAGTATTTTGTTATTTCTACGATTTGAACTGTTGTGAAATCATTCATATATGCATGTATTTGTCATAGCAACAACAAATGCGTATAACTGCATATAAAACCAAACAGGTTCGCTCTTTTGATACGTAAATGTGACAAAAACATATTAAAGATCAAAACGGTAAATTTAGGTGTCACCAACCTCTACTGTCGGCAATAGCATTTTGACATTGCTGCTGCTAAATATGATTCGGAAATTATTTGCTTATAGCCGCTTTTGTTTTCTCATAAGTCACATGTTCGCATTTTGCAATATTATTTTCCTATTTTGTGCCTAATGGCTTTTGGAATAGCTACTCAAAAACTACCCACTCTAAGGTGAATCTAAATAAACTAGATTTGCCAAATAATATTGGTGTATAACCACATATTTTTTGCACTTCCTGTTTCTTAGAAAAATTACCAAAATGGTTGAGCGAAAAAAAAAAATTCGTGAAAAAATAAAAGCTAAAACTTATTTGTCACTTTTCGGCTGCCTGTTATAATGAATGTATGGAATTTGGCTTGATGCATGTTTGCTGCAAAATGCGTACACGGAAAGATTTTTATTTACATATAAATAAATTTGTCTTTTGTTTATGAAATAAATAATTAATTTTTATTAGACAAATACATTAAAGTTTACGCTTTCCGCATTTCCAGATCCCCGCGCCACACGTTTCCCACTCATGGAGCATCCCCTTTACACATTCGGTTTGGTTGCCATCTACCTCTCTTGGGTCCTTGGGATTGGCCCAATGTTTATGCGCGATAGAAAACCCTTCCAGCTGCGACGCACTTTAGTCATCTACAACGCTTTCCAGGTGGCGTTAAGCGGGTACATGTTTTACGAGGTAAGTTTGCAGCTACGAATATTTAAGGGAAAAAAGGCAAATACACCAATTTGAGTGAAACTAATTTTATTGTGAGCTTGAGTACACATAACGGTTATTTTTAATAGGCTTGCGAAATAAAGATAAATACAGTGACGGACACTGAAATTTGGGCACTCAAAAATCCGCACAATTTATTGGGTTGGGAATAAGTTCGTAGCGTTTTTCCCCAAGACAATAATTACCAAATATCAATAAGTTAATCAATTATATACTCGCCGTTGCTGTTACAACCTCTTCCCACCTCTCACCCAATTTGTTAATTCCGTTAAACCAAAAACCGCTTGGTGTGGTATCAAAGAAGTTGTTGAGCCAGTTTTTAAGGGCCTCTTTGCTATCAAAGGTAACGCTCTTCATATGGTTTGACAGGGAGCGGAAAAGATGGTAATCGGTCCGTGCAAGGTCCGGAAAATACGGTGGATGCTGAAGGAATACCCATTCGAGCTCTTGAAGTGCTTTGATGACTTTGGCTTTGGTGACTTGTGCAGCATGGGGCCTTGCGGTGTCGTGAAGGAGTAGGGTTTGACCATGCGGATTAGCTCTTTTCAGTCAAATAGCCCCTCATTCACGCGGTGTAGTTGGGCAATGTAGAGCTCCTTATTGACCGTGGCATGCTTTTCGAGCATTTCCCAGTGCGCCATGGTCCCCGCAGTTCCACCAGACACATATCATGGAGCTTCTTTGAATGAAGATCCGCCTTGACTCTCGCCTTTGGCGTATCTCCTAGAGCTACCGACTCCTTTCTTTGTTCCATATTATTGTATAGACACCATTTCTCATCTCGCGTGACGATTCGGTACAAAAAACGCTGCTTATAACCGCGCGTTGCTCGATGGCGGGCGAGATGCTGAGAAACAATTTGAAGGCGATTATCTTGGTGATTTGAGTGATTTGAGATGTTCTTTATCGAATTCAGAAGGCTTTCCGCTGTGAGATGTGTAATCGACATCAAAGTCAAACCATTTCCGTGATGTAGACTCGCCTACGACACCTTCTCCATATACGTGCCAACTGTCCCGACCTGCTTCGGCAGCTTTTGACCTCGATGAAAATTAAAGAAGAGCAGGTCACGAAAAACTTGAGTATTCGACTTCTTAGCCTCAAAACTAATAAAAAATTAAATACAGCGCACGCTCGATAACGTGAACTAATTCAAACCAAGGCAGTTCACGTTAACAAAAGTATTCACGTTTTGGAATGCCCAAAAAGGCTAAGTAAATATATTTTTTCACGTTTAAATTCACATTTTATTCTTGTTTTCGTTACATATTAATTGAAAATTAAGTCATACGATGGTTTTATTTAAAAAAATTTGAAATCTTTTATTGTATCTTCTGTTTTTCTAAAACTTGAAGCACAGCTTTCTTCCTTAACCGTCTTAGCACACTCATATCATTTTTATCGGCATCTTCGTGAGCAGCCCATATTAACGCCTAGTTGAAAATTTCAACTGCTTCAGTCGGCTTAATTTTCTTCAGTTGCTCTGATGCGATGTCATCATCGGATTCGTCCTCTTGTTGATGATCGTCATCTGCATTGCCCTCCTCGATATCTTCGTTCCATTCATGAATGGCTGGTAACGTGAATTCGATCTGAAATTTTTAATAAAAAAAGTTTTTTCAATAACCCACATACATACCTTTGAGCATATCTGCGAACACGAACGAATCTCAGGACTTAAACTACTAAGGAGATCGACGGTGTTGCTCATCAAGGTGCGAAGTTCAGCTTCCCATTTTTCTTTTAAAACCGCCAACGGAACATTATCTTCGGGATCATCATTGTTTACCGCAAAATTTAAAATATTGTTCCAGCACTTAGCTAATGTTGCTTCACCAACCCGAAACCAAGTCGCATCCAAAAGATTTATAGCTGTTTTTAAGTTAATTTTGTTCAACGACTCGAGCAAATCAGACTTTGTTGCTGCTATTGGAGCTAGAAGGCTGTTTCTGTAATGCAACTTAGTGATTTTTATTGCATTCTGATCCATCGGTTGAATGGGGGGCGTAACGTTTGGTGGCATAAACATTGCCGAAATTTGCCCATTCTCCGTTGTCAGTTCAGCTTCATTTGGGTGAGAAGGAGCGTTGTGGATTAGGAGGAGAGTTTTAATTGGTACGCCTTTCTCCTTTAAAAACGATGTAACCTTAAAAAGCAACAAGTTAACCTTAAAAATCGGACAAAACTTAAAAGGAATATTCACCTGTAGAACAAATGGCTTATGAAACCATTGCCTGAAAATAGCTGACGTCATCCAGGTGGGATTCGAGCTCTTATAGTCGGTGGGATACTGAAAGTTTATAAAGCAGCGTGGATTCCTCGTCTTTCCAATTACCAAAAGCTTAAGCTTGTGGGATGCAGTGGCGTTTGAACAGCATAAAAAGGTGATTCGCTGCTTCTCAGACTGTACCCCTTCTCCAAAGTTGACGCGTACGTTTTTTCTGGTAAAAGTCTCCAGAATAACCCCGACTCATCAGCATTATATAACTGATTGTTGCACAACTCCAATTCCGCCATTTTAGCTATAAGTTTTTCTTTAAACGGATCCACTAGCTGAGGTTGCAAAGACCGTTTTTCGCCTGATATTTTAAGAAGACGAATACCGTACCTCTTCTTTAATCCTTGGAGCCATCCATCACTAATGAAGAAGATAAAGAGCTCTCTCAATTTCGGGCAACTCTGAAGAACGCAGGGGTTTTCTATTTCTAGGTCCACAATACGTGATGTTTACACATTTTAAAATCACTTGCTTTTTCGCTTTAATGCTACAAATTTTTGATTTAGAAACATTATATTTCTTTCCTAAAATCGTCACAGATGAGCCGTTTTTTAAAAAGCCGAGAATTTTAGCCTTTAGCCGTGTGCTTGACGGGTTTTTTAGAACTCATTTTCACCAGAAAACATAAGACTAAACACTCTTTGCAAAACCAAAACCGCGACTGAAATATTTCACTCCTTACATGCAATTACGAATAAAATACCTATTTTATAATTAGGGGACTCCCCAATTTCAGAATTACTTGAGATCAATGTAAACTACATTCAAATAATTGTAACGCTTATTGTTCATGTTATAAAGCTTTTTGGGTTTGTTCACGTTTAGAGTAGTCAATGTACAAAAATGTCTGTTCACGTTTTGGACTGTTCACGCTTTAGAGCGTTCACGTTATCGAGCGTGCGCTGTAACTCAAAAACACAATTAGCATAGTTTTGTAGAGCAGAAAGAGTTCTATCGCAAACAAATCGTTGTAAAATAAAATGAAGTATAGCAACGCTTTAAGCTTATTCCGCAACCCAATAGAATGCTGAGGGAATTCTCGAGAGTCAACTTGAAAAAAAATTGGTGAAAAGAAAATTTACGACATAGGCAGATTCATAATCAAATCAAGATAGTTCGAGTAATAAAAAGTACTGGTTCTACAAGTGGTGTATCAAAAAATGGCATCTTTTATGCAAATCGGCTCTGGGCTGTATCACTCAGACAACATCTCTACCACCACCATAGTCGTGTAGATATATACATAATTGGCGCCTACACCCTTTTTTTGGGTGTTTGGCCGAGCTCCTCCTCCTATATGTGGTGTGCGTCTTGATGTTGTTCCGCAAATGGAGGGACCTACAGTTTCAAGCCGACTCTGAACGGCAGATATTTTTTATGAGTAGCTTTTAATTAATTTTAATTATTTAATTTTGGTGTTTCTCTGTGAATTCCGAATGGTAGTCACGCACCAACCCATTGTAGTAGATCCATTGTAGATCCATCGTAGTAATTTTGGTGTAAGTCTCCAACTTTTCGCTGCAATCGATTTACACATCATGAATACTCCAATGGACTTTCTTGCCATCAAGTTTTTAATTTTTCCGACAACTTAATCATCAGTCACTCTGTAAGACTCTTCTGAAATGGTTGAAGTACCACCCTGGCACCCCCAAGTAGCACAAAAGCGCCGTTTTGATACTATTTTGAGACCTCCAACGGGCAAATTTCTACAGCCAACCAGAGTTGTTGATGTAATGGCGAAGACTGATGGGATTTAGGTTGGAGCACTGCCGCTGGCCGTCGACGAAAGGAGCACTCAGTGATCTTAACCCGCACTATAGCGTCATCAGAGCCATGTTTGACTATCGGAAAAAAAGTTAATACCTTCGTCGCTCGCACGTTCCCTAAGCATTTTGCATGCCTGCTTGATGGCAAAGACTTCTGCCTGAAAAACACTAGCAGTTAAGGGGGGAGCCTGCTTTAGAGGCTTAAAAAAATCGATTTTGTTTTTTTTTTGCTTAAATGTCTTCCCAAACTATCCAAGAATGTGTCAAAATTTCAGAAGCAAATTCAAAATATTTTCGGAGTTATAGAAGAAATTGTGAGCAAGCGTCGAGCAGGTATACGAGCGGCCGGATCGCTCGAAGTGCGATTTCTCGGTTTTTTATTTTTGCGATTTTTCCTAATTGGCGGGAAAGATAGGGAAAAAGTTAAACGTCCTATCTAAACGAGATAACACTTATTGTATTCGAAATTACATTCTCTTCTAGTTGAACCTAAAACATTTTAAGAAAGTTATGGTTAACTCACTTTTTAAACAAACTAAAGTGAATTTGATTTTCCAAAAAAATTAATTTTTTTTAAATTAATATGCAATATGCTTGTACCAGGCACAATATGACATATATTTTAATCAACACATTTGAGAAGACTGTTGAAATATATAACAATAAAACCAAAAAGTTTCCTTTCAATCGAATATTTCTTTCCTTCCTAAAAAAATATACGAAAAAATCGATTTTTTGAAGCCTCTAATATAAAGAATATATAAATTGGCTGATTTAGAGAAACCCTTGCTCGGACTCCTAATTCTATCTAAGAGTCTTCGTCTATTCTTTGTTACAAAACTAAATATGAGCACTTAAAAAACTTAAACAAAAAAATGTTTTCCAAACCAAAAATAATTTTTATTTTCTTTTCCTCTTTTTCTGAGTGCTAAAAATTAATAATATTCTTTTGACTAATTGCAGCACCTGATGGCCGGTTGGCTGAACAACTACAATTTGAAATGCGAACCAGTGGATTATTCAGACGGGCCAATGTCAAAACGAGTAAGTTATACAAATCTACCTGCACTGATTAACGATAGAAAGAAGAGAGTTTGACAAAATCATATCTTAGCTGTAGAAAATTTTAATAAAAATCAGTTAAGCAACAGGCACAATTGGCCACCAGATTCTATTAGCAATGGGGACATACCCAGCGAGCCACGCGAACAGATTTTTGTAGACGTGCAGCCGGACATGGTCCGGACAGTACGGAGAACACTGACTTTATTAAACAGCAACCCACCGCTGCATTTGCTTATACTTTCTACAGAAAACATGATTCAACCACAGTCGAAAATGCTCAATACTTCAGACCGAAGTCGTAAAACCACTTTTCATCTTCTTTATACTGCAAAAGTAAAAGGCTAGACAAGACGATTAGCTCACTTTTGTGTTTGTCGCTTACTTTCAAGGTTAATAGGTGTATTAGCCATATGCCGTACGATACCTGCACAAACAAGTGACAAAACGATACGAGGTAGGAGTGCAAAGAAATGAGCGACGGTGTCTGCTCCAAAGTGAGTAACCCGATATGAGGCACTCAAATAAATTAGTATTTAACATAACACGACCAATAACATCTAAAGCATTCATTTTTAGTGTTTGTCGCAAATTTTGATGCTTTCATTGCTTTAATTGAATTGAAGCAATCTCTTAAAGTTTGGTTGTCTTCTTTTTGCCCCATGCCATTTTTTGTGTATTTTAATTTAAATTTTTAATTTCTGTTTTTTGTTTTTTTGTTTTTTGGAACAAACGGGTATTTGCGCGCTTCCAGTTCAAGCGATTACAAGCATATTTTTATCTTTATTTATTACATTTGCATTAAAATTTAAGCTGCCTTTTCTCTACCCATTGTCTTTTCGAAAATCTATGTATTTGTGTTTAATTGACGTTCGATTTTTGAATTGTCACTAAACCTGTTGCTAAGCCATTGTGTCCATGTGATTGATAGAGAGAATTTATTGCGAGAAGTTTTATTACCACATTATCGATTAATTATTTTCCAATAATATTTTATAAACTTAGTAAATTCTACGAGAATTCTTTCATTTCAAAAATCTTTCATTTACATAAATCCAAATAAAACATTTTATAAATGTTAAAGAGTGAGGTGGGTGGTTCAAGTGCATGTAAGTAGTTTTTTTGAACTGCTGAGAGAGTTCAGTTATCTATTTACTCTGCTTGATGGCTCTGAAGAGAATGCGGCATAGCAGAATTTGCTGTAATCCCTCTTCTTCTGAGTAGGAGTATATTTTCAGTATCTATTATACGGGTATCAGATTATCAGGCAGTGTTCGCAGTGCTAAGCCAAGGAATTAAGGAGTTCACGTCTCATTACTGCTGAGAGAGCTCAGTTATCTATTTACTCAGCTTGATGGTTGTGAAGAGAATGCGACATAGCAGGCTTTGTTGTAATTCCTATTATTTTGAGTATACCCGCAGTGTCTGTTATAGAACTATCGGCCTGATAACAGAGTTCTGTGTTAAGTCAAAGAATTGGGCAATTTACGTCTGTATGAGATTCATGAGCTTTAGTTGACTATCCCAAACAATTTTCGCTTGAGCTATTGTGTGTCCAGGTGGATGAATATGCAGATTTGGTAAAATCGATTTCATTTCATATTTTTCTGAACATTGTATTTGTAGGCTTGAGTATAATAAGAAATAAACTGAAAAACTTTTAAAATTTATTCAATTTAAAATTTAATAATTTTGAACTTTTTTTTCAATGCTCAACAATTTTTTAGAGAGAAATATCTTCAGTTTATTTTAACATTATAATATTTAAAACAATTTTTTAAAAATTAAAGTAAATATTAAATATATCTTTAAAAGTAAAGTTCAACAATTTTTTTGCATGAAATATATATTTACAAAAAAATTTTTTTATGGAAAATAAATTATAAAAAAAGAAATTATGGAAAAACAGATAAACAAAATTTATGGAAATTAAATTATGAAAAACATTTTTTCTTATGGAAAATAATTTATGGAAAAAAGTTTTTTTTACAAAAAGATATTATGGAAAAAAATAAAAAATATTTATGGAAAATAAATTATGAGAAAAAAAGTTTTTTATGGAAAATAATTTATGGAAAAAAGTTTTTCTAGTATAAGATATACCTTAAAAGATACTTTTAACAATTTTTATTGAAAATAAATAACGAAAAAAAACTTAAGCAAAAAAAATTTTTTTTTAAAAGAAGTTTTTTATAGAAAAAAAGTTTTTTTAGTATAAAATATGCCTTTAAAGAAAAAACCCTTAAGCCATTTTTTAGTATAAAATATACCTTTAAAAAAACACTTATAAATTATGAAAACAAATGTTTTTTATGGAAAATAAATTATGGACAAAATTTTTTTAATATAAAATATACCTTAAAAAACAAAAAGTTTAAACCATTTTGTTAGTATAAAATATATCTTAAAAACCACGTGAAACTTTTTTATGAAAAATAAATTATTGAAAAAAAAATTTTGTTTTAAAGAAAATTAGTTATGGCAAAAAAATTTGTATTGTCATTTTTAATAGCTGAGACATATGTTAAACAAGCAAAAATAATATTTTTTCTCAATTCAGGTTAGATATTAAAAAAGTTTTAAAATGACTACAGGAGCACCACCGTCATTACTTATATAGTAAATGTGTGTGTACCCCAGACCCCACTATTTTAATGAATTTTATGAAATCGGAATCATAGTAACTTCCAATATAGCAAACATTTTGTGGGCCACAATGAAAACAATCAGTCTCTACAAAGTAAGCCGATAAATTTAATGCTGCAAGCAGAAAAATTTACAGATTTTTGTCAAAAAGTAAAATTAAATAGAATTTGAATTTGAAAATCGCGAATACGAATTAAAAAAAAGCCTTCAACATCGAGTTTCGCGCTAGATTTTAAAAATATTGTCCACCATTTTGAGTTTTTTAAATATGCCTTCAGTTTCATAGCCAGCGACCTCGAAAATCCCCGAGTGGCGAGTTTTAAGGCAATTAGATGGATTTTTAAAATTGTATCCGCCATTTTTAATTTTTAAAATCTAACTTCAAATTCATAATTAGCGACCTCGAAAATCGCCGAGTTTTAAGCCGATTTGAAAGATTTTTGAAATACTGTCAGCGACCTCGAAAACCACCAAGTACTAAGTTTCAAGTCGATCCGATACGATTTCGAATTTTGGACACTTTTAAAGTTCGCTGTAGTGACTTTAGCCAACACCAAAATCCCTAAACAAGGCTAAGATAGCCGAGGCAGCGTATTTTTTTTTTTCCTCGACAAGGCCTTTCCATATTACATGGTTCTGGGCTGCTGTTTTTGCGCCGTCCAATGTCATGTCTAGCAGATGTCCTTACTCGCGCAATATCGACCTACTTCAAGTCTTCTTTAGCCAAGTATTATCTTAGAACTTTGTTGCGAATTGTTCTCTCCATTAGCTCCAGATTTAGTTTCTCTCTTACTATTTCCTGCTTTTAGTTATGAAGAAATGTCTCATATTGTCAAAGGAAACGGTCATCGAAGAATAAAATTCCTCTTTTGAGAAACTCGATGACCTTGTCATTTTTCTCTCTCTCTCTCTCTCTCTCTCTCTCTCCCTTAGCTTCACAGTCAGTGGTGAATCAAAGCTTCATCAACAATCCTCCTCCAATTCAGTCTCTCTCTTACCTAATTTCTCCAATTACGATCGTTCATGAATGAATGAACTGAAAATTGTTTGACATGTAGAATATTTCTTGCTCGAGTCATCAGCGACTTTTTGACCCGCCCTTTTGACCTCCATTCTACTATAGTAAACTTCAAATAATTTGTAATTAATTTCATATTTTGACAATGACACAATCGACACAAATTAATGGCAAAATAATTGTATGCGACGAACTGTCTACCAGCTACTCGCAGGCTATGATCGTTCATAGCAATTCCGATTTTCAAATGTCCAATTGTTCTTTCTTCACATTTGTTGTTAGTGCCTGCAATGTGGTTCTATAATATTAATGCACTATCCATTTTCAGTCGTTTTCGTCAAGATTTTGATACGCCTCGCTGATCGCGCGCCAAAATTTCAGTCGAGCATTAAACGTCTGCGTATCTGCTCACACACATACACGCACACACATTTGCATAGATACCTGTACACACATACATTTATATACATGTATACATAGATTTAATAAACTAAATTGGTGTGCGATTACTTTTGATTGCGATTGCAAATACTTGGCTACATTCATTCTGTGCTTGAGTTGGTTCTGTGTTTGCGTATGCTTGCGCACCACTTGAGCATGCCGGCGTTTGCTTGCCATTTCTAGCTAATGCAACGCTAGCAGTCTGCAATTTTGAACGCATATCGCCGTCTTTCCCAACAGCCGACAGCAATCGCCTCCTTCGGGTCACTGATTGCAACAAGAAAGATTGCTAATCAAATTAAACACTAATACGGCGACTTGTTGAGCGACACTGTCTCCCTCTGTCTCGCTTTTCAACTTCTTTTTCAACTGCTACTTCTAGTTGTACTTCTTAGTGGTTGCACGATTGTAAATGCTCAACTTCTACTTCCAGCTGCAGTATTTGCATTGATCAGTTTCTGTGCCATTTACTGCTTTGTTTTGAATTTGATTACACCAAAAGCAACAATGTGCAAAAGTGTATTCGTACGCGTACATACAAATGTATTCATATACAGCAAGTTTCCTCACACCTTCATTGGTTGATGGTGAATTACTTGTACAATCATTTCAAGTAGTTGCCGACTTGACGAGCACGTTTCCTTCATGCTTCACGCTGTCAAATGCGGTAATAATCGTTAGCCAGCGCTTGCTATCCGTACTTGCTGCTATTCATTACGTACATTTTTGTTGTTTTTTTCGCTATTACATATATTTGTGCCTTCTGTTTATATTATTATTGTACTTAGTTCTCGTTTCCATGCTGTAATCTCAATCGCAATTGCTTGGAAAATAACAAAATAAAAAACAAGAAACAAGAAAATGAAGAAGCAAGGAAACCTACAAAGTATAAAAATCTAATAAAATCTAAGTTTGTATGGAAATAAACGACAACAGTAGCTATAAATTAAAGGTAATAATAGCAAATACATGCAGCGTATCAAGGTCGTTTCCATTACCTTCCATTGCTACTTCTGCTGCCGCTGCTTCTGGCAGCAATACACACACTCCCCTTGCTTTTGTTCGATTTGCTAGTATTCTCGTTATTGGCATCACTCATACGCCCGGTAGGCAAAAACATGCACTGCAACTACAACATACCTACATATATATGTATATATTTCGAAGTAGTAGTTAGCGAAATGTGTATGTATTTGCTTCTTCTTATTCTTATTATCGTTTGCTGATTCATTTATTTATTTTTTTGTTTTTTTTTTTTGCTCTTTTTTATTTAATTAGTGTATTGTGCATTATTGAGCGTCCATGTGCTCGCATCCATCAACAGCCCGCCCACCCTCATTGTAGGTACCTACTCGTGTGTATGTATGTATGGTCTGAATATTATTGCATGAAATGCTCTGCTGCGTGAAGCAGGGACGCAGTATATGTTGTTGTAGTTTATGTTTATTGAATGAATGTTTATATATTTTTTTGTACACAATTTTGTTGATCGACTAGCATAGAAACATGATACAGGCGGGTCTTTCAATTAATTTATTTTACACTTATCAGAGGGTCGCAGGAAGAAGATACACATGTTCGAATATGAAATGTTTTAAATATCATATAATATTACTTTTACGCAGTTTTCGAAATGCGTTTATATTTATTTTAAGGAGTGTCTGACCAAAGTAGACGTACCTTAAACTTTTTTTGTCTTACTTCGACAACTGAACAACGTACAAAGAGAGTTACATATACGAATAATTCCTCAAAATTCCACCCCTCTCAATTTGAGAAGCCCAAATGTATGCGCTAAACTCCTACAACAATTCATTCATTTGGCATTTTAAACTTCGCACATAAAACGCCGCTATATGAACGGGACAACACCAACTCAGCATGTGGACAAAAGAGCCAGGGTGCACCTCACCACACTACAATGCAGAGCGGGGCATGTCCTGCAACAACTCATTCATTTGGGGTGTTAAACCCCTCACATAAAACTCCGCTATATGAACTGAACAACACCAACTCAGCATCTGAACGAAAAAGCGAGAGTGCATTCGCACCACACTACAATGAGGAGAGCGCCATATTTGCTTTTGTAGTTCATTGCACTCTTAGCTCGAACGAGCGAATTGATTTGAGTCACAGTTGCTTCCAAAGTCAATCGCTTTGAATACAACAATAAATTTACATGTGAAGAGTGCAACAACTTAAAAACATAACCTTTGCTATTTTCTGCCCGTTTAATAAAAATACAATTATGTAAAGAAGTATCATATAAAACATATATATAAATATATTTATACAATCTATAAGCATATGCCCATTCCTCTTTAAATAAAAATATGCTCATTCTTTTATTGCTTTTGCCAATATATGGGTAACGGTATTCTTAGCCAATCAATTAAAATCAGAAATATTAACAAATACGCCCAAAGCATGTTTCTCCTACTCACTCAAGCAATGCTAAAGCAATGAAATCAATGCTGGGAAAAACCAATACGCAACGCACAGAATTTACGCACTTTAGTGCGCTTTAAAAGAGCAACAATAAATATTTACACTGCAACAATGAAATACACACATTTGCGTTCATTTGTGTGTAAATTCATTCTAGCTGGTCGAGGACACTGAGCTCTACTTACTAGCAGTTGCGAAAACTCACGCTTTCAGCTGTAAAACAACCAAGAGAAAATGGAATTTCCGGTGTAGGTATTTCCACACCTCCAATTACAGAGTTGTTAAATGTAACATTGAAAATTTACCGATACAAAATTTAACATTAATAAAAAAATTAATTGTAACTAACTGGGTACTTAAATTGTATGTATATAAATGCATAATATTGCTGGATTTAACATGAAATGGGAGTAAAAATTTCTACATTTATTAATGAATCTATAAGTTCATGTTTGCTTTGTTTTGAGAAACAATTCTCAACGTGTAACCTATGGTGTATACCTATGAAATGAGACTTTTTTTTCAATTTCAAGCGTTTATTAACAAAAAATAATTACAAATTTAATCTTCAAAATAATAGCCATCACTAGCGACACATTTTTCCCATCTCTCAGGCAATTTGTGGATGCCGCGCCAAAAATATTGGCCGTCTTTGGCCGCAAACCAATCATCGAGCCATTTTTTGGTTTCTTCGTGAGAAGTGAAGCACTGCTCGGAAAGTGCGTGGCCCATCGATGCAAACAAATGATAACCGGAAGGCGCTAAGTCTGGGGAGTAAGACGCATGTACCAACGGTTCCCAATCGTACGTCTCCACCAATTTCCGGGTCGCTCTTGTTCGGTGTGGCGGTGCATTGTCATCAAGAAAAATTACTTTGTGACGCCGATCGGCATATTCTGGGCGTTTTCGGCGTATAGATCTGTTCAAATCGGTCAATTGTCATTGGTAGCGTGCACCGTCAACTGTTTCACCTGGTTTTAATAACTCGTCCCAAATCATACCACGCTAATTCCAGAAAACACACAGCATTGCCTTGCGGCCGAAGCGATTTGGTTTGGATGTTGTTTTTGGCTTGTGGCCGGACGGACCATTCGACCGTTTACGCTTGGGATTGGAGAAATACACCCATTTCTCATCACCCGTAACAATTCGATGCAAAAAAGAATTCCTTTCGAACCGGAAGAGGAGCATTTCACAAGTGGTTTCACGATGTCCGCAAATCGTAGTTTGAAGGCACGAAATTCGACATTTTTAAGAGCGACAAAAATGCATTGTTTTTTTCTTTGAAACGTAACAATCAATGAACTGAATATTGTTTACAGATGACAGACGAAAAAACCAGGACATTTGGGAAAGTTTAAAATACTCCTAGCGACATCTATGGACTAATAGCTGAAAGTCTCACTTCATAGGTATATACCTGGTAAATGTCGAAAAACAGCTCAGAAAACAAAATATTAAAAGGAAATAGAGTACCCGCATCTGCATGTTGTTAACAATAAAGTTTTCTTTATCTATCGGTTTTTTTGATACACACCGGACATTAAATATTTGAATTTTTTTGCCCAAGACATTGTAAAATTGCATAAAATAAAAAAAAATGGTACGTTTCTTACTTTTATTTTGAATTCTTGCTCACCAAATATGTTTTCAACCGTTGGAGGTTTTGCAAACTTTTTGTTTATGCCTAATTATTCGTTTAGTGCTACACCGGCAGGGCCATCGATACGCACCGCAGAAACTCATAAAAACACAAAGCAAAAAATACATGCAAATTTCTTATGCTTTTCAGCTCAGCGCATGTCAAGCAACAACAGAGTTTTTTGAGTCTCTTTTGCTTTGAATTGCTGCAAAAAATAACGCAAATGCCAACTATGGGTCTTTTTTATGTAGCAAAGCTGTAATACATATTTAAATATAAAATAAAATTATGTATAAAATCGCTGATGTCCAAAGGGGCGATGATGATATGCAAAAATAATATTAAAACTTTTGATTTTTGATCTCTTTTTCGGCGAAAAAGATGCGTATAAATATCTGTTATGGTGAAAAAAGTGTGAATATTTATGATTTGACGCATTTATGCGATGCAAGGTCGCTCGCCAAATTAGTATGTTGAAAAGAAAGAAAGATCCAGACTAAAGTTACAGAATTCGTATTAAAATAGGCGTTGAAAGCAATTAATTTTTTATTATTTTTTTATTTTTTTTTTTAAATCAAGTTTTCGTATAAGCGTCAGAGAGCTGTAGACATTTATACAAATAAATAAGTGTATAAAAATAAATACTTGGAAAGCTAAACTGAAAGTAAAAACAATGGAAATTCATTCAGTGACTCTTGAAGAATGGACAAGTAAACTAATACCGTTTTTTCCGATATTAAGACATCCTCCGCAAATGGGCCCTATCGTGATTTTCGCAACTTTTTGTAAAATAAGACATCCCCCAAATATAATCGCTAGTTAAAATAATGCGACAAAAAGAATTCGTTGAAAAGTGCTATTGATTTATTAAGGGTTGGGTACAATATGATTTTGGTTCAAAATTCTGTATTTAAAATTCTGTATTCAATATTCTGTATTCAAAAATCTGTAATGCAAAATTCTATAATGTTAAAATTCTATATTGCGGAACACTGTAATTTTAAATTTTGTAAATCAAAATTATGTATTGTCAAAATTCTGCATTGCAAAATTCTGTATTGAAAAATCGATTTTTCAATATAGAGTTTTGCAAAACAAAATACTGCCAATACATGACTTGTCTTGACCCATATGGTTTCCTATATTATCAAAACAGATTTACATAAAGCAAATGTACATATGTTTGTATGTATTTATAGCTTCAGAAACAATGTGAATGAAATTCGAGCAACCGTGCTAAAAAATATTGTAGAATAATTGCAATATTTTTTGTATACTTCGTTCAAATACCTAACTGTTTTAATCAATTCCCATTCTTTCATTGTACGTTTTTTTGTTGTAAAATTTATAGAAACACAATACGACAACGACAGAACCAAACTCAGCGGTCTTTTGTTTTTGCTTCTCGTTTACAGCAGGTCAAATAAGTTTACAAAGAGAGTTTCGATTAGTTCTATTGATAGTGGCTGGCCAACGTGCATGAATCAAGTTTGGGGAAATTACATATTTAAAGAAATAATAAAAGTTTTTGTATAAATAAATATTGACTGTGTTTAATATGGCGAAAGTCTCTCTTGTTAAGTCTAATAAAAGTAAAGATATGCTCTGTGTTGACGGATATTTTTTTTATTTAGAGCGATCTACAAAAAAACATATAATTGGGCCTGTTCTAAAAGAATACAAAAGAAATGTCGTTCGCGTCGTGTTACAACACTTATTGAAAATGTGCATACGATTACGAAGTATTCAAAGGATCACTCCCATGAACCGTTTCCAGATGAGGTCAATGTCGTAAAAGCTAATAATTTGGTGGAAAAGTTGGCGAAATCAAGCTTGCTGACTAATAGCCAAATAATCCAGAAATCTGTTGTTGAGACCGTTTCCGTCAGCTGTGACTATTTACCCACAACAAGTGTTCAAAAGCAAAAAATTAACAGTATAAAAAGAGCGAAAGTAGGACTTCGTGAACCAAATTCGATAGTAGAAATAGATATTCCATTAAGTTTGTATGTTTTGGAAAATGAACTTTTTATTTTGTCAGAAAAATATTTCCACAATGAATGTATGATTATATGTGGTACTAAATCATCATTGCAATTGCTTGATGAAAGCGACTGTTGGATCATGGATGGCACTTTCGATGTGGTGCCTACATTTATGCGACAACTCTTTTCCATACATACATACGGGTTGACGGGCAAATAATACCTCTCGTATTCTGCATTATGTTCAGAAAATCACTTACCAGCTATGAGACGTTTTTCATTGAGCTCACTGAATTTGCTCGAGGATATGGCATACAATTAAATCCAAAACGAATCCTTAGTGACTTTGAGATAGGTATTATATCGGCTGCCAAAAAATATTTTCCCGATACGAGATTGCATGGATGCTTCTTTCATTTTAGTCAAATAATTTGGCGTAAAATACAAAAAGAAAGGCATATTGTGTAATATATTGATATATTGAACAATTTCATCCCAACTAACATAAAGTATTGAATATTTAATTTTTTTTGTTTGCAGATTGGTTCAGAAATATGGAAATGATTCATATTTTTCCTTACATATTAGAATGTTAAAAGCTCTGGCTTTTTTGCCTCACGACGAAGTCTCTGAGTACTATAATCAATTTTATAGTACTCTTGAAGACGAAGATACAAAACAGTTTTGCTCGTGGTTTGAAAGAAATTACATAGCCAAAATACCCACCAAAATTTTGGTCAGTGCATGATGAGTCCAATCTTGCTTTCCCCAGAACGCAAAACAGTATTGAGGCTTGGCATCGTCGACTAAAAGTTATTGTTGGGAAACGAAACTCAGAGTTGTACAAACTAATTAATGATCTAAAAGGCGAGCTGGTTTGTGCGAAAGCACAACTAGCTAAAATTCAAAATGGTCACAAAATTAGTCAAACGAAGAAGGCTGTAAAAGCAAACAACAAAATTAAAAGAATGAAAAAAAGGCTTATATTAAGGCATGTTTCTTTTCTAAAGCGAATTGCTAAAAATTTAATAATATAATAATTGTTTCGCCATTATAATGTAATAACTTTTGTTTTGAATGAATTTTTGAATTTTTCTTTAATTGACGATACCTATACCATTGTTTCTATAAAATCAGAATTCCATTGTTCATAAAATAAATGTGCTATTTAGGTAAGCGTTCTTATCAGGTTATCTGCTTATTTGGTTATATTTTTACAGCATTTTGATCGAAAATTATTTTGATTCCCGAATTTTAATATACAGAATTTCAGTTCTCCATCATTTTGATCATACAGAATTTTAAATACAGAATATTGAACCAAAAGAATTTAAGGCTCGACAGAATTTTTTTTTTGATTTTTACAGAATTTTCATCCAAAAGAATTTTGAAAAGCAGAATTTAATACCCATTTATTAAGTATAAGTAATGATAAGTTTAGTTTTCCTAATACTCATATTGCAGAGAAACTCATATTGAAATAAAATATTCCGAGAAATTAATTGTTTACCTCTACAGTTCATTTCAAATTAATTCTTGGAATTTATCTTAATAATACAACATAAGGCAGCAGTCTACATTGAGCGACAGTGCAGGTATACAACGTTGTTTCATTTCAGTCTTGTAAGGCATTGTTTAAGATGGAAATGTGCACTTAGGTTGGGCTAGGTTGAAGCGGTTGTCCACACTCAGGCTCACAGCCCATTGCGATGCCGCGTGGGGAGCTTTCCCTATTTCTCCTAAAACCTGTGTGTGATATTCAAAAATTTTAGAAAACCTCCTATTTCTGCGGAACTGAGATCTTCCAATTCGTTAAAAAATTGTCTGCCTAGAATAGCAAATCTTTGGGCGTGCCTACCTATTAAACAATGTCCCGTTATGACTGAAATCAATGTGCTAAGACTGTGCTTATTTTGGCTTAGCAAAGATTCTGTGCGTTTAGCACTAAGAGTCGGCCACAGTTGACGGGCGATTTTGCTTTCGTTTGCTTTCCTTACGATTTCTTCAAGGATAAGTAGCTTACATGTTTGTAAGGGTATGCCTATGTCATTATCTATGTACACTACCTTGTTGCTAGGGTAGAGCTGGCCATCGACAGGAGGGACAACGCTATGGGCATCTTTTTAGACATAGAGGAGGCCTTCGATAATGCCACTTTTGACAGTATGTGTAACTCTGCTAGTAGGCACGGCGTAGACCGGGGTGCTAGTAAATTGGATTCGTTCGATGCTGGCCCAAAGAATCGTTTCGGTGCGAGTAGAGGAAGATCTGCTGGTGTGATCTGGAGTTAATAGAGGCTGCCCCCAAGGCGGTGTGCTGTCTCCATTGCTCTGGGGCATGGTAATCGATCCTCTACTCACCACCTTAAACGATTCGGGAGTCTACGCACAAGCATATGCGGACGATGTTGCTTGTTTGGTAACAGGCCCTTCGCTTATGAACATCTGCAGGAGAGTGCAGAAAACTCTGGATCGGATTGACACTTGGTGCTGTGCGAATGGGCTATCGGCAAATCCCGCCAAGACTGGTATTGTCCTCTTTACCAGAAGGAGGAAGCTTGATGGACTCGTTCTGCCAAAGCTAAAAGGAGTCACAATCCAGCTATCCAAGGAAATTAAATATCTTGGAGTAATCCTCGATAGTAAGCTCCTATGGAAAGCACACGTTGAAACAAAGGCATCCAAAGCACTGACAGCTTTCTGGCAGTGCAAAGGTGTCTTTGGGAAAACGTCGGGTCTCTCTCCTAGCAAGGTCCTACTGATCTACACGGCTTTGATAAGACCCATTATCACCTATGCATCAGTGGTCTGGATGAGTAGACTCTCTCTAGTGGGAGTCAGGAGGACCTTATCGAAACTTCAACGCACTGTGGCCATCTGTTGCACCGGAGCTTTTCCGACTACTTCAGGCCATCTGCAGACTGAAACTGGTACGGCCCTTGTCCGGCATTGGAACACAGAGAAGGCACGGACATCGATCCAACGATTCTCTCCATGCCCCTTGACTCCATCCCATCAAGAGTCGTACTTGAAAAGAGATGCAGTGTAGTGCTACCAGAGGCTCAGTTGTGGGAAAACTCAGAAAATGAGCCCGGCAAACACTGTTTTTGCATTTTTACGGATGGCTCCCGGACCTAGCATGGCTCCGGGTCTGGGGTCTACGTGGAGTCCAGTGGGACAAAACTGCACTTTGCTCTTGGAATGCAAGCATCTATGATGAGACGGATGAGACGGCGGACCACTTCCTGTGTGTCTGCCCCGCATTCGCTCGAATCAGGTTTGAGGTTTTTGGCACTGATGTGTTAAGAAGCGACCATCTTGGCTCCTTGACACCACAATATCAACTCAGATTTCTTCGGAAATCGGGTAGATTTAAAGAAAATTAAAAGGGAATCCAAGTGTAGTACAATGGACTCAATAAATGTCTGAATGCTGCACTTGCTAGTTGCCCCGACAAAAAAAACAAAAAAATCAGTCAATTTATTGCGAGTCTCGGCCAGCCAAAAACGATTTTATGAAAGAAAAGTAAGAGAAATAGTTTCTCATGTAAGGCAAGGCGCTTGTACACCGTATGATTCTAAGAACGAGAGAGAAAACCCACTTAAGCTTATTTTACTTAAAAGTAGTTTTCTTGGCCGCCAAATTTCTCTTAAGAATATTAAACAAAATTTTATTGATATTGTATTCCAATTCTATGGAAGTGGAAATGCAGGGTTAAGTTGAGTTAGACAGAGTGCTCATACAATGAGTTCCTTAGCTGGTCACAGAGTTCCAATTTGGTGCCCAGGAAAGTTTTAGCCAGTCCTATTACTAATATATGTATTTCTTTTTAAGCCATTTCAATATTTTTGGCGAATCCAATCAATCTTTCTAAGCTAGCTAAGCTGTGTAGGCTAGCTCCGCGGCTATCCCAACAGCAAAAACTGAAAATAACCCAATAATTAATATTTACGTGACCATTTAAGCAGCAATAAAGGCAATAACCTCATAATGTATTAAGTTCGAAAATATTCCTGTTCATTAAAAGGCAAGGCCAGTTGTAAATAGAAGGCTGCACATCTATTGAGAACCGGGTCACAAAGGCGTCATAGGAAACGAAATATTAGATGAGACAGCTAAAAATACTGTTAACCTACCTTTTGAACAAGTTGAAGCTCTCTCTAACTCTCCGGCTAACTTTATTAGGGTGCAGAACAGTTAAGTGCGTGTACTGAAATATTCCCAGTACTTAGAAATTAAACAACAACTTTCTTTCATATCAATTCTTTGCAAATTCCATTTATATGGAAAATTACTGAAACAAATTTTCTGGAAAAAACTAAGATTTTCTATATTTTATTATTTTTTAATATCTTCCAGATGCTAAATCTTTGTTACATTTACTACCTCTCGAAGTTGACCGAATTTGCTGACACAATTTTCTTTGTGCTGCGGAAAAAATCGTCACAAATAACTTGGCTGCATGTGTACCATCATTCGGTGACACCATTGGAAACCTGGGTGTTGGTTAAGTTCTTGGCTGGTAAGTAATTTTCACGATTTATGATTTTAATTTTTTTTTAATTTAAACTTTCAATAACCGTTTGATTTGGATTTTATAATACAAAATAAGTATAAAAAATTTTTTAAGGATTGATTTTATTAGAAGAAATAAAAAAAATTTTAAAATTTGAGTTTTAAACACTTTTTAGAAGTAAAATGAAAACATGTACGAAATAAATCTGAATTTTTTTCTTGTAAACTATACCCAAGGGCAATCTATTAAAGGTGGTGTTGGTAAATCAGCTGAGTTGTTTTTTTTTTTTTTCTTTCGTCGCGTCCATGTGGCTGTCAGCTCAGAATGAAACAAGGCGAATTCATTATTTGTTTTCTAGTTTCTCAATACTTCGCTTTGACAGTTAACCGTACAGCACAGTGTTGTTGGTCTAGTGCCACCACCTTAATGAATGCACCTTGACTATACCGTTGAAAACATGCAAAATTTAAATATTTGCGATGTTAAAATTAAATAAGCGAAAAGATGGTTGGAGTGTCTCAACAATAAAAAGTCTGAACTTAAAATTCAGATTAAAATAATTGCCTTCGAGTTGTACCTTAAAGTTTTCATCACCACTACTTTTATTGTTTCATTCAAAGCACGTAGAAAAAATTATTATTTTTTTTGTTTTTAATGAAAACAAAAGTGCGCAGTACCTAACAGCTGCACAACCATTATACGAGTATTTGAAAAAAAAATTTTAAAGGAAAAATGCGTTTTGTGAAGTACATAAAACATAAAACGCAATGCTTATGAAGGTACAGCGGCGAACATAACTGAGGGCATGACATTTTTTAATATTTATAATGTTTTTCCAGTTATTTTTTTTTTTTTTTGTTACTTTTCTTAACTCTTCAACTATAATCATATGAATAAAACTTAACATAAAGTTTAAAAATTTTTTTTTCAATTTTCGTTTAAATTTTGAACTTTTTAATCTGAATCTTTTAGAAGAATTTCGAGTATGCAGTTTTATAGTCTATTGAATTTTTGTACCGTAAAGTGTGGTTGAAAGAGTTTATAAAAAATGCAATTTGTTAAAAAAAAATTATAAAATTAAATACATTTTGAGTTCTTGAAGAGTGCTACGTCTAGTAAAAAGACCTAAACTTTTTCTTTAGTGATGGATATGCCACGACTTGTATTCCGTCCATTAGTGAGAAAAAACAAACTCATCTACACTTCATAAATTTATTAAAATGAAAATACAGCTCCCATAACATAAAAAACAATACTTATGAAGGCACATTAGCGAGCATAACTGAGAGCATATGACTTTTTTTTAATACATACAATATTCTTTGAGTTTAAATTTTTTTCATAGTTTTTTTTTTTAATTTCTGTTAATTCTTTAACTATTAGCATATGAATTAAACGTTTAAGCTTTATACACAGTTACAAAAAATTCAATCAGTTTTCAACAAAATTTTGAGCTTTTCAATCTTTTTAATATTTTTTGCAAAATTTCAAATGTCCAGTACTATAACCTTTTGAAGTTTTTGTAAAAAGTATAAAATGGAAGTTTTAATCGGTTGACATTTAAATTTCTTTATTTGATTTTGCTTTTTTGAAACAAATACAATTCACAAAAATACTTTTCTTTTTTGCACAATAAATTCACTTTTGTATGGTTAAAAAAATCGTCAGAAAAAAATTATTAAAAATCAAAGCGATTTTTGAGTCGTTTAAAACCTGCAGTTATTCTATTTAGATTTCATGAGTAACCATAAATTTTATAAAAATTCAGCTTAGAAAGATTTAAGCATATTTTCATCTCTTTGCTACTCCTGCTGATGTGGCAGGCCTTGAAACCCTGATGAACTTGATCCGCAGTACGAAGCGGCTAACACCACCGTAAATCAGTCATCGCTCTGTTGTCCTCACCAAATACACATCCTCCTTCTCCTCCTTCCTTTCTTCCCAGCCTTCTTCTATCTTCCTTACAATGATCACAAAAGATGAATTTTTAATTTCCGTCCAAGTGAGCCCTCTGTATGGGCAACTATTTCAACCTAACCTAATCTAATGGTTCCACTATTTTTATTTCAGTGGCATGGAAAATAACAATAAAATAATGGAAATCATTACTCAAGAACCGTGTGGATTATCAAAAAACAAAAAAAACAGCACAAGAAACGGACAAATTCTCCCTAAATTGATTTCATCGTAGAAATAATGTTAGGTTAGATTATCGCTCTCACTTGGTAGCGAATCTTAAATTGGGATTTTGTGTTACTTCATATTTCGTAGTATTTACAATAATTTTTATTCGTAAAATATATCTCTTGTATTTTTAATTGTAATAAAACGCCGGAAAACTAAAACAAATGCGTTTAGTAAGCTGCGCAAACAAGAGCAACACATGTTTTGCAGCGGCCAAACAACGCTGTCCACACTACAAAGGTAGTTATTGGCAAGCACCTAAGCTCTGCTCACCGCCGATTACCAAACGGAATGTGTCCTTTCCAAAAGCGCGCAGGCTTTTTATAGGCAAAATCAATCCTATTAGAAAATTCAAGTTTAGAGTTTGAACAAAGACATCTAGTAGTCATTACAATTTTAGGGCATTGCCATATAAGAAAACTTTAAATTAAATCATAACAATTTGAAGGTACTGTTATATAGAAATAAATACATTAATAAATTATAAAATATAAGTATGCTACAAATTTTATTTATTTCCTACAAAATTGTAATCGACATTCCATTTTGTGCAATTTCTAACAGCTAAATTTTTCCATATTTTCGCAGGTGGCAACGCGACATTCCCCAATCTGCTCAACAACTTCGTGCATGTCTGCATGTATTTCTATTACATGATGTCTGCCATGGGACCAGAATACGCCAAATATCTGTGGTGGAAGAAGTATATGACTGAACTGCAAATCGTAAGTGCGATATTACACGAACAAATATATATTGTAATAAAAAAAAACAAGCAACTATGCAAATAAACACATAACTCTACGGCTTAGTGCTAAAATATTAACAAAAAAATTAATTGCGTTCTCGTCCGCACTCGAAAAAAAGTTAAATGTATGAAAATTTGTGGTTAAAACTTGAAGAGTTGCTAAGAAAAGCTAGAATTTGAAAATCTAAACTTGGCTTCAAGTACAACGACACGAAATGTGTTAGAATTGCCAAAGGCCTGCATTGAAAAGAAAAAAAATACTCTTGGCTGAAAACGAATTAAATACAGAAAACAATATTTTGAATAATAACACAAAATTTGTAATGGACAAAACCTGTTCGAAAATTCTGTTGTAGACCAAAGAGCTGTATCTGGCAAAGACTTAAAATGTGGTTAAGAAAATGTAAAAAATAACAGTCAACCGGCCAGGAAAGACGTCAATAATTTTTGTTTACTAACAAGTACATAAATCTAATATTTACAGCCGAAAATTTAGTAAAATCAAAAAGTAAACAAAAAAGAAACTAAAAAATAAACAAAAAAACACAAAAAATACAAATAAATGAAACGAGTTCCAATTCAATATCAGTCGATACTTGCAAACATCAGCGTCCACTTATGGAAAATAAATTTTTAAGAAGTCACGCCTTTATTTGGCAAATTTGCTTAAAGAGAGTACCGAAATAGAGAAGGGTCTATTTTCTTTCGGCGGCGCAAACACGTGTGTTTGTGCGAGAGAAGGTTAGGCTAGGTTATAAGGGTTGCCCAGAAAGTAGGCCCACTTGGACGAAAGAAGTTTGGTTCATCCTTTGTGATTTGTGCGAGAGTAATGGTTAATGGTTGATGGTTAATGGTTAATGGTAGAAAAGGGTTGAAGTATGGGCCTTTAGCACTGCGACCATATTGATCTATTGTGCACCCTATGCTGTCTATTGACTGTTAAGTATGCTTATAAATTGTACCAGCTGCTTCTGAGGGAGTGATTGTAGGTCTTCATCTACAAGCATGAACTTGTTTAAAAACTTTTTCCTTCTCTGCTCCGAATGCTCTTTTTGCTTAACGTTAGGGCCATGTTAGCTCTTTTAGCATTGAAACTTAAGAAGTAACACTCGAAGCTATCAATCAACGAGATTTTTTCTAACAGCTGTCGCGCCGAATGTATCTGTGCCATGCAAGAGCTTATCTTATGTAAAAAAAAATATTCCATAGAGAGATCACTTACAGTTAAAGGTATAGTACCTTAAAGTATAATAACTAGTTTAAACCACACTCAATTTGTTAGGTTAGGTTAGGTGTTGACCTGGCTGGCTGAAAGCCATCACATAGACCTATTGATCCTTAGTCCTACCAGATGGAGTTAGACCTTTACGTTTCTTTGATAGTAGACATCTTGTAATACGTCTGCGTCTCTTGTGATTCTAAGTAAACTTTGGAGCTCTATCCCCGAGAGCCATTCTAACTTCTCATATTGTAAAGCTCCTAAGCATTTTAATCTGGTTCTAGCTAACGTAGGGCAAGAACATAGAAGGCGTTCTAGCGTTTCCCTCTCTTCTAATTCATTGCAAAATCTGCAGCTAACATTGTTTGCAATTCCCATCTTGTATGCGTGTGCCGCTAACAAATTGTGGCCTGACAGTACAGCTACGATAGGTGTGATTTCCTTTCCAGACAGGGCTAGTACGAATCTGGCGTATTTGCCTTGATTCCCACATGATTTTCGCGGTTTTACAAGTTGCTAGATTATTCCACCTTCTGTCTATCCGTATTCTCATGTCCGCAGCGTTGTCATTGTACCATACACCGCATTTAAAGGTTTCAGTATGTCGTTTTCTTGTTCGAATGGTCTGTAAATAGCGCTTTTGGAATTTCTTATCTACAATTTTGTTTCCTGCAATGCCCTTATGTCCGGGTACCCAATAGATATGCGGCGAGTCTCGCTAAGGCTTCACTGGTCCTAAGAACGTGTTTAGATGAAATTTCATATGAGTTTCTTTCCTTTTATTGCCGCTTGGCTGTCAACGTATATATTTATTTTGGAGTTGCTCGAAGTCCTTGCTAGTGATATTTCTACAGCCTTACCTACAGCAAAAACTTCTACTTGAAAGATACTGCAGTGGTCAGGAAGCTTAAATGGCTGCCTGAAGCCGAGCTCTACACTCAATTGGTATTCATGCCAAAATACTTGGTATGTACGCTTCTAGAGAACAAGGCGGTGAGTTCATGGTGCCTACCCTTTAGGGGCTTCAAGTAAATATGCAATATTTTTAATTTAGTTTTCAACCGTCCGTTCTATCGGACGTTTTTTAAAATCTTGAGAACTTAAAATGATAATACGAAACAGAAATATTATTGGAATGATTTCTTTATTATTTTTTAATTTATAATCTGGTAGATTTTTATGTCCACCGCCGTTTGTTTGTTTTTGAAGGGCAGGCTAGCAAGTACAGCACTCAGACACAATTAAGTTCATTGTACTGCACTCGGATTCTCTTTTTAATTTTCCTTGAATCTATCCAAACTCCGAAGAAATCTAAGTAGATCTTGTGGTGCCAAGGAGCCAAGGTGGTCGCTTCTTAACACATCAGTGCCAAACACCTCAAGCCTGATTTGAGCGAAGGCCGGACAGATGCATAGAAAATGGTCCGCCGTCTTATTGTTTTCTCCACATGCTTTGCACAGTGCTCTGTCTGAGATGCCCATCTTTTCCATGTGCTGTGTCCATAGAAAGTGGCCCGTTATCAGTCCAGCCAGCTGCCTACAATCCTTTCTGCTTAGTGACAGGAGGATCTACGACAGTTGGTCGTAGAGGACAGGTAACATCCGTTTTGTCCATTTGCAGCTTCTCTCAGCCGGCCAGGCTCCCTTATTGGTTATAGTAACCCATTTGCTAAATGCGGTTCTGATGGCTGCTGAAAGGAGTGGCAGAATGGGCTCCGGACTAAGGAAGTTGGCCTCAGAGCCCATCCTTGCTAAGGAGTCAGAGGTCTCGTTACCCCCGATACCCACATGTCCCGGGCCCCTTGTTAGCATCAAGCTATTATATCTACCGACATAATTCAACCCGGATTTACAGTACTCAACTACCCTAGAAGCGGTGGAGGCCTATCTAAGCCCATGAGCGCAACTTTGCTGTCGCTGTAGCCATACAAACCTGCCTCTACATCGGTTTTCCACAACAAAGTTCCTCGCTTCTTGAGCAGCACACACCTTCGCTTGAAACAAAGATGCGAGCAATGTGTAGTATTGTCCCGCGTAGTCACCAGAGCCGGAACCGTGCTTGGTCCTGGAGCCAGACGTGAAAATACGAAAACGGTGATTGCCGGGCTTCGAGTTACATGGACCATTCAACCAATCCAATTTGGGCCATATGGCATCAATGGTGGCTTGAATGTTGCAATAAATATTGTCAGTTGTATGGCAAGTTAGTCCGTCTTGTTAGAACCAATTGTCATCGATATTCAGCTGATCAATTTTTTTAAACAAAAATTCAGTCGGCGTGGCTCGATGGCTCGCCATTCATCATCACGGCACCTCTTTCTCATTTCAAAAGAAATAAAAAACGATGATGCCACCAGTACTCTATGATTTTAGCGAGCACTTTTTTCCTTTTCAAAGTAAATATCTACAATTTGGAAGCTTTGTTCTGACGTTAAGCATTGCATGATGACTTGCCAAACTTTACTGAAAAGAAATAGGAACACAGTATGCCATTCTCAGTTATCAAACCCAAGTGGAATCTTGGCAAGGTAGAGAATTGTTATAGTATTACTGAGAGCATGCCCCCCATACCACTGGTGCGATGGCGGTGACATTTGACCTTAAATCTCCTTCAAAAAAAAAGAAGAAAAAAAATCGAATCAAATGTCATCTAGGGGTCGATTTTTTTTCTTCTTTTTTTTGAAGGAGATTTAAGTCCAAATGTCACCGCCATCGCACCAGTGGTATGGGGGGCATGCTCTCAGTAATACTATAACAATTCTCTACCTTGCCAAGATTCCACTTCGAGACCTTAAGGTATTTCATCATAGTGGAGCCACGTTTATACCCTTTTGTGTACTCGCGTCCAGGTTCTTCTCCTGGTACATCGGAAATTATGCGATAGTGTGAAATTTACAACCTATTGTCTTGTCATCTGTCCAATACTGTAGTGAGTGATTATCTCAAGCGTCTGTTTGGTTGTTTGTTTGTCGAAAGCAGTTCGTGTCCGACAATATTCTGCTGCTGTTGTCACCGTTGAGTTTATCTTTCCCAAACAATTTGTTGCAGTTTCGCCAAAATAGAGATCGCAAACGCTCTTACTGCGTCCCTTTTGACGCCGGACGAATACATGTCCTGCACTAGTCCAATCTGTATCGGCGAGTGTTCTAAGATCCTCGCGAGGAAAGCCCGATCTCCGCTAAAGCGAATGCTATGTAAGACCACATGATCTTCGCTCTCTATTGAATTGGACCAGGTGTGGCAGTAAGGGCTGTCTGTAAGCTGGAAGCGACCGTGATTGGTGATTAGTTTGATGAGTTAATCGTCAGGGTCGCCGTATCTTCTATTCACCCACTTCGGTTTGGGATAAGTCTGTACGTCCAACGATCTTCGGTAGACTCTTCCCATCTTCTTTGCTACTCGGTCATAGAGCGGGCTCTTGAAGTAGCTGTTTAAGCTACCGGCGGTTTTGCTTCTTTTATCTTTCCGACAACCCAACACATATTGCGTCGTCTGAAACCGTTTTATAGGGCACATGCAATTCATCTTGCGCTACGCCTGTGTGTCCGAAACACCTCACGCATATGGCCATTTTTCGCTTCGGCTCATATCGGCGCTACGTAGTAGAAGATTATCGAGTCAGCTACTGTTGACAATGGTCGCCTTCTTTCGCCTTGGGACCCGTCTAGGTAGGTAGATAGGCCCTTTCTGGCACCCCTCAAGTAGCACTGAAGCTCTGTTTCGATACCATTATGAGACCTCAAACGGGCAAATATCTACAGCCAGCCAGAGCTGTTGATATAATGGAGAAGATTGATGGGATTTAGGTTGGTGCACTGCTGCAAGCTGTCAAAGAAAGGAGCTCCCAGTGGCCTTAGTCGTCTAGCTGCCCAAACCCGGACATTTACAAAGAAAGTGCTCAACAGTCTCCTTCTCTGAAAGGTCCCCACAGCTTCTGCAATGGGTGTTAAATGGTAACGCTAGCTTTTTCGCGTGTCTGCCGATCGTCCAGTAACCGGAGTTTGGAAATTGAATGGCGAGAAGTCCAAGGGACTTTCTGAGTCCTTCGTATATTGTACTGGGGCCAAAGGGCCTGCCTACGTTCGGAAGAGTTCTTGCCAGTGCTCCGTTGAAATTGACTGCTGTCAGGTGCTGTTTGAAGCTTAGTCTTCTGTCAACCAATTACTCCCAGATACCTAATATACTCGTACTTCTGGGACAATATTTCGTGATTTTCATAGTTTTCTTTCACCTACGAGCACTTAACTGGGCCGCTTCTGTTTTCTGCGCTGCTAGCTCCAGGTCCGAATTTGTAAGCCATCGATAGTTTTCATGCAGCCAAAAACACACCCTATACAAGCACGTACGCAATATGTAGAAAACTATCATGCGGCTGATGACTTCTGTGATAATGTCACTCTAACGCCAACAAGTGGCCATTGAGCAATCTTGTGTTTACTGCAAGTCAAGTTGCCGGAGCAAAGCACATCGCGAAGTTGACTGCTATGTCAGCAGGCAGTGGATGTACTACACATAGATATGTATGCATGTGTATGTATATATGTTCTTTGCTTTTATTTATTTTTTGACTAAATTTTGGCAAATAATTAAATTAAATTAAATAAAGCTTGCAAGCCGCCGCAAGAGTGTCATTGACAGCAGACCAACCCTCGCTGCGCAGTCTGCACTTTAAGGCGATCTCTCAGCGCTTTTGGCACTAGAAGGCGCGAGGTCGTGACGATGTAGAACCTGCTGCGGCACTTGTACCGAACGCCTGTTATACACACACAAAGCTCAAATATTTGGTTTGTACACAATTTAAGCTGTGTGGGCACTGTTGCGAGATTCTAAGCTGCAAGTCAAGTTAAATGGCATTGGCCAAGTTTGTTTTATTTGAGTTTTTGTTATTGGATTTTTCATTTTTTACTTTAGCAACTGTTGTTACTTTAGGTACAAATACATTCAGATCGGTTCTTGTTAACTGAATGTTATTTCAATAAATATTTTACCAGTTTGCGCCTTCCTTGATTTAGTGATATCGCCGTTAAAAATCAAATTTCTTTTAATGTTCTCGTTGTCATTGTACGTTTAATTGTTTCGCTTTCTAAAATCTTGCTGTTTTCGATTATTCAAAATACGTAAACAACCATTTTTCAAGCGAATTTGCATAAATATATAATAAGTACAAGGCACACACATACGCATACAAATATGTTTGTGTGTATATGGAATATTTTCTGTGACAATCAGCGCATATTTGTGCAAGTATAAGGGTGATCGCCTTGAATGTTTCACATTTTTTATGAATATATGATTTGTGCATTTATCCCGATTGGTTGCTTCAAGAATTATTGTTTATGTAAATTTATTTTCTATCGTCACATGACACCTACATATATAAGTGTTTTTTATATTTTTGTGGCTAAAATTTTTTGCGGGTGAATGGCTCGAAATAAATTTTTATAATAAATAATAATATAATAAATTATTTGGCCAAACAATTTAGCCAACATTTACCAGCTATCGGTCCGCACCCATTTTTAATACTAAATCAGAACACTCTTCACTCCTGTGAAGAAAAATAAATCCATCAGTTTTGCATAAAATTCAAATCTTTATTTAAGTTGTTTCAGATTGTCCGATTTGGGCCAAATATGCACCTTTTTGTTGCATAGTTTCTTGCCTTTTCAATGGTAGCTTCATAATGCATCGCTCATAGAAGTCTTGTGATGCTTCTTGGCGAAAAAGTCTAGTAATAAATTTTCGCAATCTTCTCTTGGTGCCAACTTCTTATCACTCAGAAAGCTTTGAAATGAGAAAAAAAGGTGATAATCTCTTAGTGCCACATCTGGACTATATGGTGGCTGCATTTAAACTTCTCAACCAAGCTCCCGGTGCTTTTGGCGAGTCACTATAGACGTGTGTGGCCTAGCGCTCACTTATGGAGCACAACGAGGTATTCTGGTGGCCGATTCTGGCCGTTTCTGATAAATCACTAGCTTCAATTGGTCCAGTTGTTGATAGTAGAGATCTGAAGTGTTTGGTCATAATAAATATTCCTTTCAAGTCCCACCAAACACATAGTAGAACCTTCGTGACCGTTAGTACTGGTTTGGCCACCATTTGAGCTGCTTCATGACGCTTTGACCACGATCATTTTTGCACAATACTGTCGTATGTAACCCATTTTTACACTCCAGTCTCCATCTGTTTAAGAAATGCGTCGATTTCATTACATTTGGCCAAGGCTTCGCAGTTGGAAATTCGCTCCATCATGTTTTCATGGTGTTAATTGGTGTGGCACCCAAAAATCGAGCTTCTTTTTTAATCCAGCGTTGTGTAAATGGTTTAAAACTATTTTATGGTCGATCTTTAGCTTCTGTGCGTGGCTACGACTACTAAAATGCCGATCAACTGTGATTCTTTCTGTGATTTGAGCGACATTTTTGACGACGTGCCTGGCTGTGCGAGGTGAATCTTCAACATCAAAAATGCATGAAAGGAATTGAAGAATCCAAAATTCACTTAATTAGCTGTTACAGTATCGCCACAATAAACACCATTCACAGTTTCAGCGCTCAAACGTAGATCTACACAATTTATTTTATGTTATAAAAATAAGTAGCAACGCCATTCAAAAATATTTTTTATTTATAACGTTCCAAACATAATATTCGTGATACCCCTACCCTAGTACGTAATTCAGTTGTGCAAATATCTCTGATTTTCAGCCAAAGTATTAGGTGGCAACGCTACTAGACATAATTCTAACTAAAATTTTCTTTTTTTCTTTGAACGCATTTTGTATTTTGAATGCTCACTTTCACCTCTAAATTTTGTTATTAATTTTTTTTAATAATCTGGCAACGCTATTTGTAAATATTATTGGATTAATGCTACCATTACATTCACATGAGTTTATACCTCTTTTTAAAATTAATATATTTTTGTAAAAAATGTCTAAATCATCCAAGAAACAGGTGGCAACACTAGCACAAATAATTTTTATTAAATCAAGCCTAAACGCCGTTTATCAGTTATCCATATTGTAGTATTCAAATGAAATGCGCCATATGTTGCTACTTTTGCAAATGAAATCATGTGGCAACACCATACAAAAATATTTTTTTCTGAAATTATGTTTAAATAACTTTCATTTGATACCTTCATCTCAATATTCAAATGAGATGTGTCATAAGTTGCTACTTTTACAAACAAAGTTATGTGGCAACACCATATAAATTAATTTTTTAAGTACCTACGCTAGAAAAAAAATTGTATAGATTTTTTTTTAAATACTTCCCTTGATACCCATGCTGTATTACTTATGTTTATTTTTTAATAAAATACTTTTTCTTTAATACAAACGAGTTGCCACGTTGTTAAAATGTGTTTTAAAATGATTTGATATTATTCGATTGAATGATAAATTATTAAAGCTTGCTGGTGTTTAACATTTATTCATATTGTCGTATTTAAATGGGATAAGTCATACATTACTACTTATGCTAACGAAATCATGTGGCAACACCATATAAAAATATTTTTTTCTTAAATTTTTTTTAAACACTTTTCATGTGATGCCTTAATCTTGATAGTCAACTGAAATTTGTGATAAGTTGATATTTTTGCAATAAAATTCAGGTGCCAACGCTATCAAAACAACATTTTTTTTTTAAGATTTTTTTCAAAAATCCTTCCTTTGAAACTCTTGATGTATTACTTATGTTTATTATTTAATAAATTACATTTTCTCTAATACAAATAGGTGGCAACACTTTGTTAAAATGTGTTTTAAAATTATTTTTTATTAAAGCTTGCTTAAACACCGTTTATCTGTTACCGATGTTGTGGTATTCTAGTGAAATGTGTAATAAATCGCTACTAGTGCGAACGAAATCATGTGGCAACCACATATAAACATATTTATATCTTAAATTTTGTTTCAATATCCGTCATTTGATACCTTTATCTTGATAGGGAACTAAAATGTGTGATAAGTTGATATTTTTGCAATAAAATTCAGGTGGCAACACTATCAAAAACAATCTTTTTTTATGGTTTTTTTCTTAAAAATACTTGACTTTATACCCATGCTGTATTACTTGTGTTTATTATTTGATAAATATATTTTTTAATACAAACAGGTGGCAACACTTTGTTAAAATGTGTTTTAAAATCATTTTTTATAAAAGCTTGCTTAAGCACCGTTTATCTGTTACCCATGTTGTGGTATTCTAGTTAAATGTATCATAAGTTGCTACTTTTGCAAATAAAATCATGTGGTAATACCATATAAAAATATTTTTTTCTTAAATTTTTTTAAACACTTTTCATTAGATACTAAATCTTAATATTCAACTGAAATGTATGATAAGTTGCTATTTTGCAATAAAATTCAGGTGGCAACGCTTTAAATTTTGTTTTTTGTATAGATTTTTCTTAGGAATACTTAGCCTTGATACCCATGCTGTATTATTTATGTTTATTTTTATATAAAAAACTTTTATTAATATAAACAAGTGGCAACACATTGTTCAAATCTTAAAAAGTTCACCCTGCAAAACTCAGCCGGATAATATCCAAAATGATTGAAGTCGATAGATACTTTGCCTGTTACTTAGATTTGTTTTTTTTTTTTTCGTTTTTAAATTTTTCAAAATTTTAAACAAAATCTGGCAATGCCGCCTGAATCGGCCCATCTGAGCACTTCAATTGACTCGCAACCTTCCTTGAATAGAATATGCCACTCATAAATTACTGTTTTTTTCTAAGCCAGAGTGCCCGTAAATGCTATAGACGACTTCTATTCCATAATAAAGTGTAACATTTTTCCTGCCTATTGAGGAATTTAATCACCACACGAAACTCTATTTCTTCCATAAATAGGCAATGTTTTCTGCCTGCCATCGATTTGACAGCAACTTAACATTTACTCTACGCTTGAGTCACTAAGTGGTGCCAAATTAAATGGAAAAAATTACCCTCTCTCCCCAACAGCGCCACTATAGCATCCCTACTCGATTATATGGCATTCTCCCTTTTTGCATTTTCGCCTGGAAATTTGATAAACAATGGCAATTCCAATCAGTTTGTGAGGCCAATTAATGCGCCGACAGCAACAAATGACACACATTTGAATGATAAAATAAGAAAAGTGGCACAAACACATACATACATACAAACGAAAATATTAACAATAAAGCAATAAATAACAAATAAGTACGAATATTTGTTTGTTTGTGTGTGTGCATATTCTCGTTGCGAATTTTGTGGAAACAGAAGACAAAGTTGGAAAATCACCCAGCAAATAAAGCCGGTAAAGCTTACAAAAGTGCCAATAACCCGTGAACATATCGCAATTTTATTTTGTATTTTTCATTTTTGATTTTCTATTTCTATTGCCTCTTAAAACGAATCCGCGTACAAAGACGTTCTATTTTGGATTTCATTTTTTCCCCCCCAGATGTTCGGTGCAGCGTCGATTTTCTACTGTTTTCCGCATACGAAAACTTGCATAAATCTACACTTGCACAAACATACACACACAAGTGCACATGTATATATGTATATGTTTATTTGTGTATGCACTTTTCATGTATGTCCACACACACACACACTCACTTATGTCGAAAACTACTTACCGAGTGGAAGCAGTTGCAATAATGGAAGTCGTCGTAATAGTGGAAGTAGCAACACGCAACTCGGTCTTAAGCTAGATTTTGCTAATGCATTTTTGCGGTTTTCCGTTCGATTTCCACTAGTACTCTACTACCAATTCTTGTTTTTATGCAACACACAAATTCGTTTATTTTTAGTTTTTTTCTATTCTTTTTTCTTGTTTGCTTTCATTTTCTTTTGGTCATTATTCTCATTATTGCGCATTTATTTACATTGGCAATTGAAGCTAAAATATTTGTATTGCTTATTTATTGTTTTTTTTCTTCTGCTATTCGTATTTCACTTTTAGTTTCACATTTTCAATACGTCGATTACAAAATTCTTAGATTATTTACCAACATAGCGCATTCACATGGCGCACATAACATAACAGCCAGTCAGCACACGCACAAATCTATGTGCTAAGTAGCATACAACCACCATACTTATGCACTTACATATAGTCATACATACATATATATGTGTGTGTATGTATGTGGCTACAACAAACTCCTGCATGCGCTATTATTTACTAGTATGGGCGCGTGTTTGCTAAGTTTTTTTCTTCGAATCTTAAAACGACAAACCTACATGTCCGCCGCCGAGAAGTCAACGTTGTCAACGCTTTAGCTTCTGAATATAAGCAACTTTAGAGCATAGCAGGCATTAAATGCATTGCCAATACTGCAAAGCCTGTGCGCATTTTTACAATTGCAGACTATTTTCTGTATGATTCTCGAATTTTGTTTACTTCGTTACACAAGCCACTGGACGGCATTCTTATGCCCGGCATCTAACTATGCAGACATACATACAAAAATATATGTGTATGTATGTATAATGAGCGAAAAAGCGGAGGTATTTAAAGTCGACAAAATTTCAGCTGCACTAGCAAGAACAAGCAACTAACCACTGCGGGGTAGGCATGCAGTTTTAGACCAGTAGCGATGTATGCGGAATTATGCATTTACGAGTTTATGCATAGAAAATCTACTTTGCAGAGAAAATCTACAGTAGTGCAACAAATTTCCGGCTTAACAGTGGAGTAAAAACTTGTGAAGTGGGCCAACTTGTGATGGAAGATGCAACTAATTTTGGGGGAATTAATAGTGTCTAATTAACGTTGATGGAAAAATAGAAATTAGACAATTCCTGGAAATTCGAATTTTGCAAATGTATAGCTATTAACTTTTTTCTATTATTTGTTGTGGTTTCGTTAATCTGAAAAAAATTAAAGGTAAATAGGGAATTGGCCTACCGCACCCGATTCTGGTGCTGGGGCTGCCAGCTGATCCTCCAGACAGATTTCCAGTTATATTAAAAAAAATAATCGCACAAATCATAAACAAAAGACTTTCAGCGGCGTTGCAACGAGAAGTCAGACAGGAACAGGCGAGCTTCAGAACGAACCGTTCATTATCGAGCACATTAACAGTCTATGAGTTACCGTTGAACAGTCAGTTAAGTAGAGGACCCCGCTCTAGCTCGTCTTTATAGACTTGCAAAAAGCATTCGATACTTTATATCACGGCGCTATTTGCAACGTCCTCGAGTGCAAAGTTGTCCCATCGAAACTCAACTCGTCGAAGCATTTTGCATGGTAGTGCATGAGAAACTTTTGCGTAACAAAATCAAAATATTAGCAGGTTTACGACAACGATGTGTTCTCTCGCCACTTCTCTTTAACATCGTTTTGGACGTTGACATGAAAAACGCCTCGTCATCTGGAGGCGGTATTACCAGGGGAGTGCAAAGCATCTAGCCCAACTCGACTATGCAGATGACATCTGTCTTCTGTCCCATAACTATCTTGGCATGACAGCGAAGATTCAAGCCGTGCGAGAAGCAGCTGAGAAAGCCGCCCTGAAGATCAATATCCAGAAAACCAAAGTCATACGCATAAACACAGGAAATACGAAAAATTTCTCAATTGATGGCATCAATCTCGAAGATGTACAATCTTTCTACTCTTTAGACAACATTATATTGGTCTCTGGAAGTTCGAGCGATGATATTCAAAGCCGAATACAGAAAACTGTGGCGACACTTGGCTCTCTATAAGCAATTTGGAACGCATTACACATGTCACGGAGCACAACAATGCGAATTTTTAACCCCAATGTAAAGTTGACTTTGCCGTTATGAAGCGTAGAATGCGACGTTAACTGGCACAAGCTCCTTACAAAAATTATCCCGAATGCTATTAGCGATCCCAAAGAGAAAATGCGACTGAATTGGTCATATCTTATGCCCAGAAAATGGTGATTTAACAAGGACCGCCATTGATTAGAACCTCCACGGAGGCCACAGACGTGGAAGACCAGCGAATACCTGGAGACGATTGATGGAGTCAGAAGCACGCGCCATGCAGCTTAGCTGAAATGAAGTTAAGAGATTAACGCAAAACAGAACTGAGTGGGAAAAATTTCGTTGTGACCCTTTACTTCACTCTGAAACTCTAGGAAGTTATGATGATGATGAACTTGCGAAATGGTTTAGATTTTATTTACTTCCTCACGATCGGTAGTATGAAATTTTGCTCATTTTTTAAACTGTTAAAAATATGAATTTCGCATGGGAAACGTTTGTCGTCCATATCAACTTCGTACCTTTCAACAAGTGCCGATTGAAAGTGAGTCTAGCGCGCTTCCGAAGTGTGCGTCTTTTATACAAAATGTGTGGCGCATGAAGAGAAAAACATGAATAATTTTTATATGCATCCTTTCAGTGTACCAATTTTTTTTTCTGCACATAATTTTTAATGGAATGCACAACAATATTAGGCTGAAATGCGATAGTTCCTCCAATAGTTTTGCATTATGCCTTACTCTTTTAAAAGCTGGTTGAAAGTTACCGAAAGTACCCTGTTCGAAAACGTCAATCGGAAATTTTAATCTGGTGGCATTGTGCGTTCTAATTAAATTTTTATGACAGGTGAAGAAAGCAACTTTTAGTTTTAAAAATTTATTTCGGAATAGTGCTTCAACTTCATTAGAGCCCTTTAAAGGGAATACTAAAGGAAAGTCACACATGTGTCTCCACTACCACATGCCGTTCGGACAAAAATCCATCAAAAATATATTCTCCAAAGCTATGGGTTCACGACAAGAACGTAGTTGGTCCAATTATAAACACCAATACAAAGAAGTGAATCTTCATGGGAATGGGATCATCTTACCAACAAACACATCAACCTGGATGAATAAATGTTTTATACGCCTAAGGTTAGGCCACTGCCTTCTAACACATGAATACCTTTTGAAGAATTCTCAACCACCTTCATGTACTTTCTGCAACAAATCTGATCTAAGTGTACGTCATATTTTGCTAAGTTGTACCGCTATTTCCCATCTACGCACGCAATATTTTGAAAATAAAAACCCAATTGAAATTCTCTCCAATGCATCAGAAACCAACGTAAAACTCATTTTCAACTTTTTAAAACATTTGAACATGGCGCATCTAATCTAAGATATTATAATAGATAAGTATAGTATGTAAATAAATATAAGTATATAGTATACAATAAGTAATACTAATTATTTCACGTAATGACTTAGCCGATAGCCCTGGTAGCTAGTGCAGTAAACATATTACTTTATAATTTTAATTATAATTTAATAAATAAATAATAATAATAATACTTTGGAAAAAAATTGAAAATTTAGACAAACTAAAATCCGAACAATTGTATAGGGTTTTCCAAACAGAGGTGTTATTTTGATATTCAAAGAAAAATGATATTTTTTAATATAAATGGTCGGATGTTTATTTAATTATAAAGAAAGAGGAAGGTGTGCTGTTAATAGTGGAAAATAACATCAGGCCAATGACCACCACGACTACGCTTACAGGATAATATCATTTTCATGAAATTTTCCATAACCGAATTGCAAAGTGGCTACCCTATGTCCTCGATAGCCTCATGAATTCCATCTTTGAGGTCTTAAATCGACCCTGGACTGTTAGCGTACACCTTCTCTTTCAGGTGGCCACAAAGAAAAAAGTCACAAGGTGTTAAATCACAAGATCTCGGTGGTCAATTGTCATCACCTCTTCGAGAGATAACACGGTCCGGAAACTTTTTCCGTAAAAGAGCAATGGTTTCGTTGCTTTTGTGCCACGTAGCGCCGTCTTGTTGAAAATAAACGTTGTCCAGATCAATACCATCCAATTCCGGCCATAAAAAATCGTTAATCATCTCTCGATAGCGCAATAAATTCACCAATAACACCTGATATTGGAAAATCCTTTATAATTAATCGGCCGACGCCGAAACAAAAAAGTCTACATTAAATTTTTGCTAGAAAGTCTTATGGCCTGAAGTAGTAGTCGAAAGGGATGTCGCTTCAACTGAATATTTTGATGGTGACAGCTTAAAAATGTGCTGGAAAAGTAATTGATGAAATGATTCGACTAGATAGCAGTTCGCATATTTATTTTTTGAACAGAAATCCTAATACTGAGAGAGCATTGAATTTTCACAGAACACTAAGAAATGCGCTCAGTCGGTATGAAGAAATTTTTAAGAATTCCCGTCAAAGTAAGCTAAAGTAAATCAAGCTTTAGTATTCAAATGGAAAATGTAGCCAACATCTCAATTAGTGAAGATGCACATATGGAAAGTGTTGATGAATTTTCTGTTAGTGAGCCGGATAGTGATGTTACACCAGCTCGACTAAAAAAAAGGACCAGTTCTAAGGGTCCAGTTCTATTCACCCACATGTGGGTCCACCATATTTATACATATAGGTAACGTGCTGTGTATCTTGGATCGTGTTGGAGCAGTGTGGGCAGCAGGGGCTGTCTACCAGCTTAAAATGGTGGAAATATGACTGAAAGCATTCGTTTCGGCTGATCAACTGTGTTAGATAAAAATTAACATCGTCGACTTTCCTTATCATCCATGGTGAATTCTGATGTCCCCAAATTTGGGTCGAACTTTTAGTGTCTTTTGTGTGGAGGCAAAAAAATCGCCCATTGCTCTGTGAAAATCATATTCTAGGGATCAAAATAAGAAACTTTGCCGAAGGAACCATACCTCTAAAACGAATTCTGATGTCCCCCAATTTGGGTCGAACTTTTTAGTTTCTTTTCTCATGTAAAGGCCAAAAATGGTGATATTTTGAAATGATTGTATGGAGAACCCCCCAGGGGAGTTCTGTGTAAATCGGAAGATGAGTGCATGTATATATGCATATCTGGTATGTTCAAAACACACTGCTAAGCAAGAGCAATGAAATTTTTAAATTCTTAAATTTTTTTTGTTTAAAGACCGATTTGACTTAAATAATATAATATAAGAAAAGTGAATTAGGGAAAAAGTATGTAAAAACCCATAGGCGGTTTAAGCAAAAAGGCGAACATTCAATTTCGTGTTAATGTTTGTATAGAACATGCAATCCAACGATATTTTCTTATCAAATGCTGATAGTCCTTTGGTTTGCAAAGAATGCTAATGATGTCTGTGTCGAATGCACTATGACCCACGAGTAGTTTCCTGAAGCGATTGATCACAAACTTATTAGTTAAGATCACTCTGAGAACGACGTAAAAATTTTACGGCAGCAAATTTCGGCCGCTGTAACCGAATGGATTTGTGCGTGGCTTCTATTCGGAGTTCAGAGAGAACCTAAGTTCGAATCTCGGTGAAAGACCAAAATGAAGAAAACGTTTTCTTCTAATAGAGGTCGCCCCTCGGCAGGCAATGGCAAACCTCCGATGGTATTTCGGCCAAGAAAAAATCTCCTCACAAAGAATATCTGCCTTTCGGAGTCGGCTTGAAACTGTAGGTCCCTCCATTTTTGGAACAATATCAAGACGCACGCCACAAATAAGAGGAAAAGATCGGCCAAACATCCAAAAAAGGGTGTACGCGCCAATTATATATATGAAGGGTGGTTAAATTTCAAGGGCCGATGTTGAATGTGAACCACACCTAAACGTCAACGACACCGTTGGACTTCTTTCTTTGGGGTTATTTGAAAGAAGAGGTGTACTTCGATAAGCCAGCAACAATTCAAGAGCTAAAGGATGAGATAATTCGGCACATTAACGGCATAGAACCTCAATTATGCATCAGTGGCATCGAAAATATGAACCATCGTATGGAGGTGGGCCGCCGAGACCGCGGTGGCCATTTGGACAATATTTTATGCCATACGTAATTGAGCTATACCAATATTATCACAATAAAGAGAAATGACAATAAATTCCTAAACAAAGTGTACTTTATTCAAAATCAATACCGGCCCTTAAAACTTAACCACCCTTTAGATAAGGAACTATTTACATTTTTTGGTCTTTGGAGGTGTGCCGCCGAGACCGCGGTGGCTATTTGGCCGATATTTTGTTCTGAATGTAAATGAGCTATACTAATATTATCATCATAAAGAGAAATAATAATAATTTCCTTAAAAAATTGTATTTTATTCAAAATCAACACCAACCCTTAAAACTTAACCACTCTTTATATAGACAATTTTTTTTTTACGGAATTTTTTTTTACTGTGAGTTACGGTCAACTACCTGGCAACCTCCGCATCGCATTGGAGGAAGAACTCGGGCAAACACCTAACTGAAGTGTATGCGCCATTTACTTATTTGTTGTTTCTTATTCGTGAATATCTGGAGCTTTGTTTTTGGAGCAATTATTGGACATTAATAACAGAATAAAAATCACTTCTTTACTACCTAATTTCAATGCTACTGTGCGATAATCTATGCTCGAATTAGAATCAGCTTTAATAATATATTTACGCAACTCATGATTTATTTTATTCGATTCATTTCCCTCTTCTTAGCTATGAACAATTTACAATAGTCCTATGACCTACTACTGCGTAATAATTACCACTCGCAAATAGGATACCTTTATATTTTCAGCAGAAGTTTTTTACCCCACATCCCAAATTTATTTAGACAAAATTAATCAAGTCTGAAGCAATAACTTTCTGTTGCTAGTTGGCATATTTCATTCTTACCATATATTTGGTTCCGAGTGCCCAACACGTAACTCCATCTATGCACTTGTAGTGAAAAAATGCGGTAAACTTTCTGCCAGGTAAATCGTTATGCCGTTGGCTAACGGTTTAATCGTTGGCAGTGGTTTGCCAAACTTGAATGCAACATTTTTACGCTTTGCCTGAGCACGGCTGTCATGTTGCAAGTGCACTTCCACAATAGCGCGCCACAACACTCAACCACAGCTACTACTCCACTCAATACGCGTGGTATGCACTCAATCATGCGCTCACGTGTTGCACTACAGCAACACAAAATGCTAAAAAGAAAACAAGCGAAATATTGGAAACTAAACTAACAACTGCAGCAGTTTGTTATGTTTGCTCTTTTTTTGGTTTTATTCAAGCGACTTGCAATGCCAACGAACAGCGCAATCCACGTAATGAAACCACTGTCGCTAGCTGCTGCAAATACCGTTAGTTGCCGCATAATAAATTGACCAGTCTGGTCTAAACTGTGATAGTCAAGTGCTTTCGTTCGACCAAAGCTTATTTTCAGTTGCACGCCACGATGCTGACACGCGGTTGACTGTTTCCATAAGAAGAAAAAAAAACCCAATCAACAATCGAAAACCGGCAGAATACAAATGAAAACTACCAACTATATTTTTTGCTTTATTCCTTTCCATTTCATTTTATGATTGTTATTATTATTTTTTCTGTTTTTTTTTTTTTTTTGGTTTTTTGTTATTTGCATTCGCCTGTGTTTCCTTTTTGGCCTGTCTTTCATTGCTGGCCTGCAATGGCGATTGCACTGCTGATGTCCGGGGGCGCAAAATTTGCTACCAGCAGTTATTGCATGCAGGTGTTGGTATTGTTGTTGCTGACGCTACACATCAATTTGTGTTGCTGTGCAAATCGATTGTCTTTGTTGTTGTTGTTTGAATACGTATGTTTTTCTTTTGCTTTTGCTGCTGCAGTCGCCGCCGTTCTGCTTCGTTGGCCAATGAATTGCTTTGTAGGTCACACACACGCACACCAGCTCATTCTCAGTGCCAATACAACTTTAATGCACCGCTAGCCGCACCAAATGGCGTGGCATGAAGGTTCATTACATACATATATGTATATATCTCCATACATACGTAGTTGTGTGTGTGCTGCTTTTTCAAAGTGCGTTAGAAGCAGTAAAATTACATTTATTACTTTATTGCTTTATTATTTTGTTGCACACATTTTGCTAGTACTTCCACTTAACACTTAAACGTATGTGTTTTAATAAAAATAATATGTTTTATTTGCATGCTTTACATTTCTTTTACTAGTTAGGACCAACGTCTTAATTGAATTGAAATTTGCATTTAAATATGGCAAACCGTGCATTAGAATAACAATAAAATTTCTGTGGCATAAAGTTACAATTTATAATATTTCTGTGAAGTGAATGATACTGCTGAAAACCTATACCCCTAACTGTTCATTATTCACTCGTACCGATAATTGAATGCCTTTTTTAGTGCTGCTCACAGTGCGCAGTCAAAAGACTTAGGAAACGAACTTGTTAATAGTTAATATAGCGTGGCTTTTAATTGAAAAATAATTACGCGCATTATAGTAATGCAGTGTATTTATTTTTCCTATAAAATCGTATAAATTAGTGGGTAAGCAAAACAAAAAATCCTTGTTAGTCATTAATCATGAAAACATTTAATTTAAAGGTCATAGATGAAAGGAAAAATAAAGTAAGAAATAATAAATTGAGATAAATGATAGCAGATATTATAGAAATGGTTTTAACCCGTTTGGACCCTAATGGATATACGAATTTATTTACTGCATAAAAAGTGAGCAGACTTCGAATTCGGCTTCGGCAGTGTTTGGCTGCAAAAATTCAGTTCAGCTTCGGTTCGGCTGTGGCCAAAAGGGAATCGAACATTTCTTCAAATATTTTAGTTTTAAAATTGTAGTTTTAGTTTAGTTTTAGTTTTTATAACATTTTTCGAATATTGGCATCAAATCGAATTTTGGTTTTTGTAATTGCATATTTCAAAGCGACTGCTCTGACATGGAGGGGTAACTATTGACTGCTTCAAGTCAGCTTGAAATCCATAAAGGGTGCCGCTAGCAAGGGGAAAATGCCGATAAGCCATTTATTTATTTATTTTGTATTTATTTTTTTTATTTTTTTTTATTTAGTTTTTTTTATTTATTTAGTTATTTATTTATTTAATTTTATTTTATTTTATTTTATTTTATTTTAATTTATTTTATTTTATTTTATTTTATTTTAATTTATTTTATTTTACTTTATTTTACAATACTTTTTTTTTTTTGTTCAAAAATCCCATTCTTTGGGAGGCAATTACAAAACTTGGCGGCAGCATAGCTGCAAGCCAGATGCTTACACTGTTTTAATAAGGTTTTAACTATAGCACTCCACATTAAAATAGAACTAATAGGCACAGGTGTGAATGTTGAAACACTAAATATATACTAATTTACTGAGGGAAATTTCTTATGATGTGGCAAGAATTCAGCAGAGCCGCTTTTTGAAGGTCATAGATAAGGTGCTTCTCCAATTCGAGCTTCTTGAGGTTTTCTCGTCAGATGTACGTGAACGAGTCCGTGGGGCGATATGATCGATTTGATCAGTGGCAATATAAAGACCTTTCTGAGTTTCCACTGCCGCTTGATGTCAATCCCCAAATCGGAGTATTTGCTGATTTTCTCTGTGTACGTTTTATGAATATTTTTGTTCAATGAGACAAAAGCAGTGTTGTTATTTTTATTTACCACAAATATTTCAGGTCTAATATGAGTTCTTGTGGTATTCATAAGGATTGTTCTGTCATAATAGAAAAGCATGTCCTTAACTTCGTGCACTGGTTCTGGAACATATCTGTAATAGGGTGTCTTCTCACGGTGAAAATCGTACATTTGAGCAAGTCGTAGGTGTATAATTCTTGCAACATCGTTGTGCCGTTTAAGGTAGAAGGAGTTTGTTAATAGCGTACACCCAGCTAAAACATGGTTTAGAGTTTCGCCGTGGTCGCGACATCTACGACATATGTCTGAAGGAGCATTGGGCTCTCTGATGACGTACTTTACATAATTTCGCGTGGGTACTACTCCATCTTGCATTATTTGCTATGCTAGCACTTTCTGTTTCCGCGAAAATTCCTTTATTGATTAGCCATAAGTGCGACAATTTCACGTCGACATGCGGGCTTTTCAATTCTTTGTATTTGTATTTTATTTTATTTTACTTTATTTTATTATTAATTTTTTTTTTTATTTTTTTTTTATTTTATTTTTTTTATTTTTTTTTATTTTATTTAATTTTTTATTTTATTTTTTTTTCTATTTCACGAAGCCGAGAAAACTGAAGTGTAATGAAAATGCATAATTAAATTAGAAACTGATGTCTATCTAAGCTAAAAGTAGAGTTCAGTAGTACAAAAAATCATTTCTTTGAAACTGAGAAAGCAAGAAAATTAGAATTGGAGATCGCCTATTGTCCCATTAGTTGGGTCAAGTCAACTGGAAAGCCATAAGTGTCATACAATTTCCAAGCCAAATCTCCAAGAACTATATTTTCGTTGTCCAACTTTGCGACTGCGCGATTGAGAAGATTTCGCACGCGAGATGAGATGTTTTTAAGAACTGCTCTTCCTACTCGTTAATTATTTCAATTATTTGCTGAGGATTCTGATGATTAAATAGGAGCATTACGAGCATAATTTGTATTGAAATTATTTAGATAGAAAGGAAGTGGACTATGAAGAATTCTAAGACGTGTAAGAAAATTAATAATTTGAAGCAGAAATGGGTAACAAATGTCGCCCTTAAAAACATTGAAAACAAACTAGAGAGCAAAAATCGATCTTGAACTTTGAAAAGACTTCAAATTGGTCAATAGCAAACGGGATGTGTAAGGTGGAATAGGATCAAAAAGCTTTACTGATACTAGTTCTTTGGCTTACAAAATTAATCATCTCTAAGTATTAAATAATTACTACTTGTTTTTTTGCTATTTTTATAAGTGTAAGTACAAGGCGGCTAAAAATTAATCACCCTATGGAAAATTTATACTGCAGTATGCAAACAGATAAGCAATGGTGAGCTTGAAGGTCAAAATAAAGATTTTTGTCACTCATTTTCTGTTTAATGATGGATGGGCACGAACTGTGCATGCCAAAAGAGCGAAATGCTAGGAAAACTTTTATTTCCACACCGATTGGAGAACACCAATGAAAGGGTTGATTAGATGACATCGAATTAGACCTTAAGGAAATGAACGTACACAATTGAAGATATGAAGCCATGGATAGAATAAAGTGTTGTTGACGAAGCTATGGTTCATCACTGACTGTGAAGACTAAGAAAAAGAAGTATGCTCGTTCACAGAAAAACAAATTTAATGTTGGTTTATAGCCAAAGTAAATAAAACTCCATATTTTATTCTTAGTTCTTTGGTATCATAAATTCATGATACCACCCGTAAATTCTTAAACAAGTGATACAATATGACGCTATACATATATGCATCTTCTGGTAAAAAAACAAACATTTTTTTTACCAAATTTAAATAATTTTTTATTCTGGTGACAAAAAGTTCAACACATGCGAATTAGTCATCAGTTGAACGAAAAAGTATAGATTTATACGAAAATTGGTGCAATATTGCTACATAAAACTGAAGCTTGCAATGCATGAAAGTAGTCCCTTGACATATAAAAGACTTAAGACACGAACTTGTTTCTCAATATACCGATCTCTGCCCTCTCATGGTTTCAAATCTACTCTAAGCAGTTTATTACAAAATATTTAATACATAATGAATGAATTTTATAGATTCGTAAATAGATAAAGAAATATATGCCATTTTGATAAAAAACAAACACAAATTTTTTTTACCAAATTTTAATAATTTTTTATTCTGGTCACAAAAAGTTCAACACATGCGAATTAGTCATCAGTTGAACGAAAAAGTATAGATTTATACGAAAATTGGTGCAATATTGCTTACATAAAACTGAAGCTTGCAATGCATGAAAGTATCCCCTTGGTATATAAAAGACTTAAGACACGAACCTGCTTCTTAATATAGCGATCTCTGTCATTTCATGTCTTCAAATCTATTCTAAGCAGTTTATTACAAATTTTTAATACATAATGAATGAGTTTTATAAATTCGTAAATTGGTGAGAAATATGTGACATCTTGTAAAAAAATCAAAAAAATTGTATTAGGAAATTTAAATAATTTTTTATTCTGGTCACAAAAAGATCAACACAAGCTCATTGGTGCAATATTGCTTACATAAAACTGAAGCTTGCAATGCATGAAAGTAGTCCCTTGACATATAAAAGACTTAAGACACGAACTTGTTTCTCAATATACCGATCTCTGTCCTCTCATGGTTTCAAATCTACTCTAAGCAGTTTATTACAAAATATTTATTACATAATGAATGAATTTTATAGATTCGTAAATAGATAAAGAAATATATGCCATTTTGATAAAAAACAAACACAAATTTTTTTTACCAAATTTTAATAATTTTTTATTCTGGTCACAAAAAGTTCAACACATGCGAATTAGTCATCAGTTGAACGAAAAAGTATAGATTTATACGAAAATTGGTGCAATATTGCTTACATAAAACTGAAGCTTGCAATGCATGAAAGTATCCCCTTGGTATATAAAAGACTTAAGACACGAACCTGCTTCTTAATATAGCGATCTCTGTCATTTCATGTCTTCAAATCTACGCTAAGCAATTTATTAGAAAATATTTAATACATAATGAACGAATTTTATAAATTCATAAATAGATGAAAAAATATCTACCATATTGTAAAGAAATTAAATTTTTTCTTGACTAAATTTTAATCATTTTTTATCCAGATAACAAAAAGTTCAACACAAGCGCATTAGTCATCAGTTGAACGAAAAAGTATAGATTTTTAGGAAAATTGGTGCAATATTGCTTGCATAAAACTGGAACTTACAATGCATAAAAGTAGACCCTTGATATATAAAAGACTTAAGACACGAACCTGCTTCTCTCTGTCATTTCATGGCCTTAAATCCGCACTAAGCTAAAATATTTAATACATAATGATTTAAAACAATAAAAATAAAAGCTGAATCAAAAATAAAAATATATAAACATAAATATGTAGAAGTTGAACTTCACCAAGGCAATTAGAGTAGCTATTAAGCATCACTGAACCCTGAAAAGTAAACCCCAACAAAGTGAGAATAACAAAAACTAAAATATTATTTGCGCCAAACTGAAAATGTACTTTGAACTCTTGGAAAATTTTTATTCAAAATGTGCTTGTCATGCTGACAGTATAGAGGGCAGTTCTTGCCTTTGTAGAATACTAAGCGCCAGCAATTTTCACTAAACTAGTAATTAAATCCAACAACAAATATTACTCAAACTCTTTAGTGCAAAAGTATTTCTAAATGCTGCTAATATTTTTGTTTTTGTAGATAAGGCACGTTGACTGGCAGAAAATATGGCTAGCAATTTAAGTAATTGGGCACATTAAAATGATATCTAGCAGACGTAAAGGAGCAAGTCATTGACATACCGACTCAAATGGACTTTGATTTGATTCAGCGCAATTTTGCCAAATATTTGAATTTTTTTTGTTTTTTGTTTTCTTTTCTTGTTTAAAAAGTCAAAGGTGTGCGTAACTCGCGCACGGCATTAAAGTGATATTTATTTATTCTTGAATAAAAAAAATAATTAAACCACAACAAAATATTAGTAAGATTTGACAATATTGCAAAATATGCTCAACAACAACTTCCTATGCTTAATACGAGTATTAATAGCATAGCCGTCATCAGCCTAATGAATACGTCAATTGCCGCTTGTATTCATGTAATTATAAATAATAATAGCAACGCCAAAAAAAGTTAAAATTCGTCCTCAAATGTATCACCCACATCAATGGCGCGCTCATCCCGGCTCAAAGTCATGCGAATGACGCTGCAAAGCGTTTCAATGGCGCCGCTACACTCATTCAACTGCTTCACGCTCTTGTGGTTGCTGGCAGCGTTACGTGTGTATGTATAGTATGTATGTATATACCTACAGTAGTATCATTGATTTTGCGGTTGTCATTGCTACTCACTGCTTTGTGGCGCTGGCTGACTGTGATTTTTCCATGTTGACAAGCGTAATAATCATTTAATTTGCTGTCACTGCAGATGCTTTTGTTTAGGCAAAATGTGACGAATAAGTCAAGTAACTCAGTGCTTAAATGCTTGTGTTTATTATTTATGTTGTGCGATTTTATGGGGAGTAAGTTGTTGTATTGATGTCAAAGAATGAAAATTAATTTGTGACATGTCACCTTCATTGCTTGTAAACTGACTTTTATTTTTTATTTTTTCCATGGATATAAGCGGCAGGCTAATCACCAACCCTGTCAGAAATCTAGTAGATTAACGTAACCAACGCAAGACAAATGGCTTGTGGAGGCCCTATGCTCCCGAGAGGAGTGAACAAGGAAAAAAAAGACAATAAATAAATAAGTGTGAGAAGAATTGTATGGACAAGGTGGTGCAAAATTAATCATCCAAATTTGGTTTTTGAATAACTTTTTTTACTAAATAAGAGAAAAATTAATTTCGAGTAATTGGAATTGCTTGTCTGTTTAACTACTGCAGCTGTCTAGTTCACAAATATCAAATATGATTGACGTTTCAAAAATTAAAAGTCTTCCTATAGGGTGATGAATTTTACGCCACCTTGTATCGAGTGCATCGAAATCAATAACTATTGTTTGATAGCTGAGAATGGCGAACTGTATTGACATTTCTGTTCAATAAGGCTTGGCAAGCCATCATGAATCGCGAACGTAAGAAGAACGCTTGCTAATTGTGAAGATTTACTCTGAAAAAAATAAAATAAAATAAATCTGTTCACCAAGTTTATAGAGCGAAATGTTGAAGAAGACGCCGTAAAATCGATTTATCTAAAAAAGAGGCAAACATGCTTTTAATTTGCCCTAAACCTCTCACATTGGATCTGTGGCCACATTAACGAACTTATTAGACAGTGGGAGAAGCAGAAATTCGAGGAATACTGGCGAAATTCTAGCTGTTAGCGATAAGCCAACAATTCCTAACGCCAGACAGAGGAATTTTTGATAAACTACTTTCGCTCAGCAGAGTAGACTTAAGACCCCTAACTGGTAACTTTACACGTCGATTGGCCGTCATGCTCAACTTGATGGCCTTTGTCCTTCGACTACGTGGAAAATTTTACGTAAGAATCGTGGCAGACTTGCCCATAAAATGCAGCTCGTGCAAAAATTGGAGCCAAATGACCAACGTTTCCGTCGCATTTATGCTGAGCTCTATCATAGATTTATCAATTAAATTCATTTCAAAGCAGTCAAAAATTGGACTGTTGAAATGCACCATGCAACTCGCAGCCATGAAATTATCTATCAGAATATTAACAAAAAAATTAATTCCAACAATATTTCCGTTCCGTATTATTATTTTAAGTTATCAAGCTCTTAAAAAAACACCCGATATTAACTGTTCCTACCTGTTCTTTTTTTTTTTTTTTTGTGAATCTTGTTGAACTCGTGAAACAAAAAGTAGAAATAGTGGGTTTCTAAATCTGTTATTTAATATGGAGATAGTTGTGTGACTAAGTTATCGATATACATACTCAACCTTATAAATCACATATTGTAACTAAATAAAATTTTGCTTCTAAGCAAAGTAACGATGATGTACTACTATAAAAAATGTTCGTGCTACCCGGCTAATTTTCGGTGAAGGCAGTTTTAGTTAGTAACAATTTTTTTTTTTTGTATGATTCCCCCTTTTGCGCTAAGAGACTTTCAATGGAACTCACTATGTACTTATAATCGTCCAAGATTCATCAACTTTCGCACACTTGCTCGCAGATGTGATTTCTAGTCCATTTATTCTAACCGATCTTAATCTTGATGATGTTCCCTCTTAAGTATCAAAGGCCAATAGGCTGCTTTTGTTTAAAAACCCCCTATAAAGAAGATTACAAATTTAATGAGCCATTTCTATACCTATGCCAAGATTTTAACCCTAAATCCAGCATGTTTGATATATTATAATGAGGGAATTCGGCACCGTGAACTGAAATGTCTATTTTATCTCCTTCGTGGATTCAGAAGATTTCTCTGAGCACAACTTTCTTAAAATATTTTAGTGAGTTTTATTTCCTCCTCCGGTAAAATATGTTTAACCAGGTGTTTGTTCTATGCATCAGTGCTAGACATGATGACAACACATGTTTGGCGGTTTCATCTTCCTCACTACAGAACCTGCAAGTTCTGAATATTTCCAAGCATAGTAGTATATTTCCAAGATATATATATACTATATATATGTATATATCTATATCCTGGAAATATATATATATATATATATATATCTTGCCGCAGTTCCTATGTGGAACATAGAGCCTCACATTCCCAGGTTAGTAAAATGATAATTCAATCTACAACACCCTGTTAGAAGTCCTGTGATGGCCTTTGCTACAACTGAATTGGTTTTTGTGGCTAAGAAAACGATGCATTTCTCTCTCAATAAATGATTGACGCTGTCGTACCTGAAACTTTTTGTATGTAACTTAACAATTTTAGATCAATGCACCTAACAAACTTCTAACATTCTTGGCCCAGCCGTAGAACAAAATGATTTGTACGCACCCTCTTACGCGGAAAATGGTTAATCTTGGATTTATTATTAATATAATATAATCCTTAATCTCAGTAACACAATCTTTAACAATAGTTGTTACTTATGAAAGATCTGTATATCTACACTTCAAGACTTCCTCCAGATGGGGTTTTATAAAAATTCAAACTTTTTTCGAAGGCTTTATTTGAACAACCACTTAAAAAGTGCATTTTTTCTTCAAGTAAATTTTCTTTTCTGCCATTATCTTAAGTATTTTATTTATACAATAGTAGCCCTTGTCGGAAAATCAAATAGATTAACGAAACCAACGGAATACGAGTCTTGTCGAGGCCCTATGCTCCCGAGAGGAGTAATCAAGAAAAAAATACAATAGTTAATTACAGCATACATTTAAAGCAAAGCATCACCAGCTGCTAGACTTCACTTAAATAAATTATTTTATTTAAACAAAATTTTTGAAAAAGTTCATGTAGTATATATGATTTGTGGGACATGTTGTCAAAAGAAACGAATCTTTATGCAGAAGGATATCGGAAAACCAGCAGTATAATAAAATAAAATTACTCATGGAGTCCTTTCCTGTAAGTTCCGATGAGATAAGAGGTATTTTTGCCCTTAGTGTCATTTTGTCACAAGTGAGAAAGTCTCAGGTGCAATGAGACTTTCAAGAGATTAGTAGGCAATTCCCATTTTATGCATTTTAGCAATCTTAGAGAAACTGAAACTACTAATAACAGAATAAGGAAAGTACGAACAGTACTAACTTATTTGAATAATAAATTCCGACAACTATGTACACCAAAATATGATGTAGCTGTTGAGGAATTTCTCATGAAATATAATGAATGTGTGAGTTATATACAGTTTAATCCATCTAAAAGAGCTCGATTTGGAATAAAATTTTATTGCATATATAATTTTTTTTCTTTTTACTAATCTAACCACATGCAAAACAGCAAAAGTTATGTGTACAACTAACGACAAAAAACTGACTACATTCGTACTTACGCTATCGCGAAAGGACTGCAGAACTAATATATCACAGGTACGCTGACAGTTTATAATCTATTGGCTGCATACGCGTACAAGATAGGGATTGCTAACACGGACAAATGCAGGAAATGCAGAGAGGAAGTTGAGGAAACTTTAGAACACCTTCTGTGCGTTTGTCCGGCATAAATAAAAACGCGTTAAAATGCCTGGGAGCCCCAATGTTTGAGGGTCTGGAGGACGTCTAAAAAGCGGATCTCCCAGCTCTGCTTAGATTCTGCAAAAGCGCTGACATCCTACATGGTATCGCTAGGGACCAAAAGGTCTATGCGTGGCTTGTTGCAAGCCAGGCTAATCTAACCTAACCTAACCTAAATTTTTTTTATTTTCAAATTTTGTATTCCTAATACTTTCTATTTTGTCCAGGCATTTTTCTTTAGTTTCATAGTTGCTTGAAGAAAGAAATTACATTTTTTTTTGTTCGTTTTGGTCATTATTTTATAAATATGTTTTACTAACCATGAAATAAAATGCATATTTGTATAAATATATTCATTAAAATTAAAATATTTTAGGTTTATTTTCTGCTAACACCCCACTGAGTTGCAACAAAATGAAATAGTCCGCAAGCTTTACTACCTAATATAACCATAAAAGATTCTTTTTTTATAATACTTTATAATACACCGGCTACCGGGCTAGTTGCTAGTAAATATTTATAATTCTATTTCATATAAATTTCATAAAATAAAATAAAATAAAATAAAATAAATTGTAAGGCAAGGGGTTAAGTATCAACGACGACTTTTCTGGTAACCCTGTAAATGAAATCGTCAAGTCAATATTATAAAAAAGTGATCAATTTAGATACTTTGCCTTTTTTTTATTGTTTTTTCTTTTTACTGTTATTGTAATGATATTGTCCTTGGTTTTGAAAGCCCTTCTATCAACTGTAATCACCTCAAAAGAAATAAATCTGAATCTTCTTAACATGTCAGGGAACTTCCACAGAGTTTTATTATGTTGGGTTCCTGGGTATGAGCGATATGTGAGAAATGGAATGGCTAGCTAAATCATTTATCTAAAAAAGAGGCAAAAAATACATACTGGCGAAATTCTAGCTGTTAGCGACAAGCAAGCAATTCCTAACTCCAGCCAGAGGAATTTTTGATAAGCAACTTTTGCTAAGCAGAGTAGACTGGTAACTGGTAACTTTAAAGACCAATGTAGCCTGAGATATCACTTAAATATTGTAAAATTGGTTTCTCTGAGATCGTCATCTATCCATTCTGTGAATTTGACATTGAAAATTTAGAACAATTCTATGGAATGTCCTGCATTAGGCAGAAAAAGGCTACAGAACCCTGGGGGTATTGCCGTGCATTCATATAAATTGTGGAGCAAACCTCAGAATTTGCTAAAAGTAAAAAAAAGTCGTAAACTATAGGACACTTTAGAAGATCTTGCACGTTATATCTCTTTTGGTCGCAGTGCTCAGTAGCCTAATAATAAAAATGTTGGTGCTTTGTATAACTGGCCGTTCCCCGATCTGAATGGCAGCCCAAAACTAAATTTTCTTATTCTTACACAAATTTGAAAAAAAAAATTATTTCGAGACATTTCCTAAATAACAATTCTGCTTAAATGGCGTTTAAAGTTGACTTCCAAAATGCCCATTTGGCACTTCTTTTCTTTAATTGGTCAACCGTGGCTAACCAACTTCACCCTTTTCAGCGCAGAGTTGGTCTCCTTCCTTTTTCCACTACGACCAACAGCTCAAACCGCATGAAATAACTTCGGTTAATATGCAGCTTATGATTGGATTACACAATATTTTTGACTCATTACCGCTTAATACCCCAACAGTTTTATTATTTATTTATTACTATTTTTTTTTAACCTTTGCATATCGCAGAATCTTTCAGCGCAACCACAATGCTGGACAGACGCCAACTTGCCACTTAGCCAGCCAATTAGACGGCAATAAGACTCGTAGTTCCTTGAACGCATTCGAAAAACTTTTTCACAACTCACTGTTGTGTTGATGTATGACAAAACAAAAACGTTGTTGCCGAGTTCTTTGCCATTTGCTGATGTGTAACAATTTTTTTTTTTGGTTTGACTGGTTAAAGTGCACAAAGTACTCGAAGGTGTTTGTGTTTGCTGCGTTTCTAGTTCGCTGTGCTTCTAGTTACGTCCTTCAAAAGAATGTTGTTAAATTGCATGTTCACACCTTTTTTTCTTACTCATATACCGTTAGTACCACCAGCAAGAAATAATGCAATTTAGCTGCGTCACTTCAGAATTAAATGGGAATGTCGAAATGGTTTTTTTATACCCGTGCGCATTAGTGCACTAAGGTATTCAAATTTTGTTCACATAACGGTTGTTTTCAAGAGTATAACGGAGTCTAGAAAGGCATATGTAAGTGCATAGCAAAATCTTAAGAAAGACGGGAGTCATTGATTGGGTTTTATATTCAAGTGAAATGGAGGTAATTTCACGAAAGTCGTCCTGCGACATCAATGGCGGTGCTTCTAGAACCCGCATCTCTTCACATTTATACCCATTCCCAAGCGAAAAGGGCTATCCTAAAAACAACCGAGGCCACTATTCGCTCAACAAACCTCTGAGATCACAACCCCGCTATATATATTCAGTTTTGTCAAATTCTTCAAGACGGAACTGAGTAGCTGGAAAAAGACTTGGGAAGCGTTTTCAAAAACTTACAAGATAAGCCAGAATATGATAACATAGACGGATCGCTCACCAAACTGGTGCTGAAATGGCTTTATAAGTTCAATAGCAGATACGTATCCTTCCTGGGCTCATCCGTGTCCTGACTTCCAGGGCTCATAATAGCAAATAAATTAAACATGAAAGGAGCGATTTTAGGTGCGGAAAATCTTAGGCCAGAATAGCCAGATACGATTCCCATGTATTTCAGGGGTCTTAGGAATTGCAAGGAACGAAATAGCAGATGAATGAGCCATGAAATATACGACCTCCCTCCCCTTTCTCCTCTCTTATTCTGCAAGTAGAGGAAAGATTAAGAAAAACGTATTAGGAAAATCTACCGAGCTTATCGCAATCAAAATCAATGTTAGATAACATCAAACTAACCCGATTTAAAGATTATATGAAATTAAGTAAAAATAATTTAGAGTCTTCATAAAAATTCTAACAAGGCATCGTTGATTGCATCATCACCTTACTAACATTGGCATAAACTCCAATGGAACTTGCAGGTTTTGTAGGCAGAAAGATGAAACCCCCAAACATGTGCTGACGATACCCAGCGCTGATGCATAGGCGAGACAAATTTGGGCTAAGAGAAATATTTTGAACCCACGAAGGGGATACAATAGATCATTCAGGTTACCGTGCTAAATTCTCTCATAGTAATAATAAAAATGTTCATGCAATTTAGGCCAAATTGAAGATACTTAATTAACTTACCTAAGTATATAAAGACGTTTTTTCAAAGAATGCTGAAAAATTCGTTTGATTTAAAAAAAAAGGCTGATAGCATGAAAAGAGCTACGATTATTAAAAAATGCATCGAAAAATGCTTTTCCTTAAGTGAATGTGTTTTTATTTAAGCGTACTTTATCAAACGGCAGGAAACTAGAAACTCACATTATATTACTTAAATCGATTTTGATTGCAAAGGCACTGCGAACTTCCGCTGAATGTATAATTCTTATATATTTTTTAAAATTCTTATATTCTTATGTATATCTTCATACAACCTCATTTTGGCACTCCGTTAGTAAATAAAAAAAGTACCCAACTATCCAACATAGAATAGAAATTTTGATTTCAGTTCGACCGATTCTACAGTCACAGTCATTAAGGTGTTATATACAGTTGGAAGGCCGAAAAAAAGCGAATTTTCCAGAATTTTTTCTGAGAAAACTTTTAAATTTGTTGATTTAAAATTTTGTACACATATTATGTTATCTTTTAACTCTATTGTAAGACTTAGTATTATTCAAAATATTTATTTGGAAAGGAGTTACAGCTGATCCTGATCGGGAGCTCCTCTCAAAAAAGATGTTTTGCGGTGACCTCTGAATTGGATCCTATGAAATTAAAAACAAAACAGATTTCATTAAAGTAATATTAGATCTAGTAAATAACCGAAGGAATAAGCAAAATAAATTTTTTGACAAAATTACGGTTTCTCAAAGAAAAAAAAACTGATTTTTGTCCAAAATTTCGGTCTCAAATTTTTTATAAAAAAATATTTATCGGTAAAAACCTTCAATTAATTACAACAAAATATATTTAAGAAGCTCGCCGTAAAATTTGAGACTAATCGGTTTAGCCGTTTTCGAGTAATGTTGGTACCCGACCGCTCCGGCCCTGTACTTTCATGCACTCTGAAACGCCTTTTCAAATTTGTGTGTAACTTCGAAAATATTCACCGGAACGATATTAAATTTTCTGTGGTTATTCTTAAATATCCTCCTCTAGTTTCTTGGGTCGAAAATATCGAATTTTTTTTTTTTCATAAATCACATTTACAACATGTGTTAAAAGTATGTGCTGAAGGATTTTTCGATATTCGAAGTGGCTCACAAGTTACGGCCTTGAACGGAGCAGGTATACTTAGCGCGCTCAACGCTATAAATCACATGCGCGAACTTTGAAACGCGTTTTTCTCGAAACACTATTTTTCAAAATAGTGACCACGATATTTCAAAAACTACTGAACAGATCTTGTTCAAATATATACCTCATCTTTAATATATTATAAGCCAGCGATTGAACTAGGATTATCATGATTGCTTCGATAGATTTTTTCCTATGAGCGAAAAAATTAAGAAAAAATAAGTAAAAAATAGAATTTAATTTTCAAAAGTGTATACAAAAATTAATTTTTGTAATTAAGAATTCATTCTAGTTCAATCGCTAGTCTTAAATATGAACATTAAAATGTCGTTTGGTTTTTCGATTTCAGATAAGCCAAACAGCCGCAATCTTGGTCACCGTCAAGCACCTCTTTTACTTTATGTCTTCTTGTCGGCCACTATAACTTTTATTCTATTATATATTTTGTCTTCAAAAAATTTGTAAAGCTCATTTAAATGTTACTAAAGATTATGTGAATAAGTTCGTGCGGTTTTTTTTCGAAATTTGAAACTTTATTGACGTAAAATGGTTACAAATTTAATATTCAAAATATTGTCCATCGCTTACTACTACTTTTTCCCATCTTTCTGGCAATTCACGGATTCCCTTTGTGAAAAATTCGGTCGGTTTTGCCGCAATCCACGAATCGATCAATTTTTTGACTTCATCGTAATTACGGAAGTGCTGGTCAGCCAGGCCATGTTGCATCGATCGGAAGAGATAGTAATCGGATGGCGCAAGGTCTGGACTATACGGCGGGTGGGGTAGGACATCCCATTTGAGCGTTTCTAAGTATGTTTTGACCACTTGTGCAACATGTGGCCGAGCATTGTCATGTTGCAAAATAACTTTGTCGTGTCTATCGGCGTATTGCGGCCGTTTTTCTCGCAGTGCTCGGCTCAAACGCATCAATTGTCGTCGGTAGACATCCCCCGTAATCGTTTCATTCGGTTTCAGTAGCTCATAATACACAACACCCAGCTGGTCCCACCAGATACACAGCATAACCTTCAGGCCATGAATATTCTGCGCCGACGTCGATGTTGAAGCATGGCCAGGGTATCCATACGTTGCCCGACGTTTTGGATTGTCGTAATGGACCCACTTTTCATCGCCAGTCACAATTCGATGCAAAAAACCCTTTCTTTTGTGCCGTTGAAGCAGTTGTTCGCATGCCATAAAACGGCGTTCAACGTCTCTTGGCTTCAATTCATACGGCACCCAATGGCCTACCTTTCGGATCATTCCCATGGCTTTTAAACGTTTGGAAATGGTTGATTGATCAACTCCCAAAGTTTTTGCAACCTCTTCTTGCGTTTGAGCCGGATCTTGATCGAGCAATTCCTCCAATTCGGTATCCATGAACTTTGGCGGCGCACCCTCGCGTTCTTCGTCTTCCAAGCCAAAATCACCACTTTTAAAGCGTGCAAACCACTTCTGGCACGTTCGCTCAGATAGAGCATGCTCACCATAAACTTCCACCAAGATACGATGACTTTCGGCTGCTTTTTTCTTCATATTAAAATAATGAAGAAGAATTCCCCGCAAAAACACATTATTTGGCACGAAATTCGACATTTTCAAGTGTGGTAAAAATATTGTTGTTTACGCTTCAAATAAAAAACTTATACTGACGTTTGTGCCTTACGACAGTAGCTCTCCAATGAATGTTTGGAAATGTGGATCGATGGAATAATAATCAAGTTACGCCATCTGTTGTAAAACCGCACGAACTTATTCATAGTCCTATTATTTTGATCGTTTGCCCGTTAAAAATTATTGAAAAACCCGAAAAAAAACAGACGAGAAACTAGAGGACCCCCTTAAGAAAAAAACAATCGATTTTTTGAGAATTCTAACTGCAAATTCTGCTCCTTAAGAAAAACATTAACTGAGATTACTTAAAACATATGCGAAAATTATTAGTATTGCTATGAGATAAATTGCTAAAGGTTAAAATATTAATAAATATGAAATAAGTTCTGTTCAAAATATTCCCGGAATCTGCGAAGAAAAGCGAGGTCGTTTTTAAAACACTATTCAGGTTCTCTTACAAGTTCTCTATATTAGTCTTAGTACGATTTCTACGGATGATAAGTTGAGTCGTGAAAATAAAAAAGTTGCGCCGCGTCATGTCAGCTGAATGCGGAGGCTGTGAAATGATACCAACTTTATTTTCTTTTAAATTGTTGCGGTCAATATGAAAAGTGTGAGCCTTTGATTATGGTTCTTCACCACCCACCTATTGCCTCTCAAAAATTGCAGCCCTTTTTACACGAATTTTCTCTCTCAAACGCTTCAGTGCGCTCACACACTCAGTTCGTCTTATTTACTTTTTGAACTGGTGAAAGAAATTCAACGTAGACCTCTACGCGGTAATTAAAGAAAACAGTCATTAAAACCTTCCACACTAGACATTTTGTTAGAAATTCTAATTTAGAAATTTGAAATTTTGATGAATATTTGTTGATTTTCTTTTTAATTTTCAATTTAATTCATTTATATAGTCACATACCAATGCTCCCACTACCAGCAACACACACTTCTTTACTCATTCTCTCCATACCTCTCGTACTTATATTCTCACATCTCTTCTTCACGTTTCTTAATTTGCTCCCTTATTAACTGATCTTTAACATTATCTAAACCAATCTCTTCTTACGTAACAACAACAACGTTTTGCACTCTCTCCCACTATTAGTTTTAAAGCTCTTCCTTGTTAACTTAGTTGCAAGAATTGTGTAATATTTGAATGAATTAATAAAGTTACCGCCAAAAGGAACGGATCATTATTATATACTTGCTGTGGATGAACGAACTACATTAGAGTGACAAAAATTAACCGCTTAAGGGGTAACACCACTGTAGAAATTTCAAAAAATTAATTTTTTTTTATAAGCTTAAAAAATTCTTTGAACCTTTAACATACAGAACAAAAAGTTTTATACGTTACCGAAGTTTATTTCATAAATATTTTAAGCTTTTAACCAAGCGTTTCCAAACTTTAAACGCGTTTTTCTCAAAACACGTTTTCTGAAATTGGCACGCAGCATAACTCAAACAATTTTAAATATTTTTAATCAGGTTTTTCACTACGTCTGTACAATAACCTTCTTAAGAGAAGAGCGTAGGGGATTTTCGATAGATTAATTTAAACGATTGTTATAATTATTTAAGTGCCGTTTTTTTAGTCCAAAATAGAGTTTTTTCCTTCAAATGTTTGCTAATTCCACAAAAATAAATATTTTTTAAATCCCCTACGTGTTTCTCTAGCTATTCTTATCTAGATTAAGAAAAAAAATGTTTCTTTGTTCCAGATTAAAATTTGCACCCTCTGTGCTGCGTGCCGCGGAGCTCCTTCAAGAGAAACCACATTACAAAAATGTCTCCAATGCCGCCATTTTGTAAAAATTTTCGATCAAGCTTTGTAGTTTTGTATTTTAGTATATAAGTAATAACTTCCCAAATCAGAGTGATTGTTTTCCCTTTCCTTCTATACAAAAAAATTCTTTAAAAATCGTGTTTATTTTACACGTGTACAGTGGTGTTACCCCTTAATGCATTTGAACGAACAGCGCTCGCGTGCCGCGAACATACTCTAACGAACGTACTCAACCCGAATGCTGCTCGCATGTTTCGACATGTTTGTGTTACACATGAACGAATCGTGCTGACAAATCGCTACTTGTCATTTGTTATTTCTATTTTTAAATATTTAATATAAACTTTTTAAATACAAAATTAAAATAAAAAACTGATGTTTTTGGATACATTTCTGTGAAAAAAACCCCAGCGTCAAATGGTTAAATCAGAAACAAATGAATTGTCAAAACCTGTGAGTAAGTCCCTGTGTCATATTTATTTAAAGCACTTTATAGGAAATTTAAAAGCATATCTTAAGGCTTTTAAGGTTTTTTACAAGAAGTATTGAAGCATATCTTCAGAATTAAATGGCATATTTTAATCACTTGAAATACATTTTTAAGATCATATTTTGGGGTGCCCCGTTTATCACCAGGCTCAATTAAAACTTTGATAACATTTTGACCCAAAAAAGACTTTCTTTAGCGATAGCACTGCGAAGTTATTTTCTTCAAGAAATTTAGACTTCTCGGTAATGGCCGCGCTTGAACTCATCTCTTCCCAAAAATTTTATGTATAACACCGAATCGTGCGTTATAGGAATATCATTCCAAAAATTAATTTGGAGTAGGATTCCTCTAACCTTTTCTATATTTTCTTTAGTCGCAAAGGTGGATGGGCAAGTCAAAGCCTCAACCATAGTACGGCCCCCTTTAAACTCTTGGTATCACTCGTATACTTGTAGGTATTTCCAACAGTGCCGAGATACCGTCGACTACCGTAAACATTTTAAATGCTTCCGCACATACTTATTTTTGTATTAAAAGCACATGACTTCAGAACGAGCCATTTGGTCAACGAAATTCGATTTAGTGAAATTCGCAGCATACATCAACGAGTGCTTCGCTTACAAAGGTCCTAGCCAAACACTCTCCAATAGGCTACGCTCAAAAGTGGCATACAATGAACAAAAAAATATACCAACCTTCAAGTAAATATGAAATTCTGATTACGTTTTGAATAGAATGGATGATTAGGACTATGAACCACCATAACCCTTCTGCGGGGTAAATAACGACTTTAAAAGTGTCTTTCTACATGAGCGGAAACAATGAGGTCTAATCGAGTACTGGAGAGCCCAAATGGTCATCCGGCAATAAAAAAGATGTATAAAAGTAGAGGCAATCCTAAACCACAGCAGAAATGGCATAAAACTTTACACTGTACTATTAAAAGGACATTGTAAGCTTAATTACCACATGAAAAAAAATTAGTGTGGTTGAAAATGATTCTTATAAACTCTGTAAAGAGGCACAAGAAACAGCAAAACAAATTCTTTGCGACTGCCTAGAAGTGGCATGACGTAGACTAAATTACATGGGAATTCGAATTATAGATACAAACCTCCAGAAATTAAGCCTTAAGAAATAAAGGATTTATTAATAGCATAAAACTGTTTGAGTAGACTACATGGCTGCACAATATATATTTTCAGGTCTCAGGTCGCAAATAGCCATTTATTATAATGACTATGACTTTAGCACTGAAAATGTGCACTGGGTTTGTAAGTTTAGACACTTTTTATTTCTTTATTGATCAGCTTAAGCTGCGTCACCCGAGCAGCACTTGGAGACTTTCAGTTGGTTTATTAATAAGTTCATGTGCAATTCATTTTTTTTATTAATTAAGTAAGTGAGTGCTATTATAATGAAGTGTTTTTATGATATAATATTTTATAGCTTTTACGGCATAAAGACAGTCACCACAGTGTGCAACGTAAAGCATTTATTGAATTATTTAAAAAAACTATTAACGCTTACATTACAGGTAGTGTTTTATTTGATTTATTTAAAAATAATAAATAAACAGCATTTTCTATTGAGTGCTAATATTATTATCTGGGGGGCATTTAAATAAAATATTTATTACACCAACTGTTATACCATTATTTGGAATGACCTGAGTCATCGGGTCATATAGGTACTTCGAAGTAGAATACATATGTGGAAAAAATATTTTTTTTTATAAATATTTTTTTTATTATCATATTTTTTTATTATTATATTTATGTGTATGTATATATAAAATTTTTTTTATATTACTTTTTGAGGCCACTCTTAAAATGCGCAAATAATTCCGATTCACACTCATTTTCAAGAGCACCGTCAGTGACAATCAAAGAAGATATAGAGGAGTAACGGTGCTTGCTAATATGACTCATTAAGTGAATCAGTGATAAAAAAGTGTATTTCCAAGGTGAACATGAATTGACGAATTCTGCTCAAAAAGTGTTCATCACAAGGCGCATTAAGCAGGTAGCAGCTGTAGAGTAGAAACAACAAGAGTAATGGATTTTGTGTTTGCTTTTGGTCCCTAGAAATTCAAAATCTATAAAAAAAGCTTGGCCGTTAGAGTAACTTAAACAAAATTTCGGGATTTATAGACCAATTAAAGGGGAAAAATTAAACTCACAACTCTACAGCTGCTTCCTGTGCAATGTGCCTTGCTTCATCATAAGTTTTTGATATACTCAACATCACCTCGATATACAAATGTAATTCTCAATTTTAAAAATTCTTTAGTAAAACTTTTAACACCTTTTCTTTTAATTATTTTGGCTAATTTTTTAACAAAATAAATTTTGTGTTTATTTGTAATTTTTTTTTCTATTTTTTAAAATTCTTTAATAAAAATAACACCTTTTCTTGTAGTACAATGGTCTCCTGGCCTAGTGCATGGTCTTGTCCAACCCCCCACAAATCCAAAAAAATCTAACACCTTTTCTTATAATTATTTCGTCTAATTTTTTTAAGAAAATTATATTAGAAAAAACTTAAGAAACTTACAACTGAAAAGCGCAAAAAACACTAAGCCTTTATAAAGATGGACATAATTTGCTTCACGCACGAGAAAAACAAAAACAAGTTTATGCAAAAAAGCAGACGAAGCGACTTAAAATAATACCTTTGAGAATTTGATAGAAAAATTCTAAAAAAATCATAAGATAATCCAATAAAATTGATGCAAAAAAATTGCTATGCGTTGCTACAAGAAAGCCTGGACGCCGCAGCTTTATATGCAACAAGTTGAGAGTAGAAGAAAATCATGAACGAGTGATACACAAATTCTCTTACATTAGCCATTTTAATATGAAAAATATGGATTTTTTTTGAATTTTGATGCATTGTTTTATGCCCGGGTTTGAATTTCCAGATATGAAGCACTAAATGATATAAAATGTTTTTAGCGGTCACCTCTCGGCAAACAATGTCAAGGTCCGAGTAAATTTCCACAAAAGCTCCTCATAGAAAAACCATTTGCGGTACGGAGGCAATATAAAATGGCTTAAAGTTGAGGTTAAGTTATGTAGATGTTTAAATGATGTGAGGATGTCTCTCGGCTTTAAATACCATTTTGGAAGGCAAATTGAATGCTTCTGTTTATAAAAAAGTCCCACAAGGAACGATAACCCCTGAAAGAAAACGCCTAATATGGTCGCACTTCATATTCCAAAAGATTAATACGTCAGTCTTAATAAAAAATAATTATTATTATTTGTTAGGAAAAATATATAGAGTGAAAACCAAAAAGTTGCCATTGAAGGAAACGAAAAAGCAGATGAACTGGCAAGTATGAGATCTGCCATGAATAACATTCTTGCAGAATCGGTATTCACACCACTGGGTGCAATCAAAAATGCAATACCCTCAAGATATCTACGAATTTCGGATTGTATAAGTAGATGGAGGGATCACACAACATGCAAAGTTAGCAGAACTTTCTGGCCCACCTACAACCACAAGCCAACGTCAACAACGACAAATATGAAACGAAGTGATGCCTGCAGACTCACGGCAGTGATAACTGACTACTTTTCATAAACAACCTTATGAAGCTTCCCAATCGCACATACTGTATATAGTCGTGAAGGAATAACAGTATAATTTGTTGGTAGCAAGGATGTGGCTGATGAATCACCACTTCAACCAACCAGAGGATATCTTTTTTTTGGATTTTTATATGTGTATGGTGGCGCAAAATTAATCATCGGGCGATTTAAAATTTTTGCAAATGACGTCATATACCAATCATATTTCACATTTGTGAACTTGACAGCTGCAGCATTTAAAGAGAAAAGCATTGGAGCGCTAACAGGTCAAAGTAAAGATTTTCATCACTCAGAGTCATAAATTTTTTTTATTTAGTAAAAAGTTATTAAAAAATGAATTGGATGATTAATTTTGCGCCATCGTGGAGACTTGTATATTGCACATTAATTTTTTTTTATTTAATAAAAAGTTATTAAAAAATGAGATTGGATGATTAATTTTGCGCCATCGTGGAGATTTGTATATTGCACATTAATTTTTTTTATTTAGTAAAAATTTATATTACTAAAAAAATAATTTGGATGATTAATTTTGCGCCACCGTGAAAACTTGTATTTTGCCCATCCATTTTTTTTATTTACTAAAAATTTACTAAAAAATTAAATTGGAGGATGAAATTTTGATATTGCGCCACCATGGAAACTTGTATTTTGCACATACTGCATATACATATGTAAAATCAGGGTGACCCATTTATTCTTAACACAAAAAATTATCGAATGGTATCAAATCGCTGCTTCTACACTGCCAATTGCCATCATCGTTACAGCTGATTATTCGATTTTATTGCTTGCCCAATTTTTTCAAGCGAAAATCTACATATTGTGAAATATTTTAGCCATAAACTAATTTTCTGCCACATCACGGATGTTATTTTAGTTGTCAACAAAAGTTGTATAAAAAGAACAGATAGTTCAAATTTTAAATGCTATTTAAACATACTTATACATACATACCTATATACATACAAAAGTAACCAGTTCGGGTTAGCCAATAAGCCAGCAAAATGAAATGAACAGCGAAACTATCACAAGCAGAATAAATACAGGCTGACAGTTAATTATCATTAATTATCATTCTTAATTGTGGCTGTTGGTTCGAAATTTGTGGGTCCGTGTCCAAATACGAGTTGTCACATATTCAAAACCAAACTGAAAGGAAAAGTGTTTTTTATAGAGGTTTTATACAAATAAATTTTCCCAAAAAAAAACAAAATTCCAGCAGTTCAGTTATAGTATCAAACTGACGCGCATTCCATCTTTATTTGGGGAAAAAATCACAGCACATGTCACAAATTTTTGGATAAGTGCAACTTGAGCCAGTCAAGGTTGTATGTGTCACACAGTCTATTATGATTGACCCCAAAGTCGGAAGTAAAAAACTTCTATTCTAAGTCTAAATTACCACTCACTTTTTAAGCCTTTTTCACGTTCGGGCGAGTGTATGTGCGACCATTTGCTTAGCGATCACTTCACTTTGGTGTTAAATACTTAGTTATAGAACTAGTTTTATGTGTACACACATACTTATAAATATATGTAAATATGAGCTTGCACAATATTTGTAATAAATATTGAGAGCTGTGTCGTCAATAACTTTATTTGATTTTTATGTCTATAAAAGCTTTTATGGTAAGCAAATGAGTTTAAGAAAACAAGTTATTTATTAGTTTTATTTTCAGTTTAACACTCTATTTATAAATATTTATATATAGCTTAAGATTGGAAACAGGAAATGTGACAAATCGGCGGAAATGGTGCTGACGAATTCTTTAGTATTTATAAGTTTCTATGTATGCAAAAAACCAGCTGCTTGTAAGGTAATTCTTAAAAGTTATTATTTAAATGAGTTTAATAAACTAACACCGTAACGTGCTGGGCCAAATTAGACAAAAATTAAGTAACTTTAGTAGCTGTTAAAACATTTGATAAGGCAAAGTTCAATAAACTCCAACAGTTGATGCGTCTGTCCTTTGTTAGATAAGACCAATTAGAGGCACTAAGGAAATCTACTTCCATCCGCTCGTTTGGTATTTTCGTGGCGCAGGGCGGCCAGTTATTTTATTGGCACAGAAATATGAAAGAAATATTTACATGAAAGGTTTCCAATAACAGGTGTTATTAATTTTTAATGGCCGGAATTGGATGGTATTGATCTGGACAACGTTTATTTTCAACAAGACGGCGCTACGTGTCACAACGAAACCATTGATCTTTTACGGGAAAAGTCTCCGCACCGCATTATCTCTCGAAAAGGTGATCACAATTGGCCACGGAGATCTTGTGATTTAACACCTTGTGACTTTTTTCTTTGGGGCCACGTGAAAGATTTGACCCTCTCAACAGCCCAGGGTCGATTCAAGACCACAAAGATGGAGTTCGTAAGGCTACCGAGGAGCCACTTTGCAATTCGGTTATGGAAAGTTTCATAAAAAGATTATTGTCTTGTAAGCGTGGTCGTGGTGGTCATTTGCCTGATGTTATTTTCCACTATTAACGGCATACCTCCCTCTTTATAATGAAATAAACACCCGATCATTCATATCAAAAAATAGCATTTTTCTTTGAATATCAAAATAACACCTATGTTTGGAAAACCCTATATACCATATAAGGTGGCTGTAAATTAATCATGCAATTTTGTTTTTAAATAAATTTTTTACCGAATAACAAAAAATAATTTTGAGTGATGGAGATCTTTATTGTGACCTTTACGCGCTTCATTGCTTGCCTCTGTTTGTATACTGCAGCTGTTTAGTTTGCATTTGCAAATTTTATATTCTTCGCTAAAATTATAAATCTTCTGATAGGCTGATTAATTTTGCGCCACCCTGTATGTGGATAAGTAATTGGCGCACACAATTTGTGGTTTATCGCTTGGTGTTGCTCCAAAAATGCAAGGCCTTTTAGTTTTTTGCTGCCTCAAATCGGTAGATACAAGGTGGCGCAAAATTAATCATCCAGTTTTGTTTTTGAATAAATTTTTTACTAAATAAAATAAACGATTTTGAAAGATAATTTTTATTTTTACCTTCACGCACTCCATCATGAAAGATGGCGTAATGAAGAAGAGATAAGCACAATCTTAATGCACTGATTTCAGTTATTACGGGGCACTGCCTAATCGGTAGGCACGTACAGAAAATGGGTGTGCAAACACATGACTTCTGCAGAAGTTGTCTAGACGAGGAAGAGGAAGAGGTGCGGGATCGTCGCACCTTCTGTGTCACCGTCCTGCTCTATCCAGACGTAGACTCGCCATTTTGAGTGGGCCTTCCTTGAATGAATTGGAAGATCTCGACTCTGTCGAAATTAAGGATCTTACAAAATTTTTGAAAAATACACATTCGTTTTAGGAGGGATAAGGGCTAGTTCCCCACGCGGCATCACAATGGGCCATCAGCCTGAGTGGGTCCCACAGTGGACAACCGCTTCAACTTAACCTCACCTAGCTAACCAGTGAATGAAGAAATTACTATTTAGTGCATTTTTTCAACTCCTCCGTCATGAGTTTCCATTGATGATATTGACAATTATGACTGACTTAATTGCCAGCACTCATCTTATCAGCTTTAGAAAAGCAAAGATGCTTTTAAAGGTTAAAATCATGAAGCGCAAAATTGCATTGCGTAAGCCAAGTTTTTGCATAGCTCGCTAAATTTAGAGATGGAATCTACTACAAGCCAGCCATCAGCCGTATGGTGGTGGAGCAAAACTACAGCCAACAGTAGTGAACTGTGGGCTAGCAACAAAATATGATTTTATTCCAGTTACTTTTTTCAATTTCAATTGTTTTAAAGAAATTTTCTAACAAAGCGTAGCTTTAGCTAATATTAAATCGCCGAGAACTTTTCAGCTTCTTTTTTCTCAGTTCTCAGCCATTGAAATCGCATGCCAAGCGTTTAACTTTACTAAAGGGTGACTTCCTGCAACGGTAATCGCGCGACTGTTTAAGCTGCTTAAACTTTTATTAAACTACTGAATTTCTCACAATTAAAAAATCATTTACTCCAGCACGCAAATAAATGCCGGGTGGCGATTAAGTTGCCTTAGTTTTTTGTAAATATTTTCATATATTAAATTTATTAATATGCATATAAATTTTTGTAAATATATTTTTCCAAGTATTCGCATGCAAATATACTCGTGGCACTTTGTCAGAGTTGATATTAAATAATTGTGTCGTAATGTGATATTAAATAAGAGATAAATTTATTTCCCAGCAGAAATCATTCCATGCAATTAAAAGAGTTTAGAATTGTATGAGCTAATCGAAGCATGAAAGCTGCATGAGATAAATGGGAAATGAAATGAGAAAAAATAAATGCATTCTTAGCATATTGCACAGTGATCGGAGGGACAATGAATTACGCAAAAAAAAGCATATTCTGAAATTGTGATAAATTAGCTGGAATAAGAATGGAGGAATTATGCAAAAATTATCAACTAATTCAGAACTGATTAGTGTCTTCTTTGGTATCCGCTGAGCAAATATTATGCTGCTACAATGAGCTACAAAATAAAATTTATTGACTTCGAGAACTTAAATAATTCTGAATTTTGATGAGATGTGGTATTGACATATGGCATGGATGATAGAATACCAGGTTGCCGATGAATTGACCAACCATGCATCAGCGGTTCACCCACAAGGGCTAGAGCCAATAATTGGAATCAGTTCCACTGGAATCATGAATCGGATCAGTGATGATATATGTATATATATACATATATAATTGGCGCGTGCACCCTTTTTGTTTGTTTGGCCGAACTCCTCCTCCTATATGTGGTGTGCGTCTTGATGTTGTTCCACAAATGGAGGGACCTACAGTTTCAAGCCGACTCCGAACGGCAGATATTTTTATGAGGAGCTTTTTCATGGCAGGAATCCACTCGGAGGTTTGCCATTGACTGATCGGATCAGCGAATATGTATGCAATTTACATAAAGAGTTATTGGCCCGTATAGAACGCTGCAGAACTGCAAAGTGTTTTCTGACAAGTCCGAACAGAAAACTGTCAAACTTTCTACTAAAACTTGGAAGGAAAAACGTTCGGTTGATGGTCGGTATTATTACAAGACACAACCCGTGAGCTCAGCAAATGGCAACCATTGGAATCATTGAGGACCCAATGTGCCTGTCGTGCTTGGAGGAGACGGATAGCACTGAGCACTTTCTCTGTTAGTGTCCTGCCTTTGCTAGAGCACGGCTACGAGTTTTGGGTTCCGATGTCGTCGGACTGTTTGGGGCGTTTTTTTTGTGCCTACTTTTTGGAGCTTATTTCCGTTTCTTGGCTAGTGCTTGTGCGTTCTATAAAGTGCTATCCATTCCGGCGTCGGATTTATTGGTATGGCCTTGCGGTAATTTGTGCCTTTGCTGCGGACCTGGAATCGCTGCGTTTGTGCGGGTAATAAACGCTCGGAGTAGTGCGCGTTGTTGCCACGGTTTGTGTCCAGCGTTTACCTACACTGGTCGACCCTTCTCCTTTTTTTGTAAATTTTGTCTATTTGTATTCTCTGCAAATGTTGTGAATTTATTTAGATACATATTCTTTCTCTCTCGGTTCTCTCCCTCTTTCTTTGTCTGCCTTGAAAGTTCCACATCTGTTATGTGTACCACGCTATAAGCACTTTTTTTATTTAATATATATCTATACTTTCATATATTTACATTATACATATATATTTATATTTAGTAAAAAAATATTAATTTTTTTATTTATTTTTTAATCAAATTACTTTCGTTTCTAATAAAAAATTCTTTCTTCCCTCGTTTCAGGCCCAATTCGTGCTCTGCATTGTGCATACTACGCGCGCCCTCATCAGCTCCCAATGCCAATTCTCGAAATTCATCTCATCCCTGCTGCTGCTGAATGCCTCTATTTTCTTCTGCCTCTTCATGAACTTCTACATGGCCAGCTACAAAAAACTGCAAGACCAAAAAATGAGCATTGCCGCCAAGGCGAATGGTGTGACGTCAGCGCAAAATAACTGCGCGTTAGCGTCAAAGAAAATTATGGAAATGAATAACAACACCATGGATACAATGGATGCGATTGGCTTGTTGGCGTTGAAGGAAAAACTGAACTAAACGAAATCGAAATGGAAGAAAGCACACTTTAAGTTGCATAATTGTATATAAATCAACATACAGACATGGGTATATACAATAGACTACCGTTGCATGCAACTGCTTATTGGCCATAAGTAGTAGAAAAGTAAAATTCAATTTTTTTTTATGCTATAAAAACAAAAAAGGGTGAATCAAAGTACATAGAAATGAACGAAATTATGCTCGTAATTCTTAAAGAAAAAAAAAACAAATCAAACTGCACCAGAAAAATATTAAATTGTAAATTTTCGCATCTCATACGAGTGTGAACAAGAATATGGGGCCAGCTACAAGAAAAACGAATTAAAGGATATGCAAGAAAGTTGAATTGTCTCAAGATTAAGTTTTTCAGTGCCACAGCTTAACTGTGTTGAGTTCGCAAACTAAGTTTCACCACTTGCACTGAAAAACTGGCCTCGGCACTGCCTAAAGTTATATAATTAGGAATTGCTGGAAAGTTTGCGTTCACGACAGAATGTGGCGCGTCCTTGTGACAGATCATTAGGTGGCAAATATAAAATCTAGCAGTGCTAGTTGAACGTCCTTGCTGCGAAATTCAACTTACTAAAAATTTTTTATCTACTACATATTTTGACTCAAAAAAAAAAAAAAAAAATCAATCATACACTTCTGTTAGGTGTTTAGCCGCGCTCCTCCTCCCATTTTTGGTGTGCGTCTTGATGTTGTTCCACTCAAAGCTGCTGCTTAAATCTTGATAAAAAAAATCCTTTTAAAAACTTTTCCATTTTTCGCAGCTTTTTCAGCCCCATATTTTCACATTTTAGAAACTGAAAGATAAAATCAAATTCATATTTAAGTATATAAATGTGTACAAAATATTTTATAAAAATTCAGTTCAACAAAAAATGTGCAATACCTGCCAGCTTTTAGCCTTAAATACCTAAAAAGAAATAAGAAAAAATGCCGCACTTAAGAAAATCGGAATTTTCGTATTGATTGATTGATTGATTATCTAAAAAAAATGCTGTCGAAGTGCCATAGCTTAAGTATTTTGTTTTACTTTCAAGTAATGGACTACATTTCGCCGATATTTTCGTTTAGTTTCAACCAAGGCGCATTCATTAAAGGTGGTAGCGCTAGACCAACAACAATATTTTGTACGTTTGATTGTCAAAGCAAAGTATTGAGAAACTAGAAAACAAATAATGAATTCGCCTTGATTCATTCGGACACGGCGAAAGAAAAAAGAACAAATCAGCTGATTTGTCGATACCACCTTTAATAGATTCGTCTTGGTTTCAACGATTGATTCCTTTGATTTGCCAATTTCACTTACCTGTCTGTATGCCTATATGTCTGTATTTTTGTTTTGTTTTTTAATTTTTAGATTTTTTTTTTTTTACTTTTTAATTTTCTACATAGCCAGCTAAGTTACAACTAATAATTGTCTCACGTGTAGTACAATGAAACTTTATTTTTATTTTTATTTTTACTTTTTAATTTAGTTTTACATACAAGCAATTTCCTTAGTAGATGCGAGAGGTGTAGTGCATGAAGTGAATTTGCGAACAGTCTAAATAGTATAGTAATTTACTAAACCGCATAACAAAGATGTGACTTCAAACTTAATAAACTGCAGCAAGCGCTATTGTTAACGGTGAAAAATACTCAAATTAGTATAACAAAATTTGTACCTAAAAGATGCCTTAGTGAGATCAATGCTTTGCCTGCACGTAGTAAAAATGAATGTACATATGTGGCAGCATGGCAGCATGCCTAAGATGTTGCCTAGTTTTAGGTGCGCTATTATTTATTGAATTGAAATTTCTATAATTTAGAATTTCTATTGGCATTTAATAGCAAGAGCTTGTTTTTTTGGATGTATTTCATGTACATTTTAGCCATTTGAAGTTTTTTCTATATTATTTGCCTTTGCCTTAAACCAAAAACCGTTAAATATAATTTTTTTAATAACAACTTGTAAGCACACAAAATACACACACACACACACCCTTACACTTTTACACACACATTTTCGCCTCAAAAGCGGAAATTTTGCAAACATTTGCAGAGAATTTGCGAAAATCACAAAATGGGTCAATTTTTACGATCTGCCTTAGCCTTAGCCTTAGCCATTGTTTATAGTTAAATCTATGTATGTATATCTTTGATACATATTTATGTAATAATTATCATAGCAATCGTGTTTGTATGTGAACTCCAAGCTAATAATAACTAATTTTTATTAGTTGCGTAAAACTATGTAGTAAAAAACAAAAAGTTGTGTATTTTATTCTTATTTCGGTTGATAATTAAATTGATTAGAGTGTTGAAGATGTTGAGCGATGAGAATGTGAAAGTTGTGACGACAAGTTGTTGCTCTAAATTATTTGAATTATCGATGTTTTTTTAATTGTTTTTTGTATGTATGCCTTTTAAAAATATGTAATATTGTTAATAGTACTCTTAGTTGATATTCTTAATACAAAAAAAGTAAGCAATACTGTTGATTATTTCTTTTTATGTAAATATAAAAATTTTACTGTATTTACTTATTTACGAAATGATTACTTTTACGTAAGTGCTTAGTTTATTTCATAAAACTAGTCTTAAACGAAATTACCTAAAAATGTATGGATAATTTTGTCTTATCAATTCCATTCTGTACTGTACTTTTTATGGAATAACGAAAATAAAATATGCGAAATATCTTTTATTAAAAATTGCTGTTTATTTTGTTTTTGTTGTATTTGAATAGCTTAAGCTTTTTTGTAAGTATTGCACTTTTTCAAATATATTCATCATCATCTTTTGGCTCTACAGCTCTTTGTGAGCTTTGGCCTGCTGCACGTGGGACCTCCATACGTCTCGAACGCTTGCGACTTTTTCCCAGTGCGTTATCCTAAGTTTCTTGATGTCGTCCTCTAGTTCGTCGGTCCATCTTGTGCTCGGCCTTCCTCTTGCTCTAGTGTTGAACGCTCTGGCTTCTACGATTTTCTTCTGCGCCCTCGTACCGTCCATTCTTGTAATGTGTCCCAGCCCTCTTAACCGCTGCGCTTTGATGCAACGTATAACATTTTCGCTCTTTATCAGTTGATCCTCCTCGTCGTTCAATCTTATCAGCCACTCTTTCGTTCGAAGGCTTGCAGTTTTGTTTTATCTGCTTTTTTATCTGCTTCAATTAGCGTCCACGATTCAGCTGCGAAGTTTTGGTTAGGGCGTGGATATTTTTGCTGACAATTGCTATGTCATCTGCGTATGCGAATAATTGGGTAGTTCTGTTTAAAATATATCCAGTCCTTTTTGCGTCACTTAATTCATCGATGGCACAGCATAGCATAAGGTTGAAGATTGTTGATGAGAGCGTATCCCCTTGTCTTACTCCAGTTTTAATTCTGAAGGGGTCGGATTTTTTATCTTGTATCATTACTTTGGATACAGTTTCTTTCAGAGTCATCATCACTATTCTGGTTAGTTTGTCTGGGATTTTGCATTTATGAAATATTGTGGGGATAGCCCTCCTGTTGATGCTATCGAAAGCTTGCTTGAAATGTGATGCTCAAAACATTTCTCCATGGACTGTTTGACATGTGGGCTATTGTTGACCTTCCAGGTCGAAATCCGCATTGATACTCTAGAGGTACTCTTTCCGAGTGGCCTATAGGTCTTTTGTTAACAATTCTTATGAAGATTTTATACGTTGTGTTGAGTAGGGAAATCCCGCGATAGTTTTTGCAGTTTAACTTATCGCCTTTCATGTGAATGGGGAGTATTATTGCTGTGTTCCAGTCGCCTGGCAGTGTTTCATTGTTCCAGATCAATGTGTACACATCTATATTAGTATTTCTTGTAATGTAGGTGGTTGTTCTTCAGGGTGGTCTAGAACTGTGTTGTTGTTCGCATGAAGTATGTTAATATCTGTAAAAGCACCAATTTCGCCAACATTCAGCAGGTCTCTAAAGTACTCGACCCACCTTTCTTTCAAATATATTGGGTTGGGGAATAAGTTCGTAGCGATTTTACCGAAGACTTTTATTTAAATAAAAAGCAATAAGTCAATCAATTATATATTCGCTGTTGCTGTTTACAACCTCTTCCCTCTTCTCGACCAGTTTGTTGATGCCGTTACACCAAAAACTAAAACGTTAAACAAAAAAACTATGCCACAGGACAGATGGCCGCGGTATTCCTTACGGAAGTCTATGCCATCTTGCATGTGGCGTACTGGCTAATTGAGAAAAAGTGGCAGGGTAGCAGTATTGGAATTAGTAGTGACAGTCCAGCTGCACTGAAAGCCCTTGCTAACCCACGCTGCACTTCGAAGTTAGTCGGTGAATGCAAGACAAAACAGAACAGTGTTGCAAAGCACAACAAAGTTAGTCTTATTTGGGTGTCTGGACATTGTGGTATTACACTGAACGAGTTAGCTGATAATTTGACTAATGAAGGCTCTGCAAGTATGCCACTAAGCCGTGAACCCTTTCTAGGTGTCAATTCCGCATCTATTCAACTAGGGATTGACGACTTCATGAGGTCTACCCATACAGAACGTTGGTCTGGGTAAAACTCGTGCAGAGTAGCCATGTGCTTCAAACAGGAAAATTGTAGCCTCTCTCCTAAAACTCAGCAGAAAGGACCTGAGTGTACTGGTGGGTGTAATCACAGGACACAACGTCTGTGGTCAGCATATGGCTGCCATGGGGATCGTAGACAGCCCGATATGCCTATCCTGTCTGGAGGATGACAACACTGCAGAGCATTTCCTCTGTAGCTGTCCGGCGTTTTCCAGAATCAAACTTAGTATGGATAAAGTTCATACTCGTCCTCTTCCGGATATCTTAAGATTCATCAATAAATCCAAGAGATTTGTGGAAGAGTAGCCTCCAACTAATTTATCCGTCTTATCACCCACTTTTTATCTTTCTTATCTCTATTCTTTTAACTGAAATCTATCCGGGTGTAGTACAATGGTCTCCTGACTAAGTGCTTGGACTTGCCAACCCCCCACAAATCTAATCTAATGTATAAGTTCACCCACTTCCAAAAAAGTGAGGTTATTTCGAAATGTCATAAAAACGAAATGTGTGAAACACAATTTTTTGCATTTGATTTGAGGGATTGATTTTCAAAAAAACGATAACTGAGTAAAATGTAAGTACTTCTTAACTAAAACAAATATTTTCATGGAGTCGATAAACTCATTTTGCTCGACGGGTAATAATTTTTCTGCTTTTTCTGATAAGTGATTTATTTTAACTGTCTGAATTGTGTTGTTGGAGATGTTAGGAAGTGGTGTCCACCTTGGAAGTGGTTCAGAAACAACTTTTATAATTCCCAGTATTACGGAAATAATAGTTTTGCGATTATTTACTTTCAAAAAGTACCTTCGGGAACTTCCCCATAATATATTTTTTCCTAAAGTTCACTTAAATTCATAAAATACACAGTCACACGCGTATTTTTACTTGTTTTTATACTTTTATTCGAAATATTTCTAGGATAATTAATTGCAACTGCATTTATCAATATCATCACTTTCCAATTTTAAACAAAAATAACAATTCATTGGAATTGTCAAGAGTATTGTGCTGCCGGATGCCTGCAAATGAAAATAAAAATATGAAGTATGAAATAATATGAAAAATGAAGTATTTCAGTTCGGTGTTGATGATGGGGATGGGGGTTATTGTGCCTCCTTACTACACACACGCATATGAATTTTTGATTTTTGGTTTGATGGTCTTAACGCGGAAAGGAGTTCTACGCAAAATTGCTGTGGATGGCGTAACCGGAGTTGGACTGATAAGGGCTATTATTTGAAGCGCCGCAAAATGTCGCCAACGCTGAAAGGAGTTATACGCAAAAAAAATGCAAAGACCCCTTTGTAAAGCTTATTGAAGCCATACAATACACTTATGAACCGTGCTTTTTGGTTTTTAATTACTTTTTAATTTTTTAGAATACCTTTTATATCATTATTTTCAAGTTTCGATTCGTTATTTTCGTGTATAACATAAACTAGACAATCGCGCGGTTTTTATTCCAAATTTTCTCCTGCGACACTTTTGTCTATATATATATATTTTTTTTTTTTTCTTGTTCACTCCTCTCGGGAGCATGGGGCCTCGATAAGACTCTTGCATCGTACACGGTTCTGTACTGTTGTTTTTGCACCGTCCATGTTTCGCTTCCGTACAACAACACGGAGTTTACGCATGAGCCGAATATTCGTAATTTAGTAAGCCTGGAGATTTGCGATTTTCCATAATAAGCAATGTTTATAGTATATTTTCAAAAATGTTTCTCAATTCTAAACTAAAGCAAAAAATATTACAGATTTACAAACATCCTTCCAAATAACGTCTCTGCATACGAACTTCGTTCATAATCTAGGCGTCTGGCAGCACCAACTTTTCACTAAACAAAAGCAAAAATGTATGATACGAATTGCGACAATTTTTTGTTTACAAATTGCGGTCGCAAAGTACCGTCATCTCAATAAATCGTTGATAGTAACGAATATTTTCAGTGCTGCAGCATTCAACCGAACCGCTGATTCCGAATTCGGTGATGTCATTCTTCAAACTTCTACGCCCAGCAAATTTGTTATGATACGATACCACATCGATACTTTTGCTATTCGATATCGATATTTTGTGCGCGATACTTTTAATTCTATTTTCCCACGGCACGTAATGCGTTCTCCAAGTAATTCACGAATGACCCTGTTGCCGCAGCGCATTCATAATCCCTTTTGTTCTCATTCTTTACTGTTATTATTTGTTAAGAATATCGGTGATGGGGGAAAAAAATTTAAAACTAAGATTTCACTTAATTCATTGCTTCCATTTTCCAGAACTACGAAAAAATGCCAGCAAATGGCAACTGGCTGGCGAAAAGGCCCTATTAGAGTTGTAGGGCAAGAAGTTAAATGAGGTTTTCGAAAAACTAGAATATAATTTGGTCTCCTTCACAATTCTTGAGGTATTCACACCCACAACCTCCTCAACATAATTTCAATATATTTTTTATGAATTCATAATTAAAATTTAACTCTTTCTCGTTTTTATTCAACGTTTGTTATTTATTTTTTTATATGAAATATAATTTCAAATAATTACATGACAAGAGTAAGACAACTAGAAGCTGAGGCTACCGGCCTATCAACGTTTGCTAATTTTGTTTTGCTTTACACTTTCGTTTTGTTTCGACAGCTAATTTCTTTCATTTTCAACATTTTCTATTTATTTAATTATTTTTTTTTTAATATTTAAAAGTTTAACCTGGAAGATGGTAAGTCCTTTGAAAAGTTCCTACAAATAATTCCAAAACTATTATTTTGTAGTGGAATAATAAGAAATATATTTATGTACTTATCTAAATTATCACAGTAAATTTTTAAAAAATGAATTACATATTCCTAAATAATCGTAACAAGTCCTTAACCTTTCAACTATCTGTGAAACGAATTGCCATGTAGACCGGTGTAATATTTTTTGGAAGCAATAAAAAACAAACAATTATTACCAGAATATTCGAGGTTATAAAGGTTGTTCAGGAGCCTAACATCTCCATCAAGTTTCATTAAATAAATCATTATAAATAAATTATTGACGCTTGCACCCTTTTTGGGTATTTAAACGAGCTTTTCCCCCTATTTGTGGCGTGCGTCTTGATGTTGTTCCACAAATAAAGGGACCTCAAGTTTTAAGCCTACTCCGAAGAGCAAATATTTTTTATGAGGCCTTTTCCATGGTAGAAACACACACGGAAGTTTGCTATTGCCAACTTTTTCTCCATTTTGGTCTTTCACCGAGACTCGAACCTACGTTCTCTCTGAGCTCCGAATGGTAGTCACGTAGCAATCCATTCGGCTAAGGCGACCGCCATATACTTTGCCCATGCATCATTCGCGCCTTAGTTTTGTTCTCTCAATAAATACTTCATACTTTGTTTTATATCCTTGTTCACTCCGCTCGGAAGCATAGAGCCTCGACAAGACTTTTCCATCGTACACGGTTCTGTATGTTGTTTTTGCGCCGTTCCATGTGATCTCGATATCTGCTAGTTCGCGCAACATCGACCTTTGTCAAGTGATCTTTGGCTGACCGCGATCTCTGCTCCCTGGCGGATTCCAGTCCAGTGCTTTTCTCGTGATACTATCTGGTGGTTTTCAAATGTGTATGACCTATCCATCGCCACTTTCTGCACTTGATTTGCCATAGGATGGGCTCCTCATTCGTTGATCCCCACAGCGCGTGGTTGCTGATGGTATATTATTTGGCCAGAATATTCTACAGAGAATGCGGAGGCATTTGTTGACGAAAGATTTTAACCTCCTTTTTCATATTATTTTTCACTCCGTTCGGGAGCTAATACTTATTCAAGTACATTCTGTCAAAAAAGTTCTGAGAACTGTTCAATAAAACACAAAATAATTGTCTTCAAAGCACCTTTTTAAGCGCGTTTGAAAATATCTTTTTCAGCTCCTTCAGCGAATTCTCCTTAATGACCTCTATCGACTCAAAGCGGTCTCCGCGGAGTGGCAATTTAAGTTTTGGGAAAAGTCACAGGGGGCTGAATACGGTGAATACGGTGGTTTTTCGATGATATTAGTCGAGTTTTTGGTCAAAAAAGTGTTCACAATATCAGCCTTGTGAGACGGTGCGTTATCATAGTGCAAGATCCATGAGTTTTCTTTCCACAAATTGAGCCGTTTCCTGCATAACTTCCAAATAATATTTTTTATTTGCCGTAGAACAATTTGGAATGAATTCCAAGTGCATAACACCCTGATAATCAAAGAAAACGAGTAGCATGACTTTCACTTTTGACCGATTTTGAGGTGGTTTTTTGGGTTTCGGCTCATGTGAATAGCGCCGTTCAGCCGCCTACTGACTGGTTTGCATGTCAAGCTTCTATACCCACGTCTCATCACCTGACGCACTGGATCAACTCTGGGTCCGAATTCACTTGCTTAAGCATGTCTTCAGCCACCTTCTTTCGGTTGACTGATATAATTAAATGCCAAAAACAAGCTAAACTCTGCGACACTAAGAGGAGAGTTGTACCAACATGCCAGCATAAAAAATTTAGTCATGTGTGTAGATCGCGCCTTTTAAATGAACAATTTTCGATATATTTTTACCAGAACGTATAAATCATCTCGTATTTACAGGCTAGTCAAGTTTTTCACATTCAACTATTGTTCCAACTAGCCGCCTGTAAAACAATTTTATGTAAACACCCTATTACAGTACAATAATTTCGTGCGGTTGGCAACGCTAACGGTATGTTGATGGAAAAAATGAAGTGTGTTACGATCAGCAGGTGAAGCAAAAAATTTTAGTGATTAAAAAATTGTTCAATAATAAATTGGAGGAGAAACTTCTATTACTTAATAAATTATAAACAGCAGCTGCAGAGCAAAAGAGCAGACACGCACAGAAATACACATCAAAGAAGCAGGAAGTAGATTTCAAGGCAAAGGTGTTGTGTCAAGTGGTTGACGGCACCCCTCGGTTTGTGATAAGATTTATGCATGATTGCTAAACGGCTGAAAATTACCTAAACTTCTAAAATAACAACGGATATTTTTCAACTTCCTTTAACGTTTTAACTGAAAGCCGTTTAGCAAGAGACTAACTTAAAACATCACAGAGGATAGACGACAAATATAAAAATTAAGTAAAAATGTAAGCAGACGGTGGCGCTCTACATGCGTACGTGGAGCGCATGGTTGTAAAGTAAGACAACAAAAAATTCAGCATTACATTTGTAACCGACCTTCAAACGACTGTGAATCCATTTCTAGTCCTATTATTGAAAACAAACTCAACGAAATAGAGTGACCTGCGTCTTTTAGTGAATGTCCAGGAGTACTGCCCAATGACCGTGTCTTGTACACTTGCAATGGAAATACAAGCCAAACAACAATCCACAACTGATTGTAGCATTATCAATAATAACAACAACGAGAAAAATAAATTAGAGCAGTCCCTAGCGGCAGCAACCACCCACTCAGTGACTGTCAATACCTATAATACCATATTAATGCCACCGTTAGGCACTAAGCCGTTGGCCAACAACCAAGAACTTCAACCTATTAACGACGCTAATAAAATTAAAATGAATGTGGAGACTAATGATGGCGAAGTGTCAGTTTTACTGGCTAATAAGAACTTCCATTATGACGTCGTCTCCAATGCGGAAGAGCAGCCGACATACGACATTGACGATGGCGGTGGTGCCCAATTTGTTGGTGGTGGCGGCGGCGAATCTAAGCAACTATTAAGTGACCAACCACAACCGCAGGTTACATGGCTAGATAGTGAACAAATTGATGCGCTCGACTTGACCACATTGGACATTGGCAATATGTTCTTCAATCGAGTGGATAGTGCGGAGATAATCTATCAAAAGAAAAAGAAAGAAATTAAAATGGTAGGAAAATATGTGATGGGTGATATACTGGGCGAAGGCTCCTATGGCAAAGTCAAAGAGGTGCTAGATTCCGAAAATCTGTGCCGACGTGCAGTGAAAATCTTAACGAAGCGAAAACTGAGACGCATTCCTAATGGGGAACAAAATGTGCAGCGTGAAATTCAATTGCTGCGAAATCTACAGCACAAAAACGTGGTAGCGCTTTTAGATGTTTTGTGCAATGAGGAAAAACAAAAAATGTACATGATTATGGAGTATTGCGTGGGCGGATTACAGGTATGGACATAAGAGTGGGACAGCGTTGGAACTATTTCCATGACTCGAATTCTAATTTTAATTTTTTTTTTAAATTTTGTCATTTTCCAGGAACTGGTTGATAGTGCACCGGAAAAGAAACTACCGCTCTTTCAGGCACATCGCTACTTTTGCCAGTTAATCAGTGGTCTGGAGTATCTACATGGTTGTCGTATCATACACAAAGATATAAAACCCGGAAATTTACTCCTCTCGCTGGAGCAGATATTAAAAATTTCCGACTTTGGCGTGGCGGAACAGTTGGATTTATTTGCGGAAGACGACACATGCACCACCGGCCAGGGATCACCTGCATTTCAGCCGCCTGAAATAGCCAATGGACATGAGTCATTCGCCGGCACCAAGGTAGACATTTGGAGCTGTGGCGTAACGCTGTGAGTACATGTAAAATACGATTACCAGTGAACGAAGTTATCATTTAAACATTTCTTCATTTACTTTCGCTTAGCTATAACATATGCACAGGTCAATATCCATTCGAAGGTGATAACATTTATAGGCTATTTGAAAATATTGGGCGCGGACAATGGGAAGCGCCAGATTGGTTATACAAAGTAGACGTGCAATTAGCTGGTCTCATACTGGGTATGCTCCAAGCTGATCCAGCCAAACGATACTCTATACAACAAATACGCTGTGATCCGTAAGTTGATGGAATTGCTTTGCCTTATATTTATTTATTATATAGATTTATTTCTACCCAAACAGTTGGTTCATATCGGCACCAGAGGAGAAGGGGCCACCAATACCCATTCCGCCACTGAAGCATGATGTTTATCGCCGCTCCACGGTACTGCCTTATTTAGATGCTTACCACTACGAAACTGAACGTGATTTAGAAGAGGTCTACTTTACCGAACACGATCTGAATCGTGAGTACGCGCTATACTTACACATATACTTAGTTTTGCCATAAATTCGATGCCAAATTCGCAGAAAAGAGTTCCGTTATTTCTATACTTTATACTTTCCGTTATTTGCCACTTTATACTTAGTTGCATGGCAAATTTCGCTTGCTAAAAATGGAGTGGGGATCAATCATTTTTCCCAAACGACGGAAGTGACAGACAGAAAAAGAAGCCGTTCTAGAAAGAATTCGCAGTAATCCCCTTAGAGAGAAGACTAATTAGAAATGATCTCCACATGAAAACCTCCCGTCACTCAACTGGCGTCAACGGCCATGAAAATACTATTTTCACAGATGAGAAAATTGGCTTTGTTGAAGAAGTTTTTAATAAGCAAAACGTGAAAATCTATGCTAAAACTTCTAAAGACTCAAAAAATGTTGTTCCAAGTGCTTATCGTGGCCACCATCCATCCTCTATAATGGTTTGGTGGCGAGTGTCTTGTGAAGGCGTTACATCTCTTCATTTCTGCGAAAAAGAGGTTAAGACAGGAGAAAAAAGTGTACCAGGAGGATGCCTTAGAAGGCGTAATGAAGCAGTTTGGCAGCACTCTTTTCAATGGAAAGCGTTGGATCTTTCAGCAAGATTCTGCTCCAGCCCATAAGGCAAAAACCACGCAGCAGTGGCTAAAAAACAATATTTCTGAGTTCATAGCCGCAGAAGATGGGCCGTCTGGAATTCAGATCTAAGTCCAGGGAACTACATTTTGTGGCCAGAATTGGAGAACAAGGCCTTCACATGCCGGGCATATGTTTAGTATGTCGGGGTCGATTCTGGATAGGTAGGAGTTTAACCTGCTACAGTATCCAGAACGTAATTGGGCCAAGATTACGCGGGACTCTCGGGGAAGTTGGACCTCTTCGCCTGCAATGGGTGGTGGTTGGACTCCGATGACGGCATTCAGGGGTCGAGAGTTTAAGAATATGGTAAGAGTCTCCCGATTAATGTCGTTAATTGGCTGTCTGTACACTGTCCGATCCAGTAATTGTCGATCTGTTTTGTCCTGGATCCCGTCCGCGTAATTAAGGAGGTGCCTGCTGACATACCTGGGAGGTTGCTCAGGCTCAAGCAAGTGTCTGCATGGGTGAGACCTGCGTTAACCCCCTATCAGTTTATTATGCTCCTTCGCAGAGAGCATATGGGTCTCGTCATGTAGATGGTGTATTAGGGACATCAGTAGACATCCTGCCGCAGTCCTTATGGCAGTGTTTTGACAGGTCGGTAGCTTCGTCCACTACGAATCACTGGTTCCAGGCGACCAGACAAGCGCAGCAATATTTAGAACCGGCCGGCCCACCGTCTTAAATGTCGATAGCAAATTTCTTTGTCTTTGTCCCAAGTGCTTCCGGTAAGCGATTTGAGGACCTTATTGCGATTCTGGGCTTTGGTGGCAATAACGGTTTTGTGCGCTGAGAAAGAGAGCAAACTGTCGGAGGTAACTCCCAAGATTCTGAGGTTGTTAACAGTCGGAATTGGTGTATCATCGACTTTTACCTTAAGTTGCAATCTTTGGTTCGAGCAGCGACGTCAATAGCCATGGAAACCGTGCCTGCTGCAATAGCTAAACGGCCTAATCGTTTGAAGGCTTGTGTAAAAGAAAATTGTGACCATTTCGAATGAAAACTTAATATTTTTTTAATATTCGCATGATTAAATAAAACTAACTGCATTCAAAAAAGTATTATAATTTCATATCTATAACGGACTTAACTTGCAACACAACTTATGGCAGTACTAAGTACATACACATGAAATATAAATCACTAACAAATCCACTCCTTTACTCGCTAGGTGAACTTGCTCGTCAAGCAGCCGCCGCAGCCGCTGAAATCAAAGCACAACAGCAGCAAAAACAATTGGCGGCTGCAAATTCATCGGGTCCTTCGACAAGCACCCACGCCTCAACATCTAACAGCATTAATAAGGAGAAGAAATCTTCGTCACTAAAGAGGCGCGCCAAAAAGCTAACATCTTGTATATCTGTAAAGAAGCTATCAAATTGTCGACCCTCGTAATAATGACGTTGATGTTGTCACAAGCAAAGGCGCCCATGCGCAGTACACGTAGTCATTGGAAAAGCGTAGTTTAATTATTACATATATATACAAATTAAGAAGTTTCAACTCTAAACATTTCATTAGCTGTTGAGTGTCAAGTCAGTTAGCCTTACAAGTGCAGCTTGCAGTGCTGCAGAGAATAGCAGAGTATAGCAGCAGCTAATTCTCTCGCTGCCAAATGCAAGTGCCACTCCAACACTATTTATAGAATCCGTTTCTTAAATGGAGTACTTCTTTATTACATAATTTGTTTCCTTTGTGTTGTTTTGATGATAGTATTTATTGAAGAAAATTTAGTTTCGGATTAACTGTATTATTCGCGTTTGATCTTTTTGTTGCGTAATTTTTAGTTAGTCTATACTTTTTATTTAATATCTTATATGAAATTTATACCCGAGCCTTTGTTATTCGCTTCCCACGCGGCGTTCACATGCAAAACAGGGGAGTCAGATGTACAAAATTTATGAATTAATCAAAAATTTAATATTTATCACAAACAAAAATACACAAGTATAACAAATGCGAGTAATATTTGGTTATTTTAGTACGCCTGTAGATATATACGACTTGTCGCAATTAAAGTGGCGACAAAATGAATTAAAAAACAATACGAACTTCTTATCATTGTGATCCAAGTCGATTTTTTTCCTTTATTCAAATATATTATTAATTTTTTTTGTACGCCAAAAACTTGTGCAATCGCAAACGCAATCACATACAAACATACTTTGTAAAATAGAATATTTTGAACACTTAAAAGTTATACAAGCCAAAATCCATTTTTGAAAACACATACAAATATAATACAATATAAATATACATACATACATACCTAATTAGAATGCATGTAAACAAGTGAAAAATGCATACATTTCCTACCGACAATACAAAAATTAAATACACAAATTGTGTTTTCCTTTTTTAAAACTGGAAAGTAAAAATCTTATTTGTTATTGATTATGTGGTTGGTATCAACCAAATGCCTATACAGAAGAAAACAAAAACAATTTTTCCATATTTTTAAAACTTGAAAAAATATAAATAGTTTGTTGTAAATGAAAAGTACCGTTTATTATTTAATGGGGGTGGTTGAGTGCGACAAATTGTACGACGATGAATGCGAAAATATTGGGTAAAATATTGTAAAAATTAGCCAGTAACTTAATTTCCGAGAATTCGCTCTCAAAGAGAAAAATATCAGAGGAAGTAGGTCTGTTCATGTAAAAATTAGCCAGTAACTTAATTTCCGAGAATTCTCTCTCAAAGAGAAAAGTATTAAAGAAAGCAGGTACAATATATTCATGCAAAAATTATCCAGTAACTTAATTTCCGAGAATTCGCTCTCAAAGAGAAAAATATCAAAGAAAGCTCATAAACGCGAAACCAGTAACAATTTGCAAGTTTTACGAACAGCTGATTAAATTGTTGGGGAAAAGTCACAAAATTTAAATTTTTTTCAGTTGAACAACTTCGTATTAAATTTAAAAAAATAAATAAATGCATAAATAAAACAAAAAAAAAATGCCAAAAAAAGATCTTCGGCGTGACATGATTTTATTTTCTCCACAATAATTTATTCCATTTCATCATCGCTGTCAGATGAAAAACATTCCATTAGCAATTGTATTGTGGCAATCACAGCTTTCTTCATATTTTCCTTGCTTTCTATTGCCAAATTAGTTAATGGCCAAAAGAAGTACAAGCATAAGACACAGAAACACGATGACTAGAGGATATGGTTCGGAGGCACATACAGTGTGTCAAGAATGAGAATAAACCAAATTTTAAATTTTACCAAGATACCAATCTAAAGTATAAGGAGCATAATATGCAGAGGGGGCTTCTGTTGTTGTAACAGCATAAACATTCCCCATACATGGACGGGGAATGCTGCTGGAGTGACAGTCCTTGGCCGGTTATAAATCAGAGTCGTTCCGGTAACGTAGAACCGGCTGCCATGGGAATGCTTCTCTACAATTGCGGTAAAGTTATAAGCACACAAGCCCAGAGTCCCAACGTAAATGGGATTGAAAATTTGTAGGCATTTTTGAAGAAAATAGTTGCTAAAAGGCATCCACAGAATGCAGCAGCATTAAAAACTGCAATAATGGAGGAATGACTGAGTATATCGAACGCAGACAACATAAAGGGTTAGGGGTATTCAGAATTTTCAAGAAATTCAAAGAAATTTTGTTTGCATTTTCTTAAAGTATAATATCTTAAAAATATTGTGTGAAAATTTGAAGTAAATCCGACAAATGCTTTTCGAGTTATTGAACAATTAACAAAGGGGGCTCCGGAGCGTTCGACAGCAAGTAGCAAAACTTTAAATGCGTTTCTCTAAAAACTATGTTTTTTGAACTGGTGATCACTGTAACTTAAAAACTGCTTGGTAGATTTCAGTAAAATTTATACAGGTTTTGAAAAACATAAAAAACTCGTGCCTGATCGAAGAATTTTTTATTTTTTATTTTTTTTTTAAACAATTAATTGTCGGTTCTAATCTCGAAAATCTGAAAAATATTTCCTGAGACCGTCATATTGTTATTTAAAAAAAAAAGGCTTCGATCAGGCACAAGATTATCTATCAATAAAACCAATTTCTCTTGTCCGATTGATTTTAGATGAATCTCCAAGGACTTGATGACGTGATGATCAACGCAAGGTACTTCTGGAGAAACGGGCTCCAAATAAAGTAATTGACTAGAAAAAAAGCATTTTTCGGGACTCTTACTGCCTCTAACCCCTTTAGGAAATGTGTCCATTCGATGAAAAAGTGTCTACAAAATGTTATTGACGCTAACGGTTGTCAAACCAAATTTTGAGTTAATCAAAAAATTATGTATTCACATTATGTATTTCATAAAAAAAAGCCGGTATTAAAATTTGTAAAAGCAGTTTATTGACAGTGTCGAAATAGTGTTATTTGTTTTTGTTGCTTGAAAAAATTTTAAGTTTTCGTTATTAATTCCCTTTAAATACTGTGAAAAAAAATTAATCAATACAAAAAGAAGCCAAATGTAAATAAAAAGTACTATTTTTTCTATTGAAATCGGAAAACTTAATTTATTTTCAATGCCAAAACTCATTCTTGACAAACTGTGCCTCTTCTCTGTATATCATTGGCCGATTCCTATTTAATATATGGCTTCAAATAAACTTTATAAATTTTTTCTAAAATATATTTATTTACATTCTCCATTTTAATTACGCTTTTTATTTCAATTAAGAACTTTGGCTCAATACGCAAATTTTAATTCGTGCTTATTTTTACTTTGCGATCAGCTGTTTTTCTCACTTGCAAATTCAACCTGTAATAAATTCGCCTTGTGCAAATTCTTACATGTAAAAATTTATCCAGTAAAAACAAGGTAAATCCACCTTGAGTAAAAACCTGCAACTTCCCCTCAAAATTGTCATTTTGCTCTCACACTTTCCCCTACTTTGCAAGGTTTTTTGGTTACATGAACACCAGAACTTAATAATTTGTAAAAATTGTATTTGCTTCAAGAACAGATCTATTCTTTATCGAATTAATTAACAGTGCAGCAAAATTTCTACTTTTGCACTAATTAATAATAAATTCACTACTTAACAAGCTCCAACTCTCCCTTATTAGCTGTTGATTCGGCTAAGCCCACTTGAGCAGCGTTCGCGTCATTCAACTCGGGCATAATAAACATCTGGTAATAATGCTGGCCTAATTTTGTCAGTTTCTTCTGCATTAAATTACGCAATGTGTCCACGTATTGGGGTGGAATTTTCGACAAGTGCGGATTGCGCCAATGCAACTCGTTGTTGTCGACATGAAATAGCGCCGGTGATGGCACGTGATCCTTAAGGTAATTCCATATACACTCCTTCAGCAACAAAGCAATCTTCGTACGCGGGATGGAATTACAAAAAATACAACTCAAATATATATATACATAAGTATTTCAAGTGTTTGCTTACCTCTGGTGGCTCAAAGTGTTTAATTATTACATGCAGATTAGAAAGCGGCGGCGGCAGCAATTGACCCATTGCCAACAATTGCAACAGCTTCTGGGTGCAACGCATTAGCTCATCGGACGGGTCGAAAGGTTGAAATTTATTTACTTTAAAAGCCAAAATATACAAAAGAACTCATTTAGCAGCAAATATTAGTAAGCTAAGTTGAAGGAGTTACCATTTTTGGCGCGCCATTGATGCAGGCAAGTGGCACACATCGCACGCAAAAGCACCGATGAGAAGCATAGAGCCGGCCGATGCGCCGCTATAAAGCCCAGCAGCGCCCAGAGCACAGGTGATGTGCTAAAGGCACGTCGTATCATTAAGTCACGCTCCATCGTCACTTTGGTGAACTCTTCATCCGGAAATGGCAGTCCATTGTACATGACATCGGTGGAAACCATTTCAACGAGCAACAGCGAAATCATTGAATAGCCTTCAACGGAATTTTGTTTCTCCGCCACGGTGCAACAAGCATCAAGCGCCTTGAGTAGCAGCGTTTGTGTTTCAGCCGGACAACCTGTTTGTTCCTTTGCGGTGACATCAGGTCGCAAACCGCGCCCAATTACACCGGCATGCAATACAGTACGATTGGCATTTGGACCTAAACTGTGACGCTGATTTTGCAGCAAAACCATTTCGTGCTCGGGTATTTCGAGTTGATTCACTTCGGGCTCTTCAAATTGACCGAATAGGTAGCCATAATAGAAGAGTGCACCCTCTACCAACTCCCGTATGCAGGCGCTGCGCGCAGCTTTACGCGCAGAGCACTGGCGGGCGAGCAGCAAGTAAGCGCGATTTACAGCTGCCGAACGGCTTACTGCGCCTTTAAAGAGTACGTGGAGAAAAAATAAGTTATTCATAATGAATTTTTAATTGAAATCAGGTTGCTTACTTTTCTCAGTTAGCGCTAAGAAGAAATATTTTACGCTTAATACTGATAGTTTTAACACCTGCGAAAAGAAAACAAATCAAATATACACTGGGAATAATTTAAATCATGCGCACCTCTGTTGTGCGCATAACGGTGCCTTTTAAGCCAGCTTCTATTGTGTTGAGTAAATCGATGATGGTATGCGCTAAAATGCGTCGGTTTGCATCTTTTTCTTCGTCTTCACTGTCATCCGAGTCGAAAAGTGGTACGCCTATTATGATTTTTGTATCATCCTCAGCACTTTCCACATCCATTGCTTCCGCTTCTAAATCCATTGCACCGACTTTTACCTTTTTTCTTTCTCTACTCAGCTCGTGGTTGCTGTTACTTTGTGCCTCCGCACGTTTTGCCGCACCAGCTGCTTCTGTTAATTTATTCATACGCAGATTAACTTTGGTCACTGTAACTTCAAGTATTTGTAAAATTTTTGGTAGACAATCGTTGAGCACATTGGGCAATAAGCTTTGCTTCATATATTGGAAGGAGTTCTTTTTTTGCATTCTGAAAAATTCGAGATGCTTTTTGTTTTTAATTTGAACCTTGTAAAATTAGCAACAACAACAACTACACACTTAGTTAGCATATTGAGGTTTTTGAATGTGTTTAGCGCCTCCGATTGATCGTCGTTTACCAGCCGTGTGTGCTTGAATTGTTCCTGCAGCAAAACCTCTTCCAGCACCATTTGTAAGCCCGGCTTAATGCATGGAAATTCGACTACACCACTTTGTCCACCAATTATACGGATTACCGCACCTAAACCATTGGGATTGGCCACATACGATTTACGCAGCAGCTCTGATATTGTCTGATAATAAATGTGCGAATGTTGTGTGGCTGCAAGCGTAAAAACCATCAAATTAACGATTGAGGAGAAATATTTGCATGATGTGGTTATTACTTACAAACAATTAACAGCAAACGCACAGCAGTTTGCTGCTGAAAAATGTTAGCGCTTAAACAACTTTTCCAAAGTAAATATTTCGAGTCTTCGGTCGCTAGATCATTCATTAGCGGACAAACCGTAGCATTTAACACCACTTGCTCCAAATCCTGCAGCGTATATTCCAGAAAATCTTGGCACCAAGCATATTGCTCGGCCATTTGCGACACTGCGATTAGCAACTGTGAGCCATTCGATTTCAAACGCAACGCCAAACTGTTGAGCGAAGGTTGCATTTCTGCAAATAATTTGTTACTCATCCAAAGCGGCGTTTTTTGTATGATAGTCAGGCGTAGATCGTCATTATCTATATATGGCAAAATTGTGTGCATTAAATAGAAAAACATGTAAACACCAATACGTACACATTTCGAGGAAGACAACAACCAAATTCTGCAGCAATGCATCTGCAAAAGTAGCCATCACCAATAAAAATGGTATTATACACGCATCCAAACTTTTTTTCGGATTAAACCCATCCTTTAGTAGATCAGTCAAAGCTTGCTTCAGCTCTTGCTCATGTGCAAAGGACAAGTAATCTAGAATGCCCAGCTCAGAGTCAAAGCGGCAGCGGTAATCTTCAGCAAAACGTTTGAGACTACATTGCAATATCTGTGAAATAATACTAAGAGGAAAGCAACCACCAAGGCGCGCTACAACCCAGTCAAAGCTCAGCGAATAACGCTGAAAAGCAGCTGAAATACAAAAAATGCGCATTACATCCAACTTTTCACAAAATACAAAGATCAAACCTAGCAGAGTCTCCACACATGTTTCCTTCTCAGCATTGGTAAGTTTGCGAAAACTTAGGCTAATCAATGTAAGTAGCCCGCGCATTGCACCGCAGTTCAGCCAATAATTGCAGGCCGCTACAATAGACATTTTCCGTTTGGTGTACTTGTCCGATAATTTTCCCACCAAGTCGAGACTCCATGACGCAATTACCGGGCCCCAAGCCGGTGGACCTTTGATAACTAAGTTTTCCAAAGCTTCTTGTACCGCTGACCAACTACTATCCTCTATGACAGTTGGTTGTGTGGGAACATTGTTGCTTGAACTCGGACCACCACCACCACCACCACCTTGTTTCCCCTGTCGTATAGGCAGCCCAGTAGCGTAATCTACGTTTGCATTCGCTACATAATTCTGTACAGCCACTTCAGCTACTAATGAAAAGTACTCGAAGATGATTTCGCGCGCAGCCGGTAGATCCTCGAGCAGATGAAAGCTGCTGCGTAGCAGTGAACTGTTTGTAAGTTTCTTGGGGCTGCCACGATGACTTGTTACTGCCTGAACGAACTGCTTTAATTCCACCAGAACATGCTGCTTTAACATTTTGTAAAATATCTATTTTTTAACATCAAGTAAACAAACACGCAGCAAACAGAAATGCATCGAAATGAAGCTGGTAACTGAAATTCGTCTTAATTAATCCAGAAGTGTGCTGCCATATTTTATAAATAAAAATTAACAGTACTTGTAGCATATCTGTTTGTTCAGAGCAATTTTTTAACAATACTGTATTATTATAACCGATTTGTTGTTGTGTTTCAAGGTATATGTATTAACAAAGTGCATGTATAAAAAATATTTTCCTTCTTTAATTCGCTTTAGTTTTGTAAGCATAAAATAATTTACGAAAACCAAAAAAATGCTTGTCTAGCGCAAGTTTACCTGGGACATTATTAGAAAATTACCATTTAGCTTAGAAAAAAATATACGCATCTTTCTTTTCTTTCTATTTTAACTGCGCAGAAAAATAAATTGATACCAAATGTAAAATTCTCATAGCGCTAGAATCCTCAATAAGTGAAATAAATACTCAACCGGTTGAAAATAATGTCCTTGGAAAGATAACTGGTGTTTTTTTCAGCTGCATGAGACCTTTTGATATCGATAACTATGGGTTGATAGCTGCGATTGAACGAACATTTCTGCTTAGTAAAATGTGGCAAGTCATCATGAATCGTTTATCGCTTGAGCCACGCCTCCAAATTTACTCTCAACAAAAAAATAAATCTGTTCGCGAAATTAATAGAGCACTGGTGGTATCATCCGTCCTTATTTCATACGGAATGAGAAATGAACTGCCGGTATGGAGAATAGAAAGGGCTATTTTGGTTTCGAAAAATTACTCAGCTAAACATCGCCTACATTTGGTTCCAACCAGACGGCGCTATTCGCCATACATGGCGCTAAAGAATCGATTTCTTCCAATATTCAAGCCTTTATTAAAGTCATACGCCCAGATTTATTAGAAAAAGTAGTCAATAATTAAACTGATCGAATGGACCTTGTAACTAGTAGCCGCAACGGGCATATGCCGGATATCATATTCAAAAAATAAATGCCATGAAATTATGTACCAGATTGCAATAAAAAAAACTCCTTAATACGGCCTACAAGCCTTCATATATGTTCTCTGTGAACGAATCAACAAATATGCCGAAATAATACCAACACGGGTTTCTTGGAGGCAAATCTGCAATCGACCAATGTTTTGTTCTTAGTCAAATGTTTGAAAAACACTATAAATAAGGGCTACATGTTCACTACCTGTTCGTTGATTTCAAACAAGCATTCGACAGTGTTAAAAGAGATAGGATCCAGCAAATACTGCTTACTCTTAGAATACCCGCCAAACTAATAAGGCTCGTTAGCGCAACACTCACACATACACAAACCAAAAAAAGGAAAGGAAAGAATTTTCTTAAAAACTGCGAACGGCCAATAGCCTTTTTGTAAACAAGGGCAAAACCAAACATCTGTTGAAATCAAGGCGGCCTGCACAGATGCGTAATTTCCATGTGGGAGCCTATACTTTTAAAACAGTGCACCATTTTAAGTACCTAGGAGTTATGTTCGCATGTACCAGTGTACCAATATCATTAAAGCCATAAAATTATCTATCAGATTATAATACAAAAAAAATCATTCCAATAATTTTCTGCTTTGTATTATCATTTCACTCCTAAAAAAATACCCTATACTTGAAATGTTTCCACCTCGTTGGAAATATTTAGCAACATATTTATTGTATAGAAACAACTATTTATCAATACTTTTTTATCTAACTCATGTAACCTTTATGGCATCACTGCCGGCTTATCAAAATTTAATTAAATATGCCGCTACAGTGTTTGTTTTTATTTTTATTAACGAAAAGTCAACAAAGAGAAGTGAAAACAAGGCGAATCTACATACACAGATTTGCCTTGGTATAGCAGAAATTCGCCTTGAGGAAAACATAGAAATGAACTTGACAAAGCCGTTTGTTAACGTTACCAAGTTCGATTACTTATTTACACTTTCACAGCGCAAGATTAACAGTAATTGGCACGGTGCCAGATATCTCCAGAGAAGTGCCTACAGTAACAAAATGTCCAAATTCATAGAAATACCTGTACAGGCAGACAAGTTATTGAAGCTTACGCGTTCCACGGTGGTGCCAAAATTGAATGCCACAAACAGCAGCGGCGATCAGCGACACAAAGGTCAAGCTGGACGAATTGGTGTTATAGGCGGATCGCTGGAGTATACGGGTGCTCCATATTTTTCAGCCATAAGTGCTATGCGTGTAGGCGCCGACTTAGCACATGTTTTTTGTCAACGTGATGCCGCCGTTGTCATCAAATCCTATAGTCCGGAATTAATAGTACATCCTTTGCTGGATGCAGATGATGCAGTAGAGCAAATCCTACCGTGGCTAGACCGATTGCATGTACTTATCATTGGACCGGGACTTGGACGAGATCTACACATACAGAAGACTGTTATACGCCTTATCCAGTTTTGCAAACAACTTAGCAAACCATTGGTCATAGATGCTGATGGATTATTTATTCTCAATGAAAATATGGAGTTACTTAGCGGATTACGTAATGTTATTTTAACGCCAAACAAAATTGAATTTCGTCGTCTGTTCACTGAAGATGTCGATGTCGCGAGGGAGCGTATGGCGCAGCTAGGAGATGGTGTGATTGTACTCGAAAAAGGACAGCAAGATAGGATCTATATACCAAGCACCTCTGAAATGTATACATTGCCGACTGGTGGCTCTGGACGACGATGTGGTGGGCAAGGTGATTTGCTATGCGGCTCCATTGCTACATTCTTCCATTGGGCATTAGAATCGAATCAGTCGAATGCCGCTTATTTGGCTACATTTGCGGCTTGCTATCTGGTAAAGCAATGCAATGCTGCTGGTTATCAGAAATGGGGCCGCAGTATGGTTGCCAGCGATATGCTTAATGAAATTCACACCGTGTTTCGAGATACATTCGAAGAACAATAATAAGCTGGTAAACTTGTGAGAGGTAGTTTGTTTTTGAATTTCGGTAAAGCGAACTTGTTGAATCGATTTTATTATTGTCTATGTCTCCTTCAACTTCTTAAAGTAGTAGCGGTTACTATATATTCGTATTTACACAGTGTTACTACAAATTTATTATCTAAGTGTAAAACGTTTTGAAATTTATTGGGAAACAATGAAATAATATCCTTCAATTAGTTGATTGCATGAGCAAATTTTTATTATTATATTTAGTGTCATGTTTAATGAACCAATTACATTTTCTCTGTAATACTTGCAAGAAAAGATGACATTAATTTATATATCCAACTTCTTTCGCCATTCATTTAAACTCAAGGCGAATTGTGTATTCATCATCATTCATCTAAACCATTAAATTTGCGGATGAAGAATTTTAAACGGTTGCACTTACTTTTACACACATGACGCAAGTAACCAAATAAAGCGGGTGATAGCTAAATGACTTGGTCTATGAGGCGTTTTATCTTAATTTCGTTTATACTTGCCCTAATCACTACGAGTATTATTTCGTACCTCTACGAGTTCGTCTCATATTCAGCCCGTTGCAAAATTATAAACAACTATTCTTTTGTTGTTGTTCCGCTTTCGAACGGAAGATGGTGTTTTATGATCGCTATTAAACAAAAATTCGCCTATTATATAATGTTTCATGATTTGTCAAATAAATTTAGGTAACTTTTTAATTTTTTGTTTGTTTGTTTAACTAAAATCCAGTTTGTATTGCTGGGAACTTACAATTCATAGACCATGATTCAATAATAATCATATGAATCATGTTCATAGACAATCTCTTACAAATATTTGAATTCATTTAAAAACTGACGTTGATTTAAGTATTAAAGGTACATTTCCTGTAAAATTTCCTTTATATTAATCAAATTAAAAACTTTTACGGAGCTCGATCGGTGTTTTCCTTTTAAACCTTAACAAGACATGCAATGGTGATATGGGAGTAGATGCCAGTTTATTTGGGTGTGGTTAGAAGATTTAGATTTATTGGAGCACTTCGACCCCATGGTCTTTTCTACCCCCTACTCAAAACAGTACCTCATCCAGACAAAGTTCCCTTAATAAACTCAAGATAGAGTTGTGTTGGATTGAACGTATGTGCCTTTCCTCCAGCTGTAAATGGCTGAGATGTCTCAACCTTCTCTGCGCTATAGCGCTGCGTTCAATGAGAAGGTGCATTGGAGTCTCCTGGGATTGTTCATTGAAACGACAAAGGTCAGTGGACCATATTCCGATGATATACAGATGACTACGCAGTCTGCAAAGGCCTGTGAGAATGTCCATGAGCATTCTGAGTTTATTCTTGAGTAACTCTCCTCAGATTTTTAAACCTCTTTTGGTTGGCGAAAGAGGATCAGGAGGTTATCTTAGAAGGTGTGGCAAAAGTGTAACAGGAGGATGTCTTAGGAGGCATGGAGAAGCTGTTGAGCAGTACTCTTTTCAATGGAGAGCAAGATTCCAAGATTTCCAGCAAGATTCCGCTCCAGCCCATAAGGTTAAAACCACTCAGTAGTGGCTAAAATTATTATTCCTGGGTTCATAGCCGCAAAGGAGTGGCCGTCTGAAAGTAAAGATCTGAAACCATTGGATTACAGAGTATGGTCAGAAATGGATAACATAGCTTGGCGAAGAATTCACAGAAATTTGGAAAGTCTCAAAGTCTCTCAGTCGTTAATATCCGAGGAAACCCTGCGTGTTGCTGAATGGCCTAATCGTTTAAAGGCTTGTATAAAGCAAATGGTTACCATTTTGAAAGCAAATTATATTTTGTATTTTTGATATTTGCATGATTAAAGAAAACTAATTAAAACTTCATTAAAAAAAAGTGTTATAATTTCATATTTATAACAGACCTAACTTGTAACAGAACTTATGGCAGGACTGCGTATATAATGTATGTGAATACCCTTTATATAATGTTTTGACAAATAAATAAATAAATTAATTATTGCCTCTTGAGTACTTACAATAAATTTTATTATTTCTCTGTAATGAATTAATTTCATGTACGCCGTCTTTTATTTGTCGCCAAATGGGTGTTTATGGCTGAAAAACACACTTCCAAATACAGCATGCGATTCGCGAAAGATGGCAGCACTTCGTTTACCTTGTTTTGTTCCCGCTCAATCGACCAAAAAGTTTTCATACAAATGTGCAAATAGCATCTGGGAAAATAAAGGGCGCAAGTCATAAAATTTGCCGGCATTATTATTTTAAATTATAAACATACGGTTGCTTTGTAGAGTAAATTCATAATAAGAAATGACAAACACAAATTCAACAACTAATCAACAAAGAAATATTGAAAATGCAGCCAGAGCTAAGAACCCGTTGGAGGCCGTACCGGACGCCTTCCAGTTCACGGCAAAGAATGGCGCAGAATACAAACTATATTGTCGTGCAAAGGCGGACATGGATTCTAAAACATTAAAATGGGCTTTTAAGTTAGCAGAGCGTAATGTGGGTCCATTTTATAAAGCGTTAAAAATGGGGTGGCAGCCGAAAGTGAAGCAAAATGACTTAAATAAAAAATGGGCACGGTATTTGGTAGCAACTGATAAGAGTGGACAACCGGTGGCATATACTATGTTCCGTTTCGACATGGACTACGGTCACAGCGTGCTTTATTGGTGAATAAACGTGTTTTCTTATAAGTTAATAGTTTATAATTTCTTATTTCGCCTCAGTTATGAAATGCAAATTGAAAGCGACTCTCAGCGCCAAGGACTTGGTAAGTTCATGATGAACGTGCTGGAACAATGTGCACAACACTGGCATATGGACAAAGTGGTGCTAACAGTGCTGAAAAATAATACCAATGCTACAGCTTTCTTCAAAGCAATCGGGTACAGCTTAGATGAAACGTCGCCGGATGTACTGGAGAAAGCAGAATACGAAATATTAAGCAAGATATTATAAGATCCTTTAAGTACCTACCTGACAGCGAAAAAAAATTGACTTAAATGTTTTATCCTCAGATAAATGATTTATTTTACAACTTTAAATGACTAACAAAATCCAACAATACAAAATCGAATATGCAAATATAATCTAGAAGCATTTGACGCGTGCCTCCATATATTTCATCATCGAGATATCTTTCATAGTAAGGCCACCAGCGTCATGTGTAGACATTTTCACTTGCACTTTATTATACACATTACTCCATTCTGGATGGTGGTTCCATTTTTCGGCAACCATAGCTACCCCAGTCATAAAACTAAAAGCTTCATTAAAATCTTTGAACAAATACTCTTTGTACGCGGCATCACCTCCATCTACCAGCGACCAGCCAGCATCCAGAAAGGGTTGAAGATGTTCAGATCGTTCTTGTTCTGTTAATTTTGCCTTAAATTGGAAAATAATATTTATTAAATCTGGTTAGTATTGGCCGGAATTCATATTAGATTTTATATATTTGTATGATAGGGGATCTACCCAAATGTGTTAATGACTCAACAACTTAAAGAAAAGGAGTTACGAAAACTAAATCAAATTTTATTGCAATCAAAGCAGATTTTATTTACTTTGTTCTTTTAACAAAACCAGTTCATTTTTAATAAGAAAAAAATCGTATAGGTACACATTTAATTGTTACATTACTTTATATATACATATGTACTGTTGTTAATGGCCTTGAAATTTCTGTATAGACTTTCACTTCACTTAATCTCTTCTCGCTTTGATTTGACCTTACGATGCATGTCAGATAAGCATATACATTTTTGCTACTAAGAGTTATTAAATCGCTTATAAAAAGTCGCTTTACAAGTATATTTTTTCGATATACGCAAAATTCCTACAGGTGTCTACTACCACCCCCTGCCCGTTTTCAAATTTATAATCAAACGATTCGGCTTTCTTACCATTTTTTTCTTCGTTGGTATACGATTCTGCGTAATTACTGTGGAGTATTGCCTATCACTTCCAAACGTGTCTGTTCGCACTGCCTTTGGTAGACTACTGAAATAAATTCACTGATTTTGTTTGAGACTTGATTTGTTTTTATGTATACGCACACTAACACATACATTCCACTAAGCTACACTTTTTCATACGTACGTGCATAATAATAGATATCGCCGGCTTAAGTAGGAACAATCGACGGATATAACTCCTACATCCTTGCCGTTTAAGAATTGTTGTTGTACACTTACACCAACATGCTTGAAACTTGGGAATAACTTCGATGTTTTATAAATTCTTAATAATTTACTTGGAAAAATCATTGTTTAACAAACTAAAGTTGTTTTTGTAGCGAGATGAGGTTTGTTTGCTAATCAGCTGATTGTAGTTGTTGCCACTATACAAGTATATAATTACAGTGCCCTTAAAACAACACAAATCTTACCACGATGCTCCCAAACTTTCGTTGTGGAATATTTGATTATTAAAAATATAATTTATTCAATGAGCGAATTTTAATGAGCAGCAAATGTATTAGTTTGGGGAAAACAAAAATCCGTTATTTTCTCAGTAGATGGCTGCAGGGATCGATATCTCGTAAAGTATCGCTCAAACAATTATCAAACAAGTTTATGCTCATTCTCAAGGTGACATTTCACACTATAAAAATGTTTTTCTGCTGTTTTTTTTGTCTTTTGTGCAAATTACGTGCAATTTTGGTTTCGTCGATTCCGCTTAGGCATTTTCGACGTTAAAGAAAATCTCGATAATGCCGAAAATGGCGATAAAATCACAGAAATTATCGAAGTTGACATCCATGTAAGTAGCCCAGGAGTTAAAGATCGACTATAAAATAGTTTTAAACCGTTTGCGCAGAAATGCGCAAAGAATATACATATAAAGGGTTCTCCGATAACATTTGTTATTTTGGATAGCTTTTCGGTAGATGTCACTTTTGACACTGTCATTTTTTGATATCTGACAAGTAGAAACTCCGCCATTAATAAACGATACACGCTTAAACAATGCATTGAAATGATTAAAATTCACTATAAAAATGGTGAAAATTTGGCAGAGACGGTTAATAATACTCGAACATTTTTGGGTAATCGTAAAGCACCTTGTCGGACCGCAATACAGAAATTGGTGAAAAAATTCGAGCTATTGGGACAAATTAGTGATGTGAAGAATAAAACCCATGCACGTCGCTCAAGAACAGCCGAAAATATTGCTGTTGCAGCCGAAAGTGTTGAAGAAAACCCAGGTTTGTCCATTCCTCGTCGTTCTTTGGAATTAGGCATTCCACAAACGTCATTACACCGTATTTTGCATACAGATTTGGGTCTTAAGGCTTATAAAGTCCAGTTAATACAAGAACTCAAGCCGGCCGATCATCAACAACGTCGTGTCTTTGCTTATTGGGTCGTTGAAATGCATGAAAATGATCTGGAATTCCATCGAAAAATCATCTTGACTGATGAGGCCCATTTCCACCTCGGTGGTTTTGTCAAAAAGATCTGGGGCTCAGAAAATCCAAGAGTTATTGTTGAAAAGCCTCTCTATCCTCAACGTGTGACCGTTTGGTGCGGTTTATGATCCGGCGGAGTCATTGGTCCTTACTTTCGCGAAAATGAAGCTGGAGCAACAGTTAAGGTGAATGGATTGCGCTATCGTGAGATGATTAACGATTTTTTAAGGCCGGAATTGGATGGTATTGATCTGGACAACGTTTATTTTCAACAAAACGGCGCTACGCGCCACACAAGCAACGAAACTATTGGTCTTTTACGGGAATAACACCTCTTATTGGAAAACCCTTAAATAAAAAAAACTGGATTGTTGCTCGTAAACAAAAAATTAAGGCAATTATTAATCTTTCAAATTCTTTGACGCCTTTGGATATTTCTTTATATTGGATCTGTCAATAAGCTAAAGTTTAATTTGTTTCAAGGATTTGTTATGGTTCTGCAGTTGCTTCATATTATTCGCCACGTTATGTATTGCCACCTTAGAGTGCTGATAAGTAGCGTTACTTCCTTAATTTTTCGGGAAACTGTAGCTATTGCCACATCAAATCTTTCAACTATGTCCCAAAAGCTACACGTGACCCGAGCAAGGCATTTAGTAACATTTCTAAAGATCGTTTTTCTTTATGCAGGTTGGTATAACAGGGGCTACTTGCAAATTTGCTGCATAGTATTTCGTATACGACGCGAAGTTTATTGGTGCTCACACTCACCAACGTAAACGTACGCCCGTATCTGCTGACACGATGAAACTAATGAGAGCCCCATGTAAATGAATTCTCACCGCTGTTCCGATCCGTAATATCGTAGATCGTTGTTTCATATGATACGGGCGTGCGGGCGTACGTTTACGTTGGTGAGTGTGAACAGCCTATGTTGGTGCATCCGCTTCCGAGTAGTTTTAACACAATTTCGTTGTGTTATTTTCGATGATGCTTTCTCTTTTCAGAGAACGACCTGTTTCAGCTGACATGAATTTGCTGCTCTCTTGTTTTTTTGCGCTCACTTTTTCACTCTCTTTTGCAAAGTTTTTGTGTTAAGAAACACTTGCTGACAGAATCCAGTAAACATTTTCGATAATTATTAGTTGCGAAACACAGCTTTTGTTGTTGCGTATATTTTACTTATTTTACTCGTGTATGTATGTACATATGTATAAAAATTTATAAATATTTAGTTGCAAACTTTTATTTATGTGCTGCTTCCTCTTCATTTTCGCCACCATTTCCATAGTAATCGTAGTCCAGCGGTAAACCGTTTGAACCAGGCTGCTTTGGATGTTCGGTGGTGGTGCTATGGGAACCTTTCCCAGGCATCTGAGTACTCTTTAAAACAATAGACGCGGTACTCGGCAGCAAAGTAACACGTCCGGCAGTCGTTGTATCGCCTATGCTTTCAATTTTGTTCACTATAGTAGTTTCCTCGAGCGACGTACCAACTCCAATCGCCTTCGGTAGCTCAGTGACTGAGGTGCTATTGCTAATATTTGACTCGGTGGTTAGTACGATGCGCCAACGTTTGCTGTAACGGCTGCGTACGAAAGGCTTCGAAGTAGCTGCAGTGTTGGCAGCGTCTGCAATTAGAAAGGATATAATTGACTTTTAACGTAAACATGTATGTATGTATGTATGTAGTAAAATTTCCTGATGTCTTGTTTACCAATTGCGAGCGCTGTGAGTGTTAAACACACGCCAAGTAAAATAATGCACTTCATTTTCTCTAGAATTTTGTTGTGCTAAAGCTTTCTGCCGTCCCACTGACGCTTCTTTTATACGGCACTGATTATATGTAAATGAATTTATCCCACTTTTTCTGCATTTATCTGCTTTTCCCAAATGGCATCTGGCATCGAATTATTCGTACTTGAAATTGAAAGTTCCTCAGTTATCTCAACTCAAACATAGAATAATGCAATAAAAAGCAACAGTTTAAAATTTGAATTTTATTTTTTGCTTTACAAATGCTCGTATGTGGTTTGATAGCATATGCCTTTGGGATTTAGAAAGTTGTTTCCGGAGGTTAGTGAACCCTTCTTCATCATTACTCGATAGTATACAAGCACGATTCCCAGTTTACACATTGCTTTCGCGTATGACGCGGTGATGCTTGATTTCGGCATTGAATGTTGATGGGATTGTTGCCACGCTGACGTTCCATGAGGAACTCCTCCTCCTTTCATCGCTCTCGCCGGCTTTCGATGTGTGAATAGTGTTGTTCCTATACGGCTAACTACGAGTAAATACTCGATATTGTCGATCATGTCGTTTCTGCGACTACCCCCAGGAGACTGCAATGCCAAAAGAGGTTCAAATGCCAATCAAAAGAGGTTTAAAAATCGCATAACTCTTTACAGAGAATGCTTACGGGCATAGTCCCGATTTCATAGTCATTCGAACATCATCGGAATATGGTTCACTGACTCTTGGCGTTTCTGCGACCAATCACAGGAGACGCCAATGCGCTCTCAACTTAAATTTAACGACGTAGCGCGGAAAAGGGTGAGACATCTCGGCCAACTGCAGGCGGAAGAAAGGCACATACGCGCAATACAACAGGGAGCTGGGTCTGGATGAGTTACACAAGTATGAGTAGAGGGCACAAAAGATCATGAGGTCGAAGTGCAAATCTCGAAGTAATCTAATCTAATCTAAGTACTCAATATTTTGTTAAAGTACTGAGTACTTCTTCTACTCGAGCACTTCATTCAAGTACTCAGGTGGGTATAGAGTATGCGGTTAAAGCATTTATTTGCTCTTTTTCAAGACTTTTCGCTTTGAAAATACATGACTAACTTCGGTTGGCACATCATCGGGGATTCGGCAAAAGAACTCTGCCCGCTTATTTCACACGTATTCACGGTTGATTTTTGTCGTTTATCACCAACACAATCTCAGTTTTGTCGCTGTGACCCACGTCAAGAAATCAGCTGTTTCCTTCAAAATCATTGAGAGCCGATTAACGGACCGGTGTTGGCCACACCTCTACATTCTGTACATCGTGTGGGCAATACTTGTGCATTGCTTTAACTAAAACTTTGGACAAAAGCAGTCCAAAAAATTAGAGACCTTGTAAAGGTTGATGTTTCAACCAGCAGTGGGTCGAAAAAGAACAGTGCGAGAACTTATGATTTATAAGAGCACGGAGTACTCGTGGTTGGGCAAAAAAATACGAAAAAAATAACTTGACGAATTTTTGAGATATACATTAAGCAGCACCAATTCCTTAAAGATGAAGGGAAGGTCTTTAAGACACGTTTTTCGGCGGTCAAAACGCAGATTAAAGTGGAAAAACGCAAAATTAACGTTAAAATTAAGTTCGGTTAACGTGAGAAAAACTCTGCCCAATTGTTGATTTCGCCAAAGTCGAGTAACGGTATCGCGATAAACGTACCCTTCTCTATTCTCTCAACCGTGTTATTGTTGTTGTAGTAGCTTACTAAACCCTGTAAGTGCAATGTGGTTACTCGTCGCCTTCGACGTCTAACGCCCAGGAAACATGATGTTTCGACAGGTTGGGTTCAGAGGGAAAGGGGTGTTATACGTGTTGGGGCATGTGAAAAGGTGGTTAATATCGTGCGGGGTGCCTTCATTGTGCCAAAGTTACGCCAGCCTCTCTTCTTCTGCTGTGGGTGGTGGTTGAACTCCGATTACGGCATTCAGGGGTCGAGAGTTTAGGAAGATGGTAAGTGTCTCCTGATGAATGTCATTGACATGAACCCGGTTCAGAAGTCGTCGTTTAGTTTTGTCCTGGATCTCGTCGGAATAATTTAAGAGATGCCCCCAAGGTGCAGCAGGTGTGTACATGGGTGAAACCTACCATCACAGACGTCACGCCCATTGTGATAGCCCTATAACTGTTCATGCTTTGAAATAAGCTTCCACGTTGTTTAAGAGTTTACTATTTCATTCGCCTAACGCACATGTATCCAATTCTCAACCGATTTGTGAAATGTAATAAATAATCTTCCAGCATCTTACCAATTTCAGCCGGAGTTTGCCGTCTAACCAAACTCACTGGCAACATAAGGTCCTCTGCAGCTGGATCCCGAGTGTAACTGGGCTCAGATATTTATATTCATGCACAATAGTGTCCAATTGTATTATAACTTTGTTCAATTAACGGTTGTATATATCAGCATGACGTTTACTAAAATGTTTTGAATGTTCCTCCGCCCGGTGACCGGTACCTTATAGCTCGACAAAAAAATGTCATGCCCACTTTCTACATAACGGTACCTTTCTAAAGCTAAAAAATTATATTTCAACTATTGATCAAGGAAAGCAAACAATTTTTATAGAATTTATATTTATTTTTTGCTTTTATTTAAATGGCTGGATAAAAATCGGCAAATTGCCAGAATATTTCATTGTCTGATATTTTAATTTTTTTAACATTCAACTGTACTCGTCTGCACCGTTATTATGACAGCTTTTTCTAACAGTGACGGTCTGTCCGTTATTACGGCAGCTCCTTCTTAAATTTATGAATATTCAAACGCCGAGTGGTCGTCTACGCCATATCTGACTGTTGCTTCATGACTGGAGAACCCATCTTAAAGCTAGGAATATTTTAACATTACCACCGGCCGCCAGCTGTTTAGCATGCATTTTTTTTTTGTTGTACCTCTCGCCTCTGCAGTCAAATCTATTTAGCCAAAGACCTCATTTCCATGAGTTGTGTTTTTATATTTCGAGAGAATGATTTCTTTTTTGTCCTTGTTCACTCCTCTCGGGAGCATAGGGCCTCGACAAGACATTTGATTTCTGACAGGGTAGGTGATTTGCCTGCCGTTACCAGTCCTAAACTTGGGAACAACGCCTGCTTACTGCTTGGACTGCCATCTGTGTTTTACATTTTTCTGCCTGAAGGATGGCACAGATGAGTTGAGGCACTCCGCAAGGCGGTGTTCTCTATTCATTTCTCTAGGTTGTCGTTGTCAATGACATGCTGGAGGAGCTGGTAAGATGGGAATGCAGAATGATTGCTTACACGAATGTTAGTTGGGTGACGGATTGCGGCCTATCGGCGAATCCTCTCAAGAAAGAGCTCGTTCTATTTGCAAGGAAAAATAAAATGCCCAGAGTTAACTCCCCTCAATAGAGGGCGCTCCGTTGGTGCTTTTTGACAAGGTGAAATACCTAGGCTTAATCCTTGACAGACACCTAACGTGGAATCTCAACATTGAGAAGAGGATAAGGAAGGCAACATTCGTCTTGTATAGATGCAAAGACGCTGTTGCCAAAAGGTGTGACCTCTCGCCTAGAGTTGTAATTTGGCTCTATATTGCCATTATAAAGCCAGTTCGCCTGAATAACATTTTGTGCAAAAAAGGTATATGGAAAATCTTCACCCTTACTGGGTACCTACAGGTCAAACTATCAGCATAACAAACTTTCGGCTTTTGCTAAGCTTCATGAAAAAATTACGAAAAAACGGAGCGAATTGTAGATGGACAGAGTCATGAGCTCTTCACCAAGATGTCTGCCCAGAATTTTCTAACTAATTACAGTATGCACTCACAGTACGAGAACCGATGTTTTCAGCGTGGTATGGTCGTTGACTCCGCATCGATTCAACTATGGATTGACGGCTTCATGAGGTCTACTCAAAGAGGACGTTGGTTTGAGTTGAACTCGTTCAGAGTAGCCAAGTGGTTTGTGAAAGAACCAAACAGGAAAATAGCGACCTTTCTCCTAAAACTCAGCAGAAAGGACCTGAGAGTACTGGTGGGTGTAATCACACAGCACAACGCCTGTTGTCAGCATATGGCTGCCATGGGGGTCGTAGACAGCCCGATATGCCTATCCTGTCTTGAGGATGACGACACTGCAGAGCATTTGCTCTGTAGCTGTCTGGCGTTTTCCAGAATCAAACTTAGTATGGATAAAGTTCATACTCTTCCTCTTCCGGATCTCTTAAGATTCATCAATGAATTCAAGAGATTTGTGGATGAGTAACCTCAAACTAATTTATATTTTATCTTTCCTATCTCTATTCTTTCTACTGAAATCTATCCGGGTGTAGTACAATGGTCTCCCGACTGAGTGCTTGGACTTGTCCAACCCCCCACAAATCTAATCTAATCTAACCTAATGCACTCACCGGTTCTTGCACGGTGCCACTTCAATGGGTTTCCTAATGTGAAGATTTGAGGTCGCGAAGCCCGTATTTAAACAAATAATAACTTTTATATATTACGACAAATTAATCGAGCTTTAATTACTACAACAAATCCAATATTATGTAAACGTACATATTTATGTGTATAAAAATTAAATGCAAAGTAATATACAAAATATTTTTCTCTTACTAAAAATTTTGTTAACAATAAATTAAATTAATTCGAGTATTTTGTTTACCAATAATAACTTATAAGAATTTTCCTAATTGTTTATTTGCGTTTAGTGAGCTCTAAGACAAGTAAACTTTACACCATAATCCGGACATTGGCGTCACAGACCCCTTAAGATTGCTGCTGCTTGGCGCCTGATGGTATTGGCGGTGGAGGCACATCCGGCACTGCGCTATTCTTATTCTTCGACGCATTCTTTATACTGTCAAAATCGGCAGGTGGCGTCTGTGGTGGCTCTTCAGGTTGAGGTTGGGGTTCACTTGCCGCCGCTTCTTCGGCCGGATCTTGTGTTGGTTGCTGCTTTGGCGGCGGTGGTGGTGGTGGTGTTGGTACTGGTCCACTGGGCGCTGCCGTTGGTGGAGTCGGCATTGGTGGCTTCGGCGCACCCGTCGGAATACCACCTATTGTGAAATGTTGATGTTGGCTGGGGAAATATTCGTAAGGTGGCAGATATTGCTCACGATACCCAGTGATGGGATCGTAGATGAGTGGATACTGATTGAAAGCGTAAGGTGGAAGAGCCAGTGGACCATTGGGATTACGTTGGGGATATTGTTGTAATGGTATAAGTGATGGAGGTAGACCGAACTCGTTCAAAGGAATGGGCAATTTCTCATTGGGCATTTGATTGGGCGGATTCTGGTCGAGCGGTGGAATGTAAGCGGGATTCTTTGGTGGTGGTGGCAAAGTAGGCGGTTGCACCGGTTCTTGCTCTTCCGTAGGTGGCGTAGCCATTGGCGCGTTACTTTCGATTGGTGAACCATCTTGCGGCGGTGGTTGTTGTCCTGCTGCATTGGGCGCCGGCAAGAGTTGTGGTTCACTATTTGGTGGCGGTTGGTGCATAAACTGCGGTGGGAAGCGTTGTTGCGGAAGTGGATAGGGAAACTGCAAATAAAAGAGTCAACAAATTTGTCATTTAAAGAAGTTTCGAATGTAATAGAAATATCTCACCTGCTGATTTGGCGCTAAACCCGGCACTATTGGCTGGCCAAAACGCACTAGTGGCGGCGAGTAGAAACCATAGGGATTGTACGGTCCGAAGGGATAATGCGCCACGCCACCCTCGTGTATGGTGGGTTGTATGACGGGGTAGGCGCGGCTCGAAGTTAGATTATCATCGGTCGTAATGAGTGCATTGTAGACTTTTGGCGTGCGTCGTAAGGCAGCTCCACAGCTGGAGTAACAGTTGATGGCGATTAGTAAGGCGATTAGAATCTGTAATACACAAGCAAATTGTCACATAAAAATTATAAAATGGAAAGACTGTAAATTGTATGAGTAAGTATGTGTTAGTTTGTGTACAGTTATTGGTAAATATGTATATATAATATATATGTACGTAATAAGAACAAGTTTCATGTGAGTCATCTACTGGTCGCCGCGTGTAGTTGCAAGTGGACATTCATACCTCTGCGTGTTCGGACGTTTATTGGTCATTCAAAGCTATGCAAAATGTCTTTTTTTCTAACTGGTTGACATATGGCTCGACGCGCGTGCTATTATCTGCATATGTATGTACATACATATGTATCAGTCTACATTTATGTTTTGTTATATGATTTTGCTCGACATGGTAATAAATCAAATCTGGAGCAACACCCAAGTTCAATTAAACTGCCAAGAGCAACTGATATTGCTGTGGCTGGCGGCCGGCGTATGCGAGTGTGCTTGTGCTTGGCATGTCGGCTGTTAGTAAGCAGCTTGTAGGCAGTGTTGCCAGAAAAAATTTGCTGTTGGAGCTAAATTTGTCAAAAAAAAGAGCTAAAAAGAGCCAAAAATTTTTTTTGGAGCTAATAAAAGAGCTGAAATTTTTTCAGTGACTTTTATTATATTTCACATTTATATATTCACATATTTTATTTTTTTACAAAAATTAAAATTATTTTTAAACAATTCAGTAATAACAATATATGAAAAAGTTCATATATTCATTTATTTGCAAAAGCAGAAACAAAAAAAAAATTGTCTATTAAACATCACATTAAATAAATCTTGTACTTTAAAGAATTCATTAGGAACACATTTATGTATGGAAAACAATGAAAAAAATACATTTCTTACTTTTTTTTTAAATAAAGTGTAACGATATAACATATCAATTTAAATATATCAAATTCTTCATCACCACAAAAATCTTCTACAATATCATCATTATTGTTGCAGTCGTATATATCATTTCTCATCAACTTTAAGAGATCATCTTTTATGACAAAATCATGGCAGCACTTATTAAGTCTCTTAAGCCCACATCTTATTGTTAACAAAGTGTTTAACATAACCAAATTCATTTTATTGCGTTGTTTATTTTTAATGCAATTCATCATCGAAAAAGTTCTTTCAACTTCAGCGTTGCTAAGTGGTAGCACAAGAAGAGAAAATACAAAATTTGCCAGTTCATTAAACGGATTATCATTTACAGAATTTTTATATTCCTTAACCTCGATCCAAAAATCTAAAGTATTGTTCACATTTTTCCAATCATATAAATGTATGTTGCGCCACTGCATTTCCAAGCATGTAATTTCATCTATATTGAAATTATTTTTTTCGTTTTCAAAGTAATCAAAAATTTGAGGCTTTATTGTTTTTAGAGTATTTTCAGTGGAAAAAAAATCAATTTTTTTTAAAGTATTTATGTTATGTGGCAAACATTGCCTCAACTGTTCAATTAATTTCATTATAAATTTTCGACAAATATTACGAATTTCGTTTTCTGTGCTCTCATTTATGGTGTTTTCTTCTTTTTTTTTGTCGAATAAATTGTTCAAAATTATAATGAAAGTAAGGAATAGGAGTAAAAAAATTGTCTAATTCAGACGTTAAAGGGTTGAAATCTTCAGAAGGTGACACTATACTGATGCACAAGCTTGAAATTAAATATACAACTTCGGAAAACAATTTCATAGGGTCAGCTATGTTACTTTCAAAAAGTTTGTTCACTTTTTGCACTTCACTTAAAATTGGTTTTAAAAACTGGAAATATGCCAAATTTTCATCAGTGTACATTTTTGAAAGAAGTTGGGCTTTGTGACATGATTCATTCAAAGCGGCTATGCCAAAATGAGTTTTAAGTTCCAACCACTGATCTACAATTCTTTTGACTGCTGGTTCGATTGACAGCCACCGTGTTTCACACGCTCGAGTAATTTTTAATGGACACATACCATCGTTAATGGTAGAGTAAAGAGACTCGTATTGTGCTTGTCGCAGTGAAGATTTTGAAAACCAGTTGTAGGTTTCGGAAATTATAAATTCGATTTCATTTGGCATACATTTCGAAGCCGCACAAACAGCTAGTTGTATTGAGTGACAAATGCAAGGAACGAGTTTGATATTGGCATTGAATTCCTTCAGTCGAGTAATGACTCCGTTATTAACCCCAATCATAACGCTAGCATTATCTGTTCCTACACCCACCATGTTTTCAAAACTTAAATTAAATTCCTTTAATGTATTGGAAATGGCTAACACAATGCCATCCGCCGTGCACTTTTCCAACTCCGCGAGTTTTAAAAAAGTATTAACGAAAACTTTCGATGAGTTACTGTAGTATCTGACTACAATGCCCACATATTTTTTTGTAGTTATGTCTGTTGCTTCGTCGATAATTAGACTAAATTTATTATCTTTGAGATCAGCCATTAGCAAACTTTTAAAATAGGGACTTAGCACATTTTTAAGTATAGCGCTACACTTTGATCTTCGTAGCTTCAAATTGGGTGCAGCTTTGCTATCCGAAAATATCCCGCTTTGCAAAATGGTTATTTGGTCAACCACTCTAATTGAAGTGTGTACTCCGATGAATAACGCATTGGCCAATTCCGCTCTGTGTACTTCCATTTCTTGCTTTTTTATAAATGAAACTGTCGGCTGAGAGCCCGACATAAATGGCGAAGCTGCATTTATGTGCTTGCTTGTGGCAGCGTGACGAATAAGGCCGTGTAATTTGGATTTCAAGCTGCAGTGGCAGTACTTACATTGCAAACCTTTTCCAGTCTCGATCAACCACTTCCTGAATCTTTTGTCTTGAAGCCATGTAGATCGCGGTTTTTGCTCGTACTTCCTATAAGCATTAAAGAGGTTATTTTTATATTAAACAAAATAACAAAAATTTTACCTTATTTGCTTTGCCAAACATTCATGGTCAGAACCCTCATTGGCGACAGTCGGCAGTCTTTTGCTTATAAATCTGCATAAGTAAAAAGTGATCTTAAAGTATTATTAATTAGAAAAATAAAAAAAAGGCTTACCTCTCCATTGCGCGTTTTTAAGTGAAAATGCGCCAATAGTATTAGGTATGATACTTTTGAAACTAATCGATTATAGAACATAGAAATCGTTCATGGCTACAGGAGTTACCACACGGCAACAAAAAAGACACGTCGAATTAATTTAGGTACAAAGAGTAGTAAATTATTTTGTTTAAATATTTAAAATATTTGTAGCTAAAAAGAACTATTTCATTTTAAAAAGAGCTAAAAAAAGAGCTAGGAGCTAAATCCAAATTTTTGGAGCAATTTAAAAAAAAAGAGCTAAATCTAGCTCCAAAATCACCAAAATGGCAACACTGCTTGTAGGTACGAAATCAAATTCACCAACAACAAAAATGATTGAAAAAATATTTTCTAAAAAATGGAAAACCGAGAGAATGATTTCATTTTTTTCCTTGTTCACTCCTCTCGGGAGCATAGTACCTCGACAAGACATTTGGCTTGCGTTGGTTACGTTAATCTATTTGATTTCTGACAGGGTAGGAGAGTAGCCTGCCGTTACCAGTCCTAAACTTAGGAACAACGCCTGCTTACTGCTTAGAGCGCCATCTGTGTTTTACATTTTTCTGCCAAAAGGATGGCACAGATGAGTTGAGGCACTCCGCAAGGCGGTGTTCTCTATTCATTTCTCTAGGTTGTCGTTGTTAATGACATGCTGGAGGAGCTGATTAGATGGGAATGCAGAATGATTGCTTAGGTTAGGTTAGGTTTGCCAGCCGCATCGCACATAGAGACAATGATGCCACTTAGACCACGAAATAGGTCTGTTGCGAGCCGCGGGCGCTGGGCTACATTTCCCTCTCCATATTGAACCATCCTGAGCTTTTGATAAAGCGTAAAAGGTTTTAGATACCTAAAGTGTATAGATTATCTATATTCGTTAAGAAGTAGGATTTTAAAAATCGGTTCCTGCTTCTGGCTAGAGCTGGGCATGTGCAAAAAAGGTGTTGATTTGTTTCCAACTCCTCCTCATTCCTAAAACTGCGAGAGAAATCATGCCTGTAAACGCCTAATCTCCTTGCATGAATTCCTATGAGACAATGTCCTGTCAGGGCATTGAACTCTACTCAGTTTTATAATACTCTTGGACAGACGTAAGCTTAGCCTTGACCATGTTTGCCTAGCAATTTCACAGGTGTTAGCGCTAATCCATCTTTGATTTGCAGAACTGATTAGTGCGTCCTTAATGAGAAGCTTACAAGTTCCGAGAGGTATCTCCATAAAATTACTTATGTTTGGCATACAGGTACCTTCTCTTGCAAGTTGGTCTGCCCTAGAGTTCCCTGGTATATCTCTGTGGCCTGGAACCTAATATAAGATTATACGATATTGTTTGGCCATCTCATTTAGAGATTGGCGGCAACGTAAGACACTCCTTGATGTTATTTGGAATGCATCCAGGGCTCGTAGGGCAGCTTGGCTGTCTAATAGAATGCAGATATCCGTTGATGATATTCTGTTTATCTTTAACCATTGTAAGGCTTCATGAATAGCGTTTATTTCCGCTTGAAAAACATTACAGTGATCCGGTAGTTTAAAGGATTCACTTATAGAAAGCTCTTCGCAAAATAACCGGTGCCCATTTTAGATCCGTCCGTGTCTTAACGGGTGTGTTGGGTGTTGGATCTTCTTCAAGTCATTCCAGTCTAGAAGGGATTTTCATTAGGAAATTCCTTTCGAAGCAAAGAATGGGAGAGTGATAATCACAGTCACTGGGTATATCCGTGTAGGAGTTTAAGATGGTTGAATGTCCATGTGTGAGCTCGATTTGAGCCTTAAAGCGGAGCAGGCTGCTGAGTATTTGCAGAAGAGATCTAGGGGTGGCAGATGTAGCATGATGTCCAAAGCAAAGGTGGTTTTCATGGCGCCACATATTGCTAATTCTGCTGATCTCTGCACCTTATTCAATAAATTAGAATAGGTTTTTTTCTGCATAGCACACCACCAGACAACATTTCCATATAGAAGAATGGGTCTGACGACAGCAGTGTAAAGCCAATGAGCACCCTTAGGTTTGATTCCCCAGGTCTTACCTAAAGCTTTCTTACAGGCATACAAAGCAAGGTTCGCTTTACTAACTCTTTCTAAGATGTTTGACTTCCAAGTCAGTTTCCTATCTATGTTTAGTCCCAAGTACTTGATTTCTTCCGAAATCACAAGAGCTTCCGCCTTGAGCGTAACTGGACTTAGCTGAGGGATTCTGTGCTTCCTCGTGAACAATATGAGCAATAAGAATGATTGCTTACACGGATGTTAGTTGGGCGACGGATTACGGCCTATCGGTGAATCCTCTCAAGAAGGAGCTCGTTCTATTTGCAAGAAAAATAAAATGCCCAGAGCTAAATCCCCTCAATAGAGGGCGCTCCGACAAGGTGCTGTCTGACAAGGTGGAATACCTAAGCTCTTTGACAGAAGGCTAACGTGGAGTTTCAACAATGAGAAGCGGATAAGGAAGGCAGCATTTGTCTTGTATGGATACAAAGACGCTGTTGGCAAAAGGTGGGATCTTTCGCCTAGAGTTGTAATTTGGCTCTATAATACCATTATAAAGCCAATTCTGTTGTATGGACCCCTTGTCTGGTGGAAATCACTCTAGCTGAAAAAGCTGAAGAAGGTTCAAAGGTCTGCTCTGATTGAAATCAGGGGGCGCTTCGGCCTCCTCCTACTTCACCGCTTGACGCATTGCTAAATGTGGTAACTGTAGACATCGTAGCAAAATTGTCACTGCGCGTGCCGCAAGCATACTGAAAGGCTCGTGCTACGCTAGCTACAGGCTGACATCACTGACGGGCACTCAGAAACGTTTGATTCAACCTCTTGGCGACACCTCGCTTAGTTCAAGCGGGTCATTATCCACTTACATTCCATTAAGGAAAGAATGGGCGGGATGCAGCATTTTGAGGCACGATCTAGTGAACCTATTCACGGATGGCTCGAATTTCAATGGAAGGGTTGGCAGAGGAATCCACTGCGTGGAGCTCGGCATTAGACTCAAGTTCTGCAGTGTGTTCTAAGCAGAAATAGCCGTAATTAAAGACGCAGCTCACTTGTATAACAACTGTCACGGAAGTAAATATCTACTCCGACAGCCAAGCGGTAATCAAGGCTTTTGGCTCGATGAAGATACACTCGAAATTGCTCGGGGAATGCCTGATATCTCTTTCGATCGCATCGAAATTTTTTAGGCTCATCTAGGTATCTGGTCACTGCGACATTACAGGCAAGGGACCTATGAGAGGAGAGGAATGGTATCCCCTGACTGCCTGCGGTATGCTCTTTGAAAGGTGAATTTCGCGTCAACTCTGCCAGCGTTGGGGAAGTACACAAACTCGTAAGGTCGCGATACCATTCTAGCTACATGTGGTTCGGAGGCTCTCGAGGTATCTTCTATGGTTAACAAAATCTCAGCTCTCGAATTTCTGGGGCACCCTTACACAACACTTTCCGCGAGGTATGCATGCTGTGAGGCGCAGCACTACTTCGAGCTTTTTTTGCGTCAGTTACATGAAGGATGAGGTTAAATTATCGCAGCACCTTCTACTTTGCTGCCCTGCTCTCGCGGGGCTAAAGTTTAGACATCTTGGTGATATTGCTTGCTTGCGTGATATATTAACCTCCTGATGAGCTTCATCAATAGCATGAGGCGGTAGGCGGTTAACACAACCGTAACTCAGTTATCGTTCGGCACAATTTAGCACCAATTAAGAGTCATGCATCTGTGTTTCAAGCGGAGGTCTATGCTGTTCAAGAAGCGATGAACTTTGTTGTGGAACACAGATAGAGAGGCAGATCTATATGTGTCTGCAGTGACAGTCAAGATGCGCCAATGGCTTTAGATAGCCACACAACCACATCAGGTGTAGTCGAGTCCTGTAAATCCAGGCTGAACTAAGTCGGTAGATATAATAGTCTGATGCTAACATGGGTCCCGGGACACGTGGGTAGCGCGGGTACCGAGGTCTCTGACTGCTTAGCTAGGATGGGCTCTGAGGCCAACTTCTGTGACCCGGAGCCCGTTCTGCCACTCCCTTCTGCAGCCATTAAGGCCACGGTTGGCAAATGGGTTACTACAACACACAAGCGAGCTTGGCAGGCTGAGAGAGGCTGCAGACTGACAAAACTGATGTTACCTGCCATGTCCGATCGACTGTCGCAAATCCTTCTGTCATTTAGCAGAAGGGACTGCAGACGGCTGGTTGGACTGGTGATGGTCCACTTTCTGTGGGCGAGCAAATGGAAAAGGTAAGGAGGATGAGACGGCGGACCACTTTCTGAGCGTCTGCCGCGCCTTCGCTCGAATCAGGCGTGAGGTCTTTGGCACTGATGTGTTAAGAAGCGACCACCTTGGTTCCTTGGCACCATAGGATCTACTCAGATTTCTTCGGAGGTCGGGTAGATTTGAAGAAAATTAAAAGGGAATCCGAGTGCAGTACAATGGACCTAATTGTGTCTGAGTGCTGTAATTGCTAGTTGTCCAAAAAAAAAAAGAAAAAAAAGAGCTAGGTGTTAAGCCTTTAAGTTTGTTAAAAAAAAGAGGTTGTCTGTAAAGTCGGTTTACTGACGATAGTTTAACGTGACAACGTCATAAGAAAATATTGATGGAATGGCTGCAATTTTCAAAACAAAATTTGAATTTTATATGTGTGATAGATATTTTGTATGGATATAGAGGAGGAGGTAAATGGAATTGCAATGGAATAGGTCAAGTTACATTTACACAAACGTGAAAAATGACGAAACATTTATCAAATTCATGAAAGATATCTTCAATTTCGATTGTGCATCAGACGTTAATAAGTCAACAGCACTAAGAGGCACCATCATCAATTTGCCTTTTTCAAGACACTTTACACTCGAAACACTCCCTTTCATTTCCTACTTTTTCTATCATCGTCCTATTCTCAACAGACAAATGGTTCATTACCATGCACACAGGAAGAAGGCATATGCAAATACAAGTATATGAATTTATATATATTACAAATGCGCATATACATACATATACATACATATATATGCTCACTCAAGTAGGACAGAGCCAGATGTCGAACGCGGGGACCGATTGTGCTCTTTGTCGTTCGTTCCGCGCTCTCGCTTGCAGTTCAAGCACATTAGCTTACATTTGCTTGCGTACGGAATAGATTCGTATATTTGATATGTCCATATGACTTGTATGCATCTTTACATATAGATTTGTTCTTTTTGAAAATTGCGCGAAATTGTATATGTAATATATATGCATGTTTATACACATATATTAGTATACAACATATCTTATAAGGTATATGGTAAATATTACCATACATTTTTTCCTTCATATATAATAAAAAAATTAATAATAATAACATTAAAACAACAGGTATTATTAACAAACTTGGTTTTATTTTAAATTCTTCAAGTAAATCAAATTAATAATAATCAATAAGAAGGCATATGCAAATACAAATACGTGAATTTATATATGTACATATGCGCATATACATACACATATACGCTCACTTAAGTAGGAGAGAGCAAGATGTCGAACGTTGCCGTTCGTTTGCTTTGTTCGTTTCGCGCTTTCGCTTGTAAGGTCCGGCAATGAGCAAGGTAACGACAAATGAGCAAGGTAATGACACATTTTTTCGTGCGTGCAGCCGGCTAAATCGAATTATAAGACGTTATCACGTCAAAAACGTTTTCGATTACCGTTTTTTTTTTTTCAGTTTTAAAGTGAGTCACAAACGAGCATAAGGACTTTTTAGACAGAATATTCACCAAAATTTCGCTCATCAATGATTATTTATATTTTTTAAATTTATTTATTTTTATTTTTTAGTGGTAAAAACATCCCTCCACTTCTCTTGGATTTCTTCTTCAACCCGGGGACTACTTCCGCATAGCTTCGAGGGCTCTTCAATGACAATAATAGGTATTCAATGCTATGATATAAAGTAACATACTTGAACTTTTTTCTCGGTGCACCAACCGTTTCCCTTTCCCTCGACTGCCATGCAAAAAATCTTGCGCTTTTACTTTGTCTCTTCTAATAGTTGCCTAGCTTATTAACAATTACTGATGTCAGTTGGTGAACTTTTAGTTAACCATTGACTAAAAACCAGTATTTTATGCTCCATTTTATTTTCCACCCCTTCTCGTTCCTCCGCCACCATTGGTGTAAATTACGTTTTGTTTATCTTTCCGCATTATTTATGTGCTTGTTGAGTGCGCTGATCACGGTAATTGAGCCCCAAGTAATAAATAAACTAATAACACGCGTTTAACAGTAAAAATATTATATTATAAATATATTTCTAAGTTAAACAATCCACACTGACCGTAGCCCGTTAATATATTGTAATTGGTGCGAATGAGCTAATGGTGTGAAAAAAGCAGCTCAAACTGAGATAAATGGGTTTTTAATGTACCTACTTTAAAATGGAACTTGCGCGTACTTGCATTTTTAAATTATTAAAATAAATATAAGAAATATCGACAACCTAACTGCACTAATTGGACAGACTTGAGAAAGCGTGTCAAAGGTGTGCGAACAAGAAAGGAAGTGAGGCTGAAGATCAGTGGGCAAATCTGTAGGAATTAAGTATCGGGAATTTAGTTGTATCTGCGAAATTGGAGACATACGGACACTCGTAGGGTAACCAATTAAAAACGCCATAAATTTAGTTAGGAAAATTACTTTTATTCAATTCAATGTAAAAAAATGTGTGAAAAGAATACAAAATTAAGAATCAATTCAATTTTGCTCGATATGACCTCCTTTGCCTTAACTATGGCCTTGAGTCGGTCCAGAAACGAATCGCAAGCTGCCCGAATGTTACTTACAGGTTTTGGCCCATTCGCTTTCAATGGTTTTTTTGTTCTAGTGAATCTTTTAGTTCGGACTTTGCTCTCCAAAATGTCGCGTCTGGTAAATTTCAGAGCCATTGTGTGGACGTTATGAAGTTCGGAACGTTGTTTTTTAGTCATTCTTGGTTCACTCGAGCTTTGTGAGACTGTGTCAAGTCTTGTTGAAACATTAATGGATTGCCCACGATTCCAAAGCAACCTCCAGAATACTTTCCTGATAATATGTCGCATTTACCTTGACTCCAGGCTCGATAAAACAATTGGAGAGCACCCATCTGCGGTTACAGCGGCCCAAACCATTACCTGTGGCGGGTGCTGCCTCCTGGTGGCCAATTGATGCCTCAAATTCTCGTGGGAACGTCCGGTCAAATAAGCCCTACCGTTCAGAAATTAACCGCTTTCGGCCAAGCGAAGCAACTCTTTCGCTCACTCAAGTCAGACTTGTTGCTGCTTTGGTATGAGATCATGCGCATTTTGGATCTTGTAAGGCTTGACTTTGAGATCATTTTTCAGTATGCGGCGGATATTTTTTGAGTTCTTTCGCCATTTGATTGGCACTTTGTCGAGGATTTCACTCAAGTCGCTTCTTCACTTTTTGAACCATTTCACGTGACGTTGCAGTCTTTTGATGACCATCTCCATGACGTTTCGCGATACTGCCAGTATCACTGTAACGAGTAATGGTGCGATAAACAAAAACTTTATTTATTTTAAGGAGCTCTAGCTCACGAACAATCGCTGGTTGTTATTTTCCAGCCAAATATAATGCCATCATGTAGAAATGTCTGCAAAGCCGGGACCTTCCTTTAGCTCCAGCCAGTTAGAAGTCGATGGCACATTTGGTTTGTGTTTTATGTTCGTTTTTCGAAAGGAACTTTTTAAAAGCGTCGTGAAAATGATTTTTTCACATTACAGGCAGTAGATTGCGATCAAATTTTCAGTAAAATATGGCGAATAATGATGCAGGGTACTCATTGGGGATGAGAGCGTAATATCTGAAAATGACCGAGAGACTCGTAAAGAAATTCAGCAGTGAGTGAAAAAGGGTAATGAGTGGCTAAAGAGGGCGAGGATGCTCAAGTCGCGAATTAAGGCAATGTTCATAATTTTTTTCCATATAAACTGCATCTTTCAAGAGTTGAGCAGCGTTAGAGGAAGACTATCGATGAGGACTACTAAATTTTGCCATCCTTCTCAGCGCACACAACCGTAATTGCTACTAAAGTCCAAAACCGCAACAAGGTCCTCAAATCGCTAGCCGGCAGTAGACAAAGAAATATTGCTGGCGACATTTAATGCAATCGACTGGCAGGTTCTAAATTACGCTGTGCCTGTCTGGTCTAGTGATACGCAGTGGACTAGGCTCCAGACATGCCAAAATACTGCTATTAGGACAGCCACGGGATGCCTCCTGATATCCCCCCTACAACACAGATGCCCCCACTCAAGGAGCACAACAAACTGCTCAGCAAACAGCTGCCATCCTACGTTTCACCCCTGTAGACACTTGCTAGAGCCGCCTCCCAGGCACGTCAGGAGGCATCTCTTCAACTATTCCGACGAGATGTAGGACAAAACTAATCGTCAACTACTGAACCGGACAGTTTTGGACATACGCTCAATGACATTCATCGGGAGACACTTACCACCTTCCACAGGTCCCGAACGTGAAATAAAATGTTCACCAAACTCGCCTCTCAACAAGTCCATTGTTACGCCTGCTGTGTGGCATGTGGCACCGTCTTACTGAAACCACATGTCATGCAAGTCAAGCTTTTGCATTTTGGGCAAAAAAAAGTTGGGTATCATTTCACGGTAGCGCTCACCATTCACTGTTACGCTACGATTCGCAGCATTTTTGAAGAAGTACGGTCCAATGATACCTCCAGCCTATAAACCGCACCAAACTGTGACATTTTCTGGATACATTAATATCTCTTGCAATTCTTCTGGCTGATCTTCACTCCAAAATCGACAATTCGGCTTATTTACATACCCATTGATCCAAAAATGAGCTTCGTCGCTGAACATAATTTTTCGATAAAATAGGGGATCTTAAACTTTCTTAACAGATCACGCATTTTTATAATAAAATTCAATGATTTGCAAGCGCTGTTCGTTTGTAAGACGATTCATGGTTAAATTATAGACCAAACTGAAGATGTTTGGCAGTGAAACAAAACACGAAACGTGCGTCAGCTGTATAAACCAACTGTTTAAAAAGATAGTAGCTAAAAAATCACCCGTTACATTCCACTGACAGGGTTTAGTAAGCTGCTACAACAATAACAATAACAACTAAATTTTTGCCCGTAACTTAATATAATTCTGTTTTATTGATGAATTCCCGGAACTTGATTGCCTCCCTCGTATTTATCACCCGATATTATCATAATAGAGGTTGTAAAGGACTTCGTATACTTAGGAACCAGCATTAACACCTATAACAATGCCAGCCTTGAAATCCAAAGTAGAATCTCTCTTTCCAACAAGTGCTACTTTGGACTAAGTAGGCAATTGAGCAGTAAAGTCCTCTCTCCACGAACAAAACTAACACTCTACAAGACTCTCATCAGGCCCGTCCTAACGTATGGCGCAGAAGCAAGGACGATAACAACATCCGATGAAGCGACGCTTGGAGTGTTTGAGAGAAAGATTCTGTGGAAGGTTTTTGGATCTTTGCACGTTGGCAACGGCGGATATCGCAGGCGATGGAACGATGAGTTGTATGAGCTTTACGACGACATAGACATAGCGCAGCAAATAAGATCTAGCGGCTACGATGGCTGGGTCATGTCGTCCGAATGGGTACAAACGCTCCGGCTCTGAAAGTATTCGATGCGGTACCAGCTGGTGGTAGCAGAGGAAGAGGGAGGCCTCCTCTGCTTTGGAAAGATCAGGTGGAGAAGGACTTGGCTTCACTTGGAGCTGCGATGCTGGTAGTTTTTTAATTGTTATCCACAACTATCAGCTTTCGGAGTTCGCGTCAGTGAAGCCAGATTTTGTGAAATTTCCCTATTTTGACTATTAGCGGATATTTCGTAATGAAAAAAGTGTTTGAGTTTTTATAAAGTTTCAGTTTTTCATATAATTTCTGTCGACTCTCGTTAATTCAAACCTGCGATATTTCGAACCTCTCATTAATTCAAAGTTATGACGAGTCCTCTACAAAATCTCTTTATAGAAAGAAAGCGATGTTGCAAAAGTACTCTCTCAACCATAATAAAGTACAAGGAGAGAGTTACTGCTGTTCAAACAGGTGGAGCACGGAAAAGAACACCCAAAAAGAACAACAATGGTACCAGTAGTTGATATCAGCGGTGTGAGTTTTTCTGACTATGTGCAAGTGGATGAAGATTTTGCTGTCTCAGGATCACTAACCGATAGCGAAATTTTATCTGCGACAGATAGGAATGAAAAGAGCAACTATGAAGATGAAGAACCTTTGGCAGAGATGTCAGTCAAGGTAGCAAGGACCCCATTCGATAGCTTACAAATCTTTTGTCTACAAAGCGAAACTGATGAAACATATCAGGCACTTTTTTTCTTTAAAATAAATTATTGAAAAGTCTGAGCAGCAGCAATATGCTTCGAACCAAACCCCTATAAATGAGTTCTTTTCATTCTTAAAACATTAGCAGATAAATAAAAACACTTGATAATTCGAAGTTTTATTTATTTTCTCTCAAAAATTTCGAACCATTTAATGTTTCAAACACTCGATAATTCGTAATATTTTAAGAGTCCCTCGAATTTCGAATTAACGAGAGTCGCTGTATTACAATTTTGACAGTCGGTTCCAGCCGAAAGCCTCCGAAGCTAGCTGCGTTGGTTTTAATTTATATAATCATTTTATTGTTATGTAAACTTTTATAAAAAAAAAAAACACAAAAAACAAAAAAAAAAAAAAACGAACGGTCCAAATGTTGCTTTTGAATTCTCCAACAGCAATAGCGTAAAAGGTTTGCAATAAAAAAGTCCACACCTATGTTTGCATGTATGAATTTTATTTTTGCGACGATGCAATTAATTGAGGTTTTTTTTGACTCACATTTGTCGAAAATTTGTTCGAGAATGTTTGACATCACTGGTTTGCGTACGCCAAACTCCCGCAAAGTAGGGGCAATTGAGAGAAAATTTAATATTGAGGTTTTTGTTTTTTACGATGCAACTAATTGAGGAAATTCTTCCGGTTTTTGTGGGAAATTTGACCGAGAATGTCTGGCGTCACTGGCTTGCGTTCGCAATACTCTTTCAGACTAAGAGAAATTGAATGAGCAGAGTGACATTTAATTTTGAGGGGGAGCTGATAGTGTCTGCTAGGCAATTCTTTACCAGCCTAGCAAAAAGTCTGCATTCAAATCACAACAACAGAAATGCCATTGGGAATGCCTAATCTTCTCAATATCACTTTTATATTTTATGAATATACTTTTCAATCAATCCAATTATATTTTAGTACGAGTAGCAGACGTTCGCGAAATTTGTATAGCTGCTGGCTATAATCCGGGTTTTCCAGTACCATTGTGTTTTGCTTCTATTCGTTTTGGAGGTTGCCGATTCATGAGCTTAAAAGCATAATTTTGCACAACAACAATTAATGCAAAACTATTTAAAAACAAATATCTAAAATAAGGTTTATAACTTTAACCCAGAAAAGCCAACCAAATAATTTATTTTGCATACAAATTTTATACAGATCGTAGCCAAAGATAAGTTTACGTTGCACAATGCATCCAGAAGGTTCAGACAAGAACAGCTAAACTTGAACTTCGACTTCCACTTCAATTGTGTGGCGTTTCATTCTTTGAGTGCAACTGCAAGTCACGTCAAATTCAACATTGAAGGAAAACCTGAAACTGGTTAAGTGAGTAGTAAAGCTGCGCAACCACAAAGACAAAGAGTGCCGAAAATTAAAAAAAACGAATCCAACTCAAACAATGAAATTTCTACAAAATACTGGATTGCAATTAATGATTATTAGAAACATATTTTTTACACTAGAAATTATGAGATTTTTAATTTAAAGAAGAAATGAATTTTAGTAGGAAACTGGCGCAAACACGACAATTAGATGGCTAGTGCAGACGATCGACTGATTCACTTGTTAATAGTTCAGTGAGTGAGTGAGTGTGTGCTGCGCGACCGTTTTGCAGTTGCAGAAGTTCAAGATGATTGTTGTTACTTTTTTCATAGTTTAAGTATCAAATGGCAATTACAAGAGCACTTTCTTAGAGGCAAAGAAATAGTGCTAAAGAAAAGCATTGGCTAGGGCAAAATCACATAAATATGTACATATATGTATGTACATACAGTGAGTGGCACTGAAAATCGAACAAATATTTTTAAGGTATTGAAACTTATTTTCCAAAAACTTTTATTTTCTTTTTTTTTAAAGGAATGCATAATATTTCAAGAATTTTCATATAGATATATGAGCCCTTGATTTTGAAAGTGGTAGAAATCATATTTTCCTTGTTTCGAGATATTTAGAGTTTTGCATTTTAAAGGATTAAAAAATATTTTTATGGAAAATAATATTTTTTATTATGGAATATAATTTTTCGGCAGTAAAGTAGTGCCAACAAACAAGTATTTATTATGATTGTAAAATGAATAACCATTTTTAAAAGGAAATTTGGTTCTGAAAGGTTGAAATGACTTATTCCACTTTCAAACTTAACTGCATGACTTTATAAATGACTTATACCATCAAGGAAACATTTTTATTAGTAATTCTATTCTATTTAAACTCATTCATTCTAACTAAGTAAATTATTTATTAGTATTTACCGGTATATACCTATGAAATGAGACTTTTTTTTCAATTTCAAACGTTTATTAATAAAAATTGACCTTCTTTGGCTGCAAACCAATCATCGAGCCATTTTTTGGCTTCTTCGTGAGAATTGAAGCACTGCTCGGAAAGTACGGTGCCCATCGATGCAAACAAATGATAATCGGAAGGCGCCAAGTCTGGTGAGTAAGCCGCATGCACCAGCGGTTCCCAATCGTACGTCTCCACCAATTCCCGGGTCGCTCTTGTTCGGTGCATTGTCACACTTTCAGTTCATGTGGCACCCATCTTCTGACCTTTAAAATCATGCCCATATCGTTCAAACGTTTGAAAATGTTTTTTTCCCAACTACTCTGCCATTATTTCTTGCGTTTGACCATCATCTTCATCCAACAATGCTTGCAATTCGGCGTCCTCAAACTTTTTCGGTGGCCACGGTCCTCGGTTTCCACGCTAAAATCACCACTTCGGAATTTTTCTTCTTCTATAAGCATTTGATGAGTTTGAGAAGCGTTTTTCTTCAATTGATAACAGAAAATCAACGATGCCCGCAAATCGTAGTTTGAAGGCACGAAATTCGACATTTTTAAGAGCAACAAAAATGCATTGTTGTATGAAACGTAACAAACAATGAACTGAATATTGTTGACCGATGACAGACGAAAAAAACAAGACATTTGGGAAGGTTTAAAAATACTCCTAGCGACATCTATGGACTAATAGCTGGAAGTCTCATTTCCCATTTTCTTTTTTTAATGTTAGTAATTTGTTTGAGTTTTTTAAAGTTCTTTCAATTTCGCTTCAATTATATCCAATTTACATATACATATGTACATATGTAAGTATGTAATTTAACTTTTTTTCGTTTTTCGTTTTAGCTTACAGTTCAATGATTGATAAATTCAACACTAATTTTTTTGGTTTTTGGAAAACAGTTGTTTGTTTTAATTCTTTTCCCACTTCTCAATTCGATACGCGCACTTTTCGTACTTAAGAGCACAGCCGGCGCTTGTGTGATTGTTTTAGGTATTGGTTGTATTTGTTTTTTTAGAAATCTGATCCATTGAATTTTTAGCCAAGACGCATTGGTGTTTTTCTTTCTATTATTCGTCGATTCTTTTAGTTGTTTTGTCGAAATGAGATCTTTCTGAGCCATTTGTACTACCAAAAATGGGTTTTCCTTTTTATATACTTCTATTAAATTATAATAATGCTCAGGTATGTATAAATAATTCGATTTTTTAATTTTAGTTTCTATTAAACCAAAATCGGGATCATTTGGCAAAAAAGAATGGCCGGATAACATAAATTTGTGATCTACTGTTTCAACATTATTATCGGATGACTGAACAATTTTTAACCAAATTAAATCTATGTTAATGTTAGAATTTTGTCCTGAGCTGGCATTACTGTAAATGTGGTGGTGAACGAGGACAAAACGAAGTACCTCCTGTCTTCAAACAAACAGTCGGCGCACTCGCGTATCGGCACCCACGTCACTGTTGACAGTTATAATTTCGAGGTTGTAAAAGACTTCGTTCATTTAGGAACCAGCATTAACACCGATAACAATGTCAGCCTTGAAGTCCAACGTAGAATCTCTCTTGCCAACAAGTGCTACTTTTGACTAAGTAGGTAACTGAGCAGTAAAGTCCTCTCTCCACGAACAAAACTAACACTCTACAAGACTCTCATCATGCCCGTCCTAACGTATGGCGCAGAAGCTTGGACGATAACAACATCCGATGAAGCGACGCTTGGAGCGTTTGAGAGAAAGATTCTGCGGAAGATTTTTGGACCTTTGCACATTGGCAACGGCGAATATCGCAGGCGATGAAACGATGAGTTTTACGACGACATAGACATAGGGCAGCGAATAACGATCCAGCGGCTACGTTGGCTGGGTTATGTCGTCCGAATGGATACAAACGCTCCGGGTCTAAAAGTATTCGATGCGGTACCAGCTGGTGGTAGCAGAGAAAGGGGAAGGTCTCCTCTGCGTTGGAAAGATCAGGTGGTGAAGGACTTGGATTCACTTGGTGTGTCCAACTGGCGCCGGTTTAGCGCGAGAAGAAACGCAATTAAGAAGAAGAAGAAGAAAGTCGAAGTTATCAAAGCTCCTGTCGTTTCTATTTTAGCTCAGTCTTGTTCATTGAGCTTCGGTGGGTAATACAAAACAGAAATATTGTTGGAATGAATTAGCGGTTATAGCGCCAATCAATAAGAAGAAGAGCTACTTTAAATTTGCCATACTATATCCGAATTGGTTGAGCTACAAAATGCATATCCGAAAATAAAAATTATGATTAAATTTTTTTTATTTTTGAAATTTTATTTCAAAAGTTTAGTGCTATTATTTATAATTGGTGAGTAATAATATCATAAATTAACAAAAAAAATTAACAGAAAAAAAAATTAATTTTAATTTTCAATAAATTGGATTTTTTTCTTAATTTTCTTAAAGTATAATATCTTAAAAATATTGTGTGAAAATTTGAAGTAAATCCAAAAAACGTTTCGAGTTATTCAAGAATTAAAAGAGAACCCTCGGGCGCTCTGGAGCGTTCGAGAGCAAGTAGCTCGCAGTAGCTGCAGATGAAAGTGGCAGATAAGCACGCTAACAATAACACTCGAGAAGGTAGGCTACGTTGGCAACAGCAAATCGATATTTTGGAAGCTGCTTTGAGAGCTGACGGCTGAAGAACCCACTATATGGCCCAGGAATAGATGACACAGTGGAAGTAATTAAATAATTCGTATCTACATAAATCGATAGCACAATTTTAACTGCGTTTTTCTCAAAACTTTGTTTTTGGTGATCACTGTAACTTGAAAACCGATTGGTAGATTTTAATAAAATTTTTACTGCTTTTGAAATACATAAAACAATACGTGCTAATCGAAGGATTTTTTTTCAAAAATGTCGATTTAAATAAACAATTAATTGTCGGTTTTTTTCTCGAAAATCTGAAAAATATTTCCTGAGCCCGCCATATTGTTAATTTTGAAAAAAAGCTTCGATGAGGCACAAGATTATCTATTAATATTAATTTTTATTTTTGCCTATTTTTCTAAAGGCAAGTCAAAACATGTTGTATTAATGCTATGATTTTATTTTTGTAAAATAAAGCAACATAGAAAATCATCTTTTTTTCGGGCCTCTGATTACCCCTAACCTCTTAACTTCATATAGCTGTACGATTTTCAGTGACAATGTACTTATACAATTGTGGTAGCATTGGTTTTTGTAAAACTATGATGCTTGGCTTGGGCATTTTCCGCAATTGTTTTACGACAAACGGAAGTTCGAGTCATGCATACCGCAGCTAAGTGGGATTTTTTCGTTTGGCGTTACTTCCATACAAATGAGAACAACTATTGCTGTTCGATTGTTACGGAAATTGGCGCACACACGGATATGAATGAGTGTACATAGGCAAATAACTGTTTGCTCTCGCGGTTTAGCCCAGATCTACACAGTACTACACTACTCAGTATTTGCGCTCTTTTCAACATATCCGCTTCTGCTTTTATTTGACCATTTGGCTACTTCAGCGCCTTTGTTACTGTTGGTAGATCTCTTGGCTGTCAGCTGTCGATTGTCTTTTCAATTTGATAAATAATGTATCATATTTCGGAATGTAATAGGACTATGAATAAGTTCGTGCGGTTTTTTTTCGAAATTTGAAACTTTATTGACGTAAAATGGTTACAAATTTAATATTCAAAATATTGTCCATCGCTTACTACTACTTTTTCCCATCTTTCTGGCAATTCACGGATTCCCTTTGTGAAAAATTCGGTCGGTTTTGCCGCAATCCACGAATCGATCCATTTTTTGACTTCATCGTAATTACGGAAGTGCTGGTCAGCCAGGCCATGTTGCATCGATCGGAAGAGATAGTAATCGGATGGCGCAAGGTCTGGACTATACGGCGGGTGGGGTAGGACATCCCATTTGAGCGTTTCTAAGTATGTTTTGACCACTTGTGCAACATGTGGCCGAGCATTGTCATGTTGCAAAATAACTTTGTCGTGTCTATCGGCGTATTGCGGCCGTTTTTCTCGCAGTGCTCGGCTCAAACGCATCAATTGTCGTCGGTAGACATCCCCCGTAATCGTTCCATTCGGTTTCAGTAGCTCATAATACACAACACCCAGCTGGTCCCACCAGATACACAGCATAACCTTCAGGCCATGAATATTCTGCGCCGACGTCGATGTTGAAGCATGGCCAGGGTATCCATACGTTGCCCGACGTTTTGGATTGTCGTAATGTACCCACTTTTCATCGCCAGTCACAATTCGATGCAAAAAACCCTTTCTTTTGTGCCGTTGAAGCAGTTGTTCGCATGCCATAAAACGGCGTTCAACGTCTCTTGGCTTCAATTCATACGGCACCCAATGGCCTACCTTTCGGATCATTCCCATGGCTTTTAAACGTTTGGAAATGGTTGATTGATCAACTCCCAAAGTTTTTGCAACCTCTTCTTGCGTTTGAGCCGGATCTTGATCGAGCAATTCCTCCAATTCGGTATCCATGAACTTTGGCGGCGCACCCTCGCGTTCTTCGTCTTCCAAGCCAAAATCACCACTTTTAAAGCGTGCAAACCACTTCTGGCACGTTCGCTCAGATAGAGCATGCTCACCATAAACTTCCACCAAGATACGATGACTTTCGGCTGCTTTTTTCTTCATATTAAAATAATGAAGAAGAATTCCCCGCAAAAACACATTATTTGGCACGAAATTCGACATTTTCAAGTGTGGTAAAAATATTGTTGTTTACGCTTCAAATAAAAAACTTATACTGACGTTTGTGCCTTACGACAGTAGCTCTCCAATGAATGTTTGGAAATGTGGATCGATGGAATAATAATCAAGTTACGCCATCTGTTGTAAAACCGCAACGAACTTATTCATAGTCCTATTACAATACATAGGAATATTTATTAAGATTTTAATTTCATGCTTAATTATATTTTTCTTAGCATGACTTTGCTGATACGTGATTATAAATATACATATATTTATATATGGATGTGTGTATGTGTAGATAGTTATCACGCAATATTTGCTTTTATCATTTATTGCTGAGTGTCCTTTTCGCCGCCCAAATGTCATTTTTTTATCGCAATTAATCAATTGTTCTAATCGCTTAGCTTTTGTCTCATTACTTCATTGTGTACTTCTCAAGTTTGTACAAAAATTTGATTGTTTCTTTTTTATGGGTTTTTTGATTAGCTTTGAGTTGGCGACAAACCTTCTCGAGCACAGCTTCGCACTTCAATAGCGCCGGTTTTATGCTTTTGCGATTATCTCGCAGCGCAGTTTATCAATCAATCAATAATTTTTTGCCTTAACGAGAGTCACTTGATTTCGATTTCATTTCTACATCCAAAAGTAAAAGTACAGGTAGTTACTGCTTTTATGCAGAGAAAACTCTGATTAAATTTGTGATTGTGAATATTAACCAATAAACTCCGCCAAATTGAAAGAATTTTGGAACCTTCTCAGGCTTTTTGTTAAATATCAGCTCAGTCCATAAGTTCGTCCGTATTTTACCCATAATTTCACTTTTGTACGATTTTGGCATACAAGAAATTATTCGCGGAATATAACCGAACTATTCACATTTTCTTTGATATATTCTGCATTCAACAAGGGATTTTAATCGCGGATATAAGCACGTGTTGTTACAAAATAAAATGGAATCTTCGAACGCGTATGAGAGGCATATTTTGTACTTTTTTTATAAAAGTGGCAAAAATGAAACAACTGCTGCTGCAGAAATAAACACTGTTCACGGAGAGGATACCGTGAGTGTAAGGACTGCGCAAAAGTGTTTCAAAATTCCGAAGGGGTAACTGCGACGTGAGGGATGCCCCGCGCGCTGGTAGTCCTGAAGCCTTTAACTCCGACGCCTTGCTCGAACTCGAGGAAGCTGAGTAAAATTTGAGAGTCGATATGATAGCTCAGAGGTTAAATTCATCGCTTGGAACAGTTCACAGGCACCTGGTTCAGTTGTGAAAGGTTTCAAAGCTGGGAAAATGGGTTCCGCATAGACTTTCCGTCGCCAACCTTCAGCAGAGAGTTAATGTGTATTCTCAGCTGCTGCAACGGCTTGAAAATGAAAGTTTTTTGAACCGTATTGTTACTGGTGAAGAAAAATGGGTTCTTTACAATAATCCTGTTCGCAAACGCCAGAGGTTAGATAAAGATAAAACACCAGAACCGACCCTTAGATATGGTCTTCACCCGAAGAAGATTCTCTTGTCTATTTGGTGGAATATGGCCGGTATTGTGTATTATGAACTTCTGGAACCAAACCAGACCATAACTGCTAATTATTATTCCCATCAGCTATCAAACCTGAATGAGGCACTTAACAAAAATCGACCGTCTTTAGTGAATAGAAGCAAAGTTTTGTTTCACCACGACAACACAAGACCTCATACCGCAAGGCAAACATTAGGCAAGCTGAACGAGCTCGAATGGGAGCTAATGGCGCATCCACCATACTCTCCGGAGTATCACCTTACCTTGTGATTATCACCTTTTCTGTGAACTTTAATCCCATATGAGTAACAAGAACTACTCCTCAAAAGAAGCTATAAAAAGGGACATCGAAGCGTATTTTGGCTCCAAGGACAAACAATTTTTTGAGCAGGGAATTAAACATTTGCCTAAACGTTGGGAAGACATTGTAAATAATGAAGGAAAATATATTTTTGATTAGTAAGTACTTTAAACATCTTTTTTATTAATTTTAAAATCACCTTTAAAAAACGCTCGAACTTATAAACTGACCTGACATCAGCGAATGAAAGAAATTCGATGCAAGGCTCATTGCCAAAGGCTGTGTGAATAATAACTACTTCAGAAACTGTATAAATGCCCAAGTCTAATATTCTCAAGCTCAATAATCTCTCTTTTATCAACTGCATTAAAATTACTCAAATATACCCGCGCTCTTACATTTTAAAGGGGTCTCAACTAATTACATATCTGATGCTGTCAATATTTTTGCGAAAATTTATTCTTAAAATTTTATTTCAGGCAATACTGATTTTGACTTTGTTCATGAAGATAATCGACTTCAGGAAATTCAATTTTATTGACGAAGTTGTCACTGTTTGCATAAATCAGCTTAAGGGGGACCGGTGGTCTAGAGCTCGACAATTTAGTGTATTTTCAGGACTTTTTTTACAACAAAAAAATTAAACACGATATTTTAACTTTTTTGGCTTTTTATTTAACTTCTTTCACGTACAAAAATGAAAAAAAAATTTAAAATTAAAAAGAAAATTAAAAAACAAATTAAAAAACAAATTTTTTTTTCAAAAACAAACTAAAGAAAAAAATAATAATATTTAAAAATTATTTATTAAAAGTTTTTTTTTCATTTTTGTTTGCATATTATACAAAGAAGTTAAATGAAAAGCCTAAACAATTTAATTATTTTTTTTTTTTGTTTTTTGTTAAAGAAAGGTCCTGAAAATACCCTACATTTTCGAGCTCTAGACCACCAATAACTTAAAAAAAAATTTTTTTTTTTTAATTTTGTTTTTAATTTTAATAATTTTAGAAATGGCGCTGAAGTTGTCCATTTTGGCTCTTCTACATATTTATCTGAAACACAAAAACCGAAAAAATTAGTAATCAGTATAAATACGTCCCGTACTAGAAGAAAAAAAATGATAAAATGGCGCAGTTTTGAATTTGACACTCCAAAAATCGGGTTTTTTCAACTTTTTAATAACAAAAAATACGAATGATTGAAATAATAATATGATTCAAGTGCATTCATTTTAAATTATATTTGGTTCGATAAAAAATGCTTTCGTTGCAGTGAACAAATGACCTTGTGTTTCAGGACGCCCGAGGTGAAACAAAACATCTAAGTACAAAAAAAAGTGGCCATACTTGGCATGCCTTCAAGCTTGAGTTTATACTTACCATACTTAGGTATCCATGCCGGAATCTTTAACTTTTGAAAGTATTTTAGATCAACAACAACCATTCACCATACGCCGCATGATACAAGCGTTAACATTTGAGCATATGGTATGGGAGGGGTTGCAAGAAATTTGCATACGAGTACGCAACTTGCAGTCTAGTCTAAATTGTGTGGTAAGACACAGGCATGACTTGCAAGTTCCGTTTGCTTACTAAAGAACTTTTTTCTAAATATGTATGTATGCATGAACAGTATAAACAAATAAATGCTAATAATGCAATGCTGGCAGGCATTGTTGCTAACATACTACAACAACAACTATAGCTGGCAATATAGAGCAGGCCAGTGACAAATAAGTAGAGCGAAAATGTTCAGAAAAGCCAACCAAGCCCACTGATGTAATTTTGGTAGCAATTGAAGTAAGAATTTAATTTATTGAGTTCATGAAAAACTAAACCAGCTGGAAAAATTATAAAATATTAATTAGGGATAGGAACGGAAATTATATACATACTCACTAGGGCGGGTCGATTTAAAAATCGCTCATTGCTCTGTGAAAATCGTATTCTAGGGATCAAAACAAGAAACTTTGCCGAAGGAAGCATACCTCTAAAACGAATTCAGATGTGCCCCAATTTGGGTCGAACGAAAAATCCCACTTTGACCCATTTAGAGTGCTCCAGTCCAGTCCAAATGTATGACCGACCCCTACTAACTTTGGACGGCCGATCCACCCATGCCAGTGGCACACCCCCTGGAACTCCCCTGGGGGGTTCCCCATACAATCATTTCAAAATATCACCATTTTTGGCCTTTACATGAGAAAATAAACTAAAAAGTTCGACCCAAATTGGGGGACATCAGAATTCGTTTTAGAGATATGGTTCCTTCGGCAAAGTTTCTTATTTTGATCCCTAGAGTATGATTTTCACAGAGCAATGGGCGTTTTTTTGCCTCCCCACAAATCGACCCGACCTAATACACACACATTTCGAACGCACACCCTCAAGTTTCCGCGTTTCAACGCGGAAGTTTTTAGAAAACGCTAAATATCCACAACAACAACAAATCCGAACAAACAATGCGAACGCTAAATAATACCATAATTGACAATTAATTTCTAACAATTAATGAATGATGTGATAAAGATATTTGTCTGCGACACAATACAGTACTTTGCTTATATATTTGATCTGAATTCTGGGTAATTGAAATTTTCAAATTAATATATTATTTTTTTGTGAAAAAATATCTTTATTATACGTAAACTCTGTCTGAGTATGATTTAATTTTCAACGGTGCATATTTGAATACCTAATAAGAAATAGTGGCTAGCAACTGCGGGTAATGGAAAAGAATAAAGGTATTTTAATCCCATTAGTTGAGAGCTGATACCTATAAATTATCAAGCGTGAAGTACAATTCGAATACATTTTCAGCATAAGTAAATATATCTAAATATAGATATATGTGGGTGTGTGTGTGTTTGCTTATTGGGAGTAGTACAAAAGGTTTGCCACAATCTCAATTAAGTTATGCGATATATCAGCACAAAACAGGTGTGTTTGCGCGTAGCTCCAGGGCGCGTTGACCACTGCGAGCGTAACGGGTAAATAGCAAAAAGTGGTCTTTCTAGCAGCGGGCAGGCAAAGGCGAGGCGAAGGGTGTATTTCTGCCTGTATTTTCATAACTTCTCTTGAAAAGTTTTCTGCCATTCGGTGGTAGCATAAAATTGTTGGGCCCTCTGTTAGACGTAAAAGAACAAATTTGTGCAGAAACTTGGCTTGAATGCCTTTGAAGGAACTATACGCCAGTCTAGTATTCTTGAAACCAAATTGAAATATTTATCTTTCATTCAATTATTTGTTCCTAGCCGCTAATGCTTTAAAATCATTGTGATTGTGCCATAACTTTCCCAATTTAAAATAAAAAAAATTAAATTATTTGTCACCAATTTCAGTTTCAGAACTACTCTGTATAAAAATAAAAAATAATAAAGAGACGTTAATCCCGTAAAAGATCAATAGTTTCGTTGCTTGTGTGGCACGTAGCGCGTAGCGTAGTCTTGTTGAAAATAAACGTTGTTCAGATCAATACCATCCAATTCCGGCCATAAAAAATCGGTAATCATCTCACGATAGCGCAATCCATTCACCATAACTGTTGCTCCAGCTTCATTTTCGAAAAAGTAGGGACCAATGACTCCGCCGGACCATAAAACGCACCAAACGGTCACACATTGAGGACAGAGAGGCTTTTCAACAATAACTCTTGAGCTCTCTGAGCTCCAGATCTGACAATTTTGCTCGTTGACGAATCCGCCGAGGTGGAAATGGGCCTCATCACTCAAGATGAATTTTCGATGGAATTCCAGATCATTTTCATGCATTTCAACGACCCAATCAGCAAAGAAACGACGTTGTTGATGATCGGCCGGTTTGAGTTCTTGTGTGAACTGGACTTTATAAGCCTTAAGACCCAAACGCGTATACAAAATACGGTGTAATGATGTTTGTTCCAATTCCAAAGAACGACGAGGAATGGACAAACCTGGGTTTTCTTCAACACTTTCGGCTACAACAGCATTATTTTCGGCTGTTCTTGAGCGAAGTGCACGGGTTTTATTCTTCACATCACTAACTTGTCCCAACAGCTTGCATTTTTTCACCAATTTCTGTATTGCGGTCCAGGTGGTGCGATAAGGTGCTTCACGATGACCCAAAAATGTTCAAGTTTTACGAACCGTCTCTGCTAAATTTTCACCATTTTTATAGTGAATTTTAATAATTTCAATGCGAGGTTTAAGCGTGCATCGTTCCATTATTATTAATGGCGTAGTTTCTACTTGTCAAATATCAAAAAATAACAGCTTCAAAAGTGACGTCTACCGAAATTGCGGGCTATTCAAAATAGCACCTGTTATTGGAAAAACCCTTTATATACTATGGATCACTCATACGCCCCAACACACAGGACTTGTAAACTTAATATAAAAAATTACAAAGTCTAAGGAAGAAGTATAAGCATGAAATTGAGCTAGCGTTCTCCTAAAAGGAGCCTTCATTCCATAAACAGTTTTAACAACACCCATTAAAAAATGTATTACAGCGGAAAATGCGTTGGGAAACATTAAATTTAATTTTATTGAGCACAGACGGATACTCTATTGAGCACGCACAAATATCAAAGGCAAAAAACATAGAGGAACATTGTAAATACCTTAAATTTATACTTAATAATAGATCAAATCCCATTAAATACTTTGCTTCAAAATATAGTAATGTTACCCAAAATTCTCTAATAAATCTAACAAAATCATTAATAATATCTTGCATTAATTACGGTCTACCAATATATGGACAGTGTTCAAAAGGCACCCTCGCGAACATATCAGCAATCTACCATTCAGCCGTTCGTAAAAGTCTTCGAGCTTTTCCAACCTCCCCGACAAAAAATATTTTAGCCGAAGCTGGACTTCCCGAACTGAGTGATAGAGTAAGGTATAATACACTTCGTTAAATTCCAAGGATATATTGTTCCAGTAACCCAATTATAAACAATGACTGAAAAAATGCCATCAGAAGAACCACAAAATTGAAGCGTGAATCAGGTATATACAGAGCGGTGGAAGAAACCGCGAAATTCGACGTTTCCATTAAGCCCATATTAACTTTTCAATCGAGATTCCCACCCTGGGAACTTCCTCCATCCATTTTCCTCACCAGCCTACTGATGTATTAAAAACAAAACACCTCTAAACTTGTTTATCAAATGCTATTCTTTCAAATCAAGAACTATTGGGATGCCAAAGGCTGGAAAGTTATTTACACTGACGGCTCTAAAGAAACCGACTCAACTGCATTTGCTGTGGTATCTGATAAGGGAAGCATACTTAGGACTGGTCTTCTATTCCCACACAACTCGATATTTACTACCGAGGCGATTGCTATAAACTTCGCCATTGACTACGCCTCCTCAACTAAAGGAAAATATATAATCTGTACAGACAGTAAATCTGCCATCGAAACTCTGTCGAGCGCAAACAGCAGAGAACCTTTAATTGACAATATTCGATATAAATTGTCCCAGCAAAAGGCAAAAATAAAAGTGATGTGGATCCCTGGACACAGCGGAATTCTTGGCAACGAAAATGCTGATAAAGCAGCGAAAAATGTCAGCAATATCCCTACATTCTGTTTCGAAACCTTCGTTAAATCCGACATTCTCAGGACAATCGATAATATCTATCACTCAACTGTAAGGGAGAAATGGTTTACATAACAACACAGCTACAAATCCATAAATCCAGAACGACTAAAAGTAATTATTCCAACAGGAGCGACACTGCATTAGACAAAAATTGTTACCCGACTCCGGCTAGGACACACAAATATAACTCACCAACACCTTCTAAAAGGAATGCCCGATTTGCTCAGCATGTAACTGTCCACTGTCCATTATTCATATAATAGACTACTGCACCAAGTATAACAATGGCAGAAACAATATCTTTAACGGCAGGAAACCTTCCGATTTACTGAAAGAGATTTCTCTAGAAAATATGTCGAATATTTATGATTGTATATATCAAATTGGACTAGTTTATCTTTTATAATTTTGTTTATTAATTCCCTACACATAAGAATTTTTACTCTAATATTTTTTTTATAAATAAGTAAAAAATCTATTAGTATTATTTTTAGGCCGATAGTCCTAGCTACTAGTGCCTTTCGTAATCTAATATAGTTATTTATAATTATATTTCTAATAAATAAATAAATACAACACATCGATGACAGAACAGGAACACATCGACACAGACTAGGCTCTAAGCACATAAAATTTATTAATAAGCAACGCAAGCAATAGGATTGAATGGGATCAACGAATTGCAACGAGCGCAAAGCAAAGCGCGCAAAAGCTCTCTGAATAGACTCTAATCTATTAATGTAGACTGCATGAAACGGTCACCGAACGAATACGAATAATCGCGCGTACATCAGTTTGAAAGTATAGGGATGAGGAAACGAAGAACTATTTTGACGAATAAAGGCTAACATTGCGAACGCTAACGCGAAGGCTAACATTAGAAAGAATAAAGTTTATATGGGTAGTGAAGTTGAGCCTGGAGTCAAAATAAACACACAGGTCTGGAATAATATGAAAAACTTTTGCACTCGAAGTATACTCACATTTACTAATGTTAACAGCTATAAAATACTAAAAGAAGAAGAGTTTCGTACATTTTATTTAGTTAGTTTGTAAAAAGTCACTTGTATTTGGACCAGTCGGTGCGCTGTACTCGCACTTATATTCTTAATTTACTTTCAGCTAACACTGACTCACTTTTATTTGATGCTTAAAATGTTATTTACACTTTCTTTTCCCCATTAACCTTTTATCAGCGATCAAACGAAATGGAAAACTGTTGAGCACGAATTGGAAAAATGAAAAAGAAAAAACAAAAAAAATGTAACACATTCCGTCGTAAAAGTAGCACATCTGAGCAAACATAAATGCTCCACTTATGAATTTACTTGTGTGTATGTGTGTGTGCACAAAAATTCCATTGCTGCTGGCTCTCCTTCGGCGCATATTTACGTGTACTTGTCTATTAAAACGGTTTCTGCTGCATCTTAAAGCACCAGTCGAATTGTTTCAGGCTATTTTGAACTGCGCATGTGCGCCCACTAGCCATATTTGGTATTTGCATGTACTTGACCTCAGCAACTTTGAGTGGGCGCTAAGTGACTGACTGTGATTTGAGTTGGTTTGCCTGCAGACTCGCTGTCTGCCCCGCTAATTGACTGACTGACTGAGTTACTGCTTCGCTCATGATTGACTGACAGAAATATTAGAAAAGTGAAAGTGTAACAAAAAGGCAAAGGAGTGGCACGAATTTGAGATGGAATGGAGTGTTTAGACGGTTAGTGATTGCGCTTTTGTTATTCTGTTATTTCTTCAATATCTCCAATATAAATGTTAATGAAATGTTGCAATAATTTGGAGAGTTATACGCGCCACAACAGTGTGAAAAATTTATGTAGCGGGAAGATAGGAAAATTCGCCCCGAAATTCATTTTTTTTGAAGCATTTTATTCCACGAATTTTTTTTTCCATTTTTGTTTAATTCATATAGAAATTATGACATTAATAAACTAATTTTTGTTTGTGTTTTTTTGTATTCTGGTCACTGACGCCGATGCTACAATGCCTGCCGATTGAAAAGCCCTGCTGCGACCTTCCTGGAAGAATTGAGTGTACATCCGCCATTTTAAATCATTAAAATACTTTTTTTTTATTATTTTAATGTATAAACTGTGTGCCAATTTAAAAAAAAATATATTGACTTCTTCATTTTAAATAATTTTAATGAAAACCAGGGAAAATACGGCCGTTTACAGTTATCTGGCCCCTTAACACTGTAAGCTCTCGACTTTGAACTGTTCTTAGCGCTGAGAGGAAACTACACCGGTATTTATCATCGGGTTTCTAAAAGAAATTTGAGAAAATTTAACCGAATATTTGTTGGTGTGTGATTTCGCATTTCATTACCAACCCTTTGATATATATAAGTATATCCGTAATAGGTACATAGCTCTCCCGCTCATTAATACTATTCCTGAGTAAAATAATAATCATAGCAGAACAATCAAGCCTGACTGGAATAATAATCAAGAATGATGCTCCGAATCCATGAGGTCATATGAAAGCAGTCCTCCTATACGATTGATACAAATACGTGATATATATGTATGTATATATATTTATTATTATGTACTACTTTTATTATTATTATGCACGGTATTAACTTTCTCTTATATTCCTCTGCACATAGTTAATGTTTCCTTTTCATTTCATTTCATTTCGTTTAATTCAATTCTAAAACATAATAATAGTTTTTACAGTCCACTTAAAGCTAATATGAGCTTAAATAACTACAAATAGTTAAATAAATATATTAAATAAATTAAAAAAAGAGTTTAGAAATTCTTAAAATTCCCTCTTTGACAACAAAAAGTGAAGCGGAATGTAGAACTTGCGATCTTATTTAATTCTCTGAGTGCGCGGGCAATACGAGCATAAGCACATAACTGGCGTTGAGCACTTTAACATGAAATGCGTAAGTGTTGCTTAGAGTTTTAGTAGGTGACTGCTGCGTAATAGCGATGAACAATTAATTTCTTCTTTAATTACACTAAAAACAAAAGGCAGTGAGAGTATAGACTTTCTACGCTCTAGCGACTTTAAGTTAATCAAAATCAAAGCAATAGAATTTGAGAATTTTAACGATCTGAGGATACCATATTTAAGGAGCACCTTTTGTACTAGTCCAATTCTCTCAATTGCAAATTGGTGCTGAGGCCTTCACATAGATCGCACTTGTTACGTTAAAGTGTAACAACTCAAAATTTCCAAATTTTAGTTTTTTGCAAGAAAACAATGTACAGTGGTCATCTCTACCCACTGAAAAAATCGTTCAGTGGTTTGTCTAGTCTTTCGTTAAAAAAACCGTTATGACTCTCTCTTTGTTTTCAGAATGACTTCTTTTGTCTCAACTAAAGAGTTACATTTTTAGTTGTCTCCAAGTGTTTGAACAAATTTGTGTCACATAAAGTGTAACATTTTGAATTGTGCCTGTTTACAACCAAACGGTTTGTTTAAGTTTGTTTAAGTTACGTGTTATTTTTTCAGTTAAACAGAGACAACTCAAAATAACACCACTTAGTGTATAAAAAAATTTCAGGAAAAGAGTAACAACTCTAAAATTGGTTATTTTAGCGCAGCTACTAAACAAATAAGAATGAAACAACCGTTATATCGTTTTTAATGATATTTTCGTGCAATTAATTATTATATATTTTTTTCCTTGTAATATATTATTAATATTTACGGAAACAGTTTTTCGTCTCTACTGAAAATGTTCAGATTTTGAGTTGTTACGCTTTAACGTAACAAGTGCGATATGTTTGTATTCTAATCTAGAGCGAGCAAAGGAAGTGAAAAGTAATTTGAGAATGTTAGGGTGTGAGAACGTCGAGTTATTACGCCATATAAAACTTAAGAATGAGGAAGAAGTAGATACAACAAAGCTAATGTGATTATTGACTTAAAAATGGGAGTCAAAGATCGGACCTTTGAATTCTTGAGGAGATTAAAGTAAAATATTAAATATTTTATAAGATGATGATGAACAACTGATTGAATCTTGGCAAAAGTAACACGAAAACATTTCTTGATATTTGGAGAGATGCCAGAGTTAATGCACTAGCGAACGAGCGCATTAATTTCACGGTGCAACACTGAAAATACACCTGACAAATTACACACTGTAGGTTGTTTATATGGTCGAATAATGCATAAAAATATTTTTGTTATTTTTGTTGTACCCTCCAATTTTTTTTTATTTATAAAAAACCGTTTTTTCAGACTTTGCGCGGTAATCTACGGATATCTCAGTCATTTTTTTACCGATTTTCAATATTTTATATGTTTTGAAAAGGATATTGTCAGACCTTTCAAATGATGTACAACAAGTAATTATTCAAACTCGTTAGTTCTGATTTTTATTTGATTAAACCTGGAGAAAGTACTTTTTTTATCATTTTTTTAACTTTAACAATTTTTTATTGCATAATTTTACAACAAAATTAAAGATTTTTGTTAATATTCTTTGAGTGCATTTATTAGCGAAGAAATTAATGTATTACTTTCAATAATCGGACAAAAATTGCGTAAACTACGCTAGTTTTTCGTTAATAGAAAATATGGGCCATCATGTGTATTGCAGTGTGTACAATGTATTGGTCATACATTTTTTGTCAACTTTGAAAATTGGGATGAAGTTGTTCTGACTTGGAGTAAAAAGAACAATCATACTGTTTTTTATATAAATTTTTTTGTTGATTTTACATACCTAACTTTTTCTAAAAATGTTTACCCGACCTTCGTCGTTTTAAAGAAGAATCGCTCGTCTCGCGTTTGAGCGACCAACATCTTGAATCATCTACTTTTTTTACTTCAGTTAGCTTGTTTTCATTTTCTCTTAAAGATGGTTTCGTAGCAGTTAGCACTTCGGGATACTTTATACTTATAAACAATTTTAACAAAAAAACACACTTGAGAAAAACGCGATTTTAGAAGAAGGAGATAAAAAGGTACTGCCAACCAAAGACTGGTCTAATAGCTGTTTCAGACTAAGGTGCGTTTCATAACTATAGGACACATAACATGAATATTTGATCTTTACTCCAAAAATATGTAGGTACTCTGTAAAAATAAATGAATATATGGAATAATACCGTTATTCTTCTTAGTATCAATAAACAACAACTCTTCATCGTGGTGTTTTTGTGTTTGTTTGTACCGTTACTTTGAGCACGAGTCAGAGCAATTCGTTACTACTTTTGCCGTTTCATAACTATAGAACGCATTAGGAATTGAAGCTTTAAAGTGCATTTATGTGTTCGCTGAGTACAACTTTTAATTTAAATCGTTTTTTAAGTAAATAAATATCAATATGCCACGCGGTTCAAAACTTACCGAATTAGAGAGAGGTAAAATTACTGCGTGGGAGGAGGCGGGTCTCTGCGCCTCAGAAATCGCGCGAAAATTATGTCGCAAAATTATGTAGAAACACGTAAACCTTTCATTTGTAATTTATGATAAATTGTCATTGTCAAACATTTATTGTCAATACATAAAGAATGCAGTGATTTTTCCAAGTAAATAATCATTAAAGACAAAAACTATGGTTCCACAAATGGATAGATATTCAAGGAATTTTTTTCTATTTACGGAAAACTAGCGTAGTTTACGCAATTTTTATCCGATTATTGAAAGTAATACATTAATTTCTTCGTTAATAAATGCACTCAAAGAATATTAACAAACATCTTTAATTTTGTTGTAAAATTATGCAATAAAAAATTGTTAAAGTTAATAAAATTATAAAAAAAGCACTTTCTCCAGATTTAATCAAATCACAACTAACTAGTTTGAATAATTACTTGTTGTACATCATTTGAAAGGTCTGACAATATCATTTTCAAAACATATAAAATATTGAAAATCGGTGAAAAAATGACTGAGATATCCGTAGATTACCGCGCAAAATCTGGAAAAACGGTTTTTTATAAATAAATAAAAATTGGAGGGTACAACAAAAATAACAAAAATATTTGTATGCATTATTCGACCATATAAACAACCTACAGTGTGTAATTTGTCAGGTGTATTTCGTTTTTTTTTTTTTGTAGCACAGTGTTTCCGATTGTAAGATTGGATTACTCTCAATATTTCTAATCGCAGAAAATATTTTCAAACCATTAGCATATAGAAGAAAATTGGCAAAGTGAATTTATGTATTTACACTTTTTAATTGTTTTTAAATTAAATATAAATTAAAAAAAGAACTATAAATAAATAAATCATAACTTAGAAAATAAACTAAAATAAAATGAAAACATTTTTTAATATTTAGGGAGAGACGCAATCTCACGCAGCGTCTATGGAAATTGTTCAAATCATATCATTATTAAGAGTATCCGATGAGTCTTTAATGGTTTTCATATCAACCGCATAAAGTAAGTAATAAACTTCGAGTAAGAAATAAATTTGCTAATTGATAAAAATTACAGAAAGTAGTGGTCCTCATATGCTTCCTTGAGGAATACCTGAAGTAGCAATAAAGTGGCTTAACAACAACCCAGAGATATATAAAACGCAGCATCCATCCGTAAGATATAACTTAAGCCATCACATAAAAAGATGGAGTGAAGCCAAGTCAAGCAATCTTGTTAATTAGAATTTTATGCGACGCTCTGCCAAATGCTTTAGAGAAATCCGCATAAATACAATTGATTTGGAGTCCTTTCGACAACGATTTTGTGTTTGTGTTAGGTTTTTATTAACAATTCTAAGACATTTTTCAGAATCATTGTACAATTGCAACTAGTATATAAAAAGGATACTAACTCATTTTATATTAAAGTTAAATACTTGTTTGAAAACACTCTACACTACAGGGTGAACGATATGAAGTGTTACCAGCTTCACACTGCTTGTATCTGTAAAACAGCTCATGACGTCAACGTCAAAATTGTTCTAATGACAGTTCAATATATTGTTTATAAGCCATCAAAAGCCTTTGCGTCTCAGTTTTGATGAATCTTTTTTTTTCTGTGATGGAATTCAAACGTAATAGTGTGATTGCGTTATATTTGGCTGGAAAATCACAACTAGCCATTGTTCGTGAGCTCAGTCACTTCAAATTGAATAAAATGTTTGTGTATCGCACTATAAAACGTTACAATGATACTGGTAGCATTGCAAAACGCTATGCAGGTGGACCAAAAAAAACTGCAACAACGCCAGAAACGGTTCGGAAAGTGAAGGCTCGACTTGAACGAAATCCACGTCGAATTGGAAGAAAAATGGCCTAAGAACTGAAACTATCGCAAGACAGCATTCGACGCATATTAAAAAATGAGCTCAAAGCTTACAAGTTCCAAACAAGGTCACGCTCTTTCACCCCAGCAAAAAAAAGTTCGGTGCGAAAGAGCAAAGGAGTTGTTGTTTTTGTTTTGTGTTTTCTGATGAACAAAATTTTCGAATTGAGCAGTGCATAAACACTCAAAATAATCGTGTTTACTTGACTGAACGCTCATACGGCCACTCGAAGCAATTTCCCATCGCAAGTAATTGTTTGGGCCGCAGTGACCGCTGATGGACGCTCTCCAATCGTTTTTATCGAGCCTGGTGTCAAAGTGAATGCGACTTATTATCGGGAAAATGTTTTAGAAGCTGCTTTAGAGCCGTGGACACGCAAACATTTCGGTCGTAGACCATGGACATTCCAACAGGACTCGGCACCGTCTCATAAAGCTCGTTTGAACCAAGAATGGTTAAAAAATCATGCTCCACACTTCATTTCGTCCACACAATGGCTTTCGAATTCGCCAGAGGTAAATCCGATGGGCTATTCCATGTGGTCCATTTTGGAGAGCAAGGTGAGGACTAAAAAATATGCCAGTATTGATGCGCTGAAAGATCATATTCGTGCAGCATGCAACTCATTTTTTGACCGTTTGAAGGCTATAGTCAAAGCAAAAGGTGGTCATATCGAGCTAAAGTGAATATATGTTAAAATTGCAATAATTTTTGAACAATTTTGTTTTTGAAATCAATAAAAACTAATTTCACGCAAAAAAGTTATGGTGTTTTGAATAGTTCATATCGTTCACCCTGTGTAATCGCTACTCGCTCTCCAGAAGGTCTGCTAGCGTTGTGCATTTTAATCCGCCGTTTCAGCCGAAACGGTGATGCCAATTGGTCACCCAGAAGCTCCAATTTGACAAAGTGGCTCAAAATTAATCGCACTGTAGGAAGATTTGTAATCTTTGCAAAGGATGTCGTACGTCAATCATATTTGACACTTGTGAACTAGATAGCTGTGTTATACAAATAGGCATGCGATGAAACGCGTAAAGATCAAAATAAAGATTTCCATCAGTCAAGCAAACGGCGCTACGTGCCACACAATCAACGAAACCATTGATCTTTTACGGGAAATGTTTCCGGACCGTGTGATCTCTGATTGATCTTGTGATTTAACACCTTGAGACCTTTTTCTTTGGGGCCACGTGAAAGAGAAGGTCTACGCCAACAGCCCAGGATCGATTAAAGACCTCAAAGATGGAATTCGGCAGGCTATCGAGGACATAGGGCAGCACGGTTATGGAAATTTTCATGAAAAGGATATTATCTTGTAAGCGTGGTCGTGCAAAATTTGGATGCCATTTGAATGAAATTATTTACCTTGTTTAAAGAAAATGAAAAAAGGCTTCCCATAAACAAATTTTTTTGAAAAATATTCATATTTTTTTTTATTTATAGCGAATGTAAATTAAACTCCTATCGCTAGATGGACCACCCTATACCCGAGACCTTCAAAAGAGGGTTTCACGAATGTTTTAGAGCTCGACGTGAATCTTTTGATGTTTGTTGCGTTAATGTTTAAAGACCAAGTCTCATGATGCCAAACCCCATTAACAGTTTTGACCTTTCAAACCTCTGCCGTCAGGAAGATTGGTTTGAAACGCTTTCATTTTACAAAGAAATTCGTACGAGTTTAATTTAGTTTAATTTCTAATTTATAATTAAATGATAATAGTGACTGCGACTTTGTTTTTGCTAGTTCCACAGCCAACAAGAGCTGTTGATATAATGGAGAAGAGTGATGGGATTTAGGTTGACGCACAGTCTCAGGCGGTCGAAGAAAGGTACCCAGTGATCTTCGTCATCGTCTAGCTGCCAAACCCGGACATTTACAGAGAAAATGCGCAACAGTCTCCTTCTCTGAAAGGTCCCCACAGCTTTTGCAATGGGGTTAAATGGTAACTTTAGCTTTTCCGCGTGTGTGCCGATCGTCCAGTGACCGGTAAACGCAGCTACGAGTTTGGAAATGGAATGACGAGGAGTCCGAAGGAGTTTCTGAGTTCTTCGTATGTCGTATTGGGGCCAAAGGGTTTTCGAAATAGCACATGAAGAAATGGAACTCCATCTTGTCTGCGCTTTCCTGAGAAATAATTTGTGCAGTTCCACTTTAACAACTGTCAGTGGGATGCCGATGTCCGGGTAGGAGGCCTCTGAGACCAATTCAGTCCCTTTCCTGGCAAGTTCATCAGCAATTTCATTTCTCTCTATATTGCTATGTCCGAACCCAGATCCGAGAAATGTTACCTGCACAGCCAAGAGATTTGATCTCCTCCTTAAAGGAGTTGTCAGAGCCTTGATCGCGGCTTGACTATTGGAGAAAATGTTAATATCTCCCTCGCTCCCGCGTTCCCTAAGCATTTTGCATGCCTGCAGGATCGCAAAAACTTCTGCTTGAAAAACACTAGCAGTGTTCCTCAGTTTAAAGGATATAGATAAATTGACTGAGTTAGAGAAAACCCCCACTCCGACTCCCGATTCCTTCTTGGAACCGTCAGTCAAGACAGAGGTGCAAGCTTCGGTGCAGATTTTTCCCTCGATCCAATCCTGCCTATTTGAAAAGATTGCCCTAGCACGACCCTCAAACTCTAGTTCGAACTCGAAGTTCAGAGAAATACGGTGTTAACTGCCCGAAAATGCTACCATGTCCCTTGAGAGATTGCCTCCGAAGGCCAACCTCCGTTAACCTGGAAATAACGTGAGAGTCGATGGGAAATAAATGCCAAAGGACATTCAGGGCAGCACTGGGACAAGCTCTACATGCTCCGGTGAAGCCAATGCGTGCAGTCCTTTGCATCCTCCCCAGTTTAGTGATATTATAGCCCTTCCGCAGAGCTTCCCAGCTTCCAAACCAGTCATCCATACGTTACAATTGGCAAAACCACTGCGTTGTACATCCACAGGATGACCTGTGCCTTGAGTATTTCCGAAATAATTATTAATAATATTATTAATTTTTTTATATTTTTTATTTATAGTAGTTTAAAAAAAAATCCGGTTAAACTTGAGCTGATTTGCTTTAATGAAAAAGTCTACTCATATTTTTGGTCGCACATGGTTTAAAAGTGACGCCTAAATGTCAACATATTGCAAAATTTGTAATTTTTTCGGTGAAAATAATCTTCGAAATGAGTCGACAATGCAAAGGTTGGTGAAATAAGTTCAATAAACTGATTCTGTGGAGCATAGAAAAAGGACTGGTAGACCAGACAGGGGTTTTTTGCAAAGTAAAATCTATATGAATAAGCCAACAATTATTCCAGAGTTGAAACACAGCATTCGGACTCAGATGGTGAACTCAGATGATGAGCTCAATGCGATAATTGACGATGAGACGTACACCTCAAATAGGAGGAGGAACTCGGCGAAACACCTAACATAGTGTACGCTACAATAATTTATTTTTTAACTTTATTTATTTTACAAAGAAATTAGTTTTATGATGATTTTGATGATGAAGATGATTTTCTATCCGAAGTCAGCGCGCAGAGAGTTTGGCGAACAGAACAGTGAATTTGGTAAAATATCGCTGGATGTTGTCAAACTTCGAGCGCCCCTACTGGAGAGCCCTATATATGATATTTACATAAATATATAAACATGTGTGCATTTGTCATTATCAATCACCTTCGCATCCATGTTGCTGCACTTCAATCGCTTCGTTTTTTTGTTGCTTTCGATTTCGTCGATTTCGGCTTCAAGTTCCACGCACTTCTTTATTTGTTAATTATTTTATGTATTTCTGTATTTATTTAATTCATACAATTTGTAATTTGTGCGTCACTTATACGTGTGTATATATATGTGTGTGTGTGTGTTTACATGTATTTCTTGTTCCACTTAACGTTTTATGAATTTGTAAATTGTTTTCAATTTCAATGATTTTGCCGCAAGGCCTCTTTTACTCAGTCCGTCGTTATTGTTTTTGCTATTGCAATCGTTCGTATGCAAAGGATGTCCGTTGCTTATGCGCTGCGCTGTCCTCACACACACGTCACGTCGCAGTTATCTGTATGAATAACTAATTGCCGGACACGCTCACGATCAAGGAGTCGAGAATGCAAAGCTATCACCGGTGCTGGCACAACACACAAACACACGCGCGTCTGGATATTAAACAACCAGCAACAAGTGATAAATTCACTACAAATTGCGAAATTGTCAATGTTTTCCTTTGTTTTGCTAATTTGCCGCTCTGCGAGTGTAGGCGTTCTTGTACGTGATTTGCCAAACGTTTCACTTTCAGTACTTTTAACCTTATTTTCCGCACCAAATGCAGCCAATTTAGTTCACTTCTTAATTCACACTAATTCAGTTCAAAAAAAAGTCCCGTTTTCAATTGCAATCGCAATCAACCTAAAAGCGCACACGTTTCACATCAGATTGAGCCGCTCAGCGAGAGCAGCGAACCTTTTATACCTTTTCAGCTTTTCCAATGTCGGCAGCAACGTCGGCTTGCCTAGCACAAGCAATAGCAATAGCAATAACAATAGCAACTGCGATTGGGGATTTGCCGCTTGCTCTGCCTTAGCTGTACCAGTAGTTGCGTCTGCGGCTGCGTCTGCGCCGGCAGCTGCTGCTCCCGCTAAGGTGGCGTTGGAGTGCAGGCTGCGTCAAATCGTGTCTTGATCTTGTTGTGGCAATTAAAATCGCTTATGCGAGTTAACCGGCATAGAGTAGAGTAAGTTGGCTAACTGCCTGGCAAGCGAGTCGTGCAGCAGCGACACCAAAAGTTTGTGTTTTCTAGGCGAGCGTTTTGTGTAGCTGCGGTCTCGAGCGCGCGCAAGTTGCTGTTGGGGCGATGTTGTTGGTAGGAGGATTCTTAGTTTTATTCTGTGCGTAGTTACCCAAGGCTTTATTTAGCCAATTCTTAAACATTTTTTATATTATTTTTTCATTTTTTTTTAAATTTTTGTTTGTTTTTATTTTTGCATGTTTTCGGCCTTGCGAATTTGCTTTCAACTTCTTGTTAATACAACTAATTTTTAAAAGTTGCAAATTCAGTGGTCACGGGTCAGCTTGGAATTGCATTATTTGCTTACGTTTAGTTGAGATTGCAATTTTAGGCGCTTGTAAAAAATTAAGTTCAATTAAAATGATTAAGTATTTGGTTTATTGATTAAATCTGTTGCACAAACTTTAACTAATACTGCTGAGCTTTCATTTTGTAAGAAAAAATGCATAAAATATTAATCAGTTAGTGATTCTCTGCTCTGCAAAATGTTCAAGGCTGCCCTTTGACAAATCTAGGTACTAAAAATGTTCTAAATTTCAAAAGTATTTTTTTAAGCCAAATTTGATTCTTTCATTTTCGCCGAGCCATAAAATTAGTTATACGAGTCGTGGCTATTCAAACACTTTGGCCTCAGTATGACAGCAGCAGAATGCTTAAAGTGCTGGTCTTCCGAAGCTTGTACTTCCGTACAACCCCCATTGCAGGAGCTGTGGCGATTTGGCAGAGAAAGACACTGTTGAACACTTTCATTGCAAATGTCCGTGTCGGGAGGCTCACGCTTGAGGTTCCTTAGTGTGCCTTTCGGGGATAGCCTGAGGCAGTTCTTCAGCCGAGATCCCGTTTCTCTCCCTCACTACATCAATAGCTCTAGATGGCTGTAGATCAGGCCCGTGCGCACGGGGGGCTTTGCAGGGTTCAGGGTTGGGTTGTCTACCGATATCAACTAATCCACTGTAGCTGGTCCATCTAATCCACCAATGTCCACCAGTCCACATGTCTAATTGATCTCAACTATTGTATCATCTCATCTGTGCCTTGAGGAGCAATAAAAACATGCCCACCAGACGCATTAGGTGTGCTCCTATGCATACCACCGCTTCCCATTTTAATTGAGAAAGAAGCACGTTTGAGCGTCTTAAGATTAAAAGGCATCCCAGATCTAAAAAGTGGAGATATGAAAGAACATTTAAAGATTTACAAAGACTTCCGACATGCTCCTCTTATTTATAGGGTGGATACATTATCTCCCAAGTCTTCAGGAATTTTCAAGTTCTTATTAGTGAACGCACGACCTAGAAAAATATTTATATCACCTTCAATCCCAGAACCCAGATATGGGACACATGGATCGTGATAAGAAGATGTTAGAAAGGGGGCGGGGATCACTGGGCATAAATTCAAAAAAATCGATTCAAATGGGTCTCTACCCAAAAATCTTTCAGACAGAAACACAAGGTGAAGTCCAAAATAAACAAGACTGAGCTGAAATAGAAACGAGGGGAGCTTTGTTCTCAAGTTTATTTATTCAAAACAGTCCCCTTAGACCTCGATACATGGATTTGCTACAATAATAATATATAAAATAAAAGCTTTTTGAAAGAGTGTTTCAGGTCATTGACCGGAACTCGGAATGCCCTTTAGAATGTCGCTACAAGCCTTTTGGATGGCTACTACGGCCACAAAACGTTTTTCTTTCATGGCCAAATGCAATTTTCCGAATAGGTACAAGTCACAGGGAGCCATATCTGGCGAATACGGTGAGTGATTGATGGTTAAAATGCGATTTCTAGTGAAAAAATCAGTCACAACAATAAATGCTTCAAAACGCCAAGTTTGGCCCGTTGGCACGAACTCTTTGTGGGCAATTCATTTGGAATCGTTAAAACAAATGAGTATCGATTTGATTTTTGACTTTTCCAAACACGATTTTTTGGGTGGTGGCTCTTCTGGGGCCTTCAATTCGACACTTTGACACTTAGTTTCAAGTTCATGTTGGAAACAGCTCGTTTCATCACCAGTTACAATGTTGTAAAGGAAGTTCTCGTCTTTTCTCGCCTCTTTAATGAGGTCTTTCGAATGTTGAATTCTGAGCAATTTTTGGTCCTTAGTTAACTTGTGCGGAATGAAACGTGCACCGACCTTTCGTAAGCCCAAATGATCAGTTAAAATGCGCAAAATCGATGTTTTGGAGATATTTAACTCCGATTCCATGAATTTGAACGATGATTTCGGTTAATTTTTTATAAATTTACGAACAATTTCGATGAAGTTTTCGGTGATTACTGATTTAGGGCCATCTCTGAAACGTGTAAACCACTCATGAACTCTGGCACCAGATAGACAATCATCGCCATACAATTTTTTCATCAATTCAAATGTTTCGGTAAAAGTTTTACCGACTTTAAAACAAAATTTGATATTAACTCTTTGTTCGAAATTCAGTTTTGTACCGAAGAGTCAAATATACTGACACTTTAGACGCAATAACTCCGCTTCCACTTAACCGAATGTCACCAAGTTTTCACTGGAAGTCAGCTAGGGATGTAACTGCCAACTTAGTATGCCAACTACCAACTCATTAAGCAGATGGCGCCATCAAAAACATTTTTATGGCGCCAGTATTGTTTATTTTGGACTGCACCTTGTACATGCCATTGAGATATATCTGAGGGAATATATCCGCAGAAAAATGTGAGGAACCCACATTTACATATTTTCAGATATACAGACGCCTTTGAAAGCCCTTCTATCAACTACAATCACCATAAAAATTGTACACGACAGTCTGAACCTTCTGAACATGCTAGGGAACTTCAACTCATTATTGGTCTTATTGGTCTCTCTGAGACTATCATTTGTCGATTATTTGAATTAGTCACGTCCGTTACACGTTGGGATAGGCATGATGAGAGCCTCGCCTGAATTTTGACTGGCCACCTATTGGGTATGGGAATAAGTTTCCGTCCTCGTAAAAGAAGTGCCGCTGTTGATACTATTTTTGTGTTCACTCTAGTAATATACTGGTGATTTGAAGGTGTATATGTGAGGTCTCGATCGTAGTAGTTCACATTCGTTTGAAGCGTAAAGATCCTTTTTTATCTGATGCGAAAAATTTCTACATTCGTACATTCGTGAAACGTGTCTGTGTATTGATCAATATTTACGGTAATCACGCTCCATCAAATTCAATTTGTAAAGAGTGGTTTCGACGCTTCCAAAGTGGCAATTTTGACGTGAGTGATAAAGGCCGCGAACGGGCATCGAAAAAATTCGAAGATATTCAACTACAACAATTATTGGATGAAGACCCATGTCGAACCATGAACTCTTGATTATACGTTTAATGAGTTGGATGTTGACAGTTCAACAGTCGATAAATGTTTGCACGCGATGGCAATGGTCCAGAAAACAGATAACTGGGTGCCATATCAATTGAAGGAGAGGGATATCGAGAGATGTTTGGTGACGTGTGAGATGCTTCTTGAACGGCAGAAAAGAAAAGGTTTTCTGCATAGCATCGTCACTGGCGATGAAAAACGGATCTATTATGATAATCCTAATCGTCGAAAAGGTAGGAGCCCGCCAGGTAAACTAGGTCCATCGACAGCGAAAAAAGTGTTTATGCTTCAAAGGTTATGTTGTGCATCTGGTGAGATCAGAAGGGTTTAATCTATTATGAACTCCTTAAACCATCTCAAACCATCACCGGCGATCGTTACCGACTGCAGCTAATGCCTTTAAAGCAAAGCCTCAAAGCAAAGTGGCCGGAATGGGACGGTGGACATGGCAAACTGATTTTGCTGCATGACAACGCCAGGACACATGTTGCTAAATCGGTTCAGAAATATTTAGAGGGACTGAATTGGAAAATCGTGCCCCCCCCCGCCGTATTACGCAGACATTGCACCTTCGGATTACCATCGGTTGTCTTCTTACGAGAACATCGCAAACTGGCTCAATGAATGGATTAAGTCAAAAGAACTCGAATTTTTCGTCAGAGGAATCCGTATGCTGCCTGAAAGATGGAGTAAAATTGTAGCTTCTAATGGCACATACTTCACATTAATTGTTTAAATAATTCCTAACTTTGGCTAAGAAAGGACGGAAACTTATTCCCATACCCAATACATTTCAATTTTCGATTACCTGGTGACTTAGTGCATAGGAACTAACTGAAATAAGCTAGCGAATCAATCAATGTGGAAAATTTGTCTTTGTAATGTACATTTGTATGTAGATGAGTACCCATAATTTATTTTTAATATATTTACCTTGGCTGACGAGCCCTACTCAACACACAACAACAATTATCATTTTATTTTTTTGCTTTATTTCATTTTCCATTTAGACGCGCATTGGAGAGATGTGAGAAAACACAATGTGTGGCAATGTGAAAGCGATCGTTCAACAATCAAAGTATTATCGAGAAGTAAGCCAATTAGAAATGCTCTTGAAATGAATATTGTCTTCGCGCCACAATACAGTGGAGAATTGCATTAAGTTAAGAAAAACCTAGACGTAATTCAATAAATAATGAAAAAGAAATACATTTTTAAAGCTTTAATGAATATGAAATTGTATTTAGCGGTGCCTGTTGAATGCTACTCGTTGGGCATTGTGTGAAAGAGTTTACAAACAAGTAAACATTTGTGTGTGTGTGTGTGTGTGTTTGTGTGCATCTGATTGCACTACATAATGTAAATGTAATTGATTTTTCAATTATTATTTTCCAAAAATGATTTATATTGCTCATTCTTTGCTAATATTTCTGAATTTATTTTCATTTTGCTTTGGAAACTGTTATTAATATTATTTTTGTTTTTGTTTTTGTTTTTGTTGCTTGCTGTTTGTTTTTTGTTTGTCATTCATGTTGACCTAATTTCTATTTCTTGTGTGCATGTAGAGTTTTATGTGTATGTATTATGCTCATACATACATACACTTGTGTATGTATACGTGCGCTATGTTTGCGGTAAATATGTAAGTACAGCAGAACGGCACTGACAGTGATTGCTGCATTGTCCATCAAACCCAAGCGACCGACCGAGCGACTGTAGTAGCGCATAAACAAGTGGGCGTGTGGGCCAATCGAGAGAGTAAGCAGGCAGCAAAGCGGGCTAGCAAAATGGTGCAAAAAAGTAGAAAAAAAATTACTTTTGCTAAAGTAACCCGAAATATGCGCGCTGTGCGGGTGGCAGGCAGCGAGCGGTCATTGCATGCACTTTTTTATTTATATAAAATTTATTTTTTTTTGTATAATTTTTTTTTTGTTTTTGTATAATTTTTCTTTATTTTTATATTTTTTTTTAATTTTGTTTCTTTGAAATTTTGTATGTGTGTGCAATATGACATATCTGAAATGGCCAACGGCTTGCTCGCCAGATTGTTGATTGCAACTTGGCCCGCATGTCAACCATCAGTCTGTGCGCACATGAAGCACGTGAAACCTGAGATCATTCAAGCAGCAACTATGCAATATTTAGTGGAAATTATGAGCTGCAAAATTTGAAAATATTACCAAGCTTCTTAGCAACACTTTTTGAGTCACTCAAATTTCCGTGTAAATATTTTGCGATCTGCGCTGTTATTGGACTTATTGCATGCAATTGTTTTGCCGTCAGTGTAACTAATATGCACATACATACATACACATACATACATACATACATACATACATACATACTAACTATATATGCTTATATTTACGTTTGTATGTGTGTCTGCAAAAACAAACGCTAACAGTTGGGCTGCATATCTGCTGCTGCGATCGCTTTTGATCGACAAACCGCTACAATCCGCTGCGGGCGACACTGATTTTATGGCACTTTTTATTGTTGTTGCTAAGCATTTTTCTTTTTGTAGCGGCCTAAGCTCGCTCCAATGATCGCTTTTCAATGGGCATTAAGATACTAAATGCTTCCGCTCGACGTCTGTCCGCTCAAATAGACGTACCCGTGAGCTCGTACGCTGCCTGATGACGCCTTTCAGCCTTTCAGCTGAGTTCTTTTATTAACAACACCCGCATAGCTGCAAGCGCAGTAGTGTGCAAAATTTAGCAAGCATGTTTTGTGTTATAGCACAGACAGACGGTGGCTCTAATAGGCGACTTAATTCGGAATTATCTAAGGCATTAACCAAAACAACAATATGAGCTACAATCAACTGATTTGAAAAATCTCTCCCAAAATTGTTCCGGCCGGTTCGGAAACTGTGGAAATCGCTACATACATAGCTGCCGACATATCTAATGAAGGAATGGCATCACTATTGTATTATATGAAGGCAAGGAATTACAATTGGTCCCAAAGCCATTTATATACCGAAAAAGATGATGAGCAGCGCGTGAACATTTCCGATCTTAGAGCGCGTGAGAGCTCCCGAGACGGAAGAATGGCCCGCAGACAACATCAGCTCGAGTTATTAGAAGCTGCCAAAGGGGCGAGGAGGGTATTATATGGACCTAGAATAGACAACTCTATGTAAGTTAGAAAAAAAATCTATCCTATGTAAAGTGCTTATCAAACTTTAAACGCGTTTTTCTCAAAATGGTGTTTTCAAAGTCGGTGACCAACTCATTACTTGAAAACGACTAACCCGATTGATCTCCAATTTAAACACGAGCTTCTTAAATAAATTTTTTAGTAATCAACCGAAGATTTTTTCTCACCGATAAATATTTTGTTTTTTTTTTAACAATTTAAGATCGAAATTTTGGTCAACAAGCGATTTTGTTTGTTTTTTTTGAGGAATCGCCATTTTGTCAAAAAAATTTATTTTGCTTCGAAGGAATACGATTAATTACTAGATTTAACATTACTTTAACGAAATGTGTTTGGTTTTTTAATCTCAGAGGATCCAGTTCAGAGATATAGTGCTCACCGAAAAAGGCCTGTAGCTGTGCTCCTTTCCAAATAAATATTTTTACTAATCCTAAGTCTTAAAATACAGTTAAAAGATGACATAATATATGTACAAATTTTTAAATCAATAAAATTAAAAGTTTAATAAGAAAATTCTTCTTTTGAAAATTCGCTTTTTTCCGACTTTCTAACGCATTAACTATTAGACTTAGTTCCCATAATTTAAGCGGATTAGACGAATTTTCGATGACAACACTGCGAAAAAGACAGTTAATATCTAATGTTATTGAAAAATAATCAAATTTTTAAAGAGAAGAACAAGAAAAACTAAAAAAAAAAAATTATTGCAGCCTTAAGGGGACAGATACCTCTAATCCTTTAAGAATGTGTCAAAAAATTTTTAGAACGTAAATTTAAGTATTTCTTATATTATAGGATCGTCAACCGTGACGACTCTATTCTTTGCCTTCGAGCGTTGGGAGGGGTATAGTTACGTTGTATTCCAACTTTAGCCGCGTTTTTCTTAAAACTATATTTTTCGAATTGGCGTACACGATAACTCGAAAAGTTAATGACCGATCTCCCTGAAATTTTGCACACATCTCTTTTATGATATTACTTTCTATGTAAAAACTTTTGCAAGTTTTTCGAGACAAAAATAGTAGGAAAATTCACCCCAAAATTCATTTTTTAAGCATTTTATCCCGCGAATTTTTTTTCTATTTATTCTTAATTCATATAGAAATTATGACATTAACAAACAAAGAAAATTTTAGGTTTTTGTATTCAGGTCACTGACGCCGATGCTACAAAGCCCGCCGATTGAGAAGCTCGGCTGCGCCCTTCCTGGAAGAATTGAGTGTACATCCGCCATTTTAAATGATTAAAATAAAAAAAAAAATTTATATTATTCTAATGTATAAATAAAATATATGCCAATTTTGGAAAAAATATATTGACTTCTTCATTTTAAATAATTTTAATGAAAATCAGGGAAAATATGGCCGTTTACAGGTATCTGTTTTCTTAATGTTCTCGAACAAAATGATGAGCCCAACTGGAGTACTTATTTTATAGCATGAATTACAGCACTATAAACTGTATAAGTGGCCATTTACACAGGGGAATATTTGGAAGAGAAACATTTCGTTCGTGGCAGAAGAACAGACGGGAAAGAGAGAAGTTATTTTGTGCTTATTCTTCGTATTGTCAAACTTAAGGGGCTACATACGTCCAGCAGCGCCAAAAATGCGCTAAAAGAAAAACTGGTTTTAGAAGGGACAACAATAGAAATAAATATAAAAAAATGTTATACATTGTTTATTAGTACTTAAACTTTATAAAAATCTTTTTTTTTTATTTTTTTTTACAAAAATTAGTATATAAAAAATTGCGTGACCCAAAGTACAATGAAAAAAAGTTGCTCCACGGTCTGCATCATTTCTCCATGAAATGCTGATCGATCTGTAAAAAGTAAGAAAATTCTTGTAAAATAAAGTTGTAGTTATAGTCCGTCGAGCCGGATGCTTGAATTTCGAAAAATTTTGCAATTAAATGCCACACTTTAATTATATTTATAAATTTTTTTAATAAAAATATCAAAAATTTAATTCTATAGAGAAAACACTTTCGAATATTAAAAAAAAAAATGCATCAAAAAATATTAAAAACTGTATGAGTTATAATGTAGACCATGTCGGAAAAAGTAAATTCGAGAAAAACGAGTTTAAAGTTTGAGATTCAGTAGCGCGCGGACCGCTCTGTACCTAGTAAATGGGCTGTAGAAGTTTTAATATTCCGCATGAACATTTCACAGTAAATTTTTAAGATACTATACTTTCGAAATATCGTTTTTTAATTTTAATTTTGGACCTTAAAGTTGGCTGCAAAACACTTTTTGACAGTTGCTTCATTCGTTTTCTTCTTTTGTGGGAGAAAGTTCTGAGTTCTGCGTTGATTTTCAAACAAATGGAAGAAATCAACGATGGAAAACATCAGAATGCTGCTGGGGAAATACGTGATGATTTTTGCTAGTAAAGTTGGTATGATTTAAAAAATGTGTTACGAGGTTGTAAAGGACTTTGTATACTTAGGAACCAGCATTAACACCGATAACAATGTCAGCCTTGAAATCTAACGTAGAATATCTCTTGCCAACAAGTGCTACTTTGGACTAAGTAGGCAATAGAGTAGTAAAGTCCTCTCTCGACGAACAAAACTAACACACTACAAGGCTCTCATCATGCCCGTCCTAACGTATGGCGCAGAAGCTTGGACGATGACAACACCCGATGATGCGACGCTTGGAATGTTTGAAAGAGAGATTCTGCGTAAAATTTTTGGACCTTTGCACGTTGGCAACGACGAATATCGCAGGCGATGGAACGATGAGCTGTATGAGCTATACGACGACATAGACATAGCGCAGCGAATAAAGTTCCAGTGGCTACATTGGCTGGGTGGTGTCGTCCGAATGGATACAAACGCTCCAGCTCTTAAAGTATTCGATGCGATACGAGAAAGAAACGACTGACGAGCTTTGTTAAACTCGGCCAAAATCGCGTAAGCGGTTATCGCGCCAATTAAGAAGAAGAATGTGTTGAGTTAAGTATTTATATTGTAAGTATTTTTGATTTAGTGAATGAGTTGTTGAAGTACAAAAACTGATATGTATATAAGTATATGTAAATAAAAAACAGAAACAAATTATTTATTATTTAACCAAAGCAGTTTGCCTTTTTCATTGGAATATTTAACAAACTGTTGACGAACGTTTTCCGCTTTGCATTTTCATGGATTTTGGAGTATATCCGAACCAAAAGATGCTAAAGAAGTAAATGCCGAAAGCAGCGAATGTTGCCGAAAACAATTTTGCCCATGTGAGCGTGAATGAATGATCAGAAGAGAATTTGAAGTGTCTCCCTTCTAGATGTCTCTATGTGTAAATCCATGATGGAAAGAATAATGAGATGGCGCCTATCGTGGTACCGATACTTTGCTCTCAGCAAATTTGGCAATGAGTTACGTTGTATCAGCACCAGTATGGCCAGTTTACCATTTTCGTAACTTGATAACAAGTTAATCCTTTACGTGGGTTTTCCGAGTTGTTGCTGCAATGAATGAAATGCGTTAACTAAAAGATTTCAGATTTGAACACATGGAAATACATTTATGTATATCGACATGCTTACAATTTCTTAACTGCTGATGGTCAAGCAATCTTTTTGGTTTTCAATTATTTCGTCCACGCTCAGATCCATAGTCGTTGCTACCGTATTTCTGTTTTTCCTCGATAATTGGTAAGTTAAGAATTTTTAAACTAATTTACTTTTAAATATTACGAAAAAGACACAAATGTCCACGTGTACGTCTGTAAAAAAAAGATGTTTAGTGCGAAGCTGGATGCGCTTGCTCTATTGTGAATAGTATGTAAGCAGTGCTAAAATCAAGACACTTATGCCGAAGCAAATTTTATTTCAACGTCGCTGCTAGGTATTCACAAGGCCGATTCAATTTGAAGTCGTATCGTCAATGGCTTGTCCGCACACAATGCAACTATCTATCGTAAAAGTACGTATTATCAATATGTCGAGCGATCAAGGGGATTTTATTTGTAAGTTTTGTCTGTTTGTGTTCTCTGCAAATGTTGTGAATTTATTTAGATATATTTTCTTTCTCTCTCTCTCTCTCTCCCATTCTCTCTCGGGTCTCTCCCTCTTTCTTTATGTGCCTTGAAAGTTTCACTTCTGTTCTAATTAAAATGTGATGTTTATAATTTTGTAAACTATATACATATATATATATATATATATATATATATATAAAGTCAGTAGTGGAATTCGCTTCTTCTTATTCTTCTTAGCATCACAGTCCTTGATGAACCATTGCTTCATTCACAGCCTTGCGCCATCTGTCTCTGTCTAAGGGTACCTCCTTCCACCACTGCACGTTTAGGTTTTCAAGGTCAACTTCCACGTCCCTTTCTGGGATGTTCTCCTCTTCGGCCTCCAACTGGGCGTAATTCAACTGCCTCTCTAGTTGTTATCTTCTTGGGCATTCTAAAAAAGTGTCCGAGTCATCTTATCGTCTTAAATTCTATAAATATTATCACAGTTTCGTTTTTTGCCAATACTTAGTTTCAGCTCACGATTGTATCTATATCTTACAGATCCATATATTTTCGCAATATTTTTCTTTGAATACAATTAGCTGATTAATGTCAGTAGTCGCTAATTAGGATTATTTCAGTAGAAATACTCAACCATAGCAACAACAACAACAACCAAAGTGCCAGTAGTTTTTAGCGTCCATAGTTCGCAACCATAGGTAAGCACGGGGCAGATCAAGGTTTTGTATATCCTTAACTTTTGGTCGCGATAAAATAATTTAGGCTTAAGCAGCTTCAAATTGGAAAGTAATGCTTATTTGCTACTAAATATTGTAAATGATGTATCCTTATTGGCTGATATTTTGATATCCCTCTCGAATACATAGTCTCCGATCAGTAGGTCATCATGCCTTAAACTGGAGCTGGATCGGATCATAAACTTCGTTTTCTCTGTGCAATAGTGGAATTAACTAACACCTTCTTAGGTTTCCTATGTTCTAAGCGGAGCCGCAAGCTGCATCGACTAGTAGTCCGGTGGCTCTGTGCTTGGCCTGACCCCAAAACAAATTTCTCACAAAAGTGATATGCCCTTCGCATGTAATAAAAATCTATAAGGTACATACAAAAAATTAAAGCAAAATTTCTTATTTTGCATCAACTGCCAAGTGTGCAATTTGTTTGCACTCTGCTGTACGCGCACCCAATGCAATGGTTATGTTGTGGCGGCTTTGCGGTTTTTAAAGGTAATTGCATTTTATTTTATTTTCACATTCGCTAGAAATTTGTCCCATTTTTACAATTAGACAATGAGCGTCAACCACCATGAAGCACAGATATACATACATACATACATAGGAGGCGCCCAACATTGCAGTCGCATAAGAATGAAAGTTCTGGAAAGTTGTAAATAATCAATGGGAATTCGATTAGATTTCCACAGTATCGCTTAGGTTGCTATCGCCCGATTGTGTATCCAATAAAAGCAATTACTTTTAAACTTTCGTTTATTTTCTAGGTCACATTTTCTGCTCCATCCTTGGAATTATTGTTCTTTTAAATTTTAATGGCGCAACTGCATATGATTTGTGCCAATTGTGCGCTTAGCACTGATTCACCACTTCTGTGCAAAAAGTCCACCGGATTTCACAGCTTAACGAATTGTGCTGGAAATATTTTTAAAATAGTCTTGCTCTCTGGGTGGTGAGATCTGTCAATTGCTTACGTGCCACTTTCGAGCCAGATTGTGTTGGTGTAGTGACCTTTTTTTCGTGGATAGGAAGCGCCTTGTTATGTTTAAAACTAAACTTAGACCTTTCGCAGGCCCATTGTGATACCACTGGAACTTATCCTTACCCTATGGGTTCCTTTTCAAATCATCCGGTAGCTTTAATAAACGAGCAGAGCTTCGTTAGTTTTAGATGGGCTATGTCCGCTACATCGGTTAGAAATGCTGTATCGATAGTGCGCAGCCTTCTCATAGCTAGGCTTTCACACTCACATAAAAGGTGTCTGACTGTTTCCTCTTCTTCTGTGTTAAGACAGCTTGTACAGAAATCGAAGTACGGGAGTCCTAACCTTCTAGCGTAACTGCCTATTAAACAATGACCAGTTAATACACCTATCCTTTTTCTTATAGCTTCTCTGTTAAATCTTAGCAAGATCTTCGATCGACCGCTGTTCCAGTTCGGCCATGTCTGTCTGCTTAGTTCGCATTTTGTGAGGTTTTGCCAGCTTGTATTTACCTTTTTGATGGTTTCCCTGTCTATAAGTAATTTACAAGTGGCTATAGGCATGGGTATCAGCGCCTTATCCGGTTTGAGATCGAGCGTTGTAACGGTTCGTGCAAATTCATCCGCCTTGCAGTTTCCTGCTATATTCCTGTGGCCTGGCACCCAGATATCGTGCACTTTGTAGAACACTTAGATACGTCATTTAGTACAATAGTTTAAATCATTCTAGAACTGTTTTTGACGAGTGCGTTTTTGATTCAAGCGCTTTTATGGCCGCTTGACTGTCCGAGTATATGAAGACTTCATTTGTGGATAATACTCTCGTTTTTATTACCGTAAGTCCCTCTTTTATGCCAGTGACTTCCGCCTGAAATTCACTGCAATGATCAGGTAAGCGAAATGATGGGCTAACTCCGAGTTTATCGGAGTAAACCCCTCCACCTATTTTGTTGTCAGTTTTGAGCCATCTGTGTAGATGTTAAAGTCATTTTTTTTAACAACAAGCCCGTTATCTCATTCCTCTTTGGAAGGAAATACTGTGACAAAGGATTTATTTAAATTGATGTCCTTGGCCTTACAGAAATCCGTTGTGCCAGGAATGCAGGGGATTTTTTCTAAAATTGAAGAGTGTCTTCTTTGGTTCGTTCTGAGTAGACAGATTTCTCTTAGTCTGAGAGCTGCTTTGGCTGCTGTTTGCTTACCGAATTGCTCTATTGGTAAAAGGTTAAGCATAATATTTAGTGCATCTGTGGGTGTGGTCCTAAGGGCCCCGCAGATGCAAAGACTGGCCATTCTTTGTACATGTACCATGGTTCTTTTAATGTACAATTTATCTAAAGCCGGCCGCCATACTAATATGCCGAATGTTAGGATTGGTCTGACAATTGCTGTGTAAAGCCAATATACGATAGATGGAGAGAGACTCCAACTTAGTCCTATCAGCTGTTTGCAAGAGTATAGAGCTATTGCCGCCTTTTTTACTCTATCTTCGACATTTGCCTTCCAAGTTAGTTTTCTGTCTAGTATTAGACCTAAGGACACCAGTGCCGTTCCACCTAGAGTCGAGGAGCTATATTTGGAATTTTATGTTTCCTGGTAAATAGGATGAGTTCAGTTTTATTGGGATTGACGCTTAGCCCATTTGCTTTTGATCAGTTTTCAACCATGTTTAGTAAATCTTGCATGACTTCTCTAAGTGTATTGGGAAATCTCCTTCTTACTACCATTGCAACATCGTCCGCATATGCTACGACGTGTTGTCCTCTCTCCTCTAGGCTCTTTAGCAAGGAGTTTAATGCCAGCACCCATAGGAGAGGGGACAGCACACCGCCTTGAGGTGTTCCTCTGCTAACTTTTTTCTTGATCTCTGAGGTCCCTAGGGTTGCGATCACAAATCTGCTCAAGAGCATGTTTTTGATGAACTCAACCAGAGCGCCAGAGATCCCGAAATCCGTCAGTGCCTTTATTATGGTATCCGGTAGGATGTTGTTGAACGCGCCCTCGGTATCAAAGAAGGCTACCAGTGTGAATTCTTTATTATAAATTGACTTCTCGATTTCTGTAACAAGTGAGTTAAGTGCTGTTTCAGGGGTTTTTTCTTTACAGTACGCATGTTGTGAGATACTAAGCTTATTGGGGCTGATATTAGCCTTAATATGCTCTTCAATTATTCTTTCTAATGTTTTTAGCAAAAAGGAGGATAGGCTAATTGGCTTAAAATCCTTAGGTGTTGTGTGTGAACTTTTTCCCGCTTTCGGAATAAAGACAACTTTTGCTTCTTTTCATACTGATGGGACACTTTTAAGTTTCAGAAACTAAACTAAATTGAATTGAAATAAATTCGAAAGATGTGCCTGCATATTGTTTTATAATAAAACATATAAAAATTGGGGTTCTTTCAGGCTTCACTATTAATATTTATTTTTTTATTGTTATTAATTATTTTTTTATTATTCAAAAAAGCATTTTATTCTAAATTATTATTATTTATTCAAAATACAAAAAAATAGTATTCAAAATTATTGTGAAAATCAAAATAAAGACTTCCACTCCAAGACTCAACTCAAAATCATTTTTTTATTCACTAAAAATGTATTCCAAATCAAAATTTTATGGTTAATTAAGGGTCACTTTGTAGTATTATATTTAATACCTTTTCGCAACTACTGTATGACCCATCTATAATATGAACAAGCCCTCGTGCCACCATAACCCACGCGACATGTGAGACAATATTTACCAGAGAAACTGCTATCGCCGAACTGGTGGGAAAAAAACGAAGAAGCCTTTACTCATCTCTTTTGCTCAATTATATATGTATGTAAGTATGTCGTCTCACTGGACTATTGGCGCTTATTAATTTTCAATTGTAACTTATTCGCTTACACCTTTAATGTTGGGTAAATAAACTTTCTTCGCAGACAAATATGGCATTCGAGACTTTTTTGTGTAAAAGTTACAAAGAACGACCCAAAATTCATGAGTAATGAGCAGTTGCTGCGGCATGCACATATACATACATACATGAGTACATGTGCCCAAAGGTGTGCTGAAAAGTAGTGTGGGTAAGAAGACATCACATTTTGAGAAGAAATTTTAAAAATGTTTCAAATAAATCTAGTTTTTGCTCGAAATACGAAATCACTAAAATCGTTGAAAAGTTGAAGGTCGTTTCTTTGATGCACGTCTGTATGCAGCTTAATAGATATGTAGCTCTGATTGACTGTCCAGCAACTTTGGAAAATATGAACTTCAATATACCGTCTAAACGCCTTCCGCCATCAAGGTAACCAAGAAGGATATAAAAACAGGCAACATTTTATAAAAACTTTAAACTTTTTAACCAGAATTTGTAGCATTTTTCTGGTTTTGTAGTTTTATAGCCCAATTTAGTATGAGAATGTGCAAGTTTGATGGGAATACAAAATACCCGTAGATGTTTGAGCATTTTTTTTTGCCGAGGTGTTGATTTTTTTATATGGAAGAAAACGCTGGGCAAAAAAAAAAAACAGTCCACAGTAGTTTATAGTCACTTCAAACTTGCACTTTCTCATACTAAAATACCCCGAGCCGCATACCCAGTAAAATATTGATCTAACAGTTCACCTTTTTGATAAAATTTTGCAAAAATTTTACAAGGTTTGAAACTTAGCGTTATAGGGTTTTATTATACAAGGTCCGGCGCTCGAAATCTAACCAACTTCAGCTATATGTTAGTTGGCTAAATTACAGTCCAGATTTTTGTTTACACGCGAAAAAAGAAGCTCAGTAATGGATTTCAAACGCAGTAGTGGGATTGCATTATATTTGGCTGGAAATTCACCACCAGCGATTGTTCGTGAGCTCGGGCAGCTCAAAGTAAATAAAGTTTTTGTTTATCGCACCATTACTCGTTATAATGTGTCTGGTAGCATCGCGAAATGTCTTGGAGGTGGTCTTCAAAAGACTGCAACGTCACGTGAAATGATTAAAATAGTGAAGAAGCGACTTCAGCGAAATCCCCGTCGAAGTGCCAATCAAATGGCGAAAGAACAGAAAATATCTGACCGTAGCCTCCGCCGCATACTGAAAAATGATCTCAAAGTCAAATCTTGCAAGATCCAAAAGGCACACGATCTAACACCAAAGCAGCAACAAGTCAGACTTGAGAGAGCGAAGGAGTTAATTCGCTTGGCCGAAAGCGGTTAATTTCCGAACATTGTGTTTTCTGACGAGAAAATTTTTCAAATTGAGCAATTCGTAAACTCCCAAAACGAAAGCGCTTATTTGACTGACCGTTCATACGAGAATTTGAGTCATCGATTGGCCACCAGAAGGCAGCACCCGCCACAAGTAATGGTTTGAGCCGCTGTAACCGCAGATGGGCGCTCTCCAATCGTTTTTATCGAGCCCGACGTTAAGGTAAATACGAAATATGTATTATCGAGAAAGTATTCTGGATGTTGCTTTGAAGCCGTGGGCCGAAATACATTTCGGTGGCAGACCATGAATGTTTCAACAGGATTCGACACCGACTCACAAAGCCCGAACTTCATAACGTCCACACAATCGCTCTCAAATTCACCAGACGCAAGTCCGAAGCATTATTCTCTTTGAGCCATTTTGGAGAGCAAAGTTTGAACTAAAACATTCACCAGTCTCGAGGCGCTGAAGAAAGCCATTGTCAGCGAGTGGGCCAAAATACCTGCAAGTCACATTCGAGCAGCTTGCGATTCGTTTGTGGGCCGTCTTAAGGTACTTGACCACCTTGGAAAGCTAAAAAGTACAACATATTCAATAATTTTTTTTTCATGTTCTGTATAATATATTAAAATAAATTTTTTTTTAAATTTTTATTTAGAGCTTATATAATACAAAAAAAAATTGATTTATTAAAATTTCTTTTTTTAACATATATCCAGGAGGCGCCAAAGTCGAGGCCTGAAGAAAATCATGTCTTGCGGCGGACAGTTAATCTTAGAAATGGTAATTCTAAAACAAAAGAGAGAAACAAAATTTTCAAAAGGAAGGTTCCTTGCGTGAGAATTTACCACAAACTGACAAAAAAAAAAAAATAATAAAAAAATGGCGGATGTTTGAAAAAAAGTTAAGAAAACACCCCTGTTTTTCACAATGTTATGCTTAAAAAGCAATACTTTATTAACTTTTTTTTTGCAAAATGTGGTAAATTGGCATACAAAACATCTTAACAAATAAAACAAGACCAAAATCATTAAAATCGGCTAAGCAGTTTCGGAGATAAAGTGTCCGCCATTCGGAAAAAAAGTAATTTCTGGAAAAACGCGTTTAAAGTTAAAACTTGCTATTTTCTTTCAGCTGAGTCAGCAAGTAATGAGTGCAGGATGCGCCTGCACATTTTCACTGATTTCACTTTGTTAGAATTCGAATTTAAAAAAACAGTTTCAGGTGATGATTTTTAAAAGTATAAGGATTGAAAAAATGTAAAAAAAAAAAATTTAATTTTTTGAAACTTATAAGGTGGTCAAGTACCTTAAAACTATAGTGAAGGCAAAAGGTGGTCATATCGAGCAATAGTAAATTGATTTTTAATTTTGTATTATTTTTACACTTTTTTTACATTGAAATGAGTAAAAATAGTTTGGATAATAAAAAACTAAATTGATGGCCTTTTTAATTGGTTACACTTCTAGTGCCGCACCCTGTACGTGTACTTATACACTCAAGTACCAAAATGTGCCGCGTCACCAGCTTTAAGCAACTGTAATCCTTCTCCCTTTTCATTTTCAATTCACCTACTTTAAATCCGTATTTTACTGAACTTTCTTCTTCGTTTGACTGCCTTAAGTGCTTATCGACTGTTACCCATTTCTTCGCTAGGCTTTTTAAACGATTCACATTTTCATCCACAATATTTTCTTCATAGCTTGCCAATTAACGAATTACATTGATTAATGATCGCATCTGCACATCTTCAGCAAACGCTTTGTTTTCGTGGAAATTTTAAACAAATAATTTGCTTAACGGCGTCTCAATATTCGTTTTGTTGTGACAATACGAGCACTCATGAGCTTAGATGATAAAATTAACACTTTTCAGACTTGTGAATGCCAACTGCGAGTATTTCGTTAGAAAGTGAAATAAAAGCTACCCGAAAATTTGAAATATTTTAAAGGTTGATATACCCGGCTGCTGTCGGCGGCTGAAACTTCAATGCCAATATTACTCACCTATCTTTTTACTCATATTTTGTTTTATTGTTGTAGTTTCGCTATCACATTTCAAATGTTTACATTTTGGCAACTAAAATTACTTTGTTTACCCATTTAACGCTTTGGGGCACAATACCGTTAACTGTTAAATTTAGTTTTTTTAATTTTTTTCTTATAAGTGGCACACCGCATACGTGGGTTTACTGCCTATTTTGGGAGTTTTGACCGGATTGCGCGATATTTTCTCATAGCTTCCCGCTCTTCTCTTGAATTTACGTCAGCGAAGCCAAATAGCGAAAAATAGTCTGTTAATTGAAATTGTAAGTAAGAGCAGCAATTGATTTGTCTACATTTTTGTATTTACATTGCAATTGAAGTGGTGTGTGGCCTATAGTGATTCATTTTTGAGTAGGTCACACATGGAGGACCTTGAAAGCTGGGAGGCTGTAAGCATTGCTTGCGTAGTAAAATACACAAATAGTTTATTTTTAGAAAATTTCGGAAATAACCAAAATTTTAAAATTGTAAGAAAGTCAGATAAGAGGAAGGGAGATGGTGGAGGCTCTCAAGAGCTAAGAGTTCTCGAAGTTTGCTAAAAAATACCAATACACAAAATTTATAGCGAAATTCACCAGATGTATGTAGATTCACCACTTTAGGTAGGAAATTTGTTAATGAGTTGAAAATCAGGAATCTTCTAAAATTTTTTGAAAATATGATAGTAGTTTTAGGAGAGATACAGGTAAGTACCAGCTCCCCATGCGTCATCACTATGGACTATGACCTTGAGTGTGTCCCATAGTGGGCAATCACTGCAACTAGGTTAGTTTGGGTGAGGTTAGGTTGACTTGGCTGGCGGAAAGCCATCACATAGACCGTTTGATTCTTAGTGGTACTAGATGGAGCTTGACATTTACGTTTCATTGTAGCAGACTTCTTGTAATAAGTCTGCGACCTTTGCGAATCTAAGTAAGCGTTGAAGCTCAAACCCCGATACACATTTTAACTTCTCATATTATAGAGCTGCTAGACCTTTCATTCAGGGTCTAGTTAATGCAGGGTAAGAACATAGAAGGTGTTTTAGAGTTTCCCTCTCTTAACTCAACTCAATTTCAAGATATTAGCAAATTACCGTGGCAACACAGCAACAAGTTTATATGATTGCCTTATAATTTGGCTTCTTTGGCTTGAGTAAGACGACGGTAAGCTTTTAGTTGAACTTAGTTGTATAGTGTAAGGGGTTCAAAAAGCACAGCTGCACTAATATCTATCTCGCTTATCTAGAATTAGTGTCAAAGTAAAACTTTACCAATTGACAGCTGTCATATGGACTGTCAATTCCTTTAAGAATTCAAAGATCTTTTTGAAAAATATTATTTACTAGTTTTTCAATTGAAATTTATTTTAAATTATTACTAATTAGAATCGCCCGTCACCGAAAATTCGACCACTCACAATTCTCACAGTAACTAGTAGGTTTTTCTATTGAACTATACTTAGTCCTGCCATAAGTTCTGTAACAACTTACGTCCGTTATGGATATGAAATTATAACACTTTTTTTTGAATGAAGTTAGTTTTATTTAATCATGCGAGTATTAAAAAAAATAATTTTTAATTTTCCTTTGAAATGGTGATCATTTCATCATCATTTACTTTTACACAAGCCTTAAAACGATTAGGCCATTCAGCTTTCGCAGCACGCACGGTTTCCTTGGATTTAGCGACGCTGCTCGAACCAAAGATTGTTTGAGTCTCTTCAAATTTCTGTGTGGTCTTCGACAGGCCATGTTCTCTAATTCTGAGCAATCTTCTGTGCCTAAGAACCCAGGAATATGGTTTTTAGCCATTGCTGGGTGGTTTTCGCCTTATGGGTTTGGAGCGGAGTTTTGCTGGAAGATCCAACACTCTCCATTGATGAGAGAACTGCTCCACTGCTTCCCCACGCCTTCTAAGACATCCTCCTGGTATACTTTTGCCCCGGTCTTAACCCCATTTTCACAGAAATGAAGAGATGTAACGACTTTACAAGACACTCCCCACCAAATCATTACGGATGGTGGCCACGCTGAACTCTGAACCCTTGGAACAACATTTTTTGTATATTTAGAAGTTTTAGTATAGATTTGTCGTTTTGCTTATTAAAAATGTCTTCCACAGTGAAAATTGTCACATGTGTGAAAAGAATATTTTGATGGCCGTTGACTGTGTGGCTTCGAAGAAGCTGCTTGCATCTATCGAGTCTAATTTTCTTCAAACCCGTTGTCAAAAGATGACCAGTTGAGCGATGGAAGACTTTCATGTGGAGATCATTTCTAATTAATCTCTACATGGATCTGGTCGATGGACATAAATTCTGTTTTCTAAGGGGATTTCTGCGAATTCTTTCTCGGACGGCTTTTATGGCTGCATTGGTTCGAATCACGCGAGGGCGAACACATCTCTTTCTGTCTGTCACTACAGACGTAAAAAACGAGTAGACAACGCATACGAACAAAAGCAGAAATTACGGAATTTTTTTCTGCAAACTCGCTCTCGCCGTTGTATTTTAAATTTGCCACAGAATTTATGGTAAGACTAAGTGCAATGTAAATATAAAATCATGATAATGATTATCTTGACAAATACCAAGCAACTCTGTACAGGAAAGAGCTGGAAAGAGTTCGTTTGAGATGCCTGTGCTCAAAACATGCCCCACAAAGTCTGCGTTCACCCTATAATTACTTTTTAGTGAATGAAACACACAACCTGATTTTATAATTTTTATAAATTTGTATATATTTATATGTTTATTATATGTTTAAGTTTCAAAAACAAAAATAAATTCCAAGATTCCTCACATAAGTTTTTAGATAACGGTGAATAATGGTTGTAACAAGTAAATAAAGCGACCATAAAGTCTGCGTTCAGTCTTAAAGTCTAATACAAAATCATGATATGCTATATGCAAAAATTAAATATAATATTTAGTTGGATATTCACGTTGCTTCAGGACTTCACTCAGCCTATTTGTCATTGAACTTACTAGTTTCTCTGTTTCCTCTGCTGTTATCTTCCTCCATTCTGCCTGCATGACACTCCACAAAACCTCTTTACTAGTAACCACTTGCTGACGTATTCTCTTTTCTAATAGATTCCACAGATGCTCGATGGGGTTAAGATCTGGGTACTGTGGCGGTGTTTTAAGCTGTTTTGGGACGTTGTTCAAGAGCCAAAGCTTAACGATCTCGGCTGTGTGCTTCGGGTCGTTATCTTGTTGAAACCAAAATGTTCTTGATAAGCCGAGATTTTCTGCACTTTGCTTTAAATTCCAGTTTTGGTATGTTCAAGTACCCCCTTTATCCATCGTCGAATCAATAAATTCTAACTGACCCACCCCATTTGCCGCCATGCAACCCCAAACCATAACCCCGCCACCTCCGTGCTTAACCGTGCCAACAAGATTTTGCTTTTCAAGAGCACTTCCAGGTTTTCGCCAAACAATTTGACGGCCTTTTATTCCGAATATACTAAATTTACTTTCGTCTGAAAATATTACTTTTTTCCAGAACTCGGGAGGCTTATTTATTTACTCATTAGCAAACTGAATGCGTTTACGTCTGCTCACAAGAGAAATGAAAGGCTTTCTTCGGGCGACTCTACCATGGTATCCAGCTTGACGTAGAACTTTTCTGGCAGTTTCAGCGCAAATACTTTTTTTAATGTTTGATTTATGTTTTCAACTAATTTTGAGGATGTAATCCGGATGTTAACCTTTGCCAAGTTGATTATAGAACGCTCTTCCCGGGTCGATAAGTTTTTCGGACGCCCTGACCTGGGCTTAGTGTAAAAATTCCAGTTTGCCGAAAATTTGTTACAACTCGCTTAATAGAGGAATACGTTCTCCCAATAGATTTTCCAATATTTCGGAAACTTTTTCCGTCTTTCCACATTTTTATAATTATTTTCCTCTCAGAAACGCTTATTTCTTTTCCCTTTCCTTCCATGTTCTTTAATTATCTCTGTTCTAGTGCTATCATCTTGAATGAATTCACCTCACCCTTTGGATTGTCAGTTTGTAAAGATAACAACATCCAATGAAGCGACGCTTGGAATGTTTGACAGAAAGGTTCTGCGGAAGATTTTCGGACTTTTGGACGACCTATGAGCTTTACGACGACATAGACATAGCGCAGCAAAAAAGATCCAACGGCTACGTTGGCGGGGTCATGTCGTCCGAATAGATATAAATGCTCCGGCTCTGAAAGTATTCGATGCGGTACCAGCTGGTGGTGGCAGAGGAAGAGGAAGGCCTCCTCTGCGTGGGAAAGATCAGGTGGAGAAGGACTTGGCTTCACTTGGTGTGTCCGACTGGCGCGCTTTGTTATACTCGGTCAAAATCGCATAAGCGGTTATCGCGCCAATTAAGAAGAAGAAGAGTTGTAAATTTGTAACAACGAAAAGTAGTAGTAGTAGTAGATATCAGTAGAACAGCTGATTAATTTGTCTTGGGCACTTATGTCAAAAGTCTGTGCTGTATACGAGGCGAATTGAGCACTGCAGGTGGCGCCTTCCCAAAACAGTTATTTTATTTTTGCAGATTTTGACAAGGGACTTGACATGCCAATACAAAACAAATAAAGAGAGTAGAAATTACCAAAAAATGGCTCGATGATTGGTTTGCGGCCAAAGACGGTCAATTTTTTTGGCGCGGCATCCACAAATTGCCTGAGAGATGGGAAAAATGTGTCACTAGCGATGGCTATTATTTTGAAGATTAAATTTGTAACCATTTTTTGTTAATAAACGTTTGCAATTGAAAAAAAGTCTCATTTCATAGGTATCTACCTGGTATATGTTTGTGAAAATTCAGTGAATGACTTGGTCATATAGTGAATTTGAGATTTAGATTTATCAAACTAATGAAAAGGAAGTGCCGCGTGTTGAATTGTGAAAACATCAGTTAATATTAAGTCTTCCAATGCAGTTTCTTTGAGTTTTTATGCGGAAGACAAGAAAATATGTGTGTGTGTGTGTATAATTTCTTGTGTTTGGTTGTTTCCATTGCTTTCGCTTACTCTTTCTCTTCGTAAAGAAGTGATTTCCCTTCCTTTTATTTGTTTATTCATGGGCTATGACGACAGCAATGTGGTGAGATTGTATCTTTCGTTCCAAAAGATGCCAAACATGCTCAATAGGACTTAAGTCCGGATTTTGGGGGGGGATATTTTGAGCTGTTTGCAATGGTATATCAACCACTCCTGCACAAGATAAAACGAATGTTTTGGGTCATTGTCTTGTTGAAATTGCCAAGTTGTCCCATTAAGGCCCAGTTTTTCGACACTTGGACTTCAATTTTCTTTAAGAATATCGCGATACACATGCTTTTCCATTGTCTCATCTATGAACACGAGCTTTCCGACAGCAGATGCCGCGAAATACCTCCAAACCATCACATTTCCTCCACCGTGTTTAACTGTTTTGAGCAGGAAGCTTTCTTGAAGCTCTTCATTTGGCTTTCGCCAAAACTTTTGTGATCCATTTGACCCAAATAAATTGCATTTTGATTCATCACTAAATATGGTGGTGTTCCTAGAAGCGTTGGGCTTATAGAAATGCTGTTTAGCAAGTTCTAGCCTCTTTTTCTTATTTACCTTCGAAATTATGGGTTTGCGTCGAGGAACCCGGCCAAGACACCCTTATATAGGGTATTCCGAACAGTTTGGGGGAAATTGATTTCAGATGAATGATTTATCGGCAAGTTTGCCAATTTCGCGATAGGATTTTTTTTCCAAAATACAGTTTTATCATTAATTGACGTAGTTCTAGGGAAATTTCAGCACCACGGCCCCTATTGGTCCATGCCCGTTGAAATCACGATCAAAAGTGGTTGCGACCGTATGCAATTACTGGAACGTACGAATAAGTAAGCAAGAGTGAAAATAACGGGAATAATACCGTTATAACGCCAAAAGCTTAAGATAAAGAATGTGCCAATACTTTTTTGATGTGAATTTGTGCCTTTTTTTACCTTTCAGGGTTGAGCTTGTAAACCTAAGTCGAAATTAACTTGTTTTTTTGTTCACATACGTAATAAATACAGTGCACTCGCGATAACTCGAACTAATTAAAACAGGCGCTGTTCGATTTATCGAATTTGTTCGACTTATCAATTGAGTGTGCTATGTTAAAAAAACAGTCATCGATATCGATTTTTCGATCGATTGTTGAAAATGGAAGCCAGTAGAAAATTTCTGTAGTATAGTTTCGTTATACGAATTACATTTTGGTCCATTGGCTGGATCAATGGTGTCACATTCGGCGGCATAAACATAGTTAAAATTAAACCATCCTCGGACTTTAATTCGATTTCGTTGGGATGTGATGGGGCATTATCAATTAGAAGAAGAGCCTTCTCAGGTAGTCCCCATCTTTCAAATTTTTTCTTACCTAAATATTAAAGTCATTTAACTTGGTTAAAAAAATTGTTTTAATGAATCTGGATTTTACCTGCGGCACGAACGAATTATGAAACCAGTCTTTGAAAATCGCCGAAGTCATCCAGGCTGATTTGGAATTTTTGTACTCCACCGGACAGTTAAAATTTTTGAAAACACGAGGATTTCTTGCTTTGTCAATAACGAGAAGTTTAAGCTTATGGTTGCCGGTAGCGTTAGTGCAAGCCATAAATTGCCTTATCTTTCTTTTTTATAAGACTTATGGTGGACTTGGCTACCCCATATTCCTTCGCTAGAGAAGTAACACTACGTCCACGTTTAATTTTGTTAAGGACTTCAGCCCTCTCTTTTAATGTTAAACACTTCAACCTTTTACGATCCATTACTCACGTGCACTGATATACTACAAATGACAAATTTAAAGCAATTTGGTCAATGCAAGATGTTGTTCCCAGAAAACTAACGGGATATTAACGCCGAAATATTCATATGGACAATACACTAGTATACATATAATTTATATACATATACTATTACATATGTATCTATGTACAAAATGTACATGTTTGAAAAGAATGTGTGTACAAATAAATTTGTTTTTTTGTTCGAGTTATAGCGCTTTTTTATTGTTCGAGTTACAAAGAAGTCAATAGGGGAAAAAATGTGTTCGAGTTAGCACGTCGTTCGACTTAGCGGCTATTCGAGTTACCGCGAGTGCACTGTAAATACATTTAGAAAATACCATTTTCTATTTTTTTATACTTTCATTAGAAGAAAAGTTATAGTTATAAGTTTATAGTGTGCCAATACTTTTTTGACTCACTGTATGCTCAACAAGCATTTAAAAATAATTTTTTGTTGCTTTAGTAGTTTAGTTTCTAGGCCTTTTTCGAGTTCTTTTTGACGTTATTTTTCTTTGAAAAAGTAAAAAAGGAATTAAGCATTTTTGTTTTTGTCGTGAAGGCACGGCTTGTTTTCGTTTGTTCATTTGAGCAAAGTTCACTATCAAGTCGTTCTTCTTTGCTTATCCAGAAATGCCACCCAAAGTTGTTTCTCTTGCCATTTCACTTTCGCTTTACATAGGTGTAGCCAAATCATCAGCGTAGGTGACGTTTCCCATTTCTTAGTGTTGTTTATAGTTTATTTGTGGATTAATACCAAGGCGAATCTATTAAAGCTGGTATCTGTAAATCAGCTGATTAAATTAGTACTCATTTAAAATTTTCAAGTAATGAATTTTTGAGTGCAGAATCATTTTTTTTATGAAGTTCATTTTCACCTCTCTAAAGTGGCGAATTCTGTCATACTTTATTGACACCCTATCCTCAGGCCCTTCACAACCTTTGATCCAATGTCTCACAAAGTGTTAATAAGTGGGTGTAAATTTATTATGAAAAGCGTGTAAATGTTGCTTGGAATTAACGGCGGCACAAATTGCCTGCCTGCCCTTTTTCCAACTCACGTTAATGTTATTGCACGCTTGTGAAAAAAAAAAGAAAAACAAAGCCAGTAAAACAATAAGATAATCAGACAAATTATCAATCAATAATTGCTTAAATTATCGATTTGCCAATTTTCTGATTTATGCGCTGCAATTTGCTATTGATCGCTGGTCACTTGCCCATAATTCAGTGTGATGGACTGCGGCGACTGGCTGTGGGAGTTGCGCGGCATGCAGGCGATAACTCAATTTTGGGATTGGCTTATCACGTTCTCTCAAATCAATTCTTCTTCGTTTAAATGGTTTTACATAATGCGATTTGAGTGCTATCACAGACGCACACAGCACAACACTTTGCTTAGATTTTACGCTGACGTGTTCTCTATTGAGGTGGAATTTCCACCTTAGTTGGAATATTGTGAATAAACAAATTTAATAATATAGAATAATCTGCAAAACGGTGAGTAATAAATCAAAAAACGGAAGTTCAATTTAAATTGCTCTGATGTCACTTAGCGGTAATTATAATATTAAAAATGTGGCTAGTGCTCGCTAGATGGCACCTTCGGAAAGGTTTCCATATTGAGTAGTTTAATTTATCGCATGTTGAGGCACTTAATTTATCGCATGCTACATATTTCCCTACAGTGTATCCGCAACTGTTGTGGTGTGAAGTTTTGAAGCTCATAATTGAGCGACGTTGATTTAACCTGAATCCGCGTTTCTTTTTCTTTGGTGTTTTGGGGCTTTAATTCTTTAAGCTGCAATGGCTTAAAATTTGTACCACCCGTTTGATATGTCTCGCGCGGCTGTGGCAAACTTTTTTAATCAACAAATTTTCGTTTTCGGCTCTGTCGCATGTGTTGCATAATGCGCAGGTAATATTTAATTTTTCTTAAAAGTTTATTTATTGTTTTTATCAAGTTTTAGACCAAATCTATAACCCTATTAATGCCTCTTCTTTTCGTCTAGCCTTAGCAAGTGGCGCATAGATGAATCAACTGGTATAAATCAACATATATTGGCAACGCGGGAATAGAACTGCCTTAAATTGCATGTGTTTGTACGACATTGAGTTATACCAGCCTAATGAGCTAAAGCCGTACTCACTAGCGGCGAATCTTACTCGATAACTTTATTGTTGCTTTCGCATGTTAATTTTTCGTTAAGCTAATCGAGCATAGAGATGGCGAGCGGGGAAATGGCGAATAGAAGAGGCCTATTATGAACGAACTCTCTTTGTGCACAGAATTCTCATCATGAATTTGGGAAAATTCCTTTACTGATTCCGACGTTTTCGTTGTTAGTGTTGCCAACCACTTGAACTAAGTACGAATTGCGCGGAACTCCCATCACGAAATCGGGTAAAATCAAGGCGCATTCATTAAAGATGCTGACACTAGACAACAACAACGTTTTGTACATTGGAATGTCACGACAGAAGAAAATAGAAAAGAAAAAGAAAAGGACGAACTGTGTTCAGCAGACGACATTCATTTGAAGCTAGAAGCATACGACGATGGTGCGAAATGAAGGGATTTTCGGTTTTTCATTTTGAAAAAAGAAAAAAAAAAAACAAAAAAAAAAGAAATCATCCGGTTTTCACTACTGTTACCACCTTGAATAGATTCGCTTTGCGAAAAATGCTATTAGTAATTCCGATGCTTTCGTAATTAGTGTTGCCAACCACTTCATCTAAGTAAGAATTAGTACTGCCGACGTTTTAAATGAAATTTATATGATTTTTGTTTGCATCATTCATGGTTATTAGCATAAAAAGGAGTATTTAAAAAAAAAACATAGAAAGCAGTATTTAATAAAACAACTATATTTAAAATAAAATGCATTCCATTGCTGCAGTGGTTTTATTTTAGGCTATTTTTCCTGGGTTTTTTCCTTGTGGTTGCTAATTTTTAGTGAGTAATAACACTGCCTACTTTTTGGCGCTTGTTTGTTGGCGTTATATTTTCTTGGTGCCTGCTGTTTGGTAAATTTTTTGGTCCCGATTTTTTGGCGTTTTTTTGTGCCTACTTTTTGGCTCTTATTTCCGTCTCCTGGCTAGTGCTTGTGCGTACCATTCCGGAGTCGGATTTATTGGTATTGACTTGCGGTAATTTGTGCTGTTGCTGCGGTGCTGGAATCGCTGCGTTTGTGCGGGTGATAAACGCTCGGAGTAGTGCGCGTTGTTGCCACGATGTGTGTCCGGCGTTTACCTTCATCGGTCCACCCTTCTCCGTTTTTTGTAAATTTTGTCTATTTGTATTCTCTGCAATTTTGTGAATTTATTTAGATATATTTTCTTTCTCTCTCTCTCTCATTCTCTCTCGGGTCTCTCCTTCTTTCTTTTAGAAAGAGCGTAGAAAAACCTAGGCACCCTCGAATGGTAGTCACGTTCATTAATGCGTACTCCCATACCTTTACCCTGATTGCTACTTTTTTTTAAATAATTAAATCAATCAAAACTAATAAACAAACATACATACATACATACATCTCTATATTACGAGTATACTAATTATAATAATAAATAACTAATTATGTATGTACATTTAGCAGCATCTGCAAGCAGATTAAATTTGTTGTAACCCTCTGTTCAAAGGCCACACGAGCACTGCATAATTCTTAAACACGCGCATTATGGAATTATGGGTTGCCTGGTTGCTCGGAATATTACAGATGCCCAATATGGCATGTACTAGGTTGTTAAATAAGTTTGGCTGCTCGATAAGAAAAACACAATTTTATAGTTTTTATTATTCAGTACAGCCTCCCTAAACATCAAGTCACTTGCTCCAAGGAGATTCCAATTTATGAATTCCATGTCTGAAGTGAGAATTCGGAAGGCCTGCAAAATACGCTTGCACAGCTAACCTAATCATTTGACGTGAATTTTATGATCTAAACATCTGATGAAAAACGCTTGAGACGCATGATTTTTTTAGGTCTCGAAATAGATAGAAGTCGATAGAGGCCAAATCTGGTGAATGCTTCAAAACGGTGGATGCTCCAACAATTCGCTCTTTAATTCATGGATTTTAGCCATTGCCAAAATGCTTTTGTGATGGAAAAGATTTTTTTCGTTTAAAAAATTGATCTTTTTTTAAGATTTTTTTCCTTCAGCTGGTCTAAAAGATTTCACTAATATCCAAAATTTATGGTTCTACCAGTTTGCAAGTAATCCATAAACAAAATTCCTTTCGTATCCCCAAAAACTGACGCTTACACCTTCTTGGCCGATTTCTGGACACGAACTCGTTTCGCAGCCGAGGAACCAGATTCGCACCACTCTTTAGCCTCTTGTTTTGATTTAGCAACATGGTGATAGACCCAAGTCTCTTTCATAGTGATGAGTCGATGCACAAAATTCACTTTATCCTTTCCAAAACACTTTAAAAGTTGCTGAGAAAGTCGCATTCGAATGTGTTTTTGTGCCATTGTTAGCGAATGGGGCGCCCAGCTACCGAAAGCCAATTTGTTTTATATCCTTGCTCACTCCGCTCGGGAGCATAGGGCCTCCGGAAGACTCTTCCATCGTACACGGTTCTGGACTATTGTTTTTATGTTGTCCCATGTGATATCGACATCTGCTAGCTCGCACAACATCGACCTTCGCTAAGTGATCTTTGGTCGACCGCGACCTCTGCTCCCGATGCTATCTGGTTGTTTTATAAGCTAATGACCTTTCAATCGCTACTTTCTGCGTTTGATTTGCCATAGGATGGGCTCCTCAAACCTTCAGTTTCAATACTTCAGCCAAAATATTGCTTACACTACTTAATGAGATGCCTTTAATCACTCCAATGAGATGCCTAAATCCCTTTAATCACTCGACGATTTTCCAATACGACATCCTGTATTCTTTCTACGATTTCTGGCGTTGTTGCTGATTTTGGACGTCGTTGAGCTTGTACGTCCACGTTTAAATTCAGCAATCCATCTTTCTACAGTACTAATTGATGGCGAAAAGTCCTTTTATACTTTCAATATTCGTTATTTAAACCTTCCAAAACTAAAAATTTAATTATTGCACGATTCTTGATTTTTCCTATTCTAGAAAATACTGTGACACGTCGATACTAAATGGCTTCTAAACAGAGAATGAACTGACAGATTGAAATGAAACCAACAAAAAAAACACAAAAAAAAAAAAAAATTGGCTAGTAGCAATGCCCTCTCCCATAAAATCGTAAAACTTATTAAACAACCTAGTATGTAGGCTTGAACGAACCTCAAAGCAGCTAACGAATTAAACTGAATGTACCCAAAACTAAAAGACCGTCATCTTTTGTACAAACCAAATATTCTTTGGAGCCAAAGAATTTACATCTCAAATATTTTCCTATGAAGAGTGTTCACCCTATTGTACGTACATACATACATACTTATAAGTATGCAATTAAAAAATATGTGCCATACATATATCAACAAAAATCATATAGTTAACTTTCATTAGCACATTGTTTTGATTATATTCCCGCGATGCTTTTGTTTCGTGAAAAATGTTCGCCATATAGCGGCATCTCATAGGGGTCTCTCTCGGCTGTCGAGATGAGTGCCAAAGGTACATGAGAGTACGTTATTGTACTACTGTTATGCGCTACGAATGTTATTGTGATAGTATGCAATTGAATAAAAACTTAACGCCATAAGAATAAACTATATACATTGAACTTCAAAAGGAACAACAACAACAACAAAACACAATGGAAAGTGAACTTAGTCAATGTTCGCTAGCATCTTGCAGATTACTAAATCACTCTACTGAAAAGTGTAAAAATAAATATTTATAGAGTACAATTTGCAATATATACATACATACATACACACACACATTTAAGTATGTAAGTGCTATGCCTCATCACTGGCAGATGCATTTGCCTCGTATTTTGGGAGCACTGCGAACTATAAAAGTCGCGAATGCGCCTCTTCGCCACAACAGTTGCTTCATTTGCGTTATTGCATACACTACAGAGAATCATGAAATTCTTCATCATCACCTTTCTGTCACTGATTGCTTTGGTATCAAAAAATAACTCACAAATATTAGTTGTAGTTGCAGTAAAAAAAGAATCCAAACTTCCATTTGCTTTCAGGTCTTAGCCGATCACGATCACGATCATGCCGGCCATTCGGACTATGTGGTTAAGACTAATGAGGATCTCGTAGAAGCGCGCAAGCAGTGCGTCTCAAAGTTGAGTATACCCGATGATCTGGTTGAGAAATACAGGAAGTGGGAGTATCCGGATGATGAGAAAAGCCGCTGTTTTCTGAAGTGCATTTTCGAGCAATTCGGTCTGTATGATGATGAAAAAGGTTTCGATATTCACAAAATTCACCATCAATTGGAGGGCGACAAGGTGGACCATTCGGGTGATGTACATGCGAAAATTGAAAATTGTGCCAAGGAAGGAGCCGATGCTGCTGATGCATGCACTCGGGCATATCGTGGCATCACCTGTTTTTTCAAGAATAACTTGTCATTGGTAAAGCAAAGTGTTGGCTCAGCTTAAAATAAATTAAAAATAAATTTTTTAACAGTTTGAGTGATATACATATAAAAAAAACGTGTTTACTTTATTTTAAAATAACATTTCCAGCAGCTATAAAAAAATAATTAGCGCGCACACTTCTGTTAGGTGTTTAGCCGAGCTCCTCCTACTATTTGTGGCGTGCGTTTTGATGTTGTTCCGCAAATGGTAGCAATGGTATTAGTAATATTAAGGACTGCGAAAGCTATAAGAACATGATCCTTAAGTTTGTGGTTTTGAAATTGAGCGATTCCACGCAAAGTAAATTTTTCGTAGAAATTAAACTTAAAAAATTTTTTTTTTCAATTCTTGCAAAAAATTTTGAGCGATTCCATGCAAAGTAAATTTTTCGTAGAAATTAAACTCAAAAAATTTTTTTTTTAATTCTTACAAAAAATCTTGTTTACAAATTTTTAGTAGAACAATTTCTTTTCCAAAATTCTTGCCAAACAATTTTTTATAATTTTTGAAAAAACCCTTTCAGATTTTCTTTTTATTTTTCCACAAAGAAAATATATTTTTATATTAAAAATTCTTGCGAAAAAACTTTTTTAAAAAATCTTAGTAGAAAATATACTTTTGAATAAAAATTTTTTTTTGTTCAAATACCTACCAAATAATTTTTTTGTAATTTTTATAAAAAATACCCATTTGGATTTTCTTTACAGTTTTTCCCAAACAATTTTTCCCCCAAAAATTTAGAGCGAAAAAAATAAAATAAAATAGTATCCAAAATACCTTTTTTCCAAAAATTTTGAACAAAGAAAGAAAATTTGTTCCAAAATACTTTTTTCCCCAATAATTTGAACAATAAAATCATATTTTTAGTAGAAAATATACTTAAAAAAAGTTTTTAGCAAAAATTCTTACCAAAAAACTTTTTTATAATTTTCGTAAAAACCTCATTCAGATTTTCTTTTTTTCCCACAAATTTAGAGCATGAAAATAAAACTTTATCCAAAAAACTTGTTTTTCCAAAAATTTTGGACAGAAATAAGTTTTAATAGAAAATACACTTAAAAAAAAAAAAATCATTCAAAACTCATACGAAAAAACATGTTTGCAAAGTTTTGGAGGAAAATATTATATAATTTTCAAAATATTTTTTTTGTTCAAAATTCTATCAGAAATTTTTTTTGTAATATTTAAAGAAACCCTATTTTTATTTTCTTTCCAAACAATATTTTCCCAAAAATTTACAGCAAAAAAATTGAACTTTTTCCGAAACAAGTTTTTCTAAAAATTTAGAGTAAAAAAATTAATTTTTTTCCTCAAAAAACTTGAAAAAAATGAAATTTTTAGTGTAAAATATATTTTGCAAAAAAAAAAAAATTTTTTTGTTCAAAATTCTTGAATAGATTCGCTTTGCGAAAATGCTTTAGTAATTCCGATGGTTTCGTTATTAGTGTTGCCAACCACTTGATCTAAGTAAGAATTAGTACTGCCGACGTTTTAAATGAAATTTAGATGATTTTTGTTTACATCGTTGATGACTATTAATGTAGAAGGGATTATGTAAAAAAAAAACAACATAGAAAGAAGTATTTAAAAAAACAACTATGTATATTTAAAATTAAAATGCATTCCATTGCTGGAGCGGTTTTACTGGTAGAAGAGGAAGCTAGGCAAGACAGGTGGTTACGAGTAGAGCACAAAATGTTAGCGAATGCTTTTAATCCCTTTCGTTTGGACGATGAAGCGTCAGTCGTTATAAGAAGTATCGAATTTATATATATATATATAAAGGGTTTTCCAATAACAGGTGGTATTTTGAATTAGATTGAGTTATTGAGAGATGGTAAGCGATTTTTTATGGCCGGAATTGGATGGTATTGATCTGGACAACGTTTATTTTCAATAAGACGGCGCTACGTGCCACACAACCAACGAAACCATTGATCTTTTACGGGAAAAGTCTCCGGACCGTGTTATCTCTCGAAGAGGTGATCACAATTGGCCACCGAGATCTTGTGATTTAACACCTTGTGACTTTTTTTTTGGGCTCCACGTGAAAGAGAAGGTCTACGCCAACAGCCCAGGGTCGATTCAATACCTCAAAGATGGAATTCGTGAGGCTATCGAGGATATAGGGCGGCCACTTTGCAATTCGGTTATGGAAAATTTCATCAAAAGAATATTTTCCTGTAAGCGTGGTCATGGTGGTCATTTGCCTGATGTCATTTTCCACAATTAACGGCATAACTTTCTCTTTATAATGAAATAAACATCCGATTATTTATATTAAAAAATAGAATTTTTCTTTGAATATCAAAATAACACCTCTTATTAGAAAACCCTTTAATTGGCGCGTACACCCTTTTTGGGTGTTTGGCCGAGCTCCTCCTCCTATTTGGGGCGTGTGTCTTGTTTCAAGCCGATTCCGAACGGCAGATATTTTCATGGCAGAAATACACTCGGATGTTTGCCATTGCCTGCCGAGGGGCGACCGCTATTAGAAAAAAAATTTTATTCATTTTTGTGTTTCACCGAGATTCGAACCTACGTTCCTTATGTGAATTGCGAATGGTAGGCACACACCCGCCCATTCGGCTACGGCGGCCAATTTCTTTTTAAGTTTTGTTAAGACCTTCGATCCAATCTATAAATGTGGAGTGACAGCACTGGGCCTTATAGGGAGGACTATGCGATTTCTAGCAGAGGCGGCTTTCAATATCATCATATAATATAGTTTTTATAAGAATATGCAAATAAATTTACATAATTTTAAAAAGCAAATGTATACAAAATTATTATTTTTTATTTAAAGAAATTAATTTCAATTAATTCTAGCCCTTCCGTCAGCATATTAATCAACCTCTCGTATTGACCGCGGTGTGTGAATGGGCGGGGGTTTATTGAAATGATAGCTTAGAAATGACGCACCATTCTCTAATAAACCATTTTCCTTGCATTTGTAATTATTTGTATTTATTTCATGGCTTACCCCGACAAAGTAAAGCATTCGTATAAATTGACACGAGCTGTGTTTCATTCGGGATCACTAATACCGACTTTCCGAATTTCGAAATTGCGAAACGTAATAGTCAAGGCGAATTTATTCTACATAGTAGGTGGCATTCGAGCAATAACAACATTTTTTAAGTTAGAACCGTCAGGGGAGAGAGAATGGAATGCATGACAAATGGATAAAATTTGTGTGTCGCGTTGTTTTGCTTCTTTGCGGCATTATCTTTATCGCTGAAAGAGTTAAAAGTGCTCCATAACACACAATAATAAAATTTCTACCGTGATCAAATCGAAAATTGAATTACTTACATACGCATATATTTTACAATCTTTATTTATTTTTCCAATACTCTGATGAGTAACAATAAATAGACCTACACTTGTTTCCTGGGTCTATCGCTAGATGAGATTAACGATTCACTTCCCTGTGGTTAACAGGGCTTTGAAAACTTCTGCAACAACAACAACAACAACTAAAAGTACATTGTCTAATCCAATATTTATCATATTTTTCCATGCCACTAGAGAAATCATTTCCGTTTTCACTTTTTTGCATGCCCCAAAATTCTTTGTAGCTCATACGAGTATTAGAGTTGCATTTTATTTGAAATTTGAAGCTTTAATTAGAATTAGATTTCGTTCTTTGTGCCAGAAAGTGAGCATCAAACTAAACATTCTTTCTGCTGATAAAATTGAATATTAGTTTGGGGAAAATGAAATTTATTATTTTTGCCTAAAATTTTGTTCGATATTTATCTTCTGGGCGACGCTACGACTACTAAGACCGGATTTACACACGGCGACATCTGGAAGGGAAACATTTTGTTTGGGGGTGAAGGACGGCCGCGGAAGAGAGAAAGAATTTGTCTCCTGTACTGGCGACACGCTTTGTGCTTCTTATTCGTATTTCCAATTGTGAAGTTAGCGGCAAAACAATTTTTGACAGTTGCTTCATTCGTTTTCTTCTTTTGTGTGAAAAAGTACTGTAATCAACCTATTCTGAAAATGGAATACAAGTGGAATCGAATAAACATTGAAAAACTAATAGTGTATATTCAAGAAAATGCTTGTTTGTACAGCAATAAATCGAGTGATTATATGAACCGAGCCAAAAAAGCGATGGCATTTGCAGAAATACTAAAATAAATGGAAACAGAAATGGTTGGGGTCACACAAGACGATATAAAAAAAAAATGGAAAAACCTCCGTAGTCAATACATGAGGGAGCTACGTTTAATAAAAAACTCTAAGAAAAGTGGAAGCGGTGTAAATGAGATATACGAAACAAATCTTTGGTGTTTCGAGCAGCTCTCGTTTCTAGAAGGCCATGTAGCAACCAGATAGAGCCAAGACAATACTGAGGTAATATTAAAATGCAATGTGTTACAAATTTTAAGAAAATACAAATTGTGGTATCGTCAGACGTATACTATATAACTGATATGAAAGAATAATTAACATACGTCACAAATTTGTTTTTCAGATGCCTTTTTCTTCGAGTAGCTCAACTTATACGAATACTGAAAATAGCAGCTTTATGGATGCAGAAAATAGTAGCGCGAGCGTTAACGACGAGCCATCGAAAATACGAAAAAAGGTACATAACATTGCGATTAATAAAAAAAATATATCATATAATTTTTTTTTTTTATAGAAAAGTAACCAGTTTGGTGAAAAGCAGCAGGAATTCTCTTTATTTAAAGCAATGATTCGAAAAAAGAAAAACTCCCGAAAATACGCCTGGTTGGGAACTTTGGTTGCAAATCAAATGGAGAAAATAGACCATGACAAACAACAGAGCGCTACTTGGGAAATACAGACGGTTATAAAAAGATATATTGATGAATCCAATCGTCGCACTCCTGCATTACAAGGACTTACTGCAGCTGTCCATGGATGGAGTTTTTGACAAGGATGATTTTTGCTAGTAAAGTAGGTATAATTCATAAAACCTATGAGAAATGTTTATGTTGACTTCCACTTTTTTCCGTTTCTAGATACTTAAGCGCCAAAAAAGTGATACTGCGTTTAAAGCCACCAAATCTGAAAACCAAAGTGCCTATGAAATATTAGACTGTGTTTCCTATAATATTTAAGTTAAGACGAAGAAATTTAAAAACCAAAGGATCTAAAAAATATGAGAATGGGCTTTAAGTCATAATTTTTATGTATTTTAAGTAAAGTATTTATACATGAAGTATATTTTATTCAATTTTTTTATTGAAATACAAAAGCTTATATACCTATATACATTTACGTTAATAAAAATAAAAGAAATTATTACCAATCCAATCCAGTTTGCCTTCTTCATTGAAATATTTTAGAAATTTTTGACGAACATTCTCCGCTTCACCTTTTCTCGGATTATATAATATATTCGATCCAGTTGGGCAGTTATTGTTTACAGTTTCTACATTTCCGCTACCATCAGTGTATGTTTCGCCATTTTCAATTAGATAATTATGTAAAGTACAGCACGTTAATACAATTTTCTCTACAGTGGCCACATCTAGATTTTTAGGAGCAAGAAAAACGCGAAATCGGTTCGACAAAATTCCAAATGCATGTTCTACTACATGCCTTGCCCGGGAGAGTCTTCGATTGAAAATTTGTTTTTCTTGACATTGCGTGTGGTAAAGATATGGCTTCATTAAATGCACCTGCAGAGGAAATGCATCGTCTCCGACTACAACATACGGAACGCTTCGATTGTTTCCAATTAAAGCTGCTTTTGGAATTTCTTTCTGATCTTGAAGAACAGTACTTAATTTGCTTTGTAGAAAAACTCCAGCATCATTACTGCGACCGTTGTAACCCACGTCAACGAAAATAAATTTACAATTAGCATCCACCAGGGCTAATAAAATTATGCTGTTAGTGCCTTTGTAATTATAGTAAAAAGTTCCGTCAGTGCGTGAGGGACGGAAAGTTATATGCTTTCCATCTAATGCGTCAATGCAATTGGGGAATTGCCACTTAACCGCGAATTCTGTTGCTATAGCCTCCCATTCGGATTTGCTGCTCGGAAACTGCGAAAAAATTCGTTATTAATTGCGAAATATTTATTATATTATAAAATGTATCCATACCTTTAAATATGACGATTTTAATTTGTTAAACAAAGCACTGCATACCTCTTGCAAACTGAGGATTTGGATAATCGCGCCTGGTAATCCAAACTCACGTAAGACTCCCCTGAAATATCACCATCTCTTTAACTCACCAGTGCTGAGAAACCGCAGCGTCATTGCCAATTTTTCTGCTGCGGTAATCGCGTTTCTCATTGAAGTATCAAAACGTTGAATATCATCTGCAATTAGCGAAGCAAGTAATGAAATTGAGCATTTGATATCCGTACATAATTTTTATAGCTCTGCTCATCGTGCACCAGCAACTCTTTGTTTAAAAAAGCGAACGAGCCGTGATCGCATTTGTTTTTTCGCCATTCTTTTATCCATTGCCGCTTGGATCTCTTGATAGGCAACGATGAAGCTTTCTCGCCCAAATTTGCTAATCCTAATTGGAGTATAATTTAACAATTTAATGTGCACATTTTACAAGCATGTAGATACTTACCTAAAAGTATTTCTTCTTTATCGCTGTCGTCAGAGTCTAATTCCGCAGCCTAACCAATGCTTTTAATTAGTTCACATTTTTGTTCGTAATCCATATTTACTCGCAATAAACGAATATATTTCTTTACAATATAAAATTCAAGCAAATCACGGCTATACGAATGAGAGAAACGTCAAAATATGCTAACGAATGTTGCCGAAAACATTTTAGCTCGTGTGACCGGGAATGAGACATGAAAAGAGAAATTCCAGTGTCTCCCTTCCAGATGTCTCCGTGTGTAAATCCGGTGTAACACAGCCGGTCAGCTTCGATTATTTCTGTGATTTTATCGACATTTTAGACATCATCGATATTTTCAAAAATGCTTGAACGGAATCGGCGAAACCAAAATTGCGTAAAATTAACTTTTCCAGTATCGGCACCGTACCATTCAGAAGTTCAGCGGCCTGACTTGTATTTTCATTTCTCGCCTTTATCAAAGAAAATCTGTAAATTGTACCGAATTTTCTCTTTATTGACATCCTCTGTTAATACCCTGTAACTATAAAATAAAATAATTTTTTTTGGTGTGAAATGTCACCTTGACAACGAGCATGAACTTTAAATTATTTGAACGATACTTTATGGGATTTCCATCACTACAGCCATCTACCGAGAAAATAGAGGATTTCTCTTTCCCCAAAGTAATATTTTTTTCACACGTTGGCTATGAACAACCGTCCCAAAACTTCATATGTTTTCATTCAATATTTATGTCACCTTTTTCTACCACCTTCTATAGTCCTGATCAGTACGTCTGGTAACTCTTCCTCCAGTTATGATTCGTTTCATGATCGCTTTAAAGTGAAAAGCCAACTCTATTCCTTTCAAATTTTGTGTTTTTGGAACCAAACGAGGTGCGAGACATCTGTGGCCAAAATAGTTTTTGTCTAAAGTCATAGTCAGAATTGCTTGAATTGATCCTTGCGTAAGTCTCTCTCTAATTAACTGTTAACCGACGATTTTTGAGTGCAATATCTTTGACTTCCCTGGTGTGTTGTTCATCAGTTGACCATTTTTGGCTTACTGGAAATGGTGTAAATTTTCTTTTTTAAATACTGGTCATCAAAAGGCCTTCTGTAAGTAAGCAAGCTGAAGAAAAGTAGTAATAAGATAGTGAAATTGAGCGTAAAGATACGCACAATAATATATTAGAAGTATTTTTAATCAGGAGATTTTTCTACTAGAAAGAGTCAAAAAACAAATTACACCTCTATGAACTTTGAAAGAATTTAATTTGATAACAAATTCTTCTGCTAGTGTTTTTTTTTAAATTAAAATTTTATTTATTATCATGAATTATTATCATTGGACTGATACTTTTTTAATCTAATAATTTAATAAATTTATGTAATATTTATAATCAGCGTTTACATCTTTGTAGGGTGTTTAGGGTCCAGCTCCTCCTTGTACTATGCGTCTTGATGTTTTTCCCCAAATAGAGGGACTTACAGTTTCAAGTCGACTCCGAACCTTAGATATTTTTATGAAGAACTTTTTCATGGCAAAAAACACTCAGAGGTTTGCCATTGCCTGCCAAGAGACGAATATAATAATAATTAATTAATGTAATTTAGATATTTAAAAAAAATGTATTTTAATTTCCTCTTTCCCAGAATTACACATTGAATTTTTAACAAATATGAGCAAAGGCAACTATCAAAAAGAAATCAATGTATCCAAATAAAATGTTTACTCGTAAAAAAAGCATTTACTTTTATTAAAAAATTTCCTTCTAAACGTTGAAGTAATTTGGTAAAGTGGCATTTTTGCTTCTTATTGTTTTTATTTTTTAAGAACATTAACAGCTGGCTAAATTTAAGCGAAATAGAGTCTTACGTAACGCTTACTAACACAAGTTTGCAAATAATGAAAAACCAAACAAAACTTTAATACATTTAGGTTAGGTTAGCCTGGTTGGCAATAAGCCACGCATAGACCTTTTGTTCCCTAGTGATACCAGATCATGTAGGATGTCAGCGCTTTTGGCGAATCTAAGTAGGGCTGGGAGCTCCGCTTTTGAGACGTCTTCCAGCCCCTCAAACAGTGGGGCTCCCAGGCATCTTAGTCGCGTTTTTGATAATGCCGGACAATGTGCCGGACATAATGCCGGAATACATTTAACTATTAATTAATTTGTACTCCCATTCCCGTAATCTGATTTTTTAATAAATATTTTTGAAGTGAAACCTCTTAGGCGTCGATGGACGAGCGCGAATGGAGAGTAACATTTCAAGGTCATGCAACGTTTTGGGCATTTTCGTTCCGCGAGAGAGAAAAAAGATATAACGTAGAGGAAAAGGAGAGATATATCTTAGACACACTTTAGACTATTTTTCTTTGTGGTTAGTGGGAAATAACACTGCCTACTTTTTGGCGCTTGTTTGTTGGTGCAAACTTGAAGGAAATATATTTTTGGTGCCTACTTTTTGGCGTTATATTTTCTTGGTGCCTACTGTTTGCAGCGTTTTTGGTCCCAATTTTTTTGGCGTTTTTTTTGGTGCCTACTTTTTGGCGCTTATTTCCGTTTCCTGGCTAGTGCTTGGGCGTACTATATATAAAGTGCTATCCATTCCGGCGTCGTATTTATTGGTATTGCCTTGCGGTAATTTGTGCCGTTGCTGCGGTGCTGGAGTCGCTGCGTTTGTGCGTGTGATAAACGTTCGGAGCATTGCGCGTTGTTGCCAGGGTTTGTGTCCAGAGTTTACCTACACCGGCCGACCCTTCTCCGTTTTTTGTAAATTTTGTCTATTTGTATTCTCTGCAAATGTTGTGAAGTTATTTAGATATATATTCTTTCTCTCTCTCTCTCATTCTCTCTCGGGTCTCTCCTTCTTTCTTTTAGAAAGAGCGTAGAACAACCTACGCACTCTCGAATGGTAGTCACGTTCATTAATGCGTACTCCCATACCTTTACCCTGATTGCTACTTTTTTTTAAATAATTAAATCAATCAAAATTAATAAACAAACATACATACACACATACATCTCTATATAACGCGTATACTAATTATAATAATAAATAACTAATTATGTACATTTAGCAGCATCTGCAAGCAGATTAAATTTGTTGTAACCCCCTGATCAAAGGCCACACGAGCACTGCATAATTCTTAAACACGCGCATTATGGAATTATGGATTGCCTGGTTGCTCGGAATATTACAGATGCCCAATATGGCATGTACTAGGTTGTTAAATAAGTTTGGCTGCTCGATAAGAAAAACACAATTTTATGGTTTGAAATGCGCTTTATTATTCAATTCACTTGTTCCAAGGAGATTCCATCTTATGAATTCCATCGCTGAAGTTAGAATCCGGAAGGCCTGCAAAATACGCTTTCACAACTAACCTAATCATTTGATGTGATTTTAATGACCTAAACATTTGATGAAAAACGCTTTCTACGCATGATTTTTTTAGGTCTCGAAATAGATGGAAGTTGCTAGGGGTCAAACATGGTGAATGCTTCAAAACGGTGGATGGTCCAACAAATCAATTTTTAATTCATGGATTTTAGACATTGTCAAAATGCTTTTGTGATGGAAAAGATTTTTTTCTTTTGAAGACTGGATCTTTTTTCAAGATTTTTTTCGCGATTTTTTTCCTTCAGCTGGTCTAAAAGATTACACTAATACCCAGAATTTATTGTTTTACCAGTTTGCAGGTAAGCCACAAACAAAATTCCTTTCGTATCCCCAACAACTGATGCTTACACCTTCTTGGCCGAGTTCTGGACACATACTCGTTTCGGAGCTAAATAACCATGTTCAAACCACTTTTTTTATATCCTTTTTCACTCCGCTCGGCAGCATATGGCCTCGACAAGACTATTCCATCGTACACGGTTCAGGACAGTTGTTTTCACGTCGTCCTATGTGATGTTAGCGTCCGCTAGCTTGCGCAACATCGACCTTCGCTAAGTGATCTTTGGCCGACCGCGCCCTCTGCTCCCTTGCGGATTCCAGTCCAGTTCCATTTTCACTATGCTATCTGGTTGTTTTATAAGCTAGTGACCTTTCAATCGCTACTTCCTGCGTTTAATCTGCCATAGGATGGGCTCCTCAAACCTACAGCTTCAATACTTCAGCCAAAATATTGCTTACACTACTCAATGAGATGCCTACTAGTAAATCCCTTTAATCAATCGACGACTTTCCAATGCGATATCCTATATATATATTGGACGTCCTTGAGGTGGATCGTCCTCAAAGCTTGTACGTCCACGTTTAAATTCAGCAATCCATCTTTCTACAGTACTAATTGATGGCGAAAAGTCCTTTTATACTTTCAATATTCGTTATTTAAACCTTCCAAAAATAAAAATTTCATTGCTGCGCGATTCTTGATTTTTTCTATTCTAGAAAATACTGTGACACGTCGATACTAAATGACAATAAACAGTTAATGAACTGACAGATTGAAATGAAACCAACAAAAAAAAAAAACCAAAGAAACCAAAAAAAAAACAAAAAAAAAATATTTGGCGCCCTCTCCCATCAAACTGTAAAACTTATTAAACAACCTAGTATGTAGGGATGAACGAACCTCAAAGCAGCTACCGAATTCAACTGAAAATACCAAAAACTAAAGACGGTCACCTTTTGTACAAGCCAAATATTCTTTGCAGCCAAAGAATTTACATCTCAAATATTTTCCTATGAAGAGTGTTCACCCTATTGTACGTACATACATACATACTTATAAGTATGCAATTAAAAAATATGTGCCATACATATATCAACAAAAATCATATAATTAACTTTCATTAGCACATTGCTTTGATTTTATTCCCGTGATGCTTTTGTTTCGTGAAAAATGTTCGCCATATAGCGGCATCTCATAGGGGTCTCTCTCGGCTGTCGAGATGAGTGCCAAAGGTACATGAGAGTATGTTATTGTACTACTGTTATGCGCTCCGAATGTTATTCTGATGGTATGCAATTGAATAAAAACTTAACGGCATAAGAATAAACTATATATGTACATTGAACTTCAAAAGCAACAACAACAACAACAAAAGACAATGGAAAGTGAACTTAGTCAATGTTCGCTAACATCTTGCAGATTACTAAATCACTCTACTGAAAAGTGTAAAAATAAATATTTATAGAGTACAATTTGCAATACATACATACACACACACATTTATGTACGTAAGTGCGTTGCCTCATCACTGGCAGATGCATTTGCCTCCTATTTTGAGAGCACTGCGAGCTATAAAAGTCGCGAATGCGCCTCTTCGCCACAACAGTTGCTTCATTTGCGTTGTTGCATACACTACAGAGAATCATGAAGTTCTTCATCATCGCCTTTCTGTCACTGATCGCTTTGGTCAGTATCAAAAGATAATTCACAAATATTAGTTGTAGTTGCAGTACAAAAAGAATCCAAACTTCCATTTGCTTTCAGGTCTTAGCCGATCACGATCACGATCACGATCATGCCGGTCATTCGGACTATGTGGTTAAGACTAATGAGGATCTCGTAGAAGCGCGCAAGCAGTGCGTCTCAAAGTTGAGTATACCCGATGATCTGGTTGAGAAATACAGGAAGTGGGAGTATCCGGATGATGAGAAAAGCCGCTGTTTTCTGAAGTGCATTTTCGAGCAATTCGGTCTGTATGATGATGAAAAAGGTTTCGATATTCACAAAATTCACCATCAATTGGAGGGCGACAAGGTGGACCATTCGGGTGATGTACATGCGAAAATTGAAAATTGTGCCAAGGAAGGAGCCGATGCTGCTGATGCATGCACTCGAGCATATCGTGGCATCACCTGTTTTTTCAAGAATAACTTGTCGTTGGTAAAGCAAAGTGTTGGCTCAGCTTAAAATAAATTAAAAATAAATTTTTTATCAGATTGGGTGATATATAAAAAAAAAACGTATTTACTTTATTTTAAAATACTATTTCAAGCAGCTATAAAAAAAATAATTGACGCGCACACTTCTGTTAGGTGTTTGGCTGAGCTCCTCCTACTATTTGTGGCGTGCGTTTTGATGTTGTTCCGCAAATGGTACTAGTAATATTAAGGACTGTGAAAGGTATAAGAACATGATCCATAAGTTTGTGGTTTTGAAATTGAGCGATTCCATGCCAAGTGATCGTAAATTTCTCTGAAAATTGGTTTATTTGAAGGCTTGAGTATAATAAGAAGTGAGCTGAAAAAAAATTTAAGCAAGTATAATAACTTTCAGAATTATTCAACGCTGGCAATTTTTGTACAGAGTGTTTTAAAGTGAAATATTTTCTGTCATTTTTATAAATTTTTCGTTGAAATTAAACTTAAAAAAAAAAATTTTTTTTTAATTCTTACCAAAAATCTTTTTTATAAATTTTTAGTAGAAAAGATATTTTCAAAAAAAACTTTTTTTTGTCCAAAATTCTTGCCAAACCACTTTTTATAATTTTTGAAAAAAACCCTTTCAGATTTTCTTTTTATTTTTCCCCAAACAAAATAATTTTTTTATATAATATAATATTAAAAATTCTTACGAAAAATATTTTTTAAAAAATTTTAGTAGAAAATAATTTTTTTTTTGTTCAAAATACCTACCAATAAATTTTTTTGTAATTTTTGAAAAAAATAATCCATTTGGATTTTCTTTACAATTTTTCCCAAACAATTTTTCCCCCAAAAATTTAGAGCAAAAAAAATTTAATAAAATAGTATCCAAAATACCTTTTTTCCAAAAATTTTGAACAAAGAAGGACAATTTTTTCCAAAATATTTTTTTCCCCAATAATTTGAACAATAAAATAAAATTTTTAGTAGAAAATATACTTGAAAAAAAGTTTTTTGCAAAAATTCTTACCAAAAAACTTTTTTATAAATTTTTAGTAAAAGTATTTAGTAGAAATATACTTAAAAATCGCTTTTTTTATCAAAACTCTTACCAAAAAGTGTTTTTGTAAATTTTTATTAGAAAATTTGTTTTTTGTTAAAAATTTTTACCAAAAAACTTTTTTGTAATTTTTGAAAAAACCCATTCAGATATAAAAAAATTGTTTCCAAAATACTTTTTGACCAAAAATTTTGAACAATAAAATAAAAATTTTAGTAGAAAATGTACTTAACAAAATTTTTTTTTCGTTCAAAATGCTTACCAAAAGACTTTTTTATAATTTTTGTAAAAACCTCATTCAGATTTTCTTTTTATTTTTTTCCAAAAATTTAGAGCACAAAAATAAAATAGTTTCCAAAAATTTAGGACGGAAAAAAAATTTTTATAGAAAATACACTTAAAAAAATTTTTTTCATTCAAAACTCATACCAAAAAACAAGTTTGCAAGTTTTTAGAGGAAAATATTACTTTCAAAATATTTTGTTTTGGTTCAAAATTCTTATCAGACATTTTTTTTGTAATATTTCAAGAAAACCTATTGAGATTTTTTTAAATTTTTTTTCCAAACAATATTTTCCCAAAAATATATAGCAAAAAAATTGAACTTTTTCCCAAACAAGTTTTTCTAATAATGTAGAGTAAATAAATTAAGTTTTTGCCTCAAAAAACTTGAAAAAAAATTAATTTTTAGTGTAAAATGTGGTTTGCAAAAAAAAAAGATTTTTTGTTCAAAATTCTTACCAAACAACTTTTTTGTAATTTTTGAGAAAAACCCATGCAGATATTTTCTTTATTTTTTCCCAAAAATTTAGAGCATAAAAAAAAATGTTTCCAAAATACTTTTTGACCAAAAATTTCGAACAACAAAATAAAAATTTTAGTAGAAAATATACTTAAAAAATATTTTTTCGTTCAAAATGCTTACAAAAAAACTTTTTTATAATTTTTGTAAAAACCTCATTCAGATTTTCCCAAAAATTTAGAGCTAAAAAATAAATTTTTTTCCAAAAATTATGGATAGAAATAAATTTTAATAGAAAATTCAATTTAAAAAAAAAAAATTCATTCAAAACTCTCACCAAAAAACATTTTTGCAAGTTTTTAGAGGAAAATAATAGGACTATGAATAAGTTCGTGCGGGTTTTTTTCGAAATTTGAAACTTTATTGACGTAAAATGGTTACAAATTTAATATTCAAAATATTGTCCATCGCTTACTACTACTTTTTCCCATCTTTCTGGCAATTCACGGATTCCCTTTGTGAAAAATTCGGTCGGTTTTGCCGCAATCCACGAATCGATCCATTTTTTGACTTCATCGTAATTACGGAAGTGCTGGTCAGCCAGGCCATGTTGCATCGATCGGAAGAGATAGTAATCGGATGGCGCAAGGTCTGGACTATACAGCGGGTGGGGTAGGACATCCCATTTGAGCGTTTCTAAGTATGTTTTGACCACTTGTGCAACATGTGGCCGAGCATTGTCATGTTGCAAAATAACTTTGTCGTGTCTATCGGCGTATTGCGGCCGTTTTTCTCGCAGTGCTCGGCTCAAACGCATCAATTGTCGTCGGTAGACATCCCCCGTAATCGTTTCATTCGGTTTCAGTAGCTCATAATACACAACACCCAGCTGGTCCCACCAGATACACAGCATAACCTTCAGGCCATGAATATTCTGCGCCGACGTCGATGTTGAAGCATGGCCAGGGTATCCATACGTTGCCCGACGTTTTGAATTGTCGTAATGGACCCACTTTTCATCGCCAGTCACAATTCGATGCAAAAAACCCTTTCTTTTGTGCCGTTGAAGCAGTTGTTCGCATGCCATAAAACGGCGTTCAACGTCTCTTGGCTTCAATTCATACGGCACCCAATGGCCTACCTTTCGGATCATTCCCATGGCTTTTAAACGTTTGGAAATGGTTGATTGATCAACTCCCAAAGTTTTTGCAACCTCTTCTTGCGTTTGAGCCGGATCTTGATCGAGCAATTCCTCCAATTCGGTATCCATGAACTTTGGCGGCGCACCCTCGCGTTCTTCGTCTTCCAAGCCAAAATCACCACTTTTAAAGCGAGCAAACCACTTCTGGCACGTTCGCTCAGATAGAGCATGCTCACCATAAACTTCCACCAAGATACGATGACTTTCGGCTGCTTTTTTCTTCATATTAAAATAATGAAGAAGAATTCCCCGCAAAAACACATTATTTGGCACGAAATTCGACATTTTCAAGTGTGGTAAAAATATTGTTGTTTACGCTTCAAATAAAAAACTTATACTGACGTTTGTGCCTTACGACAGTAGCTCTCCAATGAATGTTTGGAAATGTGGATCGATGGAATAATAATCAAGTTACGCCATCTGTTGTAAAACCGCACGAACTTATAAATAGACCTATTATTATTTTCAAAATATTTTGTTTTGGTTCAAAATTCTTACCAGAAATTGTTTTTGTAATATTTCAAGAAAACCTATTCAGATTTTTTTTTTATTTTTTTTCCAAACAATAGTTTCCCAAAAATTTAGAGCAAAAAAATTGAACTTTTTCCGAAACAAATTTTTCTAAAAATTTAGGGCAAGTAAATTAAGTTTTTTCCAAAAAACTTTTTCCCCAAAAATCTTAGAAAAAATGATTTTAGAAGAAATATATTTTTCAAAGCTCTTGCATTTTGGGCAAAAACAAGTTGGATATCATTTCAAGGTAGCGCTCACCATTCACAGTTACGTTACGATTCGCAGCATCTTTGTCGAAGTACGGTCCAATGATACCTCCAGCCCATAAACCGCACCAAACTGTGACCTTTTCTGGATATATTGGTAGCTCTTCTTCTTCTTCTTAATTGGCGCGATAACCGCTTACGCGATTTTGGCCGAGATTAACAAAGCGCGCCAGTCGTTTCTCTCTCGTGCTAACCGGCGCCAATTGGACACACCAAGTGAAGCCAAGTCCTTCTCCACCTGATCTTTCCAACGCAGAGGAGGCCTTCCTCTTCCTCTGCTACCACCAGCTGGTACCGCATCGAATACTTTCAAAGCCGGAGCGTTTGTATCCATTCGGACGACATGACCCAGCCAACGAAGCCGCTGGATCTTTATTCGCTGCGCTATGTCTATGTCGTCGTAAAGCTCATACAGCTCATCGTTCCATCGTCTACGATATTCGCCATTGCCAACGTGCAAAGGTCCAAAAATCTTACGCAGAATCTTTCTCTCGAACACTCCAAGCGTCGCTTCATCGGATGTTGTCATCGTCCAAGCTTCTGCGCCATACGTTAGGACGGGCATGATGAGAGTCTTGTAGAGAGTTAGTTTTGTTCGTCGAGAGAGGACTTTACTGCTCAATTGCCTACTTAGTCCAAAGTAGCACTTGTTGGCAAGAGAGATTCTACGTTGGATTTCAAGGCTGACATTGTTATCGGTGTTAATGCTGGTTCCTAAATACACGAAGTCTTTTACAACCTCAAAATTATAACTGTCAACAGGTAGCTCTTGCATAATGTAAATTTGGTTATAAATTCAGTCACAATAGCTCGAATAGCCGCTTCAGTGGGTCGATTAAACTGACCATTTTTATAAAAAAATTCAATGATTTTCAAGCCTTGTTCGTTTGTAAGACGATTCGTGGTTAAATTATAGACCAAACTGAAGATGTTTGACAGTGAAACAAAACACGAAACGTGCGTCCGCTGTTTAAACCAACTGTTTAAAAAGATAATAGCTAAAAAGTCACCCGTTAGAATCTGATTTAAGAAAAAACTGGTTATCGTAATCGTCAAGCAGTATTTCAAGCAATTTTCGCTGTCCAATATTATTATTTTAATTACAAAAGTGATTTACCCCATAAAACAAAAGCGGCGATAGAATGCAGCCTTGTTTCACTCCAAAAACTGGTTCAATTGGGTTGGATAAAGCGTCGTCTTAATTGAAAATTTGAATATTGGGACTGTATTACATTTACTAATTTATTTGGGACTCTCTTACGCCGGTGTGTGCTTCAGATTCTTTGATGCTGCAGTCGATCAAAAGCCTTTTCAAAATCGATGAAAACGAGGTACAGTGGTTTTTCTTGCATTTCGATGATTTGCTCCGAAACATGAATACCCCTCCCACAGCAACCGCGCCTTTCTTCCTTTGGAATCTTCACCAAAATACCCTGCATCCATTCCTGCAGTAGCGCTTTAGTATCCCCCAGACGGTTTGAAACAAGCGAAACAGCATCTGTACCGAAGTTAAAGTCAGGTTAAAGGAGGTTGGTCACCGGAAGCAATCTCTCTAACCATATTTCTCTGAACTTCACACAGATCTTTCTATTCGTAAACTGAAGTTTGAGGGTCGACAAGATGGAATCGCGAGACAAAGCAGAAGCTTTCTCTAAATAAGCCAATTAATCTACTCACTTAAAACTGGCGAACGTAGGGAACGTGGGAGTGACAGATATATATATGTATAAACCGACCCACGGTTGTAGCCTCACATAAGTAAGTAAGGAAGCAATGATTGAGCAGCATTCAGGCTAAGACAATTATTGTGGGCCATTGTGAAATTACAGACAGATCTGTGTTGGTTTTGAAACACAAATCCGCAACTAGACCAATTCTGCTGGACCTGAACTTTGCAATTGAATATCATCAGCACAAACATGGACATTCACATATTGAGACGCACAGAGAACACTTCATTCACTTAAAAATACAAAAGGGGACTAAGGTTAGAGTTTCGCGGCACACCGAGCCAACAAAATAAGACATGGATGAGCCAGCCTTGCACACTACTTGTTGAGTTCTTCCTGAGAGGTAGCTGATCTTAAGCATGACGGAGCTATTAGAAAATCCAATAAAGTTCAAGATTTACCGAATCAAATGCCTTAGAGAAATTCAGCAGGCAAAGAAGAGATAAGTCACCAACTGCATCCTTATGCCATCAAGTATTTTCTTCATAGCCATAGAGCAGCTATGCTTAGGTGTAAGCCTAGACTGCAGTGGGGGCAATCAATTTTTTTCCTAAACAAACAATGAAATTTGCTTTGCCATCAGCTACTCGCACAACTTTGGAAAGACTGGTAAAATGCTTACAGGTCTATAAGCACTGGGGCTAATAGCATTGCTTTATCTGGGTGCAAGCATGGTAAGAGCCTTTTCGCACTCTGTTGGAAAACATTTACAAAACATTAGACATTCGACATATGATGTAAATTTTTATCTAAAAGTGGTCCCGAGTGGTCTTCGTGTGGTCTTCGAAAGCATTTCTTCCATTGAAAAGCTTTTTATAAAAAAATAACTGCCATTTGGAGGCAAACACCCTATGAGGCCTTCATCTGAGTAACAGATAGTCACCTCTGCAAGTTGCTTAGCTCAATTGGAGAAGCTCGGACCAAACATCTGTTAAGGATGTATTCGCCTGGTATTCTGTATTCGCCTGGTATATGGAAATTATGCAATGCGATCAGATGTACGAGTATAATCAATTTCAGGTTTGGGGTTAAATTGACCTTATCAAAGTGTGCGCATAAAATCCAAGTAATCTTAACGTAAACAGTTGCCACCCGGTTGACTGCTGATAATAAAATACAGTTCCGAGCATTTCAATAGAAAATTTACATAGTGGCTATAAAGATTTTTTACATACTTTTTTTGTACAAATTAGAAAAAATCTTACGGAGAAAAATTTTAAATTATAATTTTTTCCAGTTTAGTTTGACTACAGCTGAAAGGCTCGGTAGCTATAGCTTTTTAAGTAGAATAATAATTTTATTGTTATTTTTTTACTAATAATAAATAAATAAATAAATAAAAAGTTTGAATATCCCCATTCTGCGGAAAGTAGGAAGGCTATAATCATAAACGCTTACCCATCGTTTGGTTCCTTTTGAAAATCCTGTCTTGTGAGGGATGTCCATTTTTATATCTTGTTCCCCGACAAATCGAAAGCCAGTTATGACTGCCGTGAGTCTCCAGGCGTCCAGTCGTCTCATCGCCTCATGTTTATCAATATTGAGAGTATACAGTTGACTCTACTGTAGAGTCGAAGTTGTTAAGTGAGTGTCCCTTCCTCCATTCCTACCGAGATTGAAAAATAGTAGCAAAATTCCTACTGAGTGCCACCATTGGGATGATATAATCAGTTCTCCCCGTGGTGAACTGGGTTTGTCGCAATAATAAATTAGAATGACCATAATTTTTTCCTTCCAGCGATCTGCTTCATTTAACCTAAATGCACGCATGGTTGCCATCTTTTTGATACGGAGATCAACCGGAATTACATCTTCCAGTGCATTGAGAGCCCCACTGGGATATGATCTAATTGCACCGACCGTTATTGCATAGGCTGATCTTTGTATTCCGTCAAGTAATTTTATGCTGCAATCTCTTCCAAAGGCGTTCCAGACAACCATCAAGTATACTTAGACTGAAGACCCATCTTCTTCCAAATTTTGCAGGCATACAGAGCAATTTCTGCTTTTCTTACCCATTCTTCGACGATTAATTTCCAGCTAAGTTTCGAGTCCAGAATTAACCCTGAGTACTTGCACTGGGTAAAAGAGTTTGTCCTGTTCTGTTTTACGTGCATTTAAGTTTAGGCCATAGCCTGTTGCCTAAGAATTAAGCTCGCTTAGTACCCTTTAAATGATCCTACTGATCGTGCTAGCACACAGTCCTGACGCCATCAATTTCGCCCTACCTCTATTAAGTTTTAATACAATTTTGTTAATCTCACAAAACCAAAGAAGTGGAGATAATACTTCCCCTGTGAAGTACCTCTATGGAGCCTCTTAGTTATGTTGACATTACCCATATTAGCTCTAATGATCCTGTATTCTAGCAAAGAGATGATAGAATCCATATACCAGCACTACCTTACCTAACCTACCGATTACCATTTCGGTCCGGAATATATAGGTCCATAACTTACAAGGCCTAAGTTATTTCTGGATTGTCGTTAGCTTTTTACCTTAAACATATGTAAATGCTCGTCATTCGAAGAGATAATTTTTTTTAACGAATTCGTCGCAAATAGTTAGCTGCTCCAAAGGACATAGGGTGAAATGATATCAAGAGGATGGTCGTTTGGCTTTGATTTCTGCCCTACGTCTAAACTAATTCCAACCGAAAGGGTTGAGGTGTCACATGCAAAATTCTTATCAGTCTGTTATTCACTCAAGTTTTGTTTTTCTCGCTTAGTTTATAGTAATATTTGAAATTCCCTATTTAAATGCCCGCCGCTTTGCTATTTGAATTCCGCGTGGAACCGTGTACAATCTAAACAACTTCTTTCTAAAAGATAGGAAATCTGTTAGTACTAATTTTTTTAAGCTTATTTGCAAAATCTATTTATAATGAAACTGTATTTCATAATAAAAATAATGTTTTTCTATAGCTAAAGATTAGCTTCTATCTTTGATTTACGCCATGCGTTTGCCTTATTTTTTGCTCAAAATATTATATAATCTGTTAGATTGCGAGTAGATTGCAAGCTAAAAATTAAATAAATAATTGCAAGAAATTTAATAGGCAATTAATTAAAACAAACTTTATCACCTCATTTGTCTTTATGATGTCTTTAAAGAAATTTAATGTCACTGTACGTCATTGTTGTAGAAATATTTGCTCACTTGCCGCAAAAGTTTCATAATCCAAAAAAAATATTTTATAGTAGTACAAAGCGACCGCTAAAGACGAATGGGTTGCTGCATGACTACCATTCAAAAGCTTACAGTCACAGCAAGATTCTTTTATAGGGACCCTCACTGCTCAAAAACAAATCCGACTTCACAAACACCGACCTCAACTTCAAGAAAGATTTTACGGTACGTTTTCCATCAAGAGAAAGGGAAGGTGCTTGGCAGATTCGACATTGAAATTTACCCTGACGGTTCTAAGATGAATTGTGGTATGGGAGCGGGGCTCTAATCGGAGTCGCTCAAATTATCCAATTCGACTTCCTGTCAAAGTCAATATGTTCCAGGCAGAACTATTAGCGATCAGAGAAGCATGCAAATCACACTGAAAACTACAAAGAAATTGGTGCAAGGGTGGAAATACATATCTTTTCAGATAGTCAAGCAGCTATCAAGACCTTAGGTACCAATTCCATTTCATCCAGACTAGTCTTACAGTGTAGAGAGGAACTAGAATTACTTGGTCATTGGCTTCCAGGTACTTTGATGTGCGTTCGCGGTCATAGGAATATAGATGGTAACGAGATAGCAGATGAGCTAGCAAGCAAATATTCCGCACTAGACATAACCGAGGCGGTGGTAGTTGCTACCCCATTCAAGACAATAAAAACATACATTGCTTCACACTACTATGCTTTAGCCGAAGGACGGTGGAAACACTTAACTACATGCGCCACAAGAAGAAAGCCATGCTCGTCATACAACATCCAGCGAACGAATTACCTGCTAGGTTGCTCTCGTCCAAGCATCTCACGTATCACTGCACTGACCCTTACAGGTCATTGGAAGGTAGGGAATCATGCAGCCAGACTTAACCTTCCTATCAACCCCATCTGCAGAAGCTGTCAAGAGGAGAGGGTGAAAAAAAGCCTTTTTCACTACCTATGCGAATGTCCAGGTTTGGCCAGAACAAGACTACGCTCCTTCGGTAAACCTTTCTTACAACAAGTTAATGAAATCTCAGACTTCGAGATAAAAAGTTTGATGCTATACTTGGATTTCACGAAATGGATCTGATTAAAAATAAAAAAACATCACCCTACAGGAAGTTTTATAAATTTTGCAAATGATATCGTACGTCCACCATATTTGACACTTGTGAATTTGACAGCCGCAGTATACAAACAGATAAGCAATGGAGTGCGTAAAGGTCGAAATGAAGACTTCCATCACTCAAAATAAGTGAGTGAAGACCACTGATTAAACCAAGACTTGAAAAATCACGTCGTTTTCAGCCAAAATAGAAAGCGATGCCCATTGGTTTCTGCTAGAAGATAAGATGAGTCGTTTGCGTACAGCAATTCGTCAAAAAAGAAAGGATTCTGCACCACGGGAACGCTCGTCGTACAGTGCCGTCATTATCCGTGATAGACCAAGAATAAAACGAATAACATCCAATAGCCATCGAATTCACCTAATATGGCTCACTGCAATTTTTTCAGTTTGATCGAGCCAAAAAACCAGTACGAGGAGCCAACAGCCGAGGAACAAACATGCAAAAGGAAGTAGTGGAAGAATCGAAGACCACTCTGATGGCTATACCGAAAATAGAGTTCCAGATATGTTTTGAGAGCTGGATCAAACGCTCGCGTGAGTACGTTGTAGTTGATTGGGAATACTTTGAAGGTGATAAAATCACTTTTGAGGAATGAAAGTGTGTATTTTGAAGTTTCTGAATATATTCCGGGAACTTTTTCCGACTTGTGGGGTTAGGGGTAGTCAGAGAATATGTCAAAACCAATTTAGAAAGAAACTTTAAGTATTTCTTATCCACCCTTATAAATTTCAAGGGCCGATGTAGAATTTGAACCACACCTAAACGTCAACGACACCGTTGGACTTCTTTCTTTGGGGTTATTTGAAAGAAAAGGTGTACATCGATAAGCCGGCAACAATTCAAGAGCTAAAGGATGAGATAATTCGGCACATTAATGGCATAGAACTTCAATTATGCCTCAGCGTCATCGAAAATTTGGACCATCGGATGGAGGTGTGCCGCCGAGGCCGCGGCGGCCATTTGGCCAATATTTTGTTCCATACGTAATTGAGCCACACCAATATTATCATAATAAAGAGAAATGATAATAATTTCTTAAAAAATTGTATTTTATTCAAAATCAACACCGGCCCTTGAAACTTAACCCCCCTCTCCGTCAACCGTGACGACTCTATTCTTTGCGTTCGAGCGTTGGGAGAGGAATAGTTACGTTGTATTCAAACTTTAGATGCGTTTTTCTCAAAACTATATTTTTCGAATTAGCGTACACGATGACTCGAAAAGTTATTGACCAATATCCCTGAAATTGTGCACACATCTTTTTTATGATATTATTTTCTATGTGAATTTAAAGTTTTCGAAAATTTTTCGAAAAAATAATTTTTTCGAAGCAAAAATAGTAGGAAAATTCGCCTCAAAATTTTTTTTTTTAAGCATTTTTTTCCGTGATTATTTTACCATTTTTGCTTAATTCATATAGAAATTATGACATTGGTTTTTTGTATTCAGCTCACTAACGCCGATGATACAATGCCCAGCGATTGAGAAGCTCCGATGTGATCTTCCTGGAAGAATTGAGTGTACATCCGCCATTTTAAATCATTAAAATAAAAAGAAATTATATTATTTTAATGTATAAATAAACTGTATACCAATTTTAAAAAAAATATATTGACTTCTTCATTTTAAATAATTTTAAAGAAAATCAGGAAAAATATGGCCGTTTACAGGTATCTGCCCCCTTAAGGGGTTACGTGGGTTTAAAAATCGATGTGTTTTGTTTTGGCTTATTCATTTCTACAACATCTCAAGAATGTTATCCTAAATTTTCAAGTCGATCCGAATAATAGTTTCAGAGATACAGCCTTTAGAATGTGTGCGCTCCAAGCCCCTTTTATTGTTACTCAAAACTTTAAACGCGTTTTTCTCGGAACTGTGTTTTCAAAGTCGGTTGTCAAATGTTCTCGAAAACTACTCAACCGATCTTGATGAAATTTTACACAGGTGTTTGAGGTACAATTTACTCGTGCTTTAACGAAGGATTTTTTTTTCAATTACAACTATTTTAAAAATAAACAAAATGTCAAGCAAATTTGACCGAAATTGTTTTTTTGGTTTTTCTTGGAAAAATTTCTGCCAAAATTACAATTTTGACTTTTTTTTCTTTCCTTCGTTCAAGCACGAGTTTATGGTCTTTACTAAAACTCTTATTTTTCTTTTTTCATTTTCGATGATCCTGTAAGGAGTTACGCTGACAACGCGGATGCACCTTTTTTTCGAGGGGTCACAGGAAATGCCGTCACAATGGAGGAGTTTTAATTTTTTTTTTAAATTTCAGAAATTATTCTTTAAATATGTATCTATAAGACAGAAAAAAATTTGAAGTAAATAAATAATTTTTTACATCAGGGTAACACACTGGCAGATACAATTGCCAAAGACATGTCAATTACACCAACAGTTACATCAGAAGTCATCCTACCTAGCGACATACACCCAGTGTTGCCAACGACAATAAATCTGAGTCGCTAGGGCCAATATCAAAAGTCGCTAGAAAGTCGCTAACTCCATCACGGGCGGATCCTAAATTTCATTCTGAGAGGTGCACAAGAGGCCAGCTGCGGACTTCAAATTTTTAGATGAATAATAATTAAACTATTACTGGAACTCTACTGAAATTTGAGATCAACGGAAGTTAGTTTCAATCTCCTGAAATACTGTTTTTTTTTATTATGATTCGATAAATCTACTAAATTTTCTAGCGTTTTGTTAATTTGTGTCTGAAAAACATTTGTGTCTCTAAAATATCATTGGAAAGAATGAGTGATTCAAGAAATGTTGAAAAAATTATTTACTAAGTTGATCCAGTACTGGATTCAAATGGAAATTTGAAAATTTATAAAATTAATAATACTAACTATTACGCTTTTATAATAAAACTAGGCAAATCATACAACAATTTACTGTATTATTAACTAAAGTCTTGAAATGGATTTATAAAACATATTTAAGCATAGTAAAGAAAAAGTTGGATGGATGGTTCCATGTGTAGAAGTCCACGCAAGTGGGGAAAGTTACTGATCGCCATTCACTTGGGAGTGGCCAGGACGATTCTTCTACATATGGTTCAAGCAGCTCACAACGTCCGGGATTAGCCCACGTATCCTCTAGTTAGCTTCCGAACACCCGTTCGGGAGTGAGCTAACGTGAGAAGGCGAAGCATCCCAGCATAGCTGGTTGTGCGCTGGGTTTGGGACCCACCACTTAAAAAGCCCCCCAATGAAAACAGCAACAAAGCCTCGGATGAGAACTTCCAACACTGATGACGACCCCTGCAAACGAAATAAGGAATACGATTTGAGGGCATGCACCTGGAATGTCCGGTCCCTTAATGGGGAAGGTGCCTCTGCCCGGCTGGTTGATGTCCTCGTGAGAGTAAAGGCTGACATCACTGCCATCCAAGAGATGCGATGGAAGGGGCAAGGTAAGAAAAACCTAGGACCTTGCGACGTCTACCACAGCTGCCATGTAAAGGAGCGCAAATTCGGTGTCGGATTTGTTGTGGGAGAGAGACTTCGTCGCCAAGTACTGTCGTTCACTCCGGTGGACGAGCGTCTCGCAATAATCCGCATCAAAGCGCGATTTTTTAACATCTCGCTAATTTGCGCCCACGCCCCGACGGAAGAGAAGGACGATGCGACCAAGGATTCTTTCTATGAGCGCTTGGAACGTTCCTATGAGCGCTGCCCCCGCCACGACATAAAAATCGTGCTTGGCGACTTCAACGCCAGGGTGGGCAAGGAGGGAATTTTTGGTCCCACAGTCGGAAAATTCAGCCTGCACAACGAAACATCCGGCAACGGACAGAGGCTGATCGACTTCGCCGGGGCCCGAAACATGGTAGTCTGCAGCACCAGATTCCAGCATAAAAAGATACACCAAGCTACCTGGCTGTCCCCTGATCGAAAAACGCGAAACCAGATCGATCATGTTGTGATAGATGGAAGACACGCTTCTAGTGTATTAGATGTACGTACGATCCGAGGAGCCAACATCGACTCGGATCATTACCTTGTTGCAGCCAAATTGCGCACACGCCTCTATGCAGCAAAAAACGTACATCTACCTACGCAAAGAATGTTCGACATCGAAAAGCTGCAATCACAACAGACAGCCAGAAGATTCGCCACTCGACTCTCACTCCTGCTCTCGGAGAGCACTGCCCAGCAAACCGGCATGCGCGAGCAATGGAGCAACATTTCTCGTTCCCTACGTACCGCCGCCGAAGAAGAAATCGGATTCCGGCGAGCCCGAAAAAACAATTGGTGCGACGAGGAATGTCATGCTGCCGCAGAAAGAAAGGATGCCGCCTATAGAGCCACGCTGCGATCGGGCGCAACGCGAGCCATGTGGGATCGCTACAGAGAGCTGAAAAAGGAAGAGAGACGTATTATCCGACAGAAGAAACGAGAGGCCGAAATACGTGAATGCGAGGAGCTTGAGATGCTGGCCAATAGGAACAACGCCCGAAAATTTTACCAGAAAGTTCGGCGGCTTACAGAAGGTTTTAAGACCGGGGCGTTTTCCTGTAAGAACAAAGACGGCGATCTGGTGACTGACGTACAGAGCAATCTTAAATTATGGAGGGAACACTTCTCGAACCTGTTAAACGGTGACAGCTGCGCATGTCATAGAGAATGTGAAGATCCCGATACCCCAATCGTTGACGACGGAATTGTCGTTCCGTTACCCGACCATGACGAGGTGAGAATAGCAATATCACGGCTAAAGAACAACAAAGCCGCGGGCGCCGACGGACTGCCGGTTGAGCTATTCAAACATGGCGGCGAGGAGCTGGTAAGGTGCATGCATCAGCCTCTATGCAAAATATGGTCGGATGAAAGCATGCCTGCCGATTGGAATTTAAGTGTACTCTGCCCAATCCATAAGAAGGGCGATCCTGCAATTTGTGCCAATTACCGCGGGATTAGTCTTCTAAATATCGCCTATAAGGTTCTAGCGAGCGTATTGTGTGAAAGGCTGAAGCCCACCGTCAACCAACTGATTGGACCTTATCAGTGTGGCTTCAGACCTGGAAAGTCTACCATCGACCAAATATTCACAATACGCCAAATCTTGGAAAATACCCATGAAAGGAGAATCGACACACACCATCTTTTCGTCGACTTCAAAGCTGCATTCGACAGTACGGAAAGGAGTTACCTGTATGCCGCGATGTCTGAATTTGGTATCCCCGCAAAACTAATACGGCTATGTAAGATGACGTTGCTCAACACCAGCAGCGCCGTCAGAATTGGGAAGGACCTCTCCGAGCCGTTTGATACCAAACGAGGTTTCAGACAGGGTGACTCGCTGTCGTGTGACTTCTTTAACCTGATGTTGGAGAGCATCGTACGAGCCGCAGAACTTAATCGCTCAGGCACAATTTTTTATAAGAGCGTAGAATTGCTGGCGTACGCCGATGATATTGACATCATCGGCCTTAACAACCGCGCTGTTAGTTCTGCCTTCTCCAAACTGGATAAAGAGGCAAAGCGAATGGGTTTGGTGGTGAACGAGGACAAAACGAAGTACCTCCTGTCTTCAAACAAACAGTCGGCGCACTCGCGTATCGGCACCCACGTCACTGTTGACAGTTATAATTTTGAGGTTGTAAAAGACTTCGTGTATTTAGGAACCAGCATTAACACCGATAACAATGTCAGCCTTGAAATCCAACGTAGAATCTCTCTTGCCAACAAGTGCTACTTTGGACTAAGTAGGCAATTGAGCAGTAAAGTCCTCTCTCGTCGAACAAAACTAACACTCTACAAGACTCTCATCATGCCCGTCCTAACGTATGGCGCAGAAGCTTGGACGATGACAACATCCGATGAAGCGACGCGTGGAGTGTTCGAGAGAAAGATTCTGCGTAAGATTTTTGGACCTTTGCACGTTGGCAACGGCGAATATCGCAGGCGATGGAACGATGAGCTGTATGAGCTTTACGGCGACATAGACATAGCGCAGCGAATAAAGATCCAGCGGCTTCGTTGGCTGGGTCATGTCGTCCGAATGGATACAAACGTTCCGGCTTTGAAAGTATTCGATGCGGTACCAGCTGGTGGTAGCAGAGGAAGAGGAAGGCCTCCTCTGCGTTGGAAAGATCAGGTGGAGAAGGACTTGGCTTCACTTGGTGTGTCCAACTGGCGCCGGTTAGCACGAGAAAGAAACGACTGGCGCGCTTTGTTAAGCTCGGCCAAAATCGCGTAAGCGGTTATCGCGCCAATTAAGAAGAAGAAAGAAAAAGTTGCATAAAAAAGCTACGCTTTAAGGGGGAACACCACTGTGACAGCCAAAGAAATAAGTGCTTTTTTTAGGGGGAAAATGAAGGAATTTTTGGATCGGATTTTTTTTATTTTATTAAGTGTCCATTAAAGACTGTCATCCTAAATTTCAATTATAGATCGATAATTTAACGACGATAACACATCAATAGATAGTGCGTTATTTTATCTATATTCAGTAAATTGTTACTCTAGAGTATGGAAGGTAAAAGGCATTTACGGGTAATCAAGTTGACAGAAAAGTATATATTGCCTAAAACGGTTTTGATTTGCTCTCCAAAAGTCGCCAGATAAGTCGCTAAGTCATTTTTGTCGTCAAAACTTTTTTTTTGTCGCCAAGACTCAAGCAAAAGTCGTCACTTCTAGCGACAAAGTCGCTAAATTGGCAACACTGCATACACCGACTTATTCATGAACAGAGGCAAACTAAGTTACTTCGGGAATGGTCGTATTACAAACACCATTATTCCAACATCAACCCCAAACGCTCAAAACCTGCCTATCCAACATCGGTACCCACCAACCACATTACCCCATACACACGACTTCGTATTGGGCACACCATAATTACCAGCGTACACCTATTACAGGGTAATACAACCAACACCTGTCCCTTCTGCCAAGCAACAGTCAGTGTACATCATCTACTGGTATCCTGCCCAGAACTTGCTCCTCAAAGGCATCACCACTTCAGCAACACAGATCCTCTTCTACTTCTAAAAGAAGCCAATGAAGAAAACATCAAAAATATTTACAAATTTCTGAAGGACACCGACCTACTCCGTCGTATCTGATTCAACATATAGTATATACATCACCAGCCAGCCGAAAGCCTCTGCTGCTAGCGCTGCGTTTGCTTAGTTTACTATTAATTTTATTATCATGTAAGCTTTTAAAATAAAAAAATAAAATAAATAAATAATTTTTTTACATAGAAAAAAAAAATATTGAAAATATGCCTTTTTTTACCCGACGAACCCCATGTAACCCCTTAAAAAAATCAAAATTCTTAAAAAAAATCCTTCGATCAGGCACAAGTTTTGTGTTTTTTAAAAGCAGTATACATTTTATTGAAATCTACCAAGCGGTTTTTACAGTTTTACGGTTACAGTGATCACCAGTTCAAAAAACATAGTTTTGAGAAAAACACATTTAAAGTTTTGCTAGTTTTACCGGATACTAAGATATTATACTTTAAGAAAATGCAAAAAAAAAATCCAATTTTTTGAAAATTCTGACCCCTTATGCCCACAGAAGGCGAACGAGACCGGCGCTAAATCTCAGAAAATTCAAAATTATATTTATCTAAAGAAAGGTAATTAATCAAATTTAATTATATTTCATAACATTCAAGTAGGATTTCACATCTTCCTATCCCTTCATTATCTTCCCGACACTTTTAAATAATAAAATTTTCCAAATGCGGATTGGAGACATACAAAAGTTCTATGGCTGCACTCGAAGAAATTCAGTGAGAAATCTAATTACAATTAAAAGTTGCTTAGGCCGTTTTTGATTAACTGAATTTATAGCCGTTTTTAAGAAAAAATAATGCATTTCATTTGCATTTATGAATAAATTTTTACTATCCTACGCCTGCGGACAGGAATTATTTGTGCTACAGAGTTTTATTAATTAGTAGAGAAAAATTAGCATCTATTTATAAATGAGCGAAAACAAGTTGCTAAGCTACTCTAGATTCATAATAGCAAAAGTGGTGCAGGAAAATTGCTCGTGTGTATGTATTGCATGTGATTAGACACTTGTTATTGTAAGATTTTAAAAGTTATTCAAACAATAACATTTGTTGTTGAGAAGAGGTCAGTTACGGTTATTTAAATATTAAATAAATATATTATAGATGTACATATGTATACACAAATATTACATTATATTACATTCGTTTACAATCGCAGCAGCAGCGCACAGTGTAGCGTCGGCCTGTAAGCTGCACGCAAAAAATACATAGATGCTTTCCATTTGCATTCAACCGGGCTTTTCGGGGCATGTTCTTTGATTTCGATGTAACTCAAATATGTTGCTCTCTGGTCAAAATAATGAGACACGTGTTTTTTTGTTAACCCGAAAAAAATACTTTTTCAAGATTTATCGGCACTTTTGTTTTTCGGCTCAAAATCGATTTTTTCATTATACAAGAACATTTTTTCTTTTTAATGCTCATAACTTAGTCAAAAATGAGCCGATTTTAATGATTCTGGGTTCAAAATGATTGTCATTACTTGCACGAGCCTTATTGCTTGAGCGTATTGTCGGGGTTGCTATGCCAAATTAGAGTTTTCATGGTAACCTTGAAAACAATAGAATATCGAAAAAAGAAAAAATAATATCCTTACAATAAACAAATTTACAATAACAATTTTTTTAAATATATTTCTCAGCTATATTAATGTTTTTTATTGAGAAATATCTAAATTTGTGGGACATTTTTAGATTTTTAGTATTAAGATTACGGATAGAATTTTCTATGAAATCTAATCATGTTACATAAAACAGCATTTTGGATTCAGGCGATCCTAGCAGTGAGAGTGTTTTTACTTATAGATCTGTACAGGGTCCGGCACTCGAAGTGTAACCAATTAAAAAGGCCATACATTTAATTTGGAAAATTACTTTTATTCAATTCAAAGTAAAAAATGTGTAAAAATAATACTAAATTAAAAATCAATTTATTTTTGCTCAATATAACGACCTTTTGCCTTGACTATGGCCTTGAGACGGTCCAGAAACGTATCGTAAGCTGCCCAAATGTAAGTTGCACTTATTTTGGTCCACTCGGGAACAATGGCTTTTTTCAGCGCCTCGAAACTAGTGAATCTTTTAGTTCGGACTTTGCTCTCCAAAATAACCCAAAAGGAATAATCCTTTGGATTCACGTCTGGTGAATTTGAGAGGCATTGTGTGGTCGTTGTGAAGTTTGGAACGTTGTTTTTTAGCCATTCTTGGTTCACTCTGGCTTTGTGAGACGGTGTCGAGTCCCGTTGAAATATTCATGGTCTGCCACCGAAATGTTTTTCGGCCTATGGCTTCAAAGCAATCTCCAGAATACGTTTCCGATAACATTTCGCATTTTCCTTGACGCCAGGCTCGATGAAAACGATTGGAGAGCGCCCATCGGCGATTATAGCGGCCCAACCCATGACCCGTGGCGGGTGCTGCCTCCTGGTGGCCAATCGAAGCAATTCCTTCGCTCTCTCAAGTCTGACTTGTTGGATCTTGTAAGGCTTGACTGTGAGATCATTTTTCAGTATGCGGCAGATGCCACGGTCAGATATTTTCAATTCTTTCGCCATTTGATTGGCACTTCGTCGGGGATTTCGCTCAAAACACTTTTTTCTCTTTTTAAACCATTTCACGTGTCGTTGCAGTCTTTTGATGACCACCTCCAAGACATTTCCCGATGCTGCCAGTATCATTGTAACGAGTAATCGTGCGATAAACAAAAACTTTATTTACTTTAAGATGCTTGAGCTCTCGAACAATCGCTGGTTCTGGTTTTCCAGCCAAATATAATGCAATCATACAATTACGTTTGAAATCCATTAATGGTTTTCTTTTTTCGTGTTTACTCTCGGCAAAATGTTTCTGCGCGCTTGTAAACAATACTCTGGACTGTCATTTAACCCGTGCATCAGCTGCGCGAGCAGTTTGAAGTTGGTTACACTTCGAGTGCCGGATCCTGTACAATGCTTACAGCCAACCGGATCATGTGATATTTATTGTAAGAAAGTTCTATATCGCTGTGCAAAGCCATGAACTTACTTTCTGAAATCGATACATGTTGGAATTATTGTTATTGTGAACAACTACCAACAACAATTTTCTAATACCTCCACGGAAGTTGTTGTTATGAGTTCCCCAACTCCGCTGCCAATAAGTGCTACCCTAGTCTCAGTAGGCAATTGAGTAGTAAAGTTCTCTCTCGATGAACTAAAATTACACTTTGTTATAAGTCTCTCATCACGCGTGTCCTCACTTATGGCGCAGAAGCTTAGACGTTGGCAACAACTGTTGAGGCGTCCCTTGGAGTGTTTGAGAGAAAGATTTTGCGGATGGTTTTTTAACCTCTGCTGGGTAGCAAATATCGTCCTAATGGAAATAAACGCTCAAGCACTTGTATTCGATACGGTACCGGCTGCTGGTAGCGGAGGAAGAGAAAGGTCTCCTTTACGTTGGAAAAAAGAGGCTGAGAAGACTTCGTTTCACTTCGTGTGTCCAACTAGCGGTGATTAGCCCCAGAAAGAAACGATTGGCGCGCTGCGTTAAACTTGGCCAAAAACGCGTAAGCGGATATCGCGCCATTCAAGAATAAGCACTTGACTTCTGCTGTTTGTTCGTTCAGAGTTTTCAGAATTCAGGATTATATATTATATTAAGAATTATATAAAAAACCATAAAACGCTTAAATTCGCCTCCTCAAACTCAAACTAAGTGCTGAATCGTTGTACTTTTTTCTCATACTCAATTTTTTCTGTTGACTTTGTTCTGAAAATTCATTGAGTTTATAATCGACTACTTTACTTCTTTCCTCCTCGAATGGTTTTCATGTTCTCTATTTTAAGCGAACTCTAAAAAGAATTGTTTAATATTGTTTTCACCTAATTCTATTTTTACACGAATTCTTGGGAGATCGTAAAGAAACGTATAAGTGATTTGCTTTAAAATTTGGAAGGTCTGGAAATCGACTTTGAAGCTTTGCGCTAATATTCCTTTTTCCTCAGAATTCTATGTAAAATTCGATTCTATGTACTAGGAACGATGTCGAAAAGAATCGTTCAAAAATTGACCCTCCCTAATGTGCGCATGTTCAAGAAAATGCCACTCAGTTTTATTCTGTGTTCTTTAGGTTGCACATCTTTAGAGTGTATGCCCCTCAATTGCAAAGCTCATATTATATTATCTAAAAAATCATTATAAGAAATTTCCTTTTCGTTATTTTTGATCACCGACGTTCCACTGTGCGCCGTGTTCTTCTGTTTAGTTCATGCACTACGATTTGTTCCTACGCAAATATGTACATCCATATATATACATATGTATGTATGTATGCAAGTATAATCAGTTTTAATTGCTTGCTTATTTACATATCACATTGTTAAAAAAAAGTATAGAAACAAAATCATGACTCGAACTGAAGGGAAAAATACCCAGCAGCGAAAACTATTTTGACCTCTAGCAGCCGCGGTGAATAATCAATAGAGGAAATTTATAGTTAATTTAAAGCTGGGCTCGGATGTGCTTTATAAAGTTGTTGATAGCGATTATATTCTCGGATGCAGGGTTTTATAATAATTCAGTCCAGTTCTTCCTGAGGTAATAATTTCTGGCGTCTACCTTGAAATATTATATGTGAACGAAGGAGAGAGCTCATCCGCAGTGTACGCAGACTGGAGGTGGCTCCGCGGTCAGAATGTGTTCGTGCGTGTCAAGACGTGTGGCCAAGACTTAGATGGGAGAAATGTTTTATCTGGCTTTCCACAAGCCGGAGGGGAACAGTGAGGATATATGCTCTCAGTTTACGGTAGTGTAGTGGGGGTGGGTATAGTTTAGTCATTCTATTTTCGTTTTGATATTGAGGGGTAGTCAAAGGCCCGAAAAAACGATGATTTTCAATAAGTTTTTTGCTAATCAATTACTTCATTTTACAAAAATAAAAACATAGCATTAATAAAACATGTTTCGACTTGACTTTAGCAAAATTAAAAAACAAAAATTAATAATTGTAAAAGTTATCGCTGTTTGTGTGGAGCCCGTTTCTCCAGAAGTCCCTTGCGGTGATCATCACAAGTCCTCGGAGATTCATATAAAATCAATCGGGCAAGAGAAATTAGTTTTATTAATAGATAATCTTGTGCCTGATCGAAGCTTTTTTTCCAAAATATGGCGGAAGTATTTTTCAGATTTTCGAGAAAAAGACCGACAATTAAGTGTTAGATAAAAGTCGAAATTTAAAAAAAAAAATCCTTCTATCAGACACGAATTTTGTATGTTTTTTCAAAGCTGTATGAATTTTATTGAAATCTACCTAACGGTTTTTAAGTTACAGTGATCTCCAGTTCAAAAAACATAGTTTTGAGGAAAACGCATTTAAAGTTTTGCTATCGAGCTCCGGAGCGCCCGAGCGTCCTCTGTTAAATGTTGAATAACTCGAAAAATATTTGTCGGATTCACTTCGAGTTTTCACACAATATTTTTAAGATATTATACATAAATAAAGGGGGAAAAAAATGCAATTTTTTGAAAATTCCTACTACCCATAACACCTTACGATATCGTCTAATGGCTGATTGCATATCTCTCTCTTCGCATGTGGGAATTTTTGTTACCGGTGCTGAGGAGGCTGTCTGCCATCTCATTCCCGTGAATTCCTATGTGACTTGGTATCCAAAGTAAGCGTAAGGTAGCCTCCTTGCCAATGAGCGTATCGCTTATTCAACTGATGGTGAATGAGTTGGAGGGTGGGTTTTGAACTAATTTTAGAACGGATTTGCTGTCGGTGCATATACGAGTTTTACAATCGTTTTCCAAGGCGATGCTTATAGAGCGGCAAACGGCGTCTACTTCTGCAGTAAAAATAGCTGTGCAGTCAGGCAAAGTTTGCTCTCGTAGAGTGTCCGTTGCCGTTTGTGCCAACCATTGCGAAGCAGGATAGTACATTCTTCGATTTTGAGCCATCTGAAAACCCCAAAGTCCAATTGTCTTGTGCTGTTGGAACATAGAAAGAAATGCTTCGGATGATATAGTTTATTTTTTTTTTACAAATTTGGATAAACAGAGGTCGCACGATAATTTCGTTATATCCCGTTGTTGGACGGGATGGCTTATTGACGATTCCAAGTATTTGCTGAGAAGCAAAAGGAACTTTCTGTAGGCCGGTGTGATCGCTTAATATTTGAGATGTCCTGGTTGTCGATGATGGAGTTCGATGGAAAAATAAGTTAAGGGATTAGTCTCGCTTGAATCTGATGTATTAATTCTTCATTTGCTTCTTTTTCTGCTTTTTTAAATAGATTATAAAAGAATAAAAATGTAATCAAAGGAAACCAAATAATGAGATCCACCTGACTTGGCCTTTTCGTGCGATCATTTATTTCAAAGAAAATATATGACGTTTTTACTTAAGTTTGTATTTTCAAAGAAAAAAATGTTATATTAAATTGACATTTAAAGTTACATAGATTTGAGTTATGAACACCAACAAATAAAATCAAAGTAGATTTTTTTTGTTTTTGTCGCGACAGACTAGGAGGTACATCACTCAGACAACATGAAGTCCATTGTATTGCACTCTGGTTCCCTTTTTAATATTCTTTAAATCTAGCCGATCTCCGAAAAATTTGAATAGATATTGTGGTGCTAAGGAGCCAAGGTGGTCGCTTCTTAACACATCAGTTGCAAAGACCTCAAGCCCTATTACCCCAAAATACCAAACATACATATGTCCGGCATGTGAAGGCACCCCGCACACCCCCCACTCGCTCTGGACCCAACCTGTCGAAACAGCATGTTTTCTGGTCCCACCTTTCGATGAGTCGGACGAAGACGACCGCTGATATACCCTACAGTAAAGAGCGGCTCAAAGTAACTTTAATTTAAGAAGAATATTTAAAATTGAGACAACTATGGATACAAATAGATTCAAAGATTACTTGTCCTTCGATGCGTAAATAGGTATTTACTCAGTTTGCAGTCCGATCTTCAGAGTCCAGTATAGAACTTCGGGATATGAGTTATAGTTCCCGGAAAATGTGTAACCAGTAAGACGCAGGCTCTGTCTCCTCCTACTCTCTCCTTAAACATACTTTTGTGGATCTTTGACGCAACTGAAGTCGGGGTGACTTCTTCACAGAGCTCCCTAAAACTCTTCCCCTTTGCTTTCCTAATCTTGCTATATTAAGTTAGAATGCTAGCATATTCACCCATTGTATTTCTTCTTCTTCATCAATATCATCGACATAGGCCAAAAATTCTGCGCTCTTATAAAAAATTGTGCCTGAGCTTAAGACCAGAACCTAATCCTACGGCTCGCACGATCTTTTCCAGTATCAGGTTAAGTCACACGACAGCGAGTCACCCTGTCTGAAACCTCGTTTGGTATCAAACTGCTCAAACTCACTGTAACAGTAATAGAAATGTTGAACCCTTTCTTCTAACGCTATACGAAACCTGCAAATTTTACGCTCGCTGTGTCGCTCTTAGTGGTTGGCAGATAGTGACTTGGATTTAAAAGTATTCTCAAAGCTCTTTAATTCGCATTTCTGACCAATCAGTCTCACTCTCTTTCCTCGCGGCAGCAAACTATAACGCCCCTAATTGTTGTTTGCAATTGTTACTGTACAACAATAACCCCTTACGTTAATCTAAGCTGCTGTTTTAATTCTGGGATTTATTTATAGCTTTCACTGATTAAATTACCCACCGCAGTGTGAATTGCGCTGAGACGTTCAGACCAGTGTTGCCGTTTCTGATTATGTAAATATGGTGATGACTTTACACTTCAAACCAAATGGATTCATTGCTTTTCAAAACACTGTCCTTGAAGATCAATCCACCTTTGCCTATGTTTTAAAAAAATTTCGATACTTCTTTTCAGCGATTTTCAAATTATGCCAAATCAAACTTTAACCAATCTTTGGAATGGCCAGATAGTCATGTATATGACTGGGGGGCATTTCGGCCTTCGAAAATGATTTAACTCCCGCAGAACATGAATTCCCGCCTATTTTATTAAAAAATGTGCTAAATCTTGTTCATTAGGAAACATAGAATACCTCAGTTAAGTCCAATTATGCTCAAGGTGGAAGCTCTTGAGATTTCGGAAGAAACCAAGTACTTGGGACTAACTTGACTAAATTGATTTGGAGCTTAGCCTTTTATGCCTGTAAGAAAGCTTTGGGTAAGACTTGGGGCATTAAATCTAAGGTTGTTCATTGGCTTTATACTGTAGATGTCAAACCCATTCTTCTATATGGAAATGTTGTCTGGTGGTGTGCTATGCAGAAAAAAAACTATTCTAATTTCTTAAATAAGGTGCAGACATCAGCGGAATTAGCAATATGTGGCGTCATGATAACCACGCCATCCATGGCTTTGGACATCATGCTACATCTGCCACCCCTAGATCTCTTCTGCAAATACTCAGCGGCCTGTTCCGCTTTTAGGCTCAGAGCGAATTCACAATGGAGGACTGTCACACATGGACATTCAACTATCTTAGACTCCTATACGCATATATCCCCAGTGTTTGTGATTCTCACCCTCACATTCTCTGCTTCGAAAGGAATTTCTTAATGAAAATCCCTTCTAGACTGGAATGGCTTGAAGAAGATCCAACACCCAACACACCAGTTAATATTTACATGGACGGATCTAAAATGGACACCGGTGTAGGATCAGGGATATATTGTGAAGAGCTTTCTATTAGTGGATCCTTTAAACTACCGGATCACTGTAGTGTTTTCCAAGAAGCCTTAAGGGGTTACATGGGTTTCGTCGGGTAAAAAAAGGCATAGTTTCAATATTCTATTTCTCTATTTATTCTATTTCTATTTAAAAAATTATTTATTTAATTCAAATTTTTTTCTGTCTTATAGATACCTACATATAATATTTAAAGAATAATTTCTGAAATTTTCAAAAAAAAAAAAAATTAAAACTCCTCCATTGTGGCGTCATTTCCCGTGGCCTCTCGAAAAAAAGTTGCCTCCGCGTTGTCAGCATAACTCCTGACAGGATCATCGAAAATGAAAAGACAAAAATTAGTGTTTTAGTTAAGACCATAAACTCGTGCTTGAGCGAAGGAAAGGAAAAAAAGTTAAAATTTCCAAAATTTTTCCAAAAAAATGAAAATTTCGGTCAAATTTGCTTGACATTTTGTTTATTTTTTAAATAGTTGTAGTTGAAAAAAAAAATCCTTCGTTCAAGCACGAGTAAATTGTATCTCAAACACCTGTGTAAAATTTCATCAAGATCGGGAAGAACGCGTTTAAAGTTGTGAGTATCAATAAAAGTGGCTTGGAGCGCACACCTTCTAAAGGCTGTATCTCCGAAACTATTATTAATATAATATTTCTTGAGATTTGGTAGAAATTAATAAGCCAAAAAAAATATCATCAAGGAGAGTCTTACATTGTCGCCAATCTCTTAATGAGATGGCTAAACAGTAGCGTAGGAATGAGGAGGAGTTGGAAACAAATCTAAAACTTTTTTGCACATGCCCGGTTCTACCCAGAAGCAGGGAAGGGTAGATCTTCTGTTGCAAACTCAGCTTTATTTGCAAATATTGTCTTAAAACAATTTCAAATAAGCCAACAAGACCATTTCAGGGACATTATTGCTCTTAATATTTTTTAATGATATTCCAGACGTTTTCTTGACATCGTGTCGTCTTATGTATAGTGGTATAGAGGACGAAACTCATTCATGAGAATTCAAGAGGACTTGGTGTGATGGTAAATACTTACCTCTTAATGCTGGTAAATGCCAGCGCTTGCCTTTCAATAGACACAGAGTTGCGATTGATTTCGATTACAAGTTGGGCTCTTGCATTTCCATAAAAATTTTTGAAAAGAAATACTTAGGGGACATCGAAATGTCGTTTTAAAAATATATGAACTTTATGATTGCCAGGTCTAGGTCTATGCTCGGATTTGTAGTAAGGAATTCAAAGGAGTTCCAGTATCTTTCTTCGCTGAAGAACTTGTATTTTTCTCTTATTGGATCAAACCTCGAATATTGCAGCGTCTCTGGGATCCATTCTATATGGGTTCATCTTGAAGAATTGAGAAGGTTCAGAAACGTTTCATTAGATTTCACATTCATTACCTTCGATGGCCGTGTGGTTTGCCTGCATATAAAAGTACATAAGTGGCTTTTGTTAGGATTGCCAACATTAGAAATGTGACAAAAAATTCCCTATGTTTATAAGCGACATAGCCACTTATTTTTCGAGCTAATATAATACTTTTCATTTGTCCTACTCGTAACCTCAGACTCAGCACTATGTTCTATTGACCTTATCACAAGTCCATTTTTTTGAAGTTCATGCCTGGTGGAACTCGCTGGAAAGGACGTCATCAGTTAAGAAGCTGGAGATGATCCAAAGGTCTATCCTCATTGAAATAAGTGGGCGCTTCTGATCACTCCTACTCTATCGCTTAACGTTATGCGGCATGTGGCACCCGCGAAAATCGCAGGGAAACTGTCGCGTCACGCGCCGCAATCAGAATGAGCTGTTCGAGCAATAAGCTAGACTTAAGCCACGGACACTATAGTACTCTTAAAAACTTTGAGTTCATCCCCATGCTGCTGGATCATTGTACACCCTGGCGGGTTCCGAATGATACTTTTGCTATTCATATCCCTACAAGGGAGGACTGGGGTGTGGGCAACATTTGAAGACATGTTTACGGATGGCTCGAAGTTGGACGAAAGAGTTGGTGGGGGAGCTCACCATCAAGCACACATTTAGACTTCCAGACTACTGTAATGTTTTCCAAGCGGAGGTAGCAGCAATTAAGTAAGCAATGGATGGGTTCTTGCTTCTGTAATTACTGTAAAGGATGTAAATATTTACTTCGACAGCCAAGCGGCAATTAGGTCCTTGGGCTCGTTGTTTGTGCGTTCGGAATTAGTAGGCGAATGTCTGACTTCTCTCTCGATTGCATCCAAATACTTCAATATTAAGCTTATTTAGGTTCCCGCTTACAGTGGAATAGAGGAAAACTACTGAGCTGATGAGCTGGCTAGATAGTGGACATACGGTTTCATCGCATAACGAGAGGATTGCGGTTCCCTTGAGAACCTGTGATCTACTCGTGGAAAGAAGGGCCACGCGTCACACGTCAACTCAGCGAACACTTGGCTAGTGCGCAAACGTGCAAAGTCGCGAATCCTTCTGGCCATGAGTTGATCGGGGCGCTCGAGATAACTTCTAGGGCTAACAAAGCGGCAGGTCTCGAATGTGGTACGCATCTTTATCGGACATTGTCAGTTAGGCGTCCATGTGGTGAGACTTGGGATTGCGCTTATTCCATTCTGCATAAGCTGTCTGGAGGATGAAGTGGAATCTTCTCGGCACCTTCATCTCAGTTGCCCTGCTCTCGTCGTGCAAAGGTTTAGACACCTCAGCACCCACTTTTTTGCTATAACTGCGGATATTGCAGATCTAAATGTCACACGTCCGGTGAAATTCTCCAGTAGCTTGAAGCGTTTGTACGAGGGTAATTAGCCACTGTAGGTCGTTAACCTCTAATCCAAAGCACCTTCTTCCTTTTTCCACTTGTTTGGTTCTTTTCCGAGCGAAGAACGATTGCTCGAGATGGAGTTTCAGTACCAAAAGTCGAAACGAGTTGATAGGCATTTCCGCAATTTAATTAAATTTTTAGACTGAGATGAATATTTCAAGTATTTATCTGGAACCAACACAAGTAGCTTTCATGTGACAAAATATTCTAAGTACTGATTGCTATGGTTATGGTTATGGCTAAGGTACCACTAATTGCAGCTTAAGTAGAATTATTATTAAAAAATGCCAAACTTCACTGTCAGATTTGGCACTTTAGCACTGGCGTTACCATATCTTTAAACTTAAGTACCATATCTTTAAATACCCGGCGACAAAACGATAGCCCATCAATATTTTGACCAGTTTTGACTACCTTTTTTTGTTATTTTCTTAATGCTCTTTCCGTTTTTCTTATAAAAGTAGAGCTAGGCAATGAGTTACGACCATAAAAATTCAGTTTTCCAATATTCGAATTTTATACAAAAATTAGAAAAGTTCCCCAAACTTGTCATCTCAGGGTTTCGAGTAAAAATTTGTAGCACAATTTTTGGTATGCAGTTTTATAGCTTATGGAATTTTAGTAAAATGAAGTGCAAATTTGAACTTGCTGAAAAATCCCGTTGATGTTTAATTTTCTTTTTTTTCTTGACGATGTTGCGCATTTTGTCCATAAAAAAAATTTAGTACATTTGTTATATTATTGTACTTTGGAGAGGAAGAAATTCATTATTTTAGCGTAAAACTTTCGCGCAATTGGCTTAAAACTATTTTATGATCGATCTTTGGCTCCTAAGCCATACTATGACTACTAACATGCCGGCCAACTTCGATTATTTCTGTGATTTTAGCGACATTATCGAGATTGTCTTAAAAAAATTCCTGAATTTCCAAAAATTCCTGAAAGGAATCGACGAACCCAAAATTGCACGTAATTAGCCGTTACAGTATCGGCGCCATAAACACCATTCATAACTTCAGTGGCTTTCAGCCTGGCTTGCATTTTCCCCTTCATCAAAGACAAACTGTAAAATATACCGCATTTTCTCTTTGTAGACTACCATTGTTAACACCCCGTCACTCATAACTGAATGGAACAAACAAAAAACAATAAAATAATGTTTTTAGTGTGAAATGTCACCTTGAAAATGAGCATAAACTTATTTGATAAATTGTTTGAGCGATACTTTACGAGATATCGATCACTACAGCCATCTACCGCGAAAATAAAGGATTTCTATTTCCTCAATTAAAATTTCCCCAAATAAATAGCGGTCGCCCCTCGGCAGGCAATGCCAAGCCTCCGAAGCTTCTCATAAAAAATCATTTGCCGTTCGGAGTCAAGCCGACTGTAGGCCCCTTCTTTTGTGGAACAACAATAAGACACACACCACAAATAGGAGAGAGAGCTCAGCCAAACACCTAACCGAAGGGTACGCGCCAATTATTTATTCATTTTATTTTAATATATAGAATTTTCTACATTTTTATTTAGTTTGAAATTTGGACTTATGTTGTTTTTGTTAGACAATGAGCTTTACGTTTATAAAAAAAATAATGGTAATAAAAAAGTCAGAGCTGGTCAAAATGTTGCTGTGTTTGTCACGGGCTGTATGTACACCTATTGTTTAAATAAAATGCCAGCGTTTGCTCGTAAACACTTTTTAGCATAATATTCTAATTATTAAATTAACCGCTATTACAAAAACAGGTTTAATTTTATTTTCTGCAATTTTTTTTTAGCAATTTTTACTTTTATTTTTCAGAAGTTTTAGCTTTGAGCTTCAAAAATTTTTGGCAACACTACTAATCCAGACACGATTTGAACGCCGTTAAGTGACTACTTAAACGAACGCTTTATTCTTCTCAGTTGCATTTCAAAGGCAGACAATTAGACATAAGAAATGAGAAGTACAACGCTCGCTTTCATTGTATTCCTGTTTACATTTGACGCGTTCGTAAGTGTCCATTGTTATTGTTGTGTATTTCAATTACTTAATTATATGTTGGACATTTTTAATGTTGCTGCACACATTTACAGAGCGCCGCTGATTTTGAGGAGAAGTCGGAGGATGATTTCTTAAGCGCCAGTGAACGTTGTTTCGAACGTGAACGCTTGCCGTCCTCCTATCAACGCCGTTTCGACAACTTTGAGTACCCGGACGAGGAGATAGTGCATCGGTATGTGCATTGCATTTGGAAAAAATTGGAATTGTGGAACGATCGCACCGGTTTCAATGTGGAACATATAGCGGCGCTTTATCGCGATAAAGCGAATACGGAAGTATTGGTGCCGATATTGAGCGACTGCAATCGTAATGCACAGAATGAGTCGAAATTGAAGTGGTGCTACGATGCATTCAAGTGTATGCTAGATAGTCGTGTAGGTCAATGGTTCAAAGAAGATGTGGGACGTAAGTTACACGATACAAAAAAAGCAAATCATGTGGACTGAGCTTTTGTTTATGGATTATATTCGGCCGTTGTATGCCGTTGAAACTTGGAGATAAGCTAGTGAACGTGTGTGCTTGTATGTACATATATAGGTGTGTGCATATGTACATATACGTAATTTCAAAGCCATTGATGTGATTTTAATTGTTGCCAAAAAAAGAAAAAAAACGAAAAAAATTAAATATCATAAATTCAAAATAAATTCAAAATAAATTAAAAATTTGCAAATATTAAAAAATAATACTTTTTAATAAAATACGTATCTACATACATATATTAAATATTCTATAAATACATATACCTACTCGTATAAACACTTAATTTTTTAATATTTTTTTTAAAATCAATTAAGCCATTTTTTTATTTTTTTTATTATATTTTTGCACTTAGCAGGTACTCGCCCAACCAAGTGCCCATACGTCCCGCTGTTGCACAACGATACGCTTCAAAAGCCCACAGATTCAGATCTGCCTGCTTATGTTGTTGATTACAATGGTCGACCACTACCACAATTTCATTTTCATTGCGTTGCTTGCTGAAAAATTTCGCCACACGTTTGGCATTGTAACCCTTGCCGTCGGTCCACAGACCCATACTGTTGGTCATGCAGCGTAAGTAGGCGCCGGCTATTTGTGTGTTATCGCTTTCATCCGTTGCTGGCGGAGAAATTTCTTGAGCACAGATTTTGTGTGCTTTGCGCAGTCGACGCACTGGTTCTTCGGAAGCGGCGGCGGCGGCGGCAATGGCTGTTGGCGTCGCGTCGACAGTTCTCTGTAGAGATGAGAAGAAGTTGATTCATGAAACAACCGTTTTTTTATTTGTTTTCGAAAAATTTGCAACCAATATCGTAAACAGATTAAAATTGAAATAAAATCTACTGCAAAATTGTGCACAAAAAATTTTTTTTGGTAAATTTATATGAAAATCGCAATGGTCTACTTTGGCTAAATGCCATTTTTCTTAGTTTAACGAAAATGTAAATTTTAATGGCAAATTTGTGTACAAATTGTGTACATAGATAATATCAAAAATACCGCATTATACATTTTCTTCAAAGCAAGTCACTAAGGAAGAAAGATTTGAATTGAAAGCATTGAATATTATATTTAGAAAATTATTATCTCATGCTCAAAAAAGAGCGATTTTAATGAATACTTTCATGAATTCTCCGCACAGGAGGTACCCAACAGCCATACCCGTTTTGCGCTAATAACCCATCAGCTGACCATCTTTTAAACGATTGCCGCACCTTAGAAAGTATCAGGAAGAAACACTTCCAACAAGTCTTCTGATCTTCTAGCAACCGTTTCTGTCGCCAATAACTTTTCAAAAATTTTTCAAATATTTTTTTTTAATATTTCACTCGTCTTCGTAATAGTTTTAATTTTATATAAATTAATAAATAATTCATAAATAGTTTATTTGTTTTATGCTTCAATTTTATGCTAAAACAGAAGAAACAATATAAAAATAATAGCAAACTGTCCACCATACAACGTTGTGTTGAAATAATTCACAAATTTCATGTCACATCAGGCTCTCTTTTTATTGCGGATTTGCTAAGGTTTTTCAAAGAGCCCACCTTCTCCAATGAGTATGTCCAACATACAGAGTCGTGCTTGAGAATACAGTGGGTGCGATACAGTGTGGTGCTGCCAGAGGCTCAAGTGTGGTGAAAGTCAGAAAATGAGCCCGGCAAACACTGCTTCCGCATTTTTACGGATGGCTCCAGGATCAAGCACGGCTCTTGCTCTGGGGTCTACGTAGAATACAGCAGGACAAAACTGCACTTTGCTTTGGGATGCATGCATCTGTGTTTCAAGCGGAGGTGTATGCTGTTCAAGAAACGATGAACCTTGTTGTTGAAAACAGATGGAGAGGCAGATCTATATGCGTCTGCAGCTTCAGCCAAGCTGCGCTCATGACCTTAGAAAGCCCCCCCAATCACATCAGGGGTAGTCGAATCCTGTAAATCCAGGCTGAACTATGTCGGTAGACATAATAGTCTGATGCTAACTTGGGTCCCGGGACACGTGGGTATCGCGGTAAACGAGTTTTCTGACTCTTTAGCCAGGCTGGGCTCTGAGGCCAACTTTTTTGGCCCGCAGTCCGTTCTACCACTCCCTTCTGCAGCCATCAAAGCCACGGGTAGCAAACGGGTTACTCTATCCCACAAGCGAGCGTGGCAGGCTGAGAGAGGCTGCAGATGGACAAAACTGATGCTACCTGTTATGTCCGAGCGACTGTCGCAGTTCCTCCTGTCACTAAGCAGAGGGGACTGTAGGAGGCTGGTTGGACTGATAGCGGGTCACTTTCTATGGGCAAAGCACATGGAAAAGGTGGGCATCTCAGACAATGTACTGTGCCCAGCATGTGGAGAGGAGGATGAGACGGTAGACCACTTTCTGTGCGTCTGCCCCGCCTTCGCTCGAATCAGGCTTGAGGTCTTTGCCACTGCTGTGTTAAGAAACGACCAACTTGGCTCCTTGGCACCACAAGATCTACTCAGATTTCTTCGGAGGTCGAGTAGATTTAAAGAAAATTAAAAAGGGAATCCGAGTGAAATATAATGGATTTAATTGTGTCTGAGTGCTGCACTTGCTAGTCTGTCCCGACAAAAAAAAAGTCCAACATTTCAATAATATCCTTGCGCCTTTGGTCGTTTAAAAAACGAATGGGAGTTCATTTATGCAGACGGATCTAAAACAGACACTAGTACCTCGTTTGCGGTCGCAAACCAGCCTGGTGTTACCATCTCAGTCGCTGCATTAATATTCTACTGTTCGGTTTTTACAGCAGAAGCAGCTGAATTGTTTGAAGCGGTACTTTATGCGTCCGACAAAGGCGAGAAATTCAGCATTTATGATAGTAAATTTGTAATGGAAATAAAAACGTGGGATCCAGGTCATACCGGAATACAAGGCAACGGGTACGCTGATACCAAAGCTAAAGAAGCCGCTCAAGAACCCTTACACTTCAGTGCACATTTTACCATGAAAGATATTCCCAAAATGATACAAAAATCGCCTTGGCCTTCGCCTTCGAATCGGTCGCATTGTAGCCACTCATGTTCATATACTACACGATACAGCCAAACCAGATTGCCCTTACTGCAACTCAAACAACTACACGACAACGCAACCTTCTCGATACCTGCCCAGGATTGGAATACGCTAGAACAGCAACTTTCGAATCTACTCAACAACACAGATGAAAATAGCATTAACAATATTTGTAAATTTATTAAACAAACCAAATTAAAACTTTAACTCTTTAACTCCACTCAAACTCACACTATGCATTAACCTTCAAACTCTTCCTCAGCTACCCTCTCCCATCGTCTTGAAACCCCTCTTAAGCGGAAGGCCCTCTCAGTCAGTGGTTATTTCGTAAGTGTAATAGTTATTAATGATATTGACATCATCGGCCTTAACAATCTGACTTCTCAAAACTGAATAAAAAGGTAAAGCGAATGGGTCTGGTGGTGAACGAGGACAAATCGAAGTATAATACCTCCTGTCATCCAACAAGCAGTCGGCGCACTCGCGTATCGGCACCCACGACACTGTTGACAGTTATCATTTCGAGGTTGTAAAAGACTTCGTTTATTTAGGAACCAGCATCAACACCTATAACAATGTCAACTTTGAAATCCAACGTAGAATCTCTCTCGAGATTTTTGGACCTTTGCACGTTGGCGACGGCGAATATCGCAGGCAATGGGACGATGAGCTGTATGAGCTTTACGACGACATAGACATAGCGCAGCGAATAAAGATCCAGCGGCTACGTTGGCTGGGTCATGTCGTCCGAATGGATACAAACGCTCCGGCTTTGAAAGTATTCGATGCGGTACCAGCTGGTGGTAGCAGAGGAAGAGGGCGGCCTCCTCTGCGTTGGAAAGATCAGGTGGGGAAGGACTTGGCTTCACTTGGTATGTCCAACTGGCGCCGGTTAACACGAGAAAGAAACGAATGGCGCGCTTTGTTAAACTCGGCCAAAATGGCGTAAGCGGTTATCGCGGGAATTAAGAAGAAGAAAATCGCTATGCCAAATGATAAACAGAAAGATGTCCTGCAAATAATTTCAAATAGTGCTACCAAGAAGTAATTCCGGAAACTTGGCGATCGTCCGCTTGAAGGAAGACCAAAAACCTCGAAGACGCTGAATTGGAGGCATTGCTTAATGAGGATCCATGTCAAACGCAACCATGTCAAGGGCTTGCTTCAGTATTAGGAGTTATCCGCCAATTCATTTCCAAGCGATTGCATACTTGGGGAATGATTCAGAAACAGAGCATTTGCGTTCCTTACGAGTTAAAACCAAGGGATGTTGAACGTCGTTTTTTCGCCTGTGAACAAAAGCTCCAGCGGTAAAAAAGGAAGGGTTTTCTTCATCGCATCGTCAAGGGTGATGAAAATTGGACTCATTACAGCAATCCAAAGAAAAGAAAGTCATGGGGACTGCCCGATCATGCTTCTACTCTCGTCGCCTCGGCCGAATATTCACGCTGCGAAGGTTATGCTATGTATTTGGTGGGACTAAGTTTGTGTTGCTTATTATGAACTGTTAAAACCAAGCGAAACCATTACTGGGGATCGGTATCGACTTCAATGGATGCGATTGAGCCGAGCACTGCGCGAGAAGCGGCCACCATACGCGAAGAGGCGTGCAAAAGTGATTCTACAGCATGACAACGCACGGCCTCACGCTGCCAAACCCATTAAAACTTACCTGGAAACACTGAAATGGGAAATTCTACCCCACCCGCCATATTCTCCAGATATTGCGCCGTCCGATTATCACCTGTTCCGCAGCAGAATGGAACATTCATATGAAGACATCAAAAAATGGCTTGATCCGTGGATAGCCTCAAAAGATGAACAGTTTTACCGCGACGGTATACGAGATCTACCAGAAAGATGGGAAAAAGTAGTAGCCAGAGATGGGCAATACTTTCAATGATTCACTTGTAACCATTTTTTCAAAATAAAGTTGTATTTTCATCAAAAAAACAGCGAGAACTTAGTTGCGCAGAATTTTATGAATTTGTAAAAGTACATTAGGTGATGTTGAAATATATGATATGTATATTTTTTTACATACAACCATAAAAACGCTTCTGCTTTTAGTGCCTTAAAACTTAAAAGTTGGCAACACTGTCTATAGTTAAATTCAGCAGCCAATATTGATGGAAGCAAGCAATCCCCTGGGAAGAGAGGTTCAAAAACAAATTTAATTGTTTTACTAAATTCGTTGTGACCAGTGAGAATTGGGAAGGGGGTATTTCGCATTATCACCAACCGGAAATCGAAATTGAAAAACTTGGTCAAGTGGAAGTGCGAATTTGATGGATACACAGCTCTGATCTTTGGATATTCGCTTTTTTTACTTTTCTCGTAATATTCTTATTACCTTTGAAATCAACGCAATTTTTATTGTAAACGATTTTGAAATTACACTTAGTGGAATGCCGTTAAAGTTATTCATTCACTGAAAAAAATTACTACATTTGCTTACAGTATCCACACAGCAAAGCACAACCGCACCGAAAATGAAAAGCGCACGCCATGTCGGCATTTTACAGTAATTTCAGGTAGGCCTTTAAAATTTATGCTAACAAATACTTCGCGGCTTATGCGTTCCGTTATCACTTTACGCGCTTTTGTTTTGCGACTATTTGGCTTAAATCACATTGACTTCGCTTTTATAGTTAGATCATTGGCGTTGTTGTTGTACGCAATTGCAAGCTAACAGTTGGATTTCAGTTCGCATGTACGGAGTTAGAATCTGTTGCGCTAAATTGTTTATTGGCAAAATGTGTCGAATGAAAAATGGAAGAAGAAGAAGAAAAAAAAAAACAATGACAACAAACATTCAAATGTATACTATATACATACAATCATACATATTTTATGTACGTACGTGCGTGATTAACCTAGAATTTTATGAAAGCGGCTTTGAAAACATTAAGCGCAATGGCCAGACATCGGGACTACTAGTTATGTATGTACGTGCTTAAGTATGGAGGTATAGTAGGTATGCCAGTCCCGGGGTCTTGATATTTTTTTAGTGCTGAAAAAACTGGCATCATTTAATACGAATCGGGATCTTACCACTTTGCCGGCCGGTAGTACTTTGCTGAAGTTTACTAGAAGGCCGGTGATTTTAGACGTGAAAATTATTTCGGGAGACGTGTAATAAAACTTCGAAAACTTTTTGAAATCAAATATATATTTGAAGAAATATTTTTTATTTATTTAGTCAGAGTAAGTCTAGTAGACGAGATTTCTCGTTCCCGGTCTGCTACAAATGTTTAATGAAATCGAAAAATCTCGTTCCCGGGCGTCAATGTCTTAAGCGGGGAGCCTGGTTTATAAGGTCAAAAAAATCTACAATATTTTTTTTTTTTTTTTGTTTTAAGCGATTCCCAATATATTTTAGAATATTCACACAAAGTTACAGAGCATAATTCTCAATATTTCAGTAGATACAAAGCCAAAGGTAGGCGAGCGTTAGGTAGTTACGCTGTGACCGGACAGCTATAGTACAAACTTTATCTTCTTTTCTCGACTTTTCATTTTTATGATTTCTTTGAATTGGCGTACATGAATGAAAAAAAACGAATGAACATTTTGAAATGAATCATAGCTTGTTCCCTTCAGTATTAAATTCTCTTCTATTTGAACTAACAAAATAGATAAAAAAAAAAATTTTCAAGATTCTTATACCAAGTTGAAGTGAATTTTTTTTTTATAGAAAGGCATTTTTTTCTTTAAAACCTTCAAAAAGTTTAAATTTTGGAATTTCTCTCAGTTTTCTTAGTTCATCTGGAATAAAAAATCACGATAATTAGAAATCCATTTGAATTTTTTACTTTAGATAATAATTACGAGCTGTATCCTGTACGCCAGTTGGAAACTCCAGCGTTGCAGCGCTCTACTAATTTGTATTTTAAACATTTTTTTCAACTTATTTTAACCAGTACAAAAATTTTTTATACTTTTTAAATGTTCATTAAAAGATAGAAAAAACTTTGCAGTGCTAAATTAATTTTTTCCTTAAAAAAAAAATCGCAAAGAGATGCAATTTTTAGACCTCATAAACCAGGCTCCCCCCTTACGACTGCATTGGCGCGTACACTTCTGTTAGGTAATAGGCCGAGCTCCTCCTCCTTTTTGTGCTTCTTGATGTTGTTCCACAAATGGAGAGACCTACATTTTTAAGCCGACTCCGAACGGCAGATATTTTTATGAGGAGCTTTTTCATGGCAGAAATACACTCGGAGGATTGCCATTGTCTGCCGAGGGGCGACAGCTATTAGAAAACATTTCTTCTATAATTTTGGTGATTCATGTACTGAGACTCAAACTTTCCTACTTCCGAGTGGTAGTCACGCACCAACCCTGATGGAAATTTCGTTGATGAATAAATCTAATTTTGAACAAAAAAAAAACGGATTTTTTTTTTGGTTAGGCCAAGGACTTTTCAGCCCATGTGTTATGCTTAAATTTTTTTAACATTTTTTTTTTAATTTATTTATTGTAATATTTTTGGTTTTTATGAATTTTTACTAGAACTACTAAAATATCTTCCAGAATACCACGATTACACTAAGGCATCTCGAAATCCCGGTCTTAAAAATTCTCATTAAATGGGCATCCCTACTGGAGGCTACAGTTGCAAGCATAAAAATCCGAGCACCATAAAAACTAAATTTTTAACTCAATTACTCAATTTGTTTAGTTATTATGTTGCACAGCTTTTTAAAATATTTGGTTTGAAATAAATATATATTCTGAATACTTTTACTTGAAATATGTTAACTTCATATATTTAGGTACTTATACATAAGTTTAGATTTTAATAGGAACAGTTTGCGTTTCGATACGTGGCGAATAGATGAAGCAACTGGAATAGAGCTGTAACCAACTTCAGACCGCTTGCTCAGCTGATGCCCGCATGGAGGTGGTCATCTAAAGACTTCAACGTCACGTGAAATGGTTCAAGAAGTGAAGAAGCTACTTGAGGGAAATCCCCGACGAAGTACCAATCAAATGGCGAAAGGACTGTAAATATCCGACCGTAACATCCGCCGCATACTGAAAAATGATCTCAAAGCCAAGCCTTAAAAGATGCAAAAGGCGCATGATCCAAAGCAGCAACAAGTCAGACTTGAGAGAGCGAAGGAGTTACTTCGCTTGGCCGAAAGGGGTCAATTTCCGAACATTGTGTTTTCTGAGGAGAAAATTTTTCAAATTGAGCAGTTCGTAAACTCCCAAACCCACCGTTCATACCAGAGTTCGAGTCATCGATTGGCCATCAGGAGGCAGCACCCGCCACAGGTAATGGTTTGGGCCATTGTAACCGCAGATGGACGCTCTTCAATCGTTTTCATCGAGCCTGGCGTCAAGGTGAATGCGAAATATTATCGGGAAGGTATTCTGGAGGTTGCTTTGAAGACGTGGGCAGACAACAGGACTTGGCAAGACCGTCTCACAAAGCTCGAGTGAACCAAGAATGGCTGAAAAACAACGTTCCGAACTTCATAACGTCCACACAATGGCTCTCAAATTCACCAGACGTGAATCCGATGGATTATTCTCTTTGGGAGAGCAAAGTCCGAACTAAAAGATTCACCAGTTTCGAGGCGCTGATAAAAGGCATTGTCAAAGCAAAAGGTGTTCATATCGAGAAAAAGTAAATTTGAACTCAATTTCGATTTATTTTCACACATTTTTTACTTTGAATTGAATAAAAGTAATTTTTCAAATTAAATTGATGGTCTTTTGGTTACACTTCGATTGATGGACCTGTAGTGAGTTAAACTCGTTTTATAAGGTATAAGGTGCTAACTGCTATTTCCTTTACCTTTTTTAATTATTTATTTTTGCCCGGTAATGTCCATATCTACGCATAGATAATAAACACATATTTGTTTTTGTTTTCGTTTGCGGTTCACATTTTAGACGCGGCCTTTTGTTACATTGCTACTGTTTGTGCTGACTATTCGATCTTCACAGCTGTTTTTTATGATGCGCTATATTTTATTTTACCTCTTTATAGAAGCTACACCTATACATTCATACATATACATAGTGACATATATGCATGTCGTTGGTTTGCTGCAAGATAGTCATAACTCAAAAGAGGCATTGCCTCCGTTTTTGTTGCAATACATTTTTTATTTTCTCGACACCAACTTCCTTAGCTGGGTTAATTTGTACAAAGTCTGGTTGGAGGTACGACGGTGAATGTGGGTCAATATCGAATATCCGTGCATGAACATCCAATTATAAAAAAGTTTTTTCTAATAGCTGTGCCCCTTGGCAATGACAATGGCAAACCTCCGAGAGTATTTCTGCCATGAAAAACCTCCTCGTAAAAACCGGAGTCGGCTTAAAACTGTAGGTCCCTTCATTTATGGAACAACATCAAGACGCACACCACAATAGGAGAAACACGTGCGCGCCAATTATTTACTTTATTTTTTATTTTGTTTTTTTTTTTGAATTATCCAGACTTAATTCCCTCGGACTACAATTTGTTCCCCACTTTGAAGCAAATGCTGGGGGGAAAATTTTTTATTCAAACGAGTAGGTGATTGCAGAAACGAATGTATATTTTTCAGACTTGGATGAATGCTATTCTTTGGAAGGGATCAACAAACTAGAAAATCATTAAACCAAGTGTATAAGCCTGAAAGGAGGCTATTTCGAAAAGTAAAAGAGGTTTACCTCAAACAATTAAGTAGTTTTTAGTTTTGCTCGGACTTTTCGTATGCCCCTCGTATATATTAGTTTGGGGGAAAAGAAATCCATTATTTTTGCGTACAATTTTTTCTTGAATGGTTTAAAATTGTTTTACGGTCGATCTTTAGCTCCTGGGCCATGCTACCACAACTAACACGCCGGTGAACTTCGATTATTTCTGTGATTTTATCGACATTATCGACATTTTCTGTAACAGCAAAAATGATTGAACGGAATCGACGAAATCAAAATTGCAATATCGGCACCATAAACACCATTTACAAAAATGCACTGCCATTATTTAGTCAAACCATCTTGATTTGACTACAAATCTGCGTATGCATTTATTTTCTACCAAATTCTTCCCTGAGAATTTCCCCAGCATTCTATGTCATAGAACACACAGACTTGGACACTCAAACAGATAGTGGAAGACTGTCTTCCTTAAATCTTCCTGATTGCAGCTTCTATATCTATCATTGACCTAGCATGGTCTCCGATAGGCCAATGGCCGGTTATAGTTGACGTAATTCTAAAGATGTCTGTTCTTGGCTTTCGTAACAGCTCGTCAGTTCTGAGCTTGTTGTACTCTGGTCACGTTTCCTTCGCTATTTTGTAGGTATCGATGTTGGTCCATTTGTTAACAGCCTGCTTCTGGAATAACGAGAAGATCTCTCTTTTGTAGACGTTTCGGGGCAGCTCACTGCTACCACATTGAACATTCTAGAGGAAGTCCCCTGTCTTGCCAGCTCATCAGCTCATTTCCTTATATGTTGCTATAGTCAGGTACCCAAATGCTGTCTGCTGTCTGTCATGCGTGCTAAGGCATTTAATTCTTCTTTGCACTGTCTGACAATTTTTGAATTTGTTGTTGGTGACTTTAAAGCTAAGATGAACGCTTGAGTATCTGAAAAAGTACGTGCTTCTGATAGTTCTTATGGATGATTTCTGAATATCCCGAAAGCTTCCCTGATCCCGAGAACATATGCTTCAAAGATGCTATTCCATCTCGCCAGGCGAAATAATTTGGAAGTTTCGAGGTCTTTCGAATATACACTCACACTGTGGTATCTTCCCTGGCTACTAAATTTAACTCCCATTCCTTTCGCGTGAGAAACATTACCTTAAATTCTAGTCTGAAGTCGAGAATTGCGGTTTAGCTTCCGACTATCAAGAATTGTTTTATGACCAAACACCCTAGCATTCCAACAACCATCCGCTTGGGACTTATTGAGATTTCTTTGCTTTTTTTATTTATTTTTATTTATATTTATATTTATGTTTTTTTATTTTTTTATTTTTTTTTTCTGTTTTTTTTTTTAATTTAATATAAGTTTATTTTACTTAATTTAAGTTTTTGAGTTATTACTGTCTAATGGAAAATAGGCATTTTGTGCGTGTCTAACACCTCTTAATTTTTATATAAAACTACATTTGTGTGACAAATTAATTGCTATTTTGGCCCTAGTAGTGAGATATGCTAGTACGTGGCACAAAGCTTATTACAACAGTCTGAAGGCCGTAAATTCAAAGGCAATACCACAAAAACCATTTAGTGTTCCGATTCGGCGTTCAACTGTGGGGCTTCCATAGGAAGTAAACTATAAATTTAGTGAAAAGCTCGACTTAAGCACAACTTTTTTGCTTCACACTGTTATTGTTGTTATTGAATTACTAAGCGTGTATGGTTTTGAATGTTTGAAACTCAAATAACATAAATTGCTGGCAATTGAATTTGTAGATATGTGGCTTACGTGTTTGTTAGTCAAATGTCATTTGAAAAAAAAAAAAAAATACATAAATAGCATAAAAATCATTATCCACATTTTTAACTGCCGTTCTAAACAATTTAATCAAGATAAGATTTTCTTAATATGTTTAATAATTTATTTGTTTGTAAAATCGTGATGACTTTGGCATAATTGAGCGCTGCTTTTGTTTTTGCTGTATTAAAAAAAAAAAACTAACGTGAGTACTGCAGTTCAGTCTATTTTGCCAACCGCGCATTAAAAATTTGTGATTCAAAGTGTGAGAATGCGTCCCAACGTTTGTATGTATGAAAGTTAACTGAAAATTATTAAATAATATACACACATAGATATACCTGTGTTCAAAATAATAATTTTTAGTATTTTTATTTTTTATTATATTACTTTATAAAACGAAACACCTATGCAGTAAAATCTCTCTTGGGCGAACACTCACTGGCAGTCAGCTTTTGTTCGTCCAAGAGGCGTGTTCATTCAAAAAAGGGTAACTTCTTTCAATATATAAGATTAGGTATAGAGAAAAGTGGCCTTTCAAGGGCATTGTCCGGCTAATAGAGGTGCCGTTAGGGGAGGTTACACTGCATAACTCAAAGCTTCAAACTTTGTACAAAATTCACAAAATATTATTACTGCCCGCTCTCTAAGAGAATTCAATGAGATCTCGACTTTTCGGTGTCAAAGAATGATTTTTATGAAATTCTTTACTCTTTTTTTAAATTTATTTGTTTATCTATTTGTAGTAATTTAAGTAATTAACTCGAAGGGGTCTGCAAAACCGGAAATTATGTTTTAGACTTGAAATAAACGAGAAAGAAAACCAAAGTACATCAAAATGTTAAACTTTTTATTTAGAATTTTTAAGTATCGCGCAATTATGGTTAATTTTGTAGAATGCGCTGGAGCTGTATAAAATTATGAAACAAAACTGAAATACAAAAAAGAAGTAAAAATTTGGTAATTCGTCGCGCTTCAATAACACGGTGCTACAATGAGTCAGAACTTTTGAAGTGCATTGACGAGCACTGTAGATCTTGCCGAGAACGATGCGGAACCGTGTTCAAAAAATGTGTAACACCCTCAAATTTTTATTTATCGTTAAAAACCCGATTTTGGGTGTCTTCCGTGTTAGCTCGTCCGCATTTTATCCAATTTCCAACCTTGACACAGTTTTGTTGAGGTTAATATTAGTCCTTCTGACGTATGTCTTCTATTTTTCACGCTAAGCAAAAATAACCACTGATTTTTCAACACAAAACTTAAATTGTAGTAAATTTTTCCAATTTTTGCAAGTTTAACGAGATGTTGTCGATAATATGGAAATGAAAGGTTTATTTATTAGTAGATAGTCTTATAGCTATGTCTATTCCGAATGCATTTAATTTCAAAAATCGATCAAAATGTGTCGAAGTAACGGATTTTTTTTGTAAAACTGAAAGTTTTGCTCACTACTTTCATATTTGCAAATTTAATGCGGTTCTCCGTTATTATTCACGAAATACGTGTATAATTAAGTATATTCACTCATACCTGTATCCATTCCGAGTCTAGCAAGCATTATTTCATCAAAATTGATAAGAAATTTTCCAAGTGAAGAACGTTTTTGTAGAAATAAAATAAAAACAGAACATTCTCGAGTTGAACAGAGGCCGTAGAAGAATATTATGCGTCAAAAAAAAAAAAAAAAGCAAAAAGTAACGCAATTTGCTGACTTACTTCAGCAATTTTCTGACTTACTCGAACGTAGTATTACTAACTAAACCTTACCTAACTTAACGTTATCGAAATCAATCCAACCGTACACAATGTGAGCCAATCGAACCCATTGTGCTGCTTTTCTGTAGTGCACATTGAACAAACATATTCTGATTCAAACCACTGACTTTCAATGTATGTGCGCTCAAGAAGAAGGTTATATCTTTCAACCACGGCCTTAGTTTTTGTGAATTCCAAACGATGCTTTTTGTCAACAAACGTTCCACAGGCGTAACAAAAATGATTACGCTTATCACACATTCTGATTTATGTTTACTTAATACACTTATGCTGAAAACAGTAAAAAACGTACGCAGTTATTTTCCACTATTAACGGCATACATTCCTCTTTATAATGAAATAAACATCCGATCATTTATATTAAAAAATATCATTTTTCTTTGAATATCAAAATAACACATCTGATTGGAAAATACTTTATAAGTTAGCTAAAATTTCACTACTACAAATCGGAGTGTGAAATTTCATTTTGGTATTTTCTATGCTCGGCAGAAAGATTCTGTGAAAGATTTATGGAGCTTCGTGGTTTGGGGGTAGCGAATATCGCAGATGGTCAAATTATGAGCTGTACGAGCTTCATAGGTGTAACTAACGCAAACGCTTCAGACTTGGAAATATTTGACACGTTGTCTGCAAGTGAAGGCCTTCTCTTTGAGAGAAAAAGCTCAAGTGGAGCAGAACTTGGTTTCACTTAGTGTTTCTCATTGCGCGCAGCTTTTTTGAACTCCGCCAAAATGGCTTAAGCGGTTGCTACCCCAATCAAGAAGAAAATTTGTTTCTGTTGGCCTTAATTATTTTAGCTGAACTTTAAATTGCCATATTTTGATAGGAAGCCGCTATTCATGCATAAGCTGTGATTTCTTAGCAATTGCGATCTGCACAGCGAATAAAGTATCAAAAATTAAGCACAACACATCGTCAGGTTCCCACAAATTACATAAAAGCACAATGCGGGCATTTTGGTCTGGTGCACGCCGAGCACTTGCAGTCACTCCTTTCTCCAACCTCCTTTTGCCGCCAGTGCCGCTCAAGGCAATGCACGCCTCATTGACTACTACAGCTTGCAAAGTGATTGGAAGTTCTTTTACTAAGTCTACCAAATGTGGACGCGTTTTTTTCTCTTTTTTCTTGAAAGGGTGCTACAAAATCAAACCCATTTAAAACAATTCAAAAAGAAAGCATGAGAATTAAAGGAGGTGCAAAGTGAAATCATTAAATCGTACAAATGTTTTTGAAATGGTAGTGAAGCGTTGCGAGTGCCATTTCGCCATTCACTTTGACGTGGGCGTTGCATTTTGCATTTTGCATCTTGCAGTTGCATTTTTCGCTGTTTGCTGTTCGCTGCTGCTGCCATTTGAGCTGCAGTTGCATATTTGGATTTTGTGTGCACTTTGGTTGCATATTAATTTCTGCATTGTGTTTTGTTTGTGCGATGGGGAGCGCATGGCGTGGGGCTGCTGTTTGTTTTTTTAACGCTTCACCTACTCACTGACGCCATTGACGGTGCCAAATTGACAAAGCTAATCACGCCCATTGAAAGGAACAAAGTCCTTGTATTCCAGAGTTTATGAATCGCCTCAAATTAGGGGGGAGGGGGAGGTGGAGGTGTGCGCGTTTGTATGGCATCGAAAGTTCGCGCTTGCCTCAAAAGCTTGCAAAGGAAAAGAAATAAAAAACAAACGTTTAGCTTTTGCAAAAATTTAATTACACACACATAAATACATACATACGTGCATATATGTGTGCACACACTCACTCGTATGCATAGAGTACAATGGGCGACCGCTTCAATTTAGTCATCATTAACAGAAATAAAAACACTTTGCCACGAAACAAAGTGGATTTTAGCCTTCGGAAAAACGTTCTTCATATAAATACAAACATACAAACAGACATATGTGTGTGTGTGTGTGTGTGTATATATGTCGTGTAGCACCAGTGTGTACTTGTCGCATTTGCCACTCAATGCAACCTGCAATTCAATTATTTTTCAAACTTAATTTCTCTGCTTTCTTTAACCTCCTTAAAATGATTGAAATGCAAAGCAAGCAAAGGATAGAAGAACAGAGAGAGAGATTAAAAAAGTCATCAATCAGCATGAAAAAAATTAAAACACTTCAAATGGAATCGTTCATTGATTCCGAGATTTTTTAAGAATTTCATAAGTTGCACCAACTCACCGATATGCCACATTCTGGTACAACAACTACGAGTATGTGGAGGGGTTTCCATCAGAGCAGCTTAAACTTCAACTTTAATTAATGATTGAGATACATAAAATACTTGCACAAGGTGGCGCAAAATTAATCGTACAATTTTGTTTTTGAATAATTTTTTTATAAAATAAAAAAAAAGTATATTGGGTGATAGAAATCTGTATTTTGACCTTTACGCTCTCCAGTGATTGTCTGTTTGTATACTACAACTGTCTATTTTTTTTCTTGTTCACTCCGCTCTTCAGCATAGGGCCTCGACAAGACTTTTCCAACGTACACGGTTCAGGGCTGTAGGGTTTGCGCCGTCGTGGTTCATATATCAATGAAATTTCAACACCGTTCTACACGCACTCAATAACCCTTTGAGAACCATCTTAACCGAATGTGCGATGTAACTTTAAACATTTTTAAAATATTATATAGTTTTTAATTTATGCTTAAACTTCCAAAAGCAGTGATTGTGTTATGTTTTTGTCTTACCTATGCAAATGAAAAAAAAGAGAAATCTTCGTGCCAAAAAAGAAAAACAATCTGTTTCCTATCGTCTCTCGGAGTGATGAGTAGTATGGCGCGCAGTAAGTACATTTTGGTACAAGATTTGAAGATGTTTCCATACAAAGTCCAGACGGTGCATCAGCTGTTAGCTGCTGACCGCCAATCGCGTCTAACATACGCTCAAGCCATCCTTAATCACCACCAAGAGGAAGATGATTTTTCATCAGAAATAATCATGAGTGATGGGGCCCATTTCCATCTTAGCGGGTACGTACCATAAATAAGCAAAATTTACGCTTCTGGGGCACTGAAAATCCGCGTGTAACCCACGAAGAGCCATTACATCCGCTCAAAGTCACTGTATGGTGTGCTGTTTTCGCTGGAGGAGTCATCGGACCTTTTTTCTTCGAAGACGTCGCGGGCCAAATGGTTACTGTGAATGGTGAGCGCTACAGAGCAATGATAAACGAGTTCTTTTTGCCGCAACTTGATGAATTGGGATTGGAAAACATGTGGTTCCAACAGGACGGAGCAACGACACACACTGCACGTGCCACAACCGATATGCTGAAGGATGCATTTCCCGGGCGCCTAATCTCCCGTTTTGGCGATTATCACTGGCCAGCAAGATCGCCTTATTTGACCGCTCCAGACTTCTTTTTGTGGGGCTTTTCGAAGTCGCGGGTTTATGTCAACAAGCCTCAGACTCTTACAGCTCTTAAAGACAATATCCGTCAAGAATGTGAGGACCTATCGCCGGAAGTTTTGGCCAAAGTGATGGAAAATGCCATAAAAAGGGATCAAATGGCAATCAACTGTGGTGGCGGCCATTTACATGACATCATATTCTCGACTTGATGTAAAAAAAATTAAAAGACCAAATAAAAATAATCCACAAGAAGAATCAAAGTTTTTCTTTTTTTTTTTTAAATTACAGCCAAAAAACATCGCAAGGTTACTTTTGCGCCACCTTTATAAAGCCAGTGCTATTTTAAGTTATAACATGTGCTTGTTGGTTCCACTTATCTCTGAACTAAAAATCAGATATCACATTTGTGTTGCTTGGTTTTAAGTTAAGAGCTTCTTACAAACTCACAATTGTGTTATCTAATGAATTGCAGGGATAAATATAGACTTCTCAAGTGTTTCTGACCTTCAAATGGTCTTAGATATTCTTGAAAACTTCGATGGTAACTTTTCATCTGATGATGGAATTGAGAGTCTATGCTTACCGCGCGACCAAATACAAGAAAGTGATAGTTCGGATGAAGAGGAATCAGAAGAAGGAATTTTTCTAGCTTTTTTAAAATTAACCTAATTATTTTTTTATTTGACTTGAATTGAACTTACAGATTCAATTTCGGAACATTTCGTAGCTAATCAAAAAGCCGCAAAATCACACAGAACAGAACTTTGGAAGTAAACAGAATTCCCAGCTCACAATATTCCTATAGAGCAAGGCTGTCAAAATTTCGTTGAATTAGGAACACCCCTCGAATACTTTTCAAAATATTTCACAGAAACACACTTTAAGGATATAAAAAAATGTATACACTTTGCGCCATTTGGCTCTGGGATGAATCTAATCGAAACCGAATTGAAAAACTTTTATGGTTGCGCCATTATTATGTCCTGCCTAGGCTATCCACAGATAAAAATGTATTGGGAAAACCACTAAAGGTGCGAAATAGTTGCTTCTTTCATGTCAAGAAATAAGTTCATGAAATTTAGAAACACCATTCATTTTGCTGATAATAACTTACCTAGTGAAACGAACAAGCTATGGAGAGTTCAGCTTGTCATTGACGTTGTAGGAAACCGATGCAATCACCTAGCGCCTGAAGTTACTTCATACTCTACTGATGAACAAATAGTTCCTTTTACTGGTAGATGATCTGTCAGACAAGTTTTCCGTTCAAAACCGCGCCCTGTGGGTTTGAAAAATCTGGTTTGTGCTACCTCTGATGGTCTGATCGTTGATTTTGAACTATTTCAATAGTTACAATAGCCTCAACAGCATATGGAAAAGATCCAATTGGTGAAGTAAATTGTTGGGTGCGAGATCTTAAGCGAAGGTTGCCAGTTCCAATTCCTGCCGTTGTCCAACTGTACAATCCTAAAATGGAAGGAGTGGATATAGCTGACCAAATGATGGAATACTGCCACATTAAAGCGAAAAAAAGAAAATGGCCAGTCTAAGTTTTTTTTCATTTTCTTGATTTGGCAATATATAATAGTTGGATGGAATAAAGAAAAGATAGATAGAAGATATAGGAGGATAATAGGTGTAACGAGGAATACAATGAAAAAATTCCTTAATTTAAAAATGGAGATCGGCGAGGTGCTGGCGAAGTACAAAAGTGCTCCATTGGAAGTATCACCATATGAGTTACCCGAAAGCTATCATGGAAATAAATAACGCTCCGGATGACATAAGGTTCGATAGGTACGACCATTGGCCGGAATTTGTAAATGGAACCGTAAAAAGATGTCACAAACAACGATGCGAAAGTCGATCGAGAGCTCGGTGCCAAAAATGTAAAATACACTTGTGCCTTGCAAAAGACAAGCAGTGTTTCAGAGAATATCATATAAAATAATGCAAAATAAAACAAAATTTTTATCTCAATATCTATAGACTGAATTCACTATTTTTGTTTTGGTTTTTTATTGTTTCATTAATTTCGCTTTGATTTTTCAATAAAAAGGAATTATTAAAAAATGTTGGGTTCTTTTATATATCTGTAGTTGGAAACCAATGTACACAATTGTGATATGTCCTTTGAAATAACATTTTTTTTACAAAAAAATTTTAGAAATCATACAATATCGTATTGAAAAGAAAGAACTGAAATAAATTCAATTTTGTAAGAAATATTGAATAAAATGGTGCTTGTCCTCAAAGGGATAAATCCACGACAAGTATTGAGGTTCGACTTGTCAACAACTCTTCGCAGAGCCGAAAAGAAAACTACCAGAGTATCAATTGGAATAAATTATATACGGACGGATCAAAAACTAGCTCTATCAGCACGATCGCTGTACTTAACCAACAAGGATTTCTCATTTCTGGAGGCCAGTTACCTGATCACTGTGGGCAGCGGGCCATAAAAGGTTAGGTTAGGTTGACCAGGCTGGCTGAAAGCCATCACATAGACCTATTGGTGCTTAGTGGTACCAGATGGAGCTTGATCTTTACGTTTCCTTGTAGTAGGCTTCTTGTAATAAGCCTGCGTCTTTTGCGAATCTAAGTCAGATAGGTAGTAGTCTGGTCAAATACTCATTTTTTAAATATATTTTTTAGGAATTTTTTTAAGAAAATAAAATGCGATCGTTTTGAATTTATAGTACGTTATTATGCGGCCCCCGTAACCGAATGGGTTGATGCGTGACTACCATTCGGAATTCACCGAGAGAACGTAGGTTCGAATCTCGGTGAAACAGCAAAATTAAGAAAGAGTTTTGTCCTCAGGCAATGGCAAACCTCCGAGTGTATTTCTGTCAAGAAAAATCTCCTCATAAAACATATTTGCCGTTTAGAGTGGGCTTGAAACTGTAGGTCCCTCCATTTGTGGAACAACATGAAGACGCCCACCACAAATAGGAGGAGTAGCTCGGCCAAACACCTAAAAAGGGTGTACGTGCCAATTATATACGTATATATATGTTATTATTAACATCAAATAGTGTACAAAAACAATTTTTTTGGACATATTTGTTTTGTAGTAGTGTGGCACCAAAGTAAACATCTTAAAAAAAAGATAGGTGGCTTGTCAACAGGATTTTGGTTCTTCAGGATATCTGAAATGAAAAGGTTAAACTGATTATTATACTGTAGGCTTGTCATTCTGGCACGTCTAAATTTTTTTTTGAAATTACAAAATGGCGGACTTTTGAAAAAAAGGTATGTTTTTCGGGTGGAAATTAGTCTGTAGTAAGGAAAGTTAGGGCTGAAAAGAAACAAAAGTAGCACCTGCCAGAACTACTGATGTGTGAAATAACTGATGAAAATTTCAGATTAATCGGTTAAACAGAATTTGCTGTAGGTCCTTGACAGACCAGAAAAACGTTGTTTTGAGAAAACCACGTTTAAAGTTTTCGAATAGATTTTCTTGACAAAATTCGTACTTACATTACTCGTCAAAGCCTTGTGTGTATAATAATCCTTCGGGTTTTTCGTAGGCATCATTTGCAGCAAATCTTGCTGCTCTACGACTTAACCTGCGTCTTTATCCGCCTTTGATACGCGAGCGGCATTGTATTTCGTAGCGTAGATAGCAGCGTGCGGACCGATTGTGACTCCCATTGTGTCCAAAACTTTCAAAAAAGGATGAAGTCCTTCATTGAAAGTGCAAGTAGCTGTCAATGTAGCAATTTCAAAGGTCTTTTGCCTAACAAAAATATGTTTAGGAGCCAAATTCCATACGCAATGGTTAAATGCTTCGTTATTATTTTGCGTGTTTTTGCGTAATTCTCATGAAACTATGCTCAAAAATGAATGTGTAGTGTTGTATATATGTATATACCTTTCAGGTATATCGAGCAGGTATAACAACGGTACAATATATTACAAGAAGGGATCAAGGTGATGTCAGAAGAAAAGAAGGACCATTCACTAAAAGGGTCACTCCGTGCGGCTAACGAAACGCAGCTATGACGCGCTCTTCATAATGCGCTATAACTTTACTGATATTTTGAATTTTAGTGTAACATTTTCACAATATATTTTCAACATTTTTTACTTTTAAAATATGTAAAAAAAATTATTTCTTTTTATCAATTTTTAACCAGACTACTACCTGAAGCTCTAACCCCGAGAGACATTCTAACCTGTCATATTGTAGAGCTCCTAAGCATTTCATTCGGGTTCTAGCTCATGCAGGGCAAGAAGGTGTTGAAGAGTTTCCCTCTCTTCTAGTTCATTGCAGCTATTATTGTTTTCAATTCCCATCTTGTATTCGTGTGCCGCTAACAAATTGTGGCCTGTCAGTATAGCTACGATAGTTCTACTTTACTTTCTAAACAGGGCGTCTATCCGTGTTTTCATGTCCGCAGCGATGCAATTGTACACCGTATTTAAAGGTTTCAGTATATCGTTTTCTTGTTCGAATTGTATGCAAACAACGCTTTTGGCAATCTCATCCACAATTTCGTTTCGTATAATGTCCTTGTGTCGGGGTACCCAATAGATGTGTAAAGCGTCTGTCTGCGGCTCTCTCTATGGCTCCCCTGGTCCTAAGAACGATTTTAGATGAAATTTCATATGAGTCTATTGCCTTTATTGCCGCTTGACTGTCAACGTATATATTTATGTTGGAGTTGCTCGAAGTCCTTGCTAGTGCTTTTTCTGCAGCATTTCCTACCGCAAAGACTTCTGCTTGAAAAATACTGCAATGGTTAAATAAATAAATAAATAAATAATTGGCGCGTACACTTCTGTTAGATGTTTGGCCGAGCTCCTCCTCCTATTTGTGGTGTGCGTCTTGATGTTGTTCCACAAATGGAGGGACCTACAGTTTCAAGCCGACTCCGAACGGCAGATATTTTTATGAGGAGCTTTTTCATGGCAGAAATAAACTCGGAGGTTTGCCATTGCCTGCCGAGGGGCGACCGCTATTAGAAAAATATTTTTATTAATTTTGCTTTCACCGAGATTCGAACCAACGACCTCTCTGTGAATTTCGAATGGTAATCACGCACCAACCCATTCGGCTACGGCGGCGGTGGTTAGGGAGATTAATTGGCCGCCTGACAATAAATTCCTGCACCTATTCCGTCCATCATTTTCGAGCCGTCAGTAAATATTTTAAGCGTATTGGGGTTAAGTTTCATACCTCTTTTCCACTCCTCTTCTTCTATTGTTGTTCGGAATCTCTTCACCAAATTGTATTTCGGAGTCATATAGTCCGTATTGGACCGATAACTCATACCTATTGAGCTATGTCTGAATATTTTACATGTAAATTCACCCGTTGCGTTAAGTCTTAAATCATTTAATGTTAAAAAAAAAATACTGTGCACAGTTTTAATATGGAATACAATAGAATATTTTAAAATGTTAGAATGAAATGCAGTGAATATTTTTCTATTTATATTTTAACTATTCAAAAGGAGGTTACTTTAGAACCATTTTGAACTAGAATTTTGAACTGGTACTAACTAGAATTTTAGCTGGTATTTTGCTAATGCATCGGCGGACAATCGACGTTTCGCAGGCTATCGCATTGTTAAAAATACCATTTTCTACGATGAAGAAAGACGGCACACGAATTGGTTGACCTGAAAAGTGAACTGGTAGTATTCTACTTTAGTACTACTATTTTTCCTTGCAGGGTGTATATGCACATACATACACACAAAACCCCCTACACACACACTCCTTCATCTACATCAAACGTTTAGCATACACAGTTCCTTCGCTTATTCCAAGCCACTGATGACGTTGCTGGCTGACAGTGAAGCCATTTATTTACACATCCAACCAAAGCATCCAGCCACTTAAATTTACCTCCGTATCCTCGTTGGCGGTCGGGAATACATCGTTGCAAATTGCAAATTGAAAGTGAAACGTTGACTGGTTGAGAAAAATGCAAAATTTTTACTTCAACCAAAATGTCTGCAAACTGTCATGGCACAAGACACAAACACTGATAGAAATAAAGTGACACAACAAGAACGGCACTTGGTATTCGATTGAGTTCTAGTTAGGGGCCCACCCTCAAAGAATTAAGGGAAGTATTGCCAAACACTTCAGCAAACATTTATACCGACAAGGTGGCGCAAAATTAATCAACAGTTTGGTTTTTGAATAACTTCTTGAAAATACATAACTTCTTTACTACATAAAAAATTGAGTCATGGAAATGTTTATTTTGAAACTTGTTTATACAGCAGCTGTCTACTTCGCAAGTGTCAAATATGATTGACAAATTTACAAAATTATAAATCTTCTGATAGAATCATTGATTTTGTACGACACTGTAAATCTTGATTACTTCGGTAATCCAGAGAGTTCCCAAGTAGCGATTTAAGGTATTTATCGATGACTACTGCTGAATGCTGGCTAAATTGACATACTTCATGCGAACAACAACACAGTTCTAGACCACCCTGACGAACAACCACCTACATTACATGAAATACTGGATGTAGTCAACTATATGAAAAACTTCATAGCGCCTGGATAAGACAATATAACAGCTGAGCTCCTAAAAAACGCAAGTACTAGTTACATTGAAAGAATGCATCACCTGACCACATTGATCTGGAACAATGAAACACTGCCAGGCGACTGGAACACAGCAATAATACTCCCCATTCACAAGAAAGGCGATAATTTAAACTGCAAAAAATATCGCGGGATTTCCCTACTCAACACAACGTATAAAATCTTCACAAGAATTGTTAATAAAAGACTTATAGGCCACTCGGAAAGAGTACTTCCAGAGTATCAATGCGGATTTCGACCTGGAAGGTCAACAATAGACCACATTTTTTCTCTCAAACAGTCCATGGAGAAATGTTTTGAGCATCATATTGGGCTGCACATGCTGATTGTTGATTTCAAGCAAGCTTTCGATAGCATCAACAGGAGGGCTATCCCCACAATATATCATAAATGCAAAATCCCAGACAAACTAACCAGAATAATGATGATGACTCTGAAAGAAACTGGATCCAAAGTAATGATACAAGATAAAAAATCCGACCCCTTCAGAATTAAAACTGGAGTAAGACAAGGGGATGCGCTCTCATCAACAATCTTCAACCTTATGCTATGCTGGGCCATCGATGAAGTAAGTGACGCAAAAAGGACTGGACATATTTTAAACAGAACTACCCAATTATTCGCATACGCAGATGGCATAGCAATTGTCAGCAAAAATATCCCTAACCAAAACCTTCGCTGATATTGAAATTGCTGCTAGTAAAATTGGTATTACAATCAACGAATATATGATGATGTCCAGACAAAATAAACCAACATCAGGCAAACTGAAAATTGGCGATTTTTCTTTTGAAATCGTTGAATCCTTTACCTATTTAGGCTTCAAACTGAGTAGAGACAATTCAATGAGCCTCACAATCGATGAGAGAATTCTAGCAGAGAGCAAATCAAAACTTCTAAACAGACGATGCAAATTGACTCTGTATAAAAGCATCATTAGACCAGTATTATGATATGCAGCTGAATCGTGGACGCTAATTGAAGCAGATAAAACAAAACTGCAAGCCTTGGAACGAAAAGTAATCAGAAGAATTTGCGGAGCAATCAAAGACCACGGCGAGTGGCGGATAAAATGGAACGACGAGCTAGATCAACTGATAAAGGGCGAAAATGTTATACGTTTCATCAAAGCGCCGCGGTTAAGATGGCTGGGTCACATTACAAGAATGGACGGTACGAGGGCGCAGAAGAAAATCGTAGAAGCTAGAGCGTTCAACACTAGAGCAAGAGGAAGGCCGAGAACAAGATGGACCGACGAGCTAGACGACGACATCAAGAAACTTAGGATAACGAACTGGAAAAATGTCGCAAGCGTTCGAGACGTATGGAGGTCCCACGTGCAGCAGGCCAAAGCTCACAAAGAGCTGTAGAGCCAAAAGATGATGATGATCGATGACTACTGATTATAATAATTACAAATCAGCAACAAACCGTTTGAGATAAAAGTTTACAATACCACCCGCAGTTCGGATTTTGACCCCAGTGACTTTTTCCTTTTTTTTATTACAAAAGGAGTTATGGAGACGAAGATTTTTGGACGACAGTGAGATAAAGCCAGCTATTAAAAACCAGTTGAAAATTAAAGTTAAATATTCTTTACTTACTTTAGGCCAGGAACTGATCACACGTATTTAGTACAACCAAGTTCTACGTCTGCAACAATAACTATTCAGGCTGGTTGGGTTTTATATTATCAGTTTCGACCTTTCAATGTTCGACGTATTTTACTAACCAACCTTTTTCCAACTAAATCACAAGAATAGCTGATAGGAAGACGCCAAACTTTTTCTTTTTGACTGGCGCGATAACCGATTTTGGCTTAGTTTAACAAAGCGCCCCAATCGTTTCTTCTTTTTCTCATACTAATCGGCGCCAGTTGGATACAGCAAGTGAAGTCAACTTCTTCTCTACCTCATTTTTTCAATGCAGAGAAGGCCTTCCTCCTCCTCTGCTACCACCAGCTGGTACCGCTTCAAATACTTTCGAGCCGGAGCGTTTGTGTCCATTCGGGAGACATTGCCCAACCAACGTAGCCGTTGGATCTTTATTCGCGAGCAATATCTTGTTGTTTTGACGGCGGCCGCCATAGCCGAATGTGTTGGTGCGTGACTACCATTCGGAATTCACAGAGAGAACGTAGGTTCAAATCTTGGTGAAACACCAAAATTAATCGCCCCTTGGCAGGCAATGGCAAGCCTCCGAGTTTATTTCTGCCATGAAAAAGCTCCTCATAAAAATATCTGCCGTTCGAAGTCGGCTTGAAACTGTAGGTCCCTCCATTTGTGGAACAACATCAAGACGCACACCACAAATAGGAGGAGAAACTCGGCCAAACACCCAAAAAGGGTGTACGCAAAGGTTCAAAAATCTTCCGTGGAATCTTTCTCTCAAACACTCAAAGAGACGCCTCATCGGGTGTTGTCATTGTCTAAATTGTATAAGCTTCTGCGCCATACCTTAGGACAGGCATGATGAGAGCCTTGTAAAGTGTTGGTTTTATTCGTCAAGAGAGGACTTTACTATTACAAGTTGACATTGCTTTTAGTGTTGATGCTGGTTCCTAAATAAACGAAATCTTTTACAACCTTACGAAATCAACAGTGACGTGGAGGTATGGTAATGCTAATGGTTGTACAGGTTAGGTTAGGCTAAGGCCTTTATGCATTGCGACCAGATTTATCTATTGTGCGCCCCTAATTGCTTAATTACAATTATTTAGTATACCGAGGAATCGAACCAGCTCCTTTGGCGGGAGCAATTGTAGGTCTTCCTCGTCTAGTAGGTACGGGCCCAGGATTCTGTGTCTCCTGTTGGTGATTAAGTGTTCCATAGACTTCTCTTCATTACAGCAGAGCCTGCATGATCTTGTACTAGATAACCCTATTGTGTTAAAGTGGTCATTACAGACAAAGTGACCTGTAAGTGCTCAACAGAGTAATCTGAGGCCCTTTTTATCTAGGGTTGGAGCAGATTATGCTCTGTTTGCATTCAAGTTAAACAACTTTTTGGAGTGATTAAGGCCGCTTGTGCCGTCCCAGTGTTCACTGATTTTAGTTTGGATCCATTTTTTTGGTTTCCTGTTTTATATTATTTTTGTTAAAGCCGGAAAATGGGGTTGGTCCAATAAATAGCCCTTCTGCCCCTCATGTCCTGATACCCAAATCAGTGAGACCTGATTATGAGTGGCCAGTTTGTTGAGTCCATTGTTAAAATCTATAAGGACTTTTGACTTGAATGTGAAGCTATTCAAGGCTTTGAGAACAGATTGCCTGTCCGAAAGTATTTTAATTTTTACTTTCTCGAACCCTCTGTCTCCATTATGGCGAAGAGCTCCGCATGGGAATTTTTAGTATCTGTACTCAATGTTAAAGATTTGCTCCTATCCCCTGCGGCATTTTGGATCCATCGGTGTAATATTTTTGTGAGTCATCAATTATCCATGTTGGGTTAGTGATCCATTCTTCCCTAGACGGGAAGATAACCTTGTCTCTCTTTATAAAATTGGGTAGGAGGTACTTCGATTTGTCCTTGTTCACCATCAGTTTAAAAAAGGCAGAACTAACAGCGTTTAATTTCTGCAGCTCGCACGTTATTTTCCAGCATCAGATTAAAGAAGTCAAATACCAAACTACTCAGTGAAAATTGTAAGCCGTGAGCTGGTATTTGATAGAAAAAGTTGTACTGATTCGAGAGTGTCTGGAGTTGTACCACGTGCAGAAAGACCAATGAGAGGTTAATGCAAAACAAATATTTTCCTTGAGGACTGATTGGTGGAGTCAAACATCTGCGTTGCCGAGGCCGACAAGCTCTTTAAATGTTAAAATGCTGATTCACAAACTGACTATTGGCATTTCGTGGGACATCGCCAGGCTACGAATACTCGTTGCTACTATTAGCAAAATGTGGAAGATGAGTTACTGCATTTGCAAAGCAAACTGTTGATGTTTTTTTTTTTTTAATTACAATTTTCAGGTAGTTCAGAACTATAGTAAATAGTGGACGTGACTGTAGGGTATCTACGAATATATTTTTTGATTTTCAATAACACACTTTTGTTCAAAACTGGGTTATTCGGGAGCTGTACCGTGTTTTTTCAAACAAACGGCCTCAGAATAAAGAAAATGTAAACTTAAACATAAAGAGCAGCAGTCAAGCTTTTTATAAAGTTTGATAACAGCCTTACACCGAAATGGGCCAGTTTTTGTATAAATACCAAAGTAAAGAGTGATCAGATTGGTGGTGGTGTTTCCAATAGTGTTTTTTTGACTAACAAACTAAATACATAGTTTTTCAGTATTCATTGACATTTCATCATGGAAAGACTTACGCCTCAACAAGGTTTACATATCCGCCCTTATTTCTTCGAAGAACGAGGCTGGCGCTTATGTACCAGTCATTGACGATCGCTATTGCGCCATGATAAACGACTTTTTGATGCCGAATGCCGGAAATTGAAGCCTAAGATCTCCACAACATTTGGTTCCAACAAGACGGCGCCACTTGACGTACAGCCCATGAAACAATGGATTTACTGCGTCGTCGTTTCGGTGTGCAATTTATCTCTCGTCTCGAATCAGTGGATTGGGCACCAAGATCGTATGATATTACCCCTTTGGACTCTTACTTGTGGGGGTATGTAAAGTCTAAATGCTTTGTGGATAAACCAGTTTCGATTGAGGCATTGGAAGCCAATATTACCAAAGTTATTCACGAGATACAAGACACCGCCCGAAGTACTCCAGCGAGTCATTCAAAATTGGTGTTTACGAATGGCCGAATTACGGCGCAGTAGCGGCCAACATTGGTACGAGATTATCTTTAAAAAATAAATCTTATACATGTTAAAATAATAAAGATTGCACAAGCAAATTGAATTTCCATTGTTTTATTTTTAAATTTGAGTCCGATACATATAAATAGATCACCCTTTACAAAAACAAAAACTCCTACATCTCATTCAATCATTTGTATAAGATAATAGCTCCATTTATCTCGTCAGGATATCAATTTGCGCCAAGCAAAGAAAAAAATTAAAAAAAAAAATAAGTGAAGAAGAAGAAGAAATAAAAGTGCCAATAACAAGATTTGATTGATTGGCTAAGGCTTGAGACACATCAGGATGAACGTGGGTAGGCAAAATGACATTTTTTATGTGTCTGAATGATGGCGAATGCGGTTAAAGTAAATAATTTGAAAATAGTTTTTCGTATGTCGCTTTTTTAATTGGTTCTATGCTTTGAATTGATAGAAATACAATTTTTTGCTGCTTTATGTTGTCAGTTTCTAACTTGGAGAATAGAAGGGCATTTATTTTTAAACTCCTTAAAATCCTTTCAATAAAAAAATAAAAAAAAAACATTTTGCGTAATTGAATTATCTACTAATAGACAAAAGCATTCCCTTCAATTTTTTTCTTTGGCCGGTTCGGCTTTAGAAATTAATTTCATTCTTATCTTAAGTTAGTTGAAATGCTGCGTTTCCTCTTTGCAATACTCATTGCGCAATTTTTTTAGTTTTGTAAGAAATGTAAAAGCGTACACTGGCTTCACAAAATGATTTTCGCGTATGAAAAACTATTTAAGCCGGTGTTCCTGTGTACACTGGTCAAACAATTTGTGGTGCATCTGCAGAAAAATATTTGAAAAAGTCGAAGATGTGCATAAGGAAATGGGTCCAACGGTATACCGAAGTTAAAAACGTTGACTATTTCACCGGTCGAGGCTCAAAAAAAACAATTTCTTCAAAGGAAGATCAGAAAATCATTGAATAATTGATGGCGTAATGAAACCACCTACAGAATCGCCCGGCAATTTCGACTGACTCCCAATGATAAATGCACAGAACCTCTGTTATAAGCCAAAATAAGCAAAGTCTTAGCACACTGATTTTCGTTATAATGGGACATTGTTTAATAGACAGTGTCTAATAGGCGCAGAAGATGGGCGTGCAGGCACATGTATTTTCAGAAGCTATCAAAATGAGGAAGAGCAAGAGACGATCTCGCACCTTATATGCCACTGTCCTGCTCTATTCATACGTCCTGCACTTTAGGTTAGGTTAGGTTGGTATGGTTGCCCACGGAATGGGCACACTTGGACGAAGAAAGATTCGTCCTTTGTGATACCATTATGAAGGGGGTGAGGTGAGAGAGAAAGACCGATGGGATGCAGGGAGAGGGCGGGGAGAAGTGGTGCTGGGACGGTTAGGAGCGTGCGGATTACGAACGATGACTATGTTTGCGTCAACCGCTTTATGCTGCTGATGAAATTCATCAGATTTTTAATGTCAGCGCCAGCTATATCAGCAGGCGTGGCAAAGAATTAGGAGCCAGGATGTCTGGATCTTAACCCCGTCAGAGCAGGGCAGCTAAGGAAAATGTGCTGAGATGATTCCACCTCATCCTCCATACATCCAGCGCAGAAAGGACTCGAGGCGATTCCAAGTCTCACAGCATGTATTCCTCGCGCATTGTGTCCTGTGAGAGAACCCACGATATTAGAGAGCTGATATTTTGTCAGCCTCAGAAGCTCGCCCGAGCGCCGCCGGGCCACACGTGGCCAGACGTGGTGTACTTGCCTAGCGCTCGCTGGGTTGGTGCGATGCCCATCTTTCCAGGAGCAGACCGTAGGTAGTCAGGGGGATACCAATTCTCTCCCTTCGCGGGGAAATCACCTCACATGTCCCTTGTCTGGCCAGCTCATCCGCCTCACAGTTTCCCGCAATGTCGCTGTGACCAGGAACCCAGATGAGGCTGATGTCAAAGAATTCGGACGCAGTCGAAAGCGAGGTCAGGCATTCCTTGACAATTCCGAATGCACCGTCATAGACCTGAGGGCCCTTATTGCGGCTTGGCTGTCGGGTAAATATTTACTTTCTTGACTGTTAGTACGCATTTGAGCAACCAATCAGCTGCCTCCTTGATTGCGGCTACATCTGCCTGGAACACACTGCAGTGGTCCGGTAACCTGAATTTGAGTCTGATGGGGAGCTCCTCGCAAAAGACTCCTCCGGCAACCTTTCCTTCCAACTTCGATCCATCCGTGAACAAGCTCACCAGGCCCTGCCCCCAAGTGTAGGCCTCCGTCCACTCTTCCCTTGACGGAATATAAGGGCAGAAGGTTCCGGTTGGACTAAACGAGGGTACATACTGATTCGTTGACAGTGGGATGAACTCAAAGTTTCTAAGTATGTTTGAGTGCTCATAAATGAGGTTGAGTTTATAGCTCCAGCCTCTCAGTCTGATTGCGGTACGTGTAGCGGCAATTCTGCCTGCCAGAGTAGGAGTCGTTCGAAGCGCCCCACTGATTCCAATGAGTGCCGACCTCTGAACTCTTTCCAGCTTCTTCACCAATGTCGTCTTCTCTAGTGAGTTCCACCAGACTATGACTCCATATAACAAGATAGGCTTTACAATAGAATTATATAGCCAGAAAACAACTCTAGGCGAAAGGCCCCAACTTTTGCCAATTGCGCGCTTCTTCTTTACCCATACAAGGCGATTGTTGCCTTCCTCACTCTTTCCTCAATATTGGGCATCTATTTAAGCTTGCTGTCAAGGATAATACCTAGGTACTTCACTTTGTCAGAAAGCATCAGAGAAGCGCCCCCTAGTGATGGAAGTTGAGCTCTGGGTATTTTATGTTTCCTCGTAAATAGGGCGAGCTCCGTCTTAAGAGGATTCGCCGACAGGCCTCAGTCCGTTGTCCATCTAACAACTACGATCAGATATCTCTGCATCAAGTTGTTCAGAGTATCCACAAGTTTCCCTCTAACGATTAATGTGACGTCATCCGCGTAGGCAACCACCCTGCAGCCCCCTTTTACCAGCTCCTCCAGCAAGTCATTTGCGACAACAACCCAGAGGAAAGGCGAGAGAACACCACCTTGCGGAGTGCCCCTACTCACCTGCCGGTAGATGGAGATGCCGCCCCATTCTGCCGCGACAGTTCTGTCGCTAAGCATTTTATAGATAAATCTGATCAGGTCGGTTTCGACCCCCAGCTTACCCAGAGACCTGGTGATTGGCCTCCGGGAGGACGTTGTTAAAAGCCCCCTCAATGACGAGGAAGGCGCCCACCGCAAGCTCCTTCTGAGAAAGAGACTCCTCAATCTCCTTCACAATTGTGTGTGTACGTACCACTTTAGGTACAAACTTTTTTAATGAGTTCTTCTAACAGCCATACTAGTTTAGGGAAGATAGAGACAAATTGGCGGCCGCCGTAGCCGAATGGGTTGCTGCGTGACTACCATTCGTAATTCACCTACGTTCTCTGGTTCGAATCTCGGTGAAAGCAGGATTTCGCTGGTATTTCCCGTCTGCGGCTTGCTTGGAGATTCCAATCAATCACGACGCTTCTTATGTCACCATTTTCCATGCGCAGAATGCGTCCGATCCAGGCACATTTTCGTTTCCGGCTAAAGTTATTCGACTGCATAATAAAAACCATAACTTTTAGGTGTTCGGCTTTCAAAGTCAATGCATTTAAATAGTAAAAGGTAAAGGTATTCGTTATTCGTGTATAGAATTATTCACCAAATCTCGTTCTGTAGGTTAGTTAGGTTGACGGAGGTGCCAAAGAGCAATTAGGGAAGTCCTATGCTCTTATGCTCTTCCTTTACCTTTCCATTATGAGAAAGGTTTGATTGAGGATTGGTATCAACAGTTTTCAGCGTTTAATAAATATAATCATACACTTACATGAAAAGTAAATGGCAGGTGGATATAAGAAAAAAATGTATTGAAAAAGTATGCGCAAATCATTTAAAATATATTATATTTCCTTGCTGCAGTCACTGCTACTTAATCGCATGCTGCCCACCCGCTCCTCCATGCCTCAACCCTGTAAACCTCATTTACGTGCATTAATACAAAGTGTTTTTATTTATTATATTTCATTTACTTTCAATTCCTTTCAATACACTTTTTTATTATATTTCTTTTAATTTTATTATTCAAATACATTTCCACGCATTTATAAATGGTTGACCAAGCACCCGCCGCCTCCGCCCTCTCACTTGGCTTGCACGCGCTGCTATAGTTACAGCTACTGACCAAGCGCCGTCCACTTCAGGCCAAGTGCTCAATGTTCAGTGTTCGGGTCAGTTGCTCAGTTTAACTTGTTAACTGTTAGTGTGTTGTTTTTGCTTGCGTTGCCGTTGTTTTTGTATTCGTTGCACAGTCGCAATATATTGTACTCAGATTGGCGCAAATGGGTTGCTGGTTAGCGAATAAAATTGGAACGGTGGAACACGAGTTGGCCGCAGTGGCAGTGGTGGTGGCGACGGCGGCAATGGCAGCGGTGTCCTTCACATCCGTCGTTGTTGTTGGTGATGCTGAAAAATACTCCAATTAATTTCGAATAAAAATACTGTGTTTTATTTCCTGAAGAGGTCAGCCGCGATATGCAATGGTAGTGAACCAAGTAGTGGAAGATGGCGGAGGTTCGGGCAGTGCGTGGAATTGCGCAGTCAGTAGCAGCACTGCACTTTTCGAGCTTCAGTTTCGGTCAGTTTTTAATACAACTTTTTCCGCGGCATACATACACATACAAACATTTATATGTAGATTATTTTTTTGTTTTTTTACTTTTTCATTCGAGTAAATTACGAGGTATTCCTTTTATATTTATATTTGTAACGTTTATTCCATTGAAATGCGCGGCACAGTACGGCAAAATAAGGAAAATAAATTTAGTGATGGAAAAATGCTGTGCACTTTTTATGTGGAGAAAATGTGGAACACAGGCAGGTAAAAAATTATGAAATTAACGGGAATTTTTAGCAACCGAAAATTTGCATTAATATTTAATAAGCTTCAAAATTCAATACGAAAACTTTTTCTAAAAATTCTTATTAAGAATCGTGAAATTGGAACGAAAAGTTTGCGGAAGTTTTCTAATTTCTGATAAAATTTCAAAATTGATTTGAAATGGTGTTTCGTTAGTCTATAGTTAACACTTTTATACAAAAATAATGAGCATTGTACCTTCTGCTCAAATATGAACGCGGATGACATATGGCAAAAATAAATTTTTTGTTTTTTGATAGGACGGTTATAAGCTTACATGGCAAATTTCAGCGTGATATGTCACATAGTTTGTTTTCTGTGCTACTGTAAACAAGTCAAGCTCGAGTGTATTCTTCGAATTTAACGATGGAAATTCAAGAATTTGTTTGAAATTTTGTTAATCCAACAAAATTTCGGCTTCAGACGCCTTAAAAATGTTGCAGACAACCTATGGGGACTCTGCTCTATCGCGTGCACGTGTTTTCCAGTGGTACAAATCGTTCAAAGAGGGCCGTACGTCGGTTGAAAACTTGCCTCATGAACGTCGTCCAGCAACATCAGTAAAAGACGAAAACATCGGAAAAGTAAAAATTGTGCTTGAAAATCGCACAAATCGCTAAATCGGTTAACGCTGAATATTATTTAGACGTTTTAAAGCGTTTGCGCGAGAACATCCGTCTTAAAAGGAAGGAATTGTGGGGCAACAAGTCATGGTTCTTGCATCCCGATAATGCACCAGCTCACACATCACGTCTTGTTCGCGATTATTTGAACAAAAATAATGTTAATATCGTTCCGCAATCACCGTATTCGCCTGATATGGCTCCATGTGACTTTTTCCTGTTTCCCAAGCTCAAGTTGCCGCTCCGTGGAAAACATTTTGAGACAATTGAAGCCATAAAAGAGAATTCGAAGAAGGAACTGAAATCCATACGGAAATCGGCCTTCCAGAAATGCTATGATGATTGGAAAAAACGTTGGCATATGTATATCGCCTCCAATGGTGATTACTTTGAAGGAGATAAAATAAAAATTGAACAATAATTAACCGTTTGTGTTTTATTAAATCAGTCTCGTTCATATTTGAGCAGAAGTATATATAGATGGTAAGACGGAAAAATTAGTTTGAGGTCACTCTTCCACAAATATTTTGGATTCATTGACGAATCTTAAGAGATCCGGAAGAGGAAAAGTATGAATTTTATCCATACTCAGTATATCGCAAGCCAATATCCCAAGACAGATTCTGGAAAACGCCGGACAGCTACAGAGAAAATGCTCTGCAATGTCGTCACCCTCAAGACAGGATAGGCATATCGGTTTGTCGCCGACCTCCAAGTCAGCTAAATGCTGACCACAGTCGTTGTGCCCTGAGACAACACCTACCAGTACTTTTAGATCCTTTCTGCTGAGTTTTAGGAGAAAGGTCGCTATTTTCCTGTTTGGTTCTTTCACAAAACACTTGCTACACGAGTTCAACCCAGACCAACGTCCTCTATGGGTAGTCCCCATGAAATCGTCAATTCATAGTTGAATTGATGCAGAATAGACACTTAGAAAGGGTTCAGGGCTTAGTGGCATACTTGCAGAGCCTTCATTAGCCAGTTTATCAGCTAACTCGATCCCTGTAATAACACAATGTCGAGGCACCCAAATAAGACTAACTTTGTTGTGGGTTGCAACACTGTGCAGTTTTGTCTAACATGCACCGCCTACCAATACCGTATGGGCAAGGTAGCGAAGCACCGAGCGATGACGCCGAACACACGTTTTTTAGTTCTGACAGATGGCTCGCGGAAAGAAATTTGGCGACATCGCACCGAGCAACATAAGCAGCAAAATGCTCGAACGTGGGGACAGCTGGAACGAGGTAATGAAATACATCGAGGACGTACTACGAAAAAAAACATTGACCTCGACACAGTGCAACAAAGTGAAGCCGCACTTTAGACACAAGAAGACGAGCCTACGTGGGTGAATAGAATTGGTCCTTTATGGATGCCGTTCTGGGCCCTCCCGAAGTAATATAGAAAGCAGTTCCGGGAAGGGTGTCTCCCCAGAAGGAGAGGAGGGATCGGTTTAGTGGTGACCACACCACACGACGCAGTAGACGCGGGTCACTGGAAGTGCGAAGGCATTTTGAACCCTACCTCACCCACCAAAAAAAAACCCCCTAAGTTCGAAGAGCAGCATAGGTTAGAAAGGGCTTTCAGTGCAGCTTGACTGTCACTACAAATTCCAATACAGCTACTCTGCCACTTTTTCCCAATTAGCCAGTGTGCTACATTTAAGTTGGCTTAGACTTCCGTTAAGAATACCGTAGCCATCTGTCCTGTAGCAAAGGAGTACTTAGTGTCTTCGTTTAAAAGCCATCCAGATCCGCTTCCATCACTGGTTTTGGATCTGTCGGTGTAGAAAGTGTGCTGAAATCTAGTTTCTACGATATCTGCACTTAACCATAGATCTCTATCTGGGATCAAAACATCATACTTCCTACCGAAGCTAACATGAGGCAACCGATTGTCCTCTGGCATCGAGAACAGTGTGCACCGTTCCGACAACTGGTGGTAAATAACTGTATCTACGCCGCCTTTTACTATGAATAGTAAAGTCCTATCTTGGCGAACTGAAACCACGTTTTATGGGCTTGTCTTATTATATGGCGCAGAAGCATGGACGATGACAGCAGAAACGATAGTCTTTGGAGTGTTTGAGAGTAAGATTCTGCGGAGGATTTAAAAAAAATGCGCATTAGCGATGGCGATGTAATGGTGTGCTGTATGAGCTGCGTGGACATAGTGCACCAAATTAAGATTCACCGACTCCGCTTGCTAGGTCGTATGAATGGGCGCAAATGCTCCGGTTCTGAAAGATTCGATACGCTGCTCGACGGTGGTACCATGGGAATAGGATGACCTTCAATGTGTGGGAAAGAACTTGGCTTCACTTGGCATTTCTAATTAGCGACTAGCCACTTTGTTGAACTCGGCTAAAATCGCTTTAGCGGTTAGAGCTTCAATGAAGCAGAAGAATTCTCTCTTAATTCTTGCCCTCCCTGATGGGAAACTGGGCCTATACAAAACGCTTCCAACGTTCACGATCCTTCGCGATGACTTTGACTTCTTTGAAAGATTTCTTTGCATCCTTTTCTTCTTCTTCTTCTTTTTCGAGAGTTCTCTTCCAAGTGCGCCTATTGAGTCCTTTTTTCTACTGCCTTTCCGGTTCCAATCAAGTGCTTGCCTGCACATTGCTGTGGGATCCCTGCGAAGAGTATGGACAATCTTTCTCCCCTTCCTCTGCTTTACCTGTTTACAATTCGCCCAAAGCTTTCTATTGTTGCTTGTTCTGGGCCACCAAATTCGAAATAAATGTCTTAAACATGTCTTAACAGGTTCAAGCCGGCGCATACCACCAGTGGCCCGCACAAGTCTGCTTCATGGGGCGGCGCGTACCACCAATGGTACTTTATTAGACGGTACCTATGAGATGAGATGCCATAAACGACTACCCCTACGAAAAAATTTCGTTTTATGACCTGCAATCGCTCCCGATTGAGCGAAAAGATGTAAACATTGCCGTCTGTGGGCGAATACCATGAATAACAGCGCCGGCGTGAACGTGTTAAACATTTATTGACAAAAATTTGCAGCTTATTTGCGAGCAAGTCTCTCATGAGCCAGGTTTCACAGCCATACAAAAGGACCGATTTTACATCTGAGTTCAAAATACGTTGCTTTGTATCTATGGGAATCGATGTAGAATTCCATATCTTGTTCAGCTGAGCAAAGACGAAGAATTGGTATCGAAGAACTTCACTGGCTAAAATAATTTTATATTTCGTTAAATTATTCTCATATGTTTTTATTAAAGCCCAATCACTGTATCGCAGCTCGTTCATCCATCTCATATCTATAAATAAATAAATAAATATTCCAGCAATGCTTTTGCTGAGTTTGAGTGCAATAAAATAATAAACTTACGTTGTAGCGTTCAACATCAGAGGAAGAAAGGAAACATTGCCCTTTTTGTAGGTATTTTCCACTGTTTTTATTTAGCACAAAAATGAAATGCTAAATTGCTGCCCAAGTCATTGTAAGCAAAACCATAGGCCGGCCAGCAGCGAGTGCACTTTGTTCAGCTCATTTGTTGTTGCTGTTTCTATTGATGGCTTTGTTGTAATTGTACAATGTCCATACTGGCATTTTGGTCAATGGACATTCAAGTGTTCGGCCTGTAAATTGTGCTGAAAAATACGCAAAAATAAGTGAATATCGGATTGGAGCTATGATTCTGTTTTTCTACAGTTCTGCTGGAAAATCTCTAAAAAATGTGTGCTAGTTTGAGCAAGCGAGAGGGCCCAATTTCTGGTGGTAGTGAAGGCTGCAGGTGGCTGCATTTCGGAACGTGCGCCTGTATTTAAGGGCGAAAGTTTTGCAATTTTTACACAACAAAGGGAACACAAAACGGTTGGCAGTAAATCTATGGATGAATGGATGCAGCGATGCGCAATTTGAACAAAACAGTTACTTTGCATAGAAATATAATGCAGACATACATATGTACATACATACAAAACACAAATACAAATACATTTACAGTATACAAATGTAATTTTTGAAAAATACTATGAACATTGTTGTAACTTTTGATGAAATTTGTTTGGAATGTGTGCAATTCGTTTTATTACATTTATATTTTTTTTTTTTTCAAAATTCATTCGTTTTTGAGAAGAGTTTTTCAATTTCCAGTTTATTCTTGACTCAAAGCAATGAAATGTGTTGGACCGCAATTTTTAAAATGGTAGAAAATTCAAATGTTGATTTTCTTGTAAAAATTATAACGGGTAACACTATTACAACGGCGCAGGAAGTTTGGTGTTGCGGGAATGTTGCGTGGAGAATCCTTGATAATATTGCGGGAATGTTGCTTGGAGCATCCTTGATAATATTGCGGGATTCTTGCGGAAAAAGTCCTATTTTTCAGAGCATAATGAAAATCTGCTGGTTCAGCTTCGAAAGTACAATTTTTTCTCACAATTTTATTACAAACTATTCCCTATATATACACAATTATTTCAAACAAAACCTACTTATGTTCACAGAAAATTATATCGAATAACATGAGTTGAAAAACATTAAAGTATTTTAAACTAATACTAAACTAGACTCAACATTTGGTATCCTTTTTGAACTAACCACTGAGATTTTAATGCTGTCGGACGTGGTGCTACCGATATAAAATTTTGTCAAACGCTTCAAGACTAATCTGGGCAATAAAAAGTTGCGTACTGTTCCATGGTAAAAATCTGCTTAGCTGACGCTTCCAACGCGGTATGTCTTTAGGCGATTTAACGTCTCTGTCAAAAGATACAGGATTGCCAGATGGACCCGTCGAATATGGGCAACCCCAGGGTACACGCCACGCGAGCGCTCCCAAATTGTTGAAATTTACATTCAACAAAAGAAGTCAATTGTGAAAACTCGACGTGCGTATAAAAAATTAAATAATGTGAAAAGTGCGCCTTCTAAGAACACCATTAAACGTTTGTACGAAAGGTTTTGGACTGGTGATGCTCTTCCTAATCCAAAGAGGCCAAATCAAAACCGACCAAGGCGATCGGATGAGAATATTGCTCTTGTACGGGCCAATGTTGAGACGTCGCCAAGGACATCCCAAAATCGCCGTTCTCAGCAGTTGGGCATTGCTCGGACCACTTTACGACGAATTATCCGCATTGATTTGCATTTATTCCCGTACAAAATTCAATTGACGCAAAGATTGTTGCCTGCGGACAAGCCTCGTCCATTGGAATGGGTCCAAAGCAGGGCCATGGAGAGAATATTCGGGCCCCGGGGGAAACTTCAGATGCGGGCCCCTTCAAATTTTTTTTATTTATCAAAATGCGTATTATGTTAAAGTGATACTATAACATTTAAACATTGAAAAACTCATTGATAACATTTTTGATAGAATTAATTATGAAATATTGATTAAAATGAATTTTAGAAAACTCTTCAGCAGATCTGAAATAAAAAACGCAGCTGAAAAAAGTTAAAATTTTTTATTCATTTTGTGAGTCTTACAAATATTTGAAAAAGACTGCCACGATGCTTCGAATTTTGCTTTTCTTGCTTTAGGTGAGGCAAAAGCTCTTATAATATCATCGAAGTCGAGTTTCCTTGCTAACTCAGATTCCAAATACAAAGTTGCCAATCCTGTTACTCGACTCTGAGTTGAACAAGAACGATGGTAGTCTTTGATCCTTGATAAAGCGCTGAACGATCTTTCGGCGCCGGCAACCGATACTGGCAGGGTGCAAAGCAATGTAGATGTTCGGGAACAGAGTATCCAAGTTTTTAGCTGTGATGGCATTCAAAAAGTCGAACGGAGGCTTACAACATTCCGAATTTCCAGTAAAATTCGCCTTGTACACACTCTTCAAGTGACACATCTCAATTGAGATTTCTTTCGACACATCAGAAGGGTATTTTTTAGCAAAATTAAGAGCTGCTGTCTGAAGTTCTGCTTTTTCAATTTTAGGAAATAGCCACAGGAATGAGAAAATGTTGTTTAAGTTTTTAATTGCAGTAAACCGATTTTCAATACCAGTGATAACTGAGTCCATGATGACGAGAAATGTGCTCCTCTTGAAATCAATTTCTTCGGCGGTCATATTTTCCGCTGAATTCTCAGGTTCTTCATCATAACGTTTTTTCTCTCGGCTTGCTGGCAATGTTGACGAAGTGTTTGGCAAACCTTTTGCAACAGTTTGACATTCTTTTAAAATCGGGGCCATGCATTAGTTGCCGAAACATAAAAAAATAAAACAAAAGTGTGAAATTGACTGGGGAAACGAATTTAAAAAATTATTTATATAGTAACATACCCAGTCAAAAATAAAAAATTTCTAGTCTATAAAAAGTATTATTGCTATCTCTACATTTAATTCTTTCTCAACGTAAGGACAAATTGCTTTAAAGAATAACTACGTTTCAAAATTGGTCTTCATTTAAAATACAACTATCTAAATTTAATCTAATCATCACTATAATTATTAATTACCTTATAAATCAGTAGCATAAAATGTTCCATTTTAATAAGAGCTCAATAATATGCACTTTTGTATCACCATATTATATTTATTCTTCGTAATCATGATCATAACATTCGATATGGTGACACCAAAAAAGTCTGTGGCGGAACTCTGGTAGAAGTATTATTTACTATATTTTTCCAAGCAGGAAATTTCTTGGAATTACCCTCGAGTCCGGGCCCCTCTGAAAAACCCCTCTCGTCGGGCCTGGTCCAAAGAGTCATCGAAATGGCTGAAGATGACGAGCTATTTCATTTCTTATTAAATGGGACGGTAAACAAGCAAAATTGCCGTATTTACGCCACTGAAAATCCTCACCAAATTCAAGAGGTGCCTCTTTACGACGAAAAAGTGCGGCGTTAGTGCGAAAACGATTATTGGGCCGTTTTTCTTCGAAAATGAAGATGGTCAAGCTGTTACCGTCAATCAGGAGCGTGATCGCGATATGATAACCACTTTTGTGATGCCAATTATTCGTCGAAAGCGTATGAGGCAGTTCTGGTTTCAACAAGACGGCGCTCCACCACACACAGCTCGCACCAAAATCGATTTTTTTGAAGAAATTGTTTTCTCGTCGTTTGATGTTGAAAAATGGCGATTTTTGACTGGCTACCACCTGACTTCTTCTTGTGGGGATATTTAAAATCAAAGGTTTATATTAATAAGCCAAAGACCATAGAAGAGCAAAAGAACAACATCCGTGAGGAAATAGCAGCTATTCCAGCCGAAATGTTAGCAAAAACTATGGAAAATGCTGCAAAACGGGCACAATACGCCGTACAGGCTCGAGGCGGCCATTTGAGAGATATCATATTCAAAAAGTGATGTCAACAAATCTACTTGAACCAAGTAAAATGATTATTATCGTCAACATCAACAAAATTGTGTTTTTCTTTGATTTAAAAAAGAACACATGGGTCCGTCGAATATGGGCAACCCAGTATAACAACAGTGTGACTTCGTTAACCTGATGTTGGAGAGCATCGTACAAGCCGCAGAACTTAATCGCTCAGGCACAATATTTTATAAGAGCGTACAATTGTTGGCGTATGCCGATGATATTGATATCATCGGCCTTAACAACCGCGCTGTTAGTTCTGCCTTCTCCAAACTGGATAAAGAGGCAAAGCGAATGGGTCTAGTGGTGAACGAGGATAAAACGAAGTACCTCCTGTCTTCAAACAAACAGTCGGCGCACTCGCGTATCGGCACCCACGTCACTGTAGACAGTTATAATTTCGAGGTTGTAAAAGACTTCGTTTATTTAGGAACCAGCATTGACACCGATAACAATGTCAGCCTTGAAATCCAACGTAGAATCTCTCTTGCCAACAAGTTCTACTTTGGACTAAGTAGGCAACTGAGCAGTAAAGTCCTCTCTCGACGAACAAAACTAACACTCTATAAGACTCTCATCATGCCCGTCCTAACGTATGGCGCAGAAGCTTGGACGATGACAACATCCGATGAAGCGACGCTTGGAGTGTTCGAGAGAAAGATTCTGTGTAAGATTTTTGGACCTTTGCACGTTGGCAACGGCGAATATCGCAGGCGATGAGCTGTATGAGCTTTACGGCGACATAGACATAGCGCAGCGAATAAAGATCCAGCGGCTTCGTTGGCTGGGTCATGTCATCCGAATGGATACAAACGCTCCGGCTTTGAAAGTATTCGATGCGGTACCAGCTGGTGGTAGCAGAGGAAGAGGAAGGCCTCCTCTGCGTTGGAAAGATCAGGTGGAGAAGGACTTGGCTTCACTTGGTGTGTCCAATTGGCGCCGGTTAGCACGAGAAAGAAACGACTGGCGCGCTTTGTTAAACTCGGCCAAAATCGCGTAAGCGGTTATCGCGCCAATTAAGAAGAAGAAGTATAACAACAGAAATATAGCTATTCTTACTGGAATCCAGGCCGCCATCAAGGCTATTAAGGCTTTCCGGGTTATATCAAAATTGGTGTTGGAATGGCTTGATATGCTGAATGTCGTAGGCCAGAACAATCACGTACATATGTATCCTATGAGTTCCAAGTACATAGGTTTTATTGGGAGTGAAATGGCGGATAAATTAGCCGGGAAAGGCGAGGCCTCCTCATGAGATACATAGCCCATTCAATCAGTCCAATTTTCGACAACTTTTTCCTATAAATCTGGCCGTATGGCTCAATGTCGGCTTCAATATTACAATAAATCGATAGTTAAGCGCTCTGTAAGGCAAGTTGCGCCATCTTGTTGGGACCAAATATTGTTGATGCATAGCTGATTAATTTTTTGAAACAAAAATTCCGTCAGCATCTAACTAATTTTTGGAAACAAAAATTCAGTTCGCACGGATCGATGGGATTCGCCATATTCACCGTAAAGGCAGTTCCTTCCTCATTTCGAAAGACCGATGAAGCCGCCAGTGCTCTAAGAATTTCGCGAACAGATTTATTTTTTTGTTCAGAGTAAATTTCACCAATTAGAAAGCGTTGTTTGGGCATTAAACTCGCAGGACTTTCAAAACCTCATGAAGCTAAAACACCCGATATACGGCAAAATCTTAGACTGAAAAGAGTTGTTTATTAGTTTTGCCCATCCGTCCCACTGCCGGCGTGCGTGATAACTCAAACAGAAACTTAGTACACATATTTCTCTCGTTCCAAGAAGGTTGTCATCTAAAATTGTGCAATCGGTCAATAACCACGCCCATTTCCCACTTAACGACAATTTTAAAAAAGCAAAAAGGAGGCTGTGCTGGCGATGAGCTGATTGGGAGCATACATCAATTGCTGAGTAAAATATGGCTAGGAAAAAGCATGCCCCATGGTTGGAGCCTCATATAAGGCTGCTTTTGATAGCCCGATAAGTGGTCGACTTTACGACACAACGTCTGAGTTCGGTATTCCCGAAAAACTGATTCGCCTTTGCAAAATGACATTGAGCAACGCGTTCAGCTCTGTCAAAGAAGGAAAAGTCTTCTCCGAACCTTTCAATACCGGGCGAGGTTTCAGACAAGGTGATCTACTATTGAGCGACCTCTTCAACTTCCTCAGGGAAAGGGGTATTGCGGAGAGCCGGTGTTCATTGAGATATCACTATTTTCACCAAAAGTGTCCAGCTCTTTGCATATGCTGATGACATTGACAACATAGGGCACTGCAAGCGATATTTTACCGCATCATTTGCCGCTATGAAAGAGAGTCAACTAGAGTGGGTCTGGCAATTTAAGAGACGCGGAGTTTTGTATGCATCATTTCAGCGGTCAACTATACTTTTGAAATTGTGAAGGAGTTCAAATATCTTGGCCCCGCCGTCACATCAACACACGATATCAGCCTGGAGATAAATCGATGAATCACGCTTGCTAATAGGTCGTACTATGGTCTCAGTAAGCAAATGTGTAGCAGAGACCTCTCTTGCCCGACAAAATGAACACTCTACAAGATGCTCATCTCACTCGTGCTACTTTATTGCGTTGAAGCATGGGTTGTGCCGTAGACTTATGCAACCAATCGTGGGGTATTCGAAAGAAAGATGCCTCGGAAAATCTTCCGCCCTCTTCATGTTGGCGATAACTACTACCATCGAATGAGCCGCGAGCTGTATGAGTGCCTGCGGTGACTGCGTCACGTTGAGCGTATGGATGCAGGAGTTCCAGCAAAGAAGGTGTTCAGATGGCAAGTTAGAAAACAACGAAGTAGGAGAAGACCATGCCTCTGATGGAAAGACCATATCGGGAACCCTATCATCGCTTGGTGTAAGGCGCGCAAAGCAAAGACGGCAAGTCTTGCTGTTGCAGTCAGCTTTAATCCAGTAACGGGTTGTGATCCTTAATCAGGCCATATAAGTAAGTAAGTAAAAAACGAGATATCTCTGTTAAAAATTATGCAAAATGATTAAAATTTGTACAAATGCTGCACCAACCAAAGAAATACGAGGCAAGTAAAATTTGGAAAAATGGGCGGTGACACGCCTATTTTGGGTAATTGCGTGTATTTCGATGACGACTCAATAAAACTCGCTCAAAGTTGGTACGCCTTATTTAGAGGCGACATAATTATTTGTTACATCCAATTTTTAAATCTTAAGACTTACTTTTCGTCCGTCCGCCTAGTAAATATTGCAAGTTATAACTTTGATTTTGTTTGATTCCCAAAATTAACAGCTCGCCCAAATTAAGTGTTACTAAAATGTAAGCTGGTATATAAAACACGATCCGGATTGGATTCAGCCTGCCTTACTTGTTGTGTACTGTGACTTTTTATGGAATTATTGGCCCTTATTATGAGCAACATTCGATTTTCGACTGTAGTCGAAAGTGCTGATCGAACGAATTTTCATTTGGTATTATGGTGCTCATTCGCTGAAGAATAGGACTATTGCGAGTTTCGATCGCTCGACGCATCTACAATAGATAATTTTTATAATTTTTCTCAGCTGATACAGCAAATCAAAATAAAAGAAAAAGCAGTTGTATTGAAATTCATTGTTAACAACATTTTTAAAAGTTAAAAAAGTATTTTTTGTGAAAATGAGTACAAAGGAGTTGTGGTTCTCAATGCGAATAATGTAAACTTTAGGTTTGTGATCATACAATGAAAATAACTTATATAAATGCGCAAAATCCAGAAGCTACTCATGATTCTATGGCTTTCAGCATGTCGCCATTGAAAGCGCATTTAGAGGAGCAACATCTCAATGGCCTTCGCAATACTTGGCTCCTCGGTATGTAATAAACACCAATTGAAAAATTCCGTTTTTAGTATTTTTTTCTGTCTCAGGTGATGCTGGATACGCTCTAAAACCATATTTAATGACGGCGTTCAGAAACTCTGAGGAAGGGTCTCCACAAAGGACATACAACAAACAACATGCTAAAGCGAGAAGTATCATTGAGAGAACAATTGGAGTCTTGAAAAACCGATTTAGATGTTTGTTGCAGGCAAGAGCTCTCCACTATTCCCCAAAAAAAGCAACACAAATTCAACTTCCGGAAGAAGCAGAAAACATAAGAAATGAAATTCTTAGAATATTATGGAAAAACCTAAAAAGTATTAAATAAAAACCTTTACGCCATAGTTTCTTTTTTATTTTTGTTATAAATTTTCTTTATTCAAACTTTCGCCATTCGTCAGCCCATACCTGCCAAGGGAAAATAAAAATGTATTTCCACAAACATCACAAAAAAAAACATTATTAACCTTAATCCATTGCTGCCGTTCTAACGGGTGGTCCCAATCAATTCAGCTTCGTTGTAAACTCCCATTTTTTTTGCTGCTTGAACTTTTGTGCAAATCCCTTTTGCGAATTGTGGATTCTCTTCCATTGATGCAACCAGCCTTTCTAATTGCTATTTGGTACTCACGACTTTCGACCTGCATAAAATTAACAAAATTAGTATATGTTTATTATTTGGTTACCATAAAACAATAAACAATCGCAAACAACTTTACTTTACTTACATTTTAACAAATTTTCCCACAATACGCTACACAATCGAAAGCAAAATTGCATTCGACTTTAAATTCGGTATACAACGAAAATTTCAACAGGCATGCACCGCTCATAATACTAAATTGACATTCGATTTTCGATCTTCGACAACCATCGAATATCGAAGATCGAATCCAACTCATAATAGGGACCATTTTGGTTTTCAACGACATTCTTAAACAAAATCCAATAGCTACGTATTGCTATAGCAAACATTCTGATGACAAGTGGATACAAAGCTTGAACTCACTTCCGGAGAGAAAGTTTTCTATACCATTTGGAGATCGTTGATTGTAAGGTTATTTCGCCTTTACTTCGTCATAATGACCACCTCTGCGGAGAATTGGGTAGTTTACACTTAAATAAAATTTCTTAATTTATAATTAATTAACTAAATTCGTTACGGACGCTTTATGCAGTAATCACGAAATATATGTACTAATTAGTTTCCTTATGCCCACTTATCTGCACACAAATAGACGAGTTGCGTATCCTTTATAACGACATACGTATACAGTACCATATATGTATAAACGAGTATGCACAAATATAAGATGAATTCGCAAATTATGCATTGCAAGATGCAAGTTCTGCATTGCTATTGAAATAATATACTTAAAAACTTTTGAGCGCTATTTGCTATCAGCGCCCATGGAAAAAAAGTTAGTGTAAATGCTTTCAAGATTCACCAAGGGCAGATCTTTTCACTGCATGTTCAATGCTGCTTTTCAGTTAGATTAGGCTTAAACTTGGTTAAAAAATGTACCATAGTTAATCTTAGTAGCACTGAAGAACTGATACTAAAGGTTTTAATAATACATTTTTATTGCATTGTAAAATTGATCCTCAAAATGAAGCTAATGGAGGCGAAACGAGTGAAACTACATTGTAGTCACTCACTTCAGTTGGAGGCATCAGATTATGAGACATAAAATGGATTTCATGGATTCCTTCCTGGAAACGGTCATGAGAATTAAATAACTATGTTCTAGTAAAAGGATTCTTGAAATCTCTCTCACATGACACTTTAAAACAGCTGGGTTAGAGTTAGCCTTGGAAATAATACAATTATATGTTTAACAAAATTAAAACCTGAGCCAAAAAGGACCCTTAGATCCAAGAATTCTTCAACAGTAGAAAGTTGAGTCTAATAATTTGTGGCGCTAAGATTTTAAGCTTTTGAAGGGTCTTATTTTCTTTGATAGTTTTGATAATTTAACTTGTTTTAACAAGAATTTTACAATATAATTGCTATTCGTTCTTTATAAGGTCTGCTACTGTTATCCACTTTAATCGTCTTCGAGAAGAATTCAGTCGAAGTGAGCGGGTTGCTGCACGGTTGACTTGATTTTTTAGTCGCTGTTTGTGCACTATGGCAAATCACTTCGATGCTTCAGCCACCGTTAGTATGCCAAGATCAACGTGCAAAGGCCCACAAATCATCCTCCAGAATCTTTCTGTCAAACACTCCAAGGGACGCTTCATCGGATGTCTTCGTCGTCCAAGCTTCTGCGCCCTACGATAGGACGGGTATGATGAGAGTCTTGTAGAGTGTTAGTTTTATTTGAGGAGTGTTAGTTTTACTACTCAATTGCCTACTTAGTCCAAAGTAGCACTTGTTGACAAGAGATTCTACATTGGATTTCAAGGCCGACATTATTATCAGTATTAATGTTGGTTCCTAGATAAACAAAGTCTCTTCCGAGGTTGTAGGAATCATAACTGTCATCAGTCACGTGAGCGCCAATACGAGAGAGCACCGACTGTTTGTTGGATGACAGGAGGTACTTCGTTTTGTCTGTTTCACCATTCACCCATTCGCTTTGCCTCTTTATCCAGTTTGGAGAAGGCAGAACTAACAGCGCGGTTGTTAAGGCCGATAACTCTACACTCTATGATAAGGTACTATATTTCAAAAAACTATATAAACTAAAAAGAAAGTAGTAAGAATACTAAAATATGCAAATTCATAAAAAATATTAGTTAGTTAGTTAGTTTCATTATATGATTTTTTTAGTAGTTGAACTATATTTGTGTATAAAATGAATTAAAATTAAAAAGTAAATAAATAATCCAAACTTATTAATATATGGTGTACACATTTTTATTTGACCCTGACAGTGTGTACGTACATATTTTTAGCTTAGTTTTATCAAAGGTGAATTTTTATCTTTTTTAATATAGTTTCATTTCTGTAAGGAGTGATTATCTTTTAGAAGTCGGTCGCTCAAAGAAAGTGAAGTGAAATTTTTTTTTTATGATGAAAGAAGTGAGTTTTATGTCCACCATAGTGTCCTAGTGGTGTAGCAGCTCCAGGAGGAGCATCACCATTAGCAGCAGTGCAGTGAAGGCTGACCGAAATTGACGGGCCGACGACAATCACAGACTCTTGAGTCATGGACTCGTAATGACGTACTACTTCTCGTGCAGAAAGTAGTCCCGGGAAGGTGCCCCCCAAGAGGGAGAGGAGGGATTGTTTTAGTGACCGCACCACTCAACGCAGTAGACGACGCACATACCGGTATTTTGATAATCTAGGCAGCCAAAAGTCAATTTTGTAAAATGCATTAACTGATTTTAATAATGAATAAAATAGAAAGATAACACAATAAAGTATTCACTCCCCTCTCGCGCTTTTTCGTCGCGTGCACTACCGCCGTATTGGCAGTCAAAAGTTCATTGCTTATCATACTACACATATCTCGCTCGGCGTTCGGCAAGCTACAAATCTTCAAAAAAGTAAAGTTAACTTATTTAAAGTTATGTATATGTCTCGTTTTAATGATGGAAATTGAAGCTTCAGGTATGTTTTTTCCAAATTTAATAAATATTTTACAGATTTTGTTCATTAATAACGTAATTTATTGAATTCCGTACAAGGAGAAATAGTGCATTTTTTACACATATTTTTTTTATTCGTTAAGCTGAAAGTTATACTTCCAAGTCCGTCCAAGCTCGAATTTTTTTTCAGATTGTGTACATATGCTTTGAGATGTAGAATAAAGTAGAATTAGCCACAGAAAAAAGCAGATTAATTAATTGTGGAGTTTCAAAAGTTTCATGGAAGAGTTTTTTTTTAAAGCGTTTTCTATACTTGTTATTTTTTGGTTTGTTTAAGGTTCTCAAGGCACTTCAGGGGTTGGAATTGTGACTCGAAAATACCTATTCGACCGCATGCAAGCTCAGAATTTACCAAATTTGGACGAAAAATTAAACTCTTTACAATAGGAGCTTTTGTCAAGTGAAAAATACTCTGACGAACAGATATCAGTTCTTAAGCACAATTTTTCACATTTTAAATCACAAATCAAGTAAAAGTGGCTGCAAGTACATAAAAAGGAAGATGGTTTTTTTTTTCCTATCAAAGTACAAGTCTTGGTTGGAAGGGGGTTTTGAATTAACTGTTGCAGCAATACCGAAACGATGTGGCCCTCCTCAGAAGCACTTCAGTGACTCAGGTGAAAGATCTAAAAGACGCAAAACTGCAGAATTCAGATCTACAGTAAAGGGTAAACACTTGATTATGCATGCTGCTTCAATAGAGTTAATCAAAATTGGAAAGAGAGATGCTTCTAAAGTATTAAAAGACATTCAAAACTCTCCGATACGTGCGACAAAATACAAAAAAGGCATTTTCCAATACTAGAAAAAAGAAATCCACTCTTTATCACCAATGCAAGCATTGAAAATGATGATTGATGCTGATCTAACAAGTCTCAGTACGAAGTTATAAGGAACACATGTACAAAAGTTTTTCCCTGCTACACACTTATTCAAAAAGCAAAAAATGAGTTGTATCCGCCTACTGAAATTTAAAATCATATTTACCGGAAACGTTAAGTTTACTCATTCCGGTCCAACCTAACGAATCTGATTCATCAGATAATGAAAATTTGTAATTTTTTCCTTTAATTTGTTTCATTTTGCTTTAGTTCTTATTGACGAAAGATTATTGATTGAATTAAATTTTTTTTTTGGTTCAAATAATGTATTTTATTTGACACCTTCTGTGAAACTTGGCATTTGATAATAAATAATTAAAACATTAATAATGATGTCTATTTTATATAATTTAACATATAAATACCCAAAAAAAAATTCATTTTCTATTTATTCTAGTACATAATGGTTGTATATTTAAAGATACCACGGTCATTTAAGGGTTAATAATATAATAGTTCAATAAAAAAAGTCCATTGTCTAAATGATGATGAATAAAAGTGTTTAAGACTATAAAAAACGTTAAAATAGTTTTGGCCGCCTAGATTATCAAAATACCGGTATGTGCGACGGTCGCCGTAAGTACGAGGGCAGTTTTAATCCTACCGCACTCACACAACCAAAAGTGTCCTGTCCAAAAGTGTATTGACCGTTAATGTCGACTATATATGAAAAAAAATACGCGAACTACACACACTGGGGTAAATTTTACGTAATTATTGTTTTAGATCTGCTTAAATTCGGTGTGCACCAAATACTCGTACTGAGGACTTAACGCATGAATTCGAAGAGTAAAAACATTTTGAGGGAGTTCACACATCGCAGTGTGTTTTCCGAAGGCTAACCATCGTTTAGAAATCGTGCGCTTCTGAAGCTTATCTACCTGATGCTGAGCTCAAGATAGGTTATCTTTCTAGTGTTAATTCAAATTAAATTATTTTACCTTGCCCGTCTCGTTATTTAATAGTTATACCATACGAGTTTATCGTAAATCTAAGGGCAAACCACACCGCAAGTACCGCAATTCTATCGTCTGAATCTAAAATTCTGCCTCTTATAACGGACATTTTCGAACGGCTGTAAATTCATTAAGTTCCCTTAGTGTGTGCAGTGAATCGAGTTGGCAAGAAACTTACGTAAAAAATTCTTCACTTACTAACTACTCGTACTTTGCCATTTCTTTGTAGGCAAACTCATATTTCCACTACTAAGCACTAGAGTTAGTTGAGAAAGAAGAAAAACGTAAAAAGTAAAAAGAAAATGAAAACATCCTTGGCAGCGCATTCCTGACGATTCAAAGCAGAAGAAATGGCAAAAGTAGCAGCACAAGGAGAAACTTCCACAGCGTTGCACTACAACTTGAGGCGAGGACAAGCCGACTTCTTGCAAATGACTTTTACCCGGTCTTGCCACATTTGTTAATGAAGAAAATGTTGAAGTTTTCTTCATCTTCATACTTTTTTCCGACTGCATTTTGCTCCACATTTACATTTTCATTTCATTTGCCCGCACAGAAGTATGCAAAAAAGGGGAAGAAAAAATTTAATTAATAGTAATTAGTACGTTTACCGCCCGTATTGGCTGTTCTTAAGGGAGAGGAGGGCAGTGGCTGGTGGGTGTTGCGGCGCCTTTGGCCGACCCGCCACAAAAGTTATGCTGCCGCATCCCGCGGCGCCAAGTGGCACTCTTGGCAATTTGCGGCTAGGGAATAAATGAAAAAAAAAAAAAAATAAAGGAATAGAAAATATGAGGTGATGAGGTGATGAGAGGAGGAGTCAGAAAAAAATGAAAGAATATTTAATTTATGTAAAAAGGAAGTTAATTGCAGTTAGCGTTGGGCTGGCGGGTGGGCTAAGCCGAGTCGGCGAGTAGCCGAGTAAATGCCTGCGTGGGTGGTTAAATGAGTGGGCGTTTGGCTGGTTGATCGCTTGAAAAGCGGTAGCAAGTGCACATTAAGTGGTTCCATAAATGCTGGCAAAGCGGGCGGAATAAAGCGAGCCAATGTAAGTGCATGTGTAAGCATGTGCGTGTGTGTGTGTCTGCAAACCTATTGTGTGAGCATTCACGGGCAAAGCGCCAATTGCATGCATAAAGGCTGAAAGCGCCGATGGGAGCTGGTTGACCAAAAGCCGCTAGCCAACAGCCAGCTCATTGACCATGGCGCGCGCATATATCAGCCGCTAAACAGCTTGGCAGCTTGGCAGCCTGGCAGCGTTGACGTTGCAACCACAAGAGGACGTTCTGAGAAAGGATAATACTTGTATGGATTACAATTTGAGTGTGCCAAGCGAGCACGAGTAGATTTTATGTGATGTGGGGCGCTGTGGCGGGTTGAATTGGGTGAGAGCAGAACGTGCGGGCCAACGTCGCTTGGTAATTATAATTAATTTGGCGTATTAAGCATTTCCAACTCTTGAGTTTGACTTTTTCCACACTGTTTACACACACACGCACACTTTCACACACTCATATACCTATGTATACATGTACGAAATGTAAGCTTTTGCACGCAGTTGTTATACTTATTTTTACACTCAATCGCATCTCGTTTAGCCAATCCGACGATTGTTAGCATAGTAAATGTGCTGCTCTGGCTCGTGCGCCGGCTCCGCTTGATTGCTGACGCACAAAAGGATGTACAGCCACAAAATTCCAGCCATTGAATTCGAGCTAACGATTGACTTTTACAAAATCCTCTACTAAGTATCCTTTGTTGGCCCGCAAAGCGAAACTCAAGTGGCGGCTGCTGGTTTGTGGTTATGGCTGCTTGAATTGTTGCCATATGCCCGAATGCATAGGCGGAATGATAGCCAATCTGCAGCTTTTGTCTTTAACAATACGCGTACATACACACATACACGCACACACATGCACGATGTAAGACTGTTAGAGCGCACTATGGTGGGGGTATGGGAATGTGGAATTTCTAAAAGAGGCAGCTGCCCGCAGTATTGGTGGCTGCATGACAACTGTCGAAATCAGAAACATGAACTAAAATTTGTAGCCAAGCGCATAGAAAATATGCTGCAAAGAAAAGAGTTAAATTGTGCAAACAAAGGAGTATATATGTATGTACATATATGTATATGTATCCACACACACCTAAGTACCTAAATGCAAATCGTATTGGGTTTGTGGGGATGGGAATGAGGTTGTGGACAGGTTTATTGCAAAACCACATTACCTAGTCTCAAACACCCTTGAATACATATCTACAGATACATACATACATATGTATGCACCTGAAACAATAAATTTTCAAATGTGTAAATTGAAATAATATTCAATAATATACATTTTTTTGAAGGCGCTGCAAGTCTTAGCTGGCATGCAAACTATCGATAGCGATAACTATGGTTTGACAGCTGGGAATGGCAAACCGTGTTAACATATTTCTGTTCAGTAAAGTTTGGCAACCCATCAAGAAGCGTTTAACGCCAGAACAGCGCTTCCAATTAAACGAAAAATCCATTAAAATAATATTTTAAGTTTTCATGCTCTTAAAAAAAGCTCTCAGTACTTTCAGAAAGCATGTTTAAGAAAGTGAAAAAAGTAAAAAAGTAAGTAAGTAAGTATGAAGTCGAAAAATGTTCAACGTAGCAGGGAAACCATAGAAAGGCTTGCCGCAAACAGAAGGCTACACATCTATTGAGTACCGGATCATAAAGGAATTATAGGAAACCAAAAAGTAGATAAGATAGCTAAAAGTGCTGTTAACTTACCTCCTGAACAAGAGAACGAGAAAACGACATACAAAAACCGCTAAATATACTTATACGATACAACGAATCGGGCGACTACATGAAAAAGCAAACGGTGGACTAATTTAACCACATGCGAAACTATAGGGCTTTCCGATAAGAGGTGTTACTCCCGTAAAGGATCAATGGTTTCGTTGCTTGTATGGCACGTAGCGCCGTCTTGTTGAAAATAAACGTTGTCCAGATCAATACCATCCCATTCCGGCTATAAAAAATCATTAATCATCTCTCGATAGCGCAATCCATTCACCGTAACTGTTGCTCCAGCTTCATTTTCGAAAAAGAAAGGTCCAATGACTTCGCCGGACCATAAACCGCACCAAACAGTCACACGTTGAGAATAGAGAGGCTTTTCAACTGTAACTCTTGGATTTTCTGAGCCCCAGATCCGACAACTGTGTTTGTTAACAAAGCCACCGGGGTAGAAATGGGCCTCAGCGCTCAAGATGATTTTTCGATGGAATTCCGGATTGTTTTCATGCATTTCAACGACCCAATCAGCAAAGACACGACGTTGTTGAAGATCTGCCGGTTTGAGTTCTTGTATTAACTGGACTTTATAAGCCTTAAGACCCAAATCTTTATGCAAAATACGGTGTAATGATGTTTGTGGAATGCCTAATTCCAAAGAATGACGAGGAATGGACAAACCTGGGTTTTCTTCAACACTTTGGGCTACAACAGCAATATTTTCGGTTGTTCTTGAGCGACGTGCACGGGTCTTATTCTTCACATCACTAACTGGACCCAACAGCTGGAACTTGTTCACCAATTTCTGGATTGCGGTCCAGGTGGTGCGATAAGGTGCTTCACGATGACCCAAAAATGTTCGAGTTTTACGAACCGTCTCTGCCAAACTTTCACCATTTTTATAGTGAATTTGAATAATTTCAATACGTTGTTTAAGCGTGCATCGTTCCATTTTTACTAATGGCGTAGTTTCTACTTGTCAAATACCAAAAAATGATAGCTTCAAAAGAGACATCTACCGAAATAGCGGGCTATTCAAAATAACACCTGGTATTGGAAGAGCCTTTACAGAAATAATTTGTAGAACTAATGCGAAAAAACAGACTCAATTCGTACTTACGCTCTCACGAAAAGATGCAGAACTACTATATAAGGTGAAGTCCGAATTAAACACGACTGAGCTAAAATAGAAACGACAGGAACTTTGTTCTGATAACTTCGCGTTTATTTATTCAAAATAGTCCCCTCTGGCCTCGATACACTGTTTTGCGCGATCTAAAAGCTTTTCGAAAGAGTGTTTCTGGTCATTGACCGGAACCCAAAATATCCTTCAAGATGTCGGTACAAGCCTTTTGGACGGCCTCTACGGACGCAAAACATTTTCCTTTCATGGCCAAAAGCAATTTTCCGAATAGGTAGAAGTCGGAGGGAGCCATATCAGGCGAATGCGGTGAGTGATTGATGGTTAAAACGCGATTTCTAGTCAAAAAATTAGACTATGCATTATCATGCAATAAGTGCCAGCTTCCCGCTTCGCGGTATTCAGGGCTAATTCGACAAATGCCATGTAACAAACGCTCCAAAACGCCAAGATAGAAAATTGCATTGACGCTCTGGCCCGTTGGCATGAACTCCTTGTGGACATTCCCCTTGGAATCGTACAAACAAAAAAACTTTCTCGCAGTATTTTTTGACATTAAATTAAGAGTCAGAAACGACGGTCAAAGTAGTATCATAACAAAGTTAAGTAATCACTTAGTTTTTTGTTTCTAATTCTAAAGGAAACCACAGGTATCGGAGTTCAAAGATCAGCTTGAGTGAAACATTTTTTGAGTTTGGTTTATGTATGTACGAGTATTAAAAAATGGTCCATTATGAAGATTCGAGGTGAATTTGTCAATCGGAAAAATCTTTTGTTGAGCATTTTTATTACACTGGTTTTAGAAGAGATAAGCACAAGTTCTCCTTCTTCTCTTCTTACAGTGGCTATGAGCCGTAGTGTGCCCCATAGTAGACAACCACCTCAACCTAGCCTAACCTGACATTTTTTTCTAAAGCGTTTCGAAGTTTTTATAATAAAATTGTTAACGTATTATGGTTAAAATTTGTACAATTCATATAATAAATAAAAGCCACTTTCCTTGTGAGTCTGGAGGCACCCTAAATATAATTCTATAGGTATATATGGTCGTCATCGTACTTTTATATTTACCTACGTTTAACTGAATGTGTCTATATCTTATTTGTATTTAATTGCAAGCAAGTATCTACATAACTGCATCTGTTGTTCGTGTTTCCCTAACCACTGCTTACCATCTACTGTAGCGCAATCATACTCACACAGTGTTTAATTAAAAGGTTTAAAAATTCTCTGATTCTGGAACCGGTTCAATTAAATTTAGTTCTCTTTTGAATCAAATTCGGTATACTCTCTCCTAAAGGGCGCTCCTGTAAGTGAACTCTTTTTTACAGTACCACAAAAACCCTTAGGAATTTTTCAATTTTTTTCTCTTGGGCGAACAAAAGGCGGCTTCGATTCGCTACTTCTCTGCTCGCTATCTCTCACTTAATTAAAAATTCGCATGTGAAAGCAGAAACAAAGTTATCGAGGAAGATTTTCCGCTAGCAAGTACAGTTATGCATAATAAAACTTTTATAACTTATTATTCTCAATGCTAGCAACTCTCTTTCAAGAGTGTTTCATTAGACGGCATTCATATAGGGAGATTTGTGTGGCTTCAACTTTGCAAATTCTCTTTTAGTGTTGCCCATCATATTCATATACCTTACAATTGTTAGTTTTTGGTATTCAGTCACTAGTAATATTGATAAGAACAAGAACACAAAGGGTATTGACAGACCGCGAGCATCACAAGTAACGAATTGAAGCAACAAATGTTCACTTCTATGAACGCGGTCGTACTCATACTCATTAAGTGCTTCCAAATAAATATTGTTTTTGGCTGCTCTTTTCCAGTGGTTCATCTATTTGCCACTAACTAACGCTTGTCGAATCGAAGTCGCCCAATTTTTGCCTAACTCTGTCCAAATGAGCAATTTTGTTAGACGTTGTTTATTTCATGAGCGTGGGAGCAAGTGGGTTCACTGACAGTTATTAGGTCGCAGTGGATAGACTTCTAATATCGGCAGTTGCTCAGTTCTTCAACGTTGATGTCGAAGACTATCTTTATTTGGATAATCCACTTTTCATAAATGATGAAGATGTAGTAAATAGCAATACTGAAATGTTAATTGCTTCTCAAAAATCGCTGATTAGGTCCTATGAAGATGAATTAGAAAATGGGACTGACGACAAGTTAAATTCTTATAAAGAAGCTTATTTGGCTTTTTCTTCATATCACAGCGCCACAAAGGCGTTAAACTGCTTACTGATCTTTAAACAAACCTCCAACATTTTGAAATTAAAGGAAAAACTCACCAAGCTAAGAATACTAACTTTTTTAAATCTATTTGAATACCATTCATAAAAAAATTTGTTTTCCATATTTCTCGTATTTTTCTTCATTTCTGAAAATTATATTTATTCTGTCATATATGTATTTATGTATAGATTTAGAAATAAATCTGTTTAAAAATTCAAGATATTTGACAAACTATATTATTATTAGCTTCTTTTACACTTTTCTCACAAGCGTACAAATTTCTTAGTCCCTTAGATGTTTGCTTAAGAGAGAGTTCTCTGCATACTCCTTTTGCTGATAGTTTATTTGGGCGCTGCGACAGCTTGAAAGATCTGCCAATTCCTATAGTTTCTTCTCTATTTTCGAAGTTCGTCATTTTCCATGCCTTCCGTACATAGTTGCTCCAAACGAGGAACTTCTATTTCAACAAGTTTTTGAGAAGGATCCGTTCACCCCGATAGATATCAAGTTATACTAAGTGATACTGTTTAGTGTGAAGTGATTTCTATTGCCGCTGATGACTCCCACAAATGCGGCGCAAAATCAGTCATCCGATTTCGCTTTCGAACAACCTTTTTACTAAATTAAAAAATATAATGACTTTGAGTGATGAAATTCATGCTTCACTGCTTGCCGTTTGCAAAAGTTATTAACATTTCGATAGGGTGATTAATTTTGCGCCACCTTGTATGTGTATATTTCGCAAAGTTTAGTATACGTATACTGTCCACCAATCTAGTACTTAGGTACATACATAATTGGCGCGTACACCCCTTTTGGGTGTTTGGCCGAGCTCCTCCTCCTATTTGTGGCGTGCGTCTTGAGGCTGTTCCACAAATGGAGGGACCTACAGTTTCAAGCCGACTCCAAACGGCAAATGGCTTTTTATGAGGAGCTTTTCGTGGTAGAAATGCAATCGGGGGTCTGCCATTGCCTACCGAGGGGCGACCGCTATTAGAGACACTTTTTCTTAATTTTGGTATTTCAACGAGATTCGAACCTACGTTCTTTCTGTGAATTGCGAATGGTAGGGGCGCACCAACCCATTCGGCTACGGCGGCCGGCAATCTAGTGCAAACTATTGGCAGGAAGTTTGCCGCAAAGATATATGTAGTACGAGAGCAGCAGTACTGAAGCCTATTTTGATGTTCTTCCACATAAAATCCCCACGAGTCTACCCTGCACTGTCTCCAAAGTTATTTCGAGGTTTGTTCCTGCAGCAGGTCGGTCTTCTCAGCGTTTACTTTCATATCGATCACAGTGGCTTAGCTGCACATATCGGTTTTGCAATCGATTCTTCAAGTGTGAGATTATCACCAGGTATTTGGTGCCAGAGCAATCTCCGAAATAATGTGCAGTTAAAAAAAAAATCGTGTAAAAAAATGAGTAAAAAAGTAAGCACATATGTCTGTTTTAAACACTGTTCAAACTGATACTCCTTATTTCTATATGTAACCCCTTTTAGTAGATCGGCCCCAAACTCCACACAACCAGCATCTTCATTGTTATTGTATTGTACACATTTCCAGTTGATTTCCCACCAGCAGTCAGCCAGCCATGTGAGCTACAGTTTTCAGTTCTTCTTATCGAAAGGATGAGAGGTCGAGAATCAGTACTTGCATACATACAAACATATGCTCGCATAAATGTGAGTAGGCTGTGGTTGAAAAGATTTGAAAAGCGGCCAACGTACTGCCTGGTATTGTTTGCATTTGACCGTGTGCAAGTAAGACAATGGAGTCAAACTGTGATTTCATATTTAGTATTTAATGCATATGGAAGAGTGGGGGCTTAATTAACAAGGGTTGGGGTGAAACATTTGCTACTTGTACAATGCTAATATAGTATATACAGGCATTTAATACACAAAGTTGTAGCCATAAAAATTCTGATAACGAAAAACTGCAGCTTTTGTTGCATTTTTTTGCACCATTCGAAAGTTTGAATAAATTTTTCCATTGCTACTCGCACTTAGCTAAGTGAAATGGTTTATTAAAAATTAGTTGAAATAAATATTCTGCATATGGACAAAATTCGTCAAGTGTTTCATTCAAACTTTAGCAAGTAGTTGTTAGTGTTGCCAGTTAACAATGCTGCAAATGATTTTTTTCCAGCGCGATTTCTTCTAAAGTTGCACGAGTTTCAATTTTCCCCTTTTTGATTTTTTTTCTTAAAAATACAAGTTTCGTTTAAGTTCTTATCTCACGTTAAAGTCATCATCAAGTATGGGAAATTACTGACCCCTTCTACATTTACGCGTACTTTTGGATAAAAAAAAACTATTTTTGAAAAAGAAAACATTTTTTTTATGAAGAAATTGCATAAAATACTTATTATTGGAATTTTCAAGCACTTCCAGGCTCATAAGTGTATTCGACAGCGTATTTCTTAAGCTACGAAACGATATATAAATAATTTGTGATGACTTCAATCTTTCCATATGTAAAAAGCGATAGGATCGATTTTAATATTTTTTATTTTATTTAACTTTATGGGTGAAGGTGATTTTTGTGTAATAATATTCATAGTAGAGTCTTAACACCTAGTTGCAGTTTAGAAAAAGTAATTTCTGGAAAAATTAAAAAATTAATAATACGCCATGGGCATCAAAGCTAGGACAAGAAAACTTTAATCAGAAAACAAAGCTATTTTTGGTTACGATGCCAACAAAATTTATTTATTATTTCTAATTAATATTTAATTTATTGCAAAAAAAAAAAAGATTTCATGACACAGTTTAATCAAAAAATCAAATCACACAAAAATATGGTTATCAGAAAAATGGGTTTCAAAAATTTTACTAAAACTAGAGGGTGGTTAAGTTTCAAGGGCGGTGTTTATTTTGAATAAAATACAATCTTTTAAGGAAATTATTATCATTTCTCTTTATTATGATAATACTGGTATGGCTCAATTATGCATGGAACAAAATATCGTCCAAATGGCCGCCGCGGCCTCGGCGGCACACCTCCATCCGATGGTCCAAATTTTCGATGACGCTGAGACATAATTGAGGTTCTATGCCGTTAATGTGCCGAATTATCTCATCCTTTAGCTCTTGAATTGTTGCTGGCTTATCGACGTACACCTTTTCTTTCAAATAACCGCAAAGAAAGAAGTCCAACGGTGTCGTTGACGTTTAGGTGAGGTTCACATTCAACATCAGCCCTTGAAATTGAACCACCCTTTTATTTCTCAATGGTGTTGCCACCTAATTTTTATTTGAAAATTGTAAGTCAAAGGTGAATTTAGCTTGTACTCAACAGTTTGAAATGCTTTCGATTTCATTTTTAATAAAAAAATATAAACTAACATATTTGACAGTTGAGTGTCTTAGGTTTACTAATGTAAAAGCACTGGGAGGAGGAGGTACTGTGATAAGTAGAGGGCACAAAAGGATACGGGGTTGAAGAGCGAACCTCATTTTCCATCATTGATTCATTGACAGTGAAATAAATCCTTTTAACTTTGAAACCGGCTCAATAACATCTATTCTTAAAAATAATTTAATGCCTCGACATTAAGTTTTTGATCACTTTGAATGTGAATTTTATGGGGAAATACCAACCAAACTAAAAGTATCAATAGCGGAAGTCCAAAAGAGGGGCTATATGTGATTAGAAAAGTCTTAATAAAACTTAATAGAGGTGGGCTAAAAGTGGTGTGCTATGCTGATGATGTGGTGGAAATCCTGATGACATTGCTGTGTCCTAACGCTATGAGTGGGATCATTCAAAAGTTGCCAGATGAGCTCAACTCTTGGGCTACAGCCTGTGGCTTAAGACTGAACTCACGTAAAACAGAACTGATGATTTTTACCACCAGATACAAGGTACCTAATTTTACCCTTCCATAAATTAATGGGCAAACTCTCTCAAAATCACTCAGCGCAAACTACTTAAGAGTCAAGGATGTTAGAATTACCAGATTTGGCCAAGGCTGACATTGTTATTGGTGTTAACCCTCGTTCCCAAATAAACGAAGTCTCTTACAACCTCTAAATAATAACTGTCAACAGTGACGTGGGTGCCGATACGCGAGTGCGCCGACTGTTTGTTTGAATACAGGAGGTACTTCGTTTTGTCCTCGTTCACCACCAGACCCCTTCGCTTTGCTTCTTTATCCAATTTTGAGAAGACAGAACTAATAGCGCGGTTGTTAAGGCTGATCATGTCAATACCATATCATCGACATACCAATTGCTTTTATAAAAAAATGTGTCTGAGCGATTAAGTTCTGCAACTCGTACGATCCTCTCCAACATCAGGTTAAAGAAGTCACACGACAGCGAGTCACTCTGTCTGAAACATCGTTTCGGCTCGGAGAGGTCCTTCCCAATTCTGACGGTGCTGCTGGTATTGAGCAACGTCATCTTACATAGCCGAGTTAGTTTTGCGGGGATACCAAATTCAGACATAGCGGCATACAGGTAACTCCTTTCCGTACTGTCGAATGCAGCTTTGAAGTCGACGAAAAGATGGTGTGTGTCGATTCTCCTTTCATGGGTCTTTTCCAAGATTTTGCGTATTGTAAATATTTGGTCGATGGTAGACTTTCCAGGTCTAAAGCCACACTGATAAGGTCCAATCAGTTGGTTGACGGTGGGCTTCAGCCTTTCACACAATACGCTCGCTAGAACCTTATAGGCGATATTTAGAAGACTAGTCCCGCGGTAATTTTCACAAATTGCAGGATCGCCCTTCTTATGGATTGGACAGAGCACACTTAAATTCCAATCGGCAGGCATGCTTTCATCCGACCATATTATGCATAGGAGCTGATGCATGCACCTTACCAGCTCCTCGCCGCCATGTTTGAATAGCTGCGTCGGCAGTGCGTCGGCGCCCGCGGCTTTGATGCTCTTTAGCCGCATTATCGCTTTTCTCACCTCGTCATGGTCGGGCAGCGGAACGACGATTCCGTCGTCAATGATTGGGGTATTGGGATCTTCACATTCTCTCTAACATGCGCAGCTATCATTGTTTAACAGGTTCGAGAACTGTTCCCTCCATAACTTAAGTATGCTCTGGATGTCAGTCACCAGATCGCCATCTTTGTTCTTACAGGAAAACGCCCCGGTCTTAAAACCATCTGTAAGCCGCTGAACCTTCTGGTAGAATTTTCGGACGTTGTTCCATCTCAAGCTCCTCGCACTCACGTATTTCGGCCTCTCGTTTCTTCTGTCTGATGATACGTCCCCACATGGCTCGCGTTTCGCCCGATCGCAGCGTGGCTCTATAGACAGCATCTTTTCTTTCTGCGGCAGCATCTTTTATTTCGGCCTCGTCGGGGGTGATTGGGCAGCCGAAATTGACACGATAATTTCACACACCACAATTTCACACACTTGTCCAATCAGACGGCAACGAAGTGACATTGTGTTAATATTTTTTCGTTAGTTTTTTCGCAGGCAAACCGATTCGTTAACCGGACTACGTCAGCCCATCCGCTGATACTGTCTATTCAGATGGTTCAAAAATGAATTGTGGTGTTGGCGCAGGTTATATTCTCATAGACTTAGAATTCAAAAATCTATGCGTCTTTCCAATACTTTTGGTGTCTTTCAGGCGGAAGTATTGGTAATAGGGCAATATCGCTACTCTTTCGATAGGAAGCGAGGATGTTAACCATTGGCAAACCGGTTTTTGAAAACCTGGGAGAGCGAGCCTATATAGACGTACACAACCTTATGGGAATTCTTAATTGCACAGACTGGATATAGTCGTCAAGGAATAACTGTATAACTTGCTGATAGCGAGGATGTGGCAAAAAAGTGTTTAGATTAGAAGGCATTTTGATTGCATAACTCGCTGTTCTCGTGTTTACTGCGACTTAAACTGTCTTCTGCGCCCAACGTCGGACTTATACCGGAGATCTTGATGAAATCGGATATTACTTTCTAGAAGCCAGAAACTACAAATTTACAAAACTGTCATAAGACCTACACTCACAAACGGGAGCGAAGCCTGGGTTCTGAAATCCAATGAAACCGATCAGTCAAATTGTTTTGAAAGAAAGATTCTAAGAAAAACATATGGACCTGTACGACTAGAAGACGGTACTTACCGCATTCGGTACAACGACGAGTTAGACACACTTATCAGGGGTATGTAATCAGGGACATCAAAGCGCACAGGATTCGATGGCATGGTCACATTTTACGAATGAGCAACTATATAACTCTAAAGAGATCACATTCAAAGCGATTTTGGAACTATAGGCATATCTGATATCAAACGAAAAGCTGATGATCAAGTGACGTGGAGGCGAATTGTAACGGAAGCAATGGTTCACCCTGAACAGTGATGCTATGATGATGATGATTTTTATGGGCAACATGAAGCTCCCTCGCAAAGGGCGTCATTGATTTTGAAGGAACCTTGTCAATGATTGCTGAATAAATTCTACAGACCGGACAGTGTCAGAACATTCCTCGGATTTTTTTGCGATTTGTAACAGATTCTGCACATCCGAAGCTGTTGAATGAATAAACGAACGCACTTAAGAAAATCAGAGATTTCAAAATCGGTGAGATTTGCATTTATAGCGACGATAACTGCATGTATCTTCAGTTCTTGAGTTAAGTTGTAGTCCTCCATACCTTATCTAAAAGAGAGGAAAAAGAAAACTAATGGTTTCGGAAAGTTATAGCCACACATGTCCCTATCTACCATATGCACCCTGTTTTTATTATTAAAAAATTATTTACCCTCTGTACCTCTCAGTTGTACCGGTTTTAGTCTCGCAGGCTTATGAATATGAATTCAGTGCCAATACGTGCAAGTCTGTACGTTTGTAAGTTTCATCTGCCTAAAATATTGTCGATTTCCTGTAGTGGGGAAACGCTTATTATATTTCATTTGCGCTAATAAGCCAAAGCCGCGAACGGCCTAATCTAAACAATTGCGACCTGCTCACTTGCAGAGGATTTTCTATCTATCGCTGGAACTTTGGTGAAATACTCTTAAATTCATACCTATGCGCATACCTGGATTGCTATCAGATGAGAGCATACTTACACAAAGTATAAGTAAAACACACATATACATGCACATGTTTGTGTATTACCTAAACACAGTGGTTTAAGTGTCTATTGTATGTTTTCTGTAGCCTCTGCAAAAGCGTTTGGATAATTTGCAGATAGGCCGGGAAGCATAGACAACAACATTGTAAAATATTCATAGCAACTGTTGGGCAAGCCCATAAAAGCTCTGCCAACATTGTTAAAGCACTTGAAGTGTTGTTGCTGGATCAGTTCATAATTTGCGGTAGTTGTTGGCTTGAGTCGTTATAGAAATTGTTTATGATGTGGCACTCATTCTCTCAGTTTACCTCATAATAATCTGCTATTGTTTGCAAATCTGTTAGGCAGTTGGCAAGGTTACAAATTACGCATACATACACATGCACATATGTACACTCATTTTTATGCACACAGTATGTACATATGTATCCACTCTGCTGTCACTGAACTTGAATGGCCAAAAAAACCGCGATCTGGTTAAACAATGGAAGCTGTTTTGGATAGTCAGCATTAGCTTGGTTTGGAGAGTACCTTAAAGGATTATATTTTGAAGTATTCAAAGTTTTATAAATGCGAGCTGAAGGCTCTTTCCGTGTAACGATAAATATATTATTGTACTATTTCACGATTTTAATAAATAAATAAATTTATATAAATAGTTGGTGCACGAAAGAACTCAAACATCATAAAAATTTGAGAAATAAGGTTTTTAAGAAGTTCAAGTTAACGAACGAAATCTGCTATTATGACTTTTTTATCTTCCACAGGAATAAGTTTCGTAGCTTAGATAAGTTTTTGTATAAAGAGTTCAATCACAAATTTGAGCTTAACATAAAAAGTAATCCGAAGAATTTTTGGGCGATATAATAAATTGATGAAAAAGGCTTTTTGTATTCCTAATACTTTATAAGGACTCTGTCCTCCTCTGTCAGTGATGCAGTGAAATTATTTGCGATTTCTTTTCACCTAATTTCGTGTCTGATGGAGATACTCAGGAAGAATATTTGGCAGCCATTCGCCAAAATTTCTCTAGGAAATTGTCTTCTATACTTAATTTTAGTTCACTTGCTCTATCATATGATGTTGTCATTGAGGGAATGTTAAAGACTACAAAAACGTCTCAGTTGGGATGTCGACGGTCTTTCCGTAACATTGCTTAAAAATTGTCGCTCTATGGTGCAATCTCTTAAACTAAGTTTTAATAAATCCTTGGCTGAAGAAATATTTATCGATGATTGAAAGCTGACTTCAGTTACTCCAATTTACAAAAGCGATAATAAATGCGTTATTGCGAATTAAAGACCGTTTCCCATGCAGTCCATATAAATCGAGTGGAGAGGATTCAAAAATTTTGCTTGCGTTGCGCAGTACATTCACTAAATTTTTTCGACTCGAAACCAGCAAACGAATCTCGCTGTCGATTGATTAGTCTTTCCCCTTTAAGTGAGGTACTCAATCATTAAGAGGGACTCTTCAGACAGTCTTATTTATCTTTGGTCTCGTTAGTGGCTAAATTGACGGCTCTTCTAGAAGAAGTTTAATACTCCTTACAGACATTTTCATCGTTTTCAAATTTTTTGCGTTGGCTTTAGTAGGACATAGCAATAATGCGCCCTTTGTTAAAACTTTGTCTGACTTTAATTATCTTTCAGACTTTTTGGAATTGGAACTTTCTGGGGCCTAACGGATATTTCAAATGCAAGTAAAAAATTACTTTCTATGCATGAAATGAAAATAAAACTTTGTAAATATTTGTTATTTTAATTTCATAATTATTAATTTCGCTGAAATTCAATTTTAACTTGTATATATTTTTAAGTAAATTAATGGTTTATTATGTTGACAATCTAATTGTGCTATACTTTTTAATCTTAAATTTTGTATTTTAGTTCTGAATTAATATCTTAAATGTTCTTAATTTTGTAAGACATTAAGAAATAATAAATGAATAGTGGATAAGAGTAGAATTTAGTCTGAGTTACCAGGATTCTGAATATACAAATCTACCTAGAAAAGCTGCTATTTTTTTTTTTTTTTAATTTTCCTGCGAAATGAAGCATTTCTACATCATTGGTGCAGCTTCAAGACCCGCTTAGCTACTAGCTGCTTAACTACTAAGCATCATCAAAGTGTCTCCTTTCAGAAAGAGGACTACAATTCAAGCATTTTCTCTGTTTTTGTCCGGTTTTCGTCAAAGCAGGCTCATTTTTGATCAGATGTATGGAGAATTAGCCAGCTACATTTCCCAGTCTCGATGAACTTCTCAGATGTATGAAGCAGTCAGAGAAGTTTGAAGAGAAGTTAGCCATGTAAAATCCCTGCTCTCTTACTGTTTTCCCTAAATATACTTCTGGTTTTTCTTTCTAACTATAATATTTCGTTGATTTTCATATTTTTCCGCTTCATACATAAAGCTTCATTTAGTAGGGTGTGTCCAATTTGTCCACAATTTAAAACGACTATTAAGATATCGGTATAAAATGAAAATATTATATATTAAAAAAGCTTCAATAAAAGAAGTATTCTTAGTTTGTGTTGCAATACTTAAAAAATTTCTAAGGATTGAGTTGAAAAAATTTAAAATGAAGATGAAAATTTGTTTAATTTTGTTTTTAATTTTATATAAGGTTTGAACGTAAGGACTCTATACAGACCGGGCGCCACTATTTAACTGGTAGATACTCTCGAGAAGTGCAAAGTTGACATCGCCGCACTTCAGAAAATGCAATGGACGGGGCAAGGATGCTTCAAAAAGTCTTCCTACAACATTTACTACAGCTGCATTGCGACGAAGCATGAATTCGGAGTTGGCTTGGCTGTTGGGCAAAGAATTCGCCACCTAGTTACCATTTTTACACCAGTGGACGAACTCCGTATGCAGTCTCTTGTCACAAACTGAGTCTAATTTCCGTGCATGCTCCTACGAACGAGAAAGACGACGAGACCAAACACAGCTTCTACGAGCTCCTCGAACAAGTTCACGATCGCAGCCTTCAACACGATGTAAAAATCGTGCTTGGCAACTTTAATACCAGGGTGGGCAAGGAAGGCATCTTTGGTCCCACAGTCGGAAATTTTAATCTCTACAACAAAACCACCAACAACGGTATAAGACGGATCAACTTTGCCGCGGCCCGAAACATGGTTGTAAGTAGTATCAGATTCCAACATCGAAATATGCACAAGACTATTCGGCTATCCCTTGATAGAAGGCGGCACTGCTCCAGTGTGTTAGACGTACGCAATTCGTGGTCCAAACGACGACTCGGACCATTACCGAGTAGCAATCAAGGTTCGCACACGACTCAACGTGGACATACGCAGCGAAATCTCAACGTGAAAGAATTACAATCACAACGCACAGCCGAGAACTTCGCAGATCAACTCTCACTCCACCTCAATCAGAGTACTCCTCAATTCGACGACGTAACCGCACAGTGAAAAGTCATCTTAGGCTGCATGCGCACCGCTGTTGAGACGCTGGCTTCCATCGCCAATAGCACAACAATTGGTACGACGACGAGTTCCGCTCCGCTACTGTGGCAAAAGACTCAGCATACTGGGAAACATTGCGGTCGGCTGCAACGCGCGCTACAACAAGGCAGTACCGCAAACCGAGAAGGGAAGAGAGGTACCTTTTAAGGCGGAATAAATGAGCGACAGGAATATGATCCCAACATTTTTCCAAAAAGTTAGGCGCCAAACTAAAGGTTTCAAGACCGGGCAATTCCTGGAAAGACAAAAACGGCAATCTGATGCCTGATGTCCAGGGTTATGGAGGAATCACAATGGAGAATCAGTGTGGCAGTAGCAGTGTGGACAACATATGATCGGATGCCGAACGACTGGAACCTAAGCGTGCTGTGCTCTACAAACTGTTCAAATTACCGTGGGATTGATCAGATCTTCATGATACGCCAAATTCTGGAGAAAACTCACGAACAACAACACATCACCTTTTTTGTCGATTTCTTAGGTGTTTTCAATAGTACAAACAGGAACGGCCCCTAAGCCACTGTGTCTGACTTTGGTATCCACGCAAGACTTACACGGCTGTATAAATTGACGTTGAGTGTTACGGTAAGCATCGTTTGAGCTACACCGAGTTGTGAACATAGTGAAGCGTATTAAAATTCACCGGCTGCGCTGATTTGGCCATGTTTCGAGGATGAACGAAAGTGTTCCGGTACGGCAGTCCTTCAAGAGCGAACCCACCGATGAGGAAGAGGAAGGCCTGATTTACGTTGAGGAGATCAGTGGCGGATATTCGGTGTCAACCACTGGCGTCAGTAAGCAGTGAACCGGGCTAAAAATCTTTTAGCTTCAGCCAAAATTGTCATATAGTTGTAGTCCCATCTAAGTAAGTAGGTAAGTATCTATTTTTTGAAGCTTTATAAGATGAAAACCCTTATTGATTATGGAAATTGATTTATAAGAATTAAATACGTCAAACAATTCATACGCCCAAGAGTTAATACACAAAAAAAAAACCACGCGTATCAGCGAGGTTAAAATATGAAATACAAGAAAAAAGAATTTCCCCCACTTGTACAAAAACATGTGCCAGTCTCCAACGACCACCCTTTTTTTAACTATCCTACCTTATTCTACTCACACTTGTAACGAAATTCTGTAAAATATCTTTTTGGTCTAATTTATGCACATGACTAGACACACAGCACCAGGCTCATCTAGCCAAAACTTAATTTAACGAACAAAATATGTTGGGTTGTTCGGAAAGTAATTTAGTTTTTTTGTGGTGAAAATGAAAAACAATCTTCTTAAATATTTAATTAATTTATATACTGGCCATTCCGATCCAATACCTTTTGCCATTTTTCTGGTAGTAGCATGATTCCACGCTCATAAAATTCTTGGTCTTTGCTGGCAAAAAACTTACCCAGGTAATTTTTGACGTATTCATTTGAGGTCAACGTTTTACTGTCCAACAAATTTTGCAGTGACGGCAACAAATAATAGTCGGAAGGGGCCAGTTCTGGAGAATATGGTGGGTGGGGCAGTGCATCCCATCCAAGCTGTTAAAGCTTTTGGCGAGTAACTAAACTTGTATGAGGCCTCGCATTATCTTGGTGGCACACAACACCTTTTCTGTTGAAGTGCATCATTCAGTTTGTCCAGCTGATGACATTGTGGTGTTATCGGGTAAAAGCCCAAATGTAGTAACTCCTTTAAAATCCCACCCAACAGACAGCATCACCTTTTTTGATGGATATCGGCTTTTGAAATGCCTTGAGCCGGTTCATCTTTTCTGCTCCATGATCTCTTGCGTTTAACATTGTTATATACAACTCATATTTTCTCCCTAATAATGATGCGCTTCAAAAATGGATTATTTTCGTCACGTTTGAGGAGTGAAGCACAGACGTCAACGCGACGTCACAAATTTCTCTCCGTGAGGACATCGGGCACCCATATACCGAGCTACGATTTTAAACTCAGGCCTTTCAGGTGGAAATAAAGAGTTGAATTCGATAAATTTAACCTCTCACCGATCTCACGGGTTGTTATTCGCCGTTTTCCATCAACTAATGCCTTTATCGAGCCTTTATCAGCTTCAACCGGCCTTCCAGAACGTGGTGCATCTTCGACATCAAAATTGCCGGATCGAAATTTTCCAAACCAGTTCTGGCACTGGTGTATTGTCAACACATCTTCTCCATACACATCGGTTAATTTCTTTCTGGCTTGAACAGCATTTTTACCTTTTCTATAGTAAAAAAGTAAAATCTGACGAAAATACTGCTTATTGCTCTCCATATTTAAATGGCACCGACCGAAAGCTACAGCGTAAAATCAATTGAACTTATTCACACACAAGCCTTGCTATATCAGCTTTCAAAGCATATAATGACAATGCGACTTAAGTGTGAAGTTAGCTGCGAAAAAATACAATTAAATCCTCTGTCGAGAAAAAACGAAATTACTCTCCGAACAACCCAATACATTTTCCTGTATCAATACTAAAACCTGGTACATATAATCAGAATCTTGTTAGCCCAATTTTATCAAAATATCAGATACTGTGGCCCCTAGTTACCCTTGTTGTACTTTAGACACTCTCATGTTGACCATATGCTTGAAATCCCTTGAAGGTCCAACGCAGCACAAGTGAAACATGTTAATGGACACGACGAACTCGATTCTTTTATACGGATGCGAAATATGGGCAGATTCACTGCCGGCGGAAAACTCTGCAATCTAGGCAACGCACCTGCGTTCTCAGAGTGGCTTCTTCATACAAAACAGTATCAGAAGTAGCGGTTTTAATTATCAGCGAAACCATCCCTATAGATATTCTAGCACAAGAGCGCAAACGGAGATGGAAGGCAAAAATCTCAGGAATCCCAGTACCACGCTTCTCCGATATTAGAATTCAAACGCTCACACTTTGGCAGTCAAGATGGAACTCTGAACGGTACTATAGATGGACAGCGAGACTAATACCCGATCTAAAAAAGTGGATAGAAAGAAAGCACGGTGAGGCTAACTACATGTTACCTCACATAGTTTTTGTCCGGTCATGGGTTCTTTCGCAAGTATTTGTGGCGAAAAATGAGGCAGAGCAGACCTTCTTTAAATGCGAGAGGTGGAACGTAGAGAGAACAGGTCTGCAACGAGCTATTGGTGTATTTACACCTTAAGACATTATTGAGGAAATGATGATAGACGAAGAAAAATAGAATGCCGTCGCAAATTTCGTGAAGGATATTATCCGAAAAAAGAAGCGTGAAATGGAAACTTGTGCTGAAGAGCATTGAGCATAGGTTTTTCAAAACAGGCGACCTCAGACGCAGGGTGAGTAAGTAAATGTAAAAATCAAGGGAAGAGGAGGAATATTTTTAGTGAAATGACCAAGCGACGGTTACTATATGGTGCGAAGGCATTTTTAACACAACCTCACCCCACTATTTTTAGTCCAACCTCAAAACAAAAAAAAAAATGCTTGAAATCGATTTCCAACCCTTTCAAGCTCTGCTCAACTGATTAAAATAAATATGGAAATTATAAATTACAGTGCACTCGCGGTAACTCGAATAGCCGCTAAGTCGAACGACGTGCTAACTCGAACACATTTTTTTCCCTATTGACTAGTTTGTAACTCGAACAATATTAAAGCGCTATAACTCGAACAAAAAAACAAATTTATTTGTACACACATTCTTTTCAAACATGTACATTTTGTACATACATACATATGTAATAGTATATGTAATATATATAAATTATATGTATACTAGTGTATTGTCCATATGAATATTTCGACGTTAATATCCCGTTAGTTTTCTGGGAACAACATCTTGCATTGACCAAATTGCTTTAAATTTGTCATTTGTAGTGTATCAGTGCACGTGAGTAATGGATCGTAAAAGGTTGAAGTGTTTAACATTAAAAGAGAGGGCTGAAGTCCTTAACAAAATTAAACGTGGATGTAGTGTTACTTCTCTAGCGAAGGAATATGGGGTAGCCAAGTCCACCATAAGTCTTATAAAAAAGAAAGACTAGGCAATTTTAAAAGCAGTAAACAACACGTTTTTGGGTCCTGGGAAGAGGAGAACTTTAAAAGCTTCTGAGTTTCCTAAAATGAAAGCCGCTTTATACAAATGGTTTCTGTCCCAAAGAAAAAAGAATTACCCAATAAGTGGACTCATCTTGAAAGAACATAACATGGAAAACATAATTTACAGCTCGAATTTACGCTTTATGATGTTAACAAATGGAATGATGGTGCCGAATTTACCGACACAGAAGTAATAATTGAAACTAGTGATTCTGAGTCTGAGTTTAACAACACAACTGAGACATGTGAGCGGATATCATCTGAGGAGGCAGTTAGCTCTATCAATAAGGTAATTCAGTGGGCCACAACTGAACAAGTAAGCCCCGCAAAGGTTAACACTCTTCAATTGCTGCGTGAAAAAGTCATATTCAACATTGCTGCAGGCAAGAAAAGACAAACACACATTACAACTTTCTTTTCGGCCTAACTTTTCTGTTAAAGCTGACTTTTTTTGTGTAACTGACACAAAGACTGCCAAATATTTGATGAAAAATATTGAAACGAATTAATTATTTTAAACATATTCATGTTCATATCCATATGTAAATAAATAAATAAATTTAATTGAAAAAAATCGATATGGATGACTGTTTTTTTAACATAGCACACTCAATTGATAAGTCGAACAAATTCGATAAATCGAACAGCGCCTGTTTTAATTAGTTCGAGTTATCGCGAGTGCACTGTATATCTAAATTATCTTATTAGAGCTTTAAAAATAGCTCTAAAGTTCTAGTTTAGATCACTGGAAGGTTGCATTTTTATGATGACTAGATACCTTGCCAGTAGAAAGAAATGTTTGTCTGAAACTGGGCCTCATTTCTGTTTCATATTTCCTAATTAATTTCATAAACATTTTGCATGTGTGTATTTATGAAGTTACATGCATGAATTAATTGAACACTTCATTTCGGTATTCCGAACAATGTCGTCATAAACTCATGACAATGTTAACAAATACCTACAGAGAAAATATATTTCATGCCGAAAATTCACACAATTACGAATAAAATAATTCCCAAAATGTATGAAATAAATTTGTTGAGCTCTTTTAATGTATGTATGTATGTTTGTGTGTATGTATAATACACTCACCCGCATACATAAAAACACTTTTTCTTGCACATTCTAAGATATTTTGTCATTCGTTAACTTTTGGGCTGGTGCTAAACGCCACCGGCATTCCAACACGTAAATGGCATATCAGCCTGCCCTCCATACCAAACCAAACTTTTACTTGTTTAACAAGTTTTCCCTTTTCAATCAGGCTTCGGCCTAACCAACGCCACAAACTACGCCCAACCTGCAACATGTCGTAGATCCAAAGATATATGAGGATATATGCTATAGAATGCGTGGGTGTATTATATACAGACTTACCAAAAGTCATTCTGCGTTACGTTACAGAATTCCATTTGGTATGAGGGGAGTGGGACAGTACATAAATGCTAAATGCCATTAGATGTAAATAAAAAACACAAAATATCCTTCTAAACGAGGCTCTTAAAAACATGCACAGTGGCAACTACAAAAACTGCCAAAAATATTTTTGGGTCATAAAAAGTAAAATTATCCATCAAACAGTACAAAAAGCAACAAAAAAAAAAAACTAAATAAAAAATTGTGAAATAAACATGTCATTATTTAATACCCTCACTATATTTCGTAGTATCTTGCGAACAGCGCTACAGAATCATTTCGCAGAAGGGGTGTACCAATGACATACACACATACATACATACATTCAGATAAACGAGTAGTAACAGCGGAGCGAATGGAAACCCTTGCTTTGCGTTTTCGTATGGAATTTGAAATGGTTAGGAAATATGCAAATGTGTTCCTAATACTTTTTTTTATTCCACATATAATATTTGCACATAGACACACATACATATATAACGATAGATATAGCATACATTAGGGTGACCGGGTATACAAGAAAATCTCTTTAATTAAATTAGCGCGCTCTTCCAAGCGTACGTCTACCTCGCAAAAATCTCAATGCTTTGGGCTATATGGGCCAATTCTAAGGGGTCTACTAAGTCCTTTTTTTTCTCATATAAAATACATATAGAAAAGACAGGTACTGAGAGTTCAATATCGATTCTACGACTATAGTAAAATATGCAATACAAAAATGACAGAAGAATTCAAGATTACCTAGTTTGAAGTGGAAAAATAAGACTAACTTTGGCGTGCATATAATTGTGGACGGAGGCACTATGAATAAATTGCCAAAATAGTTCGCTTTTGTAAGAAACTGAAATATTTTTGGATAAGTTCACATTCTGTGGCGATATCGCGACATGCTCAATTTGAAAAGTTATACACAATAATGTCATGACTCTTGGTTCTATCAAATCAGTCGTTGTTCAGAAGGCAACGAAATAACAAGAGTAGGAATAGTTTCCGATTTCTGTCGTAAGCAAATCCGTTACTCCCTTCAAAATTACTGAGAGCCGGTTAACGGTCTGTTGCCAGCCACACATTCTGAATTCTGTTCGCCAGGTATTTTGGTGGCCAAATATTAGGTTGTTCAGAAAGTAATTTCGTTTTTTCCCGTCAGAGGATTTTATTGTTTTTTCGCAGCTAACTTAACACTTAAGTCGCAATTTGATTATATGTTTTAACAGCTGATATAGCAAGGCTTTTGTGTGAATAAGTTCAATTGATTTTACGCAGTCGTTTTTGGTCGGTGCCCTTTTAAATATAGAGAGTAATTAGCAGCATTTTTCATATTTTACTTTTTTCCTGTAGAAAAGGTAAAAATGCTGTTCAAGCCAGAAAGAAATTAACCGATGTGTATGGAGAAGATGTGTTGACAATACGCCAGTGCCAAAACTTGTTTGCAAAATTTCGATCCGATTTCTGGAAGGCCGGTTGAAGCTGATAAAGACGCGATAAAGGTATTAGTTGATGCAAAGCGGCGAATAACAACCCGTGAGATCGGTGAGAAGTTAAATTTATCGAAATCAACTGTTTTGGTTAAATATTTATTCATTATACGAAGATCGCCTTTCATTTTCGCCACAAAAAGAAAAAAACAAAATTACTTTCCGAACAACCCAATAATATACAACTATTTCCCTATTATAGAATAATTAGGGGAGAATGGGGAGTTGTGAGACACAGGGAGTTGTGAGACATTGTTACCTTTCGGCATTATTCATTTGTTTACATTCGATTTTAAGTGTCAACAAGTGTTCTCGATGCGATCTCACTTTTCAGCTAGCATTGGTCATATTTACACGCATTCGATGGGTCTCTCCAGTTACTGTGTTTTGGAATGTCTCGGTAAGTTTTTTTCATCATTTGTTTTGCGATACATTCGATCAGTTGTTATAGCAAATTGCAAAATGTCAATATATACAAATTATTAATTGTCCTATTAGCTTTGAATTTACACATTCACTTGGGCATGAACGTTCGATGTGTTTATGACTACGAGACCATTTATAAAAAAAAACGATTTGGGGAGTTGTAAGACAACAAATGTGGGGAGTTGTGAGACACCGGTTTTTTCGACGCTTTAACGCATCTTTCATAAGTACCTCGCAATATTCATGCATTGTTTGTATATATATCATGAACTTTTTGGTTAAATTTGAGTTTTTATTGTTTTAAGTTAAGCAGAAACAACTCCATTCATTGCAATGTATGCGATCGAGCTGTGCACCTAAAGTGCGCCAATTTACGAACTGGTTATTATACATGTTCTCACTGCGAATCATCAGATTGATGGCATTGCATTTTTTATACACTTTTTTATAACAATTGTCTTTTCTTTTTTATTTTTCATCTTAATAAAGAACTAACAACTAAAATAAGTCATTTTTATTGATTTAAGCCATGGTGTCTCACAACTCCCCACATTTTTGTATTTTGTATTACATTTTATATGATTATATACAATTTTAATTTTAAGGAAAATTGTAGTTTTGTTAAATAGGCCATACCAATAGCTTCCAGTATTCATTGACTAAAGATTCCATCGTTGACATATGCAGAATATTAAGATTTTGAGTAATACGGGTCCAAAAACAAAACCCGTCTCAAAACTCCCCATTCTCCCTTATATATTTTATTTCTTATCGCGTTATTTAGGTTAATGATAACAACCTTATGGACTAGATTTACAGGATAAAATAACAAAAACTTAAGAACTAAAATTAAATAGATCGATTGACAAATAATAAGATACAATTAGTGATTTAAATAGAGGTCTTGACATCGCAAAATCAAAATCAAGACTTCTAGGAAGCCGTTCAACTCTTTCAATTCTAGGAGAATGTGTGGAATACATCGGATTCCTAATGACGGAAGCATACTCCAACTTCAAGCGCACTAAAGCACTAATACGATTTTTCTAGCGTATGGCTCTTTAAAATCATTAGCGAAACGTGGGCAGAAAACTAAGTTGGCATATGCCTTCGGAATAATAGATTTAATATGGATAATCAACGTAAAAGACGAATCAAAAATACTAACACCAAGATCTCGAATTTCGTTGACTGAGATAAGAACTGCATTTGAAACATAATAAGTTCAGAAAAGGGGGTGCATGGACTTAGGAAACGTCATGTCATGCAACTCTTACTAGTATTCAGACATAGTTTGTTTTGAAGGGCCCAGTCATTCAGAGCATTAAAATCTTTCTCCAATAACAATCTATCCGATAGAGAGGAGACTCTGCAAAAAAGTTGCAAATCTTCTGTATTGAGTAAATATTTCGAATACTTGAAACACCGTCCAACGTCATTAATGAAAAGTATAAACAAGATAGGACCAAGAATGCTACCTTGTGGTACTTCAGAAGTTGTCATAAATGTATGAGATTCAGTATTCCCGACAAGTGAGATTCCATTTGGCGGTTATGATTTCAGCCATAAAAGGAAAGCCGAGTGGAACAAAGCTGTAGTTATAGTCTGTCGAGCCGGATTTTTCAATTTGGAAAAAATGTAGCAATTTACGGTATTTTAAAAGAAATATGCGTTTTACGTCATAAATGTCACACTTTAATTATGTTTATAAAATTTTTACTAAAAATATAAAAAATCCGGGTCGACGAAAATATAAAAAATCCGATCCAATATTAAAAAAAAAGCGCAAATATTAAATATAAAGCAAAATGTGTGTGTGTTATCATGCAGACCATGCCGGAAATAGTGGTTTCGAGCAAAACGAGTTTATACGGAAAAAGTGGTTTATAATGCATTTTCGCATTTTCAAAACTTGAACTTTTTTAAAAATTATTCCTGTATGGCCCACTTTTATGTACCTCATGACAGCATTTTTAAAAATTTCTCAAGTGAAAGCCAGAGTAATTAATGCGAAAGTCTAAATTTAACCCTCAGAGTCTAATTTTCAAGTGTATTTTATGTAGGACTCTATAAAACGCCTAGGGCTGCGCAGCCTATTTTCCACCTCGCTGCATTTTAGAAGACGCTCTACTATCGTTTTTCCACCCCTCCACCCTAATATACAAACACACACACGCATGTGCAACTAAAAAAAAATTCAAGGAAATCTTGAAAAAGTGTAAGCTTATCAGGACAATTTGCGTCGGGGTAAAAATGCGCACATTTTGGCAATAATGATTTCGATATTTCATTGCTGCGGTAATTCCGACACTTTACCATTTGGAATTTTCTAATAAAATTTGAATAAAAAGTAAGTAATTTGCAGGCGTTTCGAGCAATTTGTCATTATTATTATTGTGACCTTCAGTTGGTGATGTGCACAGAAGGAGTGGAATGTTTAGACGCTGGAATGGCAAAATACAAGGGTGCGCTATCGCAAGGCTCGTGACGTCAGTACAGAAGAGAAGCTAACGAAAAGAAGAGGAAAAACCAGCGAAAGTTCGCTAATTGTTGTGTGCCAACCGTTTCAGCTTGCCATTGGCGGCTCAATCTTCCCTCATAAGGAAATCCATAAATGCACTTGGACCTCACCTAGTGGGACGACTCATAACGAAATAAACGACATTTGCGGGAGCCGAAATTGGACAGGCTCGATACTTGATGTCAGGAATAGACGGGGAACCGACATGGACAGCGAGACGACGAGCTAATTACCGGCGACGCCAATACCAAGTTGAAATGCAGGAAGAAATCAAACACACTGCCTACACATAACCGAATCAACGTTGCAACTGCTACCCTATCCTGCGACCAGAAAGTAAATGACTAGCGACTTTCACGAGAAGCTACTCACTAATCAGAACAACAAAGATTGGGAAGCTACAAATGTCACGCTCAGGCAAATTGTTCAAGAGAAAATCGGCACAGTAAAAGCCACCCTTATCAAATCATGGATCTCTGATACTATTGGGGCATCATTAAGCGCAGAAATAAACTCAAAAGGTAATTCATCAGCGATGGCTCCCTTCGATCAGCCTACACAGAAGTGGCGAAGCAAGTAAAGAAATCGGCCAGAATCGATAAGAGAAAGTTCATTGAAGATCTTGCTAATGATGCCGAAGCGACAGTAAGAGCAAACAATATGAGACAACTGTACCGCATAGTTGGCCACCTAACCAAGCAGCAGAGTAGGAGTAACCAACGAATCAAATATTTGATTGGTGCCTTACTGACCAGATCCGGAGATGGAAGGAAAATTTGAAGCAGTTAGCAACATCGCTCTTAGCAGCGAATCTAGCTTCGAAGTGGGCAGCACAAAAACCAGCGGCAAAATAGCAACATTCTGCCCTAGTCTAGCGGGGATCACGAATGCAATCAAGATGCTGAAGTTGAACAAAGTCGCGGGCGAAGATGGCACGCAGGCAGAACTACTGATCGCCGACACGCAAATTTCAGCAGAAAATCTGCATCCACACATCACCGCCGTCGGGGACTATGAAAAGCTGACTCGCCGCAGAATGGACAAAAGGCATCATCGTGAAGCTGTCCAATAAGGACGATTTGCATGACTGCTGTGGCAACTAGCGAGGAATAACCTGCTCAACGTCACCTACAAAATCCTAGCTACGATCACACAAAGCACACTCCAATTTATCGAATGCTCCTTAATAGACGAACAAGCTGGATTTCGCCATCACCGAAGCTGTGTGGACCAAGCCAACGCTCTTCGCATCATAGTAGAACAATCAGTTGAGTGGCGCTCCCCGCTTTGCATGATATACGTTGACTTCAAGAGGGTATTCGACTCAATATGGCTGGCGTTGAGTAGAAAGGGAGTTCTCGCTAAGATAATCATCAGAGCCCTTTACGAGAAATCCGACCTGGCAGTGCTCCAAAACGGCAACATCAGCGACTCATTCACCACTCACGCAGGCGTAAGGCAAGGTTGTACCCAGTCGCCCCTTCTCTTTGCCATTGACCGAAGTGGTAACTTCAACTTGGTGCGATGGCGCGTTACCATCATGCGAAATCCAAGAATTGCCCACATTTCCGGCCGTTTGTGACGTAAAGCATCTCTCAAATGTTTCAAAACGGATAAATAATATTTTTTGTTGACTGCCTGGTCCGATGGAAGGTAATCAGGGTGCAATACGTCTTGGCAATCGAAGAAAACAGTCAACATCATCTTCCCGGTCCTTTTTGATTTTAGGGTACAATGATTGACGGGTATCCGGTGGACTTTGTCGGAAGCTTCTGCTACCTCGATTGCACTATCACGGCAGAGAACGGAGCAGTTGAAGATGTCAACTGCAGGCTAAACAAAGCAAGGGCGGCGATCAGTTTGGGCGAGTTCGCGAATCTCCAGTCGGTCTAAATTGTAAATTTCCAGTTCATGTGTGAAATCTCTATTGTTGTACCGAAGCCAAACATGGGTGGTCTCTAAGCTTATCAGACAGACGCTACAATCTTTCGTCAACAAACGGCTCAGCATCATCTGTAGAATATTCTTGCGGAACACTGTCAGCAACGACGCGCTGTGGAGATCCAAGAATGGGGAGCGCATCCGATGGCAAACCAAATGCAGAAAGCTAATAGGCTACACTCTTAGAAAACTACCAGACAGCAATACGAGAACGGCACTGAACTGGGGCCCATAAGGGAGCAGAGGTCGCGGTCGTCCAAAGATCACTTGGCGTAGTTCGATGTTGCGTGAACTAGCAGATGCCGACATCACATGGGAACGGCGCAAAAACAACAGCGCAAAACTCTGAACGATGGAATAGTCTTATCGAGGCTACCTAGGCTTCCGAGCGGAGTGAACAATGATATAAAAAATAATTGGCGCTTACACGTTTTTGGGTGTTTGGCCGAGCTTCTCCTCCTATTCGTTGTGTGCATAACATTGCGCCACCTTGTACATGTCTGTATCTTTCTCGACTCCTTTGTATTGTTATATAAAACCGATATGTAACAAAATTATGATACCTTTGTGGGCAAGTGCGCGGATATACAAAACCAGCCAAAAAAACAGACGAAGCCTACTACGAGTACTTACAAGGTCCGGCACTCGAAATGTAACCAATTAAAAATAATACAAAATTAAGAATAAATTAACTTTTGTCGCAAGCTGCTCGAATGTGACTCGCAGGTATATTGGCCCACTCGCGGACAATGGCTTTTTTCAGTGCCTCGAGTCTGGCGAATCTTTCAGTTCCCCAAAATGACCCCCAGAGAATAAACCATCGGATTCGCGTCTGGTGAGCTTGAGAGCCATTGTGTGGCCGTTATGAAGTTCGGAACGTTGCTTTTTAGCCATTCTTGGTTCACTCGAGCTTTGTGAGATGGTGGTGAGTCCTGTTGAAACGTCCGTGGTCTGCCACCGAAATGTTTGTCTGCCCATGGCTTCAAACCAACACCTCCGAATACTTTCCCGATAATATTTCGCATTTTCCTTGACGCCAGACTCGATGAAAACGACTGGAGAGCGCCCATCTGCGGTTACAGCGGCTCAACCCATGACCCCTGGCGGGTGCTATCCCTGGTGGTCAATCAATGACGCAAATTCTTGTATGAACGGTTGGTCAAATAAATCCTATCCTTTTGGGAGTTTACGAATTGCTCAATTTGAAACATTTTCTCGCCCGAAAACACAATGTTCGGAAATTGACCGCTTTCGGCCAAGCAAAGCAACTCCTTCGCTCTCTCAAGTCTGACTTGTTGCTGCTTTGGTATGAGATCATGCGCCTTTTGCATCTTTTAAGGCTTGACTTTGAGATCATTTTTCAGTATGCGGTGGATGTTACGGTCAGATATTTACAGTTCTTTCGCTATTTGATTGGTACTTCGTCGGGGATTTCGCTCAAGTCGCTTCTCCACTTTTTGAACCATTTCACGTGACGTTGCAGTCTTTTGATGAGCACCTCCATGACGTTTCGCTACGCTACCAGTATCAGTGTGACGAGTAATGGTTTACGTTAAGGTGCTTGAGCTCACGAACCATCGCTGGTTTTGATTTTCCAGCCAAATATAATGCAATCACACTATTACGCTTAAAATTCATTACTGGTTTTCTTTTTTGCGTTTATTCTCGGCAAAATGCTTCCGTGCGTCTGTAAATAATACTTTGGACTGTCCATATTTATCCAAATAACAGGTAGCTGATGCCCGTTCATCAGCCGCGCGAGAGGTCTGAAGTTAGTTACACTTCGAGTGCAGGACCCTGTAGAACAAAAAATACAATAGTTTTCGTATTATTGAACGATACAATTGAGGACTGTATTTCCCAACATTTTCTAAATGCAATGTATAAGGTGCCGCCAAATTTTTTACAATGAAATTTGTTATTTAAATACATTTAAATAAATTTTTGTTTCAGTCATAATCTGTAGAATTACACAATCATATGCAATTTTTGCAACAAACCACCAACTCATCCCTTGCCATCTTCCTCTATGAATGACGGCAGTTGAAATTTAAACCGAAAGCAAACATATTTCGGAGTCGCATTTATGCAAAAGCGTTTCAAGCAGAAAATTACACTTTGACATTGCGTGCACACTCCCAAAGTCAATCGCAATACATAAACACACAGATAAACCGAAACCATTAGTGCAATGTGCGCTTCAAATGTTCAAACGTTGGCTGACAGCCACAACCGACCCACTTATTGGCAATAAACGTCGTTGCTGCCGCCAAACAACAACCCAACAGCAAAGCGTTAAGCGACACAGCAAATAATAAGCAAAACGCCCACTCCACCACCTTAGATGGGTGACTAGTACTGTATTACACAAAATGTGTTGTTGTTGTTGTTGCTTTGTTCACCCGAACAAGCACCGTAGGCAATGTTTGAATATCAACGCTTATCGTGTAGCAAAGTCACCCTCTTCTATGCACACTGTGAGATGCTACATTGGCGCACACGGGTATCGTTGACAGCTCAATGTGTATGTGCGTGTGTGTATGTAGAGTGGGAGAGATAGAGGAAGGGGATGCGCGGGATGTCAGCACAGGCGTGCAAATGTCTGCGGGTGACAAGTCAAACACCAAACAAATTTTATTTGGTGTTTTTCAATCTGTCCACCTCCACCTCATCCAAACTCTCCAAATACCAATTGTAAGTAAGTCGAAGTATGCAAGCAGCTTCATATCCCCCATTGGTAACAGAATTCTCGTTTATTGGGCGCTAAACGAGCTACTGTCGACTAGCATCGGCAAGTGTTAAGGGTTGTTGTCGGCTTGGCTGTTATTGTAATTGTTGTCGACGCTGGCGAAAAGACACAGACAACTGCGGCAAGCAACGGAAGATTTCTGTGTTGAACGAATACAGCAGTGCGTTGGATTGTGCTTGGGGTAAGTGGGTGAGGAGAAGCGTGTCATAAATACCTGCCGCTCGTTCGGTGTTTGAGTGTTGACAAATTTATTTAATAAAATTGCGGTTTGCCTGATGCACTCAGTGAGCGGATGTCAATAATTTGACAGTTAATTCGACAAAAAAAAAGGAGAAAATATCTGATTGGGGAAATTTGGTAATGGAAGTAGAAGTAGAAGGGGGAGTACGATGTAGGAAAAAATGCAGTAATAAAGATAATAGATTTGACACAGGTTATTAAAAGGTGCTAAAAGAAGTTGCATATCCTATTTGAGGGCATTAATTAATACATTTATTTTTATTTGATTTTATTTTATAAGGGTTTACATAAGAATTTAATTAATATACAAACTTGTATGGCAACGCAGCGCTAGCATCGGAGGCTTTCAGCTGGAAAGTAGGTTGGGGCGTGAATAGATTCGACGCGGGAGTTCAGTACATCTAAGATAGTAAAATATCATAGAAATTTTATTTTCCGTTGGGTTTCTTAGTATATGCAGCGGTTTGACGTTGGAAAAATGTTGATTTTGAAAGATGCGAGATTAGCGCTTGACGGCCATAATTGTTATATGCTGACCTTGGAGTGGTAAAATGGGCATAAGCTACGTGCAGCGCCTTGAAGTAGATGAGAGTGAGTTTCGTAGCCAAGGCGGTGAGTATGTGATAGGGCCTGGTTCGTTGGTATTGAGGGTCAACGGTATAATGGTGACCTTACTTACCGTGAGCGTTAAAAGGAAGCGTACGCTTCATATTGAGAAATTTTCACAATTTTTGTATTTAATATTTATTTTTTCTTCCAATTATTTTTTATGAAAATATAGTTCATGCTACAACAAAAACCCTATAACATAAAGTTTCAGACTTTGTTCAAAATTTATGAAAAACAGGAAAACTTTTATTAAAATTTTTTGTACACAAAATTCGGTAAATTTTCATAAAAATTTCGAACTTTTTAGTCAGAATTTTTAGTTTTAGGTTTAGAGCTCATTGAATTTTTATATACAAAATTCGGTAAACTTTCATAAAAATTACAAACTTTTTACTACGAATATTTAGAAAAATTTCGGGCAGGCGGTTTTATAACTCATTGAATTTCGGTACAAGAAATTCGGTAAATTTTCATAAAAATGTCAAACTTTTTACTCAGAATCTTTAGAAAAATTTCGGCTATGCAGTTTTATAGCTCATTGACTTTTTACTCAGAATTATTCGATAAATTTTCATCAAAATTTCAAACTTTTTACTCAGAATTTTTAGAAAAATTTCGGGTATGCGGTTTTATAATTCATTGAATTTTGGTACAACAAATTCGGTAAATTTCTTCAAAATTTCTAACTGTTTACTAAGCTCATTGAAGTTTGGTATAAAAAATTCGGTAAATTTTCATAAAAATTTCAAACATTTTACTCAGAATTTTTAGGAAATTTTGGATATGCAGTTTTATAGCTCATTAAATTTCGCCAAGTTTCAAGTGGCTTAAAGATCGCTTTGATTTTTGACAATTTGTTTTTTTTTTACGGACGGTATTGGCTGTTTTCTTGCATATAAAAAAAATTTCGAGCATGCGTTAAATAGAAAAAATGAACAAGACTGCCGCAAAAAAAAATCGAACCCACTTGAAACTTCCACTTCATTGTACCAAAATTCAACGAGATATAAATTTTTATATCCGGATTTTATCTAAGGATTTTATCTTTATTTTATAAAAAAATGATTGAAATTAAAAAATATATAGATAAGAAGGTCAACACTTGTCGCGTGAACTTTCTTTTGATGCTGACTGTCCATATAAAAAACATCAATTTCATTTTTCTAAAAGCATTTACCACTTGGCAGCCGATAAGGCCTCAGCCGTTTGGAGAAAGCATTCAAAAATTATAACAGAATATCGGCTATCCCGCTTATCACGGCACTAGAAATGATTGGTGCATACATCCTTTATGCCCATGCTCCGATTATATGCTCCAGTGTATAAAATCTTCAAACAACTGATCACGGGTAGTCTCACCATTGAACGACCTGTGCGAGGACGGGATGGCCGTCTGCTGCTGACAGAGGAAGGCCAACTTGCAAGATGGAAGGGACACTTTGCGTCGATATTGAATCATATTTTACCCGACTACGCTAGCACATTTGCTGACGGTTTAGGCTTGCGTAACAACACCACTCGAATAAGAGCCGATCCTCCCAGTGTCAACGAACCGAATTCTTCACAGCGCACTCCGTTCTGAATTGCTTCAACCTCTCATCCGCAAAGCTTGGGATAACGAAAGTTTTCCGACTGAAAGGACATTATTATCAAAATCCCAAAAAAAGGTGACCAGAGAGATTGTGATAATTGGCGAGCTATTTGCGTGCTGCACGAGGTTTTCAAAATTGTGGCAATGGCCATGCTGGATCGGCTAAGGTATCCCCTCTATGCCACAATCGACTGCGTTCAAACTGGTTTTCGAGCAGGATCCTCTTGTACTGACCACATAAACGCTTTAAGAACTATCATCGAACAATGCACAGAGTTCAGAGCTTACCTTAATTTGGTGTTTATCGATTTTGAAAACGCTTTTGACAGCGGATTGCTGACAGCTGGATTGCACCGCGCCGTCGAGGCGTTCCCGAGAAAATCTTTTCAATAACTAAAACAACTTATGATGGCGCTAGATGCCGTGTGCTGCACAAGGGTAGGTGGAGGTGGAGTTCACGGGGGATGTATTCTAACGCCCGCGTTATTCCTCTTAGGAATAGGAGGCGTCCTCGAAACAGACTTAAGCTCTCTTCATGACCGCGATCTTAAATCGACGATGACTAGCACGCTACAACACGTCAACTATGCTGCAACTATGCAATATGCCTGCTGGTACATCGCTTAACCGATTTTAAGGAAATGGGATAGGGAAGCTATGTCTGCCGGCCTTAAACTCAATTTTGACAAGACGAAAGTGATGAGTCTGCCAAATAAGTTGGAGGATGGAGATAGCAGATAAGCTTATCGAAACAGTGGAGGAATTCACGTACTTTAGCAGCAAAGTTGCCTAGGGCGGTGGCACGGATATAGACGGGCATTCGGAATATTCTACCCTGTATGGCGAAAAAACAACGTCATTTCCAGTTTAAATGTTAGGGCCTTCAAGTCCAATGTGCTGTCGGCACTGCTGTACAGCAGCTCCACCTAGAAAACCACCCCCGCTGTAACCAGCTTCTTACAAGTTTTTGTCAACCGCTGTCTAAGTTTTATATTCCGAATTTTCTAGCCAAAAAAATAATACAACTAATCCAGAAAGTTCTCGAAAAAGCAAACATGGAGCCTCTAGACATTTGGGTTTGGTCATATATATTATATATATATATTAGGCCGGGTCGATTTGTCGGGAGGCAAACAAATCGCCCATTGCTCTGTGAAACTCATATTCTAGGGATCAAAATAAGAAACTTTGCCGAAGGAACCATTCCTCTAAAACGAATTCTGATGTCCCCCAATTTGGGTCGAACTGTTTAGTTTCTTTTCCCATGTAAAGACCAAAAATGGTGATATTTTGAAATGATTGTATGGGGAACCCCCCAGGGGAGTTCCAGGGGGTGTGCCACTGGCATGGGTGGATCGGCCGTCCAAAGTTAGTGGGGGTCGGTCATACATTTGGACTCGATTGGAGCACTCTAAATGGGTCAAAGTGGGATTTTTCGTTCGACCCAAATTGGGGGACATCAGAATTCGTTTTAGAGGTATGGTTCCTTCGGCAAAGTTTCTTATTTTGATCCCTAGAATACACAGAGCAATGAGCGATTTTTAAATCGACCCGCCCTAATATATATATATAACTGGCGCGTACACCCTTTTTGGGAGAGATTCGAACCTACGTTCTCCCTTTGAATGTCGAATGGTAGTCACGCACAAACCCATTCGGCTACGGCGGCCGTACTTCACGCAAATAAGAGCTTAACATAGCACAGAAGGCAATGGAATGCAACGCACTCTCAGCGAAACCCGGAAAAGAACTATGGATCGGGAGACGGCGCAACTCGGGCTGGGAGGACCTACAGCTTTATGCTGCTCCCGAACGGCGAATGGTTTTTATGAGAAGCTTCCATGGCAGAAATATACTCGTTATTAGTAAAATCCTTTCGTATCATTTGGTGTTTCATGGCCGCGGTTTCGAATCTGTGCCCTAGGGTAGGAGGCAGTTACTAAATCTCTGGGCAGGCTGGGGGTTGGAGCGACCTTTCCAGGTTAATCTACAGAATGCTTAGCGACAGAACGGTTGTGGCAGAATGGGGCGGCGTCTCTCTCCGCCGGCAGGTGAGTAGTGGCACGCCACAAGGCGGTGTTCTCTCACCTTTTCTCTGGATCATTGTTATCAATGACTTGCTGGAGGAGCTGGTGAGGAGGAGATGTAGAGTGATTGCCTACGCGGATGATGTGCATTTATTGTAAGAGGAAAGTTTATAGATACCCTGTACGATTTAATGCTGGGATATCTAAACGTATTTGTTCAATAGGCAGCGGACTGCGGCTTAACGGTGAATCCTCTTAAGACGGACCTCGTCCTTTTCACGAGGAAGTATAAAATACCCAGAGCTCAACTCCCCTCGATGAGGGGCTCTCTGTTGGTGCATTTTGACAAGGTGAAGTACCTAGGTCTAATTCTTGACAGTAAGCTAACGTGGAAGCCCAACATTGAGGAGAGAGTAAGGAAGGAAACAATCGCCTTATATGGATGTAAAGGCGCAATTGGCAAAAGATAAGGCCTTTCGCCTAGAGTTGTATTTTGGCTCTATAATACCATAATAAAGCCAATCTTGTTATATAGAGTCGTTGTTTGGTGGAACTCACTAGAGAAGACGACATTGGTGAAGAAGCTAGAGAGAGTTCAGAGGTCTGCACTCATTGGAATCAGTGGGGCGCTTCGAACTACTCCTACCCTGGCGCTTAATGTAATGTTAAATGTGGTACCTATAGACATCGCAGGCAGAATTGCCGCAGCACGTACCGCAATCAGACTGAGGGGTTTGAGCTATAAGCTCAATCTCACATATGCGCACTCAAGCATCCTCAGAAACTTTGAGTTGATCTCCTCGTCGATGGATCTGTGTGCGCCCTCGCTTAGCCCAGGTGGAACTTTCTCCACCCATATTCCACCAAGGGAGGAGTGGACCGGGGGCAACACTTGGGGACGGGGCCTAGTTAACCTGTTCACGGATGGCTCGAAGCTGGGAGGTAGGGTTGGAGGAGGAGCTCCCCATCAAATTCAAATTCAGGCTACCGGATCACTACAAGTGTGTTCCAAGCAGAGGTGGCCGCAATTAAAGAAGCAGCTGTCTGGTTTCTTCCTTGCGTGATAACTGTTAAGAAGGTATGTAAATATTTACCCCGATAGCTCGTTCACAAAAGAAAACAACAATATTTAAAAGAAAAAAAAAATCTCGAAAATTGTTAAAAAAAAAATTATTAAAAAACGTACTTGTACATACGGAATGGTTGCCTTATATATATGCTTGATTTGCTCTCCTTGGATCTTAAGATACAACAGGAAGCAATAAAAGCAATGTGTAGACTCCATAAATATGGTAAATATGGTTTCTGGCACGAAGACGGAACTTCGGGACACAAAGAAATCTTTAAGTTGCTATCTGAGCAGTATCCACTTTTTCGGCACCTAAAGACGACCTGATACCCACAGTTTCATTTGGAAAAAAATTTGATGCCAGATTTCCACTGCATGAGCAATGGAGCAATCCAGAATGCATGCAGGGAGGTTTGACGGATATTTTCTGTACCGATGGGTATGAAGCATGAAATAGGGTCTGAGGCTGGATGGTACTTAAACGATAGTAATAAGTATCACTATGCTATGTTTTCCAAACAGAAGTTTTTGCCATCCTGAAAGTAGCCGAATGGATAATCGAGAGGAGATTGAGCGGGGAGAACAGATTGGAGTCTTCAGTGACAGTCAGGCTGCATTGAAGGCCTTGAAGAACGCGAAGCAAGCCTCAAAGATTGTTCAAGAATGTAAGAAGAAGCTTAATTCTGTCCTGGGTTCCAGGGCACTTCGGTGTTCAAGGAGACGACATTGCCGATGAATTGGCCAACCGTGGATCAGCGGTTCCCCCACAAGCGCCAGAGCCAATAATCGGAATCAGTTCCGCAGGAATCATGAATTGGATCAGCGATTATGTAGGCAATCTACATAAAGAGTGATGGTCCGGTTTAGAACGCTGCAGAATTGCAAAGTGTTTTGTGACAAGTCCGAACAGAAAAATGTCAAACTCTCTATTAAAACTTAGAAGGAAAGACGTTCGGTTGATAGTCGTTATTATTGCAGGGCTCAACCCATAGGATCTGCATATGACCACCATTGGAATCATTGACGACCCAGAGAGCCTATCTTGCTTGAAGGAGGCGGATAGCACTGAGCACTTTCCCTGTGAATGTCCTTTGCTAGAGCAAGACTACGAGTTTTGGGTTCCGATGTCGTGGGAATGAGTAATATTCGTTCTCTAAAACTGGAGGATGTTTACAGATTTACCAAAGAATCTCACAGGACTCCTAAATTCTCACAGGACTAACTAGCTTTATCTGATATCTGATACTTTTCTCCTTCTATCCTTGACTATCTACCCCCTTTCTACAGCTCTAAATTCAATGGGCTTTCTAGCCCGAGTATTTTAGGGGCCTTGGTGCTCCTTGGTTCGACAAACTCAAATTTAAGTTTCAAACAACTTATAAAATATTTTGTTTAAAAGTAAGCCGATAACCAACCTTCAATACCTCCGCGACAAAATCGCGTACCTCTACGCACATCCTTGCCATTTATAAAAAAAATTCTCAAAAGTAATGTAATTAAGTTTTGATTCAGCTAAATTCCAGCCGTTTAATACACTTCGCTGCACTCAGTTAATTTTTATTCCCAAGTGCTTGGCAGCGGGTTAACCGCAGTCCACAACATGACACACGTCTGCGGAAACAATTTGTATGTACGTATATGTAAGTCCATACATACACACACACACATATGTACATCACTGGGTATTCTCTTCTTTATACGCTTACAATAAATACTTTAAACTTTCAATAACAGGGGTTACAAAATTCAAATATTCAAAAATGTTTCACCAACTCTTCTTGCTTCCTTTCTTGCTGATCTGATTTTTTCTACACACATACATACATACATACAAACGTATGTGCATATTGAACCTTTCAATTCTGTATAGTTGTTGCTGGTTACATCTATTCTTCTCTTTACTTGTATTTGTATTTGTTTGGACGGCTATAAACGGGGGTGCAAATCGACGTTTAATAAAGCATCACAAGAATACTGATTCTAGTTTTTGTTTTCAAACATTTGATTCTATGCTTCATTATTCTTTTTTTATCCCATGTCCCACTCCCATGCGGCATTCGGCATTCGGCACTCGGCATTCACATTCACATCTGACTGAATGTTGCTCGGTTGGCATCATTTGTCTGCGCATCACTGAATCAATTGTCGCCGTAACGGATGCATTTAATTTATTAGATTTATGACACGGCAATTACAGTAACAACAAACATTTTGAGTGCAGAAAGGGGTGCAGCAGCAGTTGGACATTAATTCCCCGTTCAAAGAGTCATAAGGGTTGTTGGAGTGGCGGAGAGAAGGATGAAAGCCGTTATTGTTTGACAAGGAAATTTCTTAGCTTATGGGCAAATAAATGCAACTACAGTGAATTAATTCGAAAATCAATTGAATTCACATTGAATTTGAAAATTTTTACAAAATTAATTATTCTTTCAAAGTTATAAATATCTTAAATGTATACAGTTTATGTTTAAATAATAATAATTAATTTGACTGCAGCCGCCGAAGTTGAGTGGCTTTTGTGACTAGCAATCGGCCGGTCTCGGGTGCGGAGACAACTGTAGAGCGGTTTTGTCAGATTTTCCGAAAACTGTAAATTGTAAAAGAAAACTATATATTCGACAAAGAAACTGCAAATCATAAACAAAAGACTTTCAGCGGTGCTGCAACCAGAACTCAGACAGGAACAGGCGGGCTTCAGAGCGAACCACTGCATGGACCATATCAACAGTCTCCGGGTTATCATTGAACAGTCAGTTGAGTCAAGGACCTCGTTCTAGCTCGTCTCTATAGACATCCAGAAAGCGTTCGATGCAAACTTCATCATAAACGGATCTGCGATAGAGCAAGTTAATTCTTTCACTTACATCGGCAGAGTTATCGTGGCGAACGGAGGATCCAGTGCAGATATTAAAGAGAGAATAAGGAAAGCACAAACAGCATTCAGTTAACTATGGTGCCATATGGTGCTCGCAGTAGGTAAGTAGAAATACCAAACTACGGATATTTGAGTCCAGCATAAAGTCGGCCCTCCTTTACGCCTGCGAAACGTGGAACGACATCACCAGAAATGCAGTTGAGTGGAACCCGCAGGGCAGCCGCCGCAAAGGAAGACCCTCAAACTCATGGAGACAGATGATAGAGATAGAGATAGAGAAGACGAATAAAACGTTGAACAAAATTAAATTACTGGCGCAAAATCGGAACCAGTGGAAACAATTTCTTGAGGCCCTATGGTCCATATAGGAATAAAAGGATCAAGTATATAAAAAGCGTTCGATACTTTACATAACGGTACTATTTATAACACCGTCGAGTGCTAAGGGCCCACTCCCATCGAAATTGATTCAACGCGTCGAGGTACCTTGCATGATAATGCATGAGAAACTTCTGGGTGACCAAATCAAAATATTAGCAGTCAATTCTCTTTAACATCATTTTGGACGTTGTCACGAAAAACGTCTCGTCATCTGTAGGCGCTATTACCCGGGGACTGCAATGGCGCCTAAGAGATCTTGTCTATGCATCTGTCTTCTGCCCAACAACCATGTTGACATGGCAGCGAAGATTCTAGCAGTGCGAGAAGCAGCTGAGAAAGCCGGCCTATCAATCAATTCAGAAAACGAAAGTCATGCGCATAAACACAGGAAATACGCAAAATTTCTCAATTGATGGTATCCACCTCGAAGATGTACAATCTTTCTGCCGTTATATCGGTATCTGGAGGCTCGAGCGATGGTATCAAAAGCCGAATAAAGAAAGCTGTGGTGGCATTTGACTCTCTGCAAGCAATTTGGGACGCATCTCACATTGCACGGCGCACAAAACTGCGGTTTTTTACCTCCAATATTAAGTCGATTTTTTTTTATGGTTGTGAAACGTGGAATGCGATGCCAGTTGACAGAAGCTCATTACAAGTTTTTGTAAATTTCGAAAAATTCTCAAAATATTCGGGACAAATAATATCTCGATGGCTAGCTTATGGGCCAAAACCCAGCAGAAGCCAATACGATGAGAGATCCGAAAGAGAAACTGGTGACTTCACAAGGGTCGTCATTGACTGGAATCGTCAAGGAAGCCGCAGACGTGGAAGACCAGCAAATGCCTGGAGACGACTGCTAGAGTCAAAAACCCGCGCCATGCAGCTTAGCTGGAATGATTGGAAGAATTTCGTTGTGGGCCACACTGTAACTCTAAGAGTTTATGATGATGATGACTAAAAAACTGTAATCTGTACAACGAAAAGATGTTTTTTCTTTTTATTTTTTTATTTTTTAGAAATTTTCGTTCACACTTGCAATTTTTTGTATTAAACTTTAATAGGCTACGAAACTGCGTACTCAAAATTTTTTTGATTACAAATTTTGAGATTTTGAGGAATTCGTTTTCAAATTTTTATGAATCTGGTACCACGTTAGATATGTGGATTATTATGGTAACAAAGGGAATGAACTATGTTTTTATAACAAACGATTGTTCAAAACTTTTCCATCATCGTCTAACTTATCTAACGTTAGACCCTGAAAGCGTGCTGTTCCGACTAGTTGGTTTAAGAGCTCATTTGAATAGGTGGTTGTAAAAAAAAGAAACAGTAGCATGACAGTAAAGGGAGGAAGGCTAATATTTGATTATTAAGTCCTTCTGAACTCCAAAGTCGTTTTCAAATAGTTGGATTTGTTAAGGAGAGATATAATCATGTAAGATATCCCATTTGTTTTATAAATCTCAAGCTCTTGAAAAGTTTGCGTTTAAACTGTTTTGCTAAATTCATAAACAAAAAAGTTATGAAATTGTCTATGCCAATAAAGTGCCACCGACCAATGCCCCATAGAGCCAACACAAGCCAGACCATTGCTCAAATTCAGCCGGATCTGCGCAGCAGAATTATTGAAATCAGATCCACGCCACTGTGGGAAGCCTTGCAAATGAAAAAAAAAAGAATTTCGCAAGCACCTCAAATACAGCTTATCCATTTGTATTTCATTTGACCCACCCTTATCAGCAATTCCATCAACATAATTTTTTTCGCTATTCTTCTTCTTCTTCTTATTATTATTTTTGTTTTTGTTTCAGTTTATTACATATTTTGCAGTTAGAGTTATTCTTTGCAAACAAAAATAAAATTAATTGTCGAAGTTAATTAAAGAGATTGAGTTTATCATTTCATCACAAAATTATTGTTGGCCCTTGGCTCCCAACTGTTCAACTGCTAGTTTTTTTTCTGATATCACTTATTTCATGTTTATTTTGTGATTTTTATTTTCGACTTTGCACCACGGTGCCGCCGCTCTAAACTTTTATTAGAATTTCGTTTACATTTTCAGACATCAAATACAGCAAATCACTTGATTCATGCGAACATTGCCATTGAGAAATCGACAATAAACTTTTCACTTGCAGTGCAACAAAAAACGTAGTAAAAAAAGATGACACTGACCGCACATAAAAAAAAAACCCCATAATAAAATATTCTAACAATCGGATGCTCCTTCCTCTAAGTACGCGGATAATTCTCCGTACATTTGTGTACCGGAGTGGTGGCGCCGCAAAATGTGGCAGGTCAATTTGATTATAAATAATTTCCTTTTTGGCTTTTGTGCGATTTGAAATATGTTTTCGTGACATTAATCTCTACGCGATGGGATTAAGAGTGTGCGTCGTGTTGTTGGTGTGTGCAAAGATGCGTTCACTTGAAAAGGGCACAAACACACACACACACGCACGCATGCATGCAAAGCACTGGTATTCAACGACCAGCGCAGAGAGGGAGTGAGTGACACGTGCGCTGCGGTACATTTTTTAATAAGTAACAAATTTAATTTTGATAACTCGTAACTTGGCAGCAGGACAATGACCCCACACACCACACTCACTCCTTTTCCTGCTCAACCAGCACTAATCTCCAGCAAATATCAACGAATTGCTATAGTAGTGTTTGCGACATATGTAATTGTTGTTATCTCTTTGGATCACCGTTGACAACGTGCGCCGCTCACAGTTCACAGTTCACAGTTGGCTGTTATGCTCATATTATCAGTTTCTCTTTCGAATTCACCCACTCACTGCGCTGTTTTTTTGTCTTTTAATTCATGAATGCGTATATTTTGTTGGCATATGCCACGATTTTCAACGCAATGTTGTTGTCAAGACAATGTGTGTGTTTGTAAATCATAATTTGCGCAAATATTTTACTTTACTCAGAGATATCCACATAATACAAAATGAGTGATGAATCCAATTTTAATTAAATTACAACGATGCACTGTGCGTATTATTCAAATAACAAATTACGAATTCAAATCACATTTTGTGCGCTTTCACCTTTCTTCGAAGTCCACAAGTATTTGCTGACTGTCAAATTGGAATAATTAATTTTTAAGTTTGTTGGGCTTAACAGGTGAATGAATATTCAACGCTTGGCAGTAAAATTGTTACATGAGTATGGAGATGTTGATGCGAAAGGAATTCGAGAACTCATTAGAAGCTGCCTACCGAATTTCTCTTTTACTCGCATACCGAAGGAAGGCACACGTAAAGAATAAATAAAGTTTTTTGAATATCTCTGAAGGGATACGTGGGAAAATGTTAGAAATAACTTTTGTAATTAAAATTGTGACTTACTTTTAATGAGTGCCTTGAAGAAGTGGAGTTGTAGCAGTGCAGTAGGCCCTGCCAGTGCGGGGTAGTCACCGATCGCCATCCCCTAACTCATCTAACGGTGTGTCCAGAAAACGTGCTGCTTCGACAGGTTGGTTGTAAGTGGAGGGTGATTTTAGATGAGTGGGTTTGAGAGGGCATGTGAATAGATGCTTAGTATGATGCGGTGTGTCGGTTCACATGCCGCAATATATTGAATATATCAGGGTTGATTCTGGATAGGTAGAATTATAACCTGGTACAATATTCAGATCGTAATTGGGCCAAAATTACGCGGGTCTCACGAGGCAGCTGAAGCTCTTCGCCTGCAGTTGGTTGTGGTTGGGCTCCGATAACGGCCTTCGGGGGTTGAGAGTTCAGGAAGGTGGTGAGAGTCTTTCGATGAATGTCGTTTAGCGTCTGCCTACTTGTATAAACTGTCCGGTCCAGTAGTTGTAGTTGTGTTCGATCCTGGATCTCGTCGGTGTTGAAAATATGTCCCTTGATTCGCCAGTGACGAGGTTCTGGCTCCTGCAAATGTCTGCAGGGGTCATTCCTACGGGTGATTGTTGCAATGCGTTCCTATGGCAATCGGTTCCAAGTACCGGAATAAATCGGGTTTTTCCGACCAAATTTTCCTGCCCAGCTGTCAAACCAAAGCGAAGGAGTAAATTAAAATAAAATTAAATAACGTTGAAAAATAACCAGAAAAAATTAAGTTTTAGTAATGAAGAAAAGACGTTGTGAAAAAAATAATATGCCAAGGAGGTTGTTGAACATCTCAAGAATTGTGGAGGAGGCTAAATTGTCTTCTGAGGAAGATATCATTTTCGTTTTCACCTCCAACACCGAGTACACAAACCCTTATTTCGACAACTTACGTACCATTTCTAATAGCACGCGGATGCTTTGCCGGCAGCCAATCAGCTCATTTATTTTCTCACCCCATATAACTCGCGGGGTGACCTCGGTGCCAATCGTGATATCACTAGTTTGGACTCAAGTTTCTCTTCTAATTCCGGATAAAACCACTTCGTGTGTAGGATAAACGAAAAAGTACTGTGGATGGCTGCCGATTCCAAGTTTTCTAGACATTAAAGTAAACAAATTTTAGACAGCGATATCTTATTCTGGCAGAAGAAGACTTCAACATTTTCCAGCTCCGCTTCGTTCCTGCAGCTACTACAGAAGTCATTTAAGGGAAACTCAATACGGTTTCAGGTAGTGGCCGCTGATGATACCAACCATCGTACCAATGAAAGGCCAGTCTAGGTAGGTCCTTAGTTCTGTGCTCATTCCGTCTAATTAGCGCCATCATATCCACTCTCCACTCCTGTATGGGCGAAATCCTTGGGGGTAAAAGTATATAGACGATTATACGAGCCCTTGCACCAACTTTGCGCTCTGAGGGTGATGCCCGCATACAAAACTTCGGATGAAGCTGCAATGATGATCGCAGGCAAGACGCTCATCGATATATTGACGGAAGAACGAGCGGGAGTATACGTGCAAAAATAGCAGTGTCCCACTACCATATAAGCGATCAAGATAAAGAGATGGCTACATCCTTACGAAAATGGCGGGAGCGTTGGGAAAACTCGACAAAGGCTCATGATCTTGCACCAAAGCAGCAACAAGTCAGATATGAGAGAGCGAAGGAGTTGCTTCGCTTAGCCGAAAGCGGTCCATTTCCTAACATTGCGTTTTCTGACGAGAAAATTTTTCAAATTGAACAATTCATTCATACGAGAATTTGAGTCATCGATTGGCCACCAGGAGGCAGCACCCGCCACAGGTAATGGTTTGGGGCGCTGCAACCGTCAAGGTAATGCGAAATACTATCGGGAAAGTATTCTGGAGGTTGCTTTGACGCCGCGGGCAGACAAATATTTCGGTGGCAGACCATGGACGTTTCAACAGGACTCGGCACCGTCTCACAAAGCTCGAGTGAACCAAGAATGACCAAAAAACAACGTTCTGAACTTCATAACTTCAAAATACCTGCAAGTCACATTCGGACAGCTTGCGATTCATTTCTGGACCATCTCAAGGCCATAGTCAACGCAAAAAGTGGTCATATCGAGCAAAAGTAAATTGATTCTTAATTTTGTTTTATTTTCACACATTATACTTCGAGTGCCGGACCCTGTAGGTAGACCGAATCTTCATCACCTTAGTTTTTTCGAGGTTTATTTTCAAACCTGCCCTTAGTGATGTTGAGAATAAGTCGTCAATTTCGTTTTGCATATCGGCGTGTTTAACGGATAAGAGGTTCAAGATGCTCATAGAAGTGCCAATGAATACCTCGATGCAGCTTTTTAAGATATCATCACCTCAATTGTTACTTTGGACGAAGTATTATTGCACTGCTGAGATTAAAAAGCAGTCAGAGTAGATAGTGATTGGTTGTGCTGCAACAGACCCTGTCCTGACCCCCTTCCTTCATAGCTATTAACTCAACTTGACGTCCAAAGTTGTTTGTTCCCCAAATATATAAACATTGTAAGTTGTAGGCCACATTTCATTAGGCCACTGATCAACATTAATATGAGTATAAGTTCATGGCAAGTGGATGTTGGTGGATTATCATCGTTTTTTGTCAAAAAATGCTCTGCTCTTGCCTGTCCACTTCTGCTTATTTTTAATAAATCGTTAGTTTGTGGATAATTAATAGATGCTTGGAAAGTTACTTCTGTCACATCTATATTCAAAGCTGGGAATAAAAATTACATCACGAACTACAGACCTATTGCCAAACTTTCAACGGTTTCAAAGCAACTTCTTCAAAGTATATTGCAAAGCAAAAATTATACTTAATATATCAAGTAATCAATATGGTTTTATGGCTGGTAGGTCAACGGTCACTAATTTTGCGGTGTCCTCAGATTTTTGCACGTCGGCTTTCAATAATAGCCTTGAAGTTGATGCAGTTTACACGAATTTTTCCAAGACCTTCGCTAAAGTCTGCCACTGAACCTTAATCGCTAAATTAATAAGTTTTGGGTTTCACTCTACTTTCCTTAAATGGATAAAGTCGTACCTTTTCAATGGTAAATGTGTAGTTCTTGTCGATAATTTATCTTCTTATTCTTTTGTTGCTTCTTTCGGTGTTCCTCAGGGCAGCAGTTTGGATCCTTTGTTATTTGTAATTTTTAGTAATGTCTCTCTGAATGTTTTAACTTCTCCGAGCTTCTTTTATATGCAAACGACTTAAAAATTTTTAAAACTATACAAACCCTGTCTGATTCATACGATCTTCAATCAGACTTCAACAACGTCGTGGCATGGTGCGATAAAATTCTATAGGTGCGCAACTAAGTTCTAGCTGTTTTTTTTATGAAAATACAACTTTATTCTTAAAAAATGGTTACAAGTGAATCATTGAAAGTATTGCCCATCGCTGGCTACTACTTTTTCCCATCTTTCTGGTAGATCTCGTATACCGTCGCGGTAAAACTGTTCATCTTTTGAGACTATCCACGGATCTAGCCATTTTTTGATGTTTTCATATGAATGGAACTGCTGGTCAGACCATGGTCGATCAATCGGAACTGGTAGTGTTCAGTGTTCAGTGTTTCCAGGTACCTTTTGACAGGTTTGGCAAAGTGAGGCCGAGCGTTGTCATGCTGTAGAATCACGTTTCCATGCCTCTCCGCATAGTGCGGTCGCTTCTCGCGCAATGCTCGGCTCAATCGTATCAATTGAAGTCTACACCAATCCCCAGTGATAATTTTGCTTAGTTTCAACAGTTCATAATAAATAACACCAACTTGGCCCCACCAACTACATAGCATAATCTTCGCAGCGTGAATATTCGGCCGAGGCGACGACGTAGAAGCATGATCGGGCAGTCCCCATGACTTTCTTTTCTTTGGATTGCTGTAATGAGTCCAATTTTCACCACCCGTGACGATGCGATGAAGAAAACCCTTCCTTTTTTGCCGCTGGAGCTGTTGTTCACAGGTAAAAAAACGACGTTCAAAATCCCTTGGTTTTAACTCATAAGGAACCCAAGTCCCCTATTTCTGAATCATTCGCAAAGCATGCAATCGCTTGGAAATGGATTGACGGGTAACTCTTAATACTAAATCAAGCTCTTCTTGCGTTTGACACGAATTCAGCGTCTTCGAAGATTTTTGGCCTTCCTTCGCGCGGACGGTCGTCAACATTAAAATCACCGTCTTTGAAGCGACGGAACCGATTTCGGCACCTTGTTTCGCTTAAAGTAGCATCTCCATATAAACTTTTTGTAGCTCTTGATGCGCTCCAGCCGCCGTTTTTTACGAATGAAAGAGGAAAATCAACACTTCCCGCATATGACGATTAATCGGCACAAAAGCAGAAATTTTCACAAAGCCAAAAGTAAATGATACCACAACAAAATCACTAATGTGTCGAAGCAGTTTGTTTACCATATGCCTAAGCTTGGTTTCTGACGTTTAGGATATGTTAGAATCGACTAGTACACACTGCTGGCGGCATTTAGTGACAAACAGCGGGAACTTAGTTGCGCACGAATACTTCAATTAAGTATTAAAAAATGCTCTCATGTGTCATTTTCTCAGTCAAAGCATTTAAGCTCTATCTCATATTTCTTAAACAACTCGCGTCGAAATTCTCTATATGAAATTACTGATTTGAGAGTATTCTTAGAGTACACCTTTCAGTTTTTAGTCATTTAAATTTTGTCATCGCCAAATCGTATTCTACACTTGCCTTCATTGGGCGGTTTGCTTCCGACTTTACTCATCCTCATACTTTGAAGTCAATGTTTACTTAACTCGTACGATCCAAGTTAGAGTATGCCGTAGTTATTTGGAGGCCTTATCATCAGTGTCACATCAATAGACTTGAACGTATTCAAAGGAAGTTTTTTCGTTATGTACTCAGATCTATGAACTTCACTAATCCGATTCCTTCATATAATGCAAGGTGTGCATTACTCAACTTAACATCGTTACAAAGTAGTAGAAGAGGTATACCGTCACTCTGCTTTGTTTTCGATATTACAGGGTGGGCCATATAGCATTTGCTTTTTGAACCACCTATTTTTTTGAGAATGGTAACACAAATGACAAAATTGGGAAATATTGAAAACCTATTTCCAAAGTGGTGAGTCTTCTTCTTCTTCCGCGGTTACAGTAAATGGCGAGCGTTGCCGTCACACTGCCAAAGTTACACTCGAACTTTTGGCTACCGTTTTTGAATTCCGATATCAATTGGCCGCCTCGGAGCTGTGATTTAAGTCCGTTGGACTATTTTTTGTGGGAAGCCGTTAAGGACAAATGCGATGCGAACCATCCAGAGACGATTGATGCTCTAAAACACGAAGTCGAAGTTGCCATTCATGAAATTGAAGCCCAAACAATCGAAAATGTGCTTAAAAATTGGGTTGATCGAATGGCCTACTGTAAAGCCAGTCGTGGCAGTCATTTGAACGATATTATTTTTATTCATAAATGACAATGCTCAATCTTCAAAATAAAAAAAAGTTAGAAAATTTGATTAGTTTTTTTTATAGCCGATTCAAAAAGCAAATTTTACATGGCCCACCCAGCAAATGGGACAGTTGAGATACGCCTTTACTCTTAGAGCGCATTCATTTTCACATACCTCGGAAAAACCTTCGGAGTGATGATTTCTTGTTCCTATTCGAAATGCGTGTTAGAACTGTTTAAGCCTCGAAAGCACCTTAGATGATTAGAACTTCGAATGAGTTCAACCATATTTCAAGTTCTTTGGCTTTTGATGTATCGCTATCTAAATTTTAGTTTAAATTATCACTTCATAATTTCTTCAAATAGTTTTCATAATTCTTACAAATACTCTTAGTTCTATATAGTCTGTACGAAACCTTGTATTTCTTGACTTAATGAATAAATTAATGAATAAAAAATAAAAATATTTGTTCAAAGATTAAACTGGTTACTCTAATTGCCTCAAAAGAAATATGTACCTGTGTATGTGTCGAAATTCAATCATATGTTCAAATGTACCAAAAAGTTCATTACCCCTTTCCAAATTACAATCACATAAAAATCTCCAAACGTTTTTAAAGCAATCCAATTTTTATTTCTCAGCGCATTTTATACGCCTTGGCCTAAGGTTTATCGAAGCAATTACGACTTAATCCAAGCAAACCAATAATGCCAACTCAAGCAGATATTTATAAGTATTTATTTATATTTTGCTTACTTTATACTCTTTGTATCTGAAAGATTCACAACAGATAATTGGAACCGCATTTATGTTAGATATTCTTATTATGGGTCATATGCAAGGGAAGGTAAATTCGTATGTGAATTATTTTGATGGCATTTTGATATCAAAAGCGAACACAATCATTGTGTTTTTCGAAAATAGAAATAAAATAAATAAACAATCGCAATGCCAAATGCAGTGGAACCAGCAACCACAGCAGCCGATAAGTATGCATTTACAAAAAAAAAAATGTACGCCTTTTGATAGATTACAACAAGAGATGAATCCTTTTCTACTTTCTTTCTCCCACATATCCTACCTACCTACATACATTCATACATACATATTTGTACAACTCCAAAGCACTCAGCGACATAAAAATATGTATCATTGAAATGTTCTTTTGTGAAATTTTGTCTTCCAACTGACAAAACTAGGCGCACATCCACATAAACATTTGAACGCATGTGAATGATGGTCTCTTACTGCGTGAATGCGCGATTGGTCTCATAAAACTGGTGCAAAATGTATGCAGAATGGAACAGTTGGATTTATAATTTGCATTAGCAGTGACTTCTACTATAGCTGTGGGGACCTTTCAGAGAAGGAGACTGTAGAGCATTTTCTCTGTAAATGTCCGGGTTTGGCAGCTAGAAGACTAAGGTCACTGGGACCTCCTTTCTTCGACAGCCTGGCGCAGTGCGCCAACCTAAATCCAATCAATCTTCTCCATTATATCAATAGCTCTGGTTGGCTATAGATATCTGCCTGTTGAAGGTCTCATAATGGTATCAAAACGGCGCTTTAGTGGTACTTGAGGAGTGCCAGGTGCACTTCAACCATTTCACCTACCTACCTACCTACTTCTACTATATAAATAATTGGTGCTTATACCACTTTTGGGTGCTTGGCCGAGCTCCTCCACCTATTTGTGGTGTGGGTCTTGATGTTTTCCTACAGTTGTACGCTGCCTCCAAACGGCAAAGGATTTTGTGAGAGAAGCTTCTTCATGGCAGCTCCTCATAAACTTCATCTGCTGTTCGAAGTCGGCTTAAAACTGTAAGTTTCGACTGTAAAGTGCTAAAGGTGCAATAATAAAGAATTTCACATGAAACTAAAAAAAAAAAATCGCTACCGAAATTGAACCTGTACGTATTTTTGGGTTCTTTTCGTTCGATTGAAAAGGACAATAAATCATTATGTGGCTTGGGAGGCATCGCCACTGAATAAAGGGTAATCAGATTGGAGTACCTTTCCAATAGGATTTTTTTGGCAGATCACGCGTGACTACTGTCAAACTTCTAAGTATTAATTTATATTTCATCATTAAAAGACTTACATCTCAACAACGTATTTTTTGTCGGGACAGACTAGCAAGTACAGCACAAACAAATTAAGTCCATTGTAGTGCACTCGGATTCCCTTTTTAATTCGCTTTAAATCTACTCGACCTTTGAAGACATCTGAGTAGATCTTGTGGTGCTAAGGAGCCAAGGTGGTCGCTTCTTAATACATCAGTGCCAAAGACCTCAAGCAAGGCCGGGTATATGCACAGATAGTGGTCCGCCGTCTCATCCTCCTCTCCACATCCTGGGCAGACTGCGCTCTCCATCTACCCCATGTGCTTTGTTCATAGAAAGTGGCCCGTCATCAGTCCAACCAGTTGCTTACAGTCCCCTCTGCTTAGTGACAGGAGGAACTGCGACAGTCGGTCGGATATGTACCTGTCATCAGTTTTGTCCATCTGCAACCTCTCTAAGTCTGCCTGACCCATTTTTATACATTGGGTCTTCACTTGAAATATATTTTTCAAACTTTATATGAAATAAAGAAAGCAGACTCCCGCATAAATTGCCGCATACGAAAAAACTATTTCTGGTATAAACATCTTAATGAAATGGGTTCACAATCCGGATTAACTTTCGACGAATACATAAATAGTATGCATTGGCACAGACTTTGCATACAGTTGCTGTCGGAATTAAAGGCCAAACACACCAGAAAACATAGCGTAAAGGTACTTGCAAGTATATCACGCGTATACAAATACTGAGACCAAACAAAGGGTGAACTTACATAAAAGCAGGAATGCGGATTGAAGATATCTTAATGATTTTCAAAGCACGATGTGGCATGCTTATGGTTAATGCCAATAAATTCGGAAACGTGTCGAAAATGTACAGCATCTGCAATCTGAACGAAGAAGAAAGTGTAGAGTATTGGATTGGAAGGTGTCCTGTACTCGCTGAGTATAGTAATATTTATTTCAAAAAATCAGAATTAACAGAAAAATATGTTATAAGCGCATGGAATGGAGAAAACGATGAAATTGGAGAAAAATTTTAGGTTTTCTGTATTCAGTTTTACGCTATAGAAATTATTTGGTAACGGAGTTTAACTAATTGATTATTTTATTTATATTTATACTAGTAACCCGCCCAGCTTCGCACGGGTATAAAATATATACCCTATGTCACTCACTGGAAAAATTATTAAAATCGATCCAGCAGTTTTGGCTTATTCATTATTGCCCGTGGCCCGCACGCGTTAAATTTGGAGTAAAACAATTCCCCTTTCTTTATAGCATGAAGATTTCCTGCTATCTTTGGGATATCTAAATTCATACCCTACATTTTTGCATATTAACTTTTTGCATTTTTACATATCTATTTATTTTATTTTTACAACAATTACTATATTACAGAATGTCTTTATATACAACGTTCATAGCCTTCTTGTCATTAGACAATACAAACATGTTTTCTCTAGAGGTTACTCTTGAAAGAGCGACATACAGTTGGCCATGTGAAAAACAGTCAACACTTAAATCTAAGCCTGCAACGTTGAAGGTTTGACCCTGAGATTTATTAATGGTCATTGCAAAAGATGTCTTTACCGGAAATTGTAAGCGTTTAAATTGGAATGGTAGATCCGATGGTATCAGAGGGATTAGGGGAATCAATACATCTTCTCCGGTACCACATCCTGTGAGTATTGTGCACTCTATTATGAAAGTTTTCAGTGATTTTACCATCAAACGCGTGCCATTGCAAAGTTTAGGTGGACTTAGGTTTCTTAATAAAATAACAGGACAACCTATTTTCAGCTCCATTTTGTGAGGAGGGAGTCCAGACGGTTTCAAAGAATTTAGAAATTCTGTAGGAAATTGAACAGCTTCTTCCAAATCGAGAACAGTATCGACCGAGTAGTATATTTTCGTCGGCGCATCAATCTTTGAAATAATCAAGTTATTTACTTTATCTACTTGTTCGTTAGTTGGTGACAGAATAGCTCTTTCTTTAAACCAAGATATTGTCTTATAACTTATGTTATCAATGTCTGGATAGACATTGTTGACTAACTCTTGGATGTTGTCTATCAAAACACAAAGGTTTTCTAGGTTAATCCTTCCCTCACTTTGTGTTGATTCTCCATTGCCAACTTTTAGCAGGATCTCTGGAAATAGCCTGTTCTCACGTGAAGATGACGAAATCCTCATATTAGTTTTAAGCTCTAATTTATTGACATACGACTAAAGGTGGGATCTTTTTAGCGAAGCATTTATTTCGTCAGCACGTGTTCCTCGAGTCACAACTGGTAGGATTTGACGGAAATCTCCTGAGAACAGAATTGTACATCCACCCACAGGTGCATTTTTGTTGCGCAAATCGCGCATTGTCCTATCCAGTGCTTCCACAGACGTCTTGTTTGACATGGTAGCTTCGTCCCAGACTATTAATGAGCAGTCACGCATCAATTTTCCTGTATTGCTCTGTCTAGAAACACTACAGACGCTGTTATCATCATCGGTGGCGATTTCCAGCGGGTGCTTCATTGTAGAGTGTGTGGTTCGGCCTCTTTCCAAAAGACTCTTTCCAAAAGAGTAGCGGCAATGCCGGATGACGCAACAGCTAACGCAATTTTTCCGGTAGATCTCAATTACTAATTACTGTTGTAATATCTTGAAAAATATTGTTTTTAATTATATGCTGTAAAGAGCCATATACATAGATCTATATGAAAACAACAATGTATTTAAGGTATTTAATTGGATAAGGATTAATGTTGTACCCATTTGTTGAAATCGCTTCGAAAATAAGCTATTAGTTGTCGTAAAAAGTAAATGACAAAAAATGTTATTGTATGGAATCGATAGCAAACTAAACGCTCTCCGAATCAGTAAAAACTATTCAAAAACTGTATTTTAATTATGTGCGATTTACTAATATAGAACCTGAAAATAGCGTTTTATTTCGCTGTAAAATTGTATGTACATATAATTACATGGAATTCAGTACATACATAGATACATATGTACATATGTCCGAAATGAAATAATGCGAGCGACTCGTAAATACATACATACATACGTCACCATACGATGTAATTCAACATTAATGAGGTGTGGTGAGATTATCGCTTAACGCCTGTTGCTTCATTCGGTTGACAGCGAACACACACACAAACAGCTTTTTTTGGAAAAAGAGCTGCTTTTGTTTAAACAATTTTGGTTAAATAACAAATAAATCAATTATTTTTTTTAATGCAGAACGAAAGTAAATATTTCAAAGTTAAACTTCAAGAAAGTTTCATTTTAATTGGTTGATTCGTTTATGATTTATGGCCGTGAAAACAAAAAAATTATGTTTTTTTGCCACATTTTGACCGATTGCAACGCCCCCTTTATATATTTCTTCACATTATATAGATATAAACCTTCCACTTCAATCAATCTATCTTTAAAAAACAACCGCACCAAAATCCGTTGCGTAGTTTTAAAGATTTAAGCGTATAAGGGGACATAGGGACAGAAAAAGCGACTTTGTTTTATAATATGTAGTGATAAGCACAGATGACAATTGTCATGTCTTATGAACATACATATGTATTGCTGTATTGATGTGTTACTAATTAATTTCGTATTTCTTTTGTTAAAAAAAAAACATTTATTTAAGTATAGAAGTGAAAAAATATTTTATTCAAAATATTGTCCATCGGAAGCGGCAACTTTTTCCCATATTTTAGGCAATTTATGGATTCCATCCCAAAAAACTTCTCATCTTTTGCGCCGAGAAAGTCATCAAGTCATTTTTTAATACCTTCAACATTGGTGAGCCGTATTCCAGAAACGTGATTCTGCATCGACCGAAACAAGTGGTAATCAGAAGGAGCTATGTCTGGGCTAAAAAGCGGGTAAGGTAGAATTTCCCATCCGGCATTTTCCAAATAATTTTTGACCGGTACTGCAACATGTGGTCGAGCATTGTCATGATGGAAAATCAATTTCTCGTGTCTGGTCGCCCATTCTGGCCGTTTTTCGGCTATTGCTTGCTTCAAACGTATCCATTGTTGCCAGTATAGCTCTCCCGTCATCGTCTGGCCCGATTTTAACAGCTCATAGTACAGCACACCCTTCTGATCCGACAAAATACAGAGCATTACCTTCAAACCATGAATATTCGGCTTTGGTGTTGATTTGGCCGGTTGGCCTGGCTTCACAAATGATCTTTTACCCTTTGGGTTGTCGTAATGATTCCACTTTTCTTTGCCAGTGACAATACGATTCAAAAACGATTTCTTTTTGTGGCGATTAAGCAGCATTTCAGACATGCAAAATCGTCTCTCAACGTCTTTCGTCTTCGTATGGCACCCAATTTCCTTGTTTGTGAATGTGTCCGGCTGCTTTTAAACGTTCAGAAATGGCTTGTTGAGTGACTTCCAATGTTTTTCCAAGTTCTAGACATGGATCTTGATCGAGTAATGCCTCCAATTCTTCGTGTTCAAACTTTTTTGATGGACCTGATCGCTCTTTGTCTTCTGTGTCAAAATCACTACTTTTAAATCGTGCAAACCACTGCTGACATACTCTAACCTCTGGAGCATATTCAGGATAAGCTTCTAAGAGTAAACGTTGTTCTTCTGTTGCACTTTTCTTTAAATTGAAGAACAAAAGCAAACCTCCCCGCAAATGCTGTTTTGGTGGAACGTAATTTGACATTTTGACTGTAATAAAAAATTTTGTGTGTTTAATATTCATTGTAACATATCAAATTTACTTGATTTTTTGGCGTGCTTTAACATAGAATAGCTGTCACTGTCAAAATATTGACTACATAAATAGATATGAGGTTAGTAATAAATACGAAATTAATTAGTTGCACACCCATTATATATTTATATTATAAGCAAAATGAATTGTAAACAATTTTTTGAATTTCTGAAAAATAAATATATATTACTACTACTACTACTACTACAGGGTGGGCCAAAAAAGACCGACTCATGTTAAGCACAAATAACTTTTTTTTATTTTTTGACATATTTATTTTTCTCTTTTTGTAGGTTATAATTGAATTGTTGGAAATTTATTGTGGAACCACCAACAACGACTACAATACGCTATTCGTTTTACACAATTAGCCACACAAATTGATTTTTTAAATAATGTTTTGATGTCGGATGAAGCGCATTTTCATTTAAATGGTTATGTCAACAAACAAAACTGTAGATTGTGGGCAACACACCAACATCAGTTGCACCCGTCTAAATGTACTGTTTGGTGCGGTGTTATGGCCACTAGAGTTATTGGTCCATATTTCTTCGAAAATGAGGATGAAACGCCGGAATCGATTTCAGGAGCTTCTTACAGAACATTGATTGAAAACGTTTTGCGGCCAATGGCGGAGCAGTATCCTAATTTGTGGTTTCAACAAGATGGAGCAACTGCGCATACTGCTAGGCAAACTATGGACTTGCTGCGTGAAATTTTTGACGAACGTCTGATTTCCAAAAATTCAGATTTCCCTTGGCCACCTCGTTCGCCAGATTTTACTGCGCCCGACTTCTTTTTATGGGGATATTTAAAAGACAAAGTGTATCTTATTAAACCAGAGACTATTAGACAGCTGAAGCAAAATATTCGAGACGAAATACTGAGCCTTCAACCAGAAACATTATGTGGTGTGATGGAAAACGCGTTAAAAAGAGCCAGCCTTTTTATCGAGATATATAGATAATAGTGGACATTTTTCTGATGTAATATTTCATACATAATTTCCATAAAATATATTCAATGTACAAAAGCAAGTAACCAAAATAAATGATTATTGCAAAAGTTATTTGTGTTTAACATTAGTAGGCCTTATTTGGCCCACCCTGTATATTTGTTCTGAGTGGAAGCGGAACTATTCAAAACTAGTCTAGTTCTGCACCAGCTTGGAGTTACACGATTTACTACGTGGTTCTAATAAGCAATTTACCCTATGCGCAGTCAGTCTGTCACTTTCCACGTCCCGCAAGCGAATTTACAGAATACAAACAATTTAACAATAAATATCAAAACACACATTTTTTATTTATTTCTTCGCATACAAGTAGCTATCTACCAAACTGATCCAATTCATACAAATAATAATAACCATGAGAATTTTCCTAATAACAACAAACAGTTTGCCTATGAAAGGGCGAGTATGAAAACGAAAAAATAATAATAGTAATTCAATAAAAGAGATATCAAAACACATCACTTCAAATGCTTGAGCAAAAAATGGAGCTGCACTTGGCTTGGGGGAAGGGTGCAGCAGCAGTTGGCGCCCACATGTGCAAATACACTTAGTTACTGTTATTTGTATATACATACATACATACATACATATTTCGTATGGGTTGCAATTACTTACACATACACACAAACGCACTCGCATATTCTGCGTGAAAAATTTCTTCACGTGGCTCAGCATAAGTGTGCCCAAGCAGGTCAGCCAGTTCTTAATGGCCAGCATCCACCAAAACCACCACCATCACCACCACCACCAGCATTGGCAAAGAGCACAAGGGAAAAATTGTAGACCACACCGATGTGAGACTTGTGGCCATGGTCTGCGTGCTTGTACATTTTCTTGGCGAGTGGTTCCAAGTGCGCTCACACTCGCAAATTGTTGAGTGCGTGTGCGTTTTCCACTTGACTGCATTAAGAGGCTGGAAATTTGCAGTATAACTTCTATACACAAAATAAGTACATTTCTATTTTTTGATTAATTCTGCCGAAGGTGTTGTCGGAGTGTTGTGAAGTTTGCAAAAAAAAGTGGGTTTTTAGTTTCGCTAGACGAACAGTCAAAAGGTATTGATGTGGAGAAGGAGGCTGTGGGCCATCCATGAATATTTGAAATTCATATGCACATAAGTACGATATTTTGTTGCCGCGCTATTTTTACTGCACCAAGTTTTAGTTGATTTTAGTGGAAGCTGGAGGAAACCGAAGTAATACAATTAGCAATTTTTTTTCGAAAAGCCCTGATAATTTCAGCGCTATTAAGCGATATACAGGGCCTATAAGTATCGAAGACCAGTGTAAGCGTGAAGTTCGACGCCTAATGACGCCTGATGAAATCGAGCTTACTTTCTAGAAACCAGAAACTACGAATATATAAAACTGTCATAAGACCGACACTCACATACGGGTGTGAAGTCTGGGTGCTGAAATACAATGAGACCGATTAGGTAAATTGTTTTGAAAGAAAGAATCTAAGAAAAACACATGGAACTGTATGACTTGAAGGTGGTACTTACCGTATTCGGTACAACTAACTCGTCGACACAGTTATCAGGGGAGTAAATGTAATCAGGTACATCAAAGCGCAAAGGATTCGATAGTACGATCACATTTTAAGATTGAGCAACGATATAGTTATAAGAGATCGTCAAAACAAATCCACAAGGCGGCAGAGGAAGAAAGAAAGTCAAAAAAAAAGTGTATCAATAACCGCAAATTAACCATCAGAAAACGGGCAGAAGACTTGAACATTGCTTATGGATCCGTTCAGGACGTTGTAGTTAATGAGTTGGATTTGCACCGTATTGCTGCAAAGTAAGTCCCAAGGGACCAGAATTTTATGCAAAAAATTGATTGCATCTATACGCACTGTCCCCCTGACAAGAGAGGAGGAAGAATTTTATAAGCACCTACAACACCAGATTTGAAGCACTGCAGAATAATTTTTGGATCTTATAAATCAGCTTGAGCGTGCTTAAGCTTATCTAAAAGCAACCTACGAGTTACCAACGTAATGCTGAAAGCACTTTGCAGCTTGAACTGTCAACTGACTAAACTGGGAACTTACTTTTGTAAAATCTGTTATTTTAGGGAGCAGAAAACAAGAGAACAAAGTTCATATTTGAGCAATACCCTGCTTGAAATAATTCTAGATGACTTTCTAATAATGGAAAGTATGATGAATTGCAGTGACTTAAGGCCCATATTAAGGCTCCACTCGGAAGCAGGATTAAATTACAGGGTAGGGCACTCGGAGTATAACCAACTTCAAACCACTCGCGGAGCTAAGGCTAGTGGACGCATTTTGCGAGAGTAAACGCGAAAACAGAAAATCAGAAATGGATTTCAAATTGCATTATAGTTGGCTGGAAAATCACAACCAGCGATTGTTCGAGAGCTCGACCACCTTTTTTTGTTTAACGCACCATTACTCGTTACACTGATATGGGTAGCATCGGGAAACGTCATGGAGATGGTCATCAAAAGACTGCAACGTCACGTGAAATGGTTCAAAAAGTGAAAAAGCGATTTGAGCCAAATCCCCGATGAAGTGCCAATCAAATGGTGAAAGAACTGAAAATATTTGACCGTAGCATCCGCCGCATACTAAAAAATGAGCTCAAAGTCAATCCTTACAAGATCCAAAAGGCGCATGAGCTCACACTAAAGCAGCAACAAGTCAGATATGGGAGAGCGAAGGAGTTTCTTCGCTTGGCAGAAAGCGGTTTTCATCGAGCCTGGCGTCAAGGTAAATGTGAAATACTATCGGGAAAGTATTGTTGAGGTAGCTTTGCAGCCGTGAGCAGACAAACATTTCGGTGGCAGGCCATTAACGTTTCAAAATTGCTCGGCACCGTCTCACAAAACTCGAGAGAACCAATAATGGCTAAAAAACAACGTTCGGAACTTCATAACGTCCACACAATGGCTCTCAAATTCACCAAACGCGAATAACTTTGAATAACTTTTTTACTAATTTTGAGTGACGGAAATCTTTATTTTATCCTTTAAGCGCTTCATGCCTGTCTGTTCGTATGCTGCAGCTGTCTAGTTCACAAGTGTCAAATATGGTTTAAGGGCGACGCCATTTGCAAAAATTATAAATCTTTCGATAGGGTGATTAATTTTGTGCCACCTTGTATAACAGATATTTACTTGTGTTAGGCTTCATTTTAAGACATTCAGTAGCAATTACTGGTAGATTTTCAGCTAAATATCTTAGATATAAATCCATAATCTCTGGCAACGCTGCACATCGTCCTTTGGTTTAGCAAAAATGTTGCCTTTTTTCTTCGAACGACCTTTGGCATGCCCTTAAACGAGCTGGGAAACCACACTTGAGATTTATTGTACTTTTATTGCAGTTTATTTTCTTGATTTTTTTTCTTAACATCAGCACAACTTTTATGTGAACTTGTAATTCATACATCGTTCATATGGGCGTGTGCGTGTGCGTGTGTGTGTTTAAAGGGTCTGCATCAAATGTGTGGGGGATCTTTTTCTTTTGCACGTCGCACATTTCTTGTGTGTGTGCGAAAAAAATAATTGCAAACAATTTAAATGCAATTAAATTAAATACAAAATTTACCTTTTAGCTTCGCTTTACCAATTTCTCATTCACTACTCATTTTCTTTTGTAATAATGTAGAACGTTGTTGTTGTTGCTGTTGTTGTTTCCCACAGTTTCTTGCACTTTCCGTTTTGTACTTGCTTTGTAGTATTAAATTCTTTGCTTCTTCTCAGTTCGCCTGACGCTTCTCTCCTCGCGCAAAGTCATAATTTTCTTTGTGCAGGCCAAGTAAGCGAAAAATGGCTGGTTGTGGCCGCTTTTCCGAGCTGCTGCTTCACCTCTAAACACCAATGCTTTTGATTGTGTAACACGTTTTCAGTGTGTTTTTCACTCTTTTGCCTTTATCGTTGTTTTTGTTTTTGCAGTAACTATTGTACTATTCGTGCTTGTTGCAAACCGGTTCATGCCTGCTTCACAAAAGCGCTTTTCTTTTCACTTCAATTTATTACAATAATTTTCGCGCGTCACGGCAAAGCCTTTGCTTATACTTGCGAGCCTGCGCTTTAAGCCCAGGCTGTAACCTTCCAGTGGGGGTCTGCGCCAATATTGGGCATTTATGTGTTGTTGTCGGCACCTGCGGCATGCAGTGCATTAAAAGACAGTAGAACTTTTTGTATGTAATGTTTGGCTTCCTCTCAGCCATCTTGCCGCCGTTCCTACAATTTTCCGATCGGCTTTTAAGTGAATTTTCTGAAACAGCAGCTGCAACGCTTTTGTGGTTTGCTCGTTATTATGAACCCAATTCTACTCAAAAGAAATAATCACACTTATTTACAAAGCCACAAAGGATTACAGGAGCGAGGTGCCGACTTTGTTTGAAGTGGAAATGCAAGAGGCTCTTTGAAAAAATTCGAGTGAAAATTGCGTTTTAAATGTACGCTCATTTATTTTTGTGGTATTTAAATTTTCTTAGTATTTTAAGTAAAATGCAAGAAACTTAAGTAATTTTCGGCTTGATGTAGTCACGGCATTGATAGAGACATATACGAGTATATGTACATATCATATCTGATTCAAAATTAGCCCATTCAAAATTCGACCCACCCGCATTAGCAAAATTACCCAAAAAAAGTTAAAGTCAAAGGCTACACTCGGCGAGCCCAGTTTTTGGAGCTACAAGCAGGGATCTTGGTTGCCTTGTCTATGGAAATGTAGACTTTCGATACTCTCTAATAGCAAAACTGAAGAACCACATCGCAGAATAAAAAAAATATCCACAACCTGTACTCCTTTCCTGGTGGTTGTCTAGACCACTCGACTAAATATTCTTACCTGTGGGCAGAGAGTAAGGTGAATTTATTTGCAAACTTCGCGGGATTAAAATTTCGCTCTAGTTATTTTTTTCATGAGTTGGCAGCACTGTTAATAACATCTGGGCCAACTTTCATGTGAATGTCATTATCAGTAATATATTTACGCTTGTGTTTACCAAACGACCAAGAGTGCAGTTTTCGATTTTTACAATGTCTGATTTGATTGAGCAGAGAAGTGCCATCAAATTTTGTTTGCGGAATGAAATTTCGGCTGCGGAAACGTTTAGCATGTTGCAGAAGGCATTTGGTGATTCGACCATGTCGTAGAAAAATGTTTATAAGTGGTACAAAGACTTCAAAGAGGGTCGAGAACGTGTTGATGACTTGGAGCGCTCCGGACGACCATCGATGTCAACAGATGACCCACACGTCAATAAAGTGAAGGAGTTAGTGCTCAAAAATCGTCGGTTGACTGTTGAAGACCTTACTGATATGATCGGAATATCAGAAGGATCTGTGAAAATCATTTTGAATAGTCAAATCTCGTTTGGTACCGAAAACCCTCAATTTCTTGGAAAAAAGTCGTCGCGTTGATGTGTGTGAAACAATGCTTTCAGACTATCAGGACAAGCTCAAAATGCATCATTACGGGAGATGAGACTTGGATTTATGCTTACGGCCCTGAAACAACCGACCAATCAAGCGAATATCGTGCTAAAGGCGAGGCCAGACCGAAAAGAGCACGTCAAAGTCGTTTTTTTTTCGATTTTCGTGGTGTGGTGAACTAATTATGAATTCCTTCCACCTGGCCAAACTGTTAATAAGGAATATTATTTGAGCGTTATGCGTCGTTTACGTCAAGCAATTTGTCTAAAAAGACCAGAAATATGGGCCAACAACTCTTGGTTTTTGCATCACGATAATGCACCGTCTCACACTGCACTCGTTCTTCGTGACCATTTCGCCAAAAATTCCGCGCATATCGTTCCGCAACCACCGTATTCGCCTGATTTGGCTCCGTGTGACTTCTGGCTATTCCCAAAACTCAAGAGACCACTCCGGGGAACGCGTTTCGAGTCGATTGAGGAGATAAAAGCTGAATCGAAGAAGATGCTGATGGCTATACCGGAAATGGACTATTTGGCATGTTTCGGGGATTAGAAAAATCGTTGGTGTTGTAAAGAAAAGAGGATTCTAATTTTTAATAGCTTCTTTGATTGATGCTTTAAAAAACCTGTAAAGGTATTTATTTATTTTATTCTTTTAGTTTTTACATATTTTTTACAATTCGTGGTTTAATTATATTTCAGTTTTCCTTTACCTTAGTTTTCCTCTCTTATTCTTTATTTCTTTCAATTAGGCCTTATATGTGTGTCCGCGAGCACCGATAAAAATGAAATGAGCGATATAAAAGAGCAAAGCTTAGTTATAGTGACAAGTCATAATTTCGCACAGAGTTGCTCTATTTCGTAAATTTTTACGGGTTGCTTAAGTCGGCAACAATGTCCCCCCGGTAAGCGGACGAATCTTCGGAGCTTGCCTTGTCTTTGCCGATGTCGAGCACTGCAAGCTTTACTGCTGGTCGTTCTAAAACACCTTGCCTCGTTTTTACTTTAGCACGCCTTACTTGTCCATCTTTTGCCATCGTTGTTTCGACGACTATACCTTTTAGCCAAGTGTTCCTTTCTGCGTTTTCATCGACAATCAATACGATGTCACCCTCGCTTATGGGTTTCACTTTTTCAAACCATTTACTGCGGCGTGTAAGTGATGGAATCATTTCACGTACCCATCGACGCCAGAATAAATTCGCAAACATCTCGCTTTGACGTAAATTCATTTTTAAGCTAATTTCTTCAGGTTTACAAAACGGCTTGGCTCCATTTGAACTACCCAATAAAAAATGGTTTGGGGTAATCGGTTCCTGGTCTTCATAGTCGAGCGATAGATATGTCAGCGGTCGAGAATTAATGATCATCTCCACCTCCAGCAAAGCCGAACGTAAACTTTCATCAGAGAATCTCTGCGACGGCGAAATCTTATACAGCACTGCCTTTGTTGTTCTTATTAGGCGTTCCCATGCTCCACCCATGTGAGGTGCAGCTGGTGGATTAAACTTCCAGGCGATACCTTTGTGAGCAAGTTCACGTTCTACGATAGAAGCATTCAGTTTAAGCAGCTCGTCTTTTAAAAAGCTATCTGCCCCGCGAAAATTCGTACCGTTATCGCTATATATTTCAACAGGGCAGCCACGGCGAGCAATGAAATTTCGCAAGCACATTAGACAGGAGTCAGTACTTAGAGAATGGGCTATTTCTATGTGTATAGCTCTTATTGTCAGGCAGGTCAGCAATACTCCCCACCTCTTCTTCGCCTTGCGGTTTTCAGTAACTAAGATCGGCCCAAAATAATCGATTCCAACATATGTAAATCGACGAGAATATGCGGCAAGCCGGGCTGTTGGTAATTGCGCCATTTGTGGAGCTTGCGGAGCGGCGTTCGCGATTTTACATACTTGGCAATTTCGCCTCACAGCTTTAAATAACGATCGCAGTTTTGGTATAAAAAACAATTGTCTTACCTCATTCAAGGCTGTCTCGTGCTGAATATGGTAAAAGCGTTGATGATAGTGATCTACTATAAGATAGGTTACTCGATGACCAGGTGGTAGAACAATGAAATCACGTTGAGGCTGGTCGCATGACTGAAAATATGTTGCCCTATTTTTCACACGAATGAGATGCTCGTCGTCCATATAAACTTGCAGGTTTCGTAGCGGACCAGTTTTACATACAGGCTTACCAACTTTAAGCAATGACCAGTCGTCAAAATGTTCCATTTGGATTGTCTTAAAAATAAACAGTTTTGCACGCCGAAAATGACATGCGGTTAGATGACTGCCTTCCGATGTGATTTGGAGCCGTTGTTTAAGTTTTTCGATGTAAAGCACACAGTTTGCTATAGCTCTATATAGTCGAAGCCAATTCGAAAAATATTCAAAGTTGATATTTACCTTTCGCACGTTGTGAATTAGAAGCTTAGTTCGAAATTCGCTAGGGTTCACCGTACCCAGATCTTCTTGTTCCGGCCACTCTTTAGTAGGTAAAGTAAGGAAAGCGGGACCATTTATCCACTGATGAGCTACCTCAATGCAAGGCCTCGTTTTCGTAGCAATATCAGCGACATTCATTTTTGTTGGTATCCAACGCCATTCACTGATAGCAGTTGCTTCTTGGATTTCAGCGATACGAAACATTACAAATTGTTGAAATTTACGCGGATCACCATGAAGCCACTTTAGAACGGTTTTTGAGTCGCTCCAGATGCAACGTTTCTCAAATTTTATATGATGTGCTTCCTCAACCATGTTTGTTAAACGTGCACCAATTACCGCAGCCTGTAGTTCCAGTCGTGGTATTGAGAGCGGGCGCAACGGTGCGACCTTTGCTTTAGCTGCCACCAACCTACTGACGACGTGACCTCCAGCTTCAATACGAAAATATGATACGGCTGCGTATGCATTTTCACTTGCGTCTACGAACGTATGCAGTTGTACTTTACAGTCATCCTCGTAAAGGAGTGGAGAGTAGCAACGCGGTACCGACACGCTAGTAATAACGGGAATGTATTCAATCCAAGTTTTCCATTTCAATGAAAGTTCATAATTTAACGGTTGGTCCCAGTCTATTCCACTTCGCCAGATATCTTGAATAAGAATCTTTAGATACGAAGTTAAGCAAGCTACTAGTCCCAGCGGATCGAAAACTGACATGAGCACTTGCAATACTTCTCTCTTTGTAGGGACGACCCTGTCCGCGAATACATTGCGCTTAAGCCGAACAAATTTGAGCACGTAGCTGAATGTATCGGATTTTGGTTCCCAGTACATACCAAGTATTTTTTCGAAATTTATGACATCCTTACTGCAGTCAAATGATTTAAGTTGTGGCTCCCCATCTCCATTAAGCGCTGCTAAAACATCTGGCGAATTGCTTGACCAATTACGCATGTTGAAACCACATTTAGAGTGAACATCTCGAACATTTTTTGCCAATTTGATAGCTTCGTCGACGGTTCGAGCCGAATCAATAAAATCATCGACGTAATGGTGATTCTTTATTGCACACGCTACCTGAGAATTTTGAGCAGCGTGTACCGAAGCATTTAGATTTCGCACGTAATGCGCTATACATGGAGAACAAGAAGCACCAAAACTTAAAACGTTGAGCCTGTAAACGTTTATCGGATCATTCATGTTAGTACGCCAGAGAAAACGCTGAGCATCTGCGTCTGGGTGTCGTAACTTAATGCGGTGGAACATTTCTTCGATATCACCGCATATTGCGATTCTACCCATTCGAAAGTTGAATAATATATTTACTAGTGGAGTTAACATATCTGGCCCTTTCAGTAAGAAATTGTTTAGGGATACATCTCTAGATTTTGCGGCTGCATCCCACACAAGTCGAATTTTATTTGGCTTGTGCGGATTGCGGACAATAAAAACCGGCAAATACCAAATTTTGTCACCACGGTCATTTATAGCTTCGTTCGGTAACTTGGTCGCATAATTTTTCTTAACTAAGTTGTCAATTTGTTCCTGCATATTGCGTTGTAGTTCAGGATTGCTAGATAACTTACGTTCCAGACACTTAAAGCGACTAAGAGCTGTTGGCAAGCTGTCTGGCAATCGTACATTATCATTTGACCACAGCAAGCTCGCGGTGTACTGACCCTCATGCAACTCGCAGTTACCCAAAATTTCTATGGCTCGTTGATCTTCCATTGAAACTGGATTTACCTTTGGCACTGAAATTCCAATATTTTCATTCAACATGAAAGACTTTACGAGTTCATGCAAGTTGTTATCGCTCTCGCAGTCGCATTTATGTAAGTTTAATCCGTTACCTTTACTCTGATTATTACCGCCACCAAAAATTGTCCACCCTAATCTGGTTTTCGCCCCTACGGGATCTTGCCATCCACCTTCACGTATCTTCTGTGCCATTATCAAATTGGGGTTATTTACACCAATAATTAGCTTAGGAACTATGTCAATAAAGTTTGGCAAGGGAATGCCTTTTAAATGTGCATATTTTGTTTTCAATTGGTCAGCAATCAATGTTGATGATGACATATTTAAGCTACTAACCGTGTAAACACCTCGGAGTGGATATATTTTCGCACCTTGAATATTACCTGAAATTCGTAAATCGAGCCGTTGCGAATCAGCTTCATATCGGTTTATATCTCCAGTCCAGTGAATGCATAGAGGATCGGGAACGCCAGCCTCACCCAATTCATCTGCAAGTGTTTGATCTATAAGTGTTAGTGTAGATCCATCATCCATAAACGCGTATGTGGATATTGTTTTATTTCTTCCATACAAAACTATCGGTAAGATTCGAAAATATGTGGTGTTGTTGCTGGAAATCGAACGGTGGTTATTCAGCATCGTTGAAACTTCACTATTTTTGTTAACATCAGAATGAAGGAGCCTGTGGTGACGTATTGTGCAGCTATCCACCCCACACGACTTGTTACTCCAGCAGCGGCGAGAGTGTGTTCCCAAACACTGGCGGCATAGATTTTTCCTCTTAACAAAGTCCCATCTCTCATTCATAGTGAGTGCTTTAAACCGGTCACACTGAGGAACCTTATGCGGGTTATTACATACTGCGCATCTGGGCATAGATTTTGCTTCTTCGTATTGTTTTAAAACGGCATCAGATTTATGCGTGTGCAAATGAGCTTCACGCTTGTTAAGTTTCTCTGAGAGTGATGCCGGATTCGTAACACGGCAAGCTGCTTCAGCCAATGTGGACAACCAGGTAGAAAAATCTTCCAAGCAAGGGTTATTCATGCCAGTTGAATAAATTGCCCAGTTAAGTTTTGACTCCTGAGAGAGCTTCTCAACGAATTCGTGCAATAGTAATGGGCTGTTGAGGTAACCGCTTAGTTTGCTTGCATGAATTATTGCTACTATATTCTTGATAGCAAATGCAAAGTCGATGAGTAGATCAAGTTTACCCTTAGGCGATGGTAATTGACGCGCCCTATCAATAAGTACTCTAAGTATTTGCTCAGGACGTCCAAAATACATTCTGAGCGTATTTATAATATCAGGTACCATCTCCGGTAATACCAGTAAATTGCGCACGACCTCCCTAGCCTTACCACGTAGACACTTTTGAAGGCGAACTAAATTCTCATGATGAGAGTAACCAGCCATTTGTGTGCTCTGTTCATATGCACTAACAAAAATATGCCACTCTTGGGGGTCACCGCTAAATACCGGCAAGTCTTTTGGCACGCATTGCCGCGCTGCAAACTGCGAAGTCGTCAAATTACAGGTTTCGGCTGATTGACTTGCGAATACCTGATTTGGCGAACTTGCTGTACTTGTTGGTGCTGTGAACGTTGTAAATATGTTTGGCGAATTACCGTTGCAGTCTACATGTAAGGCCTGACTACGCTCTGCCGCAGTCCGCGTCGACGGCTGACGTGGTGACTGCATAACCGTATGTACCGGTACCTCACGCGCTGGACATATGTTGGTTCTGTTATTTTGTACAGGCTGCACTGGAGTAGGCGAAAATGCTGTGTTACCGCTCACATTAGTTCCACACATTTTGGTGGGGCCAATAACACATGAACCTTCTATTTCCTCGTCTGCATCTTCTGCGTTTAAAATGCGAAATTTTTCCCGTAAATACTCTTCTCTTAAACGCATGGTCTCTTCTAGTTGCTGTAAACGGAGCTGTTTTTTTCTGCTATGGATTAGCAATTCTTGTGGTGCGCTGAGACTGCCACCGTCGCCATCTAGATTTATTTGTAAATTTTGATCTGCAGGCGGTGCAGGACTAGTGACGTTATACTCACAATCATTTTGCACTACAACTTCTTCAGCCATTGTGTTTAGCGTTGCTGGAGCACCGTTTAATTCCGCCATCATTTAATAAGGTTTTTTAAAGATTTTGTTGTAAAGAAAAGAGGATTCTAATTTTTAATAGCTTCTTTGATTGATGCTTTAAAAAACCTGTAAAGGTATTTATTTATTTTATTCTTTTAGTTTTTACATATTTTTTACAATTCGTGGTTTAATTATATTTCAGTTTTCCTTTACCTTAGTTTTCCTCTCTTATTCTTTATTTCTTTCAATTAGGCCTTATATGTGTGTCCGCGAGCACCGATAAAAATGAAATGAGCGATATAAAAGAGCAAAGCTTAGTTATAGTGACAAGTCATAATTTCGCACAGAGTTGCTCTATTTCGTAAATTTTTACGGGTTGCTTAAGTCGGCAACAGTTGGCATAAGTGAATTTCATCGAGAGGGGATTATTTTGAAGGGGATGAAATTGATTTACATGAATAAATAAATATTTATAATTTTACAACCAAATTCACCTTACTTTTTGCCCACAGTGTTATAATCGTTAGTAGCGTCAAGGGGTTCGGTTTAGCAGATTGTTTGCTAGTAGCTTATTCGAGTGTTCTCTTTGAAGGTTGGAATGAAATTTCAGAAGTTTATATGTTGCAGGATACATTGCCTCAAATTAGAAATAAACTGTTGCTCGTTTTTAACTGTCATTTAAGCTGCGGCCTGATTGCTGTTTTGCAGTTTACTTTGCATTACAATAAAACGAGTGATCACTTTTTTGAGCTTTATGTTGAGAAATGAAATAAAGCAAAATAAATAAAATATCTGCGTACTCTGTTTTTCCATTTTCGCAAATGATAGTGAAATATATCTGCATCAAATAAGGCGTGTGTGAATGTACTTATATATTAACACATCGAACGTCTTCTAACTTTTAACAAACTTTTAAAACACGGTGTCTTCGACGAGATTATATACACTCTGCGTCAGAAAAAAGTAACTGCGATTATTCTTGAAGTGTTAAAGATATATATTTAAAAAAAATTTTACATCAAAGTATGTACAAAACTACGAGTCGCAATTACTCAATAAACCGTATGGTCTTCATCGTGTTCGAGTTTAGCCTGACATCTTCTCGACATGCTTTGAACCAGCTTTACTGTGTAGCTCGTCGACAAACTGTTGCTCATTATCCTCTTGCAGGACCCATTCATTGTTTCTTCCTGGGTACATCTTTTTCACCGACATTAAAAACCCTCAATTGTAAATTTGCAACCTTTTTTCCGCATCCGAAGCATCCGAAACCGCGCTCGGAGAAGCAACCCCAAACTTTCACTTACACCGGGTGCTTAACAGTGCACTGTACGATTTTAGTATGGCTCGTGGCTCGCTTAAGTGGAACCCAAGCCCAGAAAGTTGCTTCATCCGAGAAAAAAACAACTTTAACCCAATCACGTTCTATATTTTCGGTAGCCCAATCCTTGCGTTTCTCAATGTATTTTTCTGAGAGCAATGATTTTGATGATGTGTGACGGTAGGATATGTTCGCCTCCTTCAATCGACGTTCGATGGTGTTGATACTCAGGGCTATTCCCTTTTTAGCAAGAACTGATCGTACTTGCCGTAGTCACAAAGAAGGATCCCGCTTAAAAAGTTGGACGACCACTTTATCCTGCTTTTTTTGTCGTCACTCGCTTCAAGGTGCGCTCGGAAAAGTCATCAACACTTTTGTACCATACACCTTATACCGCTGATTCCACGTTACAACAAACTTTTTTGATTTTTTAATCATTTTTCTAGCCACGGCGTAAGATAATTTCGGCTCCTTCAAATGCGTGCATAAAAATATCACCTCAAAACGCTTCGTGTACTTCTCACTCATTTCTGTTTGGTTGCGTTTACGGGAAAGTATCGAACGACACTAACCTGAGTTAGCACTGGCATCGTAGCCCTTGAGCAGGACTATTAAGCAGCAAAAAGCAGAACGAAATATATCTTGAAGTTACAAGAAGAAAACCGGTTCTTTTCTTGTGACACAGACTGTATGTATGTATTTATATAATCTTACTCAAAAAGTTCTGAAAATAACCGCCAGGTGGCACTTAACGTCAACTGATTTGAGTTTTTTTTTTTATTTGCTAGGTTGCCTGTGTCTGTGGTTCACATTTCTACCAAAATTTTATCGCCATTGCTGCCATTTGTAAAAGTTAAGCCGTCTTCAGTAAATCTCTTATTTCAATAAAAAGAGCATTGATCAAAAAATTCGACGTCCAAAAGTTGTTTTTCAAAGCGCGTTCACGTTCGCCATTCACTGTTACATTGGCACCTTGTCTTTGAAGAAATATGGCCGATATCCATAGTCTGCACGAAACGATTGTTTTTAATGGATATTCTTGAATGGTTTCAGGAATCTACAGCCTGAATAGGGAAGTTTTGCTTTTTGACATAGCGATTAAGCCAAAAATCAGCCTCATCTTTGAACACCATAAATTGGCCTGAGCGCCATTACGCACTATGACCAGAGCTGATCTATTGTGAAAAGCCTATTTTTAGAGTTTCAGGCTTTTTAAAAATTTTAGCACAATTTTGGGCTTGTTGTTCCAAAGATTGCATGGAGATACTACGATACCACCGAGGTGGTGAAGTCTCTGTCTGCCCAACGCAGGACATTCACAAAGCACATGTTCTGATCTTTCTTTGTCCATTTCGCAAAAGCGGCAGACATTGGTCTCAGATAGACCAATATTATTTAGATGATACCACAGGCTGCAGTGACCTGTAAGATATCCTGTTAAAAGACGCAGATTTACTCTGCTTAGTGAGAGTAGCTTGTCAGATATTCCTTTGTTGGGACTTAGAAATAGTTTGGCTTGACGTTGACCGGCACAGTTTAGCCAGTGTACGGCAAGTTTTCTTTCTTCCCATTTCCTAAGGAATTCATTAATGTGGCCTTTTGTCAGTCCACAGAAAGGATCAGGACCAGTAAGTTGCATATTTGCCCCTTGTTTTGCAAGGTCATCAGCCATTTCATTTCCCTCATGTTCTTGATGCCCCGGAATCCAGCCTAGTGTTACTATGTTGAGGGTTCCTAACGTGTTGAGAAGGTTTATGCAATCAATTACCAATTTAGAGGTGATAGTTGTTGATAGAAGGACTTTTAGAGCCGCTTGGCTATCTGAAAGTATGTAGATGTGAGTACCTCTCATTTTCTTGTTAAGGCATTCTCTCACACATATTTCAATGACATGTATTTCTGCCTGGAATATTGTTGGGTAGAGTCCCATCGGAATGTCAATGAATACTGAAAAAATTATGTATTTAGTTTGACAGTATTCATGCTTGATCTGTCAAAAAACTCTTATTGGAAAGAGTACCTCCATTCTGATCACTCTCTATAATACTAGTTTATTCCTCAAAAGTGGTGTTATCGCCTTCAAAGTTCTCCCCATGAACTGCAATGCCCTTATGCCAGTGTTTGATCCAGCTTTCGAAACATTTGTGGAACTCTATTTCCTGCGTAGCCATCGTCGGCTTTGATGCTTCGATTTTTCCATTACTTCCTTTCGGCGGTTAAAACGTGTTCCCCGTAATGGTTTTTGACTCGTTCAAACAGAAAAAAAACGGACGGAACCATATTACCATTCAACCATTCAAATTCTTCCCTTTTTGGCGAATTGCTTCCCATAACGGCCAAATAAGGCAAACATTCGTGGTGTACAATTCCGTCATCACTTTCATTTTGACTAGAAACGACATGGTTGTTTTGGTCTTGATTCATTCGGAGCTCTTCACTAACTCGCCTGACGTCTGGATTGCGTGTCGTACTTATAAGCCCACGTCTTGTTTTTGAGTCGGATTCAGCCTTGGATATTATGTTTTTGGGCCCTTTTTTGCATGAAATTCAGGTCCTTCGGGACCAACTTTGAAGCAACACGGCACAAACCCAAATCCAAATCATTAACTATAACGTCCTGAACGGATCCATATGCAATGATGCAATATTCGGTGAAAACGGCAACTCCGTGTGGAGCGACCACACCTATAACTATGTTGATTTAGTTCAACTATATATATTGGGTAGTCGCAAAAGTCTTTTCGTATTTTGTCAATAGATGTCGTTGGAGTCATCTATATCCAGTGCTACCAATCACATTGTGTCATGTCATATGGTGTTAGAAAGGTAACATTTTAAGCTTCATTTAACCAAAACAAAATCAAATTCGGAGAAGTTGAAAAAAGTTATAGCTGTTGAAAAATTAGTGAAAATAATAAAGAAATTCGCTATATTTTGAAATTTTTGTATAAAAAAGGGAAGAATGCCACGCAAGCCTCCAATGAAATTTGTGAAGTTTACGGAGACGATGCTGTATCAGTTCGTGTAGCACAGCAATGGTTCGCTTGCTTCCGTTCTGGAAATTTCGATGTGAAAGATGCACCTCGCTCCGGTCGACCTATCGTAAAAAAATCGATGAAATCATGGAAAATATTGACCAGGACCGTCACATAAGTTGCCATGACATCGCCAAGGCACTAAACATTCATCATCAAACGGTTTTGAACCATTTAAAAAAGGCTGGTTACAAAAAGAAGCTCGATGTTTGGGTACCACATGAATTGTCTGTGAAAAATTCAATGGGCCGAATTAACATCTGCGATTCTTTGCTGAAACGAAATGAAATCGAACCATTTCTGAAGCCAATGTTAACAGAAGACGAAAAGTGGATCAAATACGACAATAATGTGCGAAAAAGATCATGGTGCAAGGGTGGTGAAGTTTAACAAATGGTCGCAAAGCCAGGATTGACGCCTCGAAAGGTTATGCTGTGTGTTTGGTGGGATTGGAAAATAAATCATCCACTATGAGCTGCTCCAGCCTGCTCGAACGATTGATTCTACACTTTACTGTCAACAACTGATGAGACTGAAGCAAGCAATCGAAAAAAAACAGCCAGAACTGATCAGCAGAAAGGGCGTCGTCTTCCACCAGGACAATGCTAAGCCACACACATCTTTGATGACTCGGCAAAAACTGGGAGAGCTTAGCTGGGAAGTTTTGATGCATCCACCATATAGCCCTGACCTTGCACCATCGGACGACCATTTGTTTCGGTCAATGCAGAACTCCCTTAATGGAGTAAAGTTGGCTTGAAGAGAAGCCTGTGAAAATTACTTGTCGCAGTTTTTCGCCGAGAAACCACAAAAGTTTTACACTGAATGTCTCTAGAAGAAAAATGGCAAAAGGTGGTCGACCAAAATGGTACATATTTGGCTTAATAAAGTTCACTATAAATATAAAAAAAATGAGTTGAAGTTTGATTAGAAATACGAAAAGACTTTTTCGACTACCCAATATATATCACATATTATAAAACAAAGTCGCTTTTTCTGTCCCTATGTCCCCTTATACGCTTAAATCTTTAAAACTACGCAACGGATTTTGATGCGGTTTTTTTTTAAAGATAGATTGATTGAAGAGGAAGGTTTATATCTATATAATGTGAAGAAATATATAAAGGGGGCGTGGCAATCGGTCAAAATGTGGCAAAAAAACATAATTTTTTTGTTTTCACGACCATAAATCATAAACGAATCAACCAATTAAAATGAAACTTTCTTGAAGTTTAACTTTGAAATATTTACTTTCGTTCTGCATCAAAAAAAATAATTGATTTATTTGTTATTTAACCAAAATTGTTTAAACAAAAGCAGCTCTTTTTCCAAAAAAAGCTGTTTGTGTGTGTGTTCGCTGTCAACCGAATGAAGCAACAGGCGTTAAGCGATAATCTCACCACACCTCATTAATGTTGAATTACATCGTATGGTGACGTATGTATGTATGTATTTACGAGTCGCTCGCATTATTTCATTTCGGACGTATGTACATATGTATCTATGTATGTACTGAATTCCATGTAATTATATGTACATACAATTTTACAGCGAAATAAAACGCTATTTTCAGGTTCTATATTAGTAAATCGCACATAATTAAAATACAGTTTTTGAATAGTTTTTATTGATTCGGAGCGCGTTTAGTTTGCTATCAATTCCATACAATAACATTTTTTGTCATTTACTTTTTACGACAACTAATAGCTTATTTTCGAAGCGATTTCAACAAATGGGTACAACATTAATTCTTATCCAATTAAATACCTTAAATACATTGTTGTTTTCATATAGATCTATGTATATGGCTCTTTACAGCATATAATTAAAAACAATATTTTTCAAGATATTACAACAGTAATTAGTAATTGAGATCTACCGGAAAAATTGCGTTAGCTGTTGCGTCATCCGGCATTGCCGCTACTCTTTTGGAAAGAGTCTTTTGGAAAGAGGCCGAACCACACACTCTACAATCAAGCACCCGCTGAAAATCGCCACCGATGATGATAACAGCGTCTGTAGTGTTTCTAGACAGAGCAATACAGGAAAATTGATGCGTGACTGCTCATTAATAGTCTGGGACGAAGCTACCATGTCAAACAAGATGTCTGTGGAAGCACTGGATAGGACAATGCGCGATTTGCGCAACAAAAATGCACCTATGGGTGGATGTACAATTCTGTTCTCAGGAGATTTCCGTCAAATCCTACCAGTTGTGACTCGAGGAACACGTGCTGACGAAATAAATGCTTCGCTAAAAAGATCCCACCTTTAGTCGTATGTCAATAAATTAGAGCTTAAAACTAATATGAGGATTTCGTCATCTTCACGTGAGAACAGGCTATTTCCAGAGATCCTGCTAAAAGTTGGCAATGGAGAATCAACACAAAGTGAGGGAAGGATTAACCTAGAAAACCTTTGTGTTTTGATAGACAACATCCAAGAGTTAGTCAACAATGTCTATCCAGACATTGATAACATAAGTTATAAGACAATATCTTGGTTTAAAGAAAGAGCTATTCTGTCACCAACTAACGAACAAGTAGATAAAGTAAATAACTTGATTATTTCAAAGATTGATGCGCCGACGAAAATATACTACTCGGTCGATACTGTTCTCGATTTGGAAGAAGCTGTTCAATTTCCTACAGAATTTCTAAATTCTTTGAAACCGTCTGGACTCCCTCCTCACAAAATGGAGCTGAAAATAGGTTGTCCTGTTATTTTATTAAGAAACCTAAGTCCACCTAAACTTTGCAATGGCACGCGTTTGCTGGTAAAATCACTGAAAACTTTCATAATAGAGTGCACAATACTCACAGGATGTGGTACCGGAGAAGATGTATTGATTCCCCGAATCCCTCTGATACCATCGGATCTACCATTCCAATTTAAACGCTTACAATTTCCGGTAAAGACATCTTTTGCAATGACCATTAATAAATCTCAGGGTCAAACCTTCAACGTTGCAGGCTTAGATTTGAGTGTTGACTGTTTTTCACATGGCCAACTGTATGTCGCTCTTTCAAGAGTAACCTCTAGAGAAAACATGTTTGTATTGTCTAATGACAAGAAGGCTATGAACGTTGTATATAAAGACATTCTGTAATATAGTAATTGTTGTAAAAATAAAATAAATACATATGTAAAAATGCAAAAAGTTAATATGCAAAAATGTAGGGTATGAATTTAGATATCCCAAAGATAGCAGGAAATCTTCATGCTATAAAGAAAGGGGAATTGTTTTACTCCAAATTTAACGCGTGCGGGCCACGGGCAATAATGAATAAGCCAAAACTACTGGATCGATTTTAATCATTTTTTCAGTGAGTGACATAGGGTATATATTTTATACCCGTGCGAAGCTGGGCGGGTTACTAGTATAAATATATAATTGGCTCGTACACCCATTCTGGGTGTTTGGGCGAGCTCCTCTTCCTATTTGTGGTGTGGGTGTTGATGATGTTCCACAAATGTCTTTCCAATTATGACTTTATTTAATCGAAAATTTTCTTGAATATCTTTTCGAAAAGTTTTGAAAAGGTAGTTAATTTAGATATTTAGCGGTAATTTCTAACATAAATTTTGTGAGTGATGGCAAATTTTCCGTTTTGTTTCTTTTACTCTTTGGGACTGAGATTTCGCTTGCGCTAAAGCTTTGGACTGCTGCCTGGTGACTATTAAACTATTAAAATGTAGTCCGATTTTACACAATGGATTATATGAAAAACGGTGCATACTAAAAACCATAATATTTAAAGTTGAATTTCAATGTAACTGCGATACATTTTCAATAACACAAAAATCTCGTTCTTCACTTATAAAGAAATTACAGAATTTTTTGCAATAAACATTGCGTTAAATACCTTAGAGACCCAAAATTCAATTTCATTTTGTTACAATGACCTCATCGCTCTGCCATACTTCATCATTGGGCCAATCTGGACCACCGTGTTCGCGCTGAGTAGCAACATAATTTTTCTACAATCGCATTGTAATCGTGCATGAATAAATTTTTTGTTATAAAAATCGCACTTATTCTATTTTCCAAAACCACTTCCACTTAGCGCTCACATGCGCACAGAACAAAACGACTTCCATACAGGCACAGGAACATTTGTGCTTAAATGAAATCATTTTAAAATTGCTTTGTGTGGCATTGTTGGATGTGTGGTGCGAGTGCATATTTAAGTACAATTAATACAATAAGAAATTATGTGCACAAATAATAATAATAGTAATAAAAAAATACTTTTTTAAAATCCTTTTCGATTGGTTATATACAGGCATATGCATGTATGTGTGCGTGCGTGTGTAAGTGCGCACATACTTTTGCGCAATTCTCAGGTAATAATGCGCGTCCATACAATGAACACGCGAGTGGCTCATTCGGACGCGAAATGTTCCAATGTGCCAAATAACAATGCCGCTGTTTGATTGAAGGATGTATTTCTTGATAGTTTTTTTTTCTTCTTTTTTTTTGATATATTTTCGCTTGATTATGCATTTCCTTTCTCAATAATTCTGCGTTACTTACCTTTCTGGAAATCGATCTTTACGTATTGTTGCTGAAGTGTTTTAAATACTTTTATATGAAACTTATTGTACATACATATCCACGCACGAGGGTCGTTTGAAAAGTTAGTGCCAAACAAAAATCTATATTCTTAATTCTTTGGAGAAGAACTTTTTTTTTTTTTTTTGACATAGTCTCTGGCAGAGGAGAGAACAACTCGAAGGGCAGTTGAATAGCTCCCTGTTGGAGGCCGAAGACGAGGACGCACCAACAAAAGATGGCTCGAAGACGCGGAAGTTGACCTGGAAAAGGTCGAAACGTGCGCCGGTGGAGCGAGGTAGCCTTAGATAGGGACAGATGTCGTAAGATTGTAAATGAAGCAACGACTGTAATGCTAAGACGAAGAAGAAGTCTCTGTTTAGGCTTATACATTTCGTCCAACGTTGTTTTAGTCTGTTGACCCCTTCCGAGTAATAGCATTCATCCAAGTTTGAAGGTTAGGATTCATCCAGTCGTTTCTGCAATCATCTCCTCCTTTGAATAAAATTCTTCTCCCGCCATCCATTTTTTTCCAATTTGGGTATCAAATAGTAGTCCGAAGGATCCGAGGGAGCCAAGTCTGGAGAATAGGGGGATGTTAAATGAGTTGGAACCCTATTAGTAATAATTTTACCAGCACAACTGCCAAGTGGGTAAGTGGGCAAACCGATTTTTATTATCGCTTTTCTCTTTACCTCCTTGTACTTCAGCTTGAACACAGCATTTCGTTAGTCAGTATTGTGTTAAAGTGTTCAGTTCGTAGGACGTAATAAATAATTTCAATGAAGTTCTGTAAGTTAATGTTCAAATTAAGATTTGTTTTTAAACATAAAAATCTTAAGACTGTCTGAAGAGAGGCAAAGGTCCCACATCTGTTGGCAAAGCTTTTGGTTTAAGTGAAGCGACTGTAAGAACGATTAGAAAAAAAAGAATTCCATTCGACAATCAGTAATTTCTGGTTCGGAACTTAGTTCTAAAACAACTTCTTATAGTCGAAATCCTATCTTGGAGGCAACGGAAAAACACATGGTATTTTGGATGGAAGATTTACAAAAACAAAAAAACCTATTGATGGGAAAATTATAAAAGAGAAAGCACTTAAAATATGCAACCAACTTCAGAAATTGGAACCATCAAAAGTCTTCAGACAACGAAAAAACTGGTATTTAATGCAAGTGAGGTATGGCCAAAAAAGACACGCATTTCACAATGTAAAAATAAAAGCAGAAGTAGCATCAGCAGACGGAAATGCTGTCGAGATAAACTAGGAAAAATAATTGAATACTCCAGATCAAATATTTAATGCCGACGAAACGGGATTGTTCTGGAAGAAAATGCCTACAAGAATGTACATAGCAAAATCTGAAAAATCAGCTGGTGGCTGGCAGCTGCCAAAGATGGGGCGACGTTTTTGTTTTGCAGTAACGCATTTGGTGATAAAATGTTAAAGTTTCTATTAATCAACGAATCCCTCATACCACGAGCTTTAAGAAGTAAGAACAATAAATACCTTCCAATCCATTTGATGGTGAATAAAAAGATCTGATCTGTTTACAAATTGGTTCAACAACTGCTTTGTTCCTGAAGTCCAGAAATATATGGAACAAAAAGGCTTGGAATTCAAAATACTTTTCTCGCTGATAATACGCCCAGCCACCCATACAAATATTCAAATGCTGTTTTTGCCGCCTAACACCACCTCGCTGATTCAGCCACTCGATCAGGGTGCAGGTGGCAGCATTTAAAATGTACTACATCAAGCAAAACTTTAAATATATTTTAGATTCAGTAGAAGAAAGAAATTTGAATGCTATGGAAGCATGGAGAAAGTTTACGATTATGAATTTTATTACACATGCTTCTTTTGCCATCAAAAAGTTGTGCCAATCGACATTAAATGCTTGTTGGAAAAAAATTTTGCCAGCATGCGCAAAAGTGGAAGTTTCGTAGTACAAAAATCAGCCGTGTGTTCTGAAATTATAAACCTATCGAGTGCAATTGATGACGATGGTTTCAACAACATGCAAACGGCTGTCATCGATGAATTAATGCGAGAAAGCCCTTTGGGTGAGGACGATTTGATCGAATTTATGACAGTTTGTGATAATAAAGAAGCCGTGATGTGATAATGTTGAAAACGAAGGTGAAGTTCAGCTATTAACGGCTGATTTAATTCGCACGGGCTTAAAATTTGCTACAAGTATGCAACAACATTTTCTTACTCATGATCCTGACATGGAGCTTGCATTAAAATTTCATCGTAATCTTAAGTTTTGTGTAGCTGGATATCAAGAATTAGATAAGCAACCTGAGAAACCAAACAAAACAGCCGCTTATAACAGACTTTATAAAAACAAAAAAAACAGCAGAGGTCGTTAATAACGAACGAAATTCTTCATTTGAATCAAACCCGACAGTTGTGCTAGACATATCTGACATATCTGCTGATTATAGATTTCTGGAACAGTCCGTAATAAACGTGCACGCTTGTTATCACGCTTGCATGGTTGCAAAATTGACTTTATTCCTAATTTCAATTTGAAATTTTATGTTTTGATTTTTCTCCTTCTTTATTTGCAAATTCTTAATACAGAATGTAAGCGATCACTGTAATAAATTGTTCATTAATTTGAATACAAATGTGATAAATAATTCTTTCTTCGTTTTTACATTTAACAAAACTATAAAATATTAGATATAATATTATGGTAATTGTTTCCTATACACTATCTTATGTTACGTCGATTGATGTTGATTTTTCACTTTTCATTAAATTAAATTTTTGTTGTAACCAAAATGGATTGCTTTTGTTTTATGTAATATGGATTTCATTATTACTTCTTTTGACGATTTTTTGGGGAAATATTTGAGTTTTTTCACCTTACGCGATTTTTTAAAGTTGTGGCTCATATCCCCAAATTTACCATATGCCGCATGTACTTTTTTACACGATTTTTTTGCACGTTTTACTAAGAAACGTATCTACCGTGTAAAAACAGAGTTGGGTGTAAATATTTTTGGGATTGCTGAGTCCGAATTCACTGTGCATTTGCTCTTTCAAAATCATTTACGAACAAATTAAAAAAAAGGTTAAAATTGGTTAAGGGGTTAGGGGTAGTCAGAATTTAAAAAAAATGCGATTTAATTTTTTTTGTATTTTCTTAAAGTATAATATCTTAAAAATATTGTCTCGATCAAAGGATTTTTTTTCAAAAACTTTGATTGTTTTTAAACAGTTAATTGTCGGGTTTTTTCTCGAAAATCTGGAAAATATTTCCTGAGGCCGCCACATTGTTAATTTTGAAAAACAAGCTTCGATCAGGCACAAGATTATCTATTAATAAAACTAATTTCTCTTGTCAGATTGATTTAAGATGAACCAAGGACTTGTGATGATCACCGCAAGGGACTTCTGGAGAAACGGACTCCACACAAGCAGCGATAACTTTACAATTATTAATTTCTTTTTTTTTTAGAATTTTGCTTAAGTAGGTAAAGTCGAAACATGATGTATTTATGCTATATTTTTTTGTTTGTAAAACAACAAACAAAATTTGTCGAAAATTCCCTATTTTGCAGTAGTGCCATCTCTCTGCCCCTGCACGGACTTTTCAAACGACCCTTTTCCATTGATTGATATGAAAAATACTGTAATTGAAATTCTAACTATAGTCGCAAGGTATTGGTGATCTCCCAGTGCTTGCGATAGCCACACAATTTCTTCAGGTAAGTCGAAAAACTCATTGCAAGGGAAATCACTGAGATTTTTTATTCTTCCTCATGCCAAAACGCCTTCGTGAAAATGTGCAATTCTATACATTTCCAGGCGCAGGATTCATTTCGCGTTAAATCGCAAGTGTACAAATAGTTCTCCATATCGTGGCAGTTCTAATCAAATCCACACTTTCTTCTTTGTATCTGCGCCACAATGCAAATTCTATTGAGTTTTCCTGTTTCTTCTTTAATTATTTCCCTGCCACCGCAAGAAACTCCACTCCGCCGCATTCTTCTTCGATTGCATTCATCAGCCACTATTGCATCGCTTTTATATTAACTTTTATTGTACATTCATAATATCTTCTTTAACATTACAATTCTTCAATTGAATTCTGCACGGTGTTGCATTGCTTTCTCTGCGCTTGGGGAATACAATGGCCGCATTGTAATCGATATGCGCCAACGCTACAAATTCTCAATTCTTCTCAAGTCTTGTTGTTGGGACGCGGGAATTAAATTAATTTATTTTATTGTTTGTTAAAAAGATCAATTGTGCGTGCGTTAAATTGTATTGTAGGCACATACATACATGAATTTATGTATATCTATGTGTATGTGCATATATATCTATTTGTTGTGGGTGTAGTTCTGTATTTGCTTTGCGGTAAGTGCGTGGAAAATGTCATCGAATGCCCGCAGTTCAAAGCGCATTGTCGATGTATTGTGAAGCGATCAGGATGTGAGCACTCATGCAGGATACGAGAGCGCAGCTGTGCGTTTTGCAATTAAAAAATAAAATTCATATATTTAATATTGTGGTATTGTGTATTGACATATGTATGTCTATGTATTATAAGATTATGAATGGCATCCATATGAGATAAAATGTTGATGTACGATAAAATAAGAAAAGCCATATGAAATCAATGATTGTACATAGATAAAAAATTTGCTTTTACCAGCGCGGTCGATATTTCAATACCGATTTTTAATAAAGAGTCCTTTAGGGATCCTATTAAGTGAGATTCCAGATATGGTCCCCCTTTTGCCAGAAATGGGAATGGTGTAAAAATGAAAATGCTGGGAAATCAAGTTTGAAAGCATTTTTCTCTATGAAAAGAAGAAAGTTTGCTTTCTGCTGGTAACAAATTACAGTGTGCACTTCTCTTAAGCGGACATCTCTCATAAGTTGATACTATTTTCCGTAAATATCACAAACCCTCAAGAATTTGTATTTTATTTTTTTTTCTCTTGAGCGGACAACTATCCCATTAGCCCTTCCATAATATATAATTAATTTTTTCAAACTTTTCTCATAAGCGGACGACTTTTCAGTTCCTTAGGTGTTCGCTTAAGAGTGGGTACCCTGTATTTGTGGTTTCCTTATACAAATGGCTTCGTTTCTTGTTTTTTTTTAATGAGTTATATACAGTTATTATATGTGTTATATTATATGTGTGCTAGTCGATTCTAACATAACCTAAACGTTGTAAACAAAGCTTACACATATGGTGAACAAACTCTTTCGACACATTAGTGATTTTGTTTTGGTATCATATAATTTTGGTTTTGTGAAAATGTCTGATTTTGTGCCGAATAATCGTCATTTGCGGGAAGTGTTGATTCTCCTCTTTCATTTGAAAAAAACGGCGGCTGAAGCGTATCGAGAGCTACAAAAAGTTTATGGAGATGCTGCTTTAAGTGAAACAACGTGCCGCGAATGGTTCCGTCGCTTCAACGACGGTGATTTTAATTTTGACGACCGTCCGCGTGAAGGAAGGCCAAACACCTTCGAAAACGCTGAATTGGAGGCATTGCTCAATGAGGATCCGTGTCAAACGCAAGAAGAGCTTGCTTCAGTATTAGGAGTTACCCGCCAATCCATTTCCAAGCGATTGCATGATTTGGGACTGATTCAGAAAGAGGGAACTTGTGTTCCTTATGAGTTAAAACCAAGGGATGCTGAACGTCGTTTTTTCGCCTATGAACAACTGCTTCAGCGGCAAGAAAGGAAGAGTTTTCTTCATCGCATCGTGACGGGTGATGAAAAATGGATTCATTCCAGCAATCCAAAGAAAAGAAAGTCATGGGGACTGCCCGGTCATGCTTCTACGCCGTCGCCTCGGCCGGGACCAAGTTAGGGTTATTTATTATGAGCTGTTAAAACCAAGCGAAATCATCACTGGGGATCGGTATCGACTTCGATTGATTCGATTGAGCCGAGCACTGCGCGGGAAGCGGCCGTAATACGCGGAGAGGCATGCAAAAGTGATTCTACAGCATGACACCACCCGCCATATTCTCCAGATATTACGCTGGTCGATTATCACCTGTTCCCAACGATGGCACATGGTCTAGCTGACCAGCAGTTCCATTAAAAAAATGGCTTAATCCGTGGATAGTCTCAAAAGATGAGCAGGTTTACCGCGACGGTATACGAGATCTACCAGAAAGATGGGAAAAAGTAGTAGCCAGCGATGGGCAATACTTTCAATGATTCACTTGTAACCATTTTTTCAGAATAAAGTTGTATTTTCATCAAAAAGAAAAACAGCGAGAACTTAGTTGCGCAGCTTATAATTCTTTGGAACAAAATATATCTTTAGCAAAAATGTTTTGGAGAAAAAATACATTGTTTTGTTAAAAGGTTTTGGAGAAACCAATTTTATATATTACAATAAATTTAAAAAAAAAGTTTTTGGAGGAAAAATTATATAATTTTATTTTTGGAAAAAAAAAATCAGACTTATTTCGTTTTTAATAATTTTTTTTTCAAAGTTTTTATAAGAAATTTCCTTTTTTTAATTGCTTGGGACAAAATATACCTCTCAAACATTTTTTTCTGTAAAGAGAAAAACTTTTGGAAAAAAAAAATTTTTCGTCATTTTTGAAAAACGTTTTTCTCAGATGTTTTACTAATTTTTTTTTATAAAGACAGATTTAAAAAAAAAAGATGTTATTAAAAGAATTTCTTTTTCTTAATTGTTTGGTGTCAAATATATTATATGTTTTGAACCTACTATATTTTTATTAGGATTTTTTTCAAGATTTAAAAAAAATATTTATTTTTAATGGTTTCGTGAAAAAATTTTTCGAGGAAAATTATATTGTTTTGTTAAAAGATTTTGGAAAAAATGATGTTTGAAAAAAATTCCTTGGTGGGGATAGTAAACTTAATTCAAAATCTCTTCATTATTTTTCAATGTTTTTTTTTTTATTAGAAAGGCTACTCCTTCCAATTATATATACACTTGTGCTCACGTAATTAAGCCCCTTTATTTTTTAACAATATTCTCTGTAATTTTCATCTTAATTTTTTTTCGTTGAGAATTTTCTTCCATTAAAAGCATTTTCTATCACTACTCCCGATGAACTATGAATATAACTCCGTTCAAATTGTTGCAGTAGCTGCTTCTCTAGTGGCCGCAATTCTGCAGCCCATTCCTGATGGCGTCTGCCTCTTTTTCATTAATAATGTAAACAATATGGCTTGAGTCGTTCCGGATTGTCGGTACAACAAAGGTCCTTGCCGGCATCCCAAGAAAGAAGCGCAACAGTGCCAATCCGATGTGGGCGAACTAACATCAAATAATTTTAAAATCTGTCAAGCTCATTTTCATCTTTCTTTATGCCAGTTTTGGTACCGCCAAAACATGTTGAAAATATGATAATCGTCTAGTGCCAAGTCTGGAAGATTCGGCGAATGCTATAGAATTTTCCTTCAAAGCTGTCGAAGGCTCTGAGTCATCTTCACAGTTGTGTTCGGTGTTTTGATGAAACACAACCCGCTTGCTATCCGCCAATTCTGCCCGATTCTGGTCGATCGCCTACATCAATCTGGGCAGTTGTTGGCAATAGAGACTATAACTGAGTGTTTGGTCAGATGACAGCAGCTTATAGTGGAAGACTCTCTCTCAATCCCGTCCGATAGCACAATAACTTTGATATGGCGATGGCAAAGATTTTCCGAGAGTTGTCTATAAACCCGTTTCCAAAAATAAAATAATATCAACAGAATCGAATGCTTTCCGAGCTAAAGCGTTTTGTATCTTTTGTAATCTTTATTCGCTGCACTATGTCTCTGTCACCGTAAAGCTCAAGCAGCTCGGTGTCCATCGCCTGCGATATTCGCCGTCGCCGTCGCCATCGAGCAAAGGTCCAAAAAACTTCCGTAGAATCTTTCTCTCGAATAATCCATGGGACGTTGTCATCTTCCAAGCTTCTGTGCCATAGGACGGGCATGATGAGAGACATATAAATACGAACATAAAAAGTATCGCGAATTTTGAATTTTCGCAGGTTACGTATATTCGAATTTCGGTTTTTGTGTAGCGATATGTTGGTACTCATGCCGACGAGTGCGGCCCTTTTGAATGTTCAGTTAATTGTTGACAGCTGCTTTGCTTGCACGTGTTTCGGCTCGTCTTCGATTTTTACCTATTCAAAAAGATGGATCAAAGAACCTGTATCAAATTTTGTGTGAAAAACGAAATTAAGTGCGCGGATGCATTCCGAATGTTGACTGTGTGATACGTAGAAGCTACTTTGGACCAAAGCTTCGTTTATCAGTGGTACAAAATGTTCTCAGAAGGCAGAGAAGATATGAACGACGAAAAGCATCGCCGAAAGCCGGACGCCCGAGTACCTCAACAAGAGACAAAAAATTGATGAAGTGAAAAAAATGGTATTGGCCAGTGGTCGAATCGCCGGTAGAGAGGTTGCTGAGGACCTAGACATATCGATTGGCTCGTGCCATTCGATGTTTTTCAAGGATTTGGGCATGAGACGGGTCGCCGCAATATTCGTACCAAAACTGCTCAATTTCGACCAAAAGCAGCATCGCATGAACATTGCTAATGAGATGTTGGTATCTGAACTCGGTCCGCGACGACCCTAATTCGCTCCCTGACGAATCGTGGGTTTATGGTTATGACGTGGAAGCTCAATCATCTCAATGGAAGCTGCCGCATGAACCAAGACCGAAAAAAGCGCCCATGTTCGGTCGAACGTAAAAGTTTTGCTTACCATTTTCTTCGATTGCATGGGCGTTGTGCATCATGAGTTCTTGCCACAGGGTAAAACGGTCAATACGGAATATTATCTGACAGTTGTGCGCAATTTGCGCCAATTTACGCAATCCGCCAGAAACGCCCGGATTTGTGGAAGAAAAAAAATTGGCTCTTGCATCACGATAACGCCCCTGCTCACACATCGTTGCTTGTGCGCGACTTCTTGGCCAACAACAACACACTAATGATGCCACAGCCACCGTATTCCCCAGATATGGCCCCCTGTGACTTTTTCTTGTTCCCGAAACTGAAGAGGCCCGTGAAAGGACGAAGCTACGCTACGATTGACGAGATAAAGACGGCATCAAAGGAGGAGCTGAGCAAAATAAAAAATTATGATTTTTTGAAGTGCTTCGAAGATTGGAAAAAACGTTGGCCCACGTGCATCATATCTATGGGGATTACTTTGAAGGGGACAAAATAGATATTAATGAATAAATAAATAATTTTTGAAAAAACACAAAATTCGCGATACTGTTGGAACGCACCTCATAGTCTAGCACCTCCATTGCTTCCTTGAATTCAACAAAATTGATTTTGCCACAAAAGTAATGAATCCGCCAAATGTTACGCACAATGTCGGCGGTTGGTTTGACTGCGATTTAGCTTATACGATTGATATGTGACGTAATTTTCTTTCGTATGGTTATTGATCGTTGTACGGATGTGATGATGTTTCAATTATTAAAGGTTTGCTGACTTGTGACATTAGAATTTTGACACTCCCTTACAAAAGGTCGCATTTAAGAATTAAATTTAAATTTCTTTTTGGTAAGAATGGTAGCAAAAAATGTTTTCTTTTTACTTAAATTATAAATGGTACAAACGGAAACTGCAAGGAATGATATTAAAAAACAGGTTATTAAGTTAAACCTATATTGATATTTTGTGAATTAATTTTTAAGTTGGAAATTGATCATGAAGTTGAGATGTTTTGCTAATATGACGCTACAATATTACCTAAGCATTATAGCCCTAGTGAAAGCCTTTCAGAGGAGAAGCGAACTCATCATAAACTTAGTTGACTAACAACAAGCTGTGAACATACTCACGCCTTCCTTTAGTATGCTATGCCCACGTAAGTTTGGAGTTTTGACCCCCAAGCCGCGATTATTCTTACATTTCTAACTACTTGACAAACTACCCCGCGTATGAAACATGAAGTGATAGAAAATGTTGTTTGTGTTGAGTGTATTTCTGCCATGAAAAAACTCCACCATCTGCCACCAGGAGGCTAATTAGATATTGCTAACTGAGCTTTTGTTGGTAACTTATGTATCTTTAAAGTAACCTAGTAAATACTCCCTCATCCTGTATTTGAAAGGCATCGGACTTAAATTGTCGAAACGTCCATCTTTCGCGTTCATTGCCCCAAAAAGATGCGTTATGATATCCTGATTTAAGCTGTATGTCAGGACGTTTTCCATATCGTTATGGTTATGGGCATACCGAGCAAGTTCACTCTTTTGAAAACGAAATGTTTTTCCCTAAAGATTTTACTTTTCTTCCACTTTTGCTAAAAATTTCTAGAGTTAGCAACCCAGTGTCTTGCTAAGGGAGCCGATTTGTCAAGAAGGAATGAGAAAGCTGCTTACTGAGCAAACCTTTTATTATTGAATCATGATTCGACCTCAGCCTTTCTCTTTTAGTTCAGGGAACGCATTCGAATTTGACGCGAAAATAGCGCTCGGACAGATTCAAAATTAAAAAAAAAAAAATGTATTGGCAGAATTTTTTTTATTTTCTACAGCAGGCCAGCATGGCATACTTCATAGAAAGCTTTAGAGGCATCGAGAAATACGACGGACCAGATTTTTTTCTTCAAATTTATTCTCGATGATACGAGTAATTCTGTGAATTTGATCAATTGTTGAGTGATTTGCGCGGAATCAAAATTGGTGTATTGGTATTCATTGTTTGTTTTCTAAAATATTGCTCAGACGCTTTATCAAAAATTGTTTGATAACATCAGTTTTGATTAAAATGAGCAACAGTGATATGGGTCGATATGATCCCACATAATTTGGAGGCTTTCCTGGGTTTAGAAACATGATAACATCAGCTATTTTCCAATGAAAGGCAGAGTATTGCAGCTTAAAATAACCATTCAAAAAATCATTCTCAGCTTTGTAATGATGTTATGTGGAACTTGTTTGAGCACTTCTGTAGTTATTAAATTAAACTCTCGAGATTTATTCCGCTTTAATTTTTTTAACACGTCGCATATCTCATCTTCAGTTATGGGTACTATATCGCCATCATTATCGCTGGTCATCATTATTAGTTTTGGCTTTTATGAAGTGGAATATTGGTTCCACCCCCACGCCAGATAGTTCCGAAAGAGAATTGAAAAAGTATCTACCCAGAAAGGCTGCTCGAATTTTAGCTACTGTTTCTTTCTCTTACTCATCTCTAGATAGGTAGGTAGGTGAAATGGTTGAAGTGCACTTGGCACTCCTCAAGTACCACTAAAGCGCCGTTTTGATACCATTATGAGACCTCCAACAGAATAAAGCAGTTCCCAGTGACCTTAGTCTTCTAGCTGCCAAACCCGGACATATACAGAGAAAATGTTCTACAGTCTCCTTCTATGAAAGGTTCCCAAGCTTCTGCAAGGAGGTTAAATGGTAACCCTACCTTTTCCGCGTATGTGCCGATCGTCCAATGGCCAATAAACATAGCTACGAGTTTGGAAATTGAATGGCAAGGAGTCCAAAAGACTTTCTGAGTCCTTCGTATGTCATATTGGGGCCAAAGGGGTTTCGAAATAACACACGAAGAAATGGAGCTCCATCTTTTCTGCGCTTTCCTGAAAAATAATTTATGCAGTTCCACTTTAACATCAGGGTGATGCCGATGACCGGGTAGGAGGTCTCTGATGCCAATTAAGTCCCCTTCCTGACAATCTCATCAGCAATTTCATTTCCCTCTATGTTCCTATGTCCTGGAACCCTGATCAGAGAAATGCTACCTGCACACCCAAGAGATTTGATCTCTTCTTTGCATGAGTTTACTAATTTCGTTCTGCACCATGGTGTCGTCATAGCCTCATTCGCGGCTTGACTATCGGAGAAAATGTTAATACTCGTTTCTCCGTCGCTCCCGCGTTCCTTAAGCATTTTGCATGCCTGCAAGATCGGAAAGACTTCTGCTTGAAAAATACTAGCAGTGTTCGGCAGTTTAAGAGGGAGCCTGGTTTATAAGGTCAAAAAAATCATTTTTTTCCCGTTTTAAGCTATTCAATATATATTAGAAGATTTACACAAAGTTACAGAGCCTAATTCTCAATATTTCCGTAGATACAAAGCCAAAGGTAGGCGAGCGTTAGGTAGTTACGCTGTGACCGGACAGCTATAGTACAAACTTTATCTTCTTTTCTCGACTTTTCATTTTTATGATTTCTTTGAATTGGCGTACATGAATGAAAAAAAACTAATGAACCTTTTGAAATGAATCATAGCTTGTTCCCTTCAGTATTAAATTCTCTTCTATTTGAACTAACAAAATAGATGAAAAAAAAATTTCAAGATTTTTATGCCAAGTTGAAGTGAATTTTTTTTTTATAGAAAGACATTTTTTTCTTTAAAACCTCCAAAACGTTGAAATTTTGAAATTTCTCTCAGTTTTCTAAGTTTATCTAGAATAAAAAATCATTATAATTAGAAATCCATTTGAATTTCTTACTTTAGATAATAATTACGAGCTGTATCTTGTACGCCAGTTGGAAACTCCAGGTCTACTAATTTCTATGTTAAACATTTTTTTCAACTTATTTTAACCAGTACAAAAATTTTGTATACTTTTTAAATGTTCATTAAAATATAGAAAAACTTTGCAGTGCTAAATTAATTTTTTCCTTAAAAAAAAAAATCGCAAAGAGATGCAATTTTTAGGCCTCATAAACCAGGCTCCTCCCTTAAAGGAGATAGATAAATTGGCTGATTTTGAGAAAACCCCTGCTCCGACTCATCTCTACAATCTCTTAAAAATATATGGGAGAAAAGTCCTAACCTCAAGAAATGCCTACCAAATAGTCAGTGGCCAGTTATACAAGCCACGACTTTCGAGATGTCCTTTCATCAAAGGCTAAGCAGTTCCTTTGTATTTTTCTTATTTTTTTACGGTCATAGTAGCTTAACTGTTACGCATGAGTCTTCTAAAAATATCAGCTTATGTTCGGTTCAGTCCTTAGAACTTCCAAGAACTTAAAATGTATTACGAAAGTAACCAGCTCATGAACTGTAAGAGCCACTCCTTCTTCGGTAGTTCATGAGAAAAATGTATACCAGATTCAAATAACAAAAAGCATGAACTCCAACGCCAAGCCACAACCACACGCGTCTCTTACAACTCATTCATTTACTAGTCCCTTGTATCTGCAACTGTACGTATGCAGCAGCAGCAACAACAACTATCGCATTATCAACAATTGATTGCATACTTGTCAGCAGTAACAACTACAATACAATAATGAAATTTCGACAATTCGACCATTGTTTCTGTCAATCAATACTGAATTGGAACTAGCGCGCTTTTTGCCTTTGCTGAGGTCGCTGGCGGCAGCAAAGGATACAACACAAAAGGCTATGATGCTACGCACAACCGTATGCCCTTCACTCCAAAGGCATATTATTCATGTGTGTGTGTATAGCTTTTGGCTAAGTGAATAAGTTACGCATTGATTTCGAATTTGAATAGAATGGAATGAAATGGCGTGGTACGAATATTGCTTAGCCAAGAGTTAACGAGGGCAGAGAAGTGGAATGCTGCAAATTGGAATTCGATGCGAGTTGAATCGAACCGCACACGGTATGGTGGCCAATGAGAGGAATGTGTCGTTCTGTTCTACATATATTACATGCATGCATACATATGTAGATGTATATGTATGTGCGCTCACTAGTTTACAAGGGTAACTCACATACATGCACATACGAATTCTGCACAGAAAATAAATAGTTTCAATACAAAAGAAAATATTACTAAAGCACAATGGCAATGTTGAAGGCAACAATGTATGTACATATATGTGTGTGTGTGTGTATGCATATCTACATATAACAACTTTATGCTCTTGTTTTTGTAAGTGTATAGGTAGGTGTGTGTACGCCTGACCCTCTCAGCTCTCATTGCTGCAGTATGACACGTATGCGTTAATTCGCAATTATTCCCCTCCTTCTATGCCTTCAACTCCAACTTCGACTAGATTGCTTCTCTCATTTATTTATTAAGCGTTTCCTTTGTAAGAAAAGTACCTATTATATTTGTACATTTACGTGTGTATATTTGTATGTATGTATGTATGGATGCATTTCACAATAATCACATCCACGCGCTTGCTGTTCTGCAATTGCGGGGCGTGACAACTGTATCGGCCATGTTGAGCTGAATTTGTGCGCAGACTGCAGGGGGTGGTCGCTACTATGACACACTTATTTTATATGGGTATACATCTGTGTATTTATTTTTTATGTGTAGTTCTTTTTTATGCACGTATGTATGTATGTATGTACACAACTAAAATGCTATTCTTCTGCATACATTTATAGTAAAATACGCAGAAGTAAAGTAAAAATAATTGAGCTGAAATAAAACTTTATTTCTTCTTCTATATTTTATTCTATGCCAGAGAAGCCTGATCACCACCTGCGCGCAGGCGTTTCACTTGAACAATCAAGTTTCAATGGAATTTTTGAGCTTTTCTCAGATTTCGTTCCATTCGATTTCAAAGATCCTTTTCATTTTATTTACGCTTTTCATGTGCCCGCTGCTCAGAAGCCCTTGACTACTTATATGTATATATACATATAAATGTATGTACCTATACATATGCACATACATATGTGCATAAAAACAGTTTGATTCGGAGTTCGTTTTGTAGGCATTTGTTCGAGCCTTTTTAACGTATTTTTAAGTACATTTCATCTCACTCGCTGTTCAATTTCCTGGAATTAAGTGCACAAACTCTTCAATTTCATGCCATTCAAATTCTTTCAGTGACAATTTTGATTCTTTCGCTGATAATGGATACCACTTTGTAAGCTGTAGAGTTATAATTTCAAAGAATAAACGATAAAGTATGATAGTTATTAAAATAAAATAAATAGTTGGCGCGTATCCTTCTTGTAGGTCTTTGTTTGAGCTCTTCTTCCTATTTGTGGCGCGTGTTTTGATGGTGTTTTACAAATGGAGACCCATACAGTAGTTTTCCGAACGAAAAATGATTTTTACGAGGAATCTTTTCATGGTAGAAATACACTCGGAGGTTTGCCATTGCTGCCGACGGGCGATCGCTATTAGAAAAAACTTTTTTATTAACTAATAACACGGTGTGACAAAAAAAAAAAAAATTAAATATACTTTTATGGAGACCTAGCACGATTTGTGGCTATAGAAAAACTAAAAAAAATGGTATAGGAGAAATTTCCAATACACCCCCAAAATCTCATTTTATGGCCATAAAACCGTTTTTCAGTAGGTTGATGTGAACAATCCCTTCTAACTTCGCCAATTTCCATCCGATTTCCAATTTGGTTTTTTAGTTCGAAAGAACAAAAACAAGCCTTTTTGACAGTGTGTTGACAATTTTTCTGAAATGACAACTGACGAGACTGTAGACGGAAGTATTTGGAATTTTTTTATTTTTTCTCTATTTTTTCAACTTTGACATAATTTTTACGATATTATCCGATATTGAGGATATTTTTTAGTACACTACTGTTATAATAAATTTAATTTGGCGTCGAATGAGCTATATTTGGCTGTAATTGAATTAAAATTAAAAGAGTTGTGTGAGTTTTAAGATTTTATTTGTTTTTTTTTTACTAATTTGGTATGTAGGTATAACTTACGCTAAATGGGAATAAGGACGTGTTTTGATGCGTTATAATAGATACGTAATATTTATTGGAGTGTATATGTATACATAAGAGTACACAGTACTGCATACAATAGAACTGGTTAGAACTTACGAAAATATCTGACATATTATAGCACATTTTTTTTTAATAGAAATATGGAAAAGCTCCCAAGTGTACCAAAGTTCACACTGTACATTGATTAACAAAAGAAGTTTGTTATTATAATTTAACCTTATTAAAACGTCAAAGATTTATTGTTTGTTTCATTGAAATTCAAGAGATATAAATCAAAACGTTGCCAGAAAAGTCGAATTTCTCAATATTTTCCGATGATGTGGCATAATCAGCCTTATCATAAACCTGATGATTGTTATTTTTATAAAACGTACGTAAACGGTCATCATGATAAAGCTCGAAAGCACATAAAGTATGCTGATGTTGCAACTGTTAAGAACCCCGTAGTCTTGGACGATATGATTGACTCAACTGCAGGAACTGAAGGAAGTTCAACTCATTGCTGATGATGATCAAACTGATAACAATAAACCTGATGATAAAGAGTACTTTCCGTCTGGTTCTAAGTCTTCAGAACGACACATTGTATCAAATTCAGATTTTCAGGATCTTTCTCGTGATTTACTTCTATCGGGAAGACAATCTGAAACACTCGCTTCTCGATTTAAACAATGGAATTAAGTTGGTGACGACTTCAGATGAATGATGATGATCGAATTTCTTACAGAGAAGTATTCAAAACTGATGAAGAGAATGACAAATGTACCGTGCCATACTAAACTCCAAAGGGCCGTTTCCAATGCATTTTTAAGTTTGGAACCAGTTCCGTTGTGTACTGCACCGTACCGCACCGTACCATACCGCACAGTGCTGCACTGCACAATACTCCAATAAATATTATGTGTTTATAATGATACTTGTTATCATTTTCATGCTTCGATGCCTACATACCAAATTAGTAAAAAAAAAGAAAAAATCTTAAAACTCACACAACTCTATTAATTTTCATTCAATTACAGTCAAATATAGCTCATTCGACGCAGAATTAAATTTACTATAACAGTAGTGTACTAAAAAACATCCTCAGTATCGGATAATATCGCAAAAATGATGTCAAAGTTGAAAAAATAGAGAAAAAATAAAAAAATTTCGAATACTTCCGTCTACAGTCTCGTCAGTTGTCATTTCAGAAAAATTGTCAACACACTGTCAAAAAGGCTTGTTTTTGTTCTTTCGAACTAAAAAAACAAATTCGAAATCGGATGGAAATTGGCGAAGTTAGGAGGGATTGTTCACATCAACCTACTGAAAAACGGTTTTATGGCCATAAAATGAGATTTTGGGGGTGTATTGGAAATTTCTCCTATACCATTTTTCTTAGTTTTACTATACCTACAAGTTGTACTAGGTCTCTATAAAAGTATATTTTCACTGTCGCACAGTGTAATAATAAGCATTGCCAGTTCAAACATGTTCAGCTTTCTAGTTAAAGGCTCTTTGGCCATCTTTCTACAGCAAGTTTATAAATTTTGTGGATATTTAGGTTAAAGACGGCGATGCCTAGCATTAGCTTTAAATTTTTTGGATTTATGTACTTTTAACCCTTTATTCTTCTTCTTAATTGGCGCGATAACCGCTTACGCGATTTTGGCCGAGCTTAACAAAGCGCGCCAGTCGTTTCTTTCTCGTGCTAACCGGCGCCAGTTGGACACACCAAGTGAAGCCAAGTCCTTCTCCACCTGATCTTTCCAACGCAGAGGAGGCCTTCCTCTTCCTCTGCTACCACCAGCTGGTACCGCATCGAATACATGAATGAATAAAGCGTTGCAAAAAGAATTGCCTCACGGTGGAAATATCTTTATTCAATTTTCTTATGCCGGAAGAAAAAATTTCCACAAGTACAAATTAATCATAAAATTACAAATATAGCTGAGGCTAATGCGCTGCAGACACTTGGTATTGTATTCGACAAGAAATACACTTTTAGAGAACATTGTCTGCACCTCAGGAATACTCTTACTACCCGACTTAACATCATCAAATACCTCTCATTTAAGCACCTTCATACCCACACAAACAACCTCATTAACATAACTAGAGCTTTATTAGTATCAATAATAGACTATGGACTGCCTATTTATGGCAATTGCGCAATCTCGAACCTAAAATTACTAAACAAGCCTTACCATACCGCAGATCATAGAAGCCTTAATGCCTTTCCAACATCTCATACTACGTGCATACTTTCCGTGGCTGGCCTACCCTCTATCCCTAATATAGGGTTTTTTAATAGGTGCGCTTCAACTTTATTCCGATAGGGAGGGCGAACGACGCAATATTTTTTATTTTTCGCTTGTCATTTGTAAACTTCATTAGTATACATTTCATCATGGAACGCTACATACTTGAGCACCTATTGCAAATCGTGCAAATTTTTTATGAAAATAATCGTTCTGTTGCTGCTACTTTAAGAGCATTACGGCCATTTTACGGTCCATTTAACAAGCCGTCCCGTTTTGGGGTTATATGAAGTCATTGGTCTACAGTAACAAGCCGGCGACGATTTGTGAGCTCAGAGCCAATATTGAACGCGAAATTGCTGGAATTTCGGCCGATTTATGCAAAAGAGTGGTCGAAAATTGGGTTCAACGATTGGACTTAGTAAAACGTGCACGCGGTGGTCATGCAAAAGAAATCGAATTTCATACTTAAATGTATATGTTCAAACTCGATAATAAAAACAAATTAGTTAAAAAAGTCCAACCGTTTGTGTTTTATTCAAAAAAGTTCAAAAGTTGAAGCTCTTACTGAAAAACCCTTTAGATACAGAAGTCTCAACTTTAGGCTGCTCCAGAAGCTTTTGACCACCACCAATAGACTTCTTTTTAATACCTTGAAGACTGCTTCCAAACACAAACGAACATACAAGATAAATTCTGCTATACGAGAGGGCATTTCATCACTGTATAACCTGGGAATTCAGAACTCAAAAACATCGCTTAAATTGTGTCAACAGGCCCCCTGGACCTTCTCCCCCACCTCAATAAACTCTGACCTCCACAAGTTCTATAAAAATAACACTAGCTCCGAACTGTTCAAACAATTCTACGGCGAACTAGTCAACAGAGAAGAGCTCGCTAGTAGAACTCACATATTTACAGACGGGTCTAAATCCGGCGATAGCACAACTTTCGCTGTAGTACACAAAAATGGTGCCCTGATAACAGGAGGTTTGTTACCAAATTACAGCTCAATATTTTCATCTGAAACAACCGCTATTTTTTAAAAATCCCAAATTTTTAAAAATCCCACTTTGACCCATTTAGAGTGCTCCAATCGAGTCCAAAAGTATGACCGACCCCTACTAACTTTGGACGGCCGATCCACCCATGCCAGTGGCACACCCCCTGGAACTCCCCTGGGGGGTTCCCCATACAATCATTTCAAAATATCACCATTTTTGGCCTTTACATGAACAAATCAGTGGCTATGTTTTTTCTTTATTTTTATTTATTTACAATAATATTTATTATTTATTTATAATAATAATATCTATTTTTTCTCTTAAGAAATTTATTTAGTCAGAATATGAATGAAAAAATTAATTTAAATTTTAAAATTAATTACAGAAAAGAAACTAAAAAGTTCGACCCAAATTGGGGGACAACACAATTCGTTTTAGAGGTATGGTTTCTTCGGCAAAGTTTCTTATTTTGATTCCCAGCATATGATTTCCACAGAGTAAGGGGCGATTTTTTTGCCTCCCCACAAATCGACCCGGCCTAATAAACAGCTATCTCCTTCGACAAAAATTTGTATCGTGGGCGCAAATCAGGCACCCGTATAAAGCTTTTAACCCAGAGTGTGAAAAAGCAATGTATGCATCCTCGTTATCAAGGAATCAAATTTCTGTATTCGTACGTTTAAGGATCGGTGACTCCAAGCTAACCCATGAACACCTTCTTCTATCCACGTCTCCTCCCACATGTCCTTTCTGTAACGATCATCTTAACCTTATACCCATAATAGACATCTGTGCAAATTTAAATACTACACGTTTACCTATCTTTGGTTCCAAAAACCCCTCCGAACTTTTGAAAAATACCACAACAGAGAATGTCATTAAAATATATAACTTTATTAAGGCAATCGGCCTAATTGAAAGCTAGTAAAATTGTCATTTATCCTATACCTTAAAACTTAAACATAATCTCATAATTACCAAGCACCGAAAGCCCAAGCAGCTAGTGTACTCTTTTTTTAAGCTAGTGTAATATTTTATATTATTCTAATAAGTAAAATAATAATTTTCAATATGACATATCAAAAGAAAAATAATGTAAAAGTTTTATAACTTTTTTTTTTTTGTTTTTACGGAACCATAAAAGTTGTAAAATATAGAAAACTGTTGAAAAGCGGAAAAAATAGTATCTGTCGAGAAAGATGAGTATCCCAACCCAATGAAAATATTTTTTTTTTGTCAAAAGGTACTGACATTTTACTATGTTATTCCTTTTTAGAAAGGAATCACTCGCTCTTTAATTTTGCCTCTTCACCCACTCGCACAAAAGTGAGGTTATTTCGAAATGTCGTAAAATCATAGACAATTCTTTTGCGCTTTATTATTGCTAAATATATAAAGTATTTGATGGATTAAAATAGTTTCAACTATTTTGTAATACCTGATTTGGAAATGAAATTGAATCAAAACTGCAATACCATATTTGGGCCCGTATGTGGTAAAGGATTAAGGAAAAACCTGCTTTACTTGGTAGCGTCAGGAAACCGATGAAAAGGAAGATAATTGTAAAAGGGGTTAAGGGTAGTCAGAATTAAATAAAATTGGATTTGTTTGCATTTTCTTAAGGTATAATATCTTAGAAATATTGTGTGAAAATTTGAAGTGAGCGCAAAGAGCGCTCGGGTGCATAACTTTAAATGCACTTTTCTCAAAACTGTGCTTATTCAACTGGTAACTGTAACTTAAAAACCGCTTGGTAGATTTCAATAAAATTTATACGGCTTTTGAAAAACATAAAAGCTCGTGCCTGATCGAAGGATTTTTTTTTTCAAAAATTTCGATTTTTTTTAACAACTAATTGTCGGTTTTTTCTTGAAAATCTGAAAAATATTTCCAAAGGCCGCCTAATTCTTAATTTTGAAAAACAGCTTCGATCAGCCGCAAGATTATCTTTTAATAAAACTAATTTACCTTGTCCGATTGATTTTAGATGAATCTCCAAGGACTTGTGATGATCACCGCAAGGGGCTTTTGGGTTCCACACAAACAGCGATAACTTTTATTGTACAATTATAAATAGTTTTTTTCTTTGAAATTTTGATGAAGTCAAGTCGAAACATGATATATTAGTGCTATGTTCTTATTTTTGTAAAATAAAGCAATTGACTAGCAAAAAAATTACTGAAAATCATCATGTTTTCGGGCCTCTGACTACCCCTAACCCCATAATAAAGACAGGTCGATTAATGTGTAAAATTACCTTATGCTTTAATCAATGGGAAAATATCGTGTGTTTTTCAGCTGCTTGGGAACTATCGATAACAGAGATCCATGGCACTCGAAGTGTGACCAATTAAAATTGCCAACTAAATTTATAGTTTGGAAAATTACTTTTGTTCAATTCAAACCCAAAAATGTTTGAAAATAATACAAAACTCAGAATCAATTTACTTTTGCTCGATATGGCCACCTTTTGCCTTAACTATGGCCTTAAGACGGTCCAGAAACAAATCGCAAGCTGCCCGAGTGTGGATTGCAGGTATTTTGGCCCACTCGCGGGCAATAGCTTTCTTCAGCGCCTCGAGACTGGTTAATCTTTTAGTTCGGACTTTGCTTTCCAAAATGGCCCAAAGAGAATAATCCATCGGATTCGCGGCTGGTAAATTTGAGAGACATTGTGTGGTCGTTATGAAGTTTGGAACGTTGTTTTTTATCCATTGTTGTTTCACTCAGGCTCTGTGAGACGGTCCCGAGCAATTTTGAACGTTAATGGTCTGCCACCGAAATGTTTGTCTGCCCACGGCTTCAAAGCAACCTCCAGAATACTTTCCCGATAATATTTCGCATTCACCTTAACGCCAGGCTCGATGAAAATGATTGGAGCGCGCCCATCTGCGGTTGCAGCGGCCCAAGCCATTACCTGTGGCGGGTGCTGTCTCCTGTTAACCAATCGATGACTCAAACTCTCGTATGAATTGTCGGTCAAATAAACTTTAACGTTTTGGGAGTTTTGAGAGAATTTGCTCAGTTTGAAAAATTTTCTCGTCAGGAAACACAATGATCGGTAATTAACCGCTTTCGGCCAAGCGAACTAACTCCTTCGCTCTCTCAAGACTGACTTGTTGCGGCTTTGGTGTGAAATCATGCGCCTTTTGGATCTTGTAAGGCTTGACTTTGAGCTCATTTTTCAGTGTGCGGCGGATGCTACGGTCAGATATTTTCAGTACTTTCGCCATTTGATTGGCACTTCGTCGGGGATTTCGCTCAAGTCGCTTCTTCACTTTTTGAGCCATTTCACGTGACGTTGCAGTCTTTTGATAGTTTGAAATCCATTACTGACTTTCTTTTTTCGCGTTTACTCTCGGCAAAATGCTTCCGTGCTCCTGTAAACAATACTTTGAACTGTCATTTAGCGAACTAACAGACAGCTGAAGCCCGTACATTAGCTGCGCGAACGGTTGGTTACACTTCGAGTGCCGGACCCTGTATATAACGAGGTTTTGACATCTGAGACTAACGAACTGTGTTGGCATTTCTATTCGGTAAGGTTTGGCAAGCCATCTTGAATCGTTTCAGGCCAGAAGAAGACTTCCAAATTGTGGAATTTCTTGTGCTGGAAAGTAAATCTGTTCGCGAAGTTCATAGAGCCCAGACGGCATCATCGGTTCTTATTTCTTTCTAAATGAGAAAGTAGCTGCCGTTACGGTAAATAGCCAACGCTATCGAACCATGCTGAGCCAACAATAAAAAATCACCCGATATAAGTCATGCCAAGCTTGCCGACGATGGTGCTGCCTTCTTGTTTTTGGTCTGTTTGCTTACGAACAGGTACAAGCACATATATGTAGTACATCCATATCATTTTATGTTATTTTTATGAATTATGGAAAGTTAAAAATAATATTATATATGCGACAGAGTTAATATGGGAGCACTGCACCTTATAAAGCAGAAAGTGATACAGAATGAATAGAAAATTATTCTAGATACAAAGCACACATGGAATTTTCCAAGGCGTATCTATACGAGATAGATATGATATGGTTTGATTAGAACAGCTGATTTCTTCTTCTTCCATTTAAATTTAAGATGTCAGCTAAAGCGAATGCTGAGAAGTTTTATTTATGATACATTCAATTGGTCACAAAAAATCGCTTGCACAGGCAAGGCCGTCGTCGAAAATGTCGATATAATCTCAGAAAGAATCGACTTGATCGGCATGTTAGTAGTCGCAGCATCACGTATCAGCTAAAGATAATCATAAAACAGTTTTAAACCATTTTCGCAAAAATATTAAATTTTTTATAATCCTAATTATATATATACATATAAATATATTTAGTGTTCGACTACTGTAGCCGAAGTTTCTGAGAACTAAAAGAAAGGTATCCGATTACTAACATAAAACGGCATTCTTCAGTAAGTTGAGATTAATTAAAAATGAGTGAATATACCAGATTTATCGGAATCAAGCCAGATCTGAATGAACGTTTTTGGCAACCGTAAACCCTCTGACCATCTGAAATCAGTAAACTCAGCTTTCCTAAAATTTCAAATCTTAGCTAACTATATATACAAAAATTATTGTTAACTTTCATCCTACATATCACCAAGTAGTAAATACTTAATGTAAATTATCTCTAAGACCGCTTTATAAGTATAAGTGCTCTTGTTCAATTTTAGTGTATTGGCATTTGTGCCTCCTCGCCACACTGAAACTTATTGTACCTGCGGTCTAAGCACGAATCATCATCAAGGACTCTCCAGTACTTGACTGACCGCCCAAGGTTTGAGTTTGATAGGGTGAGATCATTCTAGCAGCTACAAACGTAGGCTTTGTGCCCTTGTTATGTATGTCTAGGCAAGAGGAAGCGATAAGAACAAGGCCCAGATTACGCCCCTCACAAAACCTCATGAGACTGGTGGCCTTCCCAGGTGGGGGCCCTTCCAGACCATCGTACGGAAAATAAGCAGATACAATCACAAACTTCGACCATCCGCGTCTAGCCCTATAATACACCACAGAATTGCTCAGGACCCATCACAGTGAGATCGGATGATACTATAAAATCGGTCCTAGGTCTACTCGAACTCTTGTCATATAATAACGTGACCCCTTTCAACGCGCCAAAGTCACAGAGGCGGCCCTTAAAGACCCAGGGCTCTTGCACTGTGGTTAATTGTGTAGCTGGGTAAGCATTCTACTTAGTAGTACAGTAGCGGTTTTGCGAACTTACCGTTCCAAAGAAGGTTCCCGTGCCGTGAGCCTATACCATCAGCACTGGCCTCATCCACTCGCACCACAAGAGCATCCCCTTCCTTTCCTTCCCGATTGCTACTCTTGGTGTGCGAAAGGACTCGCCAAAGCGTAGTGCTGATGCTCGGATTCTGAGATCGTAGGCAGGACAGGATATCCGCGGTAGACAAGTCTGGATCCGGAATCCAGCAGATGGCATTCCTGAGGGGTATACTCTCTTCGCTATAGACCGCGAAGCGAGTGGTCCCCATGGGGGCACGTTATTGACCACGGCCCTGATCCACTCGACGTTGTCCAGGGACGCACACGTCACCCATATGGTGCCGTCCTTTGTCTCATAGCCCTTCGCGTTGGCTTCAGGACCGGAGGTAATAACCTGACGCATCAGTCGACTTCTGCAATATTTGATTTTAGCATCCCTCAGTTTACCGATCACAGCCACAGGTCGTGGGCCACCAGCCTTCTTGCTATAGAATGGCTTGGCCACTCCCCTGGGTGTGCTTGAGCGAAGCGAAAATTTCGCCGGGCAGACAGCAGTGTTGGACTTTTTGTCGAGGCGCCGATAAGGTTGTGGCTTAGCAGAACCTTTTTCCGTCACAATAACTGGCGCTAACACCGCGCTCTTACCTTTCCTCTTTCCCTCCTTGCCACGCTCTTTGATTTCCCGGTTTCATTGGGAGGTCGTACCGTTCCGTAGTGACCTCACAACTCGGGCCCTTCGACACTGGGAAACGTTTTTCAGTCTCTGAAGACTGCGATAGCAACCCCCGTCCCCTCCAAGATGCGCTCTCGCTCATACAGCTGAGAGACTTGGCTAATGCTTGGGGCCTCCAGAATCTATGCTCCTGCCGCTGAAACGGGTGGATTGCCACTTGCGTGGGTTCCACTTGGAGTACTAATCTTGCTGTTGTCCATTACCGAAGAAGGTTTTAATTGGGGACTCCTCCCTAGCCAGTTTGGTTTGCTGATGGAACCCTTATTCTATATCAACTTTGAGTCATCTGAGTGTTGAACCTATCCCATCAGGAAAGGCCACTCGTGTGATGACAGGGCTTCCCTATCCACCACCTGGGACGCGCCCGATGGGAGATCAGGCAACTCCTCACGGGTAAAGCCAATATAGATAGATATACAAGTACATATTGCAGCTTTGGAGCACTTCCCATTCTGCTATAATACAAAGGGTACAATCCAAGTTATTAAGTAAAATATCTCCAGCTCCTTTTTATGTCAAAAATACGCGCTTTAACAGATATTTTCAAATACCAAATTTCGTTGACGAAACCAAAAATAGCAGAGGAAAATATCGAAATTGCGGACCCACCCAAACTCTCTTTCTACTGCTTTCGCACACACAATCGGTATAAGTGTCACCTATCCAACGAAAAGATCGCCCTGCATTAGTTGGAAACACCTAGACGAAATCAAGCCCACCCAAAGGGCCAGCAAACTGATAAACTAGGTTATACTTGTAGACGGCTAAATAAGCTACTTAGATACCTTGAGGCTGCGCATAAGGCCTAAGTTATAAGCCATTAGTAAATAAAGCGATGTATTTAAAAAAAAAAGTTAGCTCTTTTTAAAATATTTACAGAAACTAAATTAAATTTTATAGTATGGGTATTCAAAACATTATGAGACTTATAATTTTTTGAAGCCTGAAAAAAGTTAAGTATCCGAGAACTGGCGCCTTTATCTTATACGCATTCAGATTCCAACATTAATCTTTGTGAGAAACTCCACGAAAAGCGCATCCATAAATTCGTAATGCTGAGTACTGAAGTCACTATTCTTGGCATTTACTGCTCTTCACCCAATTATTCGGAGCGTGCAAAATGGCAACGCATCAAAAATCCAAGCCGTATTATCATTTGTCATAACTTTTGTTTTATTATCGCTTTTAAGAAGGATTCAACATAAACTGTGAAGTGTCATTTTTAAAACAATAAACTTAAAGCAAATGAAAAGGAATGCGCAAGCTGCTAAGGGAGGGGGAGCGTCAACCGTAGTTGCTGCAACAAATGGAACAACTCATTGTCAAGCACGCCCACACACACACACAAGCACACATAAATGCGCATGCATGAGCGAAGAAAATTTACTTTGGCACAGAATACGCGAGTACAGGATGATACTCGTATAAAATTAAATGTAATCGTAAAAGCAAAAAACAATAAAAAACAAATGGCGGCTGCAGAAACAGCAACAGCAGCAGTAGCAACAAAAGCAATAATGGCAGAGGTAGAGAGAGAGCAGCAGCAGCAGCGATGGCGGCACTTGAAAAAATACAGACGCACACACACATGAAGAACAAACTTTTGAATAAACTCACACACGTGTGTGTGTGTGTATATGTGCTTTTATCTACAATGAAATATTACGTAAGTGTTTGCGACTGTTAACACAAAGGCAACAACAAAAATACAAATTTCATTTAATTTCACTTCTACGAGTGCTTTCTGCATATTCTCTTTTTAACGGTTGCATTTCATTATTTTTAATATCTCATTCTCTTGCGCCACTTATTTGCGTACATAAATATTTCTTTTTGATAATTGTTTTCGTTTGATTGTTGGCCATAGTGTTTTTCGTTGTTTCTTTGTTTCGCCTTTTATCCTTTTATGCCCTTTTGATTGTGAGTGTGTGAGTGCCTTTTGCTTTGCCATTAAAATAACAACAAATCAGCAAAAACAAAGGCAAGCACACATACATACATACTCGTACACGCTCTAAATGTAAAAGAAACAGAAAACAGTTTTAAATTAAATGAGTAATACAAGCAATAGTTTCACAGAGTGTGTGTGTGTGTGTGTATGTGTATGTTGGTAATGTAGGGATGCAATGGGTAGAACATTCACAGCCGCTCATCTGGGGATGGTTTAGTGTGCTTTTTTCTGCCTTCAACATTTTCGATACCCAACAAATACAAATAAAACTAAGTACATTGCATAAGTGCCAATAGAACCTTTATTGCCTTTTATTAAATTTAGTGGCTGATTTTTTGTTGTTACTTACCTTTATTTCCATTATTGCTTTAAATACTTACAAATATATATTAAAGCGTCATAATGAACAAATATGACACAATTTTCTTATTAAGTCACTACTAAAACTTACAATGCAAAAAAAAAAAATATTAAATGTAAGTGCCGCACAAAGGTGGCAGATAAGAATTACTATTACCACTTGAATAGAACGGAACTAAAGGTAGTTATATATACTGACATGGCGGCCGCCATAGCCAAATGGGTTGGTGCGTGACTACCATTCGGAATTCACAGAGCGAACGTCGGTTCGAATCTCGGTGAAACACCAAAATTAAGAAAAACATTTTTCTAATAGCGGCCGCCACTTGTCAGGCAATGACAAACCTCCGAGCGTACTTCTGCCATGAAAAAGCTCCTCATAAAAATATCTGCCGTTTGGAGTCGGCTTGAAACTGTAGGCCCCTCCATTTGTGGAACAACATCAAGACGCACACCACAAATACGAGGAGGAGCTCGGCCAAATACCTATAAAAAGGGGGTTCGCGCCAATTTATATATATGTATATATATATTTTATTTTATTTTGCTTACATTCTTTCTATTTATTATTTTTATTTCTTCATCTATGAAGTTAGTGAAACAATAAGTACTTACTGGCTACCCAACTTATAAAAACAAAAAATTAATTAATACTTAAAGTACGAAATAACAATACGAAAAATTAACGGAGAGTGGGCTGACAGCTGTAAGGACCCTCTAGAAGACCTAGTCAGCACACATTTTTCAGGATGTGCGGACACTACAGATCTCGAACCTAGAGGAGATATTGTGCACGACATCCCGACGTACGTAATTACGACCAAGAAGATAGAATGGGCTATACAAAGTTTCGTCCGATATAATTCACCAGGACTGGATGGAATCTTCCCAGCCATGCTCCAAAAGGTAAGCCATCTTGTGGTACCATGGTTAAGAACGATATTCAGGAGATGCCTGAGGTTCAGCTATGTTCCTGTGTTGTGGAGAGAAGCAAGAGTTGTGTTTATTCCAAAAGCTGGAAAAAGCAACCCTCTCTGCTCGAGGGAGTACAAACCCATTAGTCCGACCTCATTTATCCTGAAAACGTTAGAGAAGACTCTAGACACATACATTAGAGATTCAATTGCGCCGGACGTATTATCCAAGGCGCAGCACGCCCACACCAAAGGCAGATCTACTGAAACTGCACTTCACTCACTTGGACTAAACATAGAAAAGGCGTTAGAATATAAGGAGTACGCTCTTGGAGTATTTCTAGATATATCAGGGGCCTTTAACAACGTGACGAAAGATACTATTTTAAATAGCATGGAGTCACTTAGTGTGCAACCCGCGGTTTATCTATGAATAAGGCAGCTGTTAGTTGGAGGAAGATAAGAGCGGAATGGAACGATACGAGCGTCACAAAATATGCATGCAGAGGCACTCCGCACGGTGGGGTACTATCGCCGCTATTATGGTTACTTGCAGCGAACGAACTGCTCAAGAAATTTGACGGAAGGACCCCAAAACTAGTGGCATATGCAGATGACATAGCTATAGTAGTTACGGGAAAGTACCTGGACACCATCAGTAATGTGATGAACAACACTCTCAAAACGATACACCAATGGGCATCTCGCGCAGGGCTAGGGATAAGCGCCGGAAAAACGGGCATGGTACTTTTTACTAGGAAGTATAAGGTCCCGGCGTGGAAACTACCGAAGCTAGGCAACAACGAACTACTTCTCAAAGATCATGCAAGGTACCTCGGAGTAATACTAGACAGTAAATTGCTGGGGAATGTTGTAAAAGAATCCTGGGCGGTACTTGGGGTCTATCACCCTCTCTGATGCATTGGTGCTACACGGCAGTAGTTAGACCGATATTGCTGTATGGAGCCTTAGTATGGTGGACTGCGACAAGAAAACTGAGACACTTAATGTCACTGGAAAGGATTCAACGACTCGCTGCTCTGTGCATAACAGGAACGATGAAAACCACTTCAACGGGGGCGCTGGAAATGATACTCAGCATGCCACCTATTGACCTTATGGCGGAAAACCTGGCAGCGAAATCCGCGAGGAGGCTAATGGCTGCGGGGGTATTCACTTGCAGAACCTTCGGTCACAGCTCGATAGGAAAGTGGAGCTCAGGTTGCACAGACCACATGACTCCGTACTTTAGTTGGGAGAGAAGGTTTCGCACTACAATTGAAGAGAAGGGATGGCACAAAGGTATGAAGCCTGGCCATAGAACTTTTCACATCTATACAGACGGCTCTAAAACTTCAGATGGAGTGGGAGCGGGCATTTACTGCTCAAAACTAGGGATAAGGCAGCCAATCAAGCTGCCAGACTACAGCAGCATTTTCCAAGTGGAAGTTTATGCTGTGGGGAAAGCCGCGGAACTAGCCTACACTAGAACAAGAAATAACTCAATAATTAATATTTACGTGGATAGTCAAGCAGCAACAAAAGCAATAACCTCATATTGTATTAAGTCTAAAAATGTTCGACGGAGCAGGGAGGCCATAGAAAGGCTAGCCGCAAACAGTAGGCTGCATATCTACTGGGTACCTGGTCACAAAAGCATTATGGGGAACGAAATAGTAGATGAAATAGCAAAAAGTGCTGTTAGACTAGCTTTTGAACAAGAGAACGACATACCAAAACCGTAAATACAATATACAATGGAATGGAGGACTACATGAAAAGGCGAGTGGAAGCTACGTGGACTAATCTGACCACATGCAAAACAACAAAAATCATTTGTAGAACTAATGAGAAAAAACTGACTCAATTCGTACTTACGCTCTCGCGAAAGGACTGCAGAACTATTATAAGTATGCTAACAGGTCATAATCTATCACATAATAATCACATGCGTACAAGAGAGGGATTGCTAATACGGACAAATGCAGAAAATGCAGGGAGGATGTTGAGGGAACTGTAGAACATCTTCTGTGCGTTTGTCCGGCATTATTAAAAACGCGTCTAAAATGCCTGGGAGCCCCATTGTTTGAGGGTCTGGAGGACGCCCAAAAGCGGATTTCCCAGCGCTGCTTAGATTCGCCAAAAGCGCTGACATCCTACATGATGGCTACTTTCGGTATTCATAGAGGTCGGCCTCCATCTGGTATCGCTAGGGACCAAAAGGTCTATGCGTGGCTTATTGCTAACCAGGCTAACCTAACCTAACCTAAAATAAGAAAATAGTAGGTTTTTAAAACAGTAGGTTTTAAACAAGTAGGTTTTTAAAACAAGCAGCTTAAAGAAAAATCAATACTGCTATTCTTTTCTATTGCTCAATTAAAGATCCATGTAGTGATAGACTCATTCAAGGCATAATTGAAATTATAAACATCAACAGAAAATATAAGTTAACGCTGCTAAGGCCAACACTGCCTAGTCCTAAAGATTCCACAATATCCAAGTCAACTGCCCATATTACACGAAGGCATCCGAACCCCACATGAAAGCCAGCAAACGCGCGCACACTAAGTTAAGTTGACAACCCTGCTGCACTTTCCGTGGAAACAGCTTTCGACGCATTCACCTGCAGTTGCAACGTGACGGAGGCCGCCGACTAGATTACCTTTAAGTTTATTAAATATTTGCAAGTTAGTTACTCTTTTTACAATAAAGTGAACACAATGGCTTAAGCCGAAAAAGAAAAACTTTATATAATATTTTTTATAAATAAAACTTATAAAAGTTAACTTAACATATATAGTCGCGCCAAAGATTTTTTACAGGTACAATTTCAACAATAGAGAAAAATCAATGTGACTATTGAGAATATCTTAGGTAAATGTAATACTCGAGATTATTCTCTACTCTGAAGAGTATACAAATTTACAGGCTTATATCTTGAGGTACAAGGTTGAGCAAAATGAATAATTTATTTGAAAAAATAGTATTTTGTTTTTGAATAATTTTTTCATTAAACTTTCAAGGCAGACAAAGAAAGAGGTAGAAACCCGAGACAGAGAGAGAGAGAGAGAGAGAAAAAATATATATCTAAATAAATTCACAACATTTGCAGATAATACAAATAGAGAAAATTTACAAAAACCGGAGAGGGGTTGACCGGTGTAGGTAACCGTGGCAACAACGCGCACTACTCCGAACGTTTATCACCCGCACAAACGTAGCGATTCCAGGACCGCAGCAACGGCACAAATTACCGCAAGGCAATACCAATAAATCCGACGCCGGAATGGATAGCAATTAATAGTACGCACAAGCACTAGGCAGGAAACGGAAATAAGTGCCAAAGGTAGGCACAAAAAACAACGCCAAAAATATATTTCCTACAAGTTTGCACCAACAAACAAGCGCCAAAAAGTAGGCAGTGTTATTTCTCAGTAGAAATTAGCAACCACAAGGAAAAACTCAGGAAAAATAGCCTAAAGAGTATCTAAGATATATATAAGGTATAGCTCTCTCTCTCCTTTTCCTCTGCGTTATATCTTTTTTCTCTCTCGCAGAACGAAAATGCCCAAAACGTTGCATGGCCTTGAAATTTTACTCTCCATTCTCGCTCGTCCATCGACGCCTAAGAAGTTTCACTTCAAAAATTATTTTGAATTTAGGGAATCTTTATTCTGACCTTTACGCACTTCATTGCTTGCCGGTTTGTATACTGCTATTTGCAAAAACTATAAATCTTCCGATGAGGTGGAAGAGGTAACTCTAACTTAAGATGAGATGAACATAAGATGAGATTACATATGACAGATCTACATTCAAATGGAGGCCTAACAAAAGAGTTGCACAAAATTCTTCTCGTGTACGAAAATGCCTCTGAACCTGGAGCTATTTCTCTAGGCAAGAGCTAAAGGTGCAAAGATGAAATTTACCAATGTGAGATGGTGGTGAATTCAAGATAGAATATGTCGATGAAAGCGAATCACGTGGCTCAGTTACTGAGTAAATTTTTTTTTCTACTTTTATTTTTCATTTTTTAACTTCAAATTTGCTACACTAATCACAAAAGCGGTTAAGTGAAGTGTTTGAGCATCCAATATACTCATCTGCTCGTGCATTAACAAATCAATGGTTAATCTTCTGCTCACATTAAAGAATTATACTGCCTAGAACAGACACTAACTTACATCTAAGTGTACTTCTCTGAGGAACCCCTGAACTTGCAGGGTAGGGAAATGATCTTACATTCCTTAACACAGCATACCTTGTAAATATTAATAAAAAATATTATATTTTTTCCATGAAATACCTATGATTTATTGATCAAAGCGCTAAACCAGTGTTGTTGTTGAAAATCTACTGATCTGTTAACTAACATTTAAAATCGCTTTGACATAGGTATTGACTTTTTAAAGGCTTTTCGCTTTTTGTATTTTATTTCACCAGCTCCTTTGTGTTTCGAACGTTTTTAAGCTATTATTTTATTTCACCATTTTTTGCATGCACCGCAAATATTGTACTTCCGCTGATTGCACAAGCGATTTACTATATCATAAGGATATTAGCCTAGAGCCTTCGCACAAACATGCAACCGATGAATACTTGCGGGTACTCGCCTATTATCGAAAGCGCATTAATTAGTACGCCAACGGAACATATGCCACAGCTCGAAAAATTCAAAAGCGTTTTAATGATGAATTTGACAAAGTCACAAGGAGTTGGTAAATATTTAAGCCAAATAAAAAAAAACAAAAAAAAAATTAAATTATTAATAAACAAAAACTCGCCAGGATCCGGGTTGGGTAATGAAAGGCGCAGTGTGTTGTTGTCATACACTCACTGAGTGAGAAACGTTGACGAGTCAAAGCAAATAAATCAGCGATAAAAACAATAGTAATAATAATATAAAAGTGCTAAACACCAAACGATCTATGTGGGTATGTAGGCATGTGTGTGTGCACACGTATATAGATTTTAAAACAAATAAGATGCTTTTGTTTCTCGCACGATATGCGGCTTAAACGACAGGAACGTAAACAAATATCAGCACGAATGAATCAGGACATGCACACGTTGGCGGGTGACATGATGAGAATGCTGCATGGCGAGGAGGTAAATATGTATGCATGCTTCTATTAAATATTACTTATAGATATTTGAATGTGCATTAGGGCGGGCCGATTTGTGTGGAATGATGTTTACGGTATCGTTTTTGGTTGATTCGGGTTCTAGGTGTTTTTTTTAGAGGTTAGGTTTTCAAGTTGGCACTACTTTTTTCGTAGATGGTCTTTTTGACAGCTGTCACTTGATTTATGCTCAGTTTGGTTTGCCATTTCATAATGAATAGACTTACACCTGATCAAGAGCGTCGCACGTTCGGTGAATGGACCCAAAACGAGATGGCCACCGATCCCGATTTTCACAAGAAAATTTTGTTCAGCGATGAAGCTCACTTTTGGTTGAATGGGTATGTCAATAAGCAAAATTGTCGCATTTGGAGTGAACATAATCCACAAGCCATTGCTGAGACGCCGTTACATCCTCAAAAAGTCACTGTTTGGTGTGCTCTATGGGCAGAGGGAATCATTGGTCCATATTTCTTTAAAAATGAAGCCGGCCATAATGTTACAGTCAATGGAGAGCGCTATAGAGCCATGATTAATGACTTTTTCGTGCCTGAATTGGACGATGTTGATGTGGACGACCTTTGGTTCCAACAAGACGGCGCTACATGCCATACAGCCAACGCAACAATCGATTTATTGAAGGAAACTTTTGGTGAGCGCATTATCTCGCGCCGTGGACCTGTGGCGTGGCCTCCAAGATCGTGCGATATAACACCGCTGGATTATTTCTTGTTGGGCTATGTGAAGTCGCTTGTCTACGCAGATAAGCCCGAGACGATTGACGTCTTGGAAGAGAATATTCGGCGCGTTATTGCTGACATACGGCCCCAATTGCTGCAAAAAGTGGTCGAAAATGGGGCCTCTCGGCTGGAATTTATTCGAGCCAGCCGCGGCGGCCACTTGCCCGAAATCATTTTTAAAACATAATGGCAAACCCTTATCTTTATAATAAAGCTAAATTCTTGGCCATAACATTAAATTATATACATTTTATTTCATCTTGAAAACCTAACCTCTAAAAAAAACACCCTTTACACAGAGGTTGGTTGATTGCTTAGTTAAAGGGGTGATTCATACAGAATCCAACTAGCGCTTCCGAACCATTTTGTTGCCACATCCTCGTTACCTACTTGTTTGTCAGTTATTTACAGCATGACAATATTTTTAGTGTGCGCGGCTTACGAAATTTATTATTTTGTTGAACTGTAAGTCAGGCAGTTGTGCGAGACTCTCGAACAGCGGTTTCCACAGAGAGTTCTAATAAAAAAATTTCATTAGAGCATTGCTCTGAAGTCAATTTGGAGCCTCCAAATTCTAAAAGAAGATATCGTTAATGAAAACGAGAAAAAAGAGGCAGTTACGGCTATGAAGATAAGAGTAGAAGGTAGAAAAAAAACGGATCTATCTATAAGCACAATAATTGTAAGAATACAGTTAGTTAAAAAAAAATATTTATTTCAAAGGAAGTAAAAAAAAAACAATTATTAAGGGTGGTTAAATTTCAAGGGCCGATGTTGAATGTGAACCACACCTAAACGTTAAGTTTTTTTCTGCAGTTCCTTTAATATTTTTCAATTTCAGACTAATCACAATATAATACACAATCGAGCAACGCGTTAAACTTATTCAGGCTTCTTATGAAAACGGGCGTTCAAATCAAAATCCATATCGTGCACTTCGTGATTCGTGATGAGGCACATTTTCACCTCAGAGGATTCGTCAATAAGCAGAATTGTGGCATTTGGGCAAATGATAATCCAAGAGTGATTGCCGAAAAACCAATGCATCCACAAAGAGTGACTGTTTGGTGCGGTTTATAGGCGACCAGGTAGTTACTGTGAATAGTGTTCGCTATCGTGAGATGATAACGAACTTTTTATGGCCCCAATTGGAAGATATGAATGTGGACGATATGTGGTTTCAACAGGACGGTGCCACTTGTCACACAGCTAACGAAACAATGGCTCTTTTGCGTGAAAAATTTGATGGCCGAATAATCTCACGTCGCGGCGATGTCATTTGGCCGCCAAGATCATGTGATTTGACACCGTTGGAATTCTTTCTTTGGGGTTATTTGAAAGAAAAGGTGTAGGTCGATAAGCCGGCAACAATTCAAGAGCTAAAGAATGAGATACTTCGGCACATTAACGGCATAGAACCTCAATTATGCGTCATCGAAAATTCTGACCATCGGATGGAGGTGTGCCGCCGAGGCCGCGGCGGCCATTCGGCCGATATTTTGTTTCATACTTAATTGAGCTATACCAATATTATCATAATAAAGAGAAATGACAATAATTTCCTAAAAAATTGTATTTTATTCAAAATCAACACCTTTTATAAAAAAATTTTAAATTTATTTAAAAAAGAAAATTTTTATATATTGTACAATGTTTTTATTTTTATTTTTTGATTTTAAATTTATATAAAAAAATTTTCTATATAAATTTATATAAAAAATAAAAAAAAAATTTTATTACATTTTTTAGATGTTTTTTATATGAATAGAATAAATTTTTTTATTTTCTATTTTTTTGATATAAATGTTTTTTTAACTAACTATGTACATTCTTAAAAAAATGAATATAAAAAAATTTTAAATTTATACAATTTAAAAAAAACATGTTTATATAAATTTTTGAAGTTCTGTAAAATTTATTTGTTCTTAACTTTTTTGCAATTTGTACTTTGATGTACATAAAAAGCAAAAATATTGCCCTAATTGCAATGTTAAAAAAAACATTAAATTTCTATGTAGCCCCATCCAGCGGTTCCTTAAATAAAAAATATAATAAGCAGTAACACATGGCCTGAAAAGTCCAGGGCCGTATCATTCCATTTCAATACCACTTTTGTAGAACGACGTATCTTCTGCCTCAAAATAAGCCTCAGTTTCAGCGGTAACCTCTTCATTCGTGCGAGTTTTTTTTAGGTCTGTGGACTGCCAGTAGTCGCTGGAAGCTAAATCTGGTGATTACGGTGGATGTGGGAGCAATTCGAAGTTTAATTGACGTTGTTGTTGTTGAAGTGGTTGAGTATTTCTACTAAAATAATCCTAATTTGCGACCAGCACCGTTTTACTACCACTGTTCTCATGTGATGATATTTGTTGTTTTTTTGTTTGTTTTTATTGTCTTGTTTGTTTTGGTTGTAAGTTTGTCAGATCCATTTTTCACATTCTTTACCTCGATGTCTGAGATCTCATAAATTTATTGTAAGAAAGGCTTACCGAAAGAGCGAAGTCGTGCCCTAGCTAGGCCTGGACATTCACATAATTCATTAATTGATGTAGTTTTGTCATTGTTCTGATTGGCTTGTGACACGGTGCGTTGCCTTGTTGAAACACAATTTTTTTTCTTTTTTGTCATAAGCGCACGTTCCTTTGCAATTTCGGCTTTCAAACGCTTCAATAACGCTATAAAATATTCACTATTGCTGGTATTTCCCTTCTCAAAATAGTCGATGAATATTACACCATGCACATCCCAAACTACCACGGCCATAACCTGCCAGGCATTTGCTGTGCTTTCGGGCGCTTTGAACGAGGCCCACCAGTTGCTTTCCACTGAGATGACGATCATTTTGATTCCGGAGTGAAGTTATGGAGCCGTGTTTCATCCATTGTCACATATCGATACATAAGTTCAGCTTTATTACTTTTAAACATGGCCAAACACTGCTCAGAATCATCAACACGGAATCATCAATAAGGAATATAAGTGCAATACAAGTACAGGGTGGGCCATATTGCGTCTGCTTTTTGAACCACCTATTTTTTTGAGAATGGTAACACAAATGACATGTGAAATGTGTTCATAATTTACTTAAAGGTTTGACATTTACGAAATGGAACGCTATACGCTTGAACAAAATTGGGAAATATTGAAAACCTATTTCCAAAGTGGTGAGTCTTCTTCTTCTTCCACGGCTACAGTAAATAGCGAGCGTTACCGTGACATGCTTAACGAGTTTTTGTTTCCAAAAATTGAAGAGGATGACATGGACGACATTTGGTTTCAACAGGACGGTGCAACTTGTCACACTGCCAAAGTTACACTCGAACTTGTGGCTACCGTTTTTGAATTCCGATATCAATTGGCCGCCTCGGAGCTGTGATTTATGCCCGTTGGACTATTTTTTGTGGGGAGCTGTTAAAGGCAAATGCTATGCGAACCATCCAGAGACGATTGATGTTTTAAAACACGAAATCGAAGTTGCCATTTATGAAATTGGAGCCAAAACAATCGAAAATGTGCTTAAAAATTGGGTTGATCGAATGGCCTACTGTAAAAACCGACAACAATGTCAGCCTTGAAATCCAACGCAGAATCTCTCTTGCCAACAAGTGCTTCTTTGGACTAAGTAGGCAATTGAGTAGTAAAGTCCTCTATCGAAGAACAAAACTAGCACTCTACAAGGCTCTCATCATGCCCGTCCTACGATATGGCGCAGAAGCTTAGACAAGACAACACCCGATGAGGCGTCCCTTTGAGTGTTTGAGAGAAAGATTCTGCGTACGATTTTTGGACCTTTGCACGTTGGCAACAGCGAATATCACATGCGATGGAACGATGAGCTGTATGAGCTTTACGACGACATAGACATAGCGCAGCGAATAAAGATCCAGTGACTACGCTGGCTGGGTCATGTTGTCCGAATGGATACAAACGCTCCGGTTCTGAAAGTATTCGATGCGGTACCAACTGGTGGTAGCAGAGGAAGAGGAAGGCCTCCTCTGCGTTGGGAAGATCAGGTGGAGAAGGACTTGGCTTCACTTCGTGTGTTCAATTGGCGCCGGTTAGCACGAGAAAGAAACGACTGGCGCGCTTTGTTAAACTCGGCTAAAATCGCGTAAGCGGTTATAGCGCCAATTATGAAGAAGAATGATGAAAGTAGTCATTCCATTTCTATAGAGCCTTGTTATGTAGGTACTACTTTATGAGAACTACAAAATACACAGCCGGTCCTTATGAACACTTTTCGCGACACAATCAGCGAACTCATTGCCTTTAATTCCGCAGTGACCTGGTATCCACATCAATTTAATTTTGTTTGTTTGCTTGACAAGTAAATCTCGAACACGAGTTACTACAACACTGTTATTGTTGAAATTCCATACGGCTTCGATGGCAGATTGAATGTCGGCACACATGCAAAATTTACCATTCTTTTTGAAGGCTAGTAGAGCGGCTTGATATATAGACAAGATTTCACTTGTAAATGTTGAGCAGTGATTGTGCAGCAAACCTTTTTTCAGAATTAGTAGATCCTCAGATATAACCGCGAAAGAGGTTGAGAAGTTAGTTTTGGAGCCATCGGTAAATAGAATTTGAAAGATTTTTGAACTCTCGTTTGTGCTGAAGGAAAATTTGTCGGTAGATAAGACCACAAGTGTTTTCCTTTCGATAATCTAAAAAGCATCAAACATAACAATTTGTAATCCACTGAGTAAAATGCTTTAGAAAAATCAAGTGAATAAAGTAGAGTCAAGTCTCCGTTGTCAAAACTAATTATAATATCGTCCATTATTTAAACCATAAAATCAGCTTGGTCGAATTTAACTGCCAACTATGAGATAACTCGTAGTATGATTTCTCTTCCAGGAAGCCAGTTATCTCGTACTACCTAAAACTACCACTTTTTGTGTAGCTACGAGTAAAACTGTATTATAATAGTGTTAGTATCGATAAATGGCTTCTGGGAAAAGAAAAAAATTTTGGGTTTGGCTTCCGTGAGCTTTTTTTTTATTAAAAAAAAATTCATTCAATGTAATGGAAAATCAACTCAAATACAAGAAATAAAGTAATATATTATTGTTTGTGGAAGTTTTTAAGACAATTTTCCACACAAAGGGCTGGCTTCTCTGGACAGACTGGACAGAAGTAACGCGTTTCTCGGCGTTCTTTTTTCTTGGGTACATACACAACATGGCTTTGTCGGACGCTGTTTTTTCCAGTTGGTGGTAAACACTCTAAATAATGGAGCTCTTTAGATCTATTTTTTTTTGAAACTGGTTGAAAATCTCCGCCAAGACGAATTCTTCTCTGAACTTTATCAGTTTTATTTTAGATGAAGTTGCTTTTTGGTAAATTCTGTGAGCATTTTGTATATATATCTCTATAATATGAAGTGAAACCTTTTTGTGCCATCTAATAGTCTTTCTTAGAGATGAGTAGTACGAAATCATTTGATCTGATCGGTCAATGCCAGACATTCCATTATTGTAATCTCGACTTATATTCGGTTTCATAGAAATTCTTCCATTGCGATTGGGAATAGCGTGCATGTTTGAAATGGAAAAGACTTCGCGTTTGTCTTTCCATTTGCATACAGTAACAGGACCATTTGTCTGCCAAAAACACTCCCCTCTTTTTAGTTTACGATTTACCACATCTTTGGGGTTTCCTTTTCTGTTACTTCGTAGGATTTCACACACATAAGTTTTTCGTGTATAGGTATAACAGTTTTGTAAGACTAACTGAATTATAAAAATTATCCATGTAAAGCGCGTAGCCTTTATCGAGATAGTCCTCAAGTAAATGTAAAACAACGTCAGCAGTGTGACCTACATTATGAGTAGTTTCCTCAGATTTTCCGCTGTAAATTTTTATTTTTATTCCAAGACCGTCGGACTCACTTAGTTCATATAGTTTGACACCATATTTTTGTTTTTTATTTTTTATGTATTGGCGGAAAAGCAATCTTCCCCGGCATAGTATCATGGATTCGTCAATACAAATATTTTTACTTGGTACATAGTTTCCACGCATAACATCGTTGAAATGATTTAGGATTGGTCTCACCTTGTATAATCTGTCGGTAGATGGTTGTGATTTATCAACCAAATGAAAATAACGAAGTATCAACTGGAATCGATTGCGGCTCATATGTGTGCGCTAAAAGTTTACATTATAAAGCTTGTTTGTGTTCCAGTAATGTTCTATTGTTGGAAAAGTACAAGGTTCCATTTGCAATAAAAGTGCAATAAAAACTTTCATCTCTGTAGCACTTACGTCTTGCCAATTTGATATCCTTTTAGATTTTTTTATAGCATTTTGATTCCCATTTTCCAATGTTGCAATTTCTTGTGTACCATATAAATTAGTTTATTCTAATGTAATGCAAGAAACTCATCCGAAAAAAATAAATCCACCAGCGTTTGTACTGTAAAATTTGATGTATCTAATTTCACACCAACATTTTCTTCGAAAAGAAATAATTCAGGATTGTGTTGAACTTCTGTCCACAAATCATCATTCTCATTTGACGTTGTTGCTTGAAAATCATCGTCATTATTATCGGATTCGGAGACGTCTTCAGGTTCGTGACTTCATCTTCACTATCACTTGTATTCTCAGAAGGCTCATAAATGTCGTTACTACCATCGCAGAAATCATCTTCTGAATCACTTAGATTTGCGTTGTACTCAATTTCACTTTGATTCAGTGACCTTTCCTTATCCATATTGGGTTCTTGATAATTATAACAGTAATTTTAGAGAATGTTTAAAAATCTAAAAAGAAAAAAAAATAATAATAAAATTATGATAATTATAATAAATAATAATAACTATAAAACAAAATACTATAGAAAGCAAAAATGATGTTTTTTAAGGAAAAAAAGGACCTATCTACGACGAGATAATTCATAGCGAGTTCTTTCCCAGACGCCAACTACGAGATAACTCGTAGGTCCTTTTTCTCCTTTAAAAAACATCATTTTTGATTTTTGATGATACCAATGATCTAGAAATAGAGTTTTTAGAGTTTAGAGTTTTGAAAAAATCAAAATGTAATTTTTGGCCAGTTTTCTGAAAATGGCCTTGGCAGTTAACGTGTTAAGAATATACGACAAGTCACAGATTATCATAAGTGTTACCGCCTCATTTGGACGTTCACTGCGTTTTCGCATCTTCGACGTCTCTTCGACTGCGTTTGAGGTCAGCAAACCATCGCTTTATTGTAGTTTTTCTGCAGGAGCGGAGTCTCCATAACAAGTCACACGAAAATTTAAAAAATAATTGAAAATAAAATTTAAAAAGTTACTTGTATTTGGGCCACCTTGTTTACAAGCATGTCTCCTCTGTGTTTTGCCAACAATTCCTTACCAATTATTGTACAATTTTTCATTGAATTTTTCATGAAAGTATTGTTAATTTGTTGATATGCTAACGGGCCATCATTAAAAAGCGCTTGCCGCCGATTGTGATCGTTTGCATATCCGCATTCGCACATTGTTTATCGCCGTATCAGCCAAATCGCATGACAACCCCTGGCGTTTTCGCACCAAAATCACTTCCATCAACTGTCAGCGCTACAAAGAAAGGCAGGATTAATGCATTTTTAAAATATAGTTGCACACATATTTACATAAATATATATATGTTTTTTTTTTTTTTTTTTTTTTTTTTTTTTTTTTTTTTTTTTTTTTTTTTTTTTATGAGGAGGAAGCATCGAAAGCCTTACCCCGTCAGTGTGGGACTTTAACCCGAACTAAACCTCCTACCGTCAAAGTACCGATCCCCCCGGTACTACCGTCAAGTATTTCGTCGGGAGGCGGTTTGAGCGTTGCACTCAACGTCAGTTACTGTTCTGATGCAATATGTCACAAGCTGCATCTGCCTATTACCACCACTGTTAGGTCATATCAGAAGACAACCACCCCTGTCGGATCTATACGCCCCCTCCCCCCATGTCCCTGTTCGTTACCATAGAAAAGCTAGTTTCTAATAGTGGTATCGTCAGTTTACCTGTGTTTTTATCTCTGGATAGGTGTGCTGCTTCACGTTCTTATTTGACGTTCGCGCATCCTCCTTGCCTGCTCGCTATTTCGAAGTTGCTGCATTATTTCAGCAGCCATGTTTTGGACTTTGCTCCAATTGTCCTGGCTCATCAACATCAGTGGCACTAAATTCTCGGGCGTGATGCTGCTGCCAAGGTTGCCTTCTAGTTTAGCCCTTACTCTTCTGAAGCGGGGACACGTGAGAAGCACATGTTCTGCGTCCTCCTCAACTGCTGGTGTGCACTGCTCGCAGTATGGACTTTCTTCGTGTCCAAAGCGGTGAAGGTACGCTTTAAAGCAACCATGGCCACTTAGGATTTGGCAGACATAGAAGTCTACTTCTCCGTGCTTTCTCTGGAGCCAAGCTTCAACGTTGGGGATGAGACGGTGGGTCCACCTGCCTTTATTTGCACTGTCCCATCGCGTCTGCCATTGGTCCACGCAGCGGTGGTTTATGGATTTTCTCAGTGCCAGCTGATCGCATTGGGCTTGGTTGTTCCTCATACGTCTCATTTCATACATCTCCTGCGCTATCAAGTCGAGTGGGCATAGACCGGCTATGATGAGCGCCGCATCCTCTGAGACTGTCCTGAAGGCAGAGCAGACTCTAAGAGCACACAAGCGGTACGTGGAGTTACTACTTCGTACGTATGAAGCGTGTTGGAATGCATCGCGCCAAACTGTCGCGCCATATAAAAGGATAGACCTCACTACTCCAGCCAGGACCTGTCTTGCCTGCTGCCTTGGTCCTCCAATGTTCGCCATTATTCTAGCCAGGGCTATATGTGTATGCAAGTATATTCGTGTGTAGGCAGCACAATCGTCATTGTATTCGAATTTCATAAAAATTAAATTCTATAAACATTTACGTAGTCTAGAAAAATTTTATTGCGTGTGTTGGTGGTAAAAATGAAGTCTGTTGCGGCTTTGTGGTGCGCTGCAGCATCCTGCCAACGCAGCCAACCAGTGTGCCACACACACACACACTCATGCATACACATATACACAGTTGTGTCCAGCATATCGGCGCTGTCAACCGCAGCACGCCACACGTGACACGTTTGACGTGTGCGTCGTACGTCATCTGTCGCTCGTACAAGTCAGAGTTGTGCAGTAAGCAATCAAGCTTGGGAATGAATAGGTAACAAATCTATTTTCTTTCGATTTTGGCTTTGTTTTGTAAAATGCATTTGTTATTTACTAGCGTTGTGGCGAGCTATTGTAGGTCGCCCTGCAGCGTCACAGTTTCTCTGAAAAATTAACTTTTCTAAAGTAACCCCTTCACTATGAATGTTTAATCGCCATGTTTGTTAGGGTGTGAGGGTGTTGATTTTTCTGGTATGATTAACTCGTTGTTTGATATAAAAATTCAATTAGAAACTTTGCCTAATCTGGGAAAGCTTGGTTATCTGATTTTGTTTTGGACCGGAAGCTTAGCGTCAAGCATGAATTTTTTATTAACGCATACACTTTCTGCATATTAAGTTGGTAAAAAAGTAATTCCGAGGACATATTTGTTATATTTGATAATTGTCACTTGAAGCAAATCCCGCATAATTATTGTTTTTAGCTATCGATGCGTTTTAACTTAGAGTCTGAAAACTAAAGATGTTAATACAGGGTTGCCGATATTCGACGGACCCATGTGTTTTTTTTTTAATCAAAGAAAACCATAATTATTTTGATGTTGACGATAATAATCATTTTATTTGGTTCAAATAGATTTGTTGACAACACTTTTTGAATATGATATCTCTCAAATGGCCGCCTTGAGCCTGTACGGCGTATTGTGCCCGTTTTGCAGTATTTTCCATAGTTTTAGCTAACATTTCGGCTGGAAAAGCGGCTATTTCCTCAAGGATGTTGTTCTTGAGTTCTTCTATGGTCTTTGGCTTATTAATATAAACCTTTGATTTTAAATATCCCCACAAGAAGAAGTCAGGTGGCGTTAAATCGGGCGAACGCGGTGGCCAGTCAAAATCGCCATTTTTCGACATCAAACAACGAGGAAACAATTTCTTCAAAAAATCGATTGTGGGGCGAGCTGTGTGTGGTGGAGCGCCGTCTTGTTACCTCATACGCTTTCGACGAATAATTGGCATCACAAAAGTGGTTATCATATCGCGATAACGCTCCTGATTGACGGTAATAGCTTGACCATCTTCATTTTCGAAGAAAAACGGCCCAATAATCGTTTTCGCACTAACGCCGCACCAAGTAGTGACTTTTTCGTCGTAAAGAGGCACCTCTTGAATTTCGTGAGGATTTTCAGTGGCGTAAATACGGCAATTTTGTTTGTTTACCGTCCCATTCAATAAGAAATGAGCCTCATCGGACATGATGATTTTGTTCCAAAATTACTCGTCATCTTCAGCCATTTCGATGACTCTTTGGGCCCATTCCAATCGACGAGGCTTGTCCGCAGGCAACAATCTTTGCGTCAATTGAATCTTATACGGGAATAAATGCAAATCAATGCGGATAATTTGTTATAAAGTGGTCTGAGCAATGCCCAACTGCTGAGAACGACGATTTTGGGATGTCCTTGGCGACGCCTTGGTCGGTTTTGATTTGACCAGTCGAAAACCTTTCGTACAAACGTTTAATGGTGTTCTTAGAAGGCAAAAAAAGAATGCTAATAATTGTATATTATTGGATGATAATCTTCCGATTAGACTACATATGTATAGTACACCCCGAAGTGATGATAATAATGCAGCTGTAAATGAGAGTTCGAATGCCGAAGACCCTCAAGAATCCATTCGGCGCCGATCTCAACAACTTGGCCTATGTTATGGCACTACCTGGGCGTTTTTCCGCAAAGGTCTTGGTTTTAAAGAATATAAAATACAGGAAGTCCAAAGTTTGAAACCGGCCGATCTCCCAAAGCGGCATAATTTCAGTCATTGGGCTCTTGAAAAACTCACCGAAGATCCGCATTTTGATACCCGAATTTTGTTCAGCGATGAGGCTCATTTTTGGCTTAAAGGCTACGTCAATAAGCAAAATTGCCGTATTTGGGCTGAAGAGCAACTGGGCTGGAGGCATCATCGGCACATATTTCTTCAAAGACGAGGTTGACGCCAATGTAACAGTATGTTAAATGGCGAACGCTATCGCGGCAATATAAACGACTTTTGATGATTGAAGCCTATCATCTCCACAACATTTGGTTTCAACAAAACGGGCATTGCGGCTATTTGCCATACAGCCCGTAAAACGAAGGATTTACTGCGGCATCATTGTTTCGGTGGGCAATTTATTTCACGGGCCAGTGAATTGGCCACCAAGATCGTTTGATGTCATACCTTTGGACTTATGTTTGTGGGGGTATGTAAAGTCTAATAGCTTCGATTGAGGCATTGGAAGCCAGCATTTAGTCAACTTAGTTATTCACGAGCTTCGAACTGAAGTCCTCTAGCAAGTCATTCAAAGGTAGTGTTTACGGATGACCGAATGACGGCGCAGTTGCAGCCAAAATTTGAAATGGATTATCTTTACAAAATAAATGTCATGAATGGTTCTAAAGATTGCCCAATCGATCTGAGTTTTCGTTGTTTTATTTCAATTCAAAATCCGATACCTCTAAATTGATCACCTTTATATGCGGCTGCATTTGAGCAATGGTTCGGGCCAAGAATGATAGAAAGAAGATTGTGCAAATCAAGAGTGCGTGACGTCACGTTTTTTCCGAGTTGTTCAGTGTTGCCAGTCATTTGTTCTTCATAATAAATTTAGTGCGATTTTATATCCAAAATGCTAAAATTTTAAAGTTTCGTGTTTGTTTCTTTTTGTTTTTAATTTAAAGCTACCGAAACTTTAAGTTAAAAAAAAACTATATTTATTATTAAACAAAAAAAGGTTAAAAAAGTTTGCTCTGAGAAGATTTTAGTGCTAATGAAAATTGTTTGATTCTTATAAAATTTGATAATTTGAAAGTGCAAATTTAATTTTTGGCTCCATTTAAGGTTATGCAAGAATATTAAATCTTCTTCTCTCAATTGTTCTTCATATTGAAAACCTTTTTACACATTTTAAAAAGCGTTTGAATATTTATTGAATGCGAATTAAAACCATAGAGGTGTAATCGTTTCTTCCGGTCCTCAATCCTTAGTGTGACATAGGGCATCAAGAGGTATATTCATAGTAAAAATAAGCAACAAAATACCAGAAAATACTAAAGAAACCATAACGACATTTTTACAAAAAGAGTACCTTATTTTGTTAATATACATAACTTCAAATATAGCAAAAAAGTCGTTTCCTTAACAAAAGAGTCCCGCCTAACAAAAAACAAACTCATAAATTAAATTGTACATAACACATTTATTTAAAAAAAAAACGCACATTCTAAAGACAATTTGTCACGCATACAAAATTCTTTAAGTAAATCAATACAAATTTGGTGTTTTATTTCCTTTAAATGGGCATTTTAGTGCGTTTTTAAATCCAAAGCTGGGCGACACTGCAGTAGCGAGAGAGAGATTTGACTGCCGAAAGCAGAAGAACACCAACAACAACTGCAATCGCGAGCAATGCTACTAGATGTTAAAAAAAGTAAAGCTAAATAAAACAAAAACATTATATAATATAAAGCGTTTTTCAGTAAGAGCGCTTCAACTTTTTTTTTGAATAAAACACAAACGGTTTGACTTTTTTAGCTAATTGTTTTTTTATTATCGAGTTTGAACATATACATTTAAGCATGAAATTCGATTTCTTTTTCATGACCACCGCGTGCACCTTTTACGAAGTCCAATCGTTGAACCCAATTTTCGACCACTCTTTTGCATAAATCGGCCGAAATTCCAGCAATTTCGCATTCAATATTGGCTCTGAGCTCACAAATCGTCGCCGGCTTGTTACTTCACAACCCCAAAGAAAATAGTCTAGAGGCGTCAAATCACACGAGCGCGGCGGCCATTCGACCGGCCCATTTCTGGAAATAATGCGCTCATCGAACTTACTCTTTAACAAATCAGTTGTAGCGTGTGCTGTGTGGCTTGTGGCCCCGTCCTGTTGAAACCACATGTCGTCTAAGTCCATACCATTCAATTGCGGCCAAAAATAATCGTTTATCATGTCGCGGTATCGATTTCCATTCACAATAACGTGGCGATCGTTCTCGTCAACGAAAAAATATGGGCCAATTACGCCGCCGGCATGTAAACCGCACCAAACAGTGATTTTTTCGGGATGCAACGATGCCTCATGAATCACGTGTGGATTGCTTTCTGCCCAGTAACGCATATTTTGCCTGTTGACAAAGCTATTGAGCCAAAAGTGAGCTTCATCACGAAGATGATTTCTTGGAAAAAATGCTCTTAAAGTAGGAGCAACAGAACGATTATTTTCATAAAAAATTTGCACGATTTTCAATCGTTGTTCAAGTGTGTAGCGTTCCATGATGAAATGTATACTAATGAAGTTTACAAATGACAAGCGCAAAATAAAAAATATTGCGTCGTTCGCTCTCCCTATCGGAAAAAAGTTGAAGCGCACCTATTGAAAAACGCTTTATTATAATAAATAAAAAAAAACATGTATTTTACAAAATTATAAGTATTACTTTTAATTAGAAAAGGCTACAAAAATGTCATGAAGAAAGAACTAAAACTCCGAGACTAAATAACAGAAAAAAAGAGGTTGTCTGTAAAGTCGGTTTACTGACGATAGTTTAACGTGACAACGTCATAAGATAATATTTATGGAATGGTTGCATTTTTCGAAACAAAATTTTAATTTTATTTGTTTGATAGATATTTTGTATGGATATAGAGGAGGAGGTAAATGGAATTGCAATGGAAAAGGTCAAGTTACATTTACACAAACGTGAAAAATGACGAAACATTTATCAAATTCATGAAAGATATCTTCAATTTCGATTGTGCATCAGACGTTAATAAGTCAACAACACTAAGAGGCACCATCATCGATTTGCCTTTTTCAAGACACTTTACACTCGAACACTCCCTTTCATTTCCTACTTTTTCTATCATCGTCCTATTCTCAACAGAGAAATGGTTCATTACCATGCACACAGGAAGAAGGCATATGCAAATACAAATACGTGAATTTATATATGTATATATGCGCATATACATACATATATACGCTCACTTAAGTAGGAGAGAGCAAGATGTCGAACGTTGCCGCGCTTTCGCTTGCAGTTCGTTCAAGGTAACGACAAATGAGCAAGGTAACGACACATTTTTTCGTGCGTGCAGCCGGCTAAATCGAATTATAAGACGTTATCACGTCAAAAAAATGCTTCATCAAGTTACAAAAATGGTAATCTGGCTATACTTTAGCTAAAACCACGTAACTCATTGTCAAATTCGCTAAGCGCAAAGTAACGGCACCACGATAGGCGCCATCTCGTTATTATTTCCATCACAGGCGTGGGCTATGTCGACTTTGGGAGAATCATTCGGCACTTACGAGGTCAAAGCAATAAGTACAATAATACACAACAGATCGTCCAGTTGCCGACAAAAAAAATCATAGCCGCCACCCCAACTTTGTTCTTGTCGAATTTGAGGAGGTAACGTCAGCACAGGAACTAAGCAATCTTTGTTGTTAAACTAAATAAAGTAATAAAATTGAAGAGTCGTGTGATAAATTATGAAAGCTCGACCGGTTATAAAGTCTCCAAATGTATTATTTTTTACTTTTCATTTGCTTTCGCTTATTCTGAGTTTTCTTTTCTTTTATTTTCCTTCTTTGCTGACGTCACGGTCTTAGAGTGGCGTCGTATAGTCTAACCTTCCTGAGCTACGCATACAAATTTTCAACCTCTTCGCTCAAAGAAATTCAGCGAAGCAAAATTCGAATATGCCACACAAAAGTTGTATTACACATGTCTTCTCTTGCAGATCGCGTTCAAAAGAGGCTTGCACCACTAGCAGATGCAAAAATGACACATTGCAAGATTGCAACATCCGTGAGAGTATTTTTGGCTGTGACGTAACAATTGGACAAACCAGCGGGAGAATGGGTTTGTACGTCAAATTCGCTCATTATGTTCACTGCTTCCTAAAATAAAATGATAACAAATGCCCATTTATAACGTCAGCAAATATGGCAATTCTGTCAAGTTGATAGCGCGATAGCGTAGTGGTTCGCGGCCATTGCCTCCTTCTGTATTACTTCCACCGTGAGTCAGATACATTAACCTCACAAAAAAACAACAAAATGGTTATGACAATATGTCCAGCGCAGTTCGTTTGAATGAGAAATTCCGAGTAGTTTTTGAGCTGGAGCTAAATAAAAAATGATGCTTGGTAAACTTTTTACTATGCACTAAAAATATTATTAAGCACTTTCGCGATTGTTTTAAATCACCAGAGGTTTTGCAATGTTCGTTTTATATGACTTTTATATGGGCTGACGAAAATTCTTTCTTTTATTCCTTTCATTGGGGGGGATTTTTAAGTGGCGGGTCAAAAACCAAGCGCACAACCAGCTATCCTGGAATGTTTCCCTTCTCACGTTAGTTCACCCCCGAACGGGTGGTCCGAAGCTACTCAGAGGATACGTGGGCTAATCCCGGACGTTGTGAGATGCTTTAACCATATGCAGAAGAATCGTCATGGCCATTCCCAAGTGAATGGCGATCAGTAACTTTCCCCACTTGCGTAGACTTCTACATACGGCAACGGCGAATAACGCAGGCGATGGAGCGATGAGCTGTATGAGCTCAACGACGACATAGACATAGCGTAGCGAATAAAGATCCAGCGGCTACGTTGGCTGAGTCATGTTCCGGCAGCGCTCTGGCTCTGAAAATATTTGATGCGGAACCAGTTGGCGGTAGCAGAGGAAGAGGAAGGCCTCCTCTGCGTTGGAAAGATCAGGTGGAGAAGGACTTGGCTTCACTTGGTGTGTCCAACTCGCGCCGGTTAGCACGAGAAAGAAACGAGTTAAACTTTGTTAAACTCGGCCGAAATCGCGTAAGCGGTTATCGCGCCAATTAAGAAGAAGAAGACGAAAGTTCTTTACTAATGGCTATACTTTTCAGCAAATAAGTTTTAATTTTTTAACTTTTAACTCTCGGGAAATGAGCAAATATGCAGATTATTTTCCCTGCCTTATTGCTTTTTGGTAGCCTGGGGTACTGGCGTGATTCAATATTCACCTTTTTGCAATATTCCCAGAGCATCTTAAGGTTTTGCTTCCACACCATAAAGAAATGTCTGCAATCCTCATACAAGCTATTGTTTTTATTACTGCATTAATCTCATCAAACGCTGAATGCAACAAATTACATACAACTGTGTTCAAGATAATAGGAACGCGAAGAATTACTAATCTTTAAATACATTTTTTATTTTTTTATTTATTTTTTGTTAATGGTATAGTGCATTCTATAATAAAAACTATCTTCTTCAGAGCTCCAAACTTTGTATAAAAATCATGAAGCTTAGCCAGAAATGGATCAAGATAGTTGCTTATGCGGACGATGTAGTCATCACGACGGCAGGGAAGTTTCTCTCGACTATAAGCGGGCTCATGTTCACTGATATTATATAATACAGAAGATGCAAGGTAACGGGTTTTCAATTACTATCTGTAGATGGAGTAATACTAACCCTATCAAACGAAGCTAAGTATCTTGGCATAATTATGGACTCAAAGCTGGCTTGAAAAAGGAACACCGAGGAAAATATGAAGAAAGCTTGTAATGCCATCTTTATCTGTAAGAGGACATTTGGCAAAAAATGGGGTCTTAAGCCACTAGGCGTACAATACGATCATCATACCCGTTTTGACTTATTTAGCTTTCCTGTGTTGGGAGACGGTGCAGACCCGATCCTACCTAAAGAATCGCATACAAGTCCAACGATTAATTTGTGCAGAAGTAACAAATGCGGATCGATCGACGCCTCAAGCGGCGCTGGCAGTGATCCCACGTATTACAATTATTGATTGTTATATGTTAAAGGGTTGGCGGTCAAATCTGCTGCTAAGAGTAAAGTAGCAGGCATGCTAAAGAAAAACACGCAAACACCCAAATTGGGGGGACATCAGAATTCGTTTTAGAGGTATGGTTCCTTCGGCAAAGTTTCTTATTTTGATCCCTAGAATATGATATTCACAGAGCAATGGGCGATTTTTTTGCCTCCGCACAAATCGACCCGGTCTACTATACATAAAATAAAAATACTCGAGGGAAAGGACTGACAAACCAGAGTCATATCAAATGATAGTAGTCAGCATATATATACTGACGACTCAAAGATGGACAATGCCACTGTAGGGGGAGCGTGCTCGGAACAATTAATATATCATAAAAGTGTTCCTTGAGATAGCCAGACCGGTGTAGCTAAAATCTACGCCACAGACCAAGCAGCAAAAACCTAAAGAAAATCTTACCATTTTTGTTGAGAGTCAAGCAGCGATCAGGGCACTGACCTCAACGTGCATCAGTTCAAGATGTGTTAAAGAATACAGAAAGTTGCTAATCCAACAACACCACACTTATTTGGGTACCCGGCCACTCTGGAGTAGAGGGTAAGGAAAAAGTGGTTGAGTGTGCAAGGATAGGCTCTGAGCTTCACCTTCAGCTAGTGACAGAGGACATTCGTATTCCTCTAAACACTGCGATTGACTTGAGCGTAAGGGTGGAAACTAATAGAAAGTGGTCTCTGACTACTAACTGCAGGGTCTCTAAAGCGCTCTGGCCGAAACTGAATTTTAAAAGGGCGAAATGCCTGCTTGGATTCAACAGATCACTACGAGCGTCCTCACAGGCATTATAACGGGTCACTGCGAATTCGGCACTCTAGCCAGTAGAATGGGTGTACCGCACAATGACTTCTGCAGGAGTTGTTGAGATGAAGAAAAAATTGAATCGGTACAAAACCTCCTTTGTGAATGTCCTACACTTTAAATAAGTCGTGCCATACATAGTACCTTGGCGATTATTTCTTTGGGGACCTGCGAATTTGCAAGATGTCTCACTGGAGGGTCTAGTTTTTTGTGTTTTCCTTGTTCACTCCTCTAAGAGAAGCCTTAGTCTTGCGTTGGTTTCGTTAATCCATTTTGATTTCTGACAGAGTACTGATTAGCCTGCCGCTATCAGTCCTAAGAAGTAGGAATGCCCACCTGTCCTTGCTTAGGAGCAACTCCTCCTTACTGCTTGGAGCGCCATCTGGACTTCACATATTTCTGCCAGAAGGATGGCACAAATGGTAGAGTACTTCGCTAAATTTTTGGTGTGTCTGCGCTATTACCGCGATTGACCGCTTCCTCCTGCTGGCGCCACTGATGCAATGTGTAACTATGTGGTTTTCTTTATTTTTGCTTGTTTTAGGAGCCACAATGCAAATAATGCGCTAGCTATTGTGCGGGAGTAAGGATGAAAAGGATAAGTTTTTGGGGTTAAGGAATGAGATTTTTTTTTTTAGAAACAGGGAAAGTATGTAAATTTGGAAAGGTGCGACGACCGTCCTTTACGTTGCAGTCGAACCCACAACCTCTGGGATGGCAGGCTAGTGCACTTACGCTAGGCTACCGAGGCCGCTCGGAGGGTCTAGTTACCTTAGCTAAAAAAACTCCGGAAGGTCTAGTTACCTACTGAAAAAGATCCAAGTAGAGTAGAAACCAAATGCAGCCATCGAGTGTCTTGCCTGAAATAAGTGACCTGAGTAATTTAACCTAACCTAGCAAATTTAAAAAAATTTGTTCACCTTTCAATCAGAATCTTTAAAAAACTTCAAGGTATGCAATTTCATAGCACTTTAAATTTTAGTACTGGGTATGGGAATAAGTTTCCGTCCTTTCTTAGCCAAAGCTACGAATTATTTAACCGATTAATATGAAGTATGTGCCATTAGAAGTTACAACTTTGCTCCATCTTTCAGGCGGCATACGGATTGCTCTGACGAAAAATTCGAGTTCTTTTGAGTTAATCCATTCATTGAGCCAGTTTGCGATGCTCTCGTAAGAAGTGAACCGCTCTCTGACTGGCTGCTCGACTGACTGCATTGATCGGAACAGTTGGTAATCCGAAGGTGCAATGTCTGGGGAATACGGCAGGTGAGGCAAGATTTCCCAATTCAGTCCCTCTAGATATTTCTGTACCGATTTAGCAAAAATCATCTCACACGTCACCAAACGTCTCTCGATATCCCTCGCCTTCAATTGATGTGGCACCCAGTTACCTGCCAGTATACCTTCTGGACCATTCCCATCATCTGCCCACGTCCAACTCTTTAGGCATATCATCAAGGGTGCGTCTTCATCTTCAATAACTGTTGTAGTTGAATATCTTCGAATTTTTTCGGTGCCCCTGCGCGATCGTTATCACTCACGTCGAAACTGCCACTTTGGAAGCGTCGAAACCACTGTTTACAAGTTGTACTTCATGGAGCGTGATTACCGTAAATATGGATCAATATACGACACGTTTCAGCTGCTTAAAAGGTAACAATGAAGCATCTCTTCCCACAAATGCGGTTTTTTCGCGACGGATATAGACATTTTTGACGTCAGATACTGCAGCCGAGACCTCACATATACACCTTCAAATCACCAGCATATTTCTAGAGCGAACACAAAAATAGTATCAGCAACGACACCTCTTTTAAGAGGGCGGAAACTTATTCCCATTCCCAGTATAATAAAGTGAAAGTTTGAAGTCGCTCGAAAATCGCGTTGATTTATGAATACATTTTTTTTCGCTAACGATGTTGAGAATTTTCTCCCATATGAATCTCATGTTCGGAAGTCTTTTATATGGAAGAAAATGCTAACCATTTCGGGGGGGAAAAAAATTGCCAAAATTGCGAAAATTTCGAACCAATTGAAATTTGCCGTAATACTGAATGGGTTATAACAGCATACCCAGAATTTTTCTAAAAAATCGGAATTAAATTTGGTAATTTTTCGTACAAAGTTTGAAGCTTTGCGTTATACAGTTTTTGCTGTAGTATGCACTATTAGGTAAGGTTGACCTGGCTGGCTAAAAGCCATCACATAGATCTACCTATTGGTCCCTAGTGTTACCAGATGGAGCTTGGCCCTTACATTTCCTTGTAGTAGGCTTTTTGTAATAAGCCTGCGTCTTTTGCGAATCTAAGTAAGCTCTGAAGCTCTAACCCCGAGAGACAATCTAACTTTTCATATTGTAAAGCTCCTAAGTATTTGAATCTGGTTCTAGTAGTATACACTACACTTTTATAAAATGTACAAAATTAAATATAAAACAAATGTTAAAACTTGGTTGCGCTCCTATTATTGCGAGCACAGGTATCACAAATACGTAACACCCACTTTACTCCAACTACCCAAACAAAATGATAATTGTTGAAGCCACAGCTGCCTATCCGTGCACTCGCACCCGAGGTACCGCTTCAGGATGTAATACTTCAGCAATTAAGTGGTGTGCACACTTCATTTAAGACATTAATAGAGGCAATAATCAACAAACAAACAAGCCGCAAAAAACACTGCATCATCTTCAACATCGCAATTATCATTAAACCGAAGCGGTGCGGTAACACCACCAACAAAAAAGCAACAAATACCCACAACAATTGAGTTGATAACATCTTGACGGCATTTAATTTTTAATCTCGTTTTCAACCCCACAGAAAGTTGGTTTAAAATTTGCACTTTCTTTTCACAGCCGTCTGGCAGAGCGAAAGGCTAAATGTGGGGGAATACACCCTTGCGCGTAGATGCATGGATATTCGTATGAATTCCTACGTACTCGTGTGTGTGTGTGTTTGGCAGTGTTTGCATTTAGCTGTCATTTAACAGATACTTTTGCAAATAGAGAAACAACCCATAGGACTGGTTGGCTGGCTGGTTGGATTTCTGCTTGTTTCTGGTTTCACGGTTGGTTGAATGCCGATGCGCATCGGTAGGATGGGTTGAAAGTTACTGATTAGCGCCTGCGGCGTTATAAATTCGTTGGATGTTTGCGAATTTGGCGCATAACTGCGGGGGGAACGGTGCTGCATGTTTGTTGTAGGTGTTGTTGACGGCAATTTCCTAAGGCGACATAAGAAAAGGGATAGAAAAAACATAGGAAATGCACGCACACGAATAAGGAGGAACGAAGGCGTGAGGGTGGTCCTCGAAAGTAGATATCTTGTTTTCGAATGTTTCTTGTTATTTTTAGTTATTATTGATGTTTTCCTTGAGAAGCGATTTGCTATGTTATTTTTGAAAACGATCTACACAGCAGCCCGTGGAATATACAACAATAACATTGGTTAGCGCTACGCAATCAGTCACCTTAAGCAACCAGCTTCAATGCTTCAATGGGCTAATGGAATGAAATTGAAGTGGAGAAGGCACGGAAATGTTTAAGTAATGCCACACAAATGCAGACAAATAAGCAATCGATAGTTAAAATAACAACAAAGGGGGAAAACAAAGTAAAATTTACCGACAAACGAATGGCAACAAACTCCAAATGGTTTCCATTGAGTATCGAAAATGTGCCTACACCGTCGAATCCGTATACTTTAAGTAGAGTTAAATTTAGCCCTGCTGGAATTCGCAGGGTTTCTTTTGCTGATTTTCGAACCAGAGCTAGTTATATTAGTTTTTTTTGTTTTAAAAAACGAATTTCTGTGGCCTTAGTTTCTCATTACTGGCGATTTAAAGGTTTATATGTGAGGTCTCGATCGCAGTAGTTTACATTCGTATGAAGCGTAAATATTCTTTTTTATCTGACGTCAAAAATTCCTACGTTCGTCGCGAAAAAACAGCATTTGCGGGAAGCCATGCTTTATTATTACCTTCTAAAGAAAAGTGCAGCTGAAACGTGTCGTATACTGACCAATATTTACGGTATTCACGCTCCATCAAATACAACAACCAAAGTGACAATTTGTCGTGAGTGATGAAGATCGCGAAGAGGCACCAAAAAAATTCGAAGATACTCAACTACAACAGTATTGGATGAAGGGATGAAGACACATGTAGACATGAAGACCCTTGATGATACGTCTAAAGAGCTGGATGTTGACAGATCAACCGTCGGTAAACGTTTGCTTGCGATGGGAATGGTCCAGAAAGTAGAAAACTAGGAGCCATAGCAATTGAGATGGAGAAAAGCAGAAAAGAAGAGGTCATGGCCATGAAAAATGGATCTGTTATGATAATCCTAAGCGTAAAAAATGTTGGAGTCTATTATTAACTCATTAAACCATCTCAAGCCATCACCGGCGACCGTTACCGACTGCAGCTAATGCCTTTAAAGCGAGCTCGCAAAGTAAAGCGGCCGGAATCGGACGGTAGACATGACAAACTGATTTAGCTGCCTGACAATGTCAGGCCACATGTTGCTAAATCGTTTCAGAAGTATTTAGAGGAACTGAATTGGGATATCTTGTCCCGCCCGCCATTTTACCTAGAGATTGCACCTTTGGATTGCCATATGTTCCGATCAATGCAGTCAGCCCTTATTGGAGAGCGGTTCACTTCTTACGAGAACATCGCCAACTGGCTCAATGAATGGATCAAGTCAAAAGAACTCGATTGTTTCGTCAGAGCAATCCGTATGCCGCCTGAAAGATGGAGCAAAGTTGTAGCTTCCAATGGCAAATACTTCGTTTTAATTGTTTAAATAATTCGTAACTTTGGCTAAGAAAGAACGGAAACGTATTCCCTTACCCAACACATGAAGAGCGATGATCCAGTTTAGAACGCCGCAGAACTGCAAAGTGTTTTGTGATAAGCCCGAAAACAGACAGTTGTCAAATTTTCTTCTAAAACTTAGTTGGCGTTCGGTTGATGGTCGATATTATTACAAAACACAGCCTATGGGGTCAACATATGGCCACCTCATTTGCCAGTATTGCTTAGAGGAGGCGGAGAGCACTGGTAATTTGCTCTGAGAGTGTCCAACCTTTGCTTTATTGAGCAAGATTACAATTTTTTTGTTTTCGATGCCATGAGAACGAGTAAAACTCATTCTCTCTAACTGGAGGATATTTTCTGATTTGCCAAAGAATCTGGAAAAGTCTCACAGGATTTAGCTATCTCTGTCTCTATCTATGTTTCTATTCTATCCTCTCTCTTTCTCCTTGTCACTTCTCTTCTTTACTTCTTGGCTATCAACCTCTTGCTTTCCAGAGCTTCGAATGCAATGGGCCCTTTAGCTTGAGTATTTCAGGAGTTACCATCCTCTCGGTGCTTTTGGGCTCGCCCTTTTCAAATTCCAATTTGAAGCCCATTCGTTAGAAAGTAAAGCAGGCATTAGGTTGCTCGCTAGTTAACTAACCGGTCAGAATCGACCGAGTTTTCTCGTTAAAACTATCTATTGAGACAGATTGCCGGATTTGTCTTGAGAATGACGAGACATCTAAACATACATTGAAATACTTCTACTGCTATATAGTCAAACCCCTAAAAGTTAGGGATTCGCCTACTAATAGCCTTTTATCATTCATCAGTGGGACCGAAGGTGTCGTGCTCAGCCATGGGTTACCACAAAAAAGTGAGCAGTGGGTTTATAGCGCGTCGCTCTTACAGCGGCACAACAAGACAAGATACTTGACCTTCACCCAATAGACTTAGTAGCAACAAGTTCTGCAAAGAAGTCCAACACTTAGACTATTGACAACAGTAAAACTAGTTCAAAGGTCTTATAGCCACAGCCGGATATGCAGAGGTTTAAACACTAACTCGGACTACTTTAGTGCTCAAGCTAATTACTAGAGGGCAGCAAAGGTAGTATTAGAAAAAGGCGGGTGGCGCGAGGGACAACTTTCAATGAGAGACAACTTTCTCAGTGTGTTCCAAGCTCTCCTCCGAACTGTCAGACAAATTTTTACATTGACAACCAAGCAACCAAAAAGCAATAGGAGCTGTTATGAAAAATTCTCACTGCATATGGCAATGCTGGAATAGGATGGATGAGCTAAGGACTGAGAAACAAGCCACCATATACTGGGTTCCAGGACTTAGGGGAATTGAAGGAAATGAGAAAGTGGGTACACTAACCAAAGCAGGTGCAAATCTTCCAGTAGCTAGTACTGCCTGTAGCAAGGTCATACAGGACCGCGAAGATTATGCTATGCAGGCACAACTTCAGGTCTACGAACTATATTTTATCTCTTGCCAGGTAAGAGTGTAAACTTGTACTGGAGTATTGACGGGACACCGGCTCTCTCCATCGTACGAGGCCAAATTGAAGCAAGCGCAGAACGATATATGCGTAATATGTAACGAAATCAACGGGAGAGGAACCCTGGAACACCTACTACGCCCTGCACTTAGCAAAACTCGAAAAAACTGCTTAGGTTCTGCACCATTTTCAACCTTAGAAAGTGTGGCAGATTAAAAATTGGCAGCCTACTTAAAAAAATGTGCGACCTACTGGATCAACCAACTCCAACCCAGCCTAGCCTACTTATATAAAATTAATTTTGAATTATAGTAATATACATGACACCTACAGATCTTCATGTCCACACTATACCTAGTAATTTTAATACCTCTGACCCACTTTTTATACTTATATTGTAATTAAGAAAATACCACTGCATGTTTTGCATGAATTACTTTACTTATTATGAAATTCATTACTATAATGACAACTTATCAAATTGACAATTTCATCGATCAAATCGATGCAAACCTCTAATAAGTACGACCCGCTGCTATTTCCAACTACCGGTCTGCTTAATAATCTTTGACTTGGGTTTCGTTTACGACGAAAACTTGAATTAACTGTCACATTAACGTTTCCGTACATTTTCAATTTCAGTGCTGATGCCTTCTATGGAACCTCCCATTACGTCTGAGGCAGTTTTAAGTTGATTTTTAAAAACCATACATACCGGTAAGCGATGCACTCTCATGCCAGTGTCTTTAACGTGGGCCGGGTTTTTTTACACAGCTTGTGTATAGTATAATTTTTCTAGAAATACATATACATATGATAGTGGACTTGCCAAGTTCAACAATTGTATATATTTCCCAAGAAAAATTTTCCGAAGAATCGACATTTTTAGTCATTTTTACCATCATCATCATAGCATCACAGTTCGGCGTGAACCATTGCTTCCGTTATAATTTGCACCCACGTCACTCGGTCATCATATTTTCGTTAGATATTAGATATGTCCATAGCTCCAAAGTCACCCTCAATGTGATCTCTCGCTCGTTTTCTCGGCCGGCCTATTCTTCTGTCGCCATGTGGATTTATTTCGAATATTTTTTTATAGCTCTATCGTTGCTTGTTCGTTAAATGTGACCGTACCATCGAATCATTTGCGCTTTGAGGTACCTGATTACATTTGCACCCCTGATAAGTGTGTCTAACTCGTCGTTGTACCGAATACGGTAAGTAAGCCTTTCATTAAGATTCGACGTTTTTGGGCTTTCTCTGCAACTCAGCAATCACTTTTCATAAAACGCAATTTCATTGAATTACTTCACGGCTTAAAAATACACTTTTTTTGATACATTTGTACTATGAAAGTAACCATTTAAGTAAAATTTTACTAAATGGTCGAATATTTCGACATTCCAAGGTCAGTTCAAAATTAAAGAAATTCCATATCCCTTTCGTTTCTGTTTTTCCTACAGGGACTTCATTATTGGTACAGCTATCCATATGCCCACAATTAGCAAAATCATAGAAGTCTCCCATATGGATTTTACATACATACCTACACACATATACACCCGCAATGAGCACTGACAGCAGCGCGCAACGCTTAGATAAACACATCAAATGTCATTGAGTGCGTGGAGATGCGGCGTAGTGAAGTGAGTTCATTATCGAAACAACCAACCGATGGCTGTGTGGTACTCAAGTGCTGCTATTACATTTCGCCGTTAATTTTCTCATATTTCTACGATCATTACCTAGATAAGCAAGAAGCCGACGGCTGATAATCAAGAAGGTGTAACAAAAGCTATCATAGTTCGAAGGTTAGCCTTAATTTAAAAAATTGGACCAAAATACGACAGAAAGCAATTCGGAATGTATCAACAGCTATTATCACCACTGCTGTTTTATAAAAATTAAATTTATTGGTGGTGAATACCTCCAGCCCATAAACCGCACCAAACTGTGACCTTTTCTGCTTTTCTGGATACATTGGTAACTCTTGCAATTCTTCTGGCTGATCTTCACTGCAAAATCGACAATTCTGCTTATTTACGTACCCATTGATCCAAAAATGAGCTTCGTCGCTGAACACAATTTTTCGATAAAAAAGTGGATCTTCCGCCAACTTTCCAAGGACCATTCACCAAAAATTCTGCGTTGCGGTAGGTCGCTCGGCTTCAGTTCTTGCACCAGCTGTATTTGGAAAGGCTTCACACCTAAATCCTTTCGCAAAATTTGGCATGTTGTTGAGTAACAGAGGCCCAATTGCTGCGAACGGCGACGAATCGATAATTGATGGTCATCATTAACACTGGCCGATACAGCTGCGATATTTTCTTCAGTTCGCAATTTACGTAAGCGAGTTGGTGGTTTGATGTCCAATAATGTAAATTTGGTTCTTAATTTAGTCACAATAGCTCGAATAGCCGCTTCAGTGGGCCGATTAAACTGACCATAAAATGGAAGAAGCGCGCGATAAACTTTCTTAACAGAATACGCATTTTTATAATAAAATTCAATGATTTGCAAGCGTTGTTCGTTTGTAAGACGATTCATGGTTAAATTATAGACCAAACTGAAGACGTTTGACAGTGAAACAAAACACGAAACGTGCGTCAGCTGTTTAAACCAACTGTTTAAAAAGATAATAGCTAAAAAATCACCCATTATATTGAACACAAAGCAAAAATTTGTATTGGCAGGCACCGCAAATCGATTCGCCACATCCTTAGACAAATGTGCAAAATAGAAAATATACGAGACGTGTCACTAGATTTCGTAGACTTAATAAAAGCTAAAAAGCTATCGGATTAGATTCAATACTTTCCTCGTAATCATGTATGTAGTTTTTGTGAAGAAATTTGTCCAGACAATTAAATTCTCCGAAATATTTCTGATATTATATTTATCACTGAGCCCTTACTGTTTGAGTTATAGGATTTTCCAGTCACGTTTAGACTAAATTTAGTATTGGCACTATTTAACATTCTTTTTTTTTCAAAAATAATGTTACATGGTGCGTTTCTTAAGGGGGGAGCCTGCCTTAGAGGCTTAAAAAAATCGATTTTTTCGTGGATTTTTTTGGGAAGGAACGAAATATTCGGTTGAAACGAAACTTTCAGGTTTTATTATTATATATTTCAACAGTCTTCTCAAATTTTTTCATTAAAATATATCTCATATTATGCCTGGTACAAGCATTTTGCCGAGGCGCCTCGAGTGCGCATGTGTCGCGCGGCGGGGAAAGATGCTGGTCGCAATTTTCATCAGAAACCAAAAACCCATAAAAAAATTATTTTAGTATAGTATAGCTTCTAGTTAAACCACGAAAATTAAACAAAAAGTGAGAAATTCAAAAATTTGGAAAAGCAAATTCACTTTAGATTGTTTAAAAAGTGGGTTAATCATAACTTTCTTAAGGTATTTTAGGTTCAACTAGTAGAAAATTTAATTCCGAATACAATCAATGTTATCTCGTTTCGATAGGGCGTTTAGCTTTTCCCCTATCTTTCCCGCCAATTAGGAAAAATCGTAAAAATAAAAAACCGAGAAATCGCACTTCGAGCGATCAGGCCGCTCGTATACCTGCTCGACGCTTGCTCACAATTTCTTCTGTAACTTCGAAAATATTTTGAATTTGCTTCTGAAATTGTGAGGACACATTCTTGGATAGTTTGGGAAGACATTTATGCAAAAAAAAATCGATTTTTGAAGCCTCTAAAGCAGGCTCCCTCTTAACGATTTGCCTTCAGAATAAATCCCGAGGTACGCGTGCAGACAATTCAATTTAACGCGTGGGATTATGATAAAATAAAATTTGAATATTTTTGTTTTTACTTCATAAATAATATTTTTATATAAGTAAAAACTATTTCGTTTGTAATACAACAGGTTTATAAAGTTATGATAATATTAAACTGCAATTGAAAAATAAAAACTTTAAATAATAATGAAATTAAGATGAAACAAACAAACATTAAAATATTCTGCAGGCGACACCCGTCAAAATCGAATTTACTAAAGAAGTCCTTGACGAGAGAGACTCGTCATTTCCACTTAAGGAGCTAAAAAAAACTCTTAAGCTTCAGTTCCTTCTCTCAGCCGCCAAATATTTATCTTGTTTAAGTATTCGGAAATATTTTTGTTTTTCAGAAGCCGTTTCAGAAAAACTTCCAAGCAATATGATTTACTTATAGGTATATGTATGTAGACACATCTCAACATGTTTGAATATATTTTTGGAGATATTCTTCTTTAACTCTTTTTATTAATGCGCGTAAGCAAAAATAACAATTTCTTAGCTATCAGTAAAGCCAAACTGAACCAAAGTGACCAAAGTGACTCGCCGTCCTCAGCCATTTTTCAATAGCGCAGCGCCTGCGTACCCGGTAATGCCATATTGGGTTGTGTAAATGTTACTGTATTAAGTTAAAAAACCAAAAAAAAAAAAAAAAAACAATGTCTTGATGTGCTACCAAATACACAAAGGTGATTATTTATCTTCAATCTGGTACATTTGGTCAATGCCACTTTGTTTGTCTGAAGCTACCGTTTGCGGTAAGGAAATATTGAATTGTTTTTTCTTTGTAAATAAGGTTAACGAACAGTTCGTGCAGGAGAGAATTCATGAATAAAAACGGTAGTGTACTAACGGCTGGCTAGAGTGTTTGTACGCGGCGTATAGGTAGATTGTTTTTGGTTCGATGCCCATCGCCAATATTAAACATGAAAGTTTTTCTAATAATAAACAAAAGCATTGAGGTTGGCCATGGGCAGCCTCGGGGCAAGCAGCTTTTTAAATAAAACTTCTGCGGAAGAACGACAACAATATATGTACAATGCACATTGTACATTAGGACGCGTCGATTTGTGAGGAGGCAAAAAAATCGCCCATTGCTCTGTGAAAATCATATTCGAGGGATCAAAATAAGAAACTTTGCCGAAGGAACCATACCTCTAAAACGAATTCTGATTTCCCCCAATTTGGGTCGAACTTTTTAGTTTCTTTTCTCATGTAAAGGTCAAAAATGGTGATATTTTGAAATGATTGTATGGGGAACCCCACAGGGGATTTCCAGGGGGTGTACCACTGACATGGGTGGATCGGCCGTCCAAAGTTAGTGGGGGTCGGTCATACATTCGGACTCGATTGGAGCACTCTAAATGGGTCAAAGTGGGATTTTTCAAAATTTGCCCCTACCCAAAAGTTCGACCCAAATTGGGGGGCATCAGAATTCGTTTTAGTGGTATGGTTCCTTCGGCACAGTTTCTTATTTTGATCCCTAGAATACGATTTTCACAGAGCGATGAGCGATTTTTAAATCGATCCGCCCTATTGTACATATAATCTATACCTACTTTAATTTAAAGAAACCACGTATGGCGTATACAGTTTGTCTAATAGAAGTGTGATCGGCAAAATTCAACCTTATTTCGTTACAAAAAAAATTTAAATGCTTTTAAATAGGCGTTTCTTTTTCGCAATAGGCCTTGAGCAATTGTTAGTTTTGTGAGAAATTCAGAAAGCGAACATTGTTTTTAAGAAATGAGTTCCTCGTATGAAAATCGATTTGAAGCAGTGTTCCTATGTACCTACATACCATAAAAGCTCAAAAATGTCACATTCATTTGCAGCAAAACTATACCGAAGCTAAAAATGTGGGCGACTTCGCCGGATGAGGTGCAATAAAAAATATCTCTCCAAGCAAGATCAGAAAATCATGGATTCATTTGTAGCAAAACCGGATTCATTTGTTTTGATACTTCATAGGTATAGGGTTATTCAATAGGTGCGTTTCAACTTTTTTCCGATAGGGAGTGCGAACGACGCAATATTTTTTATTTTTCGCTTGTCATTTGTAAACTTCATTAGTATACATTTCATCATGGAACGCCACACACTTGAGCAACGATTGCAAATCGTGCAAATTTTTTATGAAAATAATCGTTCTGTTGCTGCTACTTTAAGAGCATTACGGCCATTTTACGGTCCATTTAACAAGCCGTCCCGTTTTGGGGTTATGTGAAGTCATTCGTCTACAGTAACAAGCCGGCGACGATTTGTGAGCTCAGAGCCAATATTGAACGCGAAATTGCTGGAATTTCGGCCGATTTATGCAAAAGAGTGGTCGAAAATTGGGTTCAACGATTGGACTTCGTAAAACGTGCACGCGGTGGTCATGCAAAAGAAATCGAATTTCATACTTGAATGTATATGTTCAAACTCGATAATAAAAAAAAATTAGTTAAAAAATCAAACCGTTTGTGCTTTATTCAAAAAAGTTCAAAAGTTGAAGCGCTCTTACTGAAAAACCCTATACTTCGTGTACTTTGACTTTGCCATGCAAGAAGCCTTAACTGTCTGCAATCGGGACCAAAATTTATATGGGATATTTACGATAGTAATATTGTCTATTGAGGAGGTGAGACTGAAAAAATCGGTATAAGAGCTTTTTAAGGACCACCCTAGTACACATCAAAAATGTTACTAAAAACTAAAACACGTGATATTAAATATAAAAAGTAACGAACACAATATATAATAACAAATATAAGAAAACAACTCAAATTTCAATTCAAAATTCAAAACCCAAAGTTACTCATCCATCAATCCGCTCCTGCAATTTGTGCTTAATTCGGAAGCGTTATTTTTTTTCAACTGTGCCATAATACAATTCCATTTTTTATTTTTTATGCACTTGAAGTCAAAACTCCAAACCATTAACTTCATTTGTTTGCACTACAAAATTTCAATATTTTGTGGTTTTACACATTTGGAAACTTCTGCTTTATGGTTAGCCGCCAAGGGAGAATGTCTTGTGTATGTCAAGGTATTGCGAGTAAATAAATATGAGAAATGTCCACATGTTTGTGCATATGTGCGGCCAATCGTATTTAAATTTAGTTTATATGTATAGATGAGTATTTCTTGAGCGCATCAATGAAACTCAAAAATGCCACAGAAGAAAGTCAAAGAAAATAGAATACAATTTAAATTTAAAAAAATTTAAATGAAAATGTTTACATGGCATCTGTGCGCTCAAAAATGTCGATGCTACCGATGTGCATACATATGTACATACGTACGAGTGTACATATATTTATTTACACATCAATTGGTTGGTCCATCAGCAGCGCAGTGGCGGTGCTGCAGAGCTCCGAAGATACACACGCTTGCTAGCATAAGCATAAGCATATTTATATATATAAGTATGTATCTTCATGTTGCTGGAGTAGTTGATTGCCTTACACTTGGGAGGTCACACTATTTACACAGTCATCTCATATTCGATTTCAAATTTCGGTAGTTTTGACCAAAAACAAGAAAATTAAGAAAAAACATTTGCTTTAAGTAGGTAGCCTTCCGCCGCGATAAACATATATACATACATATGCACGCAAACACATGTCTGCACAAAGCAGTTATCATTATGATTGTTTGCATTTTTTTGTTTTTGCTTTTTGCCATAAAAGGACAAATGTTACAACTCCAGAACGGCGCTCATGACAAATAGGCACCTACTCATATTTTTGTTTTAAAAGGCTCAACTTTTTATTGAGACTCCGTTTGTGGAACTACAAATAAAAAATGTCAGTTATAGCCTTCTTCCTTGGGCTATCGAAAACATGTTGCGAGACGCATAACCATTCAAACAAAATCTGAGTAAATTAAATCCATGAAAGTTCTTAAAAACCTATGAGAGATGGAGGATTTGTGGGGGGCCGAAAAGTATGAAGTGTTTAGCATTTTATCAGAAACCACTCAGATATCAAAGCTCTAACTCTTTCAGGTTCTACACTTGCCTAAGGAAGAAGAAATCGGATTTCGGCGAGCCCAAAAAAACAAATGGTACGACAAGGAATGTCATGCTGCCGCGGAAAGAAAGGATGCTCCCTATAGCGATCCCACATGGCTGTAGGAACAAAGACGGCGAACTGGTGACTGATATCCAGAGCAATCTTAAATTATGGAGGGAACACTTCTCGAACCTGTTAAACAGTGACAGCTGCGCATGTCACAGAGAATGTGAAGATTCCGATACCCCAATCGTTAACGACGGAATTGACGTTCCGCTACCCGACGCTACATGACGAGGTGAAAGTAGTGGTAACTCGACTATAGAACAACAAAACCGCGGGAGCTGATGGAAGCAACGGGTTGCCGGCTGAGTTATTCAAACATGGCGGCGAAGAGCTGGTAAGGTGCACGCATCAGCTTCTATGCAAAATATGGTCGGATGAAAGTATGACTACCGATTTGAATTAAAGTGCGCTCTGCTCAATCCATAAGAAGGGTGATCCTGCAATCTGTGCCAATTACCGCGGGATTAGTCTTCTAAATATCGCCTACAACGCCTATAAGGTTCTAGCGAACGTATTGTGTGAAAGGCTGAAGTCCACCGTCAACCAACTGATTGGACCTTATCTGTGTGGCTTTAGACCTGGAAAGTCTACCATCGACCAAATATTTACAATACCCCAAATCTTGGAAAATACCCATTAAAGAAGAATCAACCCACACCATCTTTTCGTCGACTTCAAAGCTGCATTCGACAGTACGAAAAGGAGTTATCTGTATGTCGCGATGTCTGAATTTGGTATCCCCACAAAACTAATACGGCTTTGCAAGATGATGTTGCTCAATACCAGCAGCGCCATCAGAATTGGGAAGGACCTCTCCGAGCCGTTTTATACTAAACGAGATTTCAGACAGGGTGACTCGCTGTCGTCTGACTTATTTAACTTCATGCTGGAAAAGATGGTGCAAGCCACAGAACTCAATCGCTCAGGCACTATTTTTTATGAGAGCGTACAATTGATGATTTTGACATCATCGGCCTTAACAACCGCGCTGTTAGTTCTGCCTTCTCCAAACTGAATAAAGAGGCAAAGTGAATGGGTTTGGTGGTGAATGACGACAAAACGAAGTACCTCATTTCATTTCATTTCATTTATTGCCCAAAATCATTTTAACATAGGAGTTTACGAAGTACCTCCTGTCATCAAACAAACAGTCGGCGCACTCGCGTATCGGCACCCATGTCACTGTTGACAGTTATGATTTCGAGGTTGTAAAGACTTCGTATATTTAGGAACCAGCATCAACACCGATAACAATGTCAGCCTTGAAATCCATCGCAGAATCTCTCTTGCCAATAAGTGCTACTTTGGACTAAGTAGGCTACTGAGTAGTAAAGTCCTCTCTCGTCGAACAAACTAACACTCTACAAGACTCTCATCATATCCCTCCTATCGTAAGGCGCAGAAGCGTGGACGATGACAACATCCGATGAAGCGACGCTTGGAGTGTTCGAGAGAAAGATTCTGTGTAAGATTTTTGGACCTTTGCACGTTGCCAACGGCGAATATCACAGGTGATGGACCAACGAATTTTATGAGCTTTACAATGACATACAGGGCCGTCGCGGTAAATGCGGAAAACATTTCGAAAGCTCTGGAGCAGTAGTGTTAAGTCTAAAACCGCTGATAAAGGGACATATTTTTAGTGTATTGTTTCCTGATTGACATTGGTGTGCCGGAGTGAGTGCTAGTGAAACGATGAGTCGAGAGCAGGACAGAAGAGCTGCGATACTAGAGTGACTTCGCGCCGGGAAAAGCCCTAAAGAGATAATTGAGTGGTTTGGCTACAAAAGAACGCAAGTTTATGAAATTGCAAAAGTTTTTCGCGAAGCCGACGGCAATGATGATGTTTTTTCTGATCGAGCAAGTCATACAAAGACTCAGGCTTGACTCCAGAATAACCTACCCTACCACTGGTCACCAGATTTTTGGCCACCTTCAAGCCCAGACTGCAATCCTCTTGATTATTACGTGTGGGGCACAGTTGAAGCAAAAGTTAACGCGAAGCCTCATAACACTAAGGACGCTCTAAAGACAACCATCGAGGAAGTGATGACCACAATGGACAAAGAGGAGGTAGCTCGCGCATGTGGGCGCTTCAGGTCCCGGCTGGAGCAGGTAATTGCGCGAGATGGAGGTTACATTGAATAATTTTCAACTGTGATATGTGTACTCACATTATACAAAGTTAAGTGCAAATAAAATTATTTTTAAGTAAATATCCAATAGTTGTGTTTTTAAGTTCAACATTCCGGATTTACCTCGACGACCCTGTACATACATGTCGTCCGAATGGAAGCGTTTTCGATGCGGTACCAGCTGGTGCTAGCAGAGGAAGATTAATGCCTCCTTTGTGCTGGAAAGATCTGGGGGAGAAGGAATTGGCTTCGCCTGCGCCGGTTAGCACGAGAAGGAAATGACTGGCGCGCTTTGTTAAATACGGCCAAAATCGCTTAAGCGGTTATTGCACCAATCAAGAAGAAGAAAATCTTCCTTAAACAAATGTCCAGTTTTTCTAATTTTTTTGGCATACAAATTAGTTGCAAAGCCTCTTTCTTTGCCCTGCTTAATCCCACCCTTAGAGTGAAGTAAAAAAGGAAGAGGGTGATTTCGAAAGTTGAGATTTTACCGAGCTACTTTGGGAGTACCGAACTAGAAAGCGCTCTTCTATTCGCCACTTCTCTACTGGCTAACTCTCTGATCGGCTCACATAACGAAAAATAACGAGAAAGCAACAACAAAATTATGGAACAAGATTCTACGCTACCGAGTATGGCTATAGCTTATTAGACGCACTGCCATCCCAACACAAGTAATTTAAGGCAGCTCCATTCCCGCGTTGCTAACATATGTTCAGTTCTATTCGCCACTTGCTAACTCTTGGCGAAAAGAAGACGCCTAGGAACACTATATACCAAATCTGACAAGTGCAGTGGACGTAAAACTTAACTGGTTGCATAGTTTAATGAATATAACGATGGAAAATATTCTCAAGCAAATCGCATTTCCCAAAAGAAATTTAAGACTCGGTCAATTCAATTATTCACAATTCATTGGCAAAGCATTTGATATGAAAATTCAATAAAGAAAATGCCTTCGTTGTATTTAGTTTTATACAAATTTGTTAAATTTCTTTGCAGCCCCACATTCCCATTGTCTATTCTCAAAGCGAAAGTATGCAAGTTTTGTGTTCTTTATGCTCATCATTCACATCATCCCCAGCCCCTCGCGTCAAATAGGTTTAACATCACACCAATTCACAAAGGCCATTGTAGCCATTGGTCAACTAGTTTTGACTTAGAATTGCTGTTGCTATATGGATGGTGTTTTTGTTAACCATTTGGAAGAATGGATTTAGTTTCGAAATAATAGAACTGCAAGAAGCGAAACACAACAACAACAACGAGAAGAATGTTGACAATAACAACGATGCAGAGAAGCAACTATAAGCACCGGCAGCATCAGGGGCAGCGGAAAGGGGGCCAGCAATTCAAATAAATACACTCACAAACGCACAACAACTACACCAACAACAAGAACAAGATGAGCAGCAATGTCAGCCGCAGCAACAACAATTACAAGTACAAAAAGCATTGTGGATACAACAGGAACGACAGAAATTTCCACAGATAGTAGTTTTCATTGTTTCAGCGAACAATGGAGACAAGAGACAACAAGCCGCTTAGCTAGACCGGGAACATGGCCGGGTGTAATGGCATGCATGCATACCCACAATCTGACAAAGATACTCGGGCAAGCAATGCACAGTCATACATATGTTTGTAGGTACGTAGGTGGATATTCTTATGTTTTAGGCATCGCTGTTGATCGAATTCAAGACTGGCACAATCGTATTGGCTGTTGGTCATTGCGCAGTTGGAGCCTTTTATGCAACTCCATGTCCGTGAGTTTGCACGCATTGAATTGGTCAGCTATGTGCACAGTAATCCAATGTTTTTGTTGTTGCCATTGCTATGGTATCCATTTGTTTCGCGTGCTTTTGTTAATGTAATTCCATACTTCCTTAAGGCACACACACACACACACCCAGCATACAGTGAGCCTGGTTATTCGCCACATACTATAAAATTGACATACTTACACATACGCATGTGTGAATTAGGGTGATCGGGAAAATTCGAGAAACCAGGTCTGGTAAAATGTTGTCTTCTGTATTTTTTATTCATTTATTAATTATTACAATGTTTGTTTGTTTTTGCCACTTTGTCAACGGATACGTTTTGAGCTATACTGAGTGCTGCCATAAGTTCTGTTACAAGTTAAGTCTGTTGTAGATATGAAATAAAAATACTTTTTTAGTTAGTTTTATTTAAAAACGTGAATATTAAAACAATAAACTTAAATTCTCATTCGAAATGATCACCATTTGCCTTTACACAAACCTTCAAAAGACTAGGCCATTCAGCTTTTGCAGCATGCACGGTTTCCATGGATATTGACGTCACTAAGCGAACCAAATATTGCTTGAGACTCTCCAAATTTCAGTGAGGCCTTCGACAGGCCACGTTCTACACAAACTGCCGTCCAATGCAATCAGATCTGGACTTCCAGACAACCAATCTTCTACGGCTATGAACTCAGGAATATTGTTTTTTAGCCACTGCTGGATGGCCTTTGCCTTATAGGCTGGAGCGGAATCTTGCTGGTAGATCCAACTCTCTCCATTGAAGTGAGTACTGCTCAACTGCTTCACCACGCCTTCTAAGATATTTTGCTGGTACACTTTTACCTCGGTCTTAACTCTTTTTCGCAGAAATGAAGAGATGTAACGGCTTTGCAAGACACTCCCCGCGACAGCATTTTTCTTCTTTTTTTGTCGGGACAACTAGCAAGTACATCATTCAGACACAATTAAGTCCATTGTACTACACTCGAATTCCTTTTTTAATTTTCTTTGAATCTACTCGACCTTCGAAGAAATCTGATTTGACCTTGTGGTGCCAAGGAGCCAAGGTAGTCGCTTCCTAACATATCTGTGCCAAAGACCTCCAGCCTGATGGATGATGGGCAGAGTGCACTGTCTGAGATGCCCATCATCAGTCCAACCAGCCTCCTCCAACCATTACGGGGGCTGAATTGTGGCTACGCTGAACGCTTAGATCAACAATTTTTGCGTCTTTAGAAGTTTTAGTATAGATTTTGTCGTTTTGCCTATTAAAAACTTCCTCAACCGTGAAAATTTCTCATCTGTGGGAAAAATATTTTTATGGCCGTTGACTGCGTGCCACCGAAGAAGCTGCTTGCATCTGTCGAGTCTAATTTTCTTCAAGCGCATTGTCATATGGAGATCACATGGATCTGGTCGATACATTCATTTCCCTGGACATGATTTTCTGCTTTCTAAGGGGATTTCTTGCGAATTCTTTCTCTAACGAATTTTATGGCTGCACTGGTTCGAAACGCGCAAGGACGACCACTTCTTTTTCTGCCTGTCACTTCGGACGTTTGGCAAAAACCTTTGATTGTGCAGTAAACAAACATTCTCTAAATATAAAGTTTTTTGCAATTCGTAAATCTCGCATGCACTTTTACCACACCTTTGAATGACAATCACCGCAATGCGATTTGCTTAGCTCCCTACTCCATTGTTAACAAGCGAAATTTGCCACGAAACTGAGTATAATTTATGAGTAGACAAAGCATACGGCCAAAAGCAAAAATAACGGAACTATCTTCTGCGAATTTGAAAAATTTGTCACAGGACTTATGGCAAGCCTCAGTATATGATATAAGTTCTTCCTACTTACAATATCTCGCCGACGTCTTAAAAAATTTCTCATTCTTTGTTGCAAAGTTTGAATGCAATCGGCGCTTACACCTTTTTGGGTGTTTGGCCAAGGTCCTCTTCCAATTTGTGGTGTGCGTCTTGATGTTGTTCCACAAATGGAGGGGCCTAAAGTTTTAAGCCGATTCCGAACGGCAAATATTTTTTATGAGAAGCTTTTTCAAAGCAGAAATACACTCGGAGGTATGCCATTGCCTGCCGAGGGGTAACCGCTATTAGAAAAAACTTTTTCTACCATTTCTTGTTTCATGAACGGGGATTCGAACTTATGTACTTCTGAATGGTAGTCACTCACCAAACCATTATATAAGCATTATTTCGAAAACTGACTCGGTGTTTTGAAAGTTATGGACAGCTACGCTACGAAATACAATGCCGCTCAGGTATCAAGGGCGGATAAAGACGCAGCGAAGGCTTCTACAGCGGCTGAAAATGATGCCTATGAAAAGACCGAAGAATTATTATACGCACCAGGCATAGACGAGTAATGTAAGTACGAATTTAAACGTGTTTTTCTCAAAACAACGTTTTTGTGGTCTGTCAACAACCTACAGCAAATTCTAGTTAACCAATTCATCGGAAATTTTCATCAGTTGTTTCACATATCAATAGTTCAGGCAGGTGCTACTCTCGTTTCTTTTCAGCCCTAACTTTCCATACTACAGTCTGATTTCCAATCGAAAAACATACCTTTTTTCAAAAGTCCGCCATTTTGTTATTTAAAAAAAATTCCCTTTGTAGCACCTGCCAGAGTGACAAGCCGACAGAATAATAATCAGTTTAACTTTATCGTTTCAGGCGTCCTGAAGAGCCAAAATCTTGTTGACAAGCCACCTATCTTTTTTTCTAAGACGCTTACTTTGGTGCCACACTACTACAAAAACAAATGTCAAAAAAAAATTTCTTTTGTATATTATTGATATACTATGATGTCAATAATAACATACTTTAAAATCAAAACGATCGCATTTTATTTTCTTAAAAAAAATTCCTAAAAAATATCTATAAAAAATGAGTTTTTGACCAGACTACTACCTTAATCTCAAGTCTTTGGAAGTAAGAAGATGAGTTCTCTCGCGTTCATATGTTTATAACATCATGAATGGTTGTATTGACTGCTCCTTTCTTCTGGAACCAATTAATTTTAATATGCCACAGTGCAATCCTCGTAGCTCTTTACCTTTCTATGGTGCTGAATGTAAAACGGAGTATTCGCGTAATGCTCCTCTTGTTCGGGCCTAAAGTGAGTTGAATTCAATGGATGGTCTCTACGGACGCAAGACGTTTTCCTTTCATGACCAAATGCAATTTTCGGAATAGGTTGAAGTCACAGGGAGCCATATCAGGCGAATACGGTGAGTGATTGAAGGTTAAAATGCGATTTGTAGTAAAAAAATCAGTAGAAAGAGTGGATCGATGAGATGGTGAATTGTCATTTAATAAGCGCCAGCTTCCCCCTGTGCGGTATTCAGGGCAAATTCGACGAATATGATGCAACAAACGCTTCAAAATGCCAAGATAGAAAATGGCATTGACGGTTTGGCCCATAGGCATGAACTCCTTGTGGACAATTCTATTGGAATCGTAAAAACAAATGAGCATCGATGCGATTTTTGACTTCTCCAAACGCGATTTTTTGGGCGGTGGCTCTTCTGGGGTCTTCCATTCGACACTTTGACGCTTAGCTACAGGTACATGTTGGAAACATTACATTTCATCAGCAGTTCTAATGTTGTAAAGGAAGTTATCGTCTTTTCTCGTCTCTTTAATGCGGTCTTTCGAATGTTGAATTCTGAGCAATTTTTTGCCTTCAGTCAACTTGTACGGAATGAATCGCGCACAGAACTTTCGTAAGCCCAAATTATCAGTTAAAATGCGATAAATCCGTGTTTTGGAGATACTCAACTCTGATTCCATGAATTTCAACGATGATTTTGGTTCATTTTTTATAAATTTACGAAGAATTTCGATGGAGTTTTCGGTGATTACTGATTTTGGGCGGTTACTTCATTGTCATTTATCTCCTCACAAACATCTCTGAAACATGTAAACTCCTCATGAACTCTGTCACGAGATAGACAATCATCGCCATACACTTTTTTCATCAATCGAAATGTTGCGGTAAACATTTTACCGGAGTTTTAAAACAAAATTTGATATAAGCTTTTTGTTCGAAACTCATTTTTGTACCGATATTTTTAACCAAACATACTGACACTTTAGACGCAATAACTTCGCTTCCACTTAACCGAATGTCACCATGCTTTCACTGGAAGTCAGCTCGGGATGTAACTTCTAATGCATTAACTCAATAAAAGGATGGCGCCATCAGAAACATTTTTATGACGCCAGTTTTGAAGCTTGAGTTCTTAGCCTAAATAATAATAAATAAATAAATACACTTCACAGCCAAGCACAGGGAGTGTGGTCTGGCTACGCACTTTCTGTTGACCAATGGCTTTTAAAAATCACTAAAAATGTGATCACCCTAATGTCTATGTGTGCAAATGTGCAAATATATGAATGTGCGTTTTATTTTATTTCACTTGATTTGTGTAGTCGATACTATGCTCTGCTGCTATTGTAAATTTTCCTCATATGCTGGTCATTACACAGAAGTAGGGAAATATGGGCACATAAATTCCATTATTAAATTTATTATTACAATAGTTAAACTATTTGTACCAGCAAATATGAGCGGGGATTAGTGTGGCTCGTGTGTGAAACCACATAAGTGAAAAGGGATTTCACACTTGAGCCCTCAAACACATTAATACAAAATATCGCACATGAAGATGTATATGTGTGGCTATGTGTGTGTAGGCGTGTGTGGATATCTGCCAGTGCTTGTTGATTGTTTGATAATTTTCGCAACACTCGCCGCTCCGCTACTGGCCATTAATTTTCTCATTCATAAGTATATCCTTAGTAGTTTTTGTTGTTGGTGCGTCATTGTATTGTTATTGTTGAAACTATTTGTTTATTTTAATGCCCTTCTTCTAGAGCCTATTCCCAAAGTTAGTTGGCAAATTGTATATCCCCCATAATCCCGGTCATGTGTGCTCATGACAATGTGAACGCCGGAGCGCCCTTTATGAACGGGTGTGATGTTCATCGAGATAGGCAAATAATTATTGGTGTGAATTTCAACTTATTGACCGCTTATTGGCAAAAGTCAAAAAGTTTTTGATTGTTTTGTGAGAATAACGAGAAGGGTGGCCTATTGATGTGGCACACGTGCTGGGTAGTTCAGTTGATCACGCACATCAGTACTTACATATGCTCGTACATATGACGATAGATAATAAGATTCAATGCTGGGAAAATTTGGCAACTGGGTTAGGCTGGGTTTTTACTGGGTTTTTTTTTTTATTCTTATTTAAGCCAAAAGAAAGAGTTTTTTAATTAGTTGAGTACAAAGGAATTTTTTTTCTAATGGCGACAATATTTTTATTTAATTTTTTTTTCATCAAAAATGCGCCAAATGTAATTGGCCAGAATTCTAGCGAAAAGGTGAATAAATCAAATATCACTGTTCGCCAGTCAGTTGGGGAATTAATTAAATCAAGTTTTGCTGAAAGTCTGGGTGATATTGGGATTTTTTTTAGCTGCATAGAAACTATCGATATCGACAACTATGGTTTGACAGTTGACATTTGCAAACTGTGTTGATATTTCTGTTCAGTAAGGTTTTTTCGTTGATCTGGGGCCCGTTCTGCCACTCCGAAGAAATCTGAGCAGATCTTGTGGTGCCAGGGAGCCAAGGTGGACGCTTATTAAGGGGTAAGGGATAGTCAGAGTTTAAAAAAAATTGGATTTTTTTTTTTAATTTCTTAAAGTATAATATCTCAAAAATATTGTGTGAAAATTTGAAATAAATCCGACTGGTGGACTCACCTTCATTTAATAAAGAGGCCATCCTCATCGGCTGCGAAGTAGCGAGATAAATGATCGAGGTGAGTTTTTTTTTTATTTCATTATAAGTCGAAATCTCCTTATTTGGAACAAAGGCAACACTCCCACGTTTGTATTTCCAGCATCGAAAACATCAAACGGTTGGGAGGAGGTTCTTGACATCACTCTATCGACTAATTCGCCTGCCATTAGGGTGGATAATTGGAAGGTTTCTCACAGAAATTTCTTTTCACATCACAGGTTGATCCTTTTTGAAATCAATTTCACACGGGGAACCATATCTCGCCACAGGAACCCTAAAAGAATAGTTCAATAGGGTTTTCAATAATAAATTGAACAGGCGAACTTTTTCCTACTCATCCACTGATCAATTGGACTAGCAGGTGGAACACTTGCAGCGATCCTATCAGACGGCCTTCAAAGTGGCTTGTCCAGTATCTTTTAGCAAGATAGACTTTCCTCCCTGGTGGAGCAAGACGCTGACTGACTTTAAAAAGAAGGTTAGGAGAGATTTTACGGTTGCTACCAAATAAAAAACTTTAAAAATTACCGTGTAATTTTGAATAAATACAAAAAACGCATTAAATATGCGAAATGTAACGTACTGCGAGTCCATTTAATTCATGAAGGATTCTGCCAGGCTAAGCAAGACCCTTTCGAGAGACCACTTTTTGTAAAAAGAGACCACTTCTTGTAAAAAGAGAGGACGGAGAGTGGGCTGAATCTGCAGAAGAATCTTTGATTACCCTGGTGAATAATCACATTCCGGAAAATTATATTACCCCACGTGACATTGTCGACACGAGTCGACAGACAGGGCTACTCGATGTTTCCCTGGAATCTATTCTGTCAGTTGACAGAATCACGTAGGCAATAAATAGTTTTTCTCCTTTTAAATCTGATGATATCTTGCGATACTTCAGAAAACAAGTACCTCGGTTGTTCCCGTCCTGCAAGAAATCTACTTGGCGTGTATCGCTCTTAAACACGTTCCCGCCAACTGAAAGAAAACTAGGGTTGTTTTCATACCCAAGGCAGGGAGGAGGGGTCACGTCTCGGCCAAGGACTTTAGGCCTATAAGTCTTACCACATTTATCCTAAAAGTGTTTGAAAGATTGATTGATTATCATATCCGAGAGCACATCGAATCCAAATTATCTCCAACGCAATACGCTTACCTGAAAGGAAAATCCACGGAATCAGCCTTACACGAGGTCATAGGGACTGGGGAAAAATCTCTAGAAGGCAAACAGTTTACTTTGGCGGCCTTCATAGATATAGAAAGAAGGTGATTTTAATAACATCAGGGCGAAGTCAATTTTCACTGCGTTAGATGGACTAGAGGGGGAAAGACCTATCTGTGTCTGGATCTCGTCCCTGCTTGGCTGCAGGGAAATTAATGCGGTCGCAAGAGGGGCTAAATGCACTAAATTCGTTCACAGGGGGACGCCGCAGGGAGGTTTCCTTTCGCCTCTACTATGGCTAGTTGTAATTGACGAAGTTCTTATAATGCTAAATAAGGATGGGGTTAAGGTAGTAGCATACGCCGATGGATTGGTCCTGATGGTATCGGGACCGTTTTCCTCAGTCATGGCTGTACTCAGTCGCTGGGCTACCACTTGTGGCCTCCGAGTCAACTCTGACAAAACGGAGCTGGAGCTATTTACCAGAAAATATAAACCTCCACCTTTTCGACTTCCCAAATTAAACAGCCACGTTCTTCCGCTCTCATCGGAAGTTAAGTATCTTGGAGTGATACTGGGCCTCAGAGACCTTATACCCGGTCATCGGCATCCCCTTGAGTGTTGTTAAAGGGGAACTGAACAAATTATTTCTGAGAAAAGATTGAGCTCCATTTCTTCATGTGCTATTTCGAAAACCCTTTGGCCCCAATAAGATATACAAAGGACTCAGAAAGTTCTTTGGACTCCTCGCCATTCAATTTTCAAACTCGTAGCTATGTTTACCGGTCACTGGATGATCGGCAAACACGAGGAAAGCTAGGGTTACCATTTAACCCCCATTGCAGAAGCTGTGGGGACCTTTCAGAGAAGGAGACTGTTGAGCCTTTTCTCTGTAAATGTCCGGGTTTGGCAGCTAGACGACTAAAGTCACTGGGTGCTCCTTTCTTCGACAGCCTGGGGAAGTGCGTCAACCTAATCCCCATAAATTTTCTCCACTAAATCAACAGCTCTGGCTGGCTGTAGATATCTGCCTGTTGGAGGTCTCGTAATGGTATCAAAACGGCGCTTCAGTGCTACTTGAGGAGTGCCATTTCACCCATTTCACCTACCTACCTACCGGCCACTGGTTTTTGGGAGATCATGCCAAGAAGATAGGGTGGCCGTACAATAAATGTAAAAGCTATAGTCAAGAAGAATATAAGGAAACAGTCTTTCACTATCTGTGTGAGTGCCCAAGTATGGGTGCTCTATGAGATAGAATGCTGGGCGAATTCTCAAGGGTTGATTTGAAATAAATTGCAGAATAGAAAATTGATGATATAGGCAGATTCATAGTCAAATGAAAGTTGGCTCGACTAATAAAAAGTAGTGGTTTTACAAGTGAAGTATCAAAATGGCATCTTTTGTGCTCATTGGGTCTGGGCTGTGTCACTCAGGCAACACCACCACCACCACCAGCCATGGGCGACCGCAAAATCGAGTCTTGAATGCATTGATTCAAATGAAAGTAAATAATAAATTTGTATAATAGAGCTTTTATTGTTTTATACGCTTTAACACAGTACCTTTAGTTTTACAGTAATATTTGTTCATAAGACTAAAACTAAAATTATTTTTACATTTTAATTTTAATTAAATTTACTCAATAATTTTAATCTATAGTTCTCATATAATAGTCGTATGTACATACATATTTTGTCTACGACCTACAAATCTATTTGTCGAGTACAGAAGTATTCAGTTATTGTTTTAACTAGTGGCTTCTAACGCTAGGTTTTTCTAGGATATGAATAATTATTTTTATAAGTACATGGGAAACATTGGGAAATCAGTTATATCCTACACTAAGTAAATTATAAAATTTATTCATTTCGAAAGTTGTTTTGTTTTTTCAATAAAATACACTTAGTAGTTGTTAACACTGGTTAAAATGGTTATTTGTTGGTTGTTCCCTAGTAAGATGTGTGTTTTTTTTTTAAATTTTATTTTTTTTGGTAAATTTTTTTTTATATACTCGTATACAGTTGCGAACATAAAAACGGAGCAGCGAAGGTAATGAAATTTGTGTAGTGGTTAAACGTACGACGGTTGCTGTTTATATTTCTGGTCTTTGGTATTTTTGGTGCAGTCAGGCGCCATCTGACATTCACCTTGGAAAGTACGACATATTTTACCACAAACGCACTCAGAACGTTTTGATGTGTGAGCTATATTAGTGTTGGTTACAGCGGCTTGAAAAGTGCATCTCGGCACAGAAAAAAAAAACCGAAAGTAAGCCCTGATATCAATTGCGTGAGCAATGGAGTAATCCAGGCAGCATTCAAAGAGGTTTCACGGATATTTTCTTTGCAAATGGGTCCAAGAATGAAATAGGTTCTGGAGCCGCATGGTACTTAAACGATAGTAATAAGTATCATTACGCTATGGGAGGAATGTCACCTGGTTTCCAAGCGAAGTATTTAGTGACAGTCAGGCTGCACTAAAGGCTCTAGAGAATGCAAAGTCAACCTCAAAGATTGTTCAAGAACGTAAGAAAAGTTAGTTCTGTTGCAAGACAGAATAAGCTTGTACTTATATGAGTTCCCGGACACTGCGTTGTTCAAGGGAATGAAATTGCCGGTGAATTTGCCAACTGTGAATCAGCGGTTACCCCACAGAGACCAGATGTAGCCAATAATCGGAATTAGTTCTGCAGGAATTATGAAGTGGATCAGCGATTATGTAGGCAATCTACATAAAGAGCGATGGTCCGGTCTGGAACGCTGCAGAACTGCAATGTGTTTTGTGACAAGCCCGAACAAAAAACTGTAGGACTTTCTTCAAAAACTTGGGAGAAAAGACGTTGGATAGATGGTCGGTATTATTACAGGTCACAATCACTGGGGTCAGAATATGACCACCATTGGAATCATTGAGGACCCGATTTGACTGTCTTGCTTGGAGAAGGTGGATAGCACTGAGCATTTTCTCTGTGAGTGTCCTGCGTTTGCTACGAATTTTGGATTCCGATGCCATGAGAATGAATAAAATTCGTTTTCTCAAACTGGAGAATATTTTCGGACTTACCAAAGAATCTAAAAAATTCCCACAGGTCTAACTACCTCTATTACTCTATTCTATCCTATCTTTCCCTCTGTTACTTCCCCCATTTCCTCCTTGAGTATCTACCATTTCAGTTTCCAGAGCTTTAAATAAAATGCGCCTTTTAGCCTGAGTGTTTTAAGTGTTACCAAATCCCTCGGTGCTTCTTGGCTCGACTGAACAAGTTTGAATTTCAAGCCTTGAGTATTTTCGTGCGATTCTTTTTCACAATTTTCGATGTAGGCTCACAAGAAACTAAACTAAAAAGAACTAAAATGTATATACGGCGAGCAAACATCAATCTTAGGCACCGTATAAAACTGTTACAATGAGTTTTCCTGAAGTTGTTGTTGTTGGTGTAAGATCATAGGCAATCCCCTTAGAAGTTTCTGGAATTCTGCTGTAGTGACAGTCTTTGGCTGTATATGAGCCCGGATCATTCCGGTAACGTAGAACGGACTATCATAGGAACACCGCTGATTGCTCACCAACGAATCCCGGGAAGGTTGTCCAAAATCAGTTGTTGTTACAGAAAATAGCGGTGCTGGGAGCGAAATGATTGAGCAAGCTTGTTATGTTGCATACCGTGAAATTCAGAAATCCTTAGTATGAGGAGCATCAATGAAATTTTCCAAGACCTAATTTTGGGCCACCATCAGTAACGTGACGAACAACACTCTAGAAACTGTCTATCCAAGGACAACTCGCGCAGGTCTAGGGATAAACGAGGAAAAAACAGGCATGATAGTTCTTACTAGGAAGTATAAGGCCCGGCGTGGAACCTCGCGAGTCTAGACAACAACGAACTACACCTCAAAGATCATGGGAAGTACCTTGGAGTAATACTGGACAGTAAATTACTGGGGAAGCGCTATATGCATGCAAAAGAATGCTGGGCGTTACTTGGACGACACCCTCACTGATGCATTGGTGCTACACGGCAATAGTTAGACCGATATTGCTGTATGGGGCCCTGTTATAATGGACTGTGAAAAGAAATTTGACATATTTAATGGCTTTGGAAAGGATTCAGCGACCCTGTGCATAATAGGAGCAATGAAAACCACTCCTACGGCGGCACTTGAAATGATACTTAGCACAGCACCTATTGACCTTATGGCGGAAAATCTTGCAGCAAAACCGCGGGAAGGTTAATGGCTGCTGGAGTATTTACTTACAGAATTTTCTGACAGAGCTCAATAGGAAATAGGACTACAGGTTGCGCAGTTTACATGACTCCGCACGTTAATTGGGAGAGAAGGTTTCATACTACAATTGAAGAGGATGGATGGCACAAAGGCATGAAGCCGGCCGCAGGACTTTCCACATTTACAAAGACTGCTCTAAAACCTTAAACGGAGTGCGAGCGGCTATTTACCGTTCAAAGCTAGGGTATAGGCAGCCAATCCAGCTGCCGGATCAGAGCAGTATTTTCCAAGCGGAAGTTTTTGCTGTTGGGAAAGCTGCGGAACTAGCCTACTTCAATAGGCTACTTTCAATAACCGAAAATAACTCAATAATTAATATTTACGTGGACAGTCAAGCAGCAATCAAAGCAATAACTTCATATTTGTATGAAGTCCAAAAATGTTCAACAGAGCAGGGAGGCTATAGAAAGGCTAGCCGCAAACAGAAGGCTGCACATCTATTGGGTACCGGGTCACCGAGGCATCGTAGGTAACGAAATAGTAGAAGGGATAGCTGAAAATGCTATTAACCTACCTTCTGAACAAGAAAACAACAACAACAAAACTGCTAAATATAATATTCAAGGAAATGGACGACTACATGGAAAGGCAAGTGCAAACTAGGTGGACTAATCTGACCACATGCAAAACCACAGAAATCATTTGTAGAACTAACGACAACAACTGACTCAATTCGTACTTAAGCTCTCGCGAAAAGACTGCAGAACTATCATAGATATGATAGGGCAGACAGGTCATAATCTATTGGCTGCACATGCGTACAAGATAGGAATTGCTAGCAACCACAAATGCAGGAAGTGCAAGGAGGATATAAAGGAAACTTTAGAGCATCTTCGGTGTTTTTATCCGGCATTATCAAAAAGGCGCTCAAAATGCCTGGGAGCCCCACAGTTTGATAGTCTGGAGGCTATTTCAAAAAAATATCCTCCTGCGCTGCTTAGGCTTGCTAAAAGCATTGACATCTTACATCGTGTCTACTTTACATCTTAATGAAGGTTAGTCGCCATCTGGTATCGCTGGGACCGAAAGGTTTATGCGTGGCTTAATGCCACCCGGGTTAACCTAACATCACCTGCTTTTGGGTAAAAAAGGTGTGCTCGCCTAGGATCCCACACAATTTATAAAAAATCCAGGAAACGCGATTGGACAAAGTACTACAAAAATTGGTTTAAACGAACGCAAAAGTGTGTTGATCATCATGGAGAATAATAAAAAAATGTATAATTAAAAAAAGTAAAAAATTTAATAAAAAACAGTTAAATCATTTTCAACCCTCAATTCTAATTTTTCCATGGTTAATCCAGAAATATAAATAACCACCCTCGTATGAGCAAAGTTATGTAAATACTGTATACTGCATAAAGTTGTAGGTACCTCCATTTGTGTAAAAACATCAAGCCGCACACCACAAATAGGAGGAGGAGCTCGGCCAAAAACCCAATAAAGGGTTTAAAAAAATTAATAAAAATTTTAAATAAATACCAAAAATATTCTACTGAAAACTCGAAATATACAATATATGCAGAAATTTTACTCACAATTACTTCATTTTTTTTCAATAAGCTATTGCACATAGCTACCAACTAAAAACAAATACATTTTCCTGCAAAAAATCACACGGGAATAGCAAAATTTTTGGTGTCCGCATTTTCATGTTCGCAACTGTTTGTTGATAATTTGCTATTTACAAAGAAAAAATATGCACAATCACTCCTCTAAAATTACGCAAAGTACAAGGAAGAAATCTCCATTTCCCGCTAAGCATACGGCCTGAACATGCAACGTGCCACGTCCAAACGACTCACTGTCCAACAAGTTTTTCAATCTTGCGAATCGCCGGCGTTGCTATTGCGATCCATCGACGTACCACCATTTGACTCTGCCTGATCGATAACATCGGGTGGCAGCACGCCGGGCAGATAAGCAGCACCAGCGTAGGGCCCGGCAAGGAAACGCTTCGCATGCGCCTGCATGAAGGGCGGGTAACGATGTGTAGGCGAACCAAAAACTGCGGCGGGTGGCACTAGCGGCGAGAAGGCCGACTTTAGCGGGAAGGGCGGCGATGGCGGCACATTGGGGGGCGATGCTGCGGCCGATGCAGCAGCTGCTGCCACCGCCGCTGAGGCGAGCGCCTGCGTCATATCCTCGCCGGAGAGCATTGCCTCCATGGCTTGGAGTACATCGCCGCGATAACGCGCCAGCAGCTGCTCAACATCACTGCGACGACGATTGGGAAATACGCGTAGCAGTACATCGACGGGTGAACGTTGTTGCTGTTGTGTCGCCTGCATTTGCTGCTGAACCATAGCTAGTGGCAGCGCATGTTGCTGTTGTTGCTGCTGCTGTGTGTGATGTTGATGTTGATGATGCTGATGCTGGTGCTGATGATGTTGTGCATGTGGTGAATGTTGATTGTGTGGATGTACACCGACGGCAGCAGCGGCGGCGGCAGCAGGCATGGCAGCAGCAAGGAACTGCGGGTGGTGATATGGAATGAAACCTTGTGCTGCGCCATTATTGAAAGTGCGCAGCAAATGTAAGTTGTCAGTGGGCGTGTTTGGCGGCGATGTTGAATCTTCCTTTTTCAGACTGAGATTTTCGGGTGTTGCTTCATCGGGCGCAGAGTCAACATCGAGATCGGACTCGGGTGAGCTGGGTGGTCCGGTGCGTGTGGGTGATAGATTGCCGCTGTCATTGTAGTTGCGACCCTTCATGCGGGGACTGCTGGGCGAGGACTCAGAACCGGTGTCTTGATCGGTCTCGTTAGAGAGACGGGCACGCTTAGAGCCTATGGGGTGGAGAGAAAATAAAAGAAATCTAAATAAGTAAATAAATGATTTTTCTGTAAAAAAAACAGATTAAAAAAGACAGATTTTTAATTTGTGTGGACTTTTACATCGAGAGGCTACGTTACACCCCGTGTTTGAGCTGTGGATGAAGGCGTAAAATGAGTATAAAGGGGGCAAAATAATCGATTCACATATATATAAGGTTGTCAAAAAAGTCTTGCGGTATTTCCGCAAGCTTGTCTTGGCAAGCGCGTAGTTCTAGTTGTATTCGTCGCATCGGTTCACGCTAGAGCTTTTTGGAAAGCTCTTTTCACGTGCTAACACGTGTTTGATTAATTGTTGTTTGCTCTTAGTCGTTCGTGAGTTATAGCGTCGCAAACATGGAGCAAAATAAAGAGAAAATACGGCATATTTTACAGTACTACTACGATAAAGGCAAAAATGCATCTCATGCTGCCAATAAAATTTGTGCAGTTTATGGACCCGATACAGTTTCCATTTCCACCGCACAACGATGGTTTCAGAGGTGATCGAAGATGCGCCACGGTCCGGAAGGCCTGTCGTCGAAAATTGCTATAAAAGTCATGAGTCATCAAACCGTTATAAACCATTTGAAGAAGTTTGGATTCAAAAAGAAGCTCGATGTATGGGTGCCACACGACTTGACGCAAAAAAACATTTTTGCTCGTATGGATGCATGCGAATCGCTTCTGAATCGCACCAAAATCGACCCGTTTTTGAAGCGGATGGTGACTGGCGATGAAAAGTGGGTCACTTACGACAACGTGAAGCGCAAACGGTCGTGGTCGAAAAACGGTGGCCAAGCCTGGATTGACGGCCAGTAAGGTTCTTCTGTGTGTTTGGTGGGATTAGCAGGGAATCATCCACTATGAGCTGCTCGCCTATGGCCAAACGCTCAATTCGGACCTGTGCTGCCAACAACTGGACCGCTTGAATGCAGCACTCATGCAGAAGAGGACATCTTTGATCAACAGAGGCCGAATTTTCTTCCATCAGGACAACGCCAGGCCACACACATCTTTGGTGATGCGCCAGAAGCTCCGGGAGCTCGGATGGGAGGTTATTTTGCATCCACCGTATAGTCCGGATCTCGCACCAAGTGATTACCACCTATTTCTGTCCATGGCGAACGAGCTTGGTAGTCGGAAGTTGTCCACAAGAGAGTCCTGTGAAAATTGGCTCTCCGAGTTTTTTGACAATAGGGAAGCGAGCTTCTATAAGAGGGGCATTATGAAGTTGGCATCTCATTGGGAACTCGTCATCGAACAAAACGGCGCATATTTGACTTAAATCGCATTATTATAACCAATTTTATGAACAATTGAAAATTCAATAAAAATACCGCAAGACTTTTTTGACAACCTTATATATATTATATTTTTTTTTTTTGGTGGGTGAGGAAGTGTTCAAAATGCCTTCGCACTTACAGCGACCGTCGTCTACTGCATCGTGTGGTATGGCCATTAAAACGATCCCTCCTCTCCTTTTGGGACAACCAAAATTCTAGCTGCTATGAAAACAGCAGGGCATGCGCTGACAATCAACACCCTTAGTAGCGAATAAGTTTTTATAAGTAAATATAGAATCAGGTGGTCATAAAAGCAGATATCGTTTTTTGGTATAAAGAAACCTAAGAAGGATTGGTAAGGTCTCGAATCGTACGCTTTTATTGAGTTCCGAGACGCAGAAACGGCAACTAAAGGGCTGACGAAATACACAAGGAAGAACTCCATATCTACTGAACGTATCGGAACTAGCAGCCAAGACTCATTAAAATTCTATTACCTGTCAAAAGAAAGGGCTCAAGACTTATGTTTGCGCAACTGAATAAAAGTGCTGATATCAGCTGAGTAAAACGTGGTTTTGTTTGTGCTCTTGGGTATTCGTTTTTTTTTTTGTGAAATTTGCCAAGTGTTGCTGATTTGCCGGTGTGTGTCGTCTCCCAGTTGTTCCTGTTGCTGACATATCTACGTGTTGATTCACCTGACCATATCAGCTTTTTTTTCACGAATATTTTAAAAGGTGCATACAAGTGTCATCAACAAAAAAAAGTACAACAAGAAAACTTGTATCGCCCCTGAAAATTCCTCTCACACCTACATCAGTTATGTTGGAGAGTATGGTAGCAAAAATGGAAGAGCTGAGAGACTCAATCATCTAACAATTGACTGCAGTAATGGTTACATTAGAAGAGAGGGTAATGCAGAAGATTGGCGAGCAGGCTGCTGAAAGGGCGAATTTCAACCTAACAATAACGGGCACTGAGAAAAGAGTGACTGCTGTTGAGAGCAGATTCATATATGTTTTGGTTCTTCGCAGTAAACTAGCCCCTGCTTAGCCTCAGCTCGGTGCTCTTGAAAGCAGCGCAGTTTCAGCAGCTGTAATTATTAACGGGATCCTAGCAACTAATGAGTGTTTGCCAGAAGTCTTCCGGAAGATTTGTGATGCAGTTCAGCACGAACCTCCGCCTTTGCATGTTGCTTTTAGGCTGTGCAGTGCAAATTGCAGTGCATAGTGCAAAAGCAACAACAACTGCCCTATTGTTAATAAGCTGTTCTCTGATTTTCTCTGATCGCAATCAGCTCTTAATACTGCTGTATTTCGGAAATCCAAAAAGAGATCGCTTGCGCCCTCTCTGATGTTGGGTTACCGGTATACGGTTCACAAGAATGATAGAAAGAAGATTGCGCCCATCAGAGAGTGCGTGACGTCACGTTTTTCCGAGTTGTGAGGTATTGCCAACAATTTGCTCTTCGCAATAAATTTAGTGCTTTTTTATAACGAAAATTTCGAATTTTCGTGTTTGTTTCTTTTTTTAATTAAAAACTAACGAAATTTCAGTTAAAAAAAAAACTGTATTTTTATATAAAAGAAGGTCAAAAAAGGCCACTCTTAGAAGATTTTACTGCTAATGAAATTTTTTTGATTCTTATAAAATTTGATATTTTGAAAGTGTGAATTTACTTTTTTTCTCCTTTTAAGGTTATGCAAGAATATTAAATGTCCCTCTTTCAACTCTTCTTAAGATTGAAAACCTTTTTACACATTTTAAAAGGCGTTTGAATTTACTGAATGCAGATTAAAGCCATCATTTCTTCCGGCCGTCAATCTTTAGTGGGGCATAGGGCATTAACAGGTGTATTCGTTGTAAAAATAAGCCACAAAATACCAGAAAATACTAAAGAAACCATACTGACATTTTTACAAAAAGAGTACCTTATCTAGTTACATAACCTCAAATTTAATATAGCAAATAAGTCGTTCCCTTAACAAAAGAGGTGAGACCTAACAAAAAACAAACTCATAAATTAAATTTTACATAAACATAACACATTTATTAAAAATTATTTCTAAAGACAATTTGTCACGCATACAAAGTTCTTTAAGTAATTCAATAAAAATTTGGTATTTTATTTTCTTTAAGGGGGCACTTTAGTGCGTTTTTATATCCAAAGCTAGGCAGCACTGCAGTAGCGAGAGAGAGATTTGACTGCTGAAAGCAGAAGAACACCAACAACACCGGCAATCGAGGGCAGTGCCACCAGATGTTAAAAAAAGTAAAGCTAAATAAAACTGAATGAATTATTTCACTAATTATTACAAAATTATAAACATTACATTTTAATTAAAATAGGCTAGAAAAATGTCATGAAGAAAGAACTAAAACTCCGAGACTAAATAGCAAAAAAAATGCTAAATCAAGCTACGAAAATGGTAACCTGGCCATACTGGTGCTAAAATTACGTAACTCGTTGTCAAACTCGCTGAGAGCAAAATAACGGGTCCACGATAGGCGCCATTATTCATTATTCTTTCCATCATGGGTTCAATTATTGTGCATGAGAGCCTGCCGAAAATGATACATGAAGTAATTTCGTATGTCATTCTCTATCCGTGGCAAAATGTTTGGCCGGCTGAAACCAACTGGGGGAGAAGACATAAGAGGACTTACTTTGTATTTGCTCAGTACTCGGTAGAGTTAGACTGAGGCTATCAAGTCAAGAACAGCTAAAAAGTTTGGTATTAACCATCGACAAATTCATCAAAAGGACGGTAGTGTTCGCTGGTATCGTTCATGGTTCTGAAAATTAAGATTCACCAGTCGCGACTGACTATAGACCTGCCGGCTCACGTAACCACTCACATTGCTCGCTATTTGCAACGCTTTTTTACTTTACCTCCAATTTTCTACTTCGATTCGAATTGATTTTAGGTCTTTGAAGTCCTAATACTTAACTTTACAAAATCCCATCATTAGACTACAGAAAAGCTTACATTTTCTAAGCCATGACACCACTTACAAAAACAAATTTGCATAAACCATAAAAGGTATTACAAATACAGAATCATTTCCTTTCTCTCCAACAGCCTCAGCAATCAAATTTTCACGATTTTCTTTAACGCATACCTTGGCAACTATTTTGAGCAGACATCTGATACTGCTTTGGTGTAGAAGTACAAACAAAGAGCGTAAAAAAATTGAAATATGTTCTGTTGTGCCCTTCTGGTTAGCAAAAGAAAGTATCAAATTGAATAACAGAAAAAATTTAATCACGGGAACTGTAAACATTGAAATCTGTGCAGGGATGCAAGGCACACACACACACACACACACAAGCTCACACGGCACACACATCTCGTATAACGCAACGCATAGCCAAAGATGGAAAGCAGGCAGGTGTTGGTCGCTTGGAAACGCGCAGAGTATTGATAAAAAAAAATAGCAAACGTCATTTGATATCTTCTACATTTACCTAAACAATTTTTTATTTGTCTTCATAAGTTTTTTTTTTTGCTTCAATTGTTATTTTTGTGACTTTCTGCTGAAGGACTGAGGATGTGTAATTTAATTAAGTCATTCCGAGCGATGCATGAACGACCGGTGATTGGCAGGTGGGGAATTATTTTTTTTAGTATTTTTTTTTTGTAATTTGGTAATTGTGAAGGGTATTTCAAAAGTGACGCGTAGATGCCACTGGTACCTTTCCATGTATGTCAGCTTTCAAATTTATAAGTAAAAAGATGTACAATTTTACGCGATAGAACAGTGCGTTAAAGTTTTTGAAACTTATTATGAAAATCTAGCCTAGGTGCGTGAAGTACAGACGCTTCATCTAACCTATTATGAAAATAATCAACCTCGTTCTTACAACCGCGCAAGAGAGCGCCACCAAAAAACACTTGGAGAAGGTCGATGTTACGCGAATTAGCAGATGCCGACATCTCATGGGACGGTGCAAAAACAAGAGCACAGAATCGTGTAGGACGGAAGAGTCATGTCGAGGCCTTATGCTCCCGAGAGGAGTGAACAAATAAAAAAAAAGAGATCGACATATCGCAAAATTCGTTCGTGATTTTTTGGTGGCAATAAACGCCCAAATGAGTTGTTGGAAAAATTTGAAGAAACTATTTCAGTCAAGTATAGAAAAAGAGAGAGAGAAATAGAACGTTGCTGCCGTAGCGCAAAGTGTTGCTCAATAATCTTCAACGTCGACGTTCTCAACAATTAGGCATTGCGTGAATCGTTTGTTTGGCGGAAATTAGTCTGTAGAGGCGCTCCTGGTGGACACTCAAGTGATGTCATATTTCACGTGTAATTGTTAAGGGGGAACACCACTGTGATTAAAAAAAAAAATTGAGATTTTTTTTGCATTTTTTTTAAGTAAATATAGTCAAAAATATGTAAAAAAATGTAACTTAAAATCTTCGAAATTGACGAAGTTATACCCAATACAATAAGCGCAGGTAGTTAGTTACAACGACCAATAAAAACTTTAAACGCGTTTTTCTTATAACGACTTTTCTGAACACGGTGGCCTCGATTTCTCGGAGACTTATGAACCGATTTCAATTTTTTTTTTAATTTTTGTACATGTATTGGCTACAGTCGTTTTTAAAAATTCCAAAACTTAATATTTTTTCAAGCCTTTCGAAAACAAAAAAGTGTAAAAACACGAACTCATTTTTCAAACCTACACCGTTTTCTCAAACAAAAAAAAAAAAAAACAAATAAAACAAACCGCCACGTACGGTGATAGCCATTGATGTATAAATTAAGCATTTTTTTGGGGTTTTTGCTTTCAGATGATTTTTCACCGCTGTATCGCCACCAGGGTGCATCAATTTTTTATGACGTCATTGCATTAATATTAATAAAAATTGTAATTTTTAATATTTTATAATAAAAATTTGTATCGGTATAGTTGAATATATGTTAAATAAATTATAATTTGTCCGATCCTCAAGTAATCATCCCTATTTATAAAAAAAAAATCCTAGAAAATCACTAAATTTGCACGCGTGGTGTTCCCCCTTAAACGCCATATTTTGAATAAAAATAGTCAATCCTAAAAGAATCTAAATTCTTACATGTTTTATTTTAAAACAACATGTAGACGCGTCTTTTGAAAGACCCTTTATTAGAGTAGAAATGAGTTCTTCGGGTTTACTTTTACATTTTTTTTTTGCCCACAAAGGATTATTAATAAGGGTGCGACATTCTCTTATTGCCTCTGTGGCACAAAATGGATCGCTTACCGCTTGCACAACGTTCCGAAATATTGAAAAATGTCTTCTTTTAATTGTGATGTCATTTTGACAGTCACAAGTTAATTAATACTTCACATATCAATTTGACTTATGGTTAATTGGATTGTTAAAGGGTTATATACCTTGTGTTGGACTAAAACGTCGAACATTTTTTTATGGCATCTTCTAAAAGTACATCATCTTAAAAATATAAATTCAAAAAATCATAAAGATCGGAGCACTAGAACGAAAGTTTCAGACCGTGGAAGCGCGCGACCTTTCTTGAAACGAGAAGTGTACGCAAAACTTTAGGTGTATCTCGAAGTCGTTAGGTATCTCGAAGTCGTGTTTTTTTTAAATTACCGTCGCGGTAATCATTATTCATCAAAAACTATTTGACCGATTTCCATAAACTTTTTTTTTTAATAATTCGAAGTTACAACCTCGTGAATCTGAACGGTTCACTTTTTATAAGTATTTTTCATAGTTCGCTGGAATTAACTTTTTTTTGTTTAATTTTTCAACCCCTCAAAAATCGTTTTTTGGTGCGAAGCGATTTTCATATCCAGAAAAATTTTTTTGGGTAAATAAACCGTTCAAATTCACTAAAAATCATTTTTCCACAATAATCATTTAATTTTTTTGATTTCAGTTAAGCTGCTCATGCGCTACCGTGATCACTGCAAGCCTCTTCTAAAAGACGGTGTTTCGGCGGACAATAAATAAAAACATTTTTTAAAATAAAACACCAAAATGTATTCTTTGAGAGTTACCCTTCACTATAATATACGCCTCATTTGAATAAAAGTTCTAATATTCATTCTAATATTCATATTTTCGGGCTCACAAGGTATATAGCCCTTTAATTTTTTTGGCAAGCACCGTTATGACAAAAAGTATATATGCACTCAGCAGCAAAACTGAGCGTGCAAACTATTTTCCTTAGAATTTATGAACATACGGGTGGGGCATATAGCGTTTGATTTTTGAACCACCTATTTTTTTAGGCTATATGTTTGCGCGTCTTGATGGACATAAATGGAGGGATCTGCAGTTTCAAGCCGACTCCGAAAACCAGATATAATATTTTTTATGAGGAGCTTTTCCATGGCAGAAATACACTCGGAGGCTTGCCATTGCTCCAATGACAGAAATGCAAACGGAGGTTGTCCATTGCCTGCCGAGGGGCGAAAGCTATAGAAAAAACTTTTTCTTAATTTTGGTCTTTCACCGACATTCCGACCTACGTTCTCTCCGATTTCCGAATGATAGTCACTCACCAACCCATTAGACTACGGCGGCCGCTGAGCAACTTTGTTATCTATATTTTAGACTTTAATTTTTAACGTACTGTGGTTAAAATGGGATGTCCCATTTAGTTTTTCTGCCTGGTCTTTATGGATGTGGGAGCTTTAAATAAATTGCTTTGGTTTTCTAAAAGTTGCTCTTGCTATATTAGCTTTACAGTAGTTCTTTAACCCTAGAGTGCCAACCAAAGTGTCATAGCGGTCTGATTATTTAAATTCGAATACGTCTTTAGTATGCGGCAACATCTTCTAGGTTGCTTTCTCAATTGACTTGCTTTTGTATGTTTAAAATTTATTTTTTTACAATTTTATTTAAACTGTTGACTTTATTAAAACTGCGGATTATTGCACAATGCGGTACCTAAGCCTACAGCGCAGGGTTTCAAGATTGAATCTTTCCTTGCTGATATGATTGACTGAATAACTTAGTAGCAGGCCTCCGTTTCAAGCTAGTAAAGCTTCGAATGTAGTTCTGTTATAAAAAAATGCGCTCTAGGAAATCTTATGCATATATGTACAAATAAATTTATATTAAGTTATGTTTTTCTTAGCTTAGTACAACTGCGCTGCAAAAATGGGTTAGACTCCGTTAAACGAAATGTGCAAATTTTCTGACCTTCTTTGTCAACTCATACAAAAGAGCCAACAAACAAACCTCCACACTTTGCCAAATTTTGCCACAATTCGTATTTCATGTGTAGGTAAAACCTCTTAAGGCAGCACACCCACACTCATTGCTTGCACCAACTCACTCACACACACACACACACACATGCACGTGCATACATTCGCCTACTCGAATAAGCACTCATTGCATCGCTGCACTTCCGTCTACGCACACTGAGCGTTCAAGCGTTTTCATTATTTCAAATAAACGTTTGCTGTAATTTTTCCGCACTCTTAACGGTGTTCTTGCGCGGAAGTCGCCAAAGTGCGCGCAAACACACTTCACCGCTTAAGTACAACAATAGCAGCAACATAGAACAGCAAGCAGAACAACAAAGTGTCTCAAAATGTGCAACATTGCACGCCATTCACTACAATTTTCTCCTGCCACCTCTCCATCTTTTTCCCCCTCATCATCGTTCACACTCTTTACGAGTATGTCTTCACAACGCAACTCACCTGGACTCTCCACTTCGGTGCTGCGATCAGGCGAATAGCCCATCGAAAGACGTTCCGAAGAGCGCATTCGCACATCTGTATCTGATTCATTGCCATTGTATTGCATGCGTTGACCGTTGCTGGTGTCCAAGCCGTCGCTGGGCGGTGAGGGAATGCCGGGATGAAAGGCTGCGGCGGCATTTGTCAACGGCGGCGGAGGGCTGTGTTGATTTGGTGGAACGCCACCGCCGCCGCCTCCGCCTTCAACACCATTCTGTTGCCCAGGTGGCACATTAGTGTAGAGTAGACCCAATTCGCGTGCCTCGTTCTCCTCTTGCGCTTGTTGGCGACGCAGCGCGACCTGAAGTAGAGCGTAGAGAAGGAGAAGCAGAATAGTTGAGATTTTAGGTTTATTTGATTGTGATGAAGAAATATGAGAAGGTATATAGGTTGAGATTAATAGAGAGCTAAGCTACATACATAGATTCACACCCATGGGCAGGGCACAGAACGGCGCGAGACAGCACAGAAAATGAGAGACATTTTGCTACGTTATTTATTTGGCATACTCTCAAGCGCATGCAGGTATTTCCAAAGTGAAGAAACATTAAAGAAACTCATCGAATTGGAGATTTGTGCTCGACCAAATAAATACTTTTTGTTTTTTTCTTATTTGTATTATCTGGTAATTTAAAAGTGAAGTAGAATTTCCTTAAAATCTTTAATGCTTTAAAATTATATTTTAACTATTTAAAAAAAAAAAATTTAATATTTTCTTTACTTAGTTTAAGATTTTTTATTATTAATTTCGGTTTTTTCCATTTCTTGTATGCTTCCTTTGCACTCCGCTGCCGCTGAGTGCGAATTATGATTTTCTTTTTTAATTTTGTTGTTACATTTCATTTACTTGATAGCAGTTTCTAAAGTATTGTAACGCATCGTTCCGTGCTGTTAGTTGTGAATCGACCTTAATGCGTACCTGTGCGGCCATGACGCGTTGTCGTTCGGCAATCAAAGTGCATTTCGCACAAACACAATCTCGCCAACGGCAATAACGTTTATGTCCTTTCAGGGCGCTAACCTGTGGGAGGAAAAATAAAATTAGTAATGACTTTAAGTAAAAAATTTGTATTTACAAGTATACGTATATTTTTGTATTATTATTTTTTATATATCCTATCTACATTTTGAAATCTATGAGATTATATTTTTTAGTATCTGTGAAATCAATAACTTTAACGTGAAATTTTTGAAAATTCTTAAAACTTACTATATACCTCACAGAAATAAATATTTGTGCAAGGGTATTTTCAAATGAAAAACTATAAAGAAGCAAAGAAAGGTTCATCCAATAATTTTAATATATATTTAGGAAAAAATAGAGACAAAAAATTATACAACAAAAATTCAACTTGACTAAACTTATTAAATTAAAAAAGATATTAAAATAACTTCATATGAAATAAGTATATGTGCATTGGCCTTTCGTTGCACTTTTTTTCAACGTTTTTATAACTTTCGATTTTCTAATAATTAATAAGTTTTCCATTTTGAAAAAGGACATCATTTATATGTTTAGGCATAGAGTCTGCCAAGTTTTGAAGAGTGGAATCACTTATCTTGTCCCACTCTTCAACTAAAGTACCTTTCAAGTCTCTGATTGTCTCAAACTGCCGACCAGTTTTATAAATAAGGGCCAACAATATTCCCCAGAGGTCCTCAATTGGGTTTAAATCGGCACTTAGTGCCACCCAATCCAGAAAAGTCCTTAGTTAAACGAGCCGTATGGATTGGGGTGCTGTCTTGCTGAAAACCCCAGTCGTCTCCGTATATGTTTCCTGCAAATTCAATAAGAACATCCTCTAATATTTCAACATAGAATTCTGCGTTGGTTCTTGACGGAATAAAACAAATTGGAGACTTTCCCCAATGCGGCCCAAATCATCAAAGACCCGCCACCGTGGTTCCGCTTATGGAACGTTTACCATGGTTGCCTAAGATCCCACCAATGTTTCTGGCAGCCATCTGGATCTCCTAAGTTGAACTATTTTTCGTCCGAAAACACAAGGTTTCGGAATTCGTTAGTCCAAAATTTATATATTCTGCCAAATGCTAAACGAGACTTAATGTGGCGTGATAATAGTCTTGGTACCGGCTCCCGCAAACAATATTCAAGTGTTCCGTCCTCAACCAAAATTTGATGTATTCGCCTATCGGTGACTTTAAGACTTCAATGGTGTTTGATTTACTTGCAAGACATTTCTTTTTGAGCAGCCAGACGTCGAATTTCTCGTTTGCATCTGCTGTCGATGTTAGTTGGCCTGCCGCTTCGTTTGAGTTAACCATATCTTTCTGGATTTTTAAGAAAGTTGCTGATGGTATTTTTATGCCGATGCACTCTAGTAGCAATATCATGAATACTTTTGCCACTTCCGCTTAGCCCTTAATCAGACCACGCTCTTCATCGGATAAATGTGACATTCTACAGATTAACCCATCAATAATTCAATTAATCTTTGTTCAAAAGAAGTAATCTATTTTACTTACATTTTTCTTTATGGTACCAATGCAAATAACACAAATTTGTAATAACGGTACCAAGAATAATGACTAAAGAAGAACTTCGCAAGCGAATAGGTAAATTGGACTGCAAATACAAACTTTGGCATACCGAACAAAAATGCACCGTTACTATCAAGAAAGATAACGGTATACAAAACTTTGCACACATACTTATTTCTGTGAGGTAAGTTCTGGATGGATAGTCGCAACTTTAAGACCGCTACAGTCAACATATTATTTTTTATTTTCATTATATTTGTTTGTTTGTCTTTGAATGGATACTTTCTTACAGACTATGTTAAGTTAATGTAGAATAGTTTAGTAATTACTAAGAAGAAAAAAAACAATTTATGGTGGTTGTCTTAAATGCCATACGGCCATGTAAAGTCAGTACCAGAAGAATTGAAAAACAAATTTTAATCTACACATGCCGTAGAAATCGAAAAATTCAGCCCGTAAATAGTACTCGAAAGCCAATTTTCAAGGTTTCCTACTGTCAAAGTTTCTATTAGGAATATTAAATAGAATTTTACCCAAAAGGGAACGGCAATCAATAGTATCAGTAACGATACGAATAGTAAATGAGCACGAGAGAATAGATCGTCTGCTATCAAGTGCTTCTAAGTCAACCAATAAACAGCGAAAGCGATACGATGGTACGGGCTCAGAAAAGTTTAAAGACCGAAGGGCAAAACTAAGAAAAACTTTCTGAGCTCTCTGAATACGGTACCTATTTGGTACGGTCTCCAAATAACAGCGGCATACACAAAACTCGATCTAACAAAAGCACAGCACAATGTTTTGAGAGCGTGTGGGTTTGTAAATGTAGAACAATTTCGGCGTACGAATGGCCGTCCTAGGGCATGGTTAACGTGATTAGTGAAATTCTGCTTAGCCCTCTCGCCCCTCGGCAGACAATGGCAAGCCTCCGAGTGTATTTCTGCCATGAAAAAGCTTCTCATAAAAAATATCTGCCGTTCAGAGTTGGCTTAAAACTGTGGATCCCACCATTTGTGAAACAACATCAAGACGCACACCACAAAAACCCAGGAAAGGGTTTAAGCGCCAATTATATATATGTTTAGGCATAGATATAGTATACGATGCAAAGAACCCTATTGGTATATGTTTAAATGCGTCTTTCTTCTTCAAGATATAAAAGCGGAGGAAGTAAAACGTTTATTCAATATTGTGCATATATAGGTAAATAAGAAAAGCTTAACAAAAAAGAATTTATAATAACTAGAATACACGTTGACTATTTAAGAGTTGCCATCTCAACACTCCTCCTCAACGTGGATACTGTTTTACAAAAATTATTCAAAATTCATTAATTTCATGAAATTATAATGTTTGTTCCTGGCTAAATTCTTCGTTAAAATATCAGCCAGCATTTCGTCTGTAGGACAATATCTCAGCTCAACTTCCTTCCTCTGTACGGCTTCGCGAATGTGATGGAATTTGATGTCAATAAGTTTGCTACGTTTATGATAAACAGGATTTTGCGCCAATTTCATAGCGCCTTGGTTATCGATATACAGCTCTACAGGCTCGTTTTGACCAATTCCAAGTTCAACCAACAATCGCCTCATATATATAGCCTCTTTTGTTGCATCTGATGCAGCCATATATTCTGCCTCTGTGCTGCTGAGTGCAACCGTATGTTGCTTTCTCGACTCCCAAGATATTGGACAATCGCCGTAGAAAAACATGAACCCAGTATACGACTTCCGGTCCAACACGTTTTTCATTTCTACAGTGCCAGCCAAATACTTAAGAATATGTTTCAGTTTGCAAAAATGCTCTACATGAGGGTTACAATTACGCTGCGCCATTTTTGACACTGAATGCAGTATATCAGGACGCGTTGTAATGGCCAGATACATAAGAGCACCAATAAGGGACTGATAATCCGTTTGATTTGCCTTCTCGCAATCATCTGCACAATCGACTTGATATCCCTTCTCTAATGGAACCGATACAGCTTTAAAATTTTTCATACCATACTGTGACAACATTTCACGTATGTACTGTGCTTGACAAATAGTCATCTCGCCTGTTTCTCCATCGCGACTAAACTCAATTCCCAAAAAGTGTTGTAACATACTTTTATCGCTTACCTCGAATAGTTCTGCCAGTTGTAGTTTTATTTTAATCACCACTGCCTTGTCTCTGCACCCTATGATCAGGTCATCAACATACACCAGCACCAACGTAAGCTGCTCGTTGAAATTTGCCTTGTATAAGCAGGGCTCATTTTCGCATGCAGTAAAACCAATGCGCGTTAACACACCATCAAGCTTGCTATTCCACTCTTTGCCACTTTGCTTTAACCCATATATGGCCTTATGGAGTTTCAAAACTTTTTGCGATGACTCGCCCTCGACGAAATGTTGCGGTTGCTGCATGTAGATCGTGTCTTGAAGCTCACTGTTTAAATATGCTGAATTCACATCTATTTGATGAAGATGCATTTCATGTTGCACTGCTAATGCCAACATAAGTCGAATAGTAGAATATCTTGCAACCGGTGAGAATACTTCTTTGTAATCAATTCCATAACGCTGATTACAACCTTTCGCCACAAGACGTGCTTTGTAGCGCACAATGTTGCCGTGTTCGTCTTTCTTTAATGCAAACACCCATTTACATGGAATGGCTGTGCCATCAGCTGGCAAATCTGTCACTGACCAGGTATTGTTTTTCTTAAGCGCGAAATATTCGTCTTCCATTGCTTTTTCCCATTTTCTACTATTTTTAGAAGTTAGCGCTTCTTCAACCATGCTGTATAATTCGTTGAATTGATCTTTCGGTCTGCTTACCTTGCACTTGCGCGGAAGTTTGGGTCTGCCTTGTTCGATTTTCACTTCTCTCTCTGCTTGCTCTTCGCTCATCTGATGCGCGCTTGAATCGCTATCGATGTCACTGTTTGGTGTATCATAAGCATCTTCATGCTTACTTTGCTGCAAAGTGTCTATCTCTTTCTCCCAATTCAGTAGCACTAAATCTACCCCTTCTTCAGGTTTGTCGCCATCAAAACATTTATTAAAAGCAGTTTCGTCAAACAAAACGTCTCGGTGCTCAATAACTTTATGACTCTTTTTATCATATAAGCGATAAGCTTTTGCTGTTGTTGAGTAACCAACCATAATGTACTGCCTACCTTTGGCCTCGAATTTGGACTTCTTATGTGACTTGTCTAATGCAACTGCAATAGAACCAAACGTGCGAAAGTGCTTTACAGTGGGCTTTTTGTTCCACCACACTTCGTACGGAGTTTTGTCTCCCAGCTTATTTGATGTGCATCTATTCCTGATATATGCTGCCGTATTTATAGCTTCAGCCCACAAACATTGAATAACACCAGCATGCACCATCATCGATCGCGCCATCTCGACCAGTGTGCGATTTGCGCGTTCCGCCACTCCATTTTGCTGCGGAGTATATGCCACTGTCAACTGCCTTGTTATACCGTATGTTTGAAGATATGCGTCGAATTCTGCATTGACGTACTCGCGACCGTTGTCAGACCTGATCGCCTTGATTTTATGTCCAGTTTGAAGTTCCACTTGTGCTTTAAATATCTTGAAATATTTAAAAACTTCATTCTTTGCTTTCATGAAGTACACAAAAATACGTCGTGATAAGTCATCAATGAAGGTAACGAAATATTTTGAGCCACCTACTGAATTAGTTCGGAAGGGTCCACACACATCTGAGTGTACAAGTTGTAGCAAATCCTTTGTTTTTGTACTAGACTCATCAGGAAACGGTAGTACATGAATTTTGCTTAGCATGCAAGTTCTGCACTTTCCTGTATCGCCACGACTGTTTACTTGCATATCGCGCACTATATTTCGACGACTTAGCTCCCGCAAACTTTTGAAGTTTAGGTGTCCCATTCGGTTATGCCATGCTATGTCACTATTGCATGCTGCAAATGCTTTTTCTGCGCTATTTCTTAACACAAAAAGGCTATCTTTTCTATCGGCTTGTAAAAGTACTTCGCCTGATCTGTCGTTTATTGTGGCTTTGCTCGAGTCGAATATCACTGTATACCCTTTCTCTACAGCTTTGCTTACAGAAATAAAATTTGCTTGCAGTTCTGGTGAATACAACACATCTTTCATTTCGATTCCACGACGAATCACAATATCTCCTTTGCCTATTGCTTTTATATAGTTGTCTCCAGCAAGTGCAATCTGCTCGTCGTGTTTATCCAAACGCGTGAACATGCGGCGGTCGTTACACATATGTGATGTCGCGCCACTGTCGATATACCATGCTATCTCTTTCCAACTTTTGACTTCAGCAGCACTCAGCATCGCTAGTCCTTTGTTCTTATTGTTCTGTTTCTTCTCACACTGATTTGCATAATGCCCCTTCTCACCACAAACGAAGCAATTTCCTTTGAATTCTTTTCGCTCCTTTTTGAAGTTGTTGCCGAACTTTTTCTTTTTCACGCTTTTCGCTGTAAACGCATGCTCACCTGTTGCTACTTCGCTCTCGTTGTTCTCATTTCTCCTTTTGCCTTCTTCCAGAACTTTCTGCTTCAAAATGGTGAAATTGGGTAGGGAGTCCCTTGTTTCAATAGCCACCACGAAGTTCTCGAATTCTTTGGGCAAACTGGATAAAAGCATAATGGAAAGCAACTCCTCCTGAATTTCTATACCCGTTTCAGCCAGCTTTTCTGAAATTTCTGTGAAATCATTAATATGTTGCACCACATTGCCATCTTGCGCCATGGTCAAATTCAGCAGTCTCTTGTAAAGCGAAACCTTTTGCAACGGCCCTTTCGGATGATGCACCTCCTGCAGTTTCACCCACGCATCTCTAGAAGATTTGCACTTCTTTACATGTGCCAATTGCGGCGACTTAACACATAAAAAAATTGTTGCTAGCGCTTTTTCATCGTCGGCTTCAAACTTCAATTTGTCCTCTGCATTCTCATGGGTCAACTTCCCAGACACCATCTTCCAGTAGCCTCCATGGATGAGCACACTCCTCATCTGCACTTCCCAGGAATCATAGTTTCTGTCATCTAATTTGTCGATTTGAAGACTAGGTACACTCATCTTGAGTCCTTACCTCACAAAAATTTTTTTTTCTTCAAAAGCGCAAAATCGAAAGGCCCTGGGCCCATAACCTGTTTAAATGCGTCTTTCTTCTTCAAGATATAAAAGCGGAGTAAGTAAAACGTTTATTCAATATTGTGCATATATAGGTAAATAAGAAAAGCTTAACAAAAAAGAATTTATAATAACTAGAATACACGTTGACTATTTAAGAGTTGCCATCTCAACAGTATATATTATATACCTACAGGCTTTTTTACTTTTTACACATTTTTTAGCACATTTTGCTTTTATTTTAACTTTAAAATTAAAAATAGCTCCATCAATTTTTAAGCTATTCTTCTCGAATTTTGCACAGAACTGTATCATTATATTACAATATCAGTTATTTCTGAAAATCATTAAGGTCGGAACACTTAAAAATATGTTGAAAAGTTCTTCCTAAGAGAAATTTTCAAATATTGTTATCTCGAATGCTGAAGCTAATTTGACAAAACAGGGAACGACATTGAATTTAGAAGGCCTCAATTTTAGAAACCGGCCTTTGCTCAGAAGAAAGGCTAAAATCCCAAAGTAAAACATTAAACATGAGAGTTACGCAATATATAGAAACTAATTTGTAATAAATTCAATTCTTGCAGTTTTTTGTATGGAGACAGCCTAATAAAATGTAATTATTGATAAATCAATATTAAGGAACAACAAGTTCTGTGTTTTTTTAACGCTTGCGAACTTAAAATGATAATACAAAACAGACATATTGTTGGAATGAATTTTTGTTTACTATATTCCTGGTGGACAATTTCATGGCATTTATTTTGTCAATATGAAATCCAGCATATGTCCGCTGTTGCTGCGAGTCGATCAGTCCAATTTTTGACTACTAATAAATCTAAATATGCCCACCACAGGTAACGGTTTGGGCCGCTGTAACTGCAGATGGGCGCTCTCCAATCGTTTTAAGAGCCTGGCGTTAAGGTAAATGCGAAATATTATCGGGTATTCTGGAGGTTGCTTTGAAGCCGTGGGCATTTCGGTGACAGGCCAGGGACGTTTCAACAGGGCTCGGCACCGTCTCATAAAGCTCCAGTGAACCAAAAATGGCTAAAAAACAACGTTCCTAACTTCATAACGTCCACACAATGGCTCTTAAATTCACCAGACGCGGATCCGATAGATTATATTCTTTTGGCCATTTTGGAGAGCAAAGTCCGAACTAAAGATAAAAGATTCACCAGTCTCTAGGCGCTGAAAAAAGCTATTAACCGCGAGGGGGTCAAATAACTGCAATCCACATTCGGGCAGCTTGCGATTCGTTTCTGGACCGTCTCGAGGCATAGTCCAAGCAAAAGTAAGTGGATTTTTAATTTTGTATTACTCGTATTTTAACAAATTTTTTATTTTTAATTGAATAAAAGTAAATTTCCAAACTAAATTTATAGCGTTTTTAATTGGTTACACTTCGAGTGCTGGAGCCTGTATAGGCACGTAAGCTAAGATCCTTGCTTAAAACTTCGAATAGACACTTCATTCAACGCACAGATTTTTTCAAAGTAAATTTCAACACTTGCCAAACCTTGTCCTTGGCAAGAACTTGTAAAATCTTACTGAACAGAAATGTTAACAAAGTTTGCCATTCTCAGCTGTCAAACCATAATTATCGATATCGATAGTTCTCGTGAACGGGAATGAATGAGCAACTAGCTCTGGAAACGCAGTCGATGTGGGAACACTTAACCTCGTACAAAACTTCGTCAAAATTATGCTACAGACTTCGAATACCAAAACTACAAATTTAATTTTATCACTTTCAAGAAAAGACTGCAAAATATTGGTTGAAGTACTGGAGGGGCACTGTCTCGCTACTGACTGATGTGCTCTTTGCAGAACTCAAAAAATGTGCATGGGATCAACATATTTTTCATCCTTGAAGGATAATGCTGACAAAAGACTGAAGGGCTTGTTAAAACTCGCGAAGACGTATAGTAAAAATTACATAAAACGATATCTTTGACTCCAAATACATAGCATTGGCAACACAATGGACCCAACCAAAACTACCTGACATAATAAGAATTTCTAGCAAACTTTTGGGTATGCAATTTTATGGGCCATTCAATTTTAGTACAATGAAGTGTAAGTTTGAAGACGCTTAAAACTCGCGTTGATTTTTGACAATTTTTTTTTTGGTGCGATGTGAGAATTTTCTTCCATATAAAGGGCATACTCGGAAGTCTTTCATTTCTTGAATAGGGTTAGAAATTCTTGAAGATTTGCTAAGCACATATCGAAATCATATTGGAATATAATTGTTTAATTAAAACAAAAAAGCTTCAATTAAAAACCGAAGAACTAAGTCATTCTTTAAAGTCAATACAAGGTAGAAAAACACTAACAATGCATATAAGAGTACATAAGGAAATAAATAAATAGTTTGGTATAATTCCGTGGTCACAAACCACAAATAACCGCTCAAGTCAAAAGGCATTTTTTAGAAAAAAATTACTCAAAGATTTAATTTTTATTACAAAAAAAATAATAATAATTAGTGTACAGTAAAAATTCAGTTCATAAATTAGGAAAAAAAATTAATTTTACAAGTCTTACTAAATCAGTGTATTAAACAGAAGCAATTAAGTTAGCCAATATGCTTGTATTTCAAAATTAAATTCTTTTTTATTTTAAAAAGCTTACATGATAATAAATTTTTGGGTAAACAGAAACAAACGCAGCGCTAGCAGCAGAGGCTTTCGGTTGATATTAGTAAATATTTCAAAGCATTCTACGGGAGTTGAAGGTTTCATGTGCATTCGAGTAAGTCGATGTTGATTTATTAGTAGTTTGTTAGTTCTAATATCTACTTAGGCGGTCTTATAATACGTTCAACAATAACTAGATTATCCACTTTTTCGAGCTTAACTCCCAACACGCAATTAAAAAGCGAGATTAGAGATACACAATTTCTATCCCGAAATCCCAGATTATAAAAATACTTGTTGCTGTACAACAATGGGTTTCCTGTGTTATCGATAATTATTTATTTATTTAATATATGGAAAATAACAATAAATTATTATTTTACAATAAAAAAAAGGAGCACTAGCTGCCAGGGCTTACGGCTCAGTCACAATATTAGTATTGCAAATGTGAGGAGAAACGCAAAGTAAAAACTAAATGAAATGGATGCTGGCAAAGAAAATAGGTTTGTGGACACAATTCTGATACAATTTTTGTTAGATATTATTAATCATGCAGACATATTACAGAAAAAATCCTGTGCCCATAGACGGTTTGTGTCCCATAATAATTGAATAAACAAAAAACAGTAAAATATTCCACCAAATCAATTTCTATTGAGAAAAACCTTTCAAAGCAATTTTAATTTAAGCAAATTAAAATTAATTTCAATTAAAAATTTTTTTTTCCAAAATTTTGAAATATAATATTTTTTTTTTTCATTTTTTTTTTTTTAATTTACAAAAAAATTGTGTTCAGCAACAATACTGAGAACTTATTGAGACTATTTAACCGCTGCGTACCCTAATTTTACTTATGTTTATTTTTTTGAATTGATACCCCCAAGACATTATTCAATACTCGATCTAGAGAATTCGTGCAATAAATTTACGTATTAAATTTGCTCCTGACTAAATATACGTCCCAACAATAGTTTTTTTTCAAAACTAATCTTTTATAAAACCAAATTATTTAAAATTTTGTTCAAAAAAATTTGAAATTGAAAGAGGAAGGTATGCCGTTAATAGTGGAAAATAGCATGAGGCAAATAACCACCAAGACCACGCTTACAGGACAATATCCTTTTCATGAAATTTTCCATAACCGAATTGCAAAGTGGCTGCCCTATGTCCTTGATGGCCTCACGAATTCTATCTTTGAGGTCTTGAATCGATCCTGTGCTGTTGGCGTAGATCTTCTCTTTGAAGTGGCCCCAAAGAAAAAAGTGACAAGGTGTTAAATCAGAAGATCTCGGTGGCCAATTGTGATCACCTATTCGAGAGATAACACGATCCGGAAACTTTTCCCGTAAAATATCAATGGTTTCGTTGCTTGTGTGGCACATTTAGATAAATGTTGGCTGTTTATTTATTTACATTCTAATTTCAATTATTTTTTTATAAAAATATAGTTCATTGTAAAGGGTGGTTAAACTTCAAGAGCCACACCTAAACGTTAACGACACCGTTGGACTTCTTTCTTTGAGGTTATTTGAAAGAAAAGGTGTACGTCGATATGCCAGCAACAATTCAAGAGCTAAATGATGAGATAATTCGGCACATTAACCGCATAGAACCTCAATTATGCCTCAGCTTCATCGACAATTTGGACCATCGGATGGAGGTGTGCCGCCGAGGCCACGGCAGCCATTTGGCCGATATTTTGTTCCATACGTAATTGAATCATACCAGGATTATCATAATTAGGAAAAGTGACAATAACTTCTTAAAAAAAATTTATTTTATTCCAAATCTACACCGGCTTGAAACTTAACCACCACATAGATACGTTCCCAAAGAATTCGTGTAAGAAGAGAATGAGGCGCAAATTAAAGTTTCCGGCTTTGTATAAAATTTGTAAAAATTCGGCAAATTTTCAGCAAAATGTCATACTTTTAAATCAGAGTTTTAAGAAGAATTTCAGGTATGCAGTTTTATAGAGCACTGAAATTTAATAAAGTTCAAGTTTTAAGTAGGTCAAAAGTCATACAGATTTTTGAGAATTTTTTTCGGCCGCGGTCTTATGCATTTTCTCCATTTACCACATTTTTTATATAGTAAATAGAAGTTTGGGGGAAAAGAAATCCATTATTTATTGATAGATGGCTGTAGTGATTGATAAATTAAAGTATAGATCAAAAAGTTTAAAGTTTATGCTCATTGTTAAGGTAACATTTCACACTAAAAAATTCTTTTGCTGTTTTTTTTTTGCTCCAGTTAGTTATGAGTTGCAGGGTGGAGTTACATAATAATAAATTTATTTTTCCCCAAACTAATATATAGGAGAAATAGAAAGTAGGTTAAAGTTCTTTTACGAAAGCAGTAACCTACTTAAAGCAAGAACTGATTGCAATTTTTTAATAAAGTGCATAACCCGAAAAATTTTTTTAGATTTGTTTAATTTTTTTTTTTTTTAATATAAACTATAAATTTTTGTCGAAAATTTGTTGGCTAAAAAATAAAACTGATTAAAATTTTTTAATAAGTGCATAACTCGAATAATTTTATTTAGACTTGTTTAGTTTTTTTTTTTTTTTTCAATTGTAGTTTATAAATTTTTTGTCGAAAACTGGGGTGCTAAAAACTAAAACTGATTAAAATTTTTTAAAAAAGTGCACAACTTGAATAATTTTATTTAGACTTGTTTCATTTTTTTTTTTAATATAAACTAAAAATTTTTGTCGAAGCTTTGGGTGCTTAAAACTTAAAATGATTGCAATGTTTTTAATAAAGTGCATAACTCGAATAATTTTATTAAGACTTGTTTCATTTTTGTTTTTTCAATATAAACTACAATTTTTGACGAAAATTTTTGGGCTAAAAAATAAAACTGATTGAAATTTTTTAATAAAGTGCATAACTCGAAAAATTTATTTAGATTTGTTTAATTTTTTTTTAATATAAACTACAAATTTTTGTCGAAAACTGGGGTGCTAAAACATAAAACTGATTGAAATTTTTTAATAAAGTGCATAACCCGAAGCATTTATTTAGATTGGTTTGATTTTTTTTTTTTAACGTAAACTACAAATTTTTGTCGAAGCTTTGGGTGCTAAAAAATTAAAATGATTGCAATGTTTCTAATAAAGTGCATAACTCGAATAATTTTATTAAGACTTGTTTCATTTTTTTTGTTTTTCAATATAAACTACAATTTTTGAAGAAAATTTGTGGGCTCAAAAAAAAACTGATTGAAATTTTTTAATAAAGTGCATAACTCGAAAAATTTATTTAGATTTGTTTAATTTTTTTTTAATATAAACTACAAATTTTTGTTGAAAACTGGGGTGCTAAAACATAAAACTGATTGAAATTTTTTAATAAAGTGCATAACCCGAAGAATTTATTTAGATTGGTTTGATTTTTTTTTTTTAACGTAAACTACAAATTTTTGTCGAAGCTTTGGGTGCTAAAAAATTAAAATGATTGCAATGTTTTTAATAAAGTGCATAACTCGAATCATTTTATTTAGATTTGTTTGATTTTTTTTAATATAAATTAAACATTTTTGTGAAAAATTTGGGCGCCTAATCGGAAAAATTTTATTTAGGTTTGTTTGATATTTTTTTTAAATTTAAGCAAAAAATTTTTGTCGAAAAGTATGGTTGTCATAAAATAAAACGCATAATTAAGGGGTTTGTTTAAAAACAAAAAAAAATTGTGGTGAAGGTGGGTTTATACAAGATGATGCCACTTGAGCAACAACAACATTTGTATTTAAGAATTTTGAGGGTCCAAACAAATGTGAATAAATAAACAAAATAACAATAAAAATCCGTAAAACTTCCTAAAAATTCAACATAAAAATTCCTTTCATACTCAAAATACCAAATCGCAAGAAAAAACAAATAAGTTGCCCTACCGATATCACCTTGTACAGCAACGCCTTGGTTATACGGTTATTTATTTATTTTTATTTATTTAGTTTTATTTATTTATTTATTTATTAAGCCAAAAATTCTTATAGGCTAAGTGGAAAACAGAACAAAACAGAAAGCACAATTAAACTACTTCTAATAAATATTGAAAGATTTTAATAGCTGATCTTTTGAAAATATAAAATCTATCTCAACAAATTTTAGAGAATTTATTAAACTCAATTAAGGTTCTAGTAATAGGAGTATTCTGTACATTAAGGTATTTTGTAAGAGCAACATCGAAGAACTCCGACCTACGCAGAGCTCTGACGGGAATATTAAAGAAAATTCTCTCAAGATGCATCGTACACTCAAAAGCACTACGGATTAAGTCAAAAATGAAAGATAAAGATAGGATTATTCTCCTGCTCGGAAATGATTTTAAGTTGATCAATAAGCAACGCGCTTCATATGTACGGATAGGATCCAAAAAGCGTAAAGTACGCAACGAGAAATGTAAGAAGACTTTCTGGCAGCATGGCACGTACAGGTATAATACGAAGGCCAAATGAAGGATGCATACTCCAGTTTGGAGCGCACAAACGCCGTATACAAAAGCTTCAGCGTATGAGGGTCGGAGAAATCGGAGCTGTGACGCCTAACAAAAGCGAGCATGGCGTAAGATCTGGCAAATAATTAAATTTGTATAACTAGTAAAAGTAGGATGCGAATCAAATATGACAAATGCCTTTTGTTAGCATTGCCAACTTTAGAAACCCGAAGAGAAATTGCAACGGCAATATTTATAAGGGACATAGCGATGAATCGTATCAAATGCCACTTCTAACTGTAGCTAATTTACTGCTTACTGAATCCTTTTAATTGTCCTACTCGTAACCTTAGACTCTGCACTATGTTCCATTTACCTTATCACAAGACCCATTTTAGTCATAATGAACCACTTACACGTTGATCAGACAATCCAACCAATTTTGTAAAAATTTAGCGAATTCTCCAACTCACGAGAGACTTTCAAGTCAAAACTTAAGCTGGAGATACACTTTTTGAATTGTGACTAATGCATCTCACCGAATTCTATTATATATAAGCTTTAGTATTTGTTATCTATTTGAGTTGTACTTTAATTAAAGAAACAATGAAAAAGTAAATAAAAAAAGAATAAATAAAAATACTTAATTTGAATTTGCTAATCAAAACTTGTCACTAGGCTAACAAGGCTTGACTTTCAGGCGTTTTTAACCATCATATCCATTATGCTATAAATTTATTATAAATCATTGTCTAGTTTATAATTCTAATCTACAAAATGGTATAAAGCACCCACCACTCCGTGATTGCGGCAACGCGCACACTTCGGTGTCCGCTGGTAGCGCTCGGAGGCGGCGCGTAGAAAAAAGGCGGGCGGCAAAGCACCTAGAACCGGATGTTGAGACATTAAGTTTTGCATGTCCACGCTGCTGGGTAGGCTCATGTTTTTCCGCCGACGGCTGAGCAATTCCAAAGCGTTTGCAACGGCAATTTTTATACGAATTTCGAACTATTTACTAACGATTTACTGCGTTTTTGAAAAACTTTTAACAAGACATTATTTTATGAAAAACTGTTTACGCATTTCGTTCACTGTTCGCTGCAGCAATTGCTGGTTTACGTTTGGTTTAGTTATTTAAAAAATAAAGATGTTTTTGTTTTTGAGTTTTGAAGCCCTTTCTTCACTTCAACATTCACATTTATGTTTGCATTGTTCAGTTTCTTTGTTTTCTCTTTTGTTCTATTAAATCACTTTGAATTTTTAATCGCTCACAAAGAACTACCCTTTACAATTCCGGTTTGTTGCATATCTCCGCGCGCTAACACCTTTTCAACGTTGTTACACGACGGATACTCAGTTGAAACTGAATCAACTTTGCCAAGCACCGTCAAAGCCCCCAGTCATCGAGTCCATCAGCAGCCAGCCAGCTTACCAACCAACCAAGCAATCGCTGAGCCTTGCAGGCAAGCACTCAGTCAACCAGTCAGTCCGCCGCCGCCATTCATACATACACACACACACCCGTACGCATGCACACAGTTACATTTAGCCAAAGGCAATGAAATGCAACACATACAACAATTGAATGCGTGCGTGCGAGTGAGCGAGCGAGCATTTGAATTAAGCGTTCGTGGCGAGGGTTGAAACTGAAACCGCTTACTCCTACCCTAAATTGTGGTCTCTGAAGTTTCTTTGATAGTTACTCTGCAACAACCACCGCAACAGTAGCAGCAGCAACAACAAAGCGCAGCAGTAACAACATAAATTGAGCAATGGCAACAGCAACAGCAAAGGCAATACGACAGAAATAGCAGCAACGTTGGCATGGCATGGCATGACAATTCTGCTAGCACAGCTGGCTGGCAGGCTGGCGGCGGGACGCGTAATTAAAAAAGTTTCCAAATTCGATTTTTTGGGTACTGTATACAAAGTTGCTCACTCACTCGGCTGCGTCGCTGACGTCGCGCTTGCCTTGCATTTCACATATTTACATTTGCATGTAAAAACCCCGCACTATACAGTTACACTCACACATATACATATATAGCTAAGTATATGAGTAGATATGTAAATGGAAGAGTGATCATTTTTAACGTTGTTGCCTCTTATTTTCGTCGACGTTGGCGTTGTGGCACTGCATTTTATTTGTTCACCCTACAGCCATTCGATGAGGCTGTAAACTGAATAGCAATTAATTGAGATAGAATTTTCTAATTGAGAAAGCGAATCAGAAACACACAATTTATTAGATGGACATGAAAAATATTTCCCGCACAATTTTAAGGGGTTATACAAGGTGGCGCAAAAGTAACCTTGCGATATTTTTTGGCTGTAATTAAAAAAAAAAATGAAAAACTTTGATTCATCTTGTGGATTATTTTTATTTGGTCTTGTAATTTTTTTTGCATCAAGTCGGGAATATGATGTCATGTAAATGGCCGCCGCCACAGCTGATTGCCATTTGAGCCCTTTTTATGGTATTTTCCATCACTTTGGCCAAAACTTCCGGCGATAGGTCGTTACATTCTTGACAGATATTGTCTTTAAGAGCTGCAAGAGTCTGAGGCTTGTTGACATAAGCCCGCGACTTCAAAAAGCCCCACAAAAAGAAGTCTGGAGCGGTCAAATCAGGCGATCTTGCTGGCCAGTGCAAATCGCCAAAACGGGAGATTAGGCGCCCGGGAAATTCATCCTTCAGCATATCGGTTGTGGCACGTGCAGTGTATGCCGTTGCACCGTCCTGTTGGAACCACATGTTTTCCAATCCCAATTCATCAAGTTGCGGCAAAACGAACTCGTTGATCATTGCTCTGTAGCGCTCACCATTCACAGTAACCGTTTGGCCCGCGACGTCTTCGAAGAAAAAAGGTCCGATGACTCCTCCAGCGAAAACAGCACACCATACAGTGACTTTGAGCGGGTGTAATGGCTCTTCGTGGGTTACACGCGGATTTTCAGTGCCCCAGAAGCGTAAATTTTGCTTATTTACGTACCCGCTAAGATGGAAATGGGCCTCATCACTCATGATTATTTTTGATGAAAAATCATCTTCCTCTTGGTGGTGATTAAGGATGGCTTGAGCGTATGTTAGACGCGATTAGCGGTCAGCAGCTAACAGCTGATGCACCGTCTGGACTTTGTACGGAAACATCTTCAAATCTTGTACCAAAATTCGCTGTAAAGACCGTCGACTGATACCCATTTGCGTGGCACGTCGTCTGGTCGATGTCGAAGGCGCTTCCAAGACATCCTCGGCTACAGCAGCAATATTCTCTGCAGAACGGCTACTCCGGGGTCTGCCACGCCTGGCAGCATCTCGTGTTGTATCAGTCTCTTCGAGGCGAGCGGCTAAACGTCGCAGTGTTTTACCAGTAGGCGTTGGACGGCGAGGAAATCTGCGACGAAATTCACGTTGTGCCAAAGTCACCGACCGATTATTGGTCAAATAAATAGTCAACAATATTCCGCGTTCTGGAGCAGTGTGGCGTAACATTGTTTATTAACGTGATGGAATTCTGTCACAATAATATAAGAGATTTCCTCGTTAACACGCACTGCATCCTGTCTCAGACCAGGTTCAAAAAGGAAACACGAATAACATTGAGAAAAACGATCGAATTCTTCTTCTACTTATTATAATTTGACTATACTTAATTATAATTAATTTATTCAAAGCATAATTTAAAAGATTACCTGAACCATACAACACACACATACGTATGTACATATATATGTAAATATAAAATTAGAATTGGTCAGTAGTATTTCAAGTGTGTCTGTTAGACCGAATGTAAGCCCCTAACGATTTTCTCATTTGTTTCTGTTACTCGTTGCTCTTCTTTGCTTTTGTTCGATTTCCGCGCCACTTTCAACTTGAAAATATACCCACGGTCTGCCCCAACACCAACACACAGCAATAAGCAAGCAATCTTATTTAGCAGTATGAAGAGAGGAGCAGCAGCAGCAGCAGAAGCAGCATCTGCTGACAGCAGCAGTTGTAATAGCCAACCAAAAGCTTTGCCATTGCCTTTGCCGTGCTCTGACATTACCCGCTCTCATCAACGCAAAAGTTGTGTTTCTGTAACTGTTTTGTTGCTGGTTCGCATGGTGGCTGTCGCAGCCTTCATTCACATACACACTGGCATGCGTAAAAGGTTTATAAAAACGTGCACTGTGTGTTTGTTTCTAAGTCAAGCAACCAATACCAATCAACGCTCTGGCGGAATACAACAATGCAATAGTACAATGTGACTGTTAAAAGTTGTTGCCACGATTGGTGTGAGTATTGTGGACTAGCAGAGCAGCCCACAACGATACTGCTGGGCGTATTGTAGTAAGCACTCCATTGTGGAGTGAGGTTAGAGCAAATCCATTTACTACATATGATATGTTTAAGTGTGTATGTAAGTAAAAAATAAGTTTGTGCAATGGCGACTGTATTTAAAATGTTGAAGTATACTGTGATTTTTTCTTACTTTCTAAGCAATAGAATAATCAAGTCTACACATTTGAGACATATAGAATATGTACATAAATATGTATTTACTGAAATCCATATGGCTTTGTATGCGTCTATAAGTTACTTTTTTACGAAATTCCTTCTAAATATAAGTGTGTGCACCCTTTTTTGGGAATGGCATGAATCAGTTGAAATATTCATTTAAAGAAGATGCTCAGAATATGAAAGTCATGGTCATATGCATTACATTCGCCTGATCGATTTTCGAAAAAAAACCGATCAACATATCTTTCAGTCGCGAATTGTATAGCCTCGCTTTCGTCGTCCGCTCCCCAAGCATGCTTTTCCTTACACTGCTGATTTTGTTCAAGTCTCTTAAAGTCTTACACAAATATTCTGGTCGCATCTGCAATGACTACTCGACGCATCTAAAGTCTCTCGTTGCTCTGAAATATTTTCGATCAATTCCACGGCGCGTGTAAAAAAGTTCCTCTCGAAAAACACGTACAAAACCAGCCAAACGAAATTTAATTACCACACACCTCATAGCCGTTTTATCATTTTTCTTTCCTTTTTTAACCTAGCCTTATTCTACTTCGGAGGAAAGTCGACGTCCTCGTGCGAAATCTTCAGGTCACGCGGTCCTGAGTCGTCTCTTCGCTGACTTTTCTTCATCGCATGTCATTTTCCATGGTGTTTTTCAAGTTTCTTTGTACCTGGCCCTCTTTTCGCTACCTCCATGTGGAACACTTGCCCCACTGCTTGATCCTCTGGTCTTCTCATTACATGACCGTACCAGTGTAAGCCCTTTCCTGGAGCTGCGTATGTTAAACAACGTTTGGAGATCTTCGTATATATCCAGGCATACGAAATTAAGAGTATTTGAGTCAATCGCGCAGTCTGTCATTCTGTATGGATGTGAGACATAGAACACAACAATGTGCGATATACAAACTGTGCAAGCAATCATCAAACGATGTCTCCGCAGGTTTGTGCGCGTCTTCTAGTCAAACACCATCTTCAACACTGATTTCGGAAGTATGAGGATAGTAACGCTTTCGTAAAAATGTGTTACAAAAAACTATCAAAGCTGTTTTTCGTTCGGAATTAATGATACCGATATCGCGAGTTTCCAAATTGCAGAAGAACTACTTGATTCCGTCGGAATTGCTAATAACTTTCGCCTCCACAGAATTAATAATATGCCTGACTGTGTTCGAAGTAAAATTCGAGTTATAGTGACTTTAAATTCCTGTTTTTATTTTTGTTTTTGTTTTACAGGGTTTTATTGAGCCTTAATGAGCCTTCCCGCGTGGTGGGGGAAATGATCGTTGGGCCTTTCCCTTCCACTAGAAACCGGTCCCAGTTCGCTGGCAACAGCGGTGCAGGCAACATCGCTCCGCGCGTGAAAGCGGTTTTAAAAGTGTGTTAGGATTTTGCAGTGGCGAAAATACAGCTGATCATCTTTTTCGACTCTCGAGGAATCGCCCACAAGGAGTTTGTACCTCCAGGAAGCACTGTAAACGCGGCATTTTACAAAGAAGTGCTCCTTTGGCTGAAAAACCGCGTCCTTCATCACGACAATGCGCCGGCGCACATCGTCTTCCTCTGCAACTCTACATTGGCCAAGATGGGGGTTCCGGTGCTTCCTCACCCTCCCTACAGCCCAGACCTGTCTCCTCCGGACTTCTTCTTGTTCTCGCGCCTGAAAAGAAAGCTGAAGGGGAGGCGTTTCGACTCCATCGAGGCGATCCAAAAAAAACTGTGACAGCCGAATCGAACGCGATTCCGGCGGATGAGTTTAAAAAATGTTTCCTGCAGTGGAAGGACCGCTACCAGCGGTGTATTGACGCTCAAGGGTCCTATTTTAAAGAATATTAGTTGTATAAGCCAAAAGATTTAATAAAACTGCTTAAAAAAAATAAGGCTCATTACTTTTCAATCAAACCCTGTATATATACGTATATATTTTTTTCTTCTTTTGTGGCGAATTTCGTTATCCCGTCGGAATTGATAAAAGCTGTTTCCCGACGTTTTCACAACGGAATTAATAATGTAGCTGAGAATTTTCGTGTGTTCGAAGTAAAATTCGAGCTATAGTGTCTTTAAATTCCTGTTTTTATTTTTCGTTTTATTAATTTATTTATTTTTTTCTTTTGTGGCGAATTTCGTGATTCCGTCGGAAATATCAATAACTCATTCCCGCCATTGCCCTGACCGAATTAATAATAGGTCTGATAATTTCGCGTGTTCGAGTAGGCTCCGAACTTGTACCAACAATTGATTATCAGCGTTTAGAAGTCAACTATCTATATTCTAGATACTTTTTTAAATTATAAATCGATTTACCATTGCAGTACATGCATACTTACATACACCCTAATTTTAGGGAATCTATTGTAGTTTTTCAATTATTTCATTTTAATTTCTGTATATAACTTAACCACAGTAACTATTTAACTTGCATTAGTTTGAGTGTACATGCCTACAGCCATTCTCACATAATATCCACTATTTGCAACAGTAAATGCTACAACATTGAGTACTCAAAATGGGGGAGGAAGGAGTGTTTTCTCTCTCTCTCTGCCTCTTATCTGTGGCCTCTGCGCCACTCTCATTTTCATTTGCAGTTACTGCTCCATTGTTGTTTCTCAATTCCTCAGAGCGCAGAATCTGCAACTGCGCTTGCGATAATAATAAAATAACAGAAATGAAGACTGTTCTTTCCACTCTCTCTCTCGTTACTATGTAGAAGCAGGCGGTTCGCCTTTTAAATTTCAGCATCTACGCCCCTATTCAGAGTAATATTTCTTTCTTACTGTTTTATGTTAAATGTGGTCATATTTAATATATAAATGCAACTAATTTAATAATAATATTCAAAAAAAAGAGGTATATTTGATATCAGTTAAGTTAAGGCACCTGAAATTATGTTACAAAATATCGGTAGGTTCAGTTCATATTAATAACAGTTCCGAGTTGAAGCCGAGTATGTTCAAGGCTTATTGTACATTAGTCTTTTGAATTTGCTGGGGTAATGTGATAATTACGCGTGAAAAGCTGCTTCATTTTCCTTTTTTTTTTAATTTTTACAAAACTAAATTATATAAATCCGTCAATAACTTCAGAGCGGTAAGAGCAAAAGAAAAATATTTATGTACTTCCATTATTTTCAAGTAGTTGTAGAAAGTAAAAAAATGCATAATTTTACGTAAAATTTTCATAAAAATATCTTTTTGTGATAAAATCAGGATGCAATCGTTTTCAATCACGACATTACAGCAGTATCTGGCTTTAACATTTTAACAAATAGGAAAAGCAAAGGTTTTCTATGAAGAATTTGATGTCAACTCTATTCCAACAAAAGTACGGGCTTTAGCTGTCCCTTACTTGAGGCTCGTATTGTAATCACAGTTGTGCTAACCTAACAAAAACAAAAAAACAGAACAGAACAGAACAAAAAAACAGAACAGATCAAATCAGTTGACTTAGAGCGTCATCTGGCGATTGCTCCGGGAACTTTTTGATCAAGGTGATATTCCCCCTTATTCTTTGCTATTTTTATAAACCATTAATCTTTTAGTTATTTTGATTTCCGAAGGCTTCGATCTTAACTCTGACCACTCTCCGATCCTTTTAGAAATATCAGAAAATGTGGTACTAAATAAAACGTCTCCTCGTCAATTTAATAACTTCACCGACTGGCAGTATTTCCAACTGCAATTGAAAGCTGCAATGGTAGACTCCGACCGTATCCTGACCATTGATGATCTTGATTATGGCATGCTTCAATTCACGCAAATAATGGCACAGAAAATAAGTGGGTACACATAACAGAAGTGAAACTGTCAAGACAGACAAAGAAAGAGGGAGAGACCCGAGATAGAATGAGAGAGAGAGACAGAGAGAGAGAGAGAGAAAGAGTATATATCTAAATAAATTCACAACATTTGCAGAGAATACTAATAGACAAAATTTACAAAGAACGGGTGAATGCTCGAACGGTGTAGGTAAACGCCGGACACAAACTATGGCAACAATGCGCACTACTCCGAGCGTTTATCACCCGCAGAAACGCAGCGATTCCAGGATCACAGCAAAGGCACAAATTACCGCAGGGCAATAAAAATAAATCCGCACTAGCACTTTATAGTACGCACAAGCACTGAAACGGAAATAAGCGCCAAAAAGTAATCACCAAAAACCCCAAAAAAATTGGGACCAAAAAACGCCCTAAGCAGTAGGCACCAAGGAAATATAACGCCAAAAAGTAGGCACCAAAAATATATTTCCCACAAGTTTGCACCAACAAACAAGCGCCAAAAATTAGGCAGTGTTATATTTCACTATAAATTACCAACCACAAGGAAAAACTCAGGAAAAATAGCCTAAAGTGTATCTAAGATATATACTATATAAGGTATAGCTCTCTCTCTCTCTCCTTTTCCTCTACGTTATATCTTTTTCCCCTCTCGCGGAACGAAAATGCACAAAACGTTGCATGGCCTTGAAATTTTACTCTCCATTCTCGCTCATCCATCGACGCCTAAGAAGTTTCACTTCAAAAATACCTATCATATGATATATCAATACGCTGATAAATAAAACACGAAAATTTAGACGTCGTTGGCAGCAAACCTGATATCCTGAGGACAAATTGAAACTCAACCAAACAACAAAACAACTACACGTTCAAATTCAGACATTCAAAAATGATAATTTCAATCGATTTCTTAATGGTCCCACATCTGATAAATCCACAGACTACTTCTTATGGAAGGCAGCAAAGTCATTCAATCGTCCGATAAAATACATATCACCCATCAAAATAAATGATACCCAATGCGCAAAAACCAACCAAGTAAATTTATTTGCAGAGAATCTTCGTAAAGCCTTCTCTGCCAATGATGGATCTGAAGATATTGACATCGCGTCAAATTGGGTTGAAGGTGATATCAGCATTGAGCCTGTTAGTAGCGAAGAAGTACTAAGCGAAATTTTCAAATGTTTTGGTTTCAACCTCATAACTGCAGAAATTCTTCAGAGACTGCCCAATAATTGTATTACTTGTCTGGCTCAATTGATCAATTTGTGTTTTATGTTAAAATATGTCCCTATGTACCGGAAGGCAGCAGAAGTAATTATAATTCTGAAACCCGGAGAATCGCCAAATGGTGTGTCTTCATACCGACCTATTTCTCTGCTACCAATGCCTTCCAAACGTTTTAAACGACTGTTACTGACTCGAATGTTGCCGATTATAGAAAACAAGAGAGGTACTCCGACGCACCAATTTGGCTTTCGCAAAAATCACTCAACAATTGACCAAGTTCACTGGGTTGTTAGAACCATAGAGTGTGCGATAGATGATGTCTCGCAGGCGTTTGAAAAAGTTTGGCATACGAGCTCATTCTACAAACTAAAATTGATTTTGCCCAGAAATTATTGGGAAATCCTTTCTATCTACCTTGATAGCAGATTCTTTCGTGTCAGACTTGACAACGCCTATTCTTCATTACATAAAGCAAGCGCAGGGGTACCTAAAGGAAGTATCCTAGGCCCTCTGCTATACCTCTTGTATACGCATGACTTACCGGTCCACGAGCAACACGTTACCGCAGCCTTTGCAGATGGCATGGTTATCCTAGAAGTTGGAGAATTAATCGAGACTACAGCGACACGAGGCATTGAAAGCCAACATCACTAAAGTTATTCACAAAATACCGACCGAAGTCCTCCAGCGAGTCATTCAAAAGTGGTGTGTATGGATGGGCGAATTACGGCGCAGTTGCGGTCACCATTTGAAAGGGATTATCTTTAAAAAAATAAATGCCATCAATATACAAAAATAATAAACATTGCCGAATTAGTTTGAATTTTCGTTGTTTTATTTCAATTTAAAATCCGAAAACTTTAAATAGATCACCCTTTAGTTGAAGAAAAATGCCCACATGCGCGCATCCAAAGTGAGGGATTTTGTGGTTTTGATAGCAGTGAAAAATAGCACTTTTCAGCATACTTAATATGAGAAAAAAAAATTATAAAAAACAGTAAAAAAAAATGCAACGAATATAAAACTTTACCGATCAAAACATGCGAGTTGTAAAGTTATTTTTCTTTTTTTACATGTTTCACTGCTCAAACGCTGTTTACTTCATTTGGCCGAGAGGCAAGTGCCAGCAGAAATGGTTGTAAAGCAATTCTAGTTTATTTGCTATGTGGAAAATAGATTTTTAAAACATACAGATATTTGATTTGGTACTCCTTGGTTTTCAGATACTTCTTCTCGATAATACCTCGAGTTGTCATGATAGTGCTGAACTAAATTTAAAAAAATGTCGTACTTTGGCAGTGATGGCTTAGGGGGAGACTTTAAAGAAGTTGAGATGGAAGTAGATATTGGGTTGACAACTAAGTATCGGTCAGTCCATAAGTTCGTGCGTATTTAGAGGATGCCCCACGCGCTGGTCGTCCTGAAGTCTTTAACTCCGACGACTTGCTCGAACACGTGGAAGCTGAGCCAAATTTGACAGTCGATATGATAGCTCCGAGGTTAAATTCATCGCATGGAACAGTTCACAGGCACCTGGTTCAGTTGGGAAAGGTTTCAAAGCTGGGAAAATGGGTTCCGCATAGACTTTCTGTCGCCAACCTTCAGCAGAGAGTGAATGTGTGTTCTCAGCTGCTGCAACGGCTTGAAAATAAAAGTTTTTTGAACCGTATCGTTACTGGGTCCTTTACAATAATCCTGTTCGCAAACGCCAATGGTTAGATAAAGATGAAACACTAGAACCGACCCCTAGAGATGGTCTTCACCCCAAGAAGGTTCTCCTGTCCATTTGGTGGGATACGGGCGGTATTGTGTATTATGAACTTCTGGAACCAAACCAGATGATAACTGCTGATTATTATTCCCATCAGCTATCAACCCTGAGGCACTTTAAAAAAAAATCGACCGTCTTTAGTGAATAGACGCAAATTTTTGTTTCACCACGACAACGCAAGACCTCATACCGCAAGGCAAACATTAGGCCAGCTGAAGGAGCTCGGATGGGAGCTAATGCCGCATCCACCATACTCTCCGGATATTGCACCTTGTCATTATCACCCTTTCCGTGGACTTCGATCCCACATGAGTAACAAGAACAACTCCTCAAAAGAAGCTATAAAAAGGGATATCGAAGCGTATTTTGGCTCCAAGGACAAACAACTTTTTGAGCAGGGAATTAAAAATTTGCCCAAACGTAGGGAAGACATTGTAAATAATGAAGGAAAATATACTATTGATTAATAAATACTTTGAACATCTTTTTTACTCATTTTAAAACCACCTTTAAAAAACGCACGAACTTATGGACTGACTTGATAATTGCGGATTTCACTCATAAAAGGCTTCAGTTGAATTTTTCATGATATTCTGCTCTTTTATTTCCGCAAAGGGAAAACCACATCGCAAGCTCATAAAAAGTTATGTGCTGTTTATGGTGATGAAGCCTTAAAAGAACGGCAGGGTGAAAATTGGTTTGCCAAATTTCGTTCTGGTGATTTTTCACTCAAAGATGAAAAACGCTCTGGTCGTCCAGTTGAAGTTGATGGCGAACTAATCAAAGCAAAAATCGATTCGGATCGTCACAGTGTAACAGGTGGGATTGCAGAGAAGCTTTATCTATCGCTTGCATTGAAAATCACTTAAAACAACTTGGATATGTTCAAACACTCGATACATGGGTTCCTCACGCACTGAAAGCAACGCATTAACAGCTGCGATTTGCTAAGGAAACGTAATGAAAATGATCCATTTTGAAAATGACTGATAACTGGCGATGGAAAGTCGGTTGTTTTCAACAATATCAAGCGGGAAAGATCGTGGAGCAGGGCAGGTGAACCAACTCAAACAACATCAACAGCTGATATTCATCAAAAGAAGGTTTTGTTAGCAGTTTGGTAGGATTACAAAGGAATTGTCTACCTTGAACTCTTACCACCCAACCGAACGATCAACTCTGATGTCTACATTGAACAATATCGAAATCAAACAATGCAGTTGAAGAAAAGCGGCCCGAATTGACAAATCGAAAAGGTATTGTATTCCATCATAACAATGCAAGGCCACACACATCTTTGGCCACTCGGCAAAAATTATTGGAGCTTGGTTAGGATGTTTTGCCACATCCACCACATAGTCCTGACCTTGCATCATCTGATTACTTTTTTTTTCGATCTTTACAAAACTACTTGAATCGTAACTATTTCAATAACGATGATGATGTCAAATTGTACCTGTTTCAGTTTTTTGATAATAAAAACCAGAAATTTTATAAGCCTGGGATTATGAAGCTGCCGGAAAGATGGCAAAAGGTCATTGATCAAAATGGAAAATACTTTACAGAATAAAGTTATTTAGTTCTATGGAAAAATTATGTTTGATTTTCTAAAAAAAAAATCCGGAGTTATTTAGATGCCAAGGCGATATTTGGTATAAAATAATTTGCAATATGCAGTCGGAGGGAAGGCCAAAAACAGTTGTCAAAAACATTAAACTGTACCCAGAAGATACATTGCCGAAGCTATATAATTTATAAACTATTCTAGCAACATTCTACTCTAAAAATTTTTGAGAATGAAACTTTAGATTTTATATATATACAGATTGTGTCAGAAAAAAAGAACCGGTTTTTTCGTTCTCCTTAGTCCACCTCAAGAGCTACGACGCCAGTGCTAACTCAGGTTAGTGTCGTACGAAAACGTCGTTCGTAAACGAAACCAAACAAAAAAAATTATAAAAAGATCAAGAAGTTGATTATGATGTGGAATCATCGATATAAAGTGTACAGAAATGTTGATGAGTGACGACAAAAAAGCAGGATAAAGTGATGGTGCGACTTTTTAAGCGAAACCCTTCTTTGTGACTACGCCAAGCACTATCAGTTCATGCCATCGAACGTCGACTGAAGGAGGCGAACATATCCTACCGTCCAACATCATGAAAACCACTGCTCTCAGAAAAACATATTGAGAAACAACAAAACAAGAACATGGTGCCACCAGTAATGGACTGGCCTTCCCAGTCCCCAGACGGAATTATAAAAACGCATCTTACCGGAAGGTCAGTCCGAGATTTAAAGCAACTCGTGCGTCAAGTTCGCAACACCAAAATCGCCGTTCTCAGCAGTTGGGCATTGCTCGGACCACTTTACAACGAATTATCCGCCTTGATTTGCATTTATTCCCGTATAAGATTCAATTGACGCAAAGATTGTTGCCTGCGGACAAGCCTCGTCGATTGGAATGGGCCCAAAAAACACATGGGTCCGTCGAATATGGGCAACCCTGTAAATAGTAAACCGACTTCGATTCATTTGACTTATGATTTGCCCTCATTATGCAAATGCAAAATTATTTTTTTTTCAGCTTGAGTTATTTCTGTTTAATAACGCGAAAGCAATACCTAAAATCACCAAATACTATAAGTTGAGTTTCTAATGATCATATCCATAAGGGAACTTATTCGCAGTGGCGTAGCAATAGGGTGGCATGGGTGGCAAAATGCCACGGGCCCCCGACCCAAGAGGGCCCCGGGCCAACAGGCCGCGAGCTCGAGAATTTTTTTTATATTGTACATGAGTAATTTATTTTGTGCGAAAAGTATATTTTGATAAATTCTGCTTAAAATCCAATCAATAAATCGTTAAGGATTTCAACCGAACTTAACAAAAAGATGTTTCTTCATTTTTAGAGAAGCACACGTGACGAGTAATTTTACTTACTTATGACCGTCAATCAAAATACCCATAATTGCAGGTTATTATTCATTTTAAAATGCATCCATTGGTTTCTACATATTTTGGAGAGCAACGTTGGCAGCCCGGTTGATTTTAGTTTTTTTGGTCTCGCTACTGCGGGGGTGAGTTGGCCACACTATGTTAGTGGAATCCCGTATTTGATATTTTTTTATGAGGGCTTCACTGACTGCGTATTCTTTGTGCGAGTATTTTAACGATTGGTGATTTGTATGTTTGATTTTGTTATTTTATTGAATATAAAAATAGTGGCAAAGTAAAGTTTATTGTGAAAGTTAAATATTAAAACGTCTAGTTCCAGAAAATATTTAAGTGGAAGCGAAAAACGAAAGAGGAAGAAGGAAACTGAAGAAAAAAATAAAAAGCTATCTAAAATAAGTCAGTACTTGAAACATGATGACTTAAATAATAAAAAATCGATTGAACAGTGCTCCAGAAGTGAAGAATCGGAGCTTACTAAAAGTACACCAGAGTTATCAGATGCAGCCCCCAACATCAGTGAATATCCAGATGCAGAACAACCACAACAAGCTACCGGCAAAAATCAAAGTGAATTATATTCCAGCATGAAAAATATGAAAAATATCGCCATATGTTACTGATAAGGGTAATTTTAAAGAGGTAACTAATCAAGTGAAAAGGTCTGTGATTGAAAACGGGCATTGCAAACCTAATGGCCCTTTCTGAAAAGATAGTAACAATAGATCTTTTATAGAAAAACATTACTATATTGTTTCGAAGTCTGGCGTCAACCTTGAATGTGCATGGCTTTCCTATTCTTTAATACTTCAGAGTGCGTATTGTGAACCGTGTTGGTTATTCGCAAACCGGGCATCTAAGAATATTCAAAATGTTTGGATTGAGGGCTATGACGACTAGAAACATATTGTAGATGGCATACAAAGACACGAGACATCAAAAATTCATCTGGATTCCTGTCTTACGTATCAACAGTGGCGACTACATGGAACCCTCGATGAAGAGCAAGAGTCTATGATCAAAAAAGAAAAATTCTTTTGGCGACAAGTACTTTCTAGGCTCCTTTATGTTACTCTGACACTTTCGTGGCCACAGCCACTGCAAATAGTAGTGATCCAAGCTCCAAAGGAAACTTTTTCAGTATTGTTGAGTTATTAGGAAAATACGATCCGATTTTGCAAGAGTTGTTAAATAAACCAAAGGCCCAAATAAAATACTTAAGTCCGAAAATACAAAATGAGCTAATTTCTGTCCTCGATACAACGCAAGATATTTCAAAAATTGATCAAATGTGTGAACTTTACCGTTATTGTATGATCGAAAAAGATTGTAATGAGATCCCTAACCCTTTCAATACTGACGGGACACATACGTCCCAATGCACGTGCTAGGTCAGTAAGTGGAAAAACGACAATTATAGATCTACTGAGTGTTCATTACGGGTGGGACAATGTTTTCCCAGGACATTTTCTCAATTCCTAGAAATAATTTCTTTATTTATACAAGAGGACATACTATTTAGATCACTAGTACTAACTTTTCATGGTTAAATATTTTTCCCCTAAAAAAAATCCGTATTGAAAGGGCTAAGGCACATGTCATTAAAGAAACATTTTTGGGATTTCATGAAGTTAAGGATCAAACTGCCTTAGCAAGGTTCAAGCAAATTATTAAATCCATAAATGACAAAAACATTCCTCTAAATAAGTGTCGAGGACAAGGATATGATGGTGCTAACACATTGAAAGGGACTTATGGTGTAGTTCAAAAACTCATAAATGATGTTGAGCCAAATGCCGTATATGTTCACTGTGGTGCTCATATGCAAAACTTTTTTAAAACAATTCAACAAATTTATAATTTTTTTGGGCATAGTATCAAAAGATGGAATATTTTATCAAGTTTGATATCTAATGAAGAAAGTGAGTCTTCAAATTCAATAACATTGAAAACATTAAACCATACTAGATGGGCATGACGTTATGATGCCGTTTTTGCTTTAAAAGTTCGGTTTGTTGAAGTGCAAGAAGCGCTAACGAAAACAATCATGTTAAATTGCAAATCAGATGAAAAAAATGAAGCTGTTTCAATTAAAAAAGAAAATCGAAAACTACAATTTTGTTATGTTACTGATTTTCGATTTTGTTTTTTTGTGCTATCGATGCAGCCTCTAAAGCATTTCAGTCTAAAGCCACCGATCTTTCAAATGCCGTAAAAAGTTTGAAAATCTGCCTAGAAGTACTCGTATTGGAAAGGTATCGACGTGAATTTGAAAATTTGAAGATGGAAGCAAATAGTGGAGCTGAAAAATGGTCCATCACCCCTAAATTTTCTAATACTCGTCAGAGGAAGGTAAAACGCCATTTTGACAAGCTCTGCCAAGATGAGCGCCTCCAAGATCCGGGAAGTTTGGTCAGAGTGAATATATTTAAATGAATATAAATAAATAACATTTTGAAATTAAATTTTTGTTTTGTTTATTAAAATCATCTGTTGAAATAAAATTTGTTTCTTTTAATCAAACTGAGTACAACGTGACGATTTTTATTGATAGGATTAGCCACGGGCCCCAGATTTGTTTCATGGAATACATTTTTTTTAAGTTTATCTTAATTTTATGTACACAACAAATATGTGGATTTATCTCAGAACAAAATTTCCAATTATATTATTATTTTTTCTAGATACCGCTTATTAAATCAAACATTAGGCGGTGGTGGGTGAATAATTTGGTCTGTGTGTGTCTGTTGTTGTTGCTAGAAGATATTCTGCGATCATTCTAATTTACCATTTCGATCCAGAAGTCTTCATGCCATGCAGTTTTACGCAGTTTTTTTGACATGAACAGCGTGTGTGGCTGCTTCAAAAATGTTAAAACCCATTCCGAAATAACAGGTCTGTTAAACAAAAATGTACTAAAGAGATGCATTAGTTTTGGTCAATACTGTATATGCATATGTATATGCATACACACATATTTACTTCTTTGTATTCCTACAAAACTTCTTTGAAGTGCGTTGCTGAGTGGGAGGGCAACCATTCAACCTATAAGAATGTTACAAAATAACAGCTAACAATAACACTTATCCAAATACATACATACACACATGCATAGATAAGTTCATTGCACATTGTACACAATCTAACCAAACCACAAGCATTATGAGTCCTAACACAGCACACCATTCCACCGACCCAATATACATACATACATACATGCACATACGAGTACGAAAGCATGCATACATTTATCGTATTATATCATATAGTGTAACCAAAACCACTACAATAAAGCAAACTCCGCCTCAGAGCACAGGCAAAACAAATAAAAGTTACAAATTGTGAGAGAGCAAACGAGAGAAGCGCGCATATGCGCATGTGTTGCGGTATAGAGGTGGAGCTATCACACATTCACATTTATGCAACAACAAACAATAGGCAGCTATAAAAGATACGCAGAAGATACAAAAACAACGTGAAATAACTTTTTTTCAAGTGGACTAAAGGGGCGCGCATACATGCACGCACGTACATAACCTTAGACACACTGGTATAGGTGAGTACCTAATTCCATTATAGTGGAAGGAAGCGAGCGAGTAAAAAGGAAACAAATTTTGAGGCAAGCGTTGTCGCTTAAGTATCAACTTTTTATTTTATTTCTCATGCCCGCGTGTGTGTGTAATTGTGTGTTTGTGTGTGAGTTTTCGTAGATGCTTGTGTGCGCTTATGTAGGCTCTATGGCTATGGGTTAATGGCGTTCATGACGCAGTTGGCAGATGGTGCAGATGGATGCTTGTTGCGACGGGAAATTGTTAAAAAAATAAACTTGGCGGAGCCATGCGCTTTTCGGTGATTACTGGTGCTCAACGTTGTAGGCTTTCATACATACATACATATGTACACTTGTATATAAATATTTGTATGTTCATATGTTAAGCACACAAATGTGAGTGTATGCACATGCAAACATACCTAACGAAAGTACTGTTAAAGTTAGTAGCAGGCGGGTAGGAGGTTGCAAGGCATTCCATATACTCCAGGAAACTTTCATTGCAGATGTGAAATGAAACTTTATTCCATTACTATTGCTAGCAGGCAGGCGACGGCAAAGGTAGCAAAGCAACTTTTGATTCATGTGAAAAGTTAAAAGTTTTAATAACGAAAAGAGGGAGACAAGAAAACGCCTGAACTTATTTGGCTGCCATTGAGAAAGAATCAAATGCTCCGCAAGTATGTTAGTTAGTTAGTTGCACTCAATTATAGAAATTTATATGTGTGTGTGCGTATGGTAATTATGAGTAGTTTAAGTCCTTTGACAGCGTAAGCACAGCTGCATGCATTTTTTAGCAGTTGTCTGTTTTTTTATTTTTATTTTTATTATTTTGTTTTTTTTTTGCTGACGCTTGCAGCAAACTGGCCTTAGCAACTGTCGCATTATCATGAATGACTTTAATGAATACCACCTTGGTGGTATTTCCGAATGACAGCCACTTAAAGCAATTCAATTGCTTGCAACATGCACCACACTTCTACACCGCCACTTCACATGGGTGTGGTAGATGCCAATGTGTGCTCTTCCAGTGTGCGTTCTGTTGCACAGTGTTTCGCAATGCATGCAAGAAATATACAGCTATGGACACGTAAATGGCACATTTTTTAAAGCCAACTTTGATATGCTATACTAACGTCAATTTAAAAAAAAACGAACAGGTATTTGCTTCTTTATAAAGATTTATTTCTTATATTCAACGATAACACAAAACAAATATTGAATTCAATTTGAACACCATAAAAATTTAAAAATTCAGAAAGGTAACAGAATTTGTTGGACACATAAATGGCACAACCTTAAAAAAATTAAAGAAAATCTAGTTAAAAGAATATTTTTTCTTGTTTTTGTTTCACAAACCTGCAAGTTATTAATATTTTGTGCTGTAGCCTTTGTTTTTAATTACTGCTTCACACCTGTGACTCATACTTTCTACGAGTTCTTGGCACTTGTTGTTAGGTATGGAGTACCATAATTCCTGAACGGCAGACCAAAGATCATCCAAATTTTTATAGTTTTTCCTTGCCACTTCCATCTTAATTTCATTCCACAGATTTTCGATTGGATTTAAGTCAGGGCTTTGAGCAAGCCAATGAAAAAATTCAATTTTTTCCGTACTAAACCAACTCTTTACTAGTTTGGAGGAGTGTTTGGGGTCATTGTCTTGCATAAAACACCATTTAATGGGCCTATTTTCATTTTTGAAAATTTTTCACATTGCGTTCATATGAAATTTTGTGCCATTTACGTGTCCATAGCTGTATGGCTTCACGATGAACAGATTTAAATAGTCCGGTTAGTGGGTGTAACTTAAAAGTTATGTCTTTAAATCTTAGAAAATGCAGAATTTTTTACCATCTTGGCAAACTGTTGAGCCGGTTTCTTATAATTTTTTATAAAGGGTGGTTAAATTTCAAATAAATGTGAACTACACCTAAACATCAACGACACCGTTGGACTTCTTCTATGGGGTAATTTGAAAGAAAATGTGTACGTTGATAAGCCAGTAAGAATTTAAGAGCTAAAGGATGAGATAATTCGTCACATTAACGGCATAAAACCTCAATTATGGCTCAGCGTCATCGAAAATTTGAACCATCGGATGGCGGTGTGCCGCCGAGGCTATTTGGCCGATATTTTGTTCTACGCGTAATTGAGCCATACCAGTATTATCATAATAAAGAGAAATGACAAAAATTTCCTAAAAAAAAATGCATTTTATTCAAAATTAACACCGACCCTTCAAACTTAACCACCCTTTATAATCACTATGAGGCTATAATTTGGAAGAGGTATATAACTTTATCGGCTTATATGCTAGGGCCAGCTGGTGTAATTATGCACGAATTTTCTAGATTTTAAATACTAACAACTCTTAGAAGTCTTTCATCTATGCAGAATTTCTGGAAAGTTCCCAAAAATGAATTTTCCATTACCCCACTTCATTCTGTGAGTTTCTTCTGTTTTAAAACTGCAGTTAGGTTAGGTTAGGTTATGGTGGTAGTCGGTCTATACGACCAACTCACTTAGACCTTTCAAGTCCGTTGTGATACCACTGTGCTGCACGGGAACCCCATTTGCCTTCCTTTGTGGAACCATTATGTTTTGATCCAATCCCCACGCCAGACAGCTCTGTAAGAGAATTGAAAAAATATTTACCTAGACAACCTGCTCTGATTTTAGCTAATGCTGGAGAATTGCAAAGGAGGTGCTCAACTATTTCTTCCTCTCCTCATCTCCACAACTTCTACTTCTACAATATTTATGAGAGAAAGCTCCTAGTCCCGAGGAATTCCTGCCAAATAGCCAGTGGCCGGTGACACAAGCCACGACCTTCGAGATATCTTCCCTTGAGAGGCTAAGCAATTCCTTTGTCCTTTTCTTGTTTATTTGTGGCTATAGTAGCCTAGCTGTTACACACGCATCTTCATCTTCCCATAACCTATTAGCCTCTTCAATAATTTTGTTTTTCATTATTAATTTACTCGTGGCCAGAAGTATTCCAATGGTACTTTTATCAGGGAACATTTGAAGAGCAGTACGTTTCCTGGCCAGCTCATCGGCTTTACAATTTCCCTCAATATCTCTGTGCTCCGGAACACAAATAAGGCTGACCTTGAATACGACGCTAATAGCATTTAGGGCTGCCCGGGCTGCTTCCTGTGCAACCTTCGATCTTAGTATAGCCGCATTCATTGGTTTAATGGCCGCCTGGCTATCCAAGAATATATTTATAGTCGCATTTAGATATGTAGCCTCTTCTTTTATAACTAGAACCTCTGACTGATAGACGCAGCTGTTCTGTAGTTTTTATTTATTTTCATAGTTCATGAATTGGTATTTGATAGAAGAAATCATACAAGTTCGAAAATGACTGGAATTGGACTAGTTGCAAACTGACCAACTGAAGGTTTGTATTACGGCATGCCTCTGCCTGATAGACGCTGCAGTAGTCTGGTAGTCGAACGGATAGTTCCAGTCCTAATTCCTTCGAAAATATACTCCATGGCCAAACTTATCGTCTAGCTTGGAACCATCTGTAAAAAAATTTAATTTCCCCCTTCTGCATGGCCTTGGTGTCTGTCACTCCCTTCTTGATAGTATACTCGTCTTGAAGAGCCTGTCGAAGGTGAGTCTAGGAATAGAGTAGTCTATTTCTTGTTTTTGACTATTCAGAGAGTGCAAAAAAGAAGTGTGGCCAAACCAACGACGACAAACCCGAAGCGACCAGCAACCAGTTCAGCTGCTTCCAAAGGCGGTTAGCTTGGTGCCCGCTTTGCATGCCGCTTTGACAGCGCCGGAAAACTGTTGGATAAACTTATACAGCGCAGGCAAGCAGAAGCTGTTGAGAGCGCAGGAGGACTAATTCCTAGAATGACACATATCAAAATAGTATAAGTATTGGCGCATACAAGCTTTTCGGGTTCTCCTCCCGCCTCCCGTTTGTTGTGTTAAAGGTGCAACATTTTCCACAAATGGAGGGACCTACAGTTGTACGCCGCCTCCGAAAAAGCGTGAGCTGTGAGCATTTTTTTTTTCAGGAAAGACATACTTTCGGAGGCTTGTCAATGTGTGTCGAAGAGTTACCGCTATTAGAAAACACTTTTTCAATGAATTGGTATTTCGGGATTTCGAGCCTGTGCACTTCTGAATGATAGACACGCATCAACTCATTTGGCTATGGCAGCCACCTCAGGTTAGGTTAGGTTTGGCAGCCGCAGCGTACATAGAGACAGTGATGTCACTTAGACTACGAAATGGGTCCGTTGTGAGCCGCAGGAGCTGGGCTATATTTCCCATTCCATATTGAACCATCCTGAGCTTTTGACAAAGCGTAAAAGGTTGTAGATACCTAATGTGTATAGATTGTCTATATTCGTTAAAAAGTAGGATCTTAAATAACGGTTCCTGCTTCTGGCTAGAGCCGGGCATGTACAAAAAAAGGTAGTTTCCAATTAATCCTCATTCCTGCAGCTACGACAGAAATCATCCATGTAAACGGTCCTTGCGTGATTTCCTGTGAGGCAATGTCCTATGAGGGCCCCTATTAAGGACCTCATTTGAAGTCTATTCTTTTATAATATTCTTGGACAGACGTAGGCTTAGCCTTGGCCATGTTTGTCTAGCAATTTCACAGGTATTGGCACTTACCTATCTTTGATTTACTGAACTTATTAGTGCTTCCATAATAAGAAGCTTACAAGTTGCGAGAGGTATCTCCATAAAATTACTTATGTGTGGCATACAGGTACTTTCTCTTGCAAATTGGTCAGTCCTACAGTTCCCTGGTATATCTCTGTGGCCTGGAACCCAGCATAAGATAATATGATATTGTTTGGCCATCTCATTAAGAGATTGGCAACAATGTAAGATACTCCATGTTGTTACTTGGAATGCGTCCACGGCCCGTAGGGGAGCTTGGCTGTATGATGCAGATTTCTTTTGAAGATGTTCTCTTGATCCCTAATCATCTTAAGGCTTCATGAATAGCGTTTCTTCCACTTGAAAAATACTACAGTGATCCGGTAGTATATAGGATTCACTGATAAAAAGCTCTTCGCGATATAACCCTGATCCTACACCGGTGTCCATTTTAGATCCGCCCGTAGATCTTAAAGGGTGTGTTGGTTGATGGATCTTCTTCAAGCCATTCCAGTCTAGAAGCGATTTTCATTAAGAAATTCCTTTCGAAGCAGAGAATGCGAGGGTGATAATCACAATCACGGGGTATATCCGTATAAGAGTCTAAGATGGTTGAATGTTCATGTGTGGTAATCTTCCATTGTGAGCTCGCTCTGAGCCTTAAAGCGGAACAGGCCGTTGAGTATTTGCAGAAGAGATCTAGGGGTGGCAGATGTAATATGATATCCAAAGCCATGGATGGCGTGGTTTTCATGACACCACATGTTGCACATTGTTCAATAAAATAGAATAGGTTTTTTCAGCATAGCACACCAGCAGTCAACATTTCCATATAGAGGAATGGGTCTGACGACAATGAGCAACCTTAGGTTTAATTCCCCAGGTCTTACCTAAAGCTCTCTTACAGGCATAAAAAGCTAGGTTCACTTTCCCAACTCTTTCTAAGATGTTTGACTTCAAAGTCAATTTCCTATCTATGTTTAGTCCCAAGTACTTGGTTTCTTCCGAAATCACAAGAGCTTCCCCCTTGCTCATAATTGGACTTACTTATTTGAGGGATTCTGTGTTTCTTAGTGAGCATTTTGAGTTGTGTTTTGCTTGGGTTGACTCCTAGACTACACTTTTCTGCCCACCTAGAAAGTATATCTAGACCATTTTGTATTAGGTATCTTAATGTAGATACAAATTTACCAGAGACAGCAATAACAACATCATCGGCGTAAGCTATCACCTTACAGCCCGCCGATTCCAGTATTGACAGAAGCTTATTTTCAACTGCGTTCCATGAAAACAGTGAGAGGACCCCACCTTGCGGTGTACCTCTACTCACCAATCTCCTGAGCGCCGATTCTCCCAGATTTGCTTCTATTTAGCATTTTGTCAATGAAGCCTACCAAGCCTCTCCTCCAAGATCAGTGAGTGCTGCAGTGATTGCAATTTTCCGATGCCCCATTGGTGACAAACCAATGGATGCTATCGATAGCGTATAACCCCAATACGCAATTAAAAGAGGAACCTGGACGCAGGTCAAGGTCAAGAAACTCTTTTTCATCTTTGAACGTCCACCACAATAACGAAATTCATACTGAACAAGAACCTTTATGTATTTTTGATTTCATAAACACGGCTCCACCTTGATGAAATTGCTTTTAGCAGTCCCAGGGTGGATTCAGCCGAGAGGGGAGAGATGTTATAGGGTTAGTGGGAGCATGCCCCACATACCACTGGTGTCACGGTACCTTCGATGATGTTCCTGACATTTTCGATTTTAACCTCCTCTGCAAAGCAAAAAAAGAAACGATCGTTTACGAGGGAACAGTCTTGTCGTGGCCCGAGCGGATTGAACAATAATAAAAAACAAATTTTTTTTTCATAGGCTGTCAGAAATACTGCATTTTTAGATTACTAAATGAATAATAATAATTATTAAAAAATCACACTTCAATCAACATTTTGCTGCTTTTTTTTACGTAAATTTTCCGCTTCTCACACCACTGTGCCATCTCATTCGGAGCCGTCCACTTGAGTGTGTGCATCATTGAGGCGTTAACTGCAGTAGCAACAAAATATGCAAATTAGTTGACAACATCATTTCAGTAGCAACAATGACTTGAATGCTGTGCATTGTCTGATTGACGCACCCGTCGAGCGTAAATTCGACGACGACTTGTCTCGCCCAACCGACTAACCGACCAACCGCCTAACCAACCTACCGTACGTCTCTTCGTCCGACATTCAATGATGGTTTTCTCCGCTTCGTCGACCAGGCGTCGATCCATTATGTACGAGATTCAATATTCCGAAATGTTTACACAAATGTTAAGACAATAATAATAATAATAACAGTAGTGATAGCATAAACAACAGCTACACACACACACACATATGCATACATACATACATACGCGTATGTGCGGGCATGCTTACAATGGATATGCGGTGAAATATTACAAAGCCATTTTGAATCATTGCAAGATCAACAAAAATTAATAACTAAGAAATTTATTCATTTCGAGTTAAATGCTGACGAACTGGTAACTGGTAACTGCAGATGGAATGGAGGACGCCACTACTGTTACGGCTGATTGACCTACCGCGCTGATGACTATTTACTTTTTACGTACATAGTTTTTTATTGTTCAGAAAATATATGTATGTATGTGTGTGTGGATATGTAAATATGTGCGTACATATGTATGTGTACGCTATAACTCATTAAAACAGCCGAAATGCTGGCGTTTACCTTCATTCAGCTCAACGAATTGCGCCCAACTCGTTTCTGTTTGTATTTTTCAGACAAAGCGAAGAGAAGTCGGTCTGAGCCAATAAGATTTTATAATAATAAATGTTATGAAAAAATACAAATATCAATTTGACATTTCAAGTGTCAAGTCCAATGTCTACGCATGAATTGCAACAATGCCAGCAACAAAATATAATAAAAGGCTCAACAACTAAATTTACACTGAGGGACTTAAGTTTATATACAGCAGCATATTTTGTTAGCAGCGGAAATGAAAAAAGATATTTGATTTTTGTTTTGCGTATTTTATTTTTTGATCCATTGTTAAGAAATTTTTTTTTTTGGCAATACGAGGTTCGTTCAAAAAATTGGCAGCCTTCAAAAAATGGTAGCTGGCCCTACTGAACCGATTCTGATGAAATAAAATCTAACTGGCGTAGAATTGATCTCGTTATCGTGTGAACTATTATCATTTGAAAAAAAAAATAGAGACTAAATAGAGGATAAAAAAATAGCTTTTCATCCCTGAGCGTCCGCCTTTTTGTCAAAGTTTATTTGTGTTTTTAAAAATCGTAGTTCACACGAAAACGACATTCACACCCAACAAGAACCTTTTTGTCTTTTTGATTTCAGATACCTCTGAGTCTCACCCGTGGGGTGTAAAGCAGATCGCCTCCGCGTGGTGCACCCTGGATACCGCCAAATGATCTGCGGCCTGAACGGCCTTTCCGACAACCTGAACGGTGACGACCCCTGCTTTCGTCTTTGGATCTATTCTATTTTTTTTCGATTTGGAATCTTTCTGACCCTGTGCTGGTGGTTGCGGCATTCTGCCACCTGAGTATGTTAGGGTGAAACTTAACAAAAATGGCTGGTGGGCTAATGCCGTAACCGCCCCGTCCCGTTAAAACCCAGGCAGGCCTCGGAGGACGTTCCAAACCCGTCGCCATTTTGTTGGCGGTGTAGGTGCGGTTGAGATGACTCCCGTCTTTGCGTTCGGTCTGGCTCTGAACGCATGCCTCATGAGGGCATGCGTCAACCCTCGCATGGCCTCCCTGCCGCAGCATAGACAACCATGGGACCTCTAAGGGACGACTACACTTCTACGGGCTTTGGATAGCGGCTTCGAGTGGGGACCCACTTAATATAAAACATGAACACCAATTCAACAAACACAACAAAAGAAAACAACAAAAACCTCAGATGGTAGCGGGAACTCGGAACTGAGTCTTAAAACCATCTCTCGTAAATTCTCCCGGGGTCTTACCCTGAGGGCTGAAGTTCTCAGTGGCAGCAAAATGTCGAAAGCGACTAGTAGAGTAGAACACGAGGGGGACCCTGAGGGGAAGTCGGAACCGACTTCTATCAAGAACGTGGGGGTCACGGGAAGCCGCTTATGGTAGGTAGGAGGCCGCAGGCGGAACCGGCTGCGTCTTCTAATTTAGCAGCACTGGATGGAGTGGCCAGTACCATCAAGGGGTCCTCCATCAGTTTTCCGGGGGCTTCGGGGTTGCCTCTTCGGGGACCCCCTGTTAAGCTTAAACGGCAGGCAGGGCAAAGCAAACGGTTCTTCTCCGACCTTCATCTCGCGACCAAAATCCTGGAGCGCTACGGCGACCAAAAAGCTTCTCAACTATCTTAGAAACATTCCCAGACGCTTGAATGGGCCAGGAAGGTTCTGCGTGGGGCGGAAGAGGGCAGAGGAAAGGGAGTGAGCGCGCCACAAGTGGATTCGGTGGTAAAGAGACAACGATTCCAGGAGGAGGATGTTTCCCTCGAAAAGAGACCCAGGACTGATGGCGGTCTGCCCAAATCATTTAGCGAAGTCGCTAAACAGGCAGGCCACATCACTCTTGGAGTCATTGACAGCGGTAGGGAGGACGGCTCCATTTCCAGGGAGGAATGGAAGAGAGTAGCGTCCGCCATCTCCGCTGTCTTCATGAGGGCAGTAAGGAAAATCCCTGAACCCAGCCACCGTCGGCGTCATCGTAAGCGTAAGGTCATCTTCCTCTAATCCCAAAGCTCCTTCTTCCTTCACTTCTCCTTTCTGCTTTCCCCTGTATGGCATTACAACGGACGAATTTTGAATAGTTGCCCAAGTGGGTCCCAAACTAGGGCAGCCTTTTAACCTACCCTAACCCAACCTAACTTACCGCAGAGGGTTCACGCCGCTGCATCTGAAGATAAAAGAAACTATGCAAATCGAAAGTGTCATATTATTTGGAGTATATGATGAAACATTAAACGTTATGCGTGAACAACGTACTGCACCAAAAAAAATCAATTACATCCTTCCGAGCGTCAGTCTGTACGTTTTAAAAGTATAGCATCACAGCAGGAAGCTGACAATATTATCGACGCAAATGCGACCCACATCTATACCGATGGAAGCAAGTTTGAAACAGGCGCTTGTGGATCAGCTTTTGTCGTTCATAAACAAGATGATGACTGGACGTCACGTAAATTTAAATTACATGACATATGCACTGTCTTCCAGGCTGAAGCTCTAGCAATTGACGCTGCACTGAAGTGGGCTCAGAAAGAATTGAAAACGGAAATACTAGTCATACATATATAGCGACAGTCGCTCTTGTTTGGAAGCTATCCAAGATCTGAGCAATCCTATTCCCTTAATTGCATCAATTCATCAGCACCTGCACCTTGTTCACCAGGGACACATAATGGACATTTACTGGGTCAAATCACACATCGGTATTGAAGGAAACGAGCGCGCAGATGAGCAGGCAAAAGAAGATGCAAATCAAGGAGTTGATCGAGTATACACTGCATTTCCTTTATGGGGGGAAACCGGTTTAGGAGGGCAAAATTTTGGTGTTTTTCGGGAATTTTTTGAACAAAGAAGGAATAATCAGAAATTGTTTAAGTTTGGAGGATATTTTATTCATATTTTTAGGTACATTTTTAAATTGTTTTGAAGCTATCCATGGACGATCGCGATCCGAGTTTCTTGCTGGTGGGAATTCCTGAAGTTGCAATTTTTCTCTGAAATCAAACGCAATTTTTTTTATTAGCAACATATTTCCTAAGAATATGAACCTAGTTGTGGTAAAAAATATTGAAAATTGCATGCTTTTGAGGCGCTTGAACACAAAGTAGGGAGGTTGAATTAGTTTTAAAGGTGACACACAGATGGCGCTATTTATGACTTTATCGCGTTGGCAATACTGAATATATATTCATGACAAAGCCTCATCCCTAGGCTTTGTTTATCAGTATCTGTCATTTCGCTGAAGTATAAACAACGCAGTGTTTTCGTGCTCCGAGTATATCAACTTTCGTGCCGTCGAAACGCAATTTGCGGGAAGCTTTGCTTTTCTGCTTCAATTTGAAAAAAAATACAGCCCAAGCCCGTGAATTGCTGCAGGAGGCCTACCCAGACCATACTCCGTCGATTTCAACATGTGAGTACTGGTTTCGACGATTCAAAAGTGGTGATTTTCACACCGAAGACAAGGAGCGTCTTGGCCAGCCCAAAAAGTTCGAGGACGCGGAATTGGGGGAATTGGTAAACGAGGACTCGTGCCAAACCCAAGAAGAGCTTGCTGAATCATTGGGCGTTGATAAATCAACCGTTTGCAAGCGTCTAAAAGCGATGGGAATGATCCAAAAGCAAGGACATTGGGTCCCGTACGAGTTGAAGCTGCGCGACGTCGAACGGCGGCTTTTTACGTGCGAATTGCTGATCGAGCGACAAAATCGGAAGGGTTTTTTACATCGGGTGGTGACTGGCGACGAAAAATGGATCCACTACGATAACCCAAAACACAAAAAATCATGGGGTTTGCCCGGCCACGCATCAACGTCGACGGCCAAGCAGAATATTCACGGCAAGAAAATCATGCTCTGCATTTGGTGGGATCAGGTCGGCGTCGTATATTTTGAGCTGCTCCAACCGGGCGAAACAATCACGGGGGATCGTTACCGACTGCAATTGATGCGTTTAAGTCGGGCATTGAAAGAAAAACGGCCGGAAACGGTAAAAAGGCACGACAAGGTTATTTTGCAACATGACAACGCTCGGCCGCATGTTGCTCAACCTGTCAAAAAATACCTTGGAACGCTTGGCTGGGAAGTGTTACCCCACCCGCCGTATAGTCCAGACATATCTCCCTCCGATTATCATTTGTTCCGGCATATGAGTCTCGATTTGGCGGACCAGCGGTTCTCCTCGTACGAGGCTACCAAAATATGGGTTGAGTCATGGATAGCCAAGCAGCGGCCAGAATTTTGGAGAAACGGCATCCGGAAATTGCCCGAAAGATGGGCGAAAGTTGTAGCTAGCGATGGCCAATACTTCGAATAAAATATTTTGTACCGTTTTTTCACAATAAAGCCCCAAATCTTCGAAAAAAACCTTTACAACTAATTCAACCTCCTAGTTTTTTTATACCATATTTTTTCATCTATTTTGCTTAAAAACCTATATTCCAAATAATAATACAATCCCAGAATTAGGTTCATAAAGATTAGAATTGAATAAAGAAAAAATCTCGAAATATTTTAGAACGATTGGTCGACAACTTTTTAAGCTAGAATGCCCACCAGTTGAAAATAAGTAGTTTCGAGAAAAACGTCGTTCTAACTAACGCGCGCTACGGTGCGGAACCGACGGGCAGTCACTTAAGTGCTCATAGAATCGGGAATAATGCGGATTTCGCTTTAAAATTTTTATCACATATTCTTGAGTAGTTATACTAACGATGTATGCAATAAAAAAATCGATTTTTTGATCGATCTAAACCGCTCCCCCCCCCCTCAACACACCTCACCAAAAAAAAGCATACTGTTACATATCCCCTTAATTCCATCTATCTTTAAGCTCTAAAGTACGGAGTGGGAGACTTCAGGTCCGACATAAATTCCTCACTAAACCCAATGTATTTCGAAATACCGAATACTTTTGTCCAGTAAAAAACCCCATCTTAGAATACCTTAGCACATGGCTGCCCTGGCGAGAAACCCACTTGGACAAATAGTCAAAAACGATAAATCTTAGCATTTTCAATTATGTTAAAGTAAATTTAATTTAATTAATTGTAACTATTAAGATCCAATTTGTTCCAAAATACATGGCCTGTTACCCGACTTTTGAGAAAATAATATTTATTGCATTTTTTCAAAAATTCGATGATTTTATTTTAGTAGGTTGCTGTAAACTTTTGTCAAGCACTGTACACAAATACATATGCATGTGTATGTGTATCTACTAACAGCCCGTCTTAAGGCATTTATCTAAATTCGGTGTCACTTTTTTTAACCATTTAACTCTAAAGGTTTTATTGACAAATTATTTAAAATGTCGACAAATATTTGCGCTACATTGACCACGACACACTAATATGAGTACACAATTTCGGAGATACGAGTAATAAATTCGACATACGCCTCATGAGATAATTATACGAATTTCAGATTTTTTCAATTTTTTAAATTTTTTCTCAATACTTGTTTATGCTTTTTTATGTGTATGAGTCCGTAAGTACGTAAAACGTACAAGGCTTAAAACTGATTTCAATGGAAAACGATAAATGTTTCGTAATAAAATTGCATGAAGCAATCGTGGCCAGCTATTATTGACAAATTTATTTATTTCATAGTGGTTTTTAATAAAATTATACCCAGCAATTTTGATGATACTCGCATATTGGCGTATTAATTGATTTCACAAACGCTCGCGCCAAAGGTATCGGTTACATATGTATGCACATATACACACATACATACTCATACATATACACATACATGTGTGCATACATTTGGCTTAGTTTTGGTTAAGATTTAAAGTCAAATAAATGATATATGTCTCGGTGTTACTGAGATCATTTGATGATCCTCAAGAAAAATTATACCGGTTTAAGACCTGCGCTTCTGCCAGTTTTTTTATTCACATAATATTTTGACCCTGGTAGTACAGGTAGAAGCTCAGTATTATACACCGGCGCTACAAAAACCTGTAGATCACTGAACGACTGAACAAAGTTGCTTACTAACAAAGACGGTGTTATTTTTTAGAAATGTGTATTTTCAAATAACTTTTCAATGAGTGTTTTGGAAAGAAATTTCGGTGAAAATAATACACGAACCCAGATATAATAGAATAATATATGAATACATACGGCCACCGACACCGAAAGGGTTGGTGTATAACTACCATTCAGTAGTGCTCGGGTTCCAAAATCGCTGTGGCCATGAAACACCGAAATAAGAGTAAACTGTTTTTGCTAATAGCGGTCACCTCTCGGCAGGCAATGGCAAACCTTCGAGTGCATTTCTTCTCTTTATAAAACACAATCTGCCGTTCGGAGATGGCATAAAATTGCACGGAGCCTACATTTGTTGAAAAATATAAAGATGCACACCACAAATTGGAAGAGAAGATCGGTCAAACACCAAAAAATGCTGTAAGAGCAAATCATACTTACCATGGTATTGCCATAAACTCTGTGACAAATTTTACAATGCATACAGCGAGAACAAATTCGAAGAGCAAAGTTCCGTTATTTTTGCTTTTGTTCGTATGCATTGTCTACTCATAAATTATACTCAGCATCGTGGGAAATTTCGCTTGTTAACAATGGAGTGGGGAGCTAAGGAAAATCGCATTGCAGTGATTGCATTGTGACTGAAGTGGTAAAAGGGCAAGCTAGATTTACGAATGGCTGAAAAACTTAATATTTCGAGAACGCTTACAGGACAATCAATCGTTTTTCCCAAACGTCTGAAGTGACAGGCAGAAAAAGAAGTGGTCGTCCTTGCGTGGTTCGAATCAGTGCAGCCATAAAAGCCGTTCGCGAAAGAATTCGCAGAAATTCACTTAAAAAGCAGAAAATCATGTCCAGGGAAATGAATGTATTGACCAGATTCATGTCAAAACTAATTAGAGATGATCTCCACATGGAAGCCTTCCATCGCTCAACTAGACGCGACAGATCCGAGCAGCTTCTTCGATGGCACGCAGTCAACGGCCATGAAAATATTCTTTTCACATATTAGAAAATTGTTACTGTTGAAAAAGTTTTTAATAAACAATGCGACCAAATAAAGACACAAAAAATGTTGTTACAAGGATTCAGGGTTCAGCGTGATTTGGTGAAGAGTGTCTTGTAAAGGCGTTACATCTCTTAATTTCTACGAAAAAGGTGTTAAAACCGGGCAAAAGTATACCAGGATGATGTGTTAGAAGGCGTGGTGAAACAGTTGAGCAGCACTTTCTTAAATGGAAAGCGTTGGATCTTTCAGAAAGCAAAAACCACCCAGCAGAGGCTAAAAAACAATATTCTTGGGTTCATAGCCGCAGAAGATTGTCCGTCTGAAAGTCCAGATCTGAATACATTAGACTACAGTTTGTGGTCGGAATGGGAGAATATGTGCTCACATAGGACTAAGTATATGAGTACCGAACATTTTTGAAGATTTGAAAGATTCACTCTTCCGATTAACTGAGAAAATAAATTTCATTTAAATGTCTGCCGCAGCTGACCCTGAAATAGTCTATTTAGTGGACCCGAAGTGGCCTAATGAATGATGCAAAGAGAAGCTTTTAGGTGTACGGATCAGAGAGTTTAGAGGCATTACGCCTAGGACGGTCTAGGACCTCGATATTATATATAGCTGATATGCCTAGTAAAACAAAACTTGTTAATGAAAATTATTCCAAAGTCTTTAATTTCGCCAACGCGCTTAAGGACACAATTTGATAAACGCTAACTTGAAGGCAAAATGTTAAAAATCTTTGAGTAAGTCATGGGAAAATATGGCTTAAATTCGAAGAAAATCACGATTTCAGGCACCATAAGTCAGGATTGTCTATATCTTTTTGAAGGTTAATAACATCCGTCAGGTCTTTAATTACCAAAAATACCTTTAAATTATCAAAGCAGTCAAGTAGTACTATTTTTATATAAATTAAAGCTTCTCTGGCTTGCTTTTGGGCTTTGAATCAATATTTTATTGAAAGGCGTAGTCATCCAAGCACCTGATTCTGTCACTTTTCGGAGGGCGCCTTACTAATATATTTACGTAATGTTCACCAGTCAACTTGTAGTAATTTTTTTGCACTCTATCCTATTCCTGTCAATGAGAAAGAACCCCCGAACTAGATAGAGTAGAATCCGAGCTTAACCATCCTCGAAATATTTGTATTTTATGTATCCTCTGAAACGACTCAATTCGCCATAAAAGCAGTTATATCAAAAGTTCAAAAACCATTTGAAAAGTTGTTAAATATTCCAACATTTATTACTCTTTTTCTCCTTTTTTGGTTCAATCAAATTTAATTTCCAGCATAAGCAAATGCCGGCCACCCTGCTCGCCCACGTTCGTGTATGTAAGTGATTTCTTGAAATAATCATTTCCTTGTTATCAAAAACACTTTCTGAATTTTTCAAAGTACATCTAGGTAAGACAAGACGTACTTCTTTATCGTTCAAGTGTCTGCAAATGACAATTTACAAATGTAAAACCTTTTTTCGATACGCACAAACAAACTCACTTGCGCTATGACACCAGAGGCGAGGCATTGCAGTAGCTTCAAATTAAATACAGATAATAATATCAGCGAGAAATACAAAAACAATACAAATTCTCAGCAGAACTTGAAAGAAAAGCTATTTTGTAGAAATTCCCGCCATTTCCAGCAACCCTGCTGCTTCTTCCTCTTCTTTTTATTCTTCGTGACTTCTCAAGTTTGACTGCTGGTTGGCAACCAGCAGCAGCAGCAGCAGCATCAGTAACTTACAAAAGCCTCAAATGTATACAAAAAGTTAAATACAATTTCACGCCTCGTTGGACATAACATGCCACAAAAACAACAACACTAGCGCTTTATAGAAACATGAATAGTAACTGCAAGTTGTACTTTATAATGTCGGCAACAAACGCAAAGATACCAAGAAACTTGAGTTGAACTTGCAACCTGCCTTTATCATGTACTTCAATGCGTAATGACATACTTATATACAAATGTATGTACATCTAAAGGGTCTTTCAAAAGCGATGTCTAGACGGTAGAAGGGAATAATTCTTAGACAAGATGAGATACAATTTTACACGTTAAAGGGATACATCAAAAATATTGAAATTTATTATGAAAGACTGGCCTAGGTGCATTGAAGGACAGCCACTTTATCTAACCTCTTAAGAAAATAATCAATCTTTAAGAACAACTCATCATGAAATTTGTGATTTTTTTGAATGGCAATAATCGCCCGAATGAGTCGACCATTCAAGGGTTGGTGGAAAAATTCCAGAAACTGGTTCTTATAAAAATAGGAAAAAAGACTTGCAGACCAAAAACCGGTCGTTGAGAATATTGCTGCTGTAGTGCAAAATGTAGAAGGTGGACTATTGATTGAGGGCATGAATATACGTCTTCTCCTTTATGCCGATGTTGTCCTGGCGGATAACCCTAAAGTCATGCAATCCATGATTAATAACCTAGAGAAATACTGCCAGTGGCGGATTTACACTAAGTGCCAACGGTGCCTGCGCACAGGGCGGCAGATTCTAGAAGGGCGGCAAAACTTGGAGAAGAAAATTGAAAAAAAAAAAAAAATGTATACTCGAGGAGCGGCGGGTATTAGGGGCCACCTTAGGGAAAACGCTTATGGAGAAAATAAGAAGCTCATCTCGAATTAGTTTCTAACAGTTAGTGAAAGTTTAATCATTCATCTATGCGAGAAATAATTGTAAGAATAGCAAAGTTAATTTCTGAAGGTTAATTATACGTTCCTAAAAAAAGTGTTTTGGCCCACATTACCCGACAGTGTCGGAAATTGTGAGAAACCAAACCTTTTATTGAAAAACGTCATGGTTTTAATGTATAAAATAACATTTTTACTTAAATTACGTAAAATCTCTCGAATGCATTAGTGTGTATGAAAAAATGAAGTACTTCTTTTCATATATTATAAATATATATGTATAATTCGAGTGACAAAAACTGTTATTTTGAGAATTACTTATCAAACAATGTTGATTCATGGTAATTGTTGTAATTAGTAGTTTGTTTGCAATTCCATCTTCAGAAACCTTCGTTATCTATGGTTATATAATATAATACGTTGCCCACAATACCCACCAGAGCGATTTTATTCATTGACTTCTCTAGGGCATAAAAATTGATTTTGTTCTCAATAAAAACAATATTTCGAAGTTGGAGAGAGTCCGGTTAGGGCAAATGTGGCGCAGGAAAAAATTGATCACTCATTCGATTTTGTATATTAAATTGTTAAAAACCGACAATCCTTCTAAAACAAGGTTAGAAAGCAGGTGCATACAGTAAAAGCATTCAAATGCTTTTTTATTAACATACATATGTTCTTAATAATACATAGATAACCGTATTGATGTAACAAAATATTTTGTCTACTATCTTTGCCTACTATGGCAAAATCATTCAAACTCCGATCTTATTCAAGGAAGATGTAAGTGAGAATGCTATAACGCGACAAGAAGATAGAGTACTGAGGATTTAACTAGAGAGACTTGAGATAACATTCATGCACTTTCTTTGGCATTTTTTACTTTCACGATTCCTCGCGGTTAGTAAAAGATTACAGAAAGTTGAAATCAACATTACTGATGTAGTTAATGACTATCGTGGACTAATAAAAGTAGTAGCAGATACACGAATGCAATTTGAAGTTTATGGAAAAGAAGCGTTGAACATGTCAGAGAGTCAAGAATATCAGACGACTGTTTCGAGAAAAAGAAGAAGAAAGTTACAAGCTGACCGGTTGACAGGAAGCGATAATTTTCGAGTAAATACCTTCAATATCATACTAGACAACGTTGATTCAGAATTAAGAAAGAGAAGCCAAGCATATGAAAGGTTATACGAGAAATTTTCAGTGATTACTGATTTTTGAGGTTTGAATTTCAAAGAGCTTCGTGCAAGATCGGAATATTTGAGAAAAGCTTATACTTCAGACCTTGAGATTTCATTCACTGACGAAATGATTCATTTTCACGCGTACTGTTCTGAACGAAAAATAGAACGTAACTCGCCATCCGACCTTCTGAAACTTCTGCGGACGAACGAGTTATACACTGAGTTTCCAAATGTGGAGATAGCATATCGAATAGTAGTCTGGTAACTTACACGTTTTTTAAGGGCATGTTTGGGACATTTTTTGGAAGGGAAAATAAAATTCAATCGGTTTGATTTTCTGATATGTTATTAAAGGTATCAGAAGGTGTACAAAAAAATTTTTTTTTTTTTTTTAATGTTTTGATACCATTTTTGTACACTGCAGCAAGCGGCTTTTTTTTTTTTTAAAAAGAGGTATAGTGGCTGGCCGGCGTGATTTCGTCACTTGTGGTCATCTGAAACAGAAAAAACAAATTGCTTATTAATCAGTGTGCTTGTCGTTCTGGCGGGTAGTAAGATCAAATGACTTTGACAAAAAATAACATATTAACAATAACATAATAACAATTCTTACTTCGTAAGAAAATGGCCTTTTTTTTAAAGTGGAAATCGGACTAAAAAATGGAAAGTTAGGGACGAAATAAATTAAATCTACTACCCGCCAGAACTATTGATGTGTAGAAAAACATATCTAAATTTCAGCTCAATCCGTTAGATAGAAAATTTGTTTTCACGACGGCCATCCGGAAAAACGTTGTTTTGAGAAAAACGCGTTTAAAGTTTTAGCGGCTTAGCGCGCGCAAGTACGAGCCGCTCTCATGTATGTGCTATAATTTCGTCAATATTTCGAATTTCGGTCTAAGATTTGTACAGTATATTACCAATATATCGCACTTTCAAAATATGTAAAAAACCGAAATTCGAAATTTTCAAAATAAGTTACCAGACTACTACCTTAACACATTAGCGTCAACAAACTGCAGTGCAGAACGTTCATTTTCTGTTTATTGTGTAACGACTATTTTCTCTACTATAATACACACACGCACACACAAATTTAAAAAATTAAGGCGGCATTCTTCATGGTGCACAGGGCGGCATTTTGTGTAAATCCGGCACTGAATACTGCGCTGAATGGAATATGGAAGTAAGCCCAAATAAATCGGAGATAATGGTCTTTAGAAGAGGTGGACGACTGAGGCTGAAAAATGGTGGTACCAAGGTGAAGAAATTAAATTGGTGGCCGAATATAAATATCTTGGTGTCATTCTCACACCCAAAATGGCATTCGGCAAGCACTTAGAAGCCAGAAATACTTCAGCAAAAGCTAGTATTAATTGCATATGGAACGATTTTTTAGCGAAGCCATTCATTTCATTAAAATCAAAATGGAAGTTGTTCCAAGCGGTATGCGGAGCGATACAAACCTACGCAGCGCAAGTTTGGGGATATGCCTTATTCGATGAGGTAAATAAACTTCAACGTTAATTTATTAAAAGAATCCTCAAACTACCCGAGTTCACTCCAAATTATGCAATAACATTAGAAACTAAACTAGAAGATAGCCACATGTATTCTTTAGAACTACACATGAAGTATATCTGGAAAACTATTTATAAATATAATTGCAACAGTCTCCCACATAAGCTAACACAAGGCATCTTAAGGGGTTACATGGGTTTCCTCGAGTAAAAAAAGGCCTATTTTCAATATTTTGTTTTTCTATGTAAAAAATTATTTATTTAATTCAAAATTTTTTCTGTCTTATAGATACATATATAAAGAATAATTTCTGAAATTTAAAAAACAAAAAATTAAAACTCCCCCATTTTGACGTCATTTCCGGTGACCCCTCGAAAAAAAGGTGCGTCCGCGTTGTCAGCATAACTCCTGACAGACTCATCAAAAATGAAAAAACAAAACTAAGTGCTTTAGTTAAGACCATAAACTCGTGCTTGAACGAAGGAAAGAAAAGAAAAGTAAAAATTGGAATTTTGGCAGACATTTTTCAAAAAACAAATGAAAATTTCGGTCAAATTAGCTTGACATTTTGTTTTTTTTAAATAGTTGTAATTGAAAAAAAAAATCCTTCGTTCAAGCACGAGTAAATTGTATTTCGAACACCTGTGTAAAATTTCATCAAGATCGGTTGAGTAGTTTTCGAGAACATTTGACAACCGACTTTGAAAACACAGTTCCGAGAAAATCGCGTTTAAAGCTTTGAGTAACAATAAAAATGGCTTGGAGCGCACACATTCCAAAGGCTGTATCTCCGAATTTATTATTCGGATCGACTTGAAAATTTAAGATAATATTCCTGAGATGTTGTAGAAATTAATACGCCCAATAAATAAATCGATTTTTTGAACCAACGAAACCCATGTAACCCCTTAAGTAAAAATGTGTTTTGGCTTAAGCATCTGAACGACATGGGAATGGAGTTCGGTCTGAAGTTTGAAGAAAACATCACCGCTATAGACTGGCAAGATCGCTGTGTGCAACTTCTTACCGAAATGAAAATAAAAGATATCAACATGGCTAGGCAAAAAGCACAGTCAAGCGCGACGCGAATTTATAAACATTTAGACTACTCAAAAGGGGAATCATATATTAAAGAATATATGCGGCTAGCTGATATTACGACAATTTTCAAAGCAACATGTGGTTAACTGAAGCTAAATGCAACTACGTATGGAAATGCTCAGAAAACCCTCTACAATTTAAACGAGGAAGAAAATATGCTGCACTTGTTAGGAAGATGTCCAGTACTGAAGGAGATCAGAACAAAATACATAAACGCAGCGAAGCTAAATGAAGCAGAAGTAATTGATATACTTAATGGCCATAATTGGAAAAAACTAACTTGCTTTATATACTCAGCCTTACGCTATAGAAATTTTCTTATTGCAGAGTTTAATTTTTGATTTATTTTTGAGTTGTGATAGACAACATTGTTATTGCCACAAATTTATTATTTCTTTCTTTGTGTATTTATATATGTATTTAAACGAATTATTGTAAAATTATTGAAATGTAAGATGAAATATTTATAAATAAATAAAGAATTACTACTACTACTACTAGTGTAATATTTTGCTCAACATCCTTCAACATCTCGACGTTCTCAAGAATTGGGCCTTCATGAGTCGACTGTGTGGTGGATTTAGGCCCGTAGACCGCTCATGGTGGACATTTAAGTAATGTAATTTTTCATACATAATTGTTAAGAGCAATAAAGTCCATCAAGGCCACAAGAGATTTCCTATAAGGGGGAAGTGCATCAGCATAATCGACAAAGGGTTGGAAACAAGAGAGTACACTCTTGGTGTGTTTGTGGGCATTGAAGGAGCCTTTGAAAACTGTACCTTAGATTTCATGTGCTCTTCTATCGGACGGCATGAAGTAGAAGAAATCATTGTCAGATGGATTCACTCTATGCTATCCAAGAGACTGATTATCATAGTTGGCGAAAACGATGAAGGAGTCAAGGCTGAGGTTAAGGAGGGCTGCTCACAAGGCGATGTACTCTCTCCCCTACTTTAGTGCTTTATTGTGGACTCTCTTCGGAGTAATCTGCAGGAAATTAGACACGCCCAAGCTTATGCATGTATGCAGGTGTGCGTACTAATCTCAGGACGGTCACCTGGAGCTATATGCAATAAAATCCAGGTAGCCGCACTAAATAAGTTTGATCATTGGTGCGATTTGCGGGGCCATTCGGTGAATCCTATGTTATAAAAAGTACATTGGCACTTTTTACTGGGAAACGCAACACGGAAGGCTTGGGCAAGATGGGCAGTAACCTTGAAATGAGTAACACTGCAACTGTCTTCTGAGGTCAAATATTTAGGTGATCTTAGATCGTAAGGTGGCCTGAAAGACGTACGCCGAACAGAAGGTCTTTCGAACACTAAAAGTCTACTGATAGTGTAAGAGAACCTTTGGCAAGACATGGGGTCTAAGACCGGCGATAGGACGTACACTGGTTGTACATCACCCTGATCACACATCTATAGCCTAGTGGAAGGCTAATATGGTTAATTCCATTGTAAAACCCTTGACCAGATTACAGATAAGTGTGTATTCAGCGATGCCCTTAATGTCGACCTGAACCTGCCACCTCTAGATCTTCAAATCCGAAAGGAAGCGATGAAGATGGCATATAGGCTCAAGCTAAACGGTGTCTGGGGAAATGAAGAAATCTAAAAAATGATCGGAGCGTTGGGAGAAGTGTATCTTTCTATAAGGGGACTATGTTAAAAAATAATTTTTTTTTTTTAAATGGTGTCTTCATTTCTAACACGGGTACTTATTGAACCCCCCTCGTATATTTGTTTCTCTTGTGGTGCGGGCACTTTTCTTTAAGACTGACAGGCTTTCTCAGACAGCAAGAATTTCAGCTTGAAATAACCTACAATGAACCGGTAGCCGAAAGGAAATGCTGGCACTCATCTGCCTCCGCCTACGTATTCATTTATCTTGGAACCATCAGTATAGATACTGACTCCATTGCAATTGTCCATTACCCCATTGAGCCAATTTCCTCTCATACTTTTAGATAGTCAGGCTGCTTTGAAAGCCCTTCTATCAACTGTAATCACCACAAATATGGTAAATGACTGCCTAAACCTTCTTAACACGTCAGGGAACTTCAACACAGTATTATAAAGTTGGGTTCCTGGATACGAAGGGCACGAGGGAAATGAAATAACGGACCATTTAGTAAGCAAACAAGCCACTAATTGGACCTGAACATTTCTGTGGACTTACAAAGAACCACATCAAAGAACTTCTTAGGACGTGGGAGGAGCAGAAGTTCGCTGACGAAATGCTATCGATCAACAACAAGCGAACCGCTGGACCGAGGAGTTTTTGATTAGCTACTTTCGCTCAGGGTGGGCGGTGGTGTATGCTCCGAGCATCTGGGGATCTCCTTCAGTTTTCGGCTCCCCAACTACCGTACTGTCTTTCAGGCCGAACTGATGGCAATAATGAAAGCCGCGACACTGGTACAGTGTGATGCGATATCTGGAAATGACATCTACATTTTCACCGACAGCCAGGCGGCGATAAAATCCCTCACAAAACAGTCGACAACCTCCAAAGTAGTCATGAAATGCCACACATCTTTTAATGAGATGGCTGAGTCATTTCGCTTAAGGATAATATGAGGCCATCGTAACATTGAGGGTAACTGCAGAGCCGATGAACTAGCGAGACTCGGTACCAAGTTGACCGATGAGTACATAGACAATGACATAGGCATACCCTTACAAACATGTAAGCTACTTATTCTTGAAGAAATCGTAAGGAAAGCAAACGAAAGATGGGGTAATGAAGCCACCTGCAAAATCGCCCATCAGCTGTGGCCGATTCTCAATGCTAAACGCACAGAATCTTTGCTAAGCCAAAATTAACACAGTCTTAGCACACTGACTACAGTCATAACGGGACATTGTCTAATAGGTAGGCACCCCCAAAGGATGGGTGTGCAAGCACATGACTTTCGTACAATTTGTCTTGATGAGGAAGAGGAAGAGACAATCTTACACCTTCTCCGTATGGAGATTTGCTATTCTACGCAGACAATTTTTTAACGAATTGGAAGATCTCAGTTCTGCAGAAATAGGAGGTATTCTAAAATTTTTAAAAAGCACACACTGGTTTTGGGGGAAATAGGGAAAGCTCCCCACGCGGCATCACAATGGGCTATGAGCTTGAGTGTGTCGCACAGGACAACCGCTTTAACCTAACCTAACCTACTTTCGCTCAGCAGAGCAAACTTAATACGTTTAGCGGTTTTTTTATAGGCCACTGGTTACTATACAGCCTAAGTTATCAGTTAAACAAAGTTGGTCTCTCTAAAACCATCATCTGTTGGTTCTGTGACATGGGAACTCACAATTCAAAAATCATTCTTTGTTAAAGTCTTGCACTAGGCAGAAAAAGGCTACACCACCTTGATGGTATTGCCGTGCATTCATATAAATTATGGAAAGGAAAACCCCAGAGTGTGCTAAAATTTTTGAAAAACACTTAAAATAGTACTAATAATATTTGAAAAAAACAAATTTATATGTTTACATATTTTTTTTTTAAATAACTTCTAAGCGCGTCTTTTGAAGGACCCTTTATGTGCGTACATATGTACATATATAGCTAAAGGCCAAGATAAGGCTGGTGGTAGTGGGAGTGAAGGCGGGTTGGTGTTGTTGTGTGAGACAAAACAAAAAGTGACTGGGTTGCTGTTCGCCGATGTTATCGCCAAGTAGTCGGCGGAGGAAGACTTGACGAATTGTAAGACATTTGATTTAGAGAAACAAACAATAACAAAGCGTCTTGGCAGCAGTTACTATTTGTGGGCACTTGTATATTTCTAAAGATATTGCAACTACGCGAGCAAGAACTTGGTGGTGGGTATGACCTTTCCATAGCCAAATGTTAGCCTTCATGTTGCCCAGTCGATTCACAGTCTTCGCCTCACTCAAACGATTTCGTTTTCCTTTTCGATTAGCTGCGCAGCGGAAATAAAACAATATCCGCTTGACGCTTTCACAACAATTTCGTTGTTGTACTTATACATTGATAGCGATGTACTTTTTTTGTGGACATACGAGTAAGTACAGAGGAGGCAGTAAAATGTATGGAAACAAGAGAAAAAGCTGGTGAAATGCTTATGGCGGCAGCATCAATCGTTGAATGAATTGTTGGTATCACTGTTGTGATTGTAGTTGTTTTTGTTGTTGTTACTCTTCAGATATTGCTATTGAGTGTCGTTACTCTGCATTTTCTTTCTGTGTGTGAGTGTGTGTGTTCCTTTTTTAACATCTTGCCTTTATTGGTTGATTTTGTTGTTTCGCACTTGAAATTAAATTAACTTATTTTCGTTTAGTGCCATTGAGTGCATCTGACAGTTTCAAAATTGAGCGCTACGCTTAACCGCGGCATGCAACAATTGCTCATACTAAAAGTGTGAAGAAAAGAAAAACAAGAAGGTGGATGGCTCATCGATTCAATGCTGAAATTCGCCACTGCTGAATTAGAAAAAGTTAATTTATTGTTTATATCCAATTTATAGATATGTATGCATTTGCTATTTATTATTATGATTTTTTTCTTTCGGGTATCGCAAAAATTCCATATGGTAATAGGACTATGAATAAGTTCGTGCGTTTTTTTTTCGAAATTTGAAACTTTATTGACGTAAAATGGTTACAAATTTAATATTCAAAATATTGTCCATCGCTTACTACTACTTTTTCCCATCTTTCTGGCAATTCACGGATTCCCTTTGTGAAAAATTCGGTCGGTTTTGCCGTAATCCACGAATCGATCCATTTTTTGACTTCATCGTAATTACGGAAGTGCTGGTCAGCCAGGCCATGTTGCATCGATCGGAAGAGATAGTAATCGGATGGCGCAAGGTCTGGACTATACGGCGGGTGGGGTAGGGCATCCCATTTGAGCGTTTCTAAGTATGTTTTGACCACTTGTGCAACATGTGGCCGAGCATTGTCATGTTGCAAAATAACTTTGTCGTGTCTATCGGCGTATTGCGGCCGTTTTTCTCGCAGTGCTCGGCTCAAACGCATCAATTGTCGTCGGTAGACATCCCCCGTAATCGTTTCATTCGGTTTCAGTAGCTCATAATACACAACACCCAGCTGGTCCCACCAGATACACAGCATAACCTTCAGGCCATGAATATTCTGCGCCGACGTCGATGTTGAAGCATGGCCAGGGTATCCATACGTTGCCCGACGTTTTGGATTGTCGTAATGGACCCACTTTTCATCGCCAGTCACAATTCGATGCAAAAAACCCTTTCTTTTGTGCCGTTGAAGCAGTTGTTCGCATGCCATAAAACGGCGTTCAACGTCTCTTGGCTTCAATTCATACGGCACCCAATGGCCTACCTTTCGGATCATTCCCATGGCTTTTAAACGTTTGGAAATGGTTGATTGATCAACTCCCAAAGTTTTTGCAACCTCTTCTTGCGTTTGAGCCGGATCTTGATCGAGCAATTCCTCCAATTCGGTATCCATGAACTTTGGCGGCGCACCCTCGCGTTCTTCGTCTTCCAAGCCAAAATCACCACTTTTAAAGCGTGCAAACCACTTCTGGCACGTTCGCTCAGATAGAGCATGCTCACCATAAACTTCCACCAAGATACGATGACTTTCGGCTGCTTTTTTCTTCATATTAAAATAATGAAGAAGAATTCCCCGCAAAAACACATTATTTGGCACGAAATTCGACATTTTCAAGTGTGGTAAAAATATTGTTGTTTACGCTTCAAATAAAAAACTTATACTGACGTTTGTGCCTTACGACAGTAGCTCTCCAATGAATGTTTGGAAATGTGGATCGATGGAATAATAATCAAGTTACGCCATCTGTTGTAAAACCGAAACGAACTTATTCATAGTCCTATTATATTACATAAGAACTCCTTACCTTTTCAGGTGATCTATGAATCTACCCCTTTTATGACTTCTTCATAAGAACGCATTTCATGTCATGGGATCCAAGTAGATATTGCCGTCAATTCGTCTATAAGTTGGTTTATTTGTGGACTTGAATATAATAAGAAGTAAACTGAAATCATTTTGGAAAGGTTTAATAAATTTGAGATTTATTCATTCTCGAAAATTTTGGTATAGAGTGATTTAAAGTGAAATGCCTTCGAGCTTTTCTTAACATTTTTATAATTTTCATCGAGGTCGTACGATTACATATCTATGTATGTATCTCCTTGATGGGACGAAAAGGTACCTTACGTGCGAAAACAAGTTTTGGAGAAAACAGCAGTTAAAGTTTAAACTTCTAAAAACCCTTGTAACTTTTTTAAATATTAATATTTTTCAATCCGGATTGGTTTATTTTCTTCAGCATAGATCAGAGTATCAATAATATCACAGAAGCAGTGGAAAAACATTTTTTTATATATAAATAAATAAGAAAAAGTTAATGCAAATCGCAGAAATCGTTTTAAAAAATAAGTTAGCTTTTGTATTTTCGTATTTGTACTTTTCTTTTTTTTTTACTTTTAACAAACTTTTAAGCAAATTATTACTTTCTGGTTTTCACCATTTTAAAGAGCCTTCCATACACTATTCGAATCAACAAAAAAGTGAAAAATGATTTTTTGACACGTAAGGTACCTTTTCATAGACCAGGTCACATATGGTTAATTTAAAGTTAGGGACTTTGGACCAATCAAAAAAAAATTTCAAACTATTAAGTTGGAATAGATGTGAGTATCAACATATCCTACCGTGCCGCATCATCAAAACCACTGCTCTCAGAAAAACACATTGAGAAACAACAAAACAAGTAAATGACGTCACAGTATTGAACTGGCCTTCCCAATCTCCAGACGCTAACGCCATTGAAAATGTGTGAGGAACCATGAAAACACATCTTGCCGGAAGGCCAGTCCACGATTTAAAGCAACTCGTGCGTCAAGTTCGCAAAATCTGGTCTCTTTGTCGACGAGCTACGCAGAAAAGCCGGGAAACATGCCGAGAAGATTCCAGGCTATACCCGACAACGATGGAGACTACACGGCTTATTGAGTAACTGTGACTCGTAGTTTTGTACATACTTTCGTGGTTTCTCTTTTCTGACACAGACTGTATATTCAATGTTGCTGTTTACAATCTCTGCCCACCTCTCGACCAATTTGTTGATGCCGTTCCGCCAAAAATCAACTGGTATGGTGGCAAAGAAGTTGTTGAGCCAGTTTTTAGGGACGCCTTTGTTATCGAAGGTAACGCGCTCCATATGGTTTGACAGGGAGCAGAAAAGATGGTAATCGATCGGTGCAAGGTCCGGAGAATACGGCGGATGGTCGAATAGCCTCATTCACGCGATGTAGCTGCATAATGTAGAGCTCCTTGTTGACTGTTACATTATTTTCGAGCATTTTCCAATGCACCATGCCCTCGCAGTCTCACCAAACACAAATCATGATCTTCTTTGGATGACGATCCGGCTTGACTGTCGGCTTTGGCGTATCTCCTGGAGCCACCTATTTCCTTTTTTGCTTCAAATTGATGTATAGGCACTATTTCTCATCTCCCGTGACGATTCGGTACAAAAAGTGCGCGCGGTCATAGTGTTGCTCGATGGCGGACGGGATCCTGAAAAGAAATTTGAGGGCGACTTTCTTTGTTTTATTCGTTGAGCTCGTGAGAAACCAAAGCTCCCAATTTTTCGGTAAATCCCATTGAATGAAGGTGATTAAGAATCGTTGTATGATCCCAGTTCATTTTGTCCGTCAATTCATGACTGGTTTGGCGACCTTCCAAAGTTATTTCAGACGTTTTGCATCGAATTCAGAAAGTCTTCCGCTGCGGGACGTGGCATCGACGTCAAAGCCCCCATTTTTGAACTTTGCAAACCATAGAACTTTGCAAACCATATCCGTGCCGTAGACTCGCCACCTTCTACATACATGTCGCAAATGTCCCGGGCTGCTTCGACAGCTTTTTGACCTCGATGAAAAGCAAAAAAGAGCTGGTGTCTAAAATGTTGATTTTTGCCTCCTGGATATTCCATTGCTAAGCCTCAAAACTAATAATAAATTAAACAGCTCAAAAATACAATTAACATAGTTTTGTAAAGAAGAAACGCTTTGCCAAGCAGCAAAGAAATCGTTGTAAAATATTGGATATGGGAATAAATTTCCGCCCTCGGAAAAGAGGTGTTGCTGCTGATACTATTTTTGTGTTCACTATAGTAGTATACTGGTGATTTGCGCGTGTATATGTGAGGTCTCGATCGCAGTAGTTGACATTTGTTTCAAGCGTAAAGATCCTTTTTTATCGGACGTCAAAAATGTCTACATTCGTCGGGAAAAAACAGCATTTGCGGGGAGTGTAGCTTCATTATTACCTTGTAAGGAAAAGACAACTAGTAAAGAGTGGTTTCGACGCTTCCAAAGTGGCAGTTTCGACGTGAGTGATAAAGATCGAACGACCGAGGGGGCTCCAAAAAAATTTGAAGATACTCAACTACAACAATTATTAGATGAAGACGCATGTCGAACCCTTGATGATACGTCTAAATAGTTGGATTTTGACAGATCAACTGTCGGTAAACACGATGCGAATGGTCCAGAAGGTATACTGGCAGATAACTGGGAGCCACATCAATTGAAGGAGAGGGATATCGAGAGACGTTTGGTGACGTGTGAGATGCTTTTTGAACGGCAGAAAGGCAAAGGTTTTCTGCATCGCATCGTAACTGGCGATGAAAAATGGATATATTCGGATAACCCTAAGCGCCGAAAATGTTGGAGCCTGTCAGGTGTACCAGGTCCATCGACAGTGAAAAAAATATTCATGCTTTAAAGGATATGTTGAGCATCTGGTGGGATCAGAAGGGTGTCATCTATTATGAACTCCTTAAAACCTATTATGAACTCATCTAAAACCATCACTGGCCGATCATTACCGACTGCAGCTAATGCCTTTGAAGCGAGCTCTCAAAGAAAAGCGGCCAGAATTTGGCGGTAGATATGACAAATTGATTTTGCTGCATGACAACGCCAGGCCACACATTGCTAAATCGGTCCAGAAATACTTAGAGGAACTGAATTGGGAAATCTCGCCCCACCCGCCGTATTCGCCAGACATTACACCTTCGAATTACCATCTTTTCCGCTCAATTTAGTCAGACCTTATCGGAAAGCGGTTCACTTCTTACGAGAGCATCGCAAACTGGCTCAATGAATGGATGAAGACAAAAGAACTCGAATTTTTCGTCAGAGGAATCCGTATGCTGCCTTTAAGAAAGATATGGAGTAAAGTTGTAGCTTCTAATGGCACATACTTCATATTAATTGTTTAAATAATTCGTAGCTTTGGCTAAGAAAGGACGGAAACTTACTTCCATACCTAATAAAAGAAAATATAAAAATGCTATGAACTTATTCCCCAACTCTATACAATTTGATCACCCTTCATAAGCTATATTTTTTATCAAAAAATTTAAATAAATTATATAAATAGTCGAAACATTGCATTATGCTCCGCTGTTATTTTTGTGAACAGAGGTGTATATATTGTATTCAGAATCAAATCTAATAATTTCACTGCTTTGAAAAGTCTGTAATGAAGCTTGAATTAACAGCTGCCAGAACTACATACAGACATACTCGTACTCGTACTCCTACCTGGCATTCAAAGAAAAGTTTCCAATTGTATTAAATTACACTTTTCTATATTTTTCCACTAACCCGGCATTATAAAATTACATTTTAAATTCACTTGCTTCTGGAATATTTGCGCTAAGCAAAGCTTGCCCGGGCACAATAAAAACATTTCTTATTGAAAACCAAACAAAAGCATTTGATATTCATATTCACCAATGTAGGTATGTGTGTAAAATGTGCTTACTTATTTACAATAACGAATATTTAACAATTCGATATCGTCAGATGCATCCTGTGTAATTTATTTAAGGTATTTGCTTTGTGCGAAAACAACAAAAGTCATCGGTATTTCCCACGATCCTAATATGCCATTGCCACCGCAGAGCTGCACTGCACTAAAGGGCCGTGATTGCTCATCGCATCTACATACATACAATATTGCGCATACTCTAATAAATCACACACGAGCACGCACACACGCACATAAGTATGCACGTGTAGTTTGCCGCCGCTGCAGGTGGTTAGCGCGCCAAGTGGTGGGGACCCATTTGATATTTATCTTGGAACCGCAGAACAGAATAGAACAAACAAACCGCGAAAAAATGCAAACAAAACAGACAAAACCAGTGAAATGCCGACATTTATTTCCCGACCAAATGAATTTCCAAAGGAGTGGGTTATTTGAATTTAGGCAATTGAAAAGGATAATAAGTGGCTGCGGCAGCGAGGGTGGCGGCATCAAAAGTATCACTTACATAACAACCGCGCAGCGGTAAGGCAATTGGATTGGATTGCTTTTTACTACTGAATTTTTATTATAATAAAAATTGGGCACGAAAAGAATTGTATCGAGAAAGGCTACTGTAGGTTAATTGAATTTTTAAATGCGAAATTTAGCTGCCGAATTGATTAAGAAATTAAACGTATGCGCGGATGCTTTTAAAATACTCTACGAGAAATACCACCTTGATCAAAAACTTCCCGGAACAACCGCCAGTCAACTGATTCGAGTTCTGTTTTGTTTTTTGTTAGGTTGCCAGATCTGTGATTAACAAAACCTACCAAAACTTTATCCCCATTCCTTGACATTTGTAAAAGTTACGCCGCTTGAGTAAATCTATCTCCACACGTGTTTTCGATATTTTACAGTTTTAAAACTGGGCTTGCATTTGCAGCAACCCTTAGAAATTTTGGAGAACTGTTTCGGCAATGATCCTTTAAAGAAAACAGCCGTTTGCGAGTGGAATGAACGCTTCAGAAGGTCTCGTGAGCCCATCAGTTTTTGCATATCACTTATAATTGGGAGGTTTTTTGCCTTTGATCCGCAAACCAATTGCACAACACCTTTACCACTTTTGGAAACTCAGAAAACCTAAGAATTTTCCTTTTAATTTTTCTTACCTTTCTTTATGGACTGCTCATGTTTTTTACTATGAGTTATCATTGCCCTATGCACGTGAAAGTTTGTAGCTAATGCATTAATGGAGATTTTCGCATTTAATATGTTCAGAAGTCAGCGTAAATTTTCTCTTTGTCATTATGAGACTACGTCTTGCAAAGCTATTAGGTAGGTAAGTGAAATGATTGAAGTACCACTCTGACCAAAGGATTTTCAAAATAGCCAGTTACTGATCCGATGGCCGGATGGCAGAGGTCTCTGAGACCAATTCAGCCCCCTTCCTGGCAAGCTCATCGCAAATTTCATTTCCCTATATGTTCCTATATCCTGGAACTGAAAAAAAAGCAATGAAAAAAAAATTGTATCGCAAGTATCGAGGTGTGCAAAATCGAGTTTCTACTGTATTTTGTATTTAATATATGTTTTTTTGTATGCTAATTTATTTTTTCATTTTTGTTTATTTAGTTTTAATTAATCTTTTTTCGGTTTTTTTTTTTATTTTTTATTTATTTTTCGTCTGGTTTTATTTTCTTTGATTTTTAGTTAGTTTTTTCATCTGATTTCATGTTGTTTCATTTTTTATTTCTGAGTTTTAATTACTTTTTATCTGATTTTTAATTAATTTTTTATCTGATTTTTTTTTTTTTTTGTTTTATTTCTGATTTTTAATTATTTTTTATCTGATTTTATTTTATTTTTCATTTATTTTTCGTCTGATTTTATTTTATTTTTGGGTTTAATTAATTTTTTTATCTGATTTTATTTTTTTTTTTTGTTCTATTTCTGACTTCTAATTATTTTTTATCTGATTTTATTTTATTTGATTTTTGATTTTTATTAATTTTTTTATTTTGTTTTATTTTTTATTTCTGATTTTTAATTATTTTTTTGTCTGATTTCATTTTATAATTTTTGTTTTTGGATTCGCCTTTATTTAATACCACATCTGTAGTAATCGATTAATACTTATGATATACATATATATAAGTAAGTAAAAATAATGGTTAATGGTTGTAAAGGGTTAAGGAGTAGCCCTTTAGCACTGCGACCATATTGATCTATTGTGCACCCTATGCTGTCTATTGACAGTTAAGTATGCTTATGAATTGTACCAGCTCCTTCTGAGGGAGTGATTGAAGGTCTTCATCTGTAAGCATGAACTTGTTTAAAAACCTTTTCCTTCTATGCGTCAACCCCGGACATTCGATAATGAGATGTTCCATAGACTCCTCATCTTCGCAGCAGAATCTGCAGGTGCTTGTGTTAGTTATGCTTAATTTATGTAAGTGTTTGTTGCAGGTGAAGTGACCCGTGAGGGCGCCTGTGAGAGTGCGAATGCTCATTTTGTTTAACGTGAGGGCCATGTTGGCTCTTTTAGCGTTGAAACTTAGGAACTGTTTGGAGTGTCTAAGACCCTCTACATTGTTCCAATGCTGATTTAATAGAGTTTTGGCCCAGTATTTTATTTTTTGTTTTAGGTTGTTTTTGTTGAATCCGAACATAGGACTAGGTCCGATGAAGTTTTCATCTGCCCCTTTTTTGGCTTGAAAGTATGCCTTTTCGTTGCCGTCATATCCCTCATGTCCCGGTACCCAAATTAATGAAACATTGTTTTTGGATGCCAGATTATTGAGTGCCTTGTGGCATTCTAAGAGGATTTTTGAGTTGTATGTATAGCTATCTAAAGCTTTTAGGACTGATTGGCTGTCCGAGAGTATTTTAAACCTTACTCTCTTGTGGTTTCTGCGTTGCATGAAGTTTACTGCTTCCATTATTGCGTATAGTTCCGCTTGGAAGATAGTGGTGTCCCTGGTGAGAGTGTATGATTTGTAGATTCAGGGCCCCACTACACCTGCTCCTACACCATAAGGTGTTTTTGATCCATCAGTGTACCATTTTTGTGAATCATCATTCATCCATTTCGGGTTTGTTTTCCACTTGATCCTCTCAGGAAAGGTAACTGTGTATCCTTTTGTGAAACAGAGGGTTGGGTCAATGTGGTCTGAAACTTGAGCCATGCTTATGGTGTTTTTGATTTTATTTAGGATACCGGTCACCTGGTGAGGTTGCCCAATTTGAAATTTATTTTCATGTGTAGCATGAGTGTTTGCGTAGCTGCTTCCTCTTGGATTGCTATATGAAGTGGTGGGAGATTAAGGAGTGCTTCCATGCCAGCTGTTGGGGTAGTTCTCATAGCCCCTGTGATGCATAGGCAAGCAAGCCTTTGCACTTTTCCCAGTTTGGTTATCACTGTTTGTTGGATAGATTTGCTCCACCATACTAGTGCCCCATACAGTATGATTGGTCTAACCATTTGGGTGTATATCCAGAGGGCCATACTAGGGCTGAGGCCCCAGGATCTCCCTAGTAATTGTTTGGTTGTCCACAAGGATTTCGTGGCTTTTTTTGTTATATTAATAGGACTATGAATAAGTTCGTGCGGTTTTTTTTTCGAAATTTGAAACTTTATTGACGTAAAATGGTTACAAATTTAATATTCAAACTATTGTCCATCGCTTACTACTACTTTTTCCCATCTTTCTGGCAATTCACGGATTCCCTTTGTGAAAAATTCGGTCGGTTTTGCCGCAATCCACGAATCGATCCATTTTTTGACTTCATCGTAATTACGGAAGTGCTGGTCAGCCAGGCCATGTTGCATCGATCGGAAGAGATAGTAATCGGATGGCGCAAGGTCTGGACTATACGGCGGGTGGGGTAGGACATCCCATTTGAGCGTTTCTAAGTATGTTTTGACCACTTGTGCAACATGTGGCCGAGCATTGTCATGTTGCAAAATAACTTTGTCGTGTCTATCGGCGTATTGCGGCCGTTTTTCTCGCAGTGCTCGGCTCAAACGCATCAATTGTCGTCGGTAGACATCCCCCGTAATCGTTTCATTCGGTTTCAGTAGCTCATAATACACAACACCCAGCTGGTCCCACCAGATACACAGCATAACCTTCAGGCCATGAATATTCTGCGCCGACGTCGATGTTGAAGCATGGCCAGGGTATCCATACGTTTCCCGACGTTTTGGATTGTCGTAATGGACCCACTTTTCATCGCCAGTCACAATTCGATGCAAAAAACCCTTTCTTTTGTGCCGTTGAAGCAGTTGTTCGCATGCCATAAAACGGCGTTCAACGTCTCTTGGCTTCAATTCATACGGCACCCAATGGCCTACCTTTCGGATCATTCCCATGGCTTTTAAACGTTTGGAAATGGTTGATTGATCAACTCCCAAAGTTTTTGCAACCTCTTCTTGCGTTTGAGCCGGATCTTGATCGAGCAATTCCTCCAATTCGGTATCCATGAACTTTGGCGGCGCACCCTCGCGTTCTTCGTCTTCCAAGCCAAAATCACCACTTTTAAAGCGTGCAAACCACTTCTGGCACGTTCGCTCAGATAGAGCATGCTCACCATAAACTTCCACCAAGATACGATGACTTTCGGCTGCTTTTTTCTTCATATTAAAATAATGAAGAAGAATTCCCCGCAAAAACACATTATTTGGCACGAAATTCGACATTTTCAAGTGTGGTAAAAATATTGTTGTTTACGCTTCAAATAAAAAACTTATACTGACGTTTGTGCCTTACGACAGTAGCTCTCCAATGAATGTTTGGAAATGTGGATCGATGGAATAATAATCAAGTTACGCCATCTGTTGTAAAACCGTAACGAACTTATTCATAGTCCTATTATTTATAAGTGATTCCCAAGTGAGTTTTTTATCTAAGGTTAAACCTAGATATTTGACCTCATCCTTTAGTTCTATCACTGTTTCATTTAGTTTCAATGTAGGAAACTCTAACTTTCTTTTTCTTGTGAAGGGGATTATTGTGGTTTTGTTAGGGTTGATCGACAGCCCCTCCTTTTTACACCATTCCCATGTTGCGCTCAAGGCATTTTGCATTAAGTCCGTTAGTGTCCTTTCATGGTTGCCTTTTATTATAACAGATATGTCATCTGCATAACCAATGGTTATAAATCCCTTATTGTTTAGGTGCTACACCAAGTCATCAACTAGTAGGGACCATAGCAGTGGAGAAAGAACTCCTCCTTGCGGACATCCCTTTACTGTTGTGACATTAAGTTCAGCTTGGCCTAACGAGGCTTTAATAATCCTCTGATTAAGCATTTGGCTTATCCAGTGAGTTAATATTGGGTTTGCACCTCTTTTTTCGAGTGCTGTTTCCATGGATTTGTAATTTGCGCTGTCGAAGGCTCCCTCTATGTCCATAAAGGAACATAGGGCTATTTCTTTTTGATTTAGGGCCTTTTCTATATTGACAACGAGTGTGTGCAGTGCTGTGACTGTGGATTTCCCTTTTTGGTAAGCAAATTGCAGCTTATGAAGGGGTTTTTTGAAGATTACTTCTTCTCTTAGATGGTATTCGAGTAGTTTTTCCATTGTCTTTAGCATGAACGACGATAGACTGATTGGTCTGTAAGATTTTGGAGAATCAGGGGGTTTGTTACCTCCCTTAGGAATAAATATTACCTTCACTTTCCTCCATATCTTTGGAATGTATTCCAATATTAGGCTAGCTCTGAAGATTTTCACCATGACTCGGATCAGTTCCACAGTGCCTTTGGATAGAAGTGCTGGGAATATTCCATCCGGCCCTGGTGATTTAAAGGGTTTAAAGGAGTTAATTGCCCACTCTACCCTTTCGAAGTTTATGATTTTATTGACAAATGAGACCGTAGATCTCCGTTGATGGTGAGTTACCATGTCTAGACTATTGTCGATTGATGGGTCATGACTTTTACAATCTGGGAAGTGAGTCTTTAGAAGAAGCGCTAATGTTTCTACGAATGTGTTGGTAATAGTTCCGTTTGGACCTTTTAGTGTGCCTATGGGACCTGAGTCACCTTTGGAAAGAGATTTTTGGATTGTAGCTGTTGCTGGAGTATCTTTTAGATCCTCGCAGAAGTTTTTCCAAGAGTTTCGTTTGGATTTCCTTAGTTCTTTGTTATAGTTAGTTAGGGATTTCCTATATTCGTCCCATTTGTTTGTTTTCTTTGCAGTGTTGAATAGTTTTCTCGTTGCTTTCCGAAGTTTGTCAAGTTCGTTGTTCCACCAGGGGACCATCTTCGTGGAGGATTTCATTTTTAGTGGACAACAGTCTTGATATGGGGCCATGATTGAGTCAGTCATTTCTGTTACTGCCTCTTCTAGTTCCTCTGTTGATGTTATTTTGCTTACGCTGTTATTAAGCTTAGCTGAAAGACATTCGTTGTATCTTTTCCAGTTTGCTGTTTTTGGGCTTCTGTAAAATGTGGAGAACTTTACCACCCCATTTAAGTCAAAGAGTATGTGTTTGTGGTCAGACATTGAGTCCTCATCCGAGACTCTCCAGTTACTGATCATATTCAAAGATTTGTTAGTAATTAGAGTTAAGTCGAGTACCTCTTGTCGTATTGCGTTTACAAAAGTGGGTTTATTACTCCTGTTTACTATTGTTATATTACTAAGTAATAAAAATTCAAGGAGTGACTCACCTCTGTTGTTTGTATTCGTGCTTCCCCATGCCACATTGTGGGAGTTGGCGTCGCATCCAATTACGAGGGTTAGATTGTGGGTTTGGCAATACTCCACTAGGCCTCTGATTTTTTCTGGTGGTACTATGTCGGCGTCTCCGGGGAAATAAGCTGAGGCGATTGCGACCTCTCTCTTGCTTCCGCCAGACTCCGCTTCGACCAGTATTGTTGATGTGTCGCCATCCATGAATTCTGTGAATGGCAAGAATTTAATATTGGTATCTATGATTATCGCAGCCCTAGGTTTGACAGCGCTTTTGTCATAAATTACCTGTGTGTTTTGGACATTGAGGCCTTGAGGATGGCCTCTGTAGATCCAGGGCTCTTGGATCAGCACTATGTTGATACCTCCGGCAAGTCTTCTGCTAAGTTCAGTGGTGGCAGCCTTAGCATGGTCAAGATTTGCCTGGAGGCACCTCATTTCGCCGGTTGGTTTTCGGAGTCTTTGGGAGGACTTTCATCCTCTTCTTGTAACTCCACTGCCTCCATTTGGTCAACTAACTCTTCGGTCGTTATATTTTCAGATTTCAGCCTGAGGGTCACTTGTATGAAACGGTAGTTTACTCTACCATTGTACTCCTTCAGGCTGGCGGCTGATTTTTGGTCTACCGCTACGACTAGCGTTACGTTGGAGCCTCTTTCGGCTCTTTTTAGCAGGCGCCAGGAATCAACATTGAGGCCTTTATTCTGCCCCTGCACAAAGTCCAGTATCTTGGCTGTCTCGACTTTGACTGAGTTGGGAAAGTACCCCACTGCGATCCGAGAGTGAGGAATTTTGGATTCCTCTGTGGCCCACAGTGTTGCACCCTCCCACGGCGACGCATTAGAAATGGCCGCCTTGACCCATTCCGCCGAAGTGCTCTCCTTACAATGCAGGACAAGGTATCCTGCCTTGTAAGTAGTACCCAAGAACGCTGGTTTGGTGGCCATGTTTTTCCCCGCCAGTATTTTGTCTAACAGGAGTTGTTGGATGGAGTCCATTTGTTCGGTTGTCAGTACCGTGTTGGGGTAGTCCCTAGCAAGTACTGCCAACCTGACTCCTGTTGTTATGTCTTTGTATGTGGCAGTGGGCTGCCACTTTTTGCTCTTTAGAGCTGCGTCTTTCGATGTGGACGGACCATCATCTTTAGGCCGCTTTTTTGCTGTTGCTTCGGGTGGTGTGTCCTCAACCGACCTTAGTCGTTTCGGCCCCGTCGTTGGTTTTCCTGTGTTTTTGCACATGGGCTCCAGAGCCTTAGCATAAGCTTCTTCTCTGGTTAGCCCTTTTTTAGGAAGTGTGCAAATATTCTCTTGCCCGCACCACTGAGCCTTTTTGACTGTTCCGTTTTCGGCCCTTCGCCATCGGTGTTTGGAGTCGTCTCGGCAGTTCTCACGCCTTCAACTGCGGACCGTTCCTCCTTATTAGTTTGAGGCTTGGTGGCCTCTTCCTGTTGAGGTGTGACCGCCTCTGGTTTTTGAGGTTTTTTGTTAGCCTCTTGGTTGAAGCCTTCTTGGCGGCTTCCGCCATTTTTTTGTTTTTGTTTGCTGGTATTCATTTTTTGTTCCCACGAGTAAAGGGGTATATCGGTCACCTGCGCCAGTGCCCCGGTAGCGCAGGAAGGCATTTTTGAAATGGGGCCTCGCCAGGGCGCCCCAAGTCCGCATACTAGCGACTAGATCCCCCTCTAGCCAAGCATCCCTCGGCGTATGCTGTTCCACCTTGGATTGGGGATTTATACTTACCCAAGGAAGTTTACTCTTCCCGCCCGAATATATTAGCCAGGACCCCAACAGAGACATGACCGTGCTGGGGTATCCTGTTTCCAGTGGCCACCACGGGGAGGAATAGTCGCACTTCCGACAGTCTTGCAGTTACGGCACAAAGTCCACGAAGGCCTTTGCGTTATTCCCCCTACAAAGACTGCCAGCAATGACCACGAAAAATGCTCTTACATACATAATAACGCCTGCCAGGGGTTTAAACTTTCCAAATAAAAATCAAATAAAACTCACAGCTGGAATATTTAATGAAATTAAAATGCAATACGAATAAAAATATGTTGTCGCACAATTTCTGGCCTAACCTGAGGGCATATCAAATGGGATAAATGGATACCCCATCACAACACACACATACTTACATATTTGAATCAAAATCAAAGTAAGAGGTAACGAATAATATGAATATAAATGTTCACTAAACACTTACACACGAATATATATATGTATGTGTGCAGTCGTAGTACCCAAGCTTTGCTGAATGCCGCATTTTCGCTTACGAAAGTAAGGCAGAGGCCAAATTTCAACTTAATAGATACATACGTCACTACTCAAATGACATTTCAGTTAGTATTAAAAATATAAAAAAAGAAATTATTGTCTTCACAAACTAATAACAGTATCGTGCCGGGGAAAGGCGCGAAATGGGCGTCAACCGGTGGAATATTACACTCTCGATGCATGCAATCCGGGGCGGTTATGCGCACGTTAATATAATATTATACTCCTATATATTATAGGTACGTATGCATGCATGTATGTATGTGTGTGTGTGTGCTACATCATAGCACGGCTACTCTGGAGTGCGTACTCGTATATCGGAAACAGTATTTACCCCATAAATGGGCAAACAAAGCATTGATTAGCATCTCAAAAGCAGGCATGACAAAAAGGTCAAAGGTAGCAAACAGATCAGCAAATAAAGCACTAACAAAAATAAATTCTTTCATATGCGAATACGAGTAAGTAGTTTTTTTTGTTATATTTTTTTTTTGCCAACATTTGAAACTCTTATTGAATTAACACCCTTATTAGTTGCCGTAAATAGAGTGTTATTGTTATTGTTATTGTTATAAATTCCTCAATAGTCGATTATACCATGGCATGCATACAAAATATATGCTTACACACACACACATGCATTCGAGAAACTGGCTTCGAATAACACAAAGTATACAAATATTTCCGAGAGGTTATTAGCTGCTGAAGGAGAAAAGGTGGAAATGCAACAAAGATGGTGTCAAATTTTTTTCTTGTCATTTTTGCAATGATATACTCACACGCAAACACACACACACACACACACTCATGCGTCTAAGCAGTTAGCTACAAAGTGATTCTGGGTTTTCTCTTCCAATTTGTGCTGCTCGGGATATCACACGTTTGCATTTAGGCTGCTTTGAAATTGAACACTTCGCTGCTGTACTTAAACTTATTGGCATTTACTCGACGTCAATCACACGAAATCAACACGAAATTGATTTTCGTATCGAGCACTGCAATTGATATTCGTATATTCGTATGCACTTCCTCTTGAAATTCGATTCTCGATTATTTTAATTTAATTACAATGAAATTAAATGGTTTGCTCTGATGCTGCGGAAGACTGCAGGAAGTGTGGCATAGATATGATAATGATGCGTGTACACAGACGGAGGTACAGTTTTAATTTTGATAAGAAAAGGTTTTAAGACACTTTTATCCTGAAAACTGGCAGCCTTGAAGAAACTTGTCTTTATATGAAGATTTCAGAAATTACTTTAGCGAACGTTTTTTTAACATCTTTTAGATAACAACTTTACTAATATTTCTAGAAAGCAAATAAGGAAGTGATAAATTCGATTAAATTTAAAATGATAACACAAAACAGAAACATTGGTGGAATGAATTTTTTTATTATAATGTATTTATTTATATTGTAATATATTTATCGATCAGTCAAATTTTTAACAACTTTTTTCAATAAATCTGAATAAAAATCTAACTGAGCCCAATCAGCAAAAATGCGACATAAACGATGGACATTTGGTCTCAATTCTTGCATGAGCTGTATTTTATAGGCACTTAAGCCTTACGAAGCATTTTCCACGGAGTCGAAGAACAAAGGCCAACCAGTTGAGAACCATGAAGAATCGACATTTCGGCGTCTTCTTCAAGACGTCAATCTAACGATCCTCATACATTAAAGGCTTTACTATACGACGATTTAAATGTGACATTACGCTTATAAAATGTATAGTCTATGTGAATCTTTTCGATCTCAATCCTTTTCATACATCTGGAAATTTTTATTTCATTTGTCATATGATTTGCCGTCGGCGACCGCTGTAATCGAATGAGTTGGTGCGTGACTACCAGTCGGGAGTGCACAGGCTCGGAACCCCGGTCATGAAACACCAAACTAAAGAAAAAATGTATCCTAATAACGGTCACGGTAGCCGAAACGGTCTGCCATGAAAAATCTTCTCATAAAAAATATCTGCCGTTCGGAGTCGGATTGAAATTGTAGATCCCTCCATTTGAGGAACAACATCAAGACGTACGCCACAAGAAGGAGGAGGAGCTCGGCCAAACACCCCAAAAGGGTGTACGCACCCATTATAGATTTATTTATTTTATTTTTAAAGACTTACATGATTATAAAATTATTTGTAAACTCAAGCAAACGCAGCGCTAGCAGCAGATGTGTGTTGGATCAGATACGACGGAGTAGGTCGGTGTACTTAAGAAATGTGTAAATTTTGTTTATGTTATCTTCAGTGGCATCTTTTAAAAGTTGAAGAGGATCTGTGTTGCTGAAGTGATGATGTCTTTGAGAAGCAATTTCTGGGCAGGATACCAGTAGGTTATGTACATTGACTGTGGCTTGGTAGAAGGGAAAGGTGTTGGATATACTACACTGTAATAGGTGTGCACTAGTTATTATGGTGGCGAAGAGCTTGAGATGCTGGCCAACAGGAACAACGCCCGAAAATTCTACCAGAAAGTTCGGCGGCTTACAGAAGGTTTTAAGACCGGGGCGTTTTCCTGTAAGAACAAAGACGGCGAACTGGTGACTGACGTACAGAGCAATCTTAAATTATGGAGGGAACACTTCTCGAACCTATTAAACAGTGACAGCTGCGCATGTCACCAAGAAAGTGAAGATCCCGATACCCCAATCGTTGACGACGGAATTGTCGTTCCGCTACCCGATCATGACGAGGTGAGAATAGCGATAACGCGGCTAAAGAACAACAAAGCCGCGGGCGCCGACGGACTGCCGGCTGAGCTATTCAAACATGGCGGCGAGGAGCTGGTAAGGTGCATGCATCAGCTCCTATGCAAAATATGGTCGGATGAAAGCATGCCTGCCGATTGGAATTTAAGTGTGCTCTGCCCAATCCATAAGAAGGGCGATCCTGCAATTTGTGCCAATTACCGCGGGATTAGTCTTCTAAATATCGCCTATAAGGTTCTAGCGAGCGTATTGTGTGAAAGGCTGAAGCCCACCGTCAACCAACTGATTGGACCTTATCAGTGTGGCTTCAGACCTGGAAAGTCTACCATCGACCAAATATTCTCAATACGCCAAATCTTGGAAAAGACCCATGAAAGGAGAATCGACACACACCATCTTTTCGTCGACTTCAAAGCTGCATTCGACAGTACGGAAAGGAGTTACCTGTATGCCGCGATGTCTGAATTTGGTATCCCCGCAAAACTAATACGGCTATGTAAGATGACGTTGCTCAACACCAACAGCGCCGTCAGAATTGGAAAGGACCTCTCCGAGCCGTTTGATACCAAACGAGGTTTCAGACAGGGTGACTCCCTGTCGTGTGACTTCATTAACCTGATGTTGGAGAGCATCGTACGAGCCGCAGAACTTAATCGCTCAGGCACAATATTTTATAAGAGCGTACAATTGTTGGCGTATGCCGATGATATTGATATCATCGGCCTTAACAACCGCGCTGTTAGTTCTGCCTTCTCCAAACTAGATAAAGAGGCAAAGCGAATGGGTCTGGTGGTGAACGAGGACAAAACGAAGTACCTCCTGTCTTCAAACAAACAGTCGGCGCACTCGCGTATCGGCACCCACGTCACTGTTGACAGTTATAATTTTGAGGTTGTAAAAGACTTCGTCTATTTAGGAACCAGCATTAACACCGATAACAATGTCAGCCTTGAAATCCAACGTAGAATCTCTCTTGCCAACAAGTGCTACTTTGGACTAAGTAGGCAACTGAGCAGTAAAGTCCTCTCTCGACGAACAAAACTAACACTCTACAAGACTTTCATCATGCCCGTCCTAACGTATGGCGCAGAAGCGTGGACGATGACAACATCCGATGAAGCGACGCTTGGAGTGTTCGAGAGAAAGATTCTGCGTAAGATTTTTGGACCTTTGCACGTTGGCAACGGCGAATATCGCAGACGATGGAACGATGAGCTGTATGAGCTTTACGACGGCATAGACATAGCGCAGCGAATAAAGATCCAGCGGCTACGTTGGCTGGGTCATGTCGTCCGAATGGATACAAACGCTCCGGCTTTGAAAGTATTCGATGCGGTACCAGCTGGTGGTAGCAGAGGAAGAGGGCGGCCTCCTCTGCGTTGGAAAGATCAGGTGGAGAAGGACTTGGCTTCACTTGGTGTGTCCAACTGGCGCCGGTTAGCACGAGAAAGAAACGACTGGCGCGCTTTGTTAAACTCGGCCAAAATCGCGTAAGCGGTTATAGCGCCAATTAAGAAGAAGAAGAAGAAGTTATTATGGTGTGCCCAATACGGAACCGTGTGTATGAGGTAATAGGGTTGGTGGGTACCGATGATGGATAGGCAGGTTTTGTACGTTGATATATGTCGCTGGGTATGATGACTTCGGATGTGACTGTTGGTGTAACGGAAATGTCCTTGGCAATTTTATCTGCCATGGTGTTACCTGGATGCCGGAGTGCCCAGGTATCCACATAATTTTGATGCTGCTCCGGTGGGAAATGGGTATGTTTTTAATACAGTCGATGATTTTGCTTGACTTGTTGTGGTTTTGGATGGCTTTGAAACAGGACAAACTGTCGGAGCAAATTATGTGTTTACCTTTGCTTTTGGCGCAGTATTGAACGGCTTGTAATATAGCAGTGGCTTCAGCGTGAAAGTCTAGCAGAATGAAAATAGAAGGCCGTACGTCATAACTTCCTGATTTCCCTTTACCACTGCCTAAGAAGTGTGGGGACCCCACCCGTCAGTAAAAACCAATTACCACCCGTTAAATTTTTAGTCTGCGATAGATTCGGAGAACTTGGCATTTAAAAGGCGTTTGGAGTATTATCTTTCCGTAAAGAGGCTAGGTCGTTGATAAAGGCTTTTTTGCCAACCGCCCACGGTGAGGGATATATATATTACATATAGCGGTCATTCCGCGGCAGGCAATGGCAAACCTCCGAGTGTATTTCTGTCATGAAAAAACTCCTCATAAAAAACCATCTGCCGTTAAGAAGCGATGTTAAATATCCATGTAATTTAAGGTAGCTCTATTCCAGAGTTGCCAATATATATTCATTTATACCAGTTGCTTCATCTATTCTCCACTTTCTAACGCTTAACGAAACGAGGAGGCCTAAAATTTCAGTTTCGGTCCGGCTTCGGCCAAAATAAGCCCAACTTTGGTCCAGCATTTGAATAGCTCCTTAAATACTTCATCCTTTAAACTACATCTTGAAATATTTGTAACTACAATTTATTGAAGGAATTAAATAAATAAGGCGATATTTTATAGTTTTACAACCTGAATTATTAACAAAAATTACTGAACTCTGCGTATTAAATAATTATTTTGTTATTTTTACAAACCAAGGCATTTGTTATGGCTGAAATTATTGCGATTAATATTTTTGTACTTTTTCTGTATTTTTTTTAACGAAAATACTGAATTTTTAAATTTATTCCTGCATTATTTCTTGGGCTCTTGAATAAGTTAGGTTCCATTTGGTTCGGTTTTCAAATTTAATGTTCGGTCGCTCACTATTCAGAAGGGGCAAATAAAGTTCGAAAAATAAAAATTCAAACGTATATTCATTTTCGAAATACACTCAGCGGCAAAGAACGTAAAATTTACATTCTCTGATACATATTCGAATATTCAATTTCGAAATCACTAACAAAAATGCATTAGCAAGTACGCAAACCACAGCGCCTACTAATTGCGAGATGGCGCTGGCAAGTGTAAGGGTGATTCATGAACATTTATGTCAATTCATGTTAATAGGAAACAAATACAAATAAATACATAAATAAAGGGTTTTCCAATAACAGGTGTTATTTTGAATAGCTCGTTGTTTCGGTAGATGCCACTTTTGAAACTGTCATTTTTTAAAATTGATAAGTAGAAACTGCGCTATTAATAAAAATGGAACGGTAAACGCTTAAACAACGCATTGAAATTATTAAAATTCACTATAAAAATGGTGAAAATTTGGCATTTGGGTCATCGTGAAGCACCTTGTCGGACCGCAATACAGAAATTGGTGAAAAAATTCGAGTTGTTGGGACAAGTTAGTGATGTGAAGAATAAAACCCGTGCACGTCGCTCAAGAACAGCCGAAAATATTGGCCGGAATTGGATGGTATTGATCTGGACAACGTTTATTTTCAACAAGACGGGGCTACGTGCCACACAAACAACGAAACCATTCATCTTTTATCAATATAACACCTCTTATTGGAAAACTCTTTATAAGGGGTTAAGGGTAGTCAGAATTTTCAAAAAAATTTGATTCTTTTGTTCGAATTTTCTTAAAGTATAATATCTTAAAAAAAGTGTGGGAAAGTTTGAAGTGAATCCGACAAATAGTTTTCGAGTTATTCAACAATTAACAAAGCGCACCCGGGCGCTCCGGACTCTACATAAATCGGTAGCAAAACTTTAAATGCGTTTGTCTCAAAACTATGTTTTTTGAACTTTTGATCTCTGTAACTTAAAAAACCGCTTGGTAAATCTCAATAAAATTTATATTGCCTCTGACTACCCCTAACCGCATAAGTTAATGTGTTGCTTTTGCAGCATTTTTCTCAATCGATTGGGTTCGCAACTGCAACGAGTGAGCCTGTCTATTGAGAAAGAATGCCGACTATTTCGAGAAGACTATGAAATGAAACGTCGGAACACATTTTATATTTCCTTTTTAAAGCAACGACTTTTGAGAATGCGGCTATTAATCTCCGTTTAGCCTTCATTTGGTAAACAAAAGGTTTCTAATTTCATATGTCGAAATACACCAAATCTTCTAGCTCGAGGCTCCTTTCTGTGCCTGTGATACCAAAAATCTATTTTTATCTTTGTGTATGGAAAAAAGAATTAAAGGGCGTTCTAAATTTCTTAGAAGCGCATTAGCTCGTTGGCAGTGAATTTCTCTTCAGGGTGCATACATACACATTCATATTTTGTGGACATATATTTATGTATGTACAGTACACAAGTCTATTAAATAATCGAATGACTACATGAAATATGTGAATATGTTCTTGTGTATGTATGTATGTATGCATTATATATGGAATGTTTTGGTTGGTTTTCTCGCTTTTTAATCTCCAGATGAAAGTTACTTACTCTTCTGTGCTTAACTGCACAACAAAGGAAAGTATGTGTCAGCGGATCAAGTCAGAAAAACAGCCAGCTATTCGTTGTTGTTAATCATCTTCTGTTTTGTTTTGTTTTTTTTTTTTGTACAGATGTATGTGTGTATGTGCATACCCATAACATGACTTGAGTTTTAGTGACATAATTTTTGAATACTAAAATTACTTGATAATGAAAGTGCTGATGAAAATCCATCTATGGGAGCAATGACACTTTGATTTTTTCTCCCTTTACACTTGGCTTTATTTAAAGTCAAGTGTTTGATTGCTCAGCACAGCTTTGTCCCTTAACCGTCTTGGCACACTCGTATCATTTTGATCGACGTCTTCATGACCAGCCCATATTAACGCCTTGTTGAAAATTTCAACTGCTTCAGTCGGCTTAATTTTCTCCAGTTGATCTGATACGCTGTCATCATCGGATTCGTCCTCTTGTTGATGATCGTCATCTGCATTGCCTTCCTCGATATCTTCGTTCCATTCATGAATGACTGGTAACGTGAATTCGATCTGAAATTTTTAATGAAAAAAAGTTCAATAATCCACATACATATCTTTGAGCATATCTGCGAACACGAACGAATCTCAGGATTTAAACTACTAAGGAGATCGACGGTGTTGCTCATTAAGGTGCGAAGTTCAGCTTCCCATTTTTCTTTTAAAACCGCCAACGGAACATTATCTTCGGGACCATCATTGTTTACCGCAAAATTTAAAATACTGTTCCAGCACTTCGCTCATGTTGCTTCACCAACCCGAAACTAAACCGCATCCAAAAAATGTATAGCTGTTTTTAAGTTAATTTTTTTCAACGACTCGAACAAATCAGATTTTCTCGCTGCTATTGAAGCTAGGAGGCTGTTTCTGTAATGCAACTTAGTGATTTTTATTGCATTCTGATACATCGGTTAAATGAGGGGAGCAACGTTTGGTGGCATAAACATTGCCGAGATTTGCCCATTCTCCGTGAGAAGGAGCATTGTCGATTAGGAGGAGAGCTTTAATTAAAAGAAATATTCATCTGTGGAACAAATGATTAATCAAACCATTGCTTGAAAATAGCCGACGTTATCCAGGCGAATTTCGAGCTCTTATAGTTGGTGGGACACTGAAAGTTTTTAAAGCAGCGTGGATTCTTCACCTTTCCAATTACCAAAAACTTTAGCTTGTGGGATCCAGTGGCGTTTGAACAGCATGAAAACGTGATTCGCTGCTTCCCCCCTGGGCTCTCTTCTCCAAACTTGACGCGTACGTTTTCTTTTGCAAAAGTCTCCAGAACAACCCAGACTCATCAGCATTATATAACTGATTGTTGCACAACTCCAATTCGACCATTTTAGCTTTAAGTTTTTCTTTAAACGGATCCACTAGCTGATGTTGCGAAGACAGTTTTTTGCCTGATATTTTAAGAAGACGAATACCGTACCTCTTCTTGAATCCTTGGAGCCATCCATCACTAGCGAAGAAGTTTGCTTCATTTTCTGTAAATTTTGCACGCAGTGTTTTTGCTTTTTCTTAAAACATTAGAGCACTTACTGTCCAGTTTTTATCTCGCTTTCGGATAAACCTACGATAAAAAGCTCTATCCATTTTGGGCAACTCTGAAGAAAGCAATGTTTTTGTATTACCAGGTCCACAATACGTGTTGTTTACGCATTTTAAAATCACTTGCTTCTTCGCTTTAATGTTACAAATTGTTGATTTAGGAACATTCTATTTCTTTGCTAAAATCGTCACAGATGAGCCTTTTTTTAAAGGCGAGAATTTTAGCCTTTTGTTTTAATGGCAAGCACACGGGTTTTCTAGAACTCATATTCACTAGAAAACACAAGACGAAACACTGTTTGCAAAACCAAAACCGTGACTGAAATATTTTACTCCTTACATGCAATTACGAATAAAATGCCTATTTTATAATTAGGGGATTCCCCAAAAAAAATTATTGGTAAACATTTTTTTTTTTCAATTTTGTTTTTAATTTCAGTGTTTTTGAGTTTTTTTGTAATTGCGCTAAAAGCTTCAAATTTTTTTAAATTTGTTTATGTAAATTCTTTTTTTAATTTTTTTTCAATTTCCGCATCTTCTTTTAAACAAATTTTTTTTTTTCAAAACCTTTTTTCACTTACCAGAAAAAGTGTATAGGTCTATAAAAATATTTCAATTATTCAAAATATATTTTTTGTTTGTAGTTAAACTTTTCCTCATAAACAAAATTGGATGATTAATTTTGTCCCACATTATATAATTGGCGTTTACAGCCTAGATATTGTGTGTAGTCGAATTGCTTCTAATCTTATTTGTGGTGTGCGTTTTAATGTTTTCCACTCACAGTTTCAAGCCGCCTCCGAACGGCGAATGGCTTTCATGAGACGCTTTTTCATGGTAGAAATACACTCGGAAGTTTCAGATTCTTTGCCGATGTTCGAACATCATCATCATTTGGAGCTAAAGCTCTGTGTCATTTTCTAGTTCGTTAATCCATCTTGTTCTTGGTCTGCCTCTTATAAATGCTTTAGCGTCAATTACACTGTGGTACAAAAAAAAAAGTTCCAAAAAAACTTTGGATCGGACATGGTGAGGGTTGTAGCTTATGAAAAACTGAAAAGAATGGTATGTATTAAATTTTGAATACACCCTCAAAATCTCGTTTTAGAGCCAATTACAAGAGCGCGGAAAATGGCGTACGAAGACACCAAACATTCCACCTAATGCACTGGTTCTAATTCAGGATGATAATCTTCCACCCATGAAGTGGCAAATGGGACGAGTTATCGAATTAATCAAGGGTAAAGATGATGTGGTTCGTGTTGCAGTCATCAAAACTAGCACAGGTGTCACCCGGCGAGCAATCACAAAGCTATGCCTACTACCAGTAGAGGAAGTTGAAAACCCTCAAAGCTCTCAACGGGGGGAGCATGTCCAAGGGTTAACGCATACGTTCACCTAAAGGTTGAAGGTGACCGCTATGTCTGCACATTGGAATTTGCCTTTGCATAACGTTCTTGCAAATTTACTCATTTCGCTCAATTTTTCCCATTACTTTTCTCGCTCACTCATGTATTGAAATTAGTTTTACCTACTTACTAAGCAAACCGATATGCGACAAATATGTAACAACAACTAACTAACATGTAAAGTTCTAAGAACTAAAGAGAGTTTATTGGAATTGTATGTACACATATTGTATAAATTCAGTTATGCTTGAATAAATAGGGCGCTTGAAATATTAGAGTAAAGGCGAGTAGTCGCGGCTTCGTTTTTATTATACATCGAGATTAACAGGTGGGAAAACAGCTTGCCATCTTCAAACAGTGTTATTTTTCGATCGCTATTAGAAAAAACCGTTTAAACATTTGGTGTTTCAGACCCGGGGTTTGCAGCCCAAGAGACTATCGAATGGTAGACACTCACCGAACTATTCTGCTGCGGCGGCCGCCTAATATTGATATGTGATTATATTCATCAAAATGAGTCAGAAACTATAACTCACAAAATTAATATCAATATTATTTGGATGCTGCAAGATCTTTCGTTGCTTTAATCGTATCCACCTATTTTACTTAAAATGTGCCAAATGTGAGTGGAAGCAAATAAAGGAAAACAGCCATTCATTTTTAGGTTAAGAGAGATTGTCTGCCCCTACAAAAAGTATATGCTCGGGAGGCCCAGAGGCCCCAGTTATGCGCCCCAAGTCATCCTAAATCCTATAATGAAACCAATCATTATCTCTAGCGAGACTCTACCTAAACTATCCAGATAATCGAAGATACGGTTCTCCGTATGTATATCTGAAGTTTCTTCTTTCAAGTACGGGACAAACGTATTGGAAGTGCTGAATGAACTCTTAAGGAAAACAGTAGAGAAATCGTTATATGATGCTCTAAACGTGCTATTCATAGAACCAATAGAAACCAATGATGATGATGGTGATTGATTGCTATCGCGCCGATCACTGGGCGGCATCGCGGAATTTGGGCAGATATGAAGGTAGCTGTGTAACAAGTATTAGCTGAGGGAAAAAGAAATCCATTTATTTATCGGTAGATGGCTGTAGAGGTCGATATCTCATAAAGTATCGATCCAACAATTTAAAGTTTATGCGCGTTGTCAAGGTGACATTTCACACTAAAAAAAGTCATTTCCTGCTTTTTGTTTGCTCCATTCAGTTGTGAGTTACAGGGGGTTAACAGTCAAAGTAGTAGTCAAAAAAGGGAAAATTCGGTACATTTTACAGTTTTTCTTTGATGAAGCCGAAAATGTCGGCTGAAATTGTGAATAGTGTTAATGGTGTCGATATTGAAACAGCTGATTGCGTACCATTTTGGTTTCGTCGATTCCGCTCAGACATTTTGATGCTAAAGAAAATGTCGATAATATAGAAAATGCCCCGATAAAATCACAGAAATAATCTAAGTTGTACGGCTGTTAGTAGTAGAAGCATCGCCCAAGAGCTAAAGATCGGCCATAAAACAGTTTTAAACCATATGCGCAAAAATAATGTGTTTTTTTTTTTCTCCAAGCAGCGGGTAGGAAGAATGGGTGTGGGTGGTCTGGCCTTAGGGTATTGCAAGTCCTTCAAAAAACCCACAACGCCCGATAATTCCTACTAACAAATGCCGCCTCCACATACGCTTTTTTCCCTTATTTCAAATAGCAGTGTTTGTCTTCATGTGAGGAACGGCTCAAACAAAGTCTGTCTCATAGCGAGCGATTGTCTCTTAGAAATCCTATTCCTGGCTAATTATACCTAAGGTGGCAGTTACACCAAGAGGAGAGGGATTCTAGGCTAACTACCTGTTGTACGTTAGCCCCATTGTTACTGAATGCTTTTATAGTATTTACTGTTTTTTTTTCAGAATGCGTAAATATTCCACTAGACAGGCTGGAATGTTATAAGTTTTATAAAAAATAATTTTCCTCTATTTTGTAATATTGAAGACCGGGTATCGCTGCTTCTTTAGGAATCACTCAACGTGCATAGGGAATTTGCATGTGTATATATGCATGTACGCATGCTTACGTATTTAATTATCACAGCACAAAAGAAAGTTATCAGGTACACTTTTGACCCGCATGAACTACAAAGAGCAAAGTATTTATTAATATTAAATCCTGCAGCCAGTTTATAGTAAATTCAAAGTTGATAAGGTGTTGTACATACTGAATATTCAGCTACTGTATACACAAACAAATAAAGCAAAACACTAAAAATCTCGCTCTAAATATTTAATATTTATTGAGATTAAACCGATGAAAATGATTATCGATCAGCGAACGAGCTGCCGAATTCGGTTTGAATGCACAAACCACTCAGCAACTGAGCTGAATGTATAAATATGAGGCAACCTCGGCTCAACAATTCAGTTCTGCTCCGAGTGAAGACGTCAAACAAGTCACAACAGCACACGAAAATCAAAATGAAATATTTTATTATTGCGATCCTTGCAATTGTTGCACTGGTATGTATGCCACAAGAGTGGCCAGCGGATCATAGGTGAAAAGTACTTAACTTCTGCTCGCATTTTAGGCGCACGCCGAAGATGAATGGAAGGTGAAGACAGCAGCCGATATCAAGGTAATCCGTCAAGAATGCATCAAGGAATTCCCGCTGAGCGAAGAAGACATCCAGAAGATGAAGAACTTTGAATACCCCGACGAAGAGCCAGTGCGCAAATATTTGCTTTGCACTGCGAAGAAATTGGGCATCTTCTGCGCGCATGAGGGCTACCACGCCGACCGCGTTGCCAAGCAATTCAAAATGGATTTGGATGAAGCTGAGGTATTGACCATTGCACAGGGTTGTGCGGATAAGAACGAACAGGGTAGCAGCGCTGATGTGTGGGCCTATCGCGGTCACAAGTGTCTGATGGCCAGCAAGGTTGGTGAAAAGGTGAAAGCCTTCATCAAGAAGAGGATGGAAGAAGCACAAAAACAGTAGATAAGCGCAATGGAATTCGATGAATTAATATACTAAGTTTTGATAAATAAGTATTTTTCAAATTATGAATGTTTTCGGCAGGGGCATTTTTGTTCAAAAAAAAAAAAAAGATACTCGTGAGCACAGAAAAACTTTGTGAAATATAACAGTTGGAAAGTTAAAGGGTTAGTAGACCTAATAACTAGCAAACTGAGTACATATCGATTACATAAATTTAGTAAGTAATATTCGACCACACGAGAGTCTAATTCACACTTTCAGTGAGGTCAAACAATTTTTGTTTTTATTAAATGTGATTCCATATCTCGGCTGCTTCAATGGTTAGTGTACCGCTATTATGACCTGGTGTCTGATGATTATTTTCTACACGGATCGACATTTGATAGACTTCAGCTTTCGCGCCGAAATTTTCTCAGCCAACAAGCGTATTCAACTCTCTATTTCCTTGGTGGCAACAGCACTGTCTTTTAAGCTTTCAGACGGAGGTGCTCCCTCCACCGTTTGTGGGGCGCTGTTCAGCCTTTCACAAGGTGACTATCAGGCGTCTATTTCCACAGAAGCAAAATGAACTTCAAGTTAGCAGGGTCGACAGTCTAAATAGTTTCAAAATTAATTTCTAGCTGAGTTTGTGCAAATATGATTGAGAAGTCATTGCTGGCTTAATCTGCACAGAAGTTAGAGACTCGTTTTTGTGTAATGTATGCCTAGACGGCGAGATACTGCATTTCATTATGTTTTTCAATGTCCAGTTTTAAGTTATATTTGCTTCGGGAGAATGATTCTGACCGACTTCAATCTCATTCAGCAGGGCCTAACAGACCTTATTCGATTTACAAACACCACTCTCTCAGCTTAGACCAGCTAATTGAGCAGAGAAAAACTAGGTATGTATGAACAGGTGGTGTACGGTTTGGATGATTATACCGAGGAATCATCTGAAAAGTAAATGATTTCATTCAAAATGAATTGATAAACCATCGTCTGTAGAAATCATTGAAATGGTATTGGGGATTACTCAGACTGCTTTGAATCGTATTTTATTAGAGTAGAGGCCACATTGTAGGCCTTTGTCAGCTCAATTCCGGATTTATCATACACAAGTTGACAAGCGACCAAAAAATCAATGGCATCGCCCAGAGTTGTGAGTGAAATTCTGTCAAAAAGCAAACTATTTCGTTACATCATTCTCCGGATTCACATGATTTGGCATCTAAACTGCATTTGGCGATGAGAAGAAAGCGTCATGAATCGATTGAATCCATTAATGCTGCTAGGATCACCATGCTAAGCAATACTCCGAAAAAAAGTATGTATGCACAGCTCGCTTGATAACCTTAAATGAGAGATCATCTAATCAATAGCCGAATATATTATAAATAAAAAATATTTTCGAAAAATATATTCTGTGGGTCTCTATTTGTGAAAGTTTATTTACTTCGGTACATTGGACATCTATGCAGATAACAAACTTTACTCTATTTGCTCTGCGTCAACAGCTCTTTCAATCTTTTAGAGACTCTTTTTTATATAGAAACTCAAAGTGCAGCCAGAACATAATGAGGGGCAACTATTAAAGTCATCAATAGCAGTTCTTCTGTTTCTAAAGGGTCTTTGAAAAGTGATGCCTAGATGCCTAGTAGCAAATAATTCCCAGATGATACCTTTTTTATGTCATCTTTGACATTTGTCAAGTAGATAAATGTACAATTTATCACGATGGACATAAAGCATGAACAAAATAAAACAACTTATCGCAAAATGGAAATAATCGTCGGAATTAGTCCACAATTCAAAAGGTTGGTGAAAAATCTGTTTCTGCCTGGGGATAGAAAAAGTAGTGGTAGACCAAAAACTGGACGTGCTGTTTAGAATGTTGCTGCTGTAGTGCAAAGTGTGGCCGAATAACATTCAGCAACGTATCCCGACCTTCTCAACAATTAGGATTTTACCTGGAAACGTGCTTAGGGTGGACATTAGGCCGGGTCGATTTGTGGGGAAACAAAAAAGTCGCCCATTGCTCTGTGAAAATCATATTCTAGGGTTCAAAATAAGAAACTTTGCCGAAGGAACCATACCTCTAAAACGAATTCTGATGTCCCCCAATTTGGTTCGAACTTTTTAGTTTCTTTTCTCATGTAAAGGCCAAAAATGGTGATATTTTGAAATGATTGTATGGGGAACCCTCCAGGAGAGTTCCAGGGGGTGTGCCACTGGCATGGATGGATCGACCGTCCAAAGTTAGTGGGGGTCGGTCATACATTTGGACTCGATTGGAGCACTCTAAATGGGTCAAAGTGGGATTTTTCATTTTTTAATTTTTTAATTTTTTCTTAGAACAACGTCAAGATGCATCCTTTGAAAGACCCATTATCAACTACACAAATTATCAATTTTAGATTTTCTCGTAAAATTCTACCGTTGCTATCAGCTGCTAATAAATTTATAGCCTGTTTGCTCAGCCGAGCAATGTTGGTGTCAACAGAAGTTTGATAAACTTTAGACCAAAGAACTGAACTCAGCACTTTCCACTTGTCAAGCAGTAAATATTTAAACTAAATATTAATCATTCCTTTCATTTAACGCAGCCGGCGTATCCGTAAGGTTGGAGTGTGACTACCATTCGGAAGTGCATACGTTCGAATCTCCGTGCATGAAACAGCAAAATGAGTTTTACCTAATAGTTTTTTTTTTAAGTTGTTTCTAATAGCGGTTTCTAACTTGCTCACGGAATTTTATTATTTGTCCTTTCCTATTTGTCCAAGAACAAAATAGTTATTTCCTCTTAAGATATTTAACACCTGAGGCAGATCGAAAACTTTCGCACCAAAACACTTTACGCGATTATTTGAATAAATAGGGCGCACATCCATAAAATGGAATGTATCTTCAACAACATTTAAAGTGCAAACAGTACAAGTTGACGATGTAGCATTGGTGAAGGCTCTCGCTCTATGACCCGCCTCTATCGCCAAAAATCAAGCTTTTAGCATGCGCCAAGAGTTCATCATTAAAATAAATTGATTATGGCGGCGCCAAATATAGATAATGTCTCATCATAATGTCTTTTCGGCACATTCAAGAAAAGCTAAGTAATCTTAATAGGCGAGGCCCAAAAATTTAAGGGGGATCCATATTTACGCATTTTAGTCCACCTCTTAACTCAATGTGATCCCTGCCTTGCTGTTTCCTTAGCCAAGATGCGAGGCAGTTTGTTTGCCGGTAGACTAGATTAGGTTCGGTAGTGCTGGCTGATCTGCCAAAAGATCTCACTTATCTGGAGTCGAAGGTATCATTTTATATAGTTCTTAATACACGTCTTCGCGAGCTTTAACAAGCCCTTTAGCCCTTTGTCAGCAATATCCTTCAAGGATGAAACATATGTTGATCCATGCACATTTTTTGAGTTCTACAAAGAGCACAGCAGTAGCAAAGTACGTGTTCCAAAGTGCTCCTAGCATTCGCTTCTTTACATGTGTTACACGCATCGCTCTGAACTAGTCCCATTTTGGTTGCGGATGGGGGGTGGGACTGTGTCAGTACTCTTACCAATATTTTGCAGTCTTTCCTAGACAAGAATAAAATAAATATTGCAGTTTTGGAATTCCAAGTTTTTAGAATAATTTTGACAGTTTTGTTCGAGTGTTGCAGTTTTTAGTTCCGCTGTCGGTAGACTAAGGCAACGTACTACAAAAGTCATATGGATATGGAAAGTATCGAAAAACTGCACTAACAGTCCTGTTTCCAGGTGGAGCATATAGTTTGGCGTGTTTGGAGGTAGAAAAATTAACTTTTTTAGAAAGAATCGCAGAAGTTTCTCTACTGGCGCATATCTATCAACACCCCATATCTGAGCACCACAAAACATGATCGATTTGGACGCAGCGGAGAATGTTTTCAATTTTTTGGAGATATTTATCTTCGGGTTTATATTGTAAAGCGTTTTTCAGTAAGAGCGCTTCAACTTTTTTTTTGAATAAAACACAAACGGTTTGACTTTTTTAACTAATTTTTTTTTATTATCGAGTTTGAACATATAAATTTAAGTATGAAATTCGATTTCTTTTGCATGACCACCGCGTGCACGTTTTACGAAATCCAATCGTTGAACCAAATTTTCGACCACTCTTTTGCTTAAATCGGCCGAAATTCCAGCAATTTCGTGTTCAATATTGGCTCTGAGCTCACAAATCGTCGCCGGCTTGTTACTGTATACCAATGACTTCACATAACCCCAAAACGGGACTGGCTTGTTAAATGGACCGTAAAATGGCCGTAATGCTCTTAAAGTAGCAGCAACAGAACGATTATTTTCATAAAAAATTTGCACGATTTGCAATCGTTGCTCAAGTGTGTAGTGTTCCATGATGAAATGTATACTAATGAAGTTTACAAATGACAAGCGAAAAATAAAAAATATTGCGTCGTTCGCCCTCCCTATCGGAAAAAGTTGAAGCGCACCTATTGAAAAACGCTATACTTCGCAGGATCATTTCCGTAGTCAGTCTTCATTTACTTTCAATGCAAAAAGGAAAAATTTAAATAAAGTATCTTGGATTAAAAAATACTGCGAATGGGTTTCTGTCTCATTTTCAAATTGGTCCGCAGGTGTCGTATAGGGAAAGGGTTTTTTTGTCGGGACAAACTAGAAAGTACAGCATTCAGACAACATTAAGTTCATTGTACTGCACTCGGATTCTCTTTTAATTTTCTTTAAATCTACTCGATCTTCGAAGAAATCTGAGTAGATCTTTTGGTGCCAAGGAGCCAAGGTGGTCGCTTCTTAACACCTCAGTGCCAAAGACCTCAAGCCTGATTCGAGCGAAAGCGGGGCAGACGCACAGAAAGTGGTCCGTCGTCTCATCTTCCTCTTCTGTCCCGGGACCCATGTTAGCATCAGGATATTATGTCTACCCACATAGTTCAGCCCGGATTTACAGGACCAAACTAGCCTTCAAGTTCATTGCTTCTTAAATAGTTTACACCTCCGCTTGAAACACAGATGCATATATTCCAAGAGTAAAGTGTCCACGTCGACACCAAAGCCGCAACCGTACTCGGTCCTGGAGCCATCCATGAAAACGAAAAAACAGAGTTTGCCGGACTCATTTTCAGAGTTTGACCACAATTGAGCCTCTATCACCACTACACTGTATCTCTTTTCAAGTACGACTCTTGTTGGCCCGGAGTCAACGAGCATGGAGATGATCGTTGGATCAAAGCCCATGCCTTCTCTGTTGTCGAATACCGGACAGGGGCCGTACCAAGTCCCATTGTATTTCAGCCTGCAGATGGCTTTCAAGGCCTTCCCTCGGATGAAAGCATGAAGTGGTGGTAGACTAACCAGTGCATCTAATGCCGGGCCTGTAGTAATCGGAAAAGCTTCGGTGCAACAAATGGCCACAGTGTGTTGTAGTCTCGTTCTAACGTTCTATTAACTTGTACGAGAGAGAGTCTGCTCATCCAGATGCATAGGATCCATAGGATCTTGCTAGGTCGAAGACCTCACATTTTCCCAAAGACACCTTTGCACTGCCAAACCGCTGTCAGCGCTTTGAATGTCTTTATTTCAACGTGTGTCTTCCAAAGGAGTTTACTATCGAGGATTACTCCAATATATTTAATTTCTTTGTATAGCTGGATTGTGACTCCTTTTAGCTTAGACAGCTTCTTCCTTCAGGGTAAAGAGGACAATACCAGTCTTGATAGGGTTTGCCGATATCCCATTAGCACAGCACCAAGTGTCAGTCATAGCCAGAGTTTTCTGTACTTTCCTACAGATGTTCATAAGCGAAGGTCCGCATATGCTAGTGCGTAGATTTCCGCATCGTTTAAGGTGGTTAGCCTCTGCTAAGCGATCACCACGCACCAGAACAAGGGTTACTTTTCTTAAAGTTTGGATTGTGGTTTATGTGGTTTGATATCTCTTCTCCCTCCGTCAACTACCCCAAAAATAGTGAGCAAATAAGTGAACATTGCCCATTTAGAAATCTTCCTTACCATCTTAGCCGCTATGCCCGGATTGTTATTGACATTTTTTATTTTATTTTTTTTTTCAATAACTGACTAAATTTTTGTAAACTGTATTTCATGAATTGATTTTTTTACTTTAGTTTTAACTAAGGGCGTGCCTATGTTGAGTATGTCTCAGTCTTAAACGAAAGACCCATTCATTGTGTATGGAATATAACATCGCCCGACAGCAAAGCCTGTCTAAACCGATTGCTCCCTATTGGAAACCCCCGATTAAAAATATTTATAAAATATTTTATTTTTGCTAAATATCCATTATTTCCTCCCGGTTTCTTACAAACAATCATTTCCGCAATAAAAATGCAACTCTCTTCTTTTATGCTTGTTATTTGGGCTATGGCCACGAATTATTGAGTTATTTATTATTGAACAGCTCAAAAATGGTTGTGCATATTGAGGAGCAACCAACATTTTATATATTTGTAATATTCAGAGTGTATTTTCTTGAGTGACACCTTAATGCCAGCTTATTGTTTGCTAAAAATATATCTTTTATGTAATTATAAGGAGTGAGCTTTTTCAAAACCCATATTTGTTTTTACGCTCTTTATTGTTCCGCAATGGACTTCAACGCCTCACTGATGTGTTGCTCCAATGGCACTTCATCGCCCAATGTTGGATGGCAATAACCTTCGAGGAAGTAGCATGTCTTATCGCCGCTGGTATCGGGAAATTCTTTGGGTAGACAAGAAGGATCGCGTGCTTTTAAATCGAACTCTAAGCCAGGATATTTGACTAGCCAACTGTAAGAAAAAAATGAATGCGCATGATTAGCGTGTGAAATTATGGAATATTTATTGAAATCTAAACTTACTCCTTTGTTGTTGGGCTGACGTTGATTTTGCATGCCTCGCTGCCTGACTCGAACTTATTGGCTATGGTTACGTTGTGCCCGAAGAGACAGTAACGCGGCATTTTACGGCCTACCACTCCGGCCAATACGGTGCCTGTATGCAGGCCGATGCGCATTTGGATTTCCTGATCTGCGTAGGTAAATTAAATAATTATTTTATTATTTCTATTATTATATGAGGTAAGTTAGCACTGCGACCTGAAGGATCTATTATGCGAAATAGTTATTTTTATCACAAATTATTATTATTATTATTAAAAATATTTATTTTATGAATGAAACATTTTTCGAAAATCTTCATGCCAAAACTATATGGAAATAGGTTTGAATTTGTGAATTTGGTAGGCCTTCAAGAAACTAGTTACATATCCAAACTTTTATTTATTAAATATATAATAGAAAAGTTAATAATTTTGAGTGCATCGTAAATAGTTTGCCCCATTAAACTCCTCTTCGTGGCAGCACTTTGCTAAGGGTATAGGTTAGGTTAGCCTGGTTGGCATTAAGCCACGCATAGCCCTTTTGGTCCCTAGCGATACCAGATGGAGACCGACCTCTATGAATACTGAAAGTAGATATCGTGTAGGACGTCAGCGCCTTTGGCGAATCTAAGCAGAGCTGGCAGATCCGCTTTTGAGTCGTCCTCCAGACCCTCAAACAATGGGACTCCCAGGCATTTTAAACGTGTTTTTAATAATGCCGGACAGAAGGGTTTTTTGAGTTCCCAGCTAACACAACTTTTGTCGAGTCTTCCAGAGAAGGAGCGAGACAAAGAAAATGCATAGTAAATAGCGTAAAAAGCACTTTCGCACTACAAAGCAGTAATTCAAAATAAACTACGCCTAGATACCTGAAGTGGTCGATCGAGACTCTGGCGAAAGGTTCTAGAGCGCAAAGGGATGCTAGTGTATTCGACCCGCCAAGTTTATAATATTCAATGAGGTAGCCAAACGGCATTTGGGAAAAATTATTCTGATTTTTTAAGCACATTTTCGATTGTTTGGGCTCCAATTTCATGAATGGCAACTTCGATTTCGTGTTTTAAAGCATCAATCGTCTCTGGATGGTTCGCATAGCATTTGTCCTTAACGGCTCCCCACAAAAAATAGTCCAACGGGCTTAAATCACAGCTCCGAGGCGGCCAATTGATATCGGAATTTCAGCTGATTATTCGGTTTTCAAAAACGGTAACCAAAAGTTCGAGTGTAACTTTGGCAGTGTGGCAAGTTGCACAGTCCAGTTGAAACCAAATGTCGTCCATGTCCTCCTCTTCAATTTTTGGAAACAAAAACTCGTTGAGCATGTCACGGTAACGCTCGCCACTTACTGTAACCGCGGCTCCTCGCTCATTTTCGAAAAAAAATGGCCCGATGATGCCGCCAGACCAAAAACCGCACCAAACAGTGACTCGTTGTGGATGCATTTGCTTCTCTACAGTAACGTGTGGATTTTCTGAGCCCCAAATCCGACAATTTTGCTTATTGACGTAGCCACCGATGTGAAAATGAGCTTCATCAGAAAATATGATTTTTTTTTTCAAATTTCTCACAGTTTGAGTAGAAGACTCACCACTTTGGAAAGAGGTTTCAATATTTCCCCAAAAAAGTTTGTCATACAGACTAAATTTATAGCTTTTGTCTTTGGTCAAATTCAACCACCGATATTCGGTCGAGTGGCATAACTAAGGCAAAAGCTATATTTATACGACTACTAAGACTTCACCAGTCTTAGTACGCCGCCATTTGCAAAAATTATAAACCTTCCGATAGGATTTTTAAATTAGAGCCACCTTGTATAAAATGATTATATGCATTCATTGTAAAATTATTCGTAGACACTTCTTTGCAGCTAAGTTAAAAACTAATTTAGAATTCAGTTCCTATCTACTCACTATCATGCGTTATATGCTTGCCACAAGCTTCGATCATCCTCAATGCCATCCATGCCACTTTGTGTGCATCATAGATCGAAGCACGATGCAAGCCACTTGCCACACAGTAGGCATCGCCAATAGTCTCCACTTTGTAGACATCGAAGAGATCGCAAAATTCGTCGAAATCTTTATATAAACTCTCCAGCATATTGATCACCATGAAGGGTGAAGCACGCGAGCAAATACTCGTGAAGCCGACAATATCACTAAAAAGTATGGTCACATCCGGATAGGTCTTAGCATCGATACTGGCACCCAACCACAAACGCTCGGCAATCTCGGCTGGGAATATGAGATGCAATAAGCTGACATTCTTTTTACGCTCCTTGGCAACTGCGGCATTTGCCTCCTCAATCGAGCTTTTCAACTTGTCCATGCGACGACGTAGACCATCCTGGGCACGTGCCTGCTCACCCACTAGAATGACTTCGCGTGTGGCATCGTGCAGCGGTATGTCCGATATGAAAAGCCCATTGCAAGTGAGTCCATCCAGACCGTCGAGGAATGGTGAGCCCATGAAGAGCAACGAATTGGATTCGGGACAATGTACCATTTGGCCTTTGATCTCCAGCTCCTGAAAATGTGAAAATTTATTTAGAAAATGTGTAGGGTGTTTCTTTATTAATAATATCGGAATAAAGACTAGTGGGGTTGCAACAATTCGCACAAAAAATTATGATATTTCAACCAAACTCTGTAAATACAGGGAACTCTTCCAATAATTCAACCACAAAATGTCAACGATGAACAAATTTAATCCTCCGTTGGAGATCGTTTTAAAAACCTTCGGTTAGACACCCGGGTCTAGTCTTTTTCTGTGCTGCTCGAGGGTCCTTTTTAAATTTTAGGAAGCTACCTGGAAGCTTTAGTCGTTACCTTTAATAGAAATATGTTAAATTCCCGTCCCAATTCGAAAAAGTCTGGTCAATCCCGGTTTCCCAACGCAGGGTTAATGTGTTTTTTCTTTGTATTTTGCTAATTTTTTTGCAATATTGGCAGGAATATCATTTTGCACTTAAAACTCATCGACTTTTACGTTATTTCCATCGCAAAGCAGGTTTGCCTCTGGAGGTATTCTCTCAAGGGACACGGACGCATTTTTGGGCAGTTAACATCGTATTTTTCTGAACTTCAGACAGATCTCTCGTGGAGGGTCGTGTCAGTGCAATTTTTTCAAGTTGGCAGGATTGAAACAAGGGCAAAATCTGCACTGAAGCTTGCACCTCTGCCTTCACTGACGGATCCAAAATAGAATCGGTAGTCTGAGCAGGGATTTTCTCTAAGTCAGCCAATTTATCTATTTCCTTAAACCTGCCGAATACTGCTAGTTTATGCAGGCAGAGGTCTTTGCGATCCTGCAGACATACAGAATGCTTATGGAACGTGGGAGTGAGGGAGATATTAACATTTTCTACGATAGTCGAGCTGCGATAAAGGCTCTGACGATGCCCTGCGCCATGGTAAATTAGTCAACTCCTTTAAGGGAAATCAAATCTCTTAGGTGTGCAGAAAACATTTCACTGATCTAGGAACATTGAGGGAAATACGCTTACCAGGAAGGGGACTGAATTGGTCTCAGAGACCTCATACCCGGCCATCGGCGTCGCTCTGACAGTTGTTAAAGGGGAATTGCACAACTTATTTCCCAGAAAAGCGCAAAAAATGGAAATCCATTTCTTCATGTGCTATCTCGAAAACCCTTTGGCCTCAATATGATAAATGGAAGACTCAGAAAGTACTGGGGATTCCATGCCTTTCAATTTTCAAGCTCGTAGCTGCGAAACTGGGTTTACCATTAAACCCCATGGCAGAAGTTATGGGACCTTTCAGAGAAGTATACCTTTGAGAACTTTCTCTGTAAATGCCCGGGTTTGGCAGCTAGACGATTAAAGTCACTCGGGGATCCATTCTTCGCCAGCCTGGGGCAGTGCGCCAACCTAAATCCCATTAATCTTCTCCATTATATCAACAACACTAGGATGGCAGAAAGTCAGTATCCTATCTCCGCGGAAAGAAATGAGTCGCATTAGGCTTTAGCAACGTCTGAAAATATTACGAACTTATTTCCGAAGTCATGTTCTATTTATTGAAAATGAGTCAAAATCATATTTTCTGACCAAGCAAATTTTCATCTCGGCGGCTTATAACCTAAAGTAATAGTTAAAAAGCCTCAGAGAGTGACAGTTTAGTGCGGATTTCGAAGCGATGACTTCAATGACCCATTTTTCTTTGAAAATGCTGCTGGAAATGCCGTTCTCGTTAGCGATGAGCGCTATTAGGTCGTAAATTAAAGACATGGGCTTGGCCAATCTTTGGTTTCAGCAGAATTGCGTGTCATCCCATACAGCCAATGCTACAATCGGTCTTCGAATCAATGAATTAGCCACTTGCGATTTGACGCCATTAGACTTTTTTGTTGGGAGTCGTGAAAGACCGCGTAAATTGCATAATCTATTAACGATTCAGACCCTTAAAGTGACTATCGAGCAGACCATTCGTCAGATAGAGCCCGAAATTATCATCAAGGTAATTGAAAACTGGATTAACAGGATGCGCTACTGCGAAGCCAGCCAAGGCAGCCACTTGAATGAAATATACATTTATGAATATAAAGTTCCAAGTCGAAACAAAGGGTCACAATCAGATTTTTTCATTCTCGTCGGTTGTCCGCCAAAGCTTTCACTTCACCCCAGCTCAGATTTATTGAGCGGATTTGCAGTTCTAGAAGTCGTCTTCGGGTATTTCCTGGTCTCGGTCGTACACGGCTGCCAAAAGAGTTTCAGTCAAAGGCAATTCTTGTTAGGTCCCCGCTTACTCTGAGCAGGATATGCCAATCCAGCCCCATTTTCTTTTTCGTATCTCAAGGAGGTATTGGTATTGGTGCGATTTATAAAACGTTTGACCAGATTATTTTCAAGATTATCCTCGAGCAACGATCTATGGAAATTCTCAGTGCATTGTTGTCAGCTGTTGATACATTCGAGCTTTGCATCCACACAGCAGGCAGAATTTCACGTTTGAATTGAAGATATTTAATGAAGCATTCCAAGCTGGCTGAAACGAACCGCTGCCAATGGGTTTTTATTTGCGATTTTTGATGCCTCTACTTGAACTGCCTGATGCCGACATAGCGAAAAGCTGTCCACATAGCAAAACGATTACACATCTTCCAGTTGAGCGCCATTAATTAAAAATTTGCGCGTATTTCGCGTATTAATGCGTACAGCTTTCATTTTTGAGATGTCAAGATTTAAGCGAGTTTCGTTGCCACTTCATTAGTTTAGATGCCATATCTGAGTAAGTATGGCTCAACATCTGAGTAAGTATGGCTCAACAGGCCGATATCGTTCGCGTAGTCAAGTGCAGTTAATTGGCCCTGCAGACCCCAGGTGATTCCGCCCCCAAACTTAGGCGAGAGAACACAGCCTTAACGTGCGCCTGTCAGTTCCCTCAACCTGTCACCCAGGTGGCTCAAAATCAATCATCGAATTTGGTTTTTGAATAACTTTTTTACGAAATAACAAAATTATTTTGACTAATGGGAATCTTTATTTTGACCTTTGGTAGGTAGGTATTTTGTTAAAGTACCACTTTGGCACTCTCCAAGTAGCACTCAAGCGCCGTTTTGATACCATTACGAGACTTCCAACAGGCAGATATCTACAGCCAACCAGAGCTGTTGATATAATGGATAAGATTGATGGGATTAGGTTGGCGCACTGCCCCAGGCTGCCGAAGAAAGGAGTAGTGACCTTAGTCTAGCTGCTAAACGTGAATATTTACAGAGAAAAGGTTTTTAAAGGTCTCCTTCTCTGAAAGGCCACCACAGCTTCTGCAATGGGGATTAACTGATAAATCTAGTGTTTTTGGGTGTTTGCCGGTCGTCCAAGGACCCGTGAATACAGCTACGAGTTTGTAAATTGCATGGCATGCAGCCCCAGTACTTTCTGAGTCCTCCGTTTATTGTATTGGGAAAAAAATGTTTCCGAAATAGCGCATGAAGAAATGGAGCTTCATCTCTTCTGCGCTTTCCTGAGAAATAAGTTGTGCAATTCCTCTTTAACAACAGACAGTGGGATGCCGATGACCGGGTAGGAGGTCACTGAGAGCTTTTTGACCTTTACGCACTCCATTGATTGTCAGTTTGTACATATACTACAGCTGTCTAGTTCTCAAATGTCCAATATGGTAGACGTACGACGCCGTTAGCAATAAATATAGGGGTGATAGGGTGATTAATTTAATTAATTTAATTTAATAATAATTTAATTTAATTTTAATAATAATAATTTAATAATTTAATTTAATTTTGTGCCACCTTGTATAATTCCCAGCAATATTTGCTTAGGTGGTACATTGGAGTAATTTTGGATAGCAAACTATCATGGAAGCACAATATATTGGAGAGGAAGAAAATAACGCACTAAGCTTGGGAGTTACATGGGGTCTATCTCCTTCAATAATGTATTGGTGCTACTCAGCTGTAGTAAAGCCAATATTACTCTATGGTGCTCTGGTGTGGTGGACTGCATTGAGAAAAAGGACACACAAAACTCCTGTGGAAAGTAGTCAACGTATTGGTGCACTTTGCACGACAGGTGCACTTAAAAACCATTCCTACGGCAGCACTTGAAAGAATACTCAACCTACCACCGATAGACATTGCGGTAGAAGGTCTAGCAGCTACTACATCTGCCGCAAGACTTAAAGCAACGGGTGAATTTACCTGTAAAATATGACATAGCTCAATAGGTATGAGTTATCGAACCAATACGAGCTATATGACTCCACAATACAATTAAACGAAGAGAGTCCGAGCAAAAATAGAGAGTCCGAGTAAAAAAGAGATAAGAAACCTAGTACCAATACGGCTCGAAAATAATGAACGAAGTAAGTGCAAGGATTTCTTGGGCAGAGCTGGGCATCAGGCGGCTAATTAAGCTCCCTGATCGTTGTACCTGTAGTACTTTTCAAGCAGAAGTCTTTGTGGTAGGAAAAGCTGCAGGAAAAGCACTAGCAAGGACAGCAACTCCAACATAAATGTATACGTTGACAGTCAAGCGGCAATAAAGGCACTAAGCTCATATGAAATGTCATCTAAAACGTTCTTAAAACCAGGGAAGCCATAGAGAGACTAGCCGCAGACAGACGGTTACACATCTCTTGGGTACCCGGACATAAGGGCTTTGCAGGAAACGAAATTGTAGATGAGATTGGCAAAAGCGTTGTTTAAAGACAATTCGAACAAGAAAACAACATATTGAAACCTTTAAATGGCATCGCTACGCACATGAAAACACGGATAGGAAGGAGGTGGAATAATCTAGACACTTGTAAAACCGCGAAAATCATGTGTGCACAGAATGCAGATTTGTACTAGCCCTGTCTAGAAAGGAAAACAGAACTATCGTAGGCATACTGGCAGGCCACAATTTGTTAGCGGCACACGCATACTGGCTTACTTTGGCTTATTAATATAAACCTTTGATTTTAAATATCCCCACAAGAAGAAGTCAGGTGGCGTTAAATCGGGCGAACGCAGTGGCCAGTCAAAATCGCCATTTTTCGACATCAAACGACGAGGAAACAATTTCTTCAAAAAATCGATTGTGGGGCGAGCTGTGTGTGGCGGAGCGCCATCTTGTTGAAACCAGAACTGCCTCAAACGCTTCCGACGAATAATTGGCATCACAAAAGTGGTTATCATATCGCGATAGCGCTTCTGATTGACGGTAACAGCTTGACCATCTTCATTTTCGAAGAAAAACGGCCCAATAATCGTTTTCGCACTAACGCCGCACCAAGCAGTGACTTTTTGAATTAGAAAGAGCATCAATAGTCGAAATCCTTTCGTACAAACGTTTAATGGTGTTCTTAGAAGGCGGACTTTTCACATTATTTAATTTTTTATAAGCTCGTTGAGTTTTCACAATTGACTTCTTTTGTTGAATGTAAATTTCAACAATTTGGGAGCGCTCGCGTGGCGTGTACTGTTCCATTGTAAAAATCTGCTTGGACTGACGCTTCCAGCGCGGTATGCCATTAAGCGATCTGGCGTCTCTGTCAAAAGATACAGAGTTGCCAGATGGGTCCGTCGAATATGGGCAACCCTGTACAAGATGGAAATTGCAAACGACGATAGCTGCAGATTTTGCAATGAACTAGAGGAGAGGGAAACTCTTGAACACCTTCTATTTTCTTGCCCTGCATGAGCTAGAACCCGAATGAAATTCTTAAGAGCTTTACGATATGAGAGGTTAGAATATCGCTCGGGGTTAGAGCTTTAGAGCTTACTTAGATTCGCAAAAGACGCAGCCTTTATAGAAGACAAGGAAACGTAAGGGTCAAGTTTCATCTGGTGCCAGTTAGAACCAATAGGTCTGTGGGATAACTTTCAGCCAGCTAGGTCAACCCGCCTACCAACCTTTGTCTAGGTTCGTATCGGGGTTCGCGTGAAACTATTTGTGTTGAAACAACTTGTAAAAACTCCATATTTGGGTGAGATAATTATTTTCATATTCAATATTTGAGAGAACTCAGCCAAAAATTCGGCCCATTTGGTGTTACAACTACCAAATTTGCCTGATTTATTTTCCTCTGACCTCTGGCTATTCGATAAACTGAAAGCAGTTTCGTCATACTTTACAGAATGTTTGTATGTATGTGCATATGTGCATCATTCCTGGTCTTTACTGCTTGTGCTATATAATATTTTGCAGCTCAGTGCGAAATTCTTAATTACAAAATTCAATTCCCCCTCAAATCAATAAACTATGCATTTATTATGGTACCACCTCCCACTTACCTTCGCTGTGAACTCAGTGACATTGGGTGGACTCTTTAGAGCAATCAAAAAGGGTGTATATGTACGGCGTGCAATATCGCGAAATTTCAAGGTCAAACCTTTTGGCCGCTTAAAATCGAAATAAGTTGTGGCATAACAGCCGTGTTCAGCCATATGTGGCTTATATAGTTTACTGAAACCGCGTCCTACGATTATACGAAATATTAGAAGTAGTTCATATTCATTTACAAAAACAATTACTTGCAACAACTTACCCAACTGCATCAGTTCCAATTTCTCGTTCATTATGAAATGCCAAGGGAACGCCTTACAGAAGGTATGCGAATTCATTGCCAAATCGGCGGCCTTACTTGAATTATGTCGCTGTGCCGGCAGTTTGCACGGCACTTTAACCACCTCAACATGGCTGCTGTGCAATGGCATCGATGAGCCGGTGTACTCCTTGACTAGTGAAAATAGATAACGGTAACGCCGCGAATCGCCTTCGACAGGCTCTATTTTGATATTGACCTGCACGTTGAACAGCATACGCATCAAAGCCTTTAGTGAGCCGAGTAGCAGCCAAGCGATTACGGGACGTTCGGAGGTGAATATTAGCTCACCATCGCCGGCGCACACGAAACCGGTGTCAGTGACGTCCTCCTGAGTGGTGAAAGGTGGAAGTAATTAATAAATTAATATTTTGCGTGTGCAAAAACAGAAAACTATTTGTCTTATTTATTGGAGGGGGCAATTCATTCCTATTTTTTATGTATATTTTTTATATTGTTTACGAGGTAAGTCTATCAAATAACGAGACTGATGGTGCTACAGTAGAAATACGCATGCGCCTAATGACAACAACCGAAATATTTTTAGATTGAGATTCATTTTCTTAAAACAAAAACTGTATCTCCCGTATTTGTAAATAAATCAATATAACTGTAGCCTTCGTTTATAGTAGTATTTTTTTCATTTCGTTAGAAAAATATTAATGTGTGGTTGCCATAAAATCTCACTTTTGAGCAACAAAAAGCTTGCAGTTAGACACACTGCATACCCTTGAAAGTGATCCAAACCTATTGAAAAGGGTAAACCAAGTAACAGACAATATTTTTTACTTGTGATCCAAAAACGGAGCGCCAATGCGCACCTTGGAAGAGCCCAACTCCAACCAGAACTAAATGAGCAAATCAAATTTCGAAGCAATGATGGTTTTTTCAATAGATTTCTGAAAGTCAAAATATTAATAAATATTACCACGATTCTCTCCATGCCCCTTGACCCCATGCCTACAAGAGTCGTACTTGAAAAGAGACACAGTATAGTGCTGCCAGAGCCTCAGTTGTGGTCGAACTCTGAAAATGAGCCCGGCAAACATTGTTTTCGCATTGACACGGATGGCCCCAGGACCGAGCACGGCTCCGGCTAAGCGGAGGTGTATGCTGTTCAAGAAGCGATGAACTTTGTTGTGGAAAACAGATGGAGAGGCAGATCTATATGTATCTGCAGCGATCAGGGGTAGTCGAGTCCTGTAAATCCAGGCTTAACTATGTTTGTAGACATAATAGCCTGATGCTAGCATGGGTCCCTAGACAAGCGGGTATCGTGGGTAACGAGATCGTTGACTCTTTAGCCAGAATGGGCCCCGAGGCCAACTTTTTTAGCCCATGGCCCGTTCTGCCACTTCCTTCTGCGGCCATCAAAGCCACGGTTAGCAAATGGGTTACTACAACTCACAAGCGAGCTTGGTAGGCTGAGAGAGAAGATACAGATGGACTAAACTGATGTTAGCTGTCATGTCCAATCGACTGTCGCAAATCTTCCTGTCATTAAGCAGAAGGGACTGCAGACAGCTGGTTAGACTGATGATGGGCCACTTTCTGTGGGCGAAGCACATGGAAAAGGTAGGTAACTCAGACAGTGCACTCTGCACAGCTTGTGAAGAGGAGAATGAGACGGCGGACCACTTCCTGTACGTCTACCCCGCCTGCGCTCGAGTCAGGTTTTGAGGTCTTTTGCACTGATGTGTTAAGAAGCGACCACCTTGGCTCCGCGGCAACACTAGGTCTACTCAGACTTCTTCGGAGGTCGGGTAGATTTAAGGAAAATTAGAAGGGGATCCCAGTACAGTACAATGAACTTAATTGAGTCTGAGTGCTGTACTTGATACTAGTGTCGATAAAAACAAAACAAAACACCATCATACTCTAATAAAACGGAGCTGGTGCTATTTACCAAAAAATATAAGAATCCACAATTTAGGCTTCCAAAATTAAATAACCATGTTTTGCTTTGAAAATCGAGTAAGGAAGGCCAGTATAGCAAATCTATGTTCAGCAAAAAATGGATACTCAAGCCACAGGTTCGTAGAGGTTCTGCCAATTATAACGTAAGTGTGCCTGGTTTGGCAAGAAGCTCTTCGGAAAGGCTATGATGTCACTAAACTGGGGAGGGTGCAAAGGACAGGGAATAAGAACTTGCCTCAGTGCTGCCCTAAATGTCGGCATGCACTTACAACCCATCGACTTTTACGTTATTTCCATTGCTGCTCCAAGTGCAATCAGATTAAAGCAGGTTTACCTCTGGAGGCAATCTCGCTAGGGACATGGTGGAGTTTCAGGCAGATCTCTCTATCCGGAAACTGGAGTTTTAGGGTCCTGTCAGAGCAATATTTTCAATTAGGCAGAATTGGAACGAGGGAAAAATCTACATCGAAGCGGCACTGACGGCTCCAAGATGAAATCGGAAGTCGAAGCAGGGGTTTTCTCTCAATCAGCCCATTCATCTATCTCCTTAAATTGCCGAATACTACTAATGTTTTTCTGGCAGACGCCTCTTCAATCCTGCAGACATGCCAAATGCTTAGGAAATGTGGGAGCGAAGGAGATATCAATATTTTTTTCGATATTCAAGCCGCGATCAAGGCTCTGGTGACGCCATGGTGCAGAAGCAAACTAATAAGCTCCTGTAAGGAGAAGATCGAATGTCTTGGATTCAAGGACATAGAAACATATAGGGAAATGAAACTGCATACGAGCTTGCTAGGAAGGGGTCGTTTAAATTGGTTTCAGAGACCTTCTACCCGATCATCGGCATCCCACTGACTGTTGTTAAAGGGGAATTGCACAACCCGCTTCTCAGGAACTTGCTATTTCAAAATCACTTCGGCCCAGTGCAATAAATGGAGGACTCAGAAAGTCCTTGGGACTGCTCGCCATGCAATTTGCAAACTCCTTTCTCTGTTCAGGGGTCGTTGGAAGAACGGCACATATGCGGAAAAGCTAGGTTTTTAATTTAATCCCCAGAAGCTGTGGTGACCTTTCAGAGAAGGACACCTTTAAAAACTTTTTCTCTGTAAATATTCGCGTTTAAAAACTAGACGATTGAGGAGGACGATTGAGACGATTCTTCGGCAGCCTGGGGCAGTGCGCCAACCTAATCCCATCAATCTTCTCCATGACATCAACAGCTTTGGTTGGCTGTAGATATCTACCTATTGGAGGTCTCGTAATGGTATCAAAACGGCGCTTTAGTGCTACTTGCAGTGTGCCAAAGTGATGCTTCAACCAGCTTCATATTCTCCGTGAAAGAGTAAAAAAAGAACGATCAGAAAGTTGGAATCAACTGATTTCTCGCATATCGTTTGTCATGAGGTTTCTAGTCAAGTACAGCTTCCCAGTGTTGGGCTTAATTAACCGGATTATGCGCCTTGCGACTTCTATCAATATTCGATAAGTTCTAGTTGAAAAGGCAGCAGACATCCTAAAGAAGGCATCCGCGACTATTTGGAATAATGAAAGACTCGCATGGCACGCTGCATGGATAGAGGAGGGATATACGAGTACATTGAAGATAATGCTAAGGGGGCGTCCATAAATTACGTGAGATGTTTAAGGGGGGGAGGGGGTCGAGTCAAATCTCATCTAATCTTACGTTGGAGAGAGGGGGGGTCTCGGCAAATATCACGCAATTTTTTTTCTGATTGAAACAAAAAAATTGTACATGCTTAAGATTTAATCTCAAGCGTAATCGTAGTATGATTAAGATCATTCACTAATTCGTTCGAAAGAAAATAATTTCATTCATACTTCGACGTTATACATTACTACTGTCAAACCACCATATTTGTTTTATACCAAATAGCTCAATTTAATCTGAATTTGCGGTACAGTGTAGCCCGTCGGTTGTTTTCGCGCCACTATGAGCCGAACGCCCTATCACTCAGGTTGACGCTGAATGCCTTCATCAGCACGCCTATTGATCTCTATTGCCCAAGTATACGTGATGATTTAGAGAAAATATGCTGCAGTACATGCGGTATTTACTTCGCATCTATCACAAGAGCTGCAGAGCACAGGAGAGCAGCTCACATTGCACCAGCTAAGTAAGCGCGTATGTTCCGCAAAGCGCGACCCTCACGGATTATCACAAGACGAGCTAATGAGTTACTGTGCGCAAGCGTCAACGGCTTAGAGTGGCTAGATTAGAACGAAGTTGAAGGAGCACATGATTTTACTGAAAATCATATGAACATGTTGGTCCCAATAGTCTCTCTTGAAACCGCCCATGATTCTCCATGGACTGAATTAGAGTAGATATTCTTTTTTTAATCGCAGTAGTTACGATTTAAGTCTTCTATTGTTAAATTTTTATTACACTTATAACTCTTAGCAATATTGATTACTAGTCTTAACTAGTCGTAAATAAAAGCACGAAGCAAATTTTTTTTCTTTTTACAATAACAATCCAACGCGTTTACATAAGAAACCCACATTTTGAAAAATCTCACGTGAGATTGGGGGATGGGGGAGGGGGTTAAATAAAATCTCACGACATCTCACCAGGGGGGGAGGGAGGTTCAGAAAATTGAAAAAAACACCTCACGTAATTTATGGACGCCCCCTAAGTGTACTTGAAATCGAAATGAAATGTCTTACACCGTCAGTCTCGTTACTTAATAGTAACATCTCGTACATTAAATAACTAGCAACGCGTGATGGTCATCTAGGGAATAATAAATAAAAACGACTTTAGTAATTTTCTATCATAAAATAATATTTAATTTGAATTATGGCAACCGGAAATTTCTCTGTACCAACATCCAGTTTTACTCGAAAATGCTGATTTATGCACTAAAAGAACCCATAGACAAAGACAATAAATGTTGAGCGAACATCCAGAAACTTGGCTGGTCATATTTTATTAACTCCAATATATTCCCGTTATGTGATTTATAGTGCTTGGGCAGTAATAGAATTACTAATACACAAGTTTCATGGAAATCCTCACCGGCGGGAGGCGAAATTGGTTACAATTATTAAGATGCTTAACACAGAAAGAGGTTGAGGTTCGTGTATGAATTCGAGCGAAGACCCAACAGTTTCAGAATATATACCTACAAGTAATTTACCAAACAACTTTTAATGCATAATATTATAGAAGGAAGCCCTGCTTCATCTAAAGAACTGGAAAGAAGCGGCAACAAAGCTCACAAGAAGCCAAACGATTATGATGACAATAATATTACATATGAAATTACGCTTTAATGGTAAATATTTTTGGGCCAGAATTCGAGAAATCGCTCAGAACACACAAAACAAAAATACCAGCCTAACGGTTAGACTCGATAGAAGTGAAACCTTCCGTAAAACAAACTGAGAGAGAATGAGACGAAAGCAGCATTAGGAGCGGGATAATTATAGGTTCATTATAATATTGCTATAAAGTTCATATTTTATTTTCTTCATTTTATTATTATTCATCCTCAATGTTTTCAATTTCAACAAATGATACGAGTGGCTTATGATAGCTAGAATATGATACAAATGCTTTAGTTTCGATTTTGTCAACATATCTTTCAAATACCGCGTCAATTGTTGTTTTTGATCGTGTTGTCGATTCAGTGCGATTGTTACACATTTCTAAATTTAATGTTGTATTGCGAGAGTCAATTAAAGGAACCGCTGTGTCCAATGCAAAATTTACGTAAAAATCGCCACTTAAAATCATTGGAACTTTATCGTAATCTTTTCTAAGTATCCGCGATACTTCTGGTGTATACTTTATTAAATTTTCGTGAATGAATTCCGTGATGCTATTTATTGATTGATTCGGTGAAATATAAATTGCCACAATTAAAACTGTTTTTCCATTGCTCAATCTGGTTTCGCATGCACATATTTCTCCCACTTTAGAGAGCTGAACAGACAGTGATTCTAGTTGCTGTGCATTCAGATCTATCTGTGGAGTTACAATACGAGCACCGTCATTTTGATTGTGGTATATTGCAACACCGCCTGCAATTGCGGTAAATATTTAAAAATGAAAATATTATATTTACGAATATAAAAATACGGGCGCAATACAGCACACGCGCTTGCTATTATGAGCGTCGTAACGCGTATATTACACAGACTTACAATACTAACATACACACAAACATTCGTAGGACGCTTGGTCTAAGCACGTATTAGGTAGTGTAGTATAGGTATACATAATGCCTTCTCGCTCACCGTGGCTCCGTAATACGCACACACACGTACTAGCATACATACAAACATACATATACAATACTATACTCACTATACTAGCGTGGCTCAGCAGTACGCAGCCACACACATATACGTATATCAACATATAACGCTTCGTAGTGTCGCTTTTTCGTTTCATCGAGTCTCAAATCACTCCCAACGATTCTAAAGAAGTTTGCACTTCAAAAAATAGGAGGAGGAGCTCGGCCACTTAATTAAAAAAAACACCACACATGGGAGCAGTGTAATTTCATTGTAAGCACTTAACGGGCTCCGTTCAAAGAAGAGCGCATGAAGAAAACTCGTTCTTTTACTTTGGAGCACTCGCCAAGTGCAGACCAACGGCAACGTTAATGCAAAAATATTTTTTATTGATATATTTTATTCATTTAAAAATAATTATATTATGATCCATAATTTATAAGATATTGTAGACAGAAGACTTTAGTTTTTTTTAAATTACACTTTTTTAAGTAGTATAAAAAACATTGGACTTCAAACTGGACGTCACATGACTACCTACTGATTTTTAATGGGTTATTTAAGAAAGCAATTCATAGCTTTTTTCTGTGGCATTTAACGAAGTCTGCCCATATTTTTAATTTCTAATAGATCTTTCATGAACTCTATTCACCCTTAACTTCGCAAGAATTTTATAATTATTGGGTATGGGAATAAGTTTCCGACCTCGTAAAAGAGATGTCACTGCTAGGCCTATTTTTGTGCTTGCTCTAGTAATAGTGTGTATATTATAATCACATAATAGTGAAGGTGTATATGTGAGGTCTCAGCCGCAGTAGTTGACATTCGTTTGAAGCGTAAAGATCCTTTTCTATCTGACGTCAAAATGTTTACGTTCGTCCCAAAAAACAGCATTTGCGGGAAGCCATGCTTTGTTATTACCTTTTAAAGAATAGTGCACCTGAAACGTGTCGTATATTGATCCATATTTACTAATCCTGTTCCATCAAGTACAACTTGTAAAGAGTGGTTTCGACGCTTCCAAAGTAGAAATTCCTTGTGAGTGATAAAGATCGAACGACCGAAGGGGATCCGAAAAAAATACTCAACTATAACAATTATTAGATGAAGGGATGAAGACGCTTGTCGAACACTTGATGATACGTCTAAAGCTTTGGATAAACGTTTGTGCGCGATGGGATTGTTCCAGAAAGCAGGTAACTGGGTGCCACATCAATTGAAGGAGAGGGATATTGAGGGACGTTCGGTGCCGTGGGAGATGCTTTTTGAACGGCAGAAAAGCGAAGGTTTTTTGCATCGCATCATCATTGGCGATGAAAAATGGATGTATTCTGATAACCCTAAGCGCCGAAAATGTTGGAGCCTGTCAAGTGAACCAGGTCCATCCACAGCGAAAAAATATTCCTGCTTCAAAGGTTATGTTTTGCATCTGGTGGAATCAGAAGGGTGTCATATATTATGAACTCTTTAAACCATCTAGAACTATCACTGGATCGAGCTCTCAAAGAAAAGCGGCCGGAATTTGACGGTAAACACGACAAACTGATTTTGGTGCATGATAACGCCAAGCCAATCGGTGCAGATATATTTAGTGGGATTGAATTGGGAAATCTTGTCCCACCCACCGTATTTGTCAGGCATTGCACCTTTAGATTGCCATCTGCTCCGATCAATGCAGTCAGACTTATTGGAGAGCGGTTTACTTCTTAGGAGAGCATCGCAAACTGGCTCAATGAATGGATGAAGTCAAAAGAACTCGAACTTTTTGTCAGAGGAATCCATATGCTGCTGAAAGATGGAGTAAAGTTGTAATTTCCAATGGCACATGCTTCATATTAATTGTTTAAATAATTCGTAATGTTGGCTAAGAAATGACAGAAACTTATTCCCATACCCAATAAAAGTGTTTAAAACATGTTTTTGGTTTTTATTTTCTCAATAAAATGCGATATTTTTCCCAACCCTGCCCTGAGTAGGGCTCACGTGCTTTAACCTCACTAAGAGAACTTATATTTGTGAGCTAATACCACCTTGCGACAGAGACATACTAAGAAGTAAAAAACAAAAGTATGTACCAGTTGAGGTCAAAAGACTGATAACCTTTTAAATTTGGAATGAACAACCGAAAAATATAGCAGTTACGTTCACGTGACTACATTGCGCCTCCGTTGAGATTTTGTACTATCAAATAGATTAGATGTAAATAATACTCGTGCAGCAAAATTTATTAATAAAATTAATTAAATAACTTACAAATATAGAAATTGTATGGAGGTGCTTCATATTTCATGTTGCAAAGCTTTCTAATGTTCTTTGAAGAATGCACTTTGCGGTTTTATTTTTGCCTAATCCGAACAAAATATTGCTCATCATTTACACGCACATAAATATCGATCAATATTAAAGAAAACTTACCTGCAATTAATATTAAATATTTTACAAAATGAATATTTTACCTCTTGCAGCTTGAGCACATCGTAAACGCCATCCAACGAACCGAGAAACTCTTGCAGGTCAGTGCCGAGGCAACGAAAAGCGCGCTCTATAATGCCAGTGCAGCACGAAGTGATCAGCTCCTCGCCGAGCAACACCAGAATTTCACTGGCGCTCGATTCATCCATTTCCAACAATATTTCCTGAATGTCGGTTAAGTAATCATAGTTGGGAACACTTTTCAGAGTGTCCAAATCAATGCGCCTAAAAAAGTGAATGAAGAAAATTTTGTAAATAAATGTTAGCTGATTTGAGTTAAGGATTCATTTTACTCACAACTTTGAAATCTTCGGCCAACTATGGCTGTACTTGGCGATGAGCGCTGTAACAGCGGTATTGAGATCGGCATTCTGAAATATTCGTATGATGCAAAGAGAAGTTTTATATTATTGGGCAGATATCAAAAATAGTTAGGCAATTCGCAGTTGTCAATTTATGGCATATTTCAGTGGGAAACTCTAAGCAGCTACTCACATATAAATGCGAGTATGTATTAGTTTGAAATAGATATATTTCACTTTTCCAAATTATGATTTCACTATTGCACGAGAAATAAGGCAATTCCATTTATACTAATTTTTATTAAAAATTTATATAAATTTATATAAACTAAAGTTTCGAACTTATCACAAAATTTATAAAAATTCTGCAAATGTTCAGCAAAATTTCACAAGTTTTACTAGGAATTTATAGAAAAATTTCAAGTACGCAGTTTTGTAGATTATTGAATTTTGATACACTACAATACAAAATACAAGCAGTTCAAAAATTGAGTTGATTTTTGACAATTTTTTCTGCTGACGGTATAGGATGTTTTTCCCATATAAGAAAATTGTGTCGAATAGAGAAAATGCGCAAGACCGCTTACTAAAAAAAAATTGTCAAAAATTAGTGTAATTTTGAATGTACTTAAAACTTGCATTTTATTATACCAAAATTGAATAATCTATAAAACTAGATAACCGAAATTTTTCTAAAAATTCGAAGTAAAAAGTCTGAGACTCTGATGAAAATTCGTCGAATTTTTACAAGTTTTATACAAAGTTCGAAACTTTAGTTTACTATATATGGTTTTTGTTGTCGTAGAAACAAATTTCTCCGTAAATTCAAAAAATTTAAAAAACAAATTTCAATTTCTTTGCTCTGCATAAAAAGTATGACGTTAAAAACACGTCTGTTTGGACAAATTTTTACACAGAAACCACGTTCTTAGATTCGAAGAAAGTTTAAAATCTAATCCAGAAGCGTTTTGGAATTTGTAAATTCGAAGATATCTGTTTCCAATATTCTGTCCGCTCTTTTTTTCGGTGGCAAAGCTGCTAATACTCCAGTTGATGCCGCTAATCTCATAGCTGAGTTCTTTAAGTCCAATTTTGCATCGGCCTCTGACAGTGAGGAAAATGTTTTCTTCGATATACAGGGTGGGCCATATAGCGTTTGCTTTTTGAACCACCTATTTTTTTGAGAATGGTAACACAAATGACATGTCAAATGTGTTCATAATTTACTTAATAATTTACGAAATGGGACGCTATACGCTTGAACAAAATTAGGAAATATTGAAAACCTATTTCCGAAGTGGTGAGTCTTCTTCTTCTTTTCTGATTTTCACATCGGTGGCTACGTCAATAAGCAAAATTGTCGGATTTGGGGATGAAGAGGATGACATGGACGACATTTGGTTTCAACAGGACGGTGCAACTTGTCACACTGCCAAAGTTACACACAAATTCCGATATCAATTGGCCGCCTCGGAGCTGTGGCTTAAGCCCGTTGGACTATTTTTTGTGGTGAGCCGTTAAGGACAAATGCTATGCGAACCATCCAGAGACGATTGATGCTTTAAAAGACGAAATCGAAGTTGCCATTCATGAAATTGGAGCCCTAACAATAGAAAATGTGTTTAAAAGATGGGTTGATCGAATGGCCTACTGTGAAGCCAGTTGTGGCAGTCATTTGAACGATATTATTTTTTATTCATAAATGACAATGTTCAATCTTCAATATAAAAAAAAAAATTGAAAAAATATTGATTAGTTTGTTTTTTATAGCCGATTCAAAAACCTAATTTTACATGGCCCACCCTATACAACCATCTATTGACTTCGGCAAGCGAGTATTGTCCACTGAAGATGTCTTTAGAGCCATTACTCGACTTAAATCTTCTTCAAACACTGTTGTTGATGGTTTGTCTGCGATGCTATTCAAGCACTTTGATTCTTTAATACACCCTCTGTTGTTAATCTTTAACAAATCACTAACATCAGGTACTTTTGTTGATGCCTGGAAATTGACTTTCATTTCACCCATCTTCAAGAGAGGTAATAAAAACGATATTAGTAACTACAGGCCTATTTCAAAGCTTTCCGCCACTGCAAAGCTTTTTGAATGCATCATCCCGGACAAATTGCTTTTTGCTGTCAAGAACATCGTACGCCCGGAGCAGTTTGGCTCCTTTCCGGGTCCTTCAACAGTGTCTAATTTACCGCAATTGCCACTAAGGACCAAAATCGCAACAAGGTCCTTAAGTCGCTTACCGGCAGCACTTGGGGCATAAACAAAGAAATGTTGTTATCGACATTTAAGGCAATTAGATAAAGCAACAGACATGCCAAAATACTGCCATTCGAACAGCGACCGGTTGCCTCCTGATGTCCCCTATTCAACACCTTCACAATGAGGCACAAATGCTCCCTGTAATGGGGTGCTACCGTACTTTTCACCCTTGCAGACACCTGTTTGAGCCAGAGCCGCCTGCTAGGCACGTCAGGAGACACTTTATGCCGAACTATGCCGACGAGATCCAGGACAAAACTGACAGAAATCTACTGAACCAGACAGTATTTAAACAGTCAACAAATGGAATTCACCGGGAGACCGTCACCACCTTCTTAAGCTCCCGTCCACTGAATGCCGTAATCGGGGACCAACCACCACCTATTGCAGATGAAGAGCTCCAGCTTCCCCGTGAGACACGAGTAACACCGGCACAACTACGTTCTGGATACTGTAGCAGGTTAAGGTCCTACCTACCCAGAATTGACCCCGACATACCAAACATATGCCCGGCATGTGAAGATACCCCACACGACACTAACCACCTTTTCACATACCCTCTAAAACCTACTCATCTAACACCCCTCTCCCTCTGGACCCAACCCGTCGAAACAGCATGTTTCCTGGGCCTACCTTTAAATGAGCCAGACGAAGACGACCGGTGTTATACCCTACACTGACGGGGCTTCTACTAATGTTAAAACAACAACAACAACCATTTTTTGACTTTCCTGGAGGGGATATGGAAAATGTGGAGAAGCGTATTCTGATTTTGACGTGTTGGAATTCAAAAAGCAAAAACAAAATACAGGTATATTTTATCGTATCTGCGGATGCCATTATCTGTAATAAATTCCCCTTGTGCTGTGTAAACTATTTATAGGCATACAACTATCATACAAACAAAAATTACAAAGACTAATGTTTAAGAAATTATCTTCGTAAATATATATTAAAATATAAAAGTTTTATGTGTTACTTAATGGGTGTAATCATTTTAAGTTAGTGGTAAGAAATTCAACAAAAGCGCTACGAAACGCTTCGAACTGCTAATTAGTCCGCGAGTAAACGGCCTTAAGTGCAAAGGGATAATATTCTTTATGGCAAACTTTTAATACACACAAATTTATTTCAGTTTGTTCGAGACACTCAAGGCAATGCTTACCGCAGTGCTACAACACTGTTACTTATCCGCAATTTTATTGTAAATATTCAGCTAATTGACTGCCGAATAACTTCGTTCCCCATCTCAATCTACGCAGTTACGTATTTTCTGCCGCTCAATTTAAGTTGCTATTGTAAAAGTGACTGCTAAGTGCTCACCCTGCAGCCATTCTTTATTTTTTATAACTACATCTTTCCCCTTTCACTTACCGATGGTGCTGTGAGCAGCTGTATGGCCATTTGCAAATGCGTCAGGGTCAACGCATCATCTGGTTGCTCCTCATCCTCCAACAGCCAAGTGTTGTTAGTCGTTTCTGCACAAACCGATGGCTGGCGCGACAGTGAATCGCTGCGTCGAAAGAACGGACAAGCCATCTTCAATGTCTAACAAATGTAATTTCCGCGTACGTGTAAATGTTTTATGTACTCGTAGATATGCGCACCGCCAATTATGTTATGTTGCGTATACGCCAATGCTGCCCAGTGCTAACTACACACACATACGCTCGCAGGGCATGGGCCGACAACTGACGACTTGACACTGAAATACAAACAAGGAAAATGTGAGACAAAGTTTGTGTATTGCACGTAGAAATGTATGTAGCTGGGTAAAGCTTTCTATTTCGAAAGGGAAATGGAAGATGGAAAAAAAGAAACAACAACAAAACAAAGCAAGAAAGTAAAGGCGCAAAACAATAAGTGATTAAATATGAAGACCGAGAGGAAGGTAATCAGCGGGTGGTGCAAAGGTACTTCAATAGCTGCCAGTGTGTCACCATTGCAAGGTAGGTTGGCAGTGGAAGTCTAACAAGCACACTGTCATGGGGATAGTGGGGAAATGACTAGGCGTAAAAGTGGCGGCTGCTGCTACAGCTCATCAAGTTCAATGTGCACTTGTTTGCTGTTATGTAGCAGCAAAATGTGTGTGTGTGTGTAACTTTTGCTGCATTTTATCACACTTTTTATTTGACATTATTTTCCATTGCGATGTGCAGTAACAAAACATATTTGCTTATGCGCTATGAAAGAAGCAACACAAAAAGTTCTATTTGACCTGCAATCAAGTATTCAATGGTTTTTTTTCTGCCGTTGGCACTGAGCAGGGACAAAATAAAGGACGAATGAATTGAATAAAAGTATTAACAAATGTATGTAAATGCAAATTAAGGCAATAAATGAAATATTATCTGTATTGGGCTTCATTGCATATAAAAGAGATGCTTTTTTCTAAGCACGTAGGTTTTCATACATAAATACAATAGAAAATAATTTTTTCCAATCGAATATTTCAAATTTCATTTATATTTAACGCTGAGTAGAGAAGATTTATAAATGCAAATTACAAATGTATGTGAGGTACAGGGTGCGTACGGTATTTGAGGAAGTGCATATATCGCACTTGTTACGTTAAAGCGTAACAACTCAAAATCTGAAAATTTTCAGTAGAGACGAGAAACTGTTTCCGTAAATATTAATAATATAGGTATTACAAGGGGAAAAATATGTAATTGCACGAAAATATCATTAGAAACAATATAACGGTTGTTTCATTCTTATTTGTTTAGTAGTTGCGCTAAAATAACAAATTTTTGAGTGGTTACTCTTTTCCTTTTCTTTTTGAGTTGTTACGTTTTAACGTAACAAATGCGATATGTGACTATATCACGAATCCATTATTTTTCTTTTTGCGCTTTTTCAAATATGACATGGAGGACTACAACTTAACTCAAGAAATGAAGGGATTTGCAGTTATCGTAGCTGTAAATGCAAATCACACCGACGAAGAAGTTTCTAATTTTCTTAAGTGCGTCCGTTCGTTCGTTCATAAAGTTCATCGCAAATTGGATGCATCAGGCAGCGAAGCAAAAATTGTTGGAAAATGCAAGAAACACGAGGAACGTTCGCACACTGCCCGATCTATTGAATTTATTCAAGAAGTGAAAGCGATCATTGACAAGGACCCTTCAAAATCAATTGAAGTATTCACCACTTAGAGTCTTTACTGTTTCTGAGGGTCTTTTCCGTCGAATTGCCCATAAAGAGCTCCGGTATAAATCCCACATTATACGCAGAAAGATGGTTTATGTCGGAGCAAGCGAGAACAGCGAATTATCCGATCAAAACGCCTTCCTTCCTCGACCGTCAGTTTTACATTACCGGAACAACCCAGATTTATATCCGGTCAGAGATTGTCACTCCAGCAACACTCCCCGTACATGTATGGGGGATGTTTTTGCTGCTACAACATCAACAACAACAACAATCAAAACGCCTTCGAAACAAAAACAGCCTGAAATGACTTAGATGTTTTGGTTTCTTTTTTCTGATGAAAAATATTTTGACCAATACAAAAAGGCCGGAATGACAAATGGCTAAGTTCTAATCCTGCAGAGGTTCCTGTTGTCAAGCATACAAAGTTTCCACCTACTCTTTAGATTTTAGCTGCTGGGAGCAACAAAGGATATGTCATGCCACACCACTCCTTTTTTTTTTTTTATTTATTTATTTATTTATTTATTTATTTATTGTCTTTGAATGGATACATTCTTACAGACTATATTAAGCTAATGTACAATAGTTTATTAGTTACTAAGAAAAGAACGATTTAAGATGATTGACTAAGATGCCATACGGCCATGTAAAATCAGCACCAGAAGAATTGAAAAACATATTTAAATCTGAACATGCCCTAGGAATCGGAGCATTCATCCCATAGTTGGTTCTCGAGAAGCCAATTTTAAAGGTTTCGTACTGTCGGAGCCTCATATTGGGTATATTAAATTGAATTTTACTTAAGAGGGAAGGACAATCAATAGATCCAGAAATAATACGAATAATAAATGAGCACGATAGAATAGACCGTCTGCTATCAAGTGGTTTTAAGTCAATTAGTAAACATCGAGAGCGGTACGATGGTACAGGTTCAGAAAAGTTTAAAGATCGGAGCGCAAAACGAAGAAAGACTTTCTGCACTCTCTCAATCCGATTAGACAGACCTATTTGGTACGGTCTCCAAATAATAGCGGCATACTCTAATCTTGATCTAACAAAAGCACAATACAATGTTTTGAGAGTGTGTGGGTTGGTAAATGCAGAACAATTTCGGCGAACGAATGCTAGCATCGCATATGATCGTCTTATGACGTGGTTAACATGGCTGGTGAAATTCAGCTTAGAGTCGAAAATAACGCCTAAGTCTTTAATTTCCTCAACGGATTGCAAGGGTAAGCCAGCAATATTATACGAAGTATGCAAAGTGTTGTTTGATTTAGCATATTTTACGTGAAAGCATTTGCTAATATTTAGTGACAGATGGTTTAAATAGCACCAGTTCCGGACATTGTGCAAGTCGGTTTGCAACTTTTCAGAGTCCCTAACACTGTTAATCACCGCAAATATTTTAAGATCATCAGCATACAACAAGTGTTCTGCAAATGAAAAGCAAGAACCAATATCGTTAATAAAGAGTATAAAGAGGAGGGGTCCTAGAATACTTCCCTGTGGGACACCGGAGGATGCAATAAATGCACGGGATGTCGTATTATCGACGGCTACAACGCAGTGTCTGTTGGACAAATATGATTTGATCCAAGACAAAAAAGTGGAGTGTATACCCAATGATGCAAGCTTCGACAAGAGTATTCGGTGCGATACTTTGTCAAACGCTTTAGAGAAGTCTGTATAAATTGCATCAACTTGAGATCTGTTCTGGAATGCTGAAATGCAGTAATCATTGAAAATAGACAAGTTAGTGACAGTGGAGCGACTTGCAACGAAACCATGTTGGTTGGTAGATATTAGGCCTTTGACAGCAAAATATAACTTATCATTTACTGTTATCTCAAAAAGTTTTGAGACAGACGAAAGCTTCGAAATCGGTCTGTAATTGCTAACATCGTTTTTATTTCCACTCTTAAATATAGGCGTAATGGAAGTAAATTTCCAGTCGTCAACAAAAATACCAGAGGACAACGATTTATTGAATATAATTGTAAGAGGCTCAGCGAGACACAAGCAATTCTTCAGCAAAATGCCCGAAAGGCCATCCGAGTCAGGTGGGTTAGGTGGGTTTTTAGTGGGTGAATCGAAAGAGAAGTCTCACACTTTTCGGCTTTCATTGCTTTTTGCCACCTCCAAAAAAAAAAACCACTCCTTTACTCAGTATTTTGGAGTGATTTCTGCTGCATATATCGAGGTTCTAGAGACGAAACACTGGATTGAAAGTGTACGCGGTGACAGCCCATATATAATATATTTCAGCAAGACTCTACTCCTTCACACAAAGCGATGGTGACTCAAGATTGAATGACTGAAAATTTGCATGGGCACATAACACCGAACTTATGGACGCCTAACTCTCGCCTTAGTTCTCTGGCTTATTACAATTAGGATGTAGTTGAGTGTGAAACCAACAAGCACCCGCATAACACCATTTCTTCTCTGAAGCCTGCAATTAATACCGTTATGGATAATATGAGTAACGAGCATTTAATTCGGCCATGCAATCGTTTCCGTACCTGAATCGAGGAGGTTATTGCAGATAAGGGAAGTTTTATTGCGTGATTTTGTAGGCATACGAGTATATAAATATAATAAGTTAAGTTCGGCGAGATTAGGTGAGGTTACTAAGTTAATGTTGCGTAAAGAGTTCGTGAAGTTTCATTAAATTTTCTTCAAAATAAAAACTACATATTTAGTATTACTCCCAAGTTCTCCTCAATTCCTCTAGATTTGGTACGGTGTACTCGTACACTCTGTATTTGACTGAACTTCTCCTCCAATTCGTTGTGTGCATTTGTACATGTGTTATGTTATGTTATGTTATGTTATGTTATGTTATGTTATGTTATGTTATGTTATGTTATGTTATGTTATGTTATGTTATGTTATGTTATGTTATGTTATGTTATGTTATGTTATGTTATGTTATGTTATGTTATGTTATGTTATGTTGTGTTGTGTTGTGTTTTGTTGTGTTTTGTTATATTTTGGTTTGTGTGCGTGTGTGTGTTATTTACAACAAATTACAATTAAATTTGCAAAAAAAAAGTAACTAATTGAACAACAACTTTTATTCAGTTTACTTACTAAAAGAAATAATGTCAACACAAAATGTATTATTATAAAATAATAAAATCAATAATTAAACAGTTGGGGAGAAATTGAAACAATAAATTTTATTCAAGTATTTTTTAAATTTAAAATCTTTTTCTGAACGAAGAATTTTATGAAAATTTTTTCTAAATTGTTTCGAACAACGACTCATTTTGCAGAACCGCAATGTATATTACATTGTAAAAAAAAATTTACATAATTGTATTTATGCGAACAAATAAACGTAACTTGGTCATTTCCATTGCGATTCCATTTATCTCCTTCTCTATATCCATACAAAATATCTATCAAACAAATATATTAAAATTAAAATTTTCTTTTGAAAAATGTAACCTCTCCTTTTCTTATGACGTTGTCACGTTCAACTATCTTCAGTAAACCGACTTTACAGAAAACCTCTTTTTTTTATATGAAATCTCTTTATTGCAGAAATACTCTGAATAGCTTGCCAATGCCTGTCGAGGCGGCGGTTATAAGAAAATATTAGCCCCAGGCCTAACGAATGGTAGTCATTCAAAGCCAACGGATCACGGCGATCCCACTTAGCGCTTTGTGTGAGTGTAGTTTGAACACGAATTTTATTATAGTTCATTTTTTTTGTAATTACGAATGCATTTACTAATCTCTTTTATTTTCACTTTTAATTCGTTTAATGATTATCGTTAACTCTATTAGCAGCCTTGATAAATAATTTACATTTTCTTAGCAGCCTTTGAGTAACTATTGTTGAAAGTGCTGAATAAACCAATAAATACAAAATGAATAGCTGCTATTTTCTCGTACTTTTATTAAAAACATTACTAATCCATAATGGGCACTTTTGATGCAGCTGCAATAGAACTGACAAGTTTGCACTTCACACAATTTCAGTTGTTGTCGTTGGTGCTCCACCCTTGCAATTGTCTGCCTCTCATTGACCTCGGGTTATAATCCAAGTCGGTCACTTGGCCGATTCGGCTTCTGTATCCCAAAAACGAAAACTTGCACTGAATACACATTTTTCTTCGAGGCTGTCTAGCTAAGCATTTTTATTTTTGTTCTTTTTTAGTCAAGTTCACCAAATTATTTTGTAAACTATTTCACAAAAAATCCAAAATTAAACCGAATTATCCTACTATAAACACTGCAACGCTTACCTTGAATGCAGTATGCGATTAGTAAAGCAATGCAGGCGTTGTTTGCCTTTCTGTGTGGGAAGGCAAAGTGGTGCTGCTGGCGCAACCGAATGTTAATGGTGCCGTTATGCGTGCACACCGACAACTTGTTTTGTATTTAACGAAGGAGTAATTGCTACTGAATTGCTGCGAATTCCTACCCATGTCCTGGCAGCTTTAAAGCTCTGTGTGTAAGAGCTTTTTGCAAGCAATGATTTTGCATCGGCGCAAATTCACTGAAGTTCGTGGAACTTTGAGTACTTCAGATGGTTTGTGTTTAGCTTATGGATGCAAATTATTTTATTATTAATAATAGTAAATAGAGAGGAAGCAGATTTGTATATGAATGTGTGTGTGTGTAAAAATGAGAGCATTCTCTAAGATAAGTATGATTAGTTAGAACTATAATCGATAATCGATAACCGATAAGTTTTCAGTCAATTTGTGTCCTAAGCTGTTAATGGAGAAATTTGAATAGCTGCAAATTTTCAAACAATATTTTTTGTTTAATAAATTTTTTTTTTTTTAATATTTATTTTTTTCAATATTTAATTTTTTTTGTACTATTTAAAAAACATTTGTGGGACAACATCAAAACGCACACCGCAAATAGGTTAAAGAGCTTGGCCAAACACCCAAAACGGGGAATGTGCCAATTATTTGTTTTTGTTGTTTTAAATAGCTGAAAATTTTGAATCAATATTTTTATAATTTTTTATTTTCTTTTTGGTACTATTTACAACAATCTAAAATTGAAAACTTAGACACCATGTGGGGTCATCTGAAGCATGCGGACTCACTTAAATAATTTGTTTACAAAGAAAAGCGTCCTCGGACGACACCCAACTGTCAAATTTGCGACAAAGAAGTCAACCATTTATTACTTTACACAATACACAACTTTGGCCAAAAAGTAAGGTGAATTTATTTGTCAAACTTCGCGGGATTAAAATTTCGCTCTAGTTATTTCTTTCATGAGTTGGCAGCACTGTTAATAACATCTGGGCCAACTTTCATGTGAATGTCATTATCAGTAATATATTTACGCCTGTGTTTACCAAACGACCAAGAGTGCATTTTTCGATTTTTACAATGTCTGATTTGATTGAGCAGAGAAGTGCCATCAAATTTTGTTTGCGGAATGAAATTTCGGCTGCGGAAACGTTTAGCATGTTGCAGAAGGCATTTGGTGATTCGACCATGTCGCAGAAAAATGTTTACAAGTGGTACAAAGACTTCAAAGAGGGTCGAGAACGTGTTTATGACTTGGAGCGCTCCGGACGACCATCGACGTCAACAGATGACCAACACGTCAATAAAGTGAAGGAGTTAGTGCTCAAAAATCGTCGGCTAACTGTTAAAGACCTTACTGATATGATCGGAATATCAGAAGGATCTGTGAAAACCATTTTGAAAGACCATTTGGGCCTACGAAAAGTTAAATCTCGTTTGGTACCGAAAACTTTCAATTTCTTGGAAAAAAGTCGACGCGTTGATGTATGTGAAACAATGCTTTCAGACTATCAGGACAAGCTCAAATGCATCATTACGGGAGATGAGACTTGGATTTATGCTTACGACCCTGAAAAAACCGACCAATCAAGCGAATATCGTGCTAAAGGCGAGGCCAGACCGAAAAGAGCACGTCAAAGTCGTTCAAAAATAAAGGTCATGATGACAGTTTTTTTCGATTTTCGTGGTGTGGTGCACTATGAATTCCTTCCACCTGGCCAAACTGTTAATAAGGAATATTATTTGAGCGTTATGCTTCGTTTACGTGGAGCAATTCGTCTAAAAAGACCAGAATTATGGGCCAACAAATCTTGGTTTTTGCATCACGATAATGCACCGTCTCACACTGCACTAGTTCTTCGTGACCATTTCGCCAAAAATTCCACGCATATCGTTCCGCAACCACCGTATTCGCCTGATTTGGCTCCGTGTGACTTCTGGCTATTCCCAAAACTCAAGAGACCACTCCGGGGAACGCGTTTCGAGTCGATTGAGGAGATAAAAGCTGAATCGAAGAAGGTGCTGATGGCTATACCGGAAATGGACTATTTGGCATGTTTCGGGGATTGGAAAAACAGTTGGCATAAGTGTATTTCATCGAGAGGGGATTATTTTGAAGGGGATGAAATTGATTTACAAAAATAAATAAATATTTTTCATTTTACAACCAAATTCACCTTACTTTTTGCCCACAGTAGTATAAACATTGAACTGGAAATATTTTACAAGCCGAACGAAAGGCATTCGCTATGGCTGATAATAGGTTTTTGAGCCCTCCGAGGAGGTAAATGCTCTCCATGGTTAAGTAAATAGTATAAATTTCCATTTGTTTCGAGTAGAAAGCAAATTTCTCATCGAATAAAATCATAATATAAAGCGTGCGTACGGTATTAGAGGACAACTTGAGAGTAGAACTAATTACTTTTTATTTTAAACAAAATTTACCGAAATTTCACGAATTTTTTAATAGGACTATGAATAAGTTCGTTACGGTTTTACAACAGATGGCGTAACTTGATTATTATTCCATCGATCCACATTTCCAAACATTCATTGGAGAGCTACTGTCGTAAGGCACAAACGTCAGTATAAGTTTTTTATTTGAAGCGTAAACAACAATATTTTTACCACACTTGAAAATGTCGAATTTCGTGCCAAATAATGTGTTTTTGCGGGGAATTCTTCTTCATTATTTTAATATGAAGAAAAAAGCAGCCGAAAGTCATCGTATCTTGGTGGAAGTTTATGGTGAGCATGCTCTATCTGAGCGAACGTGCCAGAAGTGGTTTGCACGCTTTAAAAGTGGTGATTTTGGCTTGGAAGACGAAGAACGCGAGGGTGCGCCGCCAAAGTTCATGGATACCGAATTGGAGGAATTGCTCGATCAAGATCCGGCTCAAACGCAAGAAGAGGTTGCAAAAACTTTGGGAGTTGATCAATCAACCATTTCCAAACGTTTAAAAGCCATGGGAATGATCCGAAAGGTAGGCCATTGGGTGCCGTATGAATTGAAGCCAAGAGACGTTGAACGCCGTTTTATGGCATGCGAACAACTGCTTCAACGGCACAAAAGAAAGGGTTTTTTGCATCGAATTGTGACTGGCGATGAAAAGTGGGTCCATTACGACAATCCAAAACGTCGGGCAACGTATGGATACCCTGGCCATGCTTCAACATCGACGTCGGCGCAGAATATTCATGGCCTGAAGGTTATGCTGTGTATCTGGTGGGGCCAGCTGGGTGTTGTGTATTATGAGCTACTGAAACCGAATGAAACGATTACGGGGGATGTCTACCGACGACAATTGATGCGTTTGAGCCGAGCACTGCGAGAAAAACGGCCGCAATACGCCGATAGACACGACAAAGTTATTTTGCAACATGACAATGCTCGGCCACATGTTGCACAAGTGGTCAAAACATACTTAGAAACGCTCAAATGGGATGTCCTACCCCACCCGCCGTATAGTCCAGACCTTGCGCCATCCGATTACTATCTCTTCCGATCGATGCAACATGGCCTGGCTGACCAGCACTTCCGTAATTACGATGAAGTCAAAAAATGGATCGATTCGTGGATTGCGGCAAAACCGACCGAATTTTTCACAAAGGGAATCCGTGAATTGCCAGAAAGATGGGAAAAAGTAGTAGTAAGCGATGGACAATATTTTGAATATTAAATTTGTAACCATTTTACGTCAATAAAGTTTCAAATTTCGAAAAAAAACCGCACGAACTTATTCATAGTCCTATTACACAACCTTAAAATTTCTATTTGCTGCAATAAACTCCTCGATTCGAGTACGGAAACGATTACATGACCGAATCAATTGCAGGCTTCAGAGAAGAAATGCTGTTATACGGGTGCTTATTGGTCTCACACTCAACTACGCCCCATACGTATTAATCGAGAGAATTAAAGTCTGCGGAGTAAGGCGTCTGGTCATGCAAATTTCCAGTCATCCAATTACTGAGGGTTTCACTGCTGTCTCTAGAACCTCGATATATGCAGCAGAATTCACTCGAAAGCCTTGAATACAGAAGTGTGGTGACTGAACAAGTTCTTTGTTGCTCCCAACACTTAAAATCCCAAGAGTTGCCGGAAGCTTTGTACGCATGGAAACAGGAACCTCTGCAGGATTGGAACTTAGCCATCTGTCATTCCGGTAATATCTGCGGTTGACCTTCTTGTCTTGGTCAAAACTTGTTTCATCAGAAAAACAAGCCATAACATCTGATAACATAAATACTGCTGGAGTTACAGTCTCACTCCTATTGATATAAATCCGGTTTGATCGGATAACTCGCTGTTCTCGTGTTTGCTCCGTTATAAACCATCTTCTGCGCCAAACGTGAGATTTATACCGAAGATTTTTATGAACAATTCGATGGATAAGACCCTCAGAAACATTAAAGACTCTCTTGGTGAAGACTCTAATTGATTTTGAAGGCTCCTCGTCAATGATGGCTTGCACTTGTTGAATAAATTCTGTAGATCGGGCAGTGTCAGAACGTTCCTCGTGTTTTTTGCGTTTTGCAACAGATTCTGCCTCACCGCGATGATGCTTCCAATTCACGGCGAACGTTATGAACGAATGAACGGACGCACTTATGAAAATTTGACATTTCGAAATAGCTGTGATTTGCAGGCGACGATAACTGAATGTATCTTAATTTCTTGAATTGAGTTGTAGTCTTATTTGAAAATGGACGAATGTATAGCTTTCCGCTTCCTTCGAACGACAGGTAGTTTTTTTATGAGGAACTTTTTTATGGCAGAAATGCAACCGAAGGTTTGCCATTGGCTTCCGGGGCGCGTCCACTAATAGAAAACACTTGTTCTATCAATTGGGTTTCGAACCTGCGCACTTCCGAATGGTAGTTACGCACAACAAAGCTCATTGAGCAAATGTAATTTTACTGACTACGAATTCCTAGACATCTGGACAACCTGATACCGAATGCCCGCTATTTACGAAATCTCTGGTATCTCACTATGTGATATGTATGTAATTTCTTTAACAAGCAGGCCACATAGCGGATTTCATTTAAACGTTTTAAATATGTATAGGGTGGGCCAAATAAGACCTACTAATGTCACGCAGCAGGTCCATAGTTTGCCTAGCAGTATCTGCAGTTGCCCCATCTTGTTGAAACCACAAATAAGGATACTGCTCCGCCATTGGCCGCAAAAAGTTTTCAATCAATGTTCTGTAAGAAGCTCCTGAAACCGATTCCGGCGTTTCATCCTCATTTTCGAAGAAATATGGGCCAATAACTCTAGTGACCATAACACCGCACCAAGCAGTACATTTAGATGGGTGCAACTGATGTTGGTTTGTTGCCCTTGGATTTTCAGTGCCCCACAATCTACAGTTTTGTTTGTTGACTTAACCATTTAAATGGAAATGGGCTTCATCCGACATCAAAACATTATTTAAAATATCAGTTTGTGTGGCTAATTGTGTAAAACGAATAGCGTATTGTAGTCGTTGTTGGTGGTTGCACTGTAGGGTTCCATAATAAATTTCCAACAATTCATTTATAACCAACAAAAAGAGATAAATAAATATGTCAAAAAATAAAAAAGTTATTTGTGCTTAACATTAGTAGGTCTTATTTGGCCCACCCTGTACTTTTGTAGCTCCATTAACTTTAACATAATAAAGTGTAAGTTTGAAGTCGCTAAGATATCGCACTGATTTTTGAAATTTTCTTTTGTTAAAAAACGCATGACATTTTGCATTGCATTGAAACATGAAAGTCTTTTGTACAAAGTATGAAACTCTGGTTTGAATATAAAGTTTTTCTGATACAACAACTTAATTCAAAAAATTTCCAAAGACGCCACAATAAGTCCTTTCTATTTATTAAAAGTTCGTTAGTTTTTGCTTTTGTTAAGATAGTGCACTCTCAGCGGCCTATTGAGAAGAAAATTTAATCAACAATTTAATTCAATAGTAAGTTGAACTACTAATATTTCATATGATTAATTAAATCTATTCTACTATTACCATCAGTCAACCAAAAATTGCGTAACATTAAGAAAAAAGTCGTTTACATATTCCCTCTATAATAATCGATTTCTATTCAAAGCTAACGCAAATATCACCACTTGCCTATCGCTATTTTCAACCCCAACCTATACCAAGCACTACACTCACATGCACTCAGTACCCCATTCATAACAATTAACCGATTTACGCTCATTAAGCTCACTGCTCCCTCTGCAGCATGGAGAGCACGCGAAACACAACAATCAACATATAACAACCTGTTGCACGGCGACAAATGCAAGCATGGACAATTTTTGATAAAAATAAACATAAAAAGCTCTTGCCACCCCCCGTGACAACGCGTAGACTTCGCGACCAACCGCCCGCCTATCGATTGTGTGTAAACAAAACTAAATAACAAACAACGGCAGCAGCTGAGTTGGGGAAAAGCTTTCTCTCAGCAGCAGCCCCACACATGTAGGTAGGTATGTATGTAAGTGCATATATACATACTTACATATGTATACGAGTAGTGTGTAACTGCATGTATACATACATATGTACGTAAATACTATGTATTTAGTGAATATGTATTTAGTATACTTGTAAGCGTTGTTAAGCTCCAAATCCCAGTTGTCAAATCGACAACATGACGTCCAATGCTAGTTGATTTTGACTTTGCTTTTTCGTTCGCTTATCATCGTTGGCGCTCTGATTTCGGCGTCGACATCGGCATTGGCATCGACTTCGGCGTGGGCTTTGTTGGCGTCGTTGATACACGTTACAAATACGGCGGTGGTGCTCATCTGTTTTGGCAAACTTGGAGATACTCAATTGCTTTTCGCACGTTTCAGTTTCGCTTGGACTCCGCATTACGGCGCACATTGGCGGGGCGGCTAATCGTTTGTGCAAATAACTTTTTTGTTGGTATATTTATATGCGTTCGCTAGCTTTCTTTGTTCTCGTGCACCCGACGCATTGGCTTTGCCCAGAGAAATCAGAAAATCATAAGCAATAAATATTCGAAAGTGAATAATAAAAACCTAATTTAGGTAATTTACAAAGTTTGAAACACATAAAACTATGTACTTATATACAAGTTGAACCCACCTTTAAGATCGTGCCAATACTTGAGTAACAAGGCGAAAGTGGTGAAATGAAAAATGTAAAACACAAATGTAAAATCGTGAATAGTAAAATTTCTTGTAAACAAAACGCTTAAAACTTGCGCAACACCTGCGGAAAGAAAAAACAGCTTATCGAAGCAGTAGAGTGCCTAAAAGGCGCCATGGCTGATACAATGCATCTTGTAAGTATTCATCCGCCACATGTGCAACTATACACAATCATGCAAGCAAATACACATGTGCGTGTGTGTGTGTATGTGGTGTGCCTACAAAATATACTCGTATATGCCAACATATGGGCTTAATGTGTATGGACTAATATGTAACTTTTCCATTTATTGACACATTCCCCACCCAGGGAAATTTCGCCGAATTCAACAAAGCGCGCGGGTGATTTGCTGCATTTGACGAATTATGTAGCTGCAAATATGAACCGAAAACAAATAGGCTCTCCCATTCTGCTCCACCATCGAACGGGTTGCGTTGATTAATTTATTATTTGGGGGAGGGCCATTAAAAGTCCTTTGTAGGTCATGGAATTTATTGGAGGACAAATTATAATTTATGACATTTTTTATTTTTCGTCTACAAAGAACTTAAGTTTTACACTCGATTAAGGGTCGTTTTTTAGAGTGGGCAGTTTTTTTTGACTACTCGATTTCTGAAAGTAACTGAACTCAAATTTGAGTTTGGATTTGGAAAATGCAAAAAACAAATTCAATATGGTGGAAGATGGTCAACGAAATATAATAATTATGGGAGAAAATTGCTCCTCAAAAATTGTTTGGAATATTAATTATAAAAAAGGTTATAGTCATATATCATTCCAGTCCCAAATTCGAATTCAGTCACCCCATAAACTTCAGGTGGTTGCCGTAGCCGAATGGGTTGGTACATGACTACAATTCGGGAGTGAGTAGGTTCGAATCTCCGTGCATAAAACAGCAAAATGATAAAAAAAAGTCATTTCTAATAGCCCTCGGCAGGCAATGGCAAACATCTGAGTGCGCTTCTGTCTTGGAGAAGCTCCTCATAAAAAACTGTAGTTCCCCACATTCGTGGATCACCATCAAGACGCACGCCACAAATAGGAGGAGAAGCGGGCCCAAACACCTAGCAGAAGTGTACGCACCAATTATTTATTATTTTTTTATTTTTTATTTCTTTTTTATTTTTTATTTTTTTTTAATCAAGCTTATATAATGTTAATAACTATTATACACATTCACCTTGGGTGCCTATGGCTACAGCTGAAAACATCATCCCTCCACCAGAATTTGACGAAATTATCGTGGCCCTTAAGGTGCTTGGAAAGGCAAGCGGCGAAGACTCTATAGCGGCTGAACTCCTGAAAGAAGGTGGTGAGGAGTTACATAAGTGCCTCCGCCATTTAATAATAGACGTATGGGAAAAAGGATCCATACCATCTGATTGGCTTAATCTTCCCAGTACACAAAAAAGGTATGCGATAATTATCGTGGTATCTCATTGCTTAACACGGCCTGCAAGCTCTTTACAAATGTTCCCTATGAACGAATCAACGAATATTCTAAAAGAATAATTGAAGACTACGAATGCGGATTTCGTAGAGGCAAGTCTACAATCGACCAATGTTTTGTTCTTAGCCAAATGTTTGAAAAACACTATGAATACGTGCAGTGAACTGTTCATTGATTTCAAACAAGCCTTCGACAGTGTTAAAAGAGATAGGATCCAGCACATATAGCTTGTTCTTGGAATATCTGCACAACTAATAAGGCTCGTAAGCGCAACGCTCACAAATACACAAGCAAAAGTGATCATTCAAGTGAAGCTCACAGAGTCGTTCCCTATTGAAGCAGGTGTAAAACAAGGTGACGCCTTATCAACGGTCATATTCAATTTGATGCACTTTGTCGTAAGGGAAGTCAACAAAGGTGGTACCTTGATAACTAAAACAACCCAAATATGTGATTATGCAGATGACATCGCTATTCTCTCAAGAAATAGGAATGACTTAAAAGAAATTTTCTTAAAAATTAACAAAATTGCGAACGATATTGGCCTTTTTGTAAACGAGGGCAAAACCAAATATCTGTTGAAATCGAGGCGGCCTACACGGGTGTAAAATCTTCATGTGTGAGTTTATACTTTTGAAGCAGTGCAGCATTTTAAGTACCTAGGAGATATGTTCGCATGTAGCGGTGATTCAACTACCGCCATCAGGGATCGCATCAACGCCGCCAACAAAGCGTATTACGCCCATCTTAATTTGTTCAAGTCCCGACTTTTGTCTAAACCTACAAAATTCACTACGTACAAGACCCTTATTCGACCAATCCTAACATATGGTTGTGAGGTATGGACTCTTAAGGTTGATGATTGTGCTCAAAGTAAAATTTTTAGAAAGATCTTTATCCCAATAAGAATGGATGATGGTACCTATAGAATCCGATTGAACTCTGAACTGAACGATCTAACTCAGAACGAGACAGCTGTGCGTTTTGTTAAAGCGCAGCGCATAAGATGGCTAGGTCATGTGATCCATATGCCTGTTGACTGTACCGTGAAGAAAGCCTTGACTGGAAAGCTAATATGCGTGAAGGCCAAAGGCAGACCGAGGAACTGTTGGATAGACGCAGTGGAATACGATCTTAAGAAGGTGGGAATACGTAACTACGAAGCAACAGCTCAAGATAGACCTCTTTGGAGCAGCATTTTGAAGGAAGCTTTGACGCACCCCGCGTTTTAACGCTATGAAAGAAGAAGAAGAATAACTATTATATAAACTGGAGTTGTCATGCGACACTTGAAACTAGGAAATTAGGTATCGTACGAATTACGGAAAGGAATTTTTCAACATACCAATTTCCCCTTACATACCTAGAAAAGGCAGGGGTTTTGCTGCAGATCGTGACAGGGTATGAAAGCTGGATTGGACATTACAATAAGTCTAAAACTAACATTTAATACCCTAAACCTGATCAATCGAAGTCATCAATGTCTACCTCTACTACTACTACTACTGCTAGCCTCTTCTCCCAGTGAAGCATGGAGCGATGTCTACAACAGCAGTGAAGTATAGAGCGATGTCTACAGCAATGCCAAAGCCACTGTTCGAAAGAGATGCTTTGTATCGGGTGCTTTTTAAGAGCTTGAGAACTTAAAATGTTAATACGAAACAGAAATATTGTTGGAATGAATTTTTTTTTATTAAAATAAATCGATAATTTCATGGTGTTTATTTTTTTTGAATATGGTATTCGGCATACCTCCACCGCAGCTACGGCCATTAACCGCAACGGCAGCTCCTTTCTCATTTCGAAAGAAATAGGGACCGATGACGCCGCCAGCGTGTAAACCGCACGGTCGTGGCAAACCATTGTACCATCCGGGATGTTATGTGGTACATATGTGTACCAACCGTCCTACAAAATATACTAGACCATATTTTTTCTTACAATAATAAAACGAAATAATTCATTTATTTTGCATGTAAATAATACACAAAATTAGTAATTTTATAAAGAATCAAACAATTAGTAGTCAAATACATAGATGGTAATTCGAAGCAATGTAATAATTTTAAATAAAATTATGTATGAAATGATGCAAAGCAAAACTTGCACAAGGGAACTTTGCACTCTTTACATATTGGTTTTGTTCGTGTCTGTTTTTTTTTGTTTGCTGCAACTAATACAACGCCGTCGTGTATCGCCTTCAATAGGTAGATGTTTCTGTCCTGTAACCCGACGTACTGGCCCTACCGACCTAGGAACAGCTGTGACTTTGGAGCCTTCATCTATGAGTGTCTCTGCCAAGGTCACCACAAACGATTTGAAAGGCATTTCTCCCCTTCTAAGTTCATTATAAATGATCCAAGCGTTTACGGCTGCCATCATAAGAAAGCCACCATTTATCCGACTTCCGATCATATTCGTAAAGTCCACTCATTTGACCGGCTAAATTGACACCTCCCATAATTTGACGATAAAATTGAATTGCGTTTGGACATGGCACTTGGATTTTTTCCCCTGTTTTTAAAGTTTTTGTAACAAACGTCATTTACTTATTATCAAAACCTCCTTCGTGTCCTGCCATTTTACGCATAAAAGACCAGATGATGCACTTTTGAATTCTGCTTATCATCGCTCAAGTTTCTTACTTGTAAACTCGGGAACGTTTTTTCTGTTACGCGTTGTAGTACCAACGGCTGGATAAGGTAAAGTATTTAACAGATTAACTGATGTGAAAAAGCGATCGAAACACAAAGTAATTTTCAGCGACTGAGCTGATGAGTTACTACTCTCTCTCCTCTCTCGGGAACCCGAGTGTTCTTCAAGGTCTTTTCCACAATAAATATTGAAATCGTACGTGTAACCTGTTACAGAGTCACACCTAAGCCATATTTTTATACCTCTTTTCACCGGTTTTAGGAGCATGTATTGCTTCAATGAGCTGCGGCGCTTGAATTTTGTCATCTTGCTGCACTTTTAAAGTACTCTCAATAGAAAAAACACCAATCTGAGCATAACGGGAATGTAAAACCGTACTCTAAAGGCAGGTGCGGATTACGAAAATCTCAACAGACGGCACGGTACATTTCTAAACTCGATTGAATGTAAATTAAACATTTTAGGGACGTTTAAACTTTGGTGGTACACATAGGTACCAGCCGTTCCGAAAGGGTTAAATAATGGAAAAAGTTTTTTCTAATAACGGCCGCTCCCCGGCAGGCAATAGGAAAACCTGCGGGTGTTTTTCTGTCATGAAAAAGCTCTTCAAAAAAAGTGTGCCTTCCGGAGTCAGCTTAAAACTATAGGTTTCTCCATTTATGGAACAACAACCAAGATGCACCCCTCAAATAGGTGGAAAAGCCAATTTTTTTTATTTTGTATTAAATTTCCACAGGAAGCGTCAAACAATTCATGATAACTTGCCAAACCGTAGTGAACAGAAATGTCAACACACTTTGTCATTCTCAGTTGTCAAACCATAGTTATCGACATCGATAATTCTCACGCTGTAAAAAAAAGCACTCGATATTTGGTGCAGTAAAGGCCGTATCATCTATTAAAGTAGTAGTCAGGTTAAATACTCATTTTTAAGAAAATAAAATGCAATCGTTTTGAGTTTATCCATAGTATGTTATTATTGACATCAAATAGTATATAAAAACAATTTTTTTTTTACATATTTTTTGTAATATAGTTGGGTCGCACCAAAGTAAGCGCCTTAAAAAAAAGATAGGTGGCTTCTCAAAAGGAGTTTGGCTCTTCAGGACACTTGAAACGAAAAAATTAAACTGATTATTATTCTGTAGACTTTTCATTCTGAAAGCGTGACTGACTTTAGATACCGACTGCAGCTGCTCCGCTTGAGTGGAGCAGTAAAAAAAAATGTAAGAGAAGCGTGACAAAACGCGATCGCGTGATATTTTAGCATTCACTCCCCACTACCAAATGTTACAACTGGTAGCAACAAATTTGCGAGAACACCGAAGAGGGGAGATCTTATCTCCGCTGTATTCACCAGATATTACCCCTTCTTAGTACCGCTTGTTGCGAACCATGCCGAAGAATGTGACTGTGACTTCCTTAAATTTGAGAAAGTTTACACCCTACGTAAATCGCCTTGCGAACCATGTAATTTTTTCGAAATGAAATCAGAAAATTTCCTGAAAGATGCACCAACTTTTTGTTTCCAATATTTCCTCTTCTTCTTCTTATAATGTTGGACATGCAGTTTTGTATCCGCTTCTGAAATGCACCGGATGTATATCATTAGCGGCCAAAGGTAATGAAAAGAAGAAAACAAGTTTTTCGATGTTTAATGTCCTCAGTAGGAAACAACCCAGCGCTTCCTGCCTATTTGTCATGCACAAAAACTCTCGGTCATGTCGGTCGTCTACCTCGCCCACCTCATAACTACCTGGGATACAAATAGTGTAGACATTTGTATGTATGTAGGCGTATAAAACTGATGAGGTGCATATGCGAGTACACATGTACCCCTACAAAATCGCCGCATAATCTACTCTGCATTTGTATGTGTGTATGTGCGCACTGTTGATAATAGAACTTACACAGCACAGCTGGTTTTCGCTATCGTTCGTCACTTCATCACGCTCAAGCCGCGCTGCATTGCGCCATGCAAACTTTTGTCTGTCTGTCTATTTATACTTATTCATTTATGTGTGTGTGCACGCAAAGACTCGTAAAAAATGTCTATCACTACGTATACGCAATTATTTATTATGATAGATGCCATGATTTGTTGGTTGGTATTCTCGTTACGGCACTTTCTCGCTTCTAGATAAATTTGCTTTGTTATTTATCCCATTTTCTAACAAATTCTAAGCGTACGGTAATTGAGTAAATGCATCCCTCCTTTGTTATGCAAATGAGCTGAGTCGAGCGCTTAAGCACTTGAAATACTTGTGCAAATATTTCGCAAATTTAGTTGTGGCTTTGCAATTTGTCTGACATTTGTGTGTGTGTACTTTTACATAAATCCTTACGCTTAGTTGCGTGCCTCTCTCGCCATAGCACAGTAAAACATAGTGCAGCATGGCAGGTACGGCACTCGTAAACTACTAAGAAGCAATAATTGTGATTTGTGTTGAACTGTTTGCAATTGTGGCGCGACTGAGGAGCGGCTTTTTGTACGAAAAATTTAATTTTTATTTTTTGTATTTACAGTTATAAAGCGAGTTTGTATTACATTTGTTGCTCTCGTTAAAAATATTTAAATATTCTTTAAATAATAAAGTTATTAATATAAAGTGGATACATTTCGTATGACTACTAAGCACATACAGTTCGTCAAAAAAGTGTTGTGACATCTACTAATCATGCGAAATTCAAACATTGCTTAAGCAAATATGTACTTTTTCATGGCTTTCTTTCAATCTTTGATTTTCTTAGACTAAAATAAATAATTTATAAGCTAATAGCAGAAAATAATAAAATAAGCCCTGTTCAAAAATAATACAAGAATAAAAAGCAAAAACTATATGCATTTCAAACTAATAGAAGGATGGATCGGGCGCACTTTCAGAACGAAACAAGGAAAGTACAAGCAGAACAGCGTTAGAATGGAACCTTCAAGAAAAATAACTGGAGGCGTTCTAAGCTTCGTAATTTAGAAGCAGTTAACCAAACGTGAGATGTCGCAAAGAAAACAGCAGTTAATAGAAGAAAATATAAATGTTTTTTCAAAGCCCTATGTTCCCAAGTGCAATAAAAAAAATTTAAAAAAATATACACTTCAAACACAAAACCTTTTTACATTAGCATTTAACAGCTTTAAGTTGCATATTTTAAAAAATGAAATGGGACTCAGTGCTTTGCATAACTACCCCGAGCATCTACAGTGAATCAAAAAAGTTTTGGCACACTCGAAAAATCAAAGTTCTCAGTGCTATAACTTTTCTTTTAATGAAAGTATAAAAAAATAGTAAAAGGTATTTTCTAAATGTATTTATTTATTACGTATCTGAACAAAAAAAAATTAATATCGACATAGGCTTACAAGCTCAACCTTGAAAGGTAAAATAGGCTACTTCTAATGAAATTAACAAATTTTTTAACATCATAGTCTTGGGGTATCCTGTGGCTTTCGTAGAAAATAAGGTTTTTGAGTTCTGTTGGCTTTTGGAGTATTTTTTTTTTCAACTTTTTCTTTAAATATGCCCACACATTTTCTACTGGATTAATATCCGGTGTTGGAATTCGGAATTCAGAGAGAACATAGGTTCGAGTATCAGTGAAAGATCTGCCGTTCGAAGTCGGCTTGAAACTGTAGGTCCCTGCATTTGTGGAACAACAGTAAGACGCAAGCCACAAAAAGAAGGAGGAGCTCGTCCTAACACCCAAAAAGGTGTACACGCCAATATTAATATATATATACATATATATATAATATCCGGGGTGCGTATTGCACTTTTAATTTCCTCTTGCTTTTCTTTTCTTACATATTCGTGTTGGAAGATTGCTTTTTTTCTTATAGCAAGGCTATTTTCGGTAAGCTTCCCATTTAGATGTCTGTATCTTCTTAGAAACAGGTCTAGCCTTCTCTCACGATAGGTAGTCATGTGCTCCGGTTCTTCTCAATTTGTAGGTATGTAGTAGCAGTGCACTACGTATTCATTCATTTCCGTTGTCCGTTGAATACGCTGTCTAACACGGCCTGCTCTTGTGGTCTCAAGATTAACTTGAGAAACACTTGTCGCAGTGTTGGAGTTGTCGTGTTGCTGTTGTTGTACCACTGGCGACTCCGCTATCTGATGTGGATGAGCAGAGCCCTCGCCGACAGCCGTGGCTTCTGCCGACACTTGATCGAATATCCTCGCTCGGCTGCAATCATTAGATTCCTCTATAATGCGGCTCTCCGTTTTTTGAAACGGGTAGTTGCATTTTAAACCTTCAGGCATTTTAGCGGTATGTTTTCATCTTCGCTGAAACTTCGGAGCCGTGGAGTCGTTACTTCCAGCACCCCTCGGTGCTTATTTTACTTTATTTTATTTTATTTTATTTTATTTTATTTTATTTTATTTTATTTTATTTTATTTTATTTTATTTTATTTTATTTTATTTTATTTTATTTTATTTTATTTTATTTTATTTTATTTTATTTTATTTTATTTTATTTTATTTCATTTTATTTTATTTTATTTTATTTTATTTTATTTTATTTTATTTTATTTTATTTTATTTTATTTTATTTTATTTTATTTTATTTTATTTTATTTTATTTTATTTTATTTTATTTTATTTTATTTTATTTTATTTTATTTTATTTTATTTTATTTTATTTCATTTTATTTTATTTTATTTTATTTTATTTTATTTTATTTTTTTTTTTATTTTTTTTTTTTATTTGAGCTTAATCCATCTCGGCTATTGCCGGAGATTACACATCCCGGATAAAATTTTCAAGGGATTGTGCTCTGGTGGAGCGTAGTCCAAGTTCTACGCCCATGCGATTGCTATTGCTTAAATATTTAAAAATCTACGAACTATTGCACATGTGTCCAGTATGGTCGACTTCTGCATGTCTTCTAAGAGGTGTTGGCAGTCATACTTTTTTTTATTTTATTTTATTTTATTTTATTTTATTTTATTTTATTTTATTTTATTTTATTTTATTTTTTTTTTTTTTTGAGCTTAATCCATCTCGGCTATTGCCGGAGATTACACATCCCGGATAAAATTTTCAAGGGATTGTGCTCTGGTGGAGCGTAGTCCAAGTTCTACGCCCATGCGATTACTATTGTTTAAATATTTAAAAATCTACGAACTATTGCACATGTGTCCAGTATGGTCGACTTCTGCATGTCTTCTAAGAGGTGTTGGCAGTCATACTTCTTCAAGTGTTTTATTAAATGCTTAGGCACTAATCCAGTGGACGATATAATTATTGGGATTATATTCACTTCCCTCGCTTTGTACATTCGTTTCAGTTCTATGGCCAAAGCTGCATACTTCGATACTTTGGTGGAGTATGTGCTTTGGATGTTGCGATTAAGGGGCACCGCTATATCGATTACTTCGATTGTTTTATTTATCTTGTCGAACAAGATGATGTCAGGTTTGTTGGCAGCTGCGGTTTGATCTGTGGAAATAAATCTGTCCCAGTACAGTTTAAAATTTGCATTTTCCAATATTGCCTTTGGTTGATATTTAAAATACAAGACTTCTGCTTGTAAGAGACCGTGTTTGATCGCAAGTTGTTGGTGGAGGATCTTTGCTATTTTGTTATGTCTCATGACATATTCACGGGGGGCAAGTACGCTACATCCAGCAATTATATGGTCGATTGTTTCACCGTAAATGCCGCACCTTCGGTATCTATCTACTATTGCCTCGCCATGTATCGACCTTCGGAAATTCCTCGTTGGGATAACTCGGTCTTGGATAGCGATTGAGAAACCTTCTGTTTCAGAAAATAGCTTTCCTCTTTTCAACCATAAATTGGATGATTGTGCGTCTATCCATTCCATTTCGAGATCATGGGGATGGGCACCGTGTATTGTTTTTGCCTTCCATGCTGCGATCATTTCTGCTGGGGATTTAACCCCCTCAGGTACTGGGAAATCCTGCTCCATCAGACTTAGCGGGATAAAGCCATTATCTGCCATAGCGATAGCTTTAAATAGATGGGACTCGCTGCTTAGAAAATATGTACGTAACTTCAAAGTTTGCGAAAAGTGTAGACGCGCTATATTAATGATTCCTCTCCCACCAACGTTTCGAGGAAGCGATATTCTTTCACAGCGCTTTGAGGGTAATGGCTTTGGAACTTTGTGAAAGTGGTGCGTATCAGCATTTCAATCCGAAGGATGTCTGTCTGAGACCATTTTATTACTCCAAGCGAGTATGTCAAAAGGGGTATGGCCCAGGTATTGATTGCCTTCCATTTATTTCCACTGTTCAGACTAGTTTTTAATATAGCTTTCAGTCGTGCCTCAAATTTTTTAATGAGGTTTTGCTTTACTAGCGTGTGGTTGATTCCTTTAAGTTGCAGAAATCCTAAATATTTATAAGATTCGCTGCTATGCAAGTTGTCTATAATCGTATTTTGGTCTACTGCGTAGTTTTCTTCGGATTCATCAAGCTGACCTCTAATCAAATGTATTATTTTGCACTTATCTGGTCCAAATTCCATTCCCACGTCATCGCTAAAAGCTTTAGTGGCATCTATCAGCTCATATAGCTTATGCTTTTTGTTTGCGTACAGTTTCAAGTCGTCAACAAACAGAAGATGGTTGAACGTGTGCTCTCTTACTTCAGTTTTGAGTATAAAGCCATTTTGTTTAAGTGTGAGAAGCCTGCTAAGTGGATTGAGACCAATGCAGAACCATAACGGGCTTAAGGCATCCCCTTGGAATATACCACGTTTGATTGAAATCTGTTTTGAAACAGTTCCATTTAGAACCAGTGTTGTATTCCACTTGCTCATTATGCGGCCCAAGAGGGCAACAGTGGCAGCATCGATTTTGTATATTCTTAATATTTCTAATAGGTAATCATGCGGCATTGAATCAAAACCTTTTTTGTAGTCAATAAACGCGACGCTTAAATTCCGCCTTCTTCTCAGAGCTACTCCTGTGATTACAGTGTCTCTAATAAGCTGATCTTTACAGCCCATTGTGCGCTTCCTGCAACCTTTCTGTTCTTCACATAAAATGCTGTTAATTTCACAGTGTTCATATATTCGGTTAGCGATAATTTTCGTCAAGAGTTTGTATGTCGTGCTCAAGCAAGTAATTGGGCGGTATTTTGCTGGATCAGCAGATGGTGCGTCCTTTGGAAGAAGATAGGTTACTCCGGCAGTGAGAAATTCTGGGATAGCAGCTATATTTTTCAGTAGCTCGTTGTAGCATCTTGCGAGTGCTTGGTGCATTACTGAGAGCTTTTTAAGCCAGATGTTGTGTAGCTGGTCTAGGCCAGGGGATTTCCAGTTAGCTGAAGTACAAATATTATTCTTTATTTCTTCTGCTGTTATGTCGTAGAAGTGCATTGGTGCTACGCTATCCGCTTTTTCTTTTTCTTTGGCTAACCAATTCGCATCAGCATTGAAGTGTTTTGCTTGTGCCCATATTTTCTCCCAAAACTGCTCTAAATCTTGTTGTTGTGGATATAATGTCTGAGGTTCTGCATTGCTGTTTTGTTGCAGATTTCTATAAAAGCTCTTTTGATTTTTGTGGAAAAGCTTGTTTTCCTTCCGTCTCTGATTACTTTTGAGGTATCTTCTTAATCGTTTTGAGTAAGCGGCGAGTTGCTGTACTTTCCTATCAATTATCTCCGATAATTGGTCAAGACCTACAGTCTGAGGTTTAAGCGGCGCGATGATTCTAGATACATTCCTTGACAACCTTTTAGATCTAGCCCCATTTTTAAATGAAGTAAGCCTCCCTATAGATTCTCCTATTTTATTTTATTTTATTTTATTTTATTTTATTTTATCTTATTTCATTTTATTTTATTTTGTTATTATTATTTTTAATTCTGTTATCGCATTACATTCTTTCAATTTAATTTTATTTTCCTTTTTTAATTTATTTTATTTCATTTCGTCCTATATAAATTTATTTTAATATAATTCTCTTTAATCTAATTTTATATTATTTTGCTCCATTTATATTTTTATTATTTATTTTTATTTTATTTTATCTTATTTTATTTTTATAATTTTTTTACATTTTATTTTACTTCCCCCCTTCGCCGCCCAACATTAAATTGATTGGATTTTGTCTCCAATAACCAGAATTATTTTCGTATGTGTGCCTTCTTTTAGGCTCTGTTAGCTTTGCGTAACATCATTTGTTATTATTTTTGCATAGTACCGTTTTTCCACAATCAAGGCTCAAATTGGCATATGCACTTGCGTTTTTCATGCCCTTGACCTTGGTGTCGCAGATTTGCACATCATGTCTTTGCCCCGAAAAAATACATAGCAAATATTTTTTGTATCTACTGACCCTTCTTTACTATGTACGAGTATTATGCCTGTACCACAATTTTCTCCTAGCTACCTCCTACCTGAGAGCACCAGCATTTGTTATTGTTATTCGTGCTAACTACTATTTTCATGCTGCGCTGAGATAAAAGCTTACATCTCGCTCTGCGCGAGAGCAAATGAAAGTAAAAGTTTTTGGAGCATTTACGTCAATGCATAGCTACACTTACCTTCTACTCGTACAAGCAAAGGGGAAAGGTGACCAAGGTGGCTATAGGCTCTCCGGCCACAAAATATTTATATGTGGAAAAATAAACCAATATAAATATTAAGTGATAGTATTGGTTCTTTATATCCCTATACAATTAGTTATTACGGGTATAACAGCTTTGTTACATAACAGCTGTTCGTAACCGAAATCGAAATAAAAAAATACAATTCGATACATTTCGCAGTATTACTAAAACTAAGGTAAAAAGTCGAAGTAGGTGATCAAAAAATGTTTGCTGTTGTTAAACCCAATATACAGATGGCGCAAAATTAATAATCGAATTTTGTTTTTGTTGTATGGTGTATATTTGTATACTGCAGCTGTCTAGTTCACAAGTGTCAAATATAGTTGACGTACGACGCCTTCGATAAGGTGATTACTTTTGCCATAGTAGCATCGTCGAATTATAGACGTGAAGGATAGGAACAGTCTTCACAGAATGCAAGGCTAATTAACAAAAATGGCGATAAAATCTTTGAAATCGTGGAATTGCATCGGCATTTAAGGACTTATTCTGTTGTCAAGGAGCTGAAAACCCCCCTTTGGAACCATGTTCATAAGACTAATCTAAGGAAGAACCTCAATGTAATACCCAGAAAAAAGAAGTTTTTGGGCCGAATTGATGTAAAAGATTTTTTGCTGAGACGTTAAGAAGTTGGTGATGGCATAAAAGAAAAACAGCTCAAAAAAATGGTGGACAAATGGTGAGCAGACCCTGGCCAACAAGTCTTGCTGTGTTGTTGGTGGAATTGAAAAAGAATCATTCACTATGACCTGCTCTCATCGGATCAAATCCTAAACTTGCCGAATGTTGCGCCGGAGGCTTCGAGAGCTTAGATGGTCAGCAGTCTTCATTTGACTTAATATTTCAATGAAACTCGATTCAAATTTCGCGCTTGTAGAGATGAAAAATCGGATAATAGCCACGCCAACCTTCTAATATATATAGCGGTAATTTTTAGAATGCAAAATCTACGATATTTCAGTAACTACTAAAGAAAATGTGGTATTTGGGATAATATGGCGGAGAAAATGTACCTATATTATCAGAAATATTGGGAAATAATTGTGGCGCCTTCAATTTAAAAAAAGAAAAACACACAAAACAGCCACGTCTATGCAACAGAAGTAAAGTAAACTCGAGTAGGATCTACGATATCACAAAAGCTACTTGGTATTTAAAATAATAGGTACTAATTGATGTAATAAATGTAAGTTAGATGGACCTGTGAGGTGTGTAAGTGGGAGAAATCGATCATCAATCAAAGGTTCCGTTGTTTGGCTGAAAATCTATTAGATACTGTCCGCAAGCACACAATGTTCCAAGTTTTCTCAGCAGTGACGTTAGCCCAGTTATGCAGGAACTTTTAGTCTTTTCCACAAGAAACTCTCCCCATAGTTAAGACATTTCTTTACTTCTTTTTCTTTGTTCACTCCTCTCGGGAGCATAGGGCCTCGACAAGACTTCTCTTGGTTGGTTTCGTTAATCTATTTGATTTCTAGTAGGGTGGGTGATTAGCATTCCGCTATCAGTCCTAAGTAGTGGGAATGCCAACCTGTCGTTGCTTAGAAACAACGCCTTCTTACTGCTTGAAGCGCCATCTGTGTGTCACATATTTCTGCCAGAAGGATCGCACAGATTGTTGAGGACTTCGCTAAATTTCATATGTCTGCGCTATTATCGAGGTCGCCGCTTTCCTCTTGCTGGTGCCACTAATCTTCTTCTTAATTAGCGCAATAACCGTTTGCGCGATTTTGGCCAAGTTTAACAAAGCACGCCAGTCGTTTCTTTCTCGTGCTCACCGGCTAGCACCTGTTGGCAAGAGAGATTCTACGTTAGATTTCAAGGCTGACATTGTTATCGGTGTTAATGTTGGTTCCTAAGTATACGAAGTCCTTTACAACCTCTAAATCATAACTGACAACAGTGGCGTGGGTGCCGATACGCTAGTGCGTCGACTGTTTGTTTGATGAGAGGAGATACTTCGTTTTGTCCTCGTTCACCACCAGACCGATTCGCTTTGCCTCTTTATACAGTTTGGAGAAGGCAGAACTAACAGCGCAGTTGTTGATATTGGCATCATTGGCATACGCCAACAATTGTACGCTCTTATGAAAAATTGTGCCTGAGCTATTAAGTTCTGTGGTTCGTACGATCCTCTCCAACATCAGGTTAAAGAAGTCACACAACAGCGAGTCACCCTGTCTGAAACCTCGTTTCGTATAAAACGGCTCGGAGAGGTCCTTCCCAATTCTGACGGCGCTGCTGGTGTTGAGCAACGGCATCTTACGTAGCCGTATTAGTTTTGCGGGGATACCAAATTCAGACATCGTGGCATACGGGAAATCCTTACATATTATTACTTATACTTAATAAATCAACAGGATATTTTAACGAATTATTTTTGTGACGTTACTTTAACTAGAGAAACTAGGAAAAAAATCAAGTATCCAGCAGTGATTGAATATTTATTTTTAGAAGGTTTAAAAGTAAAGGAAATTTATGAACGAATGCTGAAAGTACATAAGGACGTTTCGCCATCAATTCCATCAGTTAGCACAGTAGAAAGATGTGTTGCTGCATTTAAACGTGGTCATACAAGCCTTGAAAACGATTAAGGTCAAGGACATCCAAACACAGCAACAACATCAGAAATCCTAGAATAAATACAGGATATCGTATGGCAAATCAACGAGTGACTATAAAGATTTAGTAGAAGCCTTAGGCATCTCATTGGGCAGTGTAAGCAATATTTTGACTGAAGTATTGGGTTTCAGAAAGCTGCGTGCATAATGGGTGCCGCATTCGCTAACAATGGAACAAAAACAAAAGGATAAAGTAGAGTTTGTGCATCGATTAATCACTATGGAAGAGACTTGGATCCATCACCATGGTTCTAAATAAAAACAAAAGACTAAGGAGAGGTGTGAGTCTAGTACTTCGGTTCCGTATCGACTTCGTGTCCAGAAATCAGCCAAAAAGGTGTAAGCGTCAATATTTGAGCATGCGAAAGAAGTTTTGTAGAATCTCTCTTGTCAACAAGTGCTACTTTGGACTAAGTAGGCAACTGAGCAGTGAAGTCCTCTCTCGACGAACAAAACTAACACTCTACAAGGCTCTCATTATGCCCATCCTAACGTACGGCGCAGAAGCGAGGACGATAACAACATCCGATGAAACGTCCCTTTCAGTGTTTGAGAGAAAGATTTTGTGTAAGTGTGCTGGTAGCAGAGGAAGAGGAAGGCCTCCCTTGCGTTGGAAAGATCAGGTGGAGAAGGACTTGGTTTCACTTGGTGCGTCCAATTGGCGCCGGTTAGCACGAGAAAGAAACGACTGGCGCGCTTTAATAAACTCGGCCAAAAATTGGTTATCGCGCCAATTAAGAAGTAGAAATTAATTTTGTTTTTGGATTACTTGCAAACTGGTATCTATTTAGAATAGATGAAGAAAAAATTCTTAAAAAACGACCCCGTTTGCAGAAGAAAAATTTTATTTGTAATCAAAAGCAATGGCTAACATCCATAAATTCAAATTCGAGTTGTTGAAGCGTCCACCACATTCGGCTCCTAGCGACATACACCTGTTTCCAGACCTAAAAAAAATGCATGCCTCGAAAGCGTTTTTTCATCAAATGATGAGGTCATAACAGCTGATCCTGATTCCAGATCCTCACTTCAGGGATGGAATTCATATATTGGAATCTCTTTGGACCAGGTGTATTGATGTTCAGGGAGGATATACTGAATAATAAAGTGTATTTCGAACCATGAAATTGTGTTTTTTTGATCGAATAGCAAACTTATGGAACAACCTACTGGGTTGCCCATATTCGACGCACACATGTGTTTTTTTTTTTTAAATCAAAGAAAAACACAACTTTTTTATGTTGACGATAATAATCATTTTATTTGGTTCAAATAGATTTGTTGACAACACTTTTTGAATATGATATCTCTCAAATGGCCGCCTTGAGCCTGTACGGCGTATTGTGCCCGTTTTGCAGCATTTTCCATAGTTTTAGCCAACTTTTCGGCTGGAATAGCGGCTATTTCCTCAAGGATGTTGTTCTTGAGCTCTTCTTTGGTCTTTGGCTTATTAATATAAACTTTGATTTTAAATATACCCACAAGAAGAAGTCAGGTGGCGTTAAATCGGGCGAACGCGGTGGCCAGTCAAAATCGCCATTTTTCGACATCAAACGACGAGGAAACAATTTCTTTAAAAAATCGATTGTGGTGCGAGCTGTGTGTGGTGGAGCGCCGTCTTGTTGAAACCAGAACTGTCTCATACGCTTTCGACGAACAATTGGCATCACAAAAGTGGTTATCATATCGCGATAACGCTCCTGATTGACGGTAACAGCTTGACCATCTTCATTTTCGAAGAAAAACGGCCCAATAATCGTTTTCGCACTAACGCCGCACCAAACAGTGACTTTTTCGTCGTAAAGAGGTACCTCTTGAATTTCGTGAGGATTTTCAGTGACGTAAATACGGCAATTTTGCTTGTTTACCGTCCCATTCAATAAGAAAAGAGCCTCATCGGACATGATGATTTTGTTCCAAAATTGCTCGTCATCAGGCAACAATCTTTGCGTCAATTGAATCTTATAAGAGAATAAATGCAAATCAATGCGGATAATTCGTTGTAAAGTGGTCCGAGCAATGCCCAACTGCTGAGAACGGCGATTTTGGGAGGCCCTTAGCGACGTCTCAATACTGGCCCGTACAAGAGCAATATTCTCATCCGATCGCCTTGGTCGGTTTTGATTTGGCCTCTTTGGATTAGAAAGAGCATCACCAGTCGAAAACCGTTCGTACAAACGTTTAATGGTGTTCTTAGAAGGCGCACTTTTCACATTATTTAATTTTTTATACGCACGTTGAGTTTTCACAATTGACATCTTTTGTTAAATGTAAATTTCAACAATTTGGGAGTGCTCGCGTGGCGTGTACTGTTCCATTGTAAAAATCTGCTTGGACTGACGCTTCCAACGCGGTATGTCATTAAGCGATCTGACTTCTCTGTCAAGAGATACAGGGTTGCCAGATGGGTCCGTCGAATATGGGCAACCCTGTAGTAAGTACGTACATACCTGGCATGCGTCAATTCCGGTCAGCATTCGGACTTGAAACAGTATAATTATTTATTTTTATTACTCAAGGTTAATTCAAAGACCTGAAGCTCAATTTTTCTTAGTTCGAACTAACGATTTAAAAAACAAATCCCCAAAAAAATTACTATGTAATAAAATTGAAAAAATGAACAACTTAAAATCAATTATTTTTCAGTATTGCTTGTTGATTGTTGTTTTTTTTTGGTTTTTATTTATTTATTTATTTTTTTATTTGTGTTTTATAATTTTTTTATATTTTTTTTTTTTTTTGTATTATTTTTGATTTCATAACTAAATAGAAACTTTCCCCTCTTACAAATCGATCACTCCTAATACGTGCCATAAAATGTTCTTACTTACCACGAATCAGAGGGCTTTACAGAGTTGCTGTCAGTTCGAATTGGTTCGCCCCACCCAATAAACTGGCCTGATAATTGTTTGACAAATGTACCAACCGACAATTGTTACAATTACTTTGTATTCGTATGCATTCATGATAATTTATCGAAGCGAGTGACAGGTGAGTGCGCGCATTTTCACAATTTCCCATTGCCATTTACAAATTGCACTCGCATCACTTAAACCATGCGCCCCCCGTCGCGCTGTCCAGCTTTTCTGTTCTGTTCACGCTGGGTGCCTGTGGCAATGAACAAATTGTAATACAACATTTTGATTGTGGAATTGCGCACAAACTTTCATCCCCGCTTTATGTGCACTGAAGACAGGTTCCACTGAGAAGTCGCGTAAATCGAAAGTGTAGGTTTTTATAAAGGCAATAATGCATATTAAATTCAAACAAAAATGTGAATGCACTTCATTAAATTATAAGCTTTAGATGTCTAAAACACAAAAATTTGTGAAGGTCTGGTTAGCAAACATCTGTCAGTTAACTGCTAATAAAATTTATCGGAAGGTGGGCTGTCGGTTAGTTAACCGAAATAAAAATTGTCAGCTAACAACAGTGAAAATAATTAATGCAATGTCGTTTTGCCAGTTTATGATGATTTTGTGTGTCGCAGCATTTGGGGCGAATTAGGTTTCGGGCGGTTAGATTTGGTTACTCTGGTTACCACTCTAGAAAGGCACACCACTGCCTGTAGGCCCATTGTGATACTATTTGTTTGGTCTCAAGGTTAATGCTCTAATTCCCAAACTGGTTCAATCACTTCGTTTCTCTAAGGAAATATGAATTATTTGGATTGACTGCGGATTCTAAGTATTTTTCGTTGCATGAAAAGGTTCAGTCGCCGCTGGCTTCTGGATGTAATGAGGAAATCAGTTTTTTCGATAATATTTTCCGTAAATCAATTTCCTTCAGAGTTTTCTTCAACGTTTCCGCTTCTCTGAGATTGAAATTTGAAAAGTCGAGCCAAGAAGCACCGAGAGTTGTGGTAAATCCTAAACATTCAGGCTAAAACGCCCATTGTATTTAAAGCTCTGGAAACTGAAAGGGTAGATAGTCAAAGAGGAAAGGAGAGATTAACACAGGGAAAACATCAGAAAGAATACAGAAATAGAGGTAGTTAGATCTATTAGAATTTTTCAGATTCTTTGGAAAATCCGAAAAGTCCAGTTTGAGAGGACGAATTTTATTCATTCTCATGACATCGGAACCCAAAATTCGTAGCAAATGCAGGACACTCACAGAGAAAATTCTCAGTGTTATCCGTCTCCTCTAAACAAAACAAAGAAATCGGGTTCTCTATGATTCCAATGCTGGTCATATTCCAACCCCAGAGATTGCATCCCGTGATAAGACCGACCATCAACCGAACGTCTTTTCTTCCAAGTTTCAGAAGAAAGTCCGAAAGTTTTCTGTTCTGGCTTGTCACAAAATACTTTGCACTTCTGCAGCATTCTTCATTGGACATTCGTTCTTCGCTCACCGCTACCCCACTGACGGTTTTTTTTTTTTAATTTTCACTCTTATAGGCCTGCCAAAATCCCTCTTTCTTTTGCTGATTAAGCGTCTTCCGTGTGTACCTCTTCAAGGTAAAGATCTCCGGGTTCCACCAGTATAGTCTCCTTTTGCCTTTTGGACGGACTTTAGAATACTAAATGAAAGCAGTGTTACATATTTTGCTAACAAAATTTACCACTTCATCATTTTTAGCCAATGAGTTAAGCTCACCGGGGGAAGTAGACTTTGTCTTGGAATCGTTCGCTGCTCTATCTCATTCCACCATAAAAATAAATTAAATGGAAAATATTTTTATTTTTGTGTAGAACCATTCGTGACACTTATTTTTTAAAGATAATCCCTTTCAAATGTTGGCCGCCATTGCGACGTAATTCGGTCAGCCGTAAGCGCCAATTTTGAATGACTCGCTGGAGGACTTCGGTGTCAGTTCTTAACGATAGACTGAGAGATTCGTGCTTGTGGAGTACGGCTGACTGCGATAATTTGTATTATGCCCAGTCAATCCGTTTGCTATTTCTTTAAGATTAAAGGTTGGGAGCTCTCAAAGGTAGCTTAAACGAAATATAAAGACTATCAAGGAAGGAAGGCTTTTTGGAGGAACGCCAGTTATTGATACTATCTAAGAGAGTTCTCAAGACCAGCTTGATATCCATGACCTCTTCCTCTTAGTTAGATGTGCAAAAGTGGGCTTGCTCCTTCTAGATAGATTACAGGTTAGTACAAATTCAAGCTGTGTCTCACCTCGAGTGTTGGTGTCGCTAGACCGCCAAATGATAAAAGTTCGAATCAGCGCCTGAACTACGACGGAGATGGTCCTGCAATAATCTTCCTTTATCACATCTTTTAGTCTAGAAAAGAGGAAATCTTGGCTGTCATGTGTCATATATGATAACACCAACCAGATCTATACTCTTTCTATACTCTTGCTGATATGCCCTGCATTCTTTTCACTGTTTTGTGAGATTTGAAAACTAGAAAGGCTATGATTAATATAAATACAAGCTTTAGCACCGGGTCGGCATCAGAGTTCAATTCTTGGATAACAAAGAGTTCCTCTGAGTTAAAAAGGCAATTAAAAAGGGCCGTGGATGCTGGCTTTGAGTATTGAAAGTTAACCTATAGGTCACGCATCATCCTCGGAGATAAGGAGGTGAATCTCCATTTCCCCTAGGATCTCGTCTTTAATTACAGCAGTGGCAGTAGTTCGAAATTTGCTTCCTCTGGTTCCGAAACCAGGGGCTGGTCCTCCAATAAAGTAGCGCAGCGGTTGTAGACCGAGCAGACGTAGGAAGACACCGAGCACGTATAGCTTACCGTATTGGATACATCCACATGGAATATGACCCTTAGATCTGGTGGATAAAGTGCACTCCAAGCGTGCCAGCTCTATCTCACTCCACCATACTTAGTACAGCACGTCCGCTCAAGGTGTTGCCTAGCTTGTAGAGTAGAAACCGAAATTTATTACTCCACCACAGTGTGCGAGAGCTAGAAGCTGATAGGCGTAAATGCCTTAACTTTTTAACCCGCCACAGTGTGCGGGAGGTAGAAGCGCAGCTTTATTGATGACAAAAACCACATAGTGTTGCTGTGATCTCGCAAACTCGGACTATCTTCCAATCATCGGTGAAGAGACCTTCGTTGCCAAGTTGGATAAGCTTTAAGATTTCTTCCTAATTGGATGTATTGGCCGGGAACCAAACCCAGGTCCAAGACCTGTTGAGGATATCATTTCTATGAACGACCAACAGCCAACAACTGCCTGACAAAAGCGATGACCTCTGATACAAGGTTGGCTCGGTTCTGATGCCACCCGGCGCCCGGGACAAACAGTGCCGTGCCAGGATGTCTCGTAAGAATATTCTTATAGACTAATCTGACTAATCACCTACCCTGTCAGAAATCAAAATAGATTAACGAAACCAATGCAAGACTGAGTCTTGCCGAAGCCGTATACTCCCGAGAGGAGTGAAAAAGAAAAAAAAAATTAAGGCCGACATTATTAAGGGTTATCAATTTACCATAGAGATATAGATTTTAATTTAATTATTTTTTCAAGATAATCCCTTTCAAATGTTGGCCGCAACTGCGACGTACTTCGGCCATCCGTAAACACCAATTTTGAATGACTCGCTGGAGGACTTCGGTCGGTATTTCGTGAATAACTTTAGTAATGTTGCCTTACAATGCCTCAATCGAAGCTTTGTGAATAATTAAAGCATTTAGACTTCACATACCCTCCAAATAAAAGTACAAATATGTGCTATCTCATGATCTAGGTGGCCAATTCACTGGTCCGTGGCGAGTGATAAATTGCTCACCGGTACGACGACGCAGTAAATCCATTATTTCATGGGCTGTATGGCAAGTAGCGCCGTCTTGTTGGAACCAAATGTTGAGGAGATCACGTGCTCAAATTTCCGGCAACAAAAAGTCGTTGATCGGGGCGCGATAGTATTCGTCATTCACTGTTACATTGGCGCCAACCTCGTCTTTGAAGGCATATGGGCCGATGACTCCCATAGGCCGCATCAAACGGTTGTTTTCAATGGATGTAATGGCTGTTTTTGAATGGCTTTGGGTTGCTCTTCAGCCCAAATACGTCAATTTTTTTATTGACGTAGCAATTAAGCCACAAGTGGGCCTCCTCGCTGGACACCATAAGTTGGCCTGAGCGCGCGTTTAACACTTTTCACAGAGCGTCTAATTTCGTATTATAATTATATATTACGATTTGTAAACGTTGCTGAGGCGTAGGTCTTTCCATCATGAAATTGTCAATGAATACTGAAGAAATTATATATTTGACAGTAGTCACGCGTGATCTGTCAAAAAACCGCTATTGGAAAAAGTACCAGTACCAATCTGATCACCCTTTATAATTAGTGATGGCGAAAATATACGACGTAAAACCAAGTTTCGAATGTGATTGCGTTTATTTTGTTGCAGATTAATTTCACTTTTGTATCCAATTGTATACGTATTAAAGTTGTATTTCTCTTTTGTGATTTTCAGCTTAAAACGCAAATATTAAAACTGATGCCATTTTTCAATGCAGTAGTTATTTATTTTGCTTTCGTACAAGATCCAAAGGGCGAACTATGGACGACAACGCTGAAATGTCTGCCCATTGGAATGTTGATGTTCTATGTTGTCGCAAAGGGTTTCGCGCTTACGCCCGCGTAAGTTTTTCCCCCTTCAATTTAATACCCACTTCATTATTATTCCTGATTAAAATTTGTTTGTTTGAATTTGCGTAGCTACAGACGCTCACAACGCATACTGCTCGGCTTAATCGGCTCATGCGCCGGTGATGCATTGCTCAGCATTAATCTTTTCCCTCAAGGAATGGGTGCTTTTGCCATCGGTCATATCTGGTACATATCAGCGTTTGGTTGGAAACCACTGAAGCTGTCCATCGGTGTAACGTTGTACATTTTAGGTGCAGTGGGTAAGTAGTAGACGTTTAATAATAAAAGTAATATTGCGAGAATTCTGAATGCTAATTAGTTGCTTAGCTGATAGCAAAAGATAATGTAAATGGCATTTAAAATAAAATGCAAATTCTTGGCTATAAAAAGTGCTATAACTACGTAGATTATATTAAATGTTAGGGGGACCGGAAATTAATCAAGTTTTTTTTTACAGTACATTCGAATAAATATCTTACAAGTTTTTCTTTTTAGTCATTGATGTGATCATCCTCGTTGTCAACAACCTTTCGCCATTTAATGTGCAAATTTTCAATGCCGAATCGATAAAAATCAATTGTTTTTTTTCTGTAAAATATCTGGAGATGGCCTTTTTCATATCAACCAAATTTTGAAATTTTTTGTTAAAAAGTATTGCACTAAATGGAAATCCGATGACGAATCGTGATGTTGGGCGAGGTAGGGTGGTGTATGAGGCAGTACCTCCAACCCCAATCCATTCATTTCTTCCAGTGTTTTTCTTGCACAGTACGGTCTCTCATTATCGTGTTGCAAAATAACGGGTTTTCTCTTGATAATCGCTGGATACTTTTCCATTAATGATTGATTTACTAGATCTGTCTGTACACTGTCTGATCCAGTAATTGGCGGTCTGCTTTGTCCTGGATCTCGTCCGCGTAATTGAAGAGGTGCCTACTGAGGTGCGTGGAAGACGGCTCAGGCTCAAGCAGGTGTCTGCACAGCCTAACAGGAACTGCTTGCTGAGAAGTCCTAATGGCAGTGTTTTGACCAGTCCGGTTCCAGGCGACCAGGCAAGCGCAGCATAGTTTAAAACCGGCCGACCTATTGCCTTAAATTTCGATAGCATTTTTCTTTGTCTTTGACCCAAGTGCTGCCGCCAAGCGATTTGAGGTCCTTGTTGCGATTTTGGACTTTACTAGCAATAGTGGTTGTATCCGTTGAGAAGGAGATCAAACTGACGAAGGTAACTCCCAAAATATTAGGGTTATTAACAGTCGGAATCGGTGTGTCATCGACTTTCCAGAGTCGCCGTAGACTTCGTGGGGAAAAGTTGTAGGTTCTTCGCAGTAAAGAAGCGAGAAAGGGTAGTCGTTTACTTTGACGCACAAGGAGACTCCCTCTGGTGGCTGGTGATCGAGATATAGAAGTTAAAAAGCAAAGGTAAAAGGACACCGCCCTGCTTTATTTTCCTCTGTTTAGAGAAATAGCATCGGCGAATGACGAGCACTCAGGTAGTTCGCGGTCCACCTCTTCAGCCCTGGCGTGAGTGTCGACTGTAAAATATCATCTAGTAGCGTGCCGTAACCGACAGTGTCGAAAGCTGTTTTTAGGTCCAACGCTACTGGGACAGTCCTATCGCAGGGACGGTTTTGGTTGATCCCGTGGTTAATCTGAGTATTTATGACGGTGAGTGCTGTGGTGGTACTGTGCACTCTTCAGAAGCCATGCTGGTGTGAGGCTGTGGTCAGGTGTTCCGTGTAGAGTGGGAGTAGGAGGGCTTCAAGAGTATTCACTACTAGGGAAAGGAGAGTTATAGGCCGATAAGAATCCACTTGGTCGGCGGGTTTCCCAGGTTTCTGTAGTGGAAGCACTCTCCCTGATTTCCACTTGTCAAGAATTATGAGAGTGTCCATGGACATATTGAAAACTCTAGTGAGTTACTCCACTACCAATGAAACCAGCTTTTTCAACATCAGCATGTTTAGTCCAACAGGGCCAAAGGCTTTAGATGATTTCATTTTGTTGATGGCCCCCTGAACCTCATCACTGGAGAAAGCAAGTGGCGCACTGTTGTTCATCAGTTTGTACAGCGGTCTGGTGGCACTACGCTTGGATATGTCGGTCGGAGGATGCAGTATGAATTACCGACTAAGATAGCATAATAACTCTTCGGCTCCGACGAAGTGCAACCGTTAAAGGTGATGGCCACCTTGTCGTTGTGCTTCGTCGGGTTCGACAGGGACCTTATGGTAGACCAGAGCTTACTCACACCAGAGGTGGCTCAGCGGTCCTTCAGGGCGATTAATTCGGAGGGTGCCCCTGCCTTTTGGGTTTTGGATTATCCTACCGGACCCATTTTTCATCTGCGGCTATGTATTGTACCATTGAAGCAATAAGTTGCATGTCGTGGATCAGCTAGCTCTGTTTTCTTCAGACAGTTTATGCGGAACCCCATCACCTGCATTGTTTGTTTAACACATTTTCTACATATGTTCTTCGATGGTCGACCAAGGTTGATTAAGATTATTTGGCAGTTCCCCAATTGTTTGACTCAACGAAAGGCTAGTAATGTGCAACTTGATAGCCTATCCCACGAAGTGATGCTTCTCCCCTCTCACGCTATTAATATCCTTGCTTTTCTTTCATCTTTACTCGAGACTGGGTAGGCCATCATCGTATGGGCAATTCCATGGGAGAGTAAGAAATAAATAAAGCAAGGTGAATACCATCCGGATCTCAATTACGGTCCCGAGGCTGACAACCTTCCTTCCGAAAGTAATTGTCGCGAAACGGCAACAACAGCCTCGGATTGATAATCGAACCCATCGATGCAAACCAGCGGACGAGATCCAGGACAAAACAGACCGACAATTACTGGATCGGACAGCGTACAGACAAACAATTAACGACATTTATCGGAAGACTCTTACCACAATATGCAGACCAACGCAAAAGTTAAAGTCCAACGATTACAGACTTTTAACATTGAATATAAGGTCAATATGACAACCCGGAAAAATGTCAGAGATTGCAGATGAGCGGAAGCTGTAGTCCATCCAGCACTGTCACTCGAAGAAAGATGAAGAATTGTTTGGCACGGATTTTCTTCCACTTCCGCTCTTAATACGTTGTTGGTCTTCCTGGCCGCTGTGAGTCGGAAAGACCGAAATTACCTGATATAAACTTAGTACACCAGCTTGGCTATTTACGAACATCTCAGGCACTTGGGTAAACATCGCAAAGTTTTTGGTATCAACTGTTGCATTGCCACCTTTGTGAACCTCCAAAAGCATGCACCGACGGATATGAATCTCTTCTGGTATTTGGCGAGCCATTCACTCAAAATGGCGAAAGAAAATTTAAAGTTACGTCTCCACAACTAAGTCAGTCACTTTAACTTTGAAGTGTATCTGGCACGACTTTCAATTACGCAATGAGCTCGTAAATGGTAAAAAAGCATTGAGATGCGCATAAGCGACATTACTTTTCGGTCCCTCCAATATTATTTAAACATAAATTTAGGCAAACACTTCAATTTCTTAATACTAAATGCAATTTCATCATTCCCCCTATTAAACATTTTTTCATTTTAAAATATGTTCACCTCATTTTTCAGGTATTTCGGTGGTTTTCAAACGTCTTGACGCCGTACTCGCTGTTGGTCTTCCTATCTATGCTGCCCTCTTGCTGACCACTTGTTGGCGCGCACTGGCTCGCGCGCTCCAAAGTTCCAGCTTTATAGACACATTCTGTGCTGTGGGTGCAGTGCTTTTTCTCATATCCGATATAGTCATCGGCATTAATATGTTCTTGATTTCGGTACCGTATTCAAGAGTAAGTATTTGGATTATAATACACAACCAAATTTGTTATTACGGTACTTGGCAGTTCTTTTGTTATCGTGCCAAGCAACTGCCACGTAACGAGCTACCAACGTAGAAGCTTGGCAATTTGATAGGCAAAATAGCAAAGTGCTTAAAACAATAGCAGATCGATCTTCACACCGATCTCGCCACTTTGGCGGTTCCTTTAAATCACAGCTCAGTGGCGGTTATCGCGCCAATGAAGAAATAAACCATTGTGAATCCGGCTAGTTAAGTTTTGAATGCTACTTTGCCTGTTGTCGCACAAACCTTTCTACCTCGCAAGGAATAGGCATTTTGTATTACTGTCCAACTGCCAACTAGGTTGAGTTAGGTTGGACTTGGCTGATACTGTAGATCGCACATAGACCAGAAATTCGTCCACGCGATTGAAGGGAGAGTTGAAGAACTTTATATTATACAAGGTGAAGTCCCAAATAAACAAGACTGGCGTCATGAAAATGTGTTTGATGGCGCCATCTTTTTACTGAGCTAGTGCGTTAGAAGTTAGATCTCTAGCTGACTTCCAGTGAAAGCTTGGTGGCATTCGGTGCAGTGAAAGCGAAGTTATTGCGTCTAAAGTGTCATTATGTTTGAGTCATGGGCACAAAATTGAGTTTCGAACAAAGAGTTAATATCAAATTGTGTTTTAAAATCGGAAAAATTCTTACCGAAATATTTCAATTGATGAAAAATGATGATGTTTATGACGATGATTGTCTATCTCGTGCCAGAGTTCATGAGTGGTTTACACGTTTCAGAGATGGTTGTGGGGAGATAAATGACAATGAACGTACGGGTAGGGCCGCCTAAAATCAGTAACTATCGAAAACTCCATCGAAATTGTTCGTAAATTTATTAAAAATGAACCGAAATCATCCTTGAAATTCATGTAATCCGAGTTGAATATCTCCAAAACAGCAATTTACCGCATTGTATCTGATAATTTGGGCTTACGAAAGGTCTGTGCACGTTTTATTTCGCAGAAGTTAACTGAGGACCAAAAATTGCTCAGAATTCAACATTTGAAATACCTCAATGAAGAGGCGAAAAAAGGCGAAAACTTCCTTACAACATTAGAACTGGTGATGAAACCTGAAACTAAGCGTCAAAGTGCCGAATAAAAGGCCCCAGACGAGCCACCATCCAAAAAATCGCGTTTGGAGAAGTCAAAAATCAAGTCGATACTTATTTGTTCTTACGATTCCAAGGGGCTTGTCTACGAGGAGTTCGTGCCAACGGGCCCAGCCGTCAATGCAGTTTTCTATTTTGGCGTTTTGAAGCGTTTGTTGCATCGCATTCGTCGAATCCGCCCTGAATACCGCGAAGGAGGAAGCTGGCGCTTATTGCATGATAATGCACCATCGGAAAACGTTTTGCGTCCGTAGAGGCCATCCAAAAGGCTTTTGGCGGCATCCTAAAAGACATTCCGGTCAATGACCTGAAACACTCTTTCGAAAAGCTTTTAGATCGCGCAAATCCATGTATCCAGGTCAAACGGGACTTCTTCTCTTCTTAATTGGCGCTATAACCGCTTACGCGATTTTGGCCGAGTTTAACAAAGCGCGCCAGTCGTTTCTTTCTCGTGCTAACCGGCGCCAGTTGGGCACACCAAGTGAAGCCAAGTCCTTCTCCACCTGATCTTTCCAACGCAGAGGAGGCCGCCCTCTTCCTCTGCTACCACCAGCTGGTACCGCATCGAATACTTTCAAAGCCGGAGCGTTTGTATCCATTCGGACGACATGACCCAGCCAACGAAGCCGCTGGATCTTTATTCGCTGCGCTATGTCTATGTCGTCGTAAAGCTCATACAGCTCATCGTTCCATCGTCTGCGATATTCACCGTTGCCAACGTGCAAAGGTCCAAAAATCTTACGCAGAATCTTTCTCTCGAACACTCCAAGCGTCGCTTCATCGGATGTTGTCATCGTCCAAGCTTCTGCGCCATACGTTAGGACGGGCATGATGAGAGTCTTGTAGAGTGTTAGTTTTGTTCGTCGAGAGAGGACTTTACTGTTCAGTTGCCTACTTAGTCCAAAGTAGTACTTATTGGCAAGAGAGATTCTACGTTGGATTTCAAGGCTGACATTGTTATCGGTGTTAATGCTGGTTCCTAAATAGACGAAGTCTTTTACAACCTCGAAATTATAACTGTCTACAGTGACGTGGTTGAAGACAGGAGGTACTTCGTTTTGTCCTCGTTCACCACCAGACCCATTCGCTTTGCCTCTTTATTCAGTTTGGAGAAGGCAGAACTAACAGCGCGGTTGTTAAGGCCGATGATGTCAATATCATCGGCATACGCCAAAAATTGTACGCTCTTAATATATAAAAAATTGTGCCTGAGCGATTAAGTTCTGCGGTTCGTACGATGCTCTCCAACATCAGGTTAAAGAAGTCACACGACAGCGAGTCACCCTGTCTGAAACCTCGTTTGGTATCAAACGGCTCGTAGAGGTCCTTCCCAATTCTGACGGCGCTGCTGGTGTTGAGCAACGTCATCTTACGTAGCCGTATTAGTTTTGCGGGGATACCAAATTCAGACATAGCGGCATACAGGTAACTCCTTTCCGTACTGTCGAATGCAGCTTTGAAGTCGACGAAAAGATGGTGTGTGTCGATTCTCCTTTCATGGGCCTTTTCCAAGATTTGGCGTATTGAGAATATTTGGTCGATGGTAGACTTTCCAGGTCTGAAGCCACACTGATAAGGTTCAATCAGTTGGTTGACGGTGGGCTTCAGCCTTTCACACAATACGCTCGCTAGAACCTTATAGGCGATATTTAGAAGACTAATCCCGCGGTAATTGGCACAAATTGCAGGATCGCCCTTCTTATGGATTGGGCAGAGCACACTTAAATTCCAATCGGCAGGCATGCTTTCATCCGACCATATTTTGCATAGGAGCTGATGCATGCACCGAACCAGCTCCTCGCCGCCATGTTTGAATAGCTCAGCCGGCAGTCCGTCGGCGCCCGCGGCTTTATTGTTCTTTAGCCGCGTTATCGCTATTCTCACCTCGTCATGATCGGGTAGCGGAACGACAATTCCGTCGTCAACGATTGGGGTATCGGGATCTTCACTTTCTCGGTGACATGCGCAGCTGTCACTGTTTAATAGGTTCGAGAAGTGTTCCCTCCATAATTTAAGATTGCTCTGTACGTCAGTCACCAGTTCGCCGTCTTTGTTCTTACAGGAAAACGCCCCGGTCTTGAAACCTTCTGTAAGCCGCCGAACTTTCTGGTAGAATTTTCGGGCGTTGTTCCTGTTGGCCAGCATCTCAAGCTCTTCGCACTCACGTATTTCGGCCTCTCGTTTCTTCTTTCGGATAATACGTCTCTCTTCCTTTTTCAGCTCTCTGTAGCGATCCCACATGGCTCGCGTTGCGCCCGATCGCAGCGTGGCTCTATAGGCGGCATCTTTTCTTTCGGCGGCAGCATGACATTCCTCGTCGTACCAATTGTTTTTTCGGGCTCGCCGGAATCCGATTTCTTCTTCGGCGGCGGTACGTAGAGAACGAGAAATGTTGCTCCATTGCTCATGCATGCCGGTTTGTTGGGCAGTGCTCTCCGAGAGCAGGAGTGAGAGTCGAGTGGCGAATCTTCTGGCTGCCTGTTGTGATTGCAGCTTTTCGATGTCGAACATTCTTTGCGTAGGTAGATGTACGTTTTTTGCTGCACAGAGGCGTGTGCGCAGTTTGGCTGCAACAAGGTAGTGATCCGAGTCGATGTTGGGTCCTCGAATCGCACGTACATCTAATACACTAGAAGCGTGTCTTCCATCTATCACAACATTATCGATCTGGTTTCGTGTTTTTCGATCAGGAGACATCCAAGTGGCTTGGTGAACCTTCTTATGCTGGAATCTGGTGCTACAGACTACCATGTTTCGGGCCCCGGCGAAGTCGATCAGCCTCTGTCCGTTGTCGGATGTTTCGTTGTGCAAGCTGAATTTTCCGACTGTGGGACCAAAAATTCCTTCCTTGCCCACCCTGGCGTTGAAATCGCCAAGCACGATTTTTATGTCGCGGCGGGGGCAGCGCTTATAGGAACGTTCCAGGCGCTCATAGGAGGAATCTTTGGTCGCATCGTCCTTCTCTTCCGTCGGGGCGTGGGCGCAAATTAGCGATATGTTGAAAAAACGGGCTTTGATGCGGATTGTTGCGAGACGCTCGTCCACCGGAGTGAACGACAGTACTTGGCGACGAAGTCTCTCTCCCACAACAAATCCGACACCAAATTTGCGCTCCTTTACATGGCAGCTGTAGTAGACGTCGCAAGGTCCTATGGTTTTCTTACCTTGCCCCTCAAATCATAATCCTTAGTTCGTTTGCAGGGGTCGTCATCAGTATAGGGAGGTCTCATCCGAGGCTTTTTTACACTTTTCATTGGGGGCGATTTTTAAGTGGCGGGTCCCAAACCCAACGCACAACCAGCTATCCTGGAATGTTTCGCCTTCTCACGTTAGCTCACTCCCGAACGGATGTTCGGAGGCTACCCAGAGGATACGTGGGCTAATCCCGGCCGTTGTGAGCTGCTTGAACCATATGCAGAAGAATCGTCCTGGCCATTCCCAAGTGAATGGCGATCAGTAACTTTCCCCACTTGCGTGGACTTCTACAAATGGTACCATCCTCCAAAAGGGGACTATTTTGGGGACTCCTCCGTCAAAGGGGACTATTTTGAATAAATAAACTCGAAGTTATCAGAACAAAGCTCCTGTCGTTTCTATTTTAGCTCAGTCTTGTTTATTTTGAACTTCACCTTGTATGTTAACGAAACTTGGTAGAAATGCTATTTCTCTTTCCGATAGGAGAAAAATTAGTGCGATTCTATAAATTTTTTGAAAAAAAATCATACGCCTGGGATACATAAATATAAAGTATGGTTCGATTACATCCGAACACTTCTTACTTGTTTCATATAATTTTCTTATTTTTTTTCCTTTCAGATTTTCATTATGTCCACTTATTATACTGCTCAATTTGCGATCACCCTCAGCACTGCCAATGAAAGCCCCGAGTCTTGGAAGCATATGGGAAATGGCAAACCGGCGCTCAAAGGTAATCGCGCCAAAACAAAAGACTGATCAGTCACCGAGAAGTTTGCGCTCCATTAGAAGTGTAGCTCAAATTGAGAAGCAATAAAAATTTCATGTGCAAAACTGCGTTGCCTATGTCGAACTGTCACCACCAAAAACAAAAAACAAAAACCAAAAACCAAAAATACCAAAAACCCCAATACTTCCATTGTACCTTTACTCTCTGAACATTTTCATGAAGAAAGGTTACTTTAGCGTATACAAACAAGTCCACATCTGTATGTATTGTGTATAGTATTTATTTGTGAATCTTAAAGTGTATATAATCGAGGAGTACACACAGGTATATGAAGTTATTTACTCTCGTTAGTTTAGGTATTATATTAAAACTAAATGTGTCAATTTATCAATAAATGTAGTTGATTTAATTATGTAGGTATGTGTAGTTTTTAGAAGTTGGTGTTAATTTTTTCCAGCAAATAAAGGAATATTACTATTATTGTAAATAGAAAAATATGAATATTTGTATTACTTGTGAATACCCTTTTAAAAGCCGTTCAAGCACGGATTTTTTTTTATTTTTTTTAATTCTTATTTTTTATTCAAATCAAGCCCGAAACAGAACTGCAGCGGCACAGCGGGTGACGGATTGACGGGTGGCGATCAGCTGCTCCACTTTCGTCGGAAAATTCGGACGGTTACGGGGTTACATACGCCCAGCAGCGTCAAAAATGCGCTAAAAGAAAAACGGTTTTTAGAAGGGATAACAATAGAAATAAATATAAAAAAAATCGATACGTTGTTTATTAGTACTTAAACTTTATAATATTATTTAATGAAATTTTCCTTTACAAAAATTAGTATACAAAAAGTCACGTGACCCAAAGTACAATGAAAAAAAATGCTCCACGGTCTACATCATTTCTTCTTGAACTGTTGATGGATCTGTAAAAAGTAAAAAAATTATTGTAAAATAAAGTTGTAGTTATTCAGGGTGACAAAAAATAACTTTAAACAAACTTCTCTGCGCAATTAGATGAATGTAAATTTTTTTAGCGAATGCTCTTATTTTGTGATTGTTGTGTGTGTTCTGAAGTACAAAAAAAAAAATATTTGTATCTGTTCCAGCTCTTTTTAAATACTTTGTGTAACGATGTCAAGTAGTTGGTCAGCTATTATGGCCCTGAATTAGCTAGGAGCACGCAACTGCGAGATAGCACGGAAGCCTGGAATTGCACGTTCATTGGTTTCTCGTGCAATCAAACGATTTATGAAGCTTGGTAGTGAAGGTGGCCGTGGCAAGACTCCTCTGATTTTCATTGACAAAGGAATCAAAATCAATAAAGAAGTTTACCGTCAAGACATATTAGAAGCAGTTGTTCTTCCCTGGTCCCAGCAGCCCTTTGGTGACGATGAGTGGACGTTTCAACAGGACTCGGCACCAGCCCTACAACAACCAGCAAAAACAACCCAAGAGTGGTGCAAAGCCAATTTCGCCTCTTTCATTACTTCCCAAGAATGGCCGCCCTACTCACTGATCGGAATCCGTTACATTACAGCGTATGGTCGATTTTGGAAGCAAGGGCCTGTGCAAACCGCCACAAAACTTTGGAGGGCCTGAAGCAAGCGTTGCGTCGAGAGTGGGATCGCATAACGGTAGACGGACTACGGCCCATAGCCCAACATTTTTTTAAACGTTTGAGCTTGTGTATTCGTGCTAAAGGTGGCCACTTCGAAACTGACTGAATATAATTTTACTCAAACATTGTCTATTAAAATTTCACAATTTGTTTTGAGGTACTATCAATCATAAATTTTTGAAGCGGCGGTCTGATATTTGAGCGAGAATGGAGAGTGAATTGGAAAAAATGTAACGCTTAGAGATTTCGTTACGCGAGAGAGAAAAATAGATACAACGTAGAGAGAAGGAGAAAGAGAGCTATACTTTTTATATACCTAAGACATAGGCTTCATTGTAAGACAGAGTATACAGATATATAACATAGAGAGAAAGAGAAGGAGAGCTATACATCATATACATCAGCTTAGGCTATCCGCGTCTCCTGACTACCATATGAAACTGTGTTTGTGATTGGCGTACTGTACATGATAACAACGAATATACATAGATGTGGCAGACGTCTTGGCAAATGGCGCAGTGGGCAAGTTAGTGCATCTCGAATTTGATGACAATGGAGAAGTCACCGTTGCATGGCTTGAATTTCCGGATTGCTCTTCTACAGATCAAAAAATCAGAAAAAAAGTTGCTGGTCATGTTGCAGCGCATAATATCACTAAAACAGCGATACCAATCGAACAACGCATATCAACAATCCCACTTAACAACAGCAAAACGATTAACGCTAAACGATCACATTTACCATTAGTTTGTTAAATAGACTGGAAACTGTGGATAAACAAATAATCGATTTCATGACTCAGAGAAGAGGGCTATCTGTATATACTCTTAATTGTCAGAGCCTACGAGCACATTCCGCAGATTTAACAGACTCTGTCATCCGCAAACGATAACGAGGATATTAGTATACCAAATTTCAATTGCGTCATCAAATATAAGCGGCTAAATGTTAGAGCTGGCGGTGTGGCAATCTACCACAATCAAGATGATAGCGTAAATATCGTCACACCAAACATGGAAATGACTGCAAGGCAGTCTCAGTCATATTCATCAACAGTCACACCAGTTGGCGATGTTTGCATTGCAGAATGTCAAACGCTGAATGGAAAAACTATTGTCATAGCCGCCATCTATATCTCACCGAGCCAAAATCTTGATGACGTATATAATATATTTCATTCATCGCTCACTACTGGTTTACAGCCCCGCAGGGGCAAATGCACTTGGAAGAGGCGAAGTCAAAATTCCATTGATTCTCGGGGGAGATTTCAACGTAAATTTTGGATCCAATGATTATTTGCCGTTGATTCAATTTCTTCCAGAAACATTCGGCTTGCAGATAAACAATAACCCTAAAGAATCAACAACTAAATCCGGAACTACACTAGATGCAATTTTTACACGTTATCTAGAAAATATTGAATCACGTACATATATTTCATATTTCAGTTATCACAAACCAATTATATCAGTATTACCAATTGAACCACCAACAGATGATAGCATAATGTATATATAGTTAATAAAATCGAATTTTGGTTACACAAATTTTATACTGTTGTATTTCTTTTGAAATTATCTCTGTCTCCTTCTCTTCTTCTCCCGCTCTTTCTCTCTCTCTCTCTCTCTCTTATTCACGCTCATTCACACACAGATGTTTCACTTCTACCACGTGTACGATGCTGCACATGATTTTTTTTCATTAAAAAATGTTGTATACCCTTATTTTTTGTAACCGTGTATATATGATATATATTAAAAAAAGTTTGCAATTTACGGCATTTTAAAGAAAAGTATGCGTTTATTTTTTCCCCTTGTTCAGTCCACTCGGAAGCATAGGGCCTCGACAATACTCAGTCTTGGGTTGGTTTCGTGAATCTATTTGATTTCTGGTAGAGTAGGTGATCAGCCTGCCGTTATCAGTCCTAAGTAGTGGGAATGCCCACCTGTCGTTTCTTAGGAACAACGCCTTCTTACTGCTTGAAGCGCCATCTGTGTGTCCAATTTTTCTGGCAGAAGGATCGCACATATGGTTGAGGACTTCGCTAAATTTTGGGCGTCTGCGCTATTACCTGCCTACTTCCTCTTGCTGGCGCCACTGATGCAATGTATAACTGTGTCTTTTTCTTTATTTTTTTGCTTGTTTTAGCAGCCACAATGCAAAAATGCGCTGACTTTTTTCGTGCGGGAGTAAGGATTGGAAGGATAAGGTTGTTGAGGAATTAATTTTCTTTTTTTTTTTGTTTTTATAGAAACTAGGAAAGTAGGTAAGTTTGGAAAAGTGCGAGGACCGTGCATTGCGCAAGATTCGAATCGACCACCTCTGGGATGGCAGGCTAGCGCACTTACGCTAGATTACCGAGGCTACTAATGCGTTTTACGTCATAAATATAAAAATTTTATACAATTTTTAATAAAGATATCAAAAATCCGGTTCAACAGGTTATAGAGAAAGCACTTTCAAATATTACAAAAAAAAAACGCTTAAAAAAATATTACAAACTGTATGAGTTATCATGCAGACCGTTCCGGAAAAACTAGTTTCGCGAAAAACGAGTTTAAACTTTCAAGTGCATTTCGTAACGGCCAGCGGCCTCAAACAAAGGACAGCTACCGGTGCGCATCAAATTCTCGTCGAACAGTTGCATTTTCTACCACAATTTCGTATCTGTGGGGAATTTTTACAATCGACTTGCACAGAAATACGCCTAAAATTATAAAGAATAATAATCAGTAAAAAACAACAATCGATTTTTTGTAAATTCTGGACGTATGTAACCCGTTAACTCTTTACGGGGCGCTGGTATGAGATTTATACCACTTATTTAAATATTTTTCCTGCATTTTATGCGCATCGGTATAATTCTTTTACCACTTATACAGGCAAACTTAAGCTTATAATTTCTAAAAAAAAATATAACAAGAGTTTGAAAGAGATAAATATATAATATACATATGTTTTTTATTCGCAAAATGACTCAGAATTTATCATATTTTGTAAACAAAAGCACATGCAGCATCGATTTCCTAGAATTGTAATAAATAAAGTGCTTATGAATTAATTACTCAGCCAGTGGAATAAAAATAATCAAAGACTTAGTGTGGAAAGTGTTTAAAGTTCCTGGTACAAAAAGTATACCACCCCGCGGTATAAACGTAGGTAAATGACAATGGCTAAAAAACTTAAGCAGGGTGATATATGCAAAATATTGGAAGCTTTCGATGATGAAATTGATTTAGCAGAGATTCCTTCGGATACCGATTCAATTGTTGATGAAGTTGAAGTATTCGATGAAGAAAACTTGCAGGAATTCTTTGATGCCATCGTTGAAGATGACAATGAGGATGTAGGAATTGTTGAGAGCGAAGAACTAGGGTTTAGCAGAGCGCATAATTCACGAGAAGTTTATGATAGCGATGATGAAGTTCCTCTAGCTGATTTAAGAAAAACCGTGAACTGCTTGGGCCACCCAAGTAGAGTAAGCAAAGTTCTATGGAGCCGTTAGTAGTATTTGCTAGCGAGATGCAGGCCCTGCATTGCAGGGGCCTACTGATGTTATCGAAAGCATGCCATCACACGACAATTTTTCAATTTTCAGTTCAATTGTAACTCCAGCTGTGATTGAGCACATTGTATTCCAAACTAATTTGTATGCCCAGCAATCTTGTAGTCATACATTCCAACAAGTGTGTCAGAAATATATCCATTTATTGGAATCAACGGGAATAAAGCATAAGGCCAGTTATCGAGATTACTGGTCCTCTCGCCCAGAACTGAACGATAGCTATATATTCAAAATAATGCCCATGATAAGGTTTGACTGGATTTTAAGCAATTTGCATTTGAATGACTCTTCTATAATGCCAAAAAGAGGATCACCATCATTCAATAAACTCTACAAAGTTCAACCATATTTGGATATGCTGCAAGCACGCTTCAACCTGTACCTCAATCCTGGCGAGTACCTTGCGGTAGGCGAATCAATGATAAGATTCAAGGGTAATTTTTAAGATACGCTGATATTTGTATTCTACAGAAACTGTTTTAATAGGACGATCAACTTTAATCCAGTATATGCCGAAGAAGCCAATAAAAAGAGGGTCAGAACTTGGATGTTGTGTGATAGCACCGGTTATGTCCATCGGTTCGAGATATATACGGGTAAAAAAGGAGATCTAGTCGAAAAAAAACTTGGAGAACGAGTCGTTCTCGCCTTAACTACTGATTTTAGGGAGAAACACCATAAAGTATTTTTCGATAATTTTTACATTTCGTTTAACTTGATTCTTGAACTGAGAAACCAGTTGATAAATGGCTGCGGAACAATGCGAATTAATCGAAAATTTCTTCCTACCGATATTAGACCTGGTAAGCAGTTAAAACGGGGCGACTATGATTGGCAAATTAGTGATTCTGGTATACTCTTTATGAAGTGGATTGACAAAAGAGAGAGGTTACAGCTTTATCTAACTTTCATGATCTGAGTAAATTTGTAAAGGTACAACAAAGCCAAAGCGATGGTTCTGTCAAAGAAATCGAAAAGCCTGAAATAATACATGACTATAATTTGCAAATAAATAACGTTGACAAGTTAGATCAGCTAAAGAAGTACTACGAGCTGAATAGAAAAGGCCGCAAGTAGTGGCGCCGAATATTTTTTCACTTTCTTGATGTTGCAGTTGTGAATTCTTTTATTCGCCCTTATCGGGAAGTTCGCCCGGAAAAAATTTCGCCCGAATTTCGCCCGAAATATTTTTGTTCGGGCGAAATTTTTTCGCCTATCGGAAATTTCGCCCGAACAAAATTTCACTTCGAATCAGCTGATATACTCTATTGTGAACTGATTGCGAACAAATTATTTACTTTCTATTGTGCTAATTTCGTAAGCATACGTATATTTCCTTAAAATAAAGTAAAAATATACCTCAAAATCTATACCTATAAATATGTATAGTATTGCGCTTAGGTCATTATTGAGCGAGCGTGAGGAAAATTTGAACGTGAAAGTGCTCAGGAGGCGATTAAAGGACAATTCCAACCCTTTGGAGCTAAGTGATTCAATGTGAGATAACAAAAAATGCTAATGGGAATTTGCAATACTAACTTAATTTCTTATTTTTTAGGTTTTGGCAATATTACAGGCTAAACAAGCGGGCATTTAAGTACTTGCTAGATGTCCTTACTAACTCCTTGCCACCATTGAGGCAGAAATTCGGAATTCCCCCTATTGTAAAATTGAGCGCATGTTTGCGATTTTTCGCAGAAGGAGGGCATCAAAAAGGCATTGGGAAGGACCATGAAGTGGGTCTAAAAGTATAGGGTACCACTTACCCCTTAAGGACTTCAAACTTGATTTAATTTCAATACATCCGGTTCAGCCTCACCACCTACTCTTGGAACCAAAAATAAAAATTAAAAGCTAGAGTCCGCATAAAGAAAAACAAACCGTATGTAGATCCAAGCCTACGATCCTCGTCATCCCACCAACCAGTCAGAACAACCTTACGTAGATGAGCGTAATGCAGCAAGCCACCAAAGAAGGACTCAGTGGGTGTGCTCAACTTGTAATGTGCCACTTTGCCTCAGCAAAACAAAAACTTATTTCAATGAGTTTCAGAAGTAATCCTCGCACTCTATGCGCGATGGTATAAAAGTCATACCACATCCTTATAATATACAAAATCCTGCAAGGATAAACATTTTTTTTAACATTTTCTTCATTAAATGTCTCGAATAAATGAAATAAAAAAATCTTTGTGTTTAATTTTTAGCGATCTTTTCAATGCGCCGGAAAGAGTTAAACACAATTGCGACGTGAACGGAAAACACTGTTGCGTCGGGACGGTTTTCAGCTGACATTTTGTTGTTACAATAAAATTTTGTAGTGAAATCTTTTCGTTTGCTATATTAGTGAAGCAACATATTGCAAATCGTTGCCCCAAAAAAAACTGCTCTCTAAATTATGTGAAATTTACAAGGTTTCCTGCGCAAATCGTATATTATTTGCTTGTTATTTGCCTGCTGTTGCTTGTAAACAACTCAATTGTCATCAAATAATCTGAAAAGCAGCTCTGAGTCTTCAACCGGTCGGAGAAAACAGAAATAAATCTGTTATATTGCATGAGTTTTTTTGTTAAGAGAACTTCTTTCGTTAAGAGAACGACTTTTTTTGCTATATTTCACGTTATGTAATAAGAGGAGGTACTCTTTTTGTAAAAATGCCGTTGTGGTTTCATCAGAATTTTCTGGTATTTTTTGCTTATTTTTACTATGAATACACCTCTTCATTCCCTATGGCCCAATAAGGACTGTGGAGCGGAAGAAATGATTACACCTCAATGGTTTTAAATCGCATTAAGTACATTCAAACACTTTTTAAAATTTGTAAAAAGGTTTTCAATGTTAATAAGAGTTGAGCGAAGATTTAATATTCTTGCATAACCTTAAAAGAAGCAAACATTTAAAATTGCACTTTCAAAATATCAAGTTTTATAAGAATCAATAAATTTTCATTAACACTAAAATATTTTTAGAGTGACCTTTTCTAACCTTCTTTTGATTTAAAAAAAAATTTTTTTTTGTTAACTTACAGTTTCGGTAGCTTTAATTAAAAAAAAAAGGAAACAAACACCAAACTTAAAAATTTTCGCATTTTGGGTATAAAAAAGCACTAAATTTATTGCGAAAAGCAAATGGTTGGTAACACTGAACAACTCAGCTAATGCGACGTCACGCACTCTCTGATGGGTGCAATCTTGTCTCTATCATTCTTGGTTACCGGTAAAGATAACAGGTTTGTAGACAAAATTCTAATGAAATGTTTGTTAACAGAAAAAAGCGTGTGTCCATAAACGCTTTGTCCTCTTATTACTTATTATAAAATATTATATCGAATTTCGCATGCGTATTGCTGCCATAATTTTTTGAAATCTCAGTAAACGTCGTTTACGGATTTCCTCCAACCTTTTATTATTAGCAGTCAATTGCGTAATAAAATTAGCTACTCCTTATGCTTGCCTTCTCTTCATATCGTTAGTAATAATTAAACAAACCAAAAACACCAAAATATTCCACCAACGCAACTTCTATGAAGAAAAACCTTTCAAAGTAGTATTGACAGCTGATTGTAAATTTTTGAGGTACTCTGCCATATGTGAAGTGCTAGATTAATTTTGTGGATTTATTGCTAATTACTGCCTATGTGAACGTATTTTAACTTTGTCTGGTCAATTTATTTCGTATCATTCTTGATATTTCCTAGTCAGCTACTGTAAATAATAACAAAACTTCGGCCTGGTGGCAACATCATTTTGGCATGTACGCTGCAACCCTTAATGGCGCATTTTGAAAACCAACTGCTCGCCTATGGTGAATTAGTATACACGAAAGAAGAAGCAGAAGCAAACATTATTTTTGTTTTACGCAAAGGAATTTAACCGAGAAGGCTTTTTCATAAAATAAATTGAGTTATGCGTCCAACAGAAGTGAAACTAAACAATTCCCCAGATGATGCTATATCGGCGGTAAAATTTGGGCCCAAAACAAATCAATATCTCATTGCTTCGGCCTGGGATGGAACGGTGCGGTTCTACGATGTCGTGAACAATGCCATGCGACAGAAGTTCGTCGAGGACATGCCCGTAATGGATGTCGCCTTTATGGTGAGTAATTGCAATAAATATACCAATAAAACGTGCATAAAATTGCTTAATTTGTATTTATCTCTAGGATATTGTGCATGTTGTAAGTGGCTCACTCGACAAACAGTTGCGCCTTTACGATGTCAATACGCACACCGAAAACATTGTTGGCTCACACGATGATGCAGTACGTTGTGTTGAATACGCTGAATCCGTAAATGGTATACTAACTGGCAGCTGGGACAAAACGATCAAGTTGTGGGATATGCGGGAAAAGCGTTGCGTCGGCACCTACGAACAAAGTAACGGGAAAGTGTATTCAATGTCGGTAAATGATGAAAAAATTGTCGTAGCCACCTCAGATCGCAAAGTGCTCATTTGGGATTTGCGCAAAATGGAAGAGTATATGATGAAGCGCGAATCATCGTTGAAGTATCAAACACGTTGCATACGTTTGTTTCCCAATAAGGAGGGTTATGTGATGTCTTCCATTGAGGGACGTGTTGCTGTCGAATATTTGGATCCTGATCCAGAAGTACAGAAGCGTAAATTTGCTTTCAAGTGTCATCGCAATAAAGAGGATAGCATTGAACACATTTACCCAGTAAACGCTATAAGTTTTCACAATGTTTACAACACCTTTGCGACGGGCGGCTCGGATTGTTTAGTGAATATTTGGGATGGTTTCAATAAAAAGCGCCTCTGTCAGTTCCATCAATATGATACGTCAATCTCATCACTAAACTTCAGTCATGATGGCAGCACTCTAGCCATTGCCTGCTCCTATATGGATGAATTCGAAGAACCGCCTGCAAGTGTGCCTAATCCCGTTATTTATGTGCGCTATGTAACCGATCAAGAAACGAAGCAAAAGTAGGTCAAATAGTAGGCTTGCAGGATAAGTATACGTCAGTCAAGGTGGAATTTTACCATTACACGGTATACTACAATCAAAGCAATCCTTTCTGCGTATTTATTTATCTACAAATGGTTTAGTTTATTTATGATTTGAGACGAAGAATAGCCAAGAACTGTAATACTTAACACCCTAAACTACAGCATCATCCGCGTTATAATACCACTCCACATATTGCAGAAAGTCCTGGCGAATACGCGTGCGGACCATTTTTGAAATATGTAAGCAATTGTGCGCATTTTATGAAATAAAAATTATAAAAAATTACGTCATATTAATTTTGACGGCAATTATTATAATACAAATTTATAACAATCAGTTAATATCTTTTCATGCAATCTGCCCGGAGAAATGAAGACTCTTTGTCAAATACGGCAAATTAATATACAAATGTAATTTTAATCACCATTTTTCTGTGTTTTATTTTGTTTTATGAATGAGTTAATTTTTATTATTGAAACAATAGGAATGGCATGAAGATATTTTGCTCAAACTTGCGTTCGGATTACCGCCCATTTTCGATTGCAACTTTTTTTGGTTTTTGCAATTTGGACCTTTTTGTGACTGTCACATCCTTACTATCATCATTGTCCATCAATAATATTTTTGGAGCACTTTTTAAAGACTTAACTACATTTTTACATTGCGCAGCTGGACATATGCCACTATTCAAACATTCCATGCAACGTGGACGCACAGCTTTGCAAACTGTTTGGCCGAAACCAACTAGCAAATGATTGACTTCTGGCCACAAATCTCGTGGTAGCCACGATTCCAATGCGATACGCGTCTGTTCGGGTTCCTTTGTAGGCTTAGGTAGCCACTTTAGACGATTTGTAATGCGATGCACATGTACATCTACGCCTATTCCTGTCACTTCATTCCATGCCGTTGACATGCATAAATGCGCCATTTTCGGACCAACCCCTGGCAATGCTTCCAATTCTTTGATGGTGCCTGGAATGTCACTGTCATATTTATCGATGAGTACTTGCGAAGTCAATTGTAAATATTTCGCTTTGTTCTAACAGAGTAAATAAATTAATGTAATGCAATTCTTACAAATATGTCACTATATTTACTTTATAAAATGATACGGGTTTTAGTAATTCCTCCAGTTTGCTTCTCTCCATGGCTGCAATGATGCGCGGTGTCATTTGATTGCTTTTCAGGCGTTGCATGGCATCAAAGGTGATTTCATCTTTCGTCTGACTTGAGAGCATTAGAGCAACAAGTTTTTGAAAGCGTTGCGTCTGTTAAATGTATGTATGTTGGTATGTACGTGTTAAGGTATATCTACTTTTGCTTAAACTCTTATCTACCTTTGCATCTGCCTTATCATCCGAACATTTGTGGCATCCCATGGTGTCCACAGGTGCATCGACAGTGCGCATTATACGGATATTATCCAACATCAAACGCCAGTCTTTCGGCTCCCATTTCATGGTACTTTCAGACTCCTTTTTGATCTTTTTAGTTGTTGTTGTTTTTGTTGTTGTAGCAGCAACATCGACATTTTTAGGCGAAGTGCCTGGCTTAGCAGTCTCTTTTTTCAACCCGCTAGACTCTGCGGTAGGGCCTGTTGTTTGGGGTTTAGTTGGGAATTCGAGTATTTGGGTTTGGTTTAATTTTCGCTGCTGTCGCGTTTGTACAGGTGAGAAAAATGGAACTTTTATTGTATCTTCGATATCCTAATAGAGACAAAAAAAAGTCCGTTATTAATACGTATATCGGATACACACGAATAGGTTCTCACCTGAACTTCCACTACACGGCCGACTCGTGTCTTTTCGGATAATTTTTTCGCTAATGTTTTCAACACTGCACCTTTTTCACCCATTGTGCGAAAAATAATTGCTAAAATTGATTGTAAAATAACAATTTTTTTCGTAGCCCGCCAACGTTAAAATTGCAATTTTCTGCTTCTTCTTATTATCACGAAGTAAACCATTTACAATAGCAAACAACAAACCATCCCATTAAAGATGCTCTGAAAGAGATACGGTACTACCTTTGCGGTATAAGAACGTATTTGACAACAATAAAAATCAGATGCCCTTATGGTGCTCACACTCGCCAATGCAATCGTACGCCCATACGCCCGTATCAGCTGAGACCATGAAACAACGAGCTACGATACTACGGAACGGAGTGTGGTGAGAATTCATTTACATCGGGCTCTCATCAGGTTTATCGTGTCAGCTGATTCGGGCGTACGTTTGCGTTGGTGAGCGTGAGCACCATTAAAGTGGTACGGTACGGTATGACCAATATATTTATGTAGGGTTGCAAAACCAAATTGTAGCTTGATGAACATTCGCGCACAGATAACGAATTGATAACATTTAGATGTAAGCAGATACAACTAAAGAATTGAATATCAACTAAAAAACAGAATGTCAGCAACAAATGCTGAAACAGTCACCGACGTAAACGCAGTTCCGTGTCAGCTGCTACGATCAAACTAATGAAAGCCCCATGTAAATGAGAAATTTCTTTTCTTCCGTATCGTGGCATCGTAGATTTTATCGCAGGATTTTTGAAAATTTCCGTAGAACCGTGTCAGCTTATTGCTCTCTCACCACACAGTGTTGCCAAACAGTACTTTCGAAACCATTTACAAAATAAACTTGGAAAAATTTTAATTTTTGTTAAAATAACTTAAAAACAATGTTGAATAATGTTAATTATCGATTAATGAACTATTTGCATTTGTTGGTTTGTGGCTTTGGTTTATTAAACAATGAAAAATTGTGTAAGGAAAAGTATCAATGGCAACATTGTGCCGATACAACCAAACACATACACACACAAACCGATGTATTGTGTAAATATGTAACTAAAAGAATGCAGTTGTTCTCTACGGGATGAGTTTTCCTCAGTTTTGTGCACGTTACGGACGTCGGTGATACGTCGGTCACTGTTTGCAGCATAAACAGTAGAATGTTTACTCCGGTATAGTTTCTTACCGCAACGTACCGTATCTTCTAGAAAGAGGTTTGTAAAGACTGCATATCGTAGATTTTTTTACCGGATTGGTAGTGTCAAGTAGTATCTATAGAAGTTCGTGTGATTAGAGTATATTAGTTGTTTTCCTCTTCTTCCATTCGCCTTTAGTTTAGAAATATCAGTAAAACGAAATGACGGAAAATTGCTATTGTATTGTTAATGCGCGTCAAACGAATTTTGTCTATTTGTCATTCATTCCATTCTTCTAAAGGGTGGGTAAGTTTCAAGAGCCGGTGTTGATTTTGAATAAAATACAATTTTTTTAGGAAATTATTGTCATTTCTCTTTATTTTGATAATATTGGTATGGCTTAATTACGTATGGAACAAAATATAGGCCAAATGGCCGCCGCGGCCTCTGCGGCACATCTCTATCCGATGGCCCACATTTTCGGTGACGCTGAGGCATAATTGAGGTTCTATGCCGTTAATGTGCCGAATTATCTCATCCTTTAGTTCGTGAATTGTTGCTGGCTTATCGAAGTACACCTTTTCTTTCAAATACGTTGACGTTTAGGTGTGGTTCACATTCAACTTCGGCCCTTGAAATTTAACCACCCTTTATTATCTTTCCCTTGACGTTCTAATACAATCAATTTTGTTCTTGCTCGAATGTAACCACCTTGAATAGATTTGCTTTGAGTAGTGCCACATCTGTTTAGACCTTTAGAAATCCGTCGAATTAAAGAACGCTCACATAGGCAGTAATTACCAATAAATCTACAAAATTAATCTACCCCTTCACATTGGCAGATTCCATCAAAAATTTACAATCAGCTGTCCATACTATTTTGAAAGGTCTTTCTTCATAGAAGTTGCTTTGGTGGAATATTTTGGAGTTTTTGGTTTGTTTAATTATTATTAGCGATATGAAGAAAAGACATGGAGAAGGAATAGCTAATTTGATTGCGCAATTGGCTGCTAATAATAAACAGTTGGAGGTAATCCATAAACGACATTTACTGAGGTTTGAAAAAATTATGGCAGTAAAACGCACTTGAAATTCGATATTACATTTACACGTTTTTTTCTGTTACATGAATGCTTAGTTAATAAAACCTAACAAACATTTCATTGGAATTATGTCTACAAACCTGTTATCTTTACCGGCAACCAAAAATGGTAGACACAAGATTGCACCCATCCGAGAGTGCGTGACGTCGCATTAGCTGAGTTGTTCAGTGTTACCAACCATTTGCTTTTCGCAATAAATTTAGTGCTTTATTATACCCAAAATGCGAAAATGTTTAAGTTTGATGTTTGTTTCTTTTTTAATTTAAAGCTACCGAAACTGTAAGTTAAAAAATAAACTGTTTATAAATCAAAAGAAGGTTAAAAAGGTCTCTCTGAGAAGATTTTAGTGTTAATGAAAATTTATTGATTCTTATAAAATTTGATATTTTGAAAGTGCAAATTTAAATGATTGCTGTTTTTAAGGTTATGCAAGGATATTAAGTCATCTCTCAACTCTTCTTAACATTGAAAACCTTTCAATACATTTTTTTAAGAGCGTTTGAATTGTTGAATGCGAATTAAAGCCATAGAGGTGTAATCGTTTCTTCCGGTCCTCAATCCTAAGTGGGCCATAGGACATCAAGAGGTGTATTCATAGTAAAAATAAGCAAAAAGTACCAGAAAATACTGAAAAAACTATAACGACATTTTTACAAAAAGAGTACCTCATCTTGTTACATAACCTCAAATATAGCAAAAAGGGCGGTTTCTTAACGAAAAAGTTTCTCTTAACAAAAAGCTCATCAATTAAATTGTACATAACCAGAACACATTTATTTAAAAAAAAACGCACATTTTAAAGACAATTTAGCACGCATACAAAGATCTTAAAGTAATTCAATAACAATTTGGTATTTCATTTTCTTTAAATGGGCGTTTTTATATCCAAAGCTAGGCAACACTGCAGTAGCGAGAGAGAGATTTGACTGGTGGAAGGAGGAGAGCACCAACAATAACCGCAATCGCGGGCAATGCGACCAGATGTTAAAAAAAGTAAAGCTAAATAAAACTGAGTGAATTATTGAACTAATTTTTAAAAAATTATTTTTTACAAAATTTTAAACATTACATTTTTATTAGAACAGACTGAAAAATGTCATGAAGATAGGACTAAAACTCCGAGACTAAATAATAAAAAAAATGCTAAATCAAGTTAAGAAATTGATAATCTGGGCATACAGGTGCTAATACGACGTCGCTCATTGTCAAATTCCTGAGAGCAAAGTAACGGTACCACGATAGACGCCATCTCATTATTCTTTCCATCATGAACGGCAACTATTTTAATTAGTTTCTACTTTGACGTTACTCTTTACATTCATAAAAATAATGACCTATTGCACAGAACACACAGGGTTGTATTTAAAAAAAAATATTTTTAATAATCTAGGATTATTTTATAATCTCAGTTTTCGGGAGAGAAATTGTGTATGGGTAATCTTGCTTTTTAATTATGGATTGGGAGTTAAGCACGAAACGTAGATGATCTACTTATATGTGAACGTATTATTAGTATATTTTATTATAGAATTATTATTATTATTTTTTTTTAGTTTCAGAGCGCAAAATACATTTAATAGATATATTTGCATAACACAAAAGTTCATTCATTTTTATATTTTTTTTCTAATATAATTCGGCATTTTAAATTATAAATAAATAAATTTTCTCCACTCTTATTTCCTCTCCTCCAATTGTAACCAAAAATCGTATGGTGTGATAATTAAACCGTTATTATTTTTCGTTAAATCTGGTAATGCATCACCTGGCCCCAAAATAAAGTTGAAATTTTGACACATCGCCGTAGTTAAGAGGAATAGCATATTTCGCGCGAAAGTCTCACCAGCACAAAGTCGTTTTCCTATAAGGCAGTGAAATAACAGTAAATAATTTTAAAACCCGGTCACAGCGTTTGAAGGAATTCAAAAGCATTACCAGCGCCGAAAGGCAGTGATACGTCCTTTTTCAGCGATAGCTTTCCATTCTCATCCAAAAATCGTTCCGGCCTAAATTTTGTCGGATCGCCCCAGACGCGTTCATCAGCGTGATATGCATACAAACTGGGTATTACAATCGTGTGCTAAACAAAAATAAAAATTACATAAACCATCAAAGCTAATTATTGATCGCCGAATTGAAAACCTACTTTCGGTATTTTGTAACCCAGCAGTTCGGTGTCCTCTAATGCTCGGTGCGGCACATCCGAAGGCACCAAAGTCTCAATTCTCAAACCCTCCCGAATAGCAGCTTCTGTGTAATGCAAATGCTTGCGATCTTCAAGCGTTGGCAAGCGCCCATCATCAACCACCTCATCTATTTCCGATTGTATGCGTTTCAGCACGTCGGGATAGAGTAAGAGGTATTGTATCAGGAAGGTAAATTGTACGCCAATCGCTGTGAATGCGGGAAAGGCGAAATCCACCAAAGCCAATATGAACTGTGTGCGATAGTAAACGTCAGTCTGGCCCTGCTCATGGTCCATTTTCATCTGCTTGATATATAAATCGATAAAATTTCGTTCACTATTCTCATCATAGGTGTCAATGTGATGGTCTATAATTTTTTCGAAAAACTCAAAAATAAATTTATTCGCCGTTGTTAGTACATCGTAGGCGCTCCAACTGGGGAATACGTGTCGTATCCAAGGCATAATACTCAACATTTTTCCATAATCATCTCCTTTGCGTTGAAATTGCATTCCCATCTTGATGAGCTGCAACACTTCGGCTTGTTCGGAACGCGGTCGCCGCTCGTTCATCATTATGTGAAAGAAGGCGTTGTACGTAAATGGGCTCCACACATTTGGGACGCACACTCTATAACCGCCCGGCCTAGATAATTCGTGCTCATGTGGATAGCGGGGGCCGTTGCGTATGAGATCTAAAAGATCAGTTATCTCCTCTTGAATGACTAATTCCAGTTCAGCAAAACGGCGGCCGAATCCAAAATCTCGAAGGTAGCGTAAAATAAAGCGACGTTGCTCCTTCCACACAGGACCTTCACGAAAGAAAATACCTACGGGAAGAGGAAAATAGCGCATAAAAAGGTGAGTATTGACTCAACAGTAGTTGTTTTTAAATGAATGAATCAATTAGCACTTAATGTTGATGACATTTAGGAATTATTGGCAAATATATATGTACATATGTAGGTACAGGGTCCGACACTCGAAGTGTAATCAACTTCGCCCAGCTGATGTAGGTCCAGAGTATTTTTTACAAGCGCGCGGAAGCATTTTGTCGAGCGTAAACGCGAAAAAAGAAAGTCAATAATGGAAAAAGAAGAACGTAATAGTGTCGTGTGTAGTTGGCTGGAAAATTACAACCAGCGTTTCTTCGTGAGCTCGAGCACCTTAAAGTAATTAAAGTTTTAACGGTAGCAGTGCGAACATGCCCCACACCGGCTTTAGGAATTGGTCACTGGACTTATTCCACTACATCTTGTAGCCGAAGGGACGGCATTCAGTGCAGCTCTAAGGCTTCCTAATCTATTCCATCTCAAAGAAGGCAATCTTACAGGACATGTAAGGATTTTGGGTTCAATCCTGAACTCTCCGTGCCTGACAGTTCACGACAAGATGGAAAGGAAACTGGAGTTCTCCAAGAAATTCAGTTGTTCAATCGAAAAGACTCATAGATCCAGAACGGATAAAGGCAGAAGCAATCCTTAACCTAAGCAGAAAACTTCACACTGAACTATTAACAGGACACTGTAAACTTAGTTATCACATGAGAAAGATAGGTGTGATAGAAAACGATTCTTGTAGACTCTGCAAAGAGGGACGAGAAACCGCAGAACACATTCTATGCGACTGCCCTGCAGTGGCACGACGCAGACTAAATTACCTGGAAAATGGGGCTATAGATCCAAACCGCCTGGTAGAAATTAAGCCTACAGCAGTTTTAGGGTTTATTAACAGCCTAAAACTAATTGAGTAGGCTACATGGCTGCACAATACATCTTTTCAGGTCGCAGTGCACAAACAGCCAATCAATAATAATAAAATAGTTTTTGTTTATCGCACCATTACTCGTTACAATGAGACTGGTAGCATCGCGAAACATAATGGAAGTAGTCATCAAAAGGCTGCAACGTCACGTGGAATGGTTCAAAAACTGAAGAAGCGACTTGAGCGAAATCCCCGGCGAAGTGCCAATCAAATGGGGTAAGAACTGAAAGTATCTGACCGTAACATCCAACGCATATTGAAAAATGAGCTTAAAGTCAATCCTTACAAGATCGAAAAGGTACACGATCTCACACCAAAGCAGCAACAAGTCAGACTTGAGAGAGCGAAGGAATTGCTCGCTTGGCCAAAAGCGGTCAATTTCTGTGTTCCGAACATTGTGTTTTCTAACGAAAATTTGTTTCAAATCGAGCAATTCGCAAACTCCCAAAAGGATAAGGTTTATTTGACCGACCATTCATACGAGAATTTGAGTCATCGATTGGCCACCAGGAGGCAGCACCCGCCACAGGTAATGCTTTCGGCCGCTGTAACCGCAGATGGGCGCTCTCCAATCATGTTTATCGAGCCTGGCGTTAAGGTGAATGCGAAATATTATCGGGAAAGTATTCTGGAGGTTGCTTTGAAACCGTGGGCAGACAAAAATTTCGGTGGCAGACCATGCACGTTTCAACAGGACTCGGCACCGTCTCACAAAGCTCGAGTGAACCAAGAATGGCTAAAAGACAACGTTCCGAACTTCGTAACGTTCACACAATGGCTCTCAAATTCACCAGACGCGAGTGCGGCGAATTATTCTCTTTGGACCATTTTGGAGAACAAGGTCCGAACGAGGTTCGAGGCGCTGAAAAAAGCTATTGTCCACGAATGAGCCAAAATACCTGCAAGTCGCATTCGGGCAGCTGGCGATTCGTTTCTGGACTGTCTCAAGGCCATAGTCAAGGCAAAAGGTGGTCATATCGAGCAAAAGTAAATTGGTTCTTAATTTTGTATTATTTTCACACTTTTTTTACTTTGAATTGAATAAAAGTAATTTTCCAAACTAAGTTTGGAATACACACTTCGAGTGCCGGACCCTGTATATGGATGTATATGCAGATCTGGGAAAAAGAGTACAACCGTTCTTTGATGAATAAGTGGCAGGAATATATATTCCGGATTACTTGTACATAAATACTTATGTATGCCGATATGTATGCCAACAACAATTTATTTCGCTATGTATAGTCTTACTTTTCCATTGGCTTTATTTTTCAGTGGAAATGCACTTTAGACCCAGAGCACTTCTGTTAACGATTTAGTTCATTTTACAACTCCGTTAAACACAGATTCGCGTATGTATGTATGTGTAAATGCTTATCACTTAAATGGACCCATATTTTGCGAATATTGAAGTGATCGGTAATCAAATTTAATACTTGATTTCATAAAATACACATCCGTAAATACAACGTGGCATGCGCTGATATGTACATATGTATATTTAAATTTTGAAAACGTGAACACAAAAAAAAAAACAAGAATTGCCAATATATCCTCATTCCATTGAAACGGTGGTTAACAATTATAATTTGAAGTATCATATAAAGATTTGGGTTAACAGGCAGCTACTTCATTTCTTTTTTTTTCGTGTGTAGAAGTCTACGAAAGTGGGATAAGTACCTGATTTTCTTTCACTTGGCAGTGACGACTCACAACTTCCGAGCATCGCCCAGGTATCTTTTGGATAGCTCCCTAACATCCGTTTCAGAGCGAGCTAATGTGAGAAGGCGAAGTATCCCAGGATATCTAGTTGTACGCTAGGTTTAGGACCCGCCACGTAAAAATCTCCCCCAATGAAAAACTACGCAAAGCTTCATGTGAGAACTGCTTACTCTGATGGCCAACCCTACAAACGAACTAAGGATTATGATTTAAGGGCATGCACCTGGAATGTCCGCGTCCTTAATGAGGAAAGGGCCTCTGCTCGGCTGGTTGATGTCCTCGTGAGAGTAAAGCCTAACATCGCTGTCATTCAAGAGATGCGATGGATGAGGCAAGGCAAAAAGAGCACTGGACCTTGCGACGTTTACTATGTATAGCTGCCATGTAAAGGAGCGCAAATTCGGTGTTGGATTTATAGTAGGAGAGAAACTTCGTCGCCAAGTACTTTCGTTCCCTCCGGTGGACGAGCGAATCGCAATAATCCGCATTAAAGTGAGATTTTTCAACATCTCGCTTATTAGCGCTCACGCCTCGACGGAAGAGAAGGACGATGCGACCAAAATTTGCTTCTATGAGCGAGTGGAACGTTCCTATGCGCTACACCCTTAAAATCGTGCTTGGCAACTTTAATGCAAAGGAGGGAAATTTTTGTCCTACAGTGGGAAATTTAAACGAAACAACCGGTAAGAGACAGAGTCTGATCGACTTCGTCGAGGCTCGAAACATGGTACTCTGCAGCAGCAGATTCCAGCACAAAAATATATACCGAGCTACCTGGCTGTCTTCTGATCCAAAAACGCAAAGCTAGATCGATTATGTTGCAATAGATGGAAGACACGCTTCTAGTGATTTAGATGTACGTACGATCCGAGTACCCAATATTGACTCGGATCATTACCTTGTTGCTGTCAAACTGCGCACACGCCTCTAGGCAGCAAAAAACGTCCATCTTACTACGTAAAGAATGTTCAACATCGAAAAGCTGCAATCGCAACAGACAGCCAGAAGATTCCCCACTCGACTCTCACTTCTACTCTCTGAGAATACTGCCCAACAATCCGCCATGCACGAGCAATGGAGCAACATTTCTCGTTCCCTGCGTACCGCCGCGGAAGAAGAAATCGGATACCGGCGAGCCCGAAAAAACAGTTGGTACGACGAGGAATGTCATGCTGCCGGAAAGATGCTGCCTATAGTCACTCTGCGAACGGGCGTAACGCGAACTATGTGGTGATCCCTACCGGGAGCTAAAAAAGGAAGAGAGACGTACATATTATCAGGAGGAAGAAACAAGTGGCTAAAATACGAGAGTGCGAGCAGTTTGAGAAGCTGGCCAACAGGAAAAACGCTTTCTACCAGAAAGTTCGGCGGCTTACAGAAGGTTTCAAGACCGGGGCGATTTCCCGTAGGAACAAAGACGGTGATCTTGTAACTGGCATCTAGAGCGTACTTAAATTATGGTGGGAACACTTCTCGAACTTGTTAAATAGTGAGAGCATGTCACAGAGAATGTGAAGAACCCGATACCCTAATCGTTGACGAAGAAACTGTCGTTCCGTCATCCGACTGTGACAAGGTGAGAATAGCGATAACGCGGTTAAAGAACAACAAAGCCGCAGGAGCCGACGGACTTCCTGTTGAGTATTTAAACATGGCGGCGGGGAGCTGGTAAAGTGCATGCATCAGTTCCTATAATGGGTTGATAGCTTGTAACAGCAGATGAACGGATGGAAATTTAGTCATAAAATATTGTCACGAAATCAACAGACGTAGGCTATGTAGCTTCAACAGGTAGATGGGAACTTATAAAATTTGCTAAAAATTAATTTATACAAACCAGAACAGGACTCAATAGTTTTAAAAATTCTAAGTAAAATGGAAAAAAATATTTTTATAGGTAAATAATTTTTCTACTGTTTCGTAAGAGCGCAATCCAGAGATCGGACCAAATTCGATTTATTTTAATACATTTTGTAGCAAAATAAATAAATTTTTATTGGACCTCAATAATATTTCTGTTGGCTGTAAATAAAATAGGAAGTAATATGTGTATCGAGTTTAGTGTAATTTTAATAAGTCGTTATCGAGATATCACGCATTTACCAGTTTTTCAAAATTTTACTTTCGTCGAATTCTTTTGTTGTACTAAATGTCAAAAATTTTGCTTTACATAATAAATTAATTTCGTTTTCTAAAATAGGCAACGTACCAACTTTATCAACAACATATTTACCACAATTAACGATCTAAATATACAATTTTACAATAAATTTTTTTTTGTATGTTTTTTATTATTATTTTTTTGTTATTATTATTTTATTTTATTTTTCATTATTATTTTATTGTTTTTATTTTATTAATTTTTTTTTAATATTTTATAATTTTTTGTATAATTTTTTATTATTATTTTATTATTTTTTTACTATTATTTTATTACTTTTTTATTATTAATATATTTTATTTATTTTTATTATTATTTTATTTGTTTTGTTCTTTTTTAATTTAATATTACTATTATTTTTTTGTATTATTTTTTTACACTTTCACAAAAAATTTTTTGTTTTTTATATTTTTTTATTAATTTTTATTATTTGTTTATTATGTTTTTGTATTTTGTATAATTTTTTTTTACTATTATTTTATTTTATAATTTTTTTTAATTATTTTATTATTTTTTTATTATTAATTTTTTTTTATTTTATTATTATTATGTTTTTTGTTTGTATTATTTTATTTTTTTTATTATTTTATTTATTTTTTTTTATTATTTTTGTATTATTTTTTTACACTTTTACAATAAATATATATTGTTTTGTATTTTTAGGTAAAATTTTTTTTTATTACTTTTTTATGAGTTTTTTATTATAATGTTTTTATTAATTTTTATTATTTTATTTATTATGTTTTTACTATTTTTTTATTATTATTTTATCTTATTTTTGGTTTTTGTACTAGTTTTTTACACTTTTAATATACAATATTAAATATAAATAAGTATATATTTTTTAGTATTGTTTTTTTTTATTATTTTTTAATTACTGCTTTCCTTAATTTTTTTATTATTATTTTTTTGTTATTTTCTTATATAATTTTATTTTTTTATTTTTTATTATAATATTATAAAATTATTTTATTATTTTTTTATTATTATTTTTTATTATTTTTTTATTTTTTTTTTTATTGTATTTTCACTTTTGTATTATTATTTTTTTTATTGTATTTTCATTTTCTCTATTGTATTTTCTTATTATTATCTTTTTATTATTTTTCATTTTTTTTGTTTATTATTTTTTTAGTATTTTTTTTATTTTTAGTTTTTTATTATTTTTTATTATTTTTTTATTATTTTGTATTATTATTTTTTTTATTTTTTTTATAATCTTTTATTATTTTGTATTTTTTTTTTTATTTACCCTGTCTTACTATCTATCTTTACTTACCTAATAATTCATCTTCAGGTGCACGCATTTGTGCCAAAAATATTGGTACGCGACCGTCAAATTCTCTTCTATTCAATATTTCTCTGACACCCTGCGCATTATGTACCGCAACCGTGGGAAAAGGGCCAACATGAAAACCCACAATGTCCGATTTATACCACTTGGTAAATTTCAGTACGCCTTTATGCAAATATTTTTTATCCGCCAGCATCATGAATAAATAACTGCCGAATAGCGGTATGCGCGGAGGTCCTTTAAGAGAAATATATTTTTCAAACCAAAATTCACATTTAATTAGTATTCACAATCATGAATTAACTGGGAAACCAACCAGGTGGGAATCCTTCAGGACGGCTAACTGCATAGCGATAGCATAAATATAGGCTAATCACTGCACAAATACTCAAGAGAATTTCCGTTAACATTTAATTTTTAAACTGGTTACTTCCGCCTTTACCACTACTCGAAACACCGAAAGTCGCAGAACAAGTGATTTGTTGCTTGGATGAATACTTGGATTTTCTGCGCTGCCAGTTCAACTGCAGACAGATAATCACGAAAATGGAAACCGATCAGTAAGCGGTCCTCGGTCTTCCAGAGTGTGCATTCATATACCTGGAAGTGCACACACACATGCAGATGTATGTGCGTTTGTCACTTTTGCGCATCAGGCGAGTTGGGTGCGATGGCTTTAATGAGTTCACGCAGGCGAAGCGATTTCGTTCACATGATTAGACAGAAGCAATTACATTGCGAAAAGTATGCATTTATGTACATATGTGTGTATGTAAGTACAGCATGTGCAATGTGTATATGTATATATGGAATTATTCTCATCTTATTACTTCATTGATTTTGCAGAAAAGATTTGTCTACAAAAATTTGTTACTTCAGAGTAAGCAAACAATTATCTTAAAAAATCGCTTGCTAAAAATTGAATTACACCGAATTCTCTTTTTATGCGATAGATACGTTCCCAAAAAATTCGTGTAAAAAGAGAATTAAATGAAAACAGCGATTTATCGCATTTTAACTGATCATTTGGTCTGTGCACGTTTCATTCCGCACAAGTTAACTGAGGGCCAAAAATTGCTCATAATTCAACCTTCGAAAGACCTCATTAAAGAGGCGAGAAAGGACGAGAACTTTCTTTACAACTGGTGCTGAAACATGGTGTTTCCAACAGGAACCTAAAGTAAGTGTCAAAGTGCCGCAAAGGGCGCCAGACGAGCCACCACCCAAAAAACCGCGCTTGGAGAAGTCAAAAATAAAATCGGTGCTCATTTGTTTCTACGATTCCAAGGGAGTTGTCCACAAAGAGTTCGTGCCAATGAGCCAAACCGTCAATGCAATTTTCTATCTTGGCGTTTGAAGCGTTCGTTGCATCGCATTCGTCGAATTCGCCCTGAATACCGCGAAGGAGGAAGCTGGCGCTTATTGCATGAAAATGCATCGTCTTATCGATCCACTCTTGTGACTCATTTTTTGACTAGAAATCGCATTTTAACCATCAATCACTCACCGTATTCGCCTGATGTGGCTCCCTGTGACTTCTACCTATTCGGAAGATTGCATTTGGCCATGAAAAGAAAACGATTTGCGTCCGTAGAGGCCATCCAAGATGTTGTACTCACATTCTGGTTTGGCTCGACCTATTAAAAAAAAAAAATACAATGGGCTTTTTAGTCTGAGTGTTTTAGGAGCCTCCAAATATCTTGAACTAGCGATTGTCCGTGAGCTCGTGCATTTTAAAGTCAATAAAGTTTTTGTTTATCGCACCATTACTCGTTACAATGATTCTGGTAGCGTCGCGAAACGGGAAAAGAACTGAAAATATCTGACCGTAGCATCTGCCGCATACTGAAAAATGAGCTCAAAGTCAAGCCTTACAAGATCCAAAACGCGCATGATCTCACACCAAAGCAGCAACAAGTCGGACTTGAGAGAGCGAAGGAGTTGCTTTGCTTGGCCTAAAGCGGTACATTTCCGAACATTGTGCTTTCTGATGAGACAATTTTTCAAATTGGGCAGTTCGTAAACTCCCAAAACGATAGGATTTATTTTACCGCTCGTTCATACGAGCATTTGAGTCATCGATTGGCCACCAGGAGGTAGCACCCGCCACAGGTAATGGTTCGGGCCGCTGTAACCGCAGATAGGCGCTCTCCAATCATTTTCATTGAGCCTGGCGTTAAGGTGAATGTGAAATATTATCGGGAAAGTATTCTGGAGGTTGCTTTGAAACCGTGGGCAGACAAACATTTTGGTGGCAGACCATGAACGTTTCAAAAGGACTCGACACCGTCTCACGAAGCTCGAGTGAACCAAGAATGGCTAAAAAACACCGTTACAAACTTCATAACGTCCCCACAATAGCTCTCAAACACACCAGATGCGAATCCAATGGATTATTCCCTTTGGACAATTTTGAAGATCAAGGTCCGGTCTAAAAAACTCACCAGTCACGAGACGCTGGAAAAAGCCAGTATCCGCATGTGAGGCGAAATACCGCAGGTCACATTCGGGCAGCCTGCGATTCGTCTCAAGGCCAGAGTCAAGGCAAAAGTAGGTATTTGGAAGTAAGAAGATCAGTTCTCTCGCTTTAGTTTATAACATTGTCAGCGTCTGTACTGCCTGCTCCTTTCTTTTAAAAAGAATTAATTTCAATATGCCGATTTTATTCTTTAGCATATTTTTAAATAAAATTTGACCTAAAATACAACTGCACATGCAAATATGACGTAATAAAAATAAATATAAAAATCAGGTCGCGCAATTAAATAACATTTTTAAATACGAAAATAAAGAGATTGATCAACTGATGTAAGACAATAAAATGCGCTTAAATCTGCCATACAATTAAATGAAAAAAAAAAATTTATAAAAACTTGAGTTTATTGCTATTTATGAGACATGACAAAATAATTGCATTTTAAATATGTAATGAAGTGTTAGTGTAGTTAAGCTGAAAATATATAATTATTGTACTTACGTTTGTACATAAATTCATACATATATGTACATATACTCGTACCATACAATTTTCTTTATAGTATCTGCGAGTATTTGATAACGTTTTGGTGAAAATTAAATCCTGTTTTTACTATCGAACCTGTGGAATGTACTACATGTACATACTTATATGTATATATATATATACGAAATGGTAAAAATATTTACATACTGAATTCCAAGTTACTAGTAAAGCAGTCCTGAGCATTCAAAATGTAGAAACTCTTACGCTTGTTGGCAAGACGAATTCATCTAAGGTGCAGAGTTGCAGAGTATAAAAAAAATCCACATGCATTTCGTTTTTTAATTTGGTGGTATCTCTGTTTTCATGTGTACGGAAACTTTTTTTGCTTCGTTGAAGTGAAGTTTTTTGTTTTTGTTTTGTAATATTTAATTTTTTAAGATGTACTTAGTAAAAAATGTTTAGAAATTGTAAAAAAATTACTGACTAAAGATCTCTCATAAATATTGAAAATGTTTTAGTTTTTTTTTCAATGAAAATCTTAATATGTTGCTTTCATTTCTTTGTGTACGGATACTTTTTCTGGCAAGTGTAAATACGAATTCATTCGGGTTGAAAGAAATCTGAATTTTGTTTTTTTTTTCGTTTTAAATGTTGTGTTTTTTTATCTGGACATTTGCGATTTTTGTTGTTAATGACCCTACAGCAATGGGTCAGAGACCTCACCGTCAAATCAAAATTGTTACGTAGGCGATACGTAATATGCCTTTACGAAAATGTATGCAATAATAAATTAACAAATCTAAATGTATAAATATAAGGTAGTAGTAGTCTGGTCAAATATTCATGATTTATAAATATTTTGACGTGATAACGTCTTATAATTCGATTTAACAGGCTGCACGCACGAAAAAATGTGTCGTTACCTTGCTCATTAGTGTTACCTTGCTCATATGTCGTTGCCTTGCTCATTGCCGTTACCTTGCTCATTTGTCGTTACCTTGCTCATTGCATTGAATGAACTGCAAGCGAAAGCGCGGAACGAACGACAAAGCAAACAAAGCAAACGAACGGCAACGTTCGACATCTTGCTCTCTCCTACTTAAGTGAGCGTATATATGTATGTATATGCGCATATGTAGGTATATAAATTCACATACTTGTATTTGCATATGCCTTCTTCCTGTGTGCATGGTAATGAACCATTTCTCTGTTGAGAATAGGACGATGATAGAAAAAGCAGGAAATGAAAGGGAGTGTTTCGAGTGTAAAGCGTCTTGAAAAAGGCAAATCGATGATGGTGCCTCTTAGTGTTGTTGACTTATTAACGTCTGATGCACAATCGAAATTGAAGATATCTTTCATGAATTTGATAACTGTTTCGTCATTTTTCACGTTTGTGTAAATGTATATTAACTTGACTTATTCCATTGCAATTCCATTTACCTCCTCCTCTATATCCATACAAAATATCTATCAAACAAATAAAATTAAAGTTTTGTTTTGAAAATTGCAACCATTCCATCAATATTTTCTTATGACGTTGTCACGTTAAACTATCGTCAGTAAACCGACTTTACAGACAACCTCTTTTTTTAGGAATTTTTGTTTTTAAATGCGATCATTTTGATTTTAGAGTACGTTATTATAGACAACAAATAGTATACAAAAACAATTTTTATTTATTTATATTATTAACACACTTTTATTAGCTCGGGTTGTATGTATGTATGTAACGGAATCTTTGAGCTTAATTTTCACTTCTAAAAATCTGATCGACTTGGAATTTTGCACACCTATCAAGGACCGATGACAATGCAATAATTTGATAAAAGTGTTCCATTATCCTTATTAGGATTGCCAGGATTAATATTTTTTTTTTTTTTTTACTGTGGGCAAAAAGTAAGGTGAATTTGGTATTATTTATTCTTGTAAATCAATTTCGTCCCCGTCAAAATAATCCCCTCTCGATGAAATACACTTATGCCGACGATTTTTCCAATCCCCGAAACATGCCAAATAGTCCATTTCCGGTATAGCCATCAGCACCTTTTTCGATTCAGCTTTTATCTCCTCAATCGACTCGAAGCGCGTTCCCCGGAGTGGCCTCTTGAGTTTTGGGAATAGCCAGAAGTCACACGGAGCCAAATCAGGCGAATACGGTGGTTGCGGAACGATATGCGTGGAATTTTTGGCGAAATGGTCACGAAGAACGAGTGCAGTGTGAGACGGTGCATTATCGTGATGCAAAAACCAAGATTTGTTGGCCCATAATTCTGGTCTTTTTAGACGAATTGCTCCACGTAAACGAAGCATAACGCTTAAATAATATTCCTTATTAACAGTTTGGCCAGGTGGAAGGAATTCATAGTGCACCACACCACGAAAATCGAAAAAAACTGTCATCATGACCCCTATTTTTGAACGACTTTGACGTGCTCTTTTCGGTCTGGCCTCGCCTTTAGCACGATATTCGCTTGATTGGTCGGTTGTTTTAGGGTCGTAAGCATAAATACAAGTCTCATCTCCCGTAATGATGCATTTGAGCTTGTCCTGATAGTCTGAAAGCATTGTTTCACACACATCAACGCGACGACTTTTTTCCAAGAAATTGAGAGTTTTCGGTACCAAACGAGATTTGACTTTTCGTAGGCCCAAATGGTCTTTCAAAATGATTTTCACAGATCCATCTGATATTCCGATCATATCAGTAAGGTCTTTAACAGTCAACCGACGATTTTTGAGCATTAACTCCTTCACTTTATTGACGTGTTGGTCATCTGTTGACGTCGATGGTCGTTCGAAGCGCTCCAAGTCATCAACACGTTCTCGACCCTCTTTGAAGTCTTTGTACCACTTGTAAACATTTTTCTGCGACATGGTCGAATCACCAAATACCTTCTGCAACATGCTAAACGTTTCCGCAGCCGAAATTTCATTCCGCAAACAAAATTTGATGGCACTTCTCTGCTCAATCAAATCAGACATTGTAAAAATCGAAAAATGTACTCTTGGTCGTTTGGTAAACACAAGCGTAAATATATTACTGTTAATGACATTCACATGAAAGTTGGCCCAGATGTTATTAACAGTGCTGCCAACTCATGAAAAAAATAACTAGAGCGAAATTTTAATCCCGCGAGGTTTGACAAATATTGTAAATTCACCTTTCTTTTTGCCCACAGTAGTATACCGTATGAGTCAAAACGGAAAAATCTATGCGGAAATAGCTGAAATGGTGCTGTGCTCTCGGAAAATGGTTTATAATGCTCTTAGTTTAGTTAAGAAAGATTCATCCTATCTAAGCAAAAAAACGGAAAGAAACCCAAAGCCGCGAAAATCTGATGTTAATGTGGATAGAGCCATAATCTGCAAGAGCAACGCAGATCCATTTAAGTCGGCACGGCAAATAAGCTTGAAATAAACCAAGAATCTGGTCTACAGGTGTCCAGAAAGCTTGTAGGAAGGCGACTTAACGAAGCCCAGCTGTTTGGCCGCATAAGCAGAAAAAAAACAATCCTTTCAAAAAGACATATCAAACACCGACTTGCCTTTGCCCACAAAGGCAAATCTATTCAGTTTTGGAAAAACGTACTTTGGACCGACGAAACCAAAATAGATAGGATGGGACCAGATGGGAAAACTATTGTACGTCGTCCAAAAAATCAAGCGCTAAATCCTAGGTGTACAAAAAAGCCGATTAAACCCGGCGGCGGACGCACCATGGTTTGGGGAGATTTTTCCTGGCAAAGGTGTTGGGCCGATTGTTCGCGTGGTTGGTAAAATGGATAGATTTCAGTATTTGGTTATACTGCAGAATAAAATTGAGCCATTTGTGTTTGAGTTTATGCCATTAAATTGGACATTTATGCAGGACAAAGACAGTGAAGCAATGGCTCAGAAGGAAAAAAATTAATGTACTGGATTGGTCGGCGCAGAGCCCTGATCACAATCCAATAGAAAATTTGTGGAATGACGTGTAGGTCAAAATCGCCTAGAAAATTTTAAAAACTTTGATGATTTGTGGGCCGCATTTGAGGAGGCTTGGTACTCAATTCCAAAGGAAAGATGCCACAAGCTTGTAGAAACCATTGAGCGACGGCTTGAAGAAGTAATCAAAAACGGTGGATATAGTACAACATACTAATCTGGTAAAAAAATATAATTACTTAACTATCTGATTTGTTAACTATTTTTGCTTTTATTTTTGGAATTTTTTAGGATGTGCTATTTATGTGTCCAGGAGGTTTCGTGAGTTATCAACGTTCTCGTAAATGAAATCAGAACTGAAATTCTTTTTGACCATTTTTTTGTTTTAAAGTGGAACTAAATAAGCTTTTTATTTTCTATGTTGCTTTTTTTCCCAATAAAAAATAAATATTTAAAAACATTTTCTACTCTTTGCTATCAAAGTCTAAATGTGTTATTTATATAACCATGACTGTATATACATATACGACTATGATTTAATAAAGTGCGTAAATAAACAAGATACCGTTACCGGCATTTGTACGAACATTAACATTGAGGAAGGTAAGTGTCCAAGTTTATTTACTTCTATCTAGCTAAGCAATTTTGATAAGATAAAATCACCTTCAAAGTTAGAAAAAAAGCGTCGCGTTAGTTGATAATAAAAATAAGCTGAACTTACTTTTTTCTGCTTAAGCGGTGACATAAATGTTAAATATTTGTCAGCTCAGTTTGTTTCCTTGTTGAAATATCATTTCCTTTCCGGAGGTATAATTTTCATTTGTGTTCTACATAAAATCCTCTAAAAATGATACAATCAAAAGCTTGTTATGAAAAGTTAAATTCTCGGAAGACCTTCGTCATTGCAAAAAAGAAGCGGAAGGGATGAAAATAACCTGACTTAGCTTCTTGTAATCGTCTATTAAATTTAATCAAAATGTTGAATGTATCATCGTAGTTTTTTTTGTTGTTGCAAAATAACTGCATCACTTTCTCTCCGTGAGCAACAAAACGATTAGTGGCCAATCAAGGCGAATCTATTAAAGTTGATACCTAGCAGTAGACCGGCTGATTTCCAGGCGAATTGAGTATCTAAGGTGGCGTCATTAAAAACAGTTGCTTAAGTTTTCGCGATTTTGACAAGTCTGACGTCAGTTCCCTTCGCAATATAGGGTTTTCCAAACAGATGTGTTATTTAATGATAAGAAAAATGATATTTTTTAATATAAATGATACACCGTTAATAGTGGAAAATAACATCAGGCAATGACCACCACGACCACGCGTACAGGACAATATCCTTTTCATGAAATTTTCCATAATCGAATTGCAACCCATGGGGTCAGCATATGACCACCATTGGAATAATCGAGGACCCGGTATGCCTGTCATGCTTGGAGGAGGCGCATAGCACTGAGAATTTTCTCTGTGAGTGTCCTGCCTTTGCTAGAGCAAGGCTACGAGTATTGGGTTCCGATGTCATGAGAATGAGTAATATTCGTTCTCTAAAACTGGAGGATATTTACAGATTTGCCAAAGAATCTGGAAAATTCTCACAGGACTAACTATCTCTTTCCCTGTCTCTATTCTTTCCTATCTCTTTCTCTGATACTTTTCTCCTTCCCTCCTTGACTATCTACCCCCTTTCCAGAGCTTTAAATACAATGGGCCTTTTAGCCTGAGTGTTTTAGGAGCCACCAAATCTCCTGGTGCTAGTTGTCTCGACCTTTTCAAATTTCAATTTCAATATGGTGGATGTGGCAAAACATCCCAACCAAGCTCCAATAATTTTTGCCAAAAATGTGTGTGGCCTTGCATTGTCATGATGGAATACAATACCTTTTCGATTTGTCAATTCGGGCCGCTTTTCTTCAACTGCAATGTTTAATTTCGTTAGTTGTTCAATGTAGACATCAAAATTGATCGTTCGGTTGGGTGGTAAGAGTTCAAAGTCGGCAATTCCTTTGTAATCCCACCAAATTGCTAACAAAACCTTCTTTTGATGAATATCGGCTTTTGATGTTGTTTGAGTTGGTTCACCTGCCCTGCTCCACGATCTTTTCCGCTTGATATTGTTGTAAACAACCCACTTTCCATCGCCAGTTATCAGCCGTTTTAAAAATGGATCATTTTCATTACGTTTCTTTAGCAAATCGCAGCTGTTAATGCGTTGCGTTAAATGCGTTTCTTTCAGTACGTGAGGAACCCACGTATCGAGTTTTTAAGCATAGCCAAGTTGTTTTAAGTGATTTTCAATGCATGTATGTGATTTTCGATGGATGTATCTGAGACATGAAGCTTCTCTGCAACACCACGTGTTGCACTGTGACGATCCGAATCGATTATTGCTTTGATTAGGGCGTCATCAACTTCAATTGGACGACCAGAGCGTTTTTCATCTTTGAGTAAAAAATCAGCAGAACGAAATTTGGCAAACCAATTTTGACACTGCCGTTCTTCACCGTTCGTCACCGTGCCGTTCGTCACCATAAACATAACTTTTTATAAGTTTGCGATGCGGTTTTCCTTTTGTGGAAATATAAAAGCAAAATATGACGAAAAAATCAACTGAAGCCTTCTACGAGTGAAATCCGCAATTACTTAGTTGACAACCCAATACTACTGATACTTATAACTTATTATTAATAATATAATTATAATTTATTATTTGTAATGTACTTATATTTTATTGTAAAAGCGTACGATAGTGAGTGTTTATCGTGCGCACGTGGCTTATAGTGGTTTAATTGTTTTCAAGGTAGCCTAGAGCCCGAGTCTTTGCTCTACCGGAGTGTTTGCCTATTGTAAATTAATTTATGCAAATATTTGAGGAACCTCTTCAGCCGATAGATGTAGGTTTCTTTTCCCTGAAGAGGCGTATTATCTTTGCGGGCTTTTAGTTACAGGCCTATTAAACCGTAGGTATGAATATAATAGCGGCCCCCATCGCAGGGAATTGCAAATCTTCGAGTGTATTTCTGCCATGAAAAAGCTCCTCATAAAAATATCTGCTGTTCGGAATCGGCTTGAAACTGTAGGTTCCTCCATTTATGGAACAACATCAAAACGCACGCCACAAATAGGAGGAGGAGTTCGACCAAACACCTAACAGAAATGCACGCGCCAATTATTTATTTCTTATAAATCGGAGTGAGCAAAATGTGAAAGCTAAAGAGGTAAAATTAGGTTTATCCAAAAAGGATTCCGGTGGTAAACATTGACACGCGTTATTTTCAGTTTGATCTCATAGCTGCTACTACGCTTATCTCAAATAATTGCCTTACCTTAAGACTTCTAAAGTTTTTGGTGGTTTCCAGGGGCGAATACTTAAGGTGTTATATACAGTTAAAATTTTCCAAAAATCGATTTTTTTTATTTTATTTTCTTAATGCACATATATTTGAGAATACACACACAAAATTTAATATCGTTCCGGTGAATATTTTCGAAGTTACACGCAAATTTGAAAAGGCGTTTCAGAGGGCTTGAAAGTACAAATCAAGTCGGTGGCCAACATTACTCGCAAACGGCTGAACCGATTCGTCTCAAATTTTAACACGAGTTTCTTAAATATATTTTTTAGTAATTAATCGAAGATTTTTTCTCACCGATAAGTATTTTCGGAGGATGGTTCCATGTGTAGAAGTCCACGCAAGTGGGGAAAGTTACTGATCGCCATTCACTTGGGAATGGCCAGGACGATTCTTCTGCATATGGTTCAAGCAGCTCACAACGGCCGGGATTAGCCCACGTATCCTTTGGGTAGCTTCCGAACACCGTTGGGTTTGGGACCCGCCAGGGTGGGCAAGGAGGGAATTTTTGGTCCCACAGTCGGAAAATTCAGCCTGCACAACGAAACATCCGGTAACGGACAGAGGCTGATCGACTTCGCCGGGGCCCGAAACATGGTAGTCGGCAGCACCAGATTCCAGCATAAGAAGATTCACCAAGCCACCTGGCTGTCTCCTGATCGAAAAACACGAAACCAGATCGATCATGTTGTGATAGATGGAAGACACGCTTCTAGTGTATTAGATGTACATACGATCCGAGGACCCAACATCGACTCGGATCACTACCTTGTTGCAGCCAAACTGCGCACACGCCTCAGTGCAGCAAAAAAACGTGCTTCTACCTACGCAAAGAATGTTCGACATCGAAAAGCTGCAATCACAACAGACAGCCAGAAGATTCGCCACTCGACTCTCACTCCTGCTCTCAGAGAGTACTGCCCAACAAACCGGCATCCACGAACAATGGAGCAACATTTCTCGTTCTCTACGTACCGCCGCCGAAGAAGAAATCGGATTCCGGCGAGCCCGAAAAAACAATTGGTACGACGAGGAATGTCATGCTGCCGCAGAAAGAAAGGATGCCGCCTATAGAGCCACGCTGCGATCGGGCGCAACGCGAGCCATGTGGGATCGCTACAGAGAGCTGAAAAAGGAAGAGAGACGTATTATCCGAAAGAACAAACGAGAGGCCGAAATACGTGAGTGCGAACAGCTTGAGATGCTGGCCAACAGGAACAACGCCCGAAAATTCTACCAGAAAGTTCGGCGGCTTACAGAAGGTTTTAAGACCGGGGCGTTTTCCTGTAAGAACAAAGACGGCGAACTGGTGACTGACGTACAGAGCAATCTTAAATTATGAAGGGAACACTTCTCGAACTTATTAAACAGTGACAGCTGCGCATGTCACCGAGAAAGTGAAGATCCCGATACCCCAATCGTTGACGACGGAATTGTCGTTCCGCTGCCCGATCATGACGAGGTGAGAATAGCGATAACGCGGCTAAAGAACAACAAAGCCGCGGGCGCCGACGGACTGCCGGGTGAGCTTTTCAAACATGGCGGCGAGGAGCTGGTAAGGTGCATGCATCAGCTTCTATGCAAAATATGGTCGGATGAAAGCATGCCTGCCGATTGGAATTTAAGTGTGCTCTGCCCAATCCATAAGAAGGGCGATCCTGCAATTTGTGCCAATTACCACGGGATTGGTCTTCTAAATATCGCCTATAAGGTTCTAGCGAGCGTATTGTGTGAAAGGCTGAAGCCCACCGTCAACCAACAGATTGGGCCTTATCAGTGTAGCTTCAGACCTGGAAGGTCTACCATCGACTTCAAAGCTGCATTCGACAGTACGGAAAGGAGTTACCTGTATGCCGCTATGTCTGAATTTGGTATCCCCGCAAAACTAATACGGCTATGTAAGATGACGTTGCTCAACACCAGCAGCGCCGTCAGAATTGGGAAGGACCTCTCCGAGCCGTTTGATACCAAACGAGGTTTCAGACAGGGTGACTCGCTGTCGTGTGACTTCTTTAACCTGATGTTGGAGAGCATCGTACGAGCCGCAGAACTTAATCGCTCAGGCACAATTTTTTATAAGAGCGTACAATTGCTGGCGTATGCCGATGATATTGACATCATCGGCCGTAACAACCGCGCTGTTAGTTCTGCCTTCTCCAAACTGGATAAAGAGGCAAAGCGAATAGGTCTGATGGTGAACGAGGACAAAATGAAGTACCTCCTGTCTTCAAACAAACAGTCGGCGCACTCGCGTATCGGCACCCACGTCACTGTAGACAGTTATAATTTCGAGGTTGTAAAAGACTTCGTCCATTTAGGAACCAGCATTAACACCGATAACAATGTCAGCCTTGAAATCCAACGTAGAATCTCTCTTGCCAACAAGTGCTACTTTGGACTAAGTAGGCAACTGAGCAGTAAAGTCCTCTCTCGACGAACAAAACTAACACTCTACAAGACTCATCATGCCCGTCCTAACGTATGGCGCAGAAGCTTGGACGATGACAACATCCGATGAAGCGACGCTTGGAGTGTTCGAGAGAAAGATTCTGCGTAAGATTTTTGGACCTTTGCACGTTGGCAAGGGCGAATATCGCAGACGATGGAACGATGAGCTGTATGAGCTTTACGACGACATAGACAGCGCAGCGAATAAAGATCCAGCGGCTACGTTGGCTGGGTCATGTCGTCCGAATGGATACAAACGCTCCGGCTTTGAAAGTATTCGATGCAGTACCAGCTGGTGGTAGCAGAGGAAGAGGGCGGCCTCCTCTGCGTTGGAAAGATCAGGTGGAGAAGGACTTGGCTTCACTTGGTGTGTCCAACTGGCGCCGGTTAGCACGAGAAAGAAACGACTGGCGCGCTTTGCTAAACTCGGCCAAAATCGCGTTAGCGGTTATAGCGCCAATTAAGGAGAAGAAGAAGAAGTATTTTTTTATAAACAGTTTAAGGCCGAAATTTTGGTCAAAAATTAATTTTGTTTTTTGTTATTTTGCTTATTCCTTCGATTAACTACAGTAGGTTCTGTTTTTATGCGGCTTTTTTTTATGCGGTTTTGAAATAGTGCGGTTTTTGTTTTAATTACAAAATGCATGTCGACCTATCGGGAATTGTACATATAAACAAGATTCTAAACCAGCTAAAAAAACTCATCACAGATTACATCAGAAATGCTAACCCTACAAGTATGGAACCGCCTGCATAACTATGTAGATCAGACGTGTACATTTCCTCAAGTGACGAAAGTGATTTTACGCCAAATCCTAAACGAACGCGCAACATATGGGTATTGTCTGATTCTATTTCTGACTTAAATTTATTTTTCGATTCTGACGTTTCTTAAATAAAGATATAATTTTCAAAAATATTGTACAATATTTTGTTTATGCGATTTTATTTAATTATTTCGGATTCATGCGGTCTATGGAACGTATCTATAGTTATAATATGGGACTAGTTCCCTTTTTTATGCGATTTTATTACATTATTTCAGATTTATGCGGTTTTAGCACTTTTGAAACGTATCCATAGTTTTACTATAGAACTAGTAGCTTTTTTATGCTGTTTCTTGCGGAACGTATCTACCGCATAAGAACAGAACCTACTGTACTAGAATTAACATTATTTTAAAGAAATCTATTTAGTCTTTTTAATTTCAGAGGATCCAGTTCAGAGATATAGTGGTCACCGCAAAACGTCTTTTTTGAGAGGAGCTCCCGGAGAGCAGCTGAAGCTCCTTTCCAAATAAATATTTTTACCAATACTAAGTCTTGAAACACAGTCAAAAGATGACATAACATGTGTACAAATTTTTAGATCAATAAATTTAAAAGTTTTCTCAGAAAAAGTTCTGGAAAATTCGCTTTCTTTCGGTCTTCTAACTGCATATAACCCCTTAATGAGGATGCTTGTTGTTGCTATTAAGTATTTCTCATCTTTTATGCACAATAAGATTTGCTTGTTTTCAGCTACTACCAGGTAGGGTGCTAATGATTTGCTTTCATATGTAGAATTTCACAGACTCTTCTGTTTAGTGAAGATTTTAGTCATGTTTTGAAGTGAAGTTTAGCCGACAGCTTTCAAATGGGTTAGGGTCTTTCGAACCACCAACTGTTTTTCACTCAAAAGTATTTGTAATTCCGCATACTGTCCCCTTTTGGAGCCGCTTTCAAAGCAATTTTTTGAGATATTTGGTGAGCCAGTTTGTCCACCAATTCGAGAATAGTTAAGCAATCCAATAAGTTGAGCCATGCAAGCTCGATACACTTCCGCGACCTTTAGTAAAGCGCCAACCTTATTTGATTTCTGGCGATCTCAAGCGGACATCCAGGCCTGATAGTGGCGCCCACGTCCGAAGGCTGCGGGCGGTGGTGTGCCTTTTATTTAAATGATCAGCTTTTATGAGAATGTGCAGAACAAATTTAGTAAAATTGAATTACAATTCTTTGAAGGATCGTTTCCATTGCAGCAATCGCAGTTTTATCAACAGTACTAATTACAATTAATTTCTATTCGAACATTTAGATTCTTTCCTGGCTGTTAAAAATACTTAAACGATGTCAAATAGAAAGGACTAAATTTTTGGTAAACCTTGCAGGGCCCATCTAGTCGCCTAATGATACGCAGTAGATGATGCTTCAGATTTGAAAAGCTGTTGCAATCAGGAAGGCGATGGGATGTTTTTTTTGTCCCCTATTCAACACCTGCTTAGTGAGGCATCTATGCTCCCAGTGTTATCGTAGCAACCGCCGCTGTATGCACTTGCTGGAGGCTGAGCTACCTCTTAGGCATATCAAGTGCGTGACATGACTACCGAGATCCAAAACTACACTCGACCTTTTCTGGATCTCCCATTATATAGACAGACCATATTCCATCATTACTTTTTTACCACCTTTATGAACTCCAGTCCTTCGAATGTCGTTATCGGAGTCCAACTTCCACCTATTGCAAACGAAGAGCTTTAGCAGACTCGTGAGAGCTGTGTTTCTTTGGCATAATTCTTCTTGATCGACGCGATAACCGCTTAAGCGATTTTGGCCGAGTTTAACAAAGCGCGCCAGTCGTTACTTCCTCGTGCTAACCGCGCCAGTTTCAATCATAAAGTGAAGCCAAGTCCTTCTCCACCTGATCTTTCCAACGCAGAGGAGGTCCTCTTCTTTCTCTGCTACCACCAGTTGGTATGACATCGAGTGCTTTCATAGCCGGAGCGTTTGTATTCTGCAGACGACATGTCCCAGCCAACGAAGCCGCTGGATCTTTAATCGCTGCGCTATGTCTATGTCGACGTAAAGCTCATACAGCTCATTGTTCCATCGCCTGCGATACTCGCCGTCACCAACGTGTAAAGGTCCAAAAAGCTTCCGCAGAATCTTTCTCTGAAACATTCCAAGTGTCGCCTCATCGAATGTTGCCATCGTAAAGGATAGCACGGGTATGATGAGGGCCTTGTAAAGTGGCATAATTATGTTCCGGAGATTGTAGTAGGTTAAACTCCTGCCTATCTAGAATCGACCTTGACATACTCGACAAATGAAGGCATGTGAAGATACCCTGCACGACACTAACCATTTATCCATTTATTCATGAGCATCCTTAAACCTACTTATCTGAAACTCCTTTTTTTCTAGATCCTCTCCGCCGAAACAGCTTGTTTCATGGCCTGCCTTGAGATGAGAGTAACGATGACTTCAGCGCGCTTAACAGGGATTGCTAAACTGCTACAACAACACCGAAAACGATTGAATATTTTGCAGCTTGACAGAATTGAAGTGAAGAAGAATATTCATATTTATCATTCTGCCAAAAAAATATCGGAAAAATCGTTCATTTAAAAAGAGCGCGTTACACAGATGTCGAATTTTTTTTTACTGGAATGTTGGTACAACAGTCCTCTATAGTATCGCAGAGCTTGAGCGTCATCTGTCAATTAGCTTGTTTCTGGTATTTAATTATATCAGTCAAGCGCAGGTGTGCTCTGCGATTTTCACTACGGATAAAAATATCGAACAAAGAATTTGTCTTAAATTTTGTGTTTTGAACGGGATTTCGTGTGCCGAATCGTTGAAATTGTTGCAGAAAGGAGAATGTGCTTTATCAAAAACACTGGTCTTCGTGAGGTATACGGCTTTTGCAAAGGTGCGAGAAGTCGTATACGATTTGCCCCGATCTGGTCGCTCAACAACGTCTTCAACGGCTGAAAACGTCGACAAAGTCAAGGAAATGGTGCTGGAAAACCATCATTTAGGTTTGAGAGAGGTAGCTCGTGACCTTGCGGTGTCTCTCGAATCAATTTGCAACATTTTACACCATCAATTGGGAATGAGACGCGTGGCTGCTCGACTCGTTCCAACAGAGTATTTCTTTCAAAAAATTCATCAGAAGAAGGTGGCTGAAGACGAAGACATGCTTTAGCAAGTGAATTCGGGCCCAGCGTTTATCCAGCGCATCATAACAGGTGATGAGACGTGGGTATGTGAGTTTGACATGCAAACTAGTCAACAGCCGACTGAATGGCGCTATCCATATGAGCCGAAACCCAAAAAACCACGACAAAGTCGATCAGAAGTCAAAGTCATGTTACTCGTTTTCTTTGATTCTGCTCTGGGTCATGGTGTTATGTACTCGGAATTAGTTCCAAATGGTTTTACGGTAAATAAAGAATATTATTTGGAATTATGTGACGTTTGAGAGGGAATGTGCTTAGGAAACGTCGCAATTTGTGGAAAGAAAACTCATGGATCTTGCACCAGGATAACGCACCGTCTCACTAGGCTCATATTGTGAACACTCGACAAATATCATCGAACAACCACCGTATTCGCCTCCGGATTTAGTCTCCTGTGACTTTTTCCTTTTGCCAAAACTTACATTGCATCTCCGCGGACGCCGCTTTCAGTCGATAGAGGCCATCAAAGAGAATTCGCTGAAGCAGCTTAAGAAGATCTCTTCAAACGCGTTTAAAAGGTGCTTTGATGACTGGACCAATCGTTGGCTTTTGGCGTTGGTGTATTGCTTCGAATGGAGCCTATTTTGAAGGCGAAAAAATAAATTTTGATGATTAAACAAATATTTTGCGTTTTATTAAACAATTCCCGGTACTTTTTTGATAGAATGCAATCGTTTCATTTTCATCCTTATTTTATTTTTCTTAATTTATGTGTTTTAATTTTTTGTTTTATAAGACATATTTCTTAAGATATATATTATTTTGCTTTATAAGATATATTTCTTAAGATATAAGGTATATATACATATCTATTAATAATTTCTGCTGCATGTTGCTATGTACATATTTGGCTTTCATACCCCAACTAAAACTTTGCTAATACAAATTCAAGCATTCTCAGACTTTCTTTTTAAAATAATATAACAATTTGTAAATTTAAGTAACAATAAAATAAATCTAAGTAACATAAACTACTTTCTTTCCTCTAACTGCACCCAAAAATCGAGTGGCGTTATAGAGAGGCCGCTGTAGTTTTTGGACAAATCGGGTAACTCATCACCAGGAGCCAAGACAAAGTTGAAATTCTGGCACAGAGCTGTTGTAATTAAGAACATAATATTCCGAGCAAAAGTTTCGCCTGCACAAAGACGCTTGCCTAGGAAAATTTGTATAAAAAAATGTAGAATGAAAATATTTAATATTTCGATGTCTAGAATGAAAATACCTTGCACAAACATATAATATTTAGAAATTCTACTTACCAGCACCAAAAGGCAGTGAAACATCCTTTTTCAAGCACAATTTCCCATTGTCGTCCAAAAAACGTTCAGGCCTGAACTTCTCCGGATCACCCCATACACGTGGATCCGAGTGAAAGGCATAGAGACTCGGTATTACAATTGTATCCTAGAATTTAGTACAATAGAAATTGTGTTTATTCATTCTACAAAAAAGTTAAAAAAACATCCCTTACCTTCGGTATCTTAAAACCCATTAACTCCGTGTCAACTAATGCTTTGTGTGGCAAATCGGATGGCACCAAAGTCTCAATGCGCAAACCCTCTCGCAATGTAGCCTCAGTGTAGTGTAAATTTTTACGATCTTCCAGCGTTGGTAATCGTCCTCTTCCCACTACCGCATCGATTTCCGCTTGCACACGTTTCACCACCTCCGGATACCAGAGGAAATATTGTATGAGAAAACCCATTTGTGCGCCAGCAGCTGTAAAGGCAGGAAAAGAAAAGTCTGCCAAACTCATGATGAACTGTTCACGATTGTAACATTCTGTGCGCCCCTCTTCGTGCTCTTTCCTCATTTCTTTGATATATAAATCAATGAAATTTCGCTCACAACACTCATCGTAGGTATGCAAATGATAATCAACGATTTTCTCAAAATATTTGTAGACGGCAACATTTGATTCCATCAGCGCCTCATAAGAACTCGATTTCGGAAAGACATTACGTATCCATGGCATAATGCTCAACATTTTACCATAATCGTCGGCCTTGCGTTGAAATTGCATACCCATTTTGACCAAATGCAGTAAATCCGCTTGCTCCGCGCGTGAATGTCGCTCATTCATGACAATGTGGAAAAATGAATTTGCTACAAAAGGGCTGAGTATATTTGGTAGATAAATTCGGTATCCTCCCGGTTTGGACAATTCATGTTCGTGCGGATAGCGTGGCCCATTGCGTATGAGATCCAAAAGATCAGTGATCTCTGCTTGGATGACCGATTCTAGTTCGTCAAAACGACGACCGAATCCATAATCGCGTAAAAAGCGCAGTACAAAGCGACGTTGCTCCTTCCAGATGGGACCTTCACGAAAGAAAATACCTGAAACGAGCGAAGAAGAGTAAAGAAATATGATTTTTTTTAATTAAAATTTAGTATAGATCCTAAATAGAATTTCGTCAATAAAACTCTTTCTGAAATCTTACACCACATTCCACGTTGGATGCAGAATAATTCGCTAGAATATTATTTTAATATCGACGAAACACATTTTCTAAATACTTCTCAAGCACTAAATAGTTTATAACCAGCTTGCTTTCTTTAAATCTTCTTGGAAATAACTACCTATAATAAAACTAGCCAAAATATGTGTACACCTGCGCTCACAATAATAGCAGTGCGACGTATCACAAAGTTTTGGCTATTCATTTATTTTTTATTTATAAAGGGCGATCAGATTGGAGGTACTTTTTCCAATGGGGTTTTTTTAACAGATCACGCATGAATTCTGTCAAACTAATCACATCATTTTTATGAGTATTCATTAACATTTCATCATGGAAAGACCTACGCCTCAACGACGTTTATGCTAAATCGCGCAATTGAATTACGAAAATCGACGCTCTGTGAAAAGTGTTCATTGCGCACTTCGGCCAACTTATGGCGATCAGCGATGAGGCTTATTTTTGGCTTAATGGCTACGTCAATAAGCAAAATTGCCATATTTGGACTGAAGAGCAACCTGAAGCCATTCAAAAACAGTCATTACATTCATTGAAAATAACCGTTTGATTCGACCTATGGGGTGGATAATCATATCTCCCATCGACCCATATTTCTTCAGAAACGAGGTTGGCGCCAATGTAACAGTGAATGACGAACGCTATCGTGCCATGATAAACAACTTTTTGATGCCGGATGCCGGAAATTGGAGCCCGGGATCTCCACAACAACGATCTCTGTGGTTCCAACAAGATGACACTACTTGCCATACAAGCCCAGAAACAATGGATTTATTGCGTCGTCGTTTCGGTGAGGGATTTATCTTTCGTCTGGGACCAGTGGGTTGACCAAAACAGATCGTGTAATACGTGTCGCACATTTGGACTTTTATTTGTGGGGTAAAGTCTAAATGCTTTTTGGATAAACCAGCTTCGATTGAGGCTTTGGAAGCCCACATTACTAAAGTTATTCACGAGATAACGACCGAAGTCCTCCAGCGAGTCATTCAAAGTTGGTGTTTACGGATGGTTGAATTACGGCGCAGTTGCGGCCAACATTTGAAAGGGATTATCTTTAAAAAATAAATGTCATGAATGGTTCTACACAAAAATAATAAAGATTTGCACAATCAATTTGAATTTTTGTTGTTTTATTTCAATTTCAAATCCGATACCTCTAAATTGATCACCCGTTACTCATATTTTTATTAAAAAAGTTCGAACATCCATTATATGGAAGAAAATGCAAAACAGTGTCATCAAAAAAAATTTCAAAAATCAACAGGAATTTTTCGTCACTTTAAACTGGCAAAATGTTGCACCAAAATTTAATCGGCTCAAAAATATGCATTCCCAATTTTTTCAACAATGCTGACTAAACATTTTATAATTTAAAGGAAAAATGATGAATTTTTTTTAATTTTATGAAAAGTTTGAAATTTTGAGTTAGATAGTTTTTGTTGTTGTATCTATCTTTTTATAAAAAATGCAAAAAACTATTTAAATAAATAAATACTTAAAACTTTGCAATATGTTGCGGTACTATTATTGCGAAACTTAAACTTTATGAACATTTTGAAACGTTGACTTATATTGGTTTTGTTGTAGTGTGAATTATATTTTTATAAAAAAATTGAAAAAAAAAATTAATAAATGAATACCCAAAACTTCTCACTGCTATTATTGTTTTTCTGTATTTTATATAATTTTTGAAGACCTTTGCCAAAATATTTCGGTAAAATATTAACTGAACCGATTTCAAATTACCTCCAAAAATCGAGTTATTATAAATAAAATTGAACGACAGAAATGGTACGATGCAAGAGTCTTGTCAAGGCCCTATGCTCCCGAGTGGGGTGAACAAGGATATAAAAAAAAAATAAAAAAAAATTACAACCTTTGTTAGGTGTTTCGCCCAGCTCCTCCTTCAATTAGTGGCCGGCGTTGTGATGTTGTTCCACAAATTGTGGGAGCTGCAGTTTTATGACGCCTTCAAACGACACATGATTTTTACAAGGAGCTTTTTCATGGTAGAGGTACACTCGGAGATCAGAAAAAAAATTCTTTCTGTTATTTTGATCTTTCATGCGTCATGCATTACCGAATGTTAGTCACGCACCAACCATTCGGCTTAGGGTTTTTGAAAATATTTTTGCAAAAAATCACCTCATGCTTAAAAGGAATCAAAATAATGAGCTTTTTGGAAGTACTTTCAGGTCGTGGTAGCTCTGGTAACTCTTTGGTGACTGTCTTAAAATATAATAAATTTTATAGTTCCGATGGAAAAACAATACCGATTTTGTTTTGTGTGAAGAGAGATTGCACGCCAATGCCAATGTAAAAAATAAAATCGAAATTAAATTGGAATCAAAATTCAGTTCATTTCCCAAAGGGACCTGCAAATATGTTTTAGATAGACTTGCAAAGGTTTTGGTCATATTTTATAAGTGGTTTTGTTTTGCCCTTGAGGTTGGCTTATTTGGAAACTTAAGTTTTTTATTCAAGGTTTTTCGTTTTCTCACAAATCACTTTTAGCTCTAATATTTATAAATACTGCAAAAATCGTGAGATTGATTGACTCCATTTTACTAATTTTATATTTTCAAAACATTTGAAAGGTTTAAAGGAAATTTTTTCGCAGTTGTTTAAATTGTAATTTAATTGTAAAAAATGTGTTTAATAGTTTTTTCTTTAATTTTTTTCCGAACTGTTGTTGTTTAATTGTCCCAGTGGGTTTAAGATCTGTTTTTATCACTTAAAGTGATTGAGGAATATTCGTTTTTTTTGAGGCATGACTTTTGTGTTTAGATGGACTTTTTCGCTAAGTTAAACCGTTGTTATTATTGTTATTGTTGGTCATATTGCTGTTATTGTTGTTGTTATTGTCGTTATTATTCTTGTGGTTATTATTCTTGTTGTTGTTGTTATTATTATTATTATTGTTGTTGTCACTATTGTTGTTGTTACTGTTTTTGCTTTTTTTGTTACTGTTTTTATTGTTTTTGTTGTTGTTATTGTTGTTGTTACTGTTTTTTTTACTAGTTTTGTTGTTATTATTTTTGTTCTAACATGTACGAGGAATGCTGCTGAGGTGACACTCTTCGGTCCGGGTCATTCCAGTAACATAGAATCGACTGTCGTGGGAACGACATGGCTTGTGTATTATCAAAGTCAATGATTCTATATAAAAAACCCCAATCAAAATTATTTATATGGAGAATCAAAAATAGTTCTTAGTCAGTGGCATAGTTTAGTACAAAGGAAAATCTTGCGCCAACTTCAGTTTCCTACACCTCAAAAACTACTTTACATTTCATTTTTTCATCAATTTTTTAAACTTACCTAAGACTTCATTACTTGGCGCTCGCATTGATGCGAGATACACTTGAGCGCGTCCGTCAAATTCTCTCCTATTTAATATCTCCTTAACACCTTCGGCATTATGCACAGCCACAACGGGAAAAGGGCCAACATGAAAACCCACAATATCCGATTTATACCATTTGCTGAATTTCAGTACGCCTTTGTGCAGATATTTCATATCGGCCAGCATCATGAATAAATAACTGCCGAATAGTGGGATGCGTGGAGGTCCTTTAATTTGAAAACAAAAAAACCAACTTGAATATTAATTAGTCTTTCAAAAAAGCAAAGAGAAAACACACCCGGTGGAAATCCTTCAGGACGTCCAACAGCATAGCTGTAGGATAAATACAGGCAAATCACTGCACAAATGCACAATAAAACTTCTGTTAACATTTTGAATTTTCGTTAGATTTGGTTCGTATCACTGCGCGCTTAAATGCCGCTAACGGACTGAGTTGTAATTGACTGAGCGAATGTGCTTTTGTTTGTTATATCAGCGTGAAATGCATGCGAAGATTGCAAATGTTAATTTCAAATACATAGCAAAAACAAATACTATACTCGTAGTATACTCGTACATACATATGTTTGCATGCTTTTTATTTGATGCATTGTCAAACTAATCAGTCAAATCTTTAACTTGTGCCTGACCGATAGTAACTGACCGGCTGGGTTGATGTGCCTTTGATTGTGATAACGAAAATTAAATTAATAATTATTAATTGAATAGAAACGGTTTATGGCAATTAAAATCAAGTTACTAAATTATATATTAAAATCAAGTTACTAAATTATAAATTAACCTTAGAGTGAGCGAAATGAGGTAAGCAGAGCACCGATTCTAAGCGAGATTTCAGAAACCCTTAGACAAGAATTATCGTATAGCAAAGTCTATGACTGGCTTACTCACTATTTTAGCCATGGTTTTGACACCGGAAGAAACCCGCGAAATCTTTAGGATTGCATCAAATTCCGCCCTTTTAAATGGCAAAAGTTGAAAAAAATGGCAATTGTTGCAGCCAGCAAATCCTCCGTTCGAAGAGCTATTCTGAAAGCTCCACATTAGAAGGATAAAAAATTACAAAAAAACACATTTGAGTAAACTTGGAAAAAAAACTCCGCCCCGAATATGCAAAGAACTACATGTCTGGCTTGGAGTTCTGTTACCAATAACGACTTCGGCGAGTGGAAAAAAGTAGTATTTAGTGACGAAAAGAAGTTCAATCTGGATGCGCCGGATGGATATAATTACTATTTCTACAACTTAAGAATGGAGGAAAGGCACTTGAACCGTCAGGCGTGAAGGTGGTGTTATAGTATTGCGCCCCCTACTACGGCGTGTTCGAATTGAAAATTGTGCACTACAAAATGGCGGGAAACAGACATATGTAAATAAAGCTTTATTGGAATCATCTATTCCCGACATTCATGAAACATTTGAACCTATTAATTGGATTTTTTAATGCACAGGCATTTCACGTCTGGCCAAAGCTTGGATTGCGTCCCAAAAAGTTGAAACTTTAGCATGGCATCCATATTTCCCAGATCTGAACATTATTGAAAATCTATAGCGATGCCTTACTCGTAAGCTTAATCAGAATTGGCAACAATTTGAAGACAAGAATGATTTAATTCGAATCAATAAAACTGCCTGGTCTGAAATTTCATTAGGCTATCTGGAGAATTTGTACAAAGCCATTCACCAGCGTATTTACGAAGTAGTTTATAAACAAGGTGGCAGCACAAATTATATATATATATATATAATTGGCGCGTACACCCTTTTTGGGTGTTTGGCCGAGCTCCTCCTCCTATTTGTGGTGTGCGCCTTGATCTTGTTCCACAAATGGAGGGACCTACAGTTTCAAGCCGACTCCGAACGGCAGATATTTTTTATGAGGAGATTTTTCATGGCAGAAATACACTCGGATTTATTAATTTTTTGATCTTTCACTGAGATTCGAACCGACGTTCTCTCTCTGAATTCCGAATGGTAGTCACGCACCAACCCATTCGGCCACGGCGGTCGCACAAATTATGAAGCTTTAAATAAAAAATGTAAAAAACAAAAAAAAAACACAATTCCCTATATTATTTATTATTTTTTTTTATTTGGTTAGTGCCTCTATTCAAGTGAACCATTAAATCAAGCAAGTGTTACAGCTGCTGAAGTTTTACTGCTGTGAAATACCGATAGATGGAATAAAATTTTGATGCATGTTTATTTTCGAGCAAGTCTTCACTTGAATTATCAGAAAACCTTGGATTACTTGATCAAATGGCTTTGCGCGTCAATAATCTTTGACACTTGTGAGCCAGAGAGCTGCAATAAACAAACAAACAAGCAATGGAACGTGTAAAGGTCAAAATAAAGATTTCCATTACTAAACATAATTTTTTTCATTTAGTAAAAAGTTATTCAAAAACAAAATTCGATGATTTTTTTGCGCTTCTTTATGAGATTTGCCTTATAAATAAAAAAACTGATGTTTGGGTTTACCAACAAATTTTAAAATTTGTTAAAAAATAAGTAAATAATTGGTGAGTATACTTCGGTTAGATGCTTGGCCAAACTTCTTGTTGTTGTTTCACAAATGAAGGGACCTGCAGTTGTAAGCCGACTCCGAACGGTGAATGGTTTTAATGAGGAGCTTTTTCAAGGCAGAAATGCACTTGCCTGCCGATGGGCAACCGCTATTAGAAAAAACTTTTTCTATTATTTCGTATTTTATGCACGGACCCTGCGTACTTCTGGAACCTTTGCAGGCCTAGAAGTCACGCACCAATCCATTTGGCTAAGTCTGCCGCCTAAACAAATTATTTTAGGTATTTTCATATTGTAATAGGAAAGTGACAGAAAGAATTTTTTTATATGTATTGTGAAACAACCTCCAAACAAAGAAAGGAAAAAAATTTAAGACATGGGGCCTAACAAAGAAAACAGGTTTATTTTTTTAATTAGCTTTGCGCATTAACGTAACCTCCACCATGATCAATGCAATCATTCCAGCGCTACTCTAACATTTAAATACCACTTCTTTTGCCTCAAAATAAGGCTCAGTTTCAGCGATAACCTCTTCATTCGAGAGAAATCTCTTAACGGCTAGCATTTTTTTAGGACTGCGAACAGCCAGTAGTCGCTCGGAAGTTTAATTCATATAGTTTTACCATTTTTTTGCCATCATCTACACGTTCCTGTTTTTGGTCAACAATGAGCAAACGCGGCACCCTTTGAACAGAGCTTTCTCATAGTCAAATTCTCATGCAATATAAATCCAACACCTTCTGTTGATATCTTAACGATGTCAGCTAACTCACAAAACTTTACTTTTCGATGATTCAAAACGATTTTGTGGATTTTTCTGATGTTTTCTATTGTTAGCTCCTCATTTGGATGGCGACTGCATTTTGCATCATTGGCGTCTCTACAACCACGATTGAAGTCAGCAAACCATTGTTTTATTGTTGTTTCTGATGGAGTGGAGTCCCCATAAAACTTTTCAAGCCATTGCTTCGCTTCAATTAAAACACAAAATTATTTTTGATCCATTATTTTGAAAATAACAAAAGTAGCGTCATTCAAGCTGCTACATACAAAAGCAAAAATTATAGGACTGAATGTCAACGCCGAAAAAACTAAATTTATGCTTCTAGCCATAGATGATTTTGTTTTTGAAAGTGTAAATGAATTCAAATACTTAGGATTTGTTCTATCAGAGAGTGAAGACACATCAATTGCAATAGGTGAAAGAATTAAATCTGCAAATATAAAATTGTTCAGATCAAAGGTTTTATCACGAATGCAGAAAATCAAGATGAATGATATAAAACTTTGATACATCCGGTTCTTACTTATGGTGCGGAAATCTGGAGACTGAAAGCTAATCATATAAGCCAGCTATTGCGATTTGAAAGATCCATAATGAGAAAAATCTACGGTATTATTCGGCTTCAAAATGGCACGTATCGCATCCGCTATAACAACGAAATTGAAAACCTTATTGGTCGTGAAAATGTAATATGTTTTATTAGAGCGCAGCGGTTTAGATGGATTGGCTACATCATAAGAATGCCCAACGAAAGAATCGAAAAAAGGGTGTTTACTTTGCGACCAATTGGAGGAAGAAAGAGAAGCGGACAAAGAAACAGATGGCTTGATGACGTAGAAACAGACTTAAAAGCGATCAAAGTTCGTAATTGGAGAAATGAGGCAAGAGAGATACTGAATTGGAGGAGGATTGTTGATGAAGCTATGGTCCACCACAGACTGTCAAGCTAAGAGAGAGAGCGTCACTCTTAGCACAGTCACGAATCAATGAATAGAATATAATGAAATTTTAACAACAGTATTGTATTTTTAAGGATAACTGAAAAAGACGTGAATGCAATAAAACTAGTGCCATCTGTGTTATATTTAACATTAATAATATACCTACACATATATAAAAAATTCATTCTTCCTACCAAGTTCGTTTGCAACCTTCGTTATGTCATAAGATAGCTTCTCTTAAACTTTGCATGGCTCGAAATGAACATTTCAGCTATAGTGGACTTTTTTCTTATGTTAAAGATGTCGAAAAATGATGTAACCATCCTAATATACATACATATATCTATATGAAGGGTGCGAATGATATTTGAGGACAACCTGAGAGTAAGATTAATTAGCTATTATTTTGAAAAAATGTTTATGAAGCTTCACGAATTTTTTTCACAACATTAACTTAGATTAGTTTTAAGCGACTACAAAATACCGTTGATTTTTTAAGAATTTTGTGTTTATAAGTAGTTCATTTAATTTTTCCTACTGGGTATGTGTTATTGAAAAATTATCGTATTTATTTGTATAACTGTATAATCCCACCAAACGGAAGCTAAGTATCTTCAACTTGGCGCTATCCCAGATGATGACAATTGATTGAAAGCAATATTTATTATTTCATTTCAAATTGCTTCCAAAGTGAAAATGACGAGACATCAGCTGTCAATTGCAATGTACTGCCTGCCAACACAAAGAATAAATTACATATTACATCTATGTATTATTTTAAAATAAAATTAAATAACACGTATTAAGAACAAGTGAAGTTCGCTTTGCATACAAACTATTTGCATATATTTGTATGTATGTCCATTTGCAATTGAATATTGCGTTTTTTTAAATCGAAACATTCAAAGCGAGTTGCGTTTCTGTTAGTTAAAGAGGCGTAGATTTGTTTGAAGTCGGGTCATTTCTACCTGCTGAAAAGATATTTAGAAGTGCGCTCTTTAACAGACCGGTATTCGGCTCTGAGCGAATTTGACAGATTCTACGGATGGGAAATCAGCATGACTTGGGATGTATTTATATTACAAAAAAAAAACTAAGATTGTGTTGGTGATTTACGAAAAAAATTAACCAATGACAGTTCGTTACCGTCTGAGCAACGACTGGTTGGACGAGTGTATGAATACAGGGATTCATATACAGGATTCGGCTGAATCTCCCAAGTGACGCGGCAGCCGAAGTTCCCAGCACAACTTCCTTTTTCACCGTAGTTAAAGAGCAAACCTGGTAAATCTATCATCCTTAATTTATACCTGCCCCAATTACGTTCGCGAGTCATTGTGCCACAGTAATGTGAGTAATGTGTAAACCAGAGATGTTAAATAATGATTAGATAATGCTAATGATTGCTAATTAACCTTCTTTTGTGAACTTCTCTAATTCATTAAACAATTAGAATTAGTTCAACTAATTCCCATTAGATAATTGAAATTTTTATTCCAATGGTAAAAGTAATTGCAATTAGTTGCCATTAGCAAAAAAATTGGTTAACTTTTACAATTAGAAATTTAATTGACTTCTGCTAATGCAATTAGATATTCAATTAGCTCGAATTAGAATCAATCATTTTGATATTTTGAAAAACAAAAAAAAACTGAAATATTCATAATATGAATTTCACACATATATGTATATATTACTTATGTGCATAATATGTACTACGTATATTACATACATGAACATCTATTTAACGTATGTACTAACTGTTTATTAACTAGAATGACCGGGTATATTCGCTTTCAGCAATACGAGCTTTTCAAAAGAAAAGTCAGTCAAGCGACTCCGCCTTGGACTATTAATAATGCCCGCAAAGCAAAATAGTCGCTCCACAGGGCCTGAAGACGTAAGCGGCGTGTTGCGAAACAGTGCGACAAATAAATATGTTTTTAAGTTAACACAAATACAACTTTCATTTACAATATTAAACAATGCGAACACTTCAAACTTTGAAGTTGAAACAAATTGCAGAGCGCGTTTATTTATTTACATTTCAAACAATTACCGGCTGATAACAATTACGGTACTTGAATAACCACATGTTTCCACATACAGTGACGTACATGATGTAAGTTACATCATTATTCGTTCACTTTAATAATTCTTTGCAAACAATTTATTTGTATCAAAATAATTTATTCTAATTCGAGCTAATTAAATATCTAATTGCATTAGCAGAAGTCAATTAGATTTCTAATTGTAAAGGCTAACCAATTTTTTTTGCTAATGGCAACTAATTGCAACTAGTTTTACCATTGGAATACAATTATCAATTATCTAATTGGAATTAGTTGAACTCATTCTAATTGTTCGATGAATTAGAGAATATAAACCAATTGCATCAATTGCTAATTCTAATTGGAATTTAACATGTTTGGTGTAAACTACGAGTATTCGGCTCATGCGTGAAGTCCGTATTGTTGAACGGCAGCGAAACATGGCTGATCTCTAACACCATTACACAGACGCTACAATCCTTCATCAGCAAATGCCTCCGCATCATCTGCAGAATATTCTGGCCAAACACCATTAGTAACGACGCACTATGGAGATTAACGAACGAGGATGCCATCCTAAGACAAATCAAACGCAGAAAGTGGCGATGGATAGGTCACACATTGAGAAAACCACCAGGTAGCACCACAAGAATGGCACTGGACTGAAACCCGCAAAAGAGCGGAGATCGTAGACCAAACAAGACTTGGAGAAGGTCGATGCTGCGCGAACTAGCAGATGCCAACATCTCATGATGGTCATGGTACAAAAACAACAGCACTAAACCGTGTACGTTTTAAGAGTCTTGTCGTGACCCTATGCTCCCGAGAGGAGTAAACAAGGAAAAAAAAATGTGGGTTACAACTTGCAGCTTTACGTCTGCCATAGGTGGGGTGATTGGACTTCGTTGGCGGCATTTGGAGGGCGAAAGTTTGTAAAGCTGATGACGAACTTTCGATGATTTCTCCATGCAGGTGTATCTAACGGGTGATTTTTTAGCTATTATCTTTTTAAACAGTTGGTTTATACAGCTGATGCATGTTTCGTGTTTTGTTTCACTGTCAAACATCTTCAGTTTGGTCTATAATTTAACCATGAATCGTCTTCGAACGAACATCGCTTGCACATCCATCAGGAAGTTTATCGCGCGCTTCTTCCACTTTATGGTCAGTTTAATCGACCGACTGAAGAGGCTATTCGAGTTATTTTGACTAAATTTAGAACCAAATTTACATTATTGGACATCAAACCACCAACACGCGTACGTAGAGTGCGAACTGAAGAAAATATCGCAGCTGTATCGGCCAGTGTTAATGATGACCATCAATTATCGATTCGTCGTCGTTCGCAGCAATTGGGCCTCTGTTACTCAACAACGTGGAAAATTTTGCGAAAGGATTTAGGTTCAAAATACAGTTGGTGCAAGAATTGAAGCCGAACGACCTACCGCAACGCAGAATTTTTGGTGAATGGGCTCTTGGAAAGTTGGCCGAAGATCCACTTTTTTATCGAAAAATTGTGTTCAGCGACGAAGCTCATTTTTGGATCAATGGGTACGTAAATAAACAGAATTGTCGATTTTGGAGTGAAGATCAGCCAGAAAAATTGCAAGAGCTACCAATGTATCCAGAAAAGGTCACGGTTTGGTGCGGTTTATGGGCTGGAGGTATCATTGGACCGTACTTCTTCAAAGATGCTGCGAATCGTAACGTAACTGTGAATGGTGAGCGCTACCGTGAAATGATATCTAACTTTTTGTTGCCCAAAATGCAAGAGCTTGACTTGCATGACAAGTGGTTTCAGCAAGATAGTGCCACATGCCACACAGCACGCGTAACAATGGACTTGTTGAGAGGCGAGTTCGGTGAACATTTTATTTCACGTTCGGGACCTGTCAATTAGCCACCCAGATCGTGCGATATAACGCCTTTAGATTATTTTTTGTGGGGCTATGTTAATGCTCATGTCTATTCAAACAAGCCTGCTTCAATTAACGCATTGGAAGACAACATTAAAGCATTTATATGTGGGATACCGGCCGAAACATTGGAAAGAGTATGCCAAAATTGGACTAAGCGAATGGACTATTTGACGCGCAGTCGTGGTCAACATTTGCATGAAATAATCTTCAAACATTAAATTATATGGACTGTACTATCGATTTAAATAAAAAGTTCATGCATTTTTCTGAATTTTACGTGTGTTTTTTTGAAAAACTTTCATATAGCTCTTAAAAAATCCCCCTATATTACGACCGATTCAATGGTTGTTGAATGTACAGTCTCTCTAATAGAATTTAAATGCAACAAAATAGGAAATACGCGTTTGGAATTTTGTTAGTGTAGTGAGAAAATGAGTTCCGTTATGCACAACCTAAAGATCCAAAAATGTCACGCGCATCTACAGCAAAATATTTGAAAAAGTCGAAGACATTCATAAAAAAATGGATGCAACGACGATACCCCAAAACAAAAAATATCTTCAAAGGAAGATCAGAAAATCATTGATTTTTCGTGACAAAGTCGAACTTATCATAGCGTGAAGCTGAAGCAGGTATTGATGTAACCAAAGACACGATTCGAGGATGTTTGGATGTGCAGAAAACCTCAAATTCCGGAGCATATTGAAAGAACTACAGCCCTCATTATCTCATATTATAAAAAGACGCGCATGGGCTAAGGCAAATTCAGAGCGGAATTGGGCAAACGTAATATTCACGAATTTATGTTCCTTTTGGGCGAACAGACAAATGTGTCATTCCTGCTGCAATCGACAACTCCGGCAAACTGTCAGGCATCCAGTTATGGTTCATGTTCGGTGCTGCTTCTCCGAAAAAGGATTTGACCGTTTATTTGTCATTACCACCAATGTGAATGCGGTTTTGATGAATAAAATTTACCAAAAAGCATTTCTACCGTCAGCTGTGAAGAAGTTTCGAAGAACTAGCTAACCTTGGATTTTACAAGAAGTCAACGATCCCAAGCATCGAAGCCAAAGTTTTGTAGAGTGCGATTGAAATATTGGATTGGCCTGATGGCCAACTCTACTGAAAATATTTGGGTAATAGTTAAGCAAAAACCCAAAGAAAAACAAAGATAGACGGTCAATGAGTTATCAAGGCGAGTTCGTTTGACTTGGAGCCGATTACCTCCACAACTTGCGAAGAAATTTACACAAAGTATGATTCGAAAATGTGAAGGTATTAAAGTTTGCTGATGATGGTAACTGACGAGGCGTCCTTTGGAGTGTTTGAGCGAAAGATTCTGTGGAAGATTTTTGGACCTTTGCACGTTGGTGACGGCGAGTATCGCAGGCGATGGAGCCATGAGCTGTATGAGAGCTTTAAAACGACATAGACATAGCGCAGCGAATAAAGCTCCAGCGGCTTCGTTGGCTGGGTCATGTCGTCTGAATGGATACAAATGCATCGGCCCTGAAAGTATTGGATGCAGTACCAGTTGGTGGTAGAGCATGGCCTCGTCTGCGTTGGAAAAATTATGTGGAGAAGGACTTGGCTTCACTTGGTGTTTCCAACTGCCGCGGGTTAGCACGAGAAAGGAACAACTGGCGAGCTTTGTTGAACTCGGCCAAAATTGCGTAAGCGGCTATCGCGCCAATCAAGACGAAGAAGAAGAAGATTATGATGGTGACTAAGTTATGGCTGACATGTTTTTATTAGACAGACTGCAATCATTTGTCGGGCAGAAGTTTTGAAAAGTAGACTTGAAATTATCACATTCCACTTCTAGGATTCGCCATTTTTAGATAAAATCCGTGCTGTTAATTTAATCTTTCATAATTCGACCAAAAATGCGAAGAAAATGACAAGGCCGAGAAGGAAGATAAGACAAATTGTCTTCTGTCATTAAACAAACAATCATCGCACTCGAGCTCGGCACCGTCGCTATTGCCTTCTCTGAATAAGAAGAACGGAGTGGGAAAGCACTTGGAATCACTTGCTCCTAATTGGCGTCAGTTAGGCGTAGACGAATTTATTTCATGGTATTTAGAGATATTCGAAAAGCTTTTATTAGAGAATGGCGTTGACTCCAGTTTGTCAAGTACTCCGTATAATGTGTCGCTGGCGCGGATTCATAGCCAAGGCACCTTGAAATTTTCATATTTAATTTAAGTTTACCTAAATGTCCAAGACTTTGAAAAGTCAAGGCCAATGATACCAGCAAGTAAAATTTGTATGAGTTCTAGATTAAAAGTTTCACCGCGAAACGAGGGTATTAAAATTGTTAACCGCTTAATGCTGCACGAGCACATTTTATTTATGTATATTTTTGTTTTTGTTATTTGTCGTAGAAAAAAAAAATGATTATAGCAGTTTGTGCAAGAAGCAGCGATAACAACACAGTGCCAAAAATTATATATATTGAAAAGGTCTCCGGCCTTCAAAGTAGAAGTTTTTTATCAAATTTGAAATCACTAAAAAGTTTTTCTTTTTGCTTGCGCTCGTAGTAGCTGTAGCTCGTTGCTCCTTGTGACCTGAAATAATAAATATTGAAAAAAAGGTAATGACGCACCTTCGAGGGCGTTGCGGCTAAGAAACAACTTTTTCTAAAAATCATCTGCCATTTTGGTAATCATATAAATGTGTAGGTGCCCCTCCAAATCTAGAAAAAGTCTGGCATACTCAAGCGCTACGAATTGCGCAATAAATTCAGTCATATATGTACATATGTACAAACACACATACAGTAGCCCCAAGCGAAACTCGTACAATAAAAAAAAAATTTTTTATTTTCATCAATCATAAGGTGCATAGGTTCAAAAAAGTTATTGCAGATTTTATTATTGTACTACAGTGGTATTAGTCAAGAGCAAAATAATTAAACTAAAATTTTTAATTCAATTACATTTTAAGGGGGCAGATACCTGTAGAATTTCGAAAAAACATTTTTTTTTTTCATAAAATGTTAAAAATCAATCAATCAAAAAATTTTTAGGACGTAAATTTAAGTATTTCTTATATTATAGATCGTCAATCGTGACGACTCTATTCTTTGCGTTCGAGCACTGGGAGAGGTAAAGTTACATTTCGACATATTTTTCGAATTGGCGTACACGATAACTCGAAAAGTTATTGACCGATCTGCCTGAAATTTTGCACACATCTTTTTTATGATATTACTTTCTATGTGAACTTACAACTTTTTGAAACCTTTTCGACTACATAATTTTTTCGAAGCAAAAATAGTAGGAAAATTCGCCCCAAAATTAATTTTTAAGTATTTTCTTCAGCGATTTTTTTTCCATTTGTTTTTTAATTCATATAGAAATGATGACATTAATAAAGAAAAAAAATATTTGGTTTTTTGCATTCAGGTCACTGACGCCGATAAATTTCAAGGGCCGATGTTGAATGTGAACCACACCTAAATGTCAAGTTTTTTCTGCATTTCATTTGACATTTTTCAATTTCAGACTAATTGAATTTGAATCATGGAAAGATACATAATCGAGCAACGCGTTAAAGTTATTCAGGCTTTTTATGAAAATGGGCGTTCAAATCAAAATGCATATCGCGCACTTCGTTTTTTTTCGGTCAATTTAATCGTCCAGATGTGCGTACAATCGGAAAAATTGTGCAAAAGTTTGAGCAAACCGGGTCTGTAGGAGATGTGAAAGCACCAGTGCTTGCTCGTACAGCTCGTACTGCAGAAAATATTGCTGCTGTTCGCGATAGTGTGGTTGAAGAGCCGTCCACCTCAACTCGTCGTCGTGCCCAACAATTGCACCTCTCACGTCGTTGATGAACATTACGCATAAAGACTTGCATTTACAAGCTTACAAAGTGCAATTGACTCAAGAACTAAAGCCTCTTGACCATTTCAAGCGTCGTCAATGGTCAAAATGGTGGCAGGAAATAGCAACAGTGAATGACCAATTTTCGAAGAAAATCATCTTCAGTGATGAGGCACATTTTCACCTCAGTGGATTCGTTAATAAGCAGAATTGCCGCATTTGGGCGAGTGATAACCCAAGTGTGATTGCCGGAAAACCAATGCACCCACAAGGAGGCCCCACGGCATCATTGGGCCGTATTTTTTTCAAAATGAGGCCAGTCAGGCAGTTACTGTGAATAGTGTTCGCTATCGTAAGATGATAACGAACTTTTTATGGCCCGAATTGGAAGATATGGATGTGGACGATATGTGGTCTCAACAGGAGGGTGTCACTTGTCACACAGCTAACGAAACAATGGCTCTTTTGCGCGAAAAATTTGATGGCCGAATAATCTCACAAAGCGGCGACGTCAATTGGCCGCCAAGATCATGTGAAATGACACCGTTGGACTTCTTTCTTTGGGGTTATTTGAAAGAAAATGTGTACGTCGATAAGCCAGCAACAATTCATGAGCTAAGTGATGAGATAATTCGGCACATTAACGGCATAGAACATCAATTATGCCTCAGCGTCATCGAAAATTAGGACCATCGGATGGAGGTGTGCCGCCGAGGCCGCGGCGGCCATTTGGCCAATATTTTGTTCTATACGTAATTGAGCTATACTAGTATTATCATAATAAAGAAAAATTACAATAATTTCTTAAAAAAATTGTATTTTATTTAAAATCAACACCGGCCCTTGAAACTTAACCACCCTTTATTATTTTAATGTGTAAATAAACTGTATGCCAATTTAAAAAAAAATATATTGACTTCTTAATTATAAATAATTTTAATGGAAATCATGGAAAATATGACCGTTTACAGGTATCTGTCCCCTTAAGTGACGCGAAAAAATAAAATTCATGTAATTCAATGCCAAAGTGAAACGCGCACATTATATAAAAGTAAAGTTAATGCAAATATTAATATTTCGTATGCATGCCTTTTTTTCTGATAACCATTTGTAATCTACATATAATATTTGGCATACTTTTAACAAGCTGGACTCAATTTTTTGCCATTCGTCCTGAAGAACCCTCTTCATGTCATCCTTTGTACTTATGATAGGCTGGCGAACTTTCCCATCGAGGTACAGAGTTTGATTGAAAAGTAATGAGCCTTATTTTTTTTAAGCAGTTTTATTAAACCTTGAGCGTCAGTACACTGCTCTTAGCGGTCCTTCAACTGCAGGAAGCATTTTTTAAACTCATCCGCCGGAATCGCGTTCAATTCGGCTGTCACACTTTTTTGGATCGCCTCGATGGAGTCGAGTCTGGACTCTGAGCTGGTGTATCTATGACATGCGCACTATTATATAGCAATCACGATCGCTCATTATACGCTTTATGCCTCGGGTCAGTGTACTGATGAAAATGCAAATCTTCTCCTAGACCAAAGTGTTCATTTTTCTTTTAAAATGGTAAGATACACAGCCTGATTCATAACACCCTCAATAAAATGCAATTCTCTCGGCCTAGATACAGAAAATGAACCGCACACTATTACTGACCCAGCACCGTACTTTACTATAGACTTCATATTTTTGGCAAGTAACGCTTTATTTCATCTTCTCCATCTGAACCAGCAGACCCATCTGAACCAAAAAGCTTGAACTTGTTTTCATCAATGAATAGCACCTTCCGCCAAAATGGTAAATCTTTTGATTGATGTTTCTTGGCAAATCGCATCATTGCTTTACGATTACGGTCGTTGATATGGGGTTTATGCCTTGCTCTTCTGCCGTCGATATTAGCCTTATTGAGTATATTTCTAATTGTCTGTGGACAACATTTTTTCCCAAAATGATTTTCGGCGTTTGTTGCGAGTTTCTGTGCACTTAAAAATGGTTCCTTTTTCACTGATAAATGAGAACTGTACGAGTTTGGTTCTTGAGTTGAAAATTGCCACTTGTTAAATAATTTGTATTTATTTTAATAAATAAGGGAGCATTTCAAATTTTACTTTTGCCGGTTAATGCATTACCCAGTATACTAATCAAATAAAATCAATTAGTTTTTATTGCAATAATAGTCCCCCCTATTTAATGTAAAACTAGATATGTAGGTGGATGCATGAGTTTCGCTTGGAGCTACTGTACATACATACATAATATACTGGCAAATTTTTATTCAAAAGAATAGGCGATTTATTAACATGGTTATGGTTATTAGGGTCAAGTTTATCAATACAATCGGTATTTTAGAAATAAAATTTTGTTTGCAAGAAGCTAATTATAACACATAAATATGTTTTTAGTTCTGTGTGGCTCTCGTGCTGTAGATTAGGCATAAATCAAATTTAAAAAAACTGCAGTGAATTTTGTCATACCTATGTTATAATGAGCTGCCGAAGAGATGCTTTATTATTAAGGTAAGGGCCCGCCATCTATCGTTACGGATTTCAACAAGGTATTATTTGAAGAATGGTAACACTTATCAGTCATCTGATTTGATAGAAAATTAGTTTTATTCTTCCGCTGAACGAAAATGGTTGTGTATACGCTCAAAGACGGCTGAGCAATATTGCGACATTACATTGAAAATCATTGTAATGTTGCAGAATGTGTACGAAAATTACGTACGGCAATGGGAAGAAGAAAAGCACCGAATGAAGCATAGTTGCGTTACTTTGCGAAAAAAGTAAGAGAAACAACGCGTGACCGACCAAAAACCGTGCGTACACCCGAAAATATTGCTGCTGTGGCGAGAGTGTTCGTGAATCACCAGGAACATCAGTTCACCGTCGTTCTCAACAATTGGACATTTCGGAGACATCATTGAGACGAATTTTGCGTAAAGACCTTGGTATGACGCCGTACAAAGTCCATATGAATGAAGTTGTGTTCCATCATTAACCGGAAGGATTGTACTTCAAAAAAAAAAAAACACAGTTTGGAAAAATATTGAGTAGTTTCTTTTTTAGAGCATTTTTAATTCCGTAAAGTTATATGGCGGACCCTGTATTTTTATTCTAATATACATATTTAATAATTAAATTTAAAGTTTTATATTTAAACCGATTTTTTTGGTGATGGCACTGCTATTGTGACGGCATCTGCAGATCCCGTAGAAGCCTCTGCTAAGCTCCAAATCGGCATAAATAAAATCTGAAAATGGCTCCGAAGCTGGCGTTTGAAGGTGAACTAAAATAAATCTTCACATGTAACATTTACCACATGGAGAGCCACGTGCCCACAAATAAACTTAAATCCTACCTTAATCCAGCGATGATGTCAGTTGGACACATCAAGTGAAGCCAAATCCTTCTCCATCTGATCTTTCCAACGCAAGGGAGGCTCAGAGCTAAAGCGTTTGTATTCATTCGGGCGACATGACCCAGCCAACGTAGCCGATGGTGCTATGTGCGATGCGCTATGTCTATGTCCTCATTGTTCCATCGCCTAAATTACTCGCCGACATCAACTTGCAAAGGTCCAAAAATCTTGCCTAAAGGTAATATGGATACCTGGTCATTGTTACTGTAGGACCGAAGAATTAGCGAGAGCCGACACCAAGTTGGCTGATGAGTACACAGACAATGGCATGACAAACATATAAGCTCGTTTTCGTTGAGGAAATTATAAGAGTAGCGAATGAAGAATGGCATAATGAAACCACCGCAGAAAAACGCGCAGAATATCTGCTAAGCCAAAGTAAGCACAGTCTTGCCACATTGATTTCAGTTATACATAAGAAGGCACCACCTAATAGGCAGACACGCGAAGAGGATGGGCGTGAAGGAACATGACTTCTGCAGAAGCTCTCTAGATGAGGAAGAGGAAAAGTCGATCTCGCACCTCCTGTGCCATTGTCCTGCTCTATCCGGGTGTAGGTTTACTATTCTAGATTCTAGATGAATTGGAAGATCTCAGTTCTGCAAAATTCAGAGATATTCTAAATTTTCTTTTAAATCACACACTGGTTTTAGGAGAGATGGGAACAAGTTCCTCACACGGCATCACTATGGGTTATAAACCTGAGTGTGCCCCACAGGACAACCGCTTCAAACTAACCTAACCTATGTAAAAATCAGCTGTGTATGCCTATGGCATAAATAATCAATGACAGTAAATATCGTTATGATTAAGATTGCAGTTAAGGTTACGGCGTTATGGTTTGACGTTATAGAATGGTTATTGCAGAAATTAAGGGGGCAGATACCTGTAAACGGCCATATTTTTCCTGATTTTCATTCAAATTATTTAAAATGAAGAAGTCAACATATTTTTTTCAAAATTGGCATATGACATTAAAATAATTAATATAAATTTTTTTTTTTTATTTTAATCATTTAAAATGGCGGATGTACACTCAATTCTTCCAGGAAGGTCGCAGCGGGGCTTTTCAATCGGCGGGCATTGTAGCATCTGCGTCAGTGACCTGAATACAAAAAAACCAAAATTTTTTTTGTTTACTCATCATCATCACTTAGCGATTACAGCTCAGGGTGAGCTTTAGCTCCATCCACAATCCTCTTCCAATCTGCACGGTTCATAGCAACAGATCTAAAATTCTTACTCGTAGCTTGACTTCCAGGTTAACCTTGGACGTCCTCGGGCTAGGGTCATTAGAAAATACGTTGATAAAAAAGATTTTTGGGGGCGGCTGTCTTCCATGCGCACAGTGTGCCCTAACCATCGAAGCCTTTGGGATTTAATGTATTTCACGACGTCTTCTCCCTGGCATAAGTTTAGCAACTCATCGTTGTAGCGTATTCGGTACGTTCCATCGTTGCAGCATATGGGGCCAAACACCCTTCGGAGTACTTTTCGTTCGAAAACCCTCAAGCTACTTTCGTCTTTGCTTGTCAATGTCCAGCACTCGCAGCCGTAGGACAGCACCGGTAGTATTATTGATTGGAAGAGGCGGAGTTTACATTCACGTGTGAGCAGTTTGGAGTTCAGCAATTTTGTGTGGGCGTAATATGTTTTGTTTGCTGCCATTATTCTGTCTTGTATTGTGTCGTAACTACTGTTGCCATTTTTTATTAACACTCCCAAATATGTATTTGAAGTGTTGCACACCTTCAAAGGTTAATGTTCCGATTTGGATGTTCTCAGGACTTCGTCTTTCTTCGCTGCGGGAGACCTTCAGATATTTAGTTTTGCCTTCATTTATTCTAAGGCCTACTGATTTTGCACAAAATTCAATATTACAGAAGGTTTCAATGAGATATCTTTTGTTCCTTGCCACTATTGCGATATCATCCGCGTACGTGATTGTTATTCCTGAGCGCCTAAAAATGTTTTCAAACTTCACTTCGTTTTTTATCGCATAGTGAAGAAGGAGATTAAATAAAGATGTGGAAAGCGCGTCGCCTTGTTTTACGCCACAGGAGATTTCGAAGGGATTTGTTTACTAATATTATAATTTCTATATGAATTAAACAAAAATGGAAAAAAATCGCGGAATGAAATGCTTAAAAAACAAAAATTAATTTTGGGGCGAATTTTCTTACTACGGTATTTTTGCTTCAAAAATTTTTTTTTTTCGAAAAATTTTCGAAAACTTTAAATTCACATGGAAAATAATATCATAAAAAAGATGTGTTCATTTCAGGGTGATCGGTCAATAACTTTTCGGGTTATCGTGTACGCCAATTCGAAAAACATAGTTCTGAGAAAAACGCGTCTAAAGTTTGAATACATGAAAATTCGACCTCTCCCAGCGCTCGAACGCAAAGAATAGAGTCGTCCCGGTTAACGATCTATAATATAAGAAATATTTAAATATAAGTTCTAAAAATTCTTTGACATATTCTTAAAGGATTATATTAACATTTTAGAAAAAAACAAATTTTTTTTCGAAATTCCACAGGTATCTGTCACCTTAAGCTGTTCTACATTTTCTATATGGAAATTTTGCATTCTTGACCTGTGAAATGATGGAAATCACCTGTTACTTGTACTTACAGATTAGTAAAATTTAAGTTTAATAAAAAACTTGTTTGATTTGTTTTTGGTGTAGCCAGATATGGAGTTAAAGTTTTATTTTTCCTTCTTGATATCAATATAATATTTAGTAGTGTACTGATATACATTTGTATGTATGTATTTAAGTAAGTATTTTTGCGGCCAGCAAGACCAATTAGAATACGAATATAATAACTTGAATGAGAGAGATTTGGCTTAATAAGATTAGTAACGCTTGAATTCACAATCAAATATTACAACTAACAAATACAATTGATTTTACATACAATGCGTACAAATAGTGAGGATTATGTGTTTATTAAAAAGCGATAAGTTCAATTGAAAAACTTAACTCCACATGCAATTCCATACATTGGTTTTTTTTTTGTTTTTTTTTTTTATTAATTTTTTTTATTTCGTTTTTTTTTTGCTTTGCTGGTTGTTGTAACTACTATATAATTCGATTATTGAAGTTTTTGTTGTAAATGTAACTTTTTTAGATCTAAGTGCATCAATTGGTTTTGTTGTTGTTTTGCAAATTTTTACACGCATACAAAAATTCGGCTTAATAGCAGTGCATCTTGAGAATGCCATTTGACAATAAACAATAACCTTTTCCTATTTACTGTTATGTGTATACATATTTTAATAGAATAACGTCGTAAATGCTTTAACCTTAACTTACAAATATATAAACTATTTACTTTACTTCATTTATATGTATATGGGTTTATAAATATGTATATATATTATATATGTTATTGTATATGTAAGTACGATGTATTTGCTAAATATGTATATTATGAGGCACACACACACATATCTATTAAACATATACATACAGCCAGCTAGATGTGGGTATGCATTGCATGTTGAATGCCAACTACCATGCAGGAAAAGCCGGAATTTGTGAAACAGATTTTGAGCTCAGCACTACCACCGACCGAGATGTGCAGAATGCAGAGGTGCGGCCAACATAAGGGGTTAGGGGTAGTCAGGATTTAAAAAAATTTGGATCCTTTTTTACATTATCTTAAAGTATAATATCTCAAAAATACTGTATGAAAATTTGAAGTGAATCCGACAAATGCTTTTCGAGTTATTCAACAATTAACAAATGGCGCTCGGGCGCTCCGGATATTTTGGAAGCTGCTATGACGGTTGAGGAACTATTATATGGCCCAAGAATAGATGACACAGTGTAAGTAATTAAATAGTTTGTATAACTCTACATAAATTGGTAGCAAAACTTTAAATGCGTTTTTCTCAAAACTCTGTTTTCTGAGCTGGTGATCACTGTAACTTAAAAGCCGCTTGGTAGATTTCAATAAAATTTATGCTGCTTTTGAAAAACATAGAAATCTGGTGCCTGATCGAAGGATTTTTTTCCAAAAATTTCAATTTTTTTTTAACCCGGCGTTCGTTGCTACTGGGTAAAAAGTACCACAGAGGTAATAAAACCACTTTTAACTTTTTTTCTACAAAATAGCGTGACCTGCCGCTTCAAGTACCGTTCTTTGCGTTTGTATTTGTCTAGCGACAAATCCCGGTTTAAACAATTAATTGTTGGTTTTTTTCTCGAAAATCTGAAAAATATTTCCTGAGACCAATATGGCGGTTAATTTTGAAAAAAAGCTGCAATCAGTCACAAGATTATCTAATAATAAAACTAATTTCTCTTGTCCGATTGATTTTAGACGAGTCTCCATGGACTTGTGAGGATCACCGCAAAGGACTTCTGGAGAAACTCGCTCCACACAAACAGCGATAACTTTTACAATTATTAATTTTTTATTTTTGAAAATTTGCCAAAGTCAAGTTGAAACTTGATGTCTTAATGCTATGTTTTTATTTTTGTAAAATAAAGCAATTGACTAGCAAAAAAAAAAATTATTGAAAATCAACATTTTTTTCGTGCCTCTGACTACCCCTAACCCCATAAGACCATTAACCGGCTCTTAGCGATTTTGAAGGAATTTACTGATTTGCTGACGTATTCGAGGTTGGTACACCGGTTTGCTTATGCAAAAACTGAGGTTTCGTATACAAAAAAAAAACAGCCTCAGCTGATATCAATAGAACAGCTGATTCATTCGCCTTGGGCACTTTGCCAAAAATATGTGCATTGTTGTTGCTAATTCGTTGTTTATAATGTAAATATGAAGTGGAAATTCTTATTTGAAGAGAAAGTAATAGTGCTTCGGTCATTTTAATTAAATCCTATTTAAAAAAAATTAACATTATTTGAGGTAACTTAATATAAGGAAAAAATGCTCGGAGAATGGATAATTTTTTTTTACTTCGAACAATTTAACGGGCCACTCCTTTATTATTGATTTTCTCCATTCAACCAATTCGCCTGGGAAATAATCATTTTAACAACTAAGCCCAACAACTTTTTGTTTCTCGGGCCACGGATACTTCCGGAAATACCTATACCGCATTGGCAAGGTAAGCGATCACAAGTGCATAAACCGCGAAGCACCGAGCGTTGATGCTGAACACTCATTGTTTAGTTGTGACAGATGGCTCGCGAAAAGAGATGCTCTGAGGAAGTAAATTGCTGACATCACGCCGAGACACAATAATCAGCAATAAACTCGAGTTCGAGGACAGCTGCATGTAAGAAGAATAGGTTGTATAAATAACTTACTAATAAATTACAAAAATGTGATATTACATCCGTAGCTATTCTCTCAAATTTACTGAGAGTGAGATTACGTTACGTGGTGGGTGCCAATTTTGTATTAAGGAATAGAAAAAAATATATATTTGACTATAATTTTGTTATCTTTGTTGCACGCATGGACAAAGGTTCTTTTAAAAAATCTGGTGCTCACGAAATTCTCAAAGAAGTAAATAGTGAAAAAAACTTCTGACCTAACCACGGCTTCTGATGCATAGTTTGATGATGCAGACACTTTTTTTTCGAATTCAACAAATATAAGTGAAATTAATAAAATATAAATTACTAAATTTAAACATACACTTTTTTTTCTTAGATAAAATTTAGTAAATTTAGCTTGTTTACATTCTTTTTGGGTGTTCGGTCGAGCTGCTTCTCTCATTTGTAGTGTGTCTCGATGTTTTTCACAAATGAAAGGACCTACAGTTGTAAGCCTAGTCCAAACGGTAATTATTTTTATAAGGAGCAAAGAGGGGCAACCGCTTTTAGAAAAACACTGTCTATCAATCTTTCTATTGGTATCAATCGGTATCTATTTTACTATACGTTTATGAATTATGGGTGAATACATATAAAGTTGAGAGTCGCCGCAAGATTCTTCCCAAAGCGCAAAGAACTGCTGCATAGATAAATGGTATAACAGACAGTTCGGAGAGGTGAAGTGCTATATTACTCAGATGCTATCTGGCCATGAATATTTTCGCATATATCAAAACAAAATTTGAAAAACGGAAACCACCAACATCATCGAAATATGGTAGAAAGCACAGAAAATTGGCAACTTATTGGGTGACTTCTGTGCGCCAAAAAACTTGACATGGATATGCTAACTTTAACCTACCAATCTGATTAGAAGATGAGCCGATGACATGAAGCTGGCTCCAAAACTTGCGACCCTGGGCGCAGGGAGAGTAGAAGAGGCAGTCTTTATCAGAACGCCTACTTGGATCTTCTCTATCTTCGATGAAATGCTATTGTCATTCCAGGGCAGAGAAAACATCCCGGAGAGAAAGAGGAGGGATTCTTTTAATAGCAAACCACTCGACGCAGCAGACGGCGGTCACTGTAAGTGCGAAAGCATTTTGATCCCTACCTCACTGCCACAAAACAAAAAAAAATGGTGTTTCGTGTCCGAGGTTTCAGAATGTGCACTTCCGAAAGGGAGTCACGTACCAACCCATTCGGCTGCGGCGGTGGAAAATTGATTTGCCTTTTTATTTATTTCCCAAATAATCGAACCTGAAAGGAATATACCTTCTAAATAATACGGTAATACTTTACCCTAAGAAAAGAGATGTGAGCGCCAGCTAATTTACAGTTTTGCTTCCACCAGGCAGTGTTAATTTTTCTAAAAACTTGTAAAGCCAGGAAGTTGTTCTTCTAACAAAGTTCGAAAAGAAAATTGCCCTTCACTAAAAATTAATTTTTCGTCTCATTAGATTCTAATTTGTTTCAATTCGACTTTGTGCTAAAATTTCCTTTAAAATTTTGTTAGCCGTACGACCCAAAGTTTCAGTTTCTTATCTTTTTACGTTTCTTTGATTTCTTGTCGATATAAGTTGTGAAAAGTAGAATCACTTCAGAACTATCGCAACACGTATGCGGGGGCTACTATAGGGTTTTCCAATAACAGGTCTTAGTGGTGAATGGATTGCGCTATCGAGAGATGATTAACGATTTTTCATAGCCGGAATTGGATGGTATTGATCTGGATAACGTTTATTTTACACAAGACGGAAACTAACTAACGTGCCACACAAGCAACGAACCCATTGATCTTTTACGGGAAAAGTTTCCGGACCGTGTTATCTCTCGAAGAGGTGATCACAATTGTCCACCGAGATCTTGTGATTTAACACCTTGTGACTTTTTTCTTTGTGGCCACGTGAAAGAGAAGGTCTACGCCAACAGCCCAGGTCAAGACCTCAAAGTTGGAATTTGTGAGGCTATCGAGGACTTAGGGCAGCCACTTTGCAATTCGGTTATGGTAAATTTCATGAAAGGGATATTGTCGTGGTCGTTGTAAGCGTGGTCGTGGTGGACATTTGCCTGATGTTATTTTCCACTATTAACGGCATACCTTCCTCTTTATAATGAAATAAACATCCGATCATTTATATTAAAAAATAGCATTTTTCTTTCAATAGCAAAATAACACCTCTGATTGGAAACCCCAATATATTTCGACTTCTAAATTCAATACAAATTAGTTACGAAAAAGTAATACAACATTTGATGCTTCCAAAAACATCACTAACATCCTCAGAACCCGTCTCGGCAACAAATGTACCAGAAGCGCAACACTTCAGTGCCAGTAGATTTCCCTGCAGGGTATTGCCTTAACTGTCAGGCGCGCATATTTGCCTAAAAAAATTTTAGCGATATGTATGGATATGCCTCGCGAACAGCCAGCCAACTAAAATAATGCATTTTTTCGTTGATGTGTCACATTTGTTTATTTGTTGTTGCTTGGCACCAAAACAAAAACCTAATTAAATAATTTAAAATTTCGTAACTTAGAAAATAGTCTTAATTTGAATTAACATACATTTTTCGCTTTTCATGGCGCTTTTAGATACTCGTAATTCTCCATATTAAATTTTTCAGCAAAGTGATTTTTCCACAATAACTGGCTGCATTTTCTCAAAAGTCAAAAGTTATTTTACAGACGAGTTTTGTTTTTGTTTTTCTGAGCATTAACTAACAATTAGTTTTCGGTCTTTTAACGCTTTTGGAATGTTTTGTATGGAGTGGCATTAACGATTAGTTCAGTTTCCTATTCACGTTAACGTATTCATAGATGTATGTGTGAATGTATGTATGTATGCAAATATTTATTATTGTTAGTATTTGTTTAAACGTAGATGTAGGTACGCATTTTTGTATGCATCTATGCGTTTGTCGCTTGTACGAGTAGTCCTGTGACTGGCAAGTAAACTGGCAACGAGTGATCTTCGTCTATGCGTATGTATGCATGTATTAAAAGGGGTGCGATTAACTTATTCGTGCGCCTGTGATTCCTGCTGTACCAACTTGAAACGCCTGGGTGATTTAATTGAGCCTCGGCAGAGCGATTTTAGCTGGCCCTTTTGTGCTAGAACTTTACAGATGTAGCGCGAAATGAGTGTTTGCGGTCGATTTTGCCATTCGTGCATCACCTCTTTGGGTGCGTTGACCTAGAAAAAAAAAATGATATTATGATGATTAATAATTTTGCTTATTAGATAGGGAAAGTAATGATAGAAGAAGTTATAAAACTAATATTATATTAAAAAATTTTAATTGAAAAATGTCACTTTTACGAGGGGAGTTCAATAAGTGAGCGTGTTAGAAATGAAGACACCATTTCAATTTTTTACGTGATAATGTCTTATAATTCGATGTAGCCGAATCAAAGAACCTGTATCAAATTTTGTGTGGAAAACGAATTTAAGTACGTGGATGCTTTCCGAATGTTGACTGTGTCATACCGTCATACGGACCAGCTAATTTGGACTAAAGCAAAGTTATCGGTACCTGGTCACAGTGACATTGCTGGAAACTGCGAAGCCGACGAGCTGGCCAGACAAGGGACCTATGAGGCAATGTGCCCGCAAAAGGAGAGGATCGGGATCCCCTTGATAACCTGCGCTCTACTCCTGGAAGGATGGGCTCTGCACCAACTCAGCGAACGCTGGGCAAGTACACGAACGTGTAGGGTCGCGAAGTCCTTCTGGCCACGTTTGGATAGGAGGCGTTCGAGGGATATCCTGGGGATGACAAAATGTCATCTCTCAAATTTCATAGGCATCATCACGGGGCACTGTCCGCGGGGTACACATGCCGTGAGACTCGGAATTACTTCGAGTCCTTTTTGCGTCAGCTGTATGGAGGATGAGGTGGAATCATCTCAGCACCTACTCCTTAGCTGCCCAGCCTTCGCGGGACTAAGATTCAAGTATCTTGGTTCTCACTTCTACTCTCTGGGCAACCATCACTACCTAACCTAACCTAACCTAACGTTTATCGGTTGTACAAAATGTTCTCAGAAGGCCGGGAAAATGTGAACGACGAAAAGGGTCGCCGAAAGTCGGACGCCAGACGCCCGAGCACTTCAACAACAAACGAAAAAATTGATGAAGTGAAGAAAATGGTATTGGCCAGTCGTCGAATCACCGTTAGAGAAGTTGCTGAGGGCCTGGACGTGTCGATTGGCTCGTGCCATTCGATTTTTTTAATGATTTGGGCATGAGACGGGCGCGAAGCAATCCGCTAGAAACGCTCGGATTTGTGGAAGAACAAAAATTGGCTCTTGCATCACGATAACGCCCCTGCTTGTGCGCGACTTTTTGGCCAAAAACAGCGCACTAATGATGCCACAGCCACCGTATTCCCCAGATCTGGCCCCCTGTGACTTTTTCTTGTTCCCGAAACAGAAGAGGCCTATGAAAGGACGACGCTACGCTACGATTGACGAGATAAATGCCGAAGGAGGAGCTGAACAAGATAAAAAAAGAGGTTGTCTGTAAAGTCGGTTTACTGACGATAGTTTAACGTGACAAACAAAATTTTAATTTTGTTTGTTTGATAGATATTTTGTATGGATATAGAGAAGAGGGTAAATGGAATCGCAATGGAATAGGTCAAGTTACATTTACACAAACGTGAAAAATGACGAAACAGTTATCAAATTCATGAAAGATATCTTCAATTTCGATTGTGCATCAGACGTTAATAAGTCAACAACACTAAGAGGCAACATCATCGATTTGCCTTTTTCAAGACACTTTACACTCGAAACGCTCCCTTTCATTTCCTACTTTTCCTATCATCTCCTATTCTCAACAGGGAAATGGTTCATTACCATGCACACAGGAAGAAGGCAAATGCAAATACAAAATTCGCGATACTTTTTGAACACACCTCGTTGTATGTATCTGCAGTACGACAGGCGTTCTCCTACATTGTTGCTGTGCGGAATACGAGTAGCTAACGACTCGTGTGCGGTTCGCTTTTTCAACAAAAGTGTGCGACAACGAAGCGTATCACTCGCGTACATTTTGTCGCATGCGATACGATGACGGGGCGAGTCGTGTGCGAAGGCGCTAAAGCGCATTATTTTGAGTTGTGTCACTATTTTGGTAATGAATATAAAAGTTTGTGGTGTATTAATTGAAGTTTAGTCTCTTTATCTGAAAAAAGAGAGTAGATAAAGGGCAGAATTCGAGCGAAATGAAGATTTATCTTTTATTTCCTCAGTCAAAAATCATTAAAAAATCAAAAAAACTTCAGCTAAACTGGCTTGCAAGAAGGGTTTCTTCTTTATGGAACTTAATTTGACTTTTATATTGAAATCAACTTTACAGAAACTGTTTTTTGACTCTTCTGAACTTCTGGAATTTTTCGAGTTATGACGTGATAAACTGTTAACTAGACAGGGCTCTAGTTTACTGGGGTGGCAGCCCTTGGTCGGGGAAAACCCGAGTCATTCCGGTAACGTAGAACCGGCTGCCATGGGAATCGAGTTATGACGTCTTTCGTGTGCGAAAAAATGTATGGCTAGCAATGATTGAGCTTGAAATATCATAAGACTTTGAATGCATCCAACTAAGCATCTCAAACTGCTAATTATATCTCACCTGATCGCCATTCAAACGATTTAAAAGCGCAACACACACCACCGCCGCCTTGATGCCGGCGTGATATGTAAGTGCGGCAAAAATGGTGCTCTCCATTTCGATGTTGACAACACCTTTGCTGCTTAGCATTTCCAAATACTCCATTTTATCGGCTTCGGTGAACTCGCAGAATGCGCCATCCAGACGACCTTGACCTTAAAAAAAATATTAATTTAATTTAAAAAAAATGTAATTTAATTTTAAAAAAATGTATTTAATTTTTTAAATTAATTTTTTTTTTAATTTTTTAATTAATTGCTAATAATGGCAATCTGAAATTTAAATTTTTTTTTCATGTTTTTCGTTTTTTTTATTTTTTAATTAATTGCTAATAATGGCAATCTGAAATATTATATTAATTTTTTTTTAATGTTTTTTTGTTTTTAATTTTTTAATTAATTGTTAATAATGGCAATCTGAAGTAAAATTTTTTTTTTTAATATTTTTTTTTTTAATTAATTGCTAATAATAGCAATCTGAAATTTAAATTTTGTTTGTGTTCTTTTTTTTTAATTTTTTTAATTTTAATGGCTTAATTAAATATTGATAATGGCAATCTGAAATTTTAATTTTTTAATGTTTTAAATTTTAATATTTTAATTAATTGTTAATAATGGCAATCTGAAATTTAAATTTAAACATTTTTTTTTTTTTTTAATTAATTGCTAATAATGGCAATCAGAAATTTTAATTTTTTTTTAGTTTTTTTTTTTCCTTTTTTAAATTTTAATGTTTTAATTAATTATTAAAAGAGGCAATCTGAAATTTTAATTTCTTTTAAATGTTTGTTTTTTAATATTATTTTTTTTATTATTTGTTAATAATGGCAATCTGATATAAACATTTTTTGTTAAACATTTTTTTTTTTAATTTTAGTTTTTTAATGTTTTAAATTTTTGATATTTTAATTAATTGTTAATAATGGCAATCTGAAGTTTTAATTTTTTTTTTAATTTAATTTTTTTTTTTTAATTAATTGCTAATAATGACAATCTGAAATTAAAATTTTTTTGTTAATTTTGTTTTTTTTTAATTAATTGTCAATAATGGCAATCTGAAATTTTAATTTTTTTTAAATTAATTGCTAATAATGGCAATCTGAAATTTTAATTTTTTTAAAATGCTTTTTTTAATTTTTTTTTTATTTTTTGTTAATAATAGAAATCTGAAATTAAAATGTTTTTTAAATTTTTTTTTTTAATTCTAATCTTTAAATCATTATCATTATCTGAAATTTTATTTTTTTTTTAATTCTAATATTTTAATTAATTGCTAGTAAAGGCAATTTAAAGTCAAAACTCACCTTCATAGAAGTCATTTGTGCACAGCGTCTTGCCGATAATCGTGTCGTATGGATCATCTTCACTGGCAAGTGCCTTCAGTTCACGTGCCAGTTTTCTATCCAATTTGGCAGGTCGTAATACGGTTTTACCCAAGATCGTCTAACGGTAAAAATATATTTGTAATTTGATATATTTGTGAATTAAATTTAAGTACAATTATTTCATCTCACTTACAAATTCATGCGCATTCCGCATATGGCTATCGAGCGCTTCTTCGGTGATGATAACAGTGCCCCCCTCAACTCCGATACCACCACAAGTGCCAATGCGTATAAATATGGGATCTTGACACTTGGCATGGTACATGAGTTTGATTAGTTCATGCAACAATATGCTGACAGAGGGTGTTCCCATGCCGTGACTAACGCAAAGCACCGGACCTACTTTGTACATTGAGTATCGATATGAATAGGCGCTGATATCTTCCAGTTTTGTACCGGCGGGCAATTTGTAACCTATTTCCGACATTATGAAATGTGCAAAGTTTTCCATGCGCTTTGGTGTTCCGCCCATGCAAACGAACTACAAAGTAAATAAGTTTTTTATGTTATTAAATACATTTTATATGTTTTTTCATATTAAGTGGAAATTTATAAAACTTAAAGAAAAGAAATTAAATATTGCAAGTTGCGAGAGAGATTTTTCAAATAATTTTTATACATATAAAATTAAAGCGCAGGTGTGAAGTTTTGAATTAAATGACAGTTTCAAATTCACTTGGTTATAGGCAGATAACCAATACCTAAACAAGCATTTTTGCATATTTCGTTTGTTTGTCCAGCACAATTTTTGCAACGGCTGTATTCATGAAACTTCCCTTGACAGGTAAAAAAAACCCTTCAGGACATAAATTAGACTATATTCCCCGCTATCGCCGAGTTGTTGAAAAATTATATTCATGAACCGAATTTTCGTTCCAAACTGAAGAGATACAAGGTTATTTTCCCCTCTAGGGAAGAGTGGACCACTACCCCAAAATGCCTACATGGTTACTCGCAAAAATGGTATACTGATGGTAAACAGATCCAAAACGCTCTAGGGGGTGGGAATAGGAATAGTAGGGCCTACAGCACACAAATCTTCAGCACTGAGTACAGATACCACAATTTTCCATGCGATTTTCAATAATGGAAACATTGGAAATAATGGAACCAGAATGCAACACACGTCTCAAAGGACCTGACAGAAGAAGTATTTCAGCAAATTCGCTTTGAGCGCTGTAAGATTAGAGGATAGTTGCATATGAAAGACCATCATAAGACCTTACCTACATATAAAGGGTGGTTAAATTTCAGGGGCCGATATTGAATGTGAACCACACCTAACCGTCAACGACACCGTTGGACTTTTTTCTTTGGGGTTATTTGAAAGTAATGGTGTACGTCGATAAGCCAGCAACAAGCAACAATTCAAGAGCTAAAGGATGAGATAATTCGGCATATTAACGGCATAGAACCTCAATTATGCCTCAGCGTCATCGAAAATTTGGACCATTTGATCAATATTTTGTTCTACACGTAATTGAGCCATACCAGTATTATCATATTAAAGAGAAATGACAATAATTTCCTAAAAAAATTGTATTTTATTCAAAATCAACACGGGCCTTTGAAACTTAACCACCCTTTATAAAAGTGTTCAATAGTATTTTGTCTGCAAGTTCAATATTTTTTTAATCAGCACAAAATGAGTGCATTATTTTTTGCATAAATTGCATAAAGAAAATTGGAAATATTTCTTCACTATGTGTAAGCGTATTGCTTTTACTTGAGTGCAACCTGTAGCTGCTAAAGATGCGTGCTTGAGTTTATGCAGAGATTTTTAATAAAATGAAGCATACATTTAGGCGGCATTTAAAATTTGTTGTATGGGGCTGCTTGCATAAGTACCAGCCATCAAAACCGGTTACTCCAATTCAGCGAATGTTTTTGTTATTTTCGTTTCTAACAAATTTGCTCTTTATAATGACTTGTTGTCATAATCTTATAAATTATTTAATTACATATCTCCAAAAAGTATTTGCGGTCTTGCTCTTGCCACAAATATACAAACATAACCGCCAACCAACACAAGCTAAGCATTTGTTTGTTGATTTGTTCTCTCTCGACGGTCGGTTCTATGTTACCGGAACGAACCGGATTTATATCCGGTCAAAGATTGTCACTGCAGCAGCGCTCGCTTTACTTGTATGGCGACTGTTTTTGCTGCTACAACAACAACAACAAACAGCAGCTAACTATATTTGTTGGAATTGTGAAAGTGGTCAAGTTGAAGGTGAGGTATAAAGAACCTCAAAATAAACTAAGCAAATTTTAATTAAAATTTGTGTATAAATATTTCTTATCATGCAAGTTTGTGTCTATGTATGTATGTATGTATGCATGTATGTATAATGTTGTATCTACAAAGTTTGAGGAAAGAAAATTGCGCACTTCTAGAAAAAAATGTATTGCTGAATGAAATTTTAAATCTATGCTGATTAGGAATAGATTATCAAATAACGGACCTTGGCATACATACTTACATACATGTATATGTACGTTCCTATGTTTGCAATTGAAAAGCTTTCATAAAGCAATCAAATTATGTTTAGTGAGTAGGTAGATTTGACTGCCTTTGACCTTTATAATAAAATTATTATTATTATTGGCGCGAGTGCCGATAATTTTAATTAGTTAACAAATTTTGCTACGGCTATGTTTAAAATATTTTTCATTCATTTATACGTAAATATTTAGTTATGTGCTGTTGAAAATACTTTTATTTTGTAAATCAACGAATTTCATTGAATGATTTCTTTTCAAGGTGTTACATTAATGCGCATTAGTGTACGAGTAATGTTTGGCGAAGCAGTTATCTGTGATTTTTTATATGGAAATGGCTGATATGCCATCAATAAAAATAATATATGAGCAGTATAAATATATTTTTTAAGGGGTTAGAGGTAGTCAGAATTTTCAAAGAAATTTGATTTATTTTCTTAAAGTATAATATCTCAAAAATATTATGTGAAAATTTGAAGTGCATCCGACAAATACTTTTCGAGTTATTCAACAATTAACAAAGGGCGCTCGTGTGCTCCGGATATTTTAGAAGCTGCTATGACGGCTGAGGAATAGATGACACAGTGTAAGTAATTAAATAGTTTGTATAATTCTACATAAATCGATGGCAAAACTTTAAATGCGTTTTTCTGAAAACTATGTTTTTTGAACTGGTGATCACTGTAACTTAAAAACCGCTTGGTACATTTCAATAAAATTTATACTGCTTTTGAAAAACATTAAAACTCGAGCCTGATCGAAGGGTTTTCTTTTGTTCAAAAATTTTTTTTTTTTTTTTTTAACAATTAATTGTCGGTTTTTTCTCGAAAATCTGAAAAATATTTCCTGAGGCCGCCGTATTGTTAATTTCGAAAACAAAGCTTCGATCAGGCACAAGATTATCTATTAACAAAACTAATTTCTCTTATCTGATTGATTTCAGATGAATCACCGCAAGGGACTTCTTGAGAAATTGGCTCCACACAAACAGCGATAGCTTTTACAATTATAAAATTATTTTCTTTTTTTTTTAAATTTTGCTAAAGTCAAATCGAAATATGATGTATTAATGCTATGTTTTTATTTTTGTAAAATAAAGCAATTGATTTTTTCATCATTTTTTCGGGCCTCTGACTACCCCTAACCCCTTAAAAGGAATCTTTTGGAATAGGGTTGGTTGTTGTTTTTGTTATTGTTGTATCAGCATAAGCATTTCCCTTACATGCACAGGGAATGGTGCTGGAGAGGCAAGAAAAAATACAAATTCGGGTAATTCCTATAACGTAGAACCGACTGTCTTGGGAATGGAATAAGTTTGGTCAATTAGATTTTTTAATAGTAAAGTGGTGGTATCAATTTGAAAGGACGGAATGTTATCAACTATATGCCACAATTGGTTTATGATACATACATACTTTATATGTACAGTGATCCAAAAATAAACTGGGGCATTTGCTTGTTCCGACTTCAATCATTTATAACTTGAGAACGGTTCACCCGATTATCAGAACACAAAATCCAATATAAAGTATTCAATTCAATTGATTTGGTACTTGTAGTATTCACTGCAGACATTTTCGGGTTCTCGTTTGTTAAACATATAATCCTTCTTTGGGTCACATTTGAGTTCATTTTTGAAACTCTTCCAGCACCAATTTTTCTAAGAAAAGAATTGCTTTCATTATATTTTTTCAATATATTAAATACTGTCGACTTGGGATGTTTTCAAAATTTCAGCGATTTGATGCACATTTCTCCCTGGGGCTGTATTTCACCATCAGTTGTTTTAAATCAATCGATGTTTGCTTATTCATCTTCACTCTTAGAGACTGGCAACGTCAATGGAAAAATTGAAGTTCAGTTCAGTTATGAAGAAAAGTAAGTAAATGAGGGGTTTCTACTTTTTATTTGACTTTGAAAAATTGTGTTATTGCCGTTATTACCAAAATAAACGGAATTACTTTTAATATTAAATGCATATTAACGAGTTCAAAATGAAATATACTTAACGCAAATGATTGCTTAAAAATCGGTGATTAATTTCTTTATTTATAAAAATTTGAATTTTCCAGTTTCTTTTCAAACGAAGCCGCATCAACTTATTAAAAGAAGAGCATGAGGTTTATCACTGGCAGATCATTCGATAAACGCACAAAATGCTTGCAGCGCCATCTGTTCAATAAGGCCAGCTACAAACTGACATTCGCTGATATTAAAAAGGTTAGTGCACAAAGGTTAGTGAGTTCAGTCCACCTACAGCTTCTCAAACAGAAAAAGCCGAGTAATTGGTTGGTTGGTTGGTTTAAGGGTGACCCCGCATCGGAGTGCCACATAAACCGCAAGTTGGATCCGTTGTGTTGCCCAGAGCTCATTATATTGTATGATTTCCCCACCTAACCGAGATTTTTATTATAGATTTTGGTCAAAGATATTAATTCGTTTCGAGAATTTGATGAGAGATTCGATTTTCAGGTCCGAGAGTACTGAAAGATTGTCAATTGTTGGAGAGCCTAGAAGAACGAGTCGACTTCTGGCTAGGCCGGGACACTGCACAGTAAATGCCTGCTCGATACTTCCTCAACTTCGTCCTCGCAGTATCTGCACAGGTCGTTTTGAGGAACCCCGAGCCGACGTGCGTGAGTGCCCAGAAGGCCGGTGATAAGAGATATCATATGCCTTAGTTCGTCTTTCGAAAGACTTATAAGGGTTTTTGTCTGTTTCAGATTGTAGGATGGCCAGATTTGTATGGTCGTAACGCAAGTAGTTTCCACTCGCCACCTCCGAAATTTTCGATCAATGATCATTTTACATGTTGCGAGCGGAATGTGGATTGTGGGTAAGTTACTAACATTTGATTGCGCAGCTCCAGCTCTCGCGAGCTCATCAGCTTTGCAGTTACCTTCGAATCCACTGTGGCCTGGTATCCAGATAACTTGGACAGAATTCTGAACACTTATTTCGTTAAGAGATAAGGGACAGGATCGAACCACATCTGAGTGGGTATAAGAGGAGCTGAGTTCTCGAACGGCCGCTTGACTGTCAGTGAAAAAGCGCATATCCTCTAGTGATATTCTCTTTTCTAAGAGAGTTTTCGCAGCATACCAGATACCGCATACTTCCGCTTGGAATACACTACAGTAGTCGGGTAATCTAAAGGATAGATTGATGTGAGGGGAATTGGAAAAGATTCCAAATCCCACTTTACCGTCTTGTTTCGAACCATCTGTATATATAATCAGAGGGCCATCGATTTCGGTAAGATTTGTCTTCCATTCTTCCCTAGTTGGGAGTGAACAGGAGAAAAGCAAGGGTGGCGATGGAAGACTTACATGATAGTATATGTCGGAAGAGATAACAGTGTTCCTGTTCAGTATGGCCGAATGAACAAGATACTTATTCCATTTCGATATGACATTCATGCGTGTCGCTGCTTTCGCTGCAATCGTTTTGCCAGCCATATCGATAGGGAACAAGTGAAGCAACGTATTTAGAGCCTTAGTAGGTGTTGTACTTAAGCATCCTGTTATCAGGAGGCAGGCTGTTCTTTGGACTCGATCAATTGTGGCTACTCTACACCGTTTTTCGAGTGCTGTTCACCATACAACCACACCGTAGAAGTGTATCGGTTTGATGATCGACGTATATATCCAATAAATGATCCGAGGTGAAAAACCCCAGGTTTTGCTTATAGCTTTCTTACAAGTATAAAGAGCTATGAAAGCTTTTTAACATCTGTTTTCAATGTTCAATTTCCAAATCAACTTCCTATCTGGAATAACTCCTAGATATTTAGCTGAATCTGATAGAAGTAATGATTCCTTTTAAAGTTATTGTTTGCAGTGGAGGAGATTGTTGTTTCGTATTGAAGAGAACAAGATCTGTCTTTGCTGGATTCGCATTTAGTCCGCATTCGGTGCACCATTTACCCGAGTAATTTCTCATAATTTTTTCATTGGAATGGAATAACAAGAGGATTCCAAGACAATTTTAACCTACAAGAGCAAAAAATGCGATTTTGCCCATATTCATCTGGTTTCGGGTAAAATATTTTCGCTTAAATTCGTCAACCGGTGTAATTCTATTAAATATTTTTTTTAATTTTTATTTGTTTTATTTTTTATTTATTTTTTTTTTTGAATTTCTATTTGTTTTATTTTTGATTTATTAAATTTTTTTTTTAATTTTACGTTTTTCCTTAAATTTTTTTTAAATTAATTTTTTTAATTTTATTCTTTTTTTTATTTAATTTTTTTAATTTTATTTATTTTTTTTTTTTTCGTTGACAGAAGTAGGAAGAGCTGTAACTCCCTTATATCGAGAAACTACTACAATAATAAAACCATAGACATCTCCGATGAACGAATAAACTGGTACAACAACACCATGAACGACTAATCCATAGTTAACTGCTACAACAACAACAACAACCCATATTTTATCCCTAGAAAATTACAAACGAAAAAGCTCTTCGCTAGAGCGGCATTCGTTAAAAAGGCGAGGAACAGTATTTTTCAGTGTCCCCTTAGCTCAACCGTTAATTATGTGTGGGTATGTAAAGGGGTTTCCAATAAGAGGTGTTATTTTGATTCCGTAAAAGATCAATGCTTACGTTGCTTGTGTGGCATGTAGCGCCGTCTTGGTGAAAATAAAAGTTATCCAGATCAATACCATCGAATATATATATATAAGTTAGCGCATTGCACACTTGCAAAGCTAAAACAGAGATTTGATGATTCCCTTGAATCACTCCCACGCTACTGGCTGTTCGTAATTAGATCGCACAGCTTACTCCTACGCCTGCCCGTCTTTTGGATTTTGCAAATAAACAAATCTTACAGCGGTCAAGCTGATCATCAATTTACGTACGTGACTTTTGGCAGCTTGAGGAATGCAGCTGAGAATGCATTCGTACCAACATACAAACAAAGCTGCCGGCGCAACTACACCAACACAAACTCAATAGCTACACCGCAAGTAGGGATTTAGGGTAGATTGTAAGAATATAGTTTTTAGTTGAGATTGGAGTTTAATAAAGAACGGTCGAAAGTTGAGATTAGAGTTTAATAAAGAACGGTCGAAAGTTGAGATTGGAGTTTAATAAAGAACGGTCGAAAGTTGAGATTGGAGTTTAATACAGAACGGTCGAAAGTTGAGATTGGAGTTTAATAAAGAACGGCAAAAATTAGAAAAGTGGCGCCCAACTAGCAGGACAACTGAACCCAACTAGCAGAACAACCGAGCCCAACTAGCAGGACAACTGAACCCAACTGGCAGAATAACCGAGCCCAACTAGCAGAATAACTGAACCCAACTAGCAGAACAACCGAGCCCAACTAGCAGGACAACTGAACCCAACTGGCAGAATAACCGAGCCCAACTAGCAGGACAACTGAACCCAACTGGCAGAACAACTGAATCTAACAACGAAGGATACAATCAACTATTTGTGGAAACGAAGGAAACCTGCACGGCAGAAATGATTGCAATACGTGAAATAATAATACTGTAAGTAATTGTTCGGTTTTGATCCAGTGCAATTAAAGAAAAGTTATATAAAGTTTTTGTAAAGCGAAATACCTTCGGCTCTTTCTTACCTTTTTTTTTAAAAAAAAAAAAAAAGCAAAACAAAATTAACATGAGTGTAACTAGGGAACAGGTAATAGAAATTTTAAGACAACAAAATGAGCAAAATAAAAAAGAATTAAAAGCCCAGTTGGATGAAGTGATGCAAACTCTTCGGCGCTTAGAGCCGCCATCCGCGGAGAGTTACATTCCCGTGGAAATAAATCCAACTGTGGTCGGGGGCAACACAAATATGGATTTAATAAAATCTATACAAGAATTTAAGGGGGATACTGCTTCTTATCCGGCCTGGCGTTCCGCAGCAGAATTCGCCATTGGCTACTACAAAGAGGGTTCAGAGCAATATTATGTTGCCATGGGGATATTTAGAAACAAGATAGTAGGCCCCGCAAATGCAACGCTCGCTTCCTTCTCAACTGTTTTAAATTTTAAAGCTATAATAGCTAGATTGGACAAAGCATACGCGGACAAAAGACCGCTACATGTTTTGGAAACAGAGCTCAGCGTTCTGAGGCAGGGCAGTTTGTCAATCTGCCAATATTATGATACGGTAGACAAGCAATTAACACTCATAACAAATAAAAATATAATGACTCATTCAAACAATACGCAGCTTGCCGCCGCGCTCAATGATAGAGCTAGAGAAAACGCATTAAGAGTTTTTATTTCTGGCCTAAAGCGGCCGTTATGCGACATTCTATTTTCTGCCAATCCTAAAGATTTGCCTTCTGCACTGGCTACTGCCCAGGAGTTAGCGAACAACCGCATGCGTTATGATTTCGCCAGAACATTTGCGGTTAACAACGTAGCAACTACCACTAGCCCAAAATACCACAATAACTATCCTGGCAATCCCCAAATGCTCAAGGACACCCCTACTCCAATGGATGTAGACCGCGGATCTTCCGCATTCCGACGTACAAAACAGTCCAACCAGAGTTATAGAAAGGGAAATGCCGTGGGAGGGCACCCCAAAAGGGATGCTAATCAATACGTGAATAAACGGGAGCACAGAAGGGGAGATTCAGTAAATTCACGGAAGCCGAAAGTGCAACGGACCAACCATTTGGAGACAACCCCAGAGGTGGATCCACAAAAGAAAATTACTGTGGACCGTGACAGTGATTCGGATGTCGAGATCGCTTCCAATTTCGCGATGGAAGACGAGGTTAATTTTTTAGTATAAGGTCGCTCCTACCTTACATTACCAAGAAGGCGTCGGAGGGGCAGGAGCTTAGGTTACTGATTGATACAGGAACTTCAAAAAACTATATCAAAAATTTGAGCTTCCTAAAGGGAATTATCCCTGTGGAGAGACAGTTTACGGTCAAAACTATAAACGGATGTAATCTCATAGAAAAAAAATGTAAGGTTTTCGTTTTGGGGAAAGTCTCAACTTTCTTCATTCTTCCTAATATAAAGGGCTTCGATGGTATAGTGGGATACGATTTCCTTAAGGAGATAGAATCTAAAATTGATACGACATCCGGATACTTATACTACGAGGGTGGTAAGGAAAAATTAAATAACGTCAAATGTGAGCAAGTTAACTCCATATATTTGGACAAGGACTCGGTCCCAGCTCTTGTGAAAAACGAGTTTGACTCTATGATTAAAAAGAATTTTAAGGCCTTTGCCGAACCTAACCGCGCTTTGCCATTTAATACTAAGGTCAAAGCTAAAATTCGTACCACTTCCTCGGAACCAATTTACACCCGATCTTATCCATACCCGGTTTCGGCGGCAGGATTCATTAATAAGGAAATAGAAATACTGTTGAAAGAAGGAATTATCCGAAAATCTAATTCGGCGTATAACTCTCCGGTCCATGTAGTGAATAAAAAAGGCCTGGATGAATATGGTAAACAAAAGCTCCGCATGGTAATCGACTTTCGAAAATTAAACGAAAAAACGATTGCGGATAAATATCCTATACCAGATATTTCTACCATATTGGCAAACCTGGGCAGTTCCAGATTTTTTACTACTTTAGATCTAAAGTCTGGATTCCACCAGATAATCCTTGAGGAGAAGGACCGCGAAAAAACAGCCTTCAGCATTAACAATGGCAAATACGAATTTAATAGATTGCCATTCGGGTTAAAAAATGCGCCCAGTATCTTTCAACGGGCTATTGATGACGTCTTGAGAGACGACATTGGCCAAAGTTGTCAAGTTTATATGGATGATATAATCATCTTTTCAAGGGACGAAAAGTCTCATATTCAACATGTCGATAAGGTACTGGGGAAGTTGGAAAGGGCCGGTATGCGAGTTTCAGCAGAAAAGACTAAATTCTTTAAAGATAAGGTTGAGTTTCTTGGCTTTATTGTCTCTCGAAGGGGGATAAAAACATGTCCAAATAAGGTCAAGGACATAATCGACTATAGGAAGCCGGAAACACTTCGAGCATTACGCTCTTTCTTGGGTCTGTCAGGTTATTATAGAAGGTTTATAAGGGATTATGCGTCTATCGTCAAACCATTAACAAAGTATCTTCGGGGGGAGAATGGCCATGTGTCATCCCACAAGTCCAAACACACTAAAATAGTCCTTGATGACGAGGCCATTCAAGCATTTAAAAGGGTAAAAAGCATTTTGGCATCGGAAGATGTTTTGCTGTTTTATCCGGATTATGACAAAACATTCGAACTAACAACAGACGCTTCCTCTAGCGCTTTAGGCGCGGTCCTCTCCCAGAATGGTCGGCCCATTACAATGATTTCAAGAACATTATCAAAAACAGAGGAGAATTATGCAACCAACGAGCGTGAGCTCTTGGCTATAGTGTGGGCCCTTAAAAACCTTCGACATTACTTATACGGTATTAAAGACATCGTAATATTCACAGACCACCAGCCTTTAACTTTCGCTATTTCGAACAAAAATCCTAATACAAAAATGAAGCGATGGCGTGCGTTCATAGAAGAATTTTCGCCTAAATTTGTTTATAAACCCGGCAGAGACAACGTCGTAGCAGACGCTCTGTCCCGTCAGTTTTTGAATAATATGACTGATACAGATGCTACAGCACATAGCGAGTCATCGCTCTCAAACACAATTAAAACTATCCAGTATCCAGTAAACCAATTCAAAAGACAATTCATTTTGACGAAGGGGGATCATTATCACCAAAGTACAAAAATAATTTTTCAGAAAAAAATTCGTTATACTATAAATAACGACACAATAGTAAATTTGTTGCATAATCTTAAGAAACTCGTAAACCCTAGCGTTACAAACGCTCTTTGTTGCGATCTTCCGACACTATCAGAGATCCAGGGACCTCTTGTCGAAGCATTCCCGGGGGTTAAATTTATTCATACAGAAAAATTTGTAATCGATCTAACGAATCCGAACGATCAACAGGAAGCAATAGCAACGGAGCATGCCCGTGCCCATCGATCTCTGTCCGAGAATTTTAAGCAAATTCTATCAGAATACTACTTTCCCGACATGAGGAAAATGCTCAGGTCAGCTGTATCAAATTGCAAGATCTGTCTGGAAAATAAATACCAAAGAAAACCACCAAATCCGGAAATTGGGAAAACTCCAATCCCAGAGCACCCAGGAGAAATTCTCCACTTAGACATTTTAATTACTGGAAAGCAGCTATTCTTAACTGCTGTTGATAGGTTTTCAAAGTTTGCAATTGTTAAACCTGTTATTTCAAGATGTACCATTGATATAAAAGAAGCTTTATTAGAGGTATTAGGTATGTTCCAAAACACTAAAACAATTGTCACAGATAACGAAAGAGCGTTTACTTCAAATTTAATTAGAAACATGCTACGCGATCATTTCTCCATAGAACAGTTTTTCGTACCCACCTTACATAGCGAAAGCAACGGACAGGTCGAAAAGTTTCATTCAACCCTTTTGGAAATAGCCAGATGCGTGAAGGCACAGCAGCAGATAAGCGAGGTTAAAGATCTGATTTTGCTTGCTGCTTACAAGTACAACAGAACAATTCACTCGGTTGTAGATTCGAAACCAATCGAAATTTTGCAGAACTGCCCAGCGGAGAAATTTGGGGAAATTAGAGATAAATTAATAAGAGCCCAGAATTTAGTATTGAATAGATTGAATGAGAAAAGAATAACCAAAACATATCAGCCTGGTGAAAGGGTGTTTCTTCGACGAAATAAGCGATTGGGAAATAAATTTGAGAAGGTGTTCGTGGAAAAAATAGTAGAAAGAGATTTAGGTACAACAGTACAGATAGAAGGCAGGAAAATTCATAAAAGTAATTTACGATAAAATCAATTTCAGATTGCCGCTTGCCCTAGTCTTCGTCACTAGAGCCAATTTAATTGACTACACCTCCTCACAAGTTATCACCATCCCTCGGGGAAATGTGGCTATTTATAATGAATTCATTTACCTCGTGCACGCCACCAACCTAACAGATTATCGCCAGATAGCTTACGAAAGCCGATGGTTCACATCAAAATCAAAAAATCAGGTAGTGAACGAAAATATTTTGAAACAGCAAGGTGAGGAAATACTACACATAATTCGCACTTTGGAAATACCTAAGAGAATTGCAAGGTCAATAGATTTTCTGGGGTCCGCCCTGAAATTTATAGCCGGTACCCCGGACCACGAAGATTTTGAACTGCTCTTGACAAGGGAAAGCATACTAATAGAAAACAACAATAGGCAGATTAGAATTAACTCCGATTTACAAAATAGAATTAACGAAATTACCAACCTAATCAATACACTTCGCGGAAATCAAACGGATTGGATATTAAAAGACGAGGAAACATTGCTCTGTGAAAATTTGGTAAGAAGAAATAACCATATAATCAGCCAACTAAACAGACTAGCACTCTCCATTGTGTTGGCAAAAAGTAATATCATAAATCCACTTATTTTGGATGACGAAGAGATGGATCAAGCGTTCAATTCCGAACAATTACCCTTTAGTTTAAGTAATTTACTTTTAGTATCTAAGGTAAAAATTTTGCAAAGTTCTGATGTTATTTACTATATTCTTAAGGTTCCTAAGGTTACAAATTTCTGTCAATTCCTAAAAATCTATCCTGTAGTCCATAATAATAGTATCGTAAAGCTAGAGACCACGCTTGCGGCAAAATGTAGCGATACGTTTCAACCACTCGAGAACTGCAATGACACTCTGGTAGCTAAAGTGTGCAAACCGGCTCACTCAGATTGCTTGGGTCAGATGCTAAATAATAACACAGCTAATTGTTCATCAGAATCGGCATATCACATACCATCAGTTCAAAAAATAGAAGAGGGCATCATTATTCTTAACAACGTGCAACCAACGACAATATTTGATCAACGAAAATTGGAAATAAGGGGAACGTATCTGCTTCTTTTTCGTGACTCTATCACCATAAATGATACAACTTACGTGGTAAAAAGAGAACCGACTTATATCCAACCACATCCTCCAAAAACCGTATCCATTAATTACTTGGAACACCATACGAGTTTGTCCCTACCATATTTGCACCAAATTTATATCGACAACATCTCTCGCATTCACGAATTGAAGGAGGGTATATCTGTTCATCGTAATTTGTTCTGGACGATTTTTTCTTTTCCTCTATTATTATTGATCGCAATAGCAATTTTTTTCATCCACCGCAGAAACAAATTAGCAAGTAATAAAGTAAAAACTCAGAGGGCAGTAGAGGAAATTTTGGCACGAGTCGAGGACGGCTCGTCTTAAGAGGGGGAGAAGTTAGCGCATTGCACACTTGCAAAGCTAAAACAGAGATTTGATGATTCCCTTGAATCACTCCCACGCTACTGGCTGTTCGTAATTAGATCGCACAGCTTACTCCTACGCCTGCCCGTCTTTTGGATTTTGCAAATAAACAAATCTTACAGCGGTCAAGCTGATCATCAATTTACGTACGTGACTTTTGGCAGCTTGAGGAATGCAGCTGAGAATGCATTCGTACCAACATACAAACAAAGCTGCCGGCGTAACTACACCAACACAAACTCAATAGCTACACCGCAAGTAGGGATTTAGGGTAGATTGTAAGAATATAGTTTTTAGTTGAGATTGGAGTTTAATAAAGAACGGTCGAAAGTTGAGATTGGAGTTTAATAAAGAACGGTCGAAAGTTGAGATTGGAGTTTAATAAAGAACGGCAAAAATTAGAAAAGTTATATATATATAATTGGCGCGGACACCCTTTTCGGGTGTTTGGCCGAGCTCCTTCTCCTATTTGTGGCGTACGATTTGATGTTGTTCCGCAAATGGAGGGACCTACAGTTTCAAGCCGACTCCGAACGGCAGATATTTTTATGAGGAGCTTTTTCATGGCAGAAATACACTCGGAGGTTTGCCATTGCCTGCTGAGGGGCGACCGCTATTAGAAAAATGTTTTTCTTAATTTTTGTGTTTCACCGAGATGGGAACCTACGTTCTCTCAGTGAATTCTGAATGGTAGTCACGCACCAACGCATTCGGCTACGGTGACCGCCATTCAATATCGGCCATAAAAAACGTAAATCATCTCTCGACAGCGAAATCCATTCACCGTAACTGTTCCTCCAGCTTCATTTTCGAAAAAGTAAGGTCCAATGACTACGCCGGACCATAAACCACACCAAACAATAAATAACAATAAATTCTCACACGTTGAGAAAGAGAGGCTTTTCAACAATAACTCTTGGATTTTCTGAGCCCCAGATCCGACAATTTTGCCTGTTGACGAAGCCACCGAGGTGGAAATGGGAAATGGGCCTCATCACCACTTTTCGATGGAATTCTGGATCATTTTCATGCATTTCTACGACCCAATCAACCAGCTTTAGTTCTTGTGTTAACTGGACTTTATAAGCCTTAAGACCCAAAACTTTATGTAGAATACGGTGTAATGACGTTAGTGGAATGCCTAATTCCAAAGAACGAAGAGGAATGGACACACCTGGGTTTTTTCAACACTTTCGGCTACAACAGCAACATTTTCGGCTGTTTTTGAGCGGCGTGCTCGGGTTTTATTCTTCACATCAGGAACTTCACCTCTAATTTTCAGCTCTAATTTTTTCACAAAATTTCTGTATTGCGGTCCGACAAGCTGCTTCACGATGACCCAAAAATGTTCGAGTTTTACGAACCATCTTTGCCAAATTTTCACCATTTTTGATCCATTTTTATTAATGGCGTAGTTTCAACTTGTCAAATATCAAAAACTGACACCTTCAAAAGTGGCATCCACCGAAATAGCGAGCTATTCTAAATAACACCTGTTATTGGAAGACCCTTTATTGGAATGTTAATAAAATTCCAAATATTCCATATATTACATATCCAAGTACTTTTTTAGATATATGTATGTAGAAAGGGAGATACTCAAGGGCTTATATACAGCAAGAAGTTTCAAAAAATCGATTTTTTTATTTTTTTTCTCTTAATGTACATATATTTAAGAATACATAGAGACAATTTAATATCGTTCCGGTGAGTATTTTTGAAGTTACACGCAAATTTGAAAAGGCGTTTCAGAGTGTTTGAAAGTACCAGGCAAACTTTAAGCGCGTTTTTCTCAAAATGTTGCTTTCAAAGTCGGTGGCCAGCATTACTCGAAAAAGTCTTAACCAATTAGTCTCACATTTTAACACGAGCTTCTTAAATATTTTTTTAGTAATTAGTCGAAGATTTTTTCTTACCGATAAATATATTTTTTTAATAACCAATTTAAGGCCGAAATTTTGGTCAAAAAAAAATTATTTTTTTTCAGAAACTTTAATTTTGCTAATTTCTTCGATCAATTACTAGAGTTAACATTACCTTTACGAAATCTGTTTTTTTTTTTTTTTAATTTCAGAGAATCCAGTTCAGAGATATAGTCGTCATCGCAAAACGTCTTCCGTGAGAGGAGCTCTCGGAGATCAGCTGTAGCTACTTTCCAAATAAATTTGTTTACCAATACTAAGTCTTGAAACACAGTTAAAAAATAACATAATATTTGAAAAAATTCTGGAAAATTCGCTTTTTTCGGCCTTCTAACTGTATACAACCCCTTGAAATAATTTAGTGAAATTCACTAGGAAATGAATTGCAGCACCTGCCCGCCCGATAATTACTACACATCAATAATTTTATAAATGCGTGATCGCCGTAATAGTTCAATGAAATTTACTTACTTTAACATCACCGAACATTTCATTCAAATCGTGACTTTCGCTGCCCAAAGCGAGGTGATAAAGTATGTCTTGGTCCATTAGTTCTATGTTGGAATTACGCAGCTTCACTGTGCCATCGGAATATCTAAGTGGCAAAAAGAGGAGAAAGCAAAATTATAACAATTACGCATTTTTCAAGGCGATCATAAAAGTTAGTATGGAAGCTATGAGCTTTACAGCAAAAAATTCATAAAATATTACATAGAACAAATTAATATACCACAGATATATGTATGTATACACAAATACGTTCTATTTACTGTTAGTTTACTGACTACTTAGAGCTTTTGATCAAGGAGCAACAACAAAAGCAAATAAAAATATTGGAAAATAAAATTGTTTCTCATAAAATTAAAATTAAAGATAAAAATAAAATCAAGATGTCTTGAAGAAAATAGATAAAAAATAATACTATAAATTTTGATTTTTTTAAATAATGTTTTTTTTAATAATTAAAAAAAAACTAAATTGGCTTTGAATTTTATGCTACTGGTGCATGTTATTTTTTGGCATCTTTTTAATGGAACAATAGAAGAAGGAAGCTAGATTTAGGGACCTTAAAACTAGAGGACGCAGAATTAACTATATCTGGGGATATGAAGTATCTGGGAGTAATCCTCGATAAAGCCTTGACCTGGAAAGATCATTTATCGTGCATCACAAATAAAGTTTTGACAACAGCATTCACATGCCAAAGGCTTTACGGTAAAAAATAGGGTCTGCGGCCAAAGATGATGGAATGGTCTTATAAGACAATAATAGTGCCATTGATCACCTACCACCCTTCGGTATGGTGGCCAAAGGTAGACGAAATGAAGACTCAGACACTTAACAAGGTACGAGATACAGAATAGCCTGTTTGAGTATAACGGGAGCAGGGCGAACTTGCCCCACAACGGCTTTAGGCCACTGGAATCGTTAAATGGTCACTGGACTCATTCCACTCCATCTTGTAGCCAAACGGTCGGCAGCTAGTGCAGCCCTATGGTTTCCAAACCATTTCATCTTAAAGAAGGTAATCTTACAGAATTCTGGGTTCACTCCTGAACTCTCCGTGCCTGACGGTCTATGTCAAGATGGAAAGAACACTAAAATTCTCCAAGAAGAAAGCAAAAATGACATACAACTCTACACTGAACTATTAGCAGAACATTTGAAACTTAATTACCACATGAAAAAAATTGGTGTAGCAGAAAATGGGAGGCGGGGTTGTGGATACAAGCCATTTACAATAATAATAATAATAATAATAGTAATGGAATAATACTAGTCTTCCGAAATAATTTCAACCTAGAAGAACAAAATATGCGATTTTACCTACATTTGAAGTTTGTTGCGATTTTTTATAAATAAAAAAAAACATTTCTTTCTCAAAATCCCCCAAAAAAAATTATTCAAGGTATCTTCAAGTACAAGTCCTCTTCTTTCGAATGCCGTTAAATTTGCTCCAATGTATTTTTCCTCAGCCACTAAACAATTATAGCCCGTGCAATTTTTCTTAAATCAGATTTTTTTTTAATTTTTTGATAGCCTTAGTGTTGGTAATTTTTATAATATAATAGGTGGCGCAAAATTATTCACCCTATTGGAAGACTCATAATTTTTTCGATTCCACGACAGTCGGTTCTACCTTACCGGAACGACCCGGATTTATATCCGGCTAAGAACTGTCACTCCAGCAGCATTTCCCGTATGTAAGTATGGGCAATGTTTATGCTGCTACAACTCATAGTTTTTGCAAAAGGCGTCGTACGTCAAATAATTGAAATAAAGATTTCTATCGTTCAAAATATTTTTATTTAGCAAAAATTTATTCAAAAACAAAATTGGATGAATAATTTGTGTCGAAAAATAAACAAATATTAGGATGATTTGAAATTTATATTTCTCGATATTATTTTTTGCGTTTTTTTTTAATGGAATAACGAGAGGATTCCGAGACAGACATCGCGATTTCTTAAAAAATTCTTAAAAAATGTATTATTCTGGTTTCGGTTAAAATATTTTCGCTTAAATTACTCAGCCGGTGTAATTTTATATTATTAAATAATTTTTTTTAATTTTTACTTTTTTACTTCTCATTTATTGTTTTTTTTTTAATTTTTTTATTTAATCTTTTTCTTGTTTTTAATTTTTACTTTTTTTATTTAATTTTTTAAACTTTTTATTTTTACTTTTTTATTTCTTATTTATTTTATTTTTTTAATGCTTCTTTTTTATTTAATTTTTTTAATTTAATCTAATATACTTTTTTTTATTTTTACATTTTTTTATTTCTTATTTATTTTATGTTTTAAATTAAACATTTTTTTTTTATTTAATTTAATTTTTTTAAATGTTTTATTTTTAACTTTTTTATTTCCTTTTTTTTCTACTTTTTTAATGTTTTTTTTTTATTTAATTTGTTTAATTTAATTTAATATACGTTTTTTTATTTTTACTTTTTTTTCTTATTTATTTTATTTTTTTAAGTTTTTTAATTTTTTTTATTTAATTTAATTTTATTAAAAATTTTTTTTTTAATTTTTTTTAATTTCATTTCTAAAATTTTTTATTTTTACTTTTTTATTTCTTATTTATTTTATTAATGCTTGTTTTTTATTTACATTTTTTTTATTTTATTTAATTTTTTTAATTTTTTATTTCTTATTTTTTTGAATTATTAAGTTTTTTTAAATAGTCTTAGTTTCCTTAACATACATATGTACATATAAATGTAGCTTAATAATCATCAATAGTCTCCAACTATATTTAAGACCTTCAGCTTAATTTTTGGCTTCAACTAAACACACGCAAATCCGTACCGATTCCAACTCAACATTGGTTTCATTCGAGCACTAGTTTTTAGAGGGTGGGCCATGTAAAATTTGTTTTTTGAATCGGCTAGAAAAAAAAAACTAATCAAAATTTTTTCAAACTTTTTTTTTTATTTTGAAGATTGAACATTGTCATTTATGAATGAAAACTAATATCGTTCAAATGACTGCCACGACTGGCTTTACAGTAGGCCATTCGATCAATCCAATTTTTAAGCACATTTTCGATTGTTTGGGCTCCAATTTCTTGAATGGCAACTCCGATTTCGTGTTTTAAAGCATCAATCGCCTCTGGATGGTTCGCATAGCATTTGTCCTTATCGGCTCCTCACAAAAAATAGTTCAACGGGCTCAAATCACAGCTCCGAGGCGGCCAATTGATATCGGAATTTCGGCTGATTATTCGGTTTTCAAAAACGGTAGCCAAAAGTTCGAGTGTAACTTTGACAGTGTGACAAGTTGCACCGTCCTGTTGAAACCATATGTCGTCTATGTCAGCTTCTTAAATTTTTGGAAACAACTCGTTGAGCATGTCACGGTAACGCTCGCCATTTACTGTAACCGCGGCTCCTCGCTCATTTTCGAAAAAAATGGCCCGATGATGCCGCCAGACCAAAAACCGCACCAAACAGTGACTCGTTGTGGATGCATTTGCTTCTCTACAGTAACGTGTGGATTTTCTGAGCCCCAAATCCGACTTTAAGTAAATTATGAACACATTTGACATGCCATTTGCGTTACCATTCTCAAAAAATAGGTGGTTCAAACAGCAAACGCTATATGGCCCACCCTGTACTTGCTAAAACAACCTGCGCTCAAAAATCGAAAACAACTGCTTGTTATTTAACTCTGACTTTATAGTGTTTACGATTTCTTTTTCATTTTTCAATTATTTTTACAATAATATTTACATGTACGAGAATGTATGTATGCGTGAATAATAAACATAATATTTGCTCGATTAAAACAAGAAAATATGTTTTCATGTGCAAAAAAAAAACAAAAAATAGAAATAGAATATTGGACAAAGAACAGCTGTTATAATTGATTAAATATGTAAGTACGTCTGTACCAAGCAATAATTTATTGATTAAGCAATAATTCCGTCTTATTTTTGATTGGTTAATAACACAGGCCTGCGAAATTTAACTTTTTTCAGTTTCTAGAATGGCTGTACTTGTTTCTTGTAGTTTTTTATGCGCTGAAAACGAATCTGACCTTCAAAATGCTCCATCACGTCAGGATTTTTGGTAAATGAAGCCTAAAAGGTCAAAAAATGGCCATTTTAGCCATTTTTGATAATTTTTTTTGGGATAGAAAATTTTTTTTTTTCAATTTTCGACGAAAAGGTCGCATAGTACAACTCTTTAGCTTTAAAACCCATGTTTTAAAATTATTGTACAATTTTTTAAAAAAAAGTAATGACATTTTCAAATTAACAGTTTCAGTTACGCCAATAGACGTTATACCCAACGGATACGTAACTGAAACTGTTAATTTCAAAATGTCATAACTTTTTTTTAAAAAATCGTACAATAATTTAAAAAAATGGGTTTTAAAGCTAAAGAGTTGTACTATGCGACCTTTTCGTCGAAAACTGAAAACAAAATTTTCTATCCCAAAAAAAATTATCAAAAATGGCTAAAATGGCCATTTTTTGACCTTTTAGGCTTCATTTACCAAAAATCCTGACGTGATGGAGCATTTTGAAGGTCAGATTCGTTTTCAGCGCATAAAAAACTACAAGAAACAAGTACAGCCATTCTAGAAACTCACCCTCGCAGGACTGTGTAATCCACTCATTTCTAATGACGTCGACAATTCGCATTCAAACTCAAAGGCCAAACGGCAAATATCAATGCGAGTATTATCAGCAAAACAAACAACAAATACAAAAACAAAAAAAAAAAAAACAAGTATAAAAAAAAGTACAAAAAAACGAGAAATTATGACAAACCCAAATTTCTGCAATTGGCAAATAATTCCACACATCAGAAACATTTTGAAGTTCATTTGATAAGAGCGAAAGCGTCAAACGGAAATGTTCTATCAAAAGGCACTAAAGCAATAAATTAATAAATATAAAATGTTTTTATGTCGCGCATACTGTGCTAATTGAGCGAATAAAAGGTGTAAAAGCAAAAAAGCAAAAAACAATGCAAGGAAAATGTAAGTAAATGTAATAATAAACTTGAAAATCACTGCGAAGCGTTTTCATTGATAATTTTCATAAGTGTTTGTAACTATGTGTGTACATGTAAATGCGCACTGTAAGGGGCAATGCCGATTAGCAGAGCCGCTGTATGCGCTACTTTCGGTGTCATTTCTCTTTTACATATTGCATGCATATGCGAAGTATAATTGAGAGGATCACTTTGTATGGACCAAGGCGAATTTATTAAGGTGACAGCATTCATCCAGCTGAATTTTTCACCGTAGGTATGGCTTATGTCAAATTGATATGCTTTGTTTGTATGTATTGGTATGTTTACATTCGTATGTTTACATTTGCTTGCTGATTTTGACGTGATGGTTGCACCAAACGCAACAACAAATACATGTAGGGTTTTACTTATATGTGTTTGCTGTTACCTGTAATAAATTCGCCTTGGTATGGACCTATTTTTTTCAACATAGTTTAACTAAGCTAATATCCTCTTAAAACCCTGAACATTTTTATTTCACTCAATATAAGTTCTGCTCAGATTCTCTCTGTTCTGCTCGCTCAAAAATCCAGTAAGAATTAGCGAGCAACAAAATTCTTGAGAGCTTCGCGGCATTCTCTCTCAGAGAAGCGAGCGCAAAATTTGCATAAACAAGTTTCAATAACAGCTGATTGCTGCGGTTGCATGTTAAACGAAATAAAATAGCTAAATAAAATTTTTGGTTGCGCGTATTTTGATAAGAATTGTAATAAAATTTATAATTTTACAGTTCGCATATATTTTTTATTTACCATGAAAATAACAACAAATTTTTGCTGACTGATAGTGTTCTGTATGGACATAGACTACTGAAAAAATCGGTATATAACAATTTTTGGCTACAGTTTTTGATAAGGCTCGTGAAATAACATACGAAAATATGTACGGAAAAGCCGGCTCTTATTGTTTCATATAGGGTTTAATTTATACGTTTCTAGGATTAATTTTCACAAAGTCAAAGCAGACTCAATTATTATTTTTCCAGCACCATTCTCTGTACATATGTATATGGGAATGTTTATGCTGCTACAACAATAACAAAATGATTATTATTATTTTTTTTATCAAATGCCGGGATGAAAATCACAAAACGCCAGGTATGTAAGGCAATGGCAAAATTCAATTTTTGCTTCCTTAATAAACTCAAGCAAATTTATTGTGTACTTTTCAACACTGATTTAAAGCCTTTATAATTATCGAAGGCGGCCGCCGTATCCGTAAATAAGAGAGAACGTAGGTTCGAATCGCGGTAAAAGACCAAAATGAAGAAAAAGTTTTACCTAATAGCGATCGCCCCTCGGCAGGCAATGGCAAACCTCCGAGTGTATTTCCGCCGTGAAAAAGCTCCTCATAAAAAATATCTGCCGCTAGAAGTCGGCTTGAAAATGTAGGCTCCTCCATTTGTGGTACAACATCAAGACGCATACCACAAATAGGAGGAGGAGCTCGGCCAAACACCCAAAAAGGGTGTACGCGCCAATTATCTATGATATATATATAGTTATCGAATAGCTTATATTTATTCCTTATTGGAATAAATCTGGCCCAATGAAAAAGTTGGTGTGTATAGGAGTTTACATCTACGCACTCAAACGCGCTCTGAGTCGATGGCATGAATCATGTGCAAATAACTGCCGTCGTAAATGAGGCCAGCCAATATTCTGTTGATAAGTTTTATATCTCTAACATCGAGCTTAAACAGTTTTGAACCAGGTCTTTGTTGGTAACTTTGTGAAAAAAGGTGCAGTCGACTGATGACAGAAATTCATCGTACCATTCAGAACAAATGTTACTGCGAATCGCTCTCAAAGCTTCTTCAACTTCGATGACAGTGCCATTATCTGGTGCTTGTTTTGCAATTTGTTCTGACTTTTCATTAATCGGTATACCAGAATGGCCCGGAGACTACATCCATTAACATTTGGGAATTCAAACTATGAGAGCTTCGCGTGAAACAGAGCGATACAATGATTGCTGGACCAATTGTTTTTCAACAGCTTGCAGGCTTTTGGCTGTCCGAGAATATAACAACTTTGTCCACGCGGGCCTGATGTCTTTAACAATGCCCATAACTCTCCAAAGGTGATTGAAAAATTTTCCTTTTTGTTCTGATGCCAGACTCCGCAGCCAACCGACTTACCGAAAACCGAAGTATCAGCAGCGAAAACATCAAATCCATCAGCTAAATACTCATCTAAAGTTTGTGCAAAGGTAGCTCTAACTTCTGCTGCGGACATCTTGATCTTAACGTGCAGGAGGGTGCGCGTGGCATAAGCTTTTTGCAGCCTTGAAAGAATCTCCAATCTTTCTGCTGCTAAAAAGTCCGCAAATTTTTCAAAAACTTCTAGAATTAATTTTAGGCAAATTCAAAGCAGACTGAATTAAACTTTGATTTTCGATTCCACGACATCCGGTTCTACGTAACCGGAACGGCCCAGATTGCCACATCAGCATCATTTCCTGTACACGTATTGGGAAAGTTTATGCTGCTACAACAATAACAAAAGAACTTTTTTTTTGGCCTAGCCAGTTTTTATATGCAATCTAATTGCCATCTTTATATCGATTAATAATGTATTGCAGTGCACTCTTATAATAAATTATGTCACTAAATCTCCAATTTCTCTGTAAGTTTTGCCTTCTTTATGGAATTCACAAAGAACTGACTTTCTTTTTTCTTTTTCTTTTTCTTTTTCTTTTTCTTGACAGAGCCATTGTTCGTGAGCTACGCTTATCACATTGAGACTTACGACCAACTAAAAATAGTAATGATTACTGTTGTCGTCTCCAACTTATGTGTGATTTTATTTTTGCTTGTTTGTTATTATGAAAGTGCTGAGAATAAAATCGCACGTCCTTCTTCAAAAGTGGCGCAACTCAAAATTGAGAAATGTATCCGCCCCCACATGGCAGAAACATGAATGCCTAAAAATGCAAATGTTGGAGAGTCAAGTATTAAATTTGATTGCTCTATGAAAATTGTAAGGTTCTGACATTAAAAATATTTGTGGTTACCTTGTGCGCATAGTTTGGAACATCGAAAGGTTAATCGAGTCAACCCATTAACCCAAAATTGGAAAATTTGTACATCCATACTTATGGTACATTGAACTTGCTCATTATTAATCTGTGTAGTATGCAAAATTCTAACTCCTATTTATTACTGTCAGGTGATAGTCCTTCCAAATGTCGTCTTTGTGATCACACCGTCACTATCAAACATTTGCTCGATCCTGCACAATTCATCAGTCAGCTATGACAACATTGATATCATAAAACTGCTTAAAACACCTTTGGATGAAAACATTATGACAATATACAACTTCTTGAAAAACAATGATTTATTAAAATATATTTAAGATACTAACACTTACACTAACACTTAGCAAATAGTTTTTACTCATATGTAACTTACATTAACAAGATAGGAACAACAGAGCAGTTGATTTGACTTTTTTTAATTTGATGTGTTCTCTAAATTATCAAACTTTGTTTTCCTTTTACATGGATGTTGGCTAGAGAATTCAAGCCACAACAAAATAAATGCCACTGTTGTTTTTGCTCTACAGCTCTACAGCTACAGCTGGAGAGAATAATGATATGGCGCCTATCGTGCTACCGTTACTTTGCTCTCTGCGAATTTGACAGAATCGCTGTGTGTGTGTGACGATCGTACTTGTGCAATTTATTCGTGTTTTGTTTGTGTAATTTCTTCTTCTTGCATTCTTGTTCGTATTTTGACACCTATCTCTTGCCACTGCACCAATGTAATTTCACGCATTCTCTGGTGAGCGTAATCTTGTTTCTATCACTCTTGATTATTGCTATCATTCTCATTATTGCCGTTTCAAAATGAAGTAAGTAAATTTATCATTGCGAAAAAATAGTTTAAAAGTCAACCTTGAGAATTTCCGATTAACCATTTGAGCCATTGAATATGGTAAGCGTAATATGAAAAAGGCAAATATACTAGAATACACAAACATATGCCCAGTATTCGTCGCCTGCAACAATCTTACAAAGGGATTTTGAAGAAACTACATTATATTTCCTTGAAATATATTTTTTTTTATCGACACGAATATGAATATTTTATGAATCATTGTAAGTGGGATACGACGAGAAAAAGTTTTTTTCATGCAATATTTTACGAATGCTAGTCAAAATAATACTTAGGGTTGCCTCAATCTCATATGACGGCCATGCATTGTTAGTTTTTGCACAGAACAAACGTTTCTCAGTGGCAAAATCTGCAGATCTAAATAGGTTCAATGATGCACTCTCTGATGCAAAAAAATCATTCTCACGACTGTTGGTTCTATGTTGCCGAAAAGTCCCGAATTTATATCCCGCCAAAGACCTGTCTCTCCAGCATCATTCTGCGTACATGTATGGGGAATGTTTATCATGCTACAACAACAACAACATATCTAAATCGACTTCTTTAATAGTTCTGAGCCATGTATCATATATATATGTATATATCTTTCACGATTCTCTTTTTCTGTTCATATAACAGCCATGTGAACAACCCTCTTTTGCTTAAGCGCGAGTTATGTATAACTCACTGTTAATAACAGAACTAATGTTTTTAACATGACAATAACACAACAGTAAAGTTAAACAATATAAACGATGTTAAATGTTAAGAAATTAAATGTTAAAAACTGTTAATGAAAAAACAATGTTGGAGAACCTAAATTAAACTGTTCTAGTAACAACAAATAAACAAATAGTAGAAAGGAATATTGGATAGAAAAATACCATTGCAACTGAGCTTTTAGGTGGCGTGCTGCTTTTTGTTTAACTGTTCAAAAAATGCGGCTTTGTTTTAGGTAATAAGCAATTTATTTTAGAATGTACAGATGAGTCTTAAGTTGATCTTGAGATTAAAGTCATGTTTTCTGCAAACTACTAACTGTTTCATTTTAAATGTATAATTCGCGCGTGTATAAAAAATCACTCGGTACGAGATTTTCGTTAAGAGAAATGAAGCAAATTTTAGAGGGATTAAATAAATATTTTTCAGAAGGGAACAAATAAAGTAAGTGTTCACGTCGTTTCGCTAGAAAACAAAAAAAAAACCAAAAAAAAAAAACATAAACAAAAACAGAAAACAACACACCAAACAAACAATCAAATTCTGTGCGATTTATGATTTTCGCTGATAGTAGTACTGAAATTTGTTTGCGCTAATTAAAAGTGGAGGAGATATCGAAGGCCAAAATTCAGTTTCATGCGTTGAAAAAAAGTACTTAACCATTTATAAAAACAAGTACATCATTGAAAAGGTAAAATAAAATATGGTAGCATTCTTTTGAAGCATGCAAATACTTCCTAAGTTTTTGTGTGAGTTTTCGAAGAAATCAAATTTGTGCGATAAAATTAAAAAGTTAAAATTTGCCCAACTAACTAGCACAATATATATTTCCTATATTTCAGTATATTCCATCACTCCCTTTAGTAGTCGCAGCAGTAATTAATATCAACTCTTCAAGCACGAAAACCAGAGACACAGTGAATATGGAAAGTAAGCTGCCATTTATGGGGTATTATATTTAGCTTCATTTGTCATTTATTTTTTTAGTAAGATAATAAATAATGTGCGGTATGCAGAATGAAATAGAAATAATTAATAGCAATGGGAATTGTTGTAAGACTCCTCAAAGATTCTAAATATTTATGGGTATTATTTTATTTACTTTTTTAATTGTCACAACTAAAAATTTCGCGATCAGTATTTTTTTGCTACAACCTATGTAACTGTTATATGTATATTTACTTTAATATTATCTGCAAATGAATTGAAAGTATTTTTTATTTAATTCATTTGAAAGTCATTATAAGTGAGCTGAGCTTATTTGGCAGTTACTTGCTGGCAGTGCGGCTATTCAAAGACAGCTTGGCCTCCATTGAGAAATTCAGATTTCTAAGTACAGATATTTATTTGCCTATGTACAGATGCAAGTATGTACATGTGTAAACGCTTCAGTGTGTTGTGTGTTTATTTGGCTTCAGAAGAAAATCGCGTGATGTGTATAATTCTTTCAACAAACAATTTTATACACTACACACATACATATGTATGTCTAAAGTTTAATTTATGAAGAAGTAAAAATTATATATTTTTTTACAGTTCTCTAAAAATAGTTTTCTTTTGATTGAATGATTGGTTCGTTTCTTTTTTTTTTTTTGTTTTTAATTTCTTTTAATTGTTTTTTGTTTTGTGATTAGTTATTTCTTCTAATTTATTTATTTATTTTTTAATTGTTTTTTCTTTTTGTTTTACTTATTTTTTTTTTTGTTTTTTAATTTCTATTGTTTTAATTTTTTTTTCTTTTTTATTTCTTCTTATTTTATTTTGTTTGCTTTTTAATTTAATATATTTTATTTAAATTTTGTTGTTTTGTGATTTGTTATTTATTCTAATTTATTGTTTTTTTAATCGATTTTTATTTTTTTTATATTTTTTTCATTTTTTATTTTTTCTAATTGAATTTTGTTTGCTTTTTCATTTATTTTATTTTAATTGTTTTTTTTTTTATTTGTATATTTCTTCTAATTTATTGTTTTTTCTTTTATCCTATTTATTTATTTTATTAGTAAATTTTTTTTTTGTCTTTGATTTTTTATTTCTTTTAATTTATTTTTGTTTGCTTTTTAATTTTTTTTATCTTAATTGGTTTTTTTATTTGTATATTTCTTCTAGTTTAGTTTTTTTTTATTGCTTTTTCTTTTGTTTTGTTTATTTGTTTTTTTTTTTTGATTTTTTATTTGTTCTAACTAAATTTTGTTTGCTTTTTAATTTCTTTTATTTAATTTTTCTTTTATCTTTGATTTTTTATTTCTTTTAATTTATTTTTTTTTTTGCTTTTTAATTCCTTTTTATTTATATACAAATATTTTTTTATTTTTGGTTTTTAGTGTTTCTAATTTAATATTGTTTTGATTTTTTATTTATTTTGTTTTATTTATTTATTTATTTTTTGTTTTAAATTTTTGTTTAAATTAATTTTTATTTCTTCTAATTTAATTTTGTTTGCTTTTTAATTTCTTTTATTTTAATCTTTTTTTGATATTTTATTCTACTAATTAATATTTTCTTGATTTTTTTTTTCTTTTCTTTTGTTTATTTTTTTAATTTACATTTTGTCTTTTTGATTTCTTACTGCTAAGAATATTATTTCTTTACAAAAGAAGTACGTTTAATACCTGGTCCATACACACACCGACGCATGAAATTCGTACTCAGAATCTTCATAGTCATCATTGCAATGTTGGCAATCTTTGCTATTTACTGCTATTAGACCAGTTGGTGGCATTTTGTTTTTTATTTTTCTTTCTTTCTTTTAGCAAATTTATAATTTATTTATTAACTAAAGTTGCCTATATAGGTTTACCGAACTCTGTTTTCACCAACTAAACTGCACTTTTTAGGCTACTTTTCTTGCTGAATTCTTTTTAACAAGGACTTATAACAGTTACTTTCCCTTCACACAATAATTGACAAATTTAAGCAACTCGGGTTTCGTACTCAAACAGCAGTAGCGATATTGAAAGCAACAACACACGACTTGAACACTTCAAACGCTCAAACTCGACTGATTTAGCTTTTGCCGCGTCAAAACTGTTTTAATATAAATTAACAATACAGTGCGTCTATAGAAGAACACATCTATGCGCATACACACATACATATGTACTCATGTATATAAGAGAGTATATTGAGGAATGGGCATATACATCTTCAGGCTTATTTTTTGTATTGGAGATATGCCTGCATTACCCTGTAGGGAATTTCGATAGTTTGAAATTGATGCGCTCCTTTTGAATTCAAATTCATGACCAGAGGCGTTTTCAAGACAAGAAAGTTAACAAGGAAGACCACTTCGCTTCTACTTATATGCAGAGGGTGAATTTTTCCTGGTAATGACCAAAAAGTATATGAAATTTGTCTCCGGCTCATTATTATTTTTCTGAAAAATATTAAACCGGCACTGAATTGGATTTATTGGAGCTGGCTTGGGCGAATCTTGGAAGAGTACAAGAGCTGGTACAGACTTAAGAAAATTATATATATTTAAAAAATCCTTTTTTTAATATTTTGTAATTATCTAAAACAATATATTTGCTTTTAATATTTTCTTAAATGGAGCTGATACAACCTTTAGAAAAAATATAATAGATATTTAAAACAAAATTCAAAAATAAAAAAAATTTTAAAAATAAAATTTTTTAATATTTAAAAATTGGAATATTTAAAATTTATTTATTTTTTACATTTTTCATATTTTTTAATTATTTAAAAAAAATTATATTTTTTTAAATAGAGCTGGAAGAACCTTTAGGAAAAAATAAATATTTAAAAAGCATATTTTTTAATTTTAATTTTTAATATTTAAAAAAATAAAAAAAAATTTAATTTAAATTAAATTAAATTTAATACTGATTTAAATATTTAAAAAAATTTAACAAAAAAAGTCTAAATTTTTTTTAAATATCTAAAAACAATTAAAATATTAGAAAAAATATTTAAAAAAATATTTTTTTAACTTTTAAAAATTTTTTTTAATGTTAAAAAAAAGTTTTTTAAGTTTCTTTTCAATAGTTTGCTTTAAGTTTTTTTTTAATATTGTATTTTTTTTAAATATTGAATATTAATATTGAAATATTAAATATTATTGTTTAATATGTTTAATTAAATATTATTTTAATATAATAAATACTGAGCTGTAAGAACATCGAAGAGGTTTCCACGACAGTCGGTAACCGTAACCGGAACAACACGGATTTATATCGGGCCGAGGGCTGTCCCTTCAGCAGCATTCCCCGTATATGTATGGGAAATGTTTATGCTACTACAGCAACAACAACAACAAAAACCTTGAAGAGTTTCGAGTTGGTTCAATTTTTAAACAAATAAAATTGAAAAATATACAGAAGGGAAAATATTTATACTTAGTAAATCTAGAAATACATGATTTCTTACAGACTACAACAAAAATACTTAACGATACTAGTCCATACTTTTCTATATAATTCATCTTCTTCTTAATTTGCTATTCGTATATGAAAGTAAGCGATAACCTAATTCACATTTTTTTGGATAAAAATTTTGAACTATATTTCAAAATAATTCGCCGCCTCTAACTGCTTCCAGGAGGTGACCCAACCGAAGTATTTATATCGATCCATTGCCTTGTGTCTCGTAAACAAGGAAACTGATTCCGCTCGATACCTCATCCTCCTTCGATCTTGCCCTGTAGTATGAATTATAGCAGTTGATATATCGGATTTCGCAGAATATTACCCAGATACGATGTTTTTCCACGTTTGATACACCTGAGAACATAGTTTTTTGTCACCGTGAACTCTTCGCGGCACTTGTTCATTAGAAACTTGACCGATTCAGGGTATTTTAAGTAATCTACGGAGAAGCCACATTTCAAATGCTTCCAGGCTTCTCATGACTGCCAATTTTATGGTCCATATTTCTATGTCATATAGCCGAACTGCTCATACGTAGCATTCTGTTAAATTCATGAAGTGACAATTTGAAAATTTGTTTAGAAGATGAAGAATCAAAAGCCAAGGAATATGAAATTTTATTAAATCATTTCAATGTTCTATGTTACGGAGCATAAGAGGCAGAAACCGTTCTAAGCCGCTCCTGAAAGAATAAATCACAACTTCGCAGGTTCTTGTGCGTTCTCAACTGACTGTTGTTGTTGTTTTTGTAGCAGCATAAGAATTCCTGCTGGAGTGAAAGTTTTTGCAGGATGGAAATCCGGACAATTCTGCTAACGTAGAGCCGATTGTCGTGGAGCTATCAATGACACCACTGATGATACCAAAGGTAGGGTAGAGTGGAAGAATACAACAATAATACACCTTTTATTTTGTAAAAACTTCAAATTTATTAAGGCCCATTTTGCATCATACGAACTTAGACAAACAGTCTAAAAATCGGAATGAGCGAATTGCCATTCTGAGTCAGACAGTCAGACGGCTTTCAAGGCTCTATGGTCCTGTGAGATAAAGTCCTCACTGGTCCTTGAGTGTATTGGTAAACTGAATCTACTAGGAACGCACAATCGCATTCGGCTTATTTGGGTCTCAGAGCACAGGGGAGGCTGCGGCCTCGCCATTAATAAGACCTACGCCTTTCCTTGCTATGGGACAGCATACCATCAAGGAGAAGCTTAGTAGTGAAGAGCTAGGGCTAAGGGAGGTTTTCTGGCGTCAAACTAAGGGGCTATGTCAGGCGAAATCCTTATTGGGAGGGTTCAACCACAAGTGGTTTAAAAAACTTATAAATCTCCACAAGGATAAACTGAGAATGTTCACGACGGGCATTCTCACAGACCACTGCAGACTGCGAAGTCATCTGCACATAATTGAGATAGGGTCCACTGATTATTGTCGTTTCTGCGACCAATCCCAGGTGAGTCCAATATACCTTCTCCTTGAATGTAGCGCTAAAGCGTGGAGAAGGTTGAGATATCTAGGCCAGCTGTAGCCACAAGAAAGGCACATATGCTCAACTGAACCCAGCTCTATCCAGAGTTTAATAAGGGAACGGGGTCTGGATGAGGAACTGTGATGAGTAGAGGCCACAAAAGATCATGAAGTGGAAGTGCAATTATCGTAGAGATTATAATCTAATCTGTATCATACAAAGGAATCGGATTAAAAAAACTAAGCGATCTAAATGCGAAACGAAGAAAGTTTCTTTCGTTCAAGTCTATTAATATGTCAAAGATGATGTACTATATACTCCATATAAATAGAGTAAATTCCAACTTAGATCGCAAAAGAGAGGTAAATAGTAACTTTAGCGTGTCTGGATCAGTAGTCTCAACTGACTTATAAAAGGATTTATTTACAATTATGATATGAAAAATACATATCTTAAAAAATATAAAAAACTGCTTATTAGTGATCCTCTAAGCCAGTAGAGCATTAGCTCATTTCTTAAGTGGAGAAAATGTAGTCCTCAAGTGACTAGTTCCCATTTCACGCAATAGTACTAATGTATACTATAATAATGAATCTCATTTCACTATTTCACATATTTTCAGCTAGTTTTGGATGTGGCGTTTTTATACACACCAACAACACGCTTCAGACTTTGATCGATAAGATATGGGAAATTCGATAGGGCGATTCGCAACATTAATTTGAGCAGAGAAACAGTTAGGCGGAGGGTGCTATTATATTTTCTGATTTGACAAAAAAAAAACCCCTTCTCATTTATTATTCTTTTCTTTAACTATTTTAAGGGTTGTGGAGCTATATAAAATATACCTACCCTTATTCCACATTTGCGCTGGTAATCATTGACTGCCGACTTACTGTCCTTTGATTGATAGTTATGAGCAATGAGACTGTCAATTTTTCTTTGCTGTAAATTGACTGTAATCTTTTCGATGCTCTGCTTTGAGCTCTTGAATTTCCAATGTAGTACAATATTTACTGCGCAGTTGGAACTGTGCCTGCATTCATATAAAATTTTGCTGACACTAGAAATGAAGCTGCACGACCACAGAATACGTGAGCAGTGAATTTCCTGAATGGGCGCTAGAAATGTGGGAAGTTTCCGGATTTTTGCCAAAGAGTTATGTTGCATGAGACCTACTTTAGCTTAGCAAAATTTTCATTCTTGGAGTGATCGAGCCGTTTAATACCAAATGTGACTTCTTTAACCTGATGTTGGAGAGGATCGTACGAGCCGCAGAACTTAATCGTTCAGGCACAATTTTTTATAAGAGCGTACAGTTGTTGACGCATGCCGATGTTATCGACATCATCGGCCTTAACAACCACGTTGTTACTTCTGCCTTTTCTATGCTGGATAAAGAAGCAAAGCGAGATTGTCTGGTGGTGAACGAGGACAATACGAAGTACCTCCTGTCACCAAACAAACAGTCGGCGCACTCGCGTATCGGCACCCACGTCACTGTTGACAGTTATAATTTCGAGGTTGTAAAGGACTTCGTTTATTTAGGAACTAGCATCAACATTGATAACAATGTCAGCCTGAAAATCCAACGTAAATCTATCTTGCCAACAAGTGCTACTTTGGACTAAGTAGGCAATTGAGTAGAAAAGTCCTCTCTCATGCCCGTCCTAACGTATGGCGCAGAAGCTTGGACGATGACAACATCCGATGAAGCGTCGCTTGGAGTGTTCGAGAGAAAGATTCTGCGTAAGATTTTTGGACCTTTGCACGTTGGCAACGGCGAATATTGCAGGCGATGGAACGATGAGCTGTATGAGTTTTATGACGACATAGACATAGCACAGCAATTAAAGATCCAGCGGCTACGTTGCCTGGGTCATGTCGTCCGAATGGATACAAACTCATCGGCTTTGAACGTATTCGATGCGGTACCAGCTGGTGGTAGCAGAGGAAGAGGAAGGTCTCCTCTGCGTTGGAAGGATCAGGTGGAGAAGGACTTGGCTTCACTTGGTGTGTCAAACTAGCGCAGGCTGGCACGAGAAGAAACGACTGACGCGCTTTGTTCAGCTCGGTCATCTCGATAATTATGAAGAAGAAGTAGGAATGTTTCTTCTGCTAAAACGGCAACGACCTTTCTAGTATAAATTTAAGAATAAGTGATTTTTTCTTTATATTGTAGGTGTTTTGGATAAGGAATCGAGTCCAGGCATGAAAGCTTGGCTAGGCCTCCTGTTTTCACATGCCATACGCAAGGTCAGGGCAGCAAATAGCCACAAATGAACTAATCTACGAGTACTTATATACTCGCAGAGTTTTGCATTTACTTTGGCCAAAACTTGGTGCTCGAAGAACACCGAGGTTACTGGATGTCTTAAAAATAAATAGACCGCTTTTCGCAGGAAAACTAATATGGCGCTGGCCTATTGACCATATAACAATTTATGTTCAAGTTGTAGAGTTGAAGAGTTATGAGTCCATTCAGCGTTCAAACCCACTTTCAAAGGATAGCGATTTTTCTGAGCCTCCGGCTAGTTTAGGCAGAGTCTCAAAGGAAGGACTCATCTTGTTCGCCAAAAGATCGAAATGGCTTAAGAGCAAATAGGAGTAAATCTTCCTTAGTAGCACAAGTGACGACAGTGGCCACCGAGTAAACTCTTTATAAGATCAGATCGACTAACCTAGTCTTTCTCTTGTCTCTGGCAGTAGACATGGCGTACACCGGGTGTTAGTGAATAGAATTCGTTTAATGCTAGCGCAAAGAATCGCCACGGTGCGGGCGGAGGAGGATCTGTGGTGTCATCCGGGGTAAATAGAGGCTGCCCCAAGGCGGTGTACTGTCTCCATTGCTCGGGTGCATGGTGATCGATCCTCTACTCACCACCGTTAATGATGCTGGAGTCTACACACAAGCATATGTGGACGACGTTGCCTGTTTGTTAACGGGTCCTTCGCTTATGAACATCTGTAGAAAAGTGCAGAAAACTTTGGATATGATTGACACTTGATGCTGTGCTAACGGGCTATCGGCGAACCCCACCAAAACTGGTATTGTCCTCTTTTCCAGAAGGAGGAAGCTTGATGGCCTCGTACTGCCTAAGCTAAAAGGAGTCACAATCCAGCTATCCAAAGAAATCAAATATCTTGGAGTAATTCTCGATAGTAAGCTCCTATGAAAATCACACGTTGAAACAAAGGCATCCAAATTACTGACAGCCTTCTGGCAGTGCAAGAGGGTTTTTGGGAAAACGCGGCGTCTTTCTCCTATGGATCTACACGGCTATGATAAGACCTATTATCACCTATGCATCAGTGGTCTGGATGAGCAGACTTTCGCTCGTGGGAGTCAGGAGGACCTTATCAAGATTGCAATGCACTGTGACCATCTGTTGCACCGTAGCTTTTCCGACTAATTCAGGTCCGGTATTAGATGCTCGTTGGTCTACCACCACTTGATGTTTTCATCCAAGGAGATGCCTTATACAGGCTGAAAGACAATGGGAATTGGTACGGCCCCTGTCTTGCATTGGAAAACAGAGAAGACATGGACTTCGACCAAACGATTCTCTCCATGCCCCTTGACTCCTTCCCATCAAGAGTCGTACTTGAAAAGAGATACAGTGTGATGTTACCAGAGGCTCAATTGTCGTCAAACTCTGAAAATGAGCCCGGCAAACACTGTTTTCGCATTTTCACGGATGGCTCCAGGAACGAGCACGGCTCCAGCTCTGGGGTCTACATAGAAACAAGTGGGAAAAAACTGCACTTTGCTCTTCGAATGCATGCATCTGTATTTGAAGCGGACGTGTATGCTGTTCAAGAAGCGATGAACTTTGTTGTGGAAAACAGCTGGAGAGGCAGATCTGTATGTGTCTGCAGCGACAGCCAAGTTGCGGTCATGACCTTAGACAGCCCTACAACCACATCAGGGGTAGTCGAGTCCTGTAAATCCAGGCTATGTCGGTAGACTTGATAGCCAGATGTTAACATGGATCTCGGGTAACGACACCTCTGACTCCTTAGCTAGGATGAGCTCTGAGGCCAACCTCTTTGGCCTGGAGCCCGTTCAGCCACTTCCATCTGCAGCCATCAAAGCCACGGTTAGCAAATGGGTTACTACAACCACCAAGCGAGCTTGGCAGGCTGAGAGAGGCTGCAGATGGATAAAACTGATGTTACCTGTCATATCCGATCGACTGTTGCAAATCGTCCCGTCATTAAGCAGAAGGGACTGCACACAGCTGGTTGAACTGATGACGGGCCACATTCTGTGGGAGAAGCACATGGAAAAGGTGGGCCTCTCAGACAGTGTACTCTGCCCAGCATGTGGAGAGGAGGATGAGACGGCGGACCACTTTCTGTGCATATGTAATATAGGTTCGTTGTGGTACCACTGTGTAGAATAGCTTGAGTTTGCCTCTCTCTTCTTCACGGGATGTTAGTCTTGAAGAGCCTGTCGCAGGTGGGTTTAGGGAAGGAGTAGTCGATTTCTTGGATTATAACTACTCGATTTTACATATATTTTTCTGTATTTCAGTAAATTTATTTTGAGTGGAAATTTTCTACACTTTAACTACTCGTTTCTCAATTTTGTGACTTTACCTTGTACGGAATACGCCGTGCCAACAAAATATGTACGTATGTAGTTATGTACGTACACACGTAATTTGTTACTTATTATTTCTTTTAATTAAAAACAAGACCAAAGCAAAAAAAAAATGTATATTCATTAATTAAATATTTGCCGCCAACTGGTTTCAATTCGGTATTCCGTTAGAAAACCAGTTCAGTTTGGGGGCAAACATTTTATTGTTTCTAAATATCTTTATATGTATGTATGTATGTACATGCATACACATGTAAATTTAGACTCATATGTATGTATGTATATATGCATATTGAATTCGCGCAATTGATGCATTTATTCATTTATGTTTATATGTATGCAAGTATTTATTGTAGTAATTTTGTATCTCTACTGATTCGAATAGAACGGGTTAGATTTTCGACGCTGTTCTGCTCTTCAGAAAAAATATTAAAGATGTACGAATACAAAGAAGGGAATACTTTGTTTATTATTTTACTTTTATTGATCAATAAACTGAAGAATTACCTAGAATGAGCGATTCCATGTCAAGTAATTCAAGTATTTCGGACGTTGGGATATAAGTTTATTTGTATGTTTAAGTAAAATAAGAAGTAAGCAGATAAAATAAAAAAGTAAAAAATTATAATTTTGAGATCGACAGATTTTATGAAACTTGCATTTGGACCTCAAGCTCTTTTGTGCCCTCTACACATCTCAAACTCAGGATAGAGCTGGGTTGGATGGAGCGTATATGCCTTTCTTCTGGTTGCAGTTGGCCAATATGTCTCAACCTTATCCGCGCTATAGCGCTGCATTCCAGGAGAAGATGCATTGGAGTCACCTGGGATTGGTCGCAGTAACGACAAGAATCAGTGGACCCTACCTCAATTATGTGCAGGTTACTTCGCAGTCTGCAGTGACCCTTGAGAATGCCCGTGAGCATTCTCAGTTTATCCTTGTGGAGGGTTATGAATTTTTTAAACCTCTTGTGAGTGAACCCTCCCAGTAAGGATTTCGCCAGGTACCACCATAGTTAGGTGCCACTAAACCTCCCTTAGCCCTAGCTCTTCACTCTTAAGACTCTCCTTGATGGTGCGTCGCCGCATAGCAAGGAAAGGGATCGAGTTCTATTAATGGCGAGATCACAAGATCTCTCGTCAATACGTCCGCTATTTCGTTCTCAGTTATACCGCTGTCTCCTCGGACTCAAATTAGCCGAATGCGCTTGTGCGGTCCTAGTCGGTTAAGTTTCTCAATACACTCAATGACCAGTGCGGATTTCAGTTTTGTCCACCTGGAGTAATACCTTTTCTGTTGTTCATCACCAAGGCAGGTTTTTATTCGGTACTCCTCCTTAGCCAGTTTGGTTCGCGGATGGCACCCTGATTTTATGCCAACTTAGAGTTATCGCACGATGCCATCCCATCAGGAAAGGCCACTCGTGTGATGCCAAGTCTTTTCTATCCACCACCCGGGAGATCAGACAACTCCTCACTGGCAGGAACAACTTAATGCCACACTATAATAGGGCCTTGAGTGTCACCTAACTATCGCTCAGAATGTCAATTCGTTCATTCCGAAGATTTCTGTCTAAATTGATCTCTGCACAGACAGATGGCATAAATCTCCGCCTCGAAGACTACCACTTGGAAAACTACCCATTGGTACAGAACGCTTAGTTCTGGAGCCGTAGATTCAAGCACCTATGCCTCCTGAGGTATTCGAACCATTTGGGTACCAGTGTAGGAGTTTCTTTTCAAATGCAGGTGTACTAAAGTTTACTTTGTCCTCCAGTTCAATTCTGAACTTCTTTTCGAATTTGATGACTTAAGTGCTATCACTTCTGGGTGGCTGGGTAAGTGGGAGCTGCAGACTCAGCAATTCCTTGTTTTTATAGAGGTCATCACTTTTCCTCTCCCGAAGCCTTCTCGGGTAATATTCAAAATGGTACGCTTGGCTGATTGCTGAATAACTATTTGAGGCGAGCTGACACTCGAGCATCACCTCGAGGCTGCTGAATAGCAGGTCCGCATCGTCCCCGTGATGAGGTGAAGCGTAGTTAGCGCTGCTCGTACCGTCGAGACAGTGATTCTCGATGCCCAATCGACTGCTCTATATGTATTGGTCCTATTACCATGAGATCGAAGTGCAAACCTTATTCATATATCTACCTATCTACAGGGCCCGCCATCTATCGTTACGGATTTGAACTAGTTACTATTTGAAGAATGGTAACACTTAGCTGTCATCTGATTTGACAGAAAATTAGTTTTATTCTTCCGCTGAACGAAAATGGTTGTGTATACGCTCAAAGAACGTTGGGAAATATTGCGACATTACTTTGAAAATCATGGTAACGTTGCAGAATGTGTACGAAAATTACGTACGGTAATGGGAAAAAGAAAAGCACCGAATGAAGCGTATGTATGTGCGTTACTCATTTCCATCTCGGTGGGTATGTTAACAAGCAAAATTGCCGCATTTGGGGCTCAGAAAACCCGCACACACTTGAAGAAAAGCCGATGCATTCACAACGAGTCACTGTTTGGTGCGGATTTTGGTAGAGAGGCATCATTGGTCCATTTTTCTTTCAAAATGAGCGAGGAGTGGCCGTAACCGTCAATGGAGAGCGTTACCGGGCCATGTTGAACGAATTTTTGTTCCGAGAAATTGAAGAGGAGGATATTGGTGGCATTTGGTTCCAACAAGATGGCGCTACTTGCCACACAACGAATGCTACGATCAATCTTTTGCGCACTGTCTTCGAAGATCGTTTGATTATTATCTTTGGGGTGCCGTCAAAGACCAGTGTTATGCTAACAAACTAGCAACAATTGATGCACTGAAACCAACATACGCGATGTCATAGTTGAAATACAGCCGCATACAATCGAAAATGTGTTGAAAAATTGGATCGATCGTATGGGATGGTGCATGGCTAGCCGAGGCCGGAAGGATTGTACTTCAAAATAAAAAAAACAGTTTGGAAAAATATTCAGTAGTTTCTTTTTTATAGCATTTTTAATTCCGTAAAGTTATATGGCGGACCCTATATTATCATGATGTACACCCATTTCAGGATTCTTGGGCTACAGAACCAGACTTTTCCTGCTAGACGTTTACAGATCATGAGAGCCTTCGGCATACAGGCAAGGCCAAGATACTTAACTTCGCTGACCAAACCAATAGCAATCCCGTCTATGCTGATCTCTCTCATTCCTGGTAAAACTCTTTTCCTGATAAAAGGCATGGTGGCTGTTTTGGACGGGTTTATATCCAGACCCATCCGAACACACCATATTTTTGGTAGATTTAAAGCTCTTTGCTGCATGCCGCAAAGAGTGTTCTCGAGCCTGTATCTCGCTATAATTACAACGTTATCCGCACATCCCTGATTCCCCGAGCTGATACACAGCTGATTCTATTGCTTGTCAGCAAGTGAAGCAGTTCGTCTGTTACTATGTAGGCTCCACAGAAGGGGTGATATGGTAAAGAATAAATACAGAAAAATGGGAATTGAAGACAAAAAATAATATAAAGTATGTTCCCAATTTATTCGTATTAATATATCGCTACGTCAGCTGTGTATAGCCATAATTACAAATATACATTGTCGGTTGTAAATTTGGTTCACATGCTCAGATTTTCCTGCTGGGTGTGTGCATATGAGTTTAATGTTGAATGAATGTGGAGTGGTATACCCGCACTCTCCGCTTTATAATTGCTTTGCTTGGGCTGACAGGTAAGAAAATCCGTAAAAGGCAAATAGAGGGGCTCGACTCTGCTTATTCACGTTTGCACAGGCAACTTTGCTCGTACATATGTATATATAAGTATGGGCCATCGCATACTATATACACACAGCTGCCCATGTGGATATACGATATTTAAAGTAATTTCATATTACTCCGATAGTGAGTGCGAGCAGAGTGCAGAAAGAGACTTCTGCGTTATTTTTTATGTTTTGTATTTTTCGACTCAATTTTATGGCTGGCAATAAGTAGACATAAACAAAAGATAATGAGTTTGCGATTCGTTTCCCCATAAAAGTGGTGGGTATATGCGAAGCTGAAATCAACCATTCTTCTTGAAGTATTTGCTTCAGACCTCTGTCAATTGCATATATGTACGTATATGGATGTATGTTCACATACAAAACCATATTTCACAAGCCGCTGGCATACTTGAATCAGCATTTTTTCATCGAACCAAGTCCAAAGAGAGAATCATAAATTAGAGAAATGAAGTTTGGTTCGTATGTCAGTAGGTTGGTTGTGCCGCTTGTGTCGTCTTTGACTTAAGTTCACCGCTTCAAATAGTATATGAATATGTACGGTGTGGTTCAGATAATTAGAATCCATTTCGGAATATATTCTCCACTTTTTGGTATTACATCTTTCAATAAGATAAAGCGTGATCCTTAAGAGCAGTCCGATTTTAATCTATACTAATATTATAAAGAGGAAAACTTTGTTTTTTTGTTTGGTTGTAATGAATGGCTCAAAAACTACTGGACCGATTTTAAAAATTCTTTCACCATTCGAAAGCTACATCATCCACGAGTAACATGGATTATATTTTATTTTGGAAATAGGGCTCGAGATATAGGTTCAAAATGGAAGCTGTTGGTGAATGCTTTAGTCCAGAGTATTTTTCATGCCGCTCCGTGACTAGGGTCTCGAGATAGAGACCAAAACGTGGACCCTAGAATGTGTTTGTACAATATGGATATCAAATTGAAGCTGTTGGTGAATGCTTTAGTACAGAGTATTTTTCATGCCGCTCCGTGACTGGGGTCTCGAGATATAGGTCAAAACGTGGACCCGGGTAACCTTTGGTTGTGTATGTACAATATGGGTATCAAATGAAAGCTGTTGATAAGTGCTTTAATACGGGGTAATTTTCATACCTATTGATGACTAGGGTCTCGAAATATATGCCAAAACGTGGACCCGCCGTGTCTTTGAACCGAATTAAACCAAACTTACGCACATTGTTAAGTAAGTATTGAAAATGGGTTTCGTAAAGTTTGGTTGTAATTCGGAGCACTGGTAACCACTTGAACCAGCCATAATGTCGCTTACCTTTTAACGCTTGGGGCGGAACTGAACTGTCAAATTGACAGTGTGAGTTACAATGTGTCAATATTTCTTTCTGATTTGGATGCCATAAGGAAAAAACGTAAGTGCAACATGTAAAAATTGTTTGTGAATTTTTTTGGACTGGATTTTTGAAACAGTGAATAATTTCTTACGAAATTTGAGAATTTAATGTGAAATCCGAATGAAATTATGTGTTCGTGGAAAAAACAATTTTTTTCGTTTTTTTTTTTTTGAAAAATATAAATGGATAATGGTTAAAAAAGCTCCAATGCTTAATAAAACATATAAATTGAAACGAAAAATTCATGGATGATCAGGAAAAAAGACGAGTGTTTCTTAGTTATTCATATGCGTTGATTTGAAATTTAAAAACAATCTTCTTTTTTCCTGATTTTCAATTTATATTTTATATTTACTCAAAAACAAATAGAAAAACAAAAAATATTGTTTATGCCAAAGCGCTTGAATAAAGAATAAAGAAATAAATAATATGAAAATCATATATTTTCTGTTCTAAACCATATCTATTCTATTTTAGTGTGCCCAGCGAAGAGGGCCGGGTTTGCTAGTTTCCAATAATAATAGAAGTGTACTCAGTCGCTGGGCTGCCACTTGCGGCCTCCCAGTCAATTCTGACAAAACATAGCTGGTGCTACTTACCAGAAAATATTGTATAAACCTCCAACATGTTCTCCCGCTTTCATCGGAAGTTAAGTATATTGGACTGATACTTGACTGCAAACTCCATAGGAAGCTGCATATTGAAAATCGGGTAAAGAAGGCCAGTATAGCCTTCTACTCCTGCAAATCTATGTTCGGTAAAAAATGGGGACTCAAGCCACAGGTGGTGCTTTGGATATACAACGTAGTGGTTTTGCCAATTTTAACGCATGAATACCTAGTTCGGTGGGAAGTTCTTCGGAATGGCTATAATATCACTAAAACTTGCCCCAATGCTGCCCTGAATGCCCTCTTGCACTTACTTCCCATCGATTTTTACGTTATTTTCATCACAGCTCAAAATGCAATCAGGTTAAAGGAGGTTGGCCGCTGAAGACAATTTCTCAAGGGACATGGTAGCATTTTCGGGCAGTTAACACCGTATTTCTCCGAACTTCGAACAGATTTCTCTATCTGCTAATTGGAGTTTAAGGTCCTTGCCAGGACAATCTTTCTGAGTAGGCAGGATTGGAAGGAGCAGAAAATCTACATCGAAACTGGTATTTCTGTCTTCACTGATGAGTTCAAGATGGAATCGGGAGTCGGAGCAGGGGTTTTCTCTGAATCAAGCAATTTATCTATTTCCTTAAAACTACCGAATCCTGCTAGTGTTTCTCAAGCAGAATTCTTTGCGACCCTGCAGGCATGCAAAATGCTTAAGGATGGCGGGAGCGAGGGAACACATTAACATTTTCTCCGATAATCAAGCCGCGATCAAGGCTCTGACAACGCCATGGTGCAGAACGAAACTAGTAAACTCCTGTAAGAAAGAGATCAAGTCTGTTGGGTGTGCAGGTATCTCGGTTCTAGGACATAGGAACATGGAGGAAAAAGAAATTGCTGATGAGCTTGTGAAGAAGGGGACTGAATTGGGGTCAGTGGCCTCCTACCCGATCACCGGCATCCCCTGACAGTTGTTAAACGGGAACTGCACAAATTATTTCTCAGAAAAGCGCAGAATAAATGCAGCTCTATTTCTTCATGTGCTATTTCGAAAACCCTTTGGCCGCAGCACAATATACGAAGGACTCAGAAAGTCCTTTGGACTCCTCGCCATTAAATTTTTAACTCCTAGGTGTATTTACCGGTCACTGGACGATCGGTACACATGCGAAAAAGCTAGGGTTAGCATTTAACCCCCATTGCAGAAGTTGTGGGGACCTTTTAGAGAAGGAGACTGTTGAGCACTTTCTCTGTAAATATCCTGGTTTTGCAGCTAAACGATTAAGGTCAGTGGGTGTTCCTTTCTTCGACATCCTGGGGTAGTGCGCCAACCTATATCCCATCAATCTTCTCTATTACATCAACAGGCCTGGCTGGCTGTAGATATCTGCCCGTTGGAGGTCTCATAATAGTATCAAAACAACGCTTTAGTACTACTTGAGGAGTGCCAGACTAGCACTTCAACCATTTCACCTACCTACCTACCTACTTAGATGTGTTGGTGATATGACAACAGTTTATACAGAGAGATAGCCTAAGTTGGGTTAGCCAGGTTGCCTGTCTAAGACAAGATCCTCTGTAGCCCTAAGGCTTATTGTAATACAATTTGATTTCCATCCCCTGACTAAATTGTTTAAACCCTTTCGATCTTTCTAAGAAGGTAACTAGTCCCTCCAGTAAGGTACTTCGCAAGTTCCGAAGCTCTGCAAAGAAATAACCGCCAAGATATTTGAAATGTAGGGCATTCACGGGAGATTTTGTACCGACTCAATTTCTGCTTCATATTCACAACTCCTGCAGAAGTCATTGTACGATACACCCATTCTATGAGCTAGGATGCCAACAGCGCAGTCACCCGTTTTAACACATGTGAGGTCGCTGGTAGTTGATCTGTTAAATCCAAGTAGGCATTTTGACGTTTTAAGATTAAGTTTTGACCACAGCGCTTTGGAGACACTGCATTTAGTAGTCAGAGACCTCCTTGCATTGGGGTCCGCGATTACGCTGAAGTCAATCGCAGTGTATAGTTTTTTAGAGCCTATCGCTAATATCATCTACCCCTCGCTAAGGTCAAGCTCAGAGCTTTCCGCGCTTTCATTCCCCTCCATACCAGAGTGGCTGGATAAGCGTAAGCGGCCGCCTGCATTCTTTAACACATCTTGAATTGATGTGCGTTGAAGCCAGTGCCTTGATCGCTGCTTGACTATCAACGAAAATGGAAAGATTTGACGGAGGTATGTAAGCCCATTAGACTTATCGTTTTTGCTGCTTTGTCTATAGCGTGGAGCAATTTTGAGTACACTCTCTATCCAGTGATATTGTCCATCTTTGAGCCGTCAGTATAAGCCAATTTTTTCTGTCGGGTATTCGTATTTTATATTCTTTGTTCAGATCTATCTTGGGAATCTGTTTTCTATGCGACTTGCAAGTGTTCTACAGTTAGTAGAACTGTATATCTATTTTCTGTTTGTATGCCTACTGCTTTAATCCTGTAAGCAGATTTGGCCGTTATCCCTTTAACATATAACAATCAATGGGTGGAATATGTAGGATCGCGTCTACCGCCGCCTGAGGAGTTGATCGGAGCACATTTGTTATTCCTAGACAAGTTAATCGTTGGAATTTTAGGTATTTAGGATTGCCTCCCACCACACGAAAGCTCCATAAGTCAAAATGGGTCTGGTGATCATATTGTACGCCCAGTGGCTTATATAGGGTTTAATACCCCATTTTTTGGTCAAAGTCTTCTACAGACAAAGAGGTCATCACAAGTTTTCTTCATTCTTTCCTCAGTGTACCTTTTCCAGCCAGCTTTCAGTCCACAATTATGCCAAGTTACTTGGCTTCGTTCGATAGGGTTAGTGTTACTCCATAGGCGGTAACTGAAAACTCGTTAACTTCTTGCGAACAGAACTATCGTAGTTCGGTCTTGGCTGGGTTAACCATTAGACCGTTTGAGGTCATTCCCGTTTGAGAGTTCCCTTAACGTTTATTGCATGAGCTCGCTGAGAGTCGAGAGAAACTTCCCTATCATAAGGATGACTACGTCGGCCGCATAACCAACTATATATCTTGATCATTTTCTTGCTCGTGGTTATAAGCAATTCATTTATCAAAATTTGATTGTCTCCGAAATATCCTCTGCGGAATTTACAAGTTTTAATTATTTGTGTTTTTATGGAACACTTTATACAAATTTAACGCCGTAAACAGATATCGCAGAGGCAAACAAAAGATTTTTTTTGAGAAGGTGAAGAGTTGCACTTTGAGTGACTTTGCTAAGACCAGAGTTTGCATTAACTTCTTTGTCGCAGCAATCCATCAGCATCCCGCGTTTTCGCTATCTACTCCACTGACCATCTATTCCAAGTTCAGAGTAGTAGAGAGAGCAAAAATGAAAATTGGGAAATAGCGGAGAAATTTGAATCCCTAGCTAAAATTTTTAAGGGGGATTTTATTTATTTTTTCTTAATGTACATATATTTAAGAATACGCACAGAAAATTTAATATCATTCCATTGAACATTTTTGAAGTTACACGAAAAATTTGAAAAAGCGTTTGAGAGTGCTTGAAAGTACAAGGCCGGAGCGGCAGCGCGTATTTCTCAAAATGGTGTTTTCAAAGTCGGTAGCCAACATTACTCGAAAACGGTTAAACCGATTATTCTCAAATCTTAACACGAGCTTCTTAAATATATTTTTTAGTAATTAATTGAAGACTTTTTCTCGTCGATAAATATATATTTTTTTATAAACAATTTAAGGCCGAAATTTTGGTCAAAACTCGATAATTTTTTTTTAGAAACAGCCATTTTGCCAAAAAAAATTTAATTTTGCTTATTCCTTCGATTAATTACTAGATTTAACAATACTTTAACGAAATGTGTTTGGTTTCTTAATTTCAGAGAATCCAGTTCAGAGATATAGTGGTCACCGCAAAACGTCTTTTTTGAGAGAAGCTCCCGGAGATCAGCTGTAGATCCTTTCCAAATAAATATTTTTACTAATACTAAGTCTTAAATGCAGTTAAAAGATAACATAATTCCTGTACAAATGTTTAGATCAATAAATTTAAAAATTTTCTCAGAAGAATTTCTGGAAAATTCGTTTTTTTTTCGGTTATTTAAATTATGCACCTATTACTATTTCTCTTAATGAAATTACTTTTATACTTATAAGTGGCACTTATAAATGACATCAAAATTATCAATTTTAAGTGTACTGGAAAAGCTAACTGTACAACAGCAGTATACTCAGAGAAGCACAAATTCCAAGATGCGTCTTATGAGCCGAACACTTAAGTTATTTCTAAGTAATTGAAGAAAGCGACCTGCCTTCACCCTTGTGTACATATTTCTGAATCAGTTATCGCCGTATATCTTACATAATTTTGTGCACACGAATGTAATTCTGTACGTATGTTTGTGTATACAGGCGCCGAAACAAGCGTGCATTTAAAAAGTTTCAGATAGGGTTCGCCGATGAAATACTTTAGTGATGTATCTTGGGGGAAACGATTCCGGATTGTAGGTGATTTAGTGATATTAAAGCTCCTCACTGCTGGGGCTTTTGAAGTTTTTTCCTCTGAAAAAAGGGTTCTAGTAGGTACATAAATCAGCAAGTGGTAAGACAATTCTGAATTGTCTCTTGACCAAAATGTCTTCATGCCGCTAAGCCTCCCACGACGTTTTCCGAATATGTATAAGGGATATGCTAGCGAAATAGCTGATCTGTTGACATTTTTATTTTAAAATTATATTGGGTATTTATTTCTTATCAGTGCCTTAAATCCTAATTCACTGCAAAGCAATGACATTCTTGCAAGAAATCCTTTAATTATTCTCCTTCTAAATTCTGAGAAAGGCTCTAAGAGTACTCTAATAATAGGTTCACATGTAACTACTTATAGATTATCTACTTCTGCGGGCTTAACTCCCAATCCGTAATTAAAAAGCGAAATGACCCATCCACAATTTCTCTCCCACAATCCGAGATTATAAAATAATCTCAGATTATAAATATAATTTTTTCCGAGCACTCTGAGGTTTTTGAGTTAACTACAATTATTATTACGAATGTAAGGAAAACCAAATAAAATGGACGCCGACAAAGGAAAGAGGTTTGTAAATATAATTCTAGTAAAATGTTTATTAAATATTAATAATTATGGATTCATTTTACAGAAAAAATCGATCGCAATGGCACAAAGAAGCAGTCGAACTTCTTCTGGACTTGTGGTAGGACAAACTGCTGCAATTACGAGGCTGCGAATGGAAGGCAGTGTGAATGGTCACAAGAGGTCTTGTATCTTTATCAATCGACAAGCTGATAGTAAATTTTGCAGCTAATCTGGCACATGTGAACGGGTAGATTAATTGGATTTGTGGATTTATTAATTAGTGTCTAAAAACACAGTAGCGTGAGAGCCGCTACTCCAGGATCACCACTCAAGGAATGCTCTAACTCACATCCACTTTCTATAAATTATGTTGAAAAATCCATCTTAGCAGATATTTTGAGTGGAGACCTCGATTTTTCACATACGTTGTTTTCTTAAAACAGTTGTTCTAACTTGAACTGCTATTTCTCAGTTCAACAACTCATCTTGACGGCTTTTACGACGAACTTTTTGTGACGAACTACTTTGCTTTTGGGGCATTTCGAAAATTATACATTAGAATGGAATAGAATAAATGGAGGCTTTCAAAGATTTTCCTTATTTTCATCACAATACCTCAGCCAATCATAGTTCCCTAAGTAATCCTAAGATGGAGTTGGGTTGAGATAAGTGTATATGCCTTTCTTCCAGCCATACCAGACCGAGATGTCTATTCTTTCTTCCCCTCATGGTGTCGCATTCGTGAAGAAAGGGTGTTAGAGTTTCCGGTAATTGCCGTTAAGGAAGTAAATATTTAGTCCGACAGGCAAGCGGAAATTAGGGCTTTGGTCTGGTTGTTTGCGCGTTCGAGCCTGGTCGGGGCTTGGTCTAGCTTCTCTCTCGATTGCATCCGAATACTTCGATATCAGGGTCATTTGGGTTCCCGGTCACAGCGGCATAGAGGGAAACTGCTCTGAGACGGAACTTTGGAGACAGTTTCGTCGCAAAATGAGAGGATTGGTGTTCCCTTAAGAACATGTGGTCTACTCCTGGAAAGATGGGCTTCGAGTCAACTCAGCGAGCGCTGGGCTAGTGCACAAACGTGCAAGGTCGCGAGATCCTTCTGGCCCCGTGTAGATCGGAGACGATCGAGGGAGCTCCTAAGGCTGACAAAGCCCCAGCTCTCGAATTTGGTGGGCATCCTTACCGGACACTGTCCGTTAGGTGTTCATGCGGTGAGACTTGGGATTGCCTCAAGTGCGTTCTGCAAAAGCTGTCTTGAGGACGAGGTGGAATCATCTCAACACCTTCTTCTCAGCAGCCCTGCTCTAGGCTGGCAAAAATTTAGACACCTGGGCTCTCACTTTTTCGCTACGCCTGCGGATCTAGCGGGTTTATATATACATCATACATCTGCTGAAGTTCATCAGTAGCTTGATGCGGTTAATTTCGAACGTAAATCAGCCACCGTCGGCGTCGTAGTAAGGTCATGGTCATCATCCCCTAATCCCAAGGCTCCTTCTTCTTTCTGCTTTCGCCTGTACGGCATCACAAAGGACGAATTTTGGATATTTGTCCAAGTGGACTCCAAGCTAGGGCAGCCATTTAACCTAACCCAATCTTCCGGAGATTGATTGCAAAAACGAGAGAAGTCGGTTGACCATATCCCGAGCCTATGCAGATGATTGCGTAATCTACAGTGACCTGTGAGAATTAAATGTTAAGCCGGCATGTGAGTACTGAGAAGTACGTAAATGGCAAAAATATGATAGGTGGGAATGATGAATGTCACTTTTTATTTATGAAAAAGTTAATTTTTAAACTATTGGTTGGTCAACAGCAAATATTATATTAGATGACGTAAAATAAGTCATGCAATTTTGTTTTTGAATAACTTTTTTACTATTGTAAATAAATAAAATAAATGATGCTGACTGAAGGAAATCTTTATAGCCGAGACGGACGGTGACGTTAATCGGGATTAATGACTTTATTCGGAACCGTTTCCACGACAGTCGGTTCTACGACCCAGCTGTATATCCGGCCAAGGACTGTCACTCCAGCAGCATGCCCCGTATGTAACAGTACACGTCACGCGAGCGCTCTCAAATTGTTGAAATTTACATTCAACAAAAGAAGTCAAAAGAAGAAGAAGAAGAACAAAATTATCATGTCCGATGAGGCTCATTTCTGATTGAATAGGACGGTAAACAACCAAAATTGACGTATTTACGCCACTGAAAATCCTCACGAAATTAAAGAGGTACCTCTTTACGACGAAAAAGTCACTGTTTGGTGCGGCGTTACTGCGAAACGATTATTGGGCCGTTTTTTATTCGATTTTTTGAAGAAATTGTTTCCTCGTCGTTTGATGTCGAAAAATGGTGATTTTGACTGTCCACCGCGTTCGCCCGATTTAACGCCACCTGACTTCTTCTTGTGGGGATATTTAAAATCAAAGGTTTATATTAATAAGCCAAAGACCATAGAAGAGCTCAAGAACAACATCCATCAGGAAACAGCCGCTATTCCAGCCGAAATGGAAAATGCTGAAAAACGGGCACAATACGCCGTACAGGCTCAAGGCGGCCATTTAAGAAATATCATATTCAGAAAGTAATGTCAACAAATCTACTTGAACCAAATAAAATGATTTTTATCGTCAACATCAAAAAAATTGTGTTTTTCTTTGATTTAAAAAAAAATACATGGGTCCGTCGAATGTGGGCAACCCAGTACTTAATTCTCATAATTTAAGTGGATTAGAGGAATTTTCGTTGGCACCATGCCGAAAAATTACAGTTAAAATCTATTGTGAATAAAAAATATTGAAACTTGTAAAGAAAAGAACAAGAAAGGCTAGATGCAATGCTAGTTTGTACTAACAGCTTCGAAATTCCATTAATTGGAGCTGTTGGAGATATTGCAACTTCAAATTTTTTTTAATAAATAATTTCTTTTAGTATCAGGACAGCTAATCCCCGTATTTGTCGTCTGCGATCCATCTTCAACTTACAAAACTATACAATAAACAAATCAGCTGTTCACTAATCCGCGTCTGTCACTCTTCATTTTTAATAACAATTAAATGCGCCGGGAATCCCGATTAATACCGCCGTCTGTCTAGACTATTACGGTCTCCATTGCTTGCCTGTTTGTATACAACAGCTGTCCGTTTCACAAGTCTCAAATATGATTGACGTTTGATGCCATTTGCAAAAATTATAAATCTTCCGATAGGGTGATTAATTTTGCGCCACTAATAAACATTATAACTCATAACACTCAGAAGGTGTTTGAGTTTTAGCCAATACTGTATGTAACTACGCGCGTATTTAAGTGTCGACAACATTACTAATTGGCATCGTACACAATTGGCCCTCCGAACTTCTCCAACGCTGCCATAAATTATTGATTCAGCACGAGCCAATTTTCTTGAATTTCTGCAAACGTAATAATGACGCAATTTTTATTGAACATTCGCACCAATGCTGCCGATCGTTAAAGAAATTTATGCATGTATGTGTGTGTGTGTTTATTTACAAAAGATTGTCGTCTATTTATTTTCTACGTGTATTTATAAATGCAATTCCTCTGCCTCTTGTATGAGTGTGTGTGTGTGTGCGCGCGAATGTATTTGAAATACTTCAATTAATTGGAAGGTCTAGAATTTTTGCTTTACACGCAATTAAGATTAAGTCCGCGCGTACTTATTTTGCTTTTAATGAATTGAGCCGCCAATTGCCGGTTTATTAAACTCGCATTCCGGCTGGGGTAGGTGAGGCATGAATGGGCAGTTGTCTCTTAAACAATATTATGTCAACTGTTTTTGTTATATAATATAAGTATTGAGTATAGTTTTGGAAATTTGCCAAATATCATGGAACAATTGCATATCTGTTAATAAATAAAATTTCTGATTTGGAACCGAAACGCGAAGAGTGGTGTACTATCAGGTCAGTCCATAAGTTCGTGCGTATTTTACCCATAATTTCACTTTTGTACGATTTTTGCATACAAAAAATTAATCGCGGAATATAACGGAACTAATTATATTTTCTTTGATATATTGTGCATTCAACAAGTGATTTTAATCGCGGATAGAAGCACTTGTTGTTAAAAAATAAAATGGAATCTTCGAACGCGTATAAGAGGCATATTTTGTATTTTTCTTATAAAAGTGGTAAAAATGCAACAACTGCTGCTGCAGAAATAAACACTGTTCACGGAGAGAATACCGTGAGTGTAAGGACTGCGCAAAAGGTTTTGAAAATTCCGAAGTGGTAACTGCGACGTGGAAGATGCCCGGCGCGCTGGTCGTCCTGAAGTCTTTAACTCCGACGCCTTACTCGAATTTGCTCAGAGGTTAAATTCATCGCATGGAACAGTTTACAGGCACCTGGTTCAGTTGGGAAAAGTTTCAAAGCTGGGAAAATGGGTTCCGCATAGACTTTCCGTCGCCAACCTTCAGCAGAGAGTGAATGTGTGTTCTCAGCTGCTGCAACGGCTTGAAAATGAAAGTTTTTTGAACCGTTTCGTTACAGGTGATGAAAAATGGATCCTTTACGATAATCCTGTTCGCAAACGCCAATGGTTAGATAAAGATGAAACACCAGAACCGAGCCCTAGAGATAGCCTTCACCCCAAGAAGATTCTCCTGTCTATTTGGTGGTATATGGCCGTTATTGTTTATTATGAACTTCTGGAACCAAACCAGACCATAACTTCTGATTATTATTCCCATCAGCTAGCAAACCTGAATGAGGCACTTAACAAAAATCGACCGTCTTTAGTGAATAGACGCAAAGTTTTGATTCACCACGACAACGCAAGACCTCATACCGCAAGGCAAAATATTAGGCAAGCTGAACGAGCACGGATGGGAGCTAATGCCACATCCACCATACTCTCCGGATACTGCACTTTGTGATTATCACCTTTTTCGTGGACTTCAATCCCATATGAGTAACAAGAACTACTCCTCAAAAGAAGCTATAAAAAGGGATATCGAAGCGTATTTTGGTCCCAAGGACGGACAATTTTTTGAGCAGGGAATTAAAAATTTGCCCAAACGTTTGAAAGACATTGTAAATAATGAAGGAAAATATATTATTGATTAATAAATACTTTAAACATCTTTCTTATTAATTTTAAAACCACCTTTAAAAAATGCACGAACTTATGGACTGACCTGATACTTCTAGTCTTACTTTGCCTCTTGTTCTGGTTCAGTTGATCGAAAATTTAGCAACTCTTCTTTCATCGATTTTGCTCCAAGTTTCTTCGCTGATCTATTTCTTCCTAACCGTTTTGCGTCATTTTCAGATAACTCAAAAAATCGTCAAAAAAATCTTCACAGTAATAATTTATTCTTCCTATAGAGCGAGTTAGAACTATTTATGCCTCGAATGTGCTTTTGATTTGAACTTTGAATGAGTTTAACCAAATTTCATGAAATAACAAAAAAATATTCTGTGATTCACATAGACCTCTTTTCAATTTGTTGCTACCTTTTCCCTTACTTCCAAATTGCATCAATGGATTGGGTAGCATCCGAAATCTGTTGTCAAACTTTACACAACCTTTTATTATTGAATCATGGAGCTCATTTGGCTAATTTTAGAATGAATTTATTCACTATAGCACCCTACAGCAAGCATCAAAGGTTGCCTGACCGTGAACTTCACTATTATAGAAATATCAGACTTGAATATCGTGCACGCCCTTCAGTACCTTCAGTAATAATAAAAACAATAATTAAGATTTTGTGATTCATAAAATGCGCCTTTCTATTGTACTTTGCTCCATTACTCAAAATGAGTACCAATTCAATAATAGGTTGAACACATTTTCCATTTCCTCAATCTACGAGTTGTTTTCATAATATATTCATGATATTCAGGATGCCTAAAGGAGAAGAGATAATAAAGAGGAACCAATTAAATTATGCAAATGGAAAAAACGGAAACCTCATTTTTGCTAAATTATTTTAGTGATGCTCGACAGCATTCGTGGTATGTATGTATATACTCGTATGTATGTGTGTAAATTTTTACCCTTGTTTGTGAGGCATTTCCGCGAAAGGTGTGCCTCAGATTGTGAGAAGAAAGAAGTGAGAGCGTAAAATGCGCCACTCTAAAGGGTAGCCGTAAGCAAAGGTAGCGACGTAAACAAAGTTTCTTTGTATTTATTTATGAATACTCAAATACACGAAAAACATTATAAGTGCGCGTATATGAAACGCGCATATTTTTATGGAACTCAATTTATAAGCAACTTTTATTGAGATGCGCAATATCTTATATCACCGGCGATGGCTGGAATTGTGTAGCTAGGTAATTAAAAGCTGGATGCCATATAAAATTTGTACAACCACAAAATGATTAAACCTCGTATTTTCCTCTTAACTAAGATTATTCTGCTTTAACGTGCCAAATTAGGTGTCAACCTACTTTCTTTTCCATTTTGCCTTTTTCATACTGCCAAGTTACCGCAGCTTTCAACTTAGCAATACAAAATTATAATATGTCTCCCCTTCGGCTATGCTTTGTTGCATTTCCTGACCTAATTAAAATCAAATGAATTGACATTTAAAGTCAGGATAAAATGCATTTCAATACTTTGAGAGAAATATGAAAGCCAGAGAGAGAAGCGTGAACGAGTAAGAGCAATAAACTATTTGCATATTTAGATTTTACAGAGCTTTAAGTTTTCGTGAACAGTTGCTTGAGACGCATTCTACGTATCTGGTGGCCATACAACTGGATATCTTATGCCAAATTGCATCGACGATGCCATCAAAAACCAATTGCGACTGAAATAAGAGAACGAAAATGGAGATGGCTTCAACATTCCCTACGGAATGATGGTACTGAAATCAGCAGACAAGCGATGGACTGTAACCCCCAAGGACAGCGCAGAAGAGGCAGACCCAGGTGCTCTTGGCGACGCTGCGTCGAAGAGGAATACAAAGCCGTGGACAAAACAATGACCTGGCAAAGAGTGAAAAATATATCCGGGAATCGCACAAAATGGAAAAATTTTATTTTGGCCCTATGCTGCGCAACGGAGACAAGGGAATGATGATGATATTTAGATTACATATATGGGTTTTTTCAATAAATACGCTGGTTTGAAATGAAATAGGCTCAAACGAAAGAAAAACGTTTTTTTTTTAATTTATCCAACTTAATTTGAAGCTTGGACGATGACAACATCCGATGAAGCAACGCTTGGAGTGTTTGAGAGAAAGATTCTGCGTAAGATTTTTGGACCTTTGCACGTTGGCAAAGGCGAATATCGCAGGCGATGGAACGATGAACTGTATGAGCTTTACGTAGTGTAAAAAAAGAGTTGGGTGTACTTGATCCAGTAATTTAATTCAAGGAGGGTTTTTTTTGCGATTAACTTTCAATACATTAGTTTCAGTAAATAAAAAAGAAATTCTGATATATCCACTATGAAGCTTTGTTTGAGACCAAAGGGGTAAAATTACGATTAGGTCCAATAATTTGAAACGGTTGAAGATTCAAATAAAACAAGAAATTGAAATGCGCTTCCGTGCAAATATAGTTCTTAATCTAAAAATTGAAATTATGACAGCTAAATTTTACCTTAAAATCAAATAACAATTTTTTTAATTCGCGTATCTTTCGTTGCTTACGTGCATCGTCCACCCCTATGCATTGTTAGATAAATAGGAACCCTAGTAATAAAGAATTCATGTGAATAATTCAAGTTTAGAACACTTTTTAATCAAATTTACTTAAATATGCGCACGGAAAAGACTTTTAATCGCAAGTGCATAGATGAGTAAAATGTTAAATGTTCACACCCACCATTCGTGTGTGCATTTCGCCTTAGAGTGTCAATATTTGTGCGCGCATAAAAAGATAGAGCTTTGTAAATATTATATATATAAACGCATGCATACATACATATACATATGAAGATGTTAAGCAGCTGCACAAAACCAGCAGCAAGTGAGCCCGTACTTATGTACCTGTGTGCACTGCACACCCACTACCTAGAAGAGAATAGCGCACAAAAGCATAATAGATCTACAAGTATGTGTGTATGTATGCATGCTCGGGAGCACTCGCTGGAAGTAAGTTCATGCACTCAAAGACTAGATGTAGGCCTGTATCGTAAGAGCAAGACGAAAAGCGGCAAGAAGTGTAACCACGCACACATTGGCTGCTTATACACCCACATACATATATATAAATGTCGACAAATGTGTAACAATGCGCCCTTACATAACTGCATATATTTATATTGCTTTGGATGTTGATATCGGTGCCCACGTTTATTTGTATTCGATTGATACTCAATTTAACAATTGACTGAGTACTTGACAGGTTTACACACCATTCAGTCTTCCTATTGTCTGCGGCGGCAAGCGCACGCAAGTGAAATGCGTTGACTCCCACTGACTCCCACTACATAGCTTACCACCACCGCTCCGCCTTCTTCTCGTTTCCTCTGAGTTCGTCGAAACGTATGCAGCACCATAAATATGTAGGTACATGGACAAGCTTACTCACAAGCGCAATCAACGATGTATGAAGGCTACTGGATATAAAGGACAATTATGGCGGCGTAATGTCGCCCACTGCTGAGTGCGCCTAAAGATATGCCTTTATATTGCTTCACTAAGCAGTATGACCTCATATCTTCCACCTGTGGTGTAGTTGTTTATTTCTCTTTCTATTTGATTTTATTTTTTTATTAATTTCCTATTGATTCTCAAACTGTTCACCTTGTTTTTACCTGCTTCTAACTTGTTTCACTGTGTGTTTTGTAATTGTAGAATGCTTATCGTTTACAGAAAATTTATTTTATTGGCAAATCGTTTGTTAAATATTTAGTCTTTCGAAATAATTTTCGAATTGTTTCCTATTTGTGTTACTGCTACTATATTGAAAGCAGTATTTAGTGAATACAAGGGGAAGTCCAAAATAAACAAGACTGACTTCATTAAAATGTTTTTGATGGCGGCACCTTTTCAATGAGTTAGTGCGTTAGAAGTTACATCCCTAGCTGACTTCCAGTGAAAGCTTGGTGACATTCGGTTCAAAGGAAGTGAGATTATTGGGTCTAAAGTGTCAGTATGTTTGTGTTATCGGTACAAAACCGAGTATCGAACAAAGAGCTAATATCAAACTTTGTTTTAAAAGCAGCAACATGTTTACCGAAACATTTGAATTGATGGAAAAAGTTTATGGCGATGATTGTCTATCTCGTGCCAGAGTTCAGGAATGGTTTACACGTTTCAGAGATGGTTGTGAGGACATAAATCAGTAATCCCCGAAAATTCCATCATATTGTTCGTAAATTTATCAAAAATGAACCGAAATCATTCATGAAATCGGAGTTGAATATATCCAAACCATCGATTTATCGCATTGTAACTGCTCATTTAGGCTTACGAAAGCCCTGAGTCACTACCCAAAAAATCGTGTTTGGAGAAGTCAAAAACGAAGTCGATGCTCATTTGTTTTTACGATTCGAAGGGAATTGTCCACAAAGAGTTCGTGCCAATGAGCCCAGCCGTTAATGCGATTTTCTATCTCGGCGTTTTGAAGCGTTTGTTGCATCGCATTCGTCGAATTCGCCCTGAATACCGCGAAGGAGGAAGCTGGCGCTTATTGCATGATAATGCACCATCTCATCGATACACTCTTGTGATTGATTTTTTTACTAGAAATCGCCATCACCATCAATCAGTCACCGCGTTCGCCTGATATGGCTCCCTGTGACTTCCAGCTTTTCGGAAAATTGCATTTGGCCATGAAAGGGAAACGTTTTGCGTCCGCAGAGGCCATACAAAAGGCTTGTACCGACATCCTGAAGGGCATTCCGGATTCCGGTCACTGACCTGAAGCACTCTTTCGAAAAGCTTTTAGATCGCGCAAAACAATGTATCGAGGCCAGCGGGGACTATTTTGAATAAATAAAGTCGAAGTTATCAGAACAAAGCTCCTGTCGTTTCTATTTAAGCTCAGTCTTGTTTATTTTGGACTTCATCTTGTATATGTGTATGAGTATGTGTGTGCGTGTGTATTCAAGCAATTCCTTCGCTCTCTCAAGTCTAACTTGTTGCTGCTTTGGTGTGAGATCATGCACCTTTTGGATCTTTTAAGGCTTGACTTTGAGATAATTTTTCTGTATGCGGCGGATACTACGGTCAGATATTTTCTGTTCTTTCGCGATTTGACTGGCACTTCGTCGGGGATTTTGCTTAAGTCACTTCTTCACTTTTTGAACCATTTCACGTGACGTTGCAGCCTTTTGATGACCACTTCCATTATGTTTCGAAATGCTACCAGTCTCATTGTAACGAGTAATGGTGCGATAAACAAAAACGTTATTTTATTATTATTGATTGGCTGTTTGTGCACTGCGACCTGAAAAGATGTATTGTGCAGCCATGTAGCCTACTCAAACAGTTGTAGGCTGTTAATAAATTTTAAAACTTCTGTAGGCTTAATTTCTACCAGGAGGTTTGGATCTATAGCCTCATTTTCCAGGTAATTTAGTCTGCGTCGTGCCACTGCTGGGTAGTCGCATAGAACGTGTTCTACTGTTCCTTGTGCCTCTTTGCAGAGTCTACAGGAATCGTTTTCTATCACACCTATCTTTCTCATGTGATAATTAAGTTTACAGTGTCCTGTTAGTAGTTCAGTGTAAAGTTTTATGTCCTTTCTGCTGAGGTTAAGGATTGCTTCTGCCTTTATCTGAGTCTTTTTGATTGAGCAACTGAATTTCTTGGAGAATTCCAGTTTCCTTTCCATGTTGTCGTGAACTGTCAGGCACGGAGAGTTCCGGATTGAACCCAAAATCCTAGCATGTCCTGTAAGATTGCCTTCTTTGAGATGGAATAGACATAGTGGAATGAGTCCTGTGAGCATTCCTAAAGCCGCTGTGGGGAATGTTCGCATTGCTACCGTTAAAACTTTAATTACTTTAAGATGCTCGAGCTCACAAAGAATCGCTGGTTGTGTTTTCCAGCCAAATATAATGCCATCACACTATTACGTTTGAAATCCATAACTGACAAAATGCTTCCGCTCATTTAGTTGAAGATAGTTATCTTAAATATTGCTTGAACATTTTGTTATCATGAAGATTTGTTCTCATTGGATACCGCATAATTTGACAATTGCCCAAAAAGGACTCGGACTCGAGTCGATTGGTGTAAAGAAATGTGGAAGAAATTCAGCCGTGGGGATTTAAATTAAGTGTATGACATTGTAAAGTGACGAATATTGAATCTATGTATACGAGCCAGAAACAAAAGAGTATCGACAGTAGGAGTGTTCCAATACGAGCTTAATAGGACAAAAGTTGTTCGCGGTAGAAGCGAAAGGTCCCTGTGTTTTTCGAAATGTCGGATCATGTCGCAACTGTTTCACTAGAGAAACTTAAAAGAGTCAATTCTGAGTGGTACACAACCATTTGCTTGCCCGAAGTTTTCGGAGAATTAAGGCACATCAACCCCGCCAGTGCTTCGATAGAAAGGAATTCATAAGTTGGGCAATTAAGGGTGAAATAATACAGGGTTGTCCATATTCGACGGACCCATCTGGCAACCCTGTATCTTTTGACAGCGACGTCAGATCGCTTAATGACATACCGCGTTGGAAGCGTCAGTCCAAGCAGATTTTTACCATGAAACAGTACACGCCACGAGAACGCTCGCAAATTGTTGAAATTTACTTTCAACAAAAGAAGGCAATTGTGAAAACTCAACGTGCGTATAAAAAATTAAATAATGTGAAAAGTGCTTCTTCTAAGAACACCATTAAACGTTTGTACGAAAGGGCTTTCGACTGGTGATGCTCTTTCTAATCGAAAGAGGCCAAGCCTCGTCGAGCAATTTTGAAACAAAATCATTATGTCCGATGAGGCTCATTTCTTATTGAATGGGACGGTAAACAAGCAAAATTGCCGTATTTACGCCACTGAAAATCTGCACGAAATTCAAGAGGTACCTCTTTACGACGAAAAAGTCACGGTTTGGTGCGGCGTTAGTGCGAAAACGATTATTGGGCTGTTTTTCTTCGAAAATGAAAATGGTCAAGCTGTTACCGTCAATTAGGAGCGTTAACGCGATAGGATAACCACTTTTGTGATGCCAATTATTCGTCGAAAGCGTATGAGGCAGTTCTGGTTTCAACAAGACGGCGCTCCACCACACACAGCTCGCACCACAATCGATTTTTTGAAGAATTTGTGTACTCGTCGTTTGATGTCGAAAAATGGCGATTATGACTGGCCACCGCGTTCGCCCGATTTAACGTCACCTGACTTCTTCTTGTGGGGATATTTAAAATCAAAAGTTTATATTAATAAGCCAAAGACCATAGAAGAGCTCAAGAACAACATCCGTGAGGAAATAGCCGCTATTCCAGTCGAAAAGTTAGCTAAAACTATGGAAAATGCTGCAAAACGGGCACAATAGAAAGATTGCGCCCATCAAGAGTGCGTGACGTCACGTTTTTCCAAGTTGTGCAGTATTGCCAACCATTGCTCTTCGCAATAAATTTAGTGCTTTTTCATACCGAAAATGCGAAAATTTTGAAGTTTCGTGTTTGTTTTTTTTTTTTTTTTAATTTAAAGCTACCGAAACTTAAAAAAAACTGTATAATTATACAAAAGAAGGTTAAAAAAGTCACTCTGAGAAGACTTTAGTGCTAATGAAAATTAGTTGGTTCTTATAAATTTGATATTTTGAAAGTGTGAATTTAATTGTTTGCTCCTTTTAAGGTTATGCAAGAATATTAAATGTCCCTCTCTCAACTCTTCTTAAGATTGAAAACTTTTTTACACATTTTAAAAGGCGTTTGAATTTACTAAATGCGAATTAAAACCATAGAGGTGTAATCATTTCTTCCGGTCCTTAATTCTTAATGGGGCATAGAGCATCAAGAGGGGTATTCATAGTAAAAATAAACAAAAAAATACTGGGGAAACCATAATGACATTTTTACAAAAAGAGTACCTTATATTGTTACATAACCTCAAATATGTCAAAAAAGTCGTCCTCTTAACAAAAGAGTTTCTCTTAACAAAAAACTCATAAATTAAATTGTACATAACTATAAACCATTTATTAAAAAAAAACGCACAACTTAAACACAATTTGTCACGCATTCAAATTTCTTGAAGTAATTTAGCAAAAAATTAATATTTTATTTTCTTCAAATGGGCATTTTAATGCGTTAGAGATTTGACTGCCGAAAGCAGAAGAACACCAACAACACCGGCAATCGCGGGTAATGCCACCAGATGTTAAAAAAAGTAAAGCTAAATAAAACTGAGTTAATTATTTAACTAATTCTTAAAAAATGTATATTTTACAAAATTATAAACATTACATTTTAATTAGAACAGCTAGAGAAATGTCATGAAGAAAGAACTAAAACTCCGAGACTAAATAACAAAAAAAAAAAATGCTAAATCAAGTTACGAAAATGGTAATCTGCCCATACTGGAGCTAAAATCACGTAACTCGTTGTCAAATTCGCTGAGAGCAAAGTAACGGAAGCACGATAGGCGCCATCTCATTATTCTCTCCATCGTGAGATAAAATGATTATTATCGTCAACATCAAAAAAATTGTGTTTTTCTTTGATTTAAAAAAAAAAACACAAGGGGCCGTCGAATATGAACAACCCAGTAATTGTAAGCGATTATTGAATTAGATTAGTAAAGCACTTAGCGTTACTATGCACGAACATAAAATCAGTAAATATTAAAATATTTAAACACTAAATATGAGTAATAATATGAAATATGTAAGTTTAGTAGAAATATAATGGACTATGAATAAGTTCGTGCGGTTTTTTTTCGAAATTTGAAACTTTATTGACGTAAAATGGTTACAAATTTAATATTCAAAATATTGTCCATCGCTTACTACTACTTTTTCCCATCTTTCTGGCAATTCACGGATTCCCTTTGTGAAAAATTCGGTCGGTTTTGCCGCAATCCACGAATCGATCCATTTTTTGACTTCATCGTAATTACGGAAGTGCTGGTCAGCCAGGCCATGTTGCATCGATCGGAAGAGATAGTAATCGGATGGCGCAAGGTCTGGACTATACGGCGGGTGGGGTAGGACATCCCATTTGAGCGTTTCTAAGTATGTTTTGACCACTTGTGCAACATGTGGCCGAGCATTGTCATGTTGCAAAATAACTTTGTCGTGTCTATCGGCGTATTGCGGCCGTTTTTCTCGCAGTGCTCGGCTCAAACGCATCAATTGTCGTCGGTAGACATCCCCCGTAATCGTTTCATTCGGTTTCAGTAGCTCATAATACACAACACCCAGCTGGTCCCACCAGATACACAGCATAACCTTCAGGTCATGAATATTCTGCGCCGACGTCGATGTTGAAGCATGGCCAGGGTATCCATACGTTGCCCGACGTTTTGGATTGTCGTAATGGACCCACTTTTCATCGCCAGTCACAATTCGATGCAAAAAACCCTTTCTTTTGTGCCGTTGAAGCAGTTGTTCGCATGCCATAAAACGGCGTTCAACGTCTCTTGGCTTCAATTCATACGGCACCCAATGGCCTACCTTTCGGATCATTCCCATGGCTTTTAAACGTTTGGAAATGGTTGATTGATCAACTCCCAAAGTTTTTGCAACCTCTTCTTGCGTTTGAGCCGGATCTTGATCGAGCAATTCCTCCAATTCGGTATCCATGAACTTTGGCGGCGCACCCTCGCGTTCTTCGTCTTCCAAGCCAAAATCACCACTTTTAAAGCGTGCAAACCACTTCTGGCACGTTCGCTCAGATAGAGCATGCTCACCATAAACTTCCACCAAGATACGATGACTTTCGGCTGCTTTTTTCTTCATATTAAAATAATGAAGAAGAATTCCCCGCAAAAACACATTATTTGGCACGAAATTCGACATTTTCAAGTGTGGTAAAAATATTGTTGTTTACGCTTCAAATAAAAAACTTATACTGACGTTTGTGCCTTACGACAGTAGCTCTCCAATGAATGTTTGGAAATGTGGATCGATGGAATAATAATCAAGTTACGCCATCTGTTGTAAAACCGCACGAACTTATTCATAGTCCTATATAAAATAGGAGAAATAAGGCTAACTACTAATTAATTTCACAAATGTATGCTTCCACACACACACATTTAAAAGCATGTTTTCTAAGCAATAGCCACTAAATAAGCCACAATAATTAAGTAATATTTCTCAAAACACGAAACCACTAAGAAAAAATGCATAACAAAAATACTAAAAAACTAATTTTGGTCGGTGTTAGTTATTTATACAAGAAAAAAAAAATTATTATTATTATTTGACTTAATTAAACATGCTTGCATTACCTGTTTCCACAGCATTCGTATGTTTTTGGATATATTCATGTATGTATGTTTGTAAATATGTATGATATGAAAGAGATTTGCAGTAATGATATAAAAATGACGCGTTCTATATTTGCATGAATTTCGTTTAGAATTAGTGTTCGTGATACATAAAGCCTATGAGCTAAAAATTTTGCTTTTGCACATGCCAATTCGACTACAAACACTTTGCATAGCTAAGATTTGATTGTATGTGTGTTATGTATTATGTGTGTGTGTGTTTGCACTTACTCATCAATCTCCTCCTCGGATATGGAATGACTGTTACCACCCAAAAGAGACATCCTGCGGCTGTGGCTGAACTGCAAATTGCTTATTCTGAAACGCAAATGATTTATCTGGAAATACATAAAATAATGCCTTTATATGTAAATTTTTGCTAAATATAATATTTGCTGTAAGAGTCTGAAATGAGGTCATAAATATATTAATGTATATTTATTTTTGATTAGCATAATTTTTGAAGCCCATTTATTTAAGGGGTTATATATACCTTGTGTTGGACTAAAAAATCTAATTTTTTTTTATGGCATATTCTAAAAGTGCATCATCTTAAAAATATAAATTAAAAAACTCATAAAGATCGGAGCACTAGAACGAAAGTTACAGACCGTGGAAGCGCGCGACCTTATCCATAAATGAAGTGCACGCAAAATTCTAGGCACGATTATCTCGAAGTCGTGTTTTTTGAAAATTACCGTAGCGGTGATCATTATTTATCAAAAACTATTTGACTGATTTGCATAAACTTTTTTTTAATTATTCGAAGTTACAACGTCGTGAATCTGAACGGTTCACTTTTTATAAATATTTGCAAAGTTCGCTGGAATTTTTTTAATTTTTCAACACCTCAAAAATCGTTTTTTTTTGGAGCAAAGCGGTTTTCATATCGAGACACATTTTTTTTTGTGTAAATAAACCATTCAGATTCACTAAAAAAGCATTTTTCTACAATAATCATTTAATTGGTTTGATTTCAGTTGAGCTGCTCATGCGCTACCGTGATCTCCGCATTCCTCTTCTAAAAAACGGCGTTTCGGGAGAGGGGCGATATCAACAATAAATAATAAAGTTCTAAAACATATTTAAAAAAATTATGACAATCGTCCATTTTTTCGGGCTCACAAGGTATATAACCTCTTAAAATAAATGAAAGGCGAAGTATTTTTTTTTCCTTTTTTAGTAAAAGGTGAGCAGATTGGAGGTACTTTTTCCAATAGGGGTTCTTTGACAGATCACGTGTGACTACTGTCAAACTGAATACATAATTTTTTTAAGTACATATTCAGTGACATTTCATTATGAAAAGATTTACGCCTCAACAACGTTTACAAATCGTAGAATTCTATTACAAAAATCGACGCTCTGTGAAAAATGTTCATTGCGCACTCACACCAAACTTATGCTGTACATAATCAACCTACCGAACGCACTATTCGCTAACCCGTCAGCAAAATTGAGACTATTCTTACATTATTGAATGATACTCGACCGATTAGACCACGTACAGCTTGAAGTGAAGAAAATAAAGCGTCTGTAAATGAAAGCTTTGCCGAAAACACGGAAGAAACGATTCGGCGCCGATCTCAACAACTTGGCCTATCTTGGGTGTGGCACTACTTATGAGATTATACGCAAAGGTATTGGTTTGAAAGCGTATAAAATACAGCTAGTCCAAGATTTGAAGTCGATCTTCGAAAGCGTCATGCTATCAGTCGTTGGACTCTTGAAAAAACTCGCCGAAGATCAGCATTTTGGGACTCGAATTTTGTTCAGCGATAGGCAATGGGCCTTGAAGCCTGTGATATCCACAAAAACGATCTCTTTGGCATAAATAAGACGGACGCTACTTGTCATGCAACCCGTAAAACAATTGACTTATTGCGTAGTCGTTTCGGTGAAGGATTTATCTCTCGTCTCGGACCAGTGGATTGGCCACCAAAATCGTGTGCTATCACACCTTTTGTTTTTTTTTGGGCGGTGAGGTTGGGTTAAAAATGCCTTCGCACCATATAGTAACCGTCGCTACTACGTGTGTGTTGATTCCACTAAAAATCTTCCTCCTCTTCTCTTGGATTTTTCCCTCCACCCCGGGACTGCCTTCGCATTGCTTCGAGGTAGAGGGCCAAGACGGCGTCCTAAGAAGGACACTTACTTACTCACCCAGCGTCCAGAGTCGCCTGTTTTGAGAAACCTATGCTCAGTGCTCTTCCGCATAGCCTTCAATTTCGCGCTTCTTTTTTCGGATAATATCCTCCACAAAATTTGCGACGGCATTCCATTTTTCTTCGTCTATCATCATTTTCTCGATAATGTCTTAAGGTGTAAATACACCAATAGCTCGTTGCCGACCTGTTCTCTCTACGTTCCACCTCTCGCATTTACAGAAGGTGTGTTCCGCATCATCATACTCAGTATCTCCATTTATGCAGTTTGGTGGGCTCACTTTCCCATTCGCCACAAATACTTGCGAAAGGATCCATGTCCGAACAAAAACTGTGTGAGGTAGTAGTTAACCTCACCGTGCTTTCTTTCCACCCACTTTTTTAGAACGGGCATCAGTCTCGCTGTCCATCTACCATACCGTTCAGAGTTCCATCTTGCCTGCCAAAGTGTGAACATTTGAACTCTAATATCGGAAAAGCGTGGTACTGGGATTCCTGTGTTTTTTGCCTCCCATCTGCGTTTGCGCTCTTGTGCTAGAATATTTATAGGGATGGTTCCGCTGATAACTAACACCGCTGCTTCAGATACTCTTCTGCATGACGAAGCCACTCGGAGAGCGCAGGTGCGTTGAACAGATTGCAGAGTTTTCCGCCGGCATTGCACCCTTAGCGAATCTGCCCATATTTCGCATCCGTATAAGAGAATCGAGCTCGTCGTGTCCATTAAAAGTTTTCGCTTGTTCTGCGTTGGACCTCCAAGGTTTGCCATGAGCTTACTTAACATGCCACTTACTTTGGCAGCTCTTGTGGCAGCATGATTTATATGCGCCCCGTAAGTTAGCCTTGTGTCTAATTGCACTCCTAGGTACTTGACCACTCTTTTTGTCACACCTTTGGACTTTTATTTGTGGGGGTATTTAAAGTCTAAACGCTTTGTGGATAAACCAGTTTCGAGGCATTGGAAGCCAACATTACTAAAGTTATTCACGAGATACCGACCGAAGTCCTTCATCGAGTCATTCAAAATTGTTTTTTCTACACAAAAATAATAAAGATTCCACAATTTATTTGAATTTTCCTTTTTTTATATTATTGCTTCATTGGTGCATGGAAGCTCTTTTTTTAAAATCCGATACCTCTAAACTTTGGAGGTCTTTGCCTCTCGCCTTTATCGTCGGCGTGCTTCATTGACACATGGAAGCTATTTTTCATTACGCCCATCTTGAAGACTGACTATAAAAATGTCGTTAGAAATTATAGGCTTATTTCAAAGCCGTCAACTATTTTCAAAATTTTTTAGTACGCGGTCTATGCAAAGCTGAGCTTTGCGGTAAAATCTTTAATTTGCCCTAATCAGCATGGGTTTATTGCTAACAGATCTACAGTATCTAATCTGACTGTTTTTGGTGAATACTGCATTGATTCTCTCTCGGCTGGCTTTCAGCTCGATTGTATTTACACCGATTTTTCGAAAGCCTTCGACAAAGTTTCTCATAGAATTTTAGTTAAAAAGTTAGCTTGTTTTGGCTTTCATTCCGAACTTCTGCAATGGATAAACTCTTATTTGTGAGCAATAGTCGTTGTTTTGTAACAATTAATAGTATTTCATTAGCCCCCTTTACTGCCGCCTCTCGTGTTCCGCAAGGGAGTATCTTGGCTCCGCTTTTATTTGTGTTATTTATTAATGACATTAAAAGTTCTTTCTCCTTTGCTAAATTTTTGCTTTATGCTGATGACCTTAAGATCTTCTCAACAATCAAGGTTCAAGAGGATGCCATTAAACTTCAAGCCGATATGAATAGGTTTTACTTGAGGTGACAGAATTCACGACTTTCGCTGAACTTATCTAAGTGCTTCCAAATATCTTACTCTAAAACATCTAACATTTTGTGCACTAAGTACAGGATCTCGGCATGTGTCCTGCAGTGTGTTAGCGAGTTTAAGGACCTTGGCGTTATCTTCGATAACAAATTTTCTTTTAATAGCCATATAAATTTTATTACTAAAAAATCTTTTTCGTTGTTGGGCTTCGTCAGACGGAACGCCACTAAGTTCTCTGATCCCTACACCATTAAGTTACTCTATACATCTTTTGTAAGATCTCATTTAGAATATTCTGATTTTATCATATTTGGAGACCTTGTAGCCAGCAAGCTATAAATAGCATCAAACGGATGCAAAAAATATTTCTCAAATATACCCTTCGGTCTCTGAATTTTATTGATCCCATGCCGTCATATTCAGCTCGTCCCATGCTTATAAGTCTCAAGTCCTTAGAAATTCGTAGGTCTATCAGACAGACACAGTACTTTTACTCATTATTTTATTACTGGAGTAATTGATTGTCCCTATTTGTTGGAATGGATTTAATGCTCCCCAGCGATCTCTTAAGAACTTCTACCCTTTTTATGGGGGAAACTTTAAAACTGAGTATGCCAGTATTGCTCCCATTACTCGTGCTTTACGAGAATTGAATTCCGTTAATAGTGATTTTTTCTCGATATTTCGCTTTCAAGAGTAGCATTTTTAAATCTTTTGAATTTTATATTACAGTTGTTTTTAAATACATGTAATATATCTGTAGTTTAGTCTCAGCAACTCCTATAAGGATTGTAATTCATAGACTTAAATAAATAAATAAATGGATCACCCTTTATAACCGAATGTCTGTACATATCTAAAATTACAAACGGAAGCAAATAATTATTCTACGTAATTAACCTTTAATTGGCCCACGTGCCCCTAAATGCGGTTTTAGTTCTCGTAAATTCGAGTATTCACATCTGTTCGCACTGCACAACTAAGCAAAGGCAAGCATTGAAGTGTCATTAGGGAAATTCGTATGCATTACGAATGGAAAATTACAAATATAATTAGTATTGTTGCCATGTGGTACTAAAACTAAGATATTATATTTTCATTATATATCGGGTGTTTTTCTAAGAGCTTGAGAACTTAAAATTACAATACAAAGCAGAAATAGTTAGGGAATATTCTTTTTTTATTATAATCTGATAGATAATTTCATGTGGTTTCTTTTTTTGAGCATAATATCCCGCATATGTTCGCCACAGCTACGATTAACTAGTCTAAAGTGGTAAAAACTTTTTCCAATAAAACTGGTCGTATGGCGCCAATGGTGGCTTTCTAGGTACGTAGGTGAAATGGTTGAAGTGCCAGTCTCAAGTAGCACTGAAGCGCCGTTTTGATACCATTAGGAGACCTCCAACAGGCAGATATCTACGGCCAGCCAGAGCTGTTGTTATAATGGAGAAGATTTATGGGATTGAGGTTGGTGCACTGCCCCAAGTTGTCGAAGAAAGGAGCACCCAGTGTCCTTAATCGTATAGCTGCCAAACCCGAACATTTACAGAGAAAATGCTCAACAGTCTCCTTCTCTAAAACGTCCCCACAGCTTCTGCAATGGGGGTTAAAAGGTAACCCTAACTTTTCCGCGTGTTTGCCAATTTGCCAGTGACCAGTAAACACAGCTACGAGTTTGGAAATTGAATGGCGTGGAGTCTCCAGGGCTTTCTGAGTCCTCGGTATATTGTACTGGGGCTAAGGGGTTTTCGAAATAGCACATCTTTTCTGCGCTTTCCTCAGAAATAATTTGTGCAGTTCCCCTTTACCAGCTGTCCTTTACCAGCTGTCAGAAGGATGCCGATGCCCGGGTAGGAGTCCTCTGAGGCCAATTTTGTCCCCTTCCGGGCAAGCTCATCAGCAATTTCATTTCTCTCTATGTTCCTATGTCCTAGAACCCAGATCAGAGAAGTGTTACTCCGAATTTACGGGTTTCGCTCTACACCATGGCGTCGTCAGAGCCTTGATCGCGGCTGGACTATCGGATAAAATGTTAATATCTCCCTCGCTCCAGCATTCTCTAAGTATTTTGCATGCCTCCAGCATCGCAGATGGCTTTAATATTGCATTAAATTGATTGTTAAGCGTGATTGTTGTATGCCAAGTTGCTACGCCTTGTTGGAACCCGTCGATGTTTAGCTGATTAATTTTTTGAAACAAAAATTCAGTCAGCAGTCATGGCTCAATAGCATTCGCCATCCATTGTAACGGCAGGTCCTTCCTCATTTTGAAAGAAATAAGCACCGCTGAGGCCGCCAGTACTCTGTGAACTCCGTGAACAGACTTATTTTTTTTAAAGCAAATTTCCGCAATTTGAAAGCGCGGTTCTGGCGTTTAACAATTCAAGATGACTTGCCAAGCCTTACTGTAGTAGAAATGTTAACATAGTTTGCCATTCTGAGCTGTCAAGCCATAGTTATCAATATCGATAAGTCTCATGCAGCTAAAAAGACACCCACTATATCCTCCACACTGAAATAATTAAATCCCTTTTGTGAGTGTACCGTTCGCCCGATTTCATTGAAACATACACCGATTTGGAGGAAATAACTTTAGTGCAGAAGTGTTTACCACGATATATAGGGGGCATGGCATCTGGCATATAGATCAAAATGTGAAAAGAAATGTATCTCTAAAACCATTTAAACCAGGCAACTGAAACTTGGCATGAATGTATAAACCGTACTTATAATGAAAACGTATTAGAAAAGGGCATTCGAAAAGGGTGCTTAGAACCTCCCATACAAACTGAAAACTTCATACAAGAATTCAAAAAAAAATTTTGTTTAAGAAAAATAATAATAAAAAAAATATAAAAAAAATCTAAAATAAAAGTTATCCCAGCTGGCATATCCCATTTAGATCAAATATGCTATAATTTGATTCCATTTGAAGACAATTTCATAACTCCACAACTGAAAAAGTCCTCATCCTATTGGTAAACACTTGTCCAGTTCAGTTTCTATCAAGTATATTGAGCAAATGGTTGAAAAGAAGAAAATACGACAGATACCATAGAGCCTCGTATTTTGCGCTTCTGGCGTATGTTTCAAAATATGTGCGGCCTGGCGTTACCTTGCTTGACACAACACTCTTCCCATTCGTAAATTTTGGCTGTTTCTGGCGCTTTAATTGCCTGTCTCAAACTGATCAGTTATTAGCTCCAAATTGACTGTTTGGCCCAATGGGAGTAGCTCAAAGTGGATGATGATTCCCTTCCTATCATAAAAAAGCACACAGTAAAACGTTATTGGCTGTTACTCTAAGTTTGACGATCGTTTCTGTGGGCTTACCGCGACTCGCCCACTTTCATTTTCGGCTGCTGTTTTCGTAAGTGACCAGTTTTTTATCGCCACTTATCATTTGATTGATTTGAAAATGGCAAAATGGGAATAGCAGTGCAAAAGCTTCTTTTGCGTGAATTAAACAATTGAATGTTACCAAAAGATTATCGTTGGAACCACCACTGTGCTGTTGTATTCGATGCTGTTTTAGGTCCGTAAATACCACAGATTTTTGGCCGCCTGCTCCCACTTTTTTACCTTAGTCAAAATGATATCGTCGAAGGTGCCAATTTCCCTTTTTTTCACCTCCATTTGGATCACTGTAATTTTTCTTAAGCATAATGTCACCTTTACAATATAAGTTATACAAAATAACGTGGATTAATTCCAGTCGTTTAAACTACCGCTCATGGTTCTGTTAACCTCCAAATTGCTGAGCAGATGTGATCTACAAATCATTACCTTGTATAAAAAGCCACCTCAGCAAATGGTAGCAACACTCCTTGAAGTAAGTCCTTGTAAATAAATTTGTCTATTTTATTGCTTATGCTGTGAAAAGGTCCTACTCCATATCAAGAGAAGCATCCTCAAATTCTGTTGCCGCTACCGTGCTTGACAGGTTTTATTTTTTTTGTGATTCGCGGTGAGAGCTCTTGTCCTTGAGGATGTCTGACGTTTTACACAACATTATTTTCATCATCATTTTTTTTCATTGCTCCAAAGTATGTTCTATCATTTTTTCATAGCCTCTAGTCCACACAATGACTTGTGCTCTTGAGCAAAATTTTCCTCTTCCTCTCTTCTCTTTGCTTGTTTCAACAGAGGACCTTTACAAGCTATTCTGCCTGGTAGGTTCATGTTGTACAATCGATGCCATACAGTTCTCGCTGATACTACGTTGTTTCAGCTATTTCAGCTATTATGGCTTAAAATGAAGCCTTTTGGCAAGAGTCACAATTAAATTATCAGTTGTGCAAGTCGTTTTCGAAAGGTAAATACTTAAAAAAAATATATGGCCTACTCTGCATAGCAGATGGCGCGTATCGAGTAAGATATAACAAAGAGCTCGATGTACTTATAAAAAGAGAAAATGCAATAAGATATACAAAGAGTCAACGAAAGAGATATCTGGGCTCTATTTGCAGAATGCCAAAAAAATAGCAGAAAACCAGTGAGCAAAAGAAGCGGCAAAAGGCCACGGAAAAAGTGGTTGGATTCCGTTGTAAATGATCTAAGGACAATGAGCGTTGCAAATTGGAAGAAGCTGACCAAAGGTTATGATTTTCAGTATTTTTTTTGCTGGTCAATTGCTTTACTGTACAAACATAAAAATATAGCATTAATACATCATGTTTTGACTTGACTTTAGAAAAATTTAAAAAAAAGAAAAACAAAATTGTATAATTGTAAGAGTTATCGCTGGTTTTGCGGAGCCCATCTCTCAAGAAGTCCTTTGCGGTCATCATCACAAGTCCTTGGAGATTCACCAGAAACAATCGGACATGAGAAATTAGCTTTGTTAATAGATAATCTTGTGCCTGATCGAAGCTTTTTTTTATCAAAACTAGCAATATGGCGGTCTCAGGAAATATTTTTCAGATTTTCGAGAAGAAAACCGACAATTAAATGTTGAAAAAACTTAAAAAAAAAAATCAAAATTTTTGAAAAAGAAAAATCCTTCGAGTTTTTTATGTTTTTCCAAAGCAGTATAAATTTTATTGAAATCTACTAAGCGGTTTTTAAGTTACAGTGATTATCAGTTCAAAAAACAAAGTTTTAAGAAAAACGCAGTTAAAGTTTTGCTATCGATTTATGTAGAGTTATACGAATTATTTAATTACTTACACTACGTCATCTATTCCTGGGCCGTATAATAGTTTTTCAGCCTATAGTTAGCAGCTTCCAAAATATCCGGAACGCCCGAGCGCCCTTTGTTAACTGTTGAATAACTCGAAAAGTATTTGTCAGATTCACTTCAAATTTCCACACAATATTTTTAAAATATTATACTGTCAGAAAATGCAAAAAAATCCATTTTTTTTTTAAATTGTGACTACCCCTAACCCGTGAAGCTAATAATGATGATGATGATGTAAGCAGTTTTGTTGCTCTTAGCATTTTTTGGGCATTTACAAAAAAATTTTGGATCGCCCAACTAGCTCAGAAATACATTTCTACGATTTCTTGCTTTTTTTGCTTCGAAGATTGACAATAAGGCTTCGCTCGTTAACTGTGCAATGACAACTTTGAAAGAAATTCATATTAACTATTAGTTATTTAATTAACTATCTACTTCGCTACTTCAGTAATGCCATTTGTAGAGAAAACAAAATTTCAATAATGGCTTTAAATTATTCCGAGCGACACAAGGAAATCTATAGATAAAGCTAACATACGTATTTCAATGGCCATATGTGTGTGTATGTATGTGTATGGAAATGGTTAGAAAGGGTGATGTTCTCCCTATAATCCCCCAATAAGAAGGCTTCGTAACGGCTGCTGCTGCTTATGGTATTTACTTTAGATCAAAAGCTCACTGGAATTACCTCAGGTGGCTAATCTAAATTAATAAATCACTTGCAAAATAGCATAGTACTTTATTCTTGTTTATTTCGATCTCTTAGATACTAAAATTGAAAATATGATTAAATTTAAATAAAGAAAAGTATGTAGTAAAACAAAATTAGAAAAGAGCGACCGAGACTTGTCGAAATTGCTAATGCTAAATTATTTTAATGCTAAATTAATATTTCAAACTGCGTAACTTCTCCAATTAGTTGGAAAAGCAAATAATCACCAATTTACACGTCTATTCAAATTTACTCAATTCCAAGAAATCTTCATCACCACCTGATGTTGCTTTCATATTACCGCTATCAACTTGTCGTTGTCGACTGTGCCGCAAATTATCAAACAGAAATGAAAGTTGCGTCAAAATTGGATTTGCGTGGTTGACCGCAATTATAAAGCCAAAATTAAACAAAGCAATTACGGAAACTTGACGATTTGAATAAAATATATGAACGTGAAACTTTGGTGCAGCATTAAGCAATACACTTCAGTATACATGCACACATATACATACTAAATACAACAATTCTTGGATGAAGAGGCATGTCGAACCCTTGATGATATGTCTAAAGAGTTGGATGTCGACAGATCAACTGTCGGTAAATGTACGCACGCGATGAGAATAGTCCAGAAAGCAGGTAACTGAAAGCCATATCAATTGAAGGAGAGGGATATCGAGAGACATTTGGTGAAGTGTGAGATGCTTTTTGAACGGCAGAAAAGAAAAGATTTTCTGCATTGCATCGTCACTGGCGATGAAAAATGGATCTATTATTATAACTCTAAGCGTTGAAAAAGTTGGAGCCTGCCTGAACCAGGTCCATCGCCAGCGAAAAAAAATATTCCTGCTTCAACCGTTATGTTGTGCATCTGGTGGGATCAGAAGGGTGTCATCTATTATGAACTCCTTAAACCATCTGAAACCATCACTGGCGATCGTTACGGACTGCAGCTAGTGCGTTCAGTCGATCTCTCAAAGCAAAGCGGCCGGAATGGGACGGTAGACATGACAAACTTATTTTGCTGCATGACAACGCCAGTTCACACGTTGCTAAATCGATCCAAAAATATTTAGAGGGACTGAGTTGGGAAATCTTGCCCCACCCGCCGTATTCCCCAGACATTGGAACTCCGGATTACAATCTGTTCCGATCAATGCAGTCGGCCCTTATTGGAGAGCGGTTCACTTCTCAGAGCATTGCAAACTGGTTCAATGAATGGATCAAGTCAAAAGAACTCGAATTTTTCTTGAGAGGAATCCGTATGCTGTCTGAAAGATGGAGTAAAGTTGTAGCTTCCAATGGCACATGCTTCATGTTAATTGTTTAAATAATTCGTAACTTTGGCTAGGAAAGAACGGAAACTTATTCCCATATCCAATAGAATGGCCAAGGATAGAACAGCTCGAAAGGGAATTGAATTACGTTTTGTAGTAGGCCAAAGAAGCGGACGCCACAGAAAGAGGTGGCTGGAAGACGTGGAAGTTGACCTTGAAAAGCTAAACGTGCCGCGGTGGAAGAAGGTAACCTTAGATAGAGACAGATGGCGCAAGGTTGTTAATGAAGCAATGGTTCACCAAGGACTGTGATGCTAAGAAGAAGAAGAATAAGTGGAACAATTTACCGAATTGCAAGTGACTTGCATATTTTAGTACGTCAAAACATTTTCTTGACAAACTGTAAATATTGCAGTTTACATGGCTGCCTCTCTTTTTTTAGAATATCAGCACAGAACCTTACCAACCAATTCATTTGTGTTTCTGTAGGGACGGCATACCAGCAGTATAAAAATTTCAAATACCAAAATATATTTACATCCATATAATATAAAGGGTTTTCCAATAAGAAGTGTTATTTTGATAAAAGATCAATGCTTTCGTTGCTTGTGTGGCACGTAGCGCCGTCTTGTTGAAAATAAACGTTGCCCAGATCAATACCACCCAATACCGGCCATAAAAAATCCTTAATCATCTCTCGATAGCGCAATCCATTCACCGTAACTGTTGCTTCCGCTTCATTTTCGACCATAAACCTCTCTATGCTTTTCAATAATAACTCTTGGATTTTCTGAGCCCCAGATTCGACAATTTTGCTTGTTAACGAAGCCACCGAGGTGGAAATGATCCTCATCACTCAAGATGATTTTTGAATAGAATTCCGGACCCAATCAGCAAAGACACGACGTTGTTGATGATCGGCCAGCTTGAGTTCTTGTGTTAACTGGACTTTATAAGCTTTAAGACCCAAATCTTTATGCAAAATACGATGTAATGACGTTAGTGGAATACCTAATTTCAAAGAACGACGAGGAATGGACAAACCTGGGTATTCTTTAACACTTTCGGCTACAACGGCAATACTCGTATTTTCGGCTGTTCATGAGCGACGTGCACGGGTTTATTCTTCACATCACTAACTTGTCCCAACAGCTTGAATTTTTTCACCAATTTCTGTATTGCGGTCCGACAAGGTGCTACACGATGACCCAAAAATGCTCGAGTTTTACGAAGCGTCTCTGCCGAATTTTCACCATTTTTATAGTGAATTTTAAGAACTTCAATGCGTTGTTTAAGTGTGCATCGTGCCATTTTTATTAATGCCGTAGTTTCTACTTGTCAAATATCAAAAAATGACAGCTTCAAAAGTGACATTTACCGAAATAGCGGGCTATTAAATATAACACCTGTTATTGGAAAACCCTTTATAAGTAATATATATATAGGCATAATAAGATTTATAGCTACTGCATATTTATATAAATTATGTATCTGTTTGTGGCATGCAATAAAAACAAGTTACGCAACACTGCAGCAAATTTTGACGAATATTGCCGCAAAAACTTTCTCGACTGTCTGATGGCAGACTATTACAGCAGTGAGCACTGCTGCTACTCCAACCACAACACTTTCACACATTTCCTTTTCCGCTCGCAATGGCTACAATGTGACGCATTATGCGCACTCACTCATACAAGCGCAAACAAACCCCATAGGCAAGCATCAACTAGTGGAAGAAATTTCTGGTACAGAACTCGCACGTTTTTGCGAATCACTTTGTTACTCATATAGCGAGTGGAACCATCTGTCGTGACAGTTTTTTTACGTTTTTGACTTAAGCATTGCCTGGAGACTGAGTGCAAACTGTACTAGATTTAATTTGTAGAATTTTACACTAGAAAAAGCGAAAGAATGGGGACATTGGGCACTTCTTAAGTCACCGCCTCTTGAAACTCACCAGTCGCTTGTAAAAAACAGATCAGAAAGGCGAACTAGTCTTAGTTCTAAATTCACCAGAAGCGACTCATTTCGGTAGTGGCGCACTGTTATGCAGGAAATGTGCACATTAAACTCTTCCATACTACAATAAACACACTTACATACACACATACACATACATAAATACATAAATGCACACATTTGCGCACCTTTGTAGGTACACATTTACGGTTTGATGAAAGCTTTATGATCCTTACGGCGCCTTCAAATGGTGAAGGAAAGTGGGAAATGCTTTTTGTTTTCTCTGTAATTAGATTGTGAAGTGCGCGTGGCCTTTTCACCATTTTTTACGCGGGTTGAGGTCGAGGTTGCAAGGTTTTCAAAGCTTGCGTTGCAGGTATTTTCTACAATCAAAAACACCTCACGAACTTCCAACAACAAAACAGCAGCAATTTACGCATTTTTTGTGTTGTGTGGCGCATAAATTTTGATTAAACTTTATGGCAGCGCTGTACGTTAACCCTTCACACCGTTTGGAAAGATGCAAGTGGTGGCATCTGGACTACTGCATTTGACAACGATTTGATGAGCGCCAACATCAGCTAAGTCCTAAAAACGGCACACGCAAAGCAAACCTCTGCCATTCCGCTCGGCGATTTATAGCGGAAAGTTAATAGAAATTGAGTTTATATTTTGTTTACTTTCGCAGCGCACGAAACAGCGAACATTTTTCATATTGCGTGGACAGTTTTAAAGGTTAGGAAGTACAATTTTGTAAATTTCTGTATAAAGGGTGTTTTTTTGAGGAGATGAGGGAGTTAAAAATAGAACTGAAATAGGGAGAAATGTTTTGTGGCTTTATTTGACAGATAATTTGAAGTCGTTTACATTTGATGCTTTTGTATAAAATCCGTTCAATGCTCTAAAAAAATCAATATAAAACAAACAAAATTTTTTTTAATGAAAGTAAATTAAGTTCAAATCTCAACAAATAGGCACTAAAATTATATATAAATACATATATACGAGTATATATATATAAATGGCGCGTACACCCTTTTTGGGTGTTTGGCCGAGCTCCTCCTCCTATTTGTGGTGCGCGTCTTGATGTTATTTCACAAATGGAGGGACCTACAGTTTCAAGCCGACTCCGAACGGCAGATACCCGTATTTTTATGAGGAGCTTTTTCATGGCAGAAATACACTCGGAGGTTTACCATTGCCTACCGAGGGGCGACCGCTATTAGAAAACACTTTTTCTTCATTTTGGTCTTTCACTGAGATTCGAACCTAAGTTTTCTCTGAATTCCGAATGGTTGTCACGCACCAACCCATTCGGCTACGGCGGCTGCCGAATATACAAAGCGAAAATTATACAAAGCTTCAATTTCATTTGGAGCGAACGAAAGTTTGGGGCTTCCTATTTGTATCGGAACCGTTTCCCTCAGTCATGTCTGAGATTTTGGAGAAATCACTGCTTGTAATCAGTTGCAGTGCTGGCAGTTGCGGTCTCAGAGCCAACTGTGGCAAAAAAGAGCTGGTGCTATTTATCAGAAAATATAAACCCCCACTCTTTAGACTTCCCAAATTAAATAACCATGTTTTCCTGCTTTGAAAAAAATGGGGGCTCAAGCCATAGGTCGTGCTGTAGATGTACAACGCAGTGGTTCTGCCAATTTTAGCGCATGAATGCCTGGTCGACTTTTACGTTATTTCCATCGCAGCTCAAAGTGTAATCAGGTTAAAGGAGTTTGGCCTATGGAGGCAATCTCTCAAGGGACATGGTATCATTTTTGGGCAGTCAACACCGTAATTCTCCGAACTTCGAACAGATCTCTCTATCCGCTAACTGGAGTTTAAGGTTCTTGCCAGGGCAATTTTGCTAAGTAGGCAGGATTGGAACGAGTAGAAAATCTGCACCGAAACTGGTATCTCTGTCTTCACTGACGGCTTCAAGATGGAATCGGGAGTAGGAACAGGGGTTTTCTCTAAATCAACCAATTTATCTACATATTTCCTTAAAATTTACGAATACGACTAGTGTTTTTCAAGCAGAAATCTGCGATCCTGCAGGCATGCAGAATACTTAGAGATAGTGAGAACGAGGGAGATATAAACCGATAGTCAAGCCCCGTACAAGGCTCTAACGCCGCCATGGTGCAGACCCAAACAGGTCAACTCCTGTAGGGAAGAGATCAAATCTCTTTGGTGGCAGGTAACATTTCTCTGATCTGGGTTCCAGGACATAGGAACATAGAGGGAAATGAAATTGCTGATGGAGTTTGCCAGGAAGGGGACTGAATTGGTCTCAGAAACCTCCTACCCGGTCATCGGCATTCCTCTGACTGTTGTTAAATAGACAGCCTGGGGTAGTGTGCTAACCTAAATCCCATCAATCTTCTCCATTACATCAACAGCTCTCGATGGCTGTAGATATCTGCCTGTAGGAGTTCTCACATGAGGTAGGCTAATTGGAAACACGTAGAGACCGTCCAACTCTTCTCCCTGTTAGGGGCTCACTAGCTCGTTGAGTTCCTTTAAAATCATCTTATCAACAAAGAAAAGTATTTTAAATTCTCCGCTGGTGTATCAGTTTATGTATAATACAAAATTTTATGTCCTTATTGAGAGATCCATTACCTATGAGTAAGCGATGATACCCTATGTTATTTTGTTTAGTTTTGTAATTTTTCTTGAAATGGGCTAATCTCACCATCTCTTCGTGGTTTCACAAACGAGCTCTGGTCATGTGAACAATCTTTTGTTGATTGATTCGAAATATTTCAGCGATGAGGCCCATTTTTGGCCAGCAAAATTGTCACATTTGGGCTGAAAAGCAACCCGAAGCCATTCAAACTCAGTCATTACATCCATTAAAAACAACCTTTTGGTGCGGCCTATGGGCTGGAGAAACCATCGGCTCATATTTCTTCAAAGACAAGGATGGCGCCAATGTAACAGTGAATGGCGAACGCTACCGCACCATGATAAACGACTTTTTGATGTCAGATACCGGAAATTGAAGCCTTGCCGTGGCCTCCCCAACAATTGGTTCCAACAAGACGACGCTACTTGCCATACAACCCTAGAAACAATGGATTTATTGCGTCGTCGTTTCGGTGAGGGATTTATCTCTTGTCTGGGATAAAGATATAATGATAAAAGATATAGGTATGATAAAGATGTTTGTAAGGAAATCGAAATTGAACTCGAACGAATCCCGAAGGTTACCCTAGAACAAAAACTCCTGAAAAACCTGCTACTAGAGAAGGGAGCAAATCAATATGGAGTTTTGCCGTCATTCCTTAGCACAAAAGAGGAAAATAGGTATGATTTCACGCTGCCCCATCCAACTGGGATATTATTCAATTGCTCAAGTGGTAGGCAATATTTTTTTGTTTTTTCGTCTTCAGCAAAAACAAATAATTTTTTTGGGGACCAACTCGTGACCATCCAATATATGAAAATTAAAAAGGCTCGATAGCTTTAAGTCTTCAAGCTCGATAGCTTTAAGTCTTCAAAAAACTAAATATAGATACAGCCAAAGCAACTTCATTTTCAGGCCGAATATTGATGGCCTATGCCAAATTGATAAGTAATGTTTTTTTTATGCCGCTAGGCTTATCAAGGAAGCACAGACCACCTCTGCGATTTGGCACTGCATTTGAAATTGTGTTGCGGGCTAATTTTTGTTCGAGAGCCAAAAGCATTAGCATTTTACTGTTGTTATCGTACTAAACCACGACCATAACTGGCAAATGCAGTGCAATGTGGCGAAATCACGCCAAGTTGATTGAGTTGTTCGGTGTTGATGGATATGCATTTGCGCTCGATTTCGATTTGTGCTTGATGGAAAATATTGTCCGAAAACTCAATGGAATCCTCATTGTTTACGCTACGAACGAAATGCCAAATATCTTCGCTCAAATCCTTTTTGGTCGCTTTCGCACAAATTCGTGTTGGATGGTGAGTTCGTGGTCGAGGTGATAGCAAATAATATTTGAATTTATGAATTGAAATTGGAATTTGGTTATTTAGTTGACCGGGGCTGTATACATATATACATATTATTGTATATCTATGTATCCTCATATATGTATATGTATGTATATATGTATATGTACTGCTACGCGTAAATGCAGTGATACCTTCCTTAACCAGGTGTGTGCTCTAACTGACAATTTTCCATTTAAACATTAAAGCCTTGGCCATCTTTCCTCCCTCTGTAATTAAAGTTCAAGGTTTATTTTGCCCGAACACTAAGTCGGTATAAATTTATAGGTAAAAGTTGGCAAATAATATACGTTTGAGATTATTTCGTATTGAGATTATTTATGTATTTTTGTATGAAGCGCAAGAAGAGGAAGAAGCTGAATGTTCAATGCGTCAAATCATTCTTTATTGCTTTTGCGATTAAAATAAGAAAAAGGATGCGGCTTAATATACCTTCCCATGTGTACCTTTCGCTAGGTGTGCGGCTTTATGTTGTGCGCAGGACTGATATTTATTACAAGATGCCTTTTCATGGAACTCATGAAAACTAGTAAATAATACATGGACTGAAAATTTACTGTCATAGATGGATCTTAAGAGATCCGGAAGGGGAAGAGTATGAATTTTATCTATACTCAGCACAGAAAACGCCAGACAGGTACAGAGAAAATGTTCTGCAGTGCTTTCATTCTCACAACAGAAGAGGCAAATTGGGTCGTCAATGATTCCCATGGTAGCCATATGCTGACCACAGGCGTTGTGCTCTGTGTTTACGCCCACCAGTACTCTCGGGTTCTTCCTACTAAGTTTTAGGAGAAAGGTCGCTAGTTTGGTTCTTTCACAAAGTGCTTGGCTTCCCTGCAAGAGGCCAACTCATATCAACGTCTTCTATGCGTAGACCTTATGAAGCCAGCAATCCATAGTTAAATCGAGGCAGAATTGACACCTAGAAAGGGTTGGAAGCCTAGTGGTATGCGGAGTCTTTATAAGTTTATCAGCAAACTCACCATTCCCTGTAATTTGGCAATATCCAGGCACCCAAATAAGACAAACTTTGTTGTGTTTTGCATCACTGTGCAGTTTTGTCTTACATTCGCTGACTAACCTTGAAGAGCAGTGAGGGTTAGCAAGGGCTTTTAGTGCAGCTTAACTGTCACCACAAATGCCAATACTACTACCCCGCCACTTCTTCTCAATTAGCCAGTACGCCACATTCAAGATGGCATAGGCTTCCATTAAGAATAGCGTAGCCATTTGTCCTGTGGTATAGGAGTGCGAAGACACTAGCCTAAGTACCATCCAGATCCGCTACCATCACTGGTTTTGGATCCGTCGGTGTAGAAAGTGCGCTGATATACCGTTAATAGGATCTCTGGCCTTAACCATTGATCTCTATCTAGGAACAAAACATCATACTTCCTACCGAAGCTAACGACAGGCACTCGACTGCCCGCTGGTATCGAGAACCGTGTGCACCGCCTTTTTAAGGTTAGTACTAAATGAAAATAGAAGTGAACGCCATAAAATTAGTACCATCTGTATGTTAGGCCCGGGACTTATCTTTGACTAAAAATAATAAAAGTTGCGTAAACACGGACGCATGAGCCGGCCCTTATGCCGAAAGGAATGAGACGAACACAGAATTGCAATCTGAGCCATTTCATGTAAGGTATGCGCATATGGACTTTTGTTCTAGATCTGGGAAATATACCATCAATCAGATATTCAAAATTTCACCATCGAAAGTTCAACGTATGGCGCTTATATGTGTCAGTGGCGCTCTTAGAAGTACACCCTCTGATGCTCTGAATACTTTTTTCTTCTTACCTCGGCCAGACTTAGTTGGTAAACAGAATGCTGCTGCTCGGCTTGCCACAACTATTCAATGGCACGATTTAGGTGTCTGGACCCAACTAATCCTGTTGACTTATGTTTGGATGAGCCATATTTTAATAGGTAATTTAGTACTAGAATTCCAGCTAGACGCAATGGGTTGATAATAATGCTTACTGCTTTTTACTGATGTCCCAAAGTTGGCCATAAAGTTGGCTTTGCTGTCTACTGTAAGAAGCCAAAGGTAGGTGTTTCGGCTCGTCTTCCTTATTACTGTAGCGTATTTCAGGTCGAAATTCTAGCCATTAATGAGAGATAGGCAAAAATGTGACTACTTTTAAAGAAGTCTATATTTACTTTGAGAGCCAAGCGTCGATTAAATCTCTTGGTAGAGTTTTCACTATTTCCATCATTGCTTGCAAATACCGGGCATGTCTTAACAAGCTGGCGGAATATTTCCGCATACATTAGTTATTGGTGCCTGGGCATAGTGACATACCAGGGAATTGTAAGGCAGATAAATTAGCGAGAGAGGGCACTACCACTCGCCTTCCTCTTGGTATGGAGATTGTCACGTACTCCCAGAAACTTCTCCATGGCCCAATTAAGCTTTACTAAATTAACACTTATAGATTTGTTATCCTAGCTTGTACAGTTCTCATCCTGAGAGAGACTTAATCCTTCTTGCTCTATTAAAAACGCGTCTAATCGGTCGCAGTAGCTGAAGTGCGTAGGTTCGAATCTCCATACATGAAACAGCGAAATGATAGAAAAAGTTTTTTTCTAACATTGGTCGCCCCTCCCAGTATATTTCTGCTATGAAAAAGCTCCTCGTAAAAAAACTATTTGCAGTTCAGAATCGGCTTAAAACCGTAGATACCTCCATTTGTAGAACAATATCAAGTCGCGCGCCACAATTAGGAGGAGGAGCTCGATCAAACACCAAACAGAAGTGTACGCGCCAATTAATAATATTTATTTATTTTTAATCGACGCCCTTAGCTTATTGAGTTCTATTCTCCACACTGGTATTTTCTTTTTTCTCAGAGAGAGCAGTCTTAGTGGAGAAAAGCTCTCAAGAGCGCTATTAGAATGAGAGAATATATCCACCAGCTTTGCGGTTGATCTCTCAGATAGGTCTTAATCTTCCCACTCTGCTTTCGGAAGCAAGTCACGCAGATTTTTACAGTATAGATATGTGATTAGATTTATAAAATCTCAGAGGATAAGATGGTTCGGACACGTGCTTAGAATTCCCAAGGGGAGAACAACTCGAAAGACAGTTGAATTACGCCCTGTTGGAGGCCGAAGTAGAGGACGCCCCAGAAAGAGATGACTCGAAATCGTGGAAGTTGACCTTGCAAAGCTGGACGTGCGGCGGTGGAAGGAAGTAGCCTTAGATAGAGACGGGTGGTGAAAGGTTGTGAATAAAGCAATGGTTCACCAAGGACTGCGATTCTAAGAAGAAGAAGTTCCACAAGTTCTTTTAGACTGTATTTAGTTAAAAGAGAACTGGATACAGTAAATTCTGTTTTTATGCGGAATATACGTTCCGCAAGAAACAGCATAAAAAAAGCTACCAGTTCTATAGTAAAACTATAGATACGTTTTAAAAGTGCTAAGAACCGCATAAACCTAAAATAATGTAATAAAATCGCATAAAAAAGGGCACTAATTCCATATTATAACTATAGATACGTTCCATAGACCGCATGAATCTGAAAATCTAAATTTACATCGTCAGAAATAGAATCAGACAATACCCGCATGTTGCGTATTCGTTTAGGATTTGGCGTTCCGTCACTTGAGGAAATGTACACGTCTGATCTGGATGGTGATGCAGGCGGTTCCATACTTGTAGGGTTAGCGTTTTTGATATAATCTGTGATGAGTTTTTGTTTAGCTGATTTATAATCTTGTTTATATATACAATTCCCGATAGGTCGACATGTATTTTTTAATTTTTTAAAAAACCGCACTATTTCAAAACCGCATAAAAAACCGCATAAAAACAGAATCTACTGTATATATTAGCTGTGATCCTCTCTCAACCTACAAACTTCGAGATACGAGTAGTATTTCCACTTCAGACAGCACGAGATGGATTGATAGTCTGACATGCGCAAAGATTGAACGTACCTCGACTATTGCAGAAGCTGCAGAAATGAAGAGAAGAAAGAGCTTGTCAGACATATTCTCTCTAACTGCACTGCCTGGCATGCCACTAGGTCTAGATAGTTTGGGTCATCGTTTTTGAATGGGTCATCGTGTCAGTCAGATCGATGGGTTTGCACTTAAAACAAAATGGTTTAATGAAGAGTAGCAGGTAAACTGCTACGGTGGTTTCAGAATGGTCTACGTGAATTGGTTTAAAAATAGAGTTACTCTATCATGAATATGAACTAAACAGTTCGGGTATTATGTTGGCTTACAAGAATTAATAGGCCTGCTAAAATGAGTTAGTTGCGTCCGTTGTATCAACACACTTAAAATGTTGTCTGGTGGTGTGCTATGCAGAAAAAAACTTATTCTAATATAATTTATTGAATAAGGTGGAGAGATCAGCGGAATTAGCAATATGTGGCGTCCAAGGCTTTGGATATCATATTATATCTGCCACCCCTAGATATCTTCTGCAAATACTCAACGGCCTGTTCCGTTTTAAGGCTCAGACCGAGCTGACAATGGAAGACTGCCGCACATGAGTATTCAATCATCTTAGACTCCTATACAGATATAGCCAATGATTGTGATAAGCACTCTCCCATTATCTGCCTTGCAAGGAATTTCTTAGTGAAAATCCCTTCTAGACTGGAATGGCTTGAATAATCACCCAACACACCCGTTAAGATCTACACGGACGGATCTAAAATGGGCACAGGTGTAGGATCAGGGTTATATTGTGAATAGCTTTCTATCAGTGAATCCTTTAAGCTTCCGGATCACTGTAGTGTTTTTCAAGCAGAAATAAACATTATTCATGAAGCCTTAAAATGGTTAGAGACAAACAGAATACCATCAAAAGATATCGGCATTCTATCAGACAGCCAAGCTACTCTACGGGCCCTAGATGCATTCCAAATAACATCAAGCAGTGTCTTACATTGTCGACAATCTCCTAATGAGATGGCCAAACAATATCGTATTATCTTATGCTGGGTTCCAGGCCACAGAGATATACCAGGGAACTGTAGGGCTGACCAACTTGCAAGAGAAGGTACCTGTATGCCAAACATAAATAATTCTATGCAATTTGTAAGCTTCTTGTTAGGACCTTAGTAGGCCCGCACAGGACATTATCTCATAGGAAATCATGCAAAGAGATTAGGCGTTTACACGCATGATTTCTGTTGTAGCAGCAGGAATGACGAGGAGTTGGAAAGAATTCAACACCTTTTTTGCGCATGCCCGACTCTAGCCAGAAGCAGAAACCGATATTTAAGATCCCACATCTTAATTGATATGGGTGATCTATACAATTTGGGTATCAACAACCTTTGTCCAAAACTCAGGATGGTTCAACCTGGAAGAGGAAATGTAGCCCAACCCCTGCGGCTCACAACGGACCCATTTCGTGGTCTAAGGGGCATCGCAGTCTCTATATACGATGTGGCAGTCAGGTTAACCTACGGGTAACAATTCCACAAAATGATACCAACAATTCCGATGCAATTTGTTTCGTGTTAAATTATTACTTTTATTTTTTTATATATTTTTTTTTATTTAGTTGCCAATTGGTATCTGCAAAGCTACGAATGTTTAATTGAGTGCTAACTAATTAAATATTTCAAAGGGCAAAAACAATAAGAAGTGACTCACAATAGTATTCGCTGTCATATGATTAACAGCAATTAGTGAAAAACATGTGATTTCGCTCTGAAACAGGCAGAAAACACGAACTTGTATGAAATTTAATAATTGACTTCAATGAATTTTGTTAATATAATAAAGAAAACTCGAAAGCAATTTTAAACTGTAATCGCAAGCCACTCGGAATTTTTTGCTACTTGTAGAAATGGAATTTAAGGAGTAAAAGTTCATAGATGCGTTCATATTTATCTTCATTTTTCTACTATTTATTTTTGAAGTTGAACCAAACGTCGTTGTTCTGATAGAAGCTGTACTCGTCAAAAGAAAGGTAACGGCTAAATTAGGCAGCACTACTCTAATCAGACAGGTCTGCAGAGGCACACCGCAAGGCGAAGTCCTCTCCCCTCTTCTTTGGATTTTGGCAGTAAACACCCTAGGAGATTTCTTTGACAGGAAGCTCACGTGGAAACCTAATATTGAGGAAAGAGTAAAGAAAGCCAACGTTGTATTATATACTTGTAAAAAAGCGGTTGGTATTAAATGGGGACTAACACCTCCTGTTACAAACTGGCTCTATACCTACTTCTGTAGTTAGGCCAATCTTAATATATGGAATATTTGTATGGTGGCCATCTGCTCAAGAGGCGAGTTACGCTGAAATCATGAGTGAGGTCCAAAGAACAGCTTTCTTATGCATCTCTAGCGCTTTAAGGACTAGCCCAAACAAAGCGCTGGAAGTGCTAATCAATTTACCTGCCCTAAATCTGGTAGGGAAACACGAGGCCGCCGCCTCGGCGCTTAGACTCAAAAGTATGGCGCTATGGAAGACCGGTGGTTTGGCCACGCTTCTATTTTGCACTCTCTGAATTGTCACAAACAAGAAATAGACTATTCTATTCTTAGACTCATCTTCGACAAGCTCTTCAAGACAAGTATACCGTCAAGAAGAGAGTGGCAGACACCAAGGCCATAGAGAAGTGGGGAATTAAATGTTTATACAGATAGTTCCAAGCTAGACGATAAGGTTGGCTATAGAGTATTTTCGAAAGAATTAAGACTGGAACTAACCGTTCGACTACCAGACTACTGCAGCGTCTATCAGGCACAGGTTCTAGCTATAAAAGAAGTGGCTACATATCTAAATATGCATGCCGTAACACAAACCTTCAGTTGGTCAGTTTGCAACTAGTCCAATTCCAGTCATTTTCGAACTAATATGATTTCTTCCATCAAATACCAGTTCATGAACTATGAAAATAAATAAAAATTACAAAACAGCTGTCTGGCATACACCATTAGTTTGTCATTTTGCAACTAGTCTAATTCTAGTGACTTTCGAACTAGTATGATTTTTTCCATCAAATACCAGTTCATCTATAATTGGCTAGTTTGCAACTAGTCCCATACTAGTCGCTTTCGAACTAGTATGATTTCTTCCATCAAATACCAATTCATGAACTATAAAAATAAATAACATAACTGAAGAATATGTGTCGGGCATACATCTCTAGTTGACCACTTTTAAACTAGTATAGTTCTAGTTACTTTTGAACTAGTATGATTTTTTCCATCAAATACCAGTTCATCTATAATTGGCTAGTTTGCAACTAGTCCCATTCTAGTCGCTTTCGAACTAGTATGATTTCTTCCATCAAATACCAATTCATGAACTATAAAAATAAATAACATAACTGAAGAATATGTGTCGGGCATACACCTCTAGTTGACCACTTTTAAACTAGTCTAGTTCTAGTTACTTTTGAACTAATATGGTTTTTTCCATCAAATACCAATTCATGAACTGTATAAATAAGTAACATATCAGAAGAATATCTCTCTGGTATAAACCTTTAGTTGGTCATTTTGTAACTAGTATGTTTTTAGTCACTTTCCAACTAGCTACCAGACTACTGCAGCGTCTATCCGGCAGAGGTTCTAGTTATAAAAGAAGTGGCTACATATGTAAATTCGCATGCCGTAACAAAAACGACTATAAATATATTATCGGATAGTCAGGCGGCCATCAAATCAATGAATGCGGCTTTACTAAGATCGAAGGTTGAACAGGAATGCCGGTTAGCCATAAATATTATTACTATTATTCAAGGTCAGCCTTATTTGTGTTTCGGAAAAGGTACTTCAACTGTTCAGTGATAAAAGTACCATTGGAATACCTTTGGCCACGAGTAAACTAATAATAAAAAACCACATTATCCAACAGGCCAATAGGTCATGGAAAGATGAAGAACCATACGTAACAGCTGGGCTGCTATGGCCGCAAATAAACAAGAAAAGAACAAAGGAATTGCTTAGTTTCTCAAGGGAAGATATCTCGAAGGTCGTGGCATGTTTAACCGGTCATTGGTTATTTGGGAGGCATTCCTTGCGACTAGGAGTTTTCTCCCATGCATATTGAAGAAGTTGCAGAAATGAGGAAGAGGAAGAAACAGTTGAGCACTTCCTTTTAATTCTCTACAAAATGGTTCCACGAAGGAAGGTAAATGGGGTTCCCGTGCAACACAGGGGTATCACAACGAACCTGTAAGGTCTAAGTGAGTTGGTGGTTATGGAACCACCATATCCTAACCTAATCAAACCTCTACTCTTTATTCTTTCTGAAGCAATAAAATAACAAAAATACGTAAATAAATAAAAATGTAAACGATGGAAAATATTAGCAAACTACTCGATTTTATTTATTACTTTAGTAAGTAGTATTTTTCTTTGCCGCTTCCAACATAAATCAATATTAACGATTTTTACTATTTTGTGAATCTCTATGGTTGTACATACATATGTGTGTAAATATGTAAATGCGTTGTTAAACTACTGTACATATGCAACTGTCTGAAAGTGCCCTTGAAAAAGTAATTTAACTGCCTAAGTATGCAAACTGAACTTTGCTTTCCCCGAAACTTTGTCTCAGTCAACAGCGCGTGCAGTATTCAGCTGCCAATCCGATGCATACATACAGACATACATGCGGGTACATACATACGTACTTAGACACGTACTTTTGTATGTATTTACACTTGAGCTGTAATCATTTCGTTTAGGTTTATTTACTTTGGTATACTAAAAATTCATAAAAATGCAAGCTAAGCCAATGAAAAGTTCGAAGTTCTTCGTTGAGCAGCAAAGTTTATGAGTTAAGGAGTTGGGCGGGCTACTCTAGGAATTTGCAGAAATCATGTTTTGCTTAAAATATGTTCTAAAACCATAAATGCTATGAAAAACCTCCTCATAAAAACTATCTGCCGTTCTGCCGAGTCGGTTTAAAACTTTAGGTCCCCCCATTTGTGGAATAACAGGTCACGGATGAAGATCACAAATAGGCGGAGTTGCTCGGCGAAATGCCCAAAAAACGGTGTAAGCGCAAGTTAATATGTATTGTAAAGGGTGGTTAAATTTTAAGGCCCGATGTTGAATGTAAACCACACATAAACGTCAAGCTTTTTTCTGCATTTCATTTAACATTTTTCAATTTCAGGCTAATTCAACTTGAACTATGGAAAGATACACAATCCAGCAACGCGTTAAAGTTATTCAGGCTTATTATGAAAACGGGCGTTCAAATCAAATTGCGCACTTCGTGAAGAAAATCATCTTCAGTGATGAGGCACATTCTCACCTCAGTGGATTCGTCAATAAGCAGAATTGCCGCATATGGGCAAATAATAATCTAAGAGAGATTGCCGAAAAACGAATGCACCCACAAAGAGTTACTGTTTGGTGCGGTTTATGGGCCGACGCACAGTGCGGCCGATTCCCGAAAAGCTGGCCAAAACTCAAAAAATTAAGTAATTGATTCAAAATTTCTTACTCGGGGGTTGTCGGGGTCGCTGATTACGAATTTGATCTTAAAATTTTGAAAATCCACCCCCTTCCACCCCTATTGGCCACCCCCTCACGTGAAATAGCGTATATTCTAGAACATAATCAAGATGCATGTTAATTTATATGTTTTCGGGGTCGCTGATTACGAATTTGATCTTAAAATTTTGAAAAAAATTGCAAAAAATATATCTACGTATTGCTGCAGCTAAAAATTTTGTGTAGAGGTATTGATATGTACTAAAGATTTCTCGTATTTTACTAACCTTCCGAAGATGATTCCATTTGGTTTTGTTCAATTTACTCCATTACAAAATCTTTCAAATGTGTACAACTTTCACTATTCATCGACAGTAATACGATGCTCAAACGAAGGCCACGTTGCGACTGAAAATACAGAGGATACTTAGGGTACAGGACGTTGCTATGAACGGTTTTCACTACTCAAGGCATTACTGTAGTCAACCCAAAGACAAAAAAACTCTATCTAGAAACTTTTTTTTTCGACTTTTGGCCAGCATTTTGGGAATCGGCCGCACAGTGCGACGGTCAGGCAGTTACTGTGAATAGTATTCGCTATCGTGAGGAGATAACGAACTTCTTATGGCCCGAGTTGGAAGATATGGATGTGGACGATATGTGGTTTCAACAGGACGGTGCCACTTGTCACACAGCTAACGAAACAATGGCTCTTTTGCGCAAAAAATTTGATGGCCGAATAATCTCACAAAGCGGCGATGTCAATTTGCCGCCAAGATCATGTGATTTGACACCGTTGGACTTCTTTCTTTGGGGTTATTTAAAAGAAAAGGTGTACGTCGATAAGCCGGTAACAATTCAAGAGCTAAAGAATGAGATAATTCAGCACATTAACGGCATATAACCTCAGTTATGCCTCAGCGTATTCGAAAATTTGGACCATCGGTTGGAGGTGTGCCGCCAAGGCTGCGGCGGTTATTAGGCCGATATTTTGGTCCGTGCGTAATTGAAACATACCAATATTATCATAATGAAGAGAAATGAGAATAATTTCTTAAACAAAATGTATTTATTCAAAATCAACATCGGCCCTTGAAACTTAACCACCCTTTATATAAATACTTATACATATGTACGTGCATAAGTAGCGGCACCCGTAGTTCACGCACACTCATTTACTGGCATGCATGTATATCACGCACACTAATATCGTTTAATAACTTCCATTCGGAAATGATACGCAGTATGAGCCTCTACGCTTGCCATAATTAGCTTTAGCTGTTGCATATCAAAAGGTTCAACGCGTTTTAAGGAGCCGTCGGATATTGTAAAGAAAGTGCTTCCAGTGTAAGTGTGGCAAGCTGAATACACACTACATTACGCATGAAAAACACTTTCTGAAAGCAACCCAAAAGTGATTTGCAAATTAACTTTATGAAACAACATTTTGGCGGTTCACTCTGCGATACTGCAATACTTCTTTAATTTAAATTAAATTGTGGCTTTACTCTCGGTTTTACTTCTTCCCCCTTTTGTGGGAAAATGGCATTAATAAACACATACTTTTTTTCTAAAAAAATTATGCTAAGGAGGTAGCAGTTACTATAGACACAAGGATAAAAATACACAGGGCAGCTCAACTTGCGGAAAATATTCTGTGAAAACATGATTCAGTAAATCCACACTACGATATGACTGATGAGAGAATTGCAAGCTGATTCTAGTGGACCCTCGGTTAATAAGCATTCGAATGCGCTTAACGAACAAAAATCATACCGAACGAAGTATCGTACGAGTATAATGACCAAAGGAAAAGAAGAAGTACCGAATTGCGCTACCAAATATTAATGGACAAACCATCTCACTTTCACCCAGTGGAAAGTACTTAGGGGGTAATTTTGGACTACAAACTTAACTGGAAATCAAACGTCGAAGAACGAGTAAGGACAGCTGAAATTGCTTTATATGCCTGTAAATGTATGCTTGGAAGAAGATGGGGTATTCATCCCAAGTATAAATAATGGTTGTATAAGGCGATTATACGACCAATCTTATCGTATGGTTCGGTAGTTTGGTGGAATTACTATACCAAATTACTCGGCAGAATACAAAGATCAGCCTGTGCAATAACGGTCGGTGCAATCAGATCATGTCCTAGGGAGGCCCTCAACGCACTGACACACGTTATTCCAATAGACCTACATATTAAGAAGACGGCAGCCGTGAGTGCTTTTAGGCTAAATGAAGCGGGTCGCTGGAAAGAAAAAAACTTATTTCATGTCAGTCTATTATTGCGACAAACTCAGTTAACCTTGGTGAGGACTGACACATCGTCATTATGGTACCATTCAATGAGAATTTTGCCACTCTCTTTCCATCTAAGGAAGAATGGAATAAGGGATTCTCACTAAACAACTTCGACACTACAGTTTAAACCGATGGCTCTAAAATGCATTTTGGTGGTGGAGTTGGTATATACTCTCATAGACTTGGAATTGAAAAATCTGTGCGACTCCCTAATGCCTTCAGTGTCTTCCAGGCGAAAGTACTGGCAATTGGGGAAGCTTTTAGGCTACTAATCGCAGAACTCTCTTTTAAGTGAAATATCGCTATTCTTTCGGTTAGCCAAGCTGCAATCCACTGGATTCAGCTACAACCACCTCTATGGCGATGGAAACAAATGCGACATAATATTAATATTCTAAAGAATCTGGTTATATCAGCCCTCGTAATAGCTACACTAAAACATGTGGCAGCTTAAAACGAAAAAAGAAGTTGTCGAATGGCAAGCCTTCAGATCTCCTGAAATGATCTCTTTATGCAGCCCACAGGTGTTCTCTATGGGCTTGATCCGATCCAACAGCTGATATCAGGCCAAAACAGTATGCGTTTCGCTGAGCTCAGCGGCTGAGATGGTTTAGACACCTAATCAAGATGGACGACAGCAGAATTACGAAAAATACCTTGAACTATCTTGTTATGGGCTGTAAAAAGCGTGGAAGACCGCCAAGAAGAGGGGAGACGATGTTGATGCAGATTTACAAATGTTAAAAGAAGCAACATATGGAGCGCGACTGTGAAGGAAGCACCCCGAACTGTAATTGCTAAGAGAATGATAAGGCTTGAAGTCGATAGAAAATGGCCAATTTCTTTGCTAAATATTTGGTCAACGTTTTCAACCTAACAAAGAATTATATTAAATTCAAAAACCTCATCATAAAAACATTTGCCGTTCGGAGTCGGCTTAAAACTGTAAGTCCCTCAATTTGTGGAGCAACAACAAGACGCACACCCCAATTAGAAAGAGGAGCTCGGCGAAACGCCTAATAGAAGTGAAGGCGCCAATTATTATGATTCTTTTTTTTTGAACTTCCGTATTGTGGCGATAGATATATCTGTGTCTCTTTTCCTCTTATTATCCGCTAACGCAATATTACATGCCATGAAATTTGAAAAATCCGGTATTAGTGTGCAGGTCGAATGTAAATATTGCTCGATTGCATTCTTTAAGTACTTACTTTTTTTTTGTTGTGCTCCCTTTATTAATTCCCGATCAGTTTTCGGCAATATCGGAATGATAAAACATGTCGTTGCTATTACAAAGTTTATTTAGAACTGAACTTAACGTTCAAATTTCAAAAAATATAGTTGTTCTACATTCAGGTATGCATTTTTACTGAGTTGCCAGATTTCCAATAGAATGGTTTCGAAATCATGCAATATTTGGTTCGAATGGGAGGTGTCACGCCTTCTTTAGCGATAGCGCCCACTTTTCATGATTATTAAGGCCTATTATTAATTCCTTTACTCTACCATAAATGTATTCGCAACTATGCAATATTAAAAACTGGTCTGTATGGGAGGTGCCACACCCCATTTACCAACAACGTCTACTTTTTGACGTTACTGACGTATTTTCGAAATCACAATACTCGACCATGAATGGTATCGAAACTATACAATAAGCAATCAATTTACATATATATTTACATATTTATGCCAACCTCTTTAACCAGTGCCGCCCGCTTTGCTAATCTTTTAAGGTTTTTAATATTTTATGTTCTTGTACTAAATTTCAGTGTGCAGGCACGAATGCTTGCGAAAAAATGTAATAATAAGAAATTGGTTTGTATGGGAGGTGCCACACCCACTTAATTTAAATAAATTTTACTATGCCTATATCCTGCCGGCAATTGCAAGCAATAAGTTGACGAAGTTTCGTTGCAATCCGATAGCTGGTTTGGCAGCTATTAAATTACATACATACAAACAAGTACCCACTTTTATATAAATAAGATTTGCAAGTAAGTGTGGCGGCATAAATAAACTGTGAGGGTAATTAAATGTATAGTAGTTCACCAGCGGCGCTTAAAGAAAGTGACTTAAAGGTTCATCTGCTTGAAACTTGAGTCCAAGTAGAGATACAATGACCGTCTTGTCAGCCTCAACTGCCTGATATATGTGCATATGCGCTTTACATATACATAGTTACATACATATACATATAAATACATATATGTATACATACAGTATACAGACATTGCTTATAAAAAATTCGTTTGCTATTGATTTTTCTGTTGTGTCTATTCGACTATTCAACTGTGACTGCTCATTTTTTGGGCGCTTTCTTAGCAATTCACTTGCCGCAATGTTGAAGTTTTTTTTTTTGGTTTTTCTTGGAGATGTCTTTCTTTTCAAACAACTGTTGTTTTTGTAGCTATGTGGGAGGGGAAGTAGTAGCGGCAAATGACTAATGTCTACTACAAATTTATGTGTGTACTCCAAATATATACAAATATGTAAAAGTATGTATGTATGTATATGTAGGTATGTACTTTTCTATGTACTTTTGTCTGTTTACAGTTATGCGCAAAATATATAAAATACAATAATTTCCGTTGCTACTGAAGTGACTGAAGCCAACTTAACATAATATGTGTATGTGTATGTACAATACTTTCGGTAATTATTAGAAGAAGAAGAAGAGGATATGCAAATATTTGCAAAAATTAACAAAATTTGCATATAGGTACATATAAATATAGTGTTTGCCATAGTCTTCAGCTAGAACATAGGGCCTGAGTGTGCATATACACATACATACCTACATACATATATACATACATATATAAATATTTGAACATCTTCCCGTAATAAGTAGCAACACTAAATTATATTAAATTTTACTCAAAAATAAAGGTTTTCTTTTTCCCCAAACGAATATTTTGGAAAGAGCAAAAATCGCAGAGATTTTTAATCGAAATGACCTAACGTTGCATATGTAAATATGTATTGTGCATATGTATGTATGTATGTTTGTATACTTAAGTATTTATGCATTATTATTATTATTATTATTATTTACAATGTTCACTTACCCAAATTTGATTTGATGGCAGTTATTGATGACTGTTTTTTGTTTTCTACAAAAGATTTTCCGTTGCCTGTTTTCTTGTTATCCAGCAAAAGCAACTCACTAAGTTGCTCTACTTTATATATTTTTACGAAGGTTAGCTTGATTTCAGGAAAAACAAAAAATTACTTGCAAATTCTATCCGTAACGCTACTACGATAAAAGCCGCTCAACTTAATTAAGTGTAATCACTTTTTTTACGACTCGCTTACTTTTTCTTTTATTTGATAATTAACTTTTTTCGCAAACAAATTGGCTTGTTTTTTATTTTTTCTTCTCTACTCGAAATGGGTTACTGTTGTATAATTCTCATGGCATGCGCTGCTAATTTGTGTTACCAATCTGTCACTACAATTGGCTAATAACGTGCATGCAAAATGCTTCAACGTTTCAAGCGAACACACAATTACAACCAACACGCCGAAATGTACAACACTAACTGAATTCACTATCTTATAGGTAGGCTAACCGAATAACTCCATGTTCGACACACATCTGAGTGGCTCAAAATAATGTAAATAAACAACCAAGTGTTTCTTGCTTGGGTGTGTAGAGTAGCACTCAGCCAACATTTCACTCACTTCACTGGCGAAAGCTGCTCATGCGTTTTGCACAATTTCGTTTTTTACTCCCCTCCTTCAGTTCTGATAATTACAAAACAACATCACAAACTATAATTACAGCATTTACGTCTCACTGTCACAATGCAAAAGCAACGAAATTTGTGCAAAGGTTTGCCGAAAAATTAGCAGCATATGAGATAATACTCGTAATGACACAAAAAGTAAATGTTAGCTGCTGATTCATTGCCATTGTCAGCAGTCGGAAAGTTGAAAGCAGTGAAAAGACAATAAATAAGCAACAGTAAAATTAAAATTAATACAAGTATGTAGGAATTGTTAGTGTATGACTCGTTAGTTAAGCATTGAATGAAGAGCACGCGTTTACAGTCAATCGAAGCAAATCATATGGAATTTGAGAAAGCTTTTCTCTACTACTCACCAACACTCAATTCCCAATGCTTGCTAACGCAAGAGAGAGCACCAAAAAGCAAAACAGTGAGCATCCAGCTATGCGCAGCGCATCGTATCCTGTAGCAACAACTGTCGAGTGCACTCACACTCACACAAACAATTACGAAGTGACACTCGCAACAGTTTGGCCGTGTTTTACCTACAGTTGTGATCATAAAAATGAACTGTGCCTGTGTTTATCAACCAATGAGTGTCATTTTACTTGTTATGTTTTCTCTACTACTCACCAACACTCAATTCACACTGCTTGCTAACGCAAGAGAGAGCACCAAAAGCAAAACAGTGAGCATCCAGCTATGCGCAGCGCATCGTATCCTGTAGCAACAACTGTCGAGTGCACTCACACTCACACAAACGCTTACGAAGTGACACTCGCAACAGTTTGGCCGTGTTTCACTTACAGTTGTGATCATAAAAATAAACTGTGCCTGTGTTTATCAACCAATGAGTGTCATTTTACTTGTTATGTTGTTGTCCTATCGAATGTGTCAATGAGTATTAGCAGGCGATATACAAGGTTTGATTGAAAAGTAATGAGCCTTATTTTTTTAAGCAGTTTTATTAAACCTTTTGGCTTATACAACTAATATTCTTCAAACTAGGACCCTTGAACGTCAATACACCGCTGGTAGCGGTTCTTCCACTGCAGGAAACATTTTTTAAACTCATCCACCGAAATCGCGTTCAATTCGGCTGTCACAATTTTTTGGATCGCCTCGATGAAGTCGAAACGCCTCTCCTTCAGGTTTCTTTTCAGGCGCGGGAACAAGAAGAAGTCCGGAGGGGACAGGTTTGGGCTATAGGGAGGGTGGGAACCCCCATTGCTTTTGTTCATCAGTCAAAACCTTTGGAACCAATTTGGCGCACACTTTGCGCATTTCAAGTTTTCCGGTCACGATTTCCCGCACATTGTAATAAGTTAAATTTAACTCTTCACTGATCTCACGTTCAAAAATTCACGAGCCCGGTTCACATCTTCGTCTGTTTGCGTCGTCGAAGCCCATCCAGATTGCTGTTCGTCTTCGACGTCCTCTCGGCCTTCCTTGAACGACTTGTGCCACCGTTTTACCTGGGCATTGGACAGAGATTGGTCCCCGTAAGCCTCCTTGAGTAGCCCAATGGTTTCGGTACTCGTTTTGTTTAGCTTTACGCAAAATTTGATCGAGTAACGTGGCTCCAACGATCGCTGCATTTTCGCCACTGCAAAATCCTAACACACTTTTAAAACAGCTTTCACGCGCGGAGTGATGTTGACTGCACCGCTGTTGTCAGCGAACTGGGACCGGTTTCTAGTGGAAGGGGAGGTCCAACGATCATTTTCCCCCACCAGCCGATTCGGTTGAAGCGCTGCTTGGAAAGTGCGTCGCCCATCGATGTAAACAAATGATAATCGGAATCCGCCAAGTCTGGTGAGTAAGCCGCATGCACCAGCGGTTCCCAATCGTACGTCTCCACCAATTCCCGGGTCACTCTTGTTCGATGTGGCGGTGCATTGTCATCAAGAAAAATTACTTTGTGACGCCGATCGGCATATTCTGGGCATTTTCGGTGTATAGCGCTGTTCAAATCGGCCAATTGTCGTTGGTAGTCAACTGTTTCACCTGGTTTTAATAGCTCGTACGAAATCATACCACGCCGATTCCAGAAAACACACAGCATTACCTTGCGGCCGTAGCGATTTGGTTTGGCCGCTGTTTTTGGCTTGTGGCCGGGCGAACCACACGATAGTTTACGCTTGGGATTGGAGAAATACACCCATTTTTCATCACCCGTAATGATTCGATGCAAAAAAGACTTCCTTTTGAGCCGGGAGAGCAGCATTTCACAAGTGGTTTCACGATGTCCGCAAATCGTAGTTTGAAGGCACGAAATTCGACATTTTTAAGAGCAACAAAAATGCATTGTTGTATGAAACGTAACAAACAATGAACTGAATATTGTTGACAGATGACAGACGAAAAAAAACAAGACATTTGGGATGGTTTAAAAATACTCCTAGCGACATCTATGGACTAATAACTGAAAGTCTCATTTCATAGGTAAGCCCAATGCGAAGTCGGATGAAGGCAGTGCTGTCCTTGATACGTCATATGGCTGGCGAGTTGGGTTTAGTGCCTGTTGTTCCGCACAGCGGGAGTAATAAACTATTCCTATCTACATAAAAAAATTCACGTTACTCAATTGAGATGTCAATAGAGACTAATTCCTGTAGACGGCACCTTTTTTATGGCATCTTTGACATTTGTTAAGTGGGCAGATGTGCAATTTTACACGATAGAACGATGCGTTAAAATTGTTGAAACTTATTATGAAAATGGCCGATCTTCAAGAAGAACATATCACCGAATTCGTGATTTTTTTCGTAGAAATAATCGTCTCGCGTCGACTATTCAATGGTTTGTGAAAAAACTTCAAAAAACTGGTTCTGTCGAGTGTAAAAAATGGACTAGCAAACAAACTGGAATGGACGTTCCTTTGAGAATATTGCTGCTGTAGCAAGTGTTGCTGAACAATCTTCAAGATCGATATCTCGACGTTCTCAACAGTTAGGCATACATGAATCGACTGTTTGGCGAATTTTACTTGTAGACGTAAATGATGTAATTTTTCACATATAGTAATTGTTAAGAGCCGTATTTTGAATAAAAATAGTGAAAGCAGATATAATCTAAATTTTTACATATTTTATTTTAAAATAGCATCTAGGCGTATCTTGAGTAGGACCCCTCATATATGTATAGTTGTCAGCTTGGCACAAGATTTCGTGATTTTTGAAAATTAAAACGCCAAAAAAAATTGTTTAGTGCTTAGTGCTCTTTTAACTCTCCGTTGGGCACCCAGGTCTTGCCAGACCTTTTTCGACTTTGAACGGGAATTTAACTTATTTCTATTATAACCTTTTAAAAAGGAGCCTCGAACATGACAAAAGAAAAGGATTTAAAAAGTTACAGCTTCAGTTAGGCATCTCGGGTCTGGATGGACATCTATGTATTTACAAACATTTGTAGTTTTAAGTATCGCAGGAATATATTTTTAATTTCTTATCTTTTTGATTGATTGCATGCTAACATTGGGCTACCTACAAAAGCAAAAATAATCGCTGAAAATATTTTGGTTTGTGAAAAACGGATGTTTTTTGTTTTGTTCTTTATTTGACTCATTTCGAAGAAGGTTGAAGAAACAAAAGTTGCATTTAAATGTATAGTAAATATGATGACAATGAAATTTATAGTAAAATATGGAATGTTACTTATTTATGGAATCGGTGGAAGGCAAGCAAAAGATGTACTACTGTGGGCAAAAAGTAAGGTGAATTTATTTGTCAAACTTCGCGGGATTAAAATTTCGCTTTAGTTATTTTTTTCATGAGTTGGCAGCACTGTTAATAACATCTGGGCCAACTTTCATGTGAATGTCATTATCAGTAATATATTTACGCTTGTGTTTACCAAACGACCAAGAGTGCATTTTTCGATTTTTTCAATGTCTGATTCGATTGAGCAGAGAAGTGCCATCAAATTTTGTTTGCGGAATGAAATTTCGGCTGCGGAAACGTTTAGCATGTAGCAGAAGGCATTTGGTGATTCGACCATGTCGCAGAAAAATGTTTACAAGTGGTACAAAGACTTCAAAGAGGGTCGAGAACGTGTTGATGACTTGGAGCGCTCCGGACGATCATTGACGTCAACAGATGACCAGTTGACTGTTAAAGACCTTACTGATATGATCGGAATATCAGAAGGATCTGTGAAAACCATTTTGAAAGACCATTTGGGCCTACGAAAAGTCAAATCTCGTTTGGTACCGAAAACTCTCAATTTCTTGGAAAAAAGTCGTCGCGTTGAGGTTTGTGAAACAATGCTTTCAGACTATCAGGACAAGCTCAAATGCATCATTACGGGAGATGAGACTTGGATTTATGCTTACGACCCTGAAACAACCGACCAATCAAACGAATATCGTGCTAAAGGCGAGGCCAGACCGAAAAGAGCACGTCAAAGTCGTTCAAAAATAAAGATCATGATGATCAGTTTTTTTCGATGTTCGTGGTGTGGTGCACTATGAATTCCTTCCACCTGGCCAAACTGTTAATAAGGAATATTATTTGAGCGTTATGCGTCGTTTACGTGAAGCAATTCATCTAAAAAGACCAGAATTATGGGCCAACGACTCTTGGTTTTTGCATCACGATAATGCACCGTCTCACATTGCACTCGTTCTTCGTGACCATTTCGCCAAAAATTCCACGCATATCATTCCGCAACCCGTATTCACCTGATTTGGCTCCGTGTGACTTCTGGCTATTCCCAAAACTCAAGAGACCACTCCGGGGAACGCGTTTCGAGTCGATTGAGGAGATAAAAGCTGAATCGAAGAAGGTGCTGATGGCTATACGGGAAATGGACTATTTGGCATGTTTCGGGGATTAGAAAAATCGTTGGCATAAGTGTATTTCATCGAGAGGGGGTTATTTCGAAGGGGATGAAATTGATTTACAAGAATAAATAAAGATTTTTCATTTTACAACCAAATTCACCTTACTTTATGCCCACAGTATATAAGCGATTTTGGAGTGCTATTTATATAGAGGATTCTTGCAGACAATACAATAGAAATGAGTTCTTGGACCAAGATTTTTGCCTCCTTGTAGCCAAAGACGACAATCCCTCTTCGCTGAGTGTACCGACTCCGGTTGGTTCGGTTGATTGACTACAATATTCCCAGGGATAGTAATTGGTTTGTTGAAAAATGATTCCATAGCAACGAGTAGTGAATTGAGAAATAAAAGCTGGATTATTCATAGGATTTTCGATCTTGTCAAGAACCAATGTGTGCGATAAAGTCGTCAGCAAATTTCGTCTCGTTGTCAATGCATTGACATCTAACATGTTGAAAAAAAAAGCAAAGGTCCATTTGTTGGCCGTTGTGATGCTAAATGTGGGACCATTTGATCCATGCAATCGACACCAACTTTCCGAAGAGAATTACTTAAGCAACGTAGGTGTTATGGACGGTAAAAAACATGGAATAATTTGAATTATTTAAGGCTGTGGCTGGACATAAGAATCTACAAATTTAAATGCACGAAAATGCAACCATGAATGACAAAAAACTAAGGTGTTTATGGTCGCATTAAAAGTGCTTGTAGTCAGATAAGTTATTTCTCTTTATTTGTAGATATTTTAATTGATTATTTAAGATATTTCAATTGCCTGGGGCAGTGCAATGCTGACGACTACTTTTGCATGTGTAGAAGTGTCGAAAACTATGTGGGTAGCACTATTTCAGTTTGTAGTGCAAATTCCTTATGAACGAATATTTTTTTAAATTTTTGTATTATAATAAATTATAATTAAAAAATTATAATTAATCGAATTTGTATTATCGAATTATATGCTCTATTAGCTCTATTTTGAACCTTTCTTAAATACAAACTCTTATGAAAAAAATTTTTTTTGATTTAAAAAAATGTATTATTTATTATTTACAAAATTTATGTACACTTTTTTCCAAGACTTTTTGCTTTTTAAAAGTCCAAAGTTGGCAGCCCTTTATATATTTATTAACTGCATTGATGTTTCCTCAGGGTATACTACTAATATTTTAACCACAACTGTTAACACACATACATATGTAGGTATGTATGTAAGCACGTATGTATATCTGCTTAGTTAGTAGTGACGTTAATTCATGAGTGCTGGCCGTATGACGTTGATTGAGGTCATATCAGCAAATGCACACACAGGGTGGTGAGTCAAACTTTGCTCCATGAATTGGCCTACAACTCCCACACCCCCGTGTGCGTAAACAGAGGTTTGTTTGTGTGCACCCATGCACGCAGTCCCCTCGGCAGTGTCCAATTTATAAGGCGAATTAAACCTAATGCTGCACAAGCACCGATACCGTCCTTTTATTGTCATTAACCTATAACTAAACGCCAAACTTTGGCAGTATTGTTCATTCAACTAACAAATCGTATAGGTGAGTAAATGGTGAAAACGATGCCGCGTAGATCGCGCGGCATACGTTTGGAGTTGTAGCTTTGAGTATTTCATTGTTCGGCGGTATGGGCAGCAGGCTCTGCTCAGTGCGTTACTGTTCAAATTCAGTTCGTCACAAGTGCAATTTACTTGGCCTTCACAAATGGCTTGTACGTTTTTAAAAAACAAACCAGTTGTGCCTTTTCAGCCCCCACATCGTTGAATAATTGAAATTTGTTAGTCTAGTGTGCGCCTATATGGTACAGTCACTTTCAAAATGACAAGAAATCTTATATTTTACCAGTAGTAGCTGAAAAGGCAAAACTTGATGGCCGGATATATAAAGTTTGATTTCAACTGAACATAATGAGAAACTTTTTAAAGGGTAGTATTACTCTAGAGGCCTTAAATGGGACTAACTTTGACGGTTTACTTTAAGAGTAAGGAGAAAAGACTAGCATCTCTTCCAGGGATTTTTACTTCAGAGATTTTGAATACGAAAAACTTCTAATGCAAAAACGGAATAATAGAACAAGACTTCGAAATCGCTTTTCTATAACTCACTCTTTTTATAAGGCTATGTAAGAACTTGACCAATTTATGTTTACGTATAAGTATATAACTCAATTCTTGCGAACAATTTTTGTTCATTACGAACTCAGTACCGCAACATTTGAAAATTTCTCCCTCTATGCTTGCAATATTTTTTGTTTTGTCTTTCTCTATTGCTCTTTTGACGTTATATTAGGTGCGCAACTAAGGTCAATGGATGCCGCCAGCAGTGTGTGCTAGTCGATTCTAACATAACCTAAACGTCATAAACCAAGCTTAGAAAAAGGAAGGGCTTTCGCATCGTGACGGGTGATGAAAAATGGATTCATTACAGCAATCCAAAGAAAAGAAAGTCATGGGGACTGCCCGGTCATGGTTCTACGTCGTCGCCTCGGCCGAATATTCACGCTGCGAAGGTTATGCTATGTAGTTGGTGGGACCAAGTTGGTGTTATTTGTTATTAACTGTTAAAACCAAGCGAAACCTCGGGATCACTGGGGGTCGGTATCGACTTCAATTGATGCAATTGAGCGAAGCATTGCGCGAGAAGCGGCCGCAGTATGCGGAAAGGCATGAAAAAGTTCTTCTACAGCGTTTTTGCCGAAGACTTTTATTTAAACAAAAAACACTAGTTATATCAATAATTTAATCAATTATACTCATATTATATTATATTTATTATAATTTCATATATAATTATATTCATATATTCGTGAAGATTATAATAGTTTGACCATCTCGCTCAGGTCTTTTCAGTCGAATAGCCTTATTCATGAGCTGTAGCTGGGCGATGTAGAATTCGTTGTTGACGGAGGCATTCTTTTCGAGCATTTCCCAATGCACCATACCCTCCCAGTCGCATCAAACACATATCATGATCTTCTTTGGATGAAGATCCGGCTTGACTCTCAGCTTTGGCGTATCTCCTGGAGCCACACACTCGTTTCTTTGCTTAAGTTGATGAACGAATATAGGCACCATTTCTCATCTCCCGTGACGATTCGGTACAAAAAGCGTTGCTTAAGAGCGCGTGTTGCTCGACGACGTTGCTTGAAGGCGACTTTCTTAGTTTTTTTCATTGAGCTCGAGAGGCTCCTAGGCTCCAAGGCTCCCAATTTTTCGGTAAATCCCATTGAGCGTGATTGAAAATCGTTTTATTATCGCAGTTCATTTTTCCCGCCGATTCATGACTGGTTTGGCAACACTACTCCTTCAAAAGTGATTTGAGACATTCTTCATCGAATTCCGAATACCTTCCGTTGCGGTACTTGCCATCGACGTTAAAGTCGTCATTTTTGAACTTTGGAAACCATTTCCGTACTGTATACTCGCCTATAACAAATATCCCGGGCTGCTTCGGCTTCGGCAGCTTCTTGACTTCGATGAAAAGCAAAGAAGAGCAGGTGTCGAAAATGTTGATTTTTGCCTCCTGAGTATTCCATTTCTAAGACTCAAAATTAATAAAAAATTAAATAACTCAAAAATACAATTAACACAGTTTTGTAGAGCAGCAAGCGTTCTATCAAATGAATAATTAACCTTTGCCTAACAGCAAACAAATCGTTGTAAAATAAAAGAAAATATAAAAACGCTATGAACGTATTCCCCAACCCAATAAAGGGTTTTCCAATAAGAGGTGTTATTTTGATATTTAAAGAAACATGTTATTTTTTAATATAAATGATCGGATGTTTATTTCGTTATAAAGAGGAAGATATGCCGTTAATAGTGGAAAATAACATCAGGCAAATGACCACCACGACCACGCTTACAGGACAATATCCTTTTCATGAAATCTTCCATAACCAAATTGCAAAGTGGCTGCCCTTTGTCCTCGATAGCCTCACGAATTCCATCTTTGAGGTCTTGAATCCACCCTGGACTGTTGGTGTAGACCTTTTCTTTTACGTGGTCCCAAAGAAAACAGTCACAAGATGTTAAATCACAAGACCTCGGAGGCCAGTTGTGATCACCTCTTCGAGAGATAATACGGTCCGGAAAGTTTTCCCGTAAAAGATCAATGGTTTTGTTGCTTGTGTGGCACATAGCGCCGTCTGGTTGATAATAAACGTTGTTCAGATCAATACCATCCAATTCCGGCTATAAAAAATCGCTAATCATCTCTCGATAACCTTTTATATATTTAAATACCACCTGTTATTGAAAAACCCTCTATATAATTGACGCTTATACCCTTTGCTTCTATTTTTTTAAGTAATTCGCCGAGCTCCTCTTCCGATTTGTGGTGTGCGTCTTCATGTTGCTTCACAAACGGAGGGAGCTACAGTTTTATGCCGCTTCCGAACGGCAGATGATTTTATGAGGAGGTTTTTCATGCAGAAATGCGCTCAGATGATTGCCCCTGCCGGTCGAAGGCGACTGCTATTAGACAAAACTTTTTCTATCATTTGTTGTTTCACGCCCGGGATTTCGAATCCAAGCGCTACCGCATGATAGTCACACACCCACCCATTCGGCTAGTGGCGGCCGAAGCTAGTCAAATTTCAAGTCAATCTATGCAATAGAGCTCAAGTGGCCTGTCCATCTAGTTCGATAAAAAGTGGTTTTGTGGAGAATGCATTTAAAGTTTAACAAACACCGGCAAGACTCCATTTTGGAGTAAGACGAAGTTACTAACAAAGCTTGAATCTATTCGTTTGAATCTATTGAATCTTTGTCTAACCGTCATTAAATTTCATATTTCGGTAATTGCCGCAACATTTTTTTTTTTAATATTAAGCAAGTTTTCCAGCTCTAAAGCACTAGACATTAATTCGAAAGGGGTTTTTTATACTTAGTTAAAAACATTAATCATTGTTTTATGCTTGGAATGCCCCAGTCATTTTTGCAGAGTTGTGGTCTTCTTGTGCTTTGTAATTGCCACCGAACCAGCGTCTTGTTGCTCTCTTTTTGTACATCTTTAGAAACATATGTACATGCGTATGTTTGAATATGTACGAGGTATGTACTAAATGGCGCTATATTTCTTGTAAAAGAGCACATACACACACACATACAGATACCCGTATATGTACAAATGAAATTATGTGTACCTCTCATTGTGTGTTTGCTCTTCTTGTATGCACAAACATTTAAAGTTAAACAATAAATGCGCATGCATACAAATACAGACACACATACATATGTACGCAAGCGTATTTATCTGTAATAGAAAAGTCCATAACCAGCAGCTCACTTCGGTGTGCACGCAACAATTATATGTCCGTATGTATGTACTGCTATGTACGAGTATGTTGAGCTGAATTATGTTGCTTATGCGTCGCGTACACAGAAATTCTTAGAAAAAGTAATTATAAAATATTATAAAATTATAACATGTAAATGTGTGTCTATTGTGGGAATTACTAATAAAGCAATATTTTTAATTTTGATAAATATTTTTTTCTTTTTTTGATAAATATTTGATTAACTCTGTTGGCTAGAAATTAAATGAAATGGAGGAGGGAAAAGGTTTGGGGTTGGATCAAAATGTTAATTGCTGGCAAGCCACGCCGGATGTGTACCTATAAAATTTCACGGGCTGCACAGACACATGACGCCAGATTCAAATGTGTAATATAAACTTTTGCGCCGACAACCGAACTGAACAACTTCCAGTATTGTAAATATAAAAAGTTTCTCTTAATTAGCGAATTTTTTGCGGTGTTAATTATTTCGAGTTCTCTGGCTTTAAGCTACGACAAGCGAACAGAATTTTTTTCTTAGGGGTTGGTGTGCGGGTATGGTGCGATCTGCTGAGCCCAGTAGAAAGTCTTAATCGAATCGAACAGGGGTTTTCCCCCAAAAATGCACAAAATAGCTAAAATCCCGACAGAGTCAAGCCAAAGTTATTTTCTTTGCAGCAATGTACCATAAGCTTTCGACCCTCGGCAGGCAATGGAAAGCCTCCGAGTGTATTTCTGCCATGAAAAAGCTCCTCATAAAAAATATTTGCCGTTCGGAGTTGGCTTAGGTCTGTCGATTTGTGAAACAACATCAAGATGCACATCACAAATAGGAGGAGGAGCTCGGCCAAACACCCAAAAAGGGTGTAAACGGCAACTATATCCAATGATCAGAAATTACCGGGAATGTTTAATTTAAACGAGCTACGCACGTGGGAACCGGCCCATGTTTTTTTCTTATGTTGGTAGGCCTGTAAGACACACATCTGTCACTTTTTAGCGCCCTCGGACCACTAGTGTCTACCTGGTCGGCCGGAAATGTGGGCAAATAATTATTGGATTTTGCATGATGATAACGCGCCATCGCACTGAGCCCAAATCGTGCTGGATTATTTGACCAAAAACCAAGTAAAAACCATCGTGCAAACAACGTATTCACCTGCTATTGACCCGTGTGACTTCTTTTTGTTTCCCAAGTTGAAGTTACCACTTCGTGGAAGGAGATTTCAGCCGATAGAGGAGATCAAAAGGAATGCGACGAAGGGCCTACCTGGGGTGCATGGAGGACTGGGTTAAACGTTGGCACATGGCGTGTTGCTTCAGACGGGTCATATTTTGAAGGGGATAAAATAAATTTGCCTAAAATTTAACTCTGTTTTGTTTTATTTAAACATTCCTGGTACTTTCAGATCATAGGGTAAATTTAATACACCACCATTCTTCTCCTTTTGGGTGACAAAATCAAAATATTAGCAGGTGTACGACAAGAATGTATTCTCTCGCCACTCCTCTTTAGCATCGTTTTGGACGCTGTCATGAAAAACGCCTTGTCATCTGGAGCCGGTATTACCTGGGGACTACAGAGGCGCTTAGCGCATCTTGACTATGAAGATGGCATCTGTCTTCTATCCAACAACTATCTTGACATGGCAGCGAAGATTCAAGCAGTGCGAGAAGCAGCTGAGAAATCCGGTCTGAAGATCAATACCCAGAAAACTAAAGTCATGCGTATAAACACAGCAAATACGCAAAATCTCTCAATGTACGAACTCCGAAATGTACAACCTTTCTGCTATTTAGGCAGCGTTGTTTCGGTCTCTGGAGGTTCGAGGGATGATTTCAAAAGCGGAACAAAGAAAGCAGTGGCGGCATTTGGCTCTCTGCACGCAATTTGGAACGCATCACAAATTTCACGGCGCACAAATTTGCGAATTTTTAACTCCAATGTAAAGTCGACAGCTGACCCAAGCTCATCATTACAAGTTTTTGTAAACAGAAGCCTTCGAAAAATTCTCAAAAAATTTTGGCCAAATACTATCTCGAATGCTGACTTATGGGCCAGAACTCAGTGGAATCCAAAACTATTAGAGATCCGAAAGAGAAAATAGGGCTGGATTGGCCATATTCTACGTAGATAATGTCTTAAGAAGGGCCGCCATTGACTGGAATCTCCAAGGAAGCCACATATGTGGAAGACCATCCCAGACGTGGAACCTGAATACGACTACTGGAGTCAGAAACCCGCGCCATGCAGCTTCGCTGGGATGTAGTTAAAAAATTGGCGCAAAACAGACCCGAATAGAAGAAATTCGATATGGTCTTATCTCTCACACTGAAACTCTAGCAATTTGTGATGATGAATGCACCATCACGCCGAGTACAGCATGCTAATGTCATCATGGAGGCTCATGGCTGAGAACTACTGCGCTCGCGCGTTATACAATGCACTTAATTTTACCTCTACGTACTTTCCATCCACATTTACGTTATTTCCATCGCTGTTTGCCCTGCAATCAGGTTAAAGGAGGTTAGTCTCTCGAGGCAATCTCTCAAGGGGCATGGTAGCATTTTGAAGCAGTTAAAACCACGTTTCTCTGAACTTCAGATAGATCTCTCTACCCGCAAACTGAGGTTTGAGGGTCGTGCCAAGGCAATATTTCCAAGTAGAATTGGAACTAGTAGAAAATCTGCACCTGATGTTGGTACCTCTGTACCACTGACGACTTCAAGAGGGAATCGGGAGTCGGAGCAGGGGTTTTCTCTGAATCAGCCAATTTATCTATTTCCTTAAAGCTGCCGAGCACTGCTGGTATTTTTCAGAAGAGAAAAGAGAAGTCTTTGCGACTTGGGCTCTGATGACGCGATGAGGGCTCTGATGACGCCATGGTGCAACTCCTGTAAGAAGGAGATCAAATCTCTTGGGTGTGCAGGTAACATTTCCTTTATCTGAATTGGCTGTTGTTGTTGTAGCAGCTTACTAAACCGATAATTCATTACCGGTCGTCTTTGTCTAGCTCATCTAACGGTAGGCCCAGGAAACTTGATGTTTTGACAGGTTCAGAAGTAAGGGGGTATTAGGTGAGTGGGTTTGATGGGGCATGTGAAAAAGTGGTTAGTATCGAGCGGAGTGCCTTCACATGATGGACATATGTTGGGCATGTAGCGGTCAATTCTAGATAGATACGAGTTTAGTCTGCTACAGTATCCAAAACGTAATTGTGCCAAAGTTACACGGGTATTTTGTGGTAGCTGAAGCTCTTCATCTACTGTGGGTGGTGGTTGGACTCCGATTACGGCATTCAGGGGTCGGGAGTTTAGAAAGGTGGAAAGGGTCTCCCGATAAATGTCGTTTTTTGTCTATCTAAACAACACGGCACAGTTGTCGGTTCGTTTTGCCCTGGATCGTCCGTTCTTTGTAAATGTCCGGATTTAGTAGCTAGACAATTAAGGTCTCTGGGTGCTCCTTTATTCGACAGCTTGGGCAGTGCGTCAACCTAAATCCCAGCAATTTTTTACATCACACATCAATTAGAGATGAGGTACAATTTGGCAGTCTCTAAATACTCACGGTTAACCAAATATCTGAAAATTTCACGCAAGATGGAGAGAAGACATCAAGAAGACATGGTAATTGGCACTTACCGATTCGAGGGCATACCATCGTTTGAGTATCTCGGGAAGGAACAGCACATATTTCGCTCATACCAAACTATTCAAATCTAAACTTCTACGAGGGATTGCAAACTGCGGCTATACCATTCAATGATACGGCCAGTTCTTGCATAAGGCTGTGAATGCTGGACGATGACTGCCAAAGATGATTCGTGTCTAAGAGTAATCGAGCGGAGAGTGCTACGATGGGTGTTCTAACACACTATGACTGCAAGATGGAATCTACCTGATACGTTACAATGATGAATTGTTGCGAATTATTGTAATGGCCAGGACATCGTGAAATACGTCAAGTCCGCGCTTGAAAGATGACCGTATCCAGAAATCAATTACGGGGTGTCATGCAACCACGTAGCTCCTAAAGCACGAGGACGTCCAAGACTAACATGGTTTGAACAAGTTCTAATGCACCTGAAGACATTGGGTGTTAGAAACGGGAGAACTGTTACCGATGATCGAGATGCATGGAAAAGCATCGTGAACGAAACTAAAGCTCTCCCCGAGCTGTACAGCTGTCCGATGTTGATGATAATGATGCTGGTCCCACTGGTATCTAAGGATGTCTCTGCCTCGCGATATGTTTTTTGTTTTTTTTTTGTATTTCGAAATAGCTTCCTTAACAGTTTGCATTATAAAATTTTCGATTTTTTCTGGCATCGATTATTCCCTGTACAACAACCGTTTTTGAAAGAAATACTTCCAAGCAAGGATCGACGGCAATGTTGGAACTCGTTGTACCACCATTTCACAGTGCTTAAGTGTGGTGCTTCAACGCCAAAAGTCGAAGTTAGTTGATCAATGAATTCCCGTTTCTAAAATCAACGTCGAAAATCGTAACAAATCATGGTAGTAAAATTTCCACGAGTTAATTCCTTCAGGGCGAAAGCGATTTTTTAACTCACTAAAAAAAGAACAAATAAAACTCGTACGTGAAAAAGTTATATGTAAGTTTAAGCTAAAAACATGCCAAATTTTTCAATAAAAATATCAAATTACAGCTCATCAGACGTAGTATTGCAAAGGCGCGAAATATAACAGGCAACCCTCGTATTAATTTTTATAAAGATAAGGGGTCCCGGTGGTCTAGAGCACGAAAATTTAGGGTATTTTCAGGATTGTTTTTTTACAATAAAAAATGAAAAACGATATTTAAATTTTTTTATACTTTTTAATTAACTTTTTTTTACATACAAAATTAAAGAAAAAAAAATATAAAAGAAAAATATTAAAAAAAAATATAAAAAAAAATTAGTTCACAAACAATTTTTTTTTAATTTTATATCTTTCTAATTTTTTTTAAGTTTTTTTAAATTTTCTTAAATTTTTTTTCTTAATTTTAATAAATTTAACAATGGCGCTGAAGTTGACCCTTCGGACACATTGGAACTGGACGGTGTTGCCCATTTTGGCTCTTCTATTTATCTGAAACACAAAAACCAAAAAAATTATTAATCAGTATCCAACTGTAGGACTGTAGCTATGCTTCGTACCAGCATAAAAAAAACAAACATTTTACAAAATGGCGCGGCTTCGATTTTGACACTCTAAATATCGAGTCTTTTCAGTTTTTTAATAAAAGAAATACGAAATAATTGAAATAATAATACGATTCTAATACGGGCGATAGCCATTGCCGTTGTGAGCAACTTATTAAAATTTCAGACGATTCGGTTGAATTGTTTTGGTTTTTTGTTTGACAACACTAGGCCGAAAAAGTCGTTTCGAGATAAATCAGTTTAAAGTTTGAGGTACAGGAGCGCGTGGACCGCTCTCTGCTGAGTTAATGGGATGTAGTATTGGGATGTAATATTGGGAGTTTCCGCATGAAAATGTCAGTGTATATTCTGAAGATATTACAGGGTGAATGATATGAAGTGTTACCAACTTCACACTGCTTGTATCTGTAAAAAAGCTCATGACATCAACGTCAAAATTGTTCTAATGACAGTTCAATATACTGTTTATAAGCCATCAAAAGCATTTGCGTCTTAGGTTTGTTGAATTTTGTTTTCCTGTGATGGAATTCAAACGTAATAGTGTGACTGCGATATATTTTGCTGGAAAATCACAACCCGCCATTGTTCGTGAATAAAATGTCTCAAAGTGAACAAAATGTTTGTGCATCGCACTATGAAACGTTACAATGATACTGGTAGCATTGCAAAACGCTATGGAGGAGGACCAAAAAAACCGCAACAACGCCAGAAATGGTTCGGAAAGTGAAGGCTCGACTTGAACGGAAGTTCGGTGCGAGAGAGCAAAGGAGTTGTTGCGCTTGCACAAACGTGGCGAATTTCTTAACATTATGTTTTCTGATGAAAAAAATTTCCCAATTGAGCAGTTCATAAACACTCAATACGATCGTGTTTACTTGACCGAACACTCATAGGAGAATTTTGGCCTACGTATGGCCAATCGAAGCAATTTCCCATCGCAAGTAATGGTTTGGGCCGCAGTGACCGCTGATAGACGTTCTCTAATCGTTTTTATCGAGCCTGGTGTTAAAGTGAATGCGACTTATTATCGGGAAAATGTTTTAGAAGCTGCTTTAGAGTCGTGTTTTAGAAGCTGCTTTAGAGTGGACACGCAAACATTCCGGTCGTAGACCATGGACGTTCCAACAGGACTCGGCACCGTCTCATAAAGCTCGTGTGAACCAAGAATGGTTAAAAAATCAGGTTCCACACTTCATTTCGTCCACACAATGGCTTTCGAATTCGCCAGACGCAAATCCGATGGACTATTTCATCTGGTCCATTTTGGAGAGCAAGATGAGGACTAAAAAATATGCCGATATGGATGCGCTGAAAAAAGCGATTATACGAGAATGGGCCAAAATATCTCAAGATCACATTCGTGCAGCATGCCACTTTTTTTTACCCTTTGAAGGCTACAGTCAAGGCAAAAGGTGGTCATATCGAGCTAATCATTTTTGAAAAAATTTGTCTTTGAAATCAATAAAAAATAATTTCACACATAAAAGTTATGGTGTTTTGAATAAGAAAAACAAAAAATCGATTTTTTGACCCATTTCTAGACCCTTAATATCAAATTTTGAACTATTATTTCCTAGCAATGAACTATATATTAAAAAACAATCAAACTTCTGCAAATCAACTCCTGTCAATACTCAGCGCTGCGCGTAAACGGCATATTTAGTTCTGCCGCTACTTTTATTACCAATTCTGGATAGTTTTGTTTGAGCAAAATGCAAAATATATTACAAGTCTTCAATTCATTCTTCTTCAAATTTCATTCAATTTCAATACTCAGCATGAATTTGTATGCTTTCATCGAGCAGAATTGCCTATTAAGTACGTTTTGTTGGACTGCATGGAATGTGCAGTAGTATTGGTGTCATTTCAGTCAATATGAGCCTGTTTGTATATCAAGCAGAAGTTAACAAAAGAATAAAAAAAAACAAATAGTATTTTATTCTATCTCCCTTAATAGTTACTGCCAGTGGCCGGAGATAGCTGAAGAGCGTCGCTGGACTTTGTACATTGATTTTTCATACTCCACTCACCTCTACAATTCTTACACGAGGGCACACATATTTTTTTTATTACCCGTGTACTGCTTTTAATTCCCTGAAGTAAATTTTTTTTTTTTCCTTTATAGGCAATTTGACTCAAATACCTTCTTGGGAGGCTCGTAATATACAACTTGCGGGACATATTTGGCTCACAAAAGTAAAAGCAGTAATAAAAGGACAAAAATTCGAAGCTATAAAAGGTAAGTATGTAAATCACATAGTGTCGGCTAAATGCGGGTGTGACTATCTAGGTTTTGATACACGTACATACGCGTGCTTATGGGTGAAAAAATGTACATACACACACATATATGTATGTACTTCATATAACCCGCACTGAGAGCAAGCACTACCGAAAAAAAAAAGCACTACCGAACTATTTCAAGTGCATATCAACGACCTTAACTAAGTGGGGAAAAAACAAAATTTAAGGTGCGAGAAAATGGAAGAGTCTTAAGTTTATTAAAGCATACATATTTGTGGTATACATGCAAAATAAATAAAAATAGAAATGCAAAGTAAAGTGAGTAAAATAGTAACAAAATGTAAAAAATACGAAAATTTTATTGTAAATTGTGAAATAGTCAGCTATACTCGTATGAGAAATGAACAAACGCGCTACTTACCGCAACTAAACTAATTATACAATCAAAAATTGACTACGGTCTGCATATATATATATATATATATACTATGAATAAGTTCGTGCGGTTTTTTTTCGAAATTTGAAACTTTATTGACGTAAAATGGTTACAAATTTAATATTCAAAATATTGTCCATCGCTTACTACTACTTTTTCCCATCTTTCTGGCAATTCACGGATTCCCTTTGTGAAAAATTCGGTCGGTTTTGCCGCAATCCACGAATCGATCCATTTTTTGACTTCATCGTAATTACGGAAGTGCTGGTCAGCCAGGCCATGTTGCATCGATCGGAAGAGATAGTAATCGGATGGCGCAAGGTCTGGACTATACAGCGGGTGGGGTAGGACATCCCATTTGAGCGTTTCTAAGTATGTTTTGACCGCTTGTGCAACATGTGGCCGAGCATTGTCATGTTGCAAAATAACTTTGTCGTGTCTATCGGCGTATTGCGGCCGTTTTTCTCGCAGTGCTCGGCTCAAACGCATCAATTGTCGTCGGTAGACATCCCCCGTAATCGTTTCATTCGGTTTCAGTAGCTCATAATACACAACACCCAGCTGGTCCCACCAGATACACAGCATAACCTTCAGGCCATGAATATTCTGCGCCGACGTCGATGTTGAAGCATGGCCAGGGTATCCATACGTTGCCCGACGTTTTGGATTGTCGTAATGGACCCACTTTTCATCGCCAGTCACAATTCGATGCAAAAAACCCTTTCTTTTGTGCCGTTGAAGCAGTTGTTCGCATGCCATAAAACGGCGTTCAACGTCTCTTGGCTTCAATTCATACGGCACCCAATGGCCTACCTTTCGGATCATTCCCATGGCTTTTAAACGTTTGGAAATGGTTGATTGATCAACTCCCAAAGTTTTTGCAACCTCTTCTTGCGTTTGAGCCGGATCTTGATCGAGCAATTCCTCCAATTCGGTATCCATGAACTTTGGCGGCGCACCCTCGCGTTCTTCGTCTTCCAAGCCAAAATCACCACTTTTAAAGCGTGCAAACCACTTCTGGCACGTTCGCTCAGATAGAGCATGCTCACCATAAACTTCCACCAAGATACGATGACTTTCGGCTGCTTTTTTCTTCATATTAAAATAATGAAGAAGAATTCCCCGCAAAAACACATTATTTGGCACGAAATTCGACATTTTCAAGTGTGGTAAAAATATTGTTGTTTACGCTTCAAATAAAAAACTTATACTGACGTTTGTGCCTTACGACAGTAGCTCTCCAATGAATGTTTGGAAATGTGGATCGATGGAATAATAATCAAGTTACGCCATCTGTTGTAAAACCGAAACGAACTTATTCATAGTCCTATTACATACACGAGACTTTATCAATAAAACGGTCCGCGGATGACATATGGCAAAAATAAATTTTTTGTTTTTTGGTAGGACTGTTATAAGCTTACATGGAAAATTTCAGCGTGATATGTCACATAGTTTGTTTTCTGTGCTACTGTAAACAAGTCAAGCTCGAGTGTGTTTTTCGAATTTAACGATGGAAATTCAAGTTGAACAAAGTATTTGTTTGAAATTTTGTTATTCCAACAAAATTTCGGCTTCAGACGCCTTAAAAATGTTGCAGACAACCTATGGGGACTCTGCTCTATCGCGTGCACGTGTTTTCCAGTGGTACAAATCGTTCAAAGAGGGCCGTACATCGGTTGAAAACTTGCCTCATGAACGTCGTCCAGCAACATCGGAAAAGTAAAGGAAATTGTGCTTGAAAATCGCACAAATCGCAAAATCGGTTAACGCTGAATATTATTTAGACGTTTTAAAGCGTTTGCGCGAGAACATTCATCTTAAAAGGAAGGAATTGTGGGACAACAAGTCATGGTTCTTGCATCACGATAATGCACCAGCTCACACATCACGTCTTGTTCGCGATTATTTAACCAAAAATAATGTTAATATCGTTCCGCAAGCACCGTATTCGCCTGATATGGCTCCATGTGATTTTTTCCTGTTTCCCAAGCTCAAGTTGCCGCTCCGTGGAAAACATTTTGAGACAATTGAAGTCATAAAAGAGAATTCGAAGAAGGAACTGAAATCCATACCGAAATCGGCCTTCCAGAAATGCTATGATGATTGGAAAAAACGTTGACATATGTGTATCGCCTCCAATGGTGATTACTTTGAAGGAGATAAAATAAAAATTGAACAATAATTAACCGTTTGTGTTTTATTAAATCAGTCTCGTTCAGAAGGTATATGGAAAATTTAGTAAGTCTACCATTAATAAAATCAAAGCACCATTTCATGCCGCGGTTCGGTGGAGTTTAAGTGCTTTTAGGACAACACCCACTATAAATATGCTAATGGAAAGTGGTTCTCAAACACTTGAAGATCGCACGAAATATCTCAGAAGTCGCATCATGTACAAATTATTCTGCGATTGCACTCATATTCTTCACCATGAAATTCGATTGCTGAATAAAAGAAGAAGACCACTTTCATATAAATCAACATTATGCGAGGTAAAAAAGCTCGCCGATCACTTAAACTTGAAGATATCTCCAATGTGAATGCCTCAAGCCAAGCTACCACCCTGGGCTCTAAAGTCTGAAAGCTTTATTGAAGACTTATGCTTTTTACGAAAACAGTGCACTAACAACACAACATATCAGCAAATTTTCTAGACCATAATGCACCTTCTGAAACGAAGTGATTGGAATCTCCTTTTCACTGATGGCACCAAGCAAGTCAATGGCATCGCATTTGCTGTTACAAATGAAGCTGGGCAAACCTTTCCTTACAGACTATTACCGCAGGACGCCAATACCTTTGAAGCTGAATTATAGGGCATAATTTCAACATTAAATCTTGTAAAGATTAAACAAAAGGTTTTAATATTCACAGATAGCCAATCAGTGTTCAATGCTGCAAGAAACATTCAAATGGATGTAGGCCCAGTATATCACATGCAACAATTGTTAATTAAGAAAACGCCAAACACAAAATGAATGTGAATACCTGGACTTTCGGGCATACTCGGCAATCATCATGCTGACTATGCCGCAAATCTTGCCTTAAAATCGTGTTTGCACTTTTATAGTCCACTTAGTACAACATCAATTAAAACCATATACTCCAGAGCTTTAAAGTCTCAGCGGGGCCCAAATTGGTATATCAACCAGCATGAATACAAAGAAGTAAGTCCACACGGTTTCGCTACCATACTGCCAACTTCGACTACTTCTTTAATGAACCGATGTTTTGTACGTTTAAGGCTAGGCCATACCCTTTTAACACACCAATACCATTTAACAAAGAGTCCGCAGCCAATGTGTACCTTTTGCAACGCGATCACTTAACCATACGCCACATTCTACTATCGGTTTTAAAATTAATAAAAATGATGTTTAAAGTATTTATTAATCAAAAATATATTTTCCTTCATTATTTACAATGTCTTCCCAACGTTTAGGCAAATTTTTAATTCCCTGCTCAAAAAATGTGTTGTCCTTGGAGCCAAAATACGCTTCGATATCCCTTTTGAGTAGTAGTTCCTGTTACTCAATTCAATTTCCGATATTTCATTTACTCCAAAAACACAAAGGAAGAAATGGATATTATTGAAAGACGCAGGCATCTGTTGTATCAGCACATATTAACGCACACTCTGATGTAATATCTTTAGGTCCCCGAGTGGAATTTAGCCCAGGTGGAGGATTGTTATAGTATTAGTGGGATCATCCCATATCACTCAGATGATGGCACCGTTGATTGTGTTTCGGAATTTTAATTTAAGCCTCCTTCCAAAAACAAAAAGTATTAAGCCCAACCCCAAGACGTTTTGGAATTTAATAAAGTAAAAAAAAATTGTACTCATCGATTTCCTCAACTGTCTTATTCAATAATAAATTTGAAAACACTTCCAGTGCTACTGCTAATCTGTTCGCAGACTTTTTCAAATCCAATTTTGTGTGTTATGCTGATGTTCCTCGTTTTGGCTTTTCATCTCATATTAATTCTAAGCTACGATATGTTTTTTTGCTATATTCAAACTAAAGAATTCCTCTAAGGCAGACGTGGCTTTAGTCCCACTAAAGAAATAGCTGATGTTTTGTTATTATCGATGGCGGGTCAACTGAACCCTTCCGTTCAATGTCTGGTGTCCCTCAGCTTGTTAGCTTTTGCCTTTCATATGCTAAGTTTCCGTTGTACACTGAGTACTTGTACTTTGTTTTTTCCTTGTTCACTCCTCTCGGGAGCATAGGGCCTCGACAAGACTCAGTCTTGCGTTGGTTTCGTTAATCTATTTGATATCTGATAGGGTAAGTTATTAGCCTGCCGCTACCAGTCCTGAATAGTGGGAATGCCCACCTGTCTTTGCTTAGGAACAACGCCTTCTTACTGCTTGGAGCGTCATCTGTGTGTGAAATTTTTCTGGCAGGAGGATCACACAGATAGTTGAGGACTTCTCTAAATTTGGTGTGTCTGTGCTATTACCGCGATCGCCCGCTTCCTCTTGCTGGCGCCACTGATGCAATGTGTAACTGTGTCTTTTTCTTTGTTTTTTGAGTAAGGATTGAAAGAATAAGGTTTTTGGGGTAAAGGAATGATTTTTTTTGTTTTTTTTAGAAACAGGGAAAGTAGGTAAATTTGGAAAAGTGCGAGGACCATGCTTTGCGTGGGATTCGAACCCACAACCTCTGGGGTGACAGACTAGTGCACTTACGCTGGACTACCGAGGTCGCTTGAAAATTTTCTCTCTAGTCAATTCTGCAGATGATCTGTTGAATCTTCAAAGTGGGATTGAAAATCTTTATTAGTGGAACACCAGTTCTCATCTTTGTTTAAATATTAAAAAATGATTTCATGCCATTTACCCAAAATCGTGTTTTATTTTTGAAAAATACTTTGGAATGGCTAACCATGTCCTGTCAGATTGTTGATGAAATAAAAAACCTTAATGTTATTTCTGATACTAACTTTACATTCCGTAACCAAATTAGATTTATCATTTCTACAGTCGATGCGATGCTTGGTTTCATTCGACGGAAAAACTCGGAGTTCTCGAAGCCACACATATTAAAATTGCTTTACACCTCTTTTGTACGTTCTCGCCTTTTCTTTCAGTTAGTGTTTCGTGCCTGAGGTTTCGAACCTGTGCACTTCCGAATGGTAGTAACGCGCCCATCCATTCGACTATGGCAAAAAAAAAGGCTTTACTATATTAAATTAATTAAAAATTAATTAATTACATTTAATCTTTAATTATTACTGCTTAAATTATTATTATTTAAACTATTATTATTTAAATTACTATTATTTATTAATTAAAATAATAAAAAGAGCATAAATATATAAAACAACTTTCACATTTCAACGAACTACGCAACTGCCCCCATGCGCCTCAAAATAATTTATAGTCTTAACGCATCCGCGTGCCATTTTTGGTAATCTAATCTAAGTGTTAAGCCCCAGAAATTGACTAATACTTCAATATATTTTCACACTCTATAATTTATAATTCACTATAATTTGACACTCCCAACCAAATCATTATTAATATCCCTTCATTGGATTTAGCTTAGTGTCATATTTTAAGCGCCTAAAAGTCGCGGTGTCCACAGATTGAAAACAACAACAAGCATTTATAAATGCCGAAGCCGTTGTGAGTATTTACATATCGATATGTTAGCAACACAAATACAAAAAATCAATAAATCACTTTAGTTTTGTACACCAGTGCGTATGCGCAACTTATAATTATGGTGCAGCAAGCGTGGGTCACTTATACGCCAAGGCCGTTGTGTGGGTGGCTCATGCAATAAATCAACTCTAATGTAGTGTGACACCATCCCGCATCATATGGACAGCAAATAATAATAGGTAATATAAGAAATTATACAGAGAGTCATTGATTTGCTTAACGACTGGGGAGAAGAAGTATGTGAATTATAATTTGATTGTAATTTAAACTGATTAACTGGAAGCCTTGGGTATGGAATAATGCGAAAAGTAAAAAAGAAAAGTTAAGGAATAAAAATAAAAGAATATTTGTATTTCGAATAAACATGCTTAAGAGTTCAGTTCTTAGAGCTTTTAAAAAACCTTTTGTAGCATAGAAATGGTTTACTGTCAATGCTTTGTGTAGACAAATGGCAAATATTATTATTATTAGCTTTATTTTCCTATTTATCGTGCACGGCATAACATAAGCACATAACATTTTAGTAAAGCCACCGTGGTTAAGTGTACCCATGCGTGACATATATGGGTGGCAAATGCAAAGATCTAAATCATATAAGGAGTTGTTTTTTCCCCGAGTACTACTGTGGGCAAAAAGTAAGGTGAATTTAGTTGTAAAATGAAAAATCTTTATTTATTCGTGTAAATCAATTTCATCCCCTTCAAATACACTTATGCCAATGATTTTTCCAATCCCCGAAACATGCCAAATAGTCCATTTCCGGTATAACCAACAGCAGCTTCTTCGATTCAGCTTTTATCTCCTCAATCCCTCCAAACGCGCTCCCCGGAGTGGTCTCTTAAGTTTTGGGAATAGCCAGAAGTCACACGGAGCCAAATCAGGCGAATACGGTGGTTGCGGAACGATATGCGTGGAATTTTTGGCGAAATGGTCACGAAGAACGAGTGCAGTGTGAGACGGTGCATTATCGTGACGCAAAAACCAAGAGTTGTTGGCCCATATTTCTGGTCTTTTTAGACGAATTGCTTGACGTAAGCGACGCATAACGCTCAAATAATACTCCTTATTAACAGTTTGGCCAGGTGGAAGGAATTCATAGTGCACCACACCACGAAAATCGAAAAAAACTGTCATCATGACCTTTATTTTTGAACGACTTTGACGTGCCTCGCCTTTAGCACGATATTCGCTTGATTGGTCGGTTGTTTTAGGGTCGTAAGCATAAATACAAGTCTCATCTCCCGTAATGATGCATTTGAGCTTGTCCTGATAGTCTGAAAGCATTGTTTCACACACATCAACGCGACGACTTTTTTCCAAGAAATTGAGAGTTTTCGGTACCAAACAAGATTTGACTTTTCGTAGGTCCAAATGGTCTTTCACAGATTCTTCTGATATTCCGATCATATCAGTAAGGTCTTTGACAGTCAACCGACGATTTTTGAGCACTAACTCCTTCACTTTATTGACGTGTTGGTCATCTGTTGACGTCGATGGTCGTTCGAAGCGCTCCAAGTCATCAACACGTTCTCGACCCTCTTTGAAGTCTTTGTACCACTTATAAACATTTTTCTGCGACATGGTCGAATCACCAAATGCCTTCTGCAACATGCTAAACGTTTCCGCAGCCGGAATTTCATTCCGCAAACAAAATTTGATGGCACTTCTCTGCTCAATCAAATCAGACATTGTAAAAATCGAAAAATGCACTATTGGTCGTTTGGTAAACACATGCGTAAATATATTACTGATAATGACATTCACATGAAAGTTGGCTCAGATGTTATTAACAGTGCTGCCAACTCATGAAAAGAATAACTAGAGCGAAATTTTAATCCCGCGAAGTTTGACAAATAAATTCACCTTACTTTTTGCCCTCAGTAGTATTATATATATCTGACATGAAAAATATTCTCATAAAATCCATTTGCTGGCATGAAGCTTTGGTTCGTTGAACAACATCTAATAACTTAGTAGTGTGATTGCATTATATTTGGCCGGAAAATCACAACCAGCAACTGCCACGTCGCGTGAAATAGTTCAAAAAGTGAAGAAGCGACTTGGGCGAAATCCCCGACGAAGTACCAATCAAATGGCGAAAGGACTGAAAATATCTGACCGTAGCTTTTGCCGCATACTGAAAAATGATCTCAAAGTCAAGCCTCCCCCTTATAAGATCCAAAAGGCGCATGATCTCACACCAAAGCAACAAGTCGGACTTCAGAGAGCGATGGAGTTGCTTCGCTTGGCCGAAAGCGGTACATTTCCGAAAGTTGTGTTTTCTGACGAGAAAATTTTCAAATTGAGTAATTCGTAAATTCCCAAAACGATAGGATTTATTTTACCGATCGTTCATACGAGCATTTGAGTCATCGATTGGACACCAGAAGGCAGCATCCGCCACATATAATGGCTTGGGCCGCTGTAACCGCAGTTGGGCGCTCTCCCATCGTTTTCATCGAATTTGGCGTCAAGATAAATGCGCAATATTATCGAGGAAGTATTCTGAAGGTTACTTTAAAGCCGTGGGCTGACAAACATTTCGGTGGCGGACTATGGACGTTTCAACAGTACTCGGCACCGTCTCACAAAGTTCGAGTGAACCAAGAATGCCTAAAAAACAACGTTCCAAACTTCATAAAGACCACACAATGGCTCTCAAGTTCAACACATTTGGATCCGATGGATTATTCTCTTTGGGGTATGTTGAAGAGCAAAGTCCGAGCTAAAAGGTTTACCAGTCTCGAGACGCTGAAAAAAGCTATTGTCCGCGAATGAGCCAAAATATCTGCAGCTCACATTTGGGGCAGCTTGCAATTCGTTTCTCGACCATCTCAAGGCCATAGTCAAGGCAAAAGGTGGGCATATCGAGCAAAAGTAAAGTGATTCTTAATTTTGTATTATTTTCACACATTTTTTACTTTGAATTGAATAAAAGTTATTTTCCAAACTCAATTTATGGCCTCTTTAATTGATCACATTTCGAGTGCCGTCCCCTGTAAGCGAATAACTACTACATAGTTCATATAAAGGCGTCTGACCTTTATAACCTTTGAAATTTTCATGGTGGGGTTGGTGCAAATTTTAAAAATTGATCTTTATTTTTTAATGCAAAAGAGTCTTATCCAACAGTAACTTTCTATTACTTTGATACCAACACTGAATTTTCAATTTAAACTCGAGCCACACAAATTTGAGTGCTGAGCTTAGGAAACTACATAAAATATTTATTTATACAATAATTAAATTTAAAATTCTCTAAACTCTTCACGCAACTACACACCCACTTATTCATAACTATCCCGCATGCACGAGTCCTTGTAAGTTATTGAGCAAGCGACAGCTACAAGTAAGTCTGCATTGCCTAAAGCAACGCACAGCAGCTGACACAACCAAGCGAGTCGTTCGTTGACACGTTTCGTTGGAGAATAAGAAATTAAGGAAAAGTGGGTCGCAGAAGTGTTTCGTATTTCTATTGAATGTAGGGAAGCTAAGAAACTAGCAGTGAGTTTGAGTTACTGGCTGTTGGTTGTTGTTGCAGTTGGCCTTTACACACAGCTGGTATGCATTACATAAAAGCAGGGGAAATTGGAAATTATTTAAATTGCCAGAGACAGCGACAGCTGATGATGTTGACGGCGTTGAGAAAAAGCGTTTAAAATAAGAAAGTGTGAAAAAGGGTAGCCGTAAGAAATGAAAACGAAAATAAATGGCATGGCACGCCGAAATGGGTAATAATAAATCATTTAAGAGAAGAAAAGCGAAATTCCAAAGAACGCACAAAACACCACATTTTTTAATAAGTGCAGCCGCAGTTTTCGCGTAGAGAAGAAAGATGCGAATTATGCTTAAATATGAAGCATTCATTGTGAATGATGTACACATATGCACATATATACCCGTATGTGTAAGTATTTTATATACATTTGTATAAAATGTTGTATAAGTGTGCATTTCCTTGGAATTGTGAAGGCATTACGTTCGTATGGGTCCATTCGAGCACGTCAAAGACCGGAAATTCCGTTGAAGATAAGCAAAGAATTCCGACAGTAAGTGTGCACGTAAAGTACAGCCGTTGCTAAATACTTAAGAACGATACCTAGTTTCATAATTTTTTTTTTACAAGAAAAGTTAATACAATTCGAAAATTCTTTGAGAAAAATACTTAGGTTAGGTTAGGTTAAATGGCTGCTCTAGCTTGAGGCCCACTTGGGCAAATATTCAAAACTCGCCTTGGGATTAGGGAATGATGTGCATGCACTTACGACGACGCCGACGATGGCTGATTTACATTCGTAATTAGCCGCATCCAGGTACTGATGAACTTCACCAGATGTATGATATTTAAACCCGCTATATCCGTAGGCGTAGCGAAAAAATGAGAGCCCAGATGTCTAAATCTTTGGCAGACGAGAGCAAAGCATGATGATTCCACCTCGTCCTCCAGACAGCTTCTGCAGAACGGACTTGAGGCAATCCCAAGTTTCACCTCATAGACACCTAACGGACAGTTTCCGGTAATAATATCAATCAAATTCGAGAGCTGGTGCTTTCTTAGCCTTAGGAGTTCCCTCGGGGGTCCCCGATCTATCCGTGGCCAGAAGGATCTCGCGACCTTGCACGCTTGCGCACTAACCCAGCGCCCGCTGAGTTGATTCGAAGACGATTTTTCCAGGAGTAGACCACAGGTTCTTAAGGGAACCCGAATTCTCTCATTTCGCGACGAAACTGCCTCCAAAGTTCCTTGACTAGCCCACTCATCAGCCCAGCAGTTTACCCCTATGCCGCTGTGACCGGGAACCCAAATGAGCCTGATATTGAAGTATTCGGATGCAATCGAGAGAGAAACCAGACATTCCCTGACCAATCTCGAACGCACAATCAACGAGCCCAAGGCCCTAATTGCCGCTTGGCTATCGGAAAAATACTTAAGAACGAAACAAAGAGTAAAATAAGAGTAAAATTTTAAAAAGTGCAGGCGAAAGGGACGGGTATACATTGATATTTTGTTGGGTACCGATTTTTTCCTCGGTAGATGGCTGTAGTGATTGATATCTCATGCAGTATCGATCAAATAATTTAAAGTTTATGTCGTGCCCCACATTCCATAAGTGCATACTGGTTTCATCACAGATTTTTAAAGGATAAGATAATATTGTTCTCCTTTAAGAGGGTGGATTTACGGTTTAACAGCAGCAAATAGGCATTTACTGGTAATTTCGATTTTTATTTTAACGAGTAGACCTTGGTGGCGCACTCGGTCGAAAGTTTGTAAGATGTCCAGGAAAACTGCTGCGCAGATTTGTTTTTGCGCGAGTGTTGTCTGTATTTTTTCGACAAGTCTATGGACTTGCTCAATTGTCGAATGCTCCTTCCAGAAACTAAACTGATGTTTCGGAATTATTAATTTGCGTTCAATAAAAACCATTAAAGGTTTAAGAAAATTCTTTACAAAAACTTTTGGCAGTATAGGTAGAAAGCTGATAGGGCAATAGGATTTCACTTCATCACCTGATTTTCCCGTGTTGAGCACCATTTTAATTTCTGCCACTTTCCATTGAGATGTTTCTGGTTGAGCAAGCATTGAGCAAATGAGTAATGAAATTATACAGTTCAGGAGGTAGTTTTTAGAGAATTTCGGCCTGGTGCCTTGTGTTATTTTAGCCTTTAAATAAACTGAACTTTTTCATCGACAACTCCACTTGGTAGGATTCGTTTAAAAAGCCAGCGACAGTGATGTGAGAACAAGGATAAGCTTCAGTATCGTTTGGTGTAAAAATATCTTCTGGGTGTTCAGAAAAAAGCTCGGATTTCTCAATTGCGGTTTTCGCCAATTAACCATCTTTTTTTACGAAGAGGTGGCCAGTACTCTATTGTTGTACTTACTTTTTTGCTGACCTTTCACAAGCAGTAGTTGGTGAGGTGTGTTGCGTCCAAACCCCATAGAAACCGCCTCATTTCTTTATTGTGGTGCTCTTTTAATAAAATTTGTATTTGTTTTGATAATTTGTTAAAACGGCTTTTACAATCAGAAGATCTTGTTTGTTGCCATATTTTTCTTGCCTGACGTTTATCTTTGAGTTCGCATCTTGGGAAGATACCACTGTATGTTGAATTTCTTCTATTCTTTAGTGTGTGGATTCATAGCGCTTGATTGATTTCCTTATAAGTATAGCAGAGCCACTGTGAGCAGATCGTTCAGGGTGCATTGTTCGATAGAAGCAGTAGAAGGGAATATTGAAGGAACTCTTTTTGGTGAAGTGGGGCTCTGTCACTAAGAGGATATCTAGGAAGTGTGTTCAAAAAATAATGTGAATTTTCTTTTTTCTCAAAAAATATTTATTTATTCATCAATTTCTGTTTTAACTCCTCCAAAGTACTCCCCCTCAGATATAATACACTTGCGCCAGCGTTCTTTCCTTTTTTCTTTTCGATATGTCTATGAACTCTCTCAGCGATTCAGTTTATATCTCTTGAATCGTCGCAAAACGCCGTCTTTTCATGGGTAACTTCAATCTTGGGAACAGGAAAAAGTCGCAGGGGGTCAAATCTGGTTAATGCGGTGGCTGAGGCATAATAACGGTGCTGTTTTTAGCCAAATAATCTGTCACAAGCAAAGATGTGGGAGCAAGTGAATTATCATAACGCAAAAGTCATGAATTTTTTCCCCCAATTCCGGGATTTTTTTCGCATTGCTTCACGTAAACGGCGCATAATTTCTAGGTGATACTGCTTATTTCCCGTACGACCTTGTGGTAAGAAATCCTGATGCACTACGCCGTGGCAATTGAAGAAAACAGTGAGCAAAGCCTTCACATTTTATCGAACTTGGCGTGCTATTTCTGGTCTTGGCTCTCCTGGACTCTTCCATTGAGACGATTGGGCTTTGGTTTCGATGTCATAACCATATACCAATGATTCATCACCAGTTATGACCCTTTTAAGCAAACCTGGATCATCGTTGACGTTGACATTCAACAAATCCTGAGCGATGCTCAAGCGACGTTGTTTTTGGTCAAAATTCAGCATTTTGGAACGAACTCGCTGCCGAACGCTTCATGCTCAAAAATTTCCAAACAGATTGCATGGCATGAGCCAGCCGATATGCCGACATCCTCAGCAACTTCTCTAATTGTGAATAGATGATTCCCCATAACAATTTTCTTCACTTTCTCAACATTTTCATCGGCTGTTGATGTGCTGGAGTATCCAGAACGAGCGTCGTCATTCACATTTTCTCGACCTTCTGTGAATGGCTTCCATGCATTTTTATATGCATTACCATTGTCTTATTTATGCCTCTCACTAACAAACGAACACACCTCGTGTATTGCTAAAACCGTGAACATATCTTCGAGACGGGTGTACCAACATAAAAAAGAGTACTAATTGAAAGTCGACCACCGTAGCCGATGGGTTGGTGCGTCATTACCATTCGGAATACACAAAGAGAATGTTGGATCGAATCTCGGTGAAACCAAAATTAATAAAAACATTTTTCCAATAGCGGTCGCCCCTCGGCAGACAATGGCAAACCTCCGAGTGTATTTCTGCTATGGAAAAGCTCCTTATAAAAATATCTTCCGTTTGGAGTCAGCTTGAAACTGTAAGTCCCTCCATTTGTGGAACAACATGAAGACTCACACCACAAATAGGAGGAGCAGCTTGGCCAAACACCCAAAACGGGTGTACGCGCCAATTATATATATCTAATTAAAATTCGAATGTACGTATCCCGCGAAATTTTGAAAATTCACCTTATTTTTTGAACACACCTCGTATAACGTGTTTTTGCAGGAAAATGTTTAGCTTATTTGAGTGTTCCAGTGTTTAAGGGTATGGAGCGTGGTGTTTAGGGACAAGACTCGCTAAAAGGTTTGTCATGGCAGTCATTTGGTTTATTAAATCTCTTAATAACTACATTATTTCCCGAATTTCGCTGATCGATGCGTTGTTTTGGTTGATGTTTTGGTTTGTTTCGTTACTAGCAACTTGCACACACGAGTACCAGTTATATATAAAACAGCAGACCCGAATTCGTTCTGTCAAATAGATTTTGAATGTGGCAGTTTATATTTCGACCTTAAGACGTTTTTACTCTGCTGACCCTCACACACCGCCCTATCATCATGGTAACGGTTCTGTTCAGGAGAATTAAAGAAAAGGGTCAGCTCGGGTGATCTAAGTATCTTCGTTTCCACGAACTTTGCCTTGGGACCCACTAAAAACCCCGACTGGGATGTTTGCCAGAGGGCTTCAAACTAAGAAGGGAACTTAAGGTTCAAACCTGATTGAAAAATAATCTAAAGGGATGGTGGGAACCTAAAGATGACAAATATTTATAAAGTGGGTGCTTCAATGACAAAACAAAGAGATAAATTATTATTTATTATTATTACATATTATTATTAACATAGGGCTAATAACCGTTATAATGAAGAATAATGAAATAAATCGTATATACATAAGTATTTTCAGTAATCGCTTTATTGTAAATCAAGTGAATCATAATTATTAACAAAAATCTGTTTTATTTTTATTGTGGTGCTTTATGATATAGAATGTTTCTTGTTTGATAACCTGGTGAATATACGTACAAACAAATCTGAGGGTTTTCCAACACCAATTGACCATTTGAGAAACATGGGTTTTCTAGATTAATACCACAAATACCTAATGATTGCCCCTGGGACTTATTTATGGTCATACCAAAAGCAAGCCGCACTGGAAACTGTAGTCGTTTAAATTCAAATGGTACATCAGTCGGAATCATTGAGATGCGTGGTATCAAAACGTCTTCTCCTTTATACTTTCCTTTCAGTATGGTTGCTTCTATCACGCTGTTCAATAATTTTTTTATCGCTAGCCGTGTGCCGTTGCAAAGACGCGGTTGGTTAACTTTTCTCAACATTATAACTACCGATCCAACCTTTAATTGAAAATTGTGAGGTGGCAATCCTGATAAACCCAGCGAGTTTAAAAATGCAGGCGGATAGTTGATGGCATCATCTTGATTTGTAGCCGAAGCAACTGATTTATATATCCTCAATTCACCTGTAATTTGTTCTTGAATTTTGAAATTTAATTCATTTAACTATGTTTTTGCAGCCAACCAAACATGGTTCTGTAATTTTGAGCACCATCTGGAAACACCTTTTGAATAAGTTCTTCTTTTGATCGAGTTAATTGACAAAAACTTTGAGGAAAGTTAATGTAACCAGTCAAGGTGTCTATAGGAAATTCGCCATTACCAATGTCAATGAGTTGTTTAGAGAATATGTCTCCATATTGGTAATTTTGAAACTCGACTCACATATTCTTGCTTAAGCGTAATACCTTGACATGTTTCCACAAATTGGAGGACTTTAAACATGCATTGAGTTCATCAGCTGGCGTTGATCGTGGAATCACTGGCAATGTTTGACGAAAATCTCATGCTAATAAAATCATTGCACCGCCAAATGGCTTATGATTGCTCCGTAGATCTTGTAAAATAGGTTTGTCTTTTGTTATTCTTAAAATATATTTGGATTTGTTCAGCCCTGCATGATTATTCTTAGAATTTACTTAACTATTTGTAAATGAAATCATTTCTTAACTCGTTCTGAAACTAAAACAAAAGAAAGAATATTGCGAGGCCAATCAAATCTATAGCTCTTACATTTTTCTAATTTTCAAATTGGGCGGGTTCACGATATTATCACTTTTGTGTGAACGCATTAGATCCTCGAACGCGAACACGCACACACACGAGCGCGCAATATTTGTATGGGAAAAAGAGAACGACTGTTTTAGGCTTTTCCCGGAAATTATTCGAATTTTCTCGCCGTACAAACCATCCTCGGACTTTAAGGAACATTTAAAAAAAGAATTGTTAAGATTGGTCCATGCGTTGTTGAGTTATGCGCTTACCAACACATTTTGCGATTAATTTTTATAGATATAGTTATAATGTAAAACGGAAAATAATTCACTAAATTTTGAACGAAGACCGAATCGTTCTTAGGTTTATTTCTCACAAAAATATATTCAAGTGCAGAAAGTACCGGTACGGCTCTGCACTTGGTGAAAGATGCGCATATATGTATGGTTGGCAACGCATCGCTCTTAAGTATTTTCCAACGGCTGTGTATGAGTAAAGCCGAAAAAGCGAAGATAGATAGAAGATAGATAGAAGATAGCTAAAGAAAGTGAGGGAGGAAAAAAGTGGCTCGTAGTGTACAATGGAATTCGACAGTTCTATGCTAGGCAACTACATAGCCAGGACATAGACAGCAACACAACAATGAGTTTAGCGCTAAACTTATATTAAGTAAGTAAGAACTGCCACGCCCACCTGCCTAGCAGTCATTTTCGCTTATACGAAATACTTGTTATTTTCACGCCAATAGAAATATATACGTGTGTGTGTATACATATAAATATTCCACTTCCGGGCATCAAAAACACATTATAGAAAACATAAACGGACGGATGTATAATCATTTAAAAAAATATATACATATATACACATTTGTGCTGTAAGTATGTATATGCACACAACAAAAGTCAGACAGGCATATACCTGCACATACATACATACATACATACATGCACATACATACATACATACATACCTGCACACACAGATAATCGGTCAAAACCGTAGCAACTATTCCAGCTGTTGCCAGAGACGGTCGGTCAAAACGCGGGCACGTGAGTGGCTCCAAACAAATGAAATTCGTTATGTAACAGCAAAGCTGAGAGAGAATTCATTCGATTACTGCATATTTTAGGCGCAAATGTGTGCAGGCAATAGTATTGTAAATCCACATACTGTTTAGCTCCGCTAATTGCACATATACACACACATAAAAAACTACCACAAAATCATGTGATGGTGAGCTGCTTCGTACATGAAAAGCTTTTTGAGTACTCGCACTAGCAACTTCTTTGCTTCGCTTAACACTCAATACTCACTACACTCAGTACTCAACACTCAGCGCTCCGCATTTTTTTCCGAGAGTTACTCAAATTTCAGCAAAGTTGGTTTTAGTTTGCGGTTTTGTGCAAATCCTGAATTTGTATTTGTATTCTCTCAATCAGCGGCATTGTGCACTGGTGGTTAATATTGCATTTGTTGCTCTTTTGTTTGCTCTGGCAAAGCAGCGGGTAGATCGAAAAAATTGCAGTCGCCACGACATGAAACTCTAAAATACCTACCCGGGATAGCAAAAAGTAAGTGAAATATGGGATCTGGGCAAAGTTTGAAAGATGTTGACTCATTCTGTGCCACAAAAAAAAAAATATAACTAATTTCGGCTGGCAAATTCTTTAGCTTCCCGGAAAGCTTAAGTTACACATTTTTAAAATTTAAGAGAATTGGTATCAACTAAGGGCTAGTTCTGTTATTTAAAAAACCTCGGCATTGTAGTCTTGGAAAATATTAGATAGATTCAACGTAGAAGGTCTTCCCAAGCTAGCAGATAATTTCCTTGAGAAAAAAAAAACTTGCTTGCTATCACGGCATACATGGCATCGTTTCTCGATAGATGGCGCTGGGCGCGAGATATATCGGTTTGGTCCCATAATCGGGATATAAGCTAATAAATAATCAATTTAGAGGTACCGAATTTTAAATTGAAATAAAACAACGACGATTCAAATTAATTGGGCAACCTTTTTTATTTTTGTGTGGAACCATTCATGACGCTTATTTTTTAAAGATAATCCCTTTCAAATATTACCCGCAACTGCGCCGTAGTTCGAGCACCCATAAACACCAATTTTGAATTACTCGCTGGAGGACTTCGGTCGATACCTCGTGAACAACTTTAGTGATGTTAGCTCCCGAATACTCAATCGGAGCTTATCCACAAAGCATTTAGACTTTACATACCACACACCACAGAGGAGGCAATTGTCTGGTGAAACTAGAGAAGATGCATCTTTTATGCAGGGTCAATTGTTTGTGGTGAACGAAAGCTCTGATTAGGCGGAGATCGTTGTCTTGGTAGAACCTAAACGAATCCCAAATGCCCATTTTATCCGCACTTTAGGTTGAAGCGCGGTGTTTGTTTTTCTCCAACCGCAGGACTTCCCATCAGACCTGAAAAGGTTAAATTTGCTTTCATCCGCAAAAACAACGGGCTTCCAGAACGAAATGTCTTTGTTCAAATGTTGACTATTCTTTATTTTCTATTACGAGCATTAATCTACGGCTTATTTCGGGCAGTCCTTCATGAAAATTTTCTTCGGGCAGAACTTCGCGAACAGTTTCAGGATTACAGATCTTGCCTAAGTTTTTTTCGACTTCGTTCGTTAATTTTGGAGCGCTTAAATCGGGTTTCTCTTTAACTTTGCGAACAATCCACCTCTTATCTGCATCATTAAATATTTTATTTGGCGCAGATCTGCCCTTATCTTCTATCCTGTTTTCCTGGCGAAACCTTAATGTGCTGGACAGTTGAGGAACTAATGGCAACAATTTCTGAAATTTTTCGTTGGCTTTGGCTTCTTCAAAATGACGAATAACGTCTTCCCTTTTTTGAAGTGAGGTCCGTTTTCCCATTTAAAAAAAAAAAAAAATTTTGTCTACTTTTTTTTACGAAAATTTTTTGAGAATGACTTAAGACGCTAAGCTAAATAGAAAAAAATACGTTTCACCGTTACTGCATTCTCAGAGAAAATATAAAATACACTGCATCAATTAAGCTGTGAGCATATTTTGATGAGAAAACTATTTGTTTCTATATTTTTTGTTTTTGTTATTGTTCTCTCCGCAATGGTAAATAGTACATATGTACATATCTCATTACAAGTCCTATATACTTTTTTAAATTAAATTTAATAAGCATCGAGTCATTTTCTTTTTTCTAAAAAAGTATTACCTGCATCAAATAAGCTCTAAGTCACTGCATTTCTTCATATTTCTTACAAATATAATTTTCTTTGCAAAATAAAAAATTTCCCAGTATCAGCTGAGCATCAGCAGTAAAGCATCAAGTACGTAACAGCATTGCAATATTGCGGTAATTATTACATATGTATCTTGCACACTCTCGTGGTTATCCCAATATAAATGGAGTACACTTTGTAATGTGAGAAAATAACACTCCGTTGCGAAACCATTACAAAAAGAAAAAAGAAAAGTAACGATTTTGCAAGATCTCCGGGAGTGTTAACGAAGGGAGAACCAATACCTTTTACCTTTAACCTTATACAAGTACACACACACACATTTCAATATTAGGGAGAACCAATACCTTTTACCTTTAACCTCATACAAGTACACACACACACATTTCAATATTAGCATACAATGAGCGCACAATAAGTAAAAAACCGTAAACCCATAGTAGAGTCATACGATAGTATCCCCTACCATTATCGAGCGCTGCATAGACATATGAATACATGTACATATATACTCGAATACATATTTTACATTTTAACAGCGTACTTATCATAGGATACATATTTTTAGGCGCAATTGTGTACTTGCTGGAAATCACATTTTACTACCCTTTCAACTTCACCCCAACCTATTCATAAATTTAAATCAAAAACAGTCAACAACTTGTTATCTCTACCAACCTTGAATTCGGACAAATTTTGTTACACACATACGCACACTTGTAGATATGTATGAAGTGATTTTGTCTAAACATATTTGACGCAAACAAGTTGCACACAAAGAAGAATATTAATGGCGGCAGCAACACAATGACGCCAGTGCACTGACATGCAATTCCGCAACACGCAGTTGCACAGTGAAACTTCATTGAACAAAAATTAAAAAATATTAAATAATTCTGAATTAAATGAATTAAAGTTAAGAAGTAGAATATTTTCTGTTGCACAGTAAACCTTCAATGGGCAAAAATAAAAAAATATTAAATAATTCTGAAATATTAAAAATTCTAAATGAATAAAGTTAAGAAGTAGAATATTTTCTGTTGCACAGTGAACCTTCATTGGGTAAAAATTCAAAAATTAAAAATAGGGCAATAAAGAAGCAGAATTTTAAAAATTCAAAAGTGAAATGAATTCAAGTGAAGAAGTAGAATTTTTTCTGTTCCACATGTTGTTCTGTTCATTATTGAGCAAAAATTTAAAATGGAGCAGTTAAGAAGCGGAAGTCAGTTAGCAGAGTCAGTAAGTAGATTTTTTTCTACTGCGCAGTGAATTTTCATTAGACAAAAATTAAAAAATATTAAATGATTCAAAAGTTGGCTGACTCTGATTTTTGTCTACTGCACAGTAAATCTTCAATGGATAAAAACTAAAAACTCAATAGGGAGCAGTTAGGAAGTAGTAAAAATTTATTTGCGAGTAGTATTTCGTGGATGGCGCAGCACTCCGAACTAAAGAATTGTTTTTACAAAAATTTTGAGTTGTTTAATACTTTCACACCACTCGCTAGTGATTAATTAAATAATTTTCCAAATATGCATTTATTTCTAGTTACATTGAAGCAGCTCTTTTTACTATAATTTTATTTGTGGTTTGTTTTCAAGTTAAAACTGCAACAAAAAAAAATGATTAGGGAATAAGGAAATCATTTGAATCATTTTTTTTTTTTCAAAAATTAAAAAAAAATTATTATTTTAATGATAGTTATAAAAGTACCTTTTAAATGCAATGCCCACAAAATAACTCTTAAACCCAATTTCGTGGCTCAAGTGTAAATTCTAATTAAACCAAATGACTTAACTGGAGTTTAAATTTTAGCTAAGTTTAAAATGCACAGCTGTGAGTGAGAGTTCAAGGCCGCTCTAAAGTTCCTGAAAAGAATGGGTTTAATGAAATAAATAATAACCACTTTTTAGATCAGAGATGCATTTAATCACAAAGCGCTCAGACGAGTTTTTTTTACCGCTTGTGGGAAGCGTCAGTTGGGCATGTTTTCATTGCTTCAGTTATACTGACATAGACGAGGCGGTACAATTTATTGAGTTAATCAGATATACAGTCCGATCCACTCATTTTTATGGAGGAAATTGGTTGTTAAAGCAACCATATTTGGTCTAGTTGATTCATTTTGAATAGAGGCATTCAGTTTGCCTACTTTATTTGCGCCTTAAAGCAGTGAGAAGGAATCCTTCTTTAAGCATTCATTGTGTTTGGTTGAAAGCTTCTGAATTCTAATAAAATGGGAAAGCAGAAAGGTTTAAGAGATCGTGAAAAATGACCTCAGAGGGACTTTCAAATCGCTTAATTGCCAAAAAGAGTAGTCGAAGTCCAGAATTTGTGCATCTTTACTTGAACAAAGTTCCATCTATGAAAAGAACTACAAAGCCAGAACTGTGATGGCTTAACAACAAAGAAAATCCCACAATCTTTAGGATTGCATCAAATTCCGCCCTTTCAACCGTCAATTCAAAGAAATGGCAAATGTTGCAGCCAGTAAATTTACCGCTCGAAGGAATTATCTAAAAGCGCCACAGCAGAAGCATAGAAAACTACAAAAAAAACCATCATTCAATAAATTTCGCAAAGAACGCCGTCTCGATTTTGTAAGGGATCGCATGCGTTAGAGTTCTGTTAAAAATAACGATCCCTGCGTATTGAAAAAAATAGTAGTAAGTGACGAACGTTAAGAAAGGAGGAAAGGTGCTTGAGTCGACATCACAGCCGTGAAGGTGGTGTTATAAAGTGTGGTTAAATTTCAAAGGCCGATGTTGAATGTGAACCACACCCAAACGTCAACGACACCGTTGGACTTCTTTCTTTGGGGTTATTTGAAAGAAAAGGTTTACGTCGATAAGTCAGCAACAATTCAAGAGCTAAAAGCGTAGATAATTCGGCACATTAACGGCATAGAACCTCAATTATGCCTCAGCGTCAACGAAAATTTGGACCATCGCATGGAGGTGTACCGCCGAGGCCGCAGCGGCCATTTGGCCAATATTTTGCTCCCTACGTAATTGAGCCATACCAATATTATCTTAATAAAGAGAAATGGCAATAATTTTCTAAACAAAAATTGTATTTTATTCAAAATTAACACCGGCCCTTGAAACTTAACCACCCTTTAGAATTGGGAGCAATATCGTACTATGGCGCGTTCGATTGAAAACTGTACTACAAAATGACGGGAAACAGCTGTAAAGCTTGGATGGAATCATCTTTTTCCAACATTTTTGAAACATTTAGCCTATTAAGTGGATCCTTCAACAGAATGGGACACCTGTACACGAGTCAAGTGTAGTCAACACTTAGATTGCATCCCAAAACGTTGAAACTTTAGCATGGCCACCATATTTTCCAGATCTGAACATTATTAAAAATCTGTGAGGATGGCTTGCTCGTAAGTTTTATGAGAACAGGCAACAATCTGAAGACAAAAATGCTTAAATTCGAATTCATTAAAACGGCCTGGTCTGAAATTTCATTAGTTTATCTGGAGAATTTGTGCAACTCCAATAATCAGCGTATTAACAAAGTAATTTATAAACAAGGTGGCAGCACAAATTATTAAGCTTTGAATAATAAATGTGAAAAACCAAACAAAATTTCTTTTATTTTTTTATATTTTTCCTTATTTTGTTAGTGTCTCTATTCCATGGCTGAGTTTAACAACGCGCCAGCCGTTTCTTTCTCGTGCTAACCAGCGCCAATTGGACACACCAAGTGAAGCCAAGTCCTTCTCCACCTGATCTTTCCAACGTAGAGGAGATTTTCCTCTTCCTCTACTACCACCACCTGGTACCGAATCGAATACTTTCAGAGCCGGAGCGTTTGTATCCATTCGGGCGACATGACCCAGCCAACGTTGGATCTTTATTCGCTGCGCTAAGTCGATGTCGTCTTCAAGCTCATACAGCTCATCGTTCCATCGCCTGCGATATTCGCCAACGTGCAAAGGTCCAAAAATCTTGCGCAGAATCTTTCTCTCGAACACTCCAAGCGTCGCTTAATCGGATGTTGTCATCGTTCAAGCTTCTGCGCCATACGTTAGGACGGGCATGATGAGAGCCTTGTAGAGTGTTAGTTTTGTTCGTCGAGAGAGGACTTTACTGCTCAGTTGCCTACTTAGTCCAAAGTAGCACTTGTTGGCAGGAGAGATTCTACGTTGGATTTCAAAGCTGACATTAATATCGGTGTTAATGCTGGTTCCTAGGTATACGAAGTCCTTTACAACCTCGAAGTCCTCGATGGCAAAATATTTTGGTGCATGTTTCTTTTCGAACAATCGAGCAATATTAATATTCACTTGAATTATCAGAAAACCTTGGAATACTAGGCCAAATACGGTTGCTTTCATAACCATTTTCTTCCATAAAAATTATTGCCTCCAATCAAGCGAATTGGACTGTAAATATCTACATATCTTTGTATTAAAATCCTTTTAAAAATTAAAAAAAATTTCGATCAATTTACGACGTTGTATAAAAATTCTGAAATCATCACAGCTTTCATTACAAAATTCGATCACATTTTTGCTAATCATTTGTATGCAGTCGTTTTTATTGCAGCTGCAGTCACAGTTGGTGCTACTGTCACCGAAGAGATGCATTTGCATGCTTGAGCTTTACTTATTTATGCATAGCATTGACGCCGCATGAATCTCAAATGCTGTTTACAGCATGAGAAGCAAGCGCTTTATTCAACGTACTATGCATACACACATATACGCACATATATTCACGCATAAATTACAGCAAGTAAAAGCGAAGAGAGGTTGTCATAAGTTGCATCCCGTTGCAAGAGCGAATGACAGCAACAACCATTCAAATTAATTCGATTTCTGCAACCGTTCCATGGAAATCAGAGAGCACTCATATTGTTGTTTTTTTTTTGTTTTTTGTTTGTGTACATTTTAAAGATCATATTTATTTCAATCACAGCACAGAATACAGAAAATATTATCGTACTTTATCGTATATAAGTTCTATGCAAATGTACATACAATAACAACAATGTCGTATATGTGTAAATATGTATGTATGTATATATATTGCATGTACATATGTTTGGTTCTCTACAATATATGTGGAGTGAAAATTTAAATGTATAAAGGATGCTGTGTCGTGCTATTAATATAAAAATAAAATGATTGGAAATTAAAGAGTATGCGGTGCTTGTTTGTGTGTGTGTGTATGTATTTTTAATGTAGTCTGTATACGTTAATAAGCACCTGTTGCAAGGAAGCCGAAGTAGAATTTGATAATTACGTTAAATGTTTATAAATGAATTTTTTTTAATATAGTTTTTTTAAGAGAAAATTATATGACTTAGGACACATTTTTGTTTTGTTTCATATTATTTATAATATAATATTTAGTTCATTTTTATCTGATTGCCTGTAGTGCCGAAATCGTTGAAAAAATTAAGTTAATGGTTACCATAAAATTCTACATACACAAACATACAAACTACTTGAAACTAATGTTACGTATTGAGCAAACATACATACATAAATAGTAGTACATATTAATTTGTTTTTTTTTTGTTTTTGTTCTTTTCTAACTCACATACACGAAATAACATCTATTCTAGTTTATTTATGTAATTTCATAAAATAATCTCAAAAAGTTAACCAAGGAAATCAAATTGTAGGAAAAGTGAACACAATTTGCTGCATTAGATATTAAAAATCACTAGAATCTGCAATAATCAAACTAAAAAAAAAAACAAATTTAGTTTCCATAAATGGAAAGTAAGCAATAAATTGAAAACAACAAATACATTAACATAAGTAAATGGTGTAAAAATAAGAACAGATTACAACAAAAAGTAAGCCATTTAAAAGTTTAAAAATATAAATTTGTATAAATTCTCAAATTGCAATCTACACAAGTATTAGTCAACTCGTTTTGCTACAAAATCGGTCCAATACTAAACAAAAACTTTTTTCACATGATTCTAAAGCATAATTTGAAGATTTTACGCTAGCTGCTTTACGTCTCAATTCGTTCGACAATTATGATTGTGTTACTAATACTGGTAATTGTGTGGAAAAATTGCGCGCGCAGGTGGATAGTGTGGATCGTGTTGATTGCGATAGCGACGCGCCAAGAAGACGGCCAATACCTGGAAGGTAAATATAGAAAAAAGGGCAATGAAATAATTACGAAACTTTATTATTTTATAGTAAAAAGTTAAAAAGCCGAAGGCCCTAGTAGCCAGCGCTCAATAAATAAATAAATAAATAAAATATAAAAACTTTAAAAAATAAATAAAATTTAAAAAATGAATAAAAAATTTAAAGAATGAATAAATTAAATTAAAAAATAAATAAAAAAAATTAAAGAATGAATAAATAAAATAAATAAATAAAATAAAACAAGTTAAAAAATATATAAGCAAAACAAAAAACACCCAAAAACAATTAATAAATAAAAGTGGAAAATATTTAATCTATAAAAATAATTTAGAACTATGAAAATAGGAGCTTTTTCATGACAGAAATGCACTCGGAGGTTTGCCATTGCCTACCAAGGGGCGACTGTTATTGGAAAAAACCGTTCCTATCATCTTTCTATTTCATGCACGGAGATTCAAACCTCTTGTGAATGGTAGTCACGCCCCCATCCAGTCGGCTACGGCGGCCGACATAATTGTGGTAAATTTTCTAAAATTAGTCACAGAAATATTGCCTCGGGTTCGCTATTATCGACGTTTGAAAACAACTCCGGTTTTTGTCCCGTGCGAATGCCTTGTTTTTTTGCAATTATCTTTAAAGTGAAAAATTGCCCAAAATTAGGAATAATTAAAAGTTAAGGAGTTATATACAGTTAGAATTTTCAAAAAATCGCCTTTTCTTTTTAATTTTTTTTTTTTCTTAATGTACATATATTTAAGAACACACACACAAAATTTAATATCGTTCCGGTGAATATTTTCGAAGTTACACGCAAATTTGAAAAGGCGTTTCAGAGTGATTGAAAGTACAAGGCCAGAGCTGCAGCGAGTTTTTCTCAAAATGGCCAAACCGATTAGTCTCAAATTTTAACTCGAACTTCTTTAATATATTTTTTAGTAATAAATTGAAAATTTTTTTCTCACCAATAAATATTTTTTTTAATAACCAGGCAGAAATTTGGGTAAAAAATCGATTATTTTTTTTTTTTGAGAAACCGCCACTTTGTCAAAAAAATTTATTTTGCTTATTCCTTCGGTTAATTACTAGATTTAACATTACTTTAACGAAATCTGTTTGATCTTTTACAATAATTTCAGAGAATCCAGTTCAGAGATATAGTGGTCACCGCAAAACGAGAGGAGCTCTCGGAGATTAGCTGTAGCTCCTTTCCAAATAAATATTTTTACTAATACTAAGTCTTAAAATACAGTTAGAAGATAACATAATATGTGCACAAATTTTTAGATCAATAAACTTAAGGGGGGAAGCTGGTCTAGAATTTTGAAAAAATCGAAAAATTTTTTTTTGTCTTAAAAGGTGCTTTAGGGTCTTAGAAATAATATACCAAATGAGGGATGCCAGCAAAAATGTCTAAATGCCCAAATTTTTCATTCGACGGCAGTGCCTCGCAGGTATGCCCCGAACGCTACTTACAACTTTAAACGCGTTTTTCTCGAAATCACTTTTTTTAAACTGGCCGAAGACATAACTCGAACAAATCTTTACCGATTCTTACGAAATTTTGACAATACATTCGAAATACCTTTCTCCGGAGACGTACGTAGGATTTTTTATTTATATTACATAGTTTTTTTTTTAATCAACAATTTTATGTCGTTCTTTATAGTGAAAATTGTAACTTTTTGTTCAAACGTGCACCATTTCGCGAAAAAACAAAATATCGAAAAAATCCTACGTACGTCTCTTTCTGTTGTTATATAGAAACTAAAAAAATTTTATTTTTTTGATCCAGGACAAAAATTAAGGAGTTTACGTCTTCGGCAATGGACCCACTAGAAAAAAAGGCGCCTTAGGAGAACTGCTGGACAGCGGCCATTTTGAAATTAATTCAGACGAAAAATTTTGTATTTGTACCATGAAAGCTATATTATTAAACCTATTTCACAGATTTTCGATTGATTCCTTTGTTGAGTCAAAATAAATTCATAAAATATGCCCATTTTTTGCGCTCTATACCAGCTTCCCCCCTTAAAAGTTTTCTAAGAATAAATTCCCGGAGAATTCGCTTTTTTCGGCCTTCTAACTGTATATAACCTCTAAAGCCTATTGTCAAATCAAAAAATCTTTTAGATTACAGTTTTTTTTTTAGTTTGCATGTGTACGACATTCTGGAACAGCTCAAAATTTAAACCACTCATTCAAATGGATAAGTAACAACAAAATTTTTTATTAATTTTTTGTTGTATCGCGTTTTTTTTTATTGTAAATGTAACCAAATTAAATGCACATTTATTTTCTGATTTTCTGTGATTTTTCAAATAAAGGTTAAGCACTTTTTTCATGCGAGTTGCAATAGTATAGTGGTGGGAGTTCCTACCCATCTCCAAAAATATTTAAAAATAAATTAATTAATTTTTTACCCAAAAAAATTAATGCCACTCGCGGTGTATTGAATGGTTAGTGAATGGAAATATTTTGGTAAAAGGATATGAATGTTAAATTCATTAGCGGTGGTAATTCTAATTATTTTTGTAATGATTAATAATTCTAAAGTCAGAAAAATGTTATGCCAATAAACGAGTTCCGTAACAATCCACATTTATGTTGGGACAAAAACAGTCATGCTGGTATTATTATTATTATTATTTTAATAATAATACTTTTTTTTTAAATAATAAAAAAAAAAAAAAACTATTTCAAAATTTAGGCTCACCGTAACAACGATTACTCCATTTTTAGACCGAAAGTGAACTTATGAAAAAAGTTTTAATTATTAAACTGATGAAATTATTTGAAATGAATTAATGAAATTTTTTAATGGCAACAAGAATATTTGTTTATTTATGTTCTATGGACTCGAATTTTGGTACCACGTAAAGGGCATGGGAAATAAATGTATATTTAAAAGCTTCTGATAATAGAAGCGACATAATTTTCTCCTGAGAACGAATTCAAGCCAGATGTGCCAGGCAAAAAATATGGGGAGTGATTAGTTATAGCAATTATCGTGCATTTAAATTTTTTAGTGACATAATGTTGCGAACACCTCGTCAAAGAATGTAAAGTGTTTTTGGAATAGGTCCACAGTACAGTGACAACGACTTTAATGCTCTACGACTTTAATGTCTATAACGAAAAAGTTAATTCATCGGATATTTGAAATTAGAAACGTGATGTTTCGACAGGTTGGGTCCAGAGGAACAGAAGTGTGTTGAGAAGGCATGTGAATAGATAGCAAGTATCGTGCGGTGTACATCACACACCCGACCCATGTGGTCTTCAATTGCTAACACCTTGTAACTCACAGCTAAATGGAACAAGCAAAAAACAGCCAAAGAATTTTTTAGTGCATGTTTGAGCGATACTTTGCGAGATATGGAACACTCAGTTATCTACCGAGAAAATAATGCATTTCTTTTTGTCCAAACTAATATAACAAATAATTTATCTTCATATTAAAAACAAATGATTTTAAAGCTTTTACGACTTATTTTTTACAAACAATGCAAGGTTTGTAAAATATTTGTATAAATGGGGAAAATTTTCAAACAAATACTTAATTGTTTTGCCTTACAGGAATGTTTGCCATTGTGCATGGGTTTGTATTCGGTATTGATGAAATTTAAATATACATATACATATGTATACATGTACGTATGTAATAGCCTAGACAGACAGTGGCGTTAATAGGGATTAACAACTAAAATCGGAATTATCTCAGGAATTTAGTGCAACTAATGCGGATTGACTACTAGAATTAATTCTTATAATTTATAACAGTTAATATCTATTGTGCATCAAAAATAATGCAATTTTCAAATAAAGAATTATTTCTTAGTATCAAGGCACCTAATACCGGTATTTGTTGCCTGCGGTCCATTTTAACTGACAAAACTATCCAATAAGCAAATCAGCTGTTCACTGACTTGCGAACCACCCTTCTATCACACTAAAATTTTAACCAGAATTAAATGCGCCGGTAATCCCGACTAACGCCGTTGTTGTTGTAGCAGCAATACCTAACCCTGTCAGTGCAATGTAAATCACCGGTCGTCTTCGCGGAGCTCATGTAACGGTAGGCGCAAGAAACTTGTTGTTTCGACAGATTGGGTCCAAAGGGAGAGGTGTGTTAGATGAGTGGGTTTGATAGAGCATGTGAAAAGGTGGTTAGTGTTGTGCGGGGTGTCTTCACATGCTGGACATATGTTTGATATGTCGGGGTTAGTGTCTTGCGATTTCTGAAACTTTGTCCACTGCTTGTCACTAGTTCCAGGCGACCAGAGTAGTTTAGTAGTTTTGTCAATTGCCTTAAATGTTGACAGCAACATTTCTTTGCCTTTGTTGTTGTTGTTGTAGCAGCATAAACATTCCCCATACTTACATACAGGGAATGCTGCTGGAGTGACACTCCTTGGCCGGATATAAAACCGGGTCGTTTCGGTAACCTAGAACCGACTGCCTTTGACCTTGAACTGCAGTTTGATCTCCTTTGCCCAGGCGTTAAAGAGGATCGCCATGGACTTAGTGTGGGAAAGATTTAGATTGCTCGAAGGGAAAAAGCGAGAAAAATTGGTGAGCTAATCGTTCATTTTGGTGCACAGGCGATCACTGTCATTGCCCGACGTCATTATCGCGCAATCGTCAGCGTAGGAGACCAGGGAGATACCCTCTGGTATTTGAGGGAGATTCGATATATAGAACTTGAAGAGTAAGGGTGAAAAGACACCACCCTGCTGAACACCTTGCTTTATCTTCCCCATGTTTAGAGATTTGGTCTCGAAAGATTACTGACGAGTGTCGACCACTCAGATAATTAGCGCACCACCTCTTCAGTCCTGATGGGAGTGTCGACTGTGCATTGTCATCTAGTAGCGTAGAATGGCTGATAGTGTCGAAAGCCTTCTTTAGGTCCCGCGCTACTACGACAGTCCTCTCGCAGGGGCGGTTTTGGTTGAGTCTGCCATTTATCTGGGTGTTTATGGCGGTGAGTGCTGTGGTGGTACTGTGCACTCGTCGGAAGCCATGCTGATGTGGGGCTGGGGCCAGATGTTTCATTTAGAGTGGGAGTAGGATGGCTTCAAGAGTCTTCACTACCGATTAATGTCGTCGTCTGTCTAAGTTCCACTGTTAACAAACTGTTACCGAAGGATTTTTTTTTTTCTTTACATAGTACATACATTTTTCAAGATTTTACAAATTGGATCAGGAAAAATGAAAAATCAGATTAAATATTAAAAATTAATGTGAAAATCTCAATTGAAATTAAGAATGAAAAACGAACAGAAAATTCAACCAAAAGAAAACTACATTACAGCGATTTAGTAACGATTGCTCACCGAAGTATTCAATTGAATAAGCACAAGATTACCGATGATTGAAAAAACTGTGGCATTATCCGCTTAAAACTGCCGTGTAGACGTGCTGTATATTCAATATTTGAACTTTGAACGTATAATAAGGTGGTGTAGTCAATTGCAAGCCCAATCCAAACACGGTATTATATTTGACCTGCGGCGGGTGCTGTTAACATATATTTGATACGTGGGTAATGAGTAAAATCCAAATCTAGGATTCTACCGATTGTTAAAAGGAGCACCAACGATGTGACGATCATTCGTTCATTCAAACAGTTATGCTCCGGTTTTATATGTAACATGTTTTACATATTATAAATATGTTTTTTATGCTGTGTGTATGTTAGTACATTTTTCATATATATGTGTATATGTATATATATCTGTGTTATTCATTTGCTTGAATACGTAGGAATGTATGTGTGTATATATGTATATAAATGCATGAAAACCTATGACGATGGTTTAGTTGTTTCTTATTATTTCGTTTTTTTTTCCTTTTTTTTTTGTTTTTGAAGTATACATATGATGACTAATAGAGCTCGGATGGGTTTTAAATTATGCATTAATGCTTGTTAGTATGTGTTATGTATGTTAAGTACGTTAGTTAAGTGCGTTGCATGCGAGTTTATAGAAATGCACTCGGTAAACCGCGTGGATCTTTTTGATTGCGATAACGAACGGTTAGCCAAACACCAATAAACTAAATGTTTGCATGTTCAAATAGAAGAATTTATTAATGTAATTTAGTAGAATTAAAGCGAACAATATGACAGTTTACTCACCTCGGTGAAACTAAAGAAAATTCCCAGGCCGCCGCATAATTTAAAAGCATAATTGATTTTGTCCTCCAATGCAGGCAGACACGGTGGGCACGAGCAATCGCTCGATACGATATAATTCGGACAGCATTGTTTAGCCACTGCTTCACAAGATGAATCGGTATTGGTCGTATTAAAGCCACAGCATAGGAATGTGTCCTGCACTTGTTTTCGCATAGCATCTGGCACATTATTCCAACCCTCCTCAGCGAACTCTTTTTGCTGCTCCGAATTAACAGCCAGACATGAGCTGGCAATGGAGAATTGAATGAGGAAGAGCATGAAGAGAATAATCATGTACTGCGTATGGCAAAACGTTTTGCGGGTTAAGGAAAAAATCTGTTATTATTTTCATTCAAAATGGATGCTCCACTTTTCCATAAAACATTAGTACATCAACAAGCGAGCAACCTAATTGATTTTAATTTATTTGTAACGCAAGCCAACAACAACAACAAGTGTAGTTAAGTAATGAGCGTCCACTTTTGAATTCAAATCAAATGCATGAGAGGTCAAAAGACGCGATAGCCTCTTCTGCGGCCAGCGGCTTGGTTATCGCAATGTATGTTTAATTACAGAATTGTATTCGAATTTTAAGCAGCCCAAAAAAAACCTGTTTTTTTATTTATATTTTTGACGTGCTCTACTATACGTATATTAACTGCGTTTAATTTGCACACTTAAAGGTTAGTAATAAGAGTACTATGGAACTTTCAAGAAATTATATTCCCACTACCAGAAAATAGTTATTTGTTACTAATACCTATCTTCAGCTACAAGGAAGTCATATCCGATAATAAAGTTACTATCGCTGTTTACCACTCACGTATCCCTACATCTGTTCTCGCATTTGATTAACATTTCAAATGTTTTTTGTCTTGTTTTTTTTTTTTTTTTTTGTCAAAAAGGATACGAAAAATAGCATCACTTGATGATGCTTCACTGCACCGGCCAGCCCGAGTATGGATATTAATATCAGTATCACTCCGCAGGCTAAAATGCCACCCACAATCGGTAGATTTGTGACTATGGAAGCTGCACGCGCATAAACGCCAACGCCAATCAACAGGAATCCCACCATCTGCAACCACAGCAAGCAATCAAGCACACAAACACACAAGTGAAACGTTGTAAAAATCGATAAATGTTTTAAGGATTCCTTTTGGTGCTCCCGTGCATGCACCAACAACACAGCACGGCCCTGAGCGTCTTCCCCTTTGGCGCTACAGCAGAAGACCAATGAGAAATCCTCATTATAATACTTACCACATACAAAATGTTCAGCGCAATTAGCGCATTTTTCGAGCAAGTAAAACCTCCGCACATTTTCACACAATTTTCGTTGCAAACTTACACTTTTGTTTAAAAAATTACACTTCAATTATATTTTTATTTTTCAACTTTGTCCGATTGTCCAAGTGTATGCTTAATTCCAGCTGCGCTTATTTGATTTTGCTTTACTTTGCATTTGCTTTTCATTTCTTTGTGTTTTATTCCATGCCAAGTGCAGCCAAGTGTTCCGTTGCACATCTGTTTAATAGGGTTACCAGAAGCATTTTAAACGCAATTCTGCCAAATAAATGGAAATTAAACGAATTTGCAAATTAACAAATTCAATGGAATTCGAATTTAAGAAAATTCTTAATTTTATTAGTCTTCATCTAAAAAAATTAATTTATTAATTTAAAAATAAATAATTTTACACAAATGCCAACATTTACAAGAAATCTTAATCTGAACAACATTTCTATTTGATATCGAAGACCATTAAGGGGGATAGATCCTGGAACATTCAAATTTCCCATGCTTTTTTTTGCTTTAAACATTTATTAACAATCTAAAAAATATCTTTTCAAAGTTTTCAGCTTAATAGAAAGCCTAAAAAGTCGCTATAAAGTCAGTGAAGTGTCTAAAAAAAGATGAGTTAGAAAGAAAACTTTGATCAAGTTTTTTTGCGAAATACGTTTTCTTCCGCGCTGTCGAATATAACCAAGAAAGTAATTACGATATGAACATAAAATTTTACAGGGATATTATCTAACATATTGGCCTTTGCATGCACCACAAATTTTATATTAATTATCACTGAAAAATGTGTTTATAAAAAAAGTGTAATTTTTTCTTTCTCACTTCAAATTTTAATTTTTTTCTTAAAAAATACGTAAATGCACAGCGTAATAACTTATTTTAATGATTAATTTTTGTCTCTTTGATTTCAGTCGATTACAAGAGGCTGTCCATTCCACGACGCAAATTAGAGGAGCCACGTTTGAGCAGCTGTAACAGCGTGATTTTGTTTTTTTTAAGCATGAATATTAATATGTGATATATTTTAAGATACTAAACACTTTCTGTTTTACGCAAAAAATTACTGAAGAACTCATCTGTCTGCCCCCCTTAAACAAGTACGTATGATCGAAAACCTCAGCGGCGAATGAAATTTCCCAATTTTTTCTATGGGCTGTGATTATTTTTTTTTTTGAAGTGAAACTTCTTAGGCGTCGATGGACGAGCGACATTGGAGAGTAAAATATCAAGGCCATGCAACGTTTTAGGCATTTTCGTTCCGCGAGAGAGAAAAAAGATATAACGTAGAGGAAAAGGAGAAAGAGAGCTATACCTTATATATATCTGAGATACACTTTAGGCTATTTTTCCAAAGTTCTTCCCTTGTGGTGGCTAATTTTTAGTGAGAAATAACACTGCCTACTTTTTGGCGCTTATTTGTTGGTGAGGTTCCATAAGGAGGATGATTCCATTTGTAGAAGTCCACGCAACTGGGGAAAGTTACTAATCGCCATTCCCTTGGGAGTGGCCAGGACGATTTTTCGGCATATGGTTCAAGCAGCTCAGAACGTCCGAGATTAACCCACGTATCCTCTGGGTAGCTTCCGAACACCCGTTCGGGAGTGAGCTAACGTGAGAAGGTGAAGCACTCCAGGATAGTTCCTTGTACGCTGGGTATGGGGCCCGCCACTTAAAAAGCCCCTCGAATGAAAATATTAAAAACACCTGGGATGAGACCTCTCTATACTGATGACGACCCCTGCGAACGAACTAAGGAATACGATTTGAGGGCACCTGGAATGTCCGCTTCCTTAATGGGGAAGGTGCCTCTGCCCAGCTGGCTGATATGGTCGCGAGAGTAAAGGCTGACATCACTATCATTCAAAAGATGCGATGGACGGGAGAAGGCAGGAGAGGGTAGTACCTTGTGACATCTACTAAAGGTGCCATGTAAAGGAGCGCAAATTCGGTGTTGGATTTGTTGTGGGAGAGAGACTTCGTCGCCAAATACTGCCGTTCATTACGATGGACGAGCGTCTCGCAATAGTCCACATCAAAGCCCGTTTTTTTAACATCTCGCCACGCCCCGACGGAAGAGAAGGACGATGCGACCAAAGATTCTTTCTATGAGCGATTGGAACGTTCCTATGAGCGCTGCCCCCGCCATGACATAAAAATCGTGCTTGGCAACTTTAACGCCAGGGTGGGCAAAGAGGGAATTTTTGTTCCCACGGTCGTAAAATTCAGCCTGCACTACGAAACATCCGGTAACGAACAGAGGCTGATCGACTTCGCCGGGGTCCGAAACATGGTAGTCTGCAGCACCAGATTCAAGCATAAGCAGATTCACCAAACTGTCTGGCTGTGTCCTGATCGAAAAACACGAAACCAGATCGACCATGTTGTGATAGATGGTTCTTCTAGTGTATTAGATGTATGATACGTACGATCTGATTCTCACTCCTGCTCTTAGAGAGCACTGCCCAACAAACCGGCATGCACGAACAATGGATCAACAGAAAGAAAGGATTCCGCCTATAGAGCCACGCTGCGATCGGGCGCAACACGAGCCATGTGGGTTTGCTACAGAGAACTAAAAAAGGAAGAGAGACGTATTATCCGAGAGAAGAAACGAGAGGCCGAAATACGTGAGTGCGAAGAGCTTGAGATGCTGGCTAATAGGAACAACGCCCAAAAATTCTACCACAAAGTTCGGCGGCTTACAGACGGTTTTAAGACCTGTAAGAATAAAGACGGCGATCTGGTGACTGACATACAGAGTACTCTTAAATTATGGAGGGAACACTTCTCGAATCTGTTAAATAGTGACAACTGCGCAGGTTACAGAGAATATAAAGATCCCGATACCCCAATTGACGACCACGGAACTGTCGCTCCGCTACCCGACCATGACGAGGTGAGAATAGTGATAACACGGCTAAAGAACAATAAACCCGCGGGAGCTGACGTACTGCCGACTGAGCTTTTCAAACATGGCGACGTCGAGCTGGTAAGGTGCGTGCATCCGCTTCTGTACAAAATATAGTCGGATGAAAGCATGCCTGCCGATTGGAATTTAAGTGTGCGCTGCCCTATCCATAAGAAGGGCGATCCTGCAATATGTGCCAATTACCGCGGGATTAGTCTTCTAAATATCGAGTATAAGGTTCTAGCGAGCGTATTGTGTGAAAGGCTGAAGCCCACCGTCAACCAACTGATTGGACCTTATAAGTCTGTCTTCAGACCGGGAAAGTCTACCACCGACCAAATATGCACAATACGCCAAATCTTGGAAAAGACCCATGAAAATAGAATCGACACACACCATCTTTTTGTCGACTTCAAAGCTGCATTGAGCAGTACGTAAAGGAGTTTCATGTATGCCGCGATGTCTAAATTTGGTATCCCCGCAAAACTAATTTGGGAATGCAAGATGACGTTGCTCAACACCAGCAGCGCCGTTAGAATTGGGAACGACCTCTTCGTGCCGTTTGATGCCAACCGAGGTTTCAGACAAGGTGTCTGTCGTGTGACTTCTTTAACCTGATGTTGGAGACGATCGTACGAGCCGCAGAACTTAATCGCTCAGGCACAATTTTTCATAAGAGCGTACAATTGTTGGCGTATGCCGATGATATTGAAATCATCGGCCTTAACAACCGCATTGTTACTTCTGCCTTTTCTATGCTGGATAAAGAAGCAAAGTGAATTTGTGTGGTGCTGAACGAGAACAATACGAGTACCTCCTGTCAAACAAACAATCGGCACCCAAGTCACTGTTGACAGTTATGATTTCGAGGTTTTAAGAGACTTCGATTATTTAGGAACCAGCATCAACACCAAAAGCAATGCCAGCCTTGAAATCCAACGTAGAATTTCTCTTGCCAACAAGTGCTATTTTGGACTAAGTAGGCAACTGAGCAGTACACGACGAACAAAACTAACACTCTACAAGACTCTCATCATGCCCGTCCTATCGTATGGCGGAGAAACTTGGACGATGACAACACCCGATGAAGCGACACTTGGAGTGTTTGAGAGAAAAATTGGCAGCGGCGAATAGCTCAGACGATGGAACGATGCGTATTGATGAGTTTTATGACAACATAGAAACAGCGCAGCGAATAAAGAACCAGCGGCTACGTTGGCTGAGACATGTCGTCGGAATGGATACAAACGCTCCGGCTCTGAAAGTATTCGATGCGGTACCAGCTGGTGGTAGCAGAGGAAGAGGCAGACCTCCATTGCGTTGGAAAGATCAGGTAGAGAAGGACTTGGCTTCACTTGGTGTGCCCAATTGGCGCGCTTTGTTAAACTCGGCCAAAATCGCATAAGCGGTTATTGCGTCAATTAAGAAGAAGAATTAATAATTTCAAACTACATAAATCGTGTATGTAAATTCTGACATATTTAGAATCTGAGTTGTTATTTTTCAGTTACAGTTTTTTATGCATGGACGCACTCTACTTGTAACTTCTGGCTAAATTTTATAAAACCAGTAAATCTGACTGTTGAGGAACCTTTTGCGTCTCGCATATTACAAGAACCAAAAACAGTTTCAGATCGCCGCAAAGAAAAGGTTTCGAAGGCTTTCAGAATTATAAAAAATAAATCCAAGCAGTGTTTATTTCCAAAATCGAAATAATACAATAAAACAAAATTTTCACTGAGCGCTTCGTCTAATTGAGAGCGATGCAGCTTAATTCTGATTCAGTGGTTTTGTGAAAAAGCTAAGTTCAAGTAACGGTGGCTCAGTAGTACCGAAGCCCGCGATAATTGCATTGCTTAGTGCAGTTTGAAGGCTGGAGCATAATCGTCGAGCACTTCTTTAATCTGTACATTTAGATACGTATGTATGTACATATGTCTATATACATATATCTTGATTCTGTTGGGCTGTTATCATATCATCATAAATTGCAAGAGTTCCAGTGTGGAATATAGGTCTGTTTTTTTAAAATGACATTACGTGAAGTCGGTCATTCAATTTCAAAGGCGCCTAAAAGCAGACCTCACCCATTTGCAACACATGCCTCTTCTGCGCGTTTGTGTCGGAGTGAATAGTTTTCATGGAATACATTCGTTTATCAGAGAGACTGGTCACAGTAGGCGAGTAATTATCAGCACTGATTGACTTAGCATTAAAGCTCTGTTTGCTCCATAACAAACACATTTACACCCAAAAAAGCAAACAATGACACACGCTAAAAACCTCTTACTGAGATCTCCGCGAAATGCAAGCAAAAAAAAAAAAAAAGAAAGCCAAAGAGATAGTTAATAAGCAACGTCGGCTTAGCTTACGGTTTTTGTACTCGTGTGGCTTGATTTACACTTGCGGAACGCTAGTCAGTTTCTGTCTGTTTGCTGTTTGCGGTTTAACGTTTGTTCATTTTTGCCAGTAAAAAGTCAGTTTGCGCAAGAAAAAATCATTGATAAATAGTGTGACAAAAAATAGCAAATAGCAAATAAAATCACAATTTCATTGTGTTCATCGCTTTTTCTTTGTGCTTGTGCTCTTTATGTATGTGTGTGTGTGTGCATTCGTTTTTGTAAGAAAGAACTAGCAAAAGCGCAGCCATAAACCCTTTGTCAGAGTGTTGGTCACCCGCAAAGTAAGTAGATATGTAAGCGTAGAGTAAAGTAATAGACCCAATGTGCATACAGACGTTTGTACCTACATAATTTGACGCCAGACAGGTGATTGGGACTTACGCTTTGCATTCCCCTGAGGCGGTCAATAGTCAATGGCAGCTTCGACCACACAATCGGCACGAAGTGTGAAAACGTGGCTGATGCTCTGTTATATTTATATGCGCGCCTATTCGAAGTGTATTCGTATGTATGTGTGTATGTGTGTATTTGCATATTTCACTAAATACAAATTTGCAACTCTAATTCAAAATCGCTGACAAAAAAAAAAAACGAAGGCGAAACACAACATAATCACATACGAGGGTGTGGTAATTAGGTTTTTAGTGTTTTGTATTCAACTGCTCAAACATCAAATATTTTTCGCCGTTAAATTTGTATGAAACTATCGATATTTTTGATATTCGCGCAACAATCGGGTATTGAATATTTTGTTGATTTTTATTATTCACTAAATTACAACAAAAATTGTGCTAATCTGTTATTTTATGCATACAGCGCCCACTCGATAACGTGAACTAATTCAAACCAAGGCAGTTCACGTTAACAAAAGTGTTCACGTTTTGGAATGCCCAAAGAGGCTAAGTAAATATATTTTTTCACATTTAAATTCACATTTTATTCTTGTTTTCGTTACATATTATTTGAAAATTAAGTCATACGATGGTTTTATTTAAAAAAATCAGTCATCTTTTTTTGTATCTTCTGTTTTGAAGTTCAAGCACAGCTTTATCCCTTAACCGTCTTGGCACACTCATATCATTTTGATCGACGTCTTCATGACCAGCCCATATTAACGCCTTGTTGAAAATTTCAACTGCTTCAGTCGGCTTAATTTTCTCCAGTTGCTCTGATACGCTGTCATCATCGGATTCGTCCTCTTGTTGATGATCGTCATCTGCATTGCCCTCCTCGATATATTCGTTCCATTCATGAATAGCTAGTAACGTGAATTCAATCTGAAATTTTTAATTAAAAAAACCCACATACACATCTTTGAGCATATCTGCGAACACGAACGAACCTCAGGATTTAAACTACTAAGGAGATCGACGGTGTTGCTCATCAAGGTGCGAGGTCAGCTTCCCATTTTTCTTTTAAAACCGCCAACGGAACATTATCTTCGGCATCATCATTGTTTACCGCAAAATTTAAAATAGGTACTGTTCCAGCAGCTTAGCTAATGTTGCTTCATCAACACGAAACCAAGCCGCATCCAAAAGATTTATAGCTGTTTTTAAGTTAATTTTTTTCAACGACTCGAGCAAATCAGGCTTTCTCGCTGCTATTGAAGCTAGAAGGCTGTTTCTGTAATGCAACTTAGTGATTTTTATTGCATTCTGATCCATCGGTTGAATGAGGGGAGTAACGTTATGCCACCATTGCCGAAATTTGTTGTCAGTTCAGCTTCATTTGAGTAAGAAGGAGCGTTGTCGATTAGGAGCAGAGCTTTAATTGGTAAGGCTTTCTCCTTTAAAAACGATGTAATCTTAAAAAACAACCAGTTAACCTTAAAAATCGGACCAAACTTTAAAGGAATATTCACATGTGGAACAAATGACTCATGAAGATATTGCTTGAAAATAGCCGACGTCATCCAGGCGGATTTCGAGGACAGGTGGGACACTGAAAGTTTTTAAAGCAGTTCTAAAGTTTCTTCGCCTTTCCAATTACCAAGAGCTTAAGCTTGTGGGATCCAGTAGCGTTTGAACAGCATAAAAACGTGATTCGCTGCTTCTCGGACTTTACCCCTGGGGCTCTCTTCTCCAAACTTGACGCGTACATTTTCTCTGGCAAAAGTCTCCAGAATAACCCCGACTCATCAGCATTATGTAACTGATCGTTGCACAACAGCAATTCGGCCATTTTAGCTTTAAGTTTTTCTTTAAACGGATCCACTAGCCGAGGTTGCAAAGACAGTTTTTCGCCTGATATTTTAAGAAGACGAATACCGTACCTCTTCTTGAATCCTTGGAGCCATCCATCACTAGCGAAGAAGTTTGCTTCATTTTCTTTAAATTTTGCACGCAGTGTTTTTGCCTTTTCTTTCAACATTAGAGCACCTACTGGCCAGTTTTTATCTCGTATTCGAATAAACCAACGATAAAGAGCTCTCTCCATTTTGGGCAACTCTGAAGAACGCAATGTTTTTCTATTTCCAGGTCCACAATACGTGTTGTTTACGCATTTTAAAATCACTTGCTTCTTCGCTTTAATGTTACAAATTGTTCATTTAGCAACATTATATTTCTTTGCTAAAATCGTCACAGATGAGCTTTTTTTAAAAAGCCGAGAATTTTAGCCTTTTGTTTTAATGTCGAGCAGACGGGTTTTTTAGAACTAATTTTCACCAGAAAACATAAGACGAAACACTCTTTGCAAAACCAAAACCGCGACTGAAATATTTTACTCCTTGCATGCAATTACGAATAAAATGCCTATTTTATAATTAGGGGATTCCCCAATTTCAGAATTATTTGAGATCAATGTAAACTACATTGAAATAATTGTAATGTTTATTGTTCATGTTTTGAGCTTTTTGAGTTTGTTAACGTTTTAGAGTAGTCAATGTCTGTTCACGTTTTGGGGTGTTCACGCGTTAAAGCGTTCACGTTATCGAGCGTGCGCTGTACTCTATACCGATCATAAGACTTATAGAATTTATGCTGTGTTTGACTGAAATCTTCATTCGATGATTCAAAATAATTCGTTGTTATTCGACTTTGAAAGAGTGAACGCAATTTTTTTTTTTTGAATTGTTATATGCCTCTGAATGTTTGTAAATTTGTACTGCGATCGAGATAAAAATTTGATTTCAACTTCAAAACAATGATAGAAAAAGGTTTTTTCTAATAGCGGTTGCCTCTCGGCATGCAATGGCACACCTCCGAGTGTGTTTCTGCCTTGAAAAAGCTTCTCATAAAAAAAAAAACAAATGGAAGGAAGAGCTCGGACAAACACCCAAAAAGGGTGTAAGCGCCAATTATATATGCATATTGGGGTGTCCCTTATATGACAAAAAAATTTTTTTTCTTCTAATTTCGAAATGAATACCCTCTAAATTTTCTACTAATGCTATATGATGCTCAAATATAGAATTTCATCTTTCTCGTGCCGACCGTGCTTCAAAGTTTACTAAAAATCGTGTTTGTCCTAATATTTTGGTCTGCTATAAAATCACTATAAATGCAATAAATTAAGTGAATAAAAGTAAAAACTATTAGGTGCGCAACTAAGTTCTCGCTGTTTTTTTGATGAAAATACAACTTTATTCTGAAAAACTGGTTAAAAGAGAATCATTGAAAGTATTGCCCATCGCTGGCTACTTCTTTTTCCCATCTTTATGGTAGATCTCGTAACCGGCGCGGTAAAACTGTTCATCTTTTGAGGCTTTTGATGGCCAATCATATGAATGGAGCTGCTGGTCAGGTCAGCTAGAATATGTGCCATCGATCGGAACAGGTGATAATCGGTCGGCGAAATATCTGGAGAATATGACGGGTGGGGTAGGATTTCCCATTTCAGTGTTTCCAGGTAGGTTTTAACGGGTTTGGCAACGTGAGGCCGAGCGTTGTCATGCTGTGGAATCACTTTTTCATACCTCTCCGCGTATTGCGGCCGCTTCTCACGCAGTGCACGGCTCAATCGCATCAATTGAAGTCGATACCGATCCCCAGTGATCCCCAGGTTTCGCTTGGTTTTAACAGTTCATAATAAATAAAACCAACTTGGTCCCACCAAATACATAGCATAACCGTCGCAGCGTGAATATTCAGCCGAGGCGACGTCGTAGAAGCATGACCGGGCAGTCCACGTGACTCTATTTTCTTTTAATTGCTGTAATGAATACATTTTTCATCACCCGTCACGTTGCGATGAAGAAAACCCTTCCTCCGTTTCATTTTTGCCGCTGAAGCAGTTGTTCACAGGCGAAAAAACGACGTCCAACATCCCTTGGTTTTAACTCATAAGGAGCCCAAGTCCCCTGTTTCTGAATCAATCGCTTGGAAATGGATTGGATGAAGCAAGTTCTTCTTGCCATTGACACGGACCCTCATTGAGCAATGCCTCCAATTCAGCGTCTTCGAAGGTTTTTGGCCTTCCTTGTTTCACTTAAAGCAGCATCTCCATAAACTTTTTGTAGCTCTCTCATTTTCACAAAACCAAAAGTATATGATACCAAAACAAAATCACTAATTGGTCGAAGCAGTTTGTTTACCATATGTCTAAGCTTGATTTATGACGTTTAGGTAATGTTAGAATCGACTAGCACACACTGCTGGCGGCATCTATTGGCAAACAGAGGGAAGTTAGTTGCGCACCTAATAAATGAAAGGAACATTAAATTTAAATAAAAACGTAAAATGATAAGAATCAATCAGGGTAACTTCTTTTTAGAGTAGTTTTTTCACAGTCCTGGTACAATATAAACAAAGCTTGAATGTCTGTCACGGCGACACGTTCTTTAATGGAATTAAGAGATGGTTCAGAGTTTTTAGAATCGATGTTTTTCCAATTTTCTGTGAACTTTTTGAATATCGAAAAGTCTGGGCTACTGAAATTTGAAATTTGAAGCAGGAGATTTGGTGGCTCCTAAAACACTTAGGCTAAAAAGCCCATTGTATTTATAGCTCTGGAAAGGGGGTAGATAGTCAAGGAGGGAAGGAGAAAAGTATCAGAGAAAGAGGTAGGAAAGAATGGAGACAGTTTTAGAGAACGAATATTACTCATTCTCATGACATCGGAACCCAAAACTCGTAGCCGTGCTCTAGCAAAGGCAGGACACTCACAGAAAAAGTGATCTGTGCTATCCGCCTCCTCCAAGCACGACAGGTACATTGGGTCCTCAATGATTCCAATGGTGGTCATATGCTGGCCCCATGGGTTGTGTCCTATAATGATACCGACCATCAACCGAACGTCTTTCCTTCCAAGTTTTAGTAGAAAGTTTGACAAATCTGGGCTACTAGTAGTTTGCTTAATCTTGGTTTCAAAGACAGCTTTTAGAGCCAATTCATAAACATGATGACGACATGCGAAAATCAGCAATTCTCTTCCTAAAGGTTGCTCCTAAATAGCAAAAACGCCATGGAAACGGCCAGTATTGGAAGTTGTTGTTGCGTAGCACATTATTTGTACTTTATCGTGAAGGTTGCAGTCAAAGACAGCTATGGATACGGCTTTAGCTTGATGTTTTTCAGAAGAATTCTCAAGTTTTGGCACTGCCAGAAGCTGTTCTTCAACGTCAAACGAAGCAATAACTGGCAAGCTTTCTTCTTTTGAATTTCGTACATCCAACCGGTGTAATAGTTTTCCATCCCAATGGACTATGACTACTTTGGATACATAATTTTGGAAGTCAAATTCTATTGCTGCTGCCTTGATTTTCTTGTTTCAGTACGGATTCGCTGAATCAAGGATTTTTTAATAGGGAAATCATCTATACTCAGACCAAGCGCTTCTACCAACGCTTTAAGAATATAAACGAAATTTGTAATGCTTAACTGGCATCGATTTAAAGCTGTAACTAAATGGTTTTCCAATAACAGGTGTTATTTTGAATAGTCTTAAGGCTTATCAAGTCCAGTTATCACAAGAACTCAAGCCGGCCGATCATCAACAACGTCGTGTCTTTCTGATTGGGTCATTGAAATGCATGAAAATGATCCGGAATTCCATCGAAAAATCATCTTGAATGATGAGGCCCAATTTCCACCTCGGTGGCTTCGTCAACAAGCAAAATTGTCGGATCTGGGACTCAGAAAATCCAAGATTGTTTAAAAGCCTCTGTATCCTCAACGCGTGACTGTTTGGTGCGGTTTATGGTCCGGCGGAGTCATTGGACCTTACTTTTTCGAAAATGAAGCTGGAGCAACAGTTACGGTGAATGGATTGCGCTATCGAGAGATGATTAACAATTTTTTATTGCGGAATTGGATGATATTGTTCTGAACAATGTTTATTTTCAACAAGATGCCACACCAGCAACGCAACCATTGATTTTGTATCAAAATAACATCTCTTATTGGAAAACCCTTTAGTTTGGGTGATATGCGATTCGTTCTACCACTTTTTGAACTTTGATCATAGCAGGAAACGTCCGGCAAGCTGACTTCAGAACCCTTTGCCTCAATCTTCTACACTTTCTAAGTTATTTGTGGTGGAAAAAGATGCAACTGCCAAAGCTTAATGTTTATGTGTGACAGACTATCTGGCACCATTGACTGTTCAGATCTACTCGGCAAATCTCTTATAATACATTTTATGTTGAAGTTCTCAGATCTAATAGAAGAGCTTAATCGGCTTCCTAGAGGTCTTCACCTTGATTTTGCGATGCCAAGGCCCCTATTTAAGTCACTTATTCTGTCTTTTTTTTTTGTCAATCAATTTGTTTAATTTTAGTTCTTAATTTTTTTGTTATTTTGGCCTGTAAATCTAGTCAGTAAGGTTGTTACCATTGGCTTAAAGAAAGAAATCTTCAATTGAGTCAAGCCTTTTGAGTTCTATCTTTGGTTCACAAAATATTTCTCCATTTCTCGGTGGGCCAATCGAAGGGCTCATTTGCAAACTTTAGCCTTTGTGCCGCATGCCTTTTCGTTAGTAATGGCACTTTTCTTGGGCTACGAGCCGCCAAGTTGTGTTCCCGCAAACGTCTACGAATAATTTCTACGCTTTCCTTCAGCTTCAGTTCACTTGTAACTTTAATAGCAGCAGGAAAGGATTATTCTTCGAATACCTAACCACAGGTTTAATTGATTTAGCAGTAAGTGCGAGATGCCGTCCACGTGTTGCAGTTTGGGATTTATATTTTAATTTTAATCATTGTCGGTTAAGCGCCCACAATATCTGCAACATGTTTGTAAGTTTTCCGTTTCGAAATTAGTTTTTTGATAAGCTTGCGTTGTTCGGCGGTGCAGTTCTTGCCTCGTCCCATAGGGGAATAATTTTCAATCAGATTTTCTCGAAATGATATGGAAATACATCAACAAATGCAGTGCTTATATTTTTGTAAATTTTTTCTTCTTCTTTCTTCTGTTATCTCCTTTTGTACATTCATTTTAATTTTTTAATTTTTTTTTTATTTTCTTTTAATTTTTTTTTTATTTTTACGCAAATAAATATTTTATATGAAATTTTCGCAGCTCACTTCTTGCACTACTATTATTTTGACCGCAACTGTATGTGTGGGTTAATGCTTATGCATATTTATTCGCTAGTCGAACGGAAGTGAAAGCAAAATATCAAAATAAACCGAAAGAATTTGAGTGCAAACGCTAAGGTGCGAAAAGTTGCATAGAAAAGCAGTGAAGCGATTTTTTTTTGCATTTCATTTCATTTGTAGTTTCTAATCTTTAATTTTCTTTGCTCTTACACACATACATATGCACACATACATGCATACACCTACAGCTGGTGTTGCTTAACACCGATTGGCACTAGTATGACGTCACAGCAGCAAATATAGCATTCCAAAGCGTTCACTGAAGCGAAACGAAGCAATTCAGCTGCAATGCCTGCAAAATAAATTAAATAATAGCAATAAATAACTTGAGGTATAATTTCACTTTTGTACGTACTTAATTGTTTTTGTATGGAGTACAGTGAATTGTTTCATTGATAAATTGCAGGAAATCACACATCAAACATAAGCAGCTCATCATTTTTCACGGAAAAACATTAAAACCTCACCACGGTCGACAATTTGGCGGGATAGCGAATTGAAAAGGACAGATAATAAAGTTTTTTCTTTCGCTAACATATCTGCCTACCGTAAGGGGACTAATTTTTTTTTTTTAATTTTTTTTTAATATTTTTTATGAATTTTTTTTTAATATTTTTTTACATATTTTTTATCTATTTTTTTATTAATTTTTTTACACTATTTTTTTAAATATTTCTTTTTTATATTTTTTTATATTATATACTTTTTTATTATTATTTTTTTTTTTTAATTTTTTCAATTTTTTGTTTTGTTTTAAATTTTTTTTATATTTTGTTTTTTTTTTATATTTATATAAATTTTTTTTTATTTTCTTTTTAATTTTTTTATATTTGGACTATGAATAAGTTCGTGCGGTTTTACAACAGATGGCGTAACTTGATTATTATTCCATCGATCCACATTTCCAAACATTCATTGGAGAGCTACTGTCGTAAGGCACAAACGTCAGTATAAGTTTTTTATTTGAAGCGTAAACAACAATATTTTTACCACACTTGAAAATGTCGAATTTCGTGCCAAATAATGTGTTTTTGCGGGGAATTCTTCTTCATTATTTTAATATGAAGAAAAAAGCAGCCGAAAGTCATCGTATCTTGGTGGAAGTTTATGGTGAGCATGCTCTATCTGAGCGAACGTGCCAGAAGTGGTTTGCACGCTTTAAAAGTGGTGATTTTGGCTTGGAAGACGAAGAACGCGAGGGTGCGCCGCCAAAGTTCATGGATACCGAATTGGAGGAATTGCTCGATCAAGATCCGGCTCAAACGCAAGAAGAGGTTGCAAAAACTTTGGGAGTTGATCAATCAACCATTTCCAAACGTTTAAAAGCCATGGGAATGATCCGAAAGGTAGGCCATTGGGTGCCGTATGAATTGAAGCCAAGAGACGTTGAACGCCGTTTTATGGCATGCGAACAACTGCTTCAACGGCACAAAAGAAAGGGTTTTTTGCATCGAATTGTGACTGGCGATGAAAAGTGGGTCCATTACGACAATCCAAAACGTCGGGCAACGTATGGATACCCTGGCCATGCTTCAACATCGACGTCGGCGCAGAATATTCATGGCCTGAAGGTTATGCTGTGTATCTGGTGGGACCAGCTGGGTGTTGTGTATTATGAGCTACTGAAACCGAATGAAACGATTACGGGGGATGTCTACCGACGACAATTGATGCGTTTGAGCCGAGCACTGCGAGAAAAACGGCCGCAATACGCCGATAGACACGACAAAGTTATTTTGCAACATGACAATGCTCGGCCACATGTTGCACAAGTGGTCAAAACATACTTAGAAACGCTCAAATGGGATGTCCTACCCCACCCGCCGTATAGTCCAGACCTTGCGCCATCCGATTACTATCTCTTCCGATCGATGCAACATGGCCTGGCTGACCAGCACTTCCGTAATTACGATGAAGTCAAAAAATGGATCGATTCGTGGATTGCGGCAAAACCGACCGAATTTTTCACAAAGGGAATCCGTGAATTGCCAGAAAGATGGGAAAAAGTAGTAGTAAGCGATGGACAATATTTTGAATATTAAATTTGTAACCATTTTACGTCAATAAAGTTTCAAATTTCGAAAAAAAACCGCACGAACTTATTCATAGTCCTATTATTTTTTTAAATATTTCTTTTTAATATTTTTTTATATTATATATTTTTTCATTATTGTTTTTTTAATATTTTTTTTAAATTTTGCTTTTTAATTTTTTTTGTTTTATATTTTTTTTTTATATTTCTCTTTATATTTTTTTAAGTTTTTTTTTAAATATTTTTTTATATTTCTTCGTACATTTTTTTCGTTTTTAATTTTGATATATATTTTTTTATATATTTTTCTTATATTTTTATATATTTTTTATTTTTATTTTTTGTTATATTTTTTATTTTTTTATTTTATTTTCATTTTTTTTTTAATTTTCGTATTATATTTTTTGTTATATTTGTTTTATATATTTTTTTATAGCATAAGCCTTTCTCTATTCACTCCCAAAATCCATGCACGATTCCTCACTATTAAATCCTACACGTAATATTATATAATAGGCACTTTTTATAGCGACACTGTTATCTAATATTTGCTTAGCCACCGTATTCGTATGGCTTCACATAACTGTGCAGAAAATTTTCAACAATTTAATTAAATAATTGCCCAACTCAGTTACGCCTATTTGATGGAAAGAAGAGGTAATCGGCATAAATGGAAAAGTTTTTAACTTGGCGGCCGCCGTAGTCGAGTGAGGTTCTGCGTAAGTACCATTCAGAGTACGTACGTTCGAATCTCCGTGAAACACCAAAATGAAGAAACAGTTTGTCTAATATCGGTCGACGCTCGGCAGGCAATGGCAAACCTCCGAGTGTATTTCTGCCATGAAAAATTTCCTCATAAAAAATATCTGCCGTTTGGAGTCGGCTTGAAACTGTAGGTCCTTTCATTTGTAGAACAACATCAAGACGCACATTACAAATAAAAAGAGGAGCTCTGACAAACACCCAAAAAGGAGCCATTTTGGCCCATAATTTTTCTTTTTTTAATGCAAACTGCCCATTTTTGTAGAGATATACATTTTCGATAACGAAAATTGCTTGTCTGTTTGTGGACTCTAGCTGTCTAGTTCACATTTGCAAAAATTACACATTTTCCGATAGGGTGAATAATTTTGGGCCACCTTTTGTAAGCTCACCGGGAAATATATGCACTGGGAAGCTTCAACGTAGATAAAAATAAGCACATAAACTAGCAGTATTTAGTCATTGATTTATCGATTGAAAAATTGGAATGAAAATAACCCAATTATTGAAAACGTCTAGTTGATAGTGGTCTTCTTCTTCTTCTTGATTAGCGCGATAACCTCTTACGTGATTTTGGCGAAATTTAACAGCGCCAGTTGGACACACCAAGTAAAGCCAAGTCCTGCTCCACCTGATCTTTCCAACATAGAGGAGGCCTTCCTCTTCCTCTGCTACCACCAGCTGGTGCCACGTCGAATACTTCGTTTCCACAATAGTCGGTTCTACGTTACCGGAACGACCCGAATTCATATCCGGTCAAGGACTGTCATTTCAACAGCATTCCCCATATATGTATGGAGGATGTTTATGCTGCTACAACAACAACAACGTCGAATACTTTCAAAGCCGCAGTGGTTGTTTCCATTCGGACGACATGGCACAGCCAGCGAAGCCGCTAGACGCTGCACTGTTCCTATTTCATCGTTCCTTCGCCTACGATATTCGCCGTCACTATTTGCAAAATGAAGAAATTTTTTGTTTGTCAATAAGACGATTTTGTTGTCCTTAGGTCCTGCCATTTCGGTATAGTCATCTAACAGTAGGCCCAGGAAGAGAGATCCTGTTTCGATAGGTTGAGTCCAGAGGGAGAGGGGTACTAGTTGAATGGGTATAAGCGGGTAAGTGAAAAAGTTGTTAGCATCGTGCGGTGTACCTTCTCATGCCGGACATGTATTGAGTATGTCTCACGAGGCAACTGAAGCTCTTCATCTGCAATGGGTGGTGGCTATCAATTATATGTTAAAAATGGCATCATGGACATAGTTAAAATTTTCAAGGACTCCCCCCCACATTGAGTTCGCTTTGAGTTCAGTAATCTTGATCCGTTTGAGCTCTGGAATCGTTGTTGGGTTATTTACAATACATAGACTTTACTTTTCAAAGAACTTCTCAGTCTGGTTTACCAGTCCTTTTTCTTTTAACGGCAGAACCAATTTCTTAAAATTTTTTCACCAACGTTTGAATTATCGACTCATTCATACGACTATTCCCAACAAAAAAAATTGCCAGTATTGCGATATGTTATTCTTAAAGATTCATAATAAGTAACCATGATTTTAGACGCATTGTTCTATCGGGTAAAATTGTACATCTGCCTGCTTGACAAACTTCAAAGATGACATTAGGAATCATGCCAAAGATGACTAGGAATCATTCACTACTGACATCTAGGCGTCACTTTTGAAAGACCCTTCATTTTAAGAAGATTAATTTAAAATAAGAGTACAATAAATTTCACTTGTTAGCACATTTATGGTAGTACAAAGGAACACAAGAATAGCGTTCTTCTACTATGTCTTCTTCTTAGCCACCACAATTCGTGGTGGATCTAAGCTTCATCAGAAATTTTCCTGCACTTTATTCTATCCATGGCGCCATCTCTCCAATTGTGTACGTTCATTTCCTTAAGATCTCATTCGACGCCATCTAACCAACTCTTTCGTGGGCGCCCTCTTTTTCTTCCTCCAATGGGTATTAACATAAAAGCTTTCCTAGCATTTCGGCATACTCAATCCATCTAATCCGTTGGGTTTTGATAAAACGTATTCTAGCTGGCATCGGGTATCATATTACAATATATGAGGGCAATTGTTTTGAAAAGATCAGCCACCTTAACGTAAATTTTATAAAAATCTCAATTATTTTGCTTGGAATTTGTTTATAAAATTCTTTTTTAACCATTTCGGTTCTGTTTTCTGTCCGAAAAAAATTGTGAACGGCAACCATGTTCAGTTCAAAACCTCCAGGAGAATGTGTTGGCTGTATACGAACACTATCCTCTAAATTATCCCCATAAAATTGTTCTAAGTCAGTTAGTAGCCTAAGCTCGAATGGAGTAGTAATCAAGTCGGAACTTTCCATATTAGGCTAGGTTATGTTGACCTGGCTGGCTGAAAGCCATCACATAGACCTATTGGTCCTTAGTGGTACCAAATGGATCTAGACCTTTACATTTCAGCTTGTAATCAGTCTGTGTCTTTTGCGAATCTAAGTAAACTCTGTAGCTCTAACGCTGAGAGACTTCTAACCTCTCATATTGTGGAGCTCCTAAGCATTTCGTTCGTGTTCTAGCTAATGCAGGGCAAGAATATAAAGGGTGATTTTTTAAGAGCTATAGCAGAGTTTTTCAAAAAAACACGTAAAATTCAGAAAAATGCATGAAATTTGTATTTAAATCGATAGTAAAGTCCATATAATTTAATGTTTGAAGATTATTTCATGCAAATGTTGACCGCGACTGCGCTTCAAATGGTCCATCCGCTTAGTCCAATTTTGGCATACTCTTTCTAATGTTTCGGCCAGTATCTCACATATAAATGCTTTAATGTTGCCTTCCAAAGCGTTAATTGAAGCAGGCTTGTCTGAATAGACAAAAATAATTGACAGGTCCCGAACGTGAAATAAAATGTTCACCGCACTCGCCTCTCAACAAGTCCATTGTTACGCGTGCTGTGTGGCATGTGGCACCGTCTTGCTGGAACCACATGTAAGTCAAGCTCTTGCATTTTAGGCAAAAAAAAGTTGGATATCATTTCACGGTAGCGCTCACCATTCGCAGTTACGTTACGATTCGCAGCATCTTTGAAGAAGTACGGTCCAACGATACCTCCAGCCCATAAACCGCACCAAACTGTGACCTTTTCTGGATACATTGGTAGCTCTTGCAATTCTTCTAGCTGATCTTCACTCCAAAATCGACAATTCTGCTTATTTACGTACCCATTGATCCAAAAATGAGCTTCATCGCTGAACACAATTTTTCCATAAAAAAGTGGATCTTCGGCCAACTTTCCAAGAGCCCATTCACCAAAAATTCTGCGTTGCGGTAGGTCATTCGGCTTCAATTCTTGCACCAGCTATATTTTGAAAGGATTCACACCTAAATCCTTTCGCAAAATTTCCACGTTGTTGAATAACAGAGGCCCAATTGCTGCGAACGGCGACGAATAATTGATGGTCATCATTAACACTGGCCGATACAGCTGCGATATCTTCCTCAGTTAGCACTCTACGTAAGCGTGTTGGTGGTTTGATGTCCAATAATGTAAATTTGGTTCAAAATTTAGTAACAATAACTCGAATAGCCGCTTCAGTGGGTCGATTAAACTGACCATAAAATGGAAGAAGCGCGCGATAAACTTTCTTAACAGAACACGCATTTTTATAATAAAATTCTATGATTTGCAAGCATTGTTCGTTTGTAAGACGATTCATGGTTAAATTATAGGTCAAACTGAAGATGTTTGACAGTGAAACAAAACACGAAACGTGCCTCAGCTGTTTAAACCAACTCTTTAAAAAGATAATAGCTAAAAAATCACCCGTTACAATGCTTATCTGCTTTCCGCCTTGCAAATTGTATGGCTTTTAATGTTTCTGGTTAAAAGCCAATTTCGCATAACTTCCAGTAAATAATATGGAATAAGGAATCATGAAAATACAAGATTACGCATATCGAAGTGGAAAAATAAGAATACTTTTGCCATAACAAAATTATCAGGGGATGAGTGGGTGCAGCATTTGAAGACAGAAGTTGGTGAACCGTTTCACGAATGGCTCGAAGTTGGATGGGAAATGTTGGTGGAAGAGTTTTCTGCGAGGAGCTTCCCATCCGAATCAAGTTCAGATTACCGGACTACTGCAGTCTGTTCCAGGCAGAGGTAGCCGCAATCAAAGAAGCAGCTAATTGGCTATTCACTTGTATAATAACTGTCACCGAAGTAAATTTCTACTCCGACCGCTAAGCTGCAATCAGGATCCAAGACTCGATGACGTTACCCCCGAAACTGGGGGCTGACTTCACTTTTGATCGCATCCGAGTTCATTGATATAAGGCTCACCTGGGTACCTGGTCACAGGGGCATGGTGGGAAACTGCGAAAAGGCGAATAGCTGGCTCGACAAGAGAAATGTAAAGTAGTTTCCCCGCGAAATAAGAGGATTTAAACTACTAGCCCAATATGGATACATGATGACGCGCAAAAATGGTATACAGATGGGTCCAAAACGCTTCAGGGTGTAGATACAGGAATAGTAGGGCCTAGAGCACACAAATATTTAGCACTGAGTACAGATATTACAAATTTCCATGTGGAGCTTTTTGCCATAATTGAAACAGTAGAAATCGTAACCGAATGAGGGTTCGAAAAAGTAAAAATTAAAATACTTTCGGACAGTCAATCAATCCTTAAAGCCTCAAAGCTTTCACGTTCAACTCAAAAGTCCTTATGGAATGTAACAATGCACTCAACAAACTGACGACTCTCAGTCAAGTTCCCCTGCTTTAGGTATCACGATATGAAGGACACGAAGGAAACGAGAAGTCAGACTTATATTCCAAAAAAGGGGCGGAAGGGTAATTTATTGGACCAATCCAACTGTCGGCTTTATTAAAAACAACATAAAACAGTAAACGAAATAATGTAATACTGGAACGACACATTCGGCCTTAACCATTCCAAAAATTCTCGAAGAAGCTCCTGCTCTAATTCTAGACAAAAAGGGCCTCAGATTACTCTGTGGAGCACTTATAGGCCACTTTGCTGCAATGAGCATTTCAATGCAAGGTTCTGCTGTGATGAAGAGAAATTCATGGAACACTTAATCAACAACTGTGAAGCACGAGGTCACAGGAGGCACAGAATCCTGCGCTCATACCTACTAGAGAGATTTACAAGTGCTACCTCCTAAGGAACTGGTTCGGTTCCTCGCAATACTAAATAATTCAAATTAAACACTAAGTGGCACACAACAGATCAATTTGGTCGCAGTGCATAAAGGCCTAACCCGTACAACCATTACCATTACCACCAGGATTGATATCCCCTTGACTACCTACCGACTTCTTCTGGAAGGGTGGACTTCGCGTCAACTTAGCGAGCGCTGAGCAAGTATACAAACTTGTAAGGTCACGAAATTATTATTGGTACGTGTGGATTGGAGGCGATTGAGTGATCTTCTGAGATAAACAAAATCTCAGCTCACGAACTTCGTGGATGCCTTTACGGGACACTGTCTTTTACTTTCATTATTTCGAGCCATTGGCATTACTATGAGCCCTTTTTGCGTCAGCGGTATGGAGGATGAGGTGGAATCATCTCAACACCTTCCTCTTTAGCTGCCTCGCTCTCGCCGGCCTAAGTTTAGGCATCTTAACACTCATTTCTTTGCTACTCCTACTGATATAGCAGGTCTTGATATTAAGCGCCAGATGAACCTCATCAACAGCATTAAGCGGTTAACACAACCGTAACTCAGTCATCGTTCGTAATCCATAAATACTCAACCAATGATATCCCAAAGGATGAATTTGATTTCTTCGTCCAAGCAGGCCTTAATATTAATCCGTTGAGGAGATTCATTAACTTTAACTCAGCCGTAACTCAGTCATCGTTCGGTCCTTTTTGAAAAATACACACTTTTTTCCTCTGTTATATTAATTTTCTCCTCCTTAATTTCGTCTGCTATGATATCACAAAGGACGCATTTGATTTATTCAACAAAGTGTGCCCTCTCTCTGGGCAACAATTTTAACCTAACCTTAACTTGACCGTGACAAAATTGTTAATGAATTTTGAGCGAGAAGCAAGAATATTGTGTCAAAATAGTTAGTAAAGTTGAGCCAAAAGCAGCTAGGTTGGAAACTGTAAACCTACCGATGAAAAATAAGTTTTATATTTAAATTCAAATCTAATTAATTAGGTTTTTTTTAAGTAAATAATAAATAATTATTTTAATTGAATTATATTAAATTAATTATTGAGTTTTAAAATTAGTTATTAATTAGCTATTAATTTTTATATAAGATGGCCAAAAAGTCTTGCGGTATTTCCGCAAGCTTGTCTTTGCAAGCGCGTAGTTCTAGTAGTATTCGTCGCATCGGTTCACGCTAGAGCTTTTTGGAAAGCTCTTTTCATGTGCTAACACGTGTTTGATTAATTGTTGTTTGCTTTTAGTCGTTCGTGAGTTATAGCGTCGCAAACATGGAGCAAAATAAAGAGAAAATACAGCATATTTTACAGTACTACTACGATAAAGGCAAAAATGCGTCTCATGCTGCCAATAAAATGTGTGCAGTTTATGGACTCGATACAGTTTCCATTTTCACCGCACAACGATGGTTTCAACGTTTTCGTTCTGGTGCAGAGGTGATCGAAGATGCGCCACGGTCCGGAAGGCCTGTCGTTGAAAATTGCGATAAAATCGCTGAATTGATCGAAAGAGACCGGCATAGTAGCAGCCGTAGCATCGGCCAAGAGCTGGGCATGAGTCATCAAACCGCTTTAAACCATTTGAAGAAGCTTGGATTCAAAAAGAAGCTCGATGTATGAGTGCCACACGACTTGACGCAAAAAAACATTTTTGCCCGTATGGATGCATGCGAATCGCTTCTGAATCGCAACAAAATCGACCCGTTTTTGAAGCGGATGGTGACTGGCGATGAAAAGTGGGTCACTTACGACAACGTGAAGCGCAAACGCTCGTGGTCGAAAAGCGGTGAAGCTGCCCAGACGGTGGCCAAGCCTGGATTGACGGCCAGGAAGGTTCTTCTGTGCGTTTGGTGGGATTGGCAGGGAATCATCTACTATGAGCTGATCCCCTATGGCCAAACGCTTAATTCGGACCTGTACTGCCAACAACTGGACCGCTTGAATGCAGCACTCATGCAGAAGAGGCCATCTTTGATCAACAGAGGCCGAATTGCCTTCCATCAGGACAACGCCAGGCCACACACATCTTTGGTGACTCGCCAGAAGCTCCGGGAGCTCGGATGGGAGGTTCTTTTGCATCCACCGTATAGTCCGGATCTCGCACCAAGTGATTACCACCTATTTCTGTCCATGGCGAACGAGCTTGGTAGTCGGAAGTTGTCCACAAGAGAGTCCTGTGAAAATTGGCTCTCCGAGTTTTTTGACAATAGGGAAGCGAGCTTCTATAAGAGGGGCATTATGAAGTTGGCATCTCGTTGGGAACTCGTCATCGAACAAAACGGCGCATATTTGACTTAAATCGCATTATTATAACCAATTTTATGAACAATTGAAAATTCAATAAAAATACCGCAAGACTTTTTGGCCAACCTTATATTTTATTTTATAAATGCTGTGTTATGCTATTAAAAAAAACTTCCACATATTTTCGCTCCACCTTAACCCAGCCGGCTGTACTTTATTTGATTTAAGTACAGAAAAATGTGGTGATTTTCGAAAATTTTAACGCACAAACCGATTTTTATTAAGTGAGTTTGCGTGCTTTTAACTAACAGTCCAATTTAGACCTTATTTTTTGTTTTTACTGCCACTGTATTGACATTTTGCTATTTACGTTGCTCACAAACACTAAAAGTGCGTCTTTAGAGCGGTGTGTGTTTGTGAAGCAATAAAAAAGTGTATCGTGTTGATTTAAATAACATTTTTAATAAAAAACGTGTGGCAGAAAATAACAGTAAATATGCTCTATCTTTTTTTTTTTACTAAGTCGGTTTATATTTAATTTGTTGTGCGTAAATGTGGGTGTACTTTATAGAGTAAAGCCGGTATTAAAATTTCTTTCTTCTTCCCACATTTTAGAAATGTCTGTAATAAAAAGAAATATAACTTTCAGTGGCAAAACGAGTTTAGAGATTTTCAAGAAGTTCTATTGCGTGAGAATAGTGCAAATGGCATGTGGAAAGGGGTACGCCTCAAGGTGGTGTTCTATCGCCACTTCTCTGGTTACTTACAGTTAATCAACTTTTAAAGAAATTTGTGGGTGCAGCATCGAAACTAGTAGCTTTTGCAAATGACATAATAATGAAGGGTAAATATGATACCTAGACCCCAGAAGGGGTTAGGAGTAGTCCGAATTTTCAAAAAATTTGTTTTTTTTTGTTTTTGCATTTTCTTAACGTTAACGTAAAAATATTGTATGAAAATTTGATGTGAATCCGACAAATACTTTTCGAGTTATTCAAAAATTAAAAAAGGGCGCTACGGAAATCAATAGCAAAACTTTAAATGCGTTTTTCTCAAAACGATTTATAAAAATTTCGCAAGCATATTAAACGCGTGGCATACCATGGAATTGGATAGCTAAGGCCATTAAGCCGCAAAAAACTTTTTTGAGTTGAAAATTCCAATTTTTCAAAAACACGCGCTTGACATACAAAGTTTGGTACCGCCTAGACACCAAGGCTCTCAACACAAATGGTTTGGGTTCTAAAGTAAATTTTAATTTGAAATATTTTTTTTTTTTTAATCAACAAATCTTGCTTTAAATACATCTATAAATCTTCTTTGTAGCCATGAAAGCGCGAATCCAAGTGCAGATATAAAAAAGTAAGGAACTATTAAAAACATTTTCGCTTGCTTCCAAATTTTGTATTATCATCCATTCATATTTGGATTTTGCCATAAATATTCGCATGAGACGCTATTCATTCGCACCCACTTGCATCCATGTATGAATAAAATTTGAAAAATAAATGCGAATATGAAATTTTAATAAGCACATACGTATGCGTATTTTAAGTAACCCAACAGGAAAATCCTCTAGTGTCGAACTGGTGCGCTTCTGATAGATTTCAAATCTTGATTAGTTCACGTTCTGTTCCCTGCTCCATATAAGCAACTGGTGAATTTTAGACGGTGATATCGTAGAAAGTAACAACTGGAAACATTCCTTTTACGATGGAAATGGAAAAATTAGAGAAAATGGCATCCCGAAATGGCGTTGCAAGCGAGAATTTATGACCAATTCGTGTTCCTTCTTCTGTAAAATGCTAAGTATAGTATACCCTTACATCCCTTCAGTGCCAAGTTCATTTTCGATAATTCCGAATCAGTGTATAATAAAACCACTCATAGTCGCGCAAACCCTAAGCCCTCAGTTTTTGCACTTTTTTCCTAATTAAAAACATCAACAAAATAGAAAATAATGCTTTATAAATGAACATTTTTTGAGCAAAAATTAATCGTGATCAAATTCCCTCAACATCTGGGTAACTTTTGCGTTTGTTTTCCTTATAAAAATTGATAAACATTAAATAATTGCTCGAACCGCCTTTGGTAGCAATAACTGCTTGAACACGGGCTGCTCCAAAAGAGCGCCGTATGACGTCTACTACAGCGACCTGGATAAGCACAGATTTAGTATTGGCTTCGCATTTGGCAAGAGACTTCGACATTTAGTCTCCCGGTTCACTCCAGTGAATGAACGGTTGGCTACAAGGCCACAATTCGCGTCAAAGCGAAGTGCCCTATCTGTGCCTATGTCCCGACGGAAGAAAAGAACGCGCCAAGACGCTTTCTATGTGGTCCTCAAACAAACATATGAGCGATACCCCTACCACGATGTAAAAATCGGTTTGGGTGATTTCAATTGTAAGGTGGGATGAGAGAGCATTTTTAGCCAAATGATCGGCAAATTCAATCTGCACGAACAATCCACCGACAACAGAATGAGAGTGATCGACTTCGACGCAGCGAGAAACATGATAGTTAATAGCACCAAGTTCAAGCAACTCGATATACATAAGGCCACCTGGCTGTCTCCTAATCAAAGAACGCACAGCCAAATTGATCACGTTTTGGTAGACGCTTCCAGTATTCTGGACGTACATACGATCCGAGGAGCTAACATTGGCTCGGATCCATTACATTGTCGCAACTAAGGTTCGCAAACGTTTGTGTGCGACATAAATCGTGCGGAACGCAGTACCGAGAAAGCTTGACATCGCAAAGCTGCAATCAAAACGGACAGCCGAAACCCTCGCTACTCGCCTCTCACTTTTGCTTTCACAAAGCCCCCATCTACCCTATGATATATGCGCGCAGCATTACATCTTCCGCTCTATACTGCTGCTGCAGAGGTACTTGGCTGCCAGCGCCATCGAAGGAACCAATGGTATGGCCAGGAGTGTAGCGAGGCTACTGCAGCGAAAGACGCTGCATTCAGAACAACTTGGCAGTCAGTTGCTTTGCAAGCGACGTTCCACCGTCTAACTAATATATAACGGGGTCTTGAGAGCTATTGCCCGGCTTAAGAACAGCAAAGCTGCGGGTATGGATGGCCTGCCGGCAGAGCTTTTCAAAGCCGGAGGGGATGTGCCAACTATCTATATTGGATAAGCCTCCTCAGTATCGCATACAAGGTCCTATCAAGCGTACTTTCCGAAAGGCTGAAACCCCTCGTCAACCAAGAGATAGAGCCTTATCAGTATGGTTTCAGGCTTGGTAAATCTACCATTCATCAGATTTTCACATTACGCCAAATCCTGGAGAAGACCCAAGAGAAGCAAATCGACACCCACCACATTTTCGTCGATTACAAAGCTGTATTCGACAGTATGATAAGGGATCATTTGAGTGTCGCTATGTCTGATTTTGGCATTCCCCCAAAGCTCATCCGGCTTTGTAGGATAACCGTAACAAGCACCACCAGTGCAGTGAGAATTAGCAAAGATCTTTCGGAGCCATTTGAAGCGAAGCGGTGTTTCAGACAAGGCAATCCCTCATCAGCAATTTATTTCAATTTGATGATGGAGATCTCCGGAACTATTTTCTATAAAAGTGGTACGATACTCACTTACTCTGATGATACCAACATTGTTGGCATTAATCAGCGGGCAGTCAGTCCACCTTCATCCTCTTCATCCTCATCCAACTTCATCCACTCCTGAAAAAGAGGCCCATCGAGTGGATCTTGCCTTGTGTCAACAACCAAAAAGTCTACGTGTATTGGACAGCAGGTTGCGATTGTCAATTACGAGTTCGGCGTAGTCAAAGGCTTTGTCTACCATTATCCAGCATTAACACCAACAACAACGTTAGTCGTCGAGCGTTAGGGATCGAGCGAAGAATAACTCTTGCCAACGGGTGCTACTTTGGGCTGGGTAGGCAATTGAAAAGTAGAGCCCTCTCTCGATGCACGATAAAGCGCTCTATCAACACTCATCCGGTCTTACTGTATGGCGTGAGAGTCCTGGACATTAACGAAGACCGGACTGCATGTGTGGGCATCATTGGGAGCATGTCCCACTGCTGCCCTCAACGTCATTCTGCACTTACTTCCCGTGGATCTGCAAGTTAAATTCATTGCTGCGCAGTTGGGTTGAAGCAGATAGTAGCATCTTGAAGCAGATCTCCAATTCCTTCTCTATACTTCGCACTGATCTCTCCATCCGCAAACTGGACTAGATTGAGAAGAGGGCAGAGTCGGCACGAATATAGGTACCTCTATTTTCACTGACGGATCCAAGATAGAATCTGGAGTGGGAGAGGGGGTTTTCTCTAAATCAGCCAATATTTCAGTCTTCTTTAAACTGCCAGAAACGAACACTGTTTTTCAAGCAAAGATCTTGGCGATCCTGCAAGCATGCAAAATGCTTCGAGATCGCAGTTGAGAGGGAGTCAACCGATAGTCAAGCTGCGATCGGGACCCTGTCGTCGACGTATTGCAGCTCTCTTCTGATAAACTCCTATAAGGAGGAACTCAGACATCTCGAACATGCAGGAAACATTTCCCTTATCTGGGTTCCGAGGCACAGGAATATAGAGGGAAATAAAATTGCCGATGAGCTTGCCAGGAAGGGGTCGACAGAATAGGTTTTAGACATCGGTGTCCCCTTCACCGTTGTTAATAGGAAACTGCGCAATTTCTTTCTAAAAAAACGCAAGACAGATGGAGGAGGTCTGTCTCATCGTGTGCTATATCAAAAACACTATGGCCTCAATACGATAGAAACAGGACGCTTAAGGTGATGGAAATTCCCCGCCATTCAATTTCCAAACTCCATGTGGTGTTTACTGGTCACTGGGTGATCGGTATTCATGCGGAGAAGCTTGGATTTCCGTACAACCCCTATTGCAGAAGCTGTGGGGATCCTGCAGAGAAAGAGGCTGTTGAACACTTTCTTTGCAAATGTCCGGCTCTGGGGGGTAGACGCTTGGGATTCCGTAGAGTGACCTTTGGAGATGGCTTGAGGAAATTCACCAGCCTAGATCTCTTTTCTCTCCTCCACTACATCGACAGCACGGGATGGCTGTAGATGGCTTTCTCTTCCCTAAATTTTTTCATAGCACAGTATGGTATCAAAACGGCACGTAAGTGCTACTTGAAGTGTACCTAGGGTACTCTTGCCATCTAACCTACCTACCAGCCATACTCAGAAAACTGTTACTCTTACTGTTTCAGTTATCCCGCAGCTGTAACGTGAGAGAAGACTGGCTATTTATTCGAGTACTTACTTTGAGAGAGAAGAGCGCCTATTTTATTACTTACTTAGAGACTGCTTCCTACATAAGTAAAAAGTGCTTCCAAATTGGCGAAATCGTACTACTTCTGAACCAGAATTTTGTTTCACCACTTCAGTGTAGTGTTGCTGTCAACATTGACACAGGAAATTAGCGCGGCATTTAACATGCAAATGGGATTTGCGTAAACATGGTCATAATATATTAGCTAATATTTGTTTGAAATTTGTGGTCAAAAACAACGCTGATTATCGAAGAAAATAAATAACGCGCCCACATGGTTAACGACTCTATGCAATTTTTGTGCGATCAACCCATCAATTGATGATTCAAGGTGTCGTCCAATAATGGAATGGAAAGATTTATGGTGAACTCTTTCATTTCAGTAGGATTTATACATATGTATGTATGTATGTATGCACGACTAGTTGTTAATTAAGTGTGTTAATTTGAAGATAAATAATGTTTGAACGCAAGTGATTTTGAATAAAGTGATTTCGAATGAAACTCGCCAAAACCGTTAATTGTCTGCTTATTTGATGATAACAAAAAGCGTTTCACACTGAAATTGGAAATTTTATGAAAAAACATTTAAAATTGAAAATCTTATTATTTATTTGCATTTACTGCTGGCTGGCTGTCTGAGTCATTGCTGAATGTGTGAGCTTTGTTTTTTGTTTATCCAAAAAAAAGTATAACGCAAGCGAAAGCTATTTCTATTGAATTTCAGCACAATTGTAATTAATGACAGCGGAAAAAAAAAAAAAAAAATGTGTTGGTATACTTAATGACTCCCACATCACTTCCGCTTAAACTAAACTGGGAATAAAAGTAACAAATGCTTCGGCGCGCTTGCTAAATGGTTCGCATCAAATACATAAAACCCCGCGCTGAGCATCTGCCGGAATTGAAAAGCTTGAACACTTACACATTTTTGTACGCGAATTAAAACAAAAAACGGCTTGGTTTTTGTATAAATATTTCAAGAATTTTTATATTTATAGTTTGTGTATGTGTGCACACTTAGCAACCATTTTTAGTGTGAGCTACATGCAATGTCAATAGTGAAAATGTTTTGCTACTGTCTCTGGAGAGAAGTTTGCATTGAAGCAATGAATTCCCACTCCACCTGGCACTCTCTACCCTTTGAATGCGGACTCTGGGACTTAAGTGCAATTGACAGTAGAAGAATATAATAGAATAGAATAGTTTTTTATTTGTATTTACAATTCACAGTATTTGCTTACAGCCTAAAAAAATAGAGTTTTCAAACAAATAAATAAAGAATGTGCGGCAATGGCCTTAAAGGTCGTCTGTCGGAAAATGCGATATACTTTTAGCGTATCGCTAAATTCGTTTACAATTAATTATTTGTACTTTAAAGCACCCGTTATGAAAGAAATTTGCTTTTTCCGAGACTTATCATTTTTTCCATTTAAAATTTTTTTTAGAAATTCTGATAGTATTGGGTATCTTCCAATAAAATGCTTAAAGTCTTCTTTATCATTGAGTAAGTTTTTTCTACTTTTTCGGCTTAAGGAAGGTTTTACGACCGGAGCGTTTTCCTGTAAGAATAAAGACAGCGATCTGGTGACTTACAACCAAAGCATACTTAAATTATGGAGGGAACACTTCTCGAATCTGTTAAGTAGTGAAAACTGCGCATGCCACAGAAAACGTGAAGATCCCGATACCCCAATCGTCGACGATGGAATTGACGTTCCGCTACCCGACCATGACGAGGTGAGAATAGTGATAACGCGGCTAAAGAACAATAAACCCGCTGACGGACTGCCGGCTGAGCTATTCAAACATGGCGGTGAGGAGCTGGTAAGGTGCATGCATCAGCTCCTATGCAAAATATGGTCGGATAAAAGCATGACTCCCAATTGGAATTTAAGTGTGCTCTGCCCTATCCATAAGAAGTACGATCCTGCAATCTGTGCCAATTACTGCGGGATTATTCTTCTAAATATCGCCTATAAGGTTCTAGCGAGCGTATTGTGTGAAAGGCTGAAACCCACCGTCAACCAACTGATTGGACCTTATCAGTGTGGCTTTAGACCTGGAAAGTCGACCATTGACCAGATTTTCACAATACGCCAAGTCTTGGAAAAGGCTCATGAAAGGAGAATCGACACACACCATCTTTTCGTCGACTTCAAAGCTGCATTCGACAGTACGGAAAGGAGTTACCTGTATGCCGCTATGTCTGAATTTGATATTCCCACAAAACTAACACGGCTATGCAAGATGACATTGTTCAACACCAGCAGCGCCGTCAGAATTGGGAAGGACCTCTCCGAGCCAAACGATGTTTCAGACAGGGTGACTCGCTGTCGTGTGACTTCTTTAACCTGATGATGGAGAGCATCGTACGAGCCGCAGAACTTAATCGCTCAGGCACAATATTTTATAAGAGCGTACAATTGTTGGCGTATGCCGATGATATCGACATCATCGGCCTTAACAACCGCGCTGTTAGTTTTGCCTTCTCCAAACTGGATAAAGAGGCAAAGCGGATGGGTCTAGTGGTGAACGAGGACAAATCGAAGTACCTCCTATCATCAAACAAACAGTCGGCGCACTCGCGTATCGGCACTCACGTCATTGTTGACAGTTATGATTTGGAGGTTGTAAGAGACTTCGTTTATTTGGGAACCAGGATTAACACCAAAAGCAATGCCAGCCTTACAATCCAACGTAGAATCTCTCTTGCCAACAAGTGCTATTTTAGACTAAGTAGGCAATTGAGTAGTAAAGTCCTCTCTCGACGAAAAAAACTAACACTCTACAAGGCTCCCCTCATGCCTGTCCTAACGTATGGCGCAGAATCGTGGACGACGACAACAGTATTTGAGAGGAAGATTTTCGGACCTTTGCACGTTGGCGACGGCGAATATCGCAGGTGATGGAGCAATGGAAAATGACAAACACATAGCGCAGCGAATAAAAATCCAGCGGTTACGCTGGCTGGGTCATGTCGTCCGAATAGATACAAGCGCTCCGGCTCTGAAAGTATTCAATGCGGTACCAGCTGGTGGTAGCAGAGGAAAGCCTCATCTACGTTGGAAAGGTCAGGTGGAGAACGACTTGGTTTCACTTGGTGTGTCCAACTAGTGCCGATTAGCACGAGAAAGAAACGACTCACTTGCTTTGTTAAACTCGGCCAAAATCGCACCAATTAAGAGGAAGTTATACAATTTAATTTCAAAATATTGCATCTACGTGTCTACAGCGGTCACCACCACCATCACTTAGCACCGTAAAAAAACTTTTATAATACATTTTCTGGTGGTCGCTGTTCGTTCACCAACGAATGCCGGGAAAGTCGTCCGAAATCTGTTATTGTGCCTGCAAATATCGCGAAATGATTGAGATCGTCATGCCACACACCCTGAAATTGAGAAAGATGCCTCAATTTGCATTAGTATGACGCATGGTGAAAATAATTGAAAGGCAAATAACAGAACGTTAACTGGCTCTCAACGCTTTCGAAGGAATCAGCTGATTAATTGACGTAACCGTGGTCATGACAGTGGTTCGTGTACAAAACACTGAGATTGTCACTTCATTGCCATCTGAACAACGACTGTTTGAAAGAGTGTGTGAAATGAGGGTGCAGAATTGCTGAATTCGGCTGGCCCGTGACGTGGGAACCAAAGTTTCCCTCATAATTTGCGTGTTCATTATAGTTATTGGCCAAACCTTGTAAATCTGTCATCCTTGGTTATGACGAGCATCAATAATATTTTGTTAGTTCAGCCTGTGGTGAACAAGGCGAGTTTGCGTTGAATTCTACACAAGTTAATAAGCGCCCTCGACACGCGACTGAAGAAAGTGCTTCGAAAAATGGTTCAAACAAATGGACCTCTTCATTTTGTCCTTTCACCAGTGAGAGAGTGGTTTCATCCTACATTAGTCGAGGTGGTCGTTCGAAATTTTCCTGCTGGCCATAGTTCTCCAGAGCTGCGAATGGAAGCTGTAGGCAGTTTCAAGGGCTCATTGTTGCTGCATCTCACCGCCTTGACTCCCTTGTGGCATTTGACACTCTGTACTCTGTTTTTATTGGAGCCTTGTTCGATTTCTAAGAAAATGAATCTCATTATTTTTTCTTCTAGAAGTAGCTTCATCTCGTTTCTGATTTTACCTTCCGGCTGACCATGGTCGATAATGGCTACGTGCAGCTCCAGCGGAGAGTTTAAGCTTGAAGATGGTTTCATCCGCTTGTTCTTAGACGCGTGGTTGTAGTCGGACCGCTGTCTTTTGAACGATGTAGCTGCCGTTTTCCTTGCCAAATGCGCAGCTTTTCAAGTTGTAGGTCTCAAGTCAAGCGCAGTCTGAAGGCTTTGTTCCACCTGAGGCTTTTGACTTCGAAGGCTGTTCCGGCTTTCCCAGGGGAGATGCAGTCTGGCTCGCCTTTTTCGGATGGGCTTGTTTGGAAACCTCGCGCACAAGTACCGTCATACTAAAAGCGTGCTGATGCTCGTATTTTCGGACTTTGTCTGCGTGCTTCTTCCTCAATGCTTTATCCAGTGTGAAAAGAGAATATGAGGCATATTTGCTCAGCTTCTCAAGAAACTTGATTAAGCTTTTGTAACCCGGATTCATCTTTTGTTCCCGGGTTTTGCCCACCGCATGCCTCTGTGATGGAGTATCATCCGATTTGGTCTTTGGATCAGCGGAAGTCTTTGCAGTCTGGTCCTTGGATACTTCGGATACCCAAGAGATATCCTCTTCGTCCGTAGTACAGACCACATTGCCGACCACTGTTAGATAGACTGCTTTCGGAATCACTCCTAATTTCGGCCTGCCTTAGGATAGGTTGTTTTACCCCAGTAGTTTGCCTATTGCCCAGACCTGCGGTAACTATCGGAACAACCGGAATTTCAGTAGCATCATTATCGCTCGAGACTGATTCCTGTACTCGAATGACTGCGTCTCCGAATATTTTAAAACCCTTTTTAGCCAAATACTTAGCGCCGCATCAGCCCGAGGGGCGAAGATAGGTTGCATTTCATACTTACTGCCAGGTGTGAATAAAGCTGCCGCCCCACTGGGATCAGACACAAACCAGGGAGCCGCTCACTATAAAACACACGCTTCTACATTCACGGACGTTGATGATCTACCTGGAAGTTGTTCAGCAAGTGAGACAAAGCTCTGGTTTAAAACGCGAATGGACTTGTGCCTACCTGCCTTTGTCTGACATTTCCAGGCTGGCCCTCCAATATGGGTGACCCTTCTGGTGACCCCTCTGTTGGCACAGCCCAGCCTTTCGCAGATGCGTGCAAGCCCATCTACCACCATCAAGGTCTAGGTAGGAGGAAGGAAACTATGTATATACATACATAAATATAAATCAATTTCATATTTTCAAATCAGAATACTTTGCTACGTTAAATGCTGAAAATGTGCGCCAATTTTGCGCCTTTACTCGATCATTCCAACACAGAAGGGTAATTTTTCTTCTTCTGTTACCACCACTTCGAATATTGTCAGAGCTGGAGCGTTGGTTTCCATTCGTACGGCATGACGTGGGTCCCGTGCTTGACAGATACTCGTAACCCTGCGTCTTCTCTACTACGTCTAAATGAAAGCATCCGTTATTTTAGGTAAAAGACAAACACTTTCTTAAAAATCAAATATAAACAGTGATCCATTGTTAGTTTTTTCCAAATATTGTATTTAAAACGTGTTTGCTGTGACTCAGTTCACCTGCCTATCCTTTCCGCTATAAATTCTTCATTCCAGACAGTTTTCGCCTTCTTTGCTAGTAAGATTTTTGAAATTTTAACATTCTTTGCTTACGCTCGTAAGCTAATATTATAAAATGTTATCTACCAATGTTAATAAGTATGCTCAACTATAAATCATCTGAGTGGCACGTGCAAATGTTTTTGACAAGTTCTACCTTGGCCGTAGAGTTTGCTAAACTATTATCATCAGCAATATATTCTCCTTTATAAGTGTTCATAATATTTGCGTATGATTAGCTAACAAAGTACCTTCTGGTACACAAGGATTAAATTTATGATGTCTCGGAAGAAAAACATACAGTACACGACCAAAAAATTCGGAAAAGTCAAAAATGCGAACTTTGCACTTCAAAATATGTAGCTTTTAAAGTTGAAGTTTTAAAGTAGTTGCACTTTTACTAGCTTCATTGAGATCAAGATGAAAGCTCACATTAAGAGTACTCCACGAAAATAGTATATTACTTCGTTACACACTTTTTTATACTCATTTGGAGCCTCTGGGGCTGTTAGTTAAGGAGGAAAGGAGAAAAGTATCAGAGAAAGAGATAGGAAAGAATAGAGGTTGACAGTAAGTTGCAAGATTGACAGTAAGAGGTGATATTCATCAAGTCTCAAGATTAGCGAATATGGCAAAAATTCAAAGGCGGCCACTTTTTTATTTAATTTACCATAACTTTTACAATTTCTACCTGATGTGGGAGCTTTTGGGCTCCACATTTGCATTACAATTATCTTTCATATTAAGGTTTCTAATTATTTATTTACAATGTTTATAAACTGGAAGGGATGAATAAAAATTAATAAATTTTAAAAATCGCCTAGTCAGGTGCCAAAGAAGTTGATTTCACAGGGAACAGAAAAGATGGTGCAAGGTCCGGAGAATACGGCGGATGCTGAAAGACCTCCTATTCGAGCTGTTGGAGTGCGACTTTGACGACTTGTGCAAATGGGGCATGGCGTTGTCATGAAGGAGTATGGTTTATCATTTCAGGTCAGGTCAGGTCTTTTCAGTCGAAAGCCTCACTCACGCGGTATAGCTGAGCATATGTAGAGCTCCTTGTTTATCGTGGCATTCTTTTCGAGCATTTCCCATTGCACCATACCCTCCCAGTCCCATCAAACACATATCATGATCTTCTTTGGATGAAGATCCGGCTTGACTTTTGGCTTTGGCGTATCTACGGGACCAACCCACTCCTTTCTTTCCTTCATATTGATGTATAAGCACCATTTCTCATCTCCCGGGGCAATTCGGTGCAAAAAGCATAGTTTATGACCGCGTATTACTTGACGACGAGCGAGATGCTGAGAAGCACTTTGAAGACGACTTTCTTTGCTTTTTTTGTTGAGCTCGTGAGGCACCTAGGCTCCAAGCCTGCCAATTGTTCGGTAAATCCCATTGAATGAAGTTGATTGAGAATCGTTTTATGATCGCAGTTCATTTCTTCCGCCAATTCACAACTGGCTTGGCGACCGTTCCCTTCAAATGTGATTTGAGACGTTCTTCATCAAATTCAGAAGCCCTTCCACTGTGGGACGTGTCATCGACATCAAAGTCGTCATTCTTGAACTTTGCAAGCCATTTTCGTGCTGTAGACTTGCCTATGACACATTCCCCATGCACGACGCAAATGTCCCGTTCTGCTTCGGCAGCTTTTGATCTCGATGGAAAGCAAAGAAGAGCAAGCAGGTGTCGAGAATGTTGATTTTTTCCTCCTGAGTATTCTATTTCTAAGCCTCAAAACTAATAAAAAATTAAATAACTCAAAAATACAATTAACATAGTTTGTAGAGCATAAAGAGTTCTATTGAATGAATACTTACCCTTTGCCAAACAGCAAACAAATCGTTGTAAAATAAAAGAAAATATAAAAACAATTCAACTCAGCGAGTGCTGGGCTAGTGCGCCGACGTGACGCGGTCGCGAGACCTTTCTGGCCACGGGTAGATCGCAGGAGCTCGAGGGAACTTCTATAGCTAGCAAATTCGTAGCCCTCGAATTTGATTGGTATTCTTACTGGACATTGTCCGTTAGGTGTCCATGCGGTGAGACTTGGGATTGCTTCAAGTCCTTTCTGCAGAAGCTGTCTGGAGTGTGGGGTGGAATCTTCTCTGCTATCGTCTCACGACTCCGGCGGATATTGCGTGTTTAACCATCACACACCTGGTGAATTTCATCAGTAGCTTGAAGCTGTTAATACAAACGTAATTGGCCACTGTTGATCGTCATCCGCGAATCCAAAGCCCCTTCTTCCTTTTTCCCCCTATGTGCAAAAGAGTGAAAAAGTTGCTACTCTCGCGCGGAATAAAGTAAGAAAGAAGAAATAAGATTTATTTTTAGTCACGAAATGTTTCTAGTTATTTGGCTGTCGGCATGCATACTTATTATGTGTGCCATAAAATATTTTACAACTTTTAATTCATATCAGTTAAATTTTAACTCTTTGAGAAATGTGTTGCCACGCACGACTACCTGACCTTTCGCATAACAACACAATAATAAATAGCACCAAAAACTGATGTAACTGAGTGTGTTTGAAGTGGGAATTATATATTTATAATATCTTGAATTCTAAGCCAACGACAAACATAGCGCACGTATATGGAGCATAAAAACGACAGAACCAGTTATCCTCTTAAACTCCAGCGTGTTTTTGTGGTTGGAAAAATCTTCTCATAAAAACAATTTGCAGTTCAAAAGAGGGGGGTTTTCTGGTGTGGCAGTTATTTGGTACATTCTTTCGACAATATTGTTTTTTAAGAACTGATAGTAAACTAATATAATATGTGGGTTTGGTACTTTATTATAAGAAAAGTTACTTTACTTACTTTCATTCATTTATTCATTTAGTAAGCCAAAAAATACAAGGGCTTTTACAGACTACTTGGAACTAAGAGTATTTGTAGGTTAGGTTAGGTTGGTATGGTTGCCCAGGGAATGGGCACACTTGGACGAAGAAAGATTCGTCCTTTGTGGAGAAGGTGCTGAGATGATTCCACCTCATCCTCCATACATCCAGCGCAAGAAGTACTCGAGGTGATTCCAAGTCTCACAGCAAGCATTCCTCGCGTATTATGTCCTGTGAGAGAACCCACGAGATTAGAGAGCTGATATTTTGTCAGCCTCAGAAGCTCGCCCGAGCGCCTCCGGTCCACACGTGGTCAGAAGGATTTCCCGACCTTACACGTTTGTGTACTTGCCCAGCGCTCGCTGAGTTGGTGCAATGCCCATCTTTCCAGGAGCAGACCGCAGGTAGTCGGAGGGATCCCAATTCTCTCCCTTAGCGGGGAAATCACCTTACATGACCCTTATTGTCGCTTGGCTGTCGGAGTAAATATTTACTTTCTTGACCGTTAGTACGCATTTGATCAGCCAATCAGCTGCTTCTTTGATTGCGGCTACCTCTGCCTGGAACAGACTGCAGTGGTCCGGTAACCTGAATTTGAGTCTGATGGGGAGCTCCTCGCAAAAGACTCCTCCGCCAACCTTTCCTTCCAACTTCGATCCATCCGTGAACAAGTTCACCAGGCCCTGCCCTCAATGTGTAGCCCTCTGTCCACTCTTCCCTTGACGGAATATAAGTAGAGAAGGTGCCGGTTGGACTAAACGAGATTATACACTAATCCGTTGACAGAGGGATGAACTCGAATTTTCTGACGATGCTTGAGTGCCCATAAGTGAGGTAGCTCCAGCCCCTCAGTCTGATTGCGGTACTCATAGCGGCAACCCTGCCTGCGATGTCTACGGGTACTACATTGAACGTTGCGTTGAGCGCCAGAGTAGGAGTCGTTCCAATGAGTGCCGACCTCTGAACTCTTTCCAGCTTCTTCGCCAATGTCGTCTTCTCTAGGGAGTTCCACCAGAGTATTTGTAAGAATTATATAGGTACATGTGCACACATGTTTCAATACTATGTATTTAAAGAAATCATTAAGTGATAATTTAAACTTAAATTTAGATTGAAATATGGTTGAACGCATTCGAAGTTGTAATCATAGGTGCTTTCGAGGTATAAACAGCTCTAACACGCTCTAGGAAGAATAAATCATTACTCCGAAAATTTTTTCGAGACATGTGGCAATGAATGCGCTTTAAGAGTAAAGGCAAGTCAACTGTCCCATTTATAATATGGAAAACAAAGCAGAGTGACAGTATACATCTTCTACTTTGTAACGATTTTAAATTAAATAATGCACACCTTGCATTATATGAAGGAATCGGATCAGTGAAGTTCAAAGATCTGAGTGCAAAACGTAGAAATTTCTTTTGATGTGGCACTGATGACAAGGCCTCCAAATAAAGACGGCATACTCCTACTAGGATCGTACGAGTGAAGTAAACAGTGACTTCAAAGTATAAGGATCCGCAAAGTCGGAAGCAAGCCGCCGAATGAAGATATGTATAGAATAGTGTTTGGTGATGACAAAATTTAAATGACTAAGAAACTGAAGGATGGAGTCGAAGATTACTCCCAAATCAGTAATTTCATTACGAGTATTTGGACGCGAGTTTATTATAAAATATGAGTCTCTACCTCTTAAATGCTTTGACTTAGAAAATGGCACATGAGAGCATTTCTTGCCACGACGTTGTTGAGGTCTGATTGAAGATCGTATGAATCAGACAAGTTTCATATTTGTTGACAACATATCGGTAAATAAAGGGTGATTTTATACCTGTTATCTTTTTAAACAGTTGGTTTAAACAGCTGACGCGCGTTTCGTGTTTTGTTTCACTGTCAAACATCTTCAGTTTGGTCTATAATTTAACCATGAATCGTCTTACAAACGAACAACGCATGCAAATCATTGAATTTTATTATAATGCGTGTTCTGTTAAGAAAGTTTAAAGTCGAAAAATTGTGTTCAGCGACGAAGCTCATTTTTGGATCAATGGGTTCGTAAATAAGCAGAATTGTCGATTTTGGAGTGAAGATCAGCCAGGAGAATTGCAAGAGCTACCAATGTATCCAGAAAAGGTCACAGTTTGGTGCGGTTTATGGGCTGGAGGTATCATTGGACCGTACTTCTTCAAAGATGCTGCGAATCGTAACTTAACTGTGAATGGTGAGCGCTACCGAGAAATGATATCCAACTTTTTTTTGCCCAAAATGTAAGAGCTTGACTTGCATGACATGTGGTTTCAGCAAGACGGTGCCACATGCCACACAGCACGCGTAACAATGGACTTGTTGAGAGGCGAGTTCGGTGAACATTTTATTTCACGTTCGGGACCAGTCAATTGGTCACCGAGATCGTGCGATATAACGCCTTTAAATTATTTTTTGTGGGTCTATGTTAAAGCTCATGTCTATTCAGACAAATCTGCTTCAATTAACGCGTTGGAAGACAGCATTAAAGTATTTATATGTGAGATACCGGCCGAAACATTGGAAAGAGTATGCCAAAATTGGACTAAGCGGATGGACCATTTGAAGCGCAGTCGCGGTCAATATTTGTATGAAATAATCTTGAAACATTAAATTATATGGACTGGACCATGATTGTCGCAAGCTGACGGAGGAGGAGAGCGGATAGACCTCCAACGGATAGCAGCACAATTTATTCAAAAATGTTTGATTAGAGCTGATTAGAAACTCAACATCAGTAGCAGAAATGCCCGCACAGCTTAAATGAAGAAGTTCACTGCACCGAGCGCACTGAATTTTAGCTTCGTGCGATCAACCTTTAGCCCACATAAACAGGGCATTGGATGATTTTATTAAATAGCTGCTTGATTTTTGAAAAAGAGTCACTGTGTCATACACGCAATTTTTCAAATTATTAACTGTTAAATTGTACAATTACAGCTTAGTAAGCAAGAAAACTGTGGAGCAAAAAAAAAAACACACGCCCGCACTCACTGACATACATTACAAAGTTTATAAAAGTTATTTATATATTTGTTTAAGGTCATAATATACAGTCATACCGATCATACCTACATTATTCAGATACCTGAAATGGTCCTCGTCAAAACAAAAACTGCCTTCAAAGGTCGAGGCCGACTAGTTTCTTTTTAAAAATGCTAGTATATAAAATCACCATTTAATAATTTTTAATGATAATTTAATTTTTATCATAGCTGTTGAGATGAAAATGCGCCTCATAAAGGTTAAGCGATAACGAAGCGAATGGTATTCTGGTTTCGAATTCCGAATAACCTAGCTCAACCTTGTAAGCTAACAAAGCAAAGTCTGCATGCAGAAGCGGTGTAATGGACTGGAGTGTTAGGATGATAGCTTGTATTGTCCATTAACATGGTAAAATGTTGCGAATTGATTCGTGAGACACGCTAAGTTCACGAGTTACCTCCCTCAAACGTAAATGATGGTTTTCCAACACCATTTCCTTAACGTTTTCATCCGTTGAAGACGTTGATGTGCGACCAGATCGGGCCGAATCTTCTTCTCGGCCCTCTGCAAAAGTGGAGTGTTTTTGATAAAGCACACCCGCCATAGGCTTTCTGCAACATCTTCAACGATTCGGCATACGAAATTCCGTTCAAAACACAAAATTTAAGACAAATTCTTTGTTCGATATTTTTACACCTCTTGAAAATCGCAGAGCACACCTGTTGACTAATATAATTAAATTCCAAAAACAAGCTAATTGACAGATCAAGATTCGACACTATGGAGAACAGTTGTAAAAACATTCCAGCAAAAAGAATTTAGTCATATGTGTAACGCACGCTTTTTAAATGAACAGTTCCCGATATTTTTTTGAGAGAATATATGTAAAGGGTTTTCCAATAAGAGGTGTTATTTTGATGTTCAAAGAAAAATGCTATTTTTTAATATAAACGATCGGATGTTTATTTCATTATTAAGAGGAAGGTATGCCGTTAATAGTGGAAAATAACATCAGGCAAATTACCACCACGCCCACGCTAACAGGACAATATATTTTTTATGAAATTTTCCATAACCGAATTGCAAAGTGGCTGCCCTATGTCCTCGATAGCCTCACGAATTCCATCTTTGAGGTCTTGAATCCACCCTGGGCTGTTGGCGTAGACCTTCTCTTTCACGTGGCCTCAAAGAAAAAAGTCACAAGGTATCGGTGGTTAAATCATAAGATAACACGGTCCGAAAACTTTTCCCGTAAAAGATCAATGGTTTCGTGGCTTGTGTGGCACGTAGCGCCGTCTTGTTGAAAATAAAAGTTGTCCTGATCAATACCATCCAATTCCGGCCAACAAAAAAATCGTTAATCATCTCTCGATAGCGCAATCACATTCAAAATAGCACCTGTTATTGGAAAACCCTTTAGAGGTGCTCACGAATCAGAAAACCATGTGAATTATTTGTGTGCATACCAGGTAAAAACAAAAAAAATATATACACATGCCCCACAAAGCCTGCGTTCACCCTACAATAACTTTTTAGTGAATGAAACACACAACCTGATTTTATAATTTTTATAAATTTGTATATATTTATATGTTCATTATATGTTTAAGTTTCAAAAACAAAAATAAATTTCAAGATTCCTCACATAAGCTTTTAGATAACGGTGAATAATGGTTGTAACAAGTAAATAAAGCGACCATAAAGTCTGCGTTCAGTATTAAAGTCTAATACAAAAACATGATATGCTATATGCAAAAATTAAACCTAATATTTAGTTGGATATCCACGTTGCTTCAGGACTTCACTCAGCCTATTTGGCATTGAACTTACTAGTTTCTCTGTTTCCTCTGCTGTTATCTTCCTCCATTCTGCCTGCGTGACACTCCGCAAAACCTCTTTACTAGTAATCACTTGCTGACGAATTCTTTTTTCCAATAGATCTCACAGATGCTCGATGGGGTTAGGATCTGGTTACTGTGGCGGTGTTTTAAGCTCTTTTGGGGCGTTGTCCAAAAGCCAAAGCTTAACGATCTCGGCTGTGTGCTTCGGGTCGTTGAAACCAAAATGTTCTTGATAAGCCGAGATTTTCTGCACATTGCTTTAAATTCCGTTTTAGTATGTTCAAGTATCCCCATTTATCCATCGTCGAATCAATAAATTCTAACTGGCCCACCCCATTTGCCGCCATGCAGCCCCAAACCATAACCCCGCCACCTCCGTGCTTAACCGTGCCAACAAGATTTTGCTTTTCAAGAGCAGTTCCAGGTTTTCGCCAAACAATTTGACGGCCTTTTATTCCGAATATACAAAATTTACTTTCGTCTGAAAATATTACTTTTTTCCAGAACACGGGAGGTTATTTTTGTGCTCATTAGCAAACTGAATGCGTGTACGTCTGTTCACAAGAGAAATGAAAAATTTTCATCGGGCGACTCTACCATGGCATCCAGCTTGACGTAGAACTTTTCTGGCAGTTTCAGCGCAAATGCTTTTTTTAAATGTTTCATTTATGTTTTCAACTAATTTTGAGGATGTGATCCGGGGGTTAACCTTTGCCAAGTTGATTATAGAACGCTCTTCCCGGGTCGATAATTTTTTCGGACGCCCTGACCTGGGCTTAGATGTAAAAATTCCAGTTTGCCGAAAATTTGTTACAACTCACTGAATAGAGGAATACGTTCTCCCAATAGATTATCCAATATTTCGGAAACTTTTTCCGTCTTTCCACATTTTTATAATTATTTACCTCTCAGAAACGCTTATTTCTTTTCCCTTTAATTATCTCCAGTTATAAATAAAATGTTCAACTAAGCTTTGTTAACATTCAGTCGAAGTAATGCGCAATCAAAAATTAATATAAACAAGGAAAAATATCTTAAAATTAACGGTATCATTAAAATAAACAGGCTGAACGCAGACTTTGTGGGGCATGTGTATATAGCAAAAACTAGCAATGCCCAAAGCATTTTTGCGAAGTTTAAACGATAAATAAAAATTGTTTTCTTGAATTGGAATTACCGAGTTTTAGCCAGTATCGTTAAAAAGTTATTTTTAAACCCATTCCATGTTCTTCTCAGATATGAATATAAGCACTAATATTTACAAGGTTGCGTTATTAACCCTTCTGTTACATTCCGGTCATTTCATGACCTTTTTTTGCTGAATTTCATCATATCTGCTAATATTAACAACATTTCACAATTTCCTTTCATGACTTTGTGTATTGACATAAATCCAATAGAAAAAGCATAAAAAAATAATTTTGATTTAGTAAACAGGTGGTAACATCAAAACTTACGTGCGCGCACCTTCATATTTCGCGCCTGTGGTTAGGTTTTTGCTGCAAAAGCTTGTATTTGTTAAATTCTTATAAAAATGGAAAGATTCCAAGCTTCTGTAAGTATTTTTATTATAATATTTAATTATTATTGGTGTGTTTATTTATGAAAATTTGGTTTAGAGGCCAAATCGTCTGACTCAAAGCCAAATAGAGCATATTATTGACAATGATGAGGATTTTGATGAGTGTAGTGAAGATGGGGATGAAGATTATATCATGGAACAATTTGAATCAGAAGGATCTTCTGACGAATATTTAGATTCTGATAACGATGAAGACATAGTACCTGCATTGGAAAATGAAAGCAGTGTTCCTATGTATTATTGCAAGGATAGAGCTATTGAGGGGTCAATGGAACCAGTTGGGCACAATAGTGGCAGGGCCAGAATAGAAAATATAATCCACGGAAGACAGGGAGTTACTGCATATGCAGTACATCGTATTTCTACTATCAAGGAATCATTCGATCAATGCTTCACGTACCAAGTAAAGCAAATTATAATACAATTCAGCAATATAGAGGGCGAAAAAAAAATTGGAGCTGGATATAAAAAAATAGATGAGATAGAACTCGATGCATATTTGGGTATTTAATTTTAGCAGGTAGTTAAATCAATATAATTTTCCGTGTTTATGGCTAAAATGAAGACATAAATGTATTTTTTTACAGGAGTATATCGTTCAGACGGAGAAAGTATTCGAAGCCTCTGGGATGAAGTGCACGGCCGACCCTTATTCCGTGCAACAATGTCACTTGATAGGTTTCTTGAAATTAATCGTGTTTTGAGGTTCGATGACAGAGACAATCGAAGGGCTCAAGGAATGAAGGACAAACTTGCTCCGATTCGCGATTTGTATGAGAAGTGGGTGGCTAATTTACCGCTACTTTTTGTTCCATACGAAAATATTACAGTAGACGAGCGTTTAATTCCGTTTAGGGGCAGATGCCCCTTTTTAGTTTACATGCCAAGTTAACCAAGCAAATATGGAATGAAAGCATGGGTAGCTGCGGATGTGCGTAAAAAAATTTTGCCTTAATTTCCAAATGTATTTAGGGAAGGAGTCTGCTTCCGCTCCACCGGAACGGAACCAAGGCCAGCGCGTTGTGTTGGATCTCGTTAGTGGGTATGAAGGGCGGAATATTACAACCGACAACTTTTTTACTACTCGGGATTTGGCACTGGAGTTATTGAAGAAAAGATTTACTTTGGTAGGCACCGTAAGGTGTAATAAACGATTTTTACCGGTTTGTGGTACTAAAGTAGAGTTAAGGAGTCTACCAATTCTAAGCAGTCGACATTTCTTTAATGGATCAGTTACCCTTGTGCAATACATACCCAAAAAATATAAGATGGTGACTGTTTTAAGTACCTTGCACCATGATAAAAGCGTTATGGAAAACCATTCAAAAAAGTTGCCAGATATCATCAATTTCTACAACTCTACAAAATCTGGAGTGGATACTATTGATCAACTTGTAGAAACATATACATGCACGAGACAAACTAATCGTTGGCCTGTAGCAATTTTTGCAAACATCGTAGATATCGCAGCGTTGAATGCCTTTGTATTATGGACAGAAATTAATCCTTCGTGGAATGCTGCAAAAACATATAAACGTAGACTTTTCCTCGAAAATCTTGGCTTAGACCTTGTTCATGGGGAAATTGAACGCAGAAAAACGCTACCAAGAACTCAACCGTCAGCAGATATTGTACGCAATATGAGAGCGGACGCAGATCAACCAAGCACTTCAGCAGGAACTGTTCCGAAAAAGAGAAAACCTAGTCAGCGAGCCACCTGTGCAGTTTGCCCTAGCTCAATTCGTCGCAAAACGTACGAAAGCTGCACGGTTTGCAAAAAACCTGTGTGTCCACAACATCGTTCAACGGTTACGGTTTCAAAAACCTATTGTTTGGAGCATTCAAATTTAAAAAAAAGTATCTAATTTATTTAAATATGCATATATAATAGCTTAATAATCAATAAAACTAATGAATTTTAAAAACTTCTATTAAAATTATAAACTTTTATACTGATATCCTAGCAAAACACAGGTAAGGTCATTTCGTGACCCGAATATCACATGTGTAAATTTTTTTGAATGTAACAGAAGGGTTAAGCAAATATCAGCTCATTTCTTATATTCTCAAGTCACGGCACCAACATTTCTTTATTCTTGTAATCAGTCATTAATTTTTGCTTTTTTGCTTGTTTATTTCTTTGCATAGCACACATTCCAGAAAAACTATCTCTTGTTAAAAGCAATAACAACAAATACAAATATACTGCAGTATGCGCATATTCATCATTCATATCATCACCGTGAGTGGTCGCTTAAATGCTGATTAGCTCACCTGTCTCGACTGCTTACAAGCAAACAGCAGCGAGCATCTCTTCTACGCAACAAACGAAGAGGCCTGCGGTAATTACTGCCCTAAACTCAAAATTTCTAGTTCAAACCAAATCGGATTTAATTTTTTTCTTTTTTTTTTGTTGTCAGTGCTAAATATATGGCACAAATAAGCTTAATTAAAAAATATAAAAAAAAAATGTATACCAAGTAAGAGAATTGATGGTATCATAAGTGAACGATGATTCTTAAATGTCACATTTCCTCGACACAAGCACTTTAAAATTTTATATATTATATACAATATATATATATATATCGTATGTATGTAATTTGCTTATTTTTCAGCTTTTAAATTGCGCACAATTAGTATTTAAAAGTGCTGGTGTAAAGCACACGACGGCGCGTACAAATTAGTATAGAAATATTTATGTTTTATATGCGCTTGGATACTCACCTACCCACACACGCATGTACATATTTATATATATGGCGCATACTGGGTCAGATGAACATACACTCACACATATAATGAGACGAAAGCATTACATGATCGAAGAAATTTCAGCCTTGACAGTGACTTATAAATGACAATCAACGTAGCTGCCAACAATGAGATCGTGTTTTTTTACACAGAAAAGCAAATTTGTAGCGCATCAGCAGAAAAATGGAATTATTATGTACGAGTATGTAATTGCATTTGCACATGAAGTGTTATAATCGCATTACCGTAAAAAGTTAATAAATGTAGTAGCACTCTAAATGCATAATGCGAAAATGCATACATACAAACATGCAGAGCACTAGAGATTCGAATCCCGTAGTGCCGGGATTTCGATTTTTTTAAATACCAAACAAATATGAAACATCAAATTGTAGAAAAAGCTTTTTCTAATAGCGGCGTAAAACTTTGTGGAAAACAGCAAGACGCACGCCACAAATAGGAGGAAGAGCTCGGTCAAAAACAAGGTGTAGACGCCATTTTAAAGAAGTACTGCAAATTCGTTGAGGACCGCATGTGCCCATGGAACAGTGTCGGATGATGGAATCTGCGTCATAGCTAGCAAAACGCCTATAAACATCCGGGTTAATGTACAGAAGAGGTTCTGCTGCTAGCCAGGTACCAAGCCGACAGAGCAGCTGAAACAAGCATAATGTTCTACCTCGATAGCTAAATGGCAAACGAAATGGAGCCAGTCATCAAAATACCGGTGGACGCGTAAGTTGATTCCACGGATTAACAGGTGGATCTGTCAAGAACACGGAGACGTTGTCTGCCTCTTCTTGCTTCCAAAAATATCTGCCTCGCCAAGGCTTGGCGGGTAGTCCTTATTGCCCAGAATGCTTGGACGAAGAGGAGACGGTCGGTAGAACATATGGATTTTTATTGCATCAGGTTCGCTAAGGAACGCGATGATCTAGCAAACAAAACTGGTGTATTTCTAGCGCCCAATAATCTAGACCCACAAATGCTTGGGTCGGATGAAAAGTGGAGGGCGGTATATGCTTTTGCAACACAAATTATCGCAGAACTTCGCAACATTGGTTGAAGGCGAAGAAATGATGCTAGACCAACGGCAAGAACAATTGCCGCATTGATAAAAATGCAGCAAGACGAACAACAGACGAATGTACAGGGTGGGCCATATAGCGTTTGCTTTTTGAACCACCTATTTTTTTGAGAAAGGTAACACAAATGACATGTCAAATGTGTTCATAATTTACAAAATTTCTGAAATATTGAAAACCTATTTCCAAAGGGGTGAGTCTTCTTCTTTTTTTCTGATTTTCACATCGGTGGCTACGTCAATAAGCAAACTTGTCGAATTTAGGGCTCAGAAAATCCACCCGTTACTGTAGAGAAGCAAATGCATCCACAACGAGTCACTGTTTGGTGCGGTTTTTGGTCTGGCGGCATCATCGGGCCATTTTTTTCGAAAATGAGCGAGGAGCCGAAGAGAAAGAGGATGACATGGACGACATTTGGTTTCAACAGGACGGTGTAACTTGTCACACTGCCAAAGTTACACTCGAACTTTTGGCTATCGTTTTTGAAAACCAAATAATCAGCCGAAATTCCGATATCAATTGGCCGCCTCGGAGCTGTTTTTTAAGCCTGTTGGACTGTTTTTTGTGGGGAGCCGTTAAGAACAATGTGCTTAAAAATTGGGTTGATCGAATGGCCTACTGTAAAGCCACTCGTGGCAGTCATTTGAACGATATTATTTTTCATTCATAAATGACAATGTTCAATCTTCAAAATAAAAAAAAGTGTCAAAAAATATTGAATAGTTTTTTTTTATAGCCGATTCAAAAAGCAAATTTTACATGGCCCACCCTATATTGTCAAATAATGACAGAGGAAGCGATAAACTTTTCCTGATCTTCACTTGAGAACCTTAAGTCACCTGGATCTGACGGATTATATCCAGTAATGCTAAAGAAAGGAGGAAACAGGCTGATTGAGGTCCTGGAAAGGATCTTTGACAGCCTGTCTTACACTTGGTCGCATACCATTCCAATCGCAACGAAACCGGAAAAAGATGATTATTTCCTGGCTAAAAGTTTTAGACCAGCCACCAACCAAGAACCATGACTTGTTGTCCCACAATTCCTTCCTTTTAAGACGAATGTTCTCGCGCAAACGCTTTAAAACGTTTCGTCTGGACGAACGTTCATGAGGCAAGTTTTCAACCGATGTACGGCCCTCTTTGAACGATTTGTACCACTGGAAAACACGTGCATGCGATAGAGACGAGTCCCCATAGGTTGTCTGCAACATTTTTAAGGCATCTGAAGCCGAAATTTTGTTGGAATAACAAAATTTCAAACAAATTCTTTGTTCAACTTGAATTTCCATCGTTAAATTCGAAGAACACACTCGAGCTTGACTTGTTTACAGTAGCGCAGAAAACAAACTATGTGACAAATTTATTTTTGCCATATGTCATCCGCGGACCGTTTTATTGATAACGTCTCGTTCATATTTGAGCAGAAGGTATGTGAAAATAATATACATAAATCGATTTCTGAGCCATTCGCAATATGGTCTGTTAAAATAAAAGGCAAAAAGTATCTCCGATTTGAGACCGACATGTGTTCCACTCTCTTTGTAAGAATTATTTGAAAGAAAATTCCCATTCGGTCAAATTACATAATTTTACTATTGTCCATGCAAAAAAAAACCCATAAACGTTCTGACATTTTGATCGTTTACTACGATCTCAAGCCGAAAGAAAAACTTGGGAAGATATGAGAATTACATTAAAAAACCCCGAAATCCCGAAATCCCATTATCAACCATAACGGCTAATATTGGCATCCCTAGAATGCACATACCTACATACGTATGCAATATTTTGGTTTAAGCAATAAGTTTATTTAAAATTGTGTTTTACTCTCGAGGTTTCTTGGGGGTTTTCTACAGTTTAACTTAAAGGGGCTGCAAGAGTCAATTTTTTTTAGTGGAGCATCGAAAGCCTATGGCCAGTGTGGCCGTCACTGTGAGACTTTAACCCACCTCTCGTCCGAACGGTTGCTCCTCCCGTAACCTTGCCGTTAAGTAATACGTCGAGAGGCCGTTATGGAGTATATAAACTCAAATCAGTTAGTCTCTGTCAGTACGAGAATTTGTCCGGTGTTCGTCTTGCTAGTACTCTTCAGCTTTTCTACCAGCCTGGAGATCAAGCTATAGATGGCGCAGTCTCACCTCTCGGTCTCATTTTTCATCACATAGCGTTCTCATTATACGCGCTGCTACAGCAGTTAATGTTCGCCATTTCGCAGTTTCATCGCACATTTGCCTCATAAGGTTGGCCTCCGTGTGATGCTCGTCAAAAACCCTACACAGGTCTTCTCTTTCAGTATCGAAACGGGAGCATCGGAATAGCGCATGCCTTGCATTTTCTGGTTCGTCATGGTAGACCGGGCAAAAGAGATCGCTTTCCATTAAGGCTGTGTAGATACTCATTTAACTTACTCTCTGAGGATTAACATTGCAATGACAAAGGGGGTGCGCCTGAACACCACTGAACCATGAGTCTTCCAGATACGGGGTATTAACATCGAAGAAGTGGACGAATTCAGCTATCGCAGAAGTATCTTTATCCGAACTGGTGGGTCAGCAGTGGACAGACACAATCGAATAGCAAAAGGTCGCGCGCTGTATTTGCTTTGGAGATCTTTGTATATATCCACGCGTACGAAATTAGGCATTCTCATCAATCATTGCCTCCGAAAAACTGAGCTCTTTCTCTGGCCAAACCTCTGGAGTTTAACAAAGCAGGTTCTTGTTTATCTCGATATTCGGCAACAAAAATAGAAATGGATTGGGCATACACTTCGGAAGCCTCATGGAAATATTGCGAGAGCAGTCTTAGACCGGTGCCCAGAAGGAAGTTGCAGGCGTGGGAGAATATCCAACACGCGGAGACGATTAGTTGAAACAGAAGCACTTCAAGCAGGCCCTTCATGGCGACAAATCAAATTTCTAGCACTGAGTAATATAGGTATTAGGACTATGAATAAGTTCGTGCGGTTTTTTTTCGAAATTTGAAACTTTATTGACGTAAAATGGTTACAAATTTAATATTCAAAATATTGTCCATCGCTTACTACTACTTTTTCCCATCTTTCTGGCAATTCACGGATTCCCTTTGTGAAAAATTCGGTCGGTTTTGCCGCAATCCACGAATCGATCCATTTTTTGACTTCATCGTAATTACGGAAGTGCTGGTCAGCCAGGCCATGTTGCATCGATCGGAAGAGATAGTAATCGGATGGCGCAAGGTCTGGACTATACGGCGGGTGGGGTAGGACATCCCATTTGAGCGTTTCTAAGTATGTTTTGACCACTTGTGCAACATGTGGCCGAGCATTGTCATGTTGCAAAATAACTTTGTCGTGTCTATCGGCGTATTGCGGCCGTTTTTCTCGCAGTGCTCGGCTCAAACGCATCAATTGTCGTCGGTAGACATCCCCCGTAATCGTTTCATTCGGTTTCAGTAGCTCATAATACACAACACCCAGCTGGTCCCACCAGATACACAGCATAACCTTCAGGCCATGAATATTCTGCGCCGACGTCGATGTTGAAGCATGGCCAGGGTATCCATACGTTGCCCGGCGTTTTGGATTGTCGTAATGGACCCACTTTTCATCGCCAGTCACAATTCGATGCAAAAAACCCTTTCTTTTGTGCCGTTGAAGCAGTTGTTCGCATGCCATAAAACGGCGTTCAACGTCTCTTGGCTTCAATTCATACGGCACCCAATGGCCTACCTTTCGGATCATTCCCATGGCTTTTAAACGTTTGGAAATGGTTGATTGATCAACTCCCAAAGTTTTTGCAACCTCTTCTTGCGTTTGAGCCGGATCTTGATCGAGCAATTCCTCCAATTCGGTATCCATGAACTTTGGCGGCGCACCCTCGCGTTCTTCGTCTTCCAAGCCAAAATCACCACTTTTAAAGCGTGCAAACCACTTCTGGCACGTTCGCTCAGATAGAGCATGCTCACCATAAACTTCCACCAAGATACGATGACTTTCGGCTGCTTTTTTCTTCATATTAAAATAATGAAGAAGAATTCCCCGCAAAAACACATTATTTGGCACGAAATTCGACATTTTCAAGTGTGGTAAAAATATTGTTGTTTACGCTTCAAATAAAAAACTTATACTGACGTTTGTGCCTTACGACAGTAGCTCTCCAATGAATGTTTGGAAATGTGGATCGATGGAATAATAATCAAGTTACGCCATCTGTTGTAAAACCGCACGAACTTATAAATAGACCTAATATATATATTAGGTGCGCACCTGAGTTCTCGCTGTTTTTTATTTTTATTCTAAAAAAATGGTTACAAGTGAATCATTGAAAGTATTGCCCATTGCTGGCTACTATTTTTCCCATCTGTCTGATAAATCTCATAACCATCGCGGTAAAACTGTTCATCTTTTGAGGCTATCCACGGATCAAGCCATTTTTTGATGTCTTCATATGAATGGAACTGCTGGTCAGCTAGACCATGTGCCATCGATCGGAACAGGTGATAATCGGATGGCGCAATATTTGGAGAATATAGTGGGAGGGTAGAATTACCCATTTCAGTGTTTCCAGGTAGATTTTAACGGGATTTCCTTCACGCGGACAGTCGTCAACATTAAAATACCCGTCTTTCAAGCGACGGTCCCAATCTCGGTACGTTGTTTCACTTCAAGCAGCATCTCCACACACTTTTTGTAGCTCTCGATGCGTTTCAGCCGCGGTTTTTTTTTCGAATGAAAGAGGAAAATCAACACTTCCCACAAATGACGATTATTCGGCTCAAAATTAGACATTTTCACAAAACCAAAAGTATATGATACCAAATAGACAAAATCACTAATGTGACGAAGCAGTTTGTTTACCATATCTCTAAGCTTAGTTTATGACGTTTAGGCTATGTTAGAATCGACTAGCAGACACTGCTAGCGGGAACTTAGTTGCGCACCTAATATCTGTATATATATAAGTCAAGAGTTGCCATTTCGGTCAGGTTTTATGAGGTCCTCTCACTGAACGTCCGGCTTATTGGAACGGGTTCCACCTTAACTCTTATTTAGCCACGTGGTTGTCGTCTTTTCGAGGTGGTAGACCAATCCATTGCCATTTTCTTCTCCGTACTTCACAGACAATCTCGACCTGATTGGTAATCCTAATCAACTCGGAGTTGCTTATTTTACGTAGTATACGTCGAAGGCAGCGGTTGATGAAAGTTTGAAGGAGTTTTGTGATTGTCACTGTAACCTTCTAAGTAGTGCATCCATACAGCAACACAGATTTAACGCATACATTGAATATTTTCGGTTTGGTACCGATGCTTATGTTGTTGTTCTGCCATGCAGACGCGAGAATGCCAAATACAGACTTTGCTTTGCATACTCTTTGTTCAACATCTATGTCAGAGCCTCCACTTGTGTCGACAATACTCCCGAGGTAGCAAAACTTCTCCACGTTCTCGATCCGTTGACCAGCGACGTTCAATGACTCAGAGGTGGTAATGTTGAGATGCAAGGCTTTAGTTTTATTAACGTTGATTTTAAGTCCAGTCGACGTTGCATAGTCTTAAGATCAGAAAGCTTGGGTGACAGTAAGCAGATCTCATCAACATAGGCCAGGTATCTCAACATGGAGTTATCAAGCTTGCAGTTTTTCTGGGACATCTCTTCTACGCAAAGTTGCACATACATATATGCACATACATTCGCGCTCGACGCTGTCAAAGGGCTTTCCGAAGCCAATGAACAAAAGATTTAGCATTGACTTAAATTCCACTGATTATTGCATTAAATAAACCTCTCTTTAACTCTTTTGGTGGGGTCCTATGTAATATTAATATAATAAAAACAAGCTTGGATTGCTATCAGTAAAAATACTATTTGAAATTGTATGGAAAAAAAAACCTGACTACTTGCAACAACCTACACATCCATCAAGTCCGGTTTTCATTACGTGCAAAAGTCGAGTTCTACTGTATCTTCCAAAGAAGGATTCCTATAAGTATGGTATTTCTTGTCCGATTCGAAATGGATCGATCCAACTGTAACTGGGACCCAGTAGGGATATCGCACTTATTTATAGAAGTTGTTAAGAATCGTATATTTTCCTTTCTAGCGGTACCAATATTTTCACGTTAAGTCGTGATCACTTATGAGTTTGTGATTACTAATTGATCGTTTTGGATTTCATTCATACGTTCCCACAATTCTTCACTTGATTTGTCTACATATTTAAAACAAGAAACATACATACATACATACCGTCTAAAGTTTATGAGTTTTCCGCACCTTTGCATTAATTATTTGTTTACGTTTTGTGCCTTATTGTAAAGGTGTCATTTTTAACGAGTTCCCTTATCTCTTCCTAAATTAGTATGGCTAAATGGCAGCACCTGCTGTAAATGCTTACGTACAAACATAAACACGCACATACATACACAAGTGTGTTTAAATGTGTCTAAATTCCGTTAAAGCTGCAAGTTAGAGAAATGGAAATGAGTTTTTTTTTTTTGATTATCTTATTCAAATTGTAGCCACATACCAAAAATCTTTGCTCAGTGCGTGAATGATGCTAATCGCGTTATTATTTGTAAAAACACATTCGTAAAAACCCCCGCAAGCAAGTAATCAACTCCGAGCATCACGAGGTGCATGTCAAACGATGTCACAACCGGTGTTTGCTGCTGATTATTGCCGCTTTTGGTTACGCCTTCCGTTTGGCGTTTGGCGTTTGCGTTTGCGTTTTGCCTGTTCCTTGGTTGAGTGACGAGTGTTCGCTAGTGAATGACCGCTAGCCAAATTGAGCACAACTTTGCCTCTGTATTTATGTAGTATAAACTAACTGCTAAGCTGTGACACTTTCGATTTGAAAAATGCGTCTAACAAACTTGTTCATATCCATTCATTTGGCTAAAATGTTGTATGTAACCAGATTTCGTTTCTCTGGCTTTGTTTTTTCTTTCTTCTCTTCATTTGTTGATTGTTGGCTGCTTGTTCGGTCATGAGTCACGCGCTCAGTGGCTTATAAAGTTATCATGTGACTTTCAAGTTATGCAAAGTTGAGCATCATGTGACAAAATACATACGGACACACGTACATACAACAATATATAACATGACAAATACATATACACATAGCACATATACCATCATACATATATGTAAAAGGATACAAGCGCACTATGCACCCTACTCTCTGCTGGCTTGGCCAATGCGAACTGTCTGCGTGTAGAGTGGCAATTGTGAGTTGCGAAGCGAATAGTTTGAGGAAACATATGCAGTATGTTCAATAAATAACATAACTTTTCAGATATAGAATAAAACACGTATCGTATCTACTGTGTTTGAAAGTTATTTTTTATTCAGAATAGTCTCCATTTAACTCGATACAACGTTCAGAACGATCAACCAATTTCTGCATGGACTTTTTTATGTAATCTAAGGGAATGTTCTTTAACACCTGTGTCACGGCGGCTTGAATGGCTGTAATATTATCATACGAGTAAAACGCACCTTTCATGGCAGTTTTCAATTTAGGGAACAGAAAATAGTTGCATGGTGATAGATCAGGAGAATACGGAGGGTGGTCGATGACACAAATATGTTTTTGAGTCAAAAATTCACAAACATTTTTGATTTTGTAAGGTGGTGCATTATCATGCAATAAAAATAGCTGTTTCCCCTCTGGATATTCAGGTCTTACACGAACAATTTTTGACCACAAACGATGTAAAACTTGTAAATAGTATTATCCATTGATAGTTTGACCTTCTGCAACAAATTCCTTGTGTACAATACCCTTGGAATAGTAGAACGTGATCCACATTGTTTTGTTTCTGAAAACGCAATTTCTTTACTTTTGGCTCCCCTTTCGTCTTCCATTCTGCAGATTGACGCTTAGTTGCAGGGTCATATTTGAAGCATCATGTTTCGTCACCAGTTATGATCGAATCAAGAAAATCTGGATCGTTTTCAGCTGTTGAAATGATGTCTTTACAATGCCGAGCGATTTTTTGATCTTCATTTAATTGGTGTGGAACAAAGCGTGCACAAACTTTTCTTTTACCCAAATCGTCAGTTAAAATTTTCCAAATACTACCAGAAGATGAATTTAATTCTTCAGCCAATATTCTTACAGCAATGATTTCGCGGACGACCAGGTCTTTTATCATCATTCAAATCTTCAGGACCATTTTTAAATCGTTTAAACCAATTATATACATTTAAACGAGCTAAACAATCATCACCATAAACTTTTTGCATCAATTCGTACGTCTCACTAAATGTTTTTCCAAGATTAACACAGAATTTAATATTTGCTCCATTGTATTTTTACGACACAAGCACGAAACATACTGTCAATAAAAGGCGCCTAACTTTTTAACCTGTCAAACGATTTACATGAAATTGGCTGCCGTTGAAAGCTGACGCTTGTACCTTTTCAATATGATCAAAGTTTAATAGATAGCTCTACGTGTTCCATGATTTAAATAAAAAGTTCTGTTATTTATTGAACATACTGTGTAAATCCATTATTTTTGCGTAAAACTTTTGCTCAAATGGTTTAAAACTGTCTTATGGTCAATCTTTAGACAACGAGCACAAACTTTAATTGTTTGATAGATACTTTACGAGGTATCAATCATCACAGCTATCTACCGAGAAAATAATGGATCCCTTGGGCGAAAGCTATGGGCATTGGTGTTATGAGGAGTGAATGAATACATTGGTCTACCAGAAAAAGTTTACTAAACAAATCCATTTTTTTATTATTTCATTAATTAACAAATCCAATTTTTTATATTTATTTATTCTTATTTTATTTATTTTTATTTAATGACTTAAAAATGCAGTACTTCTTATAGACTATGAAAAAAAGATTAATGCTAAACAATTCAATCAAAAATAAATTAAACTTATAATTTACTAGTTTCATTCGAATGCATGAAAGAAAAGGTACCATTTCTTATAGTTTACAGAGCAAGAATATTAAAAAAGGTTAAGAATATAGTTAAACAATGCATTTAGTAACATTTTGAAGTAGTACTTTGTGGAAGAAAAATCTAGGCCAAGATGATTTGAAAGTTTATTAAATTTTCCCACAGTTCTAGAAATCGGGGCATTGGAAGCATTATTAGCTTTAACCATCCCAAACCTATCATTACGTAAGCTTTGAAATTTATTTTCTCGAGTAGCGCTGGGCAATGGAGAGAATAGTCCTTCTAATATCTAATGTCTTTAGATTAATAAGCGAGCACCAACCATGAAATTGGATCAGTCAAATACATAGAACGCAAAGCGTAACGAATAAAAACTTTCAGGACACGATTAAGCTTACTAATATGAAAAAGCTTAATATGGCCTCCAAATAAAGACGGCATATTCCAGCCTCGAACGCACAAGAGAGGTATATAACAGATTAAAAGTATACGGATCAACAAAGTCCGGACTAAAGCGTCGAATAAAAGCAAGTACCGAATATGACTTTGCAATGGTATGCCTTTGGAAAAAAAAATATGTATATAAAATATATTGGGTAGTCGTATTTCTAATCAAACTTCAACTCATTTTTTTTAATTTATAATCAACTTTATTAAACCAAATACATATGTACAATTTTGGTCGGCCACCTTTTGCCATTTTTCTTCTAGAGACATTATTCCATCAGTGTAAAACTTGTGTGGTTTCTCGGCGAAAAAGTGCGACAAGTAATTTTCACAGGATTCTCTTGAAGCCAACTTTACTCCATTAAGGGAGTTCTGACCGAAACAAATGGTAGTCCGATGGTGCAAGGTCAGGGCTATATGGTGGATGCATCAGAACTTCCCAGCCAAGCTCTCCCAGTTTTTGCCGAGTCATCAAAGATGTGTGTGGCCTAGGGGTGTTTTTTTTAGAGGTTAGGTTTTCAAGTTGGCACTACTTTTTTCGTAGATGGTCTTTTTGACAGCTGTCACTTGATTTATGCTCAGTTTGGTTTGCCATTTCATAATGAATAGACGAACGACCATCAAGCGCGTCGCACGTTCGGTGAATGGGCCCAAAACGAGATGGCCACCGATCCCGATTTTCACAAGAAAATTTTGTTCAGCGATGAAGCTCACTTTTGGTTGAATGGGTATGTCAATAAGCAAAATTGTCGCATTTGGAGTGAACATAATCCACAAGCCATTGCTGAGACGCCGGTACATCCTCAAAAAGTCACTGTTTGGTGTGCTCTATGGGCAGAGGGAATCATTGGTCCATATTTCTTTAAAAATGAAGCCGGCCATAATGGTACAGTCAATGGAGAACGCTATAGAGCCATGATTAATGACTTTTTCGTGCCTGAATTGGACGATGTTGATGTGGACGACCTTTGGTTCCAACAAGACGGCGCTACATGTCATACAGCCAACGCAACAATCGCTTTATTGAAGGAAACTTTTGGTAAGCGCATTATCTCGCGCCGTGGATCTGTGGCGTGGCCTCCAAGATCGTGCGATATAACAGCGCTGGACTATTTCTTGTGGGGCTATGTGAAGTCGCTTGTCTACGCAGATAAGCCCGAGACGATTGACGTCTTGGAAGAGAATATTCGGCGCGTTATTGCTGACATACGGCCCCAATTGCTGCAAAAAGTGGTCGAAAATTGGGCCTCTCGGCTGGAATTTATTCGAGCCAGCCGCGGCGGCCACTTGCCCGAAATCAGTTTTAAAACATAATAGCAAGCCCTTATCTTTATAATAAAGCTAAATTCTTGGCCATAACATTAAATTATATACGTTTTATTTCATCTTGAAAACCTAACCTCTAAAAAAAACACCCTATATATATGTGTATACATAATCGTCAGTGAAAGTAAAGGATGATCAGATTTGAGGTACCTTTTCCAATAGGGTTTTTTTGACCGATCACGCGTGACCACTGTCAAATTACTTAGTCCTGCCATAAGTTCTGTTACAAGATAAGTCCGTTATACATATGAAATTATAGTACTTTTTTTTAATGGAGACAATTTTATTTAATCATGTCAATATTAAACGAAAATAAATTTTTTTTTTTCGAAACGGTCACGATTCGCTTTTACACGAGCCTTCAAACGATTATGCATGAATTCAATAGATATTGATGTCGCTGTTCGAACGTATCTGCAGGCCAATGGATTCAGATCTCGCTTCCAGAAGGCCAATCTTCTGCGGTTATGAACCCAGGAATATTGTTTTTTAGCCAATGCTGGGTGGTTTTTGCCTTATGGGCTGGAGCGGAATCTTGCTAAAAGCTTCAACGCTCTCTATTGAAGAGAATTTTGCTCAAGTACTTCATCACACCTTCTAAGACATCCTCCTGGTACACTTTTGCCACGGTACTAACCCCTTTTTCGCAGAAATGAAGAGATATAACGCCTTTACAAGACATTCCCCACCAAAGCATTACGGATGCTGGATGGTGGTCACGCTGAACCTTTGGAACAAGATGCATTCTTAGAAGAAACTTCTTCAACACTTTAAATTTTCTCATCTGTGAAAAGAATATTTTCATGGCCGTTGACCGCGTGCCACCTAAGAAGCTGCTTGGATCTGTCGAGTGTAATTTTATTTAAACGTGAGGGTTTTATGTCGCTTAGAGATCATCTCTAATTAGTCTTGACATGGATCTGTTCGATACATTCATTTCCCTAGAAATAATTTTCTGCCTTCTAAAGGAATTTCTGCGAACTCTTTCTTGAACGAATTTTATGGCTACATTGGTTCGAACCACGCGAGGTCACTCCCATGGCTCCTTTCTATTTTGGTTTGTTGAGCCAAAATTCTAGAAGCCTTTTGCGACGTCTGAATTCCTCTGCATTAATAAAACAATCATCTCAAATTATAGGGTAATGAGTGGTTCGCTTTATTCTGCAAGTTAACTTTAATAAATATAACGAATTAGCAAAATTAAATGATTACCGTTTTTTTTCTCAAATCTATTGCCCATATTAAATACCAACCAACGCAGTTACAAATTCTCGGCACGAATGGTAATTGCAGTCGCAATATTTTGACAGATACGACGCAACGAACGGCGAAAATGCGCCAGCGATGATACTTTAAATTTACTTTCGCCGCTCGGTCGCTGATTTTTGGCGAATACATATCCGCTTCGCTACTCATAATACTAAAAAGAAGATCCCTGAGTAGATTCGTTCACTTCACAACTCACAATACCACTCGTAACGTAACTACGAATACTTGATGAGGATTTGTAAAATTTTCAATTGGCACCTAATTTTTTAATTATTTATATCGAAATAGATTTAATTAATTATTTAGTTACTAATATTTCTTTAACCATGCTATTATTTTCAGGCAAACCAAATTAGTTTATTCGATCAAACTTTAATTGGTTCGAAGTTTTGAAAGGAGAAACGAGCCACACAGGCCTTCAGCATCGAGTAAGTAACAAAACTATTTTATTTATTTATCTATTAAATGCAAATCACAATAAAATTATTATTTTTCAAAGAAAGAGAGCTGCAGAAGGCTCATATCAAATTTAATTAGATGTAAATGGTAGTAAAGGCGGCCGCCGTAGTCGAATGTGTTAGTGTGTGACTACCGTTCGGGAGTGCGTAGCTTTAAATCTCCGTACATGAAACAAAAAATGATAGGAAAATTTTGTATATAATAGCAGTCTCTCCTCGGCAGGCAATGACAAACCTCCGAGTGAGTTTCTGCCATCAAAAATTTCTTTACAAAAAACCTTTGCTCTTCGGAGTCGGCTGAAAACTGTATAATTGTATCTCCACTGATTGGAGGAGGAGCCCAGCCAAATATTATATATATATATATAATTGGCGCGTACACCCTTTTTGGGTGTTTGGCCGAGCTCAGCCAAATACCTGACTGGAATGTACTCCCCAATTATTATTATTTTTTATTTTGTGTTTTAAAGGGTAGTCAAACAACGATCTTTTTTTTTTTAATTGAAAACAAACTAACAAAAATCCATTTTTTGGGAATATTTTTGATTTATTCGAAAGCGCATACAATTAAAACTATTTATCTACTACTTCATGTGGCTGCCTCGGCTGACTTTGCTCAGCTGCGCTACTGCATCCTGTTAACCTAGTTTTCCACTCTCAGCCTTTGGACACGGTTTCTAGTTCTATCTCACGAATGTCTTGCGCAAGGCTCGCCTTAACCCCTTGCCGTGCCATTTAGCTCGACGAAACTCGGGCCCAAGTGTTAAGCGTCAACGCGTGGTAAACAGGTCAGACTGATGCGCGAGATCAGGTAACAGCAATTATGAGACTAGTGACTAACTCTGGTGGCGTACAGATAGAAACTAACATTCAATCACGACCCAGGCTCCTGATTGGGCTCGGCGATCAATTCCCGACCCTGGCTCGTCACATTCATGTTTGGGTCAAAATTTTCATCAAGAGTCAGACTCGTTAAAGCACGACAAAGGGGTAAGGACCTAAGTCGTTATTGGATTACCCCTCTATAAAGTCCAACATGCGTCAAATCTCAGCTCTCAACTGAGCTCTCAGCTGAGCTCTCAGCTGGACAACCACGACGGCTGATAACATAATTACTGAACTGGGCGCGTAAAAGATCGATTCGGCCTTGGGCTGGGTGCCATGGCGCGCCATTTACTGAAACCAAAGACCTTCTAAATCCATGTATTTAATTTTCGGCCGCAAAAAATCATTTATCGTGGCTCTGCAGTGCTCACGGTTGACTGAAATGACAAAAATGGTCCAATGTATTATGCCACTGCTCCAAAATCTGTACCAAAATGTCACTCTCTAAGGATGCATTGGCTCCTCGACGATGGTGCCGGTTTTCCGATCTCAAGACATGACAGTTTTGTTTGTTAACATAGCCCCCGAGTTGAAAATGCACTCCGTCAGAAAATATGAGTTTGACTTGTTTTAAATAAACGTGCCTTTTGGGCTATACAACATTTACTTTGGAAATGCAATATATTTCAAGTTGTTCAAGGGTCAAGGAACTCATTTCGTTCCGCAGAGATATGATACTGACCTTCTGTCGAGATTTCCAATAGGAAGGATCGGCCACTGTCAAAATAGGTTACATTGCAGTAGTTGCCACTCTCCATAGTAGTATAGAGAAGGCGCACGTAGGCCTGGAGACCCACTGTGGGACCAATAGTTTGCACTCAAGTTGGAAAGGCAAGAGAACAATATTCTTCGAAAGCTATTAGCATTCAAATTCAACTCTAAAGATAATTTCTTGTAAGTATTTTCTCGCTTCTTTGGAAAGTCTAACAGGCAGTGCTGTGCCAAAATTGTCTACTCAATAGGAATTTGAACAAAATAAAACTAAATATATGCACCTTTCAAATGTAGGGTGTCACCAAGTAGTAGGCGCCAATAATGTATGCCAAGTTTTATCATTCGACAACGATGTGCTTCATAAGCACACACGCCACCATACACACCAGCTGAAATGGAGTGATACGTATGTGTATGTGCATGTCCACATATAAGTGTGTGTACGTAGCTTGTGGCGCCTCAACTGTACCTGTGTTAAAACACGTTGTTAAACATTTGAATGAAGATGTGGAAGAGCGATATTAGTTTGTTCATACATACAAATGTAAACCCCAGTGCCGATATGCAAACATGCAAACATACAAGCCTGGCCGCTATCTGGTAGCTGTGGATTTGTTGCAGTGCAAGTAATGAATAATAATAGAAAAGTCAAATGATTAGACCAAGGCATTCAAGACAATTGACCAACTACGTTTTAAGATGCGGGTAAACAGTTCCAATTGTTTATAATTTAGTGTTAAGTCTAATTTGCATTCGTTAGAGTTCAATGAATTTTATCCTTCAGAAGCAGCAGAACAGCGCAAGGCGATCGTCAAATTAAAATTTATTGTCATGTGATTTTAGATTTCTGTTAAATTCTTTTCCCCATCAACATACTCTGCCGCCATCATCGACATAACAATGCTTGGATTCATACGAGGTGCTGTTATCAGATAAGGAGACTGACGATGTACACTATTTTATTTTGAAATCAATCACTTTTACTAAATAGGTACGACGACTGGCCTATGAATATTCCCCGTTGCTTACCTACGAGTCGGTGGGAACAAATTCGCAAAGCAGCTAGAACATAAAACATAAAATGCAGCCTAGCAACATAAAAGTTTTAAGATAACAAGTTTCTTCTGGAATCTATTGTACATGGAACCTCTAAGTTGATTATCCAGCTGCAAAATTAAGTCTTCAGCCAACTCTGGAGTTAGCCGGAATAGTTTTTAGAACTCCCCTGCAGCCAAATGTGAAGAATCGTTCACACCCCGGAGCAAACATAGATCCACAGATTGCAGGTTCGCTACCTCCTCTCCTTTCGATAAATCATAAGCCAAATACTTAATAACTTTTTGATAATGTTATTTAATGGTTTTACAATAGTTCTTGGTTTTACACCAAAATTGTTGTTATTTAGTTTGCGATAATCAGCTTGTTAACCAAAACAGCTGATTTTGTCTTATCGATTTTTGTTCTTAAACGGGTTACCGAATAGCAAAATCGTAAAATTTGTGGGCAAGGAATGATACAGGTTAATGTATTGACGAATGATCAGCCAATTTAGAACGATCAACCAACATAGAGAAAAATTAAATTGCTGATGAGAAGAAGGGGACTGAATTGGTTTCAGAGGCATACCCCTGACTGTGTTGTTAAAGCTGAATTGCACAATATATTTCTCAGGAAAGCACAGATCACGCCATTCAATTTCCAAACTCGTAGCAGTGTTTACCGGTCATTGGATTATCGGCGCTCACACTGAAAGGCTACGTTTACCATTTAACCTTCCTACGGTCTTCAAATTAACTGACGCGGACGGACTTCGGGTCAAATTTGACCCAATACTATATTTTCAAGGTTTATACTTGGTTTTTGATTATTTTTACTGTTAGGTTTTTTTCCATTAAATGGGTATCTTAAATAAAAATGAAAATCCAAATATATTTATTCCATTTTTATGTGAATAATACAAACTTTAACAAAAACCTTTATTCAATAACAAAAAGATATTCATGAATAACGAAAGCTTTAAATAAAAAATGTATTTAATAATGAAAGAAAAAAGAAATAAATTATTTCAGACAGTTTGTACACAAATTAATAGTTTTAGAATGTTGTTTACATATATATTTATTACAAATGTCGCAAACTAGTCCTGTTTTGTTATCAGTTTTTGGGCATAGTTGACATCGACTTCTTTTAGTTATTTTCTTTTCCGGCGTGTTTCCAAATTGACCTGATGATGATGGTTGTGCATCCAGTTGAGAATCCTTTCGTATTTTTTGGCAATTTCAAGTGAAAAATGTGCTCGTGGTAAAGTTTGTCGCTTTTTTATATAGGGTGTTACGAGCTGCATACCAAGGTTTTCCAAATAAAAACGGCGCTTTGTAAGACAGCCCTCTTTCCAGGCGTGGTTGGCGAATTTGAATAAAACGAAAGCGTTATAAGCTGAAATGTCAATTATGTTACTAAACACTACTTGAGGCCACCGTTTTGTCATTCGTTTGCAAGTGTAACCGCTTACAGCTTTGTCCAATGTGTCTACACCACCTTTACATTTATTGTAGTCCAGTATTATTTCTGGCTTTTTATCCCGACGATTACTAATTTTTGAATCATGGTGTAGAGTGCTAAGTAGAATCACAGCTCTATTCTTCTTAGGTATGTACGAAACGAGAGTTGTTTGTTCGGTAAAAGCGAAGATTGATGAATTTAGTGGTCTTCTTTTTATGTTCACTAAGTCTGGTGGTAGTTCGGGCTTGTTTTTGCGTATTGTTCCTACTATCGTAATACGTTTCTCCAATAATTTTTGTGCCAATTGATAAGACGTGAAAAAATTGTCGGTTGTGAGGTTATGTCCTTTTAGCCCTTCAATCAAATCAAGAGCAACACGTATTCCTTGATTTTTCTCGGGGGTTCTTCCGATTGCCTTGCCAGTGTAAGGTTGGAGGTTCCAAACATAGCTCGTTGTTGAATCCCAAAGTACCCAAAATTTGATTCCATACTTTGCAGGCTTTGCTGGCATGTACTGGCGGAATGGACATCTTCCTCTGAAAGCTACTAATTGTTCATCGATGGTCACGTTTTCCGTTGGATTGTAAAGCTTAGGTAATATCTCAACCCATTGATTCCACAAATCACGTATAGGAGCAAATTTATCCAACGATCTTCGTTCACTTCGAGTTTCCCTGTTGTCGAACCTAATCACCCTCGATATTTTTTTGAAAGTCTTCAAAGGCATAGTTGCAGCGAATATTGGTCTTCCGGTTTCAGGGTTCCAAAGACTTTCACAGCTTTCGTTATTTGATCGAAAAACGCCAGCTAATATTAGCAATCCAATAAATGCAAATAGTTCGATGTTTTCAATATCCAGCCATTCTTCACCATATATTCGTTTTCCCTCAATGTTTGTGTAGGTCAATATCGTACGTATCAAAGGAGGTGGAAAAAATAGTTCAAAGCTAGAAATTTCTTTTTCGGTAATTCGTGAGCACGAGTAGCGCGTTAGTCCAGGAATCAAGCTGATAATATTTTCTCTTGAAGCTCTTCCGGCACTTGTTACAAGAGGGGTTTTTGAAAAGTTTATTTGACCATTTTTTGACGACATCATTTCAGAAGGCTCAAGAGAATTTTCGTCATCACTAAAATCACTGTCGGAAGAATCTGCAACCTCAACATGATCTTCGAATTCAGAACATGATTTCTCATCATCCGAAAACGCGGCCAAAGAGAATTCACTTTCACTATCACTCATCGTTACGAAATAAATAGTCGAATAACCAAACAAAGCACGTGCTTTTAAATTTGTGTTTACTGTGAACTCAATAAAAGCAGATTAAAACATACAATGCAACCGCTGAGCCGAAAATTTGCAATTAGCAAATAAATTTATCAAATAACGTCTGATTTATACGTTGGGTCAAATTTGACCCGAGGGTCGTAGATGTACAATTTCTACGCGACAGAGTCTAAATTATTTTTTTTTAATTTTACGCTTATTATATAAAATATAATAAATTAGAAAAAGTCACGAAACATCAAGTCCTGAAAAAATTTGGTTCTTGAAAAAACTTAATTTTTTTCCTGAAATGGGTCAAAAATGACCCGAAGACCGTAGGAAGGTTAATACACATTGCAGAAGCTGTGGGAACCTTTCAGAGAAGAAGACTGTTGAGCGTTTTTCTATAAATGTTCGGGTTTGGCAGCTAAACAATTAAAGTCACTGGGTGCTCCTTTATTCGACATCCTAGGGTAGTAGGCCAACCTAAATCCCATCAATCTTCTCCAACACATCAACAGCTCTGGCTGGCTGTAGATATCTGCCTATTGGAGGTCTCATAATTGTATCAAAACGACGCTTTAGAGCTACTTGGGGAGTGCCAGTCTGGTACCTCAACAATTTCACCTACCTAACTACCACACGGGTAGATCTGATTCGCATTATTATTACATATTTCTTGTAATAAGTTTGATAAATAACATTATGGAGTTGATGGCAATATATTAGAAAGCGTTTTTAACTCTGGCATCTTTAAAATAGATATTTTTGCCTTTTCAATAATATCCCACGAGTATCTGCTTAACGGAATTTTTTTTTTTTTAGTTTTCGGAATCAAAATTTATAAGTTTATGGTATATGGTTTCTGCCACTTAAATATTTGAAATTATTTAAATTTTTTAACTATCCTGAGTTCAGAGAAAAAGCACTAATAAGATCACTAGGCATTTTTTTCTGTCATTTGATTTTTCAGAGAGTACTAAACCTGGTGCTGAAAGCACCAAATTGGCAACTATGCCCTTATCCATATTTTTAGTTCAGTGTTTCCTAAACGGAAATCCTTTAAAACGGGAAGTACGTGATAATGCATTGCAAAATATTAAGGCAATGTTATGGCCACTCGTTTGCTTATCGGCATACAAAGTACGCTATTGAGATATGCTCGTACAATTTTCTGCTGCATTCTAATTAATATACAAGTTCGATATCATAAATATATCCACAATTTGTCACGGAAGTTATTGCTTCTGGTGCCTCAGTGCAATTTATTGCACTTTTAAAAAACAAATTTACTATGAGTAATACTTATGAATACATTTTGATAAATAAGTACAGGGTTTCCGGTGGCAGAATTGGATTTTGGAAAGCTAAATTAAAAATGAATTACTCCAATCTTGCCTCTGTATTCGGTGGCACTCGCTGAGAAATTACCAAATTGCCATTAACCTCGAAAACGATATTTTCTTTTATTGCTGAAATGGTCACTGGGTTTGTTTCATAGACTTTGAGGCACACCCGCAGAAAAAAGTTCAGGGGTACGTTCGGGCGACCTGAACTAAATAATGCCACTGAAACGGCTTATCAGTTTGTTAGGGAAGAAATTATATAGTACCGTGGTGAAAGATTTTTAATAGTGTAGCCAATATCAGACCGCTAGCCGGCTCTCAGCGAATTAGACAGAATCAGTGGATAGGCTGACGTGTCGAGGGAATGAATCGGTTTGTTTACGAAAAAATTAAAATTGAGTTAGGGATATACGAAAAAAATTAACACAATGTCACTTTGCTGCCGCCGGAATAACGACTGATTGGACGATCGTGTGAAATGATCGTGCAGAATTTGGCTGGCGAATCACCCCCGTGAGGTGGCAGCCAAAGCAGCCCTAACAATTTTGTTTTTCACCATAATTATTGGCCAAACCTAGTAATCTATCATCCTCGATAAAGTATCGCCATGATCTCTCTCGTCATGGATCCTTTTAGTCATGTGTGGCGGCCATCTAGCAGAAGCCATGTTTGTGAACTGAAGCAAAGATGTTCTCTCATTATTAGCAGAAAATAATCATTCAGCTAGTGGCGATATGAGACATTGTCCACTGTCCAGAAATTGCTTGCCCTCCACGATTTTCAAAAATAATATGGCACAATTATTTCACTGCTTAACAATGGAAACCGAAACCGTCATTTTGGCTTGTGACGTGACTGTTGATGATTTAGTAGTGGTTTCTGTCCTTTAGGTCACCAATAACGTCTTACACGATTTGAATTTTGAAGCAGTGAAGCCTAACATCCCTTCTCAATATTTCATGCACAGCAGCTTTTGGAAGTCCCAGGTGAGCCGATCTCCTACGCACGGACTGACGTGGATTATAGTGCAAACTTGTACCGATGAGTTCAGGAAGACCACAATGGATCTGGCTAAATACAATACAAAAGGACATAAGACAGCTACACCTTGATGATGTAATAACGCAGGAGAGAGGAACCTGGTGCATTAGGACAAGGAGGGCCGATCCCGACTAGAGATAAGGCTTAGAAAGAGAGAGATAAAAAGAGATAAATTACTCATTTAGGATACATTTAAAAAGTTTTACCTAAGAACAATTTTCAGTAGACAGAAAAATTGTATTTCCGGTTGTATAGCGCTACGTGAACCCACATTTTTTAACCCCAACCGCACAGGTATTTTCTATATTAAAAACAACACAAAAAATAAATAAATAACCATTGACATTCATCTTTTAAGAGGCTTTAAAATAACCTCAATTACTTTAGTGCACTTAATTTTAGTTGATTTATAGGCGCAATGAGTTTTTAAGACCAGCGCAAAAATACATATTTACATTCATCAAAAATTGCCAATTAAAAAATTAAAAAACATTTATGTTCATGTCAACAAAGAAATTGTTTTAATCTATTTATTGAACCAAAATATTTGCCTTCATTATGAGTGCGGTTTTATATCAAGAACGGGTCTCTCAAGTTCGAGGGTATTTTTTAGCATTGTATTTGTTTTTTTAAGTTGGATAAAGTACCTTCTGTTGTTCTGTAGAAAATCCACAAAATGAGTTCGATTTCGTTCGAGAATCGTTTAGCAAAAAAATCATGGTTGAACAATTTACGCACCGTGAAAGGGTAACAAGGAAACTCTATTATTCCTTATTTGGTTACATTTTGTATTCAAGGTGACCGGAAGTCAATTATACAGTATGTATGGCTCCGTTCAGCATTTTTATGATGAACGAAGAGATGTAGAACCTTGCTGCGGCCATGGTCAAGAAATGCTTGGAAGGTAGGCATAAAACGTTACAACCAATATGAGGGGTAAAAAGGACAAAGAGTGGATCGGAATACCACATTTTTTAACCTTTTTTCTTGGTCCAAGAACGGACCGGGATATCGGCCCAGGCGTCGGTGGGAAACGTGGCTGTTGCCACCGGCGGGCATGGACTTCGAAGAAGGCCGTAAAAAATTTCTGAAGCTAGCTAAACTTGCAGATTGTGACGAGTCTTGGAGGAAATATAACAAATTAAGTTTATACAAAAAGGATTTAGAAAGTCAAAAGGAGCTCTTGGCGAGACTTCTGCGGCAATTTGGGTAGAATTTCGGAAGCATCAAGGCTTGAGAAAATTCTCGCCGAATCTTCTATTATTCCAAGCAAGGACCAAGGACGGAAAGAAAAGGATTAAGTTTTCCCACTTTCCTGGATATACGGAGATCAAAGACGTCTTATCTTCCGCGGAAGCAGACGGGAACAGCGAAGTTTGTGAGATCCTCAATACGAACGGGCCCTAAAATCTTTTAATCCTTTAAGTCATCAGGCCCTGACGGCATATTTCCAAAGCTTTTGCGTCCCTGATACCTTGCTTGAAGGACATCTTAAAATACTGTTTGAAATTCAACTACGGTCGGAAGAATTGGTGAAGGGTTGTATTTGTACAAAAGGCAGGTGAAAGCAGACACTTGTTTGCGAAAGACTATCGGCCTATAAGCTTAACATCGTTCCTCCTTAAAACCTTCGAAAGATAGTATTAGAAAAGGGCGGATGGCAAAAGGGACAACTTTTAACATGTACCCAGACGGTTCCAAGCTGGAAGAGGGTGTTGGAGCCGCAGTATTAGGCTATGAACAGTCATACAAATTACTGGACTTCTGCAGTGTGCTCCGAGCTGAAATATATGCAGCAATTCACACTGTGTACGACAAGACCGGAACAGGGTGGACGAGCTAGGAACTGAGAAATAAGCCACCATCGACTGGGTTCGAGGACACAAGGCAATTTAAGGAAACGAGAAATTGGATATACTAGCCAAAGCAGGATGGGAAAGAACCAGCTCAGGGTCGAGAAAATCATGCTACGCACGCACAATGTCAGGTCTACAAACTATACTATATCTCCTCCCAGAAAGGAGTCTAAATTTGGTGTGGGGATACTGATGGGACAATGTCTCACTCCATCGTACGCGACCAAACTGAAGCTAGTGCAGAACGATGCATGCACAATATGTGACGAAATCAACGGGAGAGGAACACCTGGAACACCTACTCCTCCAATGCCCTGCACTTAGCAAAACACGAAAAAACTGCTTAGGCTCAGCATTATTTTCAAGCTAACAAAGTGTGACAGATCAAAAAATTAGCAGCCTACTCAAATTATCTTAACTGTGTATTAAAGATATACTATCGCTTGGCCATACTAACACTTGGTATCACTATGGATCAATTTCTGGTCTATATGCGATCTACAGGATCAACCAAGACTAACTTAACCAAACCTACATAAACTATGGAAAACAATCAGTGATATAAATTAATATATAATCAATAAATAGAAATATTATTATATATTTTATTCACAAATTTTATCTAGACTCTTTACTACGTATACCCACAAATATGTAATGGCTTCCCCTTCAAAGTATGCGTGTGTTTTTGAAGAAGAAACTTGCACTTGAAGACCCTGTACATAAATTTTCCTGTTTGCTAAAAAGTGTTTTATTGTATTTGCGCTTGTAATCCTTTTAACCATTGAAAATGAGTTGTTTTAATTTTTTTACGACCTTCCGTACACACCTGTTTACATATTCATTTACTTATATATGTATGTGTGTATGTGCATTTGTATTGCGTACACGTTTGTATTGCAATTTAGCACGTGACTCATTTTCATGTAACCGGCACATGTTGAGTTGCGCATGCGGAATGACAATCTAATTGCACCGTAGCGTGCAGCCTACAAGCACCTACAAGTATGCATGAAGGGGTCTTCAATAGGGGTATCAAATTTTTGAATTATAATATTTTGATTATGAAGTTAGGCCGGTGAATTATTTTGTCTGTGGGGATTTCATAATAGATGGTGGGTTGGTTGGTTGGTTCAGGTGGTGATTCGTCCAGACTCCAACTAGCGCTTCCACACCATTTTGCTGCCACATCGTGGATACCAACTTGTTTACCAGTATTTGCAGCATGCCTACGTCTAGTCTATGCGGTTCAGGAACCTTATCAGCTAGTAGTTTCTATCAAACTTTCCCAGTAGGGGTTTCAGTCGTTCATTCAGTTATTTGTTATCTAGTAAAGCGGTATGGAATTTCAGCTGAAATGCCTAAATGCATATAAATCGTGAGGTCACCGCATTCCTGCATCTGAATTGACGGATCTTTTTCGACAAACTACCCACCATTTAAAAATATTTTTTAGGTTAATGAGCCGCAAATGTTGGAAATAGTAAACATGTGAAATAAAATTTATACCTAGGAACGGTAGATACACTATAATTCTCCAAAGTTATGAGCCAACATTTCAATTAAAATAATTTACTGTCTTTATTTTAGTTTAGAGATGAGGCGCACTTATTGGAAAACCCTTTATATCAATGTATAAGTATTTGTAATAGTAAACACATGGGCTCTCACTAGTTTACTGACCAGCCTGTCAACCAGCCAATATTTTGCTGAATTTAAATGCCAACAACGTCACCCGACATTGAAAATCAACGATCATCGAACGTGCATCAGTTTCGTTGTAAACTTTTCGATTTTTATTTTATGCATCAGCTGCCTGCCAGCATGTAAAAAATTAGCGCCGTCAATTCGAGCCTTTTCTGCTGGTCGAAGAGTTATTTCCAAGTACTTTCTCTTGTACTCACTACGAGTATAATTTATAAGGAGGTACAGTTGGTATTCACATAGGTTAAGGTCGTTGCAGGATAGGTACAGTTATGATCAAAATAGTAGCAGTATTAATAACATAAAGATCTTTAAATTTAATGTTTTTCAATTAAAAATATAACTACACTACACGAAAAAATTGTAAGACCAACTAAATTCCTTATACTTTTATTATCAGTTTAGGGTTAAAAATTTATGTTTTTAATATTTAATAATAAATGTTTTAAAAATATCCAGGAATAAGCACACATTTCAGGAAACTTAAATTAATTATTAAGAAAAGTAAAATCTACAGAACGAAAAAAGTATAGGACCAAAGTTATTATATTAAAAAATAAACAAATGTAATTCTTTGGGTCAGTTTATAATTTGGAGCTTAGTAATTTGTGTTGGATCCTCCTTTGTTTATAACTTGAAGTCGTCGAGGAATCTATTTGATTAAGTTTTCTATATTATTATAAAGGGTCAACAATTTGTGGTGAACGAGGTCAAAACGAAGTACCTCCTGTCATCAAACAAACAATCGGCGCACTCGCGTATCGGAACCCACGTCAATGTTGACAGTTATGATTTTGAGGTTGTAAAAGACTTCGTTTATTTGGGAACCAGCAGTGCTACTTTGTACTAAGTAGGCAATTCAATAGTAAAGTCCTCTCTAACACTCTACAAGGCTCATCATACCCGTCCTATTGCGCAGAAGCGTGGACGATGACAACATCCAACGTCGCTTGGAGTGTTTGAGAGAAAGATTCTACGCAAAATTTTTGGGCCTCTGTACGTTGGCAACGGCGAATATCGCAGGCGATGGAACGATGAGCTGTATGAGCTTTACGACGACATAGACATAGCTTAGCGAATAAAAATCCAGCGGCTACGTTGGCTGGGTCATGTCGTCCGAATGGATACAAACTCTACGGCTCTGAAAGAATTCGATGTGGTAGCAGAGGAAGGCCTACGTTGAAAATATCAGGTGGAGAAGGACTTGGTTCCATTTAGTGTGTCTAACTGGCTCCGGTTAGCACGAGAAATAAACTCCTGGCGCGCTTTGTTAAACTCGACCAAAATCGCTTAAGCGGTTATCGCGGCAATTAAGAAGAAAAAGGACAATTTGTAGGTATCGGATTTTAAATTGAAATAGAACAACTAAAATTCAAATTGTCTGGGCAATCTTTATTTATTTTTTTATTTGTACAATCATTCATAACATTTATTTTTTAAATATAATCCGATTAGCAATGTTGGCTAAAACAGCGCCCCATCCGTAAACACCAATTTTGAATGACTCGCTGGTCCGACTTCGGTCGGTACCTTGTGAATAACTTAAGTAATGTTGGCTTCCAATGCCCCAATCGGATTTATATAATAAATATAAATCCATCGGTTACGGGCTGTATGGCAAGAAGCGCCGTCTTGTCGGAACCAAATGTTGTATAAATCACGGGCTTCAATTTCCAGCATCCGGCATCAAAAAGTCGTTTATCATGGCGCTATAGCGTTCGCCGTTCACTGTTACATTGGCCCCAGCCTCGTCTTTGAAGAAATATGGGCCGATGATTCCTCCAGTCCATAGGGTGCGCCAAACGGGTGTTTTTAATGGATTTAATGGCTGTTCATGAATGGCTTCAGATTGCTCTTCAGCCCAAATATTTTGGCTTATTGACGGAACTTCGGCGAGTTTATCAAGAACCCGACTGAAATTATGACGCTTTAGAAGACCGGTATATTTTATATGCTTTCAAACCAAGATCTTTGCGTAAAATCGCCCAAGTAGTCCAATAACATAGGCTAAGTTGCTGAGATCGGCACCGAATAGATTCTTCCGCGCCTTCGACAAAACTCTCATTTACAGCCACAATATTCTCTTCACTTCGGGCTGTACGTGATCTAATCGGTCGAGAATCATCCAATAATGCAAAACTACTCCCCATTTTGTCGATTGTACCACTTGTAAACGTTGTTGAGGCGTAAGTCTTCCCACGATGAAACATCAGTGCATACTAAGAAAAATGATGTATTAGTTAAGTTATTAAGTTTGACAGTAGTCAAGCGGGATCCGTCAAAAAGCCCCTATTGGAAAAAGTACCTCTAAAAAGAAAATATACGACGAGCACTTCCACTTCTGTTCACACGTGCACTGCAAGGCTAACGCGGTCTCATTCCCTCTTATACAGTTAAGGAGAGACTAAACTAAATTTAAAACCTAATTCCGCTACGGGTCACCCTGTACAAGTATATAAGCGCGGTTTCATAATAGATGATGTAGTGTCTTTCTTCTTCTTTTCTATAATTTATACAGTAAATAAATTTTCGGAAGTTCTGCAAACCGTTTACCAGCTTTTTGTGGCATTATTAATTTTTGATATAAAATATGGACTAATCGTTCACGTGAGATGCCTAAAGCTAAATGCTTAAATCGAAATATGTAAATTAAAAATATTTTAATTAACAATAAATCCGTACAAAACTGCATTGCAAAACATAGTTGCCCCGCATTAATGCCCGAAACTGATTTCGTGTAAATCGTGGGCGAATCGTCACATCCGTGAAAGTACAACCCATTACGTAAAAATGTATTTTTTCCGATTATAAAATATGCAAACGAGCGTATTGTAAAACCACAAAAATGTGAATGGTACTAAGCAAATTTAGTAAAATAATTATAACCTTAAAGTTAGTTGAAAATGTATTCAAATGCATTTGATCACGGGAATTTTTTGTTATTTTTCGAAAGGAATAGTCGCAATAAATTTAACCATGCTTGAAATTACTAATCGTTTTGTTGTTGAGCGGGCATCCGCCTTTGATTTTTGTTACATATTTGCACTATCATAACATGCACACAAACTATTTACTCATATATAAATTCATTTTGGAGAGTATAAACATTCTTTTACAGCTTTTTACAATTTCTCATTTTTTTTTACACTTTTAAAAAATTGTTGATTTGGTCAACAGAGTCGCCAGACCATAACCAATGGGGAATTATTGTTGCTTCGCTGCGTTGTCACTTTAGTGGAAAATTATTTAAAGGAGGATAATACCAGCTAGAGGTTAAGTACTACTACTAATAGTGCCACCTACGCCTCTTTTGTATGGTGGCCAAAAGTAGACCAAATTAAGGCTTAGATGACACTTACGAAGCCGTACAAAGTAGCCTGCCTGAGCGTAACGGGAGCAATGCGAACTTGCCCACAACGCGTTGAGGAATGGTCACTGTTAGGTAGGTAGGTGAAATGGTTGAAGTGCCGGTGTGGCACTCCTCAAGTAGCACTAAAGCGCCGTTTTGATACTGTTATGAGACTTCCAACAGGCAGATATCTACGGCCAGCCAGACCTGTTGATATAATGGAGAAGATTTATGGGATTAAGGTTTGCACAATGCCCCAGGCTGTCGAAGTGAGGAGCGCCCAGTGACCTTACTCATCGAGCTGCCAAACCCGAACTGGCACTAGACTCATTCCACTCCACCTTGTAGCCAGAGGCAGTTAGTGCAGCCCTAAAGCTTCCCAATCCATTGCATCTTAAAGAAGGCAATCTTATAGAATTCTGGGTTCAAACCTGAACTCTCCATGCTTAACGGTATATGACAAGATGTAAAGAAACTAGAATTTCAAAGTGGTCATCAGTAATAGCTCAGCGTGGAGAAATAATGAAATATATTTAAAACAGGGCGCACAGGTTTGGTTTACTGATGGGTCCAAAGTAGAAGACTGCTGTGCCGGGGCTGGAATAGTCCAACGACATTGGCCTTACTTGTTCTATTTGCTTTGCTTGGCTTTTAAAACTTCTATGGCCAAATGGGCGCTTTGAACTGTGTCATAACAATCAGATGATTTGTAAAAGGGAAACAGAAACAGATATGTTAGCCAATAATAAATTGTTTAAGCCTAGAAGCTGTAAAAAAAATTGCGAATTTTTCTTTTAATAGTAAAAATGTAAAAGAGAAGACGCCAATAACGCCAAAAACGAATGCATCGTTGAAATTTCTACGCGGTACAACAGGACAGACATGATATGATACTTATAGAGTGGTTTTTGCTTGCCTAGAGAGCATCGAGGCAAAGCTACTTGGCTATCTCCAGATCAATCGACGCGATCGTAGATTTACCACATTGTGATAGACGGGCGGCACTGCTCCAGTGTGCTAGACGTGCGCACAATCCGAGGAGCCAACATCCACTTCGATCATTACCTTATCCCAGCCAAGGTTCGCCCACTTATGTGTGGTAAGGAAGGGTATACAGCGAAAGCTAGACGTCGGTGAGCTGCGATCACAAGAGATTGCCAGGAACTTCGCAGCTCAACTCTCACTCCTCCTCAATCAGAGCACTCACCAACCCAACGACATAAATAAGCAGTGAACAATAATCACACGCTGCATGCGTGCTGCTGCGGAAACAGTGGTTGGATTACACCAACAGCAGCGCAACACCTGGTACAACGCCGAGTTCCGGTATGCCACTGCACTAAAAGACGCAGCATACAAAGCCACACTGCGGTCGGCCGCAACGCGTGCCACAATGGAGTGATATCGTGAGCTGAGGAGAGAAGAGAGGCTTCTTTTCAGGCGCAAGTAACGGGATGTGGAAAGACGTAAGATCGAAGAGCTTGAGATGCTAGGCAACAGGAAAATGGACCGAAAATTTGATCAAAATGTCAAGCGCCAGACCAAAGGCCTTAAGACCGAAGCCAGCTCCTGCAAAAACGAAAACATCGATCTGGTGACGGATGACCAAGACATTCTTAGGTTATGGAGGAATAACTTCTCCCAATTGCTTAATAGGATGTAGGAGCCAAGATGGGGAAGTAGATACTGATACCCCAGTCGCTGATGATGGAATCATCGTATCCCCACCCGACCTAGATGAAGTGCGAACATCCATAATATACATATATTATATATATGTAATTGGCGCGTACACCCTTTTTGGGTATTTGGCGGAGCTCCTCCTCCTATTTGTGGTGTGCGTCTTGATGTTGTTCCACAAATGGAGGGACCTACAGTTTCAAGCCGACTCCGAACGACAGATATTTTTATGAGGAGCTTTTTCATGGCAAAAATACAATCGGAGATTTGCCATTGCCTGCCGAGGGCAACCGCTATTAGAAAAATGTTTTTCTTAATTTTGGTGTTTTCACCGAGATTCGAACCAACGTTAGGCGAACATCCATTAGGCGACTCAAAAACAACAAAGCCGCTGGAGCAGACGGACTTCCCGCCGAGCTATACAAAGCAACTAACAGTTCGAAGTTGTGAAGGGCTTTGTGTACCTTACGACCAGTATTAATAACTGAAATGGCGTCAGCCTGGAGATCACACGGAGAATAACGTTTACCAACAGGAATTACTTTGGCCTCAGTAGACAATTGAAAAGTATAGCTCTCTCTCTCGAAGGCTCAAATTGACACTCTACAAAACGCTCATCATTCCCGTACTAATATATGACGCAGAAGCATGGACGATGTCAACAGCGGATGAAAAAGTTTTGGGAGCCTTCGAGAGAAATATTCTACGTAAGATCTTTGGCCTCCTCCGCGTTAGTGAGGAGTACCGCGTACAGTTGTATGAGCTATATAGGGGCATGGACATCGTTAAGCGTGTAAAAATACAGTGGCTACGATGGCTTGGCCATGTCACCCGCATGAAAGAAGTCGCTCCAGCAAGGCAAATTTACGACACGATACCCCAAAAAGGAAGGCGTGCTGCAGGACATGTCTTTACTCGAGATTTCCAACTGGCACCAACGAACGCAGGACGGAAACAGCTGGCGCAGCATTTTAGATTCGGCCAAAACCGACACACAGTTGTAGCGCCACATAAGTAAGTAAAGAGAGAATTTTTCTTTACAATTGCCCACTTAGTTCAAAGTTTAAAAAAGGTTATCAGTAGAATTTCAAGGCTAACATTATCAGTGGCTCCCAAGTAAACGAAGTCCTCCACTACTTCAAAATTGCATACAGCAATCAACGATGATGTGGGTTCCGACACTCGAGTGCATCCTGCTTGATGATTCCTCTCGTCTTCGTACACCACCACTTCTGGTGAACGCTTCGTTTGTTTATCCATATTGGAAAAAACAGAACCGATTATTATAAATATCATCCGCGTACGCCAGAAATTATATGCTTTTATATAAACTAGTGACTGAGCAATTGAGTTCTGCCTTGCACAATCGTTTCGCCTCTGGATCTCAATCGAACATTCCCTATGCACTTATGTTATTGGCAACATTGAGCAATTGTTGCTTTGGCACTCAAGTTAATAATTCGATAATGCATTGTTCACGAGTATTACATAAATTCATACGTATGTTTATATTTCAAGTAACAGAAGATGCGACCTTTACGTATGTTGTAGATTTGTAATGAGATGTAATCCTTTCAGCAGCTCAGAAAAATTGATCTGAACGAATGCAACTGTTAAGCAAATAATTTATTTAAAAATTTACTTACATATTTGTTTTTGTACGGTATAAATGTATGGGTAGTTGTGTAAAGTCACTCGCGTAATAAGCAAACAGTAGCAAATATTAAGTTAACGGCTATTTTGCAATTACATATAATTAAATATGAGTATGGATGTTACTTTTTTATGTTAATGTGAATGCATATTTTATAAACACTGATGTGTACCACGTACGAAAATGCACTGATTGCGAACTGGTACGGTTCTATGCAGTCCTGGCTGATCTGTAAAATGATCTTACTTACATCTCACATCTCTGGGGTTCTCTGTAGCTATAGACTAAAAATCTTGAACCTCTTAGGCAAACTCAATTTGCTTCCGCCAAACTTGTTGCTTACACCCAATCCAATGCAATAGCAACAACAAAAAATCGTGCCAAAAAATGTGTATGTGGTAAAACAATAAAGTCCACCGTGGCTGAGAAAGTTAAAATTTATAAGTACTTTCTAAAAGAAAAATTGTCTTGCTTTGGCAGATTATTATATTACACTGGGCAAAACCAATTTGGTGAGACACTGCTTTGCATAAGGAAGACGACGGGTGAGTATATCGAAACCCCAATGAGTTTAGCAGAAGGCGAATCGATACAAAGTGGCTGATTGCTTGTTTGTTTGTTTTTTTTTTTTTTGTTCTCGAAGTCGTCTGCATCCTAGTTGTTGCCTTCTTTGCTTATAATCTAATGGAAATTTTGCCATTCAAGCCCCCAAATTTCGAAAACAAAATATATATAAAACAAGGATAATAAGGGTTTTCCAAAAACAGGTGTTATTTTGAACAGCCCGCTTTTTCGGTAGATGTCACTTTTGAGGGTGTCATTTTTTGATATTTGACAAGTAGAAACTACGCCATTAATAAATAAAGTCGATGCTCATTTGCTTTTACGATTCCAAGGAAATTGTCCACAAGGAGTTCGTGCCAACAGGCCAAACCATCAACTCAATTTTCTCTATTGGCGTTTAAAGCGTTTGTTGCATCGCATTTGTCGAATTCGCACTGAATGCCGCGAAGGAGGAAGCTGGCACTTATTGCATGAAAATGCACCATCTCGTCGATCCACTCTCGTGACTGACTTTTTAACTAGAAGTCGCATTTTAACCAACAATCAGTCCCCGTATTCGCCTTATATGGCTCCCTGTGACTTCTGCCTATTCAGATAATTGCATTTGGCGTTGAAAGCAAACCGTTTACGTCCGTAGAGACTCTCCCAAATGTTTGTACCGACATACTGAAAGACATTCCGGATTCCGGTCAATGACCTGAAACACTCTTTTGAAAAGATTTTAGATCGCGCAAAACAGTGAATGGAGGTCAGAGAGGACTATTTTGATTAAATAAACTCGAAGTTATCAGAACAAAGCTCATGTTGTTTCTATTTTAGCTCAGTCTTGTTTATTTTGGACTTCACCTTGTATGTTAAGACTAAATTTCCGTCCGTTCCTCTGATGTTACAGGCCATCATTTCAATCATCTTTAAGTTTGATTCCAAAAACTAACACTCAGCCTAATTTAAACTGTACTAAAATGTGCGCGGATACAAAAAATTCAATCCGGGTCGAATTTAGCCTTCCTTACATGCCTTTGTTTAATATTTTCCAACCCTTTTGCTGCACTTAAAAATGCTGACATGTTTGGGTTAGGTGTTTCAGTACTTTTCTGCACAAGTTCATAGATTTCTTACAGGTACATATATACATACATACATACATATGTAGCGTGTGTGCCTTTTTATGAATGTTTGTAATATTTGCAATGCGCAGGCGGACTCATAAAATGTTTTTTTTATTTTATTTTTTGTTTCTTTTTTTTTAATGAAAATAAAATGTTAGCATAAGTTAAATAGATTTTCACGGTTGCTGCAAAATCAATTCGTTTTTCAGAATTGTTGAGAACTGATTAACATTGTAGATTATGCTTACTTATTTACATATGTATATGTGTGTATACTTATATGTGTGTATGTATGCATATTTATATATCTAAATATACTTACTAGCGTTCTAAGCTAGATGAGTGTGCGAGTTTTAAGGAAATTAGCGAGGGAAATCAATTAAAGTTATTCATGTGTGGATAATTTATGCTTCTCGTTAAGTACACATACATAAATACAGTAATATGCCGAATTATATTTATTTAGCAAATGTTAATTACATACTAAAGTTTTACTTAATTTAAGCACTTATGCGCATTAGAAATTCTCGACACCTACAGAGGGGATCCAAAAAACAGTGATAACAAAAATAGTATATCGGGGGTGTTCTGCAAAAATCAATTCTTTTCTCATCATTATCCTACTCGAAATCAAGAAGGTGCTTCGAAATGCTACCGAAATTGAGAAAATCGAATCGCATAAAAACCTTTTATTAGTTGTTTTGTTGATGCATTCACTGTTTACCTTTGCCTTCGATTGTGAGCATTAAATTTGTTCTTTAATTTTTTCTTGTTTTCTAATACAAATTTAACAAAAAATGTAATAAAATGGACAATTTGTTTGTGGCTGCAATTAACGCCCGAAACTGGTGGTGAACACAGCTGAGTTTTCAGCTGGCATTTTGTGGGTACAATAAATCGAATTTTGGAGTGAAATCTTTTCGTTTGCTATACTTGTAAAGCAACTCCTCGAAGTTCATTGTTACAAAAAAACAATTTCTTTCTAAATTATTGATAATTTACAGGGTTTCTAGTGCAAATAGAATATTATTTGATTGCTATTTGCGTGGTTATAAATTTTGCAGTTCGATAAGAAAGCCACATTTTTATGGTTTGAAATACACTTCACCTTATTCAGAATAGTCTTTCTGAGTATCAATACATCTGGTCCAACCAGACTTCAATTAAAGCACCTTTCTGCTCTAGAATTTCGAAAAAATCGATTTTTTTTCATGTTATGATAGTTGATGCTTTCAAAAATATACTTCCAAATTTTTATATTAAAATTTGTTGTAGTTTAGACGTTACAATCCTTTAAACGTCCGGTCCAGTTCGGAGTGCGACGCCCAGGTATAAGCGCGTCACCCGTTTTTTTCTCGAAACTATTTTTTCCGAGTTGGCGTTACTAATTTCTCAAGAAGTATTAAACCGATTGATTTGAATTTTTATATAATTTTAATATGTATTTAATATTTTATTGAGTAGACTTGCGGTTCTCGCGGGTAGCAGAATTATAATTTTATAATCAATTTTTCCATTTTTTTAAGAGCGAGAACGTGAAAAGAATCCTTTTTTTCTTGTTTTTCCAATAAAATAACTAGGAATTTTGTTTTTTTTTTTTTGTAAATCTGCTACCGACCATAGCGACATATCTCCTGGTGAATAATCGACCGAATTTTTTTTTTTTCAGACGTACCTCAGCAGCCCAATTAGTTACACCAGTGGCATGTGTTACGTCAGGGGAAGCAATTTTTTTTATTATTGTCATTGAAAAACATATTTTTTTTGTAAATAAAGAATTGATCTACTGAATAAAAACAATTTTCAATTGATACCGATTGTTTTTCTTAAATTTTCAACGCCTTAAATTTTCACGTCTCTAGACCAGAAAAGTGCCTTAATGAATTCCATTCCTGAGAAAGTGAGAATCTGGAAGTGCTGCAAAATAGGCCTCCACAGCTGTTATGATCTCATCATCGCTTTGAATTCGTTTTAGGTATAGAAGCAGAACACTGAAACAGGTCCCTGGGGCTCAAATGTTTCGAATACGGTGAATGCTCTAACAATTCGAACTTCAATTCATGGCTTTTAGCCATTGCCAAAATGCTCTTGTGACACGCAAACTGGGTCATTTTTCACGAATTTTTTCCTTCAACTAATCTAAAAAGTTACAATAATATTCAGAATTTATTGTTTAACCAGTTTACAATTAGTCCGCAAACAAAACTCCTTTCGCATCCCATGAAAAAACTGATGCCAGACCTTCTTGGCCGATTTCTGTACACGATCTCGTTTCGGAGTCGAAGAAGCAGGTGCACCCTACTCTTTAGCCGCTGGTTTTGATTTAGGTTCAAGATGATAGACCCAAATTACATCTGAATCAACCCACAAAATCCACTTTATCCTTTCGAAAATGCTCTAAATGTTGCTGAAAAAGTCGCATTCGAATGTGTTTTTGTTACATTGTTAGCGAATGCGGCACCCATTGGGCACATCGCTTTTTGAAACCCAATACTTCAGTCAAAATATTGCTTACAGTTCCCAATGAGACGCCTGGGGCTTCTACTAAATCTCTTACAGTCTTTCGACGATTTTCCAATACGATTTCCTATATTTTTTCTACGATTTCTGGTGTTGTGGCTGTTTTTGAGTCTCGTATGTGGATCTCTCTGAAACTTTCTTAAACTCAACAAAAAAAATATTAAAAACAATTTTTAAATTTTTAGGCTTTTTATTTAACTTCCTTTAGAGACAAAAATGAATTTTTTTTTTAATTTTAATAATTTTAAAAATGGCGCTGAAGTTGATCCTCTCGAAAAATTGGACGTGGACGGTCCAAAACCAAAAACCAAAAAACCTATTGATCAGTTTGACTGTAGCTATGTCCCGTACTCGATTAAAAAACAAAACAAGAAAAAAATTTTACAAAATCGCGCGGTTTTGAATTTGACACACTTAAAATCGGGTTTTTTTCAGTTTTTGATTCTAATACGGGTGATACCCATTGATATTGTGAGCAACATATCGATTCGGTTGATTGGTTGTTTTTTTTTTTAACAACACCAGACCGATAAAAATTGTTTCGACATAAATGAGTTTAAAGTTTGAGGCATAGGAGGGCGCGGATCCCTCTCTACTTCGTTAATGCGCTGAAGAAGCTATAATAATGGGAACTTCCGCTTGAAAATTTCACAGTATATTCTTAAGATACTATAATTTCGAAATACCGAAAAAACAAAACATCGATTTTTTGAAATTTCTAGACCACCGGGTCCCCTTAAGTGATAATAATAAAGTGTGTATATGTACATTTTTTTGGCGCACACTGTATATGTAACCACTACATGCATGTACATAAGTACTTACCTATTAAAAACACTGTTCTTGTAAAAAACGTGAGTGGCGATTGAGGATTTTTCTTAGTACATTTTTATATCTTATTTCATATAATCAAATAATATCTTAACTAGTGTCGGAGGTAAGCGAAAGCAAAACAAAAATTAGAAAAATTAATTTAAGTGATTATGCATGCAATAATGTTGATCTCGTGCTTGAAGAAGATTGTATAAATAAAGTTGTATGTTGCTCTTAACACGAAAGTGATTTTAAAATAAGGAAAATGATTAATATCTGCTAACCCTCGTCGTTATACAACTGCGGCACGACACGTGCACACATTTTGCAAAGCAAATGAAAAGCGGCAAACTATTGCCCTTAAAAAAATGAAACTCTAATATAAATAAGTAAATAATCAAATAGACTATGTGATGGAAGCCCATTACTATTGATGCCAAGCCCCGTAGACTTTATGTAAAATAGTTAAAATGGAGAAATTGAACTCCATAGTAAGAAATTTAACTCCATAAGACTTGTCATAGTAAAACTGAGTCTTTGAATAGTACAACTTTTATTTATAACAATCCAGCTGAGCACAGTAATATGTAGCTTACATTTCCTTAAAATACCTGATTATCTTTAAACCTGTATTCGCTCACTCAGCGTAGTCATAAAACATTAAAATTTCCAGCCAAATACTCGTCAAACGCATTCCTAATATTCCGTTTGAATTCCATTTCAGATAATTCTTATTCTAATGAATTGACATGCAAATACTTCTGGTGACTAATAAACAATATAATAAACTATCACCAGAAAAAATTTGATATAATTTTCATGAGTGGTTTGACAGATAACTGCCCAAACCCTGTATATTAAATAACCGCACTTGCTTAAGCCTCTTTTCCATAAACTGTTTTAGGCAGAATATTTAATGTGTCGTCGCGCTTCCTAGTCTAAAACCACATAGGTATTCCGGTAAAACTTTTTCGGCATAACTAATAAGCCTCCGAACTGGCAGTGCTTCACAAAGGCGATATCAGCGATCCATTCACTACCAACGCAGGCGTGAGGCAAGGTTGTCCCCTGTCGCCCCTTTTCTTTGCCATCGTCCTTGATGACGTTATGAGCCAATTGACCCTGCACAAAAAAACGGAGTTTCACCAGACAGGAGGACCTGGACTTCTCCGATGACGTCTGCCTCCTCTCTCACAAGCACTCTGACATGTAAACAAAGGCGGACAAATCAGTCGAGCTGGCACGCACTGTCGAACTGGAGGTGAACATCGCCAAGATAAAGGCCATGAGAGTTAACCACAATAACGCAAGACATGTAATGGCTGACGGATTCCCGGTGGAATTCGTTGAAAGCTTCTGCTTCCTCGGCTGCATTATCACGACAGATGGTGGAGCAGATGAAGATGTGAACTGCAGGCTAAACAAAGCAAGGGCGGCATTCGGGCTAATGCATACAGTATGGGGGAGTTCGCAAATCTCAAGGCGCACTAAACTAGGAATATTCGACTCATGTGTGAAGTCCGTCTTGTTGTACGGAAGCGAAACCTGGCTGGCCTCTAACACCATCACACAGAGGCTGAAATCTTTCGTCAACAAATGCATCTGCATCATTTGCGGAATATTCTGGCCAGACACCATCAGTAACGACGCAGTGTGGAGGTTAATGAACGAGGAACCCATCCTTAGACAAATCAAACGCACAAAGAGGCGATGAACAGGTCACACATTGAGAAAACCACCAGATAGCATCACGAGAATGGCTCTGGACTGGAACCCGCAAGGAAGCGAAGGTCGCGGTCGACCAAAAAACACTTGGAGAAGGTCGAAGTAACAGATGCCGACATCTTATAGGATGGTTCAAAAACAGCAGCGTAGAACCGTATACGATGGAAGTGTCTTGTCGAGGCCCTATGCTCGCGAAAGGAGTGAACAAGGGGAAAAAAATAAAATAAGCCTTTTGTTGACGATTTTTGCTAGTAACGTATGTGTTGTATTGAAAAACAATATTCCGCGGTAGTTTTCGCACTTTATTGTGTCGCCATTTTTTAAGATTGGTATTATACCTAAGTGCCGTGTTCCATTCCCTAGGCATCATTTGATCTTTCCATATCAGCGTCATCAGGTGATGTAATTTTTCCATAACTACCACGCTTCCATTTTTCAAGAACTCGCACCTAATCTCGTCTTCTCCAGGAGATTTAAAGTTTTTCATTGGGTTAACGGCTTCTTCTATCTCAATTAATCATGGGGGGTTTTGATCTTCGTCTATCATGAGAAACGACTTCATTTGCAGATGTAACTATTTCTCTGGCATGGATCAGCTCCTTAAAGGGCTCCACCCATCTTTCCATTATTTCTTGTGAGTCAGTAAGTATTTCATCCTTCTTGTTTCTACATAAGTTGACTCATAGTTGAAAACCTCTCTTTTCCGTTTTTACTTTGCTGTAAAGTTTGCGAACTGCTTTTGTTCCAAAATCCTCACAAATAGTTTGTAGGTTTTTCTCTAAAGCTTTACTCTTCTTCTTCTGACAGATTTTTGTTGCAATTTTTATTTTTTCAATTTATATACAGTCTGTGTCAGAAGAATAGACCGGTTTTTTCTTATAACTTCAAGGTATGTTTGGTTCTGCTTTTTGCTGCTTAATAGTCCCACTCAAGGGCTACGACGCTAGTGCTAACTCAGGTTAGTGTCGTTCGAAACTTTCCCGTAAACGCAGCCAAACAAAAATGAGTGAGAAGTACGCGAAGCGTTTTGAGGCAGAATTTTTATGCACGCATTTGAAAAGGCCGAGATTATCTTACGTAGCGTAAAAGTGATTAAAAAATCAAAAAAGTTTGTTGTTATGTGGAATTAGTGGTATAAGGTGTACAAAAATGTTGATGACTTTCCCGAGCACGGCTTGAATCGATTGCCGACAAAAAAGCAGGATAAAGTGATCGTTCAACTTTTTAAGCGGGACTTTGCGACTAAGCACGATCAGTTCTTGCCAAAAAACGGAATATAAGTGAGTATCAACTCCATCGAGCGTTGACTGAAGGAGGCGAACATATCCTACCGTCCCACATCATCAAAACCACTGCTCTCAAAAAAACACATTGAGAAACAACAAAACAAGAAAATGGCGTCACAGTATTCGACTGGCCTTCCCAATCCCCAGACGCCAACCCCGTTGAAAATGTGTGGGGAACTATGAAAATACTTCTTGCCGGAAGCCCAGTGTGATTTAAAGCAACTCGTGCTTCAAGTTCGCAAAATCTAGTACTGTTTGTCGACGAGCTACGCAGAAAAGCTGGTTCAAAGCATGAAGAAGATGACAGGCTATACTCGACAAAAATGAAGACTACACGGTTTATTGAGTAATTGAAACTCGTAGCTTTGTACATACTTTCATGTTAAGCAAATTTTAAATATATATCTTTTATACTTCTTGAATAATCGCGGTTCCATTTTCTGACACAGGCTGTATATTCCGCTCTAGAGGTTTTTCTATTCATCCACCTCTTTCTGGCTTCATTTTTCATTTCGATGGCTTTTTCGCATTTTTCTTCAAACCAATCCGCCTTTTTCTTTTTCACTGCTTTTTCCAATTGTTCGTGATGCAGCAAATGGGATTAAGTCTTTCAGAATACTCCACACTCCCTTTATGTTGTCGGATATCTTATTTTTGTTTATTATTTTGTCGATTTCCTCTCGGAGAAGTCATTCAATATTGATATGACTTAGACTATAAGTATTCCATTTCTTCCTTTTACGGAGTCCTATTCAAGGTAAGGTGGCCGCCGTGGCCGAATGGGTTGGTGAGTGACTACCATTCGGAATTCCGAGCGAACGTAGGTTCTAATCTCGGTAGTTGTTTCTAATAGCGGTCGCCCCTCGGCGGGCAATGGCAAACCTCTGAGTGTATTTCTGCTATCAAAAAGCTCCTCATAAAAGCTATTTGCCGTTCGGAGTCGGCTTGAAGCTGTAGGTTCCTCCATTTGTGGAACAACGTCAAGACGCACGCCAAAAGCCACAAATAGTAGAAGGAGCTCGGCCAAGCACCCAGAAAGGGTGTACGCGCCAATTATATATATATATATAATATATATATATATAGTCGCTACCATATTTTTCATCACCACTGTACACATTTAAAATGCTGCCTAGGCATTCCCATCTTATACGCAAACAAATAAGCTGAAATGATAAAAATATAAATCATTTTTTCGGTACAGGAAAAAAACTGCATAAACAAAAACATATGCAAAAAAAGAAAGGTGCCTTCGCATTCCTTTCGTCTGACTCAGTCAGTACTTTTTTCGGGTTATAAACCTATTTAAGCTTACCTGCTTCCGTTATCGAAAAAATACCCACCGCAGCTGTGGCTCCACAAGTCGCTTACCTCGCGCTCTCGCTCTCGAATAGTGCGAATTTGTACAACTGCAGCTTGTTTGCACAAATTAACCAAATGGTGGGAGACGTCGGGGAGTGACTGCTCAAACACTGGTGACTTCAGTGGCGCAGTTCACACCCGCCCCGTGGCGCTCGCTGACCTTCAAGCGTTTATTGTACCAATTAAATAGCTTTTGTTCGCAGTTATCAGTCCACAAATAAAACATCCTCGTTGTTGCATTGTTTTAACAGTATGAAAAGTAAGAAATTTTGTCAAAAAAAAGTTAATTGTCTCAATGAAGGCAATGGAAAAGAAGCCAATTTGCTAAGTATTCTAATAATCGTACGTTCGCACAGAAAAACATTTGCACTTATTTGTATGTTTGTATGTGTGTGTGTAATGCATATTTCGCGTACTATTTAAGTGCGTTCCGTTGTTGTGATTGTGAACAATCAAATGAAAATGAAATAATGTTAAAAATGTATACTAAGTGCGGTTGATAATTATTTGGTGCTGAGGTGAATGCGAGTGCCAAGTTCGCGCATTCACCTGTATATTTGCTGGAGCGTTGGCGCAATTGTTGTCAAGTTTTTGCTTTTTGTTGGCATTGAAAATTGGTGCTTTTCAAATTGCATTCTGCATTTAATTTTTCATTGTATGGATTCTCCATGTTTTTTTCTGTTTTTGTTTTTCTTTCTTCTTATAAATTGGCATTCGTTTGCGCGTGCACAGTAAATTATCTATGGTGTACCACAATTATTATTATTTTGTTTTTTTTTTTTTGTTCTTTTGTGAAAGAAAAAATATGAATAAATTATATTTCACTACATTCACTCACGTTACACAATTACAAATAATCATATTTTTCAGTTGTAATTATACATAACAATAACATTTATAGAATTAACTTAATTTGCACTAAATTATGAACATGAATGGGCGGAACTATACAGTATAAGAGGGAACTGACAAAAGTTCGGTAGGTTCGATTAGGTTTCGCAGCCGCATTGTACATAGGAACAGCGATGCCACTTAGACCACGAAATGGGTCCGTTGTGAGCCGCAGGGGCTGGACTACATTTCCCTTTCCGTATTAAATCATCCTGAGCTTTTCACAAAGTGTAAAAAGGTTCTTGATATCTAAAGTATATGGATTATCTATATTCATTAAGAAGTAGAATCTTAAATATCGATTTCTGCTTCTGGCTAGAGCCGGGCATGTCCAACTCCTCCCCATTCCTACAGCTACGACAGAAATCATGAATGTAAACGCCTAATCCCTCTTTGATAGATGTAAATTTAGCATGCAGATATATTTTGATGATATTCTGTTAATCTCTAATCATCTTAAGAACAGGGAGAGCGAAAACTTTCCGACGCCTTGGACGAAAGGCATTGTGATCATGCTGCCAAAAAAAGAGGACCTTCGGGAACGCGGCTATTGGAGAGGCATCACGTTGCTCAACACTATTTATAAAATAGTCGCTACTATTATTTTGGACAGACTTCAATCGGTCGAAACGTCATTACGCGATGAACAAGCAGGCTTCCGTCCCCACCAGAGTTATGTAGTATATATATATAAACGTGTATATAAATCTACTCTATGATCAAGAAGTACCGGGAATGTTTAAACAAAACAAAACAGAGTTAAATTTCAGGCAAATTTATTTTATCTCCTTCAAAATATGACCCGTCTACAGCAACAAGTCATGTGCCAACGTTTAACCCAGTCCTGCATGCACCCCTGTTAGGCCAAGGAAGGGATGACCTTCAGCTCCTTCGTCGCATTCTCTTCGATCTCCTCTATGGACAGAAATCTCCTTCCACGAAGTGGTAACTTCAACTTGCGAAACAAAAAGAAAACGCACGGGACCATATCAGGTGAATACGGTGCTTGAACGATGGTATTTACTTGGTGTTTGGTCAAATAATCCAGCACATTTCGGCTGTTTGCGACGCACAGCATCTCTCAAACGCTTCAAAACGGATAAATAATATTCCTTATTGACTATCTGCCCGATGGACGGTACTCATGGTGCACTACGTATTGACAATCCAAGAAAACAGGCAATTATACATTCCCGGTACTTTTTGATCAAAGGGTATATCTACCTCGACTCCTTTTTACTATGGCATACAGCCAATAGATATGTCACCAAAATTACAATACCCTTGGGCACAATGGGGGTAAATAAATCATGAATCAGCTGAGTGGTACCCGTTTACAGTATATTGAAACCATAAAAGCGATACTGGAAATTGCATGTAAAAATATTTCAATGAATGGGAAAAACGTTGGAATCTTGAGGAGGACGAGAAAATAAATTTTCATAGTTAAATGAACATTTTCTGTTTTATTAACAAATTCCGAAGAAAATGTTTGGCAAATATAGGAACAAAATGGAAGCAGTTGGTTATACTCGAACTTGGAATGAGTAAACAAGGGAAAGCACAAAGCATAGCAATTAATATTTGTATTAAATATTAGCTCTAAAGAATTGCAGGCAGTCTATAAATTTGTGTACAAATAATATAATTTTCTGTTTTTTTTTTTCTTTGACGCCTTTTATATTTCACTGCTTTCAAGTTTATTGAAGTCATAAATGTGAGTCAACTTTGCAACCAGTTTAATCCGCAAAATGCTTTATTTGCATGAAAATCAAAAATACAAAACAAACAAAGGAATTCCAAATATTGTTTCTCCAATTGCTCAAAAATATTTCTTGAGATACAAAAGATAGTTTTAATAAAAGCTATCAATATTGCTCAATAGCATATCTTTTTTTTGGTCTGAAATGCATACAGGGGTTTAAAACAGTACAGAACTTTAATTGAGTTTAATAAGATTTAAATGCAGATTTCAAAATTATTTCTCAAGAAAGAACTCAACTCAAAGAATTATGTTTATATTTAAAGCTACGTAATTTTTATACAGTTAAAACCGATAATGAAAAAAATCACAATGCGACGGCTTATTTCAATTGGGTCAAGAGCAGCGGTAATGGCTTTTTGTTTCGAGCCGCTTTAATTCTGTACTTCAGCCTTAGTTCATAAATAGTACAGTAGTCTTTGGATATAACGAATCTTTTATTGTGAAACTAATTCGTAAAAGCAAAATATTTGTAAAATTGAAAAATTTTCAAAATTTAATTAAATCTGCTTACCTATAAAGGCGTCTACTTTTTAATTAGCCCTTAAATGTTTCACTTTTTTTTCTCACGAAATAAATATATTTGATGTCTTATTCAATTCTGAAGCATATTTGTCCAACGAGACGAAATGTACTTCACTTTTATAAAGGGTGGTTAAATTTCAAGGGCCGATGTTGAATGTGAACCACACCTACACGTAAAGTTTTTTTCTGCACATCATTAGACATTTTTCCATTTGAGACTAATTCAATTTGAACCATGGAAAGATACACACTCGAGCAATGCGTTAAAATTATTCAGGCTTATTATGAAAACGGGCGTTCAAATCAAACTGCATATCGCGCACTTCGTGATTTTTTCGGTCAATTTAATCGTCCAAATGTGCGAACAATCGGAAAAAATGTGCAAAAGTTTGAGCAAACCGGGTCTGAAGGAGATGCGAAAACACCAGTGCATGCTCGTATAGCTCGCACTGCAGAAAATATTGCTGCTGTTCGCGTTAGTGTGGTTGAAGAGCCATCCACCTCAACCCGTCGTCGTGCCCAACAATTGCACCTCTCACGCTCGTCGTTGATGAACATTATGCATAAAGACTTGCATTTACACGCTTACAATTGACTCAAGAACTAAAGCCTCTTGACCATTTCAAGTGTCGTTAATGGTCAGAATGGTGGCAGGAAATAGCAACAGTGAATGACCAATTGTTGAAGAAAATCATCTTCAGTGATGAGGCTCTTTTTCACCTAAGTGGATTCGACAATAAGCAGAATTGCCGCATTTGGGCGAATGATAATCCAAGAGTGATTTCCGAAAAACCAATGCACCCAGAAAGAGTGACTGTTTGGTGCGGTTTATGGGCCGGTCAGGCAGTTACTGTGAATAGTGTTCGCTATCGTGAGATGATAACGTCCTTTTATGGTCCGAATTGGAAGATATGGATGTGGACGATATGTGGTTTCAACAAGACGGTGCCACTTGTCACACAGCTAACGAAACAATGACTCTTTTGCGCGAAAAATTTGATGGCCGAATAATCTCACGTTGCGCCAATGTCAATTTGTCGCCAAGATTGTGTGATTTGACACCATTGGACTTCTTTCTTTGGGGTTATTTGAAAGAAAAGGTGTACGTCGATAAGCCAGCAACAATGCAAGATCTAAGGGATGAGATAATTCGGCACATTAACGGCATATAATCTCAATTATGCCTCAGCGTCATCGAAAATTTAGACCATCGGATGGAGGTGTGCCGCCGAGGCGGCGATTTGGCCGACATTTTATTTCATACGTAATTGAGCCATACCAATATTATCCTAATAAAGAGAAATGACAATAATTTCCTAAAAAAATTGTATTTTGTTCAAAATCAACACCGGCTCTTGAAACTTAACCACCCTTTATAAACATTTTTAGTTCAGAAATGCGTTTATTTGCAGGCATAAAAAATGCATAAAAAATGCATAAAAGTTGAATTTTTAAATTAGGTTAGGTTAAATTGTTTTCCATGCAAGAGTCCCAAATGGACAAAGAATCAAATTCGTCCATTCTGATGCCATAAAAAGTGGGAGGAGAATAGAACAGAAAGGCAGAAAATAAAGAGGCCATTCAAAGCCTTTTTTAATCGGAGGAGGATGACGATCAAATGGTGGCTCAGTACATTTATGTAACCCGCTTCAAGCTACTATTCAGCAAGATCAATCTCTTTTTTATATTTTATAATTGACGCGTACACCTTTTTTTTGGTGTTTGGCCGAGCTCCTCCTCCTATTTGTGGCGTGCGTCTTGATGTTGTTCCACAAATGGAGGGGCCTACAGTTTCAAGCCGACTACGAACTGTAGATATTCTTTGTGAGGAGCTTTTTCATGGCAGAAATACACTCGGAGGTTTGTCATTGCCTGTCGAGGGCGACCGCTATTAGAAAAAACGTTTTCTTCGTTTTGGTCTTTCACCGAGGCTCGAACCTACATTCTCCCTGAACTCCCAATGGTAGTCACGCACCAACCCATTCGCCTACGACGACTGCCTCCATCTACTAATCTTTCAATTTTCACGACAGACTGCTTTGCGTCTTTTTGACATGGCCTCCAGATGGATGCAATTTACACTTATTTCTCTAAAGCTTTTGCTAAGATTTTCCACAAAATCTTTATTTTTATTCTATATTTTTAAAGTAGTTTAAATTTTTAATTTTTATTCTGTCTTTTTAAAATAGTTTAAATAGTATTTGAACAACAGGAGTTCTAGTGTTATTGGGAGTATTTCATCGAAACCATTTATTGCCTCCTCTGGCGTTCCCCAGGGTAGCATTTTAGGACCATTATTTTTTATTCTCTTCATAAACGACGTGTTTCGCTTCAACGAGACTTTCTCTTTATGCCGATGATTTGAAAATGTGCTCTGAGGTTAGTTGTCTCAATGACTCAATTGTTTTACAGTCAAAACTCCATCAGCTTTATAACTGATGTGTAATGAATCGCCTCTTCTTTAACTTCAAAAACTGCCATAAAGTAACGATTTCTAAGCTACCCAAGTCACTTATTACTTCTTACCATTTATCTCATCTTTTGCCTCAATATAGGCCTCAGTTTCAGCCTGCTATTTCCGCAGGTGTAGCAAAAAAGTGCGAGCCCAGATGTTGGAATATTAGCGCGGCGAGCGCAAGACAACTGAAGAGAAAATGATGAGATGATTCCACATCATCCTCAAGGCAGCTGCTGCGGAAGGACTTGAAGCAATCCCAAGCTTCACCGCATGGATACCTAATAGACAATGTTCGGTCAAAGTTCACACAAAATTCGAGAGCTGCGACTTTGTTAGTCTTAGAAGTTCTCTAAGAAGATTATCCCAACTTTACACATTTGAATACTAACTCAGTGGTAGCGGAGTTGGAGCAAAGCAGTTTCCTACTGTGCCACTATGACCAGGAACCAAAATGAGCCTAAATTTCGAAAATAAGGAGCAGAATAATCTTGCCAGCCCGTTTTGAGCAACACTATTTTGGTGAAAATTTTGTGTACCTTTTCGATTTTCCTTGAATGAACCTCGTAGTATATGTTTCACCGTAAATAAACAGTACTCAATGCGAGATCGTACTAAGGCAACATAGGGAGATTTCAAAGTTCGAAGCAAGTTATCAAAAATTGTGTGTTATTTGCATTGGTGTCATAAAGAAAAATGTAAGTAAAATAGATTACTTCTTTTCAACAAAGAATAATTGAATTATTAATAGGTTAATCTGTAGAATGCCATGTGGAAGACATTTATCCGTTAAAGAGCGTGGTCTGATTAAAGGGCTAAGCAAAAATGGCAAAATTATTTATGAAATTGCTGCTAGAGTAAATCGGCACAGGAATACCATCAACAACTTTCTTACAAATCCAGAAACATATGGTCAACTCAACCGAAGCGGCAGATCAACTAACATCGACAGCACATGCAAACGAGAAATTCGTCGTCTGGCTGCTCAAAAAGAAATGTCTTGCAAGAAAATCAAACACCATTTAAGTCTTAAGGCCACCGATAGACGAATACATGAAATTTTGGTCGAGGACGGAACACTTAAATATTGTTTGCGGGAGCCGGTTCCAAGACTATTGGCACGCCACATTAAGGCTCGTTTAGCAATTGCCGGAAAATATAAATTTTATGCTAACGAATACCGAAACGTTGTATTTTCGGACGAAAAAAAGTTCAACTTAGATGGTCCAAATGGTTGCCAGAAATATTGGCGGGACCTTAGGCAAACACGCCATATGCGGAACCACGGTGGCTGGTCTTCGATGATTTTTGCCGCTTTCAAACATGGTGGAAAGTCTCCCATTTGTTTTATTCCGACAAGAAATATTAAGATATTTTCATTGAGTTTACGGGAACATATACGGAGACGACTGGGCTTTCCAGCAAGACAACGCCCCAATCCATACGGCTCGTTTAACTAAGGCCTTCCTATCGTTAAGAAAAATTTCAGTTCAGGATTCCCGATTTTAAACCAATTGAGAACCTCTGGGGAATATTGTCGGCCTTTATTTATAAAAATGGTCGGTAGTTTGAGACAATCAAAGACCTGAAGGGTGCTTTAGTGGAAGAGTGGGATAAGATAGGTGATTCCACTCTTCAAAACTTGACAGACTCTAAGCCTAAGCGTATAAATGATGTTCTTTCTCAAAATGAAAAACATATTAATTATTAGAAATTCCAAAGTTTTAGAAACGTTGAAAAAAAGTGTAAAGAAAGGTCAATGCACATATACTTATTTCATATGAAGTTATTTTAATATTTTTTTTAATTTAATAAGTTTAGTCAAGTTGAATTTATGTTGTATAATTTTTTATTCCTATTTTTCCTAAATATAATATATATTAACTTTATTGGTTGAACCTTTCTCCCGCTTCTTTATAGTTTTTCATTTGAAAATACCGTCGAACATATACTTATTTCTGTGAGGTATATCGTCCGCAAACATTAAGACGTTTTTAAAGATTTTAAACAGCAATGGCCCATGAGTTCCTTGCGGTATACCAGGTCATGCATTGGATGTGATTTTAGACGCAATGGATCCAATTTTTACTTGCAGTTTCCTACCTTTTAAGAAACTGGTGAAGCATTTCAGGATATTTCCTCTAATCCCATGGTGTTCCCACTTATAAAATGTATTGAGTATTCCACCTTGTCAAAGGCTTTCGAAAAATGTGTATAAATTACGTCTAATTGGGAACAGTTTTTAAAATCACTAACTGTATCATTTGTAGCTAAAACGGGATTCGAGCAGGTCGACCTGCCGGAGAAAAAATCCATAGTGGGAATGAGATATAACCTTATTTATGTAATTGAATAACTTAGCAGTTACAGACGTCACTCCGATCAACTGTTTTATAGACTGGTTCAATCGAAGAAAATTTCCATGCATCTATGAAAGGTCCGCTATCTAAACACATTTTGAAAATCAATAATAAAGAACGAGCTAGTAAGTCGGCGCAAGTTTTAAAAAGATGTTGTGAGAACCTAACACTATCTGATCTAGCGCTGGGCTTAAGTTTAGAAATCGCTAGAAGCACATCATCATTACCAACCCCAAAGGAATTGATTCTTTGTAATGGTGAAGCTGCTAGGGTAGGAAATAATTATCATACACTTTCTGAAAAAATCGAGCAATAAGTCACATCAACTTTGGGTTTTTCTTTTGGTTTTAGTCTGAATGTTCATTATACCTGGTGTTCACTGTAGTTTGAAAGAATTTTTTTAGTCAATGGACTTGCCCGCAAAAACTGAATGAATAATTTTAAGAGGTTAAACCGTTGAGCAGCTAAAGTTGCTCCTCGGCCAAGGGCATTCTGATAGAGAAAAATCTGAAACGGCTAATAAAAATGAGTCTTCAATGGAATATATTCGTATGCCAAATATCACGCTTTGTACGAGAAAACACCGTAAATCGCATAGCAATAGAACCTTGAAAAATTATAGTGAATTATCAACTAACTACTCCAAAGCTGTTTATGGATTATGAAAAATGCGTCAAATACTAAGATTGGCGCAATGATAAATCATGGCTCAGTGACGCAAATAAGTTGTAGTCGAAAAATGGCAAGTCTTATGACTACATTTTATAACCTAGCAATTCACAGTTATGCGTTTACGTCATATCGGCAGCCGTGTTTTCTATACGTAATGAAAGACTTTTAAGGACCAAAAACTTCCTTGCGTTAGTTCTTAATTTTCTGGTCGTACGTATTAAGCTGATCATTTTTTGCTGCTATTGCAGAATATCGATTCAACAAACTGTAGCAGTTCACATCCTTGTGAACCGCTATGCATTCCTGCCAAAACGATAATTCTGGGCCGTTATGATTGCTTACCTGCCGATTGCCAGTGTTGAAAATTTAACTCTCATTGAAGAAATAGAAAAAAATCTACGTTAAACGCATTATTTCAAAAAAATGGGTTCATGGAGTTAGATAATTTGTTCAGCTTTATTAAAAGAATTAAAAAAAAAATAAATTGTATATATTTTTTAGATATTTTCTATAAAGTTTAGGTGTTTTTTAGTTATCACCTCTTTTGTAAAACAGATATCGCACTTATAAAACCTGAAGGGAAGCTTCAAATAGTTTTTGTGTAACAAAAAAATTAGGTTCGGCTTTGTATTTTGGAAATTTGTTTCGTGTCAATTATTAAGAGCTATTCAAATGCTTTTTGCTGGGCTAAATACTTTTAGTTAAAAGTGTTAAGTTTGAAAGGTAACTGAGAGCACAAAAATTAGTTTAACTAGAAAGCATTAACAAACTTTTAATACTTAATAGATTTATTTTTGCATGATACCGAATTCGTTCAAGACTAGTACTGAAATATCGACCCCAATACCGGTGGCAATACGGATAAGACAAGGCGACAGCGTAAGTCCTATCCTATTCAATCCGTTTACGGACGAGATAATTTCTGGTGTAAAATCTTCACTGAAAAGAGGATATTTATTGGGAAATGAAGTAAAGATAAAAAAAAAAACGAAGACGAAGACGAAGACGACCTTTAGCAGATGTTGTTTTAGCAGATTCAATGACTACGAGGCCACCCTCCCAAACGGGAACATTCACCCTCATACAAAACTGCAAAAATTATGTCAAGGGTTTGGACTGGAATGCCAAGACTACAAACTTTATTTTATCACCGTCTAGAAAAGACTGCAAAATATTGGTTGGAATATTGACGGAACACTGTCTCGCCCCACATCACGCAACTAAAATGGGATTAGTCCAGTGCGATACGTGTAACACATGTAAAGAAGCGTATGCTAAGCGTATTTTGGAACACCTACGTTGCCACTGCCCTGCTCTTTGTAGGACTCGACAAATGTGCCTAGGATCAACATATTTTTATTCCTTGAATGATATTATTCACAAAAAGCTGAACGTCTTGTTGAAACATGCGAGACGTTCATAATGAATTATATAAAATAGTAGCTTTGACTCCAGATACATAGCACTGCCAACACAATAGACCTTAGGGGTGGGTCTAAGTGAGATCTTTTTACAGATCAGCCAGCACCACCTAGCCTAGCCTAAAGTATTAAAGTATTGATTGCACCAACCGAAGGCCGCAAAATTTGTGGACGTATTTAAAGAAAAAGTTGCAAAAAAACAATCACTCAAAAGGTCGAGCAGTAAAGTAAAAAGTTTCCAAAAAAAAGGCCGATCTGAGCTCAAAAACGTTATTATTGAAGAATGTTTCAAGATAATCCCGGACTGTAATGTTCAAAAATTAATTAATTTTATGCGAAGCAGACCACAAGCTGTTATACTTGTAGTAGATGTTCGGGGTAGTCATACAAAGTACTGATTCATATTTAATTTTTAAAACGCATAACTCAAAGACTTAATGTAAAAAAAACTTTCCTTACAGCTGTGTTTGAAGTGTGTATAGTTTTTGCTTTTTTTTAGAGTCATCTTTCAACGGAATAACTTTATTTTATACTACTGGTTTATAAATTATTTATATAAAATAAAACCAAAGTTTGAAAGAAAGCGATGAAGAAATACAGATTTCTTATGTAACATATCTGAATTTCGCTAGATCAGTAGATGTCACAACACTTGCTTGACAAACTGTATGTGTCTATCCATTTCTCTAAAATAATTTTTTATGCGAATACTAGCACAGTAAGTATGAAAATACAGACTTCAGGAATGCTACCATTCACAATACATATCGCAAATATTTGAACTAAAATCGTTAAAAGAGGACTTTGTACTTATATTTATCTAATTTTTTGTATGAAAGGTTTTTGTTAAAAGTTTGTATGCAAACTATTTCCTTTCCTAGCTGTTTGGAATTCTATGCTTCAAATGTCTAGTGATTTGGCACTTGCCCGGACTCCCAACAGTGGAAATGACGGCTTTGTAAAGAATTCTGATGAAATGTTTTCTAAATAAAAATTTCGTGAAATTCATAAATTTGCATACAATAAGTGAACTTAGTAAAGAATTTAGTTTTCAATGTCAAAAACCAACACAGTGCCTTTTTACAAGCAAACATCAATGGAGCGTTTATCAGGAACATCTGTTTATTTTGTATTCCACGACAGCAACTGCACAAATATGAGTTAATTCTTTTTAGAAAGCGAATTATACGCATTAGTTTCATTTTTTTCGCAAATGAGTTCATTTAATAAAAATGCATGATGAAATTTTTTCTTCAATATTAACTCAAATTCAGTAAATTAATGAATGGAAAATTTTGAAATATGAACTATTTTCTTATTTAAAAAATACGAAGGTGAGTCAACTAGTAAATAAAAATTAGAAAAAATTGCACTGCCACCTAAATCCAACTTTTTACTTGTTATGCAAAATCTTCAACGATTAGATTGGATTAGATTTGATTTTTTATGAGGTTTGCATTTGGACTTCATGGTCCTTTGTGCCCTCTAGTCATCACCTCAGCCTCATCCAGATCCAGTTCCCTTATTAAACTCAGAATAGATCAGGGTTGGATTGAGTGTATGAGCCTTTCTTCTGGCTACTGTCCACCAAGATCTCTCGAACTTTGCATTCCAGGAGAAGGTGCATTGGAGTATCCTGGGTTTGATCGCACAAAAGAACAAAAATCAGCGAAGCATATCCGGTTCGGTGCCAGCAAACCTCCCTTAGCTCTAGTTCTTCACTCCTAAGCTTCTCCTTGATGGTGTCTTGTCCCATAGCAAGGAATGGCTCGGATTTTTATAATCCGCTATTTCGTTCCCAGTTATACCCCTGTGTCCTGGGACGAAAATTAGCCGGATGCGATTGTGCGTTACTAGTCGATTCAGTTTCTCATTACACTCAATGACCAGTGAGGACTTAATGTCACAGTTTGATAGAGACTTGAGTGCCGCCTTACTGATGCTCAGAATGGCAATTCACTCATTCTGGAAATTTCTGTTTAAATTTATCTCTGCAAAATGCCTCAGACAATTGGTTCTGGGGTCGTACGAGTATATTCCAGCGCCAATGCCTTCTGGGGTCTTCGAGCCATCTGTGTACCAGTGCAGGGTATACTCATGGAGTTCCCTTTCAAGTCTTCAAAAGACCACTGGACGAAAGCGAATCTCAAACTCATTAAACAAAATATGCATTCATCAGAACACCACAGACAGCAAAGGACAGTCAATACAATGAACTTTTCATTCCGAAAATTCTCCAATTTTAGACCCTTATGACTACTTTCTATTTGCAAAGAACTCATTGATTCGGCCTGATTGATTTGGGTCGAATGAATAGGTAATCAAGGAAATACAAACTTTTACGTCCGCGAGGAATTGTATTTGAAGGCCGTTTCCCTCGGTACTCTAGCGTATGTGCACTAGTCTGCCATCCCAGAGGTTTTGGGTTCGAATCCCACGAAAAGCACGGTCCTCGCACTTTTCCAAACGTACCTACTTTCCTAGTTTCTAAAAAACCAAAAACCTAATCCTTCGAATTCTTACTCCCGCATAAAAGTCAGCGCATTACTTGCATTGTGGCTGCCAAAACAAGCAAAAAACAAAGAAAAAAAGACACATCGGCGCCAGCAAGAGGAAGCGAGCAATCGCGGTAATAGCGCAGACACACCAAATTTAGCGAAGTCCTCGACCATCTGTGTGATCCTTCTGGCAGAAAAATCACACACCCTGCCAGAAAGTAAAATAGATTAACGAAACCAACGCGAGACTGAGTCTTGTCGAGGCCCTTTGCTCCCGAGTGGAGTGAACAAGGAAAAAAAAATTGCGCTTACAACCTTTTTGGCTGTTTGGCCGAGGTCTTCCTCCTATTTGTAGTAGGCGTCTTGATGTTGTTCCACAAATGGAGGGATCTACAGATTGAAACTAACTCCGAACTGCAAATCATTCTTTATAAGGAGCTTTTTCATAGCTTTACCTTCACTTCAAAAAGGTCTGATAGAGTGCAACAATGCACACAACAATCTTAAGACTCTTTCTGATTTGGGTGCCAGATCATGAGAGACACGAAGGAAACGAGAAGGTAGACTTTAATGTCTTTTATTAGGCCAACCACATTTTCAGCTTCAACAAAACAAAGCAAAATCTACTCTTACCAAAGACGAAAAGGACCTCAGATTACTCTGTGGAGCACTTACAGATCACTTTGCCTGTAATACCTTAACACAATAGGGTTATCTAGTACAAGTTCATGCATGTTCTGCTGTGAGGAGTCTTCTTCTTCTTAATTGGCGCTATAACCGCTTACGCGATTTTGGCCGAGTTTAACAAAGCGCGCCAGTCGTTTCTTTCTCGTGCTAACCGGCGCCAATTGGACACACCAAGTGAAGCCAAGTCCTTCTCGACCTGATCTTTCCAACGTAGAGGAGGCCTTCCTCTTCCTCTGCTACCATCAGCTGGTACCGCATCGAATACTTTCAGAGCCGGAACGTTTATATGCATTCGGACGATATAACCCAGCCAACGTAGCCGCTGGATCTTTATTCGCTGCGCTATGTCTAACTCATCGTAGAGCTCATACAGCTCATCGTTCCATCGCCTGCGATATTCGCCGTTGCCAACGTGCAAAGGTCCAACAATCTTACGCAGAATCTGTCTCTCAAACACTCCAAGCGTCGCTTCATCGGATGTGGTCAGCGTCCACGCTTCTGCGCCATATGTTAGGACGGGCATGACGGGAGCCTTTTAGAGTGTTAGTTTTGTTCGTCGAGAGAGGACTTTACTACTCAATTGCCTACTTAGTCCAAAGAAGCAGTTGTTGGTAAGAGAGATTCTACATTGGATTTCAACATTTGTTATCGGTGTTAATGCTGGTTCCTAAATAAACGAAGCCTTTTACAACCTCGAAATCATAGCTGTCAACAGTGACGTGGGTGCCGATACGCAAGAGTGCCGACTGTTTGCTTAACGACAGGAGGTACTTCGTTTTGTGTTCGTTCACCACCAGCCCCATTCGCTTTGCTTCTTTATCCAGTTTGATGATGTCAAAATCATCGGCATACGCCTACAGTTGTACGCTCTTATAAAAAATTGTGCCTAAAAAAGTTCTGCGGCTCGTACGATCCTCTCCAAAATCAGGTTAAAGAATTCACACGACAGCGAGTCACCCTGCCTGAAACCTCGTTTGGTATCAAACGGCTCGAAAATGTCCTTTCCAATTCTGATGGCGCTGCTGGTGTTGAGCATAGTACGACAGTACTTGGCAACGAAGTATCTCTCCTACAACAAATCCGACACCGAATTTGCGCTCCTTTACATGGCAGCTGTAATACACGTCGCAAGGTCCTATGATTTCCTTGCCTTGCTCCGTCCATCGCATCTCTTGAATGTCAGCCTTTACTCTCACGAGAACATCAACCAGCCGGGCAGGGGCCCCTTTCCCATTAAGGGACCGGACATTCCAGGTGCATGCCCTCAAATCATAGACCTTAGTTCGTTTTCAGGGGTCGTCATCAGTGATGGAAGCTCTCATCCGAGGCTTTGTGCGTGTTTTCTTTGGGGGGGATTTTTAAGTGGCGGGTCCCAAACCCAGCGCACAACCAGCTATGCTGAAATGCCTCGCTTCTCACGTTAGTTCACTCCCGAACGGGTTTCGGAAGCTACCCAGAGAATACTTGGGCTAATCCCGGGAGTTGTGCAAAAGAATCGTTCTGACCACTCCCAAGTGAATGGCGATCAGTAAGATTCCCCACTTGCGTGGAATTCTAAATATGGAACCATCCTCGAATTAACTTCACCACTAAACAAATTTTTTCATTAAATTAGAGCAATTTCAAATGACTCACTCAGCAAAATGCGACGCAAACGATGGCCATTTAGCTTCATTTCTCGAGCTGTATTTTTGAAGCACGTAAGCCAAGATCCTTACGTAGAATTTTCCATGTAGCCGAAGGACAAAGGCCAACAAGTTTATATTGACGACGAATCGATATTTCGGCGCCTTATTCAATGCTTCGCGCTACAGCAATAATATTTTCTTTGGAATAGAGTAAAATTATTATGAAAATGGTCCATAAAATTATGCGAAAATGATTACTAGGCCGATTATGTAGATCGTAAAATGGACGAAGTGCTCTATGAACTTCGCGAACCGATTTTTTTTCTCAAAGTAAACTTCCACAATTTGTAAGTGCTGTTTTGCGTTAAGCAATTCATGATGACTTGCCAAACTTAACTGAACAGAAATGTCGGCACAATTTACCATTATCAGCTGTCAAACCATAGTTATCGATACTGGGGATTCTCGTCCAGCTAAAAAAAACACCCCATATATTCTACAAAATACGAAATTTCAATAAACCAGCAATTTATTTACGGAAGAAATCGTTAAAAAAATCCCCTTGTAAAAACACTTTCATTAGATTGAACAAGGTGGCGCAAAATTAATCACCCTGTTGGATGATATATTGTACATATATTTTATGCAATTTATTACTTACATCCGCAAAGGTCAAAATTAAGATTTCCATCACTCAAAATATTTTTTTTCTTTTAATTAGTAAAAAAGTTATTCAAAAATAATTTCGCGCCCCCTTGTATATGAAATTAAATTTCCCACATCCTCAATCACTTAGTGAGAGGCTTATTTGCATCATAATAAATTTTCGTCGATTAGCTCACATTCTAGCGAAAGCTTCCACACGAGTACCCCAACTCGTTCATTCCCAGTATACAAAAAATTGCACGTTTCCAACTTAATTTATGATGGCAAAGTACACTTAATAAAAAATGTATATAAATTAATCAATAAATACACTTTTCAATAGACGTAGCATAAATCACATTTAGTTAAATTCAGTTACATAATTCATTATTTGTGCTATATTTTAAATTGACAGAATGCTCAGTTTCAGATGACGGCACGAACCGGTACGAATCCATCGGCCGATGTCTAATTGATCTGCGTTGAATATTTAATGGAGCACGAGTTAGCAGCAAGTTTTATAAAAATGCATGGAGGAAAATAGACTGATTTTAAAATTGTAAACAATGTTAAAAAATGTTGATTGTAAATATTAAGCATTTTTTTTTTTCTTTTTTTGCTTTAGAAAAAAAAATTTTTTTTTTTGCTTTGGAAAAAAACTGTTTGTTGAGTCGCCACATGTCGCTCATTGCTAAGTAAACATAGAAAGGTCTATGTGGCCGGAAAGCGTTGCGCCATCACCGGCGGCAGGTAGATGAAGATTCGTGATGTAATGTCATGACTGAACATAAATCTTAGAGACAAGGTGTGACTGTTTTTTTTAATTGTAATTCAATTAGTTTTATGCCGCACTTAAAAATGTGGCTTTTTTTGTGCAAATATTCATATATTGGCGTTTAATCAACTTTCGAACTAATTGGCATTAAAATGTATGCATATAAAACGTAAAGGGTGATCCAAAGTCCAGTTTATTTGCAAATATATATTACAATAATTGAAAAATATTAAAACCCACATCTTTTACCCAGTGGAGATTTGTGAAGATCCAAATTATGTAGATTAATGTTGGTATTCAGTAATGCATAGCAGTCTCAAGTAACTGAATTGGAGACTTTATGTTAGAGATTATTTTTGTGACTTGAGACGATTCGACGGGCAGTTAGGTTAGGTTAGGTTGAAACGGTTGCCCAGAAACGGGGCCCACTTCCACGAAAGAAGTTTGGTTCATCCTTTGTAATACCATTGCAGGCGGGGTAAAAAAGAGGTGAAGGAAAACGGTAAAATAGAAGAGGATCGGGATCCTCTGGAGAACCTCCGCTCTACACCTGGAAGGATGGACTTTGCACCAACTCAGCGAGCGCTGGGCAAGTACACGAACGTGTAAGGTCGCGAAATCCTTCTGTCCACGTTTGGATCGGAGGTGTTGGAGGGATATTCTGAGGATGACAGAATCTCAGCTCTCAAATTTTGCATCCTCACGGGGCACTGTCCGTGAAGCATGCACGCCGTGAGACTCGGAATTACTTCGAGTTCTTTTTGCGTCAGCTGTCTGGAGGATGAGGTGGAACCATCTCAGCACCTGCTCCTTAGCTGCCCCGCTCTCGCGGGACTAAGATTTAAGCATCTTGGTTCTCACTTCTTTTCTGCACCTGCTGACATAGCAGGTCTTGACATAAAAAATCTGACGAACTTCATCAGCAGCATAAAACGGCTAACACAGCCGAAATTAGTCACCGTTCATAGTCCACAAATAGTCGATGAGCAATAACTTGATTTTTATTTTGTTTTCATTTAATTTTCAAGCTAAGTTTAGAGTCCACTGCTATCCCAGATGCGAACTCTCGGCCTTCGTGTGATCTCGCTGGCTGGAATGAGCCAGGGTTTCAAGCCCTCCCAGCTGCTCTGAATTTTGCCAATCGCGTTTATCAGGAAATGCAATGAGAATTCGTTATCGCATTTTATTACACGGCAACCATGAACCACCTCCACCCAGTCGAAACCTCGTGATTGACCCTATGGGTTCGCTAACACATGGTCGACGATTATGCGGGACAGTCGTGACCATTTGTCGAGCAAAGGTTTACCGCGGTTAGAAGTTTCGTCTACCAGTGCCATTTGAAGATGGTCCCGTGTGACCTCATTGGACCTTACCTTCTTGCTTTCGTCGTGCGAGCGGTTTCGTTTTTTGGCTTCTGTCTTATGGGCGGTTTGGAATGCCAGGCATTCGTTGACCACTTTTTGATACCTTGTCTTGTGAGTCTCATCTTTGGGATGAGCTTTACCTTCGTTCTGGTTCTTACGAATCCTGCCAAGGATAGCAAGAGACCTCTGGTAGAGCTTATACCTCGATGGGCCTTTGTTTACGCGCTTTTACCCCATGACTTTAGCGAATGTAGTCGGTTTATTTATAGTTGTTGGCGTGCTGTGGCCCACAGCTTTGTCCTGTAATTTTGTATGTGTGGCCGTTTGTCTATCTTGAGCTGCAAATGCGTGCGGCTGTTTTCTCGGCATTTTGTCCGTCTGTCCGCCAACCGTGGCAAGGCCACCTTTACAACCTGAGTCATCCTGATATCAGGAGAGCCCCGTTAGAAGGCCTCCTTATTTAGTACCCCGGTTTTTAAACCCACCTAATAGGCATTGGCGAAGTTTACGTCTTCGACCTGTGTGGTTCGCGAAAGATGTTTTACCTCTCTCCTACCTCCCATATCTGGAGTTGTTCCTCTATCCGCCACCTGGGACGCGCCCTATAGAGATGGTAGGTTCACCCGAGAATAATTCCTGAAAAACTCTTATAAAAGCATCCTTGATTATTTTGTTTTAAAAGTGTTTGATGTCAGTCGATTATTACAAATGGGTGTAGAAGGTGGATAAGTATTTCACCATGTACTTATAGTACTAATGTCACTATTCTTCTGATCGACTATTTCCTTGCAAATAACCAGCTGATATTTCTTGAAACGCTAGCCTGGCTCATTTTAGGGAAATTACTATGCTCTAGCTGTAGCTTCGATTAGAGCTCTGAGCTACGATGAGACCTTGAGCATACAAATACCAGAAGATACATGTCTAGTGGGATACGCGGATGATATAGCGGCAGTCATACCAGCCTGGTACAGTAAGGAGGCTAGGAGGAAGCTGAACCATGTTATGATAAAAACGAAAATATGGCTTCGACATGGTCTGGAACTCGCCAAACATTAAACCGAAGTCCTTCTGATGCCACTCGAAGTCGGCATGCAAATAGGCAACAAGTCCCCAGTAACCCGAAAAGTAGTGAAATGCCTAGGTATTTTTGTTTTTTGTTTCGGTGGGTGAGATAGGGTCCTTCGCACTTACAGCGACCGTTGTCGACTACGTCGTGTGGTGTGGCCACTAAAACGATTCCTCCTCTCCTTCTGGGGAGCCACCCTTCCCGGAACTGCTTTCTATATTACTTCGGGAGGGCCCTGAACGGCATCGATAAAGGACCAATTCTATGCACCCACGTTTGGGTTCACCATATCTGTAGCCAGCTTTCATGCTATAGGCTCGTCTTCTTGTGTCTCTATCTGTGCGGCTTCGCTTTGTTGCACTGTGTCGAGGTCAATGTTTTTTTTCGTAGTACGTTATCGATGCATTTCTTTACCGCGTTCCAGCTGTTCTCGGGTTCGAGCATTTTGCTCACTATTACCTTACCAGGCCCACGTTAGGCAAGGCAAAGATTGGCATGCCAGAACAATACAAAATTTGGTTGTGGTCACGAAAATCTGTGGCAGTGTCTCACTTAGGCATAAATTGGAATTCCTAACTGATTTGTAGAAGGCATCCGAAGGCAAATTTGGAATGCGGTCTGCCTTATTTGCGCCTAATCACCGCCTTACCAAAATTTCTAGTCGGGATATACGCTTGGATTCGGTTACCTCGCCCATGCGGTATAGGTATCTTCGGAAGTATCCGTGGTCCGAGAGGAACTGAGTTAAGAAGTAGTTCAATTCCCCGAAGTTCCTTTGAACCCATTTATCAATTGATGGCATGAGTTTCGCCATCCATCTGCCACTCGGTTCCGTGTCCCACCGGCTTTGCCACCGCAGCATGGTTTGGCATCCTCGTTCTGAGAAGCTAGTGAAGACGAGTTTCTTCTTGGAGTCCCACGCAGCCATTCGTTACCGGACCATGAGGTCGACTGGTATCTGCCCGCTGCTCACGAAAAGTGATACGCCTGAGACAGTGCGGTAAGCTGAGGCAACTCTGAGTGCCGCTGTTCATTGCACAGGCTCCAGTGCTTTGCGCTTGGCTTTGCAGTTTAGCACAATTCCCCATACTTGGCGGGCGTATAGGAAAATTAAGTTTGTGGCCGCCATAATTAGCTTTCTTTTGCTCTGTGTTGGCCCACCGATGTTTGCCATTAATCTGCCTGGGTACTCAACTTGACTGCTTGACTCCGAGTCGTCTGCTATTTTCTGGTCATTCAGACAATAAAACTTTGTAACTGAAAGATACTCGCTGAATCTGGTGATCGGAGGAATCTGGTAATGAGAGGTCTCTCATTGTAAGGGTCCGCTAAACAAATTCCCATTTTTACTTCTATTCACAAAAGAAACCTGTAACTGGACCACTTTGTATACATTTTGAAATGTATTAGAAAATTATGGCGTCATTAGAGCAGCATATATTGGCTTTAGTAATTATTTATAAATAAATAATCCTACTTAGGTGAAATCATTTCTAATAACTGTGTTATTATGTCAGTTAGTACAAATTCCACTGAATATAATTCCCTAAAAGGCAAAACCTTTCTAAAATTAAAAATAGAAAACCCATTTTCAAGGTCTCAGTATAAAAAGTAGCCATAAAATAAAAGCATAGGAATGTATTTAAAATGCAAGTGGAAAGTACTTTCAAATAATTGATTATAAATACCACTCTCGCACTAATGCCTTCACTTATTAATAAACAAATACATAATTACAAGATACTAACTTTACTTGCGCACTTTATACGGCTTTGGAAATTAGCACAAGTTGCCATTAGATCGCTTTTAATTACTGCACAAAAACAAAAACATAACACCAGCCCACAAGCTAATTATTTTCCGTTAATTGCAGTTGTACCACTAAAGTGGTATTACACACAAAAGAACCAAGAACAAACAACGGCAACATAATGACGGCTAAAATGAGCACGTGCCTTGTGAGGTAATATCATCAGAATGACAAAGGAAACCAACGTCCACACTTTGCCATATAAGTTTATATTGAAATAGTCAAGAAATCGTATTTGGAGTGAAACTGAACATTTTATACCCTACGCCCGATGTTATTAATTACCACTCTACATACAATATTTAACCTAATATTTATGATAAAGGGTGGCGCAAAATTAACCATTCAACTTTTTACTAAAAAAAACAATTATTTTGAATGACGGAAAGCTTTATTTTGACCCTTACGTGCTCCATTGCTTGTCTGTTTGTATGCTGCAGCTGTTTAGCTCACAAGTGTCAAATATGATTGCCGTAGGACGATATTTGCAAATATTATAATATAAATCTTTCCATAATTGATTAATTTTGCGCCACCTCTTACTACCAAAATCTATGTGTGGTTGAAAAAGTTAAATAAATTTAAAAAATAGCAGGTGTTATACGGACTAACCTATAACCGAATACTTGAGCTCAAACATATTACCTAGCCTTATAACCGCATACCTAAACTTAAGGAGTACTATCCCCTTATAACAAAAAGTATCGATATCAGAAAAGTACGTTCACATATGCATTAATTACCAATAAGTCCACAAAATGTATCTGCCCGTTCACATATGGCAGATTACCTACAAAATTGATAATCAGCTGTCAATACTGTTGTGAAAGGTTTTTCTTCATAGAAATTATTTTGGTGGAATATTTCGGTGTTTTTTTAATTACTATTAACGATATGGGGAAAAGACAAATAGAAGGAATGGCTAATTTAATTGTGCAATTGTCTGCTAATAATAAACAGTTGGAGGAAATCCGTGTGCGACGTTTACTGAGGTTGCAAAAAATTATGGTAGCAATACGCATGGGATATTCGATGTTACATTTTATAATAAGTAATAAGAGGACAAAGCGTTTGTGGACACACGCTTTTTTCTGTAATATGAATGCATAATTAATAATATTTAACAAACATTTAACTAAAATTATGTCTACAAATCTGTTTTCTTTGCCGACGTCCATGTCATTTAGTTTTTATTTTGATGTTTCTCGTTACATTCGTAAGAAGAATTATCGATAACACAGGGTTGTATGTCAAAAAGTATGGTATTGTCTAGGATTATTTTATAATCTCAGATTTTGGGAGAGAAATTTTGTATGGGAAATCTCGCTTTTTAAGTACGGATTGGGAGTTAAGCACGAAAAAGTACATAGATCATCTACTTAAAAGGTTTTCCCTCAACAGGTGTTATTTTGAATAGCCCGTTATTTCGGTAGATGTCACTTTTGAAGCTATCAATTTTTGATATTTGATAAGTAAAATCTACGCCATTACTAAAAATGGAACGATACACGTTCAAACAACGCATTGAAATTATTAAAATTCACTATAAAAATGGTGCAAATTTGGCAGAGACGGTTCGTAAAACTCGAACATTTTTGGGTCATCGTGAAGCACTTGTCGGACCGCAATACAGAAATTGGTGAACAAATCGAGCTGTTTTTGGGACAAGTTAGTGATGTGAAGAATAAAACCCGTGCACTTCGCTCAAGAACAGCCGAAAAAATGAGTATTGCTGTTGTAGCCGAAAGTGTTGAAGAACACCCAGATTTGTCCATTCCTCGTCGTTCTTTGGAGTTCGGCATTCCACAAACGTCATTACACCGTATTTTGCATAAAGGTTTGGGTCTTACGGCTTATAAAGTCCAGTTAACACAAGAAATCAAGCCGACCGATCATCAACAACGTCGTATCTTTGCTGATTGGGTCGTTGAAATGCATGAAAATGATCCGGAATTCCATCGAAAAATCATCTTGAGTGATGAGGCTCTTTTGCACCTCGGTGGCTTCGTCAACAAGCAAATTTGTCGGATCTGGACTCAGAAAATCCAAGAGTTATTATTGAAAAGCCTCTCCATCCTCAACCTGTGACTGTTTGGTGCGGTTTATTGTCGAAAATGAAGCTGGATCAACAGTTACGGTGAATGGATTGCGCTATGAAGAGATGATTAACGATTTTTTATGGCCGGTATTGGATGGTATTGATCTGGACAACGTTTATTATAAACAAGACGGGGCTAAGTGCTGCAGAAGCAACGATGCCATTGATATTTTACGGAAATAACACCTCTTATTGGAAAACCCACTATTTGTGAAGGTGTTATAGGAGCAGAGAGCATGGAGAGAGAATAGTAAGCCATGTTGTTTACTTCAATTCGGCAACTTTAAGTGTTCATAACGCACATCCATTCGTTAAAATTGGTCGGATAAGGGTCTTGTAGCTTTATAGATTAAACAAGAGCCGGGACTTGAACAAGTTAAGGTGGGCATAATACGGTTTGTTGGCAGCGTTGATGCGATCCCTGACTGCAGAAGTTGAGTCACCGTTCCACGCGAACATAACTCCCAAATACTTAAAATGCTGCACTGCTTCAAAAGTATAAACTTCCACATGAAGATTTTACACCCGTGTAGGCCGCCTCGACTTCAGCAAATATTTGGTTTTGCTGTCGTTTACAACCACACCAATCTGGGGTTTATTGCTCCATAGTTTATATGGATACCATCTTGGTTGTGTGGCCGTTTTCTGCCTAGTGTTTGTTCTTAAATTTCAGTCTCCATTTCATAGAATCGGCATATGATGGACTCAGAGAGACCAATTTTGTTTAATTGATCTATGTTACCATAGCCACCTTAGTTCTTAACAGCAATGCACTCCAACGTTTAACATTACCATCCAAGGGTGATTATGTAATGACGATCGAAACCTCGACCTTCGGATTATTGGCCAATATAACACGCATCGGCGCACTCGGTTGCGCTGACCTCCCTTATGTATTCATACATTGGGTACAAAAATTCTGCTTGTATTTCATTGACTATTTTCTATGCAAATGCAAATGAAGTACTATTACGTATTAACTCGATATTTATGAATTTCATAAGCATATATTACCGCATACGTTCTTACTTGCCGACTACGTAATAAAACTCTGCACTTCACATTCCTTGGCTGATTTGTATCTACGATTTAATTGCGTTTCAGCTTTTTGCATTCAATACCTCTTTTATTCTACTTCTTTAGTTCGTCGATATCCACGATCAACATAAATCATTTTTTTAATTCAACAACATTTTACTACATACAGATTAATCAACGGGTTATAGGAAGCATTATGTGCATACATACATACAAGTACATTTACATATTAATTTGAGGTTAGTGAACTGAGGGGGAAACCCAAAAGCCGATTAAATTCTATATAAAGAAATGCGCAGCATGCGTTGGTTTTTCTAGTTTTTAATAAAAACGTATTTACCTGTGAGAACGAAAAATCTTATAATTGTTAAGAGGCAGCTACAATTTTGGTAAATCCCAATGTGCTGAAACTACTTTTTTGTGGTCAAGATGTGCTTATCTTTTTCTTATTTCTTGCAGGGGCCAACATTCCTTTTTTTAACCTAAAGTAATACAAGGTGAAGTCCAAAATAAACAAGACTAGCGTCATAGAACTGTTTGTGAAGTTACATCCCTACCTGACTTCCAGTGAAACCTTAGTTTCAATTTGGTTCAGTGGAAGCGAAGTTATTGCGTGAAAAGTGTGTATATATATTTGTGTCATCGGTACAAAACCGAGTTTCGAGCAAAGAGCTAATATCAAATTTTGTCTTAAAATCGGTAAAACGTTTACCGAAATATATGAATTGATGGAAAAAGTTTATGGCGATGACTGTCTATCTCGTGTCAGAGTTCATGAGAGGTTTACACGTTTCAGAGATGGTTGTGAGGACATAAATGACAGTGAACATACGGGTCGCCCAAAATCACTAATCACCAGAAACTCCATCGAAATTGTTCGTAAGTTTATCAAAAATGAACCAGAATCATCGTTGAAATTCATGGAATCACAGTTGAATGTCTCCAAAACATTGATTTATCGTATTTTAACTGATTCTTTCCGCACAGGTTAACTGAGGACCAAAAAATGCTGAGAATTCAACATTCGGAAGACCTTATCAAAAAGGCGAGAAAAGACGAGAACTTCCTTTACAGCATTGTAACTGGTGCTGGAACGTGGTGTTTCTAACGTGAGCCTGAAACCGAGTGGAAGGCCCCAGACGAGCCACCACCCAAAAAATCGAGTTTGGAGAAGTCAAAAATCAAGTCGATGTTCATTTGTTTTGACGATTCCAAAGGAATTGACCACAAGGAGTTCATGACAACGAGCCAAGTCGACAATGGAATTTTCTATCTTGGCGTTTTGAAGCATTTGTTGCATCGCATTCGTCGAATTCGCCCTGAATGCGGCGAAGGAGGAAGTTGGCGTTTATTGCATGATAATGCACCATCGCAACGATCCACTCTTGTGACAAATTTTTTGACTAGAAATCGCATTTTAACCATCAATCACTCACCGTATTCTCCTGATATGGCTCCCTGTGACTTCTACCTATTCGGAAAATTGCATTTGGTCATGAAAAGAAAACGTTTTGCGTCCGTAGAGGCCATCCAAAAGGCCTGTACCGACATTCTGAAGGACATTCCGGATTCCAGTAAATGAAAAGCTTTTAGATCGCGCAAAACAGTGTATTGAAGCTAGAGGGGACTATTTTGAATAAATAAACTCAAAGTTATCAGAACAAAGATACTGTCGTTTCTATTTTAGCTCAGTTTTGTTTATTTTGGCTTCACCTTGTATGTATATTTGTTATGGGACTCTCTTATATATGCTTGGGTCTGTTGATCCTTCACAGGAACACCATGAAGGCGATCAGCGCTAGCCCAAGTGTAGTTGTCCGACTATTGTAGTGAGGAATAGCTTCAGTACACCCTGTCAATATTACTTATGCGATATTTTTTTTTGTTTTTGTTTTATATGGTGAAAATGCGCAACACCGTTAGAGAAAAAGTTATCAGAAATCAAGGAGAATTTAGAGCCACTTCAAACTTGGGCTTTTTTGTATTAAAATTTAATGAGCTCTAAAACTTGGTACCGAACTTTTTTTTCATTTTGATTATAAGGCTTAAACTTTTGTTGAAAATTTCGTGAATTTTTATTCTTCTTAAAATTTCTGGAAAGCTTGAGAGTTTCATTTGATGACTAAAAAACTGAGTACCAAATTTTTTATAATTTTTTTTTTTGTTGTTATTAATGATTATGATTAAAGGGCTTAAAATGAATTTTGACTCTTCTTAAAATATCATGAAAGTTAGAGAGTTTCATTTAATAACTAAAAAAATGATTTTTTTTAATTATTAGTTAAAATTTCTTGAATTTACCTCTTCTGTGCCAAGTTTGAGAGTTTTACTTGATGGCCTGTAAAACTGGGTACCCATTTTTTTGTTTAATTTTGAGTAAAAAGTTTAAAATTTTCGTGATTCCAATTCTTATATCTTCTACAAAACGTAAAAGTTTGGTTTGATGGGCTATAAACTGGGAACCCAAATTTATTTTAAAAATTCTAAATGTAATGTTTGAAATTTTGATGAAAATTGTTCGAGTTTTTATAAATCTTCTACGAAGTTTGAAACTTTGTTGTAGAATTAATTATATTTCCATAAAAAAGTATGTAAATTAAAAACCAAAAGAAAAATTTGCATGTGAAAGTAACAACAAAGTTATCGAACAAGTAAATGTAACTTTAGGCAGCTCTGAGCTGAAATAGTAGGAAAATAGCGAACAGAGAGGTGGCGAAGAGAAAAGAGGTCTTGTACCGGTACCGGCCTAACTTATTCTTTACAATGCTACCAACTCTATTTTCTAATATGTATTAGGCAAGTTTCGTTCATTCATTTCACCAGATCCATGCAGGGAAACTTTTGTTGTTTCAACTTGCGAATTTTCTTTTGATGTTCCCATCTATTTTTAGTCTAACGCAAGAAGATGCACACCACTTCTGAAACAACAACGCCTGCTGTGCCACGCCAGCTTTTTAATTCTGTGTAAAACAAGAATAAATAGATGCAAAACTTGAGCTCACCATTGAGAACATGAGTCGAAGTGTAAGAAATTCAAAGTGTGTCATGTCACAAACGCTGGAAAGGTGATGACAAATTTTTTTTTTTGGATTTCAAAGGGTATGTTGCTGTTGTACCAAGAATGAAAAAATGTATTAGGTGTGCAACTAAGTTCTCGCTGTTGATGAAAATGCAACTTAATTCTGAAAAAATGGTTACAAGTGAATCAAAAGTATTGCCCATCACTGGCTACTATTTTCCACAATCTTTCTGGTCGATCTGGTAAAACTGTTCATCTTTTGAGGGTATCCACGGATCAAGTCATTTTTTGATGTCTTCATATGAATGGAACTGCTGGTCAGCTAGACCATGTGCCATCGATCGGAACAGCTGATAATCGGAAGGCGCAATATCTAGAGAATATGACGGGGGAGGTAACTCCTAATACTGAAGCAAGCTCCTCTTGCGATTGTCACGGATCCTCATTGAGCAATGCCACCAATTCAGCGTCTTCGAAGGTTTTTGGCCTTCCTTCACGCGGACGGTCGTCAACATTAAAATCACCGTCTTTGAAGCAGCATCTCCATAAACTTGTAGCTTTGTAACTCTCGATGCGCTTCAGCCGCCGTTTTTTTTTTTGAAGAAAAGAGGAAAATTAACTCTTCCCGCAAATGACGATTATTCGGCACAAAATCAGACATTTTAAAAAAACCATGATTATGATACCAAAACAAAATCACTAATGAGCCGAAGCAGTTTGTTTACCATATGTCTAAGCTTGGTATATGACGTTTAGGTTATGTTAGAATCGACTAGCACACACTGCTGGCGGCATCTATTGGCAAACAGTGAGAACTTAGTTGCGCACCTAATACATCTAGAATAAATATTTTCAAATCATGATTTGTTTATGTTTTTATTCAATATACGACTCTTAGCAATTATACGTGAAAAATTACATCATTTAAAGGTCCACCATGAGCCCGTCTACAGGTTAAATCCGCCAAACAGTCCCTTCATGGATGCCTAGCTGTTGAGAACGTTGAGATACCAACATCGGTTGAAGCTTGTTTAGCAAAATTATTCGCTACAACAGCATTTTTCTCTCTAAGCTACAGTTCAATATCCAGTGTTTGGTCTGCCAGTTCTTTTCGTATCCTCAACAAAACAAATTTCTTGAAATCTCTTCACCAACCTTTGATTTGTCGATTCATTTGTATGATTATATCCACACAAAAATCACGATTTTTGCTATTTGTTGTTCTTAGAGATCAACTATTTTCATAATAATGTTTTTAGAGACGTTGTTCTTTGTTCTATCGCGTAAAATTGTGCATCTGTCTACCTAAAAAAAATCTCAAAGATAACAAAAAAATAGGTGCAGTCTAGGAATTATTCACTACTGATATCTAGGCGCTACTTTTTTAAGGCCCTTCATAACTGAATTCACACATATCGTATACATCTATCGTCAAGTGAGACGATTTTGCTTTTTTCAACACATTTTGCACCCCCTAAGGACTCGTAAACTAATAATTCTACCTCCAATTATGTGCCGTTGATTTTTTGAACAAAAGAATAGTTTTAAAGTTTTGTCGTTTATTTATTTAAAATCATTTACTTGAATTATTGCATTTATTTTATTGCTTAAAACTTTCAACTTATATTACTTGCGCTCATTTAGAAATGCAAAATTCGTCATTTGTACGTGACTAAAGCTTTGATGTCATGTTTTTGAAAAGAAGCATTTTAAATATGCTTCAAATATGCCTAATTGCGAATAATTAAATATAAATTAATGGGTTAGGCAAAATTCGTGTCCTTTTAAGAATTAACTATTTCCTAAAGCGTTTAGCAGTAAATGCAGAACGCGAAATTCGTTTTCAAGTATCAGAAACCTCAAGTAATAAAATCTAATTGAGTTATCAGTTTCGTGCCGTGTCATTTATTAAATACGAAAATCATTATTCATTCCGTTAGAAATACGCCGATGTAAACGATGAACTGCCGTAGCGAACGCTGGCTCAGATATTGGCAGTACAATAATTTATATTTACTTACTTGTCTTAATAAGTCTGTTCAGTTGACGGCATGCAAATACGGTCAGCAAAAAAATGTTTGCGCTACTTTTTTACAAGCGCACGTTTCGGCCATTTTTTTTAGTTAAGGGATTGAGTAACTGCAGAAATTAAAGAAAAAATGGTATTTTTTGCTTAAAAGATGGCCTCGGCTGGTTGGTTGGTTAGAGTGGTGATTCATCCAGAATCCCAATAGCGCTTCTGCACATTTTGTTGCCACATCCTCGTTACCAACTTGTTTAACGGTTATTTTCAGCATGACTACTTGTACAAATATCCAGTCTGTGCGGCTTAAGAACCCTATTAGGTTGTTGATATCTAAGCCAGACAGTTGTTCGAGACTTTCGATTGCTTGCCCAAGTTTAACATTTTGTCCTTCCATAGAGCAGGACATTCACAGAGGAAGTGGAAGATTGTTTCCTTTTTCTCCGGTTGTTTACAACTGTGACAATATGTGTTGTGAGGGATGCCCATTTTGGCGGCTTGTTCTCCGATGGACCAGAATCCAGTTATGACTGCCGTTAGTCTCCAGGCGTCCCGTCGTTTCATGTTTAACAATGTTGACGATTGTTTGAGGTTGTAGATGGGCCATAACGTCCTACTAATTTTGCATTTCGTCTGGCCTCTTCATCTACAATCAGCGATTCGGAGGTATTTTAGGGAAATTGTACTCTTGACTGCACCTAATGGTGTGAATACCGATTCTGCAAGAATGACATTTATGGCAGATCCCCCTCGTGCATCGGCCTTTTCATTACCTTCAATGTTTCGATGTCCCGGGACCCAGATTAACGTAACTTTATGGTTTTCACTCAAGGTGGAAAGGCTATTCCTACTTGTTTCCATCACCATAGAGGTTGTTATAGCTGAATCCAGTGCCTGCATTGCAGCTTGGCTGTCCGAAAGAATAGCGGTATTGCCCTTAAAAGAGAGATCCGCGATTAGTAGCCCAAAAGCTTCTCCAATTGCAAGTACTTCCACCTGGAAGACACTGCAGGTATTGTGGAGACGCACAAATTTTTCAATTTTAAGTCTATAAGAATATATACCAGTTCCAACACTACAATCCAGAGCCATCTGTATAGACTGTAGTGTATATATTCCATTCTTTCTTAGATGGAGAATTGTAATCTATTTCTAGAGCTTTCCTCCAAACTATAGGGTGGGCCATGTAGAATTTGCTTTTTGAATCGGCTATAAAAAAAAACTGATTAATATTTTCTTAAACCTTTTTTTTTACTTTGAAGATTGAACATTGTCATTTATGAATGAAAAATAATATCGTTCAAATGACTGCCACGACTGTCTTTACAGTATGCAATTCGATCAACCCAATTTTTAAGCACATTTTCGATTGATTGGACTCCAATTTCATGAATGGCAACTTCGATTTCGTGTTTTAAAGCATCAATCGTCTCTGGATGGTTCGCATAGCATTTGTCCTTAACGGCTCCCCACAAAAAATAGTCCAACGGGCTTAAATCACAGCTCCGAGGCGGCCAATTGATATCGGAATTTCGGCTGATTATTCGGTTTTCAAAAACGATAGCCAAAAGTTCGAGTGTAACTTTGACAGTGTGACAAGTTGCACCGTCCTGTTGAAACCAAATGTCGTCCATGTCTTCCTCTTCAATTTTTGGAAACAGCTCGTTGAGCATGTCACGGTAACGCTCGCCATTTACTGTAACCGCGGCTCCTCGCTCATTTTCGAAAACAAATGGCCCGATGATGCCGTCAGTCCAAAAACCGCACCAAACTGTGACTCGTTGTGGATGCATTTGCTTTTCTACAGTAACGTGTGGATTTTCTGAGCCCCAAATCCGACAAGTTTGCTTATTGGCGTAGCCACCGATGTGAAAATCAGAAAAGAAGAAGAAGACTCGCCACTTTGGAAATAGGTTTTCAATATTTCCCAATTTTGTTCAAGCGTATAGCGTCCCATTTCGTAAATGTCAAACCTTTAAGTAAATTATGAACACATTTGACGTCATTTGTGTTACCATTCTCAAAAAAATAGGTGGTTCAAAAACCAAACGCTATATGACCCACCCTGTACCTATCCATACTATAAGATTGGTCGTATAATCGCCTTACACAACCATAATTTATACTTGGGTTGAAGACCCCATCTTCTTCCAAGCGAACGTTTACAGGCATATAAAGCAATTTCTGTTTTCTTTACCCTTTCTGCGACGTTTAATTTCCAGCTAAGTTTGGAGTCCAGAATTACCCCTAAGTATTTTGCTTCGGGTGAAAGTGAGAGTGTTTGTCCGTTAATAATTCGTACCTTGTATCTGGTGGTAAAAAGCATAAATTCTGTTTTACGCGCGTTTAGACTGAGACCACATCCTGGTGGATTCAATTGACGAACAAAATTCCCTCCAGCTCTTTTTCTTACCGGCCCTAATTGCCTTCTTGAACTGTATCCGACTTTGTCTGTACAGTTCACAATTTCCTGTCAAAGGAGTAAGGTGTGACAGATTTCTAATATGGCTATCTTTATTGCGTTTTAAATACGTTTCTCTTGAAGCTGCATTTCTCATGTCGATTTAAGAAAGCATTTTACAATATAATCACTACTCGCTCTCCATAAGATCTGCTACCGTTATGGGTTTTAAACATCTTCGAAAAGATTTCAGCCGAAGTAAATTGGATTCCGCATCGTGGATATGATCTTTTAGTCGCTGTTTGTGAGCTACTTAAGGCGTTACTTAAGTCCACTGCATTTACTACAATTGGCATGGCAAGATCACGATGGTTGTTATTATATATATTACATAGCGCGTTTATTATGCTCCGCGGATTGCTGAAAAGTTTTGATTCCCCTTGTATTACTTTCGCTTCGTTTTCATAACCCCAAGTCACTCATACCAGTCTAAATGCAAGTTTCTATTTCGTCTTTAACTTTCGTCTATGATATTATTCAAGGTGTTGTGGATTGTTCTTCCATTCTGAAGCGAATCTACCTTAATACACCATCATCCAACTACCGATGAGGTTGCCAGAAAGGGATCGACAGAACCGGTTCCGACATCGGTGTCCTCTTGACTGTAGTTAAAGGAAAACTGCACAATTTCTTTCTAAAAAAAGCGCAAGACTCGAGGAGGTCTGTCTCATCTTGTGCTATTTCAAAAACACTATGGCCTCAATACGATAGAAATAGAACGCTGAAGGTGATGGGAATTCCATGCCATTCAATTTCCAAACTCAATGCGGTATTCACTGGTCACTGGGTGATCGGAACACATGCAAAGAAGCTTGGACTTCCGTACAACCCCTATTGCAGAAGCTGTGAGGATCCTGCAGAGAAAGAGACTGTTGAGCACTTTCTCTGCAAATGTCCGGCTCTGGCAGCTAGGCGCTTGAGATTCCTTAGCGTGCCCTTTGGGGATGGCTTGAAGAGATTCTTCAGCCTAGATCCCTTTTCTCTCCTCCACTACATCAACAGCACTGGATGGCTGTAGGTCGTTTGCTCTTCCCTAAATTTTTTCGGGTGCGCCGTAGCCGAATGGGTTGGTGCGTGAGTACCATTCGGAGAGACTACTACAGAGAGAACGTAGGTTCGAATCTCGCTGAAACACCAAAATAAAGAAAAAGTTTTTTCCAAGAAATGGCAAACCTCCGAGTGTATTTCTGTCATAAAAAAGCTCCTCATAAGAAAATATCTGCCGTTCGAAGTCAGCTTAAAACTGAAGGACGCTCCATTTGTGGAACAACATCAAGAGTCACACCACAAATAGGAGGAGGAGCTCGGCCAAACACCCAAAACGAGTGTGCGCGCCAATTAAAAACAAAAAAAAAACATGTTCGCAGGTAGTGGTCCACATTATGGCATCAAAACGGCACGTAAGTGCATCTAACCTACCTATACCATCTAGAACGCTTCATAGTTTAGATTTTTTTTCCATATTGGTTTTATTAGAACTCTGTATGCAAAAAATTCACCCCGTTATGAGATCTCTGATAGAATTTAATGCTATCTACAAATATTTTGAGATTGGCTTTGCTTCCTCTAAACACTCTTTCTTCTTAATTATGCTTATAAATAATTGATTTAAAATGTTTTCCTATTCGTTTTACCCATTCAGATTTATTATATTTTTGTTAAAATATCTGTATTGATCTGTAAGGCAACTTGTTTGTGCTGACTAATTTTTACTCAGTATATGAGGATATGTAAATAAATAAATAAATAAATAGGCCTTTTATATTCCTCTAAATGCAAGCCAGCAATCTGTCCGAAATTTTATGCAGCCACTGTATATGTACGTATGTATCCATGAAATAGCAATTCGCTTCGCATGTCCTACGTAGCACCACTACGTATACGTAATCTCAATTAAAGGCCAAATGTGTTTTATCGATAACTAATCGATGAACCGGTGGAGAAGGACTTGGCTTCACTTGGTGTGTCCAATTGGTGCCGGTTAGCATGAGAAAGAAACGACTGGCGTGCTTTGCTGAGATCGGCCAAAATCGCGTAAGCGGCTATCGCGCCAATTAAGAAGAAGAATCGATGAACCGAAGACGTATTGAGTGTGAATTAAGTGCCCTTATTATCAACTTTAGTGATCTTCTCAGCATCTCATGTCCGCTTGTCGCTCGCTTACAGACTTGAAAGAATAATTACATTTATTTATTTGCACTAAACGAATTAAATTAACACAAACGATTGCGGCGCGAAATTGTAATTGGAGAAGCGTGTTGCTTCATCAAATGGCTGGCATATACGAGTGCATACATGTAACAGGTACTTACATACATATAACTGTACGAAGAAACAATGTTTTTTGTTTTTATATTAAAACAATCACACGTAAGACAAATTAAGATATGAACACGCCCACATCCATTTACATACAAGCCTACATGCGCATGCTGCTGACATGTAAAAATTTAATTCAAATAATTTTCGAGTTTTTTTTTTTAATTTTTTTCTTTTTTAGAAAATTGAAGCATGTGCCATACGCGTGCCTCTTGCCGGCACAGACACGTTTAATTATTCAATGGATTTAATGTGCGCTGCTGTACTTTACACTCGCCGATGACGTTACTGGTTTTTGTTGAATCAGATAAACTTAGAAGCGTTTGTGTTGTTGCACTGTTTATCTTGATCAACAAGAAACCACAGCTCATGGAAACCTGTCTGGAAAGAAAAAATACACGAATAAACGGAGAAACACAAACAAAAACAAAAGAAGTAAAAATCGCTCACATACTTGAAAAGCGACGCGCTGATGACGTTGAGGCTATGAAGCATGCGCCCGCCTAACTTGATAAACCAGTCAAACAAACATGCGTACATATGTGCACATGGCATATGCTTATACAAATAAAATACATAAAAAAGCAAAGCACATATAAAATAATACAAAAAACGTCTTTCTGAAGCACACAAATCCGTATGCGCATATTGGGGATGCCAAGTGTATCCGATGAGATTCTTTGAAAAATGAACGCAAATTACCCAGCAGTGGAAAAAGCCAATATTTTCTTCTTTTTTTTTTTGTTGTTGATTTTTAAATTAAAAGCAGAATTAGGTATGGAAGTCAAAACAATATAACAAAGTGATTGGTATTATTATAATTTTTTTCTTTTTTGTGAACCAAAAAATGTGTACAAAAATACTGCAAACAAGGCAAAAGTCAACAAAAAAAAAGCAAGTAAAGAACTGTCTATATTTAGGCGTGCTTTGTATACCCAGTGCATGCTTTGCGTGAATAGCCTAGACAGACGGTGACGTTAATCGGGATTACCGGCGCACTTAATTCTGATTGCAATTCTGAAAATTGTAATGTGACAGACGGTTGTTACGCGGATTAGTGAACAGCAGATTTGGTTATTGGATATTTTTTTCAGTAAAAGATGGACCGCAGGCAACAAATATTAGCTGTCCTGTTGTTGTTGTTGTTGAGGTGGTTGAACATTTCCACTGAAATACTCCTAATTAGTGACCAGCACCGTTTTACTACCACTATCTCGTGCGATGATGTTTTGTTTCCAAGTCAGATCCATTTAGTGAGGTCCAAGTATAGCAGCAAATTCGTTATCTCGATGTCTGATATCTCCTTAATTTGCTGTAGGAAAGGCTTACCGAAGTATCGGAGTCGTGCCCTGGCTAGTCCCGGACATTCACATAAATAGTGGAAAAGACTTTCCCTTGCCCCTTCCGCTTGACAGCTTCTACAGATAGGATTGAAGGGTAGATTGAGTCTAGCTGCATGATCCCCTTCTTTCCAATGACCTGTAAGGGTTGCAGTGATGCGTGAAATGTTTGGCCGAGAACATCCTAGCAGGTCATTCGTCCTTTGGATTTTATATGACGGCCATGTGTTTTTTGTTGTAATACATGTAGGTATTTGCTTCCATCTTCTTTCGGCTAAAGCATGATAGTGTGAAGCAATGGATGCTTTTAATGTGTTCAGTGGGGTGGAGACTGCCACCGCCTCTGCTATGTCTAGTGTCGAACCTTTTCTTGCTAGCTCATCCGATATCTCTGCCCCGTATGTTCCAATGACCGGGAACCCATATCAGAGTAATTTCAAGCCATTGGCTGAGCAGTTCCAGCTCCTCTCTACACTGTAAGACCAGTTTGGATGAAATGTAGTTGGAGTCTAAGGCCTTAATAGCTGCTTGACTGTCTGAGAAGATAGCTACTCTTGCACCAACTTCCTTGTTGAGCTCTAGGGATTTGCGTGCTTCTCTGATCGCTGAAAGTTCTGCCTGAAACACGATGGCATAATAATAATTAGCTGTCCTAGTACGAAAATTATTTGGTCAAAAAAGTGTCCATTGGAATTTCTCAAACTGCTCCGGAATATCAAAGTAATTATGTATCTTCGAACCTGTTAGCTCAAACTAGCCTTTCTTGGTCTTCCCTCTTAAAGTTTCATTATTTTTCAGCAATTTTGCCATCGGAAATTATGAAAATGAAGTCTAGTTGTCAATCCGCACTTAATTCTTGAGATCATCATCATCATCATCTTCATTCCTTCGTCTCCGTTGCGGAGCATAGTGTCAAAGTAAAATTTTTCCATTTTGTGCTATTTCCGGATATAATTTTCACTTGTTGCCAGGTCATTGTTTTGTACACGGCTTTGTATTCCTCTTCGATGCAGCGCCGCCAAGAGCCTATAGGTCTGCCTCTTTTGCGCTATCCTTGGAGGTTCCAGCCCAGCGCTTGTCTGCTGATTTCAGTGTCACCTTTCCCTAGGGTATGGCCAAGCCATCTCCATTTACGTTCTTTTATTTCAGTTGCGAATGGCCATTAAGTGGATGTAATTTTGTGTTAGATATCCAGTTGTCTGGCCACCAGATACATAGAATGCATCTCAATCAGCGGTTCACGAACACTTGAAGCTTCTGTACAATTTCCGCAGATAGACACCATGTTTCACAGGCGTAGAGCAGAACTGATTTAACATCTTCCTGATGTGCGTCTTCAGTTTGTTCCACAAATGGAGCAGAAGGAATACACTCGGAGGTTTACCATTGCCCGCCAAATCTAAATAAAATTCGCCTAATGTGAGTTTCTAAATTTGAGTTTTGTTGACACTACACAAACAAACATCCTCTCATACATGGATGTGCATACGACCGTTTAAAAGATAAATATCATACATTCTAAGTCAGTGACAATCAAGATCAAGAAAAGAAGCAGCTGATTTTTAACCTTTTGTACTACTGAGCAGCCTGTCTTAGCTAGGTGACCACCACGCTGCACTCTATATAAGCAATTCTTCAATGATTTCAAAAAACTTAGACTTTTAGATCTTCGAATGTCTCGGCTAAGCTCAATTCGAAGATTACCCACGAATCTCACAAGTGTGTCTCACTGCAGGACAACCGTCTTAACCTGACCTAGCAAATTGGGCATCGCATGAAAATTCAAGGAAGCTGATTGATTGTGTGATTGATGATTGATTGATATTTATTGAAATAACTGAGTCTGCATTAGGCATTGTGAAGAGTGCAGGGCACAGAAGATCTTAAAGTCAAAGTGCAAACCGGCATCCATTCATTCACACATTCAACTATTATTTCTAAAAGTGCCACTTGGAAAATTTATAACACAGAAAATGTGCGCTTCTTGGTAAAATGTCTAGAAAAGAAATGCCCATTTCCCGCACATTTAGTAAATCCCCATATATTATAAATGCACCTGCCGTAAGTGGCAACTGATGGGTTTGTTTGTATGTAGTTATCCATGTGTGCTGATATGCAGATTTGTGGGTTTTACGTCTCTCAAAACGAACATTTCTTGGTGTGCTAACCAACAATCATTTATGTGAATCGCACGGTACAGATTTGGGAAAGTACACAGGCGACCGCCGTAGCCGTCGGTAGTGCACCGGTTCGACGCCCCAGGCATGAAACACCAAATAATAATAACCACTTTAGAAAAACTTTGAAGTCATCCCCTAAAAAAATAACGAAATAGTATGCAAAAGCTTTTCATAAAAAACTATCAACTGCTCGGAGGCGGCATAAAACTGTAGGTCCTACTATTTGTGCAAAAATATCAAGACGCGCAAATATATAGATACTTGTATGTATAAAAAATAAGATATATACATCTTATAAGAAAAAGTCTCGACATATGTACGTATGGAGGTGGTGAAATGGTTGAAGTGCCCGTCTGGCACTCCTCAAGTAGCACTAAAGTTCCGTTTCGATACCATTATGAGGCCTTCAAAAGGCAGATATCTACAGCGAGCCAGTGTTGGTATAATGGAGAAGATTGATGGGATTTAGGTTGGCGCAGTGTCTCATGCTGTCGAAGAAAGGAGCATCCAGTGACCTTAATCGGATATTTACAGAAAAAATGCTCAACAGTCTTCTTCTCTGAAAGGTTCTCAAAGCTTCTGCAATGGGAGCTAAATAGTAAATCTAGCCTTTCTGCGTATACTGGATTCAATGACCGGTAAACACAGCATGCGTCTAGAAATTGAATGGCGTTGATTTCCCGGGACCTTCTGAGTCATTCGGCCATTGTTTTGGAGCCAAAGAATTTTCGAAATAGTATATAAAGAAATGGAACTACATCTTTTCTTCCAGCTTTTCTGAGAAATGAGTTGAGCTACTCCGCTATAACAACAGTCAAGGGAATGCCGTTGCCCGGGTAGGACGTATGTAATGAAATAACTTCGCAGAGCATGCTTCGATTTGCCAGGGGGGCTTTGCATTTTAAAGCTTAGTTATCCGGGAAGGTTCATACATCATAATAAGTAGTCTATGAAAGGGGTGTGATAAAAAATCATATATTGTTGCAGTTACATTAATAACGAATCAATCGTTTGAAGTATTTATTCTTTAAACTACTCTTTTAATTGTTTACTTTATTTTCAAAATGTTCCAAAAACAATTTTTTTTATTATAATTCATTATATACTTATAATATATAAGTTCCTTGTTCCGTTAAGTAGTAAAAGGCCATGACAAGTTTTTCCAATCTGTTCTGTCGTTATTGTTCTGTCGATTGCATGAGTTTTGATCTCGTTCCAACTTAGCAGACCATCCTCCATTTCGATTTTCAGCTGCTTTCTCCAGGTATGAGCTGGTCTTCCTCAACGTCTGTTGCCTTATGGGTTCCATGTAATGGTTCGTCTAGCGATTTCGTCGGGTGGTTGGCGTGGCGTATGGCCAATCCAATTCCACTTACATTTTACAATTTCTGTATTGATCGGTGGCTGTTGTGTCAAGTGCCACAGGTTATCATTTGTTATTGGCAAATAAGGCACTAATTGATAAACATTGTGGGGCTTTGCCTGTAATTGCATGTACGCACTGTACAACGAGTTGATACAACAATCGCAGCGTGTGTGCTGGGCGTAGGGATTGTTGATACAAAAAGGCAGCGTGTATACGTTGCTTTAGTATTTTGGTTCCTCCCGTTCGTGCAGGTTGATAGTAGTTGGTGGAAGTTTGATTGTATTGGAGAGCAGTTGGTTGTTTGGTTTTCGCTATTTAGTGTTGGTTCAGGTAAAAGAGACATTTCTATCATTCATTAATATTTCATTGTATAATAAATATTTGCCTGTACATACACTTAGAAATCTGCCTGTAATAATAAATAAAAATATAAATTGGAAAAACCCAAACACTTGTGCTTTTTATATGTCTTTTGGTGCTGCATTCCACGTTTCGCATCCGTACAACAGTGTTGATTTTACATTCGATTTGAAGATTTTTAGTTTTGCATGGCGGAAAATGGCGCGTGAGTTCCACACTGGGTGCATGACGCCAAAAGCTTGTCTAGCTTTTGCAAGAGGATTAACGACAACCGCCGAAGACTCGCCACATTTGTCAAGAATGGAGTAACAAAAATGGTCTACATTTTCCAACGACTTATTCTAGATGAAACAGTACTCGTTACAATCGAAGTTATTTCGGAGAGCTTTAGTTTTCCATTTTCTTTTCATGGCTGCTACGATGCTGCTTAAAAAGCAAATGTCATCAGCGTAGTCAAAATTCTCGAGCCTTTGAAGCTAGGCCCCATGGAATGCCTCTCTTTTCCTTAGTTGCCTTAAACAACACAGTGTCCAACACAGCATCGAAAAGTAAGGCCACCATTTGTCACCATTTTTGCTTTAACAAGCGATATGATCTTCTTTGGTATTCCTTGGCACGCCAACGCCTTCCAAAACGCGTGATGCTCCAAGGCCTTTCCAAGTCGACAAATGCTATGTAAAGCATAGTTCTCCACTCTACCAATTGTTCGACGATGATGCGTAAGCTGTTGACGTGATCCACACCTGAAACCGAAACCCGCTTGCTCTTTCCTCATATTCGACTTATTTGACTATACTTATAAGTGTGATGATGCCCAGCCAATTTTTTCGCTCGAACAAATCGCCTTTTTGGGAAGCTGAACAATGATGCCTTCCGCAAGCTCGTCTGGAAGTGCTTCTGGTTTCTAAAAATTTGCGATGATTGGCTGTAATAACGCCGCGCTCGTTATGGGGTCAGCGCTTAATTATTCAAGGACGATATTGTCGGCACCAGGTGATTTATTATTTGTCAGGCACTTTATTGCATCGCAGATGTCTGATTTACTGGGGCATTCTGTATCGGCATTTGAAATTTCAAAGTGAACAACACAGTCACATATTGACTCGGACTCACCTCGGTGTGTTTCAAACATTTTTCTCTAGAAATCAGTCCAGAGCTGCAGTTGAGTCTCTGTAGAGGTTACCAGCTTGCCGCAATCGTCTTTTATTGGCTTGAAAGGAGGTGCCTCTGTGTTGCTTCTTAGACGTTCTCCTGCTTGGCAGAGATCCCTTGTGCGGTTTGTTACGGCTGCTGCTTGTCCTTCTTTGGCGATATTCTTCGCCCAATTTCGTTTGTTGCGCCCAGCATTATGTTTCACCACTCAATCTTATTTGCTGTATTCCGCTGGGAATTGCGTTTTGGCCAATCGGCTGATCCAGTTCGTGCCAATTCATTTCGATTCCAGTACGTATTCTAGCGTTGTTGAGAGCGTTTTAGTATTTTCCCGTTCAGCTATCTTTTCCTCTTTTTATTCAAACGCTTATTTTATGTTAAATCAATGTGAGAAAACGTGCGGGTAACTATAAAAATATGAAAGAAAAATCGATGCTCAGTAATCAAAACTGCACGAACAATCCCATTTACGTCCGTTGATGTTTATGCGCCCGCGTAAATATTTGGCCTCATGTATGTATAAACAATTTTCATCCCTACATAAAAGCGTCAAGGCAAAACGGTTAACAATACCTATTCAGGCAGGTTCCGTAAACTTCTTATCTATTTACTTTTCGTCCAAGGGACAAATTCGCACATAGTATCATATTGTTTACTCTTCTTGACGACACGTTTTCTAGCAGCAGGGTGGGAATAATTATTATAGTTACGCTTTCAGTTATTTATCAGTGTTCACTGATTGATATAAATAATTGGACAGTATGGTTTTTTTTTTTGTTTTGTAGACTTAGTCCATGGTGATAATTAACACAAAACGCCAAATTAAGAGTGCGGCGATAGTGTCGAATCAGTGGGGCCAATTTCAGATAAACGAAAATATTTATTTTAGTTACTTAAGATTTTTCTTGGATAGTGCTATTTTTCAATGGCCTTCGAAGCAAATTGTGATTGTGCTACGAAGGTGTGGTTTCTTTAACATCTTCTCGATTGAAACACATCGCAGAAAAGTTATTCGTCGTAGCGGTCAGCGAACAAATCCTATACTGCATTTCCTTTGACAAAAGCAAGCTAAACGCAGCTACAAAAGAAACCAAACAAATCCTATTCGACCATAAAAATAGGAAACTTAAGAGACGCATCAAAAATCTTGGGCCCGGTATAACGACAAACTATTTACTATGGAAAGCTGCAAACAAAATCGAAAATAAAATTTTATACAAACCCCCTATCAGAAAATTTGTTGGCAGCTAGACTAGAACAAATCTTGACAAGGCTGAAGTTCTCGCAAAACACTTCAAAAGTACTTTCACGAACAATACGCCTAATGTAAACCTTTCCCGACCCACCCAAAAAAATATCCATGCAAACCAAAAAATGTTGTATTAGAAGAAATAAAACAATGCATATGTAAGAGAACTGATCCTAAGTAGTCGCCAAGATACGACCTAATAACTGGAAAAATTTTAAGAGAACTCCCAGAGAAGGGGCTTATCTTATCTAACTTATTCAATAAAATCTTAAACTTGAAATATTTCCCAAAATATGGAAAATTGCTCAAATTATTGCAATACCAAAACCATGCAAAGATTATACGCAAGCAACTTCGTACAGACCTATTGGTCTACTGCCGGTATTATCAAACATTTTCGAAAAGTTGCTTTTTGACAGAATCGATTCCATTATACAAAAGGACAAAATATTACCTTGCCACCAATTCGGATTCAGGCAAAAACATTCCACCATCTAACAAGTTCCAGAGTTACAAAGAAAATTTTTGAAAACATCGATAAAAGACGAACGTGTGAAGCAGTATTTCTCGACGTAGCCAAAGCTTTTGACTCTGTATGGCACGCAGGACTTCTACAAAAACTCTTAACTTATTTACCAACAGACGACTACAAATTAATGAAAAGTTATATAACTGGAAGGCAATTTTATGTAAAATTCGAAGATAAGTATTCTGATATACTAACAACGGAAGCAGGTGTACCGCAAGGTAGGGTCCTTGGGCCGCTTCTTTTACTTCTTTATACAGCCGATATCCCTACACCTGCAGCTAAGTACTCTCTAATAGCAACATTTGCAGACGACACTGTCTTGCTGGCATCAGACAAACAACCAAGAATGGTTCGAGAAATGGGGAATTAAAATAAACGAAGATAAAACCGCCCACGTTACATACACTAACAAGAGAAAAAACAATACATTCTAATATTCATAAAGAATAAACAAATCCACCACGACACAAGAGCAAAATACTTGGGTATGATTATAGACAATAAACTTAACTGGAAGTTACACATTGAACAAAAACGACGCGAAATCAAGACTGCATAGGTTAAAACAATTTCATTGGCTTTTAAGAAAACATTCAATGCTCTCACTAGAAAATAAGATACTAATCTACAAAGTAATTATAACACTAATATGGAACTTCATTATATGGCTCAGAGCTTTGGGGAACTGCGAGCAGTACAAATATAAAAATTATACAACAAACGCAAAATAAGATACTTCGTATAATATCAAAAGCATAATGGTATATACTAAAAGATAATATCCATCGAGAACTTATAGTAAAAACAGTCCATGAAGAAATACGCAACAACAGCATAAGACATACAAATCGACTACTAGAACATTCTAACAGGGAAATTCGGCAACTTCCATTTAAAGAGGAAACCGAGACGACCTGCAGATTTAAATGGTGTCAGAATTTTATGAATAAGAATGAATAAAAATATATAATTAAATAACGAGTTAACTTTTTAAGCCTCTAAGCTTTTTAAGCTTCTAAATATTGTTGAAATCCAACAAGAAAGAAAATTTTTTAATATTTTAAGTTGAAATAGAAACAATAATAAGGGGTTTTTAAAAACAAAAAAAATATAAAAAAAACTGCATTTCTACAACCAAAGAATTTCTAATAAAGAAGGCAAATCCTATCCACAATTTCGACGCTAAATATTTTTATTTTTGCGTTACGCATAGTATTTTTAAGAGACAGCATAATAACGATTTCAAAAGATATACATGATTTCATGTGTACCTATTTGACCCCTGGGATCTCCAGGGAAAGCTCTACATACCATCTTGATCAAAAAGTTCCCGGCGCAACTATCAGGTGACGCCCTAATCTAAATGATTTGAGTTTTGTGCAAAAAGGGAGTGAGACGGTTTTTACGGATTACCAGAGTATTGTTCACCACGAATTTTTGTACACCAGCAGAAAGTTAATAACGACTATTATTTAGGTTATGAGACGTCACGTATTATTAGGTGTTCTGAGACGTTACGTGAAGCAATTCGTGGAACGGAAATCGGTGTGCTATGCTTTGTTTCACTTGGCAGAAGTTCTGTGCATTTAACATTGAGAGTGGGACACAATTTTTAGGAAGAACTTTTTTATAACAGAAATACACTCGGAGGCTTGCCATTGCCTGCCGAAGGGCGACCGTTATACAAAATTTTTTTTCTATTCTATTCTGTATTTTGCTGTTTCATGCACGGAGCTTCGAACCTACGCCCCACCGAATGGCAGTCCCGGGCCAACCCATTCGGCTATGGCGGCCGTTTCCACGACAATCGGTTCTACGTTACCGAAACGACCCGGATTTATATCCGGCCAAGGACTGTCACTCCAGCAGCATTCCTCGTATGTAAGTATAGGGAATATTTATGCTGCTACAACAACAACCGCAGCTATAGCGGCCAAATTACTAATATATAAGAAAATATGACAGCGACATAATATAAAAATTTCTGGTTATGTAAAAGATGAATGTGTGCAGGCAATAGTATATCAATGCGTACATCAACTTGGAAAATAATTCATATTTTTAATTAATAATAAGTAAATGAATAGCTAACAATGAAATACAATCCATTTCATTATTTTAACTTGTATTGGGTTATTTTCTTTACAAAACCGCCACCACAATTATCGTAATTTTAAACGTTTCGAAGGAATTAGAGAAACGCGTCAATAGCATTTTAGCTTTCTGATGAAATTTAACATTCTACTAAATGAATTCGTCTAACACCAATAAAAAAATCACAATTCCATTTAAAAAAAAAAAAATTAAATAATAATTCCTTTTAGTTATGACTAAATATCAAATTCGACGTAAACCAATGGAAAAGATTTTTTAAGATTCAAGCAAGACTGAGTTAGAAAGGAGCAGAACAATGCGTGTATTTAATTGGCGGTTAAAGTGTGTGTCATGCTGGCAAAAACCACTTTACTTATATATTTATAAGTGCTTTATATGTTAAGAAAAAAAATTTAACACGAGTTCCTTTAATTTTAAAGGATGGCGATCAATAGGCAGTTACGCCAAATTTCGTGCTTTCTAATTAGTAAATTTAGGTTGAGGTGATTGTTCCAGAGGGGAATAGTGGACATAATTAGACATTTGGAACGCAAAAGACGCTTATGATCTGATTTATCAGAAAGAAGGCGAAAAAGAGAAAAGTGCATGCCATTGTGAAAGGTAACGAATTGGGGTTAATTGGGGAAGCAATGCATGCCGATTAGTACCCGCTGGAGTGTTAATGAATTGGCAACCCAATATTTTAAGCTAATAGGCGATTAATAGGCAGGATTGGATCGAGGGGAAAATCTGCACCGAAGCTTGCACCTCTGTCTTCACTGACGGTTCCAAGGTGGAATCGGGAGTCGGCGCAAGGGTTTTCTCTAAATCAGCCAATTTATAATTTATCTATTCGCTGAAAATTGTAATACTGCTAGTGTTTTTCAAGCAGAAGTCTTTGCGATCCTAAGGCATGCAAAATGTTTAGGGAACGTCAAGCCGCGATCAAAGCTCTGGCGACGCCATGGTGCAGAAAAAAATTAGTAAACTCCTATAAGGAGGGCATCAAATCTCTTGGGTGTGCAGGTAACATTTCTCTAATCTGTGTTCCAGGACATAGGAACATAGAGGCAAATGAAATTGCTGATGGAGTTTGCCAGGAAGGGGACTGAATTGGCCTTAGAGGCCTCCTACCCGGGCATCGGCATCTCCCTGACAGTTGTTAAAGGGAAACTGCACAAATTATTTCTCAGAAAAGCGCAGAAAATATGGAGCTCCATTTCTTCATGTGCTATTTCGAAAACCCTTTGACCCCAATACAATATACGGAGGACTCAGAAAGTCTTTTGGACTCCTTCCCATTAAATTTCCAAACTCGTGCCTGTGTCTCTGGACAATCGCCACACACGCGGAAAAGCTGGGGTTACCATTTAACCTCCAATGCAGAAGCTTTGGGTCCTTTCAGAGAAGGAGACTGTAGAAGACTTTCTCTGCAAATGTCCGGGATTGGCACCTAGACGATTAAGGTCTCTGGGTGCTCCTTTCCTCGACAGCCTGTGGCAGTGCGCCAACTTAAATCCCATCAATCTTCTTCATTACATCAAGAGCTCTGGCTGGGCGTAGATATCTGCCTCTTGGAGGTCTCGTAATGGTATCGAAACGGCGCTTCAATGCTACTTGAGGAGTTTTTAGCTTAGAACCGAGTTTAAATTTAAGCCCATCAAAAACTGAAGTTGAAAGAGTTGAACTGAAAAGTTGATTTCAAGCGAATTAAAATCAAATGTAATGCACGAATAAAAAAATGCTTCATTTCCATCATATTTTTGTTATTTTAACGATGAAAGATTCTTAAGATATCCTAATAAATTTGAGGGAGATGAAAGTGTTTTTAAGCAACAAAAAAAAAAAATCAAAAATCAACGTGAATTTTGCGCCACTTTAAACTGAAACTTTATTATACAAAAATTCAATAGGCTACAAAACTGCATATTCGGAATTTTTCTGAGAATTCTAACAAAAAAATTTGAAACTTTTGTGAAAATTTTTTGAATACTATAAAATTCGTACAAAGTATGAAACTTTAAGTTATATGGTTCTTATCGTAATATGAATTACTATATACTTTTATAAAAAAATTATTAGAATAACAAAAATTAAATAACAGTCAAAACTTTGCAAACAAGCCGCGCTGCTATTATTGTGCACACAACTGTATTTAATACACAATAATTAAGTATCGCGCGTTTTTTCTTCGATAAAAATAAAATTTTATTACTAAATCTAGTCACGATATTCGAAGGAAAACTCACAACCAAACAAACTTTGTTACATACAATTTTTTGACTGAGATAGGAAAGAAAAGAAAATAATTTTACGTAATCTCAAAACAGTTAGTGGCGACGAAAATAAACTAAACTTAGAATCCTATAGCGCATAAAAAAATCGGCTGTACCCACAACGTTGACATAAATTAGCATAAGACGTGATATGAAACTCGAGACATGACTCGGGATGTTTACCGTGCACACACACACACACACACACATACATACGTACATATGGAACTTAGTATATGCTTATATTCACTTACCATGCCGCGTGGCGCTGATTTCACGTGATATAATATGCACCTGCCTTATTTGTTTCCATATCATCGAATATTTTTCGCAACAGTTCCGCGTGGCTGGCCAAAATGTGGTTTATTTTTTTCACTTTACGAACACCAACCTTTCGGAGTCAATGCACTGCTGAATTATTACATTAATTATGTATGTACGTATGGATGGGCGTTTTAATATGTTTAACATGCATATGTGTGTGTGTATGCATGCTAACATGAAAAAAGTTAAGGTAGGAAGAAAAATTGCAAGTGTCTTACTCATTTTTACTCATTTACAATAAGCAAAGCGAATTTAGTTTACTCTACAAATAATTACATATTAAAAACTAAAACTCTTATACAAATATAGAAATAGGCAGAAATACCTAAGGGTATTTAAATTATTATGAAATGGTCAATTTTTAGAAGCAAAATATCGCAAAATTCGTAATTTTTTTGATGAAAATAATCGTGCGAATCAGTCGAAAATTCAAAGGTTGGTGAAAAATGTTCAAGAAACTGATTCTGTTGAGAATAAAAAAAATTACTGGCAGACCAAAAATAGTGAAGCCTGAAATACTCTTAGTTTTTACATATTTTATTTTAAAACAATATCTAGTTCGTCTTTTGAAAGACCCTTTATATAAATATAATTGACGCTTACACCCTTCTCTGGGTGTTGGGCCGAGCTCCTTCCCCTATTTGTGGTGTGCTTCTTGATGTTCCCCACACATGGAGGGGCCTACAGTTTTACGCCGCATCTCAACGGCTGAAGTCTACATCAACCTACCTTTGCACCAGTCAAGCAAAGCAATCATTGAAAAAGTAGCTGTAAAGTACCATTATTCGAACCTATCAGTTGATAAATCGTTGTTGCTATTACATACATACATATATACATACATTTGATAATTCGTATGAAATAAATTAAAAGCGAACCGGCCGCTCAAAGAAGCTGTCCAGATGAGGTGTAAGTTCTATTTTAAGGAAAATTGAACAAAATCTAAAAATAAGTGCTCCGAAATTGGTCCAACATAACATGGAGACATTCGGAAAAAGAAATATCTTAATGACAGCGGATATTTCAGCAGAACACCACGTAAAAAGCCTCTGATTTCAGGAAATACCGCCCATATTCGACGGACTCATGTGTTTTTTTTTTAATCAAAGAAAAACACAATTTTTTTGATGTTGACGATAATAATAATTTTATTTGGTTCAAGTAGATTTGTTGACATCACTTTTTGAATATGATATCTCTCAAATGGCCGCCTTGAGCCTGTACGGCGTATTGTGCCCGTTTTGCAGCATTTTCCATAGTTTTAGCTAACATTTCGGCTGGAATAGCGGCTATTTCCTCAAGGATGTTGTTCCTGAGCCCTTCTATGGTCTTTGGCTTATTAATGTAAACCTTTGATTTTAAATATCCCCACAAGAAGAAGTCAGGTGGCGTTAAATCGGGCGAACGCGATGGCCAGTCAAAATCGCTATTTTTCGACATCAAACGACGAGGAAACAATTTCTTCAAAAAATCGATTGTGGTGCGAGCTGTGTGTGGTGGAACGCCGTCTTGTTGAAACCAGAACTGCCTCATACGCTTTCGACGAATAATTGGCATCACAAAAGTGGTTATCATATTGCGATAACGCTCCTGATTCACGGTAACAGCTTGACCATCTTCATTTTCGATGAAAAAAGGCCCAATAATCGTTTCCGCACTAACGCCGCACCAAACAGTGACTTTTTCGTCGTAAAGAGGTACCGGACATGATGATTTTGTTCCAAAATTGTTCGTCATCTTCAGACATTTCGATGACTCTTTGGGCCCATTCCAATCGACGAGGCTTGTCCGCAGGCAACAATATTTGCGTCAATTGAATCTTACACGGGAATAAATGCAAATCAATGCGGATAACTCAATGTAAAGTGGTCCGAGCAATGCCCAACTGCTGAGAATGGCGATTTTGGGATGTCCTTGGCGACGTCTCAACACTGGCCCGTACAAGAGCAATATTCTCATCCGATCGCCTTGGTCGGTTTTGATTTGGCCTCTTTGGATTAGAAAGAGCATCACCAGTCGAAAACCTTTCGTACAAACGATTAATGGTGTTCTTAGAAGGCGCACTTTTCACATTATTAATTTTTTTACGCACGTTGAGTTTTCACAATTGACTTCTTTTGTTTAATATAAATTTCAACAATTTGGGAGCGCTTACGTGGCGTGTACTGTTCCATGGTAAAAATCTGCTTGGACTGACGCTTCCAACGCGGTATGCCATTAAGCGATCTGACGTCTCTGTCAAAAGATACAGGGTCGGCAGATGGGTCCGTCGAATATGGGCAACCCTGTACACCGCCGCAGAGTCCAAATTAAAATTCGATAGGGCATTTTTGGGAGCTTTTACCGAGAAAAATTCGATGAAGTGTAGTAACGGACGCAAAATCGCTAGAGTTGATGAAGGCATGTAACCAAATAACGCGGAAAGAGCTTATCCAACTAGTTGGATCAATGCCACGACGCCTTCAAGCAGTGAATGATAATGGTGGTGGACCTACTAAATACTAAAAGTATTCAAAAAATCTAGTTTTAAAATGAATAAATTAGTTGTTTAAGCTAAATTAGCTTAGACTTTTGTCATAACGCTTCTTTTTGTTTTTATTCGTTCATAAAAAAAAGTAAAATAATAAAATTTTTGTAAATTTACGAATAAATATTTATTTCGACAAAAACTACATCAACAGTTTTTTTCAATTACAGCATAGATAAAAAAATATGCTGCTGTATGTAGACGAAGTCCTTCACTGCTTGCATCTTACAGACTGGAGGTATACAATTTTGCTTACTACTAATGCTAATGTTAATAGCATCTCCCGTAAAAGGGCAATGTAAACTAACATCACAGAGCGTCAATGGAAGATTTAAAAGCAGAGATTGGAGATGAAAAGCGATTTTTTTTTTTTACATTTTATTATACTCCAAAAGTGCTCTGGTTATAGGTGCATGGGGAAGATAATTGTCTGTTAACACATGGAGATAAAATAGATTTTGAACACGAAGAGCTTTGCGAGGCATATTAAAACCAAGTGGTTCAGAACAGCCAATGGAGCCACTGATTATGTGAAATAATAAACTGTGTAAATTTTAGTATGTTTTTAATAATATTTATTTTCCACTAGCTTTAACTACGCGAGCGGAGGAGTAGTTTTGAGGGATTTAGGATATGTATATAAAAGAATTACAAACAATAATTTCGTAGAAAATAATTTTTTATTAATAACCATAATATTAAAATACCCGGCGTCCGTTGCTATGCCTCGTTGAATAAAATCAAAATAGCCAATCAGAAAAATATCAAGCAAAATTATTTTTATTAATTTTCTATCTCAAACCGTTTTTAACTTTGCATTTGGGTCATAGTTGAACAGCTTATGCGGATTATGAAGTCTAGAGTGTGCTATAAATAGTGGGAAATAGGAAAAACTAAGATTTTTTAGATTAAATTTAAGCAAATATTCGATTATTAGTGACGAATGAGAGTGGTGGCGCGGCCTAGGGGCTGTGGGAAGGGACTTCCATCATAAAAACCATCATAATATCCTTCATTGGGTGAAAATATGAATGTATAAAAATTTGTACGTCATTTGGTGTTGTCGTTTCGTAGTGATGCGCGGACAACGTTCAGACATTCACCTTTAGTATAGAAGATTATATTTTCATCACATTGTGAGAAGGCTAAACCGCCCTAAAAGGTAAAATTATTTGTATGTGAATAATTTTATTCAAAGTAATTTTATCAAATGAAAATTGCTTATTGGTATATTTTTTATAGTTGCAAATTATTTTATATTTTAAGTGCAATTTTACAACGCTTCTGACTAAGAATCGTTAAAAAAAAAATAAAATAAAAGTGATCAAACTTTCTTCGAATAGGCACCGATACACAATGGCTTTTACTATTCCACCGTTCGTACGTTTTTCACCCAGAGCCGAATGGAGGAAAGGGAAGGTGACTGGTAGATTCGACATCGAAATGTACACTGACGATTTGGTTCTAAGATGAACTGTGGGAGCTGACCTCCATTCAGAGCCATTCAAATTATCCCAATAAATTCGACTTCCTGACTATGCCAACGTGTGCCAAGCAGAACTGGTTAGCGATCAGAGAACCATGCAATTCACTAAAACACTACAAAGAAATTGGTACAAGGGCGGTTATCTTTTCAGGCAGTCGAAAAGCTATCAAGGTAGCAAGATTCCAATTACATTTCATCCAAACTAGTTTTACAATGTAGAAAGCAACTAGACTTGCTTGGTCATTGGCTTCAAATTACTCTGATATGGGTTCCCGATCATATGCATATAGAGGCTAATGAGATAGCGGATGAGCTAGCAAGAAAAGGCTCGGCACTAGACATTACAGAGGTAGCGGTGGCGGTTGCTTCCCCTTTTCGACGCAATAAAAACACTCATTGCCCCACACTACTTTGCTTTAGCAGAAAGAAGGTGGAAGCAGCTAACTACATGTACAACAACAAGAAAAACATAGCCGTCGTACAACATCCAGGGAACGAATTACCTGTTAGGATGCTCTCGCCCAAATATCGCACGTACCACTGCAAACCTTACAACTAATTGGAAGGAATGGGATCAGCCAGTCTTAGCCTTCCTTTCAATCCCATCTGCGGATGCTGTCAGGTGGAGGAGGTGACAGAAATTATTACTTATGCGATTATCCAGGTGTCTAGCTAGAACAAGACTTCGCTCTTTCTATAAGCCTTTGCTGCCATACTTAGCTCTCACAAAATGGATCTGTCTCAAACAAAAATAAAAATCAAACAAAAACAATGACATCAAACGAGAGCAGCGGTACTAAAACGGGGTTAGTCGCTAAATAGGACTATTTCAACAGAAATACTTAACCACTTCAACAACAACAACTACAACATTCCACCTACAATGGTCAGCTGTCTAGTTCTATAACAGCAAGAGCACTCCGTTTTGTGCGCCTATCAGCTTATCGAAAGGTACATTGAACAAACTCGTACCCCTCTCACAAGGTATTTTCTCTTTCCCCTCCTTGTGTCATTTCGTCGGATACAAACAAACTGAAATGGAAACAAATTAAATTTTAACATGTTTCGGGAACAATTTGGACATTTTCATAGTCAAAGGTGCCGAGGATTTAATCCAGTAGCAGGAAGTATTCAATGAATTCTTCTGTTACGACGTTTTCGGTGAATTCTTTCCTAATATCTTTGGCAGCTTTGCATCTAGTTTCCAAGGCATGTGAGACAAACAATAACAAATACCAAAACGGCTTTGTATACCGTTAAGGAAGGCCAAAATGTTTGCCCCTACAAAGTACAGTATTTAGTGAAGTAACCTGAAAATAGATTCTAAGTCTCTCATAAGGAAATGAATTGCCTACATACATACATACACAGCAAAATATGATTGTTCTGCGATCGCTTTCATGTCTAAGTGATGTCAGGTTTATTGAGTGGAAATGTTGATTAAATGCAATCTATGATTTTTTTATTGATTTATAGTCCAGTTTTCTACGCTTCTACTTTCGCACCAGTTTTCCCGCTGTTCTCGTGACAATTGAACATCAATTAAGTGCGACTACTTTTCAATTCTATTTACAACTTTTTAATTAAATTGAACACACCAACAAACAGAGTTACAGGCCCTTCGCCGTCTGTCACCATTCATTTAAGAATTTGTCTAAATGTTTATGTAACATAGGAGGGAAAATAGTCGTGTAGAAGTGTTACCTTCTTTGCTTTTTTTAACATATACCTGCAAATTTTGCATACATACCTACATAAAAAACTATAAATTATTACTCATTTATGAATCACTGTAGAAATGCATTGCTTAGCTTTTGTGGCAATTGAAAGTTCAATATACACCACTTGTGTTTATATAAGCGGAAAATTAATTTTATTTTTATTCTTTCATGTATGTGTGAAGGTATGATGTGCATGTATATATGTATGCGTGCATGTATGCACGCCTGCAGAGAGTGTCCACTCACATCGTTAATGGCACCGATAAATGGAAAATGCGAGTATTTGCATGAACACACGCACACTTGTATGTAGATATGTGGGCACATGAATGCATATGAGTGTAGGTGCTTATAAATACAAAGCCTCTGGGATTACTCGCTAGAAGCTCTTGAAGTGAATGTTAAAGTACATTTTTGTAGTGCATTCTAAAATAAAGAACACTTTGTATGATACATTTGAAATATTTTTAATTGCTTCTGATACGTAAATATGTATGCACATAAGAGCATATATGGGTTGTATGCCCTTGCCCATACCATACTTTCTGCTCAAATATGAACGAGACTTTATCAATAAAACGGTCCGCGGATGATATATGGCAAAAATACATTTTTTATTTTATGGTAGGACTGTTATAAGCTTACGTGCCAAATTTTAGCGTGATATGTCACATAGTTTGTTTTCTGTGCTACTGTAAGCAAGTCAAACTCGAGTGTGTTTTTCGAATTTAACTATGGAAATTCAAGTTGAACAAAGAATTTGTTTGAAATTTTGATATTCCAACAAAATTTCGGCTTCAGACGCCTTAAAAATGTTGCAGACAGCCTATGGGGACTCTGCTCTATCGCGTGCACGTGTTTTCCAGTGGTACAAAAGTGGCTCCCCGGAGGAGCCGAAACCCAAAAAACCACGCCAAAGTCGCTCAAAAATTAAGGTTACGCTGATTGTTTTTTTCGATTACGAAGGTGTGGTGCACTCGGAGTTCCTTCCGCAAGGCCGATCGGTTAACGCTGAATATTACTTAGACGTTTTAAAGCGTTTGCGCGAGAACATTCGTCTTAAAAGGAAGGAATTGTGGGACAACAAGTCATGGTTCTTGCATCACGATAATGCACCAGCTCACACATCACGTCTTGTTCGCGATTATTTGAACAAAAATAATGTTAATATCGTTCCGCAAGCACCGTATTTGCCTGATATGGCTCCATGTGACTTTTTCCTGTTTCCCAAGCTTAAGTTGCCGCTCCGTGGAAAACATTTTGAGACAATTGAAGTCATAAAAGAGAATTCGAAGAAGAAACTGGCATATGTGTATCGCCTCCAATGGTGATTACTTTGAAGGAGATAAAATAAAAATTGAACAATAATTAACCGTTTGTGTTTTATTAAATCAGTCTCGTTCATATTTGAGCAGAAGGTATATATGTGAGAGGGAGTATTCGCTACCCCTCTAGTACAAGTGAGTAGTGAAGAGCTAACGATTTCAGTAGACACAGGGTAATGACTCTTACTCCTCATACTACAAGGTGGTGAAAAATTAATCACCCTATAAGAATATTTATAATTTTTGCAAATGGCGTCTTAGGTTAGGTTGAAGCCGTTATTCTGTGGCACACACTCAGGCTCATATCCCGCTGAGATACCGCATGGGGAACTTATCCCTATCTCTCCTAAAACCAGTGTGAGCTGTTCACAAATTTTAGAATATTCCTGATTTCCACTAAGATCTTCCAATTCATTACAAAACTATCAACTTAAAATAGTAAATCTACGTCAGATCATCGCTTCCTCTTCCCCATCTAGACAGTCTCTGTAGAAGTCATGTGTTCGCACGCCCATCCTCTGGGTGTATTTGCCTATTATAGAGAAATCAGTATGCTAAGCTTATTTTAGCTTAGCAGAGATTCTATACTTTCAGCATTGAGAGTCGATCGCATCCACCTGCAAGTGGTTTCTTTACGCCATCTTTCGCTGCTCTTCCCGATTTCCTCAAAGATAAGTAGCTTAGATGTTTGTAAAGCTATGGCCTATGTTATTGTCTGTGTACTCATCGGTCAATTTGGGGCCGAGTATCGCTACAACGTCGGCTCTGTAGTTCCCCTCAAAGTCGGAATGGCCAGGAACCCATGTTACCTTTAGATGCAATGACTCAGCCATCTCGTTAAGAGATGTGCGGCATTTCACGGCTACCTTGGAGGTTGCCGACTGCTTTGTGAGGGATTTTATCGCTGCCTGGCTATCAGTGAAAATGTAGATGTAGAATGTAGATGTAGCTTTTATCCATCTTGGTATACATAGATGGACTCATCCTGTCTTACATCATATGGTTCCGGAGGAAGATTTCCATTCCGCAGATGGTTTTTATAAGGAGCTTTTCCATGACGAAATACACTTGAAGGTTTTCGATTGCCTGCCGAGGGCCGACCACCTTTAAAAAAAACTTATTTTTGATGTTTCATGCCCGGAGATTCTCACCTGCACACTTTCGAATTTTTTATTTTTTATAATTCGAATATTCTATTCTATTCTATTCTATTCTATTCTATTCTATTCTATTCTATTCTATTCTATTCTATTCTATTCTATTCTATTCTATTCTATTCTATTCTATTCTATTCTATTCTATTCTATTCTATTCTATTCTATTCTATTCTATTCTATTCTATTCTATTCTATTCTATTCTATTCTATTCTATTCTATTCTATTCTATTCTATTCTATTCTATTCTATTCTATTCTATTCTATTCTATTCTATTCTATTCTATTCTATTCTATTCTATTCTATTCTATTCTATTCTATTCTATTCTATTCTATTCTATTCTACTCTATTCGATTCTATTCTATATATTAATTAATTAATAATTTTTGACTCTTCACTCAACTTCATTTAAACAAAGAACGAGTAACGGACCTGCCATATTGTTGCTTTTGTAAATTTGGTCGCGGCTCCTGCACAGAATAGGCAGACAGCAATGAAGAGACATAAGCAGTTTCTAGGTTGATTTTTTCATATATCACTAACACAGTCTCGGTTTTTGCCAACCTCTGTTGTAGACAAACCGTTGTCACATCTATTCTCCATCAGCAAATCAACAGATTCCTTCGAAATCGCTGAGAACCTAATAACGGTCTGACACCTTCCATGTTGAAAAGATTTCAAAGGTGAGCTCTCCCAGATAATTATTCGGCTCGAAAACTCATATTGCATTAATGAAATACGAAAAAAATTAATCAATGACACTTCGTTGCCGTCTAAACAACGACTGATTGGACGAGTGTGTGAATGCATGTTAAATGGTTGTGTAGAATTCGGCTGCCAAATTCACAAGAGACAAACCTGATAGCAAACCTGATAATCTCTCATCCTTGCACATGTTCTGTATTCTCTCCAAAGTTGTGCATAATTGCCCTTTGACGCAGCAGCTCACAATTACTCTCACATTTTTGCTTCGAACGATCAAATCTTGTAATCGATCATTTTTGGTTCATGCATACACACATAGCCATTTATGTACATAGATATACTTATACTTACACATACTTGTATTCACTGATATGGAAGTGCTAGTCACGTGACTCGCCAATTGAATTGTATAGTATTGTTTACGCGTTACAGCTTTTGATTGCCCAGCAGTTTTACATTTATTTATTTACTGTTATTGTTTCTCTTTCGCTTTATTTTTTCCTTTTGCTGACACACATTTGTAACTTACGAACGACATTCCAATATATGCATGCCCGCTTGCATACATACATACATACATACGAGTGTAATTCATACTTATGAATGCTTAAATGTTGATACAAAATACATAAAATTCAATAAAGCTAAGTCTGTGCTTGTTTTTATTAGTATGTAAGTGGCTAATTTGTAAAAGTATTCAATTTAAGGGAATTGAATTTAATATTATATTATGTCTAGATCTGATGCACATGCGTTACATAGTCATACTGTTGAGTTCATCAAACGATAAGTGGTTGATGATTATATCACATCAGTGGGCACTCCACAAAATCATCTAACTCAAAATAGACTGCTTTCTATGTATATCTCACGTCCAATCTTAATGAAACTATGAGTGTTAAGTACTGACGGCAGACTTAAGCCAAAGCAAATTTATCAAAATCTTGTATACATTACCTTAACCCGTAAACGATCATCGCGATAATGTGACCCAATAAAAAAGTGCCTAAGCTTTTAAGTCATTATTATTATTATTTTTATTTAATAATATTGTAGTTCTTTATTTTTGCTTATTCGAAACCTTAATACGAAAATTAATTCTACATTTAGTAATTTTTTTTTTTCTGCATTTGCTCCATTTAGGGTATTTGGTGTTGCATGTTTCATATATTTTTTATGACGAAGTCTAACTGGTCGACTTGAACTCAATCCATTTCATCAATAAGGTATGTACTTTTGTATATGTATAAAGACTTCATTCTTAAAAAAAGGTGCACAAAGTCTGAAGAGTTTGTGAAGCATAATTTACAAGCTTTTGCCCACCTCCTTTTTTGAAAAGCACCACTGGGAACTGCATATGCCAGATGTATGGAAATCTTTACTTTGACCTTTACGCGCCCCATTGCTTGTCTGTTGGTATACAGTAGCTGTCTAGTTCACAAGTGTCAAGTGTCGAATCCGATTGACGTAGGACGCCATTTGCAAAAATTATAAATCTTCCGATTAATTTTGCGCCACCTTGTACATCCCGATTTCGTGGATTTCAAAACGTAATAGTGTGATTGCATTATATTTGTCTGGAAAATCACAACCAGCGACTGCAACGTCACGTGAAATGGTTCAAAAAATGAGTAAGCGACTTGAACGAAATCCCCGACGAAGTGCCAATCAAATGGCGAAAGAACTGAAAATATCTGAACGTAGCATCCGCCGCATACTGAAAAATGAGCTCAAAGTCAAGTCTTACAAGATCCAAAAGGCGAATGATCGCACACCATAGCAGCAACAAGTTAGAGTTGAGAAAGCGAAGGAGTTGCTTCGATTGCCCAAAAGCAGTCAATTTTTGTGTTCGAACATTGTGTTTTCTGACAAACAAATTTTTCAAATTGAGCAACTCTCAAACTCCCAAAACGATAGGGTTTATTTGACCGACCGTTCATACGAGAATTTGTGTCACCGATTCTCCACCAGGAGGCAGCACCCGCCATAGGTAATGGTTTGCGCCGCTGTAACCGCAGATGGGCGCTCTCCAATAGTTTTCATCGAGCATGTCGTCAAAGTAAATGCGAAATATTATCGGGAAAGTATTCTGGAGGTTGCTTTGAAGCCGTGGGCAGACAAACATTTGGGTGGCAGAGCATGGACGTCTCACAAAGCTCGAGTGAACCAAGAACTAACCACCAAGAACTAAAAAACAACGTACCGAACTTCATAAAGTCCATGCAATGGCTCTCAGTCCGTTGGATTATTCTCTTTGGGTCATTTCGGAGGGCAAGGTCCGAACTAAAAGATTCACCCGTCCCGAGGCGCTGAAAACAACCATTGTCCGCGAGTGGGCCAAAATACATGCAAGTAACATTCGGGCTGCTTGCGATTCGTTTCTGGACCATCTCAAGGCCATAGTCAAGACAAAAAATAGTCATATCCAGCAAAAGTAAATTTATTCTTAATTTTGCATTCTTTTCACGCATTTTTTACTTTGAATTGAATAAAAGTAATTTTCCAAACTAAATTTATGGCCATTTTAATTGGTTACACTTCGCGTGCCGGAACCTGTAACTTCGAAAAAGTTGTCTCTAATCCGATTAAGAAGCTGACTGTGACGAAATACAAACGTATGACTTGGGGAAATCAGCACAACGAATTTTGTTTTAGATAACTCCAGAAAGGCAGGATTGGATCTAGGGGAAAATCTGCACCGAAGCTAGCAACTCTAGCACCTCTATCATCACTGACGGTTTCAAGATGGAATCAGGAGTCGCAGCAGGAGTTTCCTCTAAATCAGCCAATTTATCTACATATTTTCTTTAAATTGCCGAATTTTCCGAATACTGCTAATATATTTTAGGCAGAAGTCTTTGTGATCCTGCAGGCATGCAAAATGCTTAGGGATCGCGGGAGCCAGGGAGATATTAAAATTTTCTCCGATAGTCAAGCCGCGATCAAGGCTCTGACGACGCCATGGTGCAGAACGAAACTAGTAAACTCCTGTGAGGGGGAGTTCAAATCTCTTGGGTGTACGGGTAACATTTCTCTGATATGGCTTCCAGGACACAGGAACATAGAGAAAAATGAAATTGCTGATGAGCTTGCCAGGAAAAGAACTGAATTGGCCTCAGAGACCTCCTACCCGGTCATCGGCATCTCCCCGCCAACTTAAATCCCATCAATCTTCTCCATTACATCAACAGCTCTGGCTGGGCGTAGATATCTGTCTGTTGAAGGTCTCATAATGGTATCGAAACGGCGCTTCAGTGCTACTTGAGGTGTGCCAGACTGGCACTTCAGCCATTTCACCTACCTGCCTACCACAAAGGTTAATATAGGAATATTGATGAAGTGAGTAGCTACTTGAATTGTGAAATACCTAATTTGAAAATAAATCCCTTAGACAAGTGGGAAAGAGTGATACTTTATTTTAAGTGTCTTTATAAAATTTCACGTGTCTATTTAGTGGCATCCTCTATCTCTCTCGAAAGACTTTTCTCGAAAGCAGGAAATATAATTAATTACATGGAAAACAAACCACCTAATAGGCAAATATTAAAAATAAAAAATACTTTTTTGTACCTTAGTGAGTTCGATTTCGTTGCTTAATATGTTGGGCTAAATATAAAAATGGTGCACCTTTTTGTGCATTTCTCTTTGTAAAATTGGAACGAAATATAAAAAATTAGAAAATTTAAGAAAAAAATTGTCTGACTTTTTAAATTAAAATTTTTACTCGATACTTGAATATACGCGATACTTTTTACCGATATTTGTTCAGTACTCGATACTTTGCTCCGATACCAAAAACAAAGTAAAAGTATCGATATCAAGACAGGAGCGAATGATCACTAATAGCTACTCTGCCCTACTTGCTCTGAAGACAATTTAAAATATCGATTAGCTGTCCGAAAAGAGAAAAACTATTTGCGTAATTTAGGCGTCCAGGCAATTATAAAGACTTACATACGTCCGGCAGCGGCAAAAATGCGCTAAAAGAAAAACGGTTTTTAGAAGAAATAACAATAGAAATAAATATAAAAAAATTATATACATTGTTTATTAGTACTTTGACTTTATAAAAAAATTTGTTTTAATTTTTCTTTACAAAAATTAGTATATAAAAAATCACGTGACCCAAAGTACAATGAAAAAAAGTTGCTCCACGGTCTGCATTATTTCTCCTTGAAATGTTGATGGATCTGTAAAAAAAAAGTTGCGTTTTACGTCATAAATGTCACACTTTAATTATGTTTATAAAATTTTCTAAATTTTCTAAAAATATCAAAAATCCGGTTCGACAGACTCTAGAGAAAAAACTTTTGAACATTAAAAAAAACCGCATCAAAAAATATTAAAAACTGTATGAGTTATCATGCAGACCGTTCCGGAAAAAGTAGTTTCGAGAAAAAAAAGGTTAAACTTTCAAGTGCATTTCGTAACAGCCAGCTGCCTCAAACGAAGGACAACTACCTGTGCGCATAAAGCTCTCGTCGGATAGTTACATTTTCTACCATAACTTCGTATCTATGGGGAATTTTTACAATCGATTTTCACAAAAATATGCCTAAAGCAAGAAAGAATAATAATCTGTAAAAAAAAATCGATTTTTTGAAAATTCTAGATGCATGTAACTCCTCAATAAACAGCCGTTAGTACCGTTTAGAACAAATTGTTTTCTCTAACTTTCGATTTGTTGGAGTTTACAGTTATTTACAACAATTTATAATATTTTAATCACACCAAAATCTCCAAATTAAAATAGATCTCTCCGAATTTTGCGCCCGTCTCAGATTAGGTCTAGCTTTATTTCGCGAATTACAAAGAAACGTTGCCGAATTGGCCATTTACGTCAAACCATTTGCCAAATTTACTGTAAGCGAAAAATCACCGAAAAGCAGTGACGTAGGCAATAAGAATACACTGTGAATGTTTAGTAAAAAAGTGTGAATGGATTGCTATTGCCTTTGCTAAACTGTCAGATGCATGGGCCAAGTGAGACTATTTTTTCGTACACTTTGTCTCATGCTTAGTTTTCATTATGGAAATTTTTATGGCAAGAAATGTCATTGTTGTGTTAATTTTTGGAATCAAACAAACTCATAAACAATGACAGTTAAGGCTGTGATATCAGAGAGGCGAACGGAAATTTAGTCTTAACTTGTAAAACTGACGTCATATTAGCACCAGTAACTTGATTTAGCATTTTTTTGTTTTTAGTTAGTTATTAGTCTCGGAGTTTTAGTTCTTTCTTCATGACTTTTTTCTAGCATTTTCTAATTAAAAGTAGTGTTTATAATACATTACATATACATTTTTTTAAAATTAGCTCAATAATTCACTAAGTTTTATTTAGCTTTACTTTTCCTTAAAATCTGGTCGCATTGTCCCCGATTGTGGTTATTGTTGGTGCTCTTCTCCTTTCAAAGTCAAATCTCTCTCTCTCTCTCGCTACTGCAGTGTTTCCTAGCTTTGGCTATAAAAACACACTAAAATGCCCATTTAAAGAAAATAAAATACCAAATTTTTATTGAAATACTTAAAGAACTTTGTATGAGTGACAAAATGTCTTTAAAATGTGCGTATAATTGAAATAAATGTGTTTTGGTTATGTACAAATTAATTTATGAATTTCTTGTTAAAGGGGCAGGTAAACGGCCACATTTTGCCTGATTTTCATTAAAATTATTAAAAATGAAGAAGTCAATATATTTTTTCCAAATTGGCATACAGTTTATTTATATATACAATAAAATAAGAAAAAATGTTTTTTTTATTTTAATCATTTAAAATGGCGGATGTACACTCAATTCTTCCAGAAAGGTCGCAGCGGGGCTTCTCAATCGACGGGCATTGTAGCATCGGCATCAGTGACCTGAATACAAAAAACCAAAAATTTTTTTGTTTATTAATGTCATAATTTCTGTATGAATTAAACAAAAATGAAAAAAAATCGCGGAATTTTACAGGTATCTGTCCCCTTAAGAGAAACTCGTTTGTTAGATAAGGACTTTTTTGGTATATTTGAGGTTATGTAACTAGATAAGGTACTCGTTTTGTAAAAATGTCGTTATGGTTTCTTCAGAATTTTCTTGTATTTTTTGCTTATTTTTACTATGAATACACCTCATGATGCCCTATGTCCCTCTAAGAATTGAGGACCGGAAGTAAATTCAAACGCTTTTTAAATGTGTAAAAAGGTGTTCAATGTTAAGAAGAGTTGGGAGAAGATTTAATATTGTAACATAACCTTAAAAGGAACAAAAAATTAAATTTTCATTTGCAAAATATCAAATTTTATAAGAACCAACTAATTTTCATTAGCACTAAAATATTCTCAAAGTGACCTTTTTTAACCTTCTTTTATTTAATAATACAGTGTTTTTTTAACTAACAGTTTCGGTAGCTTTAAATTAAAATAAGAAACAAACCCCAAACTTAAAAATTTTCGCATTTTGAGTATAAGAAAGCACTAAATTTATTGGAAAGAGCAAATGGTTAGCAACACTGAACAACTCACCGACGTCACAGCTCGCTCTCTGATGGGCGCAATCTTGTTTCTACATATTATTTTTAGGTAAGCGCAATACGAGGGTGAGTTTTATTAAGTCGTTAGCGATATACTCGCATTTACCCAATAGTGGGCGTGGTAGCGCCCTTTTTTCCAAATTTTATTTGGTTCGCAACTAAGTTCTCGCTTTTTTTTATGAAAATAGAACTTTATTCTGAAAAAATGTTTATAAGTGAATAATTGAAAGTATTGCCCATCACTAGCTACTATTTTTCCCATCTGATTGGTAAATCTCGTAACCGTCGCGGTAAAACTGTTCATCTTTTGAAGCTATCCACGGATAAAGCCATTTTTTGGTGTCTTCATATGAATGGAACTGCTGGTCAGCTAGACCATGTGCCATCGTTCGGAACAGGGGATAATCGGACGGCGCAATATCCGGAGAATATGGCGGGTGTGGTAGGATTTCCCATTTCAGTGTTTTCAGGTAGGTTTTAACGGGTTTTGCAACGTGAGGCCGAGCGTTGTCATGCAGTAGAATCACTTTTGCATGCCTCTCCGCGTATTGTGGCCGCTTCTCGCGCAGTGCTCGGCTCAATCGCATCAATTGAAGTCGATACCGATGCCCAGTGATCACCAGGTTTCACTTGGTTTTAACAGTTATAATGCACCACCAAATACATAGCATAACCTTCGCAGCGTGAATATTCGGCCGAGGCGACGACGTAGAAGCATGACCGGGCAGTCCACATGACTTTCATTTCTTTGGATTGCTGTAATGAATCCATTTTTCATTATCCGTCACGATACGATGAAGAAACCCCTTCCTCCCTTCCTTTTTTGCCGCTGGAGCAGTTGTTCACAGGCGAAAAAACGACGTTCAACATCCCTTGGTTTTAACTCATAAGGAACCCAATTCCCCTGTTTCTGAATCATTCCCAAAGCATGCAATCGCTTGGAAATGGATTGGTGGGTAACTCCTTATACTGAAACAAGCTCTTCTTGCGTTTGACATGGATCCTCATTGAGCAATGCCTCGAATCCAGCGTCTTCGACGTTTTTTGGCCTTCCTTCGCGCGGGCAGTCATCAACATTAAAATCACCGTTTTGGAAGCGACTGAACCAATCTCGGCACGTTGTTTCACTTAAAGCAGCATCTCCATAAACTTCTTGTAGCTCTCGATGCGCTTCAGCCGCCGTTGAGAGAGGAATTAAAGAGGAAAATCAACACTTCCCGCAAATGGCGATTATTCGGCACAAAATCAGACATTTTCTCAAAACCATGATTATGATACCAAAACAAAATCACTAATGTACCGAAGCAGTTGGTTTACCATATGTCTAAGCTTGGTTTATGATGTTTAGGTTATGTTAGAATCGACTAGCACACACTGCTGGCGGCATCTATTGACAAACAGCGGGAACTTAGTTGCGCACCTAACACCAAAAGAAAAATCCTCAAAAGAAAGACAATTAAAAATTTAATATTATTATACAAAATTATTTTACATTCATCCCAATTAAAGTGTCTCGCAAAGGATACATAAAAAGGAAATTCAATTAAGGTGTCTAGAGGACGGATATATATAAAGGCATGCATGTTCTCGGAGCTACAAACCCCGGGCACCCTTTGTCATGAATGAAAAAGAGTTAATTCAATTATCAAATCTCTATTAAAACCTTGAGAGAAAATCGTTTCTCGACATACATAAGTGCTTTCTTCAAAAAGTTCACAGTTTTGAGCTTCAGTTGCAGTTACTCGTGTTTTTCTTTAAATATATATTTTGTACATATGTATAATATTTAAGTATTGTAGTGATCAGTGACATCACTAAAATGCCGTCTGTCTTGTTTGACTGGCATCAGGTGACATAAAACAAAATAGTTTAATAAATGTTCAGGGGATTTTTAAAATACCAAAATTTAACCTCAACATTACTACGCAAACACTCAATTAGCCAGTCATTCACATATACATACAAACACAAGTACACATGCAGGCATTCATGCACACAAAGATGTGTGTGCGCATGCATTCAAGAGCTAAGGTGAAATTGGGCGTAGTAGGTCAGTGTCACACTAGATTGTTTTTCTTGGTAAACGGTGGGTTTTTACCTCTATACAAGGAACTCCACTAAATTCAGATTATTTTTTATGGTTGATCAAGCGATTTAAAATTTATTGATTTTTGATTGAATGCTTAGAACTTTCACAAAGGCTTCATTCAGGTGAGATGTGTGTATGTAAGTATATATTTTATGAAAATTGGTTACGTTAATCAGATAGATTACTGCCTCACAAACTCACTGACATTCAAGCGAAGGCGGACAGACTAGTCACGCTGGCACGCATTGTCGGGCTGGAGGTCAACATCGCCAAGACCAAAGCTATGAGAGTCAACCGCAAAAAAGCAAGACATGTAATGGTTAACGGGTGTACGGTGGAATATTTCGAAAGCTTCTGCTACATCGGCTGCACTATCACGACGGCAGAGCAGATGAAGATGTCAACGGCAGGCTAAAGGCTAAACAAAACAAGGGCGGTATTCGGGCGAACGCATACAGTATGGACGAGTTCGCAAATCTCCAGGCGCTCCAAACTGCGAATATTCAACTCATGTATGAAGTCAGTATAGTTGTACGGAAGTGAAACATAGCTGGTCTCCAACACCATTACACAGAGACTACAATCTTTCGTCAGCAAATGCCTCCGCATCATCTACAGAATATTCTGGCCGAACACCATCAGCAACGGCGCGCTCAAGAGATCAACGAATAAGGAGATTCCATTCTAACGCAAACCAAACGTAGAAAGTTGTGATGGAAAGGTCACACGCTTAGAAAACCACCAGATAGCTTCACGAGAATGGCACAATAGCCCATAACCGTGTACGCTGGAAGAGTCTTGTCAAGGCCCTATACTCCTGAGCGGAGTGAGCGGGGAAAAAAAGGAAAATTACTAGTTAGAAATTTAATTTTGTATGAGTACGAGTATTCATTATTCGTTTAAAAAAAATTGGTAGAAATATACTGGCTCATACAGCAGTCTTAAGCTAGAATATTATTTCTCGAACAGGAAACTTTGGCCAGAGAAACAATGAAATAAAATAAAATCCTTTGGAAGATACTTTAATGTACATGTCATAAGCTCAACCACCTTCGGTCATAAAGTTCCCGAAATATATTCCTCAAAAGTAATGTTATCGCCTTCAAACTACTCCTTATCAACTGCAAGAATCTTATGTGAGCGTTTGATCCTCCTGTCGAAACCTATTTTATTTCCTTTCGGCTGCTAAAACCCATTGTTCGTAGTGTTTTTTTTTTTATTCAATCAGACAGAAAAAGTTGCAGAGAGCCATATCAGTTCGATGGGTGTGGGATGGTATTCGTTTTGTTCCTAGTCAAAAATTCACAGATAATCACAACGCATGTGCGACGATGCGTTTTCATGGTGCAAAATCCACGAGTTGTGCTACCACAAATTCTTTCTATTTTGGCGAATTGCTTTACGTAAATATCTCTTAACGCCCAATTAATAGTCCTTATTAACTTTTTGACTTTCTGACTAAAGTTAGTAGTGTATAATACCGCAGTTATTCAGAAAATCCGTGAGCATCGCTCTCTTTTTTGACTGAAACCGACTTGTTGTTTCTTTTTTGTTTGGCTGGTTGCATTCGATGCTCTCAACTCACTCGCCTGATATCTGGATTGCGTGTCGTCCCCATAAACCCACATCTCATTTCCAGTAATGACGCGTTTAAGGGGGGGGTAGGGTCACAAAATCGAAATTTTTTTCTTCACTCATCTTATAGTAAATCATTTCAAGAATGTTGTGTCAAAATTTTAAGTGGATCGGAGCAGAACTCTCAAAGTTATAGCCTTTGTAGGCACTCTACCTCGAATGCGGAGCATCGATAATTTCTCAGAGTCATTTTTTCAAACGCGTTTTTCCCGAAACGACTTCTTAAAAGTCGGTGCCAATCACAACTCCGAAACTATTCAACCGATTCTTTTCAAATTTGGCACACGTTTTCTAAATCAAAAATACCTCCCCCCTACACTTTTTTTTTTATTTTTTTTTTTTTTTAAGGTTGTTTTTCACTTACAAATATGGCGAAATTTTTCGCCAAAAATGCTCGTTTTACGTTTTTTTGCCACCAAAATTTATTAATGTAGGGGGGAGCATTACGTCATACTTTAACTGAAAAATTCGACTTTTTTAGTTTCAGATGATTCTACGACGAATGCCGATTGGCACCGCAGAGCACCTCTCGAAAAACATATCTCCAAAAAAACTCTGTCATGGGCTTATTTGTCAATATTTTATTATTAATATTTTTTAAAAACTTATTGAAAAGATGTACAATAACATGCAACTGATTTTATTAAAGTATCTTAAGCCATATTTCTGTAAAAAATTCAAAAAAAAAGGTTTTTTTTTTAGCGCTAAACCCTACCCCCCCCCTTAATGGATGTTGGATCTGCTGATGAATGTTCACAATTGGAAATAATGTCTTTGGCGATGTCATGAAATTCAGGTTCAGCTTTGCGACCAACTTTTCAGTAACACGGCGCAAACCCAAATCATTAACTAAAAAAAACGTCCTGAAGCGATCCATAAGCAATTTTTAAGTTCTCTAACCGCTCTCTGATGGTTAGCTTCCGATTATTGATCAACTTTTCTTTCAGTTCATTGATGTTTTCATCAGTTTTCGATGTCGACGGCCTGCCACTACGTCCGCGATGGACTACAATCTCTTCTGAATCATTCGCACGGCTTTTCTCTTTGTTAGTTTCCCAACATTTCTAATGAAAATTTAAATATAATAATTTTATAAAAAATAAATGTATTACAAATAAATTCTTTGGCTATTAAAATGTTCATAAAAAACATTAAGCATATGAGTTTATCAAAAAAAAAAATCAATGAATAACACCGAAAGGTGAACGACAATGTATTTATAGCTCTGTGTGTACATATGTACAGGATGATGTTACCTATTCAAAACACAATAACTTTTTTGTGTGAAAATCCTGTTGGAACTTCCATGGCCTACGACCGAAATGTTTGCGTGTCCACGGCTCTAAAGCAGCTTCTAAAACATTTTCCCGATAATAAGTCGCATTCACTTTGACACCAGGGTCGATAAAAACGATTGGAGAGCGTCCATCAGCGGTCACTGCGGCCCAAACCATTACTTGCGATGGGACATTGCTTCGAGTGGCCATACGTAGGCTCAAATTCTCGTATGAGCGTTCGGTCAAGCAAACACGATCGTTTTGAGTGTTTATGAACTGTTCAATTGGGAAATTTTTTTCATCAGAAAACACAATGTTAGGAAATTGACCACGGTCGTGCAAGCGCAACAACCCCTTTGCTCTTTCGCACCGAACTTTTCTTTGCTGGGGTGAAAGATCGTGTGCTTTTTGGAACTTGTAAGCCTTGACCTTGAGCTCATTTTTCAATATGCGTCGATATTTCACTGTCTTGCGATATTTTCAGTTCTTTTGCCATTTTTCTTTCACTTCGGCGTGAATTTCGTTCAAGTCGAGCCTTCACTTTCCGAACCATTTCTGGCGTTGTTGCGGTTTTTTTGGTCCACTTCCATAGCGTTTTGCAATGGTACCAGTATCATTGTAACGTTTCATAGTGCGATACACAAACATTTTATTCACTTTGAGGTGACTGAGCTCACCAACAATGGCTGGTTGTGATTTTCCAGCCAAATATAACGCAATCACACTATTACGTTTGAATTCCATCACAGAAAAAAAATTCCACAAAACTGAGACACAAATGCTTTTGATGGCTTATATACCGCTCACCCTGTATATACATATATTTATTTTAAATATTTTCATGTTCTTAAAATTGTTTATATATCGTATAGGCCAAATGACTTTTGGGGCTAAGAATCATTTGAAGGTTACCATTCGTTGTTTTTGTTTTAAAATTTATTCCAAAAAAAAAGGAAAAAACACCAGCCCCTCGAACAGTCATTAAATTTAATTAATTCAGAAGTCTCTTTCACTTAAAGTACCAATATTATTACATTTTATTTGGAGCCGCTCATTACGAAAATGCAGCTACTGGTTTTTTGCATTACTCCCTAATTGGGTAATATTATAATAAATTGAGGTAATTGCATTTTAAAAATAACGAGAAATGGGGCTATTCAAGTTTTGTTTCTTTAATTTCGACATACAAATATTTGATTTACTTTTGATTTTTTTTCCAACAATTTGTCGTAAAGCCTCCAGAGTACCTAATAATTAAATTTTGAATTATTATTACTTTTCACCTTTAGCAAATATTTAAAAATAAAAATAAAAAATGTTTCGCGACATTTAAAAAAAAATTAATCCACTATATTATTAAAAAAATCTAATTAATCTAATAATTATAAAAATGAAAGCAAAAAGAAAAAAGAGAGAAAATATACATACAGCCCGGTAAATAAAGTCCGCCCACTAAAACGTCACATTTGGAATATGGAAAAAAGTGGACGATAAAATTGTATCGTGTTCTTTTTACCAATGAAAAAAATACTTAAGAAATCTAAACTTTCCCAGATAGGTTGCAATGAACTTCTTAAATGAAGAGACAAGAGATCTCCGTAGCTGTTGACAATTCGGTGCCGAGACAGTGTCATGAACTGGGTTGGAGACGAGTACAAGGGAAAGATCAAAATAAAATTTATTCCGAAAAAAAGAGACGCAATTATCTGCAGCTAATTGGTAACAAAATAAATTACACTGATCAACAAAAAAAAACTTTCGGAAAATATCTTGGAAACCAACACTTGTTTTAAGACAAGTAAGACATGCTGATTACAAATATAGAAACCGTTTGTCTCTATCACCCACCGTTGTTGAGATATTTGGCATTGACCATTTATATATGTTTAATATTGTATCAAAGCAAACAACTCGCAGGCAAGTCACAGTAGAGCATATATCGCTGAATAGAGTACTACTTAACATAAATACACATAGTTTAAGATATAATACACTTGTAAAATACATAGATATAACGTAAAGTTCCTTAAATTAAAAGTTAGTTTGGTTTGAATTTCTTGGCTGTAGACTTGCGTTTGTGCTGACAATTTGGCATGTTGCGCTGAAGCATCCAGCAATAGTCGGCTAACATTGCTGCACTCCATCGACTTTGATAGCGTGACTCCATCACCGAGATGTCCTGATGGAAACGTTCACCATGTTCATCACTAACAGAACCTAGGTTTTCTGGAAAGAAGTCGAGATGTGAGTCGAGGAGATGAATTTTGAGGGACATGTTAATATCTTAAAAACCTGACGTGATAGAGAAAAACGGTTTTCAGATTTGTCATCAGCATGAAAAACTGCTTTAGAAAATGTAATCATCAAACAAGATATTTTTGGGTTGTTATTCAGTGTTATTGCTCATGCGTCAACCAATGATTTTTCAACTAGTACATGCATACCGCCATAGGCTTCTTCAAGGCATTTTACAGATTCCAAAGTTTCATCCAAAATTTTGCCTTAAAACTTAATCCAGAATCAATAAAATGAGCCGTTTCCTTTGAAAGTAGTGTGAGCGCATTTTCACAAAAGTTAGTTAATGATAAAAATGAATACAATTTACTAAGAACTTTTTATTTATAAACTTTTTCTCAAATAATCTGCTTAAATTTTCATTGTTTTTATCATTTAAAATTTTCGTAATTATTGAAGTTTCAAATATAAGTGTGGCAACATTGTGAATCGCATAAACATTATATTAATTCTTGTATGTTTATATCATCAATCCAAATCCACTATTTTCGAAAAAAATTACAGATATCACTGAGCTACTACCATATATCCCTCCAATACATCGCAACTATTTTCGAATACTTGATCATAATGAAGAATCTTAAGGTATGTTAATAATAAGAGTATAAATAATTTTGGTAAAATAAAATACCCTTACACCACTTTCAAAACGATCTTAAAAAGCAACTTATCAGCGATGGCTCCCTTCGGCCAGCCTACAGTGAGGTGGCGAAGTAAGTAAAAAAATCAGCCAGAAATGATAGGAGAAAGTTCGTTGAAGACCTTGCTAGCGATGCCGAAGCAGCAGCAGGAGTAAACAACATGAGACAGCTGTACCGCATAGTTGGTCGCCTCACCAACCAGCAGAGAAACAGCAATCAGCCGATCAGAAATCTGAATGGTGTTTTGCTGACTTCCAATGATGACCAGATCCGCAGATGGAAGGAACAGTTTGCAGCAACTAGCAACATTGCTCTTAGCAGTATACCTAGCTTCGAAGTGGACAGCACAACAGCAACCAACAATAAAATAGCAACAACCTGCTCCTGCCCCAGCCCTAGCGGAGATTAAGAATGCAATTAAGAACGTGAAGCTCAACAAAGTGGCGAGCGAATATGGCATACAACCTGAACTAATAACAGCCGTCCCGCAAATATCAGCGGAAATTCTTCATCCCCACATCACCGCCGTCTGGAGTAATGAAAAGCCAACACACTTCAGATTATAGTAGAACGATCAGTTGAGTGGCGCTCCCCGCTACACATACTGTTGGTAGACTTCAAGAAGGCGTTCGACACTACCAAACGAGACGCAATATGGCTGGCACTGTGTAGAAAGGGAGTTGCCCGCCAAGATAATCCGCCTCATCAAAGCTCTCTACGATAACTCCGAACTGGCAGTGCTTCACAAAGGCGATATCAGCGATCCGTTCACTACCAACGCAGGCGTAAAGCAAGGTTGTACCCTGTCGCCCCTTCTCTTCGCGATCGTCCTTAATGACATCATAAGCCAACTGACCTTGCACAAAAAAGGCATCATAAGGAGTTTCACCAGACATCTTGAGGACCTGGAACTCGCCGATGACATCTGCCTCCTCTCTCAAAGACTCTCCATCATGCAAGCGGAGGCGCACTGATCAAGGCCACCGCCAAGATCAAGGCCATGAAAGTTAATCACAATAACGCAAGGCAGATATTGGTTGACGGATGGCCGCTGGGATTCATTGAAAGCTATCTCGGTTGCATCTTCACGGCAGATGATGGAGCAGATGAAGATGTCAACTGCAGGCTAAACAAAGCAAGGGCAGCATTCTTGCGAATGCATACGGTATGGGGGAGTTCGCAAATCTCCAGGCGCGCTAAACTACGAATTTTAGGCTCATGTGTAAAGACAGGCACAGAGGCTACAATCCTTCATCAACAAATGCCTCCGCATCATCTGCAGAATATTCTGGCCAAACACCATCAGTAATTACGCACTGTGGAGATTAATGAACGAGGAACGCATTCTGAGGCAAATCAAACGCAGAAAGTGGTCACTCACTGAGAAAACCACAAGATAGCATCACGAGAATGGCACTTGACTGGAACCCGCAAGGGAGCAGAGGTTGCGGTCGACTAAAAAACACTTGGAGAAGGTCGATGCTGCGCGAACTAGCAGATGCCAACATCTCATGGGACGGTGCGAAAACAACAGAACAGAACCGTGTACGATGGAAGAGTCTTGTTGAGGCCCTATGCTTCCCGAGAGGAGTGAACAAGGAAAGAAAACAGAACAAAACGGCTTAAATATTAATCGATACGTAAACAGACACAATTTTGCGTAATTTGTATTCTTCTTTCAAATACTTAATATATGTACGTGTAATTATTTTTTCGCCCCAAACACGATTCAATAATAAAAAGTTGTAAAATTTGATAACTTAGTTCGGCTGCTACTCAGTCCATTGATGCAATTTGAAAGGAAAGGAAAAGGGGAACAAGTTTATCCCCTTTCTTAAAAGGTAGTAAAAATTTAAAAAAGGGATGCAGTCCACAGAATAATTTTATGTTATTTTTTTAATGCTACTTCACTGTTTATATTTTTAAATAGCTTAACCATTCCCCTGGATTTGTCACATACTCGTATATGCATGTGATTGACATCTACGAGGTGTGTTAAAAAAATAAGGTGAATTTTCATTTTGCTTTTGCTATTGCTATTTTTTTGTTCATCCAATTCTATTTTATCTCCTTCAAAGTAGTCCCCTCAGATATAATACACTTGTACTAGCGTTTTTTCCAATACTCGAAGCAGTTCTGATATGCACTTTTCGGTATGTCCTTGAGCTCTTTTACCGATTCGATTTTTATCTCCTCAATCATCGCAAAACGCCGAAAGTCGCAGAAGGTCAAAGCTGTTAAATACGGTGGCTGAGACATGATAATTGTGTTGTTTTTGTCCAAATAATCTCTCACAAGCAAAGATGAGTGAACAGGTGAATTATCATGATGCAAAAGCCATACATTTTTTTTTCTACAATTCCGGGCGTTTTTTTCACATTGCTTCAAGCAAACGGCACATAACTTCAAGGAAATGCTCTTTATTTACCGTACGACCTTGTGGTAAGAACTCCTGCAGCACTACACTATGGTAATGGAAGAAAAGAGTGAGCAAAACATTGACATTTGATCGAACTGGGCGTGCTTTTTTTTGTCTAGGCTCTCCTGGACTCTTCGAATCGGGCGATTGGGCTTTGGTTTCGATGTCATTAACTATATACCCATGATTCGCCACCAGTTATGACCCTTTGAAGCAAACCTGGATTATCGTTCACGTTATTCAACAATTCCTGAGCGATGCTTATGCGACGTTGTTTTTGGTAAAAATTCAGCAATTTTGGAACGAACTTCGCTGCCTCACGTTTCATGCCCAAATTTTCCGAATATTAGACAACTTCCATCCCCTTACAAGCAAATGCCGGCATTGAAAATTATTTTGCAAAATATTTTATTCACATCACTGAGAGGAGGGTTGCGACCGAAGAAGCTGTAATATGCCAGCATTGCTTAGCACCAGAATTACAGCAATTTAGCTAGCGAACTTATGAATGGCGGGAAGATGCAAATCCTGTACTAAAAATCGCGAATGGCATTCACTGCGCTAAAAACTAATTGATTGAAATGGGAATCTAATTGGTGGCAATTATTTTTAAACGTTCTCTGGTTTAACTGAGGATGTGGAAGTTAATGGATGTGTTTTACATAATAATCATAGCTAACTTACAATGTATTATACGACTTCCAATATACAAAAAAAATCTGACTATTCAAATATTTACAACAAATTTGGCAGTCCTCTCATTGTAGCTCCAAACACTACCCTGCAGGAAAAATCTGAGCTGGTGAAACAATTGCCTGATTCAACGCATGGACTATTTTACCAATAGCAAACTACTTCGCTACCCTTGTCGCGCCTGCTTTCATAATGTGGCATTTTTTCGTTTTGGGTAGGTTTTGGTAATATCAGAAAATAAGGCCTGGCTCTGAATATCAGATAATTCCTATTATGAGTCATTATGTAAGCAGAGCTGTGACCAGCATCCTATTTTTTTAACAGGCACCCAGGTCTGTAATGGTGTGAGTGCTTGGTATTTTTGCTTGAACGTGTTGGCGAGGTTGCTATGTTAAATTAGAATTTTATGGTAACATTAAAAACAATAGAATATCGGCAAAAACAAGATACAATCAACTTTACAATAACAAATATTTTTAAAAGATTTCTAAGGCGTTTTTTTTTTGAGAAATATTTAAATTCGTATGACATTTTTTAGACTTTTCGATACGAATTTCCATGAAATTTAGTCATTTTTTATGCAACCATGTTGCTGAAAAGAACGTTCTGGAATCAGGAGATCTCAGCTGTGGGCATTTTTTGACGACCAGCTGAAAGGGTTTTTACTTATGTAAACAGCAGACCGTTAACTGATTCTCAGCAAGTTCGAAGAAATCAGCTGATTCGCTGATGTAACCCAAGGCGAGTTGAATTCGGAAGGTAGCGTCTTCCCAAAACAGTTACTTTATTATTCGCGATTTTTACAAGTTTGACGTCAGGCACCTTAAGAATACAAAACAAATACTCTGAACAAACAAAAAGGAGGAGAAATTAGATGTTTGTGAAAATTCAAAGTAATATAAAACCTCCAAATGCAGTTTTTCCGAGTTCTTATACGAATTACGCCATGGCTAAATAGGGTGTGTGTGTGCGTTCATATATAATTTCTTGTGTTTGGTTAATGTTGCTGCAACATAAACATTTCCCATATACAGGGTTTGATTGAAAAGTAATGAGCCTTATTTTTTAAGCAGTTTTATTAAACCCTTTGGCTTATACAACTATTATTCTTCAAAATAGAACCCTTGAGCGTCAATACACCGCTGGTAGCGGCCCTTCGACTGCAGGAAACATTTTTTAAACTCATCCGCCGGAATCGCGTTCAATTCGGCTGTAACAATTTTTTGGATCGCCTCGATGGAGTCGAAACGCCTCCCCTTCAGCTTTCTTTTCAGGCGCGGGACCAAGAAGAAGTCCGGAGGGGACAGATCTGGGCTGTGGAGAGGGAGGTTTACAGTGCTTCCTGGTGGAACTGGGACCGGTTTCTAGTGGAAGGTCCAACGATAATTTTCCCCCACCAGCCGATTCGGTTGATCGCTTGGCAGACGCTCCGCGCGGGAAGGCTCATTACTTTTCAATAAAACCCTGTATACACGGGGGATGTGGCCGAAGTGGCAGCCCTTGGATGGATTTAAATCCGCCTCGTTCCGGTTACGTAGAACCGACTGTCGTGGGAACATCTTTTGTTTGGTAATTTCTACTGCTTTCGCCTACTCTTCCTCTTCACAACCAATTAATTTCCCTTCCTTTTGTTTGCATATTCTCGGAGCCTGACGACTGTTATTCTGTCGTTCGTCGATGTAACCATAGATACGGAGACACGCAATCTCCGACAAAACTGAGATTTTGTTGGTGATATACGAAAAAATCAACAGCCTCCTCCCACATTGCTCCGTTGCCGCCTGAAAAACAACTGATTGAATGAGATAGTGAATACGTGTGAAATTAAGGGGTGGGATTCCACTACCGAATCCCTGATAGCGCGGCAGCCGAAGTTACTCTCACACTTTTGCTTCGGTTAGCCAAACCTTGTAATTTAACATCCTTGATTACAAGTTATTGTGCTTACACGACACATTCGTATTTAGATGTGATAGTTTTTCGTCTTATTCATCGTGTTTCTATTCTTTTAAGGCGAATAATCTTTTTATCCTATTAACAAAATGCATTTGCTAGAAGTGTTAACACTAGTTTTTTCGAAGATTGATCTAACAGTTTGCCCTCATGCAATTTGGTCACCTCCATGGATTTCAAAAAGGCCTCATTTGTTTACAATTTTCTATTATTTATTATTTCTTCTCTTCTCTTCATCATTTAAAAATTATCTACAATATTTTTTGCTTGCTGCTCATTTTTAGTAATTCGTAATGAATTAATTTTCGTCTTTTGTATTTGTTTATTCCCTTTTCTTAGTTTATTCTCATTTCGATAAATTAAAACTAGGGAAGACACGGATTTGTTCGTAATTCTTATGGTAATTGAAATGGAATTAAATATAAATGAAGTAAATCGCTTCTATAATTTTCTATAACGAATTATAATACGTAATTGACTCGCCATTGAATACGAATTACGAAGGGTGGTAATGTAGGAAGCCAATATTAGTTGCATAAAGGCATTCAAAAGTTTGTAACTGCCATCAGGGGCAGAAAAACTTTTTTCTTTTATATAGAGGATTCTAACAATAAAGGGGATCTAAATGGAATACAGCAAGCTATGTGTGAGATATTAACGATTTTTTTTATTTGAAAGGCCCATGTATGCATTTGAAGTAATTTCGTTCAAATCTACACCAAGTAAAATAAGGAAAATATGTGTCAGCAATTGTATATTCGTAATTAATGTCAGAACCGGAAAGTACAGGTACAAAATGTGATTATTTTCAAATTAATATATTGTAATATATTTAACTCGTTGTTTTTGTGTTTACCTGTTCAATCAATCGAAACTCGGAGCTCCTAAATGTTACGCCAATCATATATCCCATCAGCTATTGCGATAGTGCCATGAGCGCGAGATATTTAGTTTACAGTTTTACTTCTCATAAATATTTCAGAACTATCGAAAAAGGAAATCAGAGTCTACTAACCAGATTTATTTTATCGAACGTATTTGGTTCTCCATCCTCGCTGTGGTAAAGGAAATACAAGTGAGCACAATTAGCACTCTCCATGACTCCAGAGTATAAAATTCCCCACTTGTGGGAGAGTTCAACATAAGTTCTCCAATTCACTACTATTGCATCTCTCTCCAGGGTACAACACACACATATTTGTATGGGTATATGTGTATTGAACCCAGCACAATCGCTAATCGTGTTCAATAAATATATTAAAAAGCATTAATTTTTTTACAGGTACGTACACGCGTACATTCTTTTAGGGTAAACAAATAAAATTTAATTTTGTTTTTTGTGTACGTTGACTCACAACATCACCACTCAACTCTCTATGTTTACCTATCCCCATTTAAGGTTTTTATTGAAAAATAATAAGCAAAAAACTGGCATTTCGAATTAACAGGAATAGCTAGAAGGCAAAAAATGTTAATCTTTGGCGATTAAAAACTGTTGAAAAAATACCGAGAGGTAATAAAAGATAATAGAAAATACTAATAAAAAACCTTTTTAAAAAAATTATTAGTATATGATTGTATAAAATTTTAAAGTTGTTGCTTTTTAATAATAAATTCAAAAATATAAAGTATGTGCAGGTGTGAATATAAGTACGTTTATTTTACATCCGTTTCAACCAAAACGAGATTTTGCGGTCGAACGGCAAACCTTCAACGCAACATGGCAATTTTTTATATTTTTGTTATTATGAAATAAGGCCAGCTCTGGCGGAAAAGATAAACATATTTTGGGATTTTTTTCAACGAAACAGTGAAATAAATTATAATTCTGAGAAAGATCCTTCCTTTGTTGAGCATAACATAAACTATACCGCCTTGATTAGCAGCAGAGCAGTGCAGGGTGACCGAATTTGCCGGGCCGACGACCAGCACAGGCACTTGAGACATTGACATTGGCAATTACGTACTACTCGACTTAGAGACACAAGCACAAGGCGAGCCCATACCATGAAGCTGGCTACAAATGTGGTGGACGCAGAATAGAATTGGTCCTTTTTATGGATGCGGAAAAGCAAGGTTTACTATTTATCCCCCATTGCAGAAGCTGTAGACAAGGAGACTGTTGAGCACTTTCTCTGTAAATGTCCGAGTTTGGCAGCTAGACGATTAAGGTCACTGGGTGCTCCTCTCTTCGACAGCATGGGGCAGTGCACCAACCTAAATCCCATAAATCTTCTCCATTATATCAAGAGCTCTGGCTGGCCGTAGATATCTGCCTGTTGGAGGTCTCATAAAGGTATCAAAACGGCGCTTCAGTGCTACTTGAGGAGTGCCAGACTAGCACTTCAACCATTTCACCTACCTGCCTATGGATTCCGTTCTGGACCTTCTCGAAACACTGCAGGAAGTACTTTCGGGAAGGGTGTCTCCCCAGAAGAAGAGAAGGGATTGTTTTAGTGGCCACACCAATCAACGCAGTAGACGACGGTCGCTGTAAGCGCGATTTTGAACACTACCTCAGCCACCAAAAAAAAAAGACAAAACAAAAGAAAAAAAAGCCACCCTGATCACAAAGCTCCCTGCATATATTCAGAATATTCAAAATACAATTCGACTGTTTGGGCTCCAATTTCATGAATGACAACTTCGATTTCGTGTTTTAAAGCTTCAATCGTCTCTGGATGGTTCGCATAGCATTTGTCCTTAACGGCTCCCCACAAAAAATAGTCCAACGGGCTTAAATCACAGCTCCGAGGCGGCCAATTGATATCGGAATTTCGGCTGATTATTCGGTTTTTAAAAACAGTAGCCAAAAGTTCGAGTGTAACTTTGGCAGTATGACAAGTTGCACCGTCCTGTTGAAACCAAACGTCGTCCATGTCATCTTCTTCTATTTTTGGAAACAACTCGTTGAGCATGTCACGGTAACGCTCGCCATTTACTGTAACCGCGGCTCCTCGCTCATTTTCGAAAAAAATGGCCCGATGATGCCGCCAGACCAAAAACCGCACCAAACAGTGACTCGTTGTGGATGCAGTTGCTTCTCTACAGTAACGTGTGGATTTTCTGAGCCCCAAATCCGACAATTTTGCTTATTGACGTAGCCACCGATGTGAAAATCAGAAAAGAAGAAGAAGACTCACCACTTTGGAAATAGGTTTTCAATATTTCCCAATTTTGCTCAAGCGTATAACCCATTTCGTAAATGTCAAACCTTTAAGTAAATTATGAACCCATTTGACATGTCATTTGTGTTACCATTCTCAAAAAAATAAGTGGTTCAAAAAGCAAACGCTATATGGTCCACCCGTTATCATTAACTTTCAGTGTCCAGATTCAAACTCAAACTAACATTTACTGGATTAATCCATCACTTCAATACAAAATGCAATTTTAAATACACAGTTAAATTTCAAATCACAATTTCGGTCAAGACTTGTACGAGTTATGAAGTCGGTCATTTTCAATGCGATACGCATCAGGCTGATAGTGGCTAAGCTAAAATTAAAATTCTAAATAGAAGTATGTAGACATTTTTCCCACCGTATTCTTTTCAGCTCCGAAAGTATTCGATGGTACCGCATGTGGTAGCAGGTGAGGAAGGACTTAGCTGTGTACAACTGGCGCCGGTTAACAAGAGAAAGAAACGACTGGCGCGCTTGGTTAAACTCGACCAAAAACCGTAAGTGGTTATCGCGCCAATCAAGAAGAAGAATCAAATCTAAAAATTTAGTTCTTTGAAACTCCTACAGTCACAGACACCTAATCCGTTAAGGCGAAAAACCTGCTTTCGTGACTTCTAGAAAACCGTTGAAATTATTAGGCTCTATTCTCAAAAAACCATCCTACCTTGAATAGGTGACCTTTTAAGCTTAAAAGCTAACGGACGTCATATTTGTACATTGCTTTCAAAAGTAATGTGTCCACTGGCCGATCAAATCGTATACGAGCACACCTGTTCAGTGTCTAAACGCCTTCATATAATCATTTACACTTAATCACCGCTCAATTATAAGGCACTTATTTTGCAATCCCCTCTCCAGTATTTGATCCAATTATTACTTATTACGACATGATTACGTTTATCTTCAAACAGAACGCGCGCGTCAAGCTTAATTATTTGATAGATAAACACAGCAATTCTGTCAACGTTTGTGAGACTATCAGGAGTTATATTCTAGTGCAATCTGCCAGTTTCTTGATGAGGTAATGGCCTTATCATTCATGACTTTTAAGGTGGTTAAAATAAAGGATTCTAATATCCCAAATCGACTTTTGAAAACCGTGCTGCTTTAGCGCCATTCTTTCTAAAATTGATAAGTTCAGGGCAAAGGTTCGATATTAACTTCGAAAGCTGCATCACATTACTGAATTAGTCAAGCAAATAAATTAGCTGTAAACTTATAGCAAAATAACTGGAATCTAAGTTAACTATCCACTATTCTTCCTCTATTTCTAGGTTTAATGAATTATTTGAACTACTAATCAATCATATCTTTAAAGGGTACAAATCCATCTATTGTAAATAAAAGTTGCTTAAATGAAATTTGCCTATCAAAAGACTTATTCGACACTTAAGTCACAGAAATCTCCAGTTATGTATGGTAATAGAGATCTGCCTAGAATCAATTGACGAACAATTTTAAAATCTATTATTTGTTGGCTTTTAAAGATCCAGTTAAAATCTCTCATTTAAAAAAAAGTTATCAAAATCTCTGATTTTTTAAGAAAAAAAAAAGTTTTGCCATGCAGCTCCCAACTGTTTTCATTCTACACAAGCTTAATCATTTTCACGATTTTCAAACCTAAGATTAGATTTTGTGTGGGTAAATAACTTCGGCATGTACCGATTACTCCTTTTTAGCTGCGTCAGAACCGAACTTTATAAATTTTTTCAAGAATCGAATTATTTTGTATCTTTGAACATGATTTCGAAAGTGGCTACAAAGTTCCTTTAAGATGTCAGGTTAACGTATATTCATAGACCCTGGCCACTAAATGTATGATCACTGCTAAAACGTAGAGCAATGAAAAGCATAATGGCCGAATGGTTGGCAACTCGGATGCATTAAGATGCTGTAATACCCATTGAACAGAATTGGAGTGGACGTGTAAATTAGAACACATTGAATAGCATGAAATTGCACAGAATTTCGGCGGAAAGATAATTAGATTCATTTCTATTTTCTCCAAAGGGTCGAAGACTCAGGGTTACTTTTCTGATTACTTAATGACAATTCGTGTGTTTACAAGCAACAGCACGTAAATAACAAGCAAATAATATCCGATTTGTACAAGAAACCCCACACAATTTCAATAAGCTTCGACGAGTTGCTTCACAAATATAGCAAAGGAAAAGATTTCACCACCAAATTAATTTTATTGTAACTACAAAATGTCAGCTAAAAACCGTCCCGTCAAAATTGTGCTTAACCGACCGAATTTTCCGATGGAAGTGGATCAACTGATCACCACCCGTCAAACCGTTACTTGCTCTTCCGCTGCAATTCTGTTTCGGGCCTTAGTGTCTATGGAGTGAAGAAAAGCATTGAAAAATAAATTATAAAATATTTTTTGGTCCTTTTTGCATGTAAATTATTTCTCATAAATACTAACACAGAAAAATGCTTCCCATTGTCCTCTTAACAGGTAGCAGAAATACTTACATACATATATATTTATGGTATACGTGAATTGTGTCACATTGAGCACTCGTTAAAAAATACCTGGTAGTTTTCCTTACAAATCGCTTTAAGATTTCCACGCAGTTCAAAAAAAAAAATTGTCAAAAATCAACGCGGTTTTTGAGTGACTTCAAACTTATACTTTATTTTACTAAAATTTAATGGGCTATAAAACTGCATACTCAGAAGCTTTCTAAAGATTCTGATCAAAAGGCTGAAAATTTTGATGATAACTTTTTGAAATTTGTTAAATTTTTGTGAATTTTGTGAACTTTGGAACTTTAATTTATAAATTTTTTGTTCTCTTTGGCGACCGCTGTAGCCGAATGGATTGGTGTGAGACTACCATTCGGAATTCACAGAGAGAACGTAGGTTCGAATCTCAGTGGAACACCAAAATGAAGAAAAAGTTTTTTCTAATAGCGGTCGCCTCTCGGCAGGCAGTGGCAAACCTCCGGGTGTATTTCTGCCATGAAAAAGCTCCTCATAAAAAATATCTGCCGTTCGGAGTCGGCTTGAAATGGTAGGTCCCTCCATTTGTGGAACAACATCAAGACGCACGTATTGTAAAAAGGTAAACTGAGGCATACACTTTATTCATCCTGTACAACAAAATACATGACCAAAACAAAACGAAAAAACATCTGCCATAAAACGTGCTGGAAAATTTTTCGCGATAAGTTGTTGTGTCGTTTTTCTCGTTTATGAGCGGTCGACGTCGCCAATGTTCGGACATCTCATATTTCAGCAGCTGTAGTCTTTTGCATCCGACCTGCACAGGAATACTCGAAATCGATTAATTTTACTTACCATTTACAGCTGTTCCACTTTGTTTTTTTGTTATGTATGCATCCAGCAAACACTTCATTTTATTCAAGGTGAATCCAAACAAGGCGATAGCAGTAGTACAAAAACAAAGGTCAGGTTATGTTAGGTTAGGTTATGGAGGTAGTCGGTCTGTACGACCAATTCACTTAGACCTTGCACGTCCATTGTGATACCACTGTGCGACACGGGAACCTCATTAAAAGAATTAAAAATTAGGTAGCTGATTTTAGCTAAGACTGAACAATTGCAAAGGAAGTGCTCAACTGTTCCTTCCTTTTCCTTATCTCTACAACTTCTACAATATTCATGGGAGAAAACTCCGAGTCTCAAGGAGTGCCTTCCAAATAGCCAATGACCGGTTATACAAGCCACCACAAAAACAAAATTATGTAGATACTACTTTTTTTGCACATATTTTGTTTTTGCAATTTGGTGGTTTGAATGTAAGAATTTCAAGCGGAATATAAACAAACAAGCGAAATAACAAAAACGCCGACCGCTTTGGCATTGAAATCATCAAATCGCAAGAAAAAGCAACAATCAACCGGTACCACCTGGATGGCAGCGTCTTGGTTTAGTTTGTGTATCCAGCAGTTTGACGTTTAGCTGGAGTTTCCCAAGTACTTTTTTCCGTATCTTTTTTTTTTTTTTGTTGCTTCACAACACATTTGCCATATGTGACAAATATCTTCCAACTCTAAGTGATCTAATGCAAACCACTCTCAAAAAGCTGTATGGATGGGCTCTAAATAGCGGTTTGGGTGTGAACCCTCAGAAAACAGAATCAGTTCTATTCTGGAGAAAATATAAAATTCCACAATTTGTGAAGCCATCACCATGTGTGACGCTAGAAGTAGGATATAACTTCAACTTTTTATTTAGGTGTAATTCTCGGCAAAGAACTAAATTGGATTATAAATTTAGACGACAGGATAAGGAAAGCTACTGTAGCTTTATGTTCATGCTAAAAGGCCATAGGACGCAGGTGTAGTATTTCTCCAAAGAACACTCACTACCTGTATGGAACCGTTATCAGACATATCCAGCTTTATGGGATTAAAGTCTGGTGGACTCTAAGTGCGCTCTCGATAAGACTAAGAATAGAAACAAGCTTAAGAAGGTTCAACATTTGGTGATTGTATGTATCAGAGGCGCTCTTAGAACTACACCATCTGATGCTCTGAATGGTCTTTTCTTCTTGCTTGGTAAACAGAACACAGGTAACACAGCTGCTCGGCTTGCCACAATCAATCAATGCCGAGAATTAGGTGTTCGGGCCCAACTAATCCTGTTGACTATTGTTTGAATGAACCATATTTTAATAGCGGTTGAGTGGGTTGACAATATATCTGGTCGGAAAAACTACTTCCGGTTCTTTACTGATGGCTCAAAGTTTGACGATAAATTTGGCTTTGGCGTCTACTGTAAGAAGCCAAAAGTAAGCGTTCCAGGTCATTGTTGTTTTTGTAGCAGCATAAACATTTCCCATTACGGCGGACGCCTCAGTCGAATGGATTGGTGCGTGACTACCATTCGGAATTCAGAGAGAAGTAGGTTCGGATCTCGGTGAAAGACCAAAATGAAGAAGAAGTTTTTCTAATAGCGGTCGCCTCTCGGCAGGCAATGACAAACCTCTGAGAGGATTTCTGCCATAAAAAAGCTCATCATAAAAAATATCTGCCGTTCGGAGTCGGCTTAAAACTGTAGATCCCTGCATTTGTGGAACAACACCAAGAGATCCTCCTCCAAGCACACTGGCCAAACACCCAAAAAGGTGCTGCTGAAGTAACAGTTCTTGGCCGTATATAAATCCGGATCGTTCCGGTTACTTAGAACCGACTGTCATGGGAACGCGTTTCGGATCTTCGTTTAGCGTTTTTCAGGCTGAAATTCTAGCCATTAAAGAGGTTGCTGTCTGGTTAAGCAAAAATGTGACTACCTTTGGAGAGATCCATATCTATTCTGATAGCCCAGCGGCCATTAAATCTCTTAGTAGGTTTGTCACTAATTCCATCGTTGCTCACAAATACTTGGCATCTCTTTATAAGATGATCGCAGAAAATGACGTAGAGGTGTTGGATAAGGTTTTATTGAATTTTGCCAAAGAATTTCATGGTGAGCCTTCACAGCGCTAAGCCTTTGTTTTTCGCGTCGAAAAATATTTCTGTGCTGAAGTGGCCCGCATTTAGTCCAGACCTAAATCCAATGGAGAGCCTCTGGAATATTCTTAGTTGGCAAGTTTATAAAGGCGGACGCCAGTTTAATAGTCTATTGTACTTTAAAAAAGGTATTCGAAAGAAATGGGCCAAAATCGACCTTAGTATCCTGCAGTCGTAAATTCGAAGCCACGACGACTAATATGAGTTACAATGAATAACGGGGAACATAGAACGCTATTAAATAATATTTTGATATTCTTTTCTTAAGATTTGATTTAATATTATTTCTATTCCTTTTACGCCTTTGAAAATTATACATTTTTTACAATGAAAGGCTGAAATACAAGTCCTTTAACATTTTTTATTCTTACTTTTGTTTACTTCCCTTATGCCGAGAGGTAAAAAGGTTTAAACTTTGATTGTTTTATTACACCAACAATTTTTTTGTGCCGTGTCCCATTCAGCTATTTCGCTTAGTTTAGTACAGATATCTAAAAACAACCGTTAAATGTACAAAAATTGTAGTACCCTAATGTAGTACAGCACTCAAGTATAGAAACCATAAAAAAATCACACTAAAAATTTAATTGGCTTTAACTCAACAAGTAGTATGTTTACTATTTATTATTACTGTAATTAAAATTATTGCTTAATCACAGATTACCCACTCAAATGTGTAATTAACGAAGAGTGAACGCATTTATTTTGTAATCAATATATATAATATCGGGTGTTTCTTTAGCTGCATGAGAACTATCGATATCGATAAATAAGAATCTACAGCTGAGAATGGCCAACAGTGTTGGCATTTCGTCGCCGCATTTCGGCCGCCGTAGCCGAATGGGTTGGTGCGCGACTACCATTCGGAATTCACAGAGAGAACGTCTGTTCGAATCTCGCTGAAAACACCAAAATTAAGAAAAACATTTTTTTAATAGCGGTCGCCCCTTGGCAGGCAATGGCAAACCTCCGAGTGTATTTCTGCCATGAAAAAGCCCCTCACAAAAATATCTGCCGTTCGGAGTCGGCTTGAAACTGTAGGTCCCTCCATTTGTGGAACAACATCAAGGCGCACACCACAAATACGAGGAGGATCGAGCTCCAAAAAGGGTGTAAATAAATAAATAAAAAATAAAGGATCGGCAGAATCGTTTAATGTCAGAACACACTTCCAAATTGTGGAAATTTATATACAAGGTGAAGTCCAAAATAAACAAGACTGCGCTAAAATAGAAACATCAGGAGCCTTGTTCTGATAACTTCGAGTTTATTTATTCAAAATAGTCACCTCTGGTCTCGATACACTGTTTTGCGCGATCTTAAAGCTTTTTGAAAGAGTGTTTCAGGTCATTGACCGGAATCCGGAATGTCCTTCAGGATGTCTGTACAAGCCTTTTGGATGGTCTCTACGGACGCAAAATGTTTTCCTTTCATGACCAAATGCAATTTTCCGAATAGGTAGAAGTCACAGGGAGCCATAGCAGGCAAACACATTGAGTGATTGATGGTAAAATATGATTTCTAGTCAAACAATTAGTCACAAGAGCGTATCGATGAGATGGTGCATTATCATGCAATAAGCGCCAGCTTCCTCCTTCGCGGTATTCAGGCTGAATTCGACGAGTGCCAAGATAGATAATTGCATTGACGGTTTGGCTCGTTGGCACGAACCCCTTGTGGACAATTCCCTTGAAATCGTAAAAACAAATGAGCATCGACTTGATTTATGACTTCTCCAAACGCAATTTTTTGGGTGGTGACTCGTCTGGAGCCTTCCATTCGACACTTTGACGCTTAGTTTCAGGTTCATGTTGGACACACCTCGTTTCATCACCCGGTTACAATGTTGTAAAAGAAGTTCTTGTCTTTGAATTCTGAACAATTTTTGGTCCTCTGTTAATTTGAGCCGAATGAAACGTGCACAGACCTTTCGTAAGCCCAAATGATCAGTTAGAATGCGATAAATCGCTGTTTTGGAGATATTCAAGTCCGATTCCATGAATTTCAACGATGATTTCGGTTCATTTTTGATAAACTTACAAATAATTTCGATGGAGTTTCTGGTGATTAGTGATTTTGAGCGGCCCGTATGCTCACTGTCATTTATGTCCCCACAACCATCTGTGAAACGTATGAACCACTCATGAACTCTGGCACGAGATAGACAATCATCGCCATAAAATTTGTTGATCAATTCAAGTGATTCGGTAAACGTTTTACCGATTTTAAAACAAAATTTGATATGAGCTCTTTGTTCGAAACTCATTTTTGTACCGACGACATAAACATACTGACACTTTAGACGCGATAACTACGCTTCCACTGCACCGAATGTCAACAAGCTTTCACTGGAAGTCAGCTAGGGAAGTAACTTCCAATGAACCAATCGATTCGTCGTCGTTCTGAACTTGTTGGCCTTTGTCCTTCGACTACGTGGACAATTTACGAGAAAATCTTGGTTTACGTGCCTGGGTTAGGTCAGGTTTAAGCGGTTGTTCACTGTAGAGCACACGCAGGCTCATGGCGCACTGTGATGCCGCGTGAGGAACTAGCCCTTATCCCTCCTAAAACCGATGTGTACTTTTCAAAAATGTCGTAAGATGGCGAGTCTACGTGCCTATAAAGTACTTATATAAGTAATTATAAGTAATTCACCGAGTTTGCACATCAACAGGGATGACAAGGAAGGAACAATGTATGATCTGGTTCGATCTGACATCTTCATAGGGCTTCTAAAAGACTTGAGAATTAGTCCTCAATATTACCTTCACGTTCTTGTCGAATTCTATGAGGGAGAAGTCATGGGTCTCAACAAAGACAACGTGCCGGCTCTTGTCATAGCATCCCTCAAGAGATTTGTAGCCAGAAATCGCACCACCATTTTACACTATGCGGCTAATTAACCGCAAATTACACCAGGTTTCCTAAGGTAAAATCCTAAGGAGAAATTAATTGCAGATTTCCTCAGGTGAAATTAATTGCAGCCCTCAGAGAAGAAATGGGTTTCACGCTCAACTACACCCCATAGATTAGATTTGTGGGGGGTTGGACAAGTCCCAGCACTCAGTCAGGAGACCATTGTAATACACCAGGATAGATTTCTGTAGAAACAATAGAAAGATAGGAAAGATAAAATGTGGGTCGTAAGACAGATAAATTAGTTTGAGGGCACTCTTCCACAAATCTCTTGGATTCATCGATGCATCTTAAGAGATCCGGAAGAGAAAGAGTATGGATTTTATCCGTACTCAGTATATCGCAACCCAATATCCTAAGTGTGATTCTGAAAAACGCCGGGCAGCTACAGAGAAAGTGCTCTGTAGTGTCGTCATTCTCAAGACAGGTTAGACATATCGGGTTGTCTACGACCCCCATGGTAGCCATGTGCTGACCACAGACGTTGTGACCTGTAATTACACACACCAGTACTCTCAGGCCCTTTCTACTGAGTTTTAGGAGAAAGGTCGCTATTTTCCTGTTTGGCTCTTTCACAAAGCACTTGGCTACTCTGCACGAGCTCAACACAGACTAACATCCTCTATGTGCAGACCTCAGAAAGTCGTCAATCCATAATTGAATCGATACAGAATTGACAGCTAAAAAGGGCTCAGGGCTTAGTGCCATACTTGCAGAGCCTTCATTAGCCAGTTTATCAGCTAACTCGTTCCCTGTAATACCACAATGTCCAGGCACCCAAATAAGACTAACTTTGTTGTATTTTGCATCACTGTGCAGTTTTGGTTTACATTCACCGACTAACTTCGAAGAGCAGTGTGGGTTGGCAAGGGCTTTCAGTGCAGCTTGACTGTCACTCCAAATTCCAATACTACTACACACGCCACTTTTTCTCAATTAGCCAGTATGCCACGTTCAAAATGGCATAGACTTCCGTAAGGAATACCGTGGCCATCTGTCCTGTGGCTTGGAGTACTTAGTGTATTCGTCTAAGTACCATCCCGTTCCGCTACCATCACTGGTTTTGAATCCGTCGGTGTAGAAACCCCACCCCATAAGTAGTAATCCAGGGGATTCGGGTCTGAAAAGTTAAGCTATAAGTTCGGTGTGTTGTGGTCATGAAAATTTTCCGCCATCGCTTTGTGTGAAGGACCAGAGTCTTGCTAAAAGATGTATAGACTGCCACCCCGTACACTATCAATCCTGGGTTTTACTATTGTCTCTAGAACCTCGAAATATGCAGCATAGTTCACACGAAACCCTTGAGTAAAGAAGTGTATGCGCCTGATATGTCCTTTGTCGTTGTTGTTGTTGTTCTTCTCCTTCTTCTTTGTATTCTTCTTCTTATTCTTCTTTTTATTCTTATACTTCTCCTTCTTATTCTTCTTCTTGGCGCATTAACCGAGTTCAACAAATCTCGCCACTCGTCTCTTTTCGTGGTAACCGGCGCCAGTTGAAAACTCCAAATGAAGCCACCGTTCTTCTCTATCTGATCTTTCATAGCAGAGCCTTTCCTAGAGCCGAAGCGTTTGCTTCCATTCTGCCAGCTGCTGGTTCTTTATCCGCTTGTTTATGTCGTCGTAAAGCTCATACAGCACATTGTCTCATCGCCTGCGCTACTCGCCGTCACCAACGTGCAAATGTGAAAAAATCTGCCGCAAAGTCTTTCTCTCGAACACTCGAAGGGACATCTCATCGATGTTGTCTGCGCCGGTTTTTGCTACTTTTTTGTTTAAAAGGGCATTTTGATCGGATAATTCGCTGTTCTCGTGTTTGGTCCGACGTAAAATGTCTTCTGCGCATAACGTAAGATTTATACCGGAGATCTTCATGGAAAATTCGATGCATAGGACCCTCAGAAACATTAAGCTCCCTCGCAAGGGTCCTCATTGATTTTGAAGGGTTTTCTTTAATGATCAGACAGTGTCAGAACATTCCTCGTGTTTTTGCATTTTTCAACAGAATCTGCATCGCTGCCTGATGCTTCCAATTCACGGCGAATCTTATGGACAACGAACGGGCGCACTTAAGATAGTTAGAAATTTCTAAATCGGTTGTTATCGACGATAACTGCATGTCCCTTCATTTCTTGAGTTAAGTTGTAGTTCTCCATGTCTTATACAAAAAAAAAAATAGTCACATATTGTGCATATCCTCAACTACCGTATGCACCCTGTATATAAGGGCATATCTAAGTAACATAAACATATTCCTTTGAGCCAAAGCCGTTGAAGTTGTTTTAGTTTTTCATATGCACATATTCCAATCCCCAATCGCCAAGAACTTGCCATTTGGGTTCAAGCATTTAGGGTTACCGTTCGCTCAGCTTTCTCAATGACAATAAATAAAACTCGAGGCCAATCCCTAAAGTTCTTTGAACGGCAAAGCAAAACTGGCGGTTATCAGCTTGTTTGACTAACTGTACTTATTATTTAAATATACTAAAGCTTAGACATATAAAAGCCAGTAAAATCGGTTCCTCTGATGTGATGTGTTCAAGTTCGTTGTTTAAAAAATTTAAGCATAGACAGACATAGTTAGTAAATTCCCACATGCTTTTGATAAGATCGAGATAAAGTGTAATAATAAAGAGATTAGAAATTAAAATTATGTTTTGTAGTTTAGGTGCCATTAGTAGCGCAAAACCAAGGCACTGATATAAATTGGAAGAGAAGCTCAGTCAAAATAATTGTTAGTGCTTGAGTACACAAAGCGCGCACGCATATCGGCTGCATGTAACAGTGTAAAGGAATGGAGATAGAAATAAATTTCTAGTATACGAGGTGTGTTCAATAAGTATCGCGAATTTTGAATTTTCGCAGGTTACGTATATTCGATTTTCGATTTTTTTGTGGCGATATGTTGGTACTCATGTCTCTCACTCATGCCGACGAGTTCGGCCATTTTGAATGTTCAGTTAATTGTTGACAGCTGCTTTGCTTGCACGTGTTTCGGCTCGTCTTCGATTTTTACCTATTCAAAAAGATGGATCAAAGAACCTGAATCAAATTTTGTGTGAAAAACGAAAAACGAAATTAAGTGCGCGGATGCATTCCGAATGCTGACTGTGTCATACGGGGAAGCTACTTTGGACCAAAGCAGCGTTTATCGGTGGTATAAAATGTTCTCAGAAGGGCGAGAAGATGTGAACGACGAAAAGCGTGCCGGACACTTCAACAACAAAAGAAAAAATTGATGAAGCGAAGAAAATGGGCCAATCGTCGAGTCACCGCCACAGAAGTTGCTGAGGACTTAGACATATCGATTGGCTTGAGCCATTCGATTTTTTTCAATGATTTGAACATGAGACGGGTCGCCGCAAAATTCGTACCAAAACTGCTCAATTTCGACCAAAAGCAGCATCGCATGAACATTGCTAATGAGATGTTGGACTCTGTCCGCGACGACCCAAATTTGCTCCAGAGAGTCATAACTGGTGACGCTTCGGGGGTATGGTTATGACGTGGAAACCAAAACTCAATTTTCTCAATGGAAGCTGTTGCACGAACCAAGACCGAAAAAAGCGCTCCAAGTTCGGTCGCATGTAAAAGTTTTGTTTACCGTTTTCTTCGATTGCAGGGGCGTAGTGCATCATGAGTTCTTGTCACAGGGTAAAACGGTCAATAAGGAATATTACCTGCAAGTTATGCCCAATTTGCCCGGATTTGTGGCTCTTGCATCACGAAAACGCTCCTGCTCACACATCGTTACTTGAGCGCGACTTTTTGGCCAAAAACAACACACTAATGATGCCACAGCCACCGTATTCCCCAGATATGGCCCCTAGAGACTGATCCCGAAACTGAAGAGGCCCATAAAAGAACGACGCTACGCTACGATTGACGAGATAAAGACGATATCGAAGGAGGAGCTGAACAAGATAAAAAAAATGATTTTTTGAAGTGCTTCGAATATTGGAAAAAATGTTGGCACAAGTGCATAATATCTCATGGGGATTACTTTGAAGCGGACAAAATAGATATTAATGAGTAAATAAATAATTTTTGAAAAAAGACACACAATTTGCGATACTTTTTGAACACACCTCGTATGAAGATGTTTACCCCATATAACGATAATGTTTAATTTGGACTGGCTGTTAATTTTTGTAATCAAATGAGAAATGAAAGCCTTTTTTCTAATATTTATTATACCCACGTCCAAAATAAATTTTTCTGAAATTCGCGCGGTTATATAAAGTTATTTTCAGAATAATTTGTTATAAAGGGCGATGAATTTAGAGGTATCGGATTTTAAATTGAAATAAAACTACAAAAAATCAAATTAATTGGGCAACCTTTTTTATTTAGTGCAGGATCATTCATGACATTTATTTTTTAAAGATAACTCCTTTCAAATGTTGGCCACAACTGCGACGTAATTCGGCCATCTGTAGACAATAATTTTGAATGACTCGCTGGAGGGCTTCGGTCGGTGTCTCGTGAATATCAATTGAAGCTGGTTTATCCACAAAGCATTTAAACTTTACTTACCCCTAAAAATAAAGGTCCAAAGGTGTGATATCACACGATCTTGGTGGCCAATCCGCCGCGACGAGATACAAATTGCTCACCGAAACGACGACGCAATAAATCCATTGTTTCACGGGATGTGTGGCAAGTAGCTCCGTCTTATTAGAACCCGGAAACAAATGTTGTGGAGATCACGGACTTTATTTTCCGGAATCAAAAAGTCGTTTATCATGGAGCGATAGCATTCGCCATTCACTGTTACATGGCGCCAGCCTCGACTTTGAAGAAATATGACCCGATGATTCCTCCAGCCCTTAAGCCGCACGAAAAGGTTCTTTTCAATAGATGTAATGGCTGTTCTTGAATGGCTTCCGGTTGCTCTTCAGCCCAAATACACCAATTTTGCTTATTGAGTCTCATCGCTCAAAAAAATTCTGGTCCTAAAATACAGATCTTCGACCAGTTTTTCGAAGGCCAAAGACTGAAATTATTACGGTTTAAAAGGTCAGCCATATTCAAATCTCGGACTATCTATATTTGCTCGCTTTAAAACTAATATCTTTGCATAAAATCGCCAAAGTAGTGCCATAAGATAGGCCCAGTTGTTGAGATCAGCGCCGAATCGATTCTTCCGTGTTTTCGGCAAAACTCTCATATACAGCCGTTTTATTTTCTTCACTTCGAGGTGTATATGGTGTATTTGGACGAGTATCATTCAATAATGTAAAAGTATTCTTAATTTTGGCGATGGTTTGCCGAATAGTGCATTCGGTAAGACGATTATGTACACCATAAGTTGGTCTGAGCGCGCGATGAACACTTTTCACAAAGCGTCGGTTTTCGTAATACGATTGGACGATTTGTAAACGTTGTCTTTCCATGATGAAATGTAAATGAATACTGAAAACAATGATGTATTTAGTTTGACAGTAGTTACACGAGATCTGTCAAAAACTGTATATTGGAAAAAGTACCTCCAATTGCTGAATTTTCATGATGCAAGTAAAACATACTCGTATATAAAAATGTTGTGCAGTACCACACAAAACGCCGAATGTATCATTATACAACTTGGCGCAAAAGTAATCAACCCATTTTATTTTTAAATAATTGTTTGCTAAATAAAAATAATAATTTCGAGTGATGGAAATCTTTTTTTTACCTTTGCGCACACTGTTGCTTCTCTGTTTGTGCGGACCCTTACTCTCGAAGTGTAACCAATTAAAAAGGTCATAAATTTATTTTGGAAAATTACTTTTACTCAATTCAAAGTAAAAAATATGTAAAAGTAATACAAAATTAAGAATTTACTTTTCCTTGATATGACCACTTTTTGTCTTGACTATGGCCTTGAGACGGTCCACAAACGAATCGCAAACTGCCCGAATGTGACTTGCAGGTATTTTGGCTCACTCGCGTACAATGGCTGTTTTCAGCGCCTCGAGGCTGGTGAAGCTTTTAGTTCGGCCCTTGCTCTCCAAAATTGTCCAAAGAGAATAATCCATTGGATTCGCGTCTGGTGAATTTGAGAGCCATTGTGTGGACGTTATGAAGTTCGGAACATTGTTTTTGAGCCATTCTTGGTTCACGCGAGATTTATGAGACGGTGCCGAGTCCTGTTGAAACGTCCATGGTCTGCCACCAGAATATATTCCTGATAATATTTCACATTTACCTTGACGCCAGGCTCGATGAGAACGATTGGAAAGCGCCCATCTGCTGTTACAGTCGGTCGGTAAAATAAACCCTATCGTTTTAGGAGTTTACGAATTGCTCAATTTGAAAAATTTTCTTGTCAGAAAACACAATGTTCAGAAATTTACCGCTTTCGGCCAAGCGAAACAACTCCTTCGCTCTCTCAAGTCCGACTTGTTGCTGCTTTGAGACCATGCGTCTTTTGGATCTTGTAAGGCTAGACTTTGAGCTCATTTTTCAGTATGCGGCGGATGCTACGGTCAGATATTTTCAGTTCTTTCGCCATTTGATTGGCATTTTGACGGGGATTTCGCTCAAGTCGCTTCTTCACTTTTTGAACCATTTCACTTGACGTTGCAGTCTTTTGAAACGTTTTTTTCTTCGCGTTTACTCTCGCCAAAATGCTTCCGCACGCTTGTAAACAATGTATACTCCAGCTGTCTAGTTCACAAGTGTCAAATATGATTGACGTAAGACGCCATTTGCAAAAATTGTAGATCTTCCGGTAGGGTGATTTATTTTGTGCCACCTTTTACAAAGTCCCTTTGTTCAATAATTTTTTTTTAGGTAAAATTCTAAGTTTGTTTCATGCAGTGGTACTCATAAAAAATAGTACTGGCGATCCACTACTTTTTTTTCTCAGCAGTTGTATTGAACAAATCCCTTTTATGCACTTCGTCTACCGATATATTTTATTTTTCATTTACTCACGAAATTTAATTATAATTCATAATACTATAATATTAGAACTAATCAAAAGGAAATTATTTGAACCACAAATGCAACTGGTTTTCTGAGTTAACTCTTTTCATTGCTTGCAGCTATGGACAAATACATAAATGGCACTCTTTTAATTTGCGCCTTGTGTTGGTGGCGTAATTTCGTATTGTAGTGTAATTAGTAAGAAAGAAATGTTTTGCTTTCATATTCAATAGTAACACAAACTTCAGTTAAAATTCATTAATAAAAAACGGAAATGATCAAAATTAAAAAAATATGGTTTAACCGGTTGGTGCAAGATCCGGATAACACGGCGGATGTTGAAGGACCGCCCATTCAAGCTGTTGGAGTGCAGTTTTGACGACTTGTGCAATATGGGGCCTGGCGTTGTCGTGAAGGAGTATGGTTTGACCATGTCGATCAGGTCTTTCATGTCAAGTAGCCTCATTCACGCGGTGTAGCTGAGCAATGTAAAGCTCCTTTTTAACCGCGACATTCTTTTGGAGCATTTTCCAGTGTACCATGCCCCCCAGTCCCGCCAAACACAAATCATGATCTTCTTTGGATCCGGCTTGACTCTCGGCTAGGGCGTATCTGCTGGAGCCATCCACTCCTTCCTTAGCTTCATATTGATGTATAGGCACCATTTCTCATCTACCGTGACGATTCGATACAAAAAGCGTTGTTTATGGCCGCGTGTTGCTCGATGGTGGACAACATGCTGAGAAACAATTTGAAGGCGGCTTTCTTTGTTTCTTTCGTTGAGCTCTTGAAGCACCCAGGCTCCCAATTTTTCAGTAAATCTCATTCAATGGAGATGTATGAGTGTCGTTTTATGATCGGAGTTCATTTTTTCCGCAAATTCAGGACTGATTTGGGGACCGTTTCCCTTCAAAAGTGATTTGAGACATTTTTCATCGAATTTAGAAGGCCTTCCACTGCGGAAAGTATCATCGACGTCAAAGTCGCCGCGCTATAGACTCGCCTATGCCACCAAATTTCACGAGCTGCTTCGGCAGCTTTTGGACCTCGATGGAAAGCAAAGAAGAGCAGGTGTCGAGAATGTTGACTTTTGCCTCCTGGGTATTCCATTTCTAAGCCTCAAAACTAATATAATAAAAAATTAAATAACTCAAAAATATAATTAACATAGTTTTCTAGAGCAGAAAGAGTTCTACCGAATGAATATTTACCCTTTGCCAAACAGCAAACAAATCGTTGTAAAATAAAACAAAAAAATGTAAAAACGCTATGAACTTATTCCCCAACCCAATATATGAGTTCCTATCATTCCGCTAAAGAACAAAGAGCCGTAACAAGTTTTTTCCAAGCTGTTCTGTGGTTATTGTTCTGTCGTTTGCATGAGTTTCGATCTCATTCCAACTTAGCTGTAGATTCTCCAGTTCGATTTCCAGCTGCCTTCTCCACATATGAGCTGGTCTTCCTCAAGGTCTGCTGCCTTGTGGGTTCCATGTAATGGCTCGCCTAGCGATTTCGTCGGCTGGCTTGCGTAGCGTATGGTTAATCCAATTCCACTTAGGTTTTACAATTTCTATATTGATCGGTTGCTGTAGTGTCAAGTGCCACAGGTTATCATTTGTTATTGTATTGGACCAGAAGATTTTGAAAGATTTGGCGAAGGCACTTAATGACAAACACTTGTACTTTCTGTTTTTGGTTTGCCAGTCCTTTTTCTATCCTCGGCAGAACCAGATTCTTGTAATCCTTTCGCCAATCTTTGAATTGTCGATTCATTCGGACGATTATTTCCACCAAAAAATCACGTATTTTGCGATATGTTGTTTTTGAAGATCAACCATTTTCATAATAACTTTCAATAATTTTAACGCGTTGTATAATGTAACTATCCATGATGGTATCCATAAAAAAGGTACCGCCTTGGAATTATTCACCACTGATTTCTAGGTGTCCGAGGCTACGTTTTCATTTTCATTGGGCGGGGTTTTTACGTGGCGGATGCCAAGCCCAGCGCACAACTAGTTATTTAAAAGCCAGCTGTAGAACCGATAACAATGCCAGCCTTGAAATCTAATGGATAATCTTTATTGCCAACAAGTGCTACTTTGGACTAAGCAGGCAATCGAGTAGTAAAGTCCTCTCTCGACGAACAAAAATAACACTCTACACGGATCTCAACATGCCCATCCTAACGTATGGCGCAGAAGCTTGAACGATTATAATATCCGATACGCTTCGACTAATCCGAGAAGTCCCTTGGAGTGTATGAGAGAAAGATTCTCCAGAAGATTTTTGGACTTTTGCACGTTGGTGACGGCGAGTATCGCAAGCGATGGACCAATAAGGTGTATGAGTTTTACGACGTCATATATATATAAATAATAAGCGTGTACACCCTTATTGGGTGTTTGGCCGAGCTCCTCCTCCTATTTGTGGTGTGCGTGTTGATGTTGTTTCCCAAATTGAGGGACCTACAGTTTCAAGCCGACTCCAAATGGCACATATTTTTTATGAGAAGCTTTTTGATGACATAAATACACTCGGAGGTTTGTCATTACCTGCCGAGGGGCGACCGCTAAAAAAAATTTTTTTTCTTCATTTTGGTCTTTCACCGAGATTCGAACCTACGAATGGTAGTCACGCACCAACCCAATCGGGTACGGCGGCCGACATAGACATAGCGCAGCAAATAATGATCCAGTAGCTTCGCTGGCGGGGTCATGTTATCCTAATGGATACAAACGCTTCGGCTCTGAAAGTATTCGACGCGGCACCAGCTGATGGTAGTAGAGGAAGAAGAAGGACTTGGCGTCACTTGGTGTGCCCAACTGACGCTGGTTAGCACTAGAAAGAAACGACTGACGCACTTTGTTGAACTCGGTCAAAATCTTTTGAAAGACCCTTTATCATAATCGGGAAGAAAGGAAAAAGTGCGTGGGAATTGCATTTGATCTGTACAAATATTAGCTTCGGGGAAATCCATTATTTTGCCGATACTTTAACAGTTAATTACGTGGAATTTTGGTTTCGTCGATTCCGTTCAGGTATTTTCGATATTAAAGAAAATGTCGATCATGTCGAAGCGTCGATAAAATTACAGAAATAATTGAATAATAATCGACCATAAAACAACTTTAAACCATTTGCGCAAAAATTTACGCAATTTATTTAAATTGACTAATGTCATTTTTTGCGTTGTAGCCTTTGTTTTTGGTGACTGCTTCATACCTGCGACTCTCTATGAGCTTCTAACATTTCATTATAATTTTTTTACATTTGACGTGTCAAATTTTCGGTAGAGTTGTCAAAACATTGCCCACATCTTTATAATTTTACTTTGCAATTTCAAATTTAAATTCATTGCAGAGGTTTTCAATAGGACTTAAACTTGGACTCTGTACTGGCCAATGGCTACCGAAGTGTTTCGGGTCATTACCAGGTATACTCTCCCTATGCCATATGGATAACATCCAAGTCTTATTTTTGCATATAATTTTTCAAAATGCTAAAACTTGTATTTTTCCATTGATTTTTATGAAAGAATCTGCATACGCTATGCCAAAAAAACTCACCTGATACCATAACCTCTACTTCTTTCCAGCGTTTTAGCATCTTCTGGGTGAGTCTATTGGCGGCCTTTAGCGAAATGAACGGAGATTCTACCTATTGGTATAATCCTATTATCCTTCGTTTCGTTACGTCACATTAATTTCTAAAGGTGCATGCTTTCTTCTTGTTGATAAATATGTATATGTAGCTAAGAACCCTTATCTGGTTTCAGGTGATTTTGCTTACGGATTTCGCCAATTAAATGTATACTTTCTGCTAATTTCTGCTCATACAGTTTGCATATGAACCGCCTCTCTTTTTTGAAACAAATTGTTATTATTTCTGACTTTAAAGTCTTCCAATAACTTAGTATTAAACTACAGAATATTAAGTACTTCTTTCCATTGCAATGCGAAAGTATCCATTTAAAACCGGCATTGTATTGATAACGGTAAGCAATAATCAGAACATAACGGAGTGCTTGTGCGTCGTAGGGGCCAGAGCAATTGCAACAACAAACTAAATACAAAAATTTTAAATTTTATTGTAATAACTTTGAGTTAAAACATTTTAAAATTGATTCGAAAAATAAATTGGTTCAGTTCTACCACAGGTCTGGGAATTTACATAATAATTGTGACAAAATAGATGATAACAAATGTTTAAATAAATACAAGTCATATTCTAAGCAAATCAGAATCAAAACAAATCCACAATAAACCTAAAGTAAATGCAAAAGGGTCTTAAGCAAACAAAAGATTTAAGCAGCAAACGCACTGCCTTAAGCACACACACACATACACATACATGCACACGCATACACATTTTGATTTCTCTTCGCGCAGCTTCTCGAGTGTTATCGTCTTCACATTTGCCTTCTTAATCGCCAAAGCATTCTTTGGTGGCGAAAAATTAGAGCACGAAAATCATTGCCAACGCGCACCGACTATTTACAAACAACAAGCTAAATTCGCGATACAGGTACATTAGTAGCATACTATACATACCATATGCAGGTAGTTCGTCGGAGTAAATATGGTGAGCGGATACACGCGATTAACTCAGAGTCGAATGAGTGGCCAATAGCCAGGGGCTGCAGAACCATGCAATTCGTACATAATCAACAGATTTCTTTGCAAACAAAAGATAAGAGAGGTATGGGCAAGTTGAACTTAAGGCAAACATAAACAGAGAGTGATCTGAGCAGTGAAATGACAATCGTACATAGGCGCATTGCAGGTAATTCGGGGAAAATACCAACAATATGAGAGGCACTTAATAGTGAGTGAATATAGCAGTTATACTAACATATATGTATAGTGAGTAATGCTGCTGAGCGCAAACATGCCAAACACAATAAAAAAGTTAACCGACTCCGGTAATACATACTCATACAAGTAAAGGTGGCATGGAATGGAATTTTTCAAAATGAAAAACGTGTGCAATGCGTCGCGATGTCTGGTTAACGCTACAGTTCAGTATGAAAGGCATACATATGTAGAGCGTACCACAAAAAAAAACATTGCAACAAAAACAAAGTAAAACAATGCGGTTAGAACAATGCGACAAAAGTATTTTAGCAAACATAGCAAATACAACGCCGACATAAACAAATAACAAACTGCACAGCAGTTAGCGTTAAATGGGGAAAAAACACAAAGCCAGCAAAAGTGAGTGCAACGACAAAAAAGTGAGAGCACAAATTCTAAATAACAAGAGCATAAAGAGCACACCAATCGATCTACTATCTCGCCTGAGCTGAACTGGGCTAACTGACGACGAGCACCGACAAACGGTCGACAATGACTTCGACTCGTTGACGACGCAAGCAAAATCTCGTCGATTTTTATAAAGACACGATTCGAGCCAAGTTCGAAAACAGTTTTGTTTGAAACGTCGACGCGTTGAAATATAACTGACAACTAAGTAAAAACGTGAAGCAAATAACGGTCAAAGTTATTATAAAGAAATACAAAACAAACTGTATATACCAGTTAAATTAAATGAATAAATTGAATTAACAACGTTACGGTTAAACGAATTTAAAATTCATAACAAGTGAACAAACGGTTTTGGAGCGCTTTGGGCGAGCAGTTAGTGGCTGCTTCAGCTGGGTGCTTTAAGCGTTCAAATAACCTTTCATAAGTGCGGCAATTTGTTTTTGTTGTGAAAAAGTGCCAACCAATACTATAAACGAATATAAAAAAAAGCGCAAGGAAATTTCGCATGCTTTAATTAGATTGAATTGCGAAGTTATTCAAGCAAAAAATGTAAGCATTCTTAAACATTTGTTTGCATGTGTGTCTGTTGGGTGTGAAAAAATATTTTTTTGAATTATACATTTATATGTTTTCAAGCCTCAATTAAGTGGTGGTATTTGAAAATACTATATTAACAAATTAATGTTATGAAATAGATTAAAGCCATTGGCATTTAACTTTGAAGGAAATGAAATGAACTCCTTGTAACTAATGTTGAATGGAAATTTAATTTTCTAAAGTATGCAGCTTATGTGTATGCTATATGCCATAGAGTGGCCTGAGTGTTCGTGTTTGCTGTTGCTGTTGCATTAAATAGACTACCGCATGCAACCTTGAAAGATGAGTAGGCTTAACGCAGGAGAACGCTTTCTTGTGTATGCCCCAGTTGTTGTCCCACAAATGGGCTTATAGTCTAAAGGCGTCTCCCATAGGCAGATGATTTCTTTTTTTATTTTTTCGAGCATCGATGATATTAGAAAAACTCTCCTATTTGTGGCGTGCGTCTTCATAATGTTATTGGTTTTTTGTGAGGAGATTTTTCATGGCAGAAATACACTGCCCGCCGATGCGCGACTGCTATTGAAAAACACTTTTACTACCATTTGGTGGTTCGTGCACGGAAATTCGAAACTCTGCACTCCCGCACGCACCAAGTCCATTCGGCGACGACTGCTGCTGTTAAAGGCAATATCCTGCATTGGGATATTTACCTTGAATATTTCAAGTTTCAAAAATGTGAATGCTTCTTAGAAATTCATAACAAAAAAACAGAAAT